>NW_027518680.1:44937500-47661666 GCF_043159265.1 Tasmannia lanceolata | reverse complement strand
TTTATGTTCTCTTTATATATAAATACTAGAGTAAGGGGGAGCAAACCCTAACTTCTTCCTTTTCTCTCTAATCTCTTCTCCTCTCAACAACCTCAATAAGAATATCTTTTAGCACCTTCTGTTTACGAGAGGACAGCTTTTCAAATATCCTTTTGTTTCTTTCTTTCCATATATGATAGATCACCAAGTTGAAAGCAAGACGGATGGCTCGAGCAGCTTGGCCATTGCCAGAGAAAGATGCACTGATCCAATCTTCTTCATCATGAATGCTTTTCTTTGGTTTTCTTCGTGAGTTGAACCTCCATAGGATCGATCGCCAAATCCAGCTTGAGTAAGAGCAATTGAAAAAGAGGTGATCATGGCTTTCCGGCATAGCATGACAGAACGTAAGTGGGGTCTCTTTGACTGTTGAGGAAGAGAATTTTGTCCATGGTACTGAGCTTGTTGTGCATGGCTTGCCAAGTAGTGAGACTGTGTCTCGAAAGATGACCCGGAAACCAGATGGAAGTGAACCATTGAACCCTTTCCTTTTTTACTCTTGTGAGATTATAGGCACTGCTGAAGTTAAAATTGCCATCGAAAGTTGGTTTCCAAACAGGGGCATTTCCAGCCTGGGGGATAATTATTGCATTGTTTAGGATCACCCTCAGATCAGAGTACTGAACTGCTTGAAGAAACTGGTTCTAGGTCCCGAAATGGAGCAGTTCATCAATTGTGATGTTCCTTGGAATATTTGTAAAGAGGTGACCCACTGAAGTTTGGTTATCAATCGAGCCATTTGGGTGCCAAGGGTCTGTCCAGAAATTTAACTCTTTACCATCTCCAATGATGTAACAGACATGCTTCTTGATATCTTCTCGACAGCTGAAGATACTTCTAACTCTCCATGAAGGGTTGTGAGGGATTTTGGTCTGCTAGAAATTCTTGTTTCTTGTGTATCTTTGATGAAACCATTGAGTCCAGAGGCTATCTTTATTCCTTACAATTTTTCAGGTTGGCTTCCATTGGGCGGCTTTGTTCACCTCTGAGGCTTTCCGGAGACCAAGGCCACCTTCTTTTTTTGGAGTGCATATTAAATCCCAAGAGTAGGAATGATATGTTCTGCTCAAAGAGGTCCCAGACCATATAAAATCTCGAATGATTCTGTCTGTGGCCTCTAGAATAGTAGCAGGAAGGTTGAAGGCAGCACACCAGAAAGAGTGGAAAGAGGAAAGAACAGATTTTGCAAGTTCTATTCGACCAGCTTTTGCAAGGAATTTGTTCGACCAGGAAGCTATTCTCTTTTTTAGCTTATCCAGCAATGAGGTGCAATCTTTTATCATTAGTCTTGAGGTGATGAGAGGCAGGCCCAGATATCTGATAGGCCGGGACCCTTCAGTGATGTTTAAGATAGAACAGATGGCTGCTCTAGTAGGCCAAGAAGTACCTGAGAAAAAAATCTCAGTCTTCTTGATGTTTGCTTCAAGACCTGAACAGAGCTTGAACCTTTTCATGCAGCGACGAACTCCTCTTGCAGATTGGGTGGTGGAATCAACAAAGACCATAACATCATCTGCAAAAAATAAGTGAGAGATAGATAGGTTGCCTCTGTTGAAAGGGGGTCTAATTTCTCCTTTTTGAATGCTTTGATTGAGAATGGTAGTGAGCATTGCCATGACAAGGCAAAAGAAAAGAGGGGATAATGGGTCTCCTTGACGGAGGCCATTAGAGTTCTTGAAATGACCCTTTGACACTCCATTGATGAGAACAGAGAAAGAGGATGTTGAGATGCATTGGTGAACCCAATTGCACCAGGTAATGTTGAAGCTAAGTTTCTTCATAAATCTCAGAACAGATTCATGAGTAACACTGTCGAATGCTTTCCTCAATTCCATTTTAATGCACATTGCAGGGAGTGAGTTTTTGCGGTGGAAGTTATGGCAAATATCTTGAGTGAGTAAGATGTTGTCTTGGATGGATCTGCCTCCAATGAAAGCTGATTGGAAGGGATTAATGATCGTCCCAAGAACAGCTTTTAGTCTTGAAGCCATGATTTTAGAAATGGTTTTGTAAAGGAAATTGCAAAGAGAGATAGGCCTGAATTGATCGGGAGCAGAGGCTTTATTGTTCTTTGGAATCAAGGCAATAAAAGTAGAGACACCTATTGGTTCGTGCCTCCAACTTTTCAACACCAAGCTTTTTAACATGGGCAGGACAACCCCATATCCTCATATGATTCAATGTGGGTTTTTTGCCGTCCATATTTCATATGGAGTCCTTGGTACTGATTTAGTTAGTCCTCGATTAAGGATGCAGAGCGCCGTTTCAAGAGCGAATCCCCATAGGAACGAAGGTGCTTGTGCAAAGCTCATCATAGATGGAACCATGTCTAACATAGTTCAATTTCTCCTTTCTGACACACCGCTTAACTCTGGTGTTGCAGGTGGAGTCTATTGAGAAACTATTATGTTTTCTTTTAAGCAGTCCTTAAACTCATCCGAGAGGTAGTCTCCTCCCCTGTCGGAGCGAAGTGTCTTAATATTCTTGTTTAACTGGTCTTCTACATCACTCTTGATCTCTTTGAACTTTTCAAAGGTCTCAGACTTACGTCGCAATAGGTACAGGTAACCATACCTTGAATGGTCATCCGTGAAAGTCACGAAGTAGAAAGTGCTTGTACAAAGCTCATCATAGATGGAACCATGTCTAACAGAGTTCAATTTCTCCTTTTTGACACACCGCTTAACTCTAGTGTTGCAGGTGGAGTCCATTGAGAAACTATTATGTTTTCTTTTGAGCAGTCCTTAAACTCATCCGAGAGGTAGTCTCCTCCCCTGTCGGAGCAAAGTGTCTTAATATTCTTGTTTAACTGGTCTTCTACATCACTCTTGATCTCTTTGAACTTTTCAAAGGTCTCAGACTTACGTTGCAGTAGGTACAGGTAACCATACGTTGAATGGTCATCCGTGAAAGTCACGAAGTAGACAAACCCTCCTCTCGCAAGATGAGAAAGAGGACCACATACATCCATATGTATCAATTCCAATACACTTTCGCTTCCTCCACTCTTGCCCTTGAAGGGAATTTTAGTCATTTTGCCTTAGAGACATGGCTCACAAGTTGAAAAGGGTTCCACTCTTTCACTAACCTTGTGATCTGCTATAAGCCAATATGACCTAATCGAAGATGCCAAAGGTGCGTTGGAATTACCTTGTTCCGCGCCCTTTTGAGATTTGGAACAACAATACTCGGAATATTCTCAACATTGCTGACGTTCTCTAAGGTGTTAATTAAGCATAGGCCATGACTCATTGTACCTTCCACTCTTGCCCTCGAAAGAATTTCCCTTTTCTAATAAAAATAAAACTTTTATTAAAACTAGTAGAATATCCATCATCAAATAATTTTGAAACTAAAATTAAATTTCTTCTTATTGATGGTACATAGAGACAATCCTTTAATATTAGATAACCGCCTGAGAAAGTTAAAATGTAATCTCCTACAGCATGGACATCAACTGTTGCTTCAGTTCCAACCTTTTGATTTTCATGAACCCCAGCAAAATATTGCAGAGGTCACACCTGTGTCAATGCACCTGTGTCAACACACCTGGAAAATACAGGACCAATGATATTGGTTTCAGCAACAAATACTTGCAACATACCTGAAGTAGGCTTGTTGCCCACCTTGGGAGCTAGATAGCTCCTGTAGTCCTAGACTAGCCAGTGGTTAGATGGTTATGGAAGGCAACGAGGTCTTGTGCTTTCGACTTAACCCCATTTATCAACTTAATATTAATTAAGAGGGTTATTTAATGTGGGAGTAATAATCATCATTGTGTATGTTCGATTAGGCATCTACGTACAAAAGTAAAACAAACATAGCAAACCAAACCATGCCAACCATCACATAAAAAGCAAACAAACAAGCCATGGAAATAAAAATCACACCATCCATGAAACCTAATTTGGCATCTTGGATCATAGGGATCCTCCCACTAATCTTATCTGAATGAGGGAATCCCTACAACACCATATTGTCAAACTGAGGGTGAGTTATGGGTAACTTTGTGCAAAGGCACAAGGGGAACTTGGTTGGCCAAAAAGCGATTTCCCAAAGGAGTGTAATCTGATTTGCCTCATTATATAAAGCTTATTATCATCAGCAACATCAGCAAGTGCGTCCCTCTTTGGTTGGATCGAATCCGCCTCCATCTGCCAGTCAATCTGGAGCAATCCTATGCCGCAGTATCCACGATACGTCTTTTGAGCTCCAAGAGAATGATGTCATCCTCAAATGGTCTTGGAAAAACAAATATAAACTACCCTAGTGTCCTACATTAGCCTACGTAATCTATACATTATAATGAATCTCTATGGGAAACCAGTCATCCGCCCAACTGCCCAGAGGGAGTAATTTAAAACTAAAATAATTAAATTACATTGCGGACATTAAATATTACAAACCATGAAATAAATCATCAGATCAGAACATCCACATAAAAATCATGCATCTCATGCATGAAGTGAGGTCCATTCTCCTTTTTGCCCATCTTTCACCAATAACGATCAATTCGAACAAATACCGGATTAATTCAATTTTGATTAACATACAACCATTTTTATTTTAATTAGAAAAATCATAAAAAACTTTTATATGGTCTAATAAATCAGCGTACAAAATTTTGCCCAAAAACAAGATCATTTGATTTGTGAAAAACAAAATAGTTCCATACCGGGAACACATTCCGGATAGCATGACCTTCCAAGTAACTATGAGTGAGATATAGTTAATCGAATGCTTTATCAAGGATTTGATCATGCTACATACACCCCAAGTCTATGCCTTAGGCTTTACAAAACGTTTAGGGCGGAGAAACAAAAACCCAAATCAATTTTCGGAATTAATTTCCTGAATTCCAGCAAATTTTTCCAAACTTTGAAAAATCATATCTCCTAAACCGCTAGTCGAATTTCAATGATTCTTGATGCGTTGGATTCGTATTCGAGTCTACTTTCCAACCATGTAAATAGATCAGTCCATAAATCCACCACGTAGTTCAGTTTTGCTGTTTTCCGACAAACAGTCCTATGTTTATTAAAACACACAAAAACTAGGAACCTCGGATAGCCGGGATAAATGTCCAGAGCGGATCACCGCATGATCTATATTTGGTTCGTTAGCCTCCTAATCTATACCCTAGTTAGCTCTGATACCACTTTGTTAGATTGGTTTAAAACCCCGAGCAAAATCGCTACACGTTGCGGAAGAATAAACCATGTAGAACAAAAAATTTGCTCTAACCTAGAATTCCTAGGGACTAATTGATTTTATAATGATTTAATAAACATAAATATAAATACCTTATTTTGCTAAAGAGAAGAAAAACATCTGTGTGATCTACTACTCGAAGATCCACTAACGATCTAATCGATGAAAAACCTCAAGTTGAACCGATGGACTCCTTTTGTTGCACAAAGGATCTTGTAAGCAACTCTTTGTTTACTTTATAATCTGATATAAATCAAATTATACTATGAAAATATATATTTAGATCAATGGAGCTTGATTGGATGTTTGTATTTGACTTAGAAAAGAGAAAACTAGTTGATAGAATTGAAGAAGAAGAAGAGAAAGACTTTGGAGTGTCTCTACCAATTTCAAGCACATGGAATTATGGAAGAGCAGTTAAAAACTCTATTAATTTGTCTTGTATTTATAAAGTTCTCAATTTCCATATGCACAATCCAAAATTTTTAGAGAATTCTTAAAAAACAATGGAAACTAGCCACAATTGGAAGCTCCAATTTGAAAACAAACTAGTTTGCTTTTTCAAAATAGAAACCAAACAATGTCGGAATGGTTTTAGAAATTCTTGGACTTTTAGAAATCCTTAAATTGAGTTTTCTTTTAAGTAAAAAACATGGTTGCTTTATTTGATAAAAACAATCCCTAAAATATCTCCTACACTCTTTCCTTTTTATACATTCCCGCGATAAGGTTGTAGGTCAAATTTCGACCTCATTTTGTACAAGTAAATTGCCGAATTACAAAAAATCATAAACTACAAAGTTGTAGATCTTTCAAAATCCTTCGAAACGAGTACTTACAGATTAATTTTTGACAGAGATGAGTAAGTTAGGACTGTTTTAGTAAAACCAGTCTATCAGCTAAACTTACAATTGTTTATTTCATTTTTTCATTCAATAAACATATTTCCTCCCATCCAATGGGATAAAAGCTCCATCCATATTCTATAATTCCCAAAATACCATTTACGGTTAATACTTAACCATTTTGGTATTCCCAATGTCTCTCATAATGCAAATACACTATATACATTGTGTATATCCTTTCAATGCATCTAAGGCCATGAAACTAGTTCGTATATGCAACCAAATAAATACGGGACCTCTATCTAATAGATTATAATAGGTCAATCGAGTAGTGAGTGGGATCGTAGTAGGGATTTAACGGTAGATCCTGTAGAACCCATAAATGGGCCCCATTGCGATTATTGCTCTGTAGCCAATGCTACAATCACATTGAGTCAGTGGCCTCCATCGAGACGTAACCCTAAAGATAACCGTCAAATCATCATACCCCTAATCACATCAAATGTGCAAGTCCTTTCTCCAAGTCCACATCTACCAAGTTGAATCACACGGGGGGTGGACATTAATTACCCCCGGGCTCACTCATGGTATACCTTTCAGTCAAGCAGTGTCGGCCCGCAAACGCATTTGCTAAAACCATTTCAAAAATTATTTTGTGAAATCCATTTGATAAACACTTTATCAAATCCACTTGGCCAGGTATTTTTCTAGGCCTACTGCTCTTGCAAAATCGGTAGATGTCATCCTATAAAATAGGTGGAGAATTCCATATTGAGTATCACTAATGACCTCAAAGGTTTGTCCAACATTTCAGTACTATCCTCCGGTGACTCCAAGGGCACGTTTGGATCGCCGAAATTAGGAAAAAGAATCGGTATCTGATTCTGTTTCCTATGATTCCGGCCACGACTCATTCTACCTTCCACTCTTGCCCTTGAAAGAATTTCCCTTTTTAATAAATATAAACTTCTATTAAAACTAGTAAAATATCCCTCATCAAATAATTTTGAAACTGAAATTAAATTCCTTCTTCTTGAAGGTACATAGAGACAATCCATTAATATTAGATAACCGCCTGAGAAAGTCAACATGTAATCTCCTACACCATGGCCATCTACTGTTGCTTCAGTTCTAACCTGTAGGGTGAGCTCGCCCTCAGTCAACCTTTTGATTTTCATGAACCCTGCAAAATATTGCAGAGGTCGCACCTATGTCAACACACCAGGAAAATACAGGACCAATGATATTGGTTTCAGCAACAAATACTTGCAACATACCTGAAGTAGGCTTGTTGCCCTGCTTGGCACCTAGATAGCTCCTATAGTACCGCTTCCAATATCCATTCTTTCCACAATAGAAGCAACCGTCGTTGCCCTTCGTTGACTTCTTCTTTTTAAAGTTCTTGTTCTTTACCACTGGCATGTTCTTCTTAGAGCCTTGGCCTTTTGCTCTTCCATTTCCTTTACCTTTCGGCTTAGGTGCTGAGGTACATTACCCTCTGCTAGGAAGGCACTTTTCTTATTTTCGTCTACGATCTTAGCTAATGGGTTAAATGAAGCCATGGTATCTACGCGCAAAGGAAAGAGGCATAATTAGCAAAAACTACCATTTTAGTTAATTTCATGACATATCCATCGGATCTGGGATTTTGATTTACGATGGAACCGCCCATTGCACGTCTCATTCACGGGCCCCTCAATCTCGTGAATCAAGAGAAATGTATAATTTCTCCAACGGGCATCAGAAACTTATTCAACAACTTTGAATAAGTGGATTCATCTAATCCTATGTGATCCGATTTATGTTCGGCCTCCAAGCATTGCAGTATGTATATCCTTTGGGAGTTAATACCTTCTGCTTGGTTCAGTTATACCCACCGTCTAGGAAAACTATACAATCTACAATGGCTTTTGCTTTGGCATGTGACCAATGAATCATGCACATTCTCCTTATCCTAGTAGGAATCTAACGGTTTACTCTAGTCAAGAAACAAGATCGACTTCTGCTTTGGCATGTGACTGTCTTCTTTCCTAGACTAGCCAACGGTTAGATGGCTATGGAAGGCAACGAGGTCTTGTGCTTTCGACTTAACCCCGTTTATCAACTTAATATTAATTAAGAGGGTTATTTCATGTGGGAGTAATAATCATCATTGTGTATGCTTGATTAGGCATCCATCGCACAAAAATCAAACATACATAGCAAACCAAACCATGCCATCCATCACATGAAAAGCAAACAAACCATGAAAATAAAAATCACCATCCATGAAACCCAATTTGGCATCTTGGATCATAGGGTTTCTCCTACTAACCTTATTTGAATAAGGGAATCTGTGCTGTCTATGATTAACTCTTTCTTTCAAAACCCTAAGATTTGGGCCATTGGATCAGTGGATCTATTTTCAAGAGTGGGAATCAACGATCCATCGTTGATCAACCCTTGATCTTAGTTTTTAATCACTCTTTTCCCTTTGATTTGATTGGATCCATAGATCTTAGAATCTATGGCTATTGAAAGTAATAACTAAAGTCTCTAATTGAGAGAAGAAAATAAGTCTTGTTGTAAAAATAATTTCCGTGGAAAATATCTGTTAGCCCAAGGGTTCAACAAGTACTCCTATTGAATTGTTTTGATAATTAACAAACTAAATTTGTTTTAAAGGTTTTATACACTAATGATTTCCATTGGCAAAGTTATAATGTTCACAGTGTACCATCCTCAAGAGTGCATGACAAGGTTGAACTCAAGGTTGAACTCGAGGTTGAACTCAAGCACAAGAATGGCAAATCAACTCAAGCATCAATGGAGTTGAGTGAAGACATGTCAAAGCCTCTACAAGGTGCCAACAAGATTGAAGACCAAGTAAATTTAGAATGTAAATGGTCCTCAATGTTTAGTCTAGGTCTATGGCACAAAGGAGAGTTAAAATCAACCTAGATAGAATTTAATGGGTTTGTGAATGTTCATAGTGGTGTCTCAACATTGTTGGACCCTCATGACACTCCATTTATCTTGAAAAATCAAAGTTCCAAAAGCCCAAACAAAATCAGCAAAATATAAGGAAAATCTGCTGGCCGTAGGCTTCTCGGAACTCCGAGAAAATTCTCGGAGCTCCGAGAATTGTTCCAGGTTAAAAAAAAATAGCCGCTCGGAGCTCCGAGCCCGGAGTCCGAGACGACCGTTGGGGTGCGAATATTTTGTGTTTTTTTATCCCCTCTATTTATATGAACCTAGGGACTCTTGGGTTTCTCACCTAAGGACATTACTAAGATTTCAAGAGCACAAAAAGCCATTTGTTCTCCTTCTCTTGAAGATCTTCACTCTCCATCTCTCATTTGTGCCATTTACCTTAGATTATTCTTGAGAGACCTTAGGACCTTCACTTGTTCAATCTTGTTCTTGTGAGAGTGAGTGAGCTTTACCTTAAATTAGCCTATCTAGAGGCAAGCAAGCTTTTTCATTTCATCTACTTTGTATTTGGCACAAAGGGCGCCGTAGAAGACCCTTGGAGCGTGGAGCTCGATTTGTACAAGGCGGAAGGAACGCTGTATTTAAGTTCCTTGGAGAAGATAGTGGAATCCTCAAGGAAAGTAACTTGAGAAGAGTGGAGTAGGTCTTGAGCTAAGACCGAACCACTATAAAAATCTTTGTGTCAAAGCTTCTTTGCCTCTTCTCCTCTTCTTGTGTGGTAAGTTTTCACTATTGCTTTGAATACTATTTTGGATTTCCTATTCAATCTAAAACTAGTGCAATCTAAGTTTTCAAAAATCTTAAAATTGGAAAAGAAACCCAATTCACCCCCTCTTGGGTTGCTAAGTGGAATTTCACTTGGTATCAGAGCATAGGCTCTTACATAGGAATTCTCTTTGAAAACCTACAAGGGAAAGATTCAAATGGCAACCTTTTCTCATAGCAATGAGGGGCAATCCACCACTAGACCTCCCTTCTTCAATGGCTCAAACTATCCATATTGGAAAGCTAGAATGAGAGTGTTTTTAAAATCTTTGGATTTTGATGTTTGGAGAAGTATCCAAAATGGATATAATGAACCTAGTGTTGATATGGAACTATGGGATGAAAATGAAAGAAGAGAATCCACTATCAATGCAAAAGCAATGAATGCCTTGATTTGTGCCTTATCTCCCGAGGAGTTCAATCGAGTTTCTACTCTTGAAACCGCTAAGGAGATTTGGGATATGATAGAGGTAGCTCATGAAGGGACAAATCAAGTGAAAGAGTCCAAGATGAATCTTCTCTTTAGAGAGTATGAGCTATTCATGATGGACCCAAATGAAACCATTGCCGAAATGCATACTAGGTTCACAAACATAACAAATGGGTTGAGATCCTTAGGTAAACAATTGTCTAGCAAGGACTTAGTTACCAAAATATTTAGGTCTTTACCTAAAGATTGGGATCCCAAGGTCACCGCCATTGAAGAAGCAAAAGACATATAAAAAATGGGCTTAGAAGACTTAATAGGTTCCTTAACAACTTATGAAATGATTTTAAAAGGAAGAGAAACCTTAAACAAACAAAAGGAAGATACAAAAAGGAAAGGAATAGCTTTCAAAGCAAGAGTTGAGAGTGAAGAGGAAGAGAGTGAAGAAGACACACAAGATGATCTTGCTCTCTTCACCAAGAGATTCAAGAAATTTCTCAAATTCAAGAAAGGAGGCAACTCTAGCCAAGGAAGAAATAGACCCTCAAACAAAGAGGAGATGAGATGCTATAAGTGCAACAAGGTTGGTCATATACGGCCAAATTGCCCACTCATCAACAACAATGACAAGGATAGGAAGAATAGAAGACATGGCAAAAAGGCTTTGTGTGCGGCGGCTTGGGATGAAGGGAGTGCTTCATCCGGAAATGAATCCAACGGAAAGGATGAAGATGACCTTTGCTTCATGGGACTCGCCGATGTAACACAAGACATCTCCTTATCCGAGGTAAATGATGTTGATGATATATCTCATGAATTCTCTAATGATGAACTAATTTTTGCTTGTGAAAAACTTCATGAAAATTTGGATTTACAACTCGCCAAAAACAAAACAATGAAAAAGTCCTTACAAAATGTCACTAGGGATTTTGGGTTCATGAAAAAGGAATTCGATTTGCAAACCAATACAAGTGAAAAATTGTTTTTGGAAAACAAAGCTTTGAATGAAGAAGTAGACAAATTAATCTTTGAAAACAAAAGCTTAAAAGAAGAAAATGAGAAACTTATTTTGAAATGCAAAGAACTTGATTTGACATTTAAAAAATTTTCATGTGGCAAAAATAAACTAGATGAAATTCTTGAAAATAAGCTTGTCTCTCTAGAAAAAAATGGTCTTGGTTACCAACCCTTTTCTAAAGGAAAAGCCTCATTCAAAAATAAAGCTATAGGAAATTTCTCCTACATCCATGCTAACACTAGTGCCTTTATTCCCACTTGTCACTATTGTGGTAAAATAGGACACTTAAGGTTTGCATGCAATGTTAAGAAATCAAAAGCAACAAAATTTATGTGGGTTAAAAAGAATGAGCTTTATGATGTTGCTAACCTTGAAGGACCCAAGAAAAAGTGGGTACCTAAAACTTCAACATGAGCTTTGATTCTTGTAGGTGTGCTTGAAAGGAAAACCCTCAAAGGACAAATGGTTTTTGGATAGCGGTTGCTCAAGGCACATGACGGGAGATGTAAGCAAGTTCGCCTTTGTCACCATGAGTCATCAAGGAAATGTCACCTTTGGGGATGATACAAGAAGCAAAATCCTCGGTGAAGGTACTATTAAAATTAAGGACATTAAGGTTGAACATGTTTTGCTCGTTGACGGTCTTTCATTTAATTTGATAAGCATTAGTCAACTATGTGATCTTGGTCACAAAGTTCTTTTTGAAAAAGATAGATGTAAAATTTTGAATTCCAAGAATAATGAAGTTGAATTTGTTGCATATAGAGATGGCAATATGTATTCATTAGCATTAGAAGACCTTGAAAATCAAAACATCCAATGTCTCTCCGCCATGGATGATAACCCTTGGTTATGGCATAGGAGACTTGGTCATGCTCATATGGATTTAATTTCAAGATTATCTTCTAAGAATCTTGTGAGAGAGTTACCTAAACTCAAATACATTAGAGATAAAGTTTGTAGTGCTTGCATTCATGGAAAACATGCTAAAAACTCTTTTAAACCCATAAGTGTATTATCTACCTCTTGTCCACTCCAACTCCTTCATATGGACCTATTTGGTCCCATGAAGACTAGTAGTAGAGGAGGAAGTAGATATGTATATGTGATTGTTGATGACTACTCTCGATTCACTTGGGTGTTATTCTTAACTAGTAAAGATGAAACCTTCAAGAAATTTGTCAACTTGTGCAAGCGAATTCAAAATGAACAAGGGGTTTTCATAAATGAAATTAGAAGTGATCATGGAACCGAGTTTGAGAACTTTGAGTTTGATACCTTTTGCAATGAAAATGGAATCAAGCACAATTTCTCGGCTCCAAGAACTCCCCAACAAAATGGGGTAGTTGAAAGGAAAAATAGATCTATTATTGAAATGGCTAGAACCATGTTAAATGAGCACAATGTTCCAAGAAACTTTTGGGCGGAAGCCGTTCACTCGGCTTGCTATATTTTAAATAGAGTGCTCATTAGACCTCACCTTAACAAAACACCTTATGAACTATGGAGTGGAACACCCCCCAAAGTTAGCTATTTCAAAGTTTTTGGTTGTAAATGTTTTATATTAAACATGAAAGACACCTTGCATAAGTTTGATTCAAAATCCGATGAAGGTATCTTCTTAGGCTATTCAACCCATAGTAAAGCTTATAGAGTCTATAACAAAAGAACCCAAATTGTGGAAGAATCCGTGCATGTCAAATTTGACGAGTCATTTGAACCTCCTAATGTCATTAATGAAGATGATGATGGTGTCAATCTTCTAGAGCCTCTTAGTCAAGTAGAGTCCATTGTCCAACCCTTAGAAAATCTTAATTTAGAAGGTCAACCTATAGAAGAACTTGAAGTAGAAAGTCTTCCTAAACATAGTAGAATCATGTCTAGTCACCCCTCTACTCAAATCATAGGTGAAACCTCACAAGGAGTTAAGACAAGATCTCACTATAAGAATGTTTGTGCCAACATGGCCTTTATCTCCCAAATAGAACCCAAGTCCATAAAAGAAGCTGAAAATGATGAATTTTGGATGATTGCTATGAATGAGGAACTAAACCAATTTGAGAGAAACCAAGTATGGAGGTTAGTTCCTAGGCCTAGTGATCACCCGGTTATTGGGACTAAATGGGTGTTTAGAAACAAACTCGATGAGCATGGAGATATTCAAAGGAATAAAGCTAGATTGGTAGCCCAAGGTTACAACCAAGAGGAAGGTATCGATTATGATGAGACCTTTGCTCCGGTTGCTAGATTGGAAGCCATAAGGATGCTACTTGCTTTTGCATCCCATAAAAACTTAAGTTGTATCAAATGGATGTGAAGAGTGCATTCCTAAATGGGTATATTATGGAGGAAGTTTATGTTGAACAACCTCCCGGTTTTGAGGATTTCAAATACCCTAATCACGTATATAGGTTGGACAAAGCCTTGTATGGTCTAAAGCAAGCTCCTAGAGCTTGGTATGAGAGGCTTAGCTCCTTCCTATTAGAGAGTGGCTTTCAAATGGGCACGGTTGACAAAACCTTGTTCATTAAAAGAAAAGGAAAAGATATGCTTATTGTTCAAGTCTATGTAGATGATACAATATTTGGTGCTACCAATGATAAGATGTGTGAAGAATTCGTACAATCCATGCAAAAAGAGTTTGAGATGAGTATGATGGGAGAGCTTACCTATTTCCTAGGACTTCAAATCAAACAATGTAAAAATGGAATTTTCATCAACCAAGAGAAGTATACTAAGGAACTCCTTAAGAAATTTGGCATGGATAGCTCTCAAATCAAGCCAACTCCTATGAGCACTTCCACCAAATTAGAAAAGGATGAAAGTGGGAAACCGGTTGATGAGAAAAAGTTTAGAGGAATGATAGGAAGTCTATTATATTTGACCGCTAGTCGGCCGGATATAATGTTTAGCGTATGCATATGTGCTAGGTTTCAATCGGGTCCTAAAGAGTCTCATTTGAGTGCCGTTAAGAGGATATTCAAATATCTCAAAGGAACTCCTTCTTTAGGATTATGGTATGAACGATCGAATGAATTCAATCTAGTAGGATTTTCGGATGCCGACTTTGCCGGTTGTAGAATTGATAGAAAAAGCACAAGTGGCACTTGTCAATTTCTAGGAAGGTCTCTAGTGTCCTGGTTTAGCAAAAAACAAAACTCGGTAGCCTTGTCTACAACCGAAGCAGAATACATTGCGGCCGGCGCTTGTTGTGCACAAATCCTATGGATGAAGAACACTCTCATGGACTATAATCTTGCATTTAGTAATGTTCCAATCCATTGTGATAATACAAGCGCCATCAACTTGACAAAAAATCCAATTCAACATTCTAGGACTAAGCACATAGAGGTAAGGCATCATTTCTTAAGAGATCATTCTCAAAAAGGGGATATTGAAATTAAGTACATCCACACCAATGAACAATTGGCGGATATCTTCACAAAACCCCTTAATGAGGATCGATTTTGTGACCTTAGGAGTGGACTCAACATTTGGAGTCTAGATCAAATGAAAGAGTTTGCACATGAAGCATGAATAGAAGAAATAATTATCTTTGTATATATATATATCTCATATTTTGATTGTGACTACATGGTTTTTGATGATCCAACCCTAACTCTAAAAATCACTCAATTGGTACCCATAGGCCACTTCATTTCAAGGGGGAGTCGGTACCATCACCCTAAATTAAGATACTTAAAACTTTGGCCTTGCGCCATCACCAAAACCCTCGGAAAGTCATCTATGTTCATGCATTGGATCATGGTTGGTTAAGTTGCAATTCAAAATATCACATGTAACTATGTTCTCCCATTCAAAAAAAAAAAAAAATTCTCGGAACTCCGAGATTTTGTCTCGGAACTCCGAGGAAATGAACAGAGGGCTCTGGAGCGTTTCTCGGAACTCCGAGAAAATTTCTCGGAACTCCGAGCTTTCTTCCAGGCTTCTCGGAACTCCGAGAATCGGACAGTAGAAAAATCAAAAAATTGCGTGTGTTCTCGGAACTCCGAGAATCGGACAGTAGAAAAATAAAAAAAACGCGTGTGTTCTCGGAACTCCGAGACTATTTCTCGGAGCTCCGAGAATCGGTCCAGGAGCGTTAAAACCCCTGGATCCGGTTCATTTTTTTTCATTTTCTCATCTCCTCTTTCCCTCTTCCTTCCCTTTCTTCTAAAATACTACCTCCATTTTCGTTCTTTTTCTCCCTTTTTTCTCCTTCCACAACCCCTTTTCCTCCTTCAAACCATTTCCTTTAACTCTCTTCTTCCTACCAAACCATTTTTCTTCTTCAAACCCTAAAATTTCTCCATTTTTTTCGTTTTTTTTCTTCTTCCTTTCTCCCCTTCTTCTATTTTCTTCCATTCTAGGGCTATTTCCTTGTTTTTAAACCATTATCCTTCTCTATTTCTCTATTTTTCTCTATTTCTCTCTATTTCTCTCTATTTCTCTTATTCTCCTTCATTTTAGGGCTATCTCTCCACTCACATTTCTTCTCACAATGCCTCCCAAAACCAAAAATCTCAACATTGGAGGCTCCTCCCAAGCTGAAGACCCTGAATACTTTCCTGAAGAAGTTCCCGAGGAAGAAGGGCCTTCTCGGAAGAAGGCAAAGGCAAAGGCTGTAGCGGCTGAGGTTGTGCCTAATTCATTTTTTACTGGGGATAAAGCCAAGAAACTCTGGGCCGACATCGGCACTAGGGGCATCCTCACTGGCAGGTACATTGATCCTCCTGTCCTTCAAAATTTCGACTTACAGGCCAAATTTGATGCCCTTCACTGGACATCCATCCTACACCTCAATGAACCAGTATACCCTCGATTGGTGCGTCTCTTCTACTCCAATCTCACAATTTCTCCTTCCTTCTTCAAAATTAAATCCAGAATCAAGAAAACAGTGATCAAACTCAACTATCACACCTTTGCCACTCTTCTTGGGATCAGCTTTGATGGCCTCACCCACTATTTCTGGCCGGAAGATGGGACCCATTCACTTGATGATATCGATCATGACACGGTCTATGGTAGGATTACGCGGCACTACCACTCTGGTATGCCCGTCCAATCCGCCGACCTCATTCCGGTAGCGCGTATGCTTCACAACTTTATGTACCACATCTTCATCCCTCGTGGTGGGATGCGTGAAGCCCTCAGACCCTTAGAGGCCTATCTTATCTACAGCATTCTCGAGGGCCGCCAGCTTTGTCTGCCGTACATCATGTTTCGCTACATGTTTCAGACCCCTGGCCGCTACCGCTCTTCGTTGCCCTATGGCATGGTCCTCACCCGTGTCTTCCGTCACTTTGGCATCACCTTGGATGGTGAACTGACCATGACTCCGACTGCCCCGTTTGATGAGCAGACCTTTAACCGCATGGCTTTGAATCAAGTAGCGGTTGACGATGTTCCTGCCGCTGGAGGCGGCTACGAAGCCGATGCTCAGGCTGCACCGGCCCCGCAGCCATCACAGGATACATCTTCATACTGCACTCGCCAGGATTTGGCTCAGATGCAGGAGGCTATTGAACGATCCATGGCCTCACAATTTGCGCAGCTATCTACCCATGTTGACTCTGAGATCTCTGCTCGCTTCCAGACCATGACTACCCACGTTGATGAGCAATGGGCCGCTTATTATCGCTACCTCTCCGGTGACCAGTGGGGCCAGGCGCCGGACAGCTCTTCTCATCAGCCACCGCCTCCTCCGCCTCAGTAGATGGCTCGAGTTCTCTGATGCTCAGATTTCTATTTCTATTCGGTGTATCTATCTGTTTCTATTTTGTATCGATAGTCTTTGGACTATACGCTGGTTGTATGGATTTTTTTTGGGATGTTTTAGGTTTATCTACATCTGTCGCCATTATGCTGTGTCATGAATGCTATGTACGCTGACTGATTGTATGCACTTTTCTGTATGCCATTTCACATCCTCTATATATATCTCTATGTTTCATTCTTTTTGCTTGCATACCATGTATTATGCCTACTCTCTTTATCGCATTTCACGTTACTTGTTCATTTGCTCTCACCTACCCTCACTCCTTTTGTTCCACCTTTTTGGTGATGACAAAAGGGGGAGAATATTTGAGCTCCCAATGCATATATTAAGGGGGAGCAAAGCTCTATGCTTAAAATGTTGCAATCAAATTTTCATCCTTAAAGTAATGCCTTAAATGTTCAATTAAATCAAACTCTTAGGGGGAGCCCAAAGTGTTTTATTCATCCCTAAAGGGGGAGCTCCTACCCTAAAACAAATTATGTTTGTCATCATAAAAAAGGGGGAGATTGTTAGCCCAAGGGTTCAACAAGTACTCCTATTGAATTGTTTTGATGATTAACAAACTAAATTTGTTTTAAAGGTTTTATACACTAATGATTTCCATTGGCAAAGTTATAATGTTCACAGTGTACCATCCTCAAGAGTGCATGACAAGGTTGAACTCAAGGTTGAACTCGAGGTTGAACTCAAGCACAAGAATGGCAAATCAACTCAAGCATCAATGGAGTTGAGTGAAGACATGTCAAAGCCTCTACAAGGTGCCAACAAGATTGAAGACCAAGTAAATTTAGAATGTAAATGGTCCTCAATGTTTAGTCTAGGTCTATGGTACAAAGGAGAGTTAAAATCAACCTAGATAGAATTTAATGGGTTTGTGAATGTTCATAGTGGTGTTTCAACATTGTTGGACCCTCATGACACTCCATTTATCTTGAAAAATCAAAGTTCCAAAAGCCCAAACAAAATCAGCAAAATATAAGGAAAATCTGCTGGCCGTAGGCTTCTCGGAACTCCGAGAAAATTCTCGGAGCTCCGAGAATTGTTCCAGGTTAAAAAAAAATAGCCGCTCGGAGCTCCGAGCCCGGAGTCCGAGACGACCGTTGGGGTGCGAATATTTTGTGTTTTTTTATCCCCTCTATTTATATGAACCTAGGGACTCTTGGGTTTCTCACCTAAGGACATTACTAAGATTTCAAGAGCACAAAAAGCCATTTGTTCTCCTTCTCTTGAAGATCTTCACTCTCCATCTCTCACTTGTGCCATTTACCTTAGATTATTCTTGAGAGACCTTAGGACCTTCACTTGTTCAATCTTGTTCTTGTGAGAGTGAGTGAGCTTTACCTTAAATTAGCCTATCTAGAGGCAAGCAAGCTTTTTCATTTCATCTACTTTGTATTTGGCACAAAGGGCGCCGTAGAAGACCCTTGGAGCGTGGAGCTCGATTTGTACAAGGCGGAAGGAACGCCGTATTTAAGTTCCTTGGAGAAGATAGTGGAATCCTCAAGGAAAGTAACTTGAGAAGAGTGGAGTAGGTCTTGAGCTAAGACCGAACCACTATAAAAATCTTTGTGTCAAAGCTTCTTTGCCTCTTCTCCTCTTCTTGTGTGGTAAGTTTTCACTATTGCTTTGAATACTATTTTGGATTTCCTATTCAATCTAAAACTAGTGCAATCTAAGTTTTCAAAAATCTTAAAATTGGAAAAGAAACCCAATTCACCCCCTCTTGGGTTGCTAAGTGGAATTTCAATATCACTTAAAACGTGAAAATTTTCTTTTGTATTAAAAGTGATAGGAAGAAACCCACGTTTTCCCTTGTATGGGGAAACGTGCATGGTGTGGGTCCACTTAGGTTTAATTAGAGGACTTTAATATACCTGCATATCTTAAAAGATAGACTTGTAGATAATTTAGGAATGTGAAAACCAATAATCATAGAAGGGAATGACAGATCTAAGGAAAGAATGCAGGAAAGAGATCTAAAGGAAAATAAATTAGATGGTGATTCTTTTATTAGTCATTTTAAGTATTAAGGTAGAGACTAAAGAAACCTAAAAAGGATGGAAATTTGCAAATCTAATTAGATTTGTTTAGGAATCAATCCCACATCTTTTGAGCTCCAAGAGAATGATCTCATCCTCAAATGGTCTTGGACAAACAAATATAAACTACCCTAGTGTCCTACACTAGCCTACGTAATCTATACATCATCACGAATCTCTTTGGGAAACCAGTCATCCGCCCAACTGCCCAGAGGGAGTAATTTAAAACTGAAATAATTAAATTACATTGTAGACTTTAAATATTACAAACCATGGAATAAATCATCAGATCAGAACATCCACATAAAAATCATGCATCTCATGCATGAAGTGAGGTCCATTCTCCTTTTTGCCCATCTTTCACCAATAACGATCAATTCGCACAAATACCGGATTAATTTAATTTTGATTAACATACAACCATTTTGATTTTGATTAGAAACATCATAAAACACTTTTATATGATCTAATAAATCAGCGTACACAATTTTGCCCAAAAATAAAATCAATTGATTTGTGAAAAACAAAATAGTTCCATACCGGGAACACATTCCGGATAGTATGACCTTCCAAGTAACTTTGAGTGGGATATAGTAAATCGAATGCTTTATCAAGGATTTAATCATGCTACATACACCCCAAGACATTATTTGAGAAGTCTATGCCCGGGTCATAGGCTTTAGAAATCGTTTGGGGTGGTGAAACAAAAACCCAAATCAATTTTCGAAATTAATTTCCTGAATTCCAGTAACTTTTTCCAAACTTTGAAAAATCATATCTCTAAACCGCTAGTCGAATTTTGATGATTCTTGATGTGTTGGATTCATATTCGAGTCTCCTTTTCAACCATGTAATTAGATCATTCCATAAATCTATCGTGTGGTTCAGTTTTGCTGTTTACCGACAAACAATCCTATG
Source organism: Tasmannia lanceolata (assembly GCF_043159265.1). Classification (NCBI taxonomy): domain Eukaryota; kingdom Viridiplantae; phylum Streptophyta; class Magnoliopsida; order Canellales; family Winteraceae; genus Tasmannia; species Tasmannia lanceolata. The sequence goes on along the minus strand of NW_027518680.1, from coordinate 47,641,652 downwards.
TTTATTAAAACACACAAAGACTAGGAACCTTGGATAGCCGGGATAAACGTCCAGACTCACAGCAGATCACCGCATGACCTATCTTTGGTTCATTAGCCTCCTAATCTATACCCTAGTTAGCTCTGATACCAATTTATTAGATTGGTTCAAAACCCCCGAGCAAAATCGCTACACGTTGCGGAAGAATAAACCGTGTAGAGCAAAAAATTTACTCTAACCCAGAATTCCTAGGGACTAATTGATTTTATAGTGATTTAATAAACATAAATATAAATACCTTAGTTTGCTGAAGAGAAGAAAAACATCTGTGTGATCTACTTCTCGAAGAATCGCCAACGATCTAATCAATGCGAAACCGCAAGTTGAACCGATGGATTCCTTTTGTTGCACAAATGATCTTAAAAACAACTATTTGTTTATTTTATAATCTAATCTAAATAAAATTATATTATGGGAATATGTATTTAGATCAATGGAGCTTGATTGGATGTTTGTCTTTGACTTAGAAAAGAGAAAACTAGTTGATGGAATTGAAGAAGAAGAAAAAGAAGACTTGGAGTGTCTCTACCAATTTCCAGCACATGGAATTATGGAAGAGCTGTTAAAAACTCTATTTCTTTGTCTTGTATCTATAGAGTTCTCAATTTCCATATGCACAATCCAAAGTTTTTAGAGAATTCTTAAAAAATAATAGAAACTAGCCACAATTGGAATCTCCAATTTGGAAACAAGCTAATTTGCTTTGTCAAAATAAAAACCAAGCAATGTGGGAATGTTTTTAGAAATTCTTGGACTTTTAGAAATCCCCAAATTGAGTTTTTTTCCAAGTAAAAAATGTGGTTGTTTTATTGGATAAAAACAATCCCTAAAATATCTCCTACACTCTTTCCTTTTTCTACATTCCCGCTATAATGTTGTAGGTCAAATTTCGACCACATTTTGGACAACTAAATCGCCGAATTAGAAAAAATCAGAAACTAAAAAGTTGTAGATCTTTCAAAATCCTTCGAAACGAGTACTTACACATTAATTTTTGACAGAGATGAGTAAGTTATGACTGTTTTAGTAAAACCAGTCTATCAGCTAAACTTACAATTATTTATTTCATTTTTTAATTCAATAAACATATTTCCTCCCATCCAATGGGATAAAAGCTCCATCCATATTTTTCTATAATTCCCAAAATATCCTTTATAGTTAATACTTAACCATTTTGGTATTCCCAATGTCTCTCATAATGCAAATACAATATATACATTGTGTATATCCTTTCAATGCATCCAATGCTAGGAAACTAGTTCGTATATACAACCAAATAAATACGGAACCTCTATCTAATAGATTATAATAGGTCGATCGAGTAGTGAGTAAGACGTAGCAGGGATTTAACGGTAGATCCTGCAGAACCCATAAATGGGCCCCACTGCGATTATTGCTCTGTAGCCAATGTTACAATCGCATTTAGTTAGTGGCCTCCATCGACACATAACCCTGAAGATAACTGTCAAATCATCATACCCCTAACCACATCAAATGTGTAACGTCCTTTCTCCAAGTCCACATCTACCGAGTTGAGTCCTACGGGGGGTGGATATTAATTACCCCCAGGGCTCACTCATGGTATACCTTTCAGTCAAGCAGTGTTGGCCTGCAAATGCAATTGCTAAAACCATTTCAAAAATTATTTTGTGAAATCCACTTGATAAACACTTTATCAAATCCACCTGACCATGTATTTTTCTCGGCCTACTGCTCTGACAAAAGCCGTAGATGTTATCCTATTAAATAGGTGGAGAATTCCATGTCGGGTATCACTATTGACCTCAAAGGTTTGTACAACATTTCAGTACTATCCTCCGGTGACTCCAGGAGAATCATGGTTAGATAGGGCAAAAAATGAGCGACTCGCCAATAGACCAATATGACCCCTCAGGTCAAAGGATATGTAAAGGGTCTTGTCTGGTAGAATAGCTCAATTATCTCCTGTCCACAAGCTATTCTAATGTGATCCTGTTCAGTACACATTCTCATTGTCGTACCCATTCTATCTTGCTTAGGGTCCACTACCCGAGTGATTGAGATAAGTCACTCTACATCTCGTGCATGTTGGCAAGATAGATGCTAGTTGTATAGAGGAGTAGGTGTCCAACCTCAACCCCAACTAGGAACTATTAAGGTCTGCAGAGAACAGGAATCCCATATCTCCTTCCTCCCTAGGATCTGTGAAGCCATAAGCATGGGTTTCCTACTTTGCTACCTAAAGGCAAATATGTGTCAATGATAAGTAACATATCACACATATTTAACTTTAAGTACCGATTAATTGTCATGAAAAGAAACTTTTATGCGAAATATATTGGGTTTTATGGCACCAATTCTAACAATTTCGGAGATCATCCCAAAGTATTTTCCTTTCTTCACCTTTGTTTTTGGCATAAATAGCAGTAAAACTGAACTGGTGCTTTGAGGCTAGGAATTCAGCATTTCCATGGATCATCTGATCAGAATCAGAGGTAATATTGACATTCACAATGTTTGGATTCCATACCACCCAAATTCTGGCTTTTGGACAATGATTTAGATTTGTGTGAAAATTCTAATTCTTGCACATAAGGCTGGATATTTGATGGAAGATCCTTGGTTTCCAGAAAACAGCAGAGAGGGATGTTTTCTTTGACAATGAAAAACTGAATATCTTCTCTTTTAGACAGAGAAAAAAGGCCGCTAACATTCCATACCCCTAGACTTACCATTGTCAACTGAATTGTTCAGAGTTTGGCCAGGTGTCATACGTCTCAGTGGAGCATTGTTGGAAGCTTGAATTAGGACTAGAGCAAGATTCATCAACTGCTAAAACCTTTCATAATCGTCCTCACACCAATCTAAAGTTGGACTCACTCCATCCTTGTTGTGGAATTCCGGATATCTCCCACCATGACGCCATTGAAAGCTCCTGGAACTTCGTATACCATGCTCCAAATCTTCAAAGGGAGAGTCCTTCGCTGCCATCCATCTTATACGCAATAGATCTCGATTGTTACCGTTCGAAGGAATCATTGAGATTTCAATGTGATTTAGCTTGTATATAGATAGGCAACCCTCAACATTCCCAGATGAACTCAGTCACTCCTTCAGAGAATAGAAAATATGAAAACCTTTTCTACATTTTTTTCCCAGATCCCTCTTTTGGCTTCAGGAGTTGACCATAGCGATATCACGTTGACCCAAGGAATTTCCGGAATGGAATCTGGAAGTTCAACCTCCGTAGTTCCTGTTTCCTTCCTTGAAACTTGATGCTCATCTGGTTCTTGCACATTCATCTCCCACATTGTTTGATCCGATTGTGCTACCATCTTTTTACCTATCTGTGTCTTGCTCTGGATTCCACCCACTGGACGATCCCCATATGCCCAAATCTTTCGGCATTTCCAGCAACAAGCTCGTCTTCGAAAGTTTATAAACTTACACCTTGAGCACTGCCAATCTCCCATTCTCTTCTCCTCACAAATGAGAAGCCGCCTCTACTCTTTTCTCCCTTCTAGACGGAACTATCTCCCAGCTTTCTTGCCTTGATTGATCATTATCAGCATCCTTCTGACGTTTAGGGTTCATGAAGTTCAGGGTTCAGGTTCCATCTTTCCTCCCACCTTCGTTCCTTCCGAATCTCAAGTTCCATCTTCGATTTCTTTCATCCATCTCCAGCATCTTCCTACAGAGAGGATTCAGATTGAGATCGATCCTAGGAAGTATGAACTTCATCTTCTCTCTATTCTTATCTTTTTAGCCTTCTCGCATTTTTCCCCACCCCAATCTCCACGATTTGGGTGGTCTCCTACATATTTCTTCTTTCTTTTAACTACAAAAGGCATCACCTATAGTCTAAGCAACCTTTTGAGCACTATTGACAACAGAAAGTGGCAGTTGGACCATGCGTTACACAGGAAAATTTTGCCTACAATAGTTCAAGGAGCCAATCATAATCATCCCCTAGAGTTTATCATTGTCCATCTCTGGGATTGGTAATTGTGAAATAAATTTTGGCGAACAAAGAGTGATTCATTACTAGTTGGATGGAGGCTTGGAAAGAATGCCAATTATGGCTTTAAATTTTCACTGAAACCAACACAACACAACTGAAATGTTTCTGTTTCCATTCCCACTGAAACACATAGGCATAGAAGCAGACCCATTCAGGAACCAAGCAAGGTCTGCCTCGCTAGCTGCAGCGATGAAGTGGGAACTCATTTCTGGGACTTGGAGGATAGAGTTTCTAGCCGATATGAATATTCATTCAAGGGTGTGGTTTACATATTCATGCATAGAAGATGCTCCTACATCGATGGAAAAGATTCGGTCATTATTAGTGGTTTACAATATCAGTATGTGTTACATAATTATATTTATATTACTTGAAATTGAAATGTGGCGTATAGATTATGTATAAAGATTTATATGAATTACTTGTGAAATGTGGTATGTACTGAATTATCAAACAAGTGCAACAATGCATGTCACTATATTCTTGATGTTGGTAACCCATTATGGGTGGTTGTCGTGCTTATGTGATGGTTTCTAAGTGCGTATTGTGTCTAGCATTTCCATGTTTGATCTTATATTTCTATCATTTGTATATGTTTTCATGATTTTACAGAATTTTCATTGAAATTTCTAACCGAAACTAAAACACTTCCATTTCCGTGACGATTGAAATCAAAACTGAAACCTAAATTTAAAACCTTGATGTCAATGCAAGGTCCAAGCTAACTACAATGGACACATCAAGAATTTTGAGAATAGTTCATCATATATTTGCATACAGAAAGATTTCCATTGTGTACATACTACTAGTTGCGTAATATAAAGGACAATCCATTCATGGTGCAGAAAATAAAAGGAAGCAAAGCATGTCATTGATCCACCACTCAATATGGAGACTTCAAATATCATTAAGGAAGTAGACCTTTACAAAGACCATTGGTAGGAGGACAGGCAAAGTATGTCATTGATTTATTACTACGTTACGAGATTCTTTTTCTGCAATTCTTGAAGGAAAATCAGTACATTATCCATTCTGCTTTCAGCCCCGCCACCCCCCCGAAACCCCTAAAACACACCCACCTCCCCTCTTTTACAGTTGATTGGAAGGAATTAGTTCTTCGAAGATGTTTCTCATGCCATTTTAAGCTTATGGTACCATACAGACCTACACTCACAGTATTCACATGAGAAGCACGGGATGGAATAGCAAGAAAGTAATAAAAGAGAATAAAGAATTGGGGATAAAATCCCAATAACTGCTATTCAACATTGTAAAGAAACCGCCAATTATTCTTTTCTAGATTTTTCACAAATCCTCCAAATTGAATCATGTAATTGAAAGGCAATTCCTGCCACAATTTTCAGGTCTTTTTAATTACATAGTTAGAAATTAATTATCTAACGTTAATACACATGTTAAGTATTTCCACACACGTGTGTGTGTGTGTGTGTGTGTGTGTGTGTGAGTGAGTGAATTAGAAGAGATATTAGAAGCTTTTAGAATACTGAAAACAAAAGTACGTAAGAATTTGAAGGCATACCAAGAAAAATTCTAACCCAATTTTAAAATCACAAGTACAAAAATCCTACAGACATTCCAAACAATGTAATATTTGTAGTAGAAGCAATTTTTCCGTACCTCCAGATCCTTTTGTAAACACAATTCTGGGAACTGAAGAAGAATTTTCTCCAACATAGCAAGTGAATAGTAAGCCTCTTTCCATAATGGAATTGCAGCTTCATTAGAACAATCAATCTCTTTATGTTTAGCAATTTCAAGAGCAGATGTCATAATACTTTGAGCTACTCGCAATATCTTACTAATATGTGTCTGAAACCCTTTCTTCGAAACTTCAGCCAGTAATGCCAGACCCATGAGTGAAAAGTAATAACCTTAGCCACTACTGTGTGGTACAAATAAAATTGCATTCTAAAAGGCTCAAGACACAAAAAGGTTTTTTATAATCTGAATTACAGAGAAAATGACATTCTAAAAGTATCAAGACACAAAAATGTTTTTAATAATATGTATTACATTATATTAATGCTGTAACACTTTACAGTCACAAGACATAAGAGCAAGTGCTTAAGAAATTTGTTCCAGCTTAAGAATATTCAGGGAGCAAAGACTGAACCAAAGAATGACTAGAACCACGGAGCACACAGTCCAAGGAAGACTTTGTGGCAGAAACCAAAAAACCTAAAAATATGAACAGCCCATGATGATTGGATTCACCAATGAAAATTAAAAAAAGAAAAAAAAATCTGACTAAGAGAAGAGGAGAAATAGAAAGGTGCATTAGTCAATGGATGAGTGCTCTAATACCATGTTAGTAGACAGATTAGAAAAGATAGAGATGAGAGAAAAGGGGAAGGATGGAGAGAGTGTCAATTAAATCTACCCACCACCCAGAATAATGCATATATATATTAAGTGCATAAAATCAAAATACCCAAAACATGCTTGTTGGAAAATACCCTTATTGGGTAAATAGACACACACCTATTTCTAAAAAAGGTGAGGGGACCACCAGTTGATATTACATTAACAACATGCAAATGACATCAAAATATTCCAGCAAAAAGCCTACAATTTTTAACATCTGTTTAGTTGCAGTCAGAGCATAAATTTGATATCAATTTGGAACTGTTTCCTGACTTGAATCGTTCAAATTCGGGAAAAAAATAGTCAAACAAGACTGAACAAGCAACATTTTCCCTGGGTTGCCAACTAATATCTGAGTCCTGATTATTGTTTCTTTTGAATGGCACATCTGAGTCCTGAATCTAACAACGATATCCTGAGTACAATTAGCGAATCTGTAAATCTGACCATATGGGAATGATGTTGTCGAGACTATCTTGTGAATCTACTCAAAAGAGATTCTTTGATATTCGAATACTACAAGAGTCCCAATGTACCCAGATAACTAACAGATACGTCATGGATACTTTTGATAGTCAACTAATTGTCTTTTTTCAAGCAAATGCCTCACTATTTAAATTAACTATCATGTTTATTGCTTGTTAGTGTTTTACATTTGCAAGTAATAAGTTTGAGTATGTGAGTCTTACAAATGCTATTTTAAATTTATTATTAATTCCATAGTTTAAGTTAAATCTAGTTAAATTTTATAATATTTTATTTATAGATGTCTTCTATCTTTTCTCTTGGCATTAATCTAGTAAAGTTTTATAATATTTTATTTATAGATGTCTTCTATTGTATCTCTTGGCATGGGACACCCATATCCATATTCGTGTCCTACACTTTGGAAAATAGCGAGTCGTATCTCCGTTCCCGTGCTCATATCCGTATCAGTATTTGGGCATCGTAGGCAAAAATATTCAATAACGAGCAAGATCTTTTTCCATGTGAGGTTTAGCTGCAATTGCACTAGTTTCATAGTGACAGTCAAGTGATTTTATAATGTTTTAAGAGGGCTAAGGATAGACTAACATATGTTAGGAGAGGTTTACATGCAGCAGCACAAGTTTCATATTTTCCATGCATGCCGAAAATATGATCAAGAAAATAAAAATGAAAAAGAAGAAACAAGTTAGGCATACTGGTGTTCGTGATAGTCAATTTCTTTTTTTTCTTTTTTTTGGAAAAATGTAGCCAAATTATATTAATGAAAAACAAAAAGACCGAGATGGTCCGTACAGAGTTCAAGAAAGTAAATGAAAAGAGCAAGAACAAAGAAGGGGTAATCAGGGAGGAAGTGAATCATAGAGTGCCAAAGACTCCATGGAAACCCCCGCCTTAGCAAGACCATATGCCACCTCATTGGCGTAGCGGCGAACATGATTGAAGGCCACAGAGAGGGGTTTTACTAAATCAAACATTTCGTCAAATAAGTTGTAAAATCTCCATGGTGGCTTTTGAGGATCCCTAATCCATCGTATCACATTCAGTGAGTCCCCTTCCACTATCACATTATCAATGCCTTCTCTCGATACGAGTCTCAAGCCTGGGTGCACTATCCGCACCTCGGCTTCTATAGTATCTGCCTCACCTAGAGGACCTGCAAAAGCCCAAAATAACTCCTCCCAGTTCATTTCTTAGAACTCTCCCAATTCTAGCAGGACCCGGGTTCCCCATGCTAGATCCGTCAAAATTGAGTTTGACAGTCAATTTCTTAAACAAAAGTAACATGTACTATCTTTGAAGTAGCATTTAGACTTTTGAAGTTCTAAACCATCAAAATCCAGTTATTCTGGGCCCCACTAAAGTAACATGTTTTCCAGCTTCTTTTTCAAAAAAAAAATCATCTTTTCCAGCTCAAGCTAAAGTCCTTAACAAGCCACACACACTTTCTGAAGTGGGAGATGATGCAAGTAGTAACTTGAGTGATATTTATAAGGTTGCTAAACAATCTATCAACTGCACAATTATAAATGTTACTCAAACAGGAAGAGATCAAGATATTTACCTGTGCTGCGGCACTCCACAAATATTGCTTTTCACCCACTCCAGAATGGGAACAAGTGCATGTTGGCTAGTACCCCGAATCAAACATTTTATCGCCGCACCAACCATGGAGTGGACTTTATTGTCATTTTTGTTAGCCAAGCAAACTACTAAATGGAGGAAGAATGTTTGTGCCTGACTATCCACAACACTCTTTGGAAATTTGACTATGATTGCATGGAGCATTTCGAGCACAGCTTCCCTTCCAGTGGGATGCTCATAACTGCAAAATTTGAAGCCACTATAAGACATAGAAAATTGGGATTTTATATGGTCACATATAGTCTCGTATTTTTCAAAAAGTACTGTACACTCCAACACCATAGGATGATCCAAACCGTCCATTTGATGAGCCCCAACGTAAATGTGGTGTGCCCCAAAAAATCATTTCCAACCTATCTACATTGTAGCCCATCAAATGGACGGTTTGGATCATTCTATGGTGTGTTCCATACCGTACGTTATGAAAAATAATTGACTACACGGTCTTAAACCATATAAAAACTCTTAGGAAATTAACTAGGGAAATAAATCTTTGCATAGTAAAGACACTTGCCTTAGGTTCGCAAGCAAGAAGTCCAGATGCTGTTGCAAGCGTTTATCAGAGAGAAGATAATCTAGCAAGAATTGTAATAGAATTTTACTACACTTCTTGCAAATAGGTTCGATTTGGTTTGTCACCATTAATTCTGCAACTCGGGTAACAACGTCATAGACTTCATGAACTACAAGTTTCCGGCCAACTATCGCCTTTAAAAGGGAAAGGGCAATGAAGGAAGGGTTAGTTTCAAGATCAACAAATAGTGGAAACTGGATAAGCATATGTAGTTGACCATTCCTAGTACTCTGCAGAAGTACTGTAAGCAATTTTAGACAGGAACAATCTAAAGGACTGCTAGGGCTCCCTGATTTTTGGGCAAAATCCAATAGCAAAGTGTCACGGACCTTTGGTTTGGGATTGAGGTCCGTGCGGCACTTGCGTTGCCTCACAACAAGCAAGTAAGCCTAGCAAAGTTATGAGGATCAAACCTACAAAACAAACACAAATGGAGTGCTAAGTTTCCAAACACACACAAAGCAATAGGGCACACGAGTAGGCAAAATGTTAAGCTTTATTGATGATTCTAGAACAAGTTACAATAGGATCATTCCAAAAGGTCTACAACTCCTAAGGGTCCCCGATCACCCGTTGACTAGAATGGAATCCCTGCTAGGATATGCACTAGCAATGCACCACTCGATGGCCAACCAAGATCTCAGGGTAAAGAGCTTTAGCAACCAACCCCCTTAACCACCAGTGGAGATCAAAGGTGCTATAAACAACGCATTTCCAAGACGCAACGAGATGAGACGGGATGGATTTTAATACCATCTACGTCCTCACTACAACATGTACATATGCATGAGTCTTACATATTACATTGATAGACCAAGTCACGGGCCATAGGCCATGCGAACAGCGCTGGACGAAATGGCCACGTGACACTCCCCCACCCAATCATGTCGACGCCCTCGTCGACATTGCATCCGTGTAGGTACGTATTTCATCTTCAGTGAGGTGGAGCTTTTCCCTTGGTTCCCAGCTAGCTTCTGAGTCTGGTAGGCCCTTCCACTTGATGAGGTATTCTAGAGTCGGTCTTCGAGAAGTTCGTCGCGGCTTGGTGAGTTCAGCCATGATACCCTCAACTTCAGGTGTGAAGGAAGTTGCGTGTGCTTCCTGTCGAACTGATGTGTTTCTGGTGTTGTCTTCCATATCGGCTCGATAGGGCTTCAAACAACTGGCATGAAAGACAGGATGGATTCTGAGCCATGAAGGGAGTTGGACCCGGAAGGAGACGTTACCAACACGCTCAAGGATGGGAAGGGGTCCTTCATATTTTTGAACCAAGCCTTTATGCGCTTTGCGGGTAAACTTGAGCTGACTAGAGTTCAATTTGACTAACACCAAGTCACCAACTTTGAAGTCATCTGGTCTTCTATCCTGATCTGCCCACTTCTTCATCCTCCTTGAAGCTTTCTCCAAATACTCGCTGGCGATGTCTACATTTGTGTGCCACTCTTTTGTCATATGATAAGCAGGGGGGCTATTGCCGATATAACCAGCAGCGATGGAATGGGGGGTGGAAGGTTGCCGGCCAGTCGCTAGCTTGAAGGGGCTTTGATTAGATGCAGAGCTCTTTTGTAAGTTGTAGCAAAACTGCGCTACATCGAGCAGGTGAACCCAATTTTGTTGGTTGGCGCTAACAAAGTGCCTCAAGTATTCTTCAAGTAGGGCATTGATCCTTTCTGTCTGTTCGTCGGCTTGGGGGTGTAGGCTCGAGGAGAAGTTCAACTTTGTGCCCAACAACTTAAACACTTCGGTCCACAGGCGGCCAGTGAATCTTGGGTCCCTGTCACTGACAATATTCTGAGGAACGCCCCAATACTTCACAACATGGCGGAAGAATAGTCTAGCTGCCTCCTCTGCACTGCAATATAATGGCGCTGGTATGAAGGTTGCATACTTTGAAAACCTGTCCACGACCACTATGATAAAGCCAAACTCCCCAACTTTGGGTAAGCTCACAATAAAGTCTAGGGAGATACTCTCCCAAGGTCCCTTCGGCACTGGCAACGGGTCTAAGAGTCCCAGGGGCTTGTCCCTTTCCACCTTATCTTACTGGCAAGTGAGGCACGTCCGAACATACTCTTCCACATCATCACTCATTCGGGGCCAGTAGTAATTATGTTCAACCAGGGCGAGAGTGCGATGAATCCCAGGGTGCCCTGCCCACAGAGTATCATGGCACTCTCTCAAAAGTTCCTTCCTTAGGTCACCTGATCGCGGAATGTATATTCGACACCGCTTGGTCAGTAGGAGACCGTTTTGGGTCCAAAAACGTCGTGATTTCCCCGCCTTCACAAGCTGCATGATAGTTTGGGCGAATGGATCTTTCTCAAGCCCTTCACGAATACGGTCTTGTAGATTGCTCTTTATTTGACACATGGAGGCATGTTCATCCAATTTCAAGGTGGCCAACTCAGCCTTTCGACTGAGTGCGTCGGCTACTTGGTTCGATCGGCCCGCCTTGTATTCTAGAACCATGTCAAATTCTGCAAGGAAATCTTGCCATCGAGCTTGTTTTGGTGACAACTTTCTCTGGGTTTGGAAATAGCTTGTGGCTACATTATCGGTCTTGACAACAAACTTGGAGCCAAGAAGGTAATGTCTCCAAACTCGCAAGCAGTGTACTATTGCGGTCATCTCCTTTTCTTGCACGGTGTACCTTCGTTCAGTGTCATTGAGTTTGCGGCTCTCATAAGCAATCGGGTGCCCTTCTTGCATAAGCACACCGCCAATAGCATAGTCTGAGGCATCAGTCTGAACTTCAAATGGCAATGAATGGTTTGGCAGCTGTAGCACTGGCTCCACCATAACAACATCCTTGAGATTCTGAAAGGCAGTATTACATTTTTCGGACCATAACCACGGGCGATCTTTCTTCAATAAGTCTGTCAAAGGAGCCGCTCGATTTGAGTATCCTGATATGAACCGCCGATAGTAGTTAACAAGCCCGAGGAATGACCGGAGTTCTCCCACCTTGGTTGGAATTTGCCACTCTTGGATGGCATGAACCTTCTCATTGTCCATGCGAATTTCTCCTCCACCCACTTCGTGACCCAAGAACATAATACGCTCCTGAGCAAATGAGCACTTCTCTAGCTTCATATAGAGTTGGTTATTTCTGAGTACCCCAAGGACCTTCTTTAAATGATCGCCGTGTTCTTCGAGAGTGTTGCTATATACTACAATGTCATCGAGGTAGACCACTACAAACTTATCTAGAAACTCATGAAACAACCCATTCATCAAAGTACAAAAGGTTGTAGGGGCATTAGTAAGGCCAAATGGCATCACCAAGAATTCAAATGCACCATACCTTGTTACGCAGGTTGTCTTGGCCTCATCTCCTTCTGCAATTCGCACTTGGTAATAGCCGGATCGCAAATCCAGCTTGGAGAAGTATCTGGCTCCTCCCAGTTGGTCAAACAAGTCAGCAATTAGGGGGATAGGATACTTATTCTTCACAGTCAGCTTGTTGAGGGCCCTGTAGTCAATACGCAATCGTAGACTCCCATAATGCTTCTTTTGGAATAGAACTGGGGCACCAAATGGGGCCTTTGAAGGCCTAAGAAATCCTGCTTCTAGTAGCTCATTGAGTTGCCTCCTAAGCTCTGCCAACTCTGGAGGGGCCATTCTGTAGGGGGCACGGGCTGGGGGTATGCTGCTAGGCTCTAGCTCGATTTTATGGTCCACTGCCCTCCTTGGCGGCAGCTTCTTGGGTAGCTTCTCAGGCATGACATCTTTAAATTCTTCTATAACATCTTTGATGCTCGGGGGAATGAGGATCTCCCCCACCAGTGCCTCTCCCATCTTTAAGGTTGCCACGAAGGTGGGTTCCCCTTTCTTTAAACCCTTCTTCAGTTGAAGGGCCGTTAAGTGTTCGACGTCTTTCCTCTCTTGTCTACTGGCAGGAATCATACAAGGTGCTTTTTCTCCAAACATACATAAGGAGTTTAAGTAGGGCATTGGAACTGCTTTGGCCTGGTTCAAGAATTCTATCCCCAAGATGACACCAAAATCATCTAAGGGTACTGCCATGAGATTGGTTGTTCCAGACCATTCCCCAATCTTGATTGGTACACTCCTTGCTTTCCCAGTGACGGGGCGGGCCTCTGAGTTTACTGCCTTCATTTTCCAGTCATCTTTTTCGAGCTTCAACGCCAAACGTTTTGCCTCTTGTTCCGAGACAAAGTTGTGTGTAGCACCTGTATCGATCATAGCCCGAGTCATCTTTCCATTGATGCATGCTTCAATGTACATCAAGCCTTTGGATGGGACTCCCTTAGAAAGAATTTTCTTGGCACCTTGTCCCTTGATAGCACTGCAAAGGCTTAGAGCTGTCATCTTTGGTTCCTCCTCATCTTCTTCCTCTTCGCTCTGAGCGTGGGGTGAGGAAGTTGAAGCTAGCAAAGCATTGACAGACCCCTTTTTTGGGCAAAACCGAGTGTAATGTGGACCGGTGCATATGAAGCACGGCCCCTGTGACGCAGGAGTTGGTGCCTCATTGTATTGTCTGGACCCTTCTCTAGGATAGGTTCTCCTATCACCCCCTGAACCCTGGATTCTTCCTTTAGTGCTACTAAAAGACCGACTAGAGGTATTCATGTTGCTGGGAGGCCTGTTGAAGCTGCTAGATGGCTTGTTGTTGAAGTCTTTCTTCCTGTTTGTTGCATCATCCCCCACATGATCAAATAACTTTTCTGCTTCGCTCATTGCCGTGGCAAGGTTCTGAACTCCTCTTCTTCGGAGCTCTGTCTGGGACCAAGGCTTTAGTCCCTCCATGAATTGAAATAGCTTGTCCTCCACTGACATGCTCTTTATATCAAGCATGAGAGCCAAAAATTTCTTCACATATTCTCGAATCGACCCGGTTTGTTGAAGGCGTCGTAGGTTCTTTCGGGCAATGAACTCCACATTCTCAGGCATGAATTGTGCCTTAAGTTCTCGCTTCATGTCTTCCCAACTGTCAATAATACATCGTCCCGCTTCAATCTCTTCATAACGGGTTCGCCACCACAATTTGGCATCATCACTGAGGTACATGCTGGCCGTAGTGACTTTGGCCTTCTCATCAAGATGTGTTGCACGAAAAAATTGTTCTATATCGAACAAGAAGTTCTGTAACTCCTCAGCATCACGGGCACCGGCGTAACATCGTGGCTCAGGCACTCGTATCCTGCTACCCTGTCCATCACTGTGACCACCTATGCCATTACCGATGGTCCTCATGAGTAAATTCACCTAGCCAGTGAGGGTCTCAACTTGCTTTCGAAGATCCTCCATCGCGGCCTGATTCAATAACTCAGCAAGAGCATGGGCTCGCTCTTCCACCTCTTCTATCATGCCCTTGGTCTCCACACCAAGGCCTTCTGTCAACTCGGCAAGATTAAACTGTTGTTGCTCTACCGCTGTCACCCTTTCCTCAACACCCGCAATCCGTTCTCTTGTACTTCGCACCGGTATTGGTTCTTGATCATCACGGACCTGACTAGACTCCGGAGGGAGTGTTTGGGTAGCATTCTTCTTCGCCATTTCTGAATGTAGGTAGGAACTTCGGCTCTGATACCAACTATCACGGACCTTTGGTTTGGGATTGAGGTCCGTGCGGCACTTGCGTTGCCTCACAACAAGCAAGTAAGCCTAGCAAAGTTATGACGATCAAACCTACAAAACAAACACAAATGGAGTGCTAAGTTTCCAAACACACACAAAGCAATAGGGCACACGAGTAGGCAAAATTGTTAAGCTTTATTGATGATTCTAGAACAAGTTACAATAGGATCATGCCAAAAGGTCTACAACTCCTAAGGGTCCCGATCACCCGTTGACTAGAATGGAATCCCTGCTAGGATATGCACTAGCAATGCACCACTCGATGGCCAACCAAGATCTCAGGGTAAAGAGCTTTAGCAACCAACCTCCTTAACCACCAGTGGAGATCAAAGGTGCTATAAACAACGCATTTCCAAGACACAACGAGACGAGACGGGATGGATTTTAATACCATCTACGTCCTCACTACAACATGTACATAGGCATGAGTCTTACATATTACATTGATAGACCAAGTCACGGGCCATAGGCCATGCGAACAGCGCTGGACGAAATGGCCACGTGACAAAAGTCTTGTTATTATCAGCCTGGGCTTCAAGGGATGGCAGAGGCAGTCTTAACAATGAAACAAGACATTTAACAGCTGTCGATATGATACCTTCATACTTGGAACTCAGACAGTTTCCCAACAGTCCAACAAAGGGTCCAACATTGATAACAATTGCTCATCTTTCTTGTCCAACTTTATATTCTTCAAACGATTATGCAACACACCAAGGGCAAAGACAGTAATAAGATGAGAACTTTGTACTTCACGATTGCTTTTTTTATCAGCCATAATCATTAATGGGTCTTTACCATGCAGATTTTCTTTTGTGATACCATCTTGAATCAGACCAAAGAGAAAAACAAATAGGTCAGTCTGGTCCACATAAGGATTGATCTCAATGCCCTCGGCTATATGATGTAACATTGTCTCAAGTTTAGCTTTTATTTTAGCAGTGAGATGCTTTTGCAGATAAGCTTTACAGGGTGAAAGCAATTTCCAAGCATGAGTTTTGAAGGGAATGCTCTGAGCAATAAGTTGCAACGTATCAAAAGACTTTATCTTCCTAGTCTCTTTCATTTTTGAAGCAATTTTCTTGACCTCTTTCTCCTCAACAACATCACCAAGAATATCATTCTCTGCTACTGAAAGGAGATCTTCCATACAGTAATCCAGCTTTCCATTGCAAAGATTTGAAAAAGGTTTTGATAATATGAAATTGAGACTATATCCCAATACATGCATTTCAAATCCTCTCTTCAATGTAGTTTTCATTCCTTTAACTATGAAATGCAAGTATTCAAGTCCAAGCTCCTTGGAACACGTCGCCAAAGCTGACCTGGCACCATCACGTATACTTTCCAATCGATTCTTTAGGAAGTTACAAATGCGGTGAATGATGCTTGGGAGTTGTGATTCCAAGCTGTCCAAGGGAAGCAATTTAAGTAATTTTAGTGCGGCAAGATTAATCGTAACATTAACTCTCTTGGAATCAGAGGTAAGCAACTATTGCATCTGTGGGAGTACTGTCTTTTGTAGGTGGGCCTGTATTTCGGGGGGACTACCAGGAGTGAAACAACTATGACCCAATACAGTACTCTCATTTGGGGCCTCGCTAGCACTATCTTTTGACTCTTGGGTGGAATAAGTTTCAAAAAAATGGAACCTTCCCAAGATGGCACAGATGAGCCGTGACAGGACTTTTGTTTGTCGGGCTTCAAGGTCATCTCCCGGAACCATCTCATCAGAAACTCATGGTATGACTGCCATTGCATACGACAAAAAATAGCGGAAAGTAGGCGACATAGTATCCGAAGCAACATTGTAGCCGAAGGCAACATATTATCCGAGGCTACATTGTATCCGAGGGGATTTTATATCCGAGGCAACATTGTATCCGAGCCGAGATTATATCCGATGGCAACATTGTATCCAAAAGCAATATAGTACCCGAAGCTACATTGTATCCGACACGACATTATATCCGAAGGCAACATAGTATCCGACACGACATTGTAGCCGAAGGGCAACATTATATCCGAGGCAACATTGTATCCGGGGCGACATTGTACCCGAAGGCGACATTGTATCCGGGGCGACATTGTACCCGAAGGCGACATAGTATCCGGGGCAACATTGGATCCGAATGCGACATTGGATCTGAAGGCGACATTGTATCCTAGGTAATACTGTATCTGGGGCGACCTTGTTTCCGAAAGGAAATTAGTATCTGAGGCTACATTGTATCCGAGGCGACATTATATCCGAAGGCAACATAGTATCCGAGGCGACATTGAAGCCAAAGACAACATAGTACCCGACGCTACATTATATCTGAGGCGACTTTATAATTAAAGCAACATTCTATCCGAGGCGACATAGTATTCGAAGTGACCTTATATCATAAAGAAAAATAGTATCGGAGCTTACATTGTATCCGAGGCGAAAGCAAAATAGTATCTGAGGTTACATTGTATCCGAGGCGATATATATATCTGAAGGCAACATAGTATCCGAAGCGACATTGTAGGTTAGCGGCAACATTGTACCCGAGACGACTTTATAATCGAGGCAACATTGTATCCGGGGCCACATTGTACGTGAAGGCGACATAATATCCGAAGCGACCTTGTATCCGAAAGCAAAATAGTATCTGACGCTACATTGGAATTAAGGCGACATTATATCCGAAGGCTACATAGTATCCGATGCGACATTGTATCCGAAAACAACATAGTATTAGAGGCTACATTGTATCCGAGGCTACTTTATATTCAATGCCACATTGTATCTGAGACGACATTGTATCCGACGACAATATTGTATCCGAAGCGACCTTGTATCCGAAAGCAAAATAGTATCTGAGGCTACATTGTATCCATGGCAACATTAAAACTGAAAGCAACATAACATCTGAAGCGATATTGGAGGTGAAGGGCAACATTGTATCCGAGGCGACATTATATCCAACGCTACATTGTATCCGAGGAGACATTATTTCCGAAGGCAACAGAGTATGCGAAGCGACATTGTCGCTGAAGAGAACATAGTATCCGATGCAACATTGTATCGGAGACAACTTGGTATCCAAAGCAACAATGTATCCGAGGCGACATTGTACTCGACGACGATATTGTATCCGAAGAGACCTTGTATCCGAAAGCAAAATAGTATTCGAGGCTACATTTTATCCGAGACGACAATATATCCGAACGCAACATAGTATCCGAAACGACATTGCAGCCTAAGGGCAACATTGTATCCGAGGCGACTTTATAACCGAGGCAACATTGTATCCGAGGCGACTTTGTATCTAAAGGCGACGCAGCATCCGAAGGCGACCTTCTATCCAGAAGCAAAATAGTATCTGAGGCGACATTATATATCCGAAGGCAACATAGTACCCGAAGCGACATTGTAGGCGAAGGCAACATAGTATCCGCGGACACTTTATATCCGAGGATACATCGTATATGAAGGCGACAAAGTATCCGAAGCGACCTTGAATTCGAAAGCAAAATAGTATCCGAGGCTACATTATATCTGATGCGACATTATATCTGAAGGCCACATAGTATCCGAAGCGACATTGAAGCCTAAGGCAACATAGTATTTGAGGCTACATTGTATATAACGCAACTTTATATCCGAGGCAACATTGTATCCAAGGCGACATTGTCTCCGAAGCAATCTTGTATCCGGAAGCAAAATATTACCCGAGGCTACGTTGTATCCGAGGCGACAATATATCCGACGGAAACATAGTATCCGAAGAGACATTGTAGCTGAAGGGAGACATTGTATCCGAGGCGAGTTTATATCCGAGGCAATATTGTATCTGGGGCGACATAGTATCAGAAGCGACCTTGTATCTGAAAGCAAAATAGTATCTGAGGCCACATTTTCTCCGAGGCGACATTATATCCAAAGGCAACATAGTATCCGAAGCGACATTGAAGCCGAAGACAACATAGTATCCGAGCCTACAATGTATTCGAGGCAACATTGTTAACGCGACGACATTTTATCCGAAGGCAACATTGCATCTAAAGCGACATTATAGCCGACGGCAACACAGTATCCGAGGCTACATTGCATCCGCGGCAACACTATAGTTGAAGGCAACATAGTATCTGAGGCTACAATGTATCCGACGGGAAATTATACCCGAGGCAACATTATATCTGATGCGACATTGTATCTGAACGCGACATTGTAGCCGCATGGCAACACTGTATCCGAGGCGACTTTATATGAGAGGTAACATTGTATCCGACACGAAATTGTATCTGAGGGAAACATAATATCCGAAACCAAATTAGTATCCGATGCTACATTGTATCCAAGTCGACAATATATCTGAAGAAAACATAGTACCCAAAGCGACATTGTAGCCGAAGGCAACATAGGTTCCCAGGCTACATTGTATCCAAGGCGACTTTAAATGCGTGGCAACATTGTATACGAGGCGACATTATCTCCGAAGGCAACAGAGCATCTGAAGTGATATTGTATCCGAGGCGACTTAATATCCGAGGGAACACTGTATTCGAGGCGACATTGTACCCGAAGGCAACATAGTATCCGAAGCGGCCTTGTATCCGAAAGCAAATTAATATCCAACGCTACATTGTATGCGAGGCAAAATTATATCCGAAGGCAACATAGTATCCGAGGCGACTTTATATCTGAGGCAACATTGAATCCGAGCCTACATTGTATATAAAGGCAACCTATTATCCGAAACAACCTTGTGTCCGAACGCAAACTAGTATTCGAGGCGACATTATATCTGAAAGCAACATAATATCCGAAGCAACATGGTACCCTAAAGCAACAGAGTATCCGAGGCAACTTTATATCCGAGGCAACATTGTATCCGAGACGACAATGTATCCGATGGCAACATTGTATCCAAAGCGACCTTGATTCCGAAAGCAAAATATTACACGAGGCTACATTGTATCCGAGGCGACATATCCGAAGGCAATATAGTATCCGAAGCGACATTGTAGCCGAATGGCAACATTGTATCATAGGCGACTTTATATCCGAAGAGACAATGTAGCCAAAGGGCAACATTGTATCAGAGGCGACTTTATACCCGAAGTAACATTGTATCTGGAGCGACATAGTATCAGAAGCGACCTTGTATCCGAAAGGAAAATAGTATCCGAGGCTACATTGTATCCGAGGCCACTATATATCCGAGGCAACATTGTATCCGAGGCAACATTGTATATGAAGGCGACATAGTATCCGAAGCGACCTTGTATCCGAAAGCAAAATAGTATCCGAGGGAACATTGTATCCGAGGCGACATTACATCTGAAGGCAACATAGTCTCCGAAGCGACATAGTATCCAAGGCTATATTATATCCGAGCAACATTGTATCCGAGGCGACATTGTATCCGAAGCAATCTTGTATCCGGAAACTAAATATTACCCGAGGATGCATTGTATCCGAGGAGACATTATATCCGAAAGAAACATAGTATTCGAAGAGACATTGTAGCCGAAGGGCAACATTGTATCCAAGGGAACATAGTATCCGAAGCGACATTGTATCCGAATGCGACATAGTATCAGAAGCGACATTGTTTCCGAAAGCAAAATAGTATCCGAGGCTACATTGTATCCTATGCGACATTATATCCAAAGGCAACATTGTATGCGAAGCGACATTGTAGCCAAACACAACATAGTATCCGAGCCAACATTGTATCCGAGGCAACTTTATATCCGAGAGAACATTTTATACGAGGCGACATTATATCCGAACGCAACATAGTATCTAAAGCGACATTTTAGCGGAAGGAAACATAGTACCCGATGCTACATTGCATCCGAAGCGTACTCGAAGGCAACATAGCATCCAAAGCTACATTCTATCCGACGCGACTTTATACCTGAGGCGACATTATATGCGAGGTAATATTGTATTCGACGCGAAATTGTATCCAAAGAAAACATAGTATCCGAAAGCAAATTAGTATCCGATGCTACATTGTATCCGAGTCGACATTCTATCCGAAGAAAACATAGTATCCAAAGCGACATTGTAGCCGAAGGCAACATAGTTTCCCAGGCTACATTTTATCCGAGGCGACTTTATATGCGAGGCAACATTGTATACGAGGCGACATTATATTTGAAGGCGACATTATCTCCGAAGGCAACATAATATCTGAAGCGACATTGTATCCGAGGCGACTTAATATCCGAGGGAACATTGTATCTGAAGGCAACATAGTATCCGAAGCAGCCTTGTATCCGTAAGCATACTAATATCCGTAGGTACATTGTATGCGACGCGAAATTATATCTGAAGGCAACATAGTAATCAAAGCGACAATGTAGCCGAAGGAAACATAGTATCCGAGGTCATTGTATCCGTGGCGACTTTATATCCTAGGCAACATTGAATCCGAGCCTACATTGTATATGAAGGCAACATATTATCCGAAGCAACCTTGTATCCGAACACAAAATAGTATCCGAGGTGACATTATATCCGAAAGAAACATAGTATATCCGAAGCAACATTGTACCCGAATACAACAGAGTATCCGAGGCTACATTGTATCCGAGCCGACCTTATATCCGAGGAAACATTGTATCCGATGGCAACATTGTATCCAAAGCGACCTTGTATCCGAAAGCAAAATATTACCCGATGCTACATTGGATCCGACGCGACATATCAGAAGGCAACATTGTATCCGAAGAGACATTGAAGCCGAAGGGCAACATTGTATCAGAGGCGACCTTATATCCGAGGTAACATTCTATCTGGGGCGACATTGTATCCGAAGGCGACATAGTTTCGGAAGCGACTTTATATCCGAAAGGAAAATAGTATCCGAGGCTACAGTGTATCCGAGGCTACATTGTATCCGAGGCTACAGTGTATCCGAGGCTACAGTGTATCCGAAGGCAACATAATATCCGAGGCTACAGTCTTTCCGAAGGCAACATAGTATCCGAGGCTACATTATACCCGAGGCCACTATATATGCGAGGTAACATTGTATCCGAGGCAACATTGTATATGAAGGCGATACAGTATCCGAAGCGACCTTGTATCCGAAAGCAAAATAGTATCCGAGGTACATTGTATCCGAGAAGACATTATATCTGAAGGCAACATAGTCTTCGAAGCGACATTGTAGCGTAAGGCAACAGAGTATCCGAGGGTACATTATATCCGACGCAACTTTATATCCGAGGAAACATTGTATCCGAGGATACATTATATTTGGGGCGACATTGTATCCGAAAGTGACATAGTATCCGAGCCTACATTATATCCGAGGCAACTTTATAGCAGAGGCAACATTGTATACGAGGCGACATTATATCTGAATGCAACATAGTATCTAAAGCGACATTTTAGCGGAAGGAAACATAGTACCCGATGCTACATTGTATCCGAAGCGACATTATAGTTGAAGGCAACATAGTATCCAAGGCCACATTCTATCCGAGGCGACTTTATCCCTGAGGCGACTTTATATCTGAGGCGACATTGTATCCGAACACACATTGTAGCCGAAGGGCAATATTGTGTCAGAGGCAAATTTATATCCGAGACAATGTAACCAAAGGGCAACATTGTATCAGAGGCGACTTTATATCCGAGGTAACATTGTATCTGGGGCGACATTGTCTCCGAAGGAGACATAGTATCGGAAGCGACCTTGTACTCTAAAGGCAAATAGTATCCGAGGCGACATTGTAGGCGAAGGCAACATAGTATCCGAGGCCACCAGATATCCGAGCCAACATTGTAGCCGAGGCCACATTGTATATGAAGGCGACATAGTATCCGAAGCGACCTTGTATCCGAAAGCAAAATAGTATCCGAGGCGACATTATATCTGAAGGCAACATAGTCTCCGTAGTGACATTGTAGCCTGAGGCAACATAGTATCCGAGATTACATTATATCCGACGCAACTTTATATCCGAGGCAACATTATATCCTAGGCGACATTGTATCCGAAGCAATCTTGGATCCGGAAACAAAATTTTACCCGAGGATACATTGTATCCGAGGCGACATTATATCCGAAAGAAACATAGTATCCGAAGAGACATTGTAACCGAAGGACCACATTGTATCTGAGGCGAGTTTATATCAGAGGCAACATAGTATCCGAATGCGACATAGTATCAGAAGCGACATTTTATTCGAATGCAAAATAGTACCCAAGGCGACATTATATCCAAAGGCAACATTGTATCCGAAGCGACATTGTAGCCAAAGACAACATAGTATCCGAGCCTACATTGTATCCGGCAATATTATATGCGAGGCAACATTGTATAGGAGGCGACATTATATCTGAACGCAACATAGTATCTAAAGCAACATTTTAGCGGAAGGAAACATAGTACCCGATGCTACATTGTATCCGAAGCGACATTATAGTCGAAAGCAACATAGTATCCAAGGCTACATTCTATCCGAGGTGACTTTATACCCGAGGCAACATTATATCTGAGTCGACATTGTAGCCGAATGGCAGCACTGTATCCGAGGCGACTTTTTATGCGAGGTAACCTTGTATACGACGCGAAATTGTATCCGAAGGAAACATAGTATCCGAAGCGGCCTTGTATTCGAAAGCAAAATAATATCTGATGCTACATTGTATCCGAGTCAACATTATATTCGAAGAAAACATTGTATCCGAAGCGACCTTGTTTCCGATGCAACATTGTATCCGAGTCGACATTAGATCCGAAGAAACCAATAGTATCCAAAGCGACATTGTAGCCGAAGGCAACATAGTTTCCCAGCCTAAATTTTATCCGAGGAGAGTTTATATGCGAGGCAACATTGTATAAGAGGCGACATTATCTTCGAAGGCAAGATAGTATCTGACGCGACTTAATACCCGAGGCAACATTGTATCCGAAGGCAACATAGCATCCGAAGTGGCCTTGTATCCGAAAGGAAATTAATATCCATAGCTACATTGTATGCCAGGGAAAATTAAATCCGAAGCAAACATAGTAATCGAAGCGACAAGGTAGCCGAAGGCAACGAAGTATCCGAGGTCATTGTATCCGAGGCGACTTTATACCCGAGGCAACATTCAATCGGAGCCTACATTGTATATGAAGGCAACATATTATCCGAAGCAACCTTGTATTCGAACGTAAAATAGTATTCCAGTCGACATTATATCCGAGGCAACATTGTATTCGAGGCAATATTGTATATGAAGGCGACATTGTAGGCAAAGACAACATAATATCCGAGCCAACATTGTATCCGAGGCAACTTTATAGTAGAGGCAACATTGTATACTAGGCGACATTATATCTGAACGCATCGTAGTATCTAAATCGACATTTTAGCGGAAGGAAACATAGTACCTTATGCTACATTGTATAGAAAGCGACATTATAGTCGAAGGCAACATAGTATACAAGGCTACATTCTATCCGAGGCGACTTTATACCCGAGGCAACATTATATCTGAGGCAACATTGTAGCCGAATGGCAACACTGTATCCGAGGCGACTTAATATGTGAGGTACCAATGTATCCGACGCGAAATTGTACTAGAAGGAAACATAGTATCCGAAGTGATTTTCTATCCGAAAGCAAAATAGTATCCGAGTCGACATTATATCCGAAGAAAACATAGTATCCAAAGCGACATTGTAGCCGAAGGCAACCTAGTTTCCCAGGCTACATTTTATCCGAGGTGACTTTATATGCGAGGCAACATTGTATACGAGACGACATTATATTTGAACGCGACATTATCTCCGAAGGAAACATAGTATCTGAATCGACATTGTATCCGAGGCGACTTAATATCCGAGGGAACATTGTATCGAAGGCGACATTGTATCCGAACGCAACAAATTATCCGAAGCGGCCTTATATCCGAAAGCAAATTAATATCCACAGCTACATTGTATGCGAGGCAAAATTATATCCGAAGGCAGCATAGTAATCGAAGCGACATTGTAGCCGAAGGCAAAGTAGTATTCGAGGCGACTTTATATCCGAGGGAACATTGAATCCGAGCCTACATTGGATATGAAGGCCACATATTATCCAAAGCAACCTTGTATCCGAATGCAAAATAATATCCGAGGCTAGATTATATCCGAATGCAACATAGTATCCGAAGCAACATTGTACCCGGAGGCAACAGAATATTCGAGGCTATATTGTATCCGTTGCGACTTTATATCCGAGGAAATATTGTATCCGATGGCAACATTGTATCCGAAGCGACCTTATATCCGAAAGCAAAATATTACCCGAGGCTACATTGTATCCAAGACGACATCCGATGGCAACATAGTATCCGAACAGACATTGTAGCCGAAGGGCAACATTGTATCAGAGGCAACTTTATATCCGAGGAGACAATGTAGCCAAAGGGCAACATTGTATTAGAGGCGACTTTATATCCGAGGTAACAATGTATCTGGGGCGACATAGTATCCGAAGCGACCTTGTATTCGAAAGGAAAATAGTATCCGAGGCTACATTGTATCAGAGGTGACATTGTAGGCGAAGGCAACATAGTATCCGAGGCTACATTGTATCCGAGGCAACTGTATATCCGAGGCAACATTGTATATGAAGGCGACATAGTATGCGAAGCAACCATGTATTCGAAAGCAAAATAGTATCCGAGGGTACATTGTATCCGAGGGGACACTATATCTGAAGGCAACATAGTCTCCGAAGTGACATTGTCGCCTAAGGCAACATAGTATCCGAAGCTACATTATAACTGAGGCAACAATGTATCCGAGGCGACATTTTATCCGAAGCAATCTTGGATCCGGAAACAAAATACTACCTAAGGATACATTGTATCCGTGGCGACATTATATCCCAAAGAAACATAGTATCCGAAGAGACATTGTAGTAGAAGGGCAACATTGTATCCAAGGCGAGTTTATATCCGAGGCAACATAGTACCCGAAGCAACATTGTATCCGAATGCGACATAGTATCAGAAGCGACATTGTATCCGAAAGCAAAATAGTATCCGAGGCAACATTGTATCCGAGGCAACAATGTATATGAAGGCGACATAGTATCCGAAGCGACCTTGTACCCGAAAGCAAAAAAGTATCGAGGGTACATTGTATCCGAGGCGACATTATATCAGAAGGCAACATAGTCTCCGAAGCGACATTGTAGCATAAGGCAACATAGTATCCGACGCTACAATATATCCGTCGCAGCTTTATATTCGAGGCAACATTGTATCGAAG
The DNA here is from genome assembly GCF_043159265.1 of Tasmannia lanceolata. Taxonomy (NCBI): domain Eukaryota; kingdom Viridiplantae; phylum Streptophyta; class Magnoliopsida; order Canellales; family Winteraceae; genus Tasmannia; species Tasmannia lanceolata. The sequence goes on along the minus strand of NW_027518680.1, from coordinate 47,615,673 downwards.
GCAACATTGTATCCAAAGCAATCTTGAATCCGGAAACAAAATATTACCTGAGGATACATTGTATCCGAGGAGACATTATATTCGAAAGAAACATAGTATCCGAATAGACATTGTAGCCGAAGGGCAACATTGTGTCCGAGGAGAGTTTATATCTGAGGAAACATAGTATCCGAAGCGACATTGTATCCGAATGCGACATAGTATCAGAAGCGACATTGTATCCGAAAGCAAAATAGTATCTGAAGCTACATGTATCTGAGGCGACATTATATCCAAAGGCAACAATGTATCCGAAGCGACATTGTAGCCAAAGACAACATAGTATCCGAGCCTACATTGTATCCGAGGCAACATTGTTAACGCGGTGACATTTTATCCGAAGGCAACATTGTATCTAAAGCGACATTATAACCAACGGCAACACAGTACCCGAGGCTACATTGTATCCGCGGCAACACTATAGTTGAAGGTAAGATAATATCCGAGGCTACAATGTATCCGAGGGGACATTATACCGAGGCAACATTATATCTGAGGCGACATTGTAGCCGCATGGCAACACTGTATCTGAGGCGACTTTATATGCGAGGTAACATTGTATCCGACACGAAATTGTATCAGAGGGAAACATAATATCCGAAGCGGCCTTGTATCCGAAAGCAAAATAGTATCTGATGCTACATTGTCTCCGAGTCGACATTATATCGAAAGAAAACATTGTATCCAATGCGACATTGTATCCGAAGCAATCTTGTATCCGGAAAGAAAATATTACACGAGGATATATTGTATCCGAGGCGACATTATATTCGAAAGAAACATAGTATACGAAGAGATATTATAGCCGAAGGACAACATTATATCCGAGGCGAGTTTATATCCGAGGAAACATTGTATCTGAGGCGACATTGTATCCGAAAGCGACATAGTATCAGAAGCGACCTTGTATCTGCATTGTATCCGAGGCAACATTATATCCAAAGGCAACATTGTATCCGAAGCGACATTGTAGGTAAAGTCAACATAGTATTCGAGCCTACATTGTATCCGAGGCAACTTTATAGCAGAGGCAACATTGTATACGAGGCGACATTATATCTGAACACAACATAATATCTAAAGCGACATTTTAGCGGAAGGAAACATAGTACTTGATACTACATTGTATCCGAAGCGGCATTATAGTCGAAGGCAACATATTATCCAAGGCTACATTCTATCCGAGGCGAATTTATACCCGAGGCAACATTATATCTGAGGCGACATTGTATCCGAAGGCGACATTGTAGCCGAATGGCAACACTGTATCCGAGGCGACTTTATATGCGAGGTAACATTGTATCCGATGCGAAATTGTATCCGAAGGAAACATAGTATCCGAAGCGCCCTTGTATGTGAAAGCAAAACAGTATCCGATGCTTCATTGTATCCGAGTCGACATTACATCCGAAGAAAACATAGTATCCAAAGCGACATTGTAGCCGAAGGCAACATAGTTTCCCAGGCTACATTTTATCCGAGACGACTTTATATGAGAGGCAACATTGTATACGAGGCGACATTATATTTGAAGGCGACATTATCTCCGAAGGCAACATAGTATCTAAAGCGACACTGTATCCGAGGCGACTTAATATCAAAGGGAACATTGTATCGGAGTCGACATTGTATATGAAGGCAACATTTTATCCGAAAGCAACATAGTAATCGAAGCAACAATGTAGCCGAAGGGAACATAGTATCCGAGGCGACTTTAAATCAGAGGCAACATTGAATCCGAGCCTACATTGTATATGAAGGCAATATGTTATCCGAAGCAACCTTGAATCCGAACGCAAAATAGTATCAGAGGCGACATTATATCCGAAAGCAACATAGTATCTGAAGCAACATTGTAGCCGAACGCAATAGAGTATCCGAGGCGACATTGTATGCGAGGCGCCTTTATATCCGAGACAACATTTTATCCGATGGCAACATTGTATCCGAAGCGACCTTGTATCCGAAAGCAAAATATTACCCAAGGCACATTGTATCCGAGACGACATGTCCGAAGGAAACATAGTATCCGAACAGACATTGTAGCCGAAGGGCAACATTGTATCAGAGGCAACTTTATATCCGAGGAGACAACGTAGCCAAAGGGCAACATTGTATCAGAGGCGACTTTATATCCGAGGTAACATTGTATCAGAGGCGACATTGTATCCGAAGGCGACATTGTATCGGAAGCGACCTTATATCCAAAAGGAAAATAGTATCCGAGGCTACATTGTATCCGAGGCCACTATATATCCGAGGCAACATTGTATCAGAGCCGACATTGAATATGAAGGCGACATAGTATCCAAAGCGACCTCGTATCCGAAAGCAAAATAGTATCCGAGGGTACATTGTATCCGAGGCGACATTATATCTGAAGGCAACATAGTCTCCGAAGTGAGATTGTAGCCTTAGGCAACATAGTATCCGAGGCTACATTATATCCGACGCAACTTTATATCCGAGGCAACATTGTATCCGAGGCGACATTGTATCCAAAGCAATCTTGGATCCGGAAACAAAATATTACCCGAGGATACATTGTATCCGAGGAGACATTATATCCGAAAGAAACATAGTATCCGAAGAGACAGTGTTGCCGAAGGGCAACAATGTATCCGAGGCGAGTTTACATCCGAATGCGACATAATACTAGAAGCGACATTGTATCCGAAAGCAAAATAGTCTTCGAGGTTACATTGTATTCGAGGCGACATTATATCTAAAGGCAACATTGTATCTGAAGCGACATTGTAGCCAAAGACAACATAGTATCCAAGCCTACATTGTATCCGAGGCAACTTTATATTAGAGGCAACATTGTATACGAGGCGACATTATACCCGAATGCAACATAGTATCTAAAGCGACATTATAGTCGAAGTCAACATAGTATCCAAGTGTCACGGGCCAAATGTTTGAGCAGCGGAATAACCCGTGCGGGGCCCCAACAAGCACGAATGCTAGGGCAAGCCTTTAATCGTGCAAGGCTTTAAAGGCCCTACACGCCAACACCCCTTGATGCTTCGAATGTGCACACAAACTCTAAGCTGTTCAACAGGGTACTTGGCTCAGATCTTGACATGCGCTTCTAGATACCCACACTCATTATCAGCCTGCATCACGAGTAGATTGAACATAAGGCCTTGGGGCCCAATGAAAAGTCCATCGAATACGAGGCATGACGATGCCACGCACCAATCCGCCAAGCGCTGGGGCTTGGTCATCCAAGGAGCAAGATACCCCATGGATTGATCCGCAAGGTGTATACGTCGCGAGGGCAACGAAGGTCTCCCCGGCACGAACTCATGGAAGGCCCAGGGATTGGCCTGCCCACAAGACATACCGCGGTGCAGGGGCAAACAGTATACCTAGCCCCTTGCACCGGTCTGTACGCGCAATGCATGTGGGAACCCAACCCAACATGCACCGTCTTTGGCCCCCATCCTCGACCAAAGAAACTGGAGCATCCCTGTGGATAGCTCGCAGTCCGCACCCAAAGCTCCCTTAGGGCACTCCTACGAGTTGAAGTATGATTTCCTGCTATTTGCCTCCATGCACAAGCAAGTCTTTTTGCAACCCATGAGCAAACCGCCAAGGTTCCTGCCCACACCTACTGGGCCTAACGGGGGAGGAGTCAACAGGTCACAGGGCCAACTCACCCTATAGAGTTTGGCCAACCAACCCCCTTAACCACCAGTGGCAACCAAAGGTGCTGTAAATGATGACTTCTCAAGACGCAACGAGACAAGGAAGGTTTGAATTTTAATACCGGTTGTGTCCTGAACTGTTCTCCCGCGACACAAGGCTATATTATATCCAAGGCGACTTTATACCCGAGGCAACATTATATCTAAGGCGAAATTGTAGCCGAATGGCAACACTGTATCCGAAGCGACTTTATATGCGAAGTAATATTGCATCCGACGCGAAATTGTATCCGAAGGAAACAAAGTATCCTAAGCGGCCTTCTATCAGAAAGCAAAATAGTATATACATTTTATCCGAGTCGACATTATATCCGAAGAAAACATAGTATCCAACGCGACATTGTAGCCAAAGGCAACATAGTTTCCCAAGCTACATTTTATCCGAGGCGACTTTATACGCAAGGCAACATTGTATACGAGGCGACATTATATTTGAAGGCAACATAGTATTTGAAGCGACATTGTATCCGAGGCGACTTAATATCCGAGGGAACATTGTATCCGAGGCGACATTATATCCGAAGCAACATAGTATTCGAAGCGGCCTTGTATCCGAAAGCAAATTAATATCCAGAGCTACATTGTATGCGAGGCGAAATTATATCCAAAGGCAACACAGTAATCGAAGCGACAATGTAGCCGAAGGCAACATAGTATCCAAGGTCATTGTATCCGAGGCGACTTTATACCCAAGGCAACATTGAATCCGAGCCTACATTCCATATGAAGGCAACATATTATCCGAAGCAACCTTGTATCCGAACGGAAAATAGTATCCTAGGCGACATTATATTGGAAAGCAACATAGTATCCGAGGTTACATTGTAACCGAGGCGACTTTATATCCGAGGCAACATTGTATCCGCTGGCAACATTGTACCCGAAGCGACCTTGTATCCGAAAACAACATATTACCCGATGCTTCATTGTATCCGAGGTGACATATCCGAAGGCAACATAGTATCCGAAGAGACATTGTAGCAGAAGGGAAACATTGTATCAAAGGCAACTTTATATCCGAGGAGACAAAGTAGTCAAAGGGTAACATTGTATTAGAGGCGACTTTATATCCGAGGTAACATTGTATCTGGGGCGACATTGTATCCGAAGGCGACATAGTATCGGAAGCGACCTTGTATCCGAAAGGAAAATAGTATCCGAGGCTACATTGTATCCAAGGCGACATTGTAGGCGAAGGCAACATAGTATGCGAGGCAACATTGTATACGAGGCGGCATTATATTTGAAGGCGACATTATCTCCGAAGGCAACATAGTATCGGAAGCGACATTGCATCCGAGGCGACTTAATATCCGAGGGAACATTGTATCCGAGGCGACATTGTATCCGAAGGCAACATATTATCCGAAGCGGCCTTGTATCCGAAAGCAAATTAAAATCCATAGCTACATTGTAAACGAGGCAAAATTATATCCGAAGGCAACATAGTAATCGAAGCGACAATGTAGCCGAAGGCAACATAGTATGCGAGGTCATTGTATCCAAGGCAACATTGAATCCGAGCCTACATTGTATATGAAGGCATCATATTATCCGAAGCAACCTTGTATCCGAACGCAAAATAGTATCCGAGATGACATTTTATCCGAAAGCAACATAGTATCCGAAGCAACAGTGTACCCAAAGGCAAGAGAGTATCCGAGGCGACTTTATATCCGAGGCAACATTGTAACCGATTGCAACATTGTATCCGAAGCGACCTTGTATCCGAAAGCAAAATATTACCCGAGGCTACATTGTATTGGAGACAACATATCCGAAGAGACATTGTAGCAGAAGGGCAACATTGTATCAGAGGCAACTTTATATCCGAGGAGACAATGTAGCCAAAGGGCAACATTGTATCAGAGCCGACTTTATATCCGAGGTAACATTGTATATGGGGCGACATTTTATCCAAAGGCGACATAGTATCGGAAGCGACCTTGTATCCGAAAGGAAAATAGTATCCGAGGCGACATTGTAGGCGAAGCCAACATAGTATCCGATGCTACATTGTATCCGAGGCCACTATATATCCGAGGCAACACTGTATCAGAGGCAACATTGTGTATGAAGGCGACAAAGTATCCGAAGCGACCTTGTATCCGAAAGTAAAATAGTATCCGAGGGTACATTGTATCAGAGGCGACATTATATCTAAAGGCAACATAGTTTCTGAAGCGACATTGTAGCTTAAGGCAACATAGTATCCGAGGCTACATTATATCCGACGCAACTTTATATCCGAGGATATTGTATCCGAGGCGATATTGTATCCGAAGCAATCTTGTATCCGGAAATAAAATATTACCCAAGGATACATTGTATCCAAGGCGACATTATATTCGAAAGAAATATAGTATCCGAAGCGACCTTGTATCCGAAAGCAAATTAATATCCATAGCTACATTGTATGCGAGGCGAAATTATATCCGAAGGCAGCATAGTAATCGAAGTGACAATGTAGCAGAAGGCAACATAGTGTAGACACCCCATTTTGACCGGACCCCCAAAATCCCAAAATCAAATAAATCCCTGAAATCGATTGAAATTCTCGAAGTCAAATCAAGTCCCAGATCCGAATTCCGAATAAAAGTTCTTAAGCCTAATCCCGAAATTCCCGAAGAAGTGTACCCCAAAAGCAGAGAAAACTCGAAATGATACCAACCCGTTGTGTTCATTGGTAGGTGTAGGCTCCTCAGAAGATGTTCAGCGCTTCAAAAAGTGCGTCCGCAAAATTGTGGGCAAATTTGGCGAATAATGGCAGAAAAGGCATGCCAAATTGGTGCAGTTATTAAATACGTGTGCAATTATCACCCTCCTTTTATTATAAAAGACAATGCTTGATAAAAAAGGGGATTTCCCATTTTTACAAGGGTGATCTAGTAATTAGGTTGTAACTTCTGTTCCAAGCAATCCTTGAGAGCCATCAGATCAAATCAGTGGTTTAGGATTGTTTGGAGAGAAGAGAATCTTCACCCTGCTTTTTGCTCGGACCCCCCCTGTAAGTTAGAAAAATTGTCTCAAAATACCCTAAGAGGTGGTTGTCCAAGGAAGAAAAAGGGGTACAAATATATCATTTCCCTTTTGCAGATAAGGGATCGAGCTAGGGTTTTTTAAAGGAGGAGCTTCATCTTCATTGAAAAAAAAAAAAAAAGAACCCAAGAGCAAAAGAGAGAGAAAGAGAGAGAGCAAGGAAGAGAAAGACAAGAGAAGGGGAGCTCGGCCATCATTAACTCCGGCCCAAGATCCGTTTCCACCCGAACCATCAAAACCCATTTCCATTTCCGCTTGAGCCGCAACCACCATCTACATCTTCTCCGGTGGCCATCACCGGAATCCGGCCTAAACCCCTTCATCTCCCTTCCAAACCCACATCCAAACCCCCATCTCTTCTCCATCATCCCTAACCTCCATTGATTCCGGCGGGATTTGCCGGAATCCGACCTCACTCCCAAACCCCTTTTTTATCTTCACCGCCACCTTCTTCTTCACCATCACTATCTCTGCAACCGCCAGCCCTAACCCCCACCTCCTCTATTTTCATCCCTAACATCCAAACCCACTTCTCAAAAGCTCCAAATCCACTGCTACCTCCACCCTCTTCTCTATCTTCTACCACCATCAACCACCATATCATCTTCTCTACCCCAACTCCATTACCTTAACCCCAAGAACCCTAAACATTCCCCTGTTTTCCAGATAAGAAACCCATCTCGACCCTCCATTTTCCACCACCAATTTCCACTGTGGATACCCATTACCTATTCAAACCCTCTTCATTTCTTTTCATTACCTGGATCCATATTCCATCTTGTATACCATGGTCTTCAACCTTTAAATTCGAGCATCTCAATTTCAGAGAAAATTAGATCGGAAGTTGTAGTTGCAATTCCAAGGAGTATCTTCTTCATTTCCGGTGATTGCATCGGATTTGGTCTTTCTAAAGGCATTTTCTACCCTTCTACGTCTAAATTCAGGTAACCTTGCTTGTGATTTAATTTTTATGCTCTCATAGATGATACTATTGTATTAGATGTGTACGACTTGGTCTTTGATCTGTTATTTACAGCATTTTTGCATGAGCTATTGATCTATGAGATATAAGCATTTCGGATGAGGTCTGAAATTTGGTCTCTCGTTTGTATCATTGTGAATGAGATTTAGCATTCGACCTGTAGATTGTCACGATCTGATGAAGGCATGATTTTTGTTATTCTCTTTTGTCCCAATGGACCTACTCAATCCATAGTGTTTAAGTGAACATCCAATTCCTTTGACCAGTTTTTTTATGCTGATTTTGATGTGAGATGTGATGGTCTTGTTTTAAGCTGGATTAGCGTGCGTAAGTTCTAATAATTGCATTAATTTACTGGTGATATTCTCACAAGCTTATGATGGAGATCTAGACGATAAAAATTGGTTCTGCTCTGTGTTTACCCAACGTCTTTGTCAGTCTAAACGGAAGCACGTAATATGTCTGTTTTGTTCTCCTCAATACCCCATCTGTGAATTCATAAGTGAAATCTCTTTCTTCCAAAGCTCAATTCTCCTGGTATGATTTTTACGTGATTAATGTATCATTTTAGTGTGGATGTTTGATGGTAAGGAAGTTGTGTGTGCTTACCCCAATCATTATCTGTTATACCTTCTCTTTTGATCATGGACGGAAATCATATGCCTCACAAGAAAAGTTAATCCTGTAGGATGTATTTTTCAAAGTGCAAAATGATAGTCAGATAGAGTATGTTGGAATTTTAGCATCATCTCAAGTGAATTTATGAGATTGGCTATCATTTTTTTTTTTTTTTTTTTTTGGGATTAGCTGAGCATATTCATTAGTGGATTTTGGGCAAACGTTTATATTTGTAGTTTTTTTTTTAATGTAATTCCCTATGTAGCTGAGCATATTCCTTAGTGGGCTTAGGGGTTCCCTTTTTTCTTCGAGATCATTACTTCTTATAGGGTTCAGGGGTTCTACCTTGTCTTCCTTCGGGTTCACTCTCCTCACGTTCCTAGGGATTTTACTCGGGCTCTGGGACTCCTTCGATTATAGGGACATTTCCTTGGGTTTCTTCTCCAATCAGAGTCATTCTTCATGTTCTTCGGGGTTCTCTTTGCATTTCGGGATCCCATCGATTTTGGGAACACTTCGTCGGGTTCAGGCGACGACGGACGGCAACCTCCTGAGCCAAAAACCCCTTTCAATCAGAAGGGATAAAAATACATAAAAATCAAATAAGAAAAACAACAAAAAATATCAGAAAACAACAAAAGCGTTTTTTGAAAAGTTGTTTCGAACTACGTTGGCTTGATCCCTTTCTACAGGGTACGTAGGCAGCTTGGGATCGTCATCCCAAGTTCAGTCAAACTTTTCAATAAAATCCTTTAAACCCTTCAAAAAATCATTTCAGCATCTGAAAATATCTTTCTAGCTTTTCTCAAAAATACAAAAAAACCAAAATGGGCAAAAAAAACCAAAAAGCAATCTTGTATCCGGAAACAAAATATTACCCGATGATACATTGTATCTGAGGTGACATTATATCTGAAAGAAACATAGTATCTTAAGAGACATTGTAGCCGAAGGCAACATTGTATCCGAGGTGAGTTTATATCCGAGGTAACATAGTATTCGAAGCGACATTGTATCCGAATGCGACATAGTATCAAAAGCAACATTGTATCCGAAAGAAAAATAATATCCGAGGCAACATTGTATCTGAGACGACATTATATCCAAAGGCAACATTGTATCCGAAGCGACATTGTAGCCAAAGACAACATAGTATCCGAGCCTACATTGTATCTGAGGCAACTTTATATCCGAGGCAACATTGTATACGAGGCGACATTATATCCGAACGCAACATAGTATCTAAAGCGACATTTTAGTGGAAGGAAACATAGTACCCGATGCTACATTGTATCCGAAGCGACATTATAGTTGAAGGCAAGATAGTATCCAAGGCTACATTCTATCCAAGGTGACTTTACACACGAGGCGACATTGTAACCGAAGGCGACATTATAGCCGAATGGCAACACTATATCCGAGGTGACTTTATATGCGAAGTAACATTGTATCCGACGCGAAATTGTATCCGAAGGAAACATAGTAATCGATGCGGCCTTGTATCCGAAAGCAAAATAGTATCCGATGCCACATTGTATCCGACTACACATTATATCCGAAGAAAACATAGTATCCAAAGCGACATTGTAGCCGAAGGCAACATAGTTTCCAAGGCTACATTTTATTCGAGGCGACTTTATATGCGAGGCAACATTGTATAGGAGGCAACTTTATATTTGAAAGCGACATTATCTCCAAAGGCAACCTAGTATCTGAAGCGACATTGTATCCGAGGCGACTTAATATCCGAGGGAACATTGTATCCGAGGCGACATTGTATCCGAAGGCAACATAGTATCCGAAGCGGCCTTGTATCCGAAGGCAAATTAATATCCATAGCTACATTGTATGCGAGGCGAAATTATATCCGAAGGCAACATAGTAATCGAAGCGACAATGTAACCGGAGGCAACATAGTATCCGAGGTCATTGTATCCGAGGCGACTTTATATCCGAGGCAACACTGAATCCGAGCCTACATTGTATGTGAAGGCAACATAGTATCCGAAGCGACCTTGTATCCGAAAGCAAAATAGTATCCGAGGGGACATTATATCTGAAGGCAACATAGTCACCGAATTGACATTGTAGCTTAACGCAACGTAGTATCCGAGGCTACATTATATCCAACGCAACTATATATCCGAGGCAACATTGTATCCGATTCGACATTGTATACGAAGCAATCTTGTATCCGGAAATAAAATATTAACCGAGGATATATTGTATCCAAGGCGACATTATATCCGAAAAAAACATAGTATCCGAAGAGACATTATGGCCGAAGGGCAACATTGTATCCGAGGCGAGTTTTTATCCGAGGCAACGTAGTATCCGAAGCGACATTGTATCCGAAAGCAAAATAGTATCTGAGGCTACATTGTATCCGAGGCGACATTATATCCAAAGGCAACATTGTATCCGAAGCGACATTGTAGCCAAAGACAACATAGTATCCGAGCCTACATTGTATAGGAGGCGACATTATATCCGAACGCAACATAGTATCTAAAGCGACATTTTAGCGGAAGGAAACATAGTACCCGATGCTACATTGTATCCGAAGCGACATTATAGTCGAAGGCAACATAGTATCCAAAGCTACATTCTATCCGAGGTGACTTTACACACGAGGCAACATTATATCTGAGGCGACATTGTATCCGAAGGCGACAATGTATCCGAAGGTGACATTATAGCCGAATGGCAACACTGTATCCGAGGCGACTTTATATGTGGAGTAACATTTTATCCGAAGCGGCCTTGTATTCGAAAGAAAAATAGTATCCGATGCCACATTGTATCCGAGTCGACATTATATCCGAAGAAAACATAGTATCCAAAGCGACATTGTAGCCAAAGGCAACATAGTTTGCCAGGCAACATTTTATCCAAGGCGACTTTATAAGCGAGGCAATATTGTATAGGAGGCGACATTATATTTGAAGGCGACATTATCTCCGAAGGCAACATAATATCTGAAGCGACATTGTATCCGAGGCGACTTAATATCCGAGGGAACATTGTATCCGAAGGCAACATAGTATCTGAAGGGCCTTGTATCCGAAAGCAAATTAATATCCATAGCTAAATTGTATGCGAGGGGAAATTATATCTAAAGCCAACATAGTAATCGAAGCGACAATGTAGCCGAAGGCAACATAGTATCCGAGGCGACTTTATATCCAAGGCAACAATGAATCCGAGCCTACATTGTATATAAAGGCAACATATTCTCCGAAGGCAAAATAGTATCCGAGGCGACATTATATCCGAAAGCAACATAGTATCCGAAGCAACATTGTACCCGAAGGCAATAGAGTATTGGAGGCTACATTGTATCCGAGGCGACATAATATCCGAGGCAACATTGTATCCGTAGCGACCTTGTATTCGAAAGCAAAATAATACCTAAGGCTACATTGTATCTGAGGCGACATATCTGAAGACAACATAGTATTCGAAGAGACATTGTAGCCGAAGGGCAACATTGTATCAGAAACAACTTTATATCCGAGGAGACAATGTAGCCAAAGGGCAACATTGTATCAGAGGCGACTTTATATCCGAGGCAACATTGTATCCGAAGCGACCTTGTATCCGAAAATTAAATATTACCCGATGCTTCATTGTATCAAAGGCGACATATCCGAAGGCAACATAGTATCCGAAGAGACATTGTAGCCAAAAGGCAACATTGTATCAGAGGCAACTTTATATCCGAGGAGACAATGTAGCCAAAGGGTAACATTGTATTAGAGGCGACTTTATATCCGAGGTAACATTGTATTTGGGGCGACATTGTATCCGAAGGCGACATAGTTTCGAAAGCGACCTTGTATCCGAAAGGAAAATAGTATCTGAGGCTACATTGTATCCGAGGCGACATTGTAGGCGGAGGCAACATAGTATCCGAGGTTACATTGTATCCGAGGCAACATTGTATATGAAGGCGACATAGTATCCGAAGCGACCTTGTATCCGAAAGCAAAATTGTATCCCAGGGTACATTGTATCTGGAGCGACATTATATCTTAAGGCAACATAGTCTCCGAAGTGACATTATAGCCTAGGGCAACCTATTATCCGAGGCTACATTATATCCAACGCAACTTTATATTCGAGGCAACATTGTATCCGAGGCGACATTGTACCCAAAGCAATCTCGTATCCGAAAACAAAATATTACCCGAGGATACATTGTATCCGAGGCGACATTATATCCGAAAGAAACATAGTATCCGAAGAGACATTGTAGCCGAAGGGCAACATTGTATCCGAGGCGAGTTTATATCCGAGGCAACATAGTATCCGAATGCGACATTGTATCCGAATGCGAGATTGTATCCGAAAGCAAAATAGTATCCGACGCTACATTATATCCGAGGCGACATTATATCCAAAGGCAACATTGTATCCGAAGCGACATTGTAGCCAAAGACAACATAGTAACCGAGCCTACATTGTATCCAACGCAAATTTATAACCAAGGCATCATTGTATACGAGGCGACATTTTATCCGAACGCAACATAGTATCTAAAGCGCCATTTTAGCGTAAGGAAACATAGTACCCAATGCTACATTGTATTCGAAGCGACATTAGAGTCGAAGACAACATAGTATTTAAGGCTACATTCTATCCGAGGCAACATTATATCTGAGGCGACATTGTATCCGAAGGCGACATTATAGCCGAATGGCAACACTGTATCCGAGGCGACTTTATATGCGAGGAAACATTATATCCGAAGGAAACATAGTATCCGAAGCGGCCTTGTATCCGAAAGCAAAATAGTATCCGATGCTACATTGTATCTGATTCGACATTATATCCGAAGAAAACATAGTATCCAAAGCGACTTGTAGCCGAAGGCAACATAGTTTCCCAGGCTACATTTTATCCGAGGCGACTTTTTCTCCGAGGCAACATTGTATACGAGGCGACATTATATTTGAAGTCGAAATTATCTCTGAAGGGAACATAGTATCTGAAGTGACATTGTATCCGAGGCGATATTGTATCCGAAGGCAACATATTATCCGAAGCGGGCTTGTATCGGAAAGCAAATTAATATCCATAGCCACGTTGTATGCGAGGCAAAATTATATCCGAACGCAACATAGTAATCGAAGCGACAATGTAGCTGAAGGCAACATAGTATCCGAGGCGACTTTATATCCAAGGCAACATTGAATCCGAGCCTACATTATATATGAAGGCAACATATTATCCAAAGCAACCTTGTATCCGAAGGCAAAATAGTATCCGAAGCGACATTATATCCGAAAGCAACATAGTATCCGAAGCAACATTGTACCCGAAGGCAATAGAGTATCCGAGGCTACATTGTATCCGAGGCGACTTTATATCCGAGGCGACATTGTATCCGATGGCAACATTGTATCCGAAGCGACCTTGTATTCGAAAGCAAAATATTACCTAAGGCTACATTATATCCGAGGCGACATATCCAAAGAAAACATAGTATCCGAAGAGACATTGTAGCCGAAGGCAATATAGTATCCGAGACTACATTATATCCGTCGCAACTTTATCTTCGAGGCAACATTGTATCCAATGCGACATTGTATCCGGAAAAGAAATATTACCCGAGGACACATTGTATCCGAGGTGACATTATATTCGAAAGAAACATAGTATCCGAATAGACATTGTAGCCGAAGGGCAACATTGTGTCCGAGGTGAGTTTATATCAAAGGCAACATAGTATACGAAGCGACATTGTATCCGAATGCGACATAGTATCAGAAGCGACATTGTATCCGAAAGCAAAATAGTATCTGAAGCTACATTGTATCTGAGGCGACATTATATCCAAAGGCAACAATGTATCCGAAGCGACATTGTAGCCAAAGACAACATAGTATCCGAGCCTACATTGTAAATGAAGACAAGTTATTATCCGAAGCAAACTTGTATCCGAAGGCAAAATAGTATCCGAGGCGACATTATATCCGAAAGCAACATAGTATCCGAAGCAACATTGTACCCGAAGGCAAAAGAGTATCCAAGGCAACATTATATCCGAGGCGACTTTATATCCGAGGCGACTTTATATTCGATGGCAACATTGTATCCGAAGCGACCTTGTATCTGAAAGCAAAATATTACCCGAGGCTACACTGTATTCGAGGCGACATATCCAAAGGCAACATAGTAACCGAAGAGACATTGTAGTCGAAGGGCAACATTGTATCAGAGGCAACTTTATATCCGAGGAGACAATGTAGCAAAAGGGCAACATTGTATCAGAGGCGACTTTATATCCGAGGTAACATTGTATCTGGGGCGACATTCTATCCGAAGGCGACATAGTATCGGATGCGACCTTGTATCCGAAAGGAAAATAGTATCCGAGGCTACATTGTAACCGAGGCGACATTGTAGGCGAAGGCAACATAGCATCCGAGACAACATTGTATCCGAGGCAACATTGTATATGAAGGCGACGTAGTATCCGAAAGCGACGTTGTATCCGAAAGCAAAATAGTATCCGAGGGTACATTGTATCCGAGGGGCCATTATATCTGAAGGCAAATTAGTCTCCGAAGTGACATTGTAGCCTAAGGAACCATAGTATCCGAGGCTACATTATATCCAACGCAACCTTATATTCGAGGCCACAATGTATCCGAGGGGACATTGTATCCGAAGCAATCATGTATCCGGAAACAAAATATTACCCGAGGATACATTGTATCTAAGGCGACATTATATCCGAAAGAAACATAGTATCCGAAGAGACATTGCAGCCGAAGGACAACATTGTATCCGAGGCGAGTTAATATCCGAGCCAACATAGTATCCGAAACGACATTGTATCCGAATGCGACATAGTATCAGAAGCGACATTGTATCCAAAAGCCAAATAGTATCCGAGGCTACATTGTGTCCAAGGCGACATTATACCCAAAGGCAACATTATATCCGAAGCGACAATGTAGCCAAAGGCAACATAGTATCCGAGGGAACTTTATATCCGAGGCAACATTCTATACAAGGCGACATTATATCCGAACGCAACATAGTATCTAAAGCGACATTTTAGCGGAAGGAAACATAGTACCCGATGCTACATTGTATCCGAAGCGACATTATAGTCGAAGGCAACATAGTATCCAAGGCCACATTCTATCCGAGGCGACTTTATACACGAGGCAAAATTATATCTCAGGCGACATTGTATCCGAAGGCTACATTATAGCCGAATGGCAACACTGTATCCCAGGTGCCTTTATGTGTGAGGTAACATTGTATCCGACGCGAAATTGTATCTGAAGGAAACATAGTATCCGAAGCGGCCTTGTATCCGAAAGCAAAATAGTATCCGATGCTACATTGTATCCGAGTCGACATTGTATCCGAGAAAAACATAGTATCCAAAGCGACATTGTAGCCGAAGGCAACATAGTATCCCAGGCTACATTTTATCCGAGGCGACTTTATATGCGAGGCAACATTGTATAGGAGGTGACATTATATTTGAAGGCGACATTATCTCCGAAGGCAACAATATCAGAAGCGACATTGTATCCGAGGCGACGTAATATCCGAGGGAACATTGTATCCCAGGCGACATTGTATCCGAAGGCAACATAGTATCCGAAGCGGCGGCCTTGTATCTGAAAGCAAATTAATATCCATAGCTACATTGTATGCGAGGGCGAAACTAAATCCGCAGGCAACATAGTTATCGAAGCGACAATGTAGCCGAAGGCATATTCGAGGTCATTGTATCCGAGGCGACTTTATATCCGAGGCAACATTGAATCCAAGCCTACATTGTATGTGAAGGCAACATAGTATCCGAAGCGACCTTGTATCCGAAAGCAAAATAGTATCCGAGGGGACATTATATCTGAACACAACATAGTCTCCGAAGTGACATTGTAGCTTAAGGCAACATAGTATCCGAGGCTACATTATATCCAACGCAACTATATATCCGAAGCAACATTGTATCCGATGCGACATCGTATCCGAAGCAATCTTGTATCCGGAAACAAAATATTACCCGAGGATACATTGTATCCAAGGCGACATTATATCCGAAAGAAACATAGTATCCGAAGAGACATTATAGCCGAAAGGCAACATTATATCCGAGGCGAGTTTATATCCGAGGCAACATTGTATCTAGGGCGACATTGTATCCGAAAGCGACATAGTATCAGAAGCGACCTTGTATCTGAAAGCAAAAGAGTATCCGAGGCTACATTGTATCCAAGGCGACATTATATCCAAAGGCAACATTGTATCCGAAGCGACATTGTAGCCAAAGACAACATAGTATCCGAGCCCACATTGTATCCAAGTTAACTTTATAGCAGAGGCAACATTGCATACGATGCGACATTATATCTGAACGCAACATAGTATCTAAAGCGACATTTTAGCGAAAGGAAATATAGTACCAGATGCTACATTGTATCCGAAGCGACAATATAGTCGAAGGCAACATAGTATCCAAGGCTACATTCTATCCGAGGCGACTTTATACCCGAGGCAACATTATATCTGAGGCCACATTGTATCCGAAGGCGACATTGTAGCCGAATTGGAACACTGTATCCGAGGCGACTTTATATGCGAGGTAACATTGTATCCGACGCGAAATTGTATCCGAAGAAAACATAGTACCCGAAAGCAAAGTAGTATCCGATGCTACATTGTATCCGAGTCGACATTATATCCGAAGAAAATATTGTACCCAAAGCGACATTGTAGCCGAAGGCAACATAGTTTCCCAGGCTACATTTAATCCGAGGCGACTTTATATGCAACGCAACATTGTATAAGAGGCGACATTATAGTTGAAGGTGACATTATCTCCGAAGGCAACATAATATCTGTAGCGACATTGTATCCGAGGCGACTTAATATCAGAGGGAACATTGTATCCGAGGTGACATTGTATCAGAAGGCAACATAGTATCCAAAGCAGCCTTGTATCCGAAAGCATATTAATATCCATAGCTACATTGTATGCAACGCGAAATTATATCTGAAGGCAACATAGTAATCGAAGCGACAATGTAGCCGAAGGAAACATAGTATCCGAGGTCATTGTATCCGTGGCGACTTTATATCCGAGGCAACATTGAATCCGAGCCTACATTGTATATGAAGGCAACATATTATACGACGCAACCTTGTATCCGAACGCAAAATAGTATCCGAGGGGACATTATATCCGAAAGAAACATAGTACCCGAAGCAACATTGTACCCGAAGACAACAGAGTGTCCGAGGCTACATTGTATCCGAGGCGACCTTATATCCAAGGAAACATTGTATCCGATGGCAACATTGTATCCGAAGCGACCTTGTATCCGAAAGCAAAATATTACCCGAGGCTACATTGTATCCGACGCGACATATCCGAAGGCAACATAGTATCCGAAGAGACATTGTAGCCGAAGGGCAACATTGTATTAGAGGCATCTTTATATCCGAGGAGACAATGTAGCCAAAGGGCAACATTGTATCAGAGGCAAATTTATATCCGAGGTAACATTGTATCCGAGGCGACATAGTTTCGGAAGCGACCTTGTATCCGAAAGGAAAATAGTATCCGACGCTACAGTGTATCCGAGGCGACATTGTAGGCAAAGGCAACATAGTATCCGAGGCTACATTGTACCCGAGGCCACTATATATTCGAGGCAACATTGTATATGAAGACGATACAGTATCCGAAGCGACCTTGTATCCGAAAGCAAAATAGTATCCGAGGGTACATTTTATCCAAGAAGACATTATATCTGAAGCCAACATAGTCCCCGAAGCGACATTGTAGCGTAAGGCAACATAGTATCCGAGGGTACATTATATTCGACGCAACTTTATATCCGAGGCAACATTGTATCCGAGGCGACATTGTATCCGATGCAATCTTGTATCCGGAAACAAAATATTACCCGAGAATACATTGATTCGATGCGACATTAAATCCGAAAAAAACATCATATCCGAAGAGACATTGTAGCCGAAGGGCAACATTGTATTCGAGTCGAGTTTATATCCGAGGCAACATTGTATCTATGGCGACATTGTATCCGAAAGTGACATTGTATCCGAGCCTACATTGTATCCGATGCAACTTTATAGCAGAGGCAACATTATATACGAGGCGACATTATATCTGAACGCAACATAGTATCTAAAGCGACATTTTAGCAGAAGGAAACATAGTACCCGATGCTACATTGTATCCGAAGCGTCATTATAGTCGACGGCAACATAATATCCAAGGCTACATTCTATCCGAGGCGACTTTATACCCGAGGCAACATTATATCTGAGGCGACATTGTATTCGAAGAGACATTGTAGCCGAAGAGCAACATTGTGTTAGAGGCAAATTTATATCCGAGGCAATGTAGCCAAAGGGCAACATTGTATCAGAGGCGACTTTATATCCGAGGTAACATTGTATATGGGGCGACATTGTATCCGAAGGCGACATAGTATCAGAAGCGACCTTGTATCCTAAAGGAAAATAGTATCCGAGGGTACATTGTATCCAAGGCAACATTGTAGGCGAAGGCAACATAGTATCCGAGGCAACATTGTATCCGAGGCAACATTATATATGAAGGCGACATAGTATCCGAAGCGACCTTGTATCCGAAAGCAAAATAGTATCCGAGGGTACATTGTATCCGAGGCGACATTATATCTGAAGGCAACATAGTCTCCGTAGTGACATTGTAGTCTCAGGCAACGTAGTATCCGAGGTGACATTATATCCGAGGCAACATTGTATCCTAGGCGACATTGTATCCGAAGCAATCTTGGATCCGAAAACAAAATTTTACCCGATGATACATTGCATCCGAGGCGACATTATATCCGAAAGAAACAAAGCATCCGAAGAGACATTGTAGCCGAAGGGCCACATTGTATCCGAGGCAACATAGTTTCCGAAGCGACATTGTATTCGAATGCAAAATAATATCCGAGACAACGTTGTATCCCAGGCGACATTATATCCAAAGGCAACATTGTATACGAAGCGACGTTCTAGCCAAAGACAACATAGTATCCGAGCCTACATTGTATCCGAGGCAACATTATATGCGAGGCAACATTGTATAAGAGGCGACATTATATCCGAACGCAACATAGAATCTAAAGCGATATTTTAGCGGAAGGAAACATAGTACCCGATGCCACATTGTATCCGAAGCGACATTATAGTCGAAAGCAACATAGTATCCAAGGCTACATTCTATCAGAGGCAACTTTATACCCGAGGCAACATTATATCTGAGGCGACATTGTAGGCGAATGGCAAAAATGTATCTGAGGCGACTTTATATGCGAGGTAACCTTGTATACGACGCGAAATTGTATCCGAAGGAAACATAGTATCCGAAGCGAAGCGGCCTTGTATCCGAAAGTAAAATCGTATTTGATTCTACATTGTATCCGAGTTAACATTATATCTGAAGAAAACACTGTATCCGAAGCGACATTGTAACCGATGCTACATGGTATCCGAGTCCACATTATATCCGAAAAAACCATAGTATCCAAGGCGACATTGTAGTCGAAGGCAACATAGTTTCCCAGGCTACATTTTATCCGAGGGGACTTTACATGCGAGGCAACATTGTATTCGAGGCGACATTATATTTGAAGGCAACATTATCTCAACATAGTATCTGACGTGACATTGTATCCGGGCCGACTTAATATCCAAGGGAACTTTGTATCCGAGGCGACATTGTAGCCGAAGGCAACATAGTGTGGGACCCGATCCCGCGAGAGGGGGTGGGGCGCGAGCCGCCACTGCCTTCTCTCTTGGTCTCTCGTACCCAGGCAATTGGCGTGTGCATTTTTATTATTGATTTTAATTCATCTTTTATGTGAACTTGGGATCACTAAGGCAATCCGAATTCCACACAAAAGAGACTGACACAGTCGCCACCTAGATGTGGGATCTAGGAACCATAATTAACCAGAAATCTAGACTCGCTACCTGGTTACAAGAATGGAAGGTATGGGGAGTTATCCACCACATGCACCATTCCTGCCCGATAATCGGTCTTCGATTCCAAAAGTTAACTCTTTTAAATTTATTTTAAACGGCTCATTCAACTCTCTGTTAATGTGCGAACTAAGTGACATGCATCCTAAAATCTAATTTCAATGTGAATCCTAGATGTGTATCTTGATTTCTTAATTTGTCTGGATTCAATCTAAGTGACAGTTCTCCTAAAATTCTAATTTCATGAAAAATCCTAAGTGATTTGATTAAGCATTTACAAGAAAATTAATATACAAAACACCACAATTTGTTGTGGTGCCCACTTGCGGTTGGTATGCCATCAGACATCCAAGCTGCCTACGTACCCAAGCCTCACTGGGATCAGAGTCGACGTAGTTCGGTGCACCTAAGCTAAGTTACTTATGCCTAACTCAACTAAGACACCGACCTAGACGGGATTGACTGTTTCAACAGTTTTAAGAGAAGTTATTTTAATTCAAGTTGAGGATTTTATTATCTTAGGATTTCATCTAAGATGCTATATGATTCTTATCTAAATGCAAGTTGTTCCTTAGACTAATGCAGGTTAGCCTACATCCTAGTTTACTAGGCTTGTCCTAGGAAAAGATTGGGTGACTAGTGTAACTAGACCTATGGCACGGTTGCTATCCATAGCAAACGTACGTGATGAGGCTGGACTCCTAACTCTAGGACTCCCTAAAATCTAAGACTCCCTAAAACTTAGGACAAGACACGACACCAGTGTTCCTAAATTGGGCTCTAATGGTTCTTACGATGGAAACCATAATCCAATGGTTCCGAGAGACACGAGATGAATCGATTTCAGTTCTTGAAGATAATGAATTTCAGATTTTAAGGATTTTCAGTTTATGGACAATTAAGGAATACCAATGGTTCTAGGGTTCACCAATTTCAGCCCAGAAGGGCATCCAAGGAAGGGAATCGTGCGCTCTTTCCTTGTGCAATTTAATACTTACGTTATAGCATCTTATTGCTTGGCATATCTCAGGATTTCCGTGGACAGTAACCTCGGAGCCAACAACATGTTATAGCTTAAATATTCAAATTGTCAAGATCGGTTGCAATTGAGAAACAATTATGGATGCGCTGGCCATTTTTCCAGGGAAATCTAAAGATCATAAAATTTCTGTTTCAATGAATTGAGGAGTGAATATGTGACAGGATTTTAAGGTTCTTTTAGAAGCTTTAAATTGATTTTTAATTAATTTCGAATTTTCAATAGAATTTATCAATTTTAATCATATGAGTGATTTTACAAGTGAAACTGTTGCAAACGAACTCGAAATGAGTTGAAACTTCTACAGCAACAAGATATGATGAGATGTAGCTTACTGGAAGATGTTTGCAGATTTTTACATTAAACTCATATTTAATTTTGATTTAGCAATTAATTGACCAGATTGCAAAAATAACACAGAAACTACTAGAAATAGAAATCTAAATTCAATGAAATTTCTACAGTAACAAGATATAAGTAAAAATAGCATGCTGTGAGATTTTCAAGAATTGTAGAAACTATCTACTATCAATTTCGGATTTTGCAATTTTCAGACCAGATTATGAATTAACACTACATCCCATAAGAAATAAGATCCAAATGAATTGAAAATTTTACAGAAGCAAGAAATATAGCATTGAAAACTACTGTAAAAATTTTGTGAATTTTAATGGTGATCTGATGTCAGTAAAAAGTCTCCCAAAATCTGATAATTTTCAAAGAAAGCATAAAATAATATACCAAACAGAATCCAAAAATCTTTAAAAATTAATGCTAGAATGTATCAGTAACATATTATTTTCCCACGAAATTTAATTAATTTTGGAATCCATTTAGTATATATTTTATGTTTCTTTGTCAAAAAGATATTTTTGAAGAGTTTTCTATTTTTAAAACACGATTTTCGAGAAAATTACGACTTCGGAAAACGTCCTTTAATCTTGTTCTGATATGATGAACACAAGAAAAATTAAAAATTCTGAAAAATAGATCATCCTGAGATTGCTATTTTTTCGAATTTCGTAATTACTCAGCCAATATTTTAAATAAAATACCACTCTTCACTCAAATTTTAAAAATCCTCTAATTCAATATCCGATCCGATCCAATGGTTATTTTACTCTAGTTAAATAGATCATTGTATTAAATTTCGGGACGAAACGGAATTGAAACACCCATGCAGATCATGATTTTGAGCATACATATTTAATATTCAATTAAATCCAATTAAATACTAAAAATCATGCAAAAATACATAAAATATACCAAATAATCCTGGAAAAATCCGAAAATTGAGCGCGTACCTGTGATGGAGTTCCTCGCCGAATCCGAGAGCCGAAAAATCCGAAAAATTCCGCCGCCGCTCGATCCGCTCCGCTTTCTCTTTCTTTCTTTCTTTTGTTTTCTTCGCACTGCGGATGGGGATGGGAGGTAGGGAGAAAGAGTGATTGGGAATTGTGAGAGTGGTAGAGTGTTTGAGAGACACGGAGAGTGTGAGTAGCGAGAGGATGAAGAAAAACAAAACAAAAAACGGATGCTCTGTTTTTCTTTAAAACATAACTTGAGCCCCCTTGTGGAGATAGAGGGATGAGAGTGAGAGAACGAAACAGAAAATGAGAGAGATAGAGGGATGGGATTGAGAGAATGAAATAACAGAGAGGGTTCGAGAGAGAGAGATACAGAGGGAGTGAGTGAGGGTAGGCTGCTGTGTGAGAGGTGAGAGGGATGAGAGAAAGAGTGATGAGAGTGGGGGTAAGCTGCTGTGTGAGAGGTGAGAGGGATGAGAGATAAGAGTGATGAAAGTGGGGGTAGGCTGCTGTGTGAGAGGTGGACAGAGAATGAATGGGGTGAAGATTCTGTTTCTTTTTTTCTTTCGTTTTTTTTTCTTTTTTTCAAAAGAAACCGACACTCTGTTTTTGTAAAAAAACAGAGGTGGCTCGGCTGCAGAATGAGAGAGAGATAGATGGGGAGAGAGAGACGAAGGGGGTTGAGAACAGTTAAGGATGGTGGAAAACAGAGAGAGAGAGAGAGAGAGAGAGAGAGAGAGATAGAGGGAGAGAGGCACAGAGAGTGCGCTCTGTTTTTCGGTTTTCTTCTTCTTTTTTCTTTTTTTTTCTTTTAATGGGCTGAAGGGGTTGGGGGATAGATGAAGGAGATAGAGAAACAAAGGGAGAGTGGGGAAGAACTAAGCTAGAGAGGGTGAGATGGATAGAAACAGAGGGATCATGGGGAAGATGAAAAAACCGTCTCAACATAGGGGAGCTCCCGTTGTTTTTTTTTCTTTTTTTTCTTTTATGAGAGAAGGCTGCCCATCATAGAAGAGGTAGGGAATCCTCTTTAAGCAAGAGAGAGAGCTGCCAAAATTATCCATGTCTTCCCAATAATGGCCGAGTGCATTGTCATAAAAATTGCCATAAAAACCTTTCTCTAAGTGAGCAAGAAAATGTTGCACTGCACTTATTCCTTTTTTAATAGGATTTCGGTAGATATTTTTGGCCCAAATCGAATTTTTGCCGTGAGCACAGAATCATAATAAGGAAGGAAGGGAGAGTATCATGCATGTATGATTTATTTCTTTTTTCCTTTTAGCCGACCATGCAAACATCGGTGTGAATATCAACCTCCTTCTTAAAATGTTTAATTGCCAAGTATATCTCAAGATGGGGCCCACCCCATGGAGCCATCTGAACCAACTAATTGATGGGCTGCAATGCAAATTAGTTGCACCCTGCGAATCCTTTTTGTCGCATAATCTGAACTGTCCATTAAACATGCATTAATATATGAATTAGTTGCGCCCCTCTAAATCATTTCGGTGGGCCGATCCGAGCCGCTTAATTGGATGGGCTGCATGCAAGTTGATGGCGCCCCAAACGCATTGGTGTAAGATGATCTGGATCGCTCATTTAATAAGCCACATTATCTTGAATGAAACAATAGTAGGCCCCACTTAAAGTTGGTCGAACATGTCTTTCTTCCAAAATTGCGATTTTAAACATTAGTGGGCCCACTTTTTCCCCCACGCATGCCCATTCCAGTTTACATACCCATTTCAGTTAGATGATCAAAATGGGCCCACCTAAGGGGTCCAAATTCTCTCTTGCTTGGATTCTTCCGAAAAACCCCTCTCAACAATTATCAGGACGACGCAAAACATGACAGAAATAACCGAAAAGATCGAGAAAACATAGGGGACGGACACTGAAATGGAGAATACTGACAAACTGACAACGAAACACTAACTTCTTTGTTGATTAAAGCAAATCAAAATGGGGTGTCTACACATAGTATCCGAAGCGGCCTTGTATCTGAAAGGAAATTAATATCCATAGCTACATTGTATGCCAGGCGAAATTATATCTGAAGGCAACATAGTAATCGAAGCGACAATGTAGCCGAAGGCAACGAAGTATCCGAGGCCATTGTATCCGAGGCGACTATATATCCGAGGCAACATTCAATCCGAGCCTAGATTGTATATGAAGGCAACATATTATCCGAAGCAACCTTGTATCCGAACGTAAAATAGTATTCAAGGCGACATTATATCTGAAAGCAACATTGTACCCGAAGGCAACAGAGTATCCGAGGCTACATTGTATCCGAGGCGACTTTATATCGGAGGCGACATTGTATCCGAAGGGACCTGGTATCCAAAAGCAAAATATTACCCGAGGCTACATTGTATCCGAGAAGACATATCCGAACGCAACAGAGTATCCGAAGAGACAGTAGCCGAATGGCAACTTTGTATCAGAGGCAACTTTATATCCGAGGTGACAATGTAGCCAAAGGGCAACATTGTATCAGAGGCAACTTTATATCCGAGGTAACATTGTATCTGGGGCAACATTGTATCCGAAGGCGACATAGTATCGGAAGCAACCTTGTATCCGAAAGGAAAATAGTATCCGAGGCGACATTGTAGGCGAAGGCAACATAGTATCCCAAGCTACATTCTATCCGAGGCCACTTTATATCCTAGGCAACATTGTATATGAAGGCGACATAGTATCCGAAGCGACCTTGTACCTTAAAGCAAAATACTATCCGAGGGTACATTGTATCCGAAGGGACATTATATCTGAAGGCAACATAGTCTCCAAAGTGACATTGTAGCCTAAGGCAACATAATATTCGAGGCTACATTATATCCGACGCAACTTTATATCCGAGGCAACATTGTATCCGAGGCGACATTGTATCCGAAGCAATCTTGGATCCGGAAACAAAATCTTACCCGAGGATACATTGTATCCGAGGCGACATTATATCTGAAAGAAACATAGTATCCGAAGAGACATTGTAGCAGAAGGGTAACATTGTATCTGACGCGAGTTTATATCCGAGGCAACATAGTATCCGAAGCGACATTGTATCCGAATGCGACATAGTATCATAAGCGACATTGTAACCGAAAGCAAAATAGTATCTGAGGCTACATTGTATTCGAAGCGACATTATATCCAAAGGCAATATTGTATCCGAAGCGACATTGTAACCAAAGACAACATAGTATCCGAGCCAACAATGTATCCGATGCAACTTTATATCCGAGGCAACAATGTATACGAGGCAACATTATATCCGAACGCAACTTAGTATCGAAAGCGACATTTTAGCGGAAGGAAACATAGTACCCGATGCTACATTGTATCCGAAGCGACATTATAGTCGAAGGCAACATAGTATCCAAGGCTACATTCTATCCGAGGCGACTTTATAACCGAGGCAACATTATATCTGAGGCGACATTGTATCCGAAGGCGACATTGTATCCGAATGGCAACAATGTATCCGAGGCGACTTTATATGCGAGGTAACATTGTATCCGACGCGAAATTGTATTCGAAGGAAACATAGTATCCGAAGCGGCCTTGTATCCGAAAGAAAAATAGTATCTGATGCTACATTTTATCCGAGTTGGCATTATATTCGAAGAAAACATAGTATCCAAAGCGACATTATAGCAGAAGGCAACATAGTTGCCCATGCTACATTTTATCCGAGGCGACTTTATATGTGCGGCAACATTGTATACGAGGCGACATTATATTTGAAGGCAACATAGTATCTGAAGCGACATTGTATCTGAGGCGACTTAATATTCGAGGGAACATTGTATCTGAGGCAACATTGTATCCGAAAGCAAATTAATATCGAGAGCTACATTGTATGCGAGGCGAAATTATATCCGAAGGCAACATAGTAATCGAAGCGACAATGTAGCCGAAGGCAACATAGTATCCGAGGCGACTTTATATCCGAGGCAACATCGAATCCGAGCCTACATTGTATATGAAGGCAACATATTATCCGAAGGAACCGTGTACCCGAACGCAAAATGGTATCCGAGGCGACATTATATCCGAAAGCAACATAGTATCTGAAGCAACATTGTACCCGAAAGCAAAAGAGTATCCGAGGCTACAATGTATCCGAGGCGACTTTATATCGGAGGAACATTGTATCTGATGGCAACACTGTATCCGAAGCGACCTTGTATCCGAAACCAAAATATTACCCGAGGCTACATTGTGTCCGAGGCGAAATATCCGAACGCAACATAGTATCCGAAGAAACATTGTAGCAGAAAGGCAACATTGTATCAGAGGCAACTTTATATCCGATGAGATAATGTAGCCAAAGGGCAACATTGTATCAGAGGCGACTTTATATCCGAGGTAACATTGTATTTGGGGTGATATTGTATCCGAAGGCGACATAGTATCGGAAGCGACCTTATATCCGAAAGGAAAATAGTATCCGAGGCTACATTGCATCCGAGGCGACATTGTAGGCGAAGGCAACATAGTATCCGAGGATACATTATATCCGAGGCAACATTGTATCCGAGGCAACATTGTATATAAAGGCGACATAGTATCCGAAGCGACCTTGTATCCGAAAGCAAAATAGTATCCGAGGCAACAATATATCTGTAGGCAACATAGTCTCCGGAGCGACATTGTAGCTTAAGGTAACATAGTATCCGAGGCTACATTATATCCGACACAACTTTATATCCGAGGCAACATTGTATCCGAGGCGACATTGTATCCGAAGCAATCTTGTTTCCGGAAACAAAATATTACCCGAGGATACATTCTATACGAGGCAACATTATAACTGAAAGAGCATAGTATCCGAAGAGACATTATAGCCAAAGGGGAACATTATACCCGAGGCGAGTTTATATCCGAGGAAACATTGTATCTGAGTGACATTGTATCCGAACGCGACATAGTATCAGAAGCAACCTTGTATCTTAAAGCAAAATAATATCCGAGGCTACATTGTATCCTAGGCAACATTATACCCAAAGGCAACATTGTATCCGAAACGACATTGTAGGCAAAGTCAACATAGTATCCGAAACTACATTGTATCTGAGGCAACTTTATAGCAGAGGCAACATTGTATACGAGGCGACATTATTTCCGAACGGAACATAGTATCTAAAGCGACATTTTAGCGGAAGGAAACATAGTACCTGGTGCTACATTGTATCCGAAGCGACGTTATAGTCGAAGGCAACATAGTATCTAAGGCTACATTCTATCCGAGGCGACTTTATACTCGAGGCAACATTACATCTGAGGCGACATTTTATCCGAAGGTGACATTGTAGCCGAATGGCAACATTGTATCCGAGGCGAAATTGTATCCGAAGGCAAAACAGTATCTGATGCTACATTGTATCCGAGTCAACATTATATCCGAAGAAAACATAGTATACAAAGCGACATTGTAGCCGAAGGCAACATAGTTTCCCAGGCTACATTTTATCCGAGGCGACTTTATATAAGAGGCAACATTGTATACGAGGCGATATTATATTTGAAGGCGACATTATCTCCGAAGGCAACATAGTATCTGAAGCAACATTGTATCCGAGGCGACTTAATATCCGAGGGAAACATTGTATCCGAGGCGACATTGTATCCGAAGGAAACATATTATCCGAAGCGGCCTTTTATCCGAAAGCAAATTAATATCCAGAGCAATATTGTATGCGAGGCGAAATTATATCCAAAGGCAACATAGTAATCGAAGCGACAATGTAGCCGAAGGCAACATAGTATCCGAGGTCATTGTATCCGACGCGACTTTATATCCGAGGCAACACTGAATCAGAGCCTACATTGTATATGAAGGCAACATATTATCCGAAGCAACCTTGTACCCGAATGCAAAATAGTATCCGACGCGACATTATATCCGAAAGCAACATAGTATCCGAAGCAACATTGTACTCTAAGGCAACAGAGTATCCGAGGCGACTTTATATCCGAGACAACATTTTATCCGATGGCAACATTGTATCCGAAGCGAGCTTGTATCCGAAAGCAAAATATTACCGGAGGCTACATTGTATCCGAGGCGACATATCCAAAGGCAACATAGTATCCAACGAGACATTTTAGCTGAAGGGCAACATTGTATCAGAGGCAACTTTATATCTGAGAAGATAATGTAGCCAAAGGGCAACATTGTATCCAAGGTTTAAAATTTCGATTTCGGTAACCGTTTCGGACCCCACCAAAAACCGTCATTTCGGATTTCGCCGAAATTTCGGTCCGAAATTTGGTAATTTGGTTCCAAATTCCGGACCCAAATTCCAAAATTTCGGACAAAATTTTGTAACACTTTTTTTTTAATAAATAATGTCATTAAACGGAATTTTTAGACCTAAATTTCCCAAATTACAGAAATTTCGGAGCCTACATTGTATCCGAAGTGACATTGTAGGCAAAGACAACATAATATCCGAGCCAACATTGTATCCGAGGCAACTTTATAGTAGAGGCAACATTGTATACTAGGCGACATTATATCTGAACGCATCGTAGTATCTAAATCGACATTTTAGCGGAAGGAAACATAGTACCTTATGCTACATTGTATAGAAAGCGACATTATAGTCGAAGGCAACATAGTATACAAGGCTACATTCTATCCGAGGCGACTTTATACCCGAGGCAACATTATATCTGAGGCAACATTGTAGCCGAATGGCAACACTGTATCCGAGGCGACTTAATATGTGAGGTACCAATGTATCCGACGCGAAATTGTACTAGAAGGAAACATAGTATCCGAAGTGATTTTCTATCCGAAAGCAAAATAGTATCCGAGTCGACATTATATCCGAAGAAAACATAGTATCCAAAGCGACATTGTAGCCGAAGGCAACCTAGTTTCCCAGGCTACATTTTATCCGAGGTGACTTTATATGCGAGGCAACATTGTATACGAGACGACATTATATTTGAACGCGACATTATCTCCGAAGGAAACATAGTATCTGAATCGACATTGTATCCGAGGCGACTTAATATCCGAGGGAACATTGTATCGAAGGCGACATTGTATCCGAACGCAACAAATTATCCGAAGCGGCCTTATATCCGAAAGCAAATTAATATCCACAGCTACATTGTATGCGAGGCAAAATTATATCCGAAGGCAGCATAGTAATCGAAGCGACATTGTAGCCGAAGGCAAAGTAGTATTCGAGGCGACTTTATATCCGAGGGAACATTGAATCCGAGCCTACATTGGATATGAAGGCCACATATTATCCAAAGCAACCTTGTATCCGAATGCAAAATAATATCCGAGGCTAGATTATATCCGAATGCAACATAGTATCCGAAGCAACATTGTACCCGGAGGCAACAGAATATTCGAGGCTATATTGTATCCGTTGCGACTTTATATCCGAGGAAATATTGTATCCGATGGCAACATTGTATCCGAAGCGACCTTATATCCGAAAGCAAAATATTACCCGAGGCTACATTGTATCCAAGACGACATCCGATGGCAACATAGTATCCGAACAGACATTGTAGCCGAAGGGCAACATTGTATCAGAGGCAACTTTATATCCGAGGAGACAATGTAGCCAAAGGGCAACATTGTATTAGAGGCGACTTTATATCCGAGGTAACAATGTATCTGGGGCGACATAGTATCCGAAGCGACCTTGTATTCGAAAGGAAAATAGTATCCGAGGCTACATTGTATCAGAGGTGACATTGTAGGCGAAGGCAACATAGTATCCGAGGCTACATTGTATCCGAGGCAACTGTATATCCGAGGCAACATTGTATATGAAGGCGACATAGTATGCGAAGCAACCATGTATTCGAAAGCAAAATAGTATCCGAGGGTACATTGTATCCGAGGGGACACTATATCTGAAGGCAACATAGTCTCCGAAGTGACATTGTCGCCTAAGGCAACATAGTATCCGAAGCTACATTATAACTGAGGCAACAATGTATCCGAGGCGACATTTTATCCGAAGCAATCTTGGATCCGGAAACAAAATACTACCTAAGGATACATTGTATCCGTGGCGACATTATATCCCAAAGAAACATAGTATCCGAAGAGACATTGTAGTAGAAGGGCAACATTGTATCCAAGGCGAGTTTATATCCGAGGCAACATAGTACCCGAAGCAACATTGTATCCGAATGCGACATAGTATCAGAAGCGACATTGTATCCGAAAGCAAAATAGTATCCGAGGCAACATTGTATCCGAGGCAACAATGTATATGAAGGCGACATAGTATCCGAAGCGACCTTGTACCCGAAAGCAAAAAAGTATCGAGGGTACATTGTATCCGAGGCGACATTATATCAGAAGGCAACATAGTCTCCGAAGCGACATTGTAGCATAAGGCAACATAGTATCCGACGCTACAATATATCCGTCGCAGCTTTATATTCGAGGCAACATTGTATCGAAGGCAACATTGTATCCAAAGCAATCTTGAATCCGGAAACAAAATATTACCTGAGGATACATTGTATCCGAGGAGACATTATATTCGAAAGAAACATAGTATCCGAATAGACATTGTAGCCGAAGGGCAACATTGTGTCCGAGGAGAGTTTATATCTGAGGAAACATAGTATCCGAAGCGACATTGTATCCGAATGCGACATAGTATCAGAAGCGACATTGTATCCGAAAGCAAAATAGTATCTGAAGCTACATGTATCTGAGGCGACATTATATCCAAAGGCAACAATGTATCCGAAGCGACATTGTAGCCAAAGACAACATAGTATCCGAGCCTACATTGTATCCGAGGCAACATTGTTAACGCGGTGACATTTTATCCGAAGGCAACATTGTATCTAAAGCGACATTATAACCAACGGCAACACAGTACCCGAGGCTACATTGTATCCGCGGCAACACTATAGTTGAAGGTAAGATAATATCCGAGGCTACAATGTATCCGAGGGGACATTATACCGAGGCAACATTATATCTGAGGCGACATTGTAGCCGCATGGCAACACTGTATCTGAGGCGACTTTATATGCGAGGTAACATTGTATCCGACACGAAATTGTATCAGAGGGAAACATAATATCCGAAGCGGCCTTGTATCCGAAAGCAAAATAGTATCTGATGCTACATTGTCTCCGAGTCGACATTATATCGAAAGAAAACATTGTATCCAATGCGACATTGTATCCGAAGCAATCTTGTATCCGGAAAGAAAATATTACACGAGGATATATTGTATCCGAGGCGACATTATATTCGAAAGAAACATAGTATACGAAGAGATATTATAGCCGAAGGACAACATTATATCCGAGCCGAGTTTATATCCGAGGAAACATTGTATCTGAGGGGACATTGTATCCGAAAGCGACATAGTATCAGAAGCGACCTTGTATCTGCATTGTATCCGAGGCAACATTATATCCAAAGGCAACATTGTATCCGAAGCGACATTGTAGGTAAAGTCAACATAGTATTCGAGCCTACATTGTATCCGAGGCAACTTTATAGCAGAGGCAACATTGTATACGAGGCGACATTATATCTGAACACAACATAATATCTAAAGCGACATTTTAGCGGAAGGAAACATAGTACTTGATACTACATTGTATCCGAAGCGACATTATAGTCGAAGGCAACATATTATCCAAGGCTACATTCTATCCGAGGCGAATTTATACCCGAGGCAACATTATATCTGAGGCGACATTGTATCCGAAGGCGACATTGTAGCCGAATGGCAACACTGTATCCGAGGCGACTTTATATGCGAGGTAACATTGTATCCGATGCGAAATTGTATCCGAAGGAAACATAGTATCCGAAGCGCCCTTGTATGCAAAAGCAAAACAGTATCCGATGCTTCATTGTATCCGAGTCGACATTACATCCGAAGAAAACATAGTATCCAAAGCGACATTGTAGCCGAAGGCAACATAGTTTCCCAGGCTACATTTTATCCGAGACGACTTTATATGAGAGGCAACATTGTATACGAGGCGACATTATATTTGAAGGCGACATTATCTCCGAAGGCAACATAGTATCTAAAGCGACACTGTATCCGAGGCGACTTAATATCAAAGGGAACATTGTATCGGAGTCGACATTGTATATGAAGGCAACATTTTATCCGAAAGCAACATAGTAATCGAAGCAACAATGTAGCCGAAGGGAACATAGTATCCGAGGCGACTTTAAATCAGAGGCAACATTGAATCCGAGCCTACATTGTATATGAAGGCAATATGTTATCCGAAGCAACCTTGAATCCGAACGCAAAATAGTATCAGAGGCGACATTATATCCGAAAGCAACATAGTATCTGAAGCAACATTGTAGCCGAACGCAATAGAGTATCCGAGGCGACATTGTATCCGAGGCGCCTTTATATCCGAGACAACATTTTATCCGATGGCAACATTGTATCCGAAGCGACCTTGTATCCGAAAGCAAAATATTACCCAAGGCACATTGTATCCGAGACGACATGTCCGAAGGAAACATAGTATCCGAACAGACATTGTAGCCGAAGGGCAACATTGTATCAGAGGCAACTTTATATCCGAGGAGACAACGTAGCCAAAGGGCAACATTGTATCAGAGGCGACTTTATATCCGAGGTAACATTGTATCAGAGGCGACATTGTATCCGAAGGCGACATTGTATCGGAAGCGACCTTATATCCAAAAGGAAAATAGTATCCGAGGCTACATTGTATCCGAGGCCACTATATATCCGAGGCAACATTGTATCAGAGCCAACATTGAATATGAAGGCGACATAGTATCCAAAGCGACCTCGTATCCGAAAGCAAAATAGTATCCGAGGGTACATTGTATCCGAGGCGACATTATATCTGAAGGCAACATAGTCTCCGAAGTGAGATTGTAGCCTTAGGCAACATAGTATCCGAGGCTACATTATATCCGACGCAACTTTATATCCGAGGCAACATTGTATCCGAGGCGACATTGTATCCAAAGCAATCTTGGATCCGGAAACAAAATATTACCCGAGGATACATTGTATCCGAGGAGACATTATATCCGAAAGAAACATAGTATCCGAAGAGACAGTGTTGCCGAAGGGCAACAATGTATCCGAGGCGAGTTTACATCCGAATGCGACATAATACTAGAAGCGACATTGTATCCGAAAGCAAAATAGTCTCCGAGGTTACATTGTATTCGAGGCGACATTATATCTAAAGGCAACATTGTATCTGAAGCGACATTGTAGCCAAAGACAACATAGTATCCAAGCCTACATTGTATCCGAGGCAACTTTATATTAGAGGCAACATTGTATACGAGGCGACATTATACCCGAATGCAACATAGTATCTAAAGCGACATTATAGTCGAAGTCAACATAGTATCCAAGTGTCACGGGCCAAATGTTTGAGCAGCGGAATAACCCGTGCGGGGCCCCAACAAGCACGAATGCTAGGGCAAGCCTTTAATCGTGCAAGGCTTTAAAGGCCCTACACGCCAACACCCCTTGATGCTTCGAATGTGCACACAAACTCTAAGCTGTTCAACAGGGTACTTGGCTCAGATCTTGACATGCGCTTCTAGATACCCACACTCATTATCAGCCTGCATCACGAGTAGATTGAACATAAGGCCTTGGGGCCCAATGAAAAGTCCATCGAATACGAGGCATGACGATGCCACGCACCAATCCGCCAAGCGTTGGGGCTTGGTCATCCAAGGAGCAAGATACCCCATGGATTGATCCGCAAGGTGTATACGTCGCGAGGGCAACGAAGGTCTCCCCGGCACGAACTCATGGAAGGCCCAGGGATTGGCCTGCCCACAAGACATACCGCGGTGCAGGGGCAAACAGTATACCTAGCCCCTTGCACCGGTCTGTACGCGCAATGCATGTGGGAACCCAACCCAACATGCACCGTCTTTGGCCCCCATCCTCGACCAAAGAAACTGGAGCATCCCTGTGGATAGCTCGCAGTCCGCACCCAAAGCTCCCTTAGGGCACTCCTACGAGTTGAAGTATGATTTCCTGCTATTTGCCTCCATGCACAAGCAAGTCTTTTTGCAACCCATGAGCAAACCGCCAAGGTTCCTGCCCACACCTACTGGGCCTAACGGGGGAGGAGTCAACAGGTCACAGGGCCAACTCACCCTATAGAGTTTGGCCAACCAACCCCCTTAACCACCAGTGGCAACCAAAGGTGCTGTAAATGATGACTTCTCAAGACGCAACGAGACAAGGAAGGTTTGAATTTTAATACCGGTTGTGTCCTGAACTGTTCTCCCGCGACACAAGGCTATATTATATCCAAGGCGACTTTATACCCGAGGCAACATTATATCTAAGGCGAAATTGTAGCCGAATGGCAACACTGTATCCGAAGCGACTTTATATGCGAAGTAATATTGCATCCGACGCGAAATTGTATCCGAAGGAAACAAAGTATCCTAAGCGGCCTTCTATCAGAAAGCAAAATAGTATATACATTTTATCCGAGTCGACATTATATCCGAAGAAAACATAGTATCCAACGCGACATTGTAGCCAAAGGCAACATAGTTTCCCAAGCTACATTTTATCCGAGGCGACTTTATACGCAAGGCAACATTGTATACGAGGCGACATTATATTTGAAGGCAACATAGTATTTGAAGCGACATTGTATCCGAGGCGACTTAATATCCGAGGGAACATTGTATCCGAGGCGACATTATATCCGAAGCAACATAGTATTCGAAGCGGCCTTGTATCCGAAAGCAAATTAATATCCAGAGCTACATTGTATGCGAGGCGAAATTATATCCAAAGGCAACACAGTAATCGAAGCGACAATGTAGCCGAAGGCAACATAGTATCCAAGGTCATTGTATCCGAGGCGACTTTATACCCAAGGCAACATTGAATCCGAGCCTACATTCCATATGAAGGCAACATATTATCCGAAGCAACCTTGTATCCGAACGCAAAATAGTATCCTAGGCGACATTATATTGGAAAGCAACATAGTATCCGAGGTTACATTGTAACCGAGGCGACTTTATATCCGAGGCAACATTGTATCCGCTGGCAACATTGTACCCGAAGCGACCTTGTATCCGAAAACAACATATTACCCGATGCTTCATTGTATCCGAGGCGACATATCCGAAGGCAACATAGTATCCGAAGAGACATTGTAGCAGAAGGGAAACATTGTATCAAAGGCAACTTTATATCCGAGGAGACAAAGTAGTCAAAGGGTAACATTGTATTAGAGGCGACTTTATATCCGAGGTAACATTGTATCTGGGGCGACATTGTATCCGAAGGCGACATAGTATCGGAAGCGACCTTGTATCCGAAAGGAAAATAGTATCCGAGGCTACATTGTATCCAAGGCGACATTGTAGGCGAAGGCAACATAGTATGCGAGGCAACATTGTATACGAGGCGGCATTATATTTGAAGGCGACATTATCTCCGAAGGCAACATAGTATCGGAAGCGACATTGTATCCGAGGCGACTTAATATCCGAGGGAACATTGTATCCGAGGCGACATTGTATCCGAAGGCAACATATTATCCGAAGCGGCCTTGTATCCGAAAGCAAATTAAAATCCATAGCTACATTGTAAACGAGGCAAAATTATATCCGAAGGCAACATAGTAATCGAAGCGACAATGTAGCCGAAGGCAACATAGTATGCGAGGTCATTGTATCCAAGGCAACATTGAATCCGAGCCTACATTGTATATGAAGGCATCATATTATCCGAAGCAACCTTGTATCCGAACGCAAAATAGTATCCGAGGTGACATTTTATCCGAAAGCAACATAGTATCCGAAGCAACAGTGTACCCAAAGGCAAGAGAGTATCCGAGGCTACATTGTATCCGAGGCGACTTTATATCCGAGGCAACATTGTAACCGATTGCAACATTGTATCCGAAGCGACCTTGTATCCGAAAGCAAAATATTACCCGAGGCTACATTGTATTGGAGACAACATATCCGAAGAGACATTGTAGCAGAAGGGCAACATTGTATCAGAGGCAACTTTATATCCGAGGAGACAATGTAGCCAAAGGGCAACATTGTATCAGAGCCGACTTTATATCCGAGGTAACATTGTATATGGGGCGACATTTTATCCAAAGGCGACATAGTATCGGAAGCGACCTTGTATCCGAAAGGAAAATAGTATCCGAGGCGACATTGTAGGCGAAGCCAACATAGTATCCGATGCTACATTGTATCCGAGGCCACTATATATCCGAGGCAACACTGTATCAGAGGCAACATTGTGTATGAAGGCGACAAAGTATCCGAAGCGACCTTGTATCCGAAAGTAAAATAGTATCCGAGGGTACATTGTATCAGAGGCGACATTATATCTAAAGGCAACATAGTTTCTGAAGCGACATTGTAGCTTAAGGCAACATAGTATCCGAGGCTACATTATATCCGACGCAACTTTATATCCGAGGATATTGTATCCGAGGCGATATTGTATCCGAAGCAATCTTGTATCCGGAAATAAAATATTACCCAAGGATACATTGTATCCAAGGCGACATTATATTCGAAAGAAATATAGTATCCGAAGCGACCTTGTATCCGAAAGCAAATTAATATCCATAGCTACATTGTATGCGAGGCGAAATTATATCCGAAGGCAGCATAGTAATCGAAGTGACAATGTAGCAGAAGGCAACATAGTGTAGACACCCCATTTTGACCGGACCCCCAAAATCCCAAAATCAAATAAATCCCTGAAATCGATTGAAATTCTCGAAGTCAAATCAAGTCCCAGATCCGAATTCCGAATAAAAGTTCTTAAGCCTAATCCCGAAATTCCCGAAGAAGTGTACCCCAAAAGCAGAGAAAACTCGAAATGATACCAACCCGTTGTGTTCATTGGTAGGTGTAGGCTCCTCAGAAGATGTTCAGCGCTTCAAAAAGTGCGTCCGCAAAATTGTGGGCAAATTTGGCGAATAATGGCAGAAAAGGCATGCCAAATTGGTGCAGTTATTAAATACGTGTGCAATTATCACCCTCCTTTTATTATAAAAGACAATGCTTGATAAAAAAGGGGATTTCCCATTTTTACAAGGGTGATCTAGTAATTAGGTTGTAACTTCTGTTCCAAGCAATCCTTGAGAGCCATCAGATCAAATCAGTGGTTTAGGATTGTTTGGAGAGAAGAGAATCTTCACCCTGCTTTTTGCTCGGACCCCCCCTGTAAGTTAGAAAAATTGTCTCAAAATACCCTAAGAGGTGGTTGTCCAAGGAAGAAAAAGGGGTACAAATATATCATTTCCCTTTTGCAGATAAGGGATCGAGCTAGGGTTTTTTAAAGGAGGAGCTTCATCTTCATTGAAAAAAAAAAAAAAAGAACCCAAGAGCAAAAGAGAGAGAAAGAGAGAGCAAGGAAGAGAAAGACAAGAGAAGGGGAGCTCGGCCATCATTAACTCCGGCCCAAGATCCGTTTCCACCCGAACCATCAAAACCCATTTCCATTTCCGCTTGAGCCGCAACCACCATCTACATCTTCTCCGGTGGCCATCACCGGAATCCGGCCTAAACCCCTTCATCTCCCTTCCAAACCCACATCCAAACCCCCATCTCTTCTCCATCATCCCTAACCTCCATTGATTCCGGCGGGATTTGCCGGAATCCGACCTCACTCCCAAACCCCTTTTTTATCTTCACCGCCACCTTCTTCTTCACCATCACTATCTCTGCAACCGCCAGCCCTAACCCCCACCTCCTCTATTTTCATCCCTAACATCCAAACCCACTTCTCAAAAGCTCCAAATCCACTGCTACCTCCACCCTCTTCTCTATCTTCTACCACCATCAACCACCATATCATCTTCTCTACCCCAACTCCATTACCTTAACCCCAAGAACCCTAAACATTCCCCTGTTTTCCAGATAAGAAACCCATCTCGACCCTCCATTTTCCACCACCAATTTCCACTGTGGATACCCATTACCTATTCAAACCCTCTTCATTTCTTTTCATTACCTGGATCCATATTCCATCTTGTATACCATGGTCTTCAACCTTTAAATTCGAGCATCTCAATTTCAGAGAAAATTAGATCGGAAGTTGTAGTTGCAATTCCAAGGAGTATCTTCTTCATTTCCGGTGATTGCATCGGATTTGGTCTTTCTAAAGGCATTTTCTACCCTTCTACGTCTAAATTCAGGTAACCTTGCTTGTGATTTAATTTTTATGCTCTCATAGATGATACTATTGTATTAGATGTGTACGACTTGGTCTTTGATCTGTTATTTACAGCATTTTTGCATGAGCTATTGATCTATGAGATATAAGCATTTCGGATGAGGTCTGAAATTTGGTCTCTCGTTTGTATCATTGTGAATGAGATTTAGCATTCGACCTGTAGATTGTCACGATCTGATGAAGGCATGATTTTTGTTATTCTCTTTTGTCCCAATGGACCTACTCAATCCATAGTGTTTAAGTGAACATCCAATTCCTTTGACCAGTTTTTTTATGCTGATTTTGATGTGAGATGTGATGGTCTTGTTTTAAGCTGGATTAGCGTGCGTAAGTTCTAATAATTGCATTAATTTACTGGTGATATTCTCACAAGCTTATGATGGAGATCTAGACGATAAAAATTGGTTCTGCTCTGTGTTTACCCAACGTCTTTGTCAGTCTAAACGGAAGCACGTAATATGTCTGTTTTGTTCTCCTCAATACCCCATCTGTGAATTCATAAGTGAAATCTCTTTCTTCCAAAGCTCAATTCTCCTGGTATGATTTTTACGTGATTAATGTATCATTTTAGTGTGGATGTTTGATGGTAAGGAAGTTGTGTGTGCTTACCCCAATCATTATCTGTTATACCTTCTCTTTTGATCATGGACGGAAATCATATGCCTCACAAGAAAAGTTAATCCTGTAGGATGTATTTTTCAAAGTGCAAAATGATAGTCAGATAGAGTATGTTGGAATTTTAGCATCATCTCAAGTGAATTTATGAGATTGGCTATCATTTTTTGTTTTTTTTTTTTTTGGGATTAGCTGAGCATATTCATTAGTGGATTTTGGGCAAACGTTTATATTTGTAGTTTTTTTTTTAATGTAATTCCCTATGTAGCTGAGCATATTCCTTAGTGGGCTTAGGGGTTCCCTTTTTTCTTCGAGATCATTACTTCTTATAGGGTTCAGGGGTTCTACCTTGTCTTCCTTCGGGTTCACTCTCCTCACGTTCCTAGGGATTTTACTCGGGCTCTGGGACTCCTTCGATTATAGGGACATTTCCTTGGGTTTCTTCTCCAATCAGAGTCATTCTTCATGTTCTTCGGGGTTCTCTTTGCATTTCGGGATCCCATCGATTTTGGGAACACTTCGTCGGGTTCAGGCGACGACGGACGGCAACCTCCTGAGCCAAAAACCCCTTTCAATCAGAAGGGATAAAAATACATAAAAATCAAATAAGAAAAACAACAAAAAATATCAGAAAACAACAAAAGCGTTTTTTGAAAAGTTGTTTCGAACTACGTTGGCTTGATCCCTTTCTACAGGGTACGTAGGCAGCTTGGGATCGTCATCCCAAGTTCAGTCAAACTTTTCAATAAAATCCTTTAAACCCTTCAAAAAATCATTTCAGCATCTGAAAATATCTTTCTAGCTTTTCTCAAAAATACAAAAAAACCAAAATGGGCAAAAAAAACCAAAAAGCAATCTTGTATCCGGAAACAAAATATTACCCGATGATACATTGTATCTGAGGTGACATTATATCTGAAAGAAACATAGTATCTTAAGAGACATTGTAGCCGAAGGCAACATTGTATCCGAGGTGAGTTTATATCCGAGGTAACATAGTATTCGAAGCGACATTGTATCCGAATGCGACATAGTATCAAAAGCAACATTGTATCCGAAAGAAAAATAATATCCGAGGCAACATTGTATCTGAGACGACATTATATCCAAAGGCAACATTGTATCCGAAGCGACATTGTAGCCAAAGACAACATAGTATCCGAGCCTACATTGTATCTGAGGCAACTTTATATCCGAGGCAACATTGTATACGAGGCGACATTATATCCGAACGCAACATAGTATCTAAAGCGACATTTTAGTGGAAGGAAACATAGTACCCGATGCTACATTGTATCCGAAGCGACATTATAGTTGAAGGCAAGATAGTATCCAAGGCTACATTCTATCCAAGGTGACTTTACACACGAGGCGACATTGTAACCGAAGGCGACATTATAGCCGAATGGCAACACTATATCCGAGGTGACTTTATATGCGAAGTAACATTGTATCCGACGCGAAATTGTATCCGAAGGAAACATAGTAATCGATGCGGCCTTGTATCCGAAAGCAAAATAGTATCCGATGCCACATTGTATCCGACTACACATTATATCCGAAGAAAACATAGTATCCAAAGCGACATTGTAGCCGAAGGCAACATAGTTTCCAAGGCTACATTTTATTCGAGGCGACTTTATATGCGAGGCAACATTGTATAGGAGGCAACTTTATATTTGAAAGCGACATTATCTCCAAAGGCAACCTAGTATCTGAAGCGACATTGTATCCGAGGCGACTTAATATCCGAGGGAACATTGTATCCGAGGCGACATTGTATCCGAAGGCAACATAGTATCCGAAGCGGCCTTGTATCCGAAGGCAAATTAATATCCATAGCTACATTGTATGCGAGGCGAAATTATATCCGAAGGCAACATAGTAATCGAAGCGACAATGTAACCGGAGGCAACATAGTATCCGAGGTCATTGTATCCGAGGCGACTTTATATCCGAGGCAACACTGAATCCGAGCCTACATTGTATGTGAAGGCAACATAGTATCCGAAGCGACCTTGTATCCGAAAGCAAAATAGTATCCGAGGGGACATTATATCTGAAGGCAACATAGTCACCGAATTGACATTGTAGCTTAACGCAACGTAGTATCCGAGGCTACATTATATCCAACGCAACTATATATCCGAGGCAACATTGTATCCGATTCGACATTGTATACGAAGCAATCTTGTATCCGGAAATAAAATATTAACCGAGGATATATTGTATCCAAGGCGACATTATATCCGAAAAAAACATAGTATCCGAAGAGACATTATGGCCGAAGGGCAACATTGTATCCGAGGCGAGTTTTTATCCGAGGCA
Organism: Tasmannia lanceolata; assembly: GCF_043159265.1. Classification (NCBI taxonomy): domain Eukaryota; kingdom Viridiplantae; phylum Streptophyta; class Magnoliopsida; order Canellales; family Winteraceae; genus Tasmannia; species Tasmannia lanceolata. Next base: position 47,573,728 of record NW_027518680.1, on the reverse strand, counting down.
ACGTAGTATCCGAAGCGACATTGTATCCGAAAGCAAAATAGTATCTGAGGCTACATTGTATCCGAGGCGACATTATATCCAAAGGCAACATTGTATCCGAAGCGACATTGTAGCCAAAGACAACATAGTATCCGAGCCTACATTGTATAGGAGGCGACATTATATCCGAACGCAACATAGTATCTAAAGCGACATTTTAGCGGAAGGAAACATAGTACCCGATGCTACATTGTATCCGAAGCGACATTATAGTCGAAGGCAACATAGTATCCAAAGCTACATTCTATCCGAGGTGACTTTACACACGAGGCAACATTATATCTGAGGCGACATTGTATCCGAAGGCGACAATGTATCCGAAGGTGACATTATAGCCGAATGGCAACACTGTATCCGAGGCGACTTTATATGTGGAGTAACATTTTATCCGAAGCGGCCTTGTATTCGAAAGAAAAATAGTATCCGATGCCACATTGTATCCGAGTCGACATTATATCCGAAGAAAACATAGTATCCAAAGCGACATTGTAGCCAAAGGCAACATAGTTTGCCAGGCAACATTTTATCCAAGGCGACTTTATAAGCGAGGCAATATTGTATAGGAGGCGACATTATATTTGAAGGCGACATTATCTCCGAAGGCAACATAATATCTGAAGCGACATTGTATCCGAGGCGACTTAATATCCGAGGGAACATTGTATCCGAAGGCAACATAGTATCTGAAGGGCCTTGTATCCGAAAGCAAATTAATATCCATAGCTAAATTGTATGCGAGGGGAAATTATATCTAAAGCCAACATAGTAATCGAAGCGACAATGTAGCCGAAGGCAACATAGTATCCGAGGCGACTTTATATCCAAGGCAACAATGAATCCGAGCCTACATTGTATATAAAGGCAACATATTCTCCGAAGGCAAAATAGTATCCGAGGCGACATTATATCCGAAAGCAACATAGTATCCGAAGCAACATTGTACCCGAAGGCAATAGAGTATTGGAGGCTACATTGTATCCGAGGCGACATAATATCCGAGGCAACATTGTATCCGTAGCGACCTTGTATTCGAAAGCAAAATAATACCTAAGGCTACATTGTATCTGAGGCGACATATCTGAAGACAACATAGTATTCGAAGAGACATTGTAGCCGAAGGGCAACATTGTATCAGAAACAACTTTATATCCGAGGAGACAATGTAGCCAAAGGGCAACATTGTATCAGAGGCGACTTTATATCCGAGGCAACATTGTATCCGAAGCGACCTTGTATCCGAAAATTAAATATTACCCGATGCTTCATTGTATCAAAGGCGACATATCCGAAGGCAACATAGTATCCGAAGAGACATTGTAGCCAAAAGGCAACATTGTATCAGAGGCAACTTTATATCCGAGGAGACAATGTAGCCAAAGGGTAACATTGTATTAGAGGCGACTTTATATCCGAGGTAACATTGTATTTGGGGCGACATTGTATCCGAAGGCGACATAGTTTCGAAAGCGACCTTGTATCCGAAAGGAAAATAGTATCTGAGGCTACATTGTATCCGAGGCGACATTGTAGGCGGAGGCAACATAGTATCCGAGGTTACATTGTATCCGAGGCAACATTGTATATGAAGGCGACATAGTATCCGAAGCGACCTTGTATCCGAAAGCAAAATTGTATCCCAGGGTACATTGTATCTGGAGCGACATTATATCTTAAGGCAACATAGTCTCCGAAGTGACATTATAGCCTAGGGCAACCTATTATCCGAGGCTACATTATATCCAACGCAACTTTATATTCGAGGCAACATTGTATCCGAGGCGACATTGTACCCAAAGCAATCTCGTATCCGAAAACAAAATATTACCCGAGGATACATTGTATCCGAGGCGACATTATATCCGAAAGAAACATAGTATCCGAAGAGACATTGTAGCCGAAGGGCAACATTGTATCCGAGGCGAGTTTATATCCGAGGCAACATAGTATCCGAATGCGACATTGTATCCGAATGCGAGATTGTATCCGAAAGCAAAATAGTATCCGACGCTACATTATATCCGAGGCGACATTATATCCAAAGGCAACATTGTATCCGAAGCGACATTGTAGCCAAAGACAACATAGTAACCGAGCCTACATTGTATCCAACGCAAATTTATAACCAAGGCATCATTGTATACGAGGCGACATTTTATCCGAACGCAACATAGTATCTAAAGCGCCATTTTAGCGTAAGGAAACATAGTACCCAATGCTACATTGTATTCGAAGCGACATTAGAGTCGAAGACAACATAGTATTTAAGGCGACATTCTATCCGAGGCAACATTATATCTGAGGCGACATTGTATCCGAAGGCGACATTATAGCCGAATGGCAACACTGTATCCGAGGCGACTTTATATGCGAGGAAACATTATATCCGAAGGAAACATAGTATCCGAAGCGGCCTTGTATCCGAAAGCAAAATAGTATCCGATGCTACATTGTATCTGATTCGACATTATATCCGAAGAAAACATAGTATCCAAAGCGACTTGTAGCCGAAGGCAACATAGTTTCCCAGGCTACATTTTATCCGAGGCGACTTTTTCTCCGAGGCAACATTGTATACGAGGCGACATTATATTTGAAGTCGAAATTATCTCTGAAGGGAACATAGTATCTGAAGTGACATTGTATCCGAGGCGATATTGTATCCGAAGGCAACATATTATCCGAAGCGGGCTTGTATCGGAAAGCAAATTAATATCCATAGCCACGTTGTATGCGAGGCAAAATTATATCCGAACGCAACATAGTAATCGAAGCGACAATGTAGCTGAAGGCAACATAGTATCCGAGGCGACTTTATATCCAAGGCAACATTGAATCCGAGCCTACATTATATATGAAGGCAACATATTATCCAAAGCAACCTTGTATCCGAAGGCAAAATAGTATCCGAAGCGACATTATATCCGAAAGCAACATAGTATCCGAAGCAACATTGTACCCGAAGGCAATAGAGTATCCGAGGCTACATTGTATCCGAGGCGACTTTATATCCGAGGCGACATTGTATCCGATGGCAACATTGTATCCGAAGCGACCTTGTATTCGAAAGCAAAATATTACCTAAGGCTACATTATATCCGAGGCGACATATCCAAAGAAAACATAGTATCCGAAGAGACATTGTAGCCGAAGGCAACATAGTATCCGAGACTACATTATATCCGTCGCAACTTTATCTTCGAGGCAACATTGTATCCAAGGCGACATTGTATCCGGAAAAGAAATATTACCCGAGGACACATTGTATCCGAGGTGACATTATATTCGAAAGAAACATAGTATCCGAATAGACATTGTAGCCGAAGGGCAACATTGTGTCCGAGGTGAGTTTATATCAAAGGCAACATAGTATACGAAGCGACATTGTATCCGAATGCGACATAGTATCAGAAGCGACATTGTATCCGAAAGCAAAATAGTATCTGAAGCTACATTGTATCTGAGGCGACATTATATCCAAAGGCAACAATGTATCCGAAGCGACATTGTAGCCAAAGACAACATAGTATCCGAGCCTACATTGTAAATGAAGACAAGTTATTATCCGAAGCAAACTTGTATCCGAAGGCAAAATAGTATCCGAGGCGACATTATATCCGAAAGCAACATAGTATCCGAAGCAACATTGTACCCGAAGGCAACAGAGTATCCAAGGCAACATTATATCCGAGGCGACTTTATATCCGAGGCGACTTTATATTCGATGGCAACATTGTATCCGAAGCGACCTTGTATCTGAAAGCAAAATATTACCCGAGGCTACACTGTATTCGAGGCGACATATCCAAAGGCAACATAGTAACCGAAGAGACATTGTAGTCGAAGGGCAACATTGTATCAGAGGCAACTTTATATCCGAGGAGACAATGTAGCAAAAGGGCAACATTGTATCAGAGGCGACTTTATATCCGAGGTAACATTGTATCTGGGGCGACATTCTATCCGAAGGCGACATAGTATCGGATGCGACCTTGTATCCGAAAGGAAAATAGTATCCGAGGCTACATTGTAACCGAGGCGACATTGTAGGCGAAGGCAACATAGCATCCGAGACAACATTGTATCCGAGGCAACATTGTATATGAAGGCGAAGTAGTATCCGAAAGCGACGTTGTATCCGAAAGCAAAATAGTATCCGAGGGTACATTGTATCCGAGGGGCCATTATATCTGAAGGCAAATTAGTCTCCGAAGTGACATTGTAGCCTAAGGAACCATAGTATCCGAGGCTACATTATATCCAACGCAACCTTATATTCGAGGCCACAATGTATCCGAGGGGACATTGTATCCGAAGCAATCATGTATCCGGAAACAAAATATTACCCGAGGATACATTGTATCTAAGGCGACATTATATCCGAAAGAAACATAGTATCCGAAGAGACATTGCAGCCGAAGGACAACATTGTATCCGAGGCGAGTTAATATCCGAGCCAACATAGTATCCGAAACGACATTGTACCGAATGCGACATAGTATCAGAAGCGACATTGTATCCAAAAGCCAAATAGTATCCGAGGCTACATTGTGTCCAAGGCGACATTATACCCAAAGGCAACATTGTATCCGAAGCGACAATGTAGCCAAAGGCAACATAGTATCCGAGGGAACTTTATATCCGAGGCAACATTCTATACAAGGCGACATTATATCCGAACGCAACATAGTATCTAAAGCGACATTTTAGCGGAAGGAAACATAGTACCCGATGCTACATTGTATCCGAAGCGACATTATAGTCGAAGGCAACATAGTATCCAAGGCCACATTCTATCCGAGGCGACTTTATACACGAGGCAAAATTATATCTCAGGCGACATTGTATCCGAAGGCTACATTATAGCCGAATGGCAACACTGTATCCCAGGTGCCTTTATGTGTGAGGTAACATTGTATCCGACGCGAAATTGTATCTGAAGGAAACATAGTATCCGAAGCGGCCTTGTATCCGAAAGCAAAATAGTATCCGATGCTACATTGTATCCGAGTCGACATTGTATCCGAGAAAAACATAGTATCCAAAGCGACATTGTAGCCGAAGGCAACATAGTATCCCAGGCTACATTTTATCCGAGGCGACTTTATATGCGAGGCAACATTGTATAGGAGGTGACATTATATTTGAAGGCGACATTATCTCCGAAGGCAACAATATCAGAAGCGACATTGTATCCGAGGCGACGTAATATCCGAGGGAACATTGTATCCCAGGCGACATTGTATCCGAAGGCAACATAGTATCCGAAGCGGCGGCCTTGTATCTGAAAGCAAATTAATATCCATAGCTACATTGTATGCGAGGGCGAAACTAAATCCGCAGGCAACATAGTTATCGAAGCGACAATGTAGCCGAAGGCATATTCGAGGTCATTGTATCCGAGGCGACTTTATATCCGAGGCAACATTGAATCCAAGCCTACATTGTATGTGAAGGCAACATAGTATCCGAAGCGACCTTGTATCCGAAAGCAAAATAGTATCCGAGGGGACATTATATCTGAACACAACATAGTCTCCGAAGTGACATTGTAGCTTAAGGCAACATAGTATCCGAGGCTACATTATATCCAACGCAACTATATATCCGAAGCAACATTGTATCCGATGCGACATCGTATCCGAAGCAATCTTGTATCCGGAAACAAAATATTACCCGAGGATACATTGTATCCAAGGCGACATTATATCCGAAAGAAACATAGTATCCGAAGAGACATTATAGCCGAAAGGCAACATTATATCCGAGGCGAGTTTATATCCGAGGCAACATTGTATCTAGGGCGACATTGTATCCGAAAGCGACATAGTATCAGAAGCGACCTTGTATCTGAAAGCAAAAGAGTATCCGAGGCTACATTGTATCCAAGGCGACATTATATCCAAAGGCAACATTGTATCCGAAGCGACATTGTAGCCAAAGACAACATAGTATCCGAGCCCACATTGTATCCAAGTTAACTTTATAGCAGAGGCAACATTGCATACGATGCGACATTATATCTGAACGCAACATAGTATCTAAAGCGACATTTTAGCGAAAGGAAATATAGTACCCGATGCTACATTGTATCCGAAGCGACAATATAGTCGAAGGCAACATAGTATCCAAGGCTACATTCTATCCGAGGCGACTTTATACCCGAGGCAACATTATATCTGAGGCCACATTGTATCCGAAGGCGACATTGTAGCCGAATTGGAACACTGTATCCGAGGCGACTTTATATGCGAGGTAACATTGTATCCGACGCAAAATTGTATCCGAAGGAAACATAGTATCCGAAGCGACATTGTAGCCGAAGGAAACATAGTATCCGACGGAAACATAGTATCCGAAGTGACCTTTTATCCGAAAGCAAAATAGTATCTGATGCGACATTGTATCCGAGTTGACATTATATCCGAAGAAAACATAGTATCCAAAGCGACATTGTAGCCGAAGGCAATATAGTTTCGCACGCTACATTTTATCCGAGGCGACTATATATGCAAGGCAACATTGTATAAGAGGCGACATTATATTTGAAGGCGACATTATCTCCGAAGGCGACATTATTTTTTTTAGAATGGTCCATTGTCAAAATGGAAGAAATGTATATGAGTAAACTGATTTTTCTCATAAGCAAGGATTACAATATTAGGTATAAGGGGAGTTGAGAAATTTAGACACGCTTCTTACCACTAAGACCATTAGCTCTGATTGTTTGCCTGTTCCACCATAGATCAGAGGAACAGAAAAAACAAGTCTATCAGAAACAAGAATAACAGAATAAAATCAACTAAAGTATGAAAAGTTGAATGATGTGCTAATTTGTTTTACAAGCCCAAAAACACCCACCCTGCTGGGAATGCAAACTGAAGAAATTAATTAAAAGAGTGGAAATACTTCCATAACAAGACATTAAACCCTAACGACTGAACCCTAGAAATCATCTTCTATTTTTTCCTTCATTTGTTATTTTGCTTTCCTCTCCCTCTTAGAGTCAGACCTACCTCTCCAATTGCAAATTTCGAAGAGATTTTGCAGCACCATCGTGAATCATAGGGTTTTTGGGTTGATTTCGTGGCAAATCATTGAGCTAGCTGGATCTATGAATTTCTCTCGAGTTCGTGCTTCTGGAGATGAGACGCAAAAAAAAAATGAAAAAGCTCTCCTCGACCAGACGCTCGAATCGTCGAAATAAACATCAGTATTTGGAGTTTCTATGAAGTGAGGATCTTTGTCCTAGACTCGACCTAAAAGATCAGACTAGTTATTAAAGCTTTTTGTGTGATTATTTAAATTACAGTGGATTGTGGATTTTAGGACACCCTCTATGACCTAACTAAATGCAGGTTAGCCCTAGCTAATGCAGGTGGTTCCTACAACCTACGTGGAACTAGGCTGTGTGTCCTAAGCAAAACAAATGGGATCACTAACGTATCCAAGACCTAATCATCAGTCGGCTATGTGAATCGTCAGCTGACCGGACGGAGGCGTTCCTATAACTCTAGGACAAACTCCTAACTCTAAAGGAAACACACAACCACCAAAACACTCTACCTAGGACATACTCCTAACTCTAGAGGAAGAGCTTTTTGAAATCAAGGTTTTAAAAGATTTACAAAGTTTGGCTGGACTTGGGATAAAGATCCCAAGCTGCACTACGTACCTCATGGGAGAGGATCAAACCAACGTAGTTCGGAACATATTCCGAGATAAAAATGCTAAACAAGTAAACATGTGTGATTCACAAACAAGTAAACTAGCGTGCTCACAAACAGGTACACCAGCGTGGTCACAAACAAGTGAAACGCAAATCAAATAAAACATGTCTAAAGGAGGTGACATCCCTAAAACAAATGAGACAAAACCTTTCTCCAAAAGAAGAAGGCAAGCAAGATAATGAAACTGGGAGAGCCCTATACTATGATAGAGGATTTTCTAAAAGATTTAGAGAATCTTCTAAAAGAAACGAAAATAGAGAGGAACGCTATATGGACTAAGCTAGTCCCCTAATGATGGGTTTGGGATAACTCCTTCATCGCCCTCGCAATGAAGGGACAAGTGTCTAAAGACATCTAAAAGGCTGGGCTAGCCTACTAAATAAAAGAGGAGAGAATGCTACTAGGACTTGGTAAGTCCCCTAAAATGATGGGCTTGAGCTAACGCCTTCATCGCCCTAGCAATGAAGGTTACTTATAGGTTAAGGGCACCTAAAAGACTAAGAACACTCTACCTAAATAAGAGGAAAGAGGAGAAAAGAGGGTACCACCATATCCAGGTAAGTCCCTCTAATGATGGGCTTTAAAAGACTAAGAATCTTTATATCAAGGATATAACTGAAATGACATGGACTCTACCTCATTTCGATACTCATACAAAAGTCCTATGTTGAAAATATGAAAAAACCTTACGTAAACATTAGAGTTATCTAATATCCCCCGTTAATAGACAAAATCTAATACAACCATCACCTGTATTCCTCAAGACTGAATTGCTCTCGGTTTGCCCAATCTTGAATGAGAGCTTGTCATGGGAATACTATATATATATATATATATATATATATATATATATATATATAGAGAGAAAAGTGATTCTGGTCGGCAGATCAGAAAACGTGAGTCTGGTCCTTCCACTCTAAAAGCCGTTAGATGGTAAGTAATATATCCTGGCCATTCGTGGGTTTGCAAAAACTGAGTAGAGAAAGTGTGGGTTTTTTGTCCTTGGAAGGACCAGACTCACGTTTTCTGATCTGCCGACCAGAATCACTTTTCTCATATGTATATATATATATATATATATATATATATATAACTCCACATATATCCATGTCAGTTGCATAACAAAGTAATGAAACTTGATCCTTTATATGAGAACATCACAAAACACTCATACTCATAACTCATAAGACTTGAATCAGATACAGTAACTAGGATGAATCCAATTTCCAGATATCCACTAAATTAAATGGACAAAAACTTTGCTTTTATTGACTGCTATATTTTATTATTATTATTATTACTTTATTGTTATCATTTACACCTGTAAATAAAAATTTTATACCCTATCAAGATTAATATTTGAGAAGTAAATAACAGAACAAGTCATTATTATTGCCACTGGTCTTCATTGAATATTCTAACCAACTTCCAGACAGAGAAATTTAATCGTTGAAAACAAACAGTCAAAACCTAAAACACAGCACTATTTCCATTAAAATCATATCACTGATAATTAAGACTCCTACTCTATCAACTCAAAGGATTCAAATGGTAATCAAACAACTTACCCTTAAAGGAAAATGGAAACATCTATCATAAGAAATGATTATGATAACTGACATGATCCTAAATTAGTCTAAATGCTCAAAAACCTTATCAAATATTAACCTGAGCAAAACTAAGACTCAATCATACAGCTTAGCACAACAACAACAAAAAAAAAACTTAGTGTCATTCTTTATGCCATCTCATAATTATTCTACTAGAATACAAAGAGTTAGAATACCTTTTTTTTTATAGGGAACCTGAAGGTACTTTCCATCAATTATGTTCATCCAACATCATTGAACCTTTTTAGCCTATTCATCAAACTAAAATCCTCAACATCAAGTGTATAGCTACTGAATGTCTTTTCACATTTTAATGCCACCCTTGCTGCCCAATGATGCCCAACAAAAGAGGTTCATGAGGGTGAATTAGTAATGGATGGAGTGCAGCAATGAGGCGAACGGTGGTTAGAAATAATAGGCTGTATTATTTGGTAACTCTATGAAGCAGGTTTGCATTACATGATGATCTAAAACTTAGCAAACCCATATTATATGATGCCCAAGGGATGGGTTCTCATTATCAAAATAAAGAGGTGGCTGCCAAAATAAGAGTGAAAGAAGGGTTGTCATTATCAAAATGAGGTGAGGGATATGAACCCCAAAGTGATAAGAGGGCTGTCATTATTAAAGGTGTAAGGGCTGCCAAAATTAAGGGTGTGAGGGCTGCCATTACCAAAGTGAAGAGATGACTGCCCAAAATTAAGGGTGTGAGGGCTGCCATTACCAAAGTGAAGAGATGACTGCCCAAATCCTCAATTCGACAAACTCTACTCTTTTCTTTATACGTTTTCTTTAGGATCATTATTTTTCTTTTACAGATAAACCAACTAGAAAGAGAAATAGACTACTCAGATTAACGATGGGAATGTCTAATTTGAATCAAGAACAAATACCACACAGCAATACGAAAGACCAAATGGAAACATGAAGAACATCACAATCTAAAAAATAATGAGAATTATAGAAGAGAAGAAGATTACAGCCGGCAGAGAGAATTTATAATTTTTATGCTAAAAGAGTGTTCACACCCTAACATATTTAGATTACCCTAAAGAGTCCATCGGAATTAATTCAAGAATATCTTAACATAGACCAGCATAATGAACCATGTTATTAATTTCTGAATTCTGGTTAATGTAAAAAAACGATATATGCAGACCTTATATATATTATTATATATATATATAAAATATTAGCTAATTCCAAAGATAAATCATGTGATCTCAGTGCCGTAATCAAAATCAAATGATATAAATATATATGAACCACAATATTAACAGATAATAAACAGAAATGAGTTTCGAATTACCTGAGATGTTATCCGGACTGTAAAGGATTACCTTTGCCAGTGCCACATAAGGAAGCCCATCCGAAGATAATTCCCATATCATACACAGATGATGCCCAATCAGAATTTGTGGGAAGAGGAACGATGATACAGAGATTGCAATTGAGTACAAACAAATAAGTTCTCTTTAATTCATGGTCTTCAAAAGAATAAACTCTCATGTCTGCTTCCTTGTAATAATGCCCTCTAAATGTATTGGATAACCAAACCCTTTCTCAGGATTTTCCAAGATCGAGACAAATAAAGAACCTTTCTTTTTCCAGAGCCTAATGTAAGAGGTCAAACTCCCTCCTTTCCTTCCATCCAATCAACTCCTCTAGAGAAAGGTCCTTCTTCTTCTTCAGTTTTAAAATGCCTTTTCTGTTTCATTCTTCTTCCAATCCCAAAACAAAATGAAAGAGGGAGATGGAATTATAGAAAACATGCTGAAATGAAACCCTAGAACGTATAGGAATTGCAAGAGGGTTTCATCATCTGCAATGGCAACTCAGAAATGGTAGAGATGAGAAAACGGTGAAATTTTCTGAGAAAATGAATATTGCGATCTAAATTCCCTTGTTCTTCCGGTAGAAAAAATAATGAGCTGCTAGGGTTCGGTGTTTGAAATTGCAGGTGATTAAACTTGAGAAAATCTGAAAATGACTCAAATCTGATGACGAGATGGATTTTACTAATGATTGATGGCAGAGATGGTGTTAGCTCTAAAGATTGTTGCGTAGGTGGAAGATGATCGGATTCCGACGGATCTTGCCGGAATCAATGGTGGACTGTAGCTAGACACAATAAAGGAAAATTAGATTTAGGAAGTGGCTAGGGTTTCTATAGAAGAAAGCTTCGAATCTATGGCTTAAAAGTAGACTTTTGGCTTGCAATTGGTAAAGAAGATAATAATAGAAAGAAGAAAGACAAAAACGGCAAGCTATTTTGGCCGGCCGGAGCTTTAGATTCCGCCGGAATTCGATCGGAGAAGAAGAAAATAAAAGAGGAAATTTAGGGTTTCAAGGGCTTGGCTAAAGGAAAAGGGATTAGATCTAAGGCCTGTACAGATGAATTAGCAGGAAACAATGACTTTCAGGTGGAAAGACTGACCGGAATTGGCCGGAGTTGGCCAGAGTTTGAGATTTTAATCGGAAAAAATGGAGGTAAGCTAAGGTTTTAAAAATCGCCTCTTTTCTCTCTCTGTTGTTTCTCTTGAACCAATAAAAAAAAAATGAGAGCCCTCTCCATTATGAGCTGCTCGATTCTCCTTTTATAAATGTAATGAAAATATTCACTTTTTTATTTGTTTTAGACAGCCATCTTTTAATAATTCACTCCCCTTAAAGAATTCCCTCATATGGGTGCGAGTACATCATCTCCGCAGCCTGGGCCCTACATAATGATTCTTAATCAATCTGAGCCATTCATCTTGATAACTTCACTCATCCATAGAAATTTGATAAGGGCACCTCTTGATTTGATAAGTCGCCCTCCATTGGGAATAATATATTTAGGCCCTCTTCTTCCATGTACAACCTCCTTTTAACAACATAGATTTTTTACTTCTCCAACTTTCCCTTGTACAACCCTTCTTTTCTTCCTTAATCCGACTATGACAATTACACACAAATGGTTGTTAGCACACCCATAACTTTGGTAACTATACACCCAAAAAACAAAGGACTGATATTGACACACCCTTACTTCGATAATTTCACCCTCCTTATTCCTGCACTATATTTACACTACCTATTACGCTCGTTTGCTAGGGAACCCTCGATGGATTTCAATGAAATTTTCAAGGTACCTAATTGGGATCCTAACCTACCTTAGGGTGAAGTTTGGGACCCTAGTTCACTAGTTTAAAGAGATTTTTATTCAAAATGATAGTTTCGGGGTTCGGTCAAAATGGGGTGTCTACAGCTACTTCGCTTCAGAAGTGTAGAGAGAGAGAGAGAGAGAGGATCACAAATGAGAATTCCTGAGGGTTCGAGAGAAAGGCAGCCCAAGCAGTTTTAAATTTGAAAAACAGAGTGAGAGAGATGGCTATGCCTTTTGTAACTGTTAAGTTCACCTTTTTGTAACCGTTAAGTTTATTAAAGACCGTTTCTTCAAATGAAACAACAGAAGATGGGGACCACTGCATGCGAAGGGCATGTAGAAGGCAAGGAATGGGCGCATGTGACATTTGGCATCAGCCGCTCACGTGAGCGTACACGAATTAAAGTTTGAAAAACCCGAATAAAGACAGCTGAGAGGAACCGACTTAACGATTAGAAATACCTTCAGTTTGAAATCAAATAAGGCAGTGATAAATTCACCCCCTTCTATTACAATATTCACCCCTTATTTTTCAAAATGGACTCTACAACCCACACCATAGGATGATCCAAACCGTCCATTTGATGGGCCACAATGTAAATAGGTTGTGCCCTAGAAATCACTTCAATAGGATGATCTTAGCCGCCCAATCTATAGAGATTTTATTATATGGATTTTCTCGATAGATCGAAGGGCTAGGATCATCCTATGGAAGTGATTTTAGTGGCACAACCTATTTACATTGTGGCCCATCAAATGGACGGTTTGGATCATCCTATGGTGTGGGCTATACAGTCCATTTTGAAAAATAAGGGTGAATATTGTAATAGAAGGGGATTGAATTTATCACCATCCTAAAATAACTTAAGAGAGCTGAGAGACCGACTTAAAGCTTCAAACGTGGGTGTTTGTCGTGATGCAGATTGACTTGAGACGTGGACTCGCACATGTTCTCTCAATAACTTTTTTGAGATTGAGAGTAACCGACTTAACGATTCCAACAATGGTTGAGTTGTTTCATTTTCAAATTTTAAATTACTTTCTGCATGCATAAAGATTAGCACTTACACGCGGGCCCGAACACTTTCTCTCAATAACAAATCAAAAGAGCTAACGATTTGAGGTATTTCAGTTGAATGATTTGTACTTTCGAAACCCTTGCTCCATTTTCAAACCCAGATTACTTGTATTCTATGTCGCTTGTTTTTCAATACCATAAAAAAATCAAACCAATTTGCAATTATTTTTTTAATTTCTTTATGGTGAGCCACGCACCATCAAAAGAGGATGGTAACTTACACTTCCAACCCCCTTTTTGATATTTCACCCCACACTTGTTTAAGATAATTTATATAGTGGCCAGCCGTGCATGCATGTGCAACCAAAATATAGTGCTCCCACATTGTTTCGGTGATCCAAACTTTTCATTCATTGGGTCCTTAGAGAGGGTGTGCCCAAAAGATCTCTCCATAAGATTATCTGACCATTGATCTATACCGCCTGATGGGGTGCGACAGCGCAGCAGCCTGTTAGCTTCCAACACGTGGCTAGAGGAGGGCCCACCGCAGGACCCTCACCAGCAGGGGTAGTTTGGTAATTACACAGAGTAGGCGAGCTTGAGCCTGTAGCTGGTCGACACCTGTCTGGGAGCATTAACTCCCCAACTACCCCAATTTCTCCCTATAAAAGGGCCTTCAAAGCTCATAAATCAGGGTATTGAAATTCTCACCCACCACTCTTAAAAACACCCTCTTCACTCCGGCTCATACTGACTTGAGTGTCGAAGGGCCTGTCCGGAGTACACTCCGGGTCGGTCATTCTGACCTCGTTTGCTTCTGTGCAGCACACAGCTCATCTGGACTCTACATCCCTCCAGCTCGGCTCTTACGTCACTGCCATATCCGTTAACCGATTTTGGGCTTAACAGATTGGCGCCATCCGTGGGACCCCTGAACTAAAGGTTGTTCCTACCACTTCACAAAATGGCAGGACGCAAGAGTGCGCGGGTGCCAACCGCACGGACCACCCGAGCCGTGCTACCCGGCAGGACTCGGAGTGAGCGACTCGCCTCGCTGGTTGTGGCAGCCTCCGCCACGGCTGAACAAAACCAGCCTCGCTCCGTAAATCTTAACTCCATGCCGACCCCAGAGCAAGTCCAAGCTCTCTTCCACCAGATGACCGCTCTCGTTGGCCAGTATCAGCAGCTGCTCCAGGCGCCTCCCCAACCTCCTCCGGAAGCTCCACAACCTGTCCTCGAAAGGCCAGAAATCCACAGGGGAGGGTCGTCGCATCGTAGTGAAGACCGGACTCGCCATTCCCCCGGACAAGTCCGTCACCCCATAGCCAGGCATGCGCAGACAGAGCCGCACCGCCGTAGGAGGTCTAGGTCTCGCTCTGCGCAAAGGCGCCGAACTCATGAGGAGCGCGCGCCACGGGCGAAATCAGGGTCCCGTCGTCGGAGCCCGGAGAGCCACTCCGGCTCTGCCGCAGGCCAATCCGTGGGGAGAAGCAGGTCACCAGAACATAAAGACGACCCGGTGATGCGAAGGATAGAAGAGATGGGCCACATAATCGAAGAGCTGGCTAAGGATCAAGGCCGGCCTGTGTCTAGGGCGTTCTCGAGCAGAACGCCGTTCACCGACGATGTGATGAGTGCCCCAGCACCAATGGGGTTTAAAATGCCAGCTATCCCGCAGTACGATGGGACCACTGACCCCGTCGACCATTTGGAGACGTTCCGGACATTGATGCTCCTCCACGGTGCGTCAGACGGTTTCCTCTGTAGAGCATTCCCGACAACCCTCACAGGTGCAGCTAGGGATTGGTACTCAAGGATCCGACCGAACTCCATCAATAACTTCGAAGACTTCGGAGAAGACCTAGTTCGTCACTTCATGAGCAGCCGCAGGCCAAGGAAAACAGCAGCATCCCTGATGACCTTACGGCAGGAGGATAATGAACCTCTCAAAGCCTTCGTCAGCCGCTTCAACAGGGAGGCGCTCCAAGTGCCAGATTTGGACCCCTCGGCCGCTACGAACGCGCTTCTCACGGGTGCTAGATCGAATGATTTCCGCCGAGCAGTGGCCCGCCGGAATCCTCACTCCCTGGCAGACCTAATGTCCGGGGCAGAGGAGTACATATCAGTAGAAGAGACACTGGCAGCTCTGGATTCGAGTCGGAGGAGAACCTCTGATGACAGGAACCAAGACAAGCCCCATGCTAAGCAGCGCAGGGACGACAAGGTCGTCAGAAGGGACAAATCCCCGCACAGGAGGGAAGAAAACTTCACCCCTCTCAACACCTCTCGGAGGCATATACTGGCGGCCATCAGCGGAGAAGAGTTCATAAAATGGCCAACTCCAATGATCTCCAAGGGAAACAGGAGAGACAAATCGAAGTACTGCCGGTTCCACAGGGACCACGGGCACGATACAGACGATTGCCGACAGCTGAAGGAGGAGATCGAGCAGTTAATCAGCAGAGGCTACTTGAAAAAATATGTCCGGAGTGACACCCGCGGGAGTGACCCCAACGAGAAGGGTCCCCAGGGCCGAAGCCCTCGGCGGTCTCAACCGCCCCCAGTCCGAAGACAGTCTCCATCGCCGCCCAGTCCACCGCCAGAAGCACACGGCTCCCAACCAAGAGGAGTCATTGGCACAATCATGGGCGGCCCGACGGCTGGAGGCACCTCCTCCGCTGCTCGGAAAGCATACGCGCGCCGGGTCAATGCCGTGCATACATGCAGCAAGAAAGCGAAGACGGAGAATGAGATCTCCTTCTCGGACGCGGACCTTGACGGCCTGATATTACCGCATGACGACGCACTAGTCCTGACTATGCTCGTCGCAAACTGGGAGCTGAGGAAAATCCTGGTAGACAACGGGAGCTCAGCCGACATTCTGTACTATCACGCCTTCGAAAGAATGATGATAGGTGACGACCGCTTAAAGCCTGCAAACTCAGATCTTTTCGGCTTTTCAGGAGAAGTAGTCAAGGTTGAGGGACAAATCGAGCTCCCTGTCCTCGTCGGAGAACCGCCCTGCCAGGCCTTCGCCATGGTCAACTTCCTAGTAGTGAGGGCCACCTCGGTCTATAACGCTATTTTAGGACGGCCTGGCCAGAACCTGATCCGCGCCGTCGCGTCCGCCTATCACCAGAAGATGAAGTTCATAACGCCCAGTGGTGTGGGAGAAGTTCGAGGAGACCAGCCGCAATCTCGGGAATGTTATGCAATGGCGCTTAAAGGCAGAAATGCGACGGAGTCGTTGCCAATCGAACTACTGGACTTGAGGGACGAAGCTCAGGGAACTCAGCCCGCCGAAGACCTTGTCCCCGTTCCCCTGTGCGAGAAAGACGACGAAAAGGTAGTCCAGATCGGCTCCTCTCTTGACGACGACGTCCGGCACAACCTCACCCAGTTCCTCCAGGACAATGCGGATGTCTTCGCATGGGCCCCCACGGACATGCCCGGCATCAACCCGGAGGTCAGTTCGCACAGACTAGGTGTCGACCCGACCTGCAGGCCGGTGAAGCAGAAGAAGAGACACTTCGCTCTCGAAAGGCAGATGGCGATCAGAGAAGAGGTGGAGAGACTCCTAAGAGCTGACTTCATCCGAGAAATCCAGTACCCGGACTGGCTGGCAAACGTAGTCCTGGTGAAAAAGGCCAATGGGAAATGGAGGACCTGCGTCGACTTCACGGATTTGAATAAAGCCTGTCCAAAGGACAGCTACCCGCTCCCAAAAATCGATCAGCTCATCGATGCCACAGCGGGTCACGAAGTGCTCAGTTTCATGGACGCCTTCTCCGGGTATAACCAGATCAGAATGTATGAGTCAGATATCCCGAAGACCTCCTTCGTAACGGATCAGGGGACTTACTGCTACCGTGTCATGCCCTTTGGCCTGAAGAATGCTGGGGCCACGTATCAGAGGCTTGTAAACAAACTCTTCCGGAATCAGATTGGCCGCAACATGGAAGTATACGTCGACGACATGCTGGTGAAAAGCCTAAGCTCGCAAGACCATGTCTCCGATCTAGAAGAAACGTTTCAAGTCCTGAGAGACAATAAGATGAAACTCAATCCCACCAAGTGCACTTTTGGGGTCAGCTCGGGGAAGTTTCTGGGGTTTATGGTCAGCCAGAGAGGGATAGAGGCCAATCCGGAAAAAATCAAGGCCTTGGTGGAGCTCGCTCCCCCGAAAACCATCCGAGAAGTGCAGCGACTGACAGGGATGATAGCCGCGCTGGGGCGCTTCGTCTCAAAATCTGCAGAGAGGTGTCTCCCTTTTTTCAACGCAGTCAAAGGCCTCAAAACCTCGCCGTGGACAGAGGAATGCCAAACCTCCTTCGAGGAGCTGAAGCAGTATTTGTCCTCTCCACCGCTGTTGACAAAACCGGAGCCCGGTGAGGAGCTAATCTTGTATCTATCTATAAGTACCCTGGCTCTGGCTGCGGTCCTAGTTCGTGAAGAGCGCAGCCAACAGAAACCGGTCTACTACGTTAGCAAAGCCTTGCACGACGCCGAAATAAGGTACCAGCGGGTCGAGAAATTGGCTTACGCGCTGGTAATGGCAGCCAGGAAGTTGAGACCGTATTTCCAAGCTCACACGATAAAGGTCCTAACTGACCAGCCGCTTAGACAAGTCCTCCACAAGCCAGATACTTCGGGACGATTGGTTAAATGGGCCGTGGAATTGAGTGAATTTGACATCCGGTACATGCCCAGGCCCGCGATCAAGGCTCAAGTATTGGCAGATTTCGTAGCTGAGTGCTCCATCCCCCAGCAGATCGCCGAACCTGAAATCGCCCAGGCCCCAGCAGCGAAAGGTACTACCATAGCCGGAGAACCAGCAGAAGATGAAGCCAGAGCAGGAACCATCCCCATGCCACCAGTTGAGCATGATCTTTCAATCACTGAAGCACTTTGGGAAGTGCACGTGGACGGATCCTCAAACAAGGCTGGTTGCGGAGCCGGTCTGGTTTTAACCGGGCCCGACGGTTTCACACTAGACTACGCCTTGAGGTTCGGCTTTCGCGCTTCCAACAATGAGGCTGAGTATGAAGCACTCCTCGCTGGAATGAATCTTGCAGTCCAGACCGGAGCCCAGAGATTGAAAGCTTACTGTGACTCCCAGTTGGTCGCCAACCAAATCCAAGGTATATACGAAGCCCGCGACGAGCGGATGATTAAATACCTCTCCCAGGTCCGGCAACTATCCTCCAAGTTCAGAAGTTTCGAGGTTGTCAGAATCCCCAGAACGGACAACACAAAGGCAGATGTACTGTCCAAGCTGGCCGCATCCGGATACACGACTCTCGGGAATATATGCATGGAGTTCCTACAGGCCTCCAGTATCGAAAGAAAGGCTGCTGAGATAATGCAGGTGGAACACGAGCCCTGCTGGATGGATGAGATCGTCGACTACCTGCGTAGTGGGAAACTGCCTGAGGCCAAGAGAGAAGCGCGCAAGGTGATCCAAAGAGCAGCCCGTTTTTCACTTGATGGCGAGAACTTGTTCAAAAGATCCTATACTCTCCCATACTTAAAGTGTCTCCGGCCCAGCGACGCCACGTATGCCCTGCAGGAGACACACGAAGGTATTTGCGGAGAGCACTTGGGGGGCAAAGCCCTGGCAATCAAAGTCCTCCTTAGAGGTCTGTACTGGCCAACGTTGAGACAAGACGCGCTGACCCTGGTAAAGAGATGCGAGAGATGCCAAAAGTTCTCCCCCACCATTCATCAGCCCGCCGTGTCTATGGCCCCAATTGTCAGCCCGCTACCCTTCGCTATTTGGGGAATGGATATCTTGGGCCCCTTCCCACCGGCCTCCGGAAGGCGCACCTTAGTAGTGGTGGCTATTGACTACTTTACCAAATGGGTGGAGGCTGAACCTCTAGCCCAGATCACCGAACAGAATGTGCAGAACTTCTTCTGGAAATCAGTAGTCTGTAGATTCGGGATTCCTCGCGTCCTGATAACAGACAACGGCAAACAGTTCGACTGCCGAAACTTTCGGAAGTTTTGCTCCGACCTGAAAATTGAGCAGCGGTTCACCTCTGTAGCACACCCACAGACCAACGGGCAGACAGAAGTCACAAACCGAATCCTGCTACAAGGGATCAAGAAAAGACTAGACGAGAAAGTTGGTCGATGGGCAGATGAGCTGTATCACGTCCTATGGGCCTATCGCACCACCCCGCGCACACCAACGGGCGAGTCCCCATTCAATCTGTCCTTCGGAACAGAGGCGGTAATACCTGTCGATGTAGGCACCCCGTCCGCTAGAATTTCCAACTTCAACGAACAGCTCAACGGTGACGGGCTCCGCGCGAATCTTGACTTATTAGAGGAGGCCAGAGAAGAATCCCGAATAAGAGTCGCCGCCTACAAGCAGAAAGTATCTCGCTACCATGACTCGAAGATACGCCCTAGAGAGTTTCGAGTTAGAGATCTTGTCTTAAGGAAAGCTGCTATCTCCCAACCCAAGAAGGCCGGAAAGCTTTCCCCAACCTGGGAAGGGCCTTACCGAGTAAAAGAGGTGATTCGCCCGGGAAGTTATAGACTGGAAACACTCGAGGAACAACTATTACCACATGCCTGGAACTCGAAGAACCTTCGCAAATATCATCAGTAGCAAAGTAGCCGACACACAAAAAAAAAAAAAAAAAGAAGAAAAACTTTGTAAATATCTCCTGAATGTGAATGAAAGAACCTCCTCTTTTTGCAAATGCCTTCGTGTCCGTCAGATTTCTAAACCCAGTTCACTAAAACTAGGGTACTCAACGTTTGGTTCGCCACGGCTCGTCTCCGCAAAGACCGGGAGCCCACTCCTGGTCCGGAACCAGCCCGGATGCAAAAACCAAAGCTCCTTCGAAACCCAGTTCACTAAAACTAGGGTACTCAACGTTTGGTTCGCCACGGCTCGTCTCCGCAAAGACCGGGAGCCCACTCCTGGTCCGGAACCAGCCCGGATGCAAAAACCAAAGCTCCTTCGAAACCCAGTTCACTAAAACTAGGGTACTCAACGTTTGGTTCGCCACGGCTCGTCTCCGCAAAGACCGGGAGCCCACTCCTGGTCCGGAACCAGCCCGGATGCAAAAACCAAAGCTCCTTCGAAACCCAGTTCACTAAAACTAGGGTACTCAACGTTTGGCTCGCCACGACTCGTCTCCGCAAAGACCGGGAGCCCACTCCTGGTCCGGAATCAGCCCGGATGCAAAAACCAAAGCTCCTTCGAAACCCAGTTCACTAAAACTAGGGTACTCGATGTTGGTTTCGCCATGGTTCGTCTCAGCAAAGAATCAGGAGTCCACTCCTAAGTCCATGACTCCTACCTGGAGCGTTAGTTACGCATCATACAAAAAGAAAACAGTATAAACTAGAGACGGACAAGCATTGAAGAGTTAAACAAACAAAAGCTCTTTCCATTCATATGTTGGGGCCTCAGAGGACCATTACAAAAGGGAGTTGGGCCTCCAAGGGGCCATTACAAAAAGGAATCACGCCATCGCCAAAAAAAAAGGGGGAGGAAAAGAACTCAGGGCGCCTCATCGCCCCCATCCCGCGCTGGATCTACCCCCGGGGGCAAGAGTGCGTCAGCTGTGGCCGGCTCCTCGCCAGTGAGCGTCGGTGGATCAGGTCAACGCCCGGATTGGAATCCTTGACCTGCCCAAGGCAGTCAAAGAACCCTATCTTGTAGGCCTCACTAGATAGAAGAAGGAGTTCGTCCTCCTTCTCCTGAACGGCAGTCGCCTGCCTCGATAGGGCTCTCTCCCTCTGATCGTTGAGGGCTTCCGTCGCCTCCTCCTTCTGCGCGGCCAGCTGAGCGGCAAATTCTTCTCCCAGCCGCTTGATCTCTTCGGCAGATTTTTCCACGGACCTCTTCAGCTCCTTCGCCTCCTTCTTCAACTTCCCATTCTCCTCCTCAGACTTAGTTATAGCATCGGAGAATTTCTTACTCTTCCCCCGCAGATCATTGAAGTACACTCCGATCTGTAAAAATACAGAGGAGCAAGTGTTAACACAAGCAAACAAAGCAGAAGGGAAGCAAAGAGTAAGCGTACTCGTCAGCCATCTTACCTGATAAAGAGAAGAGAATACGGCCTCTTCGGCCGTAGCCGGCGGCTCGTGGAGAACCTGTTGCTTGTCTTTGTCAAGAATACATTTAGTTTGAATCTCTACAGCCACCCGGCTCTCTCCAAGGCCGGAATCAGTCTTTTGGACGGCCCAGTTCGGCCGAAAAACGTTATCACCGTGCCTCGACGTGGGCGGAAGGGTGCCAGCAGACGTCGCCACGGTCTTCGAGGATCCTGCGCCCCGGCCGGATGAACTCACCAGTTTCACCGAACTCTTGGGCTTGGGCGGTGCGTCCTGGGTCGGAGCCGGACTCGCCGTCTCTGGAGCCTTCCTTTTCTGGCCCTGACGGACCGTCCCGAAGGCCCCCTTCCTCATCTTATCCACTAGCGACTGCTGCTGCATCTCTGAAAGATAGGCGAAAACGAAACCAGTCAGGGACAAAAAAAAAAAAAAAAAAAAACAAAGGGGTGGAGAGACGAATTTTAAAGGAGGCTATCTACGTACGTGCCCGGGTCGCAGTACTAAGGCCCAACCCAACCAAAACCTCTTCCCCTTGGAAGTCTGAACAATCAACAGGCCCCTCATGGTCCAGCACCTCCCGAAGTAGAGCGAGGGTTCTCGCATCTTCACCCTCGAGAAACGGTTTGCGACTCATCGCGACTGTATCCGGGGTTCCCCATTTCAAAGGGACCGGCCAAGGCTCGCTGGACTCCGTGTCCTCGACATAAAAGAACCTGTTCCTCCACAGGTGTATGGAGGTGGGAATGCCAGTGATCATTTTTATCTCCGGACGCTGGCTAATGTAAATCCAACCCCCACCCTTGTGCTTCTTCAATTGCGCACACGCGCGGAACAACGGTACTGACAAGTCCCTCCGAAGCCGGCCCCGAATGAGGTATACAAACCCCGTAAGCAGCCTCCACGAGTTCGGCGCCACTTGGGCCGGAGCTAGCCCGTAATGCTGAAGCACCGAAGCGAAGAAGGGGTGTAGAGGAAATCGGAGTCCGGCCCTCAGTGACTCGTCATATATGCAAATGTCGGAGCTCTCGTTACAGGCTCTATCTCCCTCCATCGCCTCCCTCAGTCCAAACCTGGATGGGATGCAGTACTTATCCCTAATCACTGCCATGGCGGACTCATCCAGGTAGTTCTCCTCATTGAGAGCCTGTATGTTGTAGGTAGGGTTGGCATCCATACGGGCCCGTGCTACGACCTCAACGGCCCGGCCTGGTTGAAACGTTGTGGACGCCTCGCCGGCGTCACTACCAACACTCCCCCCTTGTGGAACGTAACTATCCGTTAGAAGCGGAGCGGTGTTCAGGTCTAATATCGCCTCGTCCTCCCCCTCCTCATCACTACCTATAACAGTCACACTCGCCATTTTCGGGGCCGGTGACCAAGTAGGCCTATCCTCGATCCTAATCAACGATCTAGACCCTGAACTACTAGAAGACGATTCCCCCGAACCGGACTCAGAACTAGAGCTACTAGACATGAAAGCAGGAAAAGAAATGAATGAGACGCGCTCAAGAAAAATTACCGGATCACACTGAATGCTCCCGAATCCACCGCCGTTCACAAAAACTACACGGCCCGAACTGACCTTCGCCGAACTGGACTTCGCCGAACCGACAGAGGAAAAAGAAGGGAGAAGGAGGAAAAGTAAAAAGTGAAAGTGAGAAGGCAAAACCCACTCTTATATAGATTTCTCTGAGGCGGTGTGCATTAAATGAAGGGCGCACGTCTCGAGGACGCCCGAGGGGTGCCACGTGTCTCGTATTAACGGCGGGCACAACTTTCGAGATAAGTTCCAAGCAGCCCGGCCCAAGCCGGACTGGATATGACGCGTTTCGCTAAACGACAAAAGGCAGTCCGGCCCAAGCCGGACTGGATATGACGCGTTTCGCTAAACGACAAAAGGCAGTCCGGCCCAAGCCGGACTGGATATGACGCGTTTCGCAAAACGACAAAAATCAGTCCGGCCCAAGCCGGACTGGGTCGCTAAACGACAAAAGGCAGTCCGGCCCAAGCCGGACTGGATATGACGCGTTTCGCAAAACGACAAAAATCAGTCCGGCCCAAGCCGGACTGGGTCGCTAAACGACAAAAGGCAGTCCGGCCCAAGCCGGACTGGATATGACGCGTTTCGCTAAACGACAAAAGGCAGTCCGGCCCAAGCCGGACTGGATATGACGCGTTTCGCAAAACGACAAAAATCAGTCCGGCCCAAGCCGGACTGGGTCGCTAAACGACAAAAGGCAGTCCGGCCCAAGCCGGACTGGATATGACGCGTTTCGCTAAACGACAAAAGGCAGTCCGGCCCAAGCCGGACTGGATATGACGCGTTTCGCAAAACGACAAAAATCAGTCCGGCCCAAGCCGGACTGGATATGACGCGTTTCGCAAAACGACAAAAATCAGTCCGGCCCAAGCCGGACTGGGTCGCTAAACGACAAAAGGCAGTCCGGCCCAAGCCGGACTGGATATGACGCGTTTCGCAAAACGACAAAAATCAGTCCGGCCCAAGCCGGACTGGGTCGCTAAACGACAAAGATTAGCCCGGACTGCTTCAGATTCCGGACTGCCTCCAGATTCCGGACTGTCTCCAAAATCCGGACTGCCTCCGATTTCCGGACTGCTTCAGATTCCGGACTGTCTCCAAAATCCGGACTGCCTCCAAAATCCGGACTGCCTCCGATTTCCGGACTGCTTCAGATTCCGGACTGCCTCCAGATTCCGGACTGCCTCCGATTTTCCGGACTGCCTCCAGATTCAGGACAAGCCTCGACCACTCTCGATCGGAAGCGTACCCCACCATATTTCCCCAAGTCACCATAATAACTTGGAGAACTGGGGGGCAACTGATGGGGTGCGACAGCGCAGCAGCCTGTTAGCTTCCAACACGTGGCTAGAGGAGGGCCCACCGCAGGACCCTCACCAGCAGGGGTAGTTTGGTAATTACACAGAGTAGGCGAGCTTGAGCCTGTAGCTGGTCGACACCTGTCTGGGAGCATTAACTCCCCAACTACCCCAATTTCTCCCTATAAAAGGGCCTTCAAAGCTCATAAATCAGGGTATTGAAATTCTCACCCACCACTCTTAAAAACACCCTCTTCACTCCGGCTCATACTGACTTGAGTGTCGAAGGGCCTGTCCGGAGTACACTCCGGGTCGGTCATTCTGACCTCGTTTGCTTCTGTGCAGCACACAGCTCATCTGGACTCTACATCCCTCCAGCTCGGCTCTTACGTCACTGCCATATCCGTTAACCGATTTTGGGCTTAACACCGCCAATTTTAAACCTCCACAAATCAGATGGTTAGGATCATCCAATGGAGAACATTTTCAATGGACACCCTATCTACATTAGGGGCCAGCGCATGAACGGTTTGGATCACACAAACAAGGTAGACCCCAATATATTTTTGGGTCGTGTGTGCATTCACAACCGGCCACCATATAGTTTCTCCTATTTTAAACTAATCGTTTTACTCTTATAGTTATAAGCTCCCCATTTCATAACAAAATTTAGAAACTAGTAAAAAATTGCATGTCACGTAAGACTATGAGTGTTGATGATATAAGTCAGTCAAATGAAAACTAAATATAAATATTTTCGACAAGCATGGACCCATTTACATAAGAAAAATAAATTCTTCACTAAATTATGTTGAATGTTTTTGTTTTATCATTTTGCAAACACTGCAAGATCTTACTGACCCATGGAGATAAAAGTCATAGTTTTATTTCCATCTATTTATAATTATTGAAAGTTCCAAATTTATTGTAAAATAGAGTAAAAAAAAGAAAATTCAATATTAGGGCATCTTAAGATTCACTACAACAAGGCTGGCAGAGAGAGAGTAGTAACGGTGGGAAGCATCATAACTTTCCTACTTAGATCAAAGGGCCAACCCTCATAATTACTACCGAACTATTTAAATAGCTCATATAATAGTATGAAATTTTATTTAGAGAAATGGAAAATGATTGAAACTATATGAATCCGTTCTCTAAGTGATAAAACAACATAGAAGCCTCATCAGTAACGACCGGGGTGCAACTCGGGATGGGTTGGGTCGGGTTGAGGCCAGCCCTACCCGAGTTCAACCCTAGCCTAACTCGAGTTTTTAAGCTTAGAAAAGAAGATGATAAAAAAAGGCCGGGTTTCACTTGGGTCAAGTTGCCCAAACCCTCAACCCAAACCCGACCCAAACTCAACCCGACCCAACCTGACTTTTTTCGGGTTGCACCTGTAAAGAGGGGAAAAGGAAAAAAAATAAGTTCATGTAACAGAGACTTCCTTTTGTACTATCATAATTCGAAACTGGAATTCCCATAGTGCATAGGAACGTGAAACCTACTGAAAGAACATGCCAACAAGCCGTCTGTGAGCATTAGATTCTACCAAACCAATTCATTGTTTTATCGAATGAAAGGGTAGTCATATGTGCACCACAAATAAATGCATACGAAAAACTACGGATAGTCATCACTCACTTTGTTTGCTTTTTGCTATTACTTAAGGGACTTCTTTGTTTCTTAAGTTATATTTCTAAGTGTGCATCCTGAGATAGTCTTTCAGTGCAAAAATGAAAAACCATCCACCTATGCTGACGTCTAGAAATTCATGGTAAGAGATGAAGGAACGAATGGAAGTAGGAATGATTAAATACAAATGAGGAGTGAAAGATGAGATGACAGTTAAGAGGTACCTACCAAAAAAGAAGGGCAGATATGGAGTTCAATGTAGTTACTTATAATTATAAGCACATTGCCAGTTTGTGAATAAAATATGAGTTTCTAAGTTTTCAGATGGATATGGTCGAAGAAAATGATGGAATCAACTGGACCTTGAAATTCATGATTCCTTCCTAAGAAGCTTTCTCATTTACAAGAGTTGAACTAAGTTACAGGCTTTTAGATTATTATGGTTGCAATGTATCTTGTAGCAGAAGTGTAGTGGTGACTTTTTGTGGCGGGTGGGGGATTATAAGTTATTCTCTCAAAATTCAAGCAATGAAAATTGTAAAAATCATAACTAACTTCGAGAGCATTTAGGAATAACTTATAACTGAAATGTTTCTTTTATCCGGAATTTTTTTTTGCAGTTGCGGGAATTTTCTAATGTCTAAATTGTAAAAAGCTACGAAATTAAATTGAACTTGGATTCAAATATTGCATTGATAACTAATATTGTTATATATACGTATATAGAGGCATGTTTATTGGGAAGTAAACCAAGTTACCAGGACCAAAGTCACTAACTATAAAGGTTTAGACATTGAGAAAAGCCAATTATTTAAAGTTGAAACTTAAAAGGAAAATAGAAGCACATCTGCAACTCTAAGAAAGCAATATATCACTAGTTGATAGAAAAAAAGAAAATAAATGGGACTGCTAGATATGTACATATAAACATGTGGTGCAAAATTATTTAAAGTCAATATTATTTGCAAGTAGTACATTGAGGCCATTTTGGAAGCCATTAAGAAAGATTATATGCAAAAAAATTTACTACCAAAGTTGGTTCTTAAAGTACCATTTTTGGTAATCCCAATTTCGGTTTCGGTGCTGACCGAAATCCAATTTTGGATTTCGGTCAAAATTTAAAACCACAGTTATATAATGAATGTCGATGAATCTTTATTTCAAAAGTCACATCGATGGCTTAGGGCATAACCATTACCCACGATTTTTTTCTCCTCCCACGCGCACAAACCCTCACCCTCTCCGACAACTTTTCAACTACTTTTTCGATGATTCCGGCGAGTTTTCTGATGTTTATGGCATCCGTCCGACGATCCTTTCCATTCTGGCAAGTTTTCCAAAACTAATATTCCGGTGTGGTCTTGGATTTGGGTTTTTCAGATTAAGGTTTCCGGTTAGGGTTTTACGACGAACCTTTCCATTCCGGTTGGGTTTTCCGGCGAAAAACTCTCGGATTTCACCAATAAGATGGTATGACCATATTTTATGTTTTTTCGTTTTGTTAATGACCATATTCTTTTGGATAATCCATTTTTCATTTTGGAGTTAGTGTAAATCTCTTAATCAAATCTGTTAATCTAGCATTTTATCAATTTCTCTTCATTTTCTGTGTTATGTTTTGGAAAATCCATCTGTCTAGCTAGGGTTTGGGTGGGGAAAATCCATCTTCCCATTCAATTTTCAGATAGATCTTGCGCAAGTCTTTTGATTGCAATGTTTTGTTGTATTTCTTTAGTTGAATTTCTCATGCTTATGCATTAGACTCGGTTAAAAATGGTATTTCTCTTTGCAGGTGATGTATGTGTTCGTAACGTAGCAGGATGTACTTCGCATAGGGGCACACCCTCTTATAGTCCTTCCCTTTAACATTTTTTGTGAGTGTGAGTGACTTGTCTTCACCCATTAAGATGTTTCGGATGACAAAGTTTTTCATAGTGTAGTTTCTTAATCCTAATGTCTGGTCTTATTTTGCAGCCATCGAAGTTGCAGAGATAACTTCTGCTCCACAGTAAACCACAGGCCAAGACCATTTAGGTGTCTAATTGTTTTAGATTTTCCCTTCATTATTCTAAGAATCGAGTTTTTTTTACTTTCGAAAATAGTGTTGTAATCTTATACCATGCTCATCTTTAAGCAAGGGATAATCTATGAGGTCAATTTATTTCTGCATTTGAATATTGTTTTGATTTATGATGTTTGATTGTAATTTTATAGCTTTTCTGCTTGCATTCTAAAACTTCTGTTTGTGGTACTAAATTCAGCATGTTCTTGTTAAGATGTTATTTTATGATATTTTAGCATGCTGTTTTCTACCACAATTTCAAGATTTTAGCATGTTATTTTCTACCATGGTTTCTGTAGA
Source organism: Tasmannia lanceolata (assembly GCF_043159265.1). Lineage (NCBI taxonomy): Eukaryota > Viridiplantae > Streptophyta > Magnoliopsida > Canellales > Winteraceae > Tasmannia > Tasmannia lanceolata. Next base: position 47,545,272 of record NW_027518680.1, on the reverse strand, counting down.
CACCCCATTTAGTCAAGACAGAACTTATGATAGGTTGTTGAGATGATGAATCCAATGATGAGCCCTGAAGCTTCTCTGGTCTTTCTCTCGATATCTCTCAGTATTTCTCTAGGTTTTTCGAAGACACAAAGTTACCCAAACCACCCAAACAACCCAGACACCCAATACCCGAGACAACCAAGAACCAACAACCAAGCCTATATCCAGAACCATCAAAGTTCACCAGAACCTTCCAAAAGAGCCTTAAATTGGTCAAACAAAGGTCCCAAGAATAAAGCCAGATAGCTTAGTACCCGCTTTTTACAGTAAACACAACATCCTGAAGATCCAAAAACCAAAAAACTAAGCAAAAGCTCTCCCGGAAGCCATTTGTGGGAACCAGAACAACCATTCGGTCACCAGAAACCACTTTTTGGGAACCAAAAACCACTTTGGATACCGGGAATAACTGTCCTAAAGCCAAAGATCACTTGTCAAGCAACCCACAAACCAGAACAAAAAGCTGGGAACCCGGGACTAATTTCCAAGGACCCAGAAACCACTATTGGTCACCAGAAACCACTTTTTGGAACTAGAAACTACCCTCGGTTACCAAAAAATACTCCTTAGGAACCAAATATCACCTTTGGTTGCTGAAGACATTTTATTGGAAACCGGAAACCACTTACCAACACCTAGAGCAACTTACCGCTTTTCGGTCACGAAAAACAATAAAGTAACTACCAAAAGTTACTTTTTTGTTGCTCAAGACCATTTTACGGCAACTGGAGATTAGTTTGGGACACCAAAACATTTTTTTCCAAATTGACAAGTATTCTTACAACCAAAAAAACCACTCTAGGAATCCCAAAACCCATTCGTTGTGCCACGAAACCCTGATCGGATCCCCGAAAAATCACCTTTTGGAGGTGGGACCAACCCCCCAAAATCGCAGGGGAGAGTCCCTGCGATTCCCTGGGACTTTAAAATCACAGGGTACTCCTCCTTGCCATTTTATTGAAAATCTATAAAAGGGACCTCACCCCTCCCTCATTTATCACCCTTTTTCCTTCTCTCTTCAGCTTTTCTCTTGTTTTTCCACCCCCTTTTTGATAAATACACACCTTCAACATTAGTACCCCATGTTTGATAAACACACACCCATTAACCTTTAGCACCCTTCCCTCTTTGGTATTCACCCCCTTCCACTTTAGTTTAACAAAACCCTAGAGAGAGAAAGTTAAAGAAGCTTGGGGAGATTTCTAGAACCAGTTTCTGCTGGAATCTCTTCTGCGATATCATCGGGTATCGGAGTTCTGCCAAAATTCTCTTTGATATACCATTGGACATCGGAATTCTGTCAAATTTCTAAGGATTTAGAGCAACACTAACCCCTTCAACTAGGTATTTTTACAGCTTTCTGTACTTTTGTTCACAAAACTGGTAGTGTGTAGATATAGGGTTTGGGGATCCTCTGGCCCCAATCCTTAGCATAAATCCCCTCCTTCTCCTCTTTTTTAAGTATTAAAGGAGTTTTCTAAATTCTAATTATTTGTATTCAACTATCAATTTGATTAGAGATTGACCATGCTTCTAGGTGCTTGACTTGGTGTTGTATGGTCTATCTTAGTATTTTTACTATTATTGTATATGAACATACTAGATTAGAGAGATTCTTTTACTGTCTATAAAGTGTAAACAAATGTCATTTTCTTAATTCTGGTTGTTTGTATTCAATAATTAATCTGATTAGAGATTGACCATGCTTCTAGGTGTCTGCCTTGGACTGAACAAAGTGTTGTATGCTCTATCTCAATCTTTTTAGTATTGTTGTCTATGAACACACTAGATTAAAGAGATTCTTATACTTTCTATAAAGTCTAAACAAAAATTTATTTCCTTAATTCGGGTTATTTGTATTGAACAATCAATCTGATTAAAGATTGATCATGCTTCTAGGTACCTAACATTGTTTGAGCGAAGTATTGCATGGTCTATCTCAATCTTTTTAGTATTGTTGTCTATGAACTTACTAGATTAAAGAGATTCTTTTACTGTCAATAAGTCTAATTAAAGAAATTGTCGTATTTCCTCCTCTATTGTCTTTCTTTATTTTGCCAAAATCTTGTAAATTCTATATTCCCTCTATATTTGAAAGCAAAAGACCCACTTTCCTTACCCTTATTCTCTTTCTTTTCTGTTTAAAATCCAATTTAGGAAGAAGCTTAATTGTAAAAGGAGTTTAAAATCAATTTTGCTAAAGTTTTCCCAACCTCCACATTGGTAGCATCTCATCGGGTTTTCTTCTTTTTCGTCATTTCTTTTCTCTCTTCTTGAGATATTTACTTTTCTATTGAATCTCCCTTGCTTCATGTACTTGTTGACTTTCCTTGTCATGAAAGCCACGAATTCTTCACTTACCCCTTGTGGTCTTACATCATGATCACCTTCATCTTCACTATCAACTTTGGCCTTAAAGGCCACTCCCTTCTTCTCCACTTCTTACTTTTGATCTTGTCTTTGAGTCGCTCTCTTCTTCAACTTCATCTCATGGGTAATAAGCGACCCTATGAGCTCATCCAACTCGATGGTGTCAAGATCTTTGGCCTCTTTAAATGTCGTTATCTTTGGATCCCATTGTGGTGGAAGGGATAGGAGTAGCTTGTTCACCAACTCTATTTTCATGTACGTCTTTCCTAGGGATTGTAAATCATTTACAATGTTAGTAAACCTTGCATAGATTTCAAAAATGGTTTCATTGGGCTTTATAGTGAACATTTCAAAATCAAAGACTAACATATTTACTATGGATTTTTTTTACCTTCATGGGTGGTTTGAAGAGTAGTCCAAACGTCTCTTGCCATTTGACAAGTAAAGATCCTATTGAATTCCTCAAGAGATAAAGCACAAAATAATGAATATATTGTTAGAGGTAATTAGGTCAAGCAAGAGGTTGCTTGAAGCATTACACCCAAGGTATCTAGTTTGGAATACCAAGTTTGTTGCCTCCAGCCCCTATATATATATATATATATATATATATATATACACACACACACACACACACACACACACATACACACACACACACACACACACACACACACTAGGGTTATAAGAGGTTAATGGGCTCTAGCCCAAATAGGCCCACTACACCAGTCCATTATCTTATTGGGCTTATATTAGAACATACATGAGTTATATAATATACCCAACAATCTCCTCATATGTTCTACATATAGCACAATCCAATAGATAGATAATGTGATGTTCAAACAAAATATTGAATCATCCACATCAATATATCATAAAAGATCTGTAATCCAACTGAAAACACAAATACTTTTATGATTAACCAAGAGTTTTAGAAATAATCTAAACTCAAAGAGTCCCTAGATCTCATCACTTCATTTATGTGTGGTAGAGTAATTTTGATTGTTAACTCATACTATTTTGGTTGTGCATATTTGATAGATGGTATATATGGTTTGAGTTTAGAAAATGAGACTGTTAGTCAGGATAGTTCACCGCTAATTGATTCTAAGTTGTTACACAACCAATTGGGACATGTACACTATCAGAAAATGGTCCAACTTACTAACACTCATAATATACCATTAGATATGTCAATTAAGTTTGACAAGTATGAGATTTAGGAGTGATAAAAGAGGTGGAGGATTCACATTGATAGGATTCAAGGAATTCTGTGCCTCTTAGGGCGTAATCCTTGAAACTACTGCTCCTCGCTCTCCTCAATCAAATGGCATAGCTGAGTATAAGAACATGACGTTAACTTAATTGTTAAACTCCATGTTAATGACAGCTGGCATGCCTAGTTGCAATCGTGGAGATGCAGTTTTGACTGCAAATCACATTCTAAAACTCAAAATGCTCTTCCATGTGATAGAGTACCCAAGAGTTTGGTAAGGACTTTGTGACCTATAATTTGGAGAATGATCCATCATTCTATCAGAAAGTGATGAGATCCAGGGACTCTTTGTTGTGGACAGAAGCCATTCATGATGAAATGAGTTTTCTATTAGAAAATCTAACTTGGCAGCTAGTCGATTTGTCAAAAAGGGCTAAGACTATAGGTTGTAAGTAGATATTTGTATAGGATTATACAAAGTTTGTTATGGTCTTAATCAAGCACCTAAATTGTGACATCAAAATTTTACTAAGTAGTAAAGAGTTTCGGGTTTTCTAATCGATTACTCAGATAAATGCCTTTACTATTTTTTTTGTGTCGAATAAGGTCATGATTATTTGCTTGTATGTAGATGTTAATTCTTATTTCCAATCTCTGTGTGGTGAGTAATGTGAAACTAACCTTGGGTAAATAATTCAACATGAAAAGACCTAGGTGTTTTTAATATCATTCTTGGGATGAAAGTAGGTTTTTTGAAAGGCAAGGAATCACCCTTGGCCTACCCCATTAAATTGAAAAACTACTTTCTTTATGGGGATGCAGTGAGTGCAAACCGATTGAGACACCATTTGATTATACCAAAAAGCTGATCTCTAATGAAGGAGACAGTGTGAATCAGTTAGCTTATTCTAAACTGATTAGTAGTCTCATGTATGTTATGAGCTGCACTTGGCTAGACATAGCCTTTACAATTGGCATGCTGAGTCGTTTCACTAGTAATCTTGGCCATGAGCACTAGGATGCCCTTATGAGGCTGATGAGATACCGTAAGGGTACTCAAAATTATGTCCTTTGTTATGGTGGCCATCCTCATATACTGGAAGGATATTCTGATGCCTCATGGGGCTCAGAATTAAAAGACAGTAAGTCTACTAGTGGTTATGTGTTTACCCTGGGTGGAGCTGCTGTTGCGTGCAAGTCGAATAGACAGACTTGCATTACTCTGTCATCTATGGAATCAGAACTTTATGCTTTAGCTTCTGCAGGGGATGAAGCAAAGTGGATAAAGAATCTGATTATGGACATTCCACTAACTCGGTTAAGGATTAATTCCTTAAGTGTGTTCTGTGATAATCAAGCTACAATTACAATTGTGAAGAACTCACTCTTTAATGGTAAAAGGGAACATCTTAAGCTGAAACATGCCATGCTGAATTATCTCATTGAACACGGGATTACCACTTTGATTGATGTGAGATCGAAGGATAATATGGCCGATGCTCTCGCAAAGGGATTGAACAAAGATCGAATATTCAAAACTGTGGGGGAGATGGGGTTAAAGTCTGTATAGACAAGACTTAACCTACATTCATGTTATTTTGAATTTTCAAATCTCCCTTTTGGCCAAGATAAGCACTTGATATGTTTCAATGATGTTTACAGTTGTCTTTATGTCATTCCACTTTTGATGACATGCCCTTTTTTGGGAAAGGTCGTACATTCCATACATAGATGATACAACTTAACTCAAATTTGGTTATCCTTTTTTTGGGAAGGGTTGGACATTCCATACATAGATAATTCAGCTTAACTCAAATTTTGATAAGATGACTGTAACATTCCAAATTGAAACATGAAAATGGTTCTTTGCAAAAGAAACTAGTTTGGTCTTGTTCTTTATTGAAATTTGACAATAATTAATGGTTCTTTGCAAAAGAAGCTGTTTAGGTCTTGTTCTTTATTGAAACTTGACAATGACGCTTATGGTGAGAGTGATACTGATACTTTTTTTAGCCATTTTGAAATTGTACTAAGTTCTTCTTCAGGTAGAACTAGATACTTTCATGTTTTCACAATTGGTTGGATTCATTTTCATGAAATCCATATTTGGTAATTCACAGGGATTGGCGAAAAAGGAGGAGCTTGTCTTGATTTGGACTTTGATGAGGATGACTTACTTGATGAGTAAATCTTCTAAAGTCATGGAGACTATGCTTTCATTTCAGTATGTATAGAGCTCACTTGTTTGTGAAACTTTATTTTAGATCTCGATGAGAATCATACCCAATGAATGAATTCCTTTAAGATCAGTGGGGTTCACTTATATGTGAAACTACCTTTGGTTGAGTTTAGATTGTATCTCAAACTCTTGGTTGATCATAAAAGTATTCGTGTTTTCAGTTGGATTACAGATATTTTATGATATGGTGATGTGGATGATTCAATATTTTGTTTGAACACACTATCTATCTTATGTGGGTATCCATCGGTAATAGCCCTCACTCACGGCAGTTGGATTAGAAGAGACGCACATTTTGGGTGTGAAACTCTCTCTCAAAATTGTTTTTCTTGGCCGTGGGTTTCTTCTTTTGAGATACTCTCCCTTGAAATTGGTTTTTTGACCGTGGGTTCCTTCTCCTCAAGCATTGTTTGGGCGTGGGTTGAGTACGCCAGAGCATCTTCATTTCGCCGGACGTCTCGCCGGAAATTCAGTTTGAGCCGGCAGAGAGTGGGGTCTGGTTCGGCATCTTTAGTGGAAGAGCTTGAGAACAACGAATTTGGGTTTTTTTGTTTCCAGCGTTGAATTGAAAACCCTTTGTTCTTTCTTGCGGTCGGGTTCTCCTTGCGGTCGGGTTCTCCCACACGCCACCGATTCTCTTGGTTGTTTGGCGGTTGCTTTTATCCTTTCTTGGCTTCGCTTCTTGGATTTGGTACGCGGTTTGAAATCTCGCGATACGCAATCAGGTGCACTCTTTCCACTTTTTACTATTATCTAATTTAAACAATGGAAAACCACACTATTCCATTTAAGATGGTCAAACTTCAATCGTTTGGGGATCTGAATTTAATTCATGGAAGTGAAAGACTCAATTCGGTGTAAATTATATGAATTATTTTACACCGTTTTGAGTACCTTTGCTGATTCTCAAATGATTCATTCAAATCGAAGATGAGAATCGAGCTAGGAATAACTTAGAAATGGTTAGACAACAATAATCTGCTGCTAACGCAGTATCAAATCCTAAGAAATCTAAGTCACCTAAAAGTGACAATCCCAAGTTGGAGGCAAAAAAGACTATCTTTCAGAAAAAGAAGGGCAAGTGCCACAACTGTGGGAAATGTGGTCACTTTGCAGCAGATTGTAGGCTACCTAAAAAGTCTAAATCTGACACACCACAGAAGGAAGCTCATATGATGGTGGGCAGTGCTTAGCCTCAAGGTTTTGTTGCTATGTTGGGCAACAGTAAGGCCAGTACTTCTTCAGACGGGTGGTTAGATACAGGAGCCACTTGTCATGTTTGCAACTCGAAGAAACTACTAGTTGATGTTGTTGCCGTGAAAGAGACCGTTACAATGGCTAGTGGAGCAGCGGCAGAGGTGACTCACACTGGTACTGTGAACTTGGTCCTTTCTTCAAGAAAAATATTAACTCTGAAAATTTTAGAGTAGTTCATGCTATTCAAACGAATTTAATTTCCATTAGTCTTTTAGACAATGCTGGCATGTGTTCATTTTTTTGGGTGGTAGAGTAACTTTAACTGTTAACTCTTTTTATTTTGGATGTGCTTTCTTAATCGATGGTATGTATAGATTGAGTTTAGCAAATGAAACCGTTAGTAAGGTTAGTTCAACTCTTATTGATACGAAGTTATTACACAATAGATTGGGACATGTGAACTATAGGAAAATAGTTAAACTTGCTAAAACTTATCATATACCTTTAGATACATCGATTAGATTTGACAGATGTTAAGTGTGTGCACAAACCAAGATCACTAGAAAACCTTTTCGTTCGGTTTCTAGAAGCACACAACTTCTTGAGTTTATACATTCTGACCTCTGTGACTTTAAAAGTTTCACTACTAAAGGTGGTTGAAAGTGTTTAATCATTTTTATAGATGATTTTTCTAGATATTGTCATATTTATCTCATAAAATCAAAAGATGAAGCTTTTGATAAGTTTCAAGTTTTCAAGAGTCGAGTTGAGTTGCAACTGAACTTGAAAATTAAGAGATTTAGGAGTGATAGAGGAGGAGAACACACAACGACAAGGTTCAAGGAATTCTGTGCCTCTCAGGGCATAATCCTTGAAACTACTGCTCCTTACTCGCCTCAATCTAATGGCAAGCTGAACGTAAGAACATGACGTTCATAGAAATGTTAAACTCTATGTTATTGACAGCTGGCATGCCTAGATATTATTAGGGAGAAGCAGCTTTGACTGCAAATCACATCCTAAATAGAGTGCCAAACTCACCTTATGTGTTATGGCATCAGCATCTTTATAGATATGATACTTTTAAGACTTTGGGCTGTATTGCTTATGTTAGGATCCAGACCCTAGGAGACCTACAGTGGGAACTAGAATAAACACTTGTGTTTATCTAGGAGGTGCAGAAGATAGTGTTGCTGATCGGTTTTGGATCTATCAACCAATATGGTTATAGAATCTCGAGATGCAGTTTTTCTTTTAGAATAAATTTCTCAGAGATCAAGGTTTAACCATGCCAGGCGATACAGAATTGCTGGTTGAGTCTGCCCAGTTACTTCTGACACTAGTCTCAATCTGATTTCTGAATCAGTTTCTGTAAGAGTTTCTACAAGAGATAGAGTACCCAAAAATTTTGGTGAGAACTTTATGACCTACTAATTGGAGAATGATCCATCATCCTATCAGGAAGTGATGAGATCTAAGGACTCTATGTTGTGGACAGAAGCCATTTATGATGAAATAAGCTATATGTTAGAAAATCTAACTTGGTAGCTAGTCGATTTGCCAAAAGGGGTTAAGACTATAGGATATAAGTAGATATTTGTATGTGATTATACAAAATTTTGTTGGGTCTTAAACAAGCACCAAAATTGTGACATCGAAATTTGACAAAGTAGTAAAGCGCTTTGGGTTTTCTGATCAATTAATCGGATACATGCCTTTACTATCGTTCTGTGTCGAATAAGGTCATGATTATTTGCTCATATATAGATGTTGATTCTTGTTTCCAATCTCTCTCTGTGGTGAGTAATGTGAAACTAACCTTAGGTAAAGAGTTCGACATGAAAAGACCTGGGTGTTGTTAACACAACTCTTGGTATGAAAATAAATTTTGAAAGGCAAAGGATTACTCTTAGCCAAACCCATTATATTGAGAAACTACTTTCTACATGAGGATATAGTGAGTGTAAACCGATTGAGACACCCTTTGATTATACCAAGAAGCTGAGACCTAATGAAGGAGCCAACGTGAATTAGTTAGATTATTCTAAACTGATTGGTAGTCTCATGTATGCGATGAGTTGCACTAGGCCAGACATAGCCTTTACAATTGGCATGCTGAGTCTTTAGACTACCAATCCTGGCCATGAGCATTGGATGCCCTTATGAGGCAGATGAGATACCTTTGGAGTACTCAAAAGTATGCTCAAAATTATGGTGGCCATCCACTTATTGTGGAAAAATATTCTAATGCATCATGGGGCTCAGAATTAAGAGACCATAAATCTACCAGTGGTTATGTATTTACACTAGGTGGAGCTGCTGTTGCATGGAAGTCAAAGAGACAGACTAATTGGTAGTCTCATGTATTGCTCTGTCATCTATGGAATCAGAACTTTATGCTCTAGCTTCTGCAGGAGATGAAGCAAGATGGATAAGAGATCTGATCTTGGACATTCCATTGACCTGTTTAAAGATTAACTCCTTAAGTGTTTTCTGTGATAATCACATTACAATTACGATTGTGAAGAACTCACTCTTTAATGGTAAGAGGAGATATGTTAGGCTGAAACATGCCATGCTAAATTATCTCATTGAACACGGGATTATCACTTTAATTGCTGTGAGATCGAAGGATAATATGGTCGATGCTCTCGCAAAGGGACTGGACAATGATCGAATATTTAAAATTGTGGGGGATATGAGGTTAAAGTCTGTATAGACAGGACTTAACCTACATTCATGTTATTTTGAATTTTTGAATCTCCCTTTTAGCCAAGATATGCACTTGATAGGTTTTCCTAGATGTTTGTGGTTGTTGTATGTCATTCCATACATAGATGACATGCCCTTTTTTGGGAAAGGTTGTACATTCCATACATAGATGATACAACTTAACTCAAATTTGGTTATCCTTTTTTGGGAAGGGTTGGACATTCCATACAGAGATGATTCAGCTTAACTCAAATTTGGATAAGATGACTGTAACATTCCAAATGGAAACATGAAATGGTTCTTTGCAAAAGAAACTAGCTTGGTCTTGTTCTTTATTAAAATTTGACAATAATGAATGGTTCTTTGCAAACGAAGCTATTTAGGTCTTGTTCTTTATTGAAACTTGACAATGATGCCTATAGTGAGAGTGATACTGATATTTTTTCAGCCATTTTGAAATTGTACTAAGTTCTTCTTCAGGTAGAACTAGATACTTTCTTCTTTTCACAAATGGTTGGATTCATTTTCATGAAATCCATATTTGGTAATTCACAGGGATTGGCGAAAAAGGAGGAGCTTGTCTTGATTTGGACTATGATGAGGATAACTTACTTGATGAATAAATCTTCTAAAGTCATGTGAGACTATGCTTTCATTTCAGTATGTATAGAGTTCACTTGTTTGTGAAACTTTATTTTGGATCTCGATGAGAATCATACCCCATGAATGAATTCCTCTAAGATCAGTGGGGATCACTTATATGTGAAACTACCTTTGGTTGAGTTTAGATTGTATCTCAAACTCTTGGTTATTCATAAAAGTATTTGTGTTTTCAGTTGGATTACAGATCCTTTTATGATATGGTGATGTGGATGATTCAATATTTTGTTTGAACATCACACTATCTATCTATTGGATTGGCTATATGTAGAACATAAGGAGGAGATTGTTGGGTATACATGTGTATGGTATAACCCTAGTATTTGTTCTAATATAAGTCCTATAGGTAATTGATCAGGTGTAGTGGGCCCATATCGGCTGGAGCCCATTAACCTCTTATAACCCTAGTGTATCTATATATATAAGGGCTGGAGGCAACAAACTTGGTATTCCAAACTAGATACCTTGGGTGTAATGCTTCAAGTTGTGGAAAAATATTCTAATGCTTCAAGATTGTTAGAGGTAATTAGGTCAAGCAAGAGGTTGCTTGAAGCATTACACCCAAGGTATCTAGTTTGGAATACCAAGTTTGTTGCCTCCAGCCCCTATATATATATACACACACACACTAGGGTTATAAGAGGTTAATGGGCTCTAGCCCAAATAGGCCCACTACACCAGTCCATTATCTTATTGGGCTTATATTAGAACATACATGGGTTATATTATATACCCAACATATATCCCTTTGGCATTCAATGCCACCTTCTTCTTCTCACCGGTTGTCCAATCTTTTCTCTCTGTAGTGGGGGCAGTATAACCATCTTCATTTAGCTCTCTCATCTTATAGTCATGAGATTGTAAATAGAAAGTCATTTAAGTTTTCCAGTATTATAGTTTGATCCATCCAAAAATGGGGTCTAGAAGCAGATTGCCCTTCGGTAATTACAAAAGAAGTAGAAGGGGGTGAATTGGGTTTATAAAAAATTTAGGCAAATAATTGGAAATTAAAACAACTAACCCTTGTAAATTTTGGAAATGAAAATAAAGCAAAGTAAAGATGTTACTAATCAAGGAGAAGGGCATAGAGCAAGAGAAAAAAGATGAACCCCAAGATTTTAAAGTTGCTCGGTCCTTAGAATCAACACTAAGGCCTACATCCACTCTACCAAGAGTCCAAGACCCCTTCCTGGTGCTTCCACTATTTGATCCTTCTTTCTTAATGAGATTGATTGAAAAACCTCGTACAATGATTGAAGAAAACAAAGAAGAACACTAAATGCATCTTGAAGGCTTCTACAACTTGGAAGCTCAGAATAACTCTCCAAATGATTATAATATAGCCCTATGGAGATTTTTTTCACAAGTGAGTAAATGCACAATTCAAAGCTCTTGAAGATGGTTAAAACCTTGAAACATTTGAAAGTTTTTGGTGTATTGATGATTTTCACAAGTTCAAAAAATGTTAAATGCATCAATAAATCACATATTTATAGCCCTAATGAAGATATGACGCTTGGGGGGGCAATTTACGCATTTTGAAGTTAAAACGGTAAAAAAAAAACTAGCTGTTATGGCCCCAATGGCTATATTTTCGAACTAGGCCCGGTCGACCTGCCTCCTCGGTCGACCGCCCAAAGGGTGCTTGAACTTTTTTATTTTTCCAGCAAGCGACTCACGATCGACCGACCCTACCCAGTTGACCGGCCCTATATGGACTTCCCATTCTGAGTTTCAAAGAACTCTGGTCTAGGTTGCCCGGGCCTAGCCGGGTCGACCGGCCTTGTTTGAAATTCCAAAATTTTGGATTTGCCATTTTGAAACGTTTGGGAATTTGTCCATGGGTCTCGTCCTTATCTTTCAACAATATTTGGGACCTTTGAAAATGATTTTCCATGAAATAAGATATCTCCAGTACAATCCATAAAATGAAAAATAACTTGACTCCCTTAGACTGTGTTGGCATCAATGGTCCACTTGAAGATTGCTTCCTCAATGAACTCCTTGGCTTTGACATGTCCATGTGACTCCACCAACTTGGGTATCCTCACTTGGGTACATGAGTTGAGTCACCAACATCTGTTCATCTTCAAGCTTGGCTCTGGTGCCATGTTCAATTTTTTGGATTCTTGTCTATCATACATCACATGTAAATCCATTAGTAACATAAAATCAATTTGGGTTTGCGTATCATCAAAATATGGATAGGGTTGAACCCTTGGGCTAACATTTACGCTCATCAAGAGCGGGCCTTCTGATGAAGGCACTATAGGCAGAAGGTATCCGAATGACAAAGAAGGTCTGAAAGATAGTCTTTCAGCATGGCTCGGTTCCGAAGGTAACTGGGAGATTAATGGATCCTTCCACGCTTACTGCACATATAGGGCCCAAGCTTCATATGATTAAACTCCTCGTAGTGGAGCACATTGATCGAGCTTCCATTGTCGATTAATATCCTTTTGATGTTGAAATTGGCGATAATAAGAGTTACAACCACCACATCATCATGGGGAGTGAAGACATCTTTATAATCTTCATCCAAGAAGGAGATCACATGGCCGGTCTTTAGTGGATCGGTCTTTGACTTCGTAGTCAGCCCGTGCATGGAGTTGATCTAGTTTGTGTGGGCTTTTCGGCCGGCCGTGGTTGGACCTCCAACGGCTGTTCCTCCATAAATAATGTATATGTCGCTGGTTGGAGTAATACACAATCTCTCCTGACAATGCTCCTCCAAACATCTAGGAGAACGACAGGGGAACGTCGAGGAGAGCGTCAACTAGAGGACTAATGGGGGTGCTCTTCTTCCCTAGCTCGGCTAGGGGATCAACGATTCTCTAGTGGTTGATCTCACAGGCACCTTTGGATATGCCCTCTCTCAATCAACCTTTTTATTTCTTGCTTCAAGTACCAGCAGTCGTCGGTGGTGTGGCCCTAATCTTAATGGAAATGACTATACATGCTCATATCCTTCTTTTTCCCAGTATTTCTCAGCTTATTAGGCCAATGAATCATTTTAAGAGTAGCTCAGCCAGGGGAGCAACGATTCTCTAAGGGTTGATCTTGTAGGTACCTTCAGAAATGCCCTCTCTCAATCAACCTTTCTATTTCTTGCTTCAAGTATCGGCCGTCATCGATGGTGTGATCCTAATCTTAATGGAAACAACTATACATGCGCGTATACTTCTTTTTCCCAGTATTTCTTAGCTTCTTACGCCATTGAATAATTTTATGATTTGCAATCTCATGGAGAATATTAGAAAAATTGTATTAAGGGGGTATAGTGGTACCTTTCAAAGTTCAGCCTTGATCCTCGGTTCAGGGGTAGACTGTCGGGAGTACCAGCTGCTTGTCGACTTCTTTAGGACATAAGAGAAACCCTTGCACATAATTGCATCCAAAACTCCATGGAATTCCATAGTTTGGTGGAAGGATTGGAAGTACTCCGGTGTTCCATAGTCTCATCATAAAAATCCAACTGCGGCATCTTGATGTTCAGATGAATACTTATCGCAAAAGTCTCTGGAGTGAATGGAGAGGACACCTCAACCTTCCATTATTCACCAAGATCCCTGTCCTTCGACGTGTTGATCAGTTGACGTACCTCTTGGATTTTGCACTGGTGATTTACGATAAACGGGTTTCACCATAGTTGGATCCGTCATAGCTCAGTTCGGCGCAACAGTGGGGCCAGGGATATGTCCATCCTAATGATGATTGTAAGCCACATGATTGGTGAATGTTAGACTTGCTGCGGGTCACTTTCGACCTCTTGGATTTGTCGGCGCTCCTTGGTTGAGTGCAGCACTGGATATTGAAGCTAAGGTTGCGGGGTTCCGTGGCCTTACACTACTCGGATTCCTTCCATAGGGTGACTCACCCTCCTCATCATCAAAAGGATTAGCTTCGACATTAGTAGCCTGGGGTGTAGTGTTGGTTGCCAAGAGAACCATCTGAGGAGACAAGTTTCAGACGAGAACTTGTAGTATGCCTGAGTGTAGACACCCCATTTTGTTAAGATCATACTGATGATAGGTAGCCATGAGGATGACTCATATGATGACTCCCGAAGTTTCTCTGGTTTTCAAAACAAGATGTTACAGAAAAACCAATGATCCCTTTAAATAAACTAGCATTTAAAACCACCCGATTACACCAAAATCATTAAATCGAGTCCTGAGTTTGCCAAACCATGATCCCGAAGAACTAACCCAAAGGCCCGTTAGCACACGACACCCTACCTCCTATGGCAACCTAAGATCCCGAAGATCCAACCCCGGAAGCTCAGAAAAAACTCCACCAAAAACTACTTTTTGGGAACCGGAAACCACTTCTGGCTAGACCTGGCAAACGGGTGGCCGAGCCGGGTTTCACCCAACCCATACAGGTCTGGGTGGTACGGGTCGGGTCACAAATGACCCGGAATATTACGGGTAATTATATTGTGAACCCGAACCACACCCATATGGCCACATGTCACCCAATTTTTTAATTCCCTCACTATAGGATGACCCAAACCGTCCACGAGATGGGCCATAAAGTAAATAGGTTGTGCCCAAAAAAATCATTTCCATAGGAGGATCCTAGCCCTCTGATCTATGGAGGAATTGCATATTACTATTTATGAAAACCTTTATAGATCGGAGGGCTAGGATCATCCTTTGGAAATGATTTTTGGGGCACAATCTATTTACATTGTGTTCCATCACATGGATGGTTTAGATCATCCTATGATGTGGTCCATAGAGTACTTTCTGAAAAATACGTGAATATAAGGGCTTTCGCCATATAAAATCTCGATCATTTGGGTTTTTATAGGCACCCGTGGGTCCACCTGGCCCGGCTTAGTTTTGATGGGACCCGTACGGGCCGCGTCAAATTTCAATGGGTCGCTAATTCAGTGACCCAGACCCGTATATTACAGGCAGGCTGGGTTGACTCGCCGGTCCGGGTCACTTTTTGCCAAATCTACTTCTGACTATCAAAAACCACTTTTGGAAACTAGAAACTATTTTTGGGAACCAGAAACCACTTTCCGGGAACCAAAAACCATTTTTTGAGAACCGAATTTCTGCCTACAATTACTGGAAAATGTAGGGGGTATCAATGATTTCTAGAAATTGCAGGCTGTGATTTTGGAAATCGTACAGGATATTTGCGATTTCCCAAATCATAACCTGCGATTTTGGGAAATCGCAGGCAGTCTATTATTTTGCATATAAATAAATGCATTAGGCTCATTTGATTGGCAGACCAAAAATTCATTGGTTTTGGTTACTTTTTTAGTTGTCTGAAAATCAAAGTGAATGAGAGAGAAAGTATAGAGAAGCTTTTGAGAAGTTTCTGGTTTCCTAAAGGAACTGGGATAAGTCACCTCTGATTAACCAGTTTCTTTTGGAATCTCTTGCGAACCTTGGGACGTCGGCACTCTGCCGAAATTTCGAGGTATATTTACTTCTTTCTTTATCACTTTTCAGCATTTCAATTACAATTCGGTTGTGGGTAGCTATAGGGTTTGGGGATCCATTAGACCCAACCACGTAGCCTAAATCCCCTCGTTTTTCACAGTTAGAGTTCTTTTCTCTCTTCTTATCCCCCTACTCTATCTCGGGCTCCACCATAGGTCGTGAGAGATAAGGAAGAGAGCTTGGCACTCCTTATGGCGAGAGAAAAACGGAGCGAAATGAACTTATTTTTTACTCGCTTTCTCTCATTTACTTTCAATCATTTACATTCCTTTTCAGTTAGGGTTCCTTTTCTTTCAGTTCTGATCTCCCTACTCTTTCTTGGGCCCCACCATAGGTCGTGAGAGATAGAAAAGAGAGTTTGACGCTCCTTTAGGTGAAGGAAAAAGAGAGAAACAAACTCATTTAATCGCTTTTCGCCATTTACTTTCCGTCATTTATAGTCCTTTTCTTTTAAGGGTAGCTATAAGATTTGGGGATCATGTAGCCCCCGGTCATATAGCGGAAAGCCCCTCCCTTTGACAAGATCGCTATACCCAGCGGAACATTGAAATTGCATAGAACCAAAATTTTAGGATCGATCTTGCCCTAAACCCAGGATCCCAGTGTCTAAATGATCGGATGGAGATTAAATAAATACACGGGATGGAAATGAACTTACTAATTTTATTGACCTTTACTGCCAATCACTGCTTGATCTACTCCTCGAACGGCCACGATCGTTCTCAATGGCGCAACCCCACAAGTTGAACCAATGGTAGAGGTCAGACTTGTGATTGATCTGCGCTCAAAGAAAACACGTTAGTGGTGTTCAAGTTGTGACTACAGGAGACCACTACGATGCTCAAGTCAGAAATCGGCACAACAGTAGGAGAACTGGAGAATTATTCTCGGTAGTGATTCAAGATGTTGAAGATCGTGCGTACCTTTGAGCATGGGGGTCTTTTTATAGGGGAGGAGTTCCCAGCAGTTTGGGAGACTTGCTTTGATAGGAGTGTAAGCCCAATGGTTTCCACCTTGGCATTCCCATCTTCTTTTAATGATTCCAATACACAAGTGGTTTTATAACAATAATGTGTTTGATTGTTTAAGTTGTAGATCATGATTGTGGTAAGACACGATTGCTTGGATTGAGGCCAAGAAGCTCTCATTGGATCACATTCGGAAGGCCAAAGACATCGGAGATCCAAGACGCATGAAGACTTGAAGCATCACAATTGAAGATCGAAGTCGTTTAGAATGTATAAGATCCAATCCTAGTTTAGGTGTTAAGAGGCATGAATAAAGTAATCACACACCCCTAATGGACTAACATGTTTAAGTGATTGTCCTTGTGGTGTTCCAACACTTTGGAACCCTCATAACAATCCCATCTTGGTTAAAATTGGAAGCCCAAATAAATAAGGAAACATAATGGAAAAACCAGCTGACAATAGGCTTCTAGGAGCTCCGAGCTCGGAACTCCGAGAAATTACTCGGAGCTCCGAGAAATGGTCCAGTAAAATTTTCAATCTTCTGTTTGTATTCCTGGAACTCCGAGAGAAATTCTCAGAACTCCGAGAGAAATTCTCGGAACTCCGAGAAAATCTCTCGGAACTCCGAGACCACTATTTCGGGAAAAAATAATAGCCATTGGGGTTTTTGCCAGAATTACGACTATGCCCCCAAACGGTTTGGGTTTTCAATATATATGGGTATTCTAAACTTCCCAACCATCAATCCTAACACTCAAAAAACCTATTGGAATATTCTAAGAGTGTATTAAGCTTGTTTATGCCTCTCATCCTCTAGAATTAGGATTTGGATCATAGGCTCAAATTTGTACATCTTCTTCAACCTTGTAAACCCTTGTGAGGGATTTTTTCTTTCTTTCTTTCTTTAACAAGACGATTGTATTTGGGCGAGTTTTCGGAGAAGCGAAGCCCACTCTCCGTGGTGAGGATTGCCACCAAGGTTAAAGGCAATTGGAATTGTAATCGGCACCGATCTTCGCCGAAGTTAAGAAGGTCAAATAGTGAAGCCATCAACGGTTTTGGTTGGTGGAGTGGAGTAGGCCTGACGTTGGAGGACCGAACAAGTTTAAATCTCGGGTGCATTCTCTCTTATCTCTTGCTTTTCTTTTATTGCACTTAGGATTTAACTTGTGTGCTTAATTTTCATTTTTGATCTCTTAATCTTCAAATTGGGTTTATGTTTTCAAAAGATTAAAACTTGTTAGAAACCTAATTTTCCCTCCTCATAAGTTGCCAATAGAATAATACTTGGGCCTATTCTTGGAATTTCAAGGAGTCTTTCCTCATTGGGCTATTTCCTTTGGAGATAACCATCAAGTTTCCTCACGAGAACTGGGTTTCTATAAAAAAAGGTTTACCAACTCTTGGAGAGTTGCCATGCTCGTATAGAACTTTCCCTTTAGAACTCTTTCCTCCTTGAGTACTCTGCTAAATTGGAGGGATAGAGAATCCTTCTCGCCTCTTTCTTTTAGAAGGTGGGTTTGGTTTCCTCGTTTAGGCTCAATGCCACGTGTCACTCATCTAAGGGAGGAGTGGATTTTACCCCTAACAACTACAAATATCAAAATAGGGGTGTACAATTATATGCTTCCTTATCTCTATATGAGAATGGATTTTTTTTTTCTAATTTCTAAATTTAATGGTAAAAAGGAAGCTGATAAATGTAAGAGTAAAACTAGGAGAAACTATATGGTGGTTGGTCGTGTATGCACGTGCAACCTAAAAATACAGTGGGGCCTGCATTGTTTTGGTGATCCAAACCGTTCATTTGTTGGGCTTTGACAGAATTAGGGTATGCATAGAAAATCTTCTCCACAGGATGATCCTAACTATCATATTTGTGAAGGTTTAAAATGACTTTACAGATAAGAGGGTTAGATCATCCTATGGAGTAGATCTTTTGGGCACACCCTATCTAAGGACCCAATGAATGAACGGTTTGGATCACCCAAACAGTGCGAGACCCGCTGTATTTTTGGGTTGAGCGTGTATGCTCGGTAGGCCACCATATAAATTCTTTTAAAATAGGGAGGGTACAAATATCAAAAAGGGTGTTGAGAATGTAAGCATGGTTTTAAATTTCGACCGAAATTTCTGATTTCGATGAAGACCAAAATGAAATGGTATCGAAACCAAAATTTTTGAAATTTACAAAATTACGTTCGAAATTTCAAAAATTTCGTTCGAATTAATAAATAAATAATAATTTTTATTCCGTTAACTAACCGAAATTTCACCCTAAATTTCGGTAATTTCGATCAAAATTTCATCCCAAAAATCCGGGATTTCGTGGGCCAATACCAAATTTCGCCCTAAATTTCGAGATTTCGGCTGAAATTTCAATTTCGAATAACTCCGAAATTTTAGCCGAAACCGAAATTTTAAACCATAATGTAAGTTACCATCATGTTTCGATGTGTGCTGGGCTCACTATAAAGAAATTAAAAAAAATTAATTGCAAATTTGTTGAATTTTTCTTATGGGATAAAAAATCAACGGCCATCAAATATAAGTACCCAAAGTGAGTTTGAAAATGCAGCAAGGTCCCGTAAGTTATGTAAAATTTGAAAATCAAACAAATCAAGCAAGGCAAAATAATTTAAATCATGAAGTGAGTTAATCTCGTTACCAAAAGTTACTAACAGTGGCGTGTCAAGTGCGAATCTGCAAATGCAGACAAAGGCCCAAGTTTCAAACTTTAAGTCAAGTTTTGAATATGCACGCGTTATTTTAAAATTTGAAAATCAAAGAAATCAAGCAATTAAAATATTTCAAACCGTTAAATATGTTGCTCTAGTTCTCAAAAAGTTATGGAGAGCAGGTGTTCATGCCTACGTGTCAAACCTCATGCGGACAAAAAGGTCCACGTTTCAAGCTTCTGCTCAGTATTCAAAAGAGCCGTTTTTAAAAGGGCAATAATAAATTCACCCCCTTCCATTACAATATTAAACCCCTAATTTTGAAAATGGACTGTACAACCCAGAATATAGGTGTGGGACCCGATCCCGCGAGGGGGGCGCGACCCGCCTCCCTCTTGGTCTCTCCGTACCCACGCGAGCGGCATGCGTTTTTTACTATTGATATGAATCATCTTTTCCGTGAACTTGGGATCACAAAAGAAATCTGAATTTCACTCAAAAGAAAATGACCAGAGTCGCCACCTAGGTGAGCGACCTAGGACCCATAAGTGACACGACAATGATTTGCGATCCCAGAAGTCTAGATTCGTTACCTGATTACGAGAATGGAAGGTATGGTGGATTACCACCATATATACCATTCTTGCCCGATAATCCGGTTTTCAATTCCAAAGATTAACTCATTTAAATTTCTTTTAAATTGCTCATTTGAACTCTCTTAATGTGGAAACTACAGGACATGTATCCTAGATGATCTAATTTCATTGTGGTTCCTAGATGTATCTTTTGATTATCTTAAATTGATTTGATTCGATATATGTGAAAGTTCTCCTAAAATATAATTTGAGGAAATCCTAAGTGATTTAATCAATTTAATTTAAGGCTTGAAAATGATCAAGAAATAAAACACAACCCTAATACCCTCCTGGAATGTGTGTAGGGTCGACTTGAGCTTGGAATGCCATCTAAGTTGCCTACGTACCCAAGCCTCACTGGGATCAAAGTCGACGTAGTTCGGTGGCCTAAACTAAGCTACATGCCTAACTCATCTAGGACACCGATCTAGACTGGACAGACCGTTTCAACAGTTTTAGAGAGATTATTTAATTCAAGTCATGCCTGGAAAAGCCGTCAGACTCCTTGATCAAAATGGTGAAAAGCTAATAGAACCCACAAACCTTGATCAACTTAAAAAGTATTATGCCTAAGACACCAGGAGGCCGTCCTTGGTCGATCTGAGCTTCAAACCCAAAAAGCCAAATGACAAAAAAAAAGAGGAAAGTCAAAGACCGTTTGCAAACCCTTTGAGCTAATAAGTAAAATCAAAATTTCTTTGTCACCCTCAAACTAGGGGCTTGCGTCATAAAAGATGCAAGACCTGAACTACGCCATGACCTGATCCCTTTCCACTGGGTCCGTAGGCAACCTGAAAAAGTCGGGTTCGGTCAAATCTTTCAAAGCTGTTGAAAAGAAAAGAAAGAAAAGAAAAGGAGAAAAAAAGAAGAAGAAGAAAACCAAACAAGACAATCTCAACCCAAAGTCCCCAATGGGCGAACTACGTAGGCCTGATCCTCACTCTTTGGAGATTCGGTCCAGTCAATGCAAGCACCCTAATCCAATTCTTTCAAACCCCAACCCACCTAGAAGTCCCCCTGGTGTGATAAGGCAAAGCTTTGTGAAGAAACAGAAAAAATGGAGTCTTAGACCCGTTAGACTGAAAAACCCGAAAAGGGCGGTCTAGGCAAAAGTTAGGGTCATGCGCCCGCTAAGCTGAAAACTCGAAAGAGCGGCTTAGGCAAAAATCAGGGTGCGGAGCCTGCTGGATGGAAAACCTGCAAAGGGCAGGCAGTCCAGGCAAAAATTAAGGCAAGCGGTCCACCAGATTGAAAACCCAAAAGGGCAATCTGGTCATGGCAGTGACTTCTCACGAAGGGCTAAATTTCAGAAGCTAGCGAGACTTTCGTATCTGTATCTGCATCACTTCCAAGGTCTGAATAGTGCCGACAAAGCTTCCTTTGATATTCCTCTAAGCTAGGGGTTAAAACCAAGCAATCCAAAGGATATAATAATAACCAAGACTAAATACCGGAAAGAGGCGGCATCACCTTAAAACATGGTATTCAAAGAATTCTAAGAGTGGTAAGCTATACCACCTTAAAACAATTATCAAATTAAGAAGCAGATTCAGTCCTTCTTGAAAGTCAGTTTCGTAACTCGGTCGAGTACTTACCAAGAGTCCTCTGTCAAGCAGTTGTCAAGGTCATTCTTTGTCAAGTCAAAGTCATGTACTCAGTCCAGTCAGGTGTGTCCCAAATGGTCTGTCCGGTCCAATATCTTTTCCAAAGCTGGGGTGACAAGTACCAGGAAATGAAGTCGCACCTCCCGAAGATGAAATGGCCTACGCACGGTTTAGAAACGCGGCAAGCTCTCAGGCCCATTTGAAACTCCTGCAGCAGGCAAAAAGTTGAAGATATGTCAAGTAGAATCAGTCTGTTGGAAAGTTGAAAACCATTATAGCCTAAAATTCCGACGGATGGTAGAAAATTGAAGGTGTTTCAGGCAGAATCAGTCTCTTGTGCATTTGAGAGCCTTTGAGACCCGAGATCCCTGTTATTGACATAAAAGTACCAGGCTTTTCAGCGAGAATCAGTCTCTGTTACCTTCAAAATCTTTGTAACCCAAATTTCATTAAAGAAAGTTTGAATCTGTTCGAGTTTTGTTAAGACTCCTGTATTGGAAGTAAAATCATACTAGGGGCATCTTTTATGTCCTAATGAAAGTCAGGCCATAAAAGATACCTAGTATGCGATGATAGTTGAGATAGCAGTCTTAACAAATCGGGATTTGAGAAACTTGAATGATGTTTCCTAATCAAATTTTCAAATCAGGAATGATCATGATGGTTGTCTAATCATTCTGCTTTGTTGATCTGTCAAGAGGCCGTCTTCTCAGATCCTAAATTGGGAATGATCACGATGATTGTCTAATCATTCTGCTTTGTCGATCTGTCAGGAGACTGTCTTCTCAGACACTAGAGTGAGAATGATTATGACAATTGTCTAATCTTTCTGCTTTGTTGATATGTTAAGAGGCCGTCTTCTCAGATCCTGGAATGGCTTGATCATGATTATGGTTTAATCATTCTGCTCTGTAATCCTCTAAATCCCTGAGTAGCTTAATTAGAGGCTGTCTGGCTATTCATTTGAGAGTCTGTCTCATTATCCCATCGAGAGTCTGTCTCGTCCTCCTTTTGAGAGTCTGTCTCATTATCCCATCGAGAGTCTGTCTCGTCCTTTAGTTGAGAGTCTGTCTCACTATCCTTTTAAGAATCTGTCTCATTATCCCCATCGAGAGTCTGTCTCGTCATCCTTTTGAAAGTCTGTCTCATTATCCCCGTCGAGAGTCTGTCTTGTCATTTCCTCGAGAATCTCTCTCGCCAATTCGCCAGTCAATCCGATGAGAATCTATCTTGTCAATCCTTCTTGTTCCCCCCTTACACCCCTTTTTGTTTGAAACCTTGGGCCAGTCAAAATGTGTTGTCTGTTCAGCTTTGACAATCGCGCGACAAGCGCCTTCTTCCAAAGAGGGGCATCTGTAGACACCCCATTTTGACAAGGCCCTAAACCCGCGTATTCAAATGAAATCCTAAGGTTGGACAAGGTCCGGAAGTGTGAAATAAACCTGAAAATTTTGAGAAATATTGTTGTTGCCTAGCCCATTGAACATGTTTCACAACCCGGGAAAATCCAAAATCGCATTTGTACCCTGGAATCGCCGACCCTGGTCCTCGTACCTGTGTTCCTAAAATTTGTAAAAAAATTGTGAAATGCCTATGAGTTTTGATATTATCACTCCTCTATTCGTATCCCTAAGCTCCGAATGACATGTTAGATAGCTTATCTTCTTTAGGTATTTAAGGGGTCATCCGTGATCATTGTCATTTTATTAAATACCCTGCAAAAATCCTAAGGGAAGAAGAAGAGACAAGTTGAGTTGTCCAAATATCAAAATTTGGTGTGTTGATATCATTTTCCTTCTTCAGGACCAAAAGGGGGGGTTTGCTATCTTTACATGGGTAATTTTGTAAGTCTGGTATTACTTTGGTTGCAAGCAACCCTTAAGAGCCATTAGATCAAATTAGAAGGCTAGGATTGTGTAGGGTGAAGGGAATCTTCCTTTTTATTTCTCCCTTTTCTTTCCCGAGCCACCCCCTGCTAGTATAAAAGAGGAGTGATAAATGCGTAAGAGGTGGCTGTCCAAGTAAATATGGGGGCAGGGGTAAAATTATCATTTCCCTTTTATATGCCATTGAATTAGGTTTCCAGGAGGGAGGAGCTTCTTGATTTTTTTTTAGACAAAGGCAAAACAGAGAGAGAGGAAGCTCGAGCTCATCGCCTCCACCTCCGGCCACTCCTCCGGCCGGCCTCTTCCCATCTTCACCTTAACCACTTCTTTAACCTCCATTGAAGCCGATCTCCACCACTAGCCACCTCGGCAAATCCAACCCCAATCTCATCTTCCAATCATCTCCACCATAAACCCATTTCATTTTCCATCTTCAACCTCCTCTGCTACTACTCCTATTCCATTCAAACCCACCCTCAAAACCCCATTTCTCTACTAACAGATCCCATCCATTCCAGCCATTTCCACCGTCACCATCTCCGGCCAATCCTCCGGCCAGCCACCCCCATACCTCTACCACCATCTTCTCCCTCATCCCCAAGAAAAAAAAGGGGGGTTTTCTCATTAGCAAGAGAAAACAGAGAGAGAGAGAGAGAGAGAGAGAGAGAGAGAGAGAGAGGGTGCTCCGGTCTCCTTCTCCGGCAACCTTGCCGGATTCCGGCCAAGCCTCCTCCACCATTTTCCTTTTCTTCATTCATAGCAGCCCTAAACTCTTTCCATCTTTGCCAGCCATCCTCTGCCATTTCCCCAAACCGCAACCATCAAAAAACCCTTTGTCCTCTTCAGCTGCATCTCCTCATTCGAACCCCATCTCCACCCAATCCCACATCAAAACCCCTTTCTTCAACCTTAAACCCATCTCAGCCTTTTTAATTTCATCAAACCCTCTTTCATTTCACAACCTTCTCCCATCTCTTATTAAACCCTAATAGGCCCAGGTAAAAACCCTAGATCTAGAATATTTTGGTTCGGATCTATCTATAATTGACATAGATCTTAGAGTTGTTGGAGCAACGTTTGGTCATCTTCTTCGTCAATCCTATCAGCACCAAGATCTATTCCCCAGTCGTTCTCTTCTCGGCAATTTTCGCAACTCAGGTAACGTCTCTATCCTCTCTTATATTGCTGAAAATTTGCATAGTTACTTGCTTTGTTATGGCATTGATTCAGGGGTTTGGGTGTTAATTTGATCTTTGAATGCAAAATGGCAATCTAATTTTCTGTGATGAATGGATTGCGGAGTTATGTATGGCTAATTGATGTAGGAAATCAGAAGATTACTCTGCTCATGTCGTGGGTACGAGTATCGTCTGATTTCACAGGAGACCCCATCTCGAGGGTTTAAATAGAGGGTTCATTGGATTTCATGCTGATATTCTTATTTGCTTTTGAGAATGCTTTTAGTCTGCTCCAGTCAGGTGTCATCATATGTATGAAAGTTATTCCGGCTCTAGTAATTCATGCATGCAAGCAGGGTCTGTTGTATTAAAATGGTTGTGACTATATAGTATATCTTTCATGTGTGTGAAGGTTTTATTGATTGTGTAAACATTATGGAATCTGGTAACTTTTGTCTTATCTTGAAGACCTTCGCAATGTTTTAAAAGCTACCAAAGTTTTGTTAGA
The DNA here is from genome assembly GCF_043159265.1 of Tasmannia lanceolata. NCBI lineage: Eukaryota > Viridiplantae > Streptophyta > Magnoliopsida > Canellales > Winteraceae > Tasmannia > Tasmannia lanceolata. Next base: position 47,519,911 of record NW_027518680.1, on the reverse strand, counting down.
AAAATGGGTTTTTCCGTTATATACCACTGTATGTTTCGATAGTAGTCATGAGGATATTTGGTCTTCAAAACAATCATGAGAAATATAAAGGTGTGTTTGAAGCTTTTTGATGCAAAGCCGAGCATTATGAGTCATTAAGGCATGAATCCTGATTTTAAAAATAAAAGAGATCAATATGGGTAGTCTGAAAACCTTGCTGTTCACAGGAAGCATTTAATGTGAATCAAAATATTTGCTGTGCTTGTTTGGACAACTTCAAACTGGAGCCTCTTCTGAGTTTTGGTTATGATTTGCAAATGTCAATCTAACGCTTAGCCTGCCTTTTATGTCGCTGAAAGTTAATCCCCTCAGAGTGTTAGATGCATGTGTGAGACCTTTCCATGATGCTTATATCATGATCCATATCTCAGTTACAATATTTTTAGGATTTGGATAACTCTTATAGTTACCAATTGTCAAAGTATGACTGGAGTGATAGAATCGAAATACTTTGACTCCATTGCGAATGAAATAAATAGAGTCATGCTTTGGTAATTGTGTCATTTACTAAATCCTCTTGTTCTTCAGTTAGTTTATTGACTTTTTTTGGTTTCCAGATAATAATGTGTAGAGTGGTTTTTTTTTTTTTTAATTTGGTGTAATTCCTTTCCTCAATTCATTAATCTTCTGTAAGAACATGAATGACCATGTTGATTGAAAAATCAAGCTTGTTCAAAATACCCTCATTTGTACCATACATATGAAGATTTTCTTTTTAGTTAGAGGTTTGTCAACATTGCTATTTACCCCGAGTGGTGCTGTCTGCTGCATGTGAAATCGAGATTCTGTACAAGAGCATTTTTGTTGAGATAGACCTGCATTTAATCTTGGTTTTTTCAGAAGTATTGGTTAATTGGAGGTGGTCATTTACTTTAAAATCTTTCCAAGGCATAGGTCTTTGTATTTGCATATAATTTCTTGGAGAAGTTCATGAAATCTTGGGTTGTTAAATACCTCGTTTTATCTTGAATGAGTGATCTGTAAATTTCTTTGGTATTCAGATTATTAAAATTGGCATTAATTGGTGTGTTATTTGTAAGGTTCAATTCTATACGAATAAATATTAGAGTGGTGAATTTGAGAATATTGTTGGATTGTGGACATTGAGGATTATTTCTTTTCAGTTCAAAAAAATAATAATATGCTGGTTGAAATTCCTTTTAAACAACATTATGGTGATATAAGTTCATATGATTCAGAAACCCTTCTGGTTTTGAATTCATTCATGCTCGAATCAAAGTTTATTCTTTCAATGTTTAAAAATTATATGCTTAAACATGTTTAAAGCATAAACCATATGCATATGTCTGTCATAAGAATTAGAATATCTATAATTGTTATGATTTGTCTCCTTTTGTCTCCCTGTAAGCCGTTAATGTTTGAACTAGTATCTTTTAAAGTAAAAGAGATGTCTTACATGGGGTGTCCTTCTTAGCTAGTCCATTGGAATCCATAGGTTTTGATATGATAACAGTCATGGGAGTTGGGCTGTATGTAGTTTGGATTGCAGTTCTGAAGCATTAAACTTGGTTATCTTTAGGTCATTTTCTATGCCTTCCTGTTCCTATCTCATCCTCTTAGGGCGTGTTATGATTTTTAGTGTATTCGCTTAAATCATGCAGAAATGAGGTTTGGTCTCTGGGTTTATCAAATTAGAATCGGGTTGTGGCTATGACGAAATGTATCTTGAGCTGACCCCTTCCCTTCCTGCCTTAGAATTTTCACAGGTTAAGGGATTTCTTCCTCTTTAGAGTCTGTCATAGAGAGTTTAGGAGTCTGTCCAACCTTCATAGAGCTATAGGATTCTGTCCTACCCCTATAGAGTTTAGGATTATGTCCTACCCTATAGAGTTTAGGAGTCTGTCCTACCCCCTATAAAGTTTAGGAATCTATCCTACCGTCATAGAGTTTAGGAATCTGTCCTACCCCTATACAGTTTATGAGTCTGCCCCCCCTATAGAGTTTAGGAGTCTGTCCTATCCCTTATAGAGTTTAGGATTCTGTCATATCCCTTAATAAAGTTTAGGATTCCGTCCTTCCATCTTTCAGAGTCAGTCTTTGCATGTTCCTAGGCTTCGTAGTTTGGAAGAATTCCGAACTACGGATGGCTTGATCCCTAGCTGAGGGGTACGTAGGCAGCTCAGGCTTGCAGCTGGCATCCTGAGTTCAGTCACAATTTCAAAAACTCCCATGAGCTTCAAAACCTCTCAAACCTTCCCAAAATACAAAAATTCTTCAAAATAACCTTTTAAACCATTTTTTCAAAAGATCTTCCCATAGAGTTAGGAGTCTGTCCTAGGCGTGTGGGGTGTCTTAGAGTTAGGAGTCTGCCCTGGATGTTTTGATTTGTCGTGTCTGGTCGTGTGAGTGTCCCTAGAGTTAGGAGACCTCGAGTCGTGGTCGGCTAGACACTTAGTTGATCCGATGGCTAGACTAGAACGCACTTAGATAGCCTATGATTTTCCTTAGGACGCACAGCCTAGTCACACATAGGGTGTAGGGTCCACTTGCATTAGTTAGGGCATACAGGGAGTCCTAAAAATTACCATTCACTTGAACTTAAGAAATCACGCAAGAAGCTTTAAAAACTAGTCGAGTCTGGGATAGCGGTCCTAGATGATTAGGCATTGTAGTTTAGAATAGGCCGACGAACTACGTTGACTCTTATTCTTCCCAAGGCCAGGATACGTAGAGCAGCCGGGATGGATGCTCATCTTGGTCCGAGTAAAGTATCATATTAGAGTCTAGGGTTTGTCATGTTGTGTGTTTTGCTGTGTTTTCTTACTTTCACGTATAGATCTTATACCTTTAGCTGTAGCATGCATGTGTTTGTCCACCAGAACTTAGACACCAATTGGGCATGACACTCATAACCTAGCTATTCTTAGGTGGCATGTCTTTCATTTCTTTTGACGTGTGGTTATTATTCATCTCCGAGACATGCATGATTGGATAGACGTTAACTCGGGGATATTCGTTCCCATTTCGCACGATTTTTGCCCAAAACTCTTCAAGGTTAATAATAAATGGCATAAGAGACCAGGTGCTTGCACTTGGGTGAATTGGGGGCGCCTAACCCCTTCCCCATTCGTCATCAGGCACGGACCTTTTGTATCTCTGGTTATCCGTTGCGACAGAGCATAGTATGGGATCCAGGGCCCACTTCCTTGGATGGCGACCCCTTCTTTGTTTAAGGTACGCCTCGAATCCGGGCTAATCCCCGAATCGAGAGGTATCTCACTTTACATCGCCGCTCATGCTGTGAGGGGCACTCTTTCGAGAGTTCTTTGGTAGAGCTCTCCTTTACGTGGATGATCAAGAAAGACTTTATGGGGGCTCGTCCCCCGCCTCTCTCGGATCGGGGTCCACACTCCCTAAGACCTAAAACGTGACGTAAGTGTTCCTAAAGAGGGCTCTAAAGGCTCCTATGAGGTGGGACCGTGATCCAACGGTTCCAGATTTGATCTGAATTTGGGTTTCCCAACCCAAGTTATTAGGTTGGTGATTTCTATCTTTTAAGGAATTCCTATGACCTCGAATTCAAAGTATTCTAAGGCTCTAAGGGTTGGCTATTTCCATGCTTGGGTTGAATTCATAGAAGGGAATCGTACTTTGTACCCTTACACTATTCGGCAAATAAATTACGATATACTGTTGCCTGGCAGTTTTTCAAGATTTCCGTGGACAAAGACCTCGGAGCCAACATTATATTTAAATTTAAATGCTAAAAAGTCTAGGATCAATCGCAATGAATAAGCGCTTATGAATACAACCCTCAGATTTAAGATGACCTAGAATAGCAAGTTATGAAGAAAATTAATGATTTTTAAGGTTTCTGCTTCAGCAACTCAGGAATTACATGCATTTTAGAAAGTTATTACATTCTATAATTTTTCATAATTTTTAGCATTAAAATGATTTTTTAATGAATTAAATGAAATTGGACCATATTAATGGTATTACCAAGGAACCTATAGAAAACATGATCCAAATAGGCTCAAAGTTTTATGGGAACATGTTTATACTAGTAGTAAGTCACGGTAAAAATTCAACAATTTTTACTGTCATTTACTATGTTTTCCAGATTCAACAAAATCAGCTTGGTTTAGAAGAAAAATCACAAAAATTAGCTACTATTATCCAAAAATCATGAAAATTTTACAGAAGATCAAATCAGAACCAAAGTATTTTATGACCAAATTTCAGTTCTCTAAAATTAATATATTCTTGAAAACCCAATTTTTAGTGAAAAATTAGCAATTTTCTTAATATTTTAATCCAAAACATCGTGATTATTAGAAATAAATAGTAAAACACCAAGAAAATTAATGAAACTTTTTCTTCGTCATTCAAGTAACTTATTTTACTGGTTTGAAAAGAAAAATTTTGAAAAAAAAAATTGGTTTTAGCATAAAACCCTCTTCGCACTTAAAATGATGCTTTGACTATAAAACAATGAAAATAACTGAAATTCTAGAATTTTTTACCATAAAACTCTTTAAATATATATAGAATAAAGTATGGAAAGTTTCATTGGTTTTCGAATTCATTCGATATCTACCGTAACAAAATCTACCATAAGCATGCTTTCTAGTTCTAGATTACATGAAATAGGGTACTAACCTTCAATTCGCTAGTCCAAGGGCTAGAAATCCTCGCTTAATAAGCCCATTGATGACGTGCGTACCAAAAAGCTCAATCTTTTTGCGAAGACGAAATCGACCAAACTTTCAACCACCAAGTTGAATTGTCCAAAAAAAATTCGTTCACAACCGAATTCGGCTTCAATTGAATTCGGCTCCCCTTGATTCGACAACCAAGATTTTAGATAAGATGATGAATCGGTCCCAATGGTTGGATGCTCACAAGGAGTTCAGCTACTAAGGAGACCAGTACAATTCAACCACATAACGAAGTGAGATAAGAAAGGGATGATGATTTGATGAAACAGATGTGTAGAATCAAGAATTGATGGGAAATGGTTATGGACATTAGACGATGGAGATGGGGTCAGATTTAGGATCATCGGCTATGAGAGAATGGGTATGGTATACTGGAATAGAAGTGAGAGACGAGAGCAATAGAGAGCTCGAAAAGAGAGAACGAGAGAGAGATTTATAGAGATATCGGAGAGTGAGAGTCCGTGAGAGATCAAGAGATATGGGAGAGTGAGAGAGAGAGATATGGGAGAGTGAGTCGGTGAGATTAAGAGAGAGAGAGCCCCAATTGCATGGAAAGTTATACAGTGAGAGAGAGAGAGAGTCCCAATCGTTTACCAGAATCCAAGAAAATCTTGGTTTCTTTTGGGATTGGAATGATCCCCAAGTGGGACCCACGTAGTATGGACAAGATTTATTTAATGACCAACACTCTTGAATCTCCTATTTCTAGTACAACTCTTACTCAAAGTTATTTACTTGAATTGCAATTCCATGTTGACTGAATCTCACTCTGTGCAGAACTCTTTAATAATCCTTTTTTAAATACATGGTGGGCCCCACTTTTTAAAATATGAGAGAGAGGGTCGGTTGAGAAGAGGGTAAAGAGAGAGAGAGAGGTGGTGAGGTGGTCTATCAAATGGAGGGCTCAGATCATGCCATGGTGGATGAGAAAAGAGAATGGGGTGGTGATGTGGAAGAGAGAGAGAGAGTGGAGGGGAAAACCACTTCATAGGATGATCTAAACCATCCAATTGGGGGGCTGCAATGTAAATAGGATGTACCCTCTCAAATCACTTCCATGGGATGATCCCGACCATTCAATTGTTGGGCCTTCACTCAAGTTGATTGTGTCCCACAAGTAATTTTTGTGGGCTGATCCGATCCGTTCATTTGATGGGTCAGAATGTAATTAAGTGGCCCCCCAAAATATTTTTCATAGAATGATCCGAACAGTTCATTGGATGGGCCATGGCTTAAATGAAATGTGCTTCTAATCATTTCCATTGAATGATCCAAACTGTTCATTTGGTGGGCCGAAGCGTGATTAGGTTGCTTGTTATAATCTTGAAATGAAGAATTCAATCAAAACACCAACAGTTGAATAAGATGCTCCCACAACCCTTGATTTCTAATCTCATGGTTAAAGAAATGAGTTCTTTATTGAAATTAATTAATTTCAAAATGGCCCCCACCAAATGATGACCAAATTTCACACGGGTAGAACTACTCAAGCCTTCCTCTCCAATATCAATTCAAGACCCTTTGCTTCTAAAAATAATTAGGACATACCCTATCTCCCTGTTGACTGAAACCACTCTTCATGAATCACAGCCTTTATTGGGGCCCACCTATATTTTGACCAAAAGTCTAATCCCCCTAAATCCACTCCATTGGGTGATCCAATCCGTTCATTTGATAGGCTGCAATGTAAATAGATTGTACCCAACATCAGTTCCACATTGTGATCCGAATTGCCTATTTGATGGGGCCACAATGTGAATTGGACTCGTTTTCAAATTATTTTTGCTTGATGATGTTGACCGACCAATTAGTGGGCTGCAATGTGAATAGCCACGCCCCCTAGATCTTTTCCATTGGATAATTTAGACAGCCCAATTGTCGGGTCACGACGTAAATCAGTCGTACCCCGCAACTTGTTGCCATAGAATGATCCATTTAATGGGCCATCACTTATTTGGCTGAAATTGAATATCTTTGAAAAACGGTGAATCTCTCCCAAAATTGGCCGAAAGTTACCTCGTCCTAATTTTCCATGGAAAATCGAACTCCTAGGAAAATGATAGAAATCGAATGGCAATAGCAGGAGAGCTAGGGAAAGCGAGGGAAAATGCTAAGGATTGACCCGGAAAATGACAATACTCACACAACCGACCCAACATGATGAAAACTAATGAAATCCTTTGTTGGATAAAGCGAAGCGAAATGGGGGTGTCTGGAATACGATGATCCAAACCGTCCATTTGATGGGCCACAATGTAAATAAGTTGTGCCCAAAAATCATTTCCATAGGATGATCCTAGCTGTCCGATCTATGAGGTTTGATTATATTGAGTTTCTCTATAGATCGGAGGGCTAGGATCATCCTATGCAATTGGTTTTTAGGCACATGCTATTTACATTGTGGCCCATCAAATGGACGGTTTGGATCATCCTATGGTGTGGGCTATACAGTCCCTTTTGAAAAATAAGGGGTGAATAGTGTAATAGAAGGGGGTGAATTTATCACTGCCCTTTTTAAGTATGAAAATCAAACAAATAAGAGCAACTGAAATATTTCGAATGATTAAGTCCGTTGATCTCGTTCTCAAAAAGTTACGAAGAGCACGTGTTCAGGCCTACGTGTCAAGTGTCGATATGCATGCGGACAACGCCCCACGTTTCAAGCTTTAAGTGCGTGTTTGGCGTACCGTTTAAAACAACGTTTGGCGTTTGAAACACCGTTTTGCGGCCAAACGGCCGTTTGGGAGTGTTTGGGTGGGTAGCCACCGTTTGAAACGCCGTTTGAAACACCGTTTTGAACCCTCAAAACGGCGTTTTGCAAACGGAGGGGGGGAGGTCCGTTTGCAAAACGCTGTTTTGAACGAAGTTTTTGAACTATGGGTTTTTACGTGTTTGCCCTCACCAAAACCCATTTTTACATATATGCGTGCGACTTTATGCATTACGTCAAATACTAAAAAAGTGGGGGTATTAATATCATTCTTGAGGACACAAATTTGTTAAATTGTTAATATTTAATTCAAAACAATGGGGTTGCTGATATCATTATATGATCTCTTAATTTTGATTTTTTAAAGACAAAAGAATTAAAAGAAACCCTAGTTTCTTACTTTCTTCATCTACTTTGCAAAGTTGCAAACCCACTCGTCTGCCTCACTACCTCAGCTCCTCCACTCATCCGTCAAATCCGGCCGTTAAGAAGAAGAAGGAGAAGAACCCCAAAGGTATAGCCATTTTTATTTTTATTTTTGGCAATGATGTTTAATTTTAACAGTGTTTGAATGAGATCCTAATGACCTTTTAATATTGGGGCCTAATGAGAGAGTAGTTGAGTTACATTGAGGCCAACCAAACAATGCCCTTTTTGGTCATTTTACCACTAAAACTCCGTTTTAGGCATTTGCAACCAAACACACAATACCTCCGTTTGCCGTTTAAAATGTCGTTTTGATCTGGCGAACAAAACATGAAAACGCCGTTTGGCAAAATGCCGTTTTGAACCAAAACACCGTTTTGCAAAACGGCGTTTTAAACGCTATTTCAAACGGTACGCCAAACACACCCTAAGTCGTTGCGCCCTCAAACGGTCAAACGGTAACTTCTTTGCACATCTCTCTCTCTCTCTCTCTCTCTCTCTCTCTCTCTCTCCACATTTCAAAGCTTTAAGTGTGGGTTTTAATGGACCCCCCCGTTTTCTAAAGCCCTAAACACATCCCTCTCTCTCTCTCTCTCTCTCTCTCTCTCTCTCTCATCCTCTCAGGCCTCTTCTTCCCCTCTATTTCCAACCAGTTCATGGGTTCAAAGGAGCAGCAATTTGTAGAGTTTCGTTCAAAGCATCATGGGGTTTTTGGGTCGATTTCCTTTCTCTCTTCGACCCAACTCTCCCATTGCAACATTTGCAGGAGATTTTGCAGCACCTTCGTGAAAAGCATCATAGGGTTTTTGGGTAGACTTCATGGACGCCCTTTCTCTAAAGCCCTAAACACTGCCCTCCCCCCCCCTCTCTCTCTCTCTCTCTCTCTCTCTCTCTCTCTCTCTCTCTCATCCTCTCAAGCCTCTGCAAAACCACCGCCAAAGACAGATTACAACATCTCCAGGAGATGTCGGCCAACAAGTTCCTCCAGAACCCTAGAAATCTTCTATTTTTTCCTTCATTTGTTTTTTTTTGCTTTGGGTCTCCCTCTCAGAGTGAGACCTACCTCTCCCATTGCAACATTTCGAAGAGATTTTGCAGCACCATCGTGAATCATAGGGTTTTTGGGTTGATTTCGAGGCAAATCATTGAGCTGGCTGGATCTATGAATTTCTCTCGAGTTCGTGCTTCTGGAGATGAGACGCAAAAAAAATGAAAAAGCACTCCTCGACCCGACGCTCGAATCGTCGAAAGAAACATTAGTATTTTGAGTTTCTATGAAGTGAGGTATCAATTTAGGGTTTAATGTCTTGTTATGGGAGTTTATCCACTTTTTTAATAAATTTCTTCAGTTTGCATTCCCAGCAGGATGGGTGTTTTTGGGCTTGTAAAACAAATTAGCACATCATTCAACTTTTCATACTTTAGTTGATTTTATTTTGCTATTCTTGTTTCTGATAGACTTGTTTTTTCTGTTCCTCTGATCTATGGTGGAACAGGCAAACAATCAGAGCAAATGGTCTTAGTGGTAAGAAGCGTGTCTAAATTTCTCAACTCCCCTTATACCTAATATTGTAATCCTTGCTTCTGAGAAAATCTGTTTACTCATATACATTTCTTCCATTTTGACAATGGACCATTCTAAAAAAATAAAAATAAAAATTTGACAATGGTTTTTTGAGCTTATGCAGATTTTTTCTTCATAACTACTCACTAGTGCCTTTTCTTATGCTTGTGGTACATGTAAATTGTGGGTATTTGAATTTCTGGCATTTGTGTTTTATGTGCCTTTTGATGCCTATGTTTAATCTGTATGGAGTCTTTATTGTTTCTATAATAATTTGGGATTTCATAGTTATTTCATGCTTATTTTCCTTTAAAGTGAGATTTGATGAATTATAAGAAAATTTCTAGTAAATGTTTTTATTGTCAACACTTATGGATGAGAACTGATGGGGTATAAAAACAGCAGCCTAGCTGTCGACACGTGGCCCAAGGGTGGCCCCCCACAAATCCCGCGTCAGCAGGGGTATTTTGGTAATTGGCAGGGCCAGTTTGGTAATTACAGCAGAGTAGGTGAGCTCAAACCTATAGCTGGCCGACACCTGTCCTGGAGTAATAACTCCCCACCTACCCCAGTTTTCCCTCTATAAAAGGGCTCCCAAAGCTCATAAACAGGGTAATAACTTCTCACCCACCACTCTTAAACTCGCTCTGCACTCCTGCTCATACTGACTTGAGTGTCGAAGGCCCTGTCCGGAGTAACACTCCGGGTTGGTCATTCTGACCTCGTTTGCTCTTTGCGCAGGGCTCAGCTACTCAGGTCCCCCACCTCGGTTTCTCGGGTCCTCCAGCTCGGCTCTTACGTCACTGTCATATCTGTTACTGATTTTAGGCCTAACAGATTGGCGCCATCCGTGGGACCGCGAACTAAAAGCTGTTCAAATCCCCTTACAAAAATGGCAGGACGGAGGAATGCTGGGGTACCGACTGCACGGACTACCCGCGCCGTGCCAGCGCACAGGACTCGTAGTGAGCGAATCGCCTCGCAGGTGGTAGCCCCTTTTGTTACAGCCGAGCAGAGCCCTGCTCGCTCGGAACACCTACACCCTACCCCTACTCCGGATCAGGTGCAAGCTCTTTTCCAACAAATGACAGCTCTGGTCGGTCAATACCAGCAGCTGATTCAAGCACCTCCCCAGCCTCCTCCAGAAGCTCCACAACTTGCACAGGAAAGGTCGCGCGCTCACGGGGGAAAGTCAGCGCGCCACGACGAAGACCAGACTCACCACTCTGCCAAGCGAGCCCATCACTCCAGAACGAGGCACGCCCACACAGAACCTCAAAACCGCCGGAGATCACGGTCCCGCTCTGCACGAAAGCATCGAGCTCAGGAAGACCGCGCGCCACAGGAAAAACTCCGACCTCATCGTAGGAGTCCGGAAAGCCAGTCCGGCTCCGCGGCGAGCCGATCCGTGGAGAGAAACAGGTCACTGGACCGACCAGACCGCAGAGCTGATCCGATGCTACGAATGATGGAGGAAATGGACCACCGAATAGAAGAGCTGGCAAAGGATCAGAGCCGGCCCGCTTCCAGAGCGTTCTCAAGCAGAACGCCATTCACCGACGACGTCATGGGTGCTGGGGCACCCCGAGGATTTAAAATGCCAACAATCCCACAGTATGACGGGACCTCTGACCCCATGGACCACTTGAAGACTTTCAGGACAATGATGCTCCTCCACGGCGCGTCAGACGGCTTTCTCTGTAGAGCATTCCCGACCACACTGACTGGTGCGGCCAGGGACTGGTACTCAAGGATCAGACAGAACTCCATCAGCAACTTCGATGACTTCGGGGAAGATCTGGTCCGCCACTTCATGAGCAGCCGTAGGCCAAGGAAAACAATAGCATCCTTGATGGCCTTGCGGCAGGAGGATAATGAACCTCTAAAAGCCTTCGTCAGCCGCTTCAACAGGGAGGCACTCCAAGTGCCAAATCTAGATCCCTCCGCAGCTACAAACGCGCTTCTCGCGGGTGCTAGATCTAATGATTTCCGCCGAGCAGTGGCCCGCCGGAATCCGCACTCTCTAGCAGATTTAATGGCAAGGGCAGAGGAATATATGTCAGTGGAAGAAACACTGGCTGCCCTGGACTCAAATCGGAGGAGAACCTCTGAAGACAAGAACCCTACTAAACAGCGTAGGGATGACAAAGCCGTCAGAAGAGAAAAGTCCCCCCAGAGGAGGGAGGAGAACTTCATCCCTCTCAACACCTCCCGGAGACACATACTGGCCGCCATCAGTAGAGAAGAGTTCGTGAGGTGGCCGGCTAAAATGCTCTCCAAGGGAAACAGGAGAGATAAGTCGAAGTACTGTCGGTTCCACAGGGACCACGGTCACGACACGGACGAATGCTGGCAACTTAAGGAAGAAATCGAGCAGTTGATTGGCCGGGGCTATCTAAAAAAATACCTCCGAAGTGACAGCCACAGAGGTGAGCGCAAAGGGAAAAGTCCCCAGTGCCGGAGCCCTCGGCGGTCATCACCAACCCCTGCCCGGGATCAATCTCCTCCGCCCTCCAGTCCGCCACCAGAGTCATCGGCACGATTATGGGTGGACCCGCTGCTGGGAGCACATCGTCAGCTGCCAGAAAAGCGTATGCACGCCGAGTCAACGCCGTACACACATGTAACAAGAAGATAAGGACGGATAATGAGATCTCCTTTTCCGATGCGGACCTCGACAACCTGATACTGCCACACGACGACGCACTGGTCATAACCATGCTCGTCGTAAACTGGGAGCTGAAGAAAATCCTGGTCGATAATGGGAGCTCGGCCGATATTTTATACTATCACGCTTTTGAGAGAATGATGATAGGTGACAATCGCTTGAGGCCGGCGAATTCAGATCTGTTCGGTTTCTCGGGAGAGGTCGTTTAGGTGGAGGGACAGATTGAACTTCCCGTCCTCGTCGGAGAGCCACCCTGCCAAGCTTTCGCCATGGTCAACTTCCTGGTAGTGAGGGCCACCTCGGTCTATAACTCTATCTTGGGACGGCTTGGCCAGAACCTGATCCGCACCGTTGCGTCGGCGTATCTCCAGAAGATGAAGTTTATTACGCCTAACGGCGTGGGAGAAGTCCGGGGAGACCAGCCCCAGTCCAGGGAGTGCTATGCAATGGCACTCAAGGGCAAAAGCGCGGTGGAGTCGCTGCCGATTGAGTTACTCGACCTGAGGGATGAAACTCGGGGAACTCAGCCCGCTGAAGACCTCATCTCCATCCCCTTGTGCAAAAATGATGATGAGAAGGTCGTTCAGATCGGCTCCTCACTAGACAGCACCACCTAGCGCAGCCTCACCCAATTCTTCCAAGACAATGCAGACGTCTTTGCATGGGCTCCTGTTGATATGCCCGGCATAGACCCAGAAGTTAGCACGCACAGGCTTGGTGTTGACCCAACTTGCAGGCCCGTGAAACAGAGAAGAAGACATTTCGCCTTCGAAAGGCGGCAAGCGATAAAAGAAGAAGTGGAGAGGCTCTTAAAGGCCGACTTCATTCAAGAGATCCAATATCCGGACTGGTTGGCAAATGTGGTCCTGGTAAAAAAGCCAAATGGAAAGTGGAGGACCTGCGTTGATTTCACTGATCTGAACAAGGCCTGTCCCAAGGACAGCTACCCGCTCCCAAAAATCGATCAGCTCATTGACGCCACCGCAGGCCACGAACTACTAAGCTTCATGGACGCCTTCTCCGAATACAACCAAATCAGAATGTATGAGTCAGACATACCAAAGACTTCTTTTGTGACGGATCAGGGTACTTACTGTTTTCGTGTCATGCCCTTCGGCCTGAAAAACGCCGGGGCCACGTACCAGAGGCTCGTGAACAAGCTCTTCCGGAATCAGATCGGCCGCAACATGGAAGTTTATGTCGACGATATGCTGGTCAAAAGCCGCAGTGCGCAAGATCACGTCTCCGACTTGAAAGAAACATTCCACGTCCTGAGAGAGCATAAAATGAAGCTCAACCCCACCAAGTGCACATTCGGAGTCAGCTCAGGGAAGTTCTTGGGGTTTATGGTAAGCCAGAGAGGGATAGAGGCTAATCCAGAAAAAATCAAGGCCGTGGTGGAGCTCACTCCATCGAAAACAATCAGAGAAGTGCAGAGACTAACAGGAATGGTTGCCGCGTTAGAGCGCTTCATCTCAAAGTCTGCGGAGAGGTGCCTGCCATTCTTCAGCGCCGTCAAAGGACTCAAGACTGCGCCCTGGACGGAGGAATGCCAGACCGCATTCGAGGATCTGAAGCAGTACTTATCCTCCCCACCACTATTGACAAAACCAGAGCCGGGTGAGGAGCTACTCTTGTATCAGTCCGTTAGCCCCCTGGCCCTAGCAGCTGTCCTAGTTCGTGAAGAGCGCAGCCAACAAAAACCGGTCTACTATGTTAGCAAAGTCCTGCACGATGCTGAAATCATATACCATCGGGTCGAGAAATTGGCTTACGCGCTGGTGATGGCAGCCAGGAAGCTGAGGCCGTACTTTCAAGCTCACACGATAAAGGTCCTCAGCCGCTCAGGCAAGTTCTCCATAAGCCGGACACCTCGGGACGACTCGTGAAATGGGCTGTAGAGCTTAGCGAGTTCGATATCCAGTACGCGCCAAGACCAACAATCAAGGCTCAAGTATTGGCGGACTTCGTGGTTGAATGCACCATCCCCCAGCAGGTCACCGAACCCGAAATCGCCCGAACCCCAGCTGTAGAAAGGGTAATCACAAATGAGGAACGACCAGAAGATGGAACTGAAGAAGAAATCATCTCCGTACCAGCGGGACAGGATCCATCACCTGCTGGACCGCTTTGGGAAGTATACGTGGACGGATCTTCAAGCAAGGGTGGTAGTGGAGCCGGTCTGGTTTTAACCGGGCCGGACAACTTCACTATTGACTACGCCTTGAGGTTCGGATTCCGCGCATCGAACAATGAAGCTGAATATGAGGCCCTCCTCGCCGGAATGAATCTTGCGGTCCAGACCGGCGCCCAAATACTGAAAGCCTATTGTGACTCTCAGCTGGTTGCAAACCAGATTCAAGGGGTCTATGAGGCCCGCGACGAGCGCATGATCAAATACCTCTCCAAGGTCCGCCAGTTATCCACCAAGTTCAAAAGTTTTGAGGTCATCAGAATCCCCAGAACCGAAAATGCAAAAGCAGATGTGCTGTCAAAGCTGGCCGCGTCCGGATACACAACTCTCGGGAATATATGTATGGAATTTCTCCAGAAATCCAGTATCGAGAATAAGACTGCTGAAGTGATGCAGGTGGAGTACGAGTCCTCCTGGATGGACGAGATCATCGACTACCTACGTAGTGGGAAACTACCCGAAGCTAAGAAGGAAGCCCGCAAAGTGACACAAAGAGCGGCCCGGTTTTCCCTAGATGGTGAGAACCTCTTCAAAAGGTCATACACCCTCCTGTACCTAAAGTGCCTCCGGCCAAGCGATGCCGCGTACGCCCTGCAAGAGACACACGAAGGTATTTGCAGCGAGCATCTAGGGGGCAAGGCCCTGGCGATCAAAGTGTTGCTGAGAGGTCTATACTGGCCCACATTAAGACAAGACGCGCTGACCCTGGTCAAGAAGTGCGAGAGATGCCAGAAGTTCTCTCCCACCATTCACCAGCCGGCCGTGTCTATGGCCCCGATCATCAGCCCACTCCCCTTCACAATTTGGGGGATGGACATCTTGGGCCCCTTTCCACTGGCCTCAGGAAGGCGCACGTTCGTAGTAGTGGCCATCGATTATTTTACCAAGTGGGTGGAGGCTGAACCTCTAGCCCAGATCACAGAGCAGAATGTACAGAACTTCTTTTGGAAGTCAGTGGTTTGCAGATTCGGGATCCCACGCATCTTGATAACAGATAACGGTAAACAGTTCGACTGCCGGAACTTCCGGAAGTTTTGCTCCGACTTGAAAATCGAACAGAAGTTTACTTCAGTAGCGCACCCGCAGACCAACGGGCAGACAGAAGTGATGAACAGAACCCTGCTTCAGGGAATTAAGAAGAGGCTGGATGATAAGGATGGCCGGTGGGCATATGAGCTTTATCATGTCCTGTGGGCATATCGCACCACTCCGCGTACACCAACAGGTGAATCACCATTCAACCTGTCCTTTGGAATAGAGGCAGTAATACCGGTCGATGTAGGCACCCCGTCTCCTAGAGTCACCAACTTCAGCGAACAGCTCTTTAATGATGGGCTCCGTGCGAACCTCGACTTGCTGGAAGAAGCCCGGGAAGAGTCTCAAATCAGAGTCGCCGCTTACAAGCAGAAAGTGTCCAACTATCACGATTCGAAGATACGCCCTAGAGAATTCCGAGCCAGGGACCTAGTCCTAAGGAAAGCTGCCATCTCTCAGCCAAAAAAGGTCGGAAAACTTTCTCCAACTTGGGAGGGACCATATCGAGTGAAAGAGGTGATTTGCCCGGGCAGTTATAGGCTGGAAACGCTAGAGGAGCACCTCTTACCCCACGCTTGGAACTCCAAGAATCTCCGGAAATACTATCAATAACAAGTCGGGCGTAAAAGGTGACTAATTGTAAATATTATTAAAAGTAAATGATATCGAGACTCTTTTGCAGATCTCCGCGTATTCTTGGAAACCCAGTTCACTAAAACTTGGGTACTCATCAAATTGGAAATCCAGTTCACTAAAACTAGGGTACTCGACGCTTGGTTCGCCACGGCTCGTCTCCGCAAAGACCAGGAGCGCACTCTTGGTCCGGGACCAGTCCGGATGCTAAAAAACAAAGCTCCTCAGAAACCCAGTTCACTAAAACTAGGGTACTCGACGCTTGGTTCGCCACGGCTCGTCTCCGCAAAGACCGGGAGCGCACTCCTGGTCCGGGACCAGTCCGGATGCAAAACCCAAAGCTCCTCAGAAACCCAGTTCACTAAAACTAGGGTACTCGACGCTTGGTTTGCCACGGCTCGTCTCCGCAAAGACCGGGAGCGCACTCCTGGTCCGGGACCAGTCCGGATGCAAAAAACCAAAGCTCCTCAGAAACCCAGTTCACTAAAACTAGGGTACTCGACGCTTGGTTCGCCACGGCTCGTCTCCGCAAAGACCGGGAGCACACTCCTGGTCCATGACCAGTCCGGATGCAAAAATCAAAGCTCCTCAGAAACCCAGTTCACTAAAACTAGGGTACTCGACGCTTGGTTCGCCACGGCTCGTCTCCGCAAAGACCGGGAGTGTACTTCTGGTCCGGGACAAGTCCGGATGCAAAAACCAAAGCTCCTCAGAAACCCAGTTCGCTAAAACTTGGGTACTAATCAAATCGGAAACCCATTTCACTAAAACAGTAATAACCCGAAGTAGACAGGTGGAGAAGAGGCGGACAACAAAAGTTTACTTTCCATTCATGAAGTTGGGCCTCGAAGGACCATTACATGAATAATGCCTCAAAATGCTGTTACAAAAAGTGGGGCCTCCAAGGGGCCATTACAAAAAGAAATTGCCAAAAAAGAAGGAAGAAGGGAAGCTCAGGGAACCCCCTGGCTACCACCCCGTACTGGGTCCGTCTCCGGGACCACGGGTGCCGCCATTGTGTCCGGCTTGTCACCACCAATCGTCGGTGGGTCAGGGAGAACCATTCCGGTCAAGACCACGTCCGGATTGGATTCCTTAACCTGCCCAAAGCAGTCAAAGAACCCGATCTTGTAGGCCTCACTGGACAGAGTAAGGAGTTCGTCCTCCTTTTCCTGAACGACCGCGATCTGCCTCTCTCGGGCTCTTTCTCTCTGAACGTTGAGGGCCTCTGCTGCCTTCTCCTTCTGTGCGGCCAACTGAGCAGCAAAATCCTCCTTAAGCCGCTTGTTTTCCGCGGCTGTCTTTTCGATGGACTTCTGCAACTCTTTTGCCTCCTGTTTCAGTTTCCCATTCTCCTCCTCGGACTTTGTTATAGCCTCAGAAAACTTCTGGCTCTTCTCTAGGAGGTCGTTATAGTACAATAAAATCTGCAGACCAGCCAGTGTTAACAGAGGAAAAGCGAGGCAAGAAATAAAGATAAATGGGCACTCGAGAGCGATCTCACCTGGTAAGTAGACGAAAAGAGGGCCTCCTCCGCCACAGCTAGAGGTTCGCTGAGAACCTGAAGTTTGTCATTACTAAGGAGAACTTTGCTGAGGAGCTCCCTAGCTATCCGGCTCTCACCAAGGCCGGTGTCATTTTTCTGAACGGCCCAATTGGGCCGAAAAACATTGTCTCCAGGCCTCACCGGGGGAGGACGGGCTCTAGTAGAAGTCCCCCCCGACTTCGAGGACCCTGCACCCCGGCCATACCCGCTCACCAACTTCACTGTACCCTTGGCTTTGGAGGGCGGCGGCGCGTCCTGGGTTTGGGCCGGACTCGTCATCTCTCCAACCTTTCTTTTCTAGCCCTGCTGGACCTTCCTGAATGCCCCCTTCCTCATTTTGTCTATCAAAGACTATTGCTGCATCTCTGAAAATCGACATACGCAAACAAAACCGGTCAAAAGCAAGAAGAAGAGGAAAAATAAATTTTAAACAAGACTAGCCACGTACGTGCCGGGGTCGCCGTACTAAGGCCAAGCCTAACCAGAACCTCTTCCCCATGGAAATCCGAACAATTAATGGGTCCCTCACGGTCCAGCTCCTCCCGGAGTAAGGCAAACGTCCTCACATCCTCGCCCTCAAGAAACGGCCTGCGAGTCATAGCGACTGTATCCGGGGTGCCCCATTTCAAAGGAACCGGCCAGGGCTCAGTGGACTCCCTGTCCTCGACATAAAAGAACATGTTTCTCCATAAGTGTATCGAAGAAGGAATGTCAGTGATCATTTTCACCTCCGGACGCTGGCTAATGTAAATCCAGCCCCCGCCCTTGTCCCTCTTCAATTGCGCACACGCGCGGAACAACGGCACAGACAAGTTCCTCTGAAGCCGGCCCTGGACGAGGTACACGAACCCCGTCAGCATCCTCCATGAGTTCGGCGCTACTTGAGCCGGGGCCAGCCCGTAGTGTCGAAGCACAGCTGCGAAGAATGAGTGCAAAGGGAATCTGAGTCCGGCCCTCAACGACTCATCGTATATACAAACATAAGAGCTTTCATTACAGGCCCTATCTCCCTCCGTCGCCTCCCTCAGCCCAAACCTGGAGGGAACACAGTACTTATCCCTAATACCCGCCATCATGGACTCATCAAGGTAATTCTCCTCGTTAAGAGCCTGTACGTTGTATTTAGGATTGGCGTCCATCCGGGCCCTCGCCACGACCTCAACGGCCCGGCCAGGGAGAAACGTCGTGGACGCCTGGCCGGTGTCACTACCGCCACTCCCCTCTACTTGAAGATAGCTATCCGTTGGGAGCGGAGTGGTGTTCAAATCCAAAATCACCTCGTCCCCAACCACCTCGTCACTACCTACGATATCCACACTAACATCAGGACTTGCCATTTGGGGGGCTGGTGTCCAGACCGGCCTATCCTGGATCCTAATCGACGACCTAGACCCTGAGCTATTAAAAGACGACTCCCCCGAACCGGACTCAGAACTAGAGCTATTACTTGACATGAAAGCAGGAAATGAAAGAAATGAGAGGCGCACTCAAGAAGATTACCGGACAGAACTGAAAGCTCGCAAATCCTCAGCCATTCACAACCACGAACTACGCAACCCGAACTGGCAGAGCAAAAAGCGGAAAGAGTAAAAGGTGAAAAGTAAAACATGAAAGGTGAAAACCCTCCTTTTATAAGCCTTGGCGGTGGGAACCTGCATTTAATGACGGGCATGAACTTTGAGGCAAGGTCGTAAGTGAAAATACGCGCGTATTTCCAAAAGGCTAAAGGCATCCTCGCATATCTGCAAACGATAACTCTCATAAGTAATTGAGTCCGGCACAAAAAACAGTCCGGCCCAAGCTAGACTGGATATGACGCGTCTCACAAAACGACAAAAAACAGTCATGGCCAAGCCGGACTGGATATGACGCGTCTCGCAAAACGACAAAAAACAGTCCGGCAAATACTGGACTGATTCGCCAGCCGGACTGAGAAATTCCGGACTGTTCCTCCAGCCGGACTGATAAATTCCGGACAGTTTCGCCAGCCGGACTGACAAATTTCGGACTGTTTCGCCAGTCAGACTGACAAATACTGGACTTTTTCACCAGCCGGACTGGCAAATTCCGGACTGTTTTGCCAGCCGGACTGACAAATTCCGGACTGTTCCTCCAGCCGGACTGATAAATTTCGGGCTGTTTCGCTAGCCGGACTGACAAATTCCGGACTGTTTCGCCAGTCGGACTGACAAATACTGGACTGTTTCGCCAGCCGGACTGACAAATTCCGGACTGTTTTGCCAGCCGGACTGACAAATTCCAGACTGTTCCTCTAGCCAGACTGATAAATTCCGGACTGTTCCGCCAGCCAGACTGACAAATTCTGGACTGTTTCGCCAGCCGGACTGACAAATTTCAGACTATTCCTCCGGCCGGACTGACAAATTCCGGACTGGTTCGCCAGCCGGACTGACAAATTCCGGACTGTTTCGCCAGCCGGACTGACAAATTCCGAACAGAGATGTAACTCATCACACTTCCCCAAGTCATCACAATGGCTTGGAGAACTGGGGGGCAACTGATGGGGTATAAAAACAGCAGCCTAGCTGTTGACACGTGGCCCAAGGGTGGCCCCCCACAGATCCCGCGTCAGCAGGGGTATTTTGGTAATTGGCAGGGCCAGTTTGGTAATTACAGCAGAGTAGGTGAGCTCAAACCTATAGCTGGCCGACACCTGTCCTGGAGTAATAACTCCCCACCTACCCCAGTTTTCCCTCTATAAAAGGGCTCCCAAAGCTCATAAACAGGGTAATAACTTCTCACCCACCACTCTTAAACTCGCTCTGCACTCCTGCTCATACTGACTTAAGTGTCGAAGGGCCTGTCCGGAGTAACACTCCGGGTTGGTCATTCTGACCTCGTTTGCTCTTTGCGCAGGGCTCAGCTACTCAGCTCCCCCACCTCAGTTTCTCGGGTCCTCCAGCTCGGCTCTTACGTCACTGTCATATCTGTTACCGATTTTAGGCCTAACAAGAACCATTCTCATGTTTTACCCGTGTTCATGATTAGGATCCAATTAAACATCCGATTAAGTGGATTCCATACAATACACAATCAATCAAAACACAATTCCTCAGAGATTTCTACAAGTTGTATTTTGAGAACCTTAAACGCCAATTGCAGAGAAAAAAAGACAAGGTAAGATAATGGGATTACAAGGGATATCAGTTGTATACAGTACTAAAATACTTCTTTCTATGTGACTACTATATAAGTATATAGGGTTCATGATCTATTTCAAAATTTAGTATATACTAGAAAATTCATACTAAATCTCCCAATCATGAATAATACTCAAAGTCTCAAACCAACTTTCCTGTAAAACATCTATGTACAGGTCCTCGATTTATTTTGTTAAGGGGGTTTTGGTATTCGGGCTTTGTTTGGTAATCAAGTCATTCATTTGCATGCATCCAAAATTTTAATTCTTCCAAGAAAATTAACCCCCTGTTTGGATACGTGGATTCTAAGATTTCAGAATGGTTTTAGTTTGAAAGCAGTGTAAAATTTTGGATTTTTACAATGGAAGTAGGTTACAGATGCGGGGGAAGTAGGTTGCAGATGAAGGGTTTAAGTAAGAAATCCTGGTTTTAGAAATTTGTCCCCCATCATGAGATTTCTAAAACCTGAAACAGGGGCGATCTGCTGTCTCGCTCGATGGAAAGAAGGGCGACTACTCAGAAAACGACGGACGGTCTCCTTCTCTCGTCTTCCATACACGATTTTGAGGAAATCCAAGATTCTAAAATCCGCGTATCCAAACGGCCCCTAAATGACACTACAAATGTGGTTTCAATTTGATATACAGACCAGCACCACATAGAAGCCCCCAAACACTGATATAACAACTCTGGCTAGGAACACATATTTAAAATTGAGGTTCTCATCGATGGAAGGGAGATGGATATTGGGGTGCCGGACATTTTTCTAAATTCGTCTACTGCATTGCTTAATGGAGTTAAGAACTGAAAACTTTAGGAAAAACAAGGCATAGTAACTATGCTAAACCCCTTTTAACAATTACAGTATCCTGAATCTTAAACAAAGCAATCTGCTGAGAATAATCTACAGAGAACCAAAAAATGGCAAGGCATATAGGTTAATTTTCAAGATATAAATATTCACAGCAAACAATAAGACAAAATGGTTCAAGAAGTTCAGTTCACTCTAAACAGAGATTTGACCTTTTTTTGGTTTTATAAGCTTTCAATCATTTGAGAAATTTCCTTTCTCATATTACCCTATAAGTAACATCATCACTAGACAGAGATTTGACCTTTTGTTTGTTTTATAAGCTTTCAATCATTTGAGAAATTTACTTCCTCATATTACCCTGTAAGTAAATCATCATATTCTAGACGGAGGTCTACTGGCCAATAGGCTGGATAGAAGGCCTACTTATCCTTCAGGCAAAAATGCGTAGTCATTAAAAGTGAGAAGCGGGGTCAGGTTAGAGTACACAGGGTCCCACAAAAAGTCTACACATAATGTGAATGATATCTTTGCCCCGTTTTTACATGGGACAGCCCCTCTCTAGTGTAAAAGAGTAGATGATACACTAGAGGGGGCTGTCCCAAGTAAAAAAGGGCGGCCAATATGTCACTTCCCCATTTTATTTCAAGTCATTTTTTGGGAGAGAAGAAACATAGTTATTCTATTATACTAAAAATACCATAATAACATTTATATTTAAATTAATAACAATTATATATTCATTACTATAGGTTTTATTTCTGTCATCCTTGTGCACTCAATTGTTTGGGTAGCCCCAACTCCTACTTCCATTCCTCATTTCCTAATTCTTCATGTCAAACTAATATTATCAAACTATTTGACCTATAATTCTAATATTTTACACACTAAAAGTCTAAAACAATAGTAATAAGTTGAGTTTGTTGCCTATATATGTAAATACATCCATCAAATATCTACAACAAATGATACACTATTCTACCTTCAATATACCCGAACAACTATCAAAACTACAAAACCAACTTCACATGAAAATTAGTTCCATAAAAGGAGTCCTAAAATGAGAAAGAAAAGGAACACATTCGTAATTAATTTAGCCTACTGTAGACACCCCATTTTAACCGAACCCCAAAATTCCCGAAATCGAATAAAAATCATGAAGTCAAATAAAATCCCGAGCCAAATCCCAGAATTCCTGAAGGAGGTGGGCCCCAAGTGCAGAGAAAACTCAAAATGGTACCCACCCACTGGAGTACAAAATCCCTAAGAGGCTGCTAATATCCCTAGGAGTGCATTTATCAAAGCGGGCATGTGTTAAATCACTTTCCCATGTTAAGCAGGAGGGGAGTGAATTAGCCAGCTTGGGGTTGCTTAGAGAAGAGAGAGGTAATAAAATACCATTCCTTTTAAGAGAAGAAAAGCCAAATAGGGTATAGTGGCAAGAGGGTAAAATTGCCTTCTTCTTAGGGTATTTAGTAAAATGGACATTTTCTTCCTTTGCAAGCAACAGGCATGGGCCATTGGATCAAAGAGTTGAAGTGTAGGGCTTAGATCAATTAGAATATTCTAGGTTTTAGGGTTTCTAGGAGGGCATTAAGGCTAAAAAAGAGAGATGGATGGCTGAGATGTGAAGGCAACAAATGGATGGTCAGGATTAGAAGAAAAAAAACCTAGGTATAAATTTCCATGAGAGCTCGTGAGAAAAGGGAGGAGGATTTTCCCATTTTTTTAAGCAGGGAGGGAGAGAAGAAGGGAGCCCCATTTTCTTAGAGAAAAAAAGAAAAACAAAACAGACAGAGGAAGGAGGAGACCATCCAAACCAGCTCCACCACCGCCGTCAACCACAACCTCCAAAACCGAAACCCCTTTTTCACCTATTCCACCATTTTTCACCACCACCATTTCTTCATTTCCGCCACAATCTCCATTGATTCCGGCAAGCTTGCCGGAATCCGACCAAACCCAAACCCATCCTCAACCTTCAAACACCACCACCACCACCTCCTTTTGCAACCTCCCCCACTAGCTCCCTGTTTTCAAACCGAAATCTGTAGCAATAACCCTTCTCTGCAAGACCAGAGATTACCCAAACCCACATCAGAGCCACCATTTTTGCCAGCCACTTCGTCTTCTCCGAACCACCACCACCGTCCTCAACTTCTCCATTACCATCATCCTCCTCCCCCTCCTCCATCCGACCACCATCCTTAACTCTATCACCACCCTTGCTCTGTAATTTCAGCAACCCCACCACCACCACCGTTTGAACCCTCATCAACCTCCCCTGTTTTACCCATCCTTAGATCCCTATTTTTTTGCCCCACTTTTTGCAAACCCATTTCACCAAACCCCTTTCGTTTACAGAAAAAAAAAGAGTAGCGGAGAAAGGAAGGAAGGAATTTGGGTTTCATTTTTTTTAGGCCTCCCATCCCCTCCGATCATTGCCACCGGCTGGAATCCGGCAAGCCCATTTCCATCGAGCCACCACTAAAACCCTTTCCTCCTTCAGTTGCTTCAAAACCCATCTTCTCAAACCCTCAGCCACCAAGCTTAGGCCGAACCATCTTCTCCGGCAAAGTTGTGCTGGAATCCGGCTTCTTCCTTCTCCAATCTTCTCTTTTCCCTTATTTTAAACCCCATTTCCTCCATTAAAGACCTCAATCTCCACCATCTACCCTTTTCTTGAGCCCAAACCCCCAATCACGTTCATCATCTCCTTTTCATCTCAGAGTTTTGAAGCTCCATTTTCATTGAGAAACATGCGTAGGGAGAGAGATATGAGGGCTGCAAAAAAGGGGGGTTAGAGGTATTCCTGTTAGGGTTTATTAGAGAAAACTGAAGAGGAGAGGAAGATGGGACCAAGAAGGCCCGCCATAGCCACCATGCTCATCAATTCCATCACCCTCCCTTGCTGTCAAACCACCTCCTCTTCAAATTATTACCATCAGCCACCTCCAACCACCCCATCTGCAACTTCCTATCGAATTTAACCCAAATCCTATTCTCCACTACCTACGCCCCTTTTTCCTCACCTATAGTCACTGTGACCATCATCTCCACTGCTCATGCATTTAAATCCTTCATCGTTTGGACAAATGAATAGAAAAGATATTTTCTAAGGAGCTTTAATAAAGGGAAAAGAAGGCCAAAGTCCACCCACTTTGGACATCAACTCAGGTAAGGTTCTACCCTTCGATTTAGCATATGGTTCAAATGCGGATCATGTTTGCCATTCTAATTTAGGATTCCTTCTATTTGGGATAACTGCTTTCCTTGAATGATGATTCTGCCTTACATTATGATTGCGTGAAATCAATTTGGTCTTACTATATTGTTTGGTTTCACAAAGCTTTTGAGAAATGTAGTAATCTTTAAGGGCAGTTTTAATGACAGGAGATCGGACAAGTTTAGTGCCATTCTCTAAGCAGAGCAATGTTGACGTTTTGTTAATTGTGCGAACTCAACTTGTCCTTTCCATTAGAATGGGTGTCTAGAAGCTGTTCTTCTAAATATGAGATGATTTTGATGGTTGTATTGGATAGAAGAGACAGGATGAATTAGTGTTATTTTAGAAAGTGCAGTTGGGGTGACATAACTGCCCTAAGGTAGAATTGGAGGGCTGATACTTGCACCACTTAATTGTGAGAGCACTGTTATATTGTTTGGCACTCATCAGTTTTAATGGATGGCTCATATACATGTTGTCTCATTCACACATTTTGACAGAAAACTGTATAACAGTGTTACTAGTAAACTCTGCCAAATGTTGTGGTGTGAATATTGGTTGTCGGATGTTGGTATTGGCACTACTTCGTCCTAATGAGTACACCAAATTCATTTCCTGTTGAGGGCACTCCTAGCTCATTTCTATCACTTCAATGGTAGATCCCTTCACCATGATTATGTCTTAGTTTTTTGTTTCTCAATCATCAAGGGCGGGCTTAGCTTAAATGTTACCTTTCATCTTGGCAATCTTGATCTTTGTATCCTTACCCCTTTGCCCTTCATGTCTCTTTCCATATCTCTTCGTTTCTCATGGGCGTAGGGATTTTCCCTTCTTGGAGGCCATCCTTTCTTACAGGGCTTAAGGATTCCTTCCTCTCTGAGATGATCATTTTCTCCAAGGTTAGGGATTCACTTCTTCCCTTCTTCGGGTTCATGTTTTCACACGTTCCTTGGGATTCTCTTCGCATTTCGGAATCCCCATCGATTTTGGGAGCACTCTCGTCGGGTTTAGGCGATGACGGACGGCAACCTCTTGAGCCAAAAACCCCCTTTCGATCAAAAGGGATAAAAATACATAAAAATCAAATAACAAAAATCCAAAAAACACAAAAGCGTTTTTCGAAAAGCTGTTTCGAACTACGTTGGCTTGATCCCTTTCTACAGGGTACGTAGGCAGCTTGGGATTGTCATCCCAAGTTCAGTCAAATTTTTCAATAAAATTATTTCAACCTTTCAAAAAAAATCATTTCAGCATCCAAAAATATCTTTCAAGCTTTTCTCAAAAATACAAAAACCAAAATGGGCAAGGATGGCGATTGCCAGGTCACTCGGAGCCTTCTTTTCATTTCATTTCCGATTTTGATCGTGGTTTGCCGGTTTTATCGGTTTTCCGACGTTTTATCGGGTTTTGGGATGGGCGACGACATAGCGTGGCCCCTTTACAGGGATTGTCCTCGCTGAGCCCAACGATAGGCTATGACGATCGCGAAACTTGTCCGATCTTTAGCGGATCAGGATCACTGAGCTCGATTCCCTTAGAATCGCTCCCTGAGTCTATCGTATGTCCCATTTTCTTTTCCCTGGCATTTTGGGTTTGCGCATACCGTCTATTTTCTGATTCCTTTCTTCCCTCGCATCTTTTAGTTTATCGTGTGTTTGTCTTTGGTTCCTTGTGTGTTTACTTTCAGCTTGCTTATTCCTTGTGCGTTTAGTTTCACATGCTTAGCTGTAGAAATTTACTTCTTTTCTGCTTATCATATCTGCTATTACTTGCTTAGCTATAGATGTGCATGCGGATGTTATTGCTTTCCTAGATGTGATGGGTTAGAAGTAGATGCGGTGAGTTAGGATTTGGATGTTTATCTTCTTTTGCCCATCCCCGGGTCATGCATGCTTAGATAGACATTTTTTCGGGGATACTCGTTCCCATTTCACATGATTTTAGCCCAAAACTCTTCAAAATTAATTAAAAATGGAATAAGAGACCATGTGCTTGCACTTGGGCGAATTGGGGGCGCTTAACACCTTCCCCATTCGTCATCAGGCACGGACTTTTGTATCTCTGGTTATCCGTTGCAACAGAGTATTTCATGGGATCCAAGGCCTATTTCTTTGGATGGCGACTCTTCTTTGTTATAGGTACACCTTGGTTCCGAGCTAGTCCTTGAATCGAGAGGTATCTCATTTATATCGCCACCCATGTTGTGAGTGGCACCATTTCGAGAGTTCCTTGGTAGAGCTCTCCTTCACATTGTGGAGATCTTAGAGGACAGGCGCGGGATCTCGTGTCCCTCGCCCAACCGTCCTCGGGATCGGGGTCCACAGGCTGGCGACTCTGCTGGGGAGTTCTTGGAACATTGCCTAACTCTGTAAAAATGCCATTTTTACTAATTTTGAAGAAATTTGGATTAAAATCGTTTTAAATGGGAACCTTTTCCGTTAGAATCCAGGGGCACCAAGTAGGTGCGTAAATAAAACGAGGGATTCACACACTGCACAACATGCATTATCATATTCTTTATTTCTTTCATTGTTTTTTATTGTTGGCTCCATGGGATAGATACAGTACATGCCGGATGGTAAGTCATTACCTAGATGGGATTATTGTATCTATTACCAAGCTATGCGCCGGTGCTGCAGCCGTAAACACTAGGCGTACTTGTGTTTACAGCAGCCGATGAGCAATGAAGCATACTATGTATAACATTGGGCGTACTTTTGTTATACATATTAAGTATGGTTCATACGCATAGTACCCGATAGATTGAGTCCGGAGCCCTACTTTGTTTTATATATTATGTATATACATACCGACTTGGTGAAATCCAACTAGGAAGTGCACGTGTTTATATATATATATATATATATTGCATTCATATGGGGATGAACATGTGTTGCTTACACATGTGGAACTTAGAGTTAGGAGCCTTGACCCATTTATAGACTAGGGTAGTTCACCTCGTGTGGCTACAAATGCGGTCATGGTACACTCACTTGTCTGTCATGAGTCGAGACTTCCTTGACTCCGCTAGATTAGACTAGGGTTGGTGCCCTTGGTTAGGGTGTATATATATGTACATATATTTATTACTAGATTAGGGTTTGCTTCATAGCTAGGTTTTCTTTCCTAATCTAATCCATTTTTCCCGTCCATCCGTCTTTTGGATTATGATCATATCATTGGTTTCACATCATTATCTTTATAGCCATGATCTATCTTCCCTGAGCTGGACCCTTTGATCAAGATCGCTCTGCATGCCAATCATGAGTCTACTTTGCCATTATCACTACCAGAGTGTGTGTGTTCTTACTGAGAGCCATGTTTCATCTTGACCTTGTCGGCATATTCTTTATGCTTGATTGCCGAGACCCTCCTTGTACAGTCGTTATGCTGCCGGATTTTCCCCAAAAACCTTAGCGTAACCATTATCCTTTAGGGTTATTGATAAACCATGTGCTTACCATACCATATCTCCTAGTACAGCTGTTATGCTGCCGGATTTTCTCTAAATACATTGAGTGTGGTCATTATCCTTTTAGGCTTGTTGACAAATCATGTACTTACCTTATCACATCCCTTTGCACAGTCGTTATGCTGTCGGATTTTACCCAGAATATATTGAGCGTGACCGTTATCCTTTAGGGTTATTGATGAACCGTGAGCTTACCTTACCATGATCCTTCTATGGGCCGTCATGCTGCCAGATTTTATTTAAAACCTTCTGAATATGGCTTTATGCTTTACTGTTAGTAATAAACCATGAGTTTACTATGCCATGATCCTTTTGTAAGGCCGTTATGCTGTCGGATTTTTATCTGAAACACCATGTGTGATGGTTATCCGTTTAGGTTTGATGGACCGTCATAACCCTTCTTACAATTGTTGTACTGCTGGTTCTTATCCAGAGGAGAGATGTGTTTGTATTACCTCTTGTTTCAATTTGTGCATAACATTCTTTCTGATTATCTTAATTTAAATTAGTGTTCTTACTTCCATTTCAGGAGTCTGAGTTAAGCAATAGCCATTGCTTCGAAAAAAGTTACCATTTCGCAGCCTACTTGGTCCCGGCAATCTTCTACGTCGAGGCTAAGTCGTAGATCTTCTTCGCCTATCTCACCAGCTTTATTTCCGCTTGTCCTCCCTAGTCTTAACCAAATGGCTGAGTCAAATGAGATGTTGGCTGAAATGAGAGACATGATGAGAAACCTCACAAGAGAGGTATCTACCTTAAAGGAAGAGGTTACTCAGTTGAAAAGTGAGAAAGCCGCTACCTCAAAAGCACCTGTGGTCCAAAATCCTCCTAATGTGATTCCAGGCTTTGTGCGGTCTGTCATCTCTCCCGAAGATGATTTCTTTGACGAGCAGTATGTAGAGGAGAACTGTCTGCCGCAATCAGCCAAGCTAGGCAAAGAGAAAGAATTGGTCGATAAAGTTGAAAAATTGACCCAGCAAGTTGAAAGCATGCAAGTTAAGGGACCAAAGAAGGTCAATATGTCTGATTTTCCCATTTTCCCTGGTGTCACCCTTCCTCCAAAATTCAGAATGCCAGACTTTGATAAATATGATGGGACGGGGTGCCCGTGGAGTCATCTGAGGTCGTTCATTTCAAATTTAGAAGGGTATGGGCTGTCTTCAGAGCAAATCGCTAAAGTGTTTTCGATGTCTCTAACAGGAGTAGCTAAGAAGTGGTTCCTTCATCTGAAACCCGAAGAACTTGGAACTTTAGACGAAATTGCTAAGAAGTTCGTTGAGCAATTCTCGATGGAAGAAGGGATAGAGGTTACAAAGAGGGATCTAAAAGCAATCAAGCAAGGACCCCAGGAAACATTTACGTCTTTTGTAAGAAGATGGAGGAGAAAAGCGGCCCAGATGACTAACCGCCCTTCTGAAGAAGATCAGATCAAAATTGTGGTCAAGAACCTGTCTCCGCAGTATTACCACTTCATGGCGACGCAGTATTACTCTGATTTCAATCACTTGATCAAGACAGGAACCATAACTGAAGATGCGTTGTTGAAGGGTTCTCTGGCGAAGTCATCTTTTGATCCAAGGAATGGAAAGAAACCAATGGTAGCTTCAAAGCCTGAAGTTAACAATGTGGTTGCTGCGCGCCCCATGAGAAGAGTTGTAGCAGAGACAGAGCAGTCAGCGAGGAAAGCGCCAAGGCATTTTGATCCGCTACCTTACCCTTTATCTGTCGCTCTCAAGAAGTTACTAAGAGACAAAAAGATCACTCTCTTAGAACCGAGACTTCCACCACCTATTCTCCCAAGATATTGGCGTGAAGATCAGCATTGTGCATATCATCAAGGAACAGGGCACCTAACAGATAACTGTATGGCCTTGAGGCATAAAATTCAGGATATGATAGAAGCGAAAAAAATTGCTGTATTTATGCCAAATACTGCCCGGAATCCATTACCAGCTCACGCTGCGCGCCCTCCACCTACAGTTGGGGCGGTTTTTACTGAAGAGCCTATTCTTGACCCTGCTTCCTTGATTTGTGCTATCGCTTCCGATTCACCGACTGTCTTGGCATTTGGCGAGGAAGTTGAAGAAGTAGAAGAAGAGAAACCTTATGTGCTGGGCGGAGATGAAGATGACTATGCCGAGTCTTCTGGTGGTCCCTATATTCTTCAATGTGATGGAGAGGAAGTCCCAGATGTCGCTCCGTATGTTCTAAGCTTTGATGATGATGACTTTGATTTCTTGAACGATCAATGTGACGAAGTCCGCCATGTTACTCGAGGTGGGCGAATTTTCAAACCCGTCGAGTTAGGAGCTGAGAACCCAGCTGAAGTCGTAAGAGCCGCAGAAGCGCAGAAGCAGAACAAGCTGAGTTGCGAAGAAGAGGATGAGAGTCTTTTACGTCAACTTAAAAAGACCCAGGCTAATATTTCAATTTGGGGTTTGCTTATGGCTTCCCCAAAGCACCGTCAAGTTGTTCTAAGAGAGTTGAATGCTGCACAGGTCTCTGTAGATATCACATCTGATGAGCTGGTTGGTTTGGTAGCGATGGCTAGGGTGTCCAAGACTCTTTCTTTCACTGATGAAGATCTGACATCTGAGGGTCACAATCATACGCGTCCACTGAAAATCACTGTTATTTGTAACGGGAAGAAGGTCCCAGATGTATTAGTTGACAACGGGTCAGCACTGAACGTATGTCCGTTAGCCACTGCTACTGTTCTTGGATTTGGGCCGAATGACTTTATCCCTTCTGAGCAAGGAATTTTGGCATATGACGGTACCAGGCGCGATGTTATTGGAACACTAGCAACCGAAATTCTGATAGGAGGAGAAATCTTTGAAGTAGAGTTCCAAGTGCTCGATATCAAAGCATCTTTCCTTCTTTTGCTTGGCCGACCTTGGCTCCATAAGGTTGGAGTTATCCCTTCTTCACTGCACCAGAAACTGAAGTTCATCAGAAACAACAGGGTGATAACAGTCAAGGGTGATCCTGATTTGGAGGTAGGCCAAATTTCGCAAGAGGGTACCTCAGAAAAGAAAGGTGATATTAGTCTGACCGGGTTCTCTGTAGAAGTCACAGCCATCATTTGAGAAAGCAAAGAATGAAGAGATTTTGTTCCTCACCAGCACTAATCCCCGGGTTGTAAAGATGATGCGTAAACAGGGGTACCTTTCCGGTGCAGGTCTGGGTCGCAATCATCAGGGGATAGTCGAATGGCCTGTAATGAGAGAATGAAGGGTTGTTCGGACTCGGATATGAACCTTCTCGTGATGAGAATAGAGAAATGAGAAATTACATGCGGAAATGGTCCGAGCTCCGTCGTCAGGGTCTAGAGCCGCCGATGAAACCGTTTAGTCTGATCAAAAATGGTAAGTACCGCAGAGAGGGAGATGACTTTGCATTCTGTGGGTTCGCAGAGTCGTGGGTTGATGAGTTAACAGGGCAAGAGCTGCCGGGGTTTGAGATATTTTTCGATATGGAGCTGCCAGATGAGTACCCGAGTTTGCAGATTCATGAGATCGAACCAGAGATTGATTGGGCTGATATCCTTGAGCCGTGTTTTCTGAATTCCCTGTTCTAGGTTGAGTTACCGATTGTAGCCATGATCGGAGGAGATGCGCTGATCCTTGATCCTGAAAGCCTTATCACCCCAGCCGAGGGACCTCTCACGAACTGGAGTTCCCAGGTCATACCCCAAGTCGTCATCCAGTACAGTCCTGTTTCTATCAAAGAGTCTGTTGTCTCTAGCTATATGTCCATTTCCAAGTCAAAAATAGATTTTGCTATATCTGATGTTTCTTTTGATGCAGGTACAGTTGTGATCGAGCCGGTTGATGAGGAGTCTTCTGATGCCGGTGTTCAGTCCGATGCAGAGTCCGTTGCATCTTCCATTGAGTCTATCGAGTTTGTCGAGTCTGTTCATACGATAGTCCAGTCTGATGAGTCTGTAAAGATTTCTAAGGATTTCAATACTGAGCCCATTGAAGGCGCGTCAACAGATGTAACTTCGATTTCTTTGAATGAAATAAAAGACTCTTCTTTTTATTCGCATGTCTCTACTTCAATTTCTGCTTCTTTATCTGATCAAATTGATAATAATAATAATCAAAACTCCCCCTCTAATGAGGATGCCGACGAAACTCCCCCTGAAATCAAATACATGATTAGGCAGGAGGAGCAGCGTCGAGCAGAACCATTCGAAGAGGAAATCGAGACCATCAATATCGGTGATGAAACCCTAATTCGGGAAATTCGAATTGGCAAAACATTAACTCCCGAAGAGCGTGCGGAATTAATTGCCCTATTAAAGGAATTCAAAGAAGTTTTCGCTTGGTCCTGTGATGACATGCCGGGATTAAGTGAAGACATTGTTCAACATAGACTTCCCCTAATCTCGGGTGCCAGGCCGAAAAAGCAAAAGCTTCGAAAAATGAAACCAGAGTGGGACTTGCTAGTCAAAGATGAAGTGCAGAAACAATTGGATGTTGGCTTTATACAAGTTGTTGAATACCCTGAATGGCTAGCCAACATAGTACCGGTGCCCGAAAAGGACGGAAAAGTCAAAATGTGTGTGGATTTCAGAGATCTGAACGAAGCAAGTCCGAAAGATGATTTTCCTTTGCCACACATTGACATCTTGGTGGACAACACAGCAGGCCATGCTCTCCTTTCATTTATGGATGGATTCTCGGGATACAACCAGATCAAGATGGCTCCTGAGGACATGATCAAGACGGCCTTCATCACTCAATGGGGGACATATTGTTACAGAGTTATGCCATTTGGACTCAAAAATGCTGGAGCAACATATCAGAGGGCTGCTACCACTTTACTGCATGACATGATACACAAAGAGGTCGAAGTATATGTTGATGACATGATCGTTAAAGCGAAGACCAGGGAAGAGCACGCAGGGACATTGAGAAAGTTCTTCCAGCGACTCCAAAAGTTCAAGCTCCGTCTCAACCCGAATAAGTGTGTATTTGGGGTTACGTCAGGAAAACTGCTGGGATTCTTGGTCAGCCAGAGAGGGATTGAAGTAGATCCGCTGAAAATCAAAGCTATCCAAGAAATGGCGCCTCCAAAGACCGAGAAGCAGATCCGTGGGTTCTTAGGGAAGGTCCAGTATTTGAGAAGGTTCATTGCACAGTTGACAACGACTTGTGAACCGATTTTCAAGCTCTTAAAGAAGAATGCTTCAAAGAAATGGAACGAAGAGTGTCAAGAAGCTTTCGAGAAAATCAAGCAGTGTTTGGCTTTACCACCAGTTTTGTCACCAATCATACCAGGACAACAGATGTTGCTGTACTTGTCTGTTACTGACACAGCAATGGGGTGTATGTTAGCGCAGCAAGACCAGGAGTCAAAGTGAGAAAGAGCCATTTACTACGTCAGCAAGAAAATGTTGGAGTACGAGCAGAAGTACACCATTCTTGAGAAGACTTGTCTAGCACTGGTTTGGGCTACTCAGAAGCTGAGGCATTATTTGTTATCGAATAGGGTTCTTCTACTCTCACGGATGGACCAATTGAAATATTTGTTCGAGAAGCCAGCTCTCACCGGAAGAACCGCCAGGTGGTTGTTGTTATTGTCTGAGTTCGATATCACTTATGTCACTCAGAAGTCAATTAAGGGGCGTGTGATAGCTGAACAGTTAGCCGATTCACCAGCAGAAAATAATGAGTTTTTGAAAGCAGAGTTTCCAGATGAGGAGATAATGACTGTGGAAGATGAAGTTCCAGACACAAAGTGGTTGATGTACTTCGATGGAGCAGTCAACAATCGAGGCCAAGGTGTAGGGGCGGTGTTGGTGTCACCAAGAAAAGAGTATATCCCTATATCCATCAAGCTTCAATTCAAGTGCACAAACAATATGGCAGAATACGAGGCGTGTATCGCAGGTTTGGAAGCAGCTATGGCCTTGCACATTCAGGACCTAGATGTATTCGGGGACTCAATTCTGATTATCTGTCAAACCAACGGAAACTGGAAAACAAGAGACGATAAGTTGATCCCGTATAATACGTACCTAGAGTCTCTGGTCAGAAAATTCAGAAATATCACATTCACTCACCTATCTCGAACAAAGAATCATTTTGCGGATGCATTAGCTACTCTGGCTTCAATGCTCGATATTTCTGCGGCAATGGAGGTTCAACCATTAGAAGTACGGCTTCAATGGGCCCCATCACATGTTAACACTATTGAAATAGCAGCGAGATGTTCAGATGGCAAGCCTTGGTACACAGATATCAAAAACCTCATCTTATGCAAGGGGCATCCACCGGAAGCTTCTGGAAAAGAGCGAAGGTCTCTTCAGAAATTGGCCGCTAACTTTATCATCTGTGGTGAGGAGTTGTACAGAAGGTCGTTCGATGGAATCCAACTTTTGTGTATAGATGAGGATCAAGCCGCAGAACTCATAGAGCAGACACACGAAGGAGTCTGTGGACCTCACATGAACGGAAAGATGCTGTCAAAGAAGATTCTCAGACTTGGTTATTACTGGCCGACAATGGAAGCAGATTGCTACGCCTATGTGAAGAAATGTCACAAATGTCAGGTCTACGCCAATCTCATCCATGTGCCGCCTTCTCAGTTGCATTCTCTCACTTCACCGTGGCCGTTCTCAGTATGGGGAATAGATATCATCGGGAAGATAAGTCCGAAGTCTTCTAGT
This sequence comes from Tasmannia lanceolata, assembly GCF_043159265.1. Classification (NCBI taxonomy): domain Eukaryota; kingdom Viridiplantae; phylum Streptophyta; class Magnoliopsida; order Canellales; family Winteraceae; genus Tasmannia; species Tasmannia lanceolata. The sequence goes on along the minus strand of NW_027518680.1, from coordinate 47,485,065 downwards.
GGGCATGAGTATATCTTGGTTGCCATTGATTACTTCACAAAATGGATAGAAGCTGCTTCGTATGCGTCATTGACCTCGGCTTCTGTTGCAAAGTTCATCAAAGCAAATATTATTTGTAGATATGGAGTACCACATGAACTAATTTCAGACAATGGGTCCCATTTCAAGAAGGAGGTGGCACGCTTGTGTGAGGAGTTTAAGATCAAGCATCATAAGTCTTCGCCCTATAGACCTCAAACGAACGGAGCTGTTGAAGCTGCTAATAAAAACATCAAAGTGATCATCAGCAAGATGACCGAGACTTACAAAGATTGGTCGAACAAGCTCCCGTATGCTTTGTGGGCCTATAGGACGTCAATCAGGTCCTCTATAGGTGCAACTCCGTATTCTCTGGTGTACGGAATGGAAGCTGTTTTGCCTGTTGAACTGCGAATTCCCTCCCTGAGAGTGATGATGGAAGCTGGGTTGCCAGAATCTGTTTGGGCTCAAGCCAGATATCAAGAGTTACAAATGATTGACGAAAAGAGGCTGAAAGCATTGTACCATGTTCAGGGGTATCAGCGCCGTGTTGAGAGAGCCTTCAACAAGAAAGTTCGTGTTCGAGACCTCAAGAAGGGAGATCTTGTTCTGAAATCCTTCCGGGCACCGGTATATGATCCCAGGGGTAAATTCAAGCAGAAATGGTCAGGTCCATACATTGTTGACGAAGTCTCCTGCCTGGAAAAGCCATCAGACTCCTCGATGAAAATGGAGAAAAGCTAACAGAGCCAACAAACCTTGACCAACTCAAGAAATACCATGCTTAAAGCACCAGAAGGCCTTCCTTGGCCGACCAGAGCTTCAAACCAAAAATCCTTACTTAACATATCAAAAGAAATCATTTGCAAAACCCTTTTGAGCTTACACAAAATCAAAATCATTCTCTTTTCAAAACCCATAAATCAGGGGCATTTGTGCCTTGAACTACGCACGACCTGATCATCATCCTTTGGGGGTACGTAGGCAGTCTGGCTAGTCCGGATTCGGTCGAAACCTTGGAAAACTTATCAAAACTCCGGTCTTTCAAACCCTAACCTACCTAAAAAGTCCTTTCGGTGCAATAGGCAAAGGTTTGTGGCTAAAAAAAAAAAAAAAAAAAGGGGAAGAAGAAAAAGAAAAAAGAAAAAAATGGAGTCTGAAGACCTGTTAGATTGAAAACCCGCAAGGGCGATCTAAGCAAAAGTTAGGGTCATTCACCTACTAAGTTGAAAACCCGAAAGGGCGGCTTAGGCAAAAATCAAGATGTGAGCCTGCTGGATTGAAAACTCGCAAGAGCAATTCAGGCAAAAACTAAGGCAAGCGGTCCGCTAGATTGAAAACCTGAAAAGGCGATCTGGTCGGTGGCAGTGATTTCTAAAGAGGCTGAACAACTGGAGGCAGACAAGACTTATAACCCAGTAATGGCATCATCAAAATCTGAATAGTGCCAGCATGACTTGCTTTGATCTTCCTCTAAATGAGGGGCATTTAAGACTAAGCAATCGAAAGGGTTTACTGACCATGACGGTAATACCGAACAGGGAATGAATCACTTTTAAGCATGGTATTCGATTCACTCTAAGAGTGGTTGACCTTCACCATTTAAAATATTTGTCAGGTCAAGAAGCAAGTTAAGTCTTTCTTGAAATCCAAGTCCTGCGTTTGTCAATGTCGTTTACTTGTCACTTGTCGAAGTCTGTCGCGTGTCAAGTAAAAACCTCCAAAGTCTTGTATGGTCTGTACCTTTCCCAGAGCTGGGGTGACAGGCACCAAAGCAAGAAGTCTCTTCTCCGGAAGACAGGTTAAATCAGAACAAGGTTCAGAAGAATAGCAGGCTATCAGGCCTATTGAATTTTGTCAGCTGGCAGATTTGAAAGAGACCTTTCAGGCAGAATTGATCTCATTGTTGTCATGTTTCCTCTACACAAAGCTTTGTAAATCCAATATTCATGAAATTAAATATTTGTTTCCCTGCATTTGTATTGCTTTATTAAGACTCTAGTCATGGAAGTATAAAATAACTAGGGGCATCTTTTATGACTTGGCAAATCACGCCAAGTCATAAAAGCTGTCAAATCCACAAGGACAATCAGAATAAACCAATGTCTCCAACAAGTTGAGATGGGAGAAGCTCGAGCACATCTTGAGTCAAACCTCCACATTCCCCAGCTAAGCCTACTCTATAGTCAGCTCATCAGCAAGGCTAGTCCCCAATGGAGTCTAGCACCTACCTCCCAGAGAGTCCGCTGGCAACTGCTCAAAGCGTTCAATCCCCAGCAAAACCCAATTCCTTAAAAAAGGGTCAATATCCAAAATCCCAGCAAATCATGAGAGTCTGGTCCTCAGCAAGGAACTCGCACTCCCATTTTCTCGGCAAGAGACAAAGCAATTCTCAAGGGGATTAATCTGAATCAATCAATCGATCCAAATCAATTAATCAATCCAACAAGCATAAAAAAAAAGGTTCCTGCTTCTTTGGAGAGACAAAGTAATCTCCAAAGAAATCAATCCAAATCAATCGATCCAAATCAATCAATCAATCAAAAGCAGGAGAGTATCAATCTTTTCATAAGAGTTGTACTCGATCAAATTTTCATTTGCTTGTTACTGCGTGAGGGTTCCGCATAACAACGCTTTCCCTTTTGATTAGTGCGTGAGGGTTCCGCCTAATTAAAATTCCATCTTTTGTTACTGTGTGAGGGTTCCACATAACAAATTTCCATTGCTTGTTACTATGTGAGGGTTCCGCATAACAACGCTTTCCCTTTTGATTAGTGCGTGAGGGTTCCGCCTAATTAAAATTCCATCTTTTGTTACTGTGTGAGGGTTCCACATAACAAATTTCCATTGCTTGTTACTGCGTGAGGGTTCCGCATAACAACGCTTTCCCTTTTGATTAGTGCGTGAGGGTTCCGCCTAATTAAAATTCCATCTTTTGTTACTGTGTGAGGGTTCCTCATAACAAATTTTCATTCGCTTGTTACTGCGTGAGGGTTCCGCACAACAGAGCTTTTCCTTTTGATTAATGCGTGAGGGTTCCGCCTAATTAAATTCCACGTTTGTTACTATGAGAGCATCTAAGCCCGTTCTCATACGGCATCTAAGCCCGTTCTCATACGGCATCTAAGCCCGTCTCATACGGCATCCAAGCCCGTTTCATACGGCATCTGAGCTCGTTCTCATACGGCATCCAAGCCCGTTCTCGCGCGGCGGATGCCATCCTGAGGAATCCTTTCTAAAGACCCCCGAGGCATCCATCCTTTCCAAAGTCCCTCGAGGCATCCCAGTTGTGTAAGACCCCATAGGCATTTGATCCTTCCCAGAGTTCAATCGTCGTAAAATCATTTTCTTTATGTTTTCCTTCTTTAACCAAATTTTCGGGGCAGGACAAAATGCGTCGTCCTTTTGGCTTTGGCATTCGTGCGATAAGCACCCTCTGCCAAAGAGGGGCATCTGTAGACACCCCATTTTGACCGAACCCCAAAATTCCCGAAATCGAATAAAAATCATGAAGTCGAATAAAATCCCGAGCCAAATCCCAGAATTCCTGAAGGAGGTGGCCCCAAGTGCAGAGAAAACTCAAAATGGTACCCACCCACTGGAGTACAAAATCCCTAAGAGGCTGCTAATATCCCTAGGAGTGCATTTATCAAAGCGGGCGTGTGTTAAATCACTTTCCCATGTTAAGCAGGAGGGGAGTGAATTAGCCAGCTTGGGGTTGCTTAGAGAAGAGAGAGGGAATAATATACCATTCCTTTTAAGAGAAGAAAAGCCAAATAGGGTATAGTGGCAAGAGGGTAAAATTGCCTTCTCCTTGGGGTATTTAGTAAAATTGACATTTTCTTCCTTTGCAAGCAACAGGCATGGGCCATTGGATCAAAGAGGTGAAGTGTAGGGCTTAGATCAATTAGAATATTCTAGGTTTTAGGGTTTCTAGGAGGGCATTAAGGCTAAAAAAGAGAGATGGATGGCTGAGATGTGAAGGCAACAAATGGATGGTCAGGATTAGAAGAAAAAAAACCTAGGTATAAATTTCCATGAGAGCTCGTGAGAAAAGGGAGGAGGATTTTCCCATTTTTTTAAGCAGGGAGGGAGAGAAGAAGGGAGCCCCATTTTCTTAGAGAAAAAAAAAACAAAACAGACAGAGGAAGGAGGAGACCGGCCAAACCAACTCAACCACCGCCGTCAACCACCACCTCCAAAACCGAAACCCCTTTTTCACCTCTTCCACCATTTTTCACCACCACCATTTCTTCATTTCAGCCACAATCTCCATTGATTCCGGCAAGCTTGCCGGAATCCGACCAAACCCAAACCCATCTTCAACCTTCAAACACCACCACCACCACCTCCTTTTGCAACCTCCCCCACTAGCTCCCTGTTTTCAAACCAAAATCTGTAGCAATAACCCTTCTCTGCAAGACCAGAGATTACCCAAACCCACATCAGAGCCACCATTTTTGCCAGCCACTTCGTCTTCTCCGAACCACCACCACCGTCCTCAACTTCTCCATTACCATCATCCTCCTCCCCCTCCTCCATCCGACCATCATCCTCCACCACCACCATCCTTAACTCTATCACCACCCTTGCTCTGTAATTTCAGCAACCCCACCACCACCACCGTTTGAACCCTAATCAACCTCCCCTGTTTTACCCATCCTTAGATCCCTATTTTTTTGCCCCACTTTTTGCAAACCCATTTCACCAAACCCCTTTCGTTTACAGAAAAAAAAAAGAGTAGCGGAGAAAGGAAGGAAGGAATTTGGGTTTCATTTTTTTTAGGCCTCCCCATCCCCTCCGATCATTGCCACCGGCCGGAATCCGGCAAGCCCATTTCCATCGAGCCACCACTAAAACCCTTTCCTCCTTCAGTTGCTTCAAAGCCCATCTTCTCAAACCCTCAGCCACCAAGCTTAGGCTGAACCATCTTCTCCGGCAAAGTTGTGCCGGAATCCGGCTTCTTCCTTCTCCAATCTTCTCTTTTCCCTTATTTTAAACCCCATTTCCTCCATTGAAGACCTCAATCTCCACCATCTACCCTTTTCTTTAGCCCAAACCCCCAATCACGTTCATCATCTCCTTTTCATCTCAGAGTTTTGAAGCTCCATTTTCATTGAGAAACATGCGTAGGGAGAGAGATATGAGGGAAAAAGGGGGGTTAGAGGTATCCCTGTTAGGGTTTATTAGAGAAAACTGAAGAGGAGAGGAAGATGGGACCAAGAAGGCCCGCCATAGCCACCATGCTCATCAATTCCATCACCCTCCCTTGCTGTCAAACCACCTCCTCTTCAAATTATTACCATCAGCCACCTCCAACCACCCCATCTGCAACTTCCTATCGAATTTAACCCAAATCCTATTCTCCACTACCTACGCCCCTTTTTCCTCACCTATAGTCACTGTGACCATCATCTCCACTGCTCATGCATTTAAATCCTTCATCGTTTGGACAAATGAATAGAAAAGATATTTTCTAAGGAGCTTTAATAAAGGGAAAAGAAGGCCAAAGTCCACCCACTTTGGACATCAACTCAGGTAAGGTTCTACCCTTCGATTTAGCATATGGTTCAAATGCGGATCATGTTTGCCATTCTAATTTAGGATTCCTTCTATTTGGGATAACTGCTTTCCTTGAATGATGATTCTGCCTTACATTATGATTGCGTGAAATCAATTTGGTCTTACTATATTGTTTGGTTTCACAAAGCTTTTGAGAAATGTAGTAATCTTTAAGGGCAGTTTTAATGACAGGAGATCGGACAAGTTTAGTGCCATTCTCTAAGCAGAGCAATGTTGACGTTTTGTTAATTGTGCGAACTCAACTTGTCCTTTCCATTAGAATGGGTGTCTAGAAGCTGTTCTTCTAAATATGAGATGATTTTGATGGTTGTATTGGATAGAAGAGACAGGATGAATTAGTGTTATTTTAGAAAGTGCAGTTGGGGTGACATAACTGCCCTAAGGTAGAATTGGAGGGCTGATACTTGCACCACTCAATTGTGAGAGCACTGTTATATTGTTTGGCACTCATCAGTTTTAATGGATGGCTCATATACATGTTGTCTCATTCACACATTTTGACAGAAAACTGTATAACAGTGTTACTAGTAAACTTTGCCAAATGTTGTGGTGTGAATATTGGTTGTTGGATGTTGGTATTGGCACTACTTCGTCCTAATGAGTACACCAAATTCATTTCCTGTTTAGGGCACTCCTAGCTCATTTCTATCACTTCAATGGTAGATCCCTTCACCATGATTATGTCTTAGTTTTTTGTTTCTCAATCATCAAGGGCGGGCTTAGCTTAAATGTTACCTTTCATCTTGGCAATCTTGATCTTTGTATCCTTACCCCTTTCCCCTTCATGTCTCTTTCCATATCTCTCCATTTTTCATGGGCGTAAGGATTTTCCCTTCTTGGAGGCCATCCTTTCTTACAGGACTTAAGGATTCCTTCCTCTCTGAGATGATCATTTTCTGCAGGGTTAGGGATTCACTTCTTCCCTTCTTCGGGTTCATCTTTTCACACGTTCCTTGGGATTCTCTTCGCATTTCGGAATCCCCATCGATTTTGGGAGCACTCTCGTCGGGTTTAGGCGATGACGGACGGCAACCTCTTGAGCCAAAAACCCCCTTTCGATCAAAAGGGATAAAAATACATAAAAATCAAATAACAAAAATCCAAAAAACAAAAAAGCGTTTTTCGAAAAGCTGTTTCGAACTACGTTGGCTTGATCCCTTTCTACAGGGTACGTAGGCAGCTTGGGATCGTCATCCCAAGTTCAGTCAAATTTTTCAATAAAATTATTTCAACCATTCAAAAAAAATCATTTTAGCATCCAAAAATATCTTTCAAGCTTTTCTCAAAAATACAAAAGCCAAAATGGGCAAGGATGGTGATTGCCAGGTCACTCGGAGCCTTCTTTTCATTTCATTTCCGATTTTGATCGTGGTTTGCCGGTTTTATCGGTTTTCTGATGTTTTATCGGGTTTTGGGATGGGCGACGACATAGCGTGGCCCCTTTACAGGGATTGTCCTCGCTGAGCCCAACGATAGGCTATGACGATCGCGAGACTTGTCCGATCTTTAGCGGATCAGGATCACTGAGCTCGATTCCCTTAGAATCGCTCCCTGAGTCTATCGTATGTCCCATTTTCTTTTCCCTGGCATTTTGGGTTTGCGCATACCGTCTATTTTCTGATTCCTTTCTTCCCTCGCATCTTTTAGTTTATCGTGTGTTTGTCTTTTGTTCTTTATGTGTTTACCTTCAGCTTGCTTATTCCTTGTGCGTTTAGTTTCACATGCTTAGCTGTAGACATTTACTGCTTTTCTGCTTATCATATCTGCTATTACTTGCTTAGCTATAGCTGTGCATGCGAATGTTATTGCTTTCCTAGATGTGTTGGGTTAGAAGTAGATGCGGTGAGTTAGGATTTGGATGTTTATCTTCTTTTGCCCATCCCCGGGTCATGCATGCTTAGATAGACGTTTTTTCGGGGATACTCGTTCCCATTTCACATGATTTTAACCCAAAACTCTTCAAAATTAATTAAAAATGGCATAAGAGACCATGTGCTTGCACTTGGGCGAATTGGGGGCGCTTAACACCTTCCCCGTTCGTCATCAGGCACGGACTTTTGTATCTCTGGTTATCCGTTGCAACAGAGTATTTCATGGGATCCAAGGCCTACTTCCTTGGATGGCGACTCTTCTTTGTTATAGGTACACCTTGGTTCCGAGCTAGTCCTTGAATCGAGAGGTATCTCATTTATATCGCCACCCATGTTGTGAGTGGCACCATTTCGAGAGTTCCTTGGTAGAGCTCTCCTTCACATTGTGGAGATCTTAGAGGACAGGCGCGGGATCTCGTGTCCCTCGCCCAACCATCCTCGGGATCGGGGTCCACACCTACTGATGTTGGCACTACCATGTTTTGATAATTGCACTAACTCATCTTAGTTTAAAATTTCGATTTCTGTCCCAGTTTCGGACCTTGAAATTTTTAAAATTTCGACCGAAATCCGGTACAAAAACCCGAAAATAATATTTTATTCAATATTAAATTTCGGTGGAAATTTTGGTGAAATATTAAATTAATATTAAAAAAACATATTTTTTGGGGCAAATTTTGAAAAAACCGAAATTTCGACCGAAATTCTGAAATTTCGGCTGAAATAAATGGCCGTTTCGGTTTTTATGGATTTCGGATTTCGGTTGAAATTTAAAACCATGGCCGTTGGGGCTGTCCCAAGTTGACTTTTTCAACCCTGTTTTTTACAGCTTTACCTCCAATGGTCATATTTTCAAATGGGCTATATATACATCATCTAAACCTATCTAAACAAGCTTTTGAACATTTGAGAAAGATCAAATCCCATTTCTTTGAGCCAAAACCTTCTTATCAAAAGCTAAACCTATTTGAACTTGATTTTTACATTTTATCAAGATGAAGTCCTTAGGCTTTACATTTGTATCTTACCTTGGAATGTTTGTGAGAAACAAAGTTGTAATCCGCCTATCTAAGAGGCAAGAGAGAGTTTTATTTTTTATTTTCTTCATTGTCTTTGAGGGTCTTCTCTTCGGCCCGTTAAAAAAGGTGAAGACATTGTAAGAGGGTCTACTCTTCGGCCCGTTAACAAAGGAGAAGATATTGTAAGAAGGTGTGATCCCTCGCCAAGGCTTAGTTCAGAAAGGGTTTGTTCCCTTTGGAGATTGGAGAAGTCGGGTGTACGGCTTGGAGATTCGCCATTTGAAGAATCTCATATTTAGTGGAGCGCCCAAGGAGGAAAACTTGGAAGCGTTGAGTATGTCTTGTGATAGACCGAACCACTATAAATCTTGCGCCTTGTGGATGCTCTCTCTTCTCCTTCTCTTTGCACATCTTGGTGATTGATAAACTCTAACCTAACTTATATTTATGTTTTATTGAACAAGGGTTAAGGCAAATAGGCTTAAAATAACATCTAAACCATGGCTTTCATTATATTGATTATTTTAACAAAGGTTAGACTAATTAGTGCTTAATTAGTGGATTAACTTTTAATCTCCCACCTAATTAAGCCAAGAATTTTTAATTGACCAATTCACCCCCCCCCCTCTTAGGTTGTCACACCCGCATTTCTTGCTCTTCCTGAACCCCTTGGTCCTGATTTTCCTTAATCTCTGGCTCTTCTTGAGCTAGATTTTGCTCTCCAATAATGTCATGGAGGGCTCTAGTACGGTTCACTCGAGTTTCACGACCACCACGTCCTCCTCGAGTTGCCATATTCCTAAATCCAATAAAACGCTTAATCAGAAAACTGTCTAAAGCATAGTTACATACATATAATAATACAAACAATTCTCATTTGGAGCTAATATCTATCACTTATATTTCTTGTGATCCTTACCCAATTGCAAACTCGCATTCTTCCCAAGCGTCCCCAGGTGCATTTGAATTTATAATAGGGCCCTGATTGCGCGACTGATTTATGTGTTATCAGGCATCCCCGAAACACACAAACCCATCAAGCGCTTCCTAATTGCTCATTATCTAAATCTCCAGATCTCACAAAAAAAGTCCTTTGTTCAAATTATTCTACCTAGGACCTAAAGCCTAGGCTTTGATACCACTTTTCTGTCACGCCCCAAACCCCCACCCTGGGCATAGGACATGACAGTGCCGTACACTTGCAAGACAAGTCCCACAAATGTACAAGGCTACAAGCAATAACATAAGTAAACCTGGCATTCCATAACTAAAATATTATAGTCTCAATAATTGCGGACCCAGCACAGTCAAATCAAATCTCATCTCTCCCCTGAGTCAAAACAAAATAATATAATAAGGTCTACATCTTATTCAAAGTACTTACTTCCTAATGAATAGAAAATAACTAACTACTCTCCAAGCCAAAGTCTAGTTCCAATGCTAAGCATCCTATTCCTGGTTAACCTCATGAGGGTCAAGACCTGAAAAATGTTATGTAACCACAGTCAGTTGAAAATCTCAGTATATAATAAAGCACTATTCTAAGAACATATCTAAGCATACCAAGGCTCAATAGGGGTTAGATAACATAGTCAAAGCTAAATACTAAGGTCTCAACTGAAATAATAGGCACAAAGTAGATATTAGTGCATGTCAAATATGGTTCTGAATTAAAGGAGTAATTCAGCAATTCAATATCTAAGTTCTGGTCAAAGTCAAAGATTTTCATAATTCAAATACACTTGAACCATCGGCATGGTCCAGAAGACATGTTATTGCTTACACCGACAGTCCATTGTGTTGGAACTAGTTCCTCAAAGTTCAGATACAAGTCGACAGGGCCAGCGTTTTATCCCACTGACGGGCTAGAAGTTCCAGTATACTACCCCCATGGTAGGTTTCAGAATCGCCAATTATACTACCCCCATATGGCAGGGTTTCAGAAATACCCAAGCCTCCACAGAAGTGTTCAGAAATAGGTTCAGAGGTTCATATTCAAATGGTTCCAATTATTCAAAGTTCAAACTGATAGTTTTCAAAGGTTCAAAGTTCAGAACAGTTATTTCAAAGGTTCATAATAGTAATAGGATCACACTAAATAGGTGAAACAGAAATAGGCATGCTAGACCTAAAGCTATTTCAGAGGTTAAAAGGTATCAATACGAGGTTCCAAAGTCGATACAATTCAAGGTGCGTAGGGTTTATGAAATACCCAAAGTAGTACGTTATTATGTACATCAATGATGTTCATTTCCTTCCTTGAATCCTTTTAGATTTCAATATTCTAATCTGAACAGAACATAAGTAACAAATAAGGGCCCCAAAAAGTAACCCAAAAGCCAACGGATAGAAGTCCAAAAATTTAAAACAAATTTTCAAATTCAGACGGGTTCGGACGTCTGACCCAAGGTCTTCGGACGCCCGGACACCCCACTCGGACGCCTCCTTCGGGCGTCTTTGAAACTTTTTTCCAAAATCCAACTCTCGGGTTTCAAATCCCTTCACATTCGGACGCTCGAACTAGACGCCTGAATGGCCCCTTCGGGCGCCCGAACACCCTAAATCAGGCGTCCGAAGTGCGGGCTGGGTTTTTTCTGACGAAATTTAAGATTTTATTCCGATTTTCTCAACATTTCAAAAATTCATATATGATTCAATCGGACTCCAAATTGCGCAAGGTCGGATCCGATGGATTCGTATCGACGAGAAGAATCCGCCAAACTTGATTTTACTCTCTGAATTCAAACGAACGATAAACGATAAAATAATCAAAATCTAAGTCAAAGTCTCTAATTTCTAAATTCGAGTTTCTTAACAATTGATTTTGAGTTCGTTGGAATTGTAGAACAATTTCGGATCCAAGAAACTCAAGATCAACCCAAAGATTCTTATTTCTAAGCCATATTAAACATAATTTCCTTCTTTTACTTATAAAACCTTTGTTTTAGGGTTTCTAAATATCTAAATTCTTCGTAGTTCATAGTTCTTACCTTGATTCGCGGCTTCGACTCCGAAATCGCGATCTCCTTGCTCTTCTCCTTCTCTTTCTCTGATTTCTTTCTCCAGGGTTGAACAAAACGTTTAGGGTTTGTTTTAGCCACAAAGCGATGAATTTATAGGCTTTCTTAAGAAGCCCCAATCCAAACCAAATTCTGACCGACAAAAAAGCCCCTCTTATTAAAAGGGCAACGAAATTTTTAATGGGGAGTATTTTTGGGTATTTACAGAAAGACATCGTGATTTCTCATCAAGGTGAGTAATAGGGAATTGCTTTTGTAGTTTGATACCTAACTCTCTTGGCATCTTTCCCAAAATAATTGTATCGGTATATGGAACTCTTTTTGCATGATGTCTTATCTATACCTTCTTCTGACCTACCGTGGATTTAGCATGCTTCTGTTCATAAGTGAATTCCATTCCACATAATGCAAATTTGTCCCCCACATGGTTCTAATCGTGGATGTATTGACTAGTTGCCATATTGATACATATTACTTTTGACACATGATAGTTTATGTGCATGCTTCTGGAATGAATACTTATTCACGTTACAAATTATGCTTTGATGTGTGATTTTCTGTTTTGACACTCCTAATGAGGCTTAGATTAAAATTTTTCCCGCCAATGGGGATTAATACACTGGTATTTGGATAACGCCAATGGGAAATGTACATTAGCTCTATTGACACTATTTCAATAGGAACGAATTCCGACACTGTGGGCCACTGTGAAAAAATAACATGCTTACTATTCTAGACTAAGCCTATGACCTTAAGGTGTTTTGACTTCTGATTTCTGGATATGTTATGATCTGTTTATGCTTTAGTACTATTTTGATTTGTTTCTGCTTCAATTCAGCTTTGGACTCTGTTTCAGTATGTGGCATATGTGTGATTTCTTATTGCTTATACCCCTTTTAATTGATCAGTCTTGGATTCCCTATTTATGATCTTTTGACACGGTTCCTTATGCATGTTTAAACCTAACTATAGAAGTGTCTTATTATTTCATTGAGCATTGTCTCACCCATGGTTTACATTTACAGACCTTGACATTTGACTCTTGCGAGGATTTGGGGAAAAGCGAGAGCGTAGATCACTCATTCGAGCTACTTAGTGTTTTCTGATTTTGTTTTGAATAAGTATCAGTATTGGATATTGTGAAAGACTATTTGATTTTGGGATGGGATTGAGACAATGACTCTTATTTAACCTTTAACAGTGACTAGAACTACCCTTCTAATAATACGAAGTATAGTTTTGATTGTATCTGCTTAGCCTTGCATGCTTGTATTGTTTACTTTGTAGGTATGTTGCGGTGTCACGTTTCAGGCCGTGGTGTCGGTTCGGGGCATGATGTAAAAGTGGTATCAAGGCCTAGGCTTTAGATCCCTATGACATCAATTCGAGGAATCTAAGAGTGGTGCCATAGACTTAGGAAAGGAGTGAACTATGTAGTGAATGAAGGTTATCCCCTTCTGGCAAGATCGTTATACACAACGGAATAAAAATCGCATAGAACTTTAAATTTTTCTTTTCGATCAAGATCCTATAGTCTAGATTAGTTAATTATGTTAATCAAACATAAAGAAATACCTCTTTGAAGAAGAAATCAAGGAACCACGCTGCTTGACCTACTCCCCGAACGGTTGCAATCATTTTGAACGTCGCGAACCCCGCAAGTTGAACAGATGGATTCTTTTTCTTTGCTCGAGCTATTGTGGATGTGAATAACTCTTATTCAACTCTTTAATGTTTGATCCAATCAGTACCTTTATTGTAGATAATAGAGAAATTGATTGGAAGCCTTTCTCTTTGAAACTATTTCAATTGGAAGAGAGATAGAGAGAGAGAGAGAGAGAGATGGAAAATGATTTTTCCAAAGGGGAAGCAAGGGAGAACGAATTTTTGAGTATATCATCATTTAAAATTTGTTCAACCCTCTCTCCTTTATAGAAAGTAGATTTTTGGTTTGATAAAGTAGATTTTTGGTTTGATAAACCCTCTCTCAATTGGAAACGTCTCTAGAAAGTAGATTTTTGGTTTGATAAATCCTTGTTTCTCTCTCCCAACCTCCAAAGCTGTGTGAGGACACTCAAGACACATGGAAGAACGTGTATGGATGCCTCTCTCCAGCCCTTGTAGCCTTATCTCGTAAGAGTTGGGGTTGGAAACAAATTGCTTGCTTTGTAGATCCTACAATTTAGCAATTCTTATCCAACAAGGAGTTTGAGAGCAACTCAAGGTCCTTGAGCAATTGGGACTCTTTTCCCCAGATCTCCAACTGATTTAGGAGTGTTGTGGGCCCAACAAACCTTATCAAAATGTGTAGTCATATCCCAATTCCCAATTTCGTTCCAATTCCGCAACTTTTGCAAAACCGGTTTGGGAATAACTATCCTCATTTGGATTACACATTATTATCCTTATTATTAATCAAATTAATAATACATAATAATTTAATAATTAAAAATAATCAATTAATAATTTAATTTTTTAATAACTCACATCCAATGAGAGTTATTTCGGCTCCAATTTGTCTTCAAAAAATTCTCTTACTGTCTCTTGTTACTTACTTAACAAAGACATGTATATATATATATATATATATATATATATATATATATATATATATATATATAAAGAGAGAGAGAGAGAGAGAGAAAACGGTTCCTACACATATGTGTAGATAAGTTATCTACACACTAGCTTAAAATACAGTGGGGGCCACATTATTTGGGTGATCCAAACCATTCATTTTTAAGGCCCTCACATAGATAGGGTGTCCACAAAAAATCAGATCCATAGGATCATCCTAACCATTCGAACTGTGGAGGCAAAAAATGGACTAATTTGTGAAGGTTTAAAGACATCCATTTTACCTCCACAAATCGTAGGGTTAGGATGATCCTATGGATCTAATTTTTTGTAGACACCCTATCTATGTGAGGGCCTTTAAAATGGATGGCTTGGATCACCCAAACAATGTGGGCCCCCACTATATTTTAAGCTAGGGTGTAGAGAACTCTCTACACATATGTGTAGGAACCGTTTTCTCATATATATATATATATATATATATATATATATATATATATACTTAATTAATATCCACATTAATCTAACGGATCATATCCGTCCGTGCAATTACATAAAATGCGGAATCCTGACCGTTTGGATGTTACCGGGTGTGGACCCCGATCCGGAGAGGACGAGTGCGGCGAGGGACGCGAGGTCCCCACAGCAATCCTCTAAGATCTCCACAATGTGAAGGAGAGCTCTGCCAAGGAACTCTCGAAACGGATGCCACCCTCACAGCATAGCACGAGTGGCGATACAAAACGAATGAGATACATCCTGATCAGGAGCCAGGGCTCGAAACCGAGATGTACCTAAAATGAACTCAGAGTCGCCATCCATGGATAGGCCATGGAACCCTAAAATCAAATCCTCTGTGCAATGGATAACCAGAAATATATATGGGTTCGTGCCTGGTTACGAATGGGGAAGGTCTGAGAGCACCCCCAATTCGCCCGAGTGCAAGCACTTGGTCTCTTATGCCATTTTCATTAACTCCAAAGAAGTTTGGATAAAAATCATATGAAATGGGAACAATCCTCAGGAGTCGTCTACCTAAGCATGCATTTCCTGAGAATGAAGAAATAAACACATAAAATGAAATGTGTCACCTAAGCAAAGCTAGGTTATGGGTGACATGCCTAACTCTAATGCAAGACTGGACTCGGACCAGAATGGCCATCCATCCTAGCTGCACTACGTATCCCGGCCTCGGGAAGAATCGGAGCCCACGTAGTTCGATGCCCTATTCAAAATTATGATGCCTAAGACACCTAGACCTCTATCCTAGACTCGATCTAAAAGACCGGACTAGTTATTAAAGCTTCTTGAACTATTATTTAAATTCCAATGAATGGTGGATTTTAGGACATCCTATATGCCCTAACTAAATGCAGATTGATTAGCCTTAAGCTAATGCAGGTGGTTCCTACAATCCTATGTGTAACTAGGCCGTGCAACCTAATGAAAATCACGGGATGACTATATGCCTAGTCTAGCCATCGGTTCGACTAAATGTCTAACCGATCGACTCGAGGCCTCCTAACTCTAGGGACACTCACACGACAGGACATACCATATCAATACAAATCAAGACAAACTCCTAACTCTAGAACACAACCTAAACAGCTAGGACATACTCCTAACTCTAGAGGAAGATCTTTTTGAAAATGGTTTGAATATTTTTGTAACTTTGAAAGATTTAAAATTTTTATTTTTAAAGGTTTGGCTGGACTTGGGATGTGGATCCCAAGCTGCACTACGTACCTCGTGGAAGAGGATCAAGCCAACGTAGTTCGAAACGAACTCTCAAACTATGCTTATAAAAGAAAACACTCAACACTTTAGATTTTTTTAAGGTTTTTGATGTTTTCAAATGTTTTTTGAGTTTTAAATTTCTAATTTTTTTTGGATTTTAAAGCTTTTCCAATGCTCAGGACCTTAAAATATTTTTAATCTTAAAGGGAACACGCAAGTAATACCACAAACTAGGGCAAAGCCCTAAAGCAAAAGGGAAAACCCCGAATAAGCAACTAGCGTCTCAAAGAGACAAACCACAACAAGAAAGATAGCGTCCCAAGAAGAGAGAAAACGATCCAAGATCCCGCAAAGCTCTAATAAGACTGAGTTAGCCTCTAATCAAAAGCGAAGTAATCAACAACTCTAAAGGAGAAACTCCGAACTAACAACACTAAAGAGGGGAACAAATGAGTCAGAGACTCTCTAATACTACAACTTAGAGGAGGAATGAGTCAAAGACTCCCAAATAACGCCAACAGAAGAACCAATGAGTCAAAGACTTCCTAGTAATACAACAAAAGAACGAATGAGTCAAAGACTCTCTAAAAGAAATGGAAACATGAGTCAAAGACTCCAATAATACCAACTAAAGGATAGATGAGTCAAAGACTCTCTAAAAGAAAAGGAAACACGAATTTGCACATTTTATCAGTGTTACCTGAAGGCATCGACCCTAACCATAATCTAGCGGAGTGGAGAGAGGATCTCGACTCATGACTTTGTTTGTGTACCTAGGACCGATCGTAGCCATTGGAAGATGGACTACGGCCTAATCTAGACACAAATGGGTAGGATATCCTAAACTAGGCTCACACACGTGATGCACATGTGTTCGTATACTACATGCATGTGTGGGTTAATCTAGGGGTAAGGCCAAGAGTTCCCTTAGCGCGAATCCATGTTCGATATACTGTACCAGTGTCCGGCGTATCAGTACGTGAACAAGAGATCCGTTTACGTACCATAAAGGTACTAGGCTAAGGGTGGAATGCTTCTCTAGCACAGAGGCACCAGGTGATGAAATCCCAGTCAACCATGCTAGATAACACTCCGGGTTCCTAAAATAGGACGTGTGTGCATGTGAGATGCAGGGGTTTAGATGCAAGTGATGTAAGTGTGTGCAATAAGTTCGCGCAATCTATGATGCCTTCAGGTTTTGTTAGATTAAGTTTGAGTAAATGTGATGAGAAAATAAAACATACAAACTAATCACAGCATCAGGATTTTACAAAGGAAATCAGTGATTCCTAAGGTTTCTATTTTGATAATTTAATGATTGAATATGTGATGGAATATTATGATCTGGAAATTTTTAAAATAATTTGATTTTAATTCAATTTACTCAAGGATTTTAAAAGGTTTCAATTCAGATTGTAGATTTACACATCAACATATAACAAATCTTTTCAGAACAAGATGAAATTTTTACAGTAACTTCTCCTTAATTATATAAGATTATAATAAAATTTTCATAGATTTTAAATGTGGTTTGCTATTAGTTTTTCAATGTTGAAAGTTTCTGTCCAGATTGTGAATTAACACAGTAACGTATAGCAAATCAATTCAAAACAATATGAAATTTCTATAGTATGTGTATTACAATAAGAAAGGATTACTGTAAAAGTTTCATAAATTTTAAAAATGATTTACTATTAATTTACGATTTTACAAATATCCATCCAGATTATGAATTAAAAAAGAAACACATAGTAAATCAAATCCAAATCAGTTTAAACTTTATGAAAACATGTAATTCCAGTAGTAATTATCAAACAAATATTTTCAGAAGTTTTCATTGCAATTTACTATTTTTATCAGATTTAATACAGCATGCATGATTTTACGTAAAAAATCATAAACAAATATCCAACAGCAACCAAAAATCTTGAAAAATTCACGGGAGATTAGATTAGATTTAATTTGCATCTCATCCAAATTTCACTTTTGAAAACATTATAGAGTTTTTGAAAATTGGTTTTTTCCAAAAATACCCCTAGAGTTAAATGAATTTTTAAACCCTTTAAATCAAATCAAGAATTCATAAAGAAATTCGTACTAATTCAAAATCTTACAATTATGTTATGTTTAAATTTTCATTGATTTTGGATCTATGTTGACATCTTCTTAAATTCAATCTTTAGAATTTTACCCCTTTGAGGGTAAAGTTCAAAAGGTCAAATTACGGTCAAAACGAAGTCAAAATTCTTCGAAATTCCAGATTTCTACACTTCTTAATGTTCAAAACACTCAGAGATTGAAAAAAACATATTTTGAATAACAATAAGAAAAAATAAAAATAAATCACAAATTCAATCCTAGCATGCTTCTAGTTTAAGATATATGAAAGAGGGTTTTGGAATACCAACCTTGCTAGCTCTCCTTGTCTCTAGGGTAAGTAATCCTCGGATATACGCTTTGTCTTACCCTTTCAATTAGCAAAGAAAACCCCCAAAAAAAATGTTGCCGCCGATCCGTTCCGCCGTCTTCACTTTCTCTTAGAGGGAAGGATTGGGAGGTGATTGGGAGAGATAATGGAAGAAGAATATAGGGAAAGGGATTGGAGGGAGTGATTGGAAGAGATAATGGAAGAGAAAAAGATAATGGAAGATAAATCTCTCCTTTTTCTCCTCTTTTTTATGGATGGGAAGGAAGATATATATAGGGAGAGAAAGAGAGAGAGAGAGATGTGTTGGTGGAGAGCTCATCATGTTGTCCCTCTTAGTGGAGAATCCATCATCATTCTTCTTAGTGGAGGGCCCATCATGTTTCTTAGTGGAGAATCCATCATCATTCTTCTTAGTGGAGGGCCCATCATGTTTCTTAGTGGAGAATCCATCATCATTCTTCTTAGTGGAGGGCCCATCATGTTTCTTAGTGGAGAATCCATCATTATTCTTCTTAGTGGAGGGCCCATCATGTTTCTTAGTGGAGAATCCATCATTATTGTTCTTAGTGGAGGGCCCATCATGTTTCTTTAGTGGAGAATCCATCATTATTGTTCTTCATAAGAGGCCTCACAAGAGGCCCTACTGAGGCCCCACAATGTGGGCCCCACAACGCGGGCCCCACAACGTGGGCCCCACAATGTGGGCCCTCGGTTGATTCGAATTTTAAACAAATGTTCAATGCGGGCCCACCAAACGGGTCCAAATTCTCCCTCGCTTGGATTCTTATGAATAATCTCTCTCAACCTCTCACGGAAAAATGCGAAACATGGCGGAAATGATCGGATGGGGTTTCTCCCAAGCATAGCGAACTTGGGTCCGGTCAAAATGGGGTGTCTACACCGGGTCATTCGAGTTATGAGTGGGATCGTCGCAGGGATCCGACGGTCAATCCTGCAGAACCTATGGTGGGCCCCACAGTGATCTCACTTTGTAGTTAAACTACACTCGCATTAGGTCAGTGGCCTCCATCGAGATGTAACCCTGAAGATGACCGTCAAATCATCTTACCCCTAATCACACCATGTATGCGCAAGTCCTTTCTTCGTAACTACATCTACTGAGTTGAGTCATACAGGAGGTGGAAACCATTTACTCCCTTGGCCCACTCTTGGTATACCATTTTGGTCAAGCGATGTTCGGTCTCCAAATGCATTTGTAAAATCCTTTGAAAACAATTCAATGTTTCATAAAACTTTCTGATAAATACTTTATCAAATCCGCCTGGTGAAGCTATTTAATAGGTCTACCGCTTTGACAAAATTATAGATGTCAATCCCTAAATTTTAGGGCGAAGAATTCCTTGTTGAGTATCATTATTGGTCTCGAGGGTTTGCTGTAGGAGATAGCTCTATCCGAATGTGACTCTAAACTAGAATCACTATGAGATAAACTAAGACCCTAGAACGGGCCGACAGACCAATAAGATCCCTCAGGTCTAAGGGCATGTGAAGGATCCTGCCTAGAATAATAACTTTATACTTTCTTGTCCACAAGTTGTTCTTTATTTGATCCGTTCGATTGCGCGATCCAACCGTCGCACCCACTCTTCTTGCTTAGGGTCCACACCCAGATGACCGAGATAAGTCACCTCATGACATGTGCATGTAGGCAAGACTGGTGCTAGTTGTATACAGAAAGAGATGTCCAATCTCTTTCCCAGCTAGGAACTATTAAGGCTAGCATAGAACCGAGATGCCATATCTCCTTGCTCCCTTGGATCTATGAATCCTTTGAGCATGGCATTTCTACAATGCTACCTAAGGATGAACATTTGTCAATAAAAAGCAATTCACACACATTCATTAATATAATTACCCACTCATGTCATGAAATAAAACTTTATTAATTAATAAATGTCATTCTACTAGCTTTTTAGGGCATATACTCTAACATGTAGCACCGACAAATATATGTGTGCTGGGAATGCTGGACAACACATGGGTTGGTGGTGCAACTAAGGACCCTGTTATGAGCTCGCATGCACATGAGGATGCCTAGGAGGCGTGGAAATTCAAGACAGGAAGAAGAAACAAAATTTAGATATGAGCTCTAGGGAATGTTATTTGATTGTATTTCTTAAATTATCTATGTGAATATTCTAACCTAAGAATTATTAATAATCATCAGAATGGAACCAAGAATAATCGCACCCGCGCTCTCAGTCAGATTATGGCCAATGATCAAAATAGAACCCTTGAAGGTCAGACGACTGATGGACAATAGAATCAAAGGGTCCAGACTCAGGGAGAAGTCCCCAACACTCAGCAGGAGGCCCAAGCAGTATCTCCACCACATCCTCCCTCACCTGTCACCCCCCAGACAGAGGCACCTCGCTAGACTAAGTTCGTTTTAGGCTCACTTTACATTGTCGGCCTGTTGCAGACTAGAGTGGCATCTATTCATAGACCTTTTCAATTAGACGATGTATAGGTCCACTGACTCATTGGGTAACGGGCACGGCGTATCCAATCCCGCAATGTTTGCCTCAGGCTCACTCCGATAGAACTGTGAATGGAAAATGCGTTTCATGTCCGCCCATGTCTCAACGCTATTAGGTAGCAGACTAATGTAGCAATTAAAAGCGAATCTAATAAGGGAGTTAGCAAAAATATGAGGCTTATATACTTCTTAACTTGCCTCCTCACATTGGACAGTGAAACTGCCTATATGCTCGACGGAGGATTGATTGTCCTCTCAAGAAAACAACGTGAACTCAAGAACCTTGTAACCCCGCGGGTACGTGTAGTAGTAATCATACTAGTTGGGGTACAGTTTCCTGTACACTGGCCTATATCGATCTCGGTCTAAAACATTGGACCGAGTTGTTGTTGAATCATTTCCTTAACTTGTTCTCTATTCAGGCACGGATACGGGGGGATGTAATTGCCCCAAACAAAGGGTAGACCCATCCTAGGATCAGGCGGCACCGGTTGCCCCCAAGCTCCACCTTGAACTAACTCCCAAAGACACTTGGGGGTTCGGAGGCGGTGTACGAGGCTGGTTATGGTTCTAGTTGTTACCTGTTACACCAGTCCCATTCTCGCTCGACACACCACCACTAAGATCAGTCGTAACTTCGTTTGGCCTAACTCTTCCAAGGTCTGGTTGATCTATCACCGAGGATCTTGCCTACTATGGAGGCATGGTATAGTCAAAGTAACTAGCCACGATAGGGTTTGGTGGCAAATTATACCCTGGTGCTGAATTTTGACTCGATTCCCCTGCGAAAATACAGAGGGGCCACTAGAAGGTCCACTCAAAATAGGATTCGGACTAGATAAAAGCTGGACCAGGCTGAAGCTAATTCCGTCCTCCAGCTGGGTAGTAGCATTCGAAAGTGAAGCCCCGTTATATGGTAGATGTGGGACATGTTTGCTACCCTGCTAGAGAAGCAGTTGGACTGGCGCAACTGGGCCATTTTGTTGGATAGCAGGCCGAATAGTCTGTCTACTTGCTTAGAAAAATTCTTGCTAGAAGACAGAAAGAGCCTCATCACTTCAGAGATTTGGAGAGCCACCAATTGTGATAGCTTATGGGAACCTAAGGTTGGCTACCACTCCTGAAATGACATTGGCGTAGCAGGGCTTCGTCCATATGAGGGAGACTCTCTTCTGGGTGGAGCAGTATTTGGATTTCCTCTAGCAAAGGGTTTTCCAATCTAGAAGTCCTTCTATTATGTGTATCAGTGCCCTCGGAAGAGTTAGAGTCACTAGCATTTCCGGAAACACTGGGGCATGTAGTTTTACTCCGTGTGTTATGAGCCATTTAAACGCCACGAAACTCACCGAGTCCCACAGGGCATGCCACAAAATGGGTGTTCGGTCTAAAATGTATGTGTGCGCGCGCGCGCGTGCACGCGTGAGCTTAAGTGTGTGTGTGTGCGCGCGCGTGGGCGTGCCAGCCTCTCTTGAGGCAAGAAATCAGAAACTCAATTCAAGAGGTCGAAGACCGAAACGTTTCTGTCCCTTGGGATAGGATTTGTGGCGATTGAGAAGAAGATGGGAGCGTCACTTCTTCTATGGGCTCCTCTGTATTTGCACAGATGGAATGGACTTTTTAAGTGCAAGGCGTGACGCTAAACGTAAGGGGTTTCGACACGCACAGGGCATGAGCGACACTCAATGTCGATAGACCGCCCGACTCGAACTATACGACAAAACAACACAAACCAAACACCAGAATGAGGGATAAGCGAATTAAAGAGACAGGCTCACCTAAGTAGATGAACTCATTGCTTCCTTAATCCGTGTACATCTACAGCTACGAAAAGTAATGGGTACTAATGCTGGAATAGTAAAGATAAAATGCTAATACATGTTTGGATTTGGTTATGAGAACTCTTCTTTGGAGACAGGCGCCTCCTTATATAGCTTTATTCGGGTAATCGTTCCTCATTACCCCACGTTCTTCTTGGAGGGAGAATTTTTGGTAACTTCCCACAATGGGTCCATTTATTCTTATGTCCTCCAATGTCCAGGTGGTTATCATCCACCTTCCCATGATTAGCAACAGTTGTGCCACATTCTTGAATCAGCCCAAACAAAATGGTGTCATGGTGGTCTGGTCCCATTCGGCCGATTGTCTCCTTTAAGATGAACGTGCTTCAGCAAAGCCTTTAATAACTATCCACCCTTAGAGTTCTAGTGCATGCACGTTCTTCTACACATCCATCATGTTCCAAGGTGGCATACCACGTTGTTGACCTAGTGCAAGCGGACTGCCACTTGATAATTAGATCATTAAATCCCAAAATGGTTGTAAACAATCAAGTAGTGTTTTCTATAGGTTTTGTTGGCTTGCTGTACAAACATACAGTTTTGTAGAAAATCTAGCTAATACTGTTCTCCTAAGATTTGGTTGGAAATGTTGAGTAGACAGTCTCTAGATTTTGTTAATAATCTAATATCTAATGATGTAGTTGCTAGCAAACCACAGATTTTGATTTCTTATTTTTATGATGAGTTGCACGAGTTTTACATATGTTGTTAGCTTTATTTATGATTCTCATTTTTAAGGGTTGTTTCTGTTATATATTCAAGGTGGAACTGAAACGAAGAAAGAGATGATACAGACGTGAAGTATATGGAATGAGGAGAGGTATATATGTTAAAAGGGTCGTATTACCCCCGGGCAAAATCGCTATGCGTAGCAGAATAAAATTGCATAGTATAAAAATTATACTTCAATTTTGCCCTTAGCCCAGGATTTCTAGGAACTAGATTACATTTTGGTGATAAATTTAAATAGATAAAATCATACCTTTGAAGAAGTTACCATGAAGAAGATCGTCTGCTTGATCTACTCCCCGAGTCGCCACGAACAAACTTTTCTTCGCTAACGCCGCAAGTTGATTCGATGGGATCTGTTGATTTTGCACAAGAAATAGAACAACATTTGTTCTACTTTTTGTAAACTGATCCAAATCAGTTCTTTAGATGGGAAATCCATTAGTAGATGATGGAGCTTTTGTGTCTTTCAAAAATTAGAAAAAAAAAATTGGAAGAGATTGAAGAAGGGGAGATGTTGAACGTTTATAAGAGTTTATTGGGCGTGAATTTCAGCAGCCTCTTTTCTCTTGGAAACGTCCACTAAAGATTTATATAGATTTGTTTCCTAGTTTAAAAAGCTTCTCAAACATTCCCTCTTGAATTGAAAAACTAGTCAACTTTTATTTTGATAATGGAAACGAACTTAAAGTGTGAGAACATATGGATGTTCCCAACTAAAATTGACGTGCTCCCAATCTTAGAAAACGAGAGTTGCTTTTTGGGTCAAAAGCAATTCCTATTTTGTCTCCAAAAATATCTCTCATAATCTCTCTCCTATGTTATCTTATTCTTTATTCTTTTAATTGCTTCCCTAATTTTTCTCAAAAAGGATATTTCAAATTAGATATTACGATAATATCTCCACGAATTTGAGTTTGACGAAATTCCATCCGTTTTGGGCACTAACACTAACAATATATGCTTTTTATTGCAAGTTAGCTCTTCATTGTTGGTGCTGTGGAATTGTACAGTGCATGGAACAGTCTGTGGATTGCACAAACTGGACGCTTTTCTTATTCTATGGTTTAACTTGATATGTACTTGATTGGGTGTTGTTAGTAATTTGGAATGTGTCATCCCATGTGTACAATCTGTGCAAAATTGCACCTTTGCTTGGGGATACCATGTGGGTTTTGTATCTGTAATATAGTTTTATTGTAATCAAATGCACACATTTATACTTGAACATGGTCAATAATATTCGGCTTAATATTACAAGACCTTAACATCCATGCATCCCCCTTGATGAGAAAAAAAAATCTGAGTAGGCTTATTCTCATGGACGAAATAAATCTATGAAGTTGGGTTCTAATTGAAATTTTGGCAATGAAAAGAAGAGAAGGGGTGACATGTTTAGGGTGACAAACATGCCTGATCGAAATTGGGATGTTTATGTATTTCCCAAGATGCTTATATGTTTTCATTGTGATTGCACATGTTGAAGAATCCATCAAGCCGAGTTCAAAGATGGGTTAGAGGTGACATCTAGAGAACTTGGGAGAGGAACTTGTAGATTTGTGTGAATTGTTGTTCTAATTGATTAATATTGGAATTTCCTATATGTTTGTTTAGTTCATAGGTATAAATGTGAATGAGAATGTATATAATAAATTTTGTGATTGTAATAGCTTATAAATGTGTGATTGTAATAGCTTATAAATGTGTGATTGTAACAGGTTAAGAATGATAAGAATGAATGTGAATGTTGACAGGTTTTAAATGAACCCAAATTTGGGGATTTTCTGATATTTAATTTTTATTTTAAAAAAGAACACTCACCAGCGTATTTATCCCATCAATTACTTACAATAGGTTAGGGGCGGTTTCGACCGCCGGTATATTCCAACAATCAACATGAACTGCCGGTAAAACCTTTAGGGAGTGCATGCTTCACTGGCGAATAGGGTGACTTTTACAAGCGATCGTGACTCCTGGTAAAGCTTAAGATTCTTGTAGTGTTTTATTGTATTTATTAATTAAATTTTCATTTTAATTATTCCCATTCTATTTACAGGGGAATCAGAATAGAATATCGATTTTAATTTTTGATTCTGACAATCCAAATGCAATTAATGTTCCATATTAGGTAATATACACATGATCCTAGTTTGGTCCCAACATACATTCTATATGTAAGGTAAAGGCTTAAAATATCAAAATTTGTTCTTTTTTTTCAGGAAAACGCCAAAGAATGCATTTAGACTGTCAAAATTAGGAATTCAGGCCAACATCTATTTCGATTCCCCTGGAAACGAAATGAAAAAATATAAAATAAAAAAAATTAATTCAAAAGAATTCCAACAAAACTTTCATTCCAACCGAGGCAGACTTAGAATATGACCCTTGGGAGCCGGAAACAGATTCCAGCATTTTTCTACTTTAATTCTACTTTCGTGTCATTTTTGTCCCGGAATTCTGTTTATTTTTTAGAACCAAACATAGGAATTGTGGCAGAATCGAAATAGGATGCCAATTTTTAGCATCTGATTCTGATAATCTAAATGCACCCGAGATGCAATCTTAATCAAGAACCAAATTGATGATGGTGACAATGAACAGTTACATGTTTTTCACAAACGCTCTCCTCCTTCCATCAAAATCCACTTATTATTTATATTCTTGTGGGAGGGTTGAATATCTACATTCCATATCTATTTGGTTGCACAGCATATGTCACGCCCCGACCCCACTGTGTAGATATTGTCCGGTTCTGTGTCATCTACCCTCTCCGGTTTTGTTTTCCAGCAGCACTAACCGTGCCCGACCCACTTCGCGAGGCCTGCCCCTTGGAGATGCTGAAAACGCGTCTATATAGGGAGAGGAGAAATCCACATATATAGCCCACTAACTTTTCATCCCTTTCCGATGTGGGATCTTTCAATCCACCCCCCTTAGGGCCCAGCGTCCTCGCTAGCACACCGTACTAGATGGGAGGTCCTGCTTTGGTACCATTATGTCACGTCCCGACCCCACTGTGTAGATATTGTCCAGTTCTGGATCATCTACCCTCTCCGGTTTTGTTTTCCAGCAGCACTAACCGTGTCTGACCCACTCCACGAGGCCTGCCCCTTGGAGATACTGAAAACGCGTCTACATAGGAAGAGGAGAAATCCACATATATATAGCCCACTAACTTTTCCTCCCTTTCCGATGTGGGATCTTTCAGCATAGATGAAACGTCCCTTTTTTTGTCTTTAAATAACAATAATTATTATTATACACATATAATATACATTCAAGCGATTGATGGGAGGGCGTTTTTGTCCCAAGTTGAAAATTTACAAGAGTCCATATTTTAAAGAAAGTCTTACTTGATAGAAGGAAAAAAACTTCCTAGTCCAATAAGATTAGAATACACGAAATTGTGGAATTGTGGAACTCTTAAAGGAAATCCATAAACTCACGTTAAACACAAAATGTGTAAAACTCTACCCTAAAGAAGAAAACTTTGGAACGTAGAGTTTGGAAGAGAAAAAAATTGTTCTTCCCTAAAATGTATGTGAATTAAATTTATTTTCTTATTTTGATCTTAATAATCTGCTTCAAATCTATAGTTATGATGAAATAAATAAAGAAAAACAAGATTTATTCTTAGATCGTCGTTAGATTGGGTGAAATCATGGATTTTCGAAAGACCTAATGTTAGTTTATATTAACTTGAAATCTGGGTCTAATATCTGTTCCGACTTATAAACGAAGGTCCTATTATCTGATCCAGATTTTGATTTGTTCTTTGAAATTATAAATTTTCGAGTCTTCTTTCAAATGGAATTGGTTTCGTAATTTTTGGATTTCCGATGATTATTTTATAAATATTCTCATACAGAGGGTTTAATCTGCCTGAAATCTGGGTCTTATCTCTGTTATGACCTAAAAACGAAGGTCTTCTGATCTGATCTAGGTTTTGATGTGTTCTTTGAAATTGTAGGTTTTCGAGTCTTCTTTCAAATGGTTTTGGTTTCTTAATTTTTGGATTTCAGCCAATTATTTTATGAATATTCTCGTACATTGGGTTTAATCTGCCTGAAATCTGGGTCCGAGTTATGTTACGACCTAAAAACGAAAGTCTTCTGATCTGATCTAGGTTTTGATGTGTTCTTTGAAGTTATATATTTTTTAGTCTTCTTTCAAATTAATTTGGTTTCATAATTTTTGGATTTCACTTGAATATTATATGAATATTTTCTGCCGAGTGTCTAGTATGTCCAAAAATGTGTTTGAAAATCAGGCAATACAATTGTAGAGGGAATACACCTAAATTATATTCTAAAGATGAACCAACTTTCTAAATTTAAAATATTACTTGAATTATAGGTGATTTGGAGGGTTGATCTTGAAGGTTTAAAAAGAGATCAGTTGTTCAGGCGGTGGTACGTAATCTCGTGCTTCTGTGTATGATGTTTTTCTACATGAAAATTTTGATTTGCGAACTATGTTGGAAATTGAAAACTTTGTTTTAGAACTGATGTAAATCTCGTTTATTCAAAAGGCATGTTTGGTTTGAGAAACTCATGAAAATTGGATCAAGTACTTAGTGTTTGTTGCATATATTTGATTGTATTGAAATCTGCAAATTGAACTATGTCATATGGTTGTTGATCTCATTATTGCTCATAAATCTTAGTGAGATATTGTTGCGATATGATGATTGCTACCCATTGGGTGATTACTGTTCGATTCAAGTGAATCATTTGACATTGATTGTATTACTAGTATAGCTAGGTTGTGGTATCATTAGCCTTCCGAGTGGAAGTGCATGTTGGGAGAGTTCCCATTGACATCTTTTAGCCTTCCGAGTGGAAGTGAATGTTGCGAGAGTTCCCATTAACATCTTTTGGCCTTCCGAGTGGAAGCGCATTGTTTTAGGGGAGAGTTTCCTTTGATACCTAGCTATATCTAGAAGAATACAAATTGTTCTTGTATTGTGCCTTGGAAAATTTGTTAGTTGTTGATTAGTTATTTCTTTGTATCTCTATACGATTATACCTCGGTACATCACATGTTTCTTACGTAACAAGTTGTATTCTTTTAATTTGGTGGTTGTGATTTGTTGGCGAGATACTTGATCCAATCTTGCATAGAATCCTTGAATTACGTATTGAGTGTAAAAACTCATTCCACACCATCTTTTATTTTTACAGATATCGATGGATAGCTTTGGATCGTGGGAATGCGGGCATGAGGAAAGCTATAGATCGTATTAGAGAGTTTAGATTTCATAGTTCAGTAGTTGCTTAAGGATTTATTTATTTTAGTAGTCATTTGCTTATGCAGGTAGTAGGGATTTATTTTATCATTGTGGACCGCGAGCATCTTGACTCATGGGTTAATTAATATGGATAGTTATGGATTTCTTTGGAATATTAAATTTGTCTTCCACTAGTTGCTTTGAAAATGGAATATGGTTAATTGTTTTGGCCTTACATGCCCAAGTCGTCGATTTTGTTGGAGGGCATGCGACACTGTTACAGGTACCCCGGCTTGGGGCGTGACAACAGACCTAAAGAGTAGTGGAATAAGTAGTCAAGAGTGAGGATACAATAATTGGATTTGCCTTGCACTTACCTCAGAGAATAGTGATAAGTAGTGTTTGGTTGTCAACCTCATAGAGTAGTGTCAGGGGTGACATTACCAATATAGATAGAGAAGCAAGAGAGGGGGGAGAGAGTGAAAGAGAGAAAAAGAATATTTCACAAGAAATCCAAGCAAAATTCCACATTTTTAGTGGTTTTTGTTAGAGTGTATTCACCACAAGCCAGTTATTGTATTGAATTCATTATTATTAATGAATGACATCTATTGGGTATTATACAGGTGTGTGATGCTCTTCTTGACACATGTTTATCCTTAGATAGCATCGTATGAGTGGTCATGCCCATGAATTCACAGATCCTAAGGGGCGGGGAGATATGACCTTTAGGTTCTTTGCAGGCCTAGAAGTTCTTGGTTGGGGTTGAGATTGGATATCACGTACTTGGACACAATTAGCATCAGACCTGCCTCCATACATGCATTGGGGTAGCTTATCTCGATCATTGGGGCAGTGGACCCTAGCAGGGAGAATGGGTGCGATGAATGGTTCATGCACTGAACATATTACTTTATAGAGTAGCCTGTGGATGAGGATATAGATAAGGTTATTCTGTCAGTTAGGACCCTTTATATGCCCTCTGACCCAAGTGGTCGTTTTGGTTTGTGGTCGTGCCTTATGACTTTGGTCTCTCTTAGAGTGGTCCTCGGTCCGAGATCACTTATGGGTAGTGTTGGGTCATCGAGTAACCCATCAGATCAATAATGATGCCCAATAAGGAATCCTCCACCACTGTATAGAAGAAAGTCATTTACAGTTTCGATCTCAGTGTAGGCCCTTTAAACAATGACTAGCTAGCCAGTTTGATAATTTGTTTAATGAAAGGTTTTAGAAAAACAATTGTCAAAAGCTATTTGCAAATGCATTTGCAGGCCCTTGCTGATAGATTGAAAGGTATACCGTTGGATGGGCCCATAAGGTAATTGATGTCCACCCACCGTAGCATCCAACCCAGTAAATGAGGATTGGAGGAAGGACGTACATATTGTATGTGATGAGGGGTATTTTGATCGGACGATCATTTTCAGCGTAATGTATTGGTGGGGGCCACTTGCCCAATGCGATCGTAGTGAGATTACATAATTGAGATCGCAATGGGGTGCATTGTGGGTTCTATAGGATCGGCCATCAGATCGATGCATTGATCCCACTCATGACTCGCTTGACCCATATTGATCATTGGACAATATGGGCACCAGATTTAATGGTTTGCATGGACGGATATGATCCATTGTATGAGAAACAGGGAAAAAAGGTGAACCATACTTATGGTGTGTGCAAGTTAATTAGTACAATTAATTATGCATAGCTAATTAAATACTTAAATCCTATTGACTAAGAGTTAAGTTAAATCCTATTGGCTAAAATTAGCTTGAATTCTATTGGTTGGGATTAAAAAGGCGAGAGAGGCTCTCTAACATGCGACAATCCATCTGCGAAATGCTTTTTACGATGGACGCTAGCAAATCCCTATTTAGTAACTTGTTTAGCAATCTAAAATCGTTTTGGATCAGAATTTGAAAAAGGAAAAAGACATAAACATACGAAGTAATATTTGATTTAAGTTGCTAAAATAAAATAGTTATATAAATTGGAATTTGATTTCAAAAGGGAAACTAAAACCAAATACATGGAGTGGGATGTCCAACAATAATTAGATTAGAGCTTGGACGCCTACCTCCCCTTTTGCCCTCTCTCTCTGGATCAGAATTTGAAAAAGGAAAAAGACATAAACATAAGAAGTAATATTTGATTTATGTTGCTAAAATAAAATAATTTTATAAATTTGATTTCAAAAGGGAAACTAAAACCAAATACATGGAGTGGGATATCCAACAATAATTAGATTAGAGCCTGGACGTCGACCTCCCCTTTTGTTCTCTCTCTCTCTCTCTCTCTCTCTCTCTCTCTCTCTCTCTCTCTCTCCTTTTTTGCTTCACAATAACTCACACTCTCTCTCTTCTAGTTGATATTGACGAAGCATTTAGGATTTCGGCCTCTAGATTTGATTTGAATTTAGATTCCCGAATAGGAGAAGAGTTCTCCTTTCTCCTCCATTGTCTATGCAACCCAAAGAAGCCACTACTTCGACTTCCGGAGTGTTTGGATTTGAGAAATACCAATCGTCGAGCGGGCAGTGGATCAAGCAGTGAATATCAATCCAATAATCAAGTGACATTCTCTAAACTCCAAAATTTCAATTGGTAACTAAAGAAATCTAGTAACTAGGATCATGACCTTAAGGCCATGGGAAGAAAATATTTTATTTTCATGTGATCATACGCTTCCATTGCGTGTATTTCTTCCCATGTTACCTTTTTTCAGTTTTGGGCTCGGATGTTATAGGTAGGGGACAAGGGTGACACATCAACATACATGCAATGATTAAGCATGAGACATCCCTAGGAGTCTCCATGTTATTTCAATGCTATATGGGTAACCAATCAATGCGTTTTGCTGACATGACACCCATCTACCAAGCAAAATCCCTAAGCCATCCTGGCTTTTTTCCACCCAAACCCATTAATATATTCTTTACTTCATTCATATCACAAGAGGTGGCTTATAGATTAACTAGTAAAAACCCATGCGATGTACGGGCCGACAAAGAACCGTACGGATGACATCAGCGGTTGATCCAAACCGTCAATGTGATGGAAGACAACATCAATAGGTCGTGCCAGTAAAATCAGTTCCATAGGCTGATCCTAGCCCTCCAAGCTACAGAGGTTTTCATAATATGGTGTTCCACTTCAGGTGCCCTGAATTAGTAAATTTTTTGCAAGGTGTGCGAGAGTCGTAATATCCCCAACATATTCATCAGGAAAGTAGTTTGTTCGTAATTGTCATATTTCGATACCTCCTCTCTGTAGTTTTTTTCGTAATTGTCATATACAGGGACCCATGGTCCTTAATTTCCCTACAAAACTTTAATAAGTAATGATTATCATTGTAGCTTCTTTCGATAGTGATTATCGCTGGCCACCTTTCCAGACATAGTATTTCCGTGAGGTTTTTTAACATGGCTAATAAGACAAATCTCTGAACACACACAATTGCAAAGGACGGGTGAGACGTAGTCTTCAGAGAAGGTGGCTAGCAGATCATGACCAAATCATGGGCGGCAAAACTTTTCCAATTTTTTTTTTCTTGGATTAGACGAATGACATTTTTGAATCCTACACGCTTAGTTTATATTATAGATAGATAGATAGATGGATACTCGGATTCTCGGGCTAGAAGACAAAATAGATGGTTCTTGTGTTAGAGTTAGTGCCTTAAAAACCAGTGTAAATTGATTGAATATCAATAAAGTTTTTATTTCATGACAATATTGGATATTATTATTATTATTTAAATATGTGTGATGTGCTTGTGATATTGACACATATTTGTCCTTAGGTAGCAAAGTATGAATTCCATGCTTAAAGATTCACAGATCTCAGGAAGCGAGGAGATATGGAATTCTGGTTCTTTGCAAACCTTAACAGGTTCATAGTTGGGGACAAGATTGGACATCTTTTCCTGTATACAACTAACACCAATTTAGCCTACATGCACGTGTCATGGAGTGACTTGTCTCAGTCACTCGGGTAGTTGACCCTAAGCTAGAAGAGTGGATGCGACGATGGGATTGTGCACTGAACATGATCACATTAGATTAGCCTGTGGACAGGAGATAGTAAGGCTATTCTACCAGATAAGGACCCTTTACAAGTCCTTTAACTTGAGGGATCATATTAGTCCGTGGACATGTTTTTCTTTCTTGGTCTATCTAATGTGGTTCCACTAGGGATTACTTAAGGGTAGTACTGGAATGCTTGACAAACCTTCGAGATTAATAAGGATGCCCAACACGGGATTCTCCGCCCAAATTATTGGGAAACATCTACAGTTTTGGTCAGAGCAGTAGACCTATGATATTACCTGGCCAGGTGGATTTGATAAAAGGTTTATCAAATGTTTTGCAAATGCATTTGCAGGTCAAAACTGCATGACTAAAAGGTATACCAAGAGTGGGCCCGGGGGGTAAACACAGTCCACCCTCCGTAGGACCCAACTCAGTAGATGAGGACTGGAGAAGGGACTTGCACATAGACCTGGCAAAAGCGACCCGTGCCCGCGGGTCGACCCGACCCACCCGCAAATTTGCGGGCACGGGTCTGAGTTTTAGTGACCCGTCAAAACTAACCCGTGGGTGACCCAACCCACAAAAACACATTGGTCGGGGGTCAACCCGCGGGCACCCGCATTTTTACCGTATTTTTTGGAGAATGTTATCTGCACTACTATTTTTTGATGAGGGCACTCCTCACTTTATAAAAAGTAAGGTATGGCCCGCACCATAGGATTATCCAAACCGTCCATTAGATGGGCCATAGCCTAAATAGGTTATGCCCCAAAATTATTTCCATTGGTTGATTCTAACCCTCCGATCTATAGAGGGTTAGGATCAACCCTCTAACATTCAGATTGGAGGGTTAGGATCATCCTATGGAAATGATTTTTGGAGCATAACCTATTTAGGCTATGGCCCATCTAATGGACGGTTTGGATCATCCTATGGTGTGGGCCATACCATACTTTTAATAGAGTGAGAGTGCCCTCATAAGAAAACAGTAGTGTTGATAACATTTCCTTTTTTTTTATAGGAATTTGCTAGCAAATTTCTCCTATGCCACTTCTCGGCATGTGGCCATCATTGGTGCAAAGATGCGCACAGATGGCAAAGATGTCGAAGGTTGCTAGCAAAAGCAAAATAACCAAAAAAGTAATCATTACAGAATAAAAACTAAAATCATTGAAGTATAAAGTTTTAAATGAAAAATAACTTAGAAATGGTTTTAAAGTTTTAAAATTACGAAAAAAATACCAACAAAATGTAGAAAGTTATTACAATTACGGGAAAACACTGATGCGGTAAAATCATGAGGTCAAATCATGAGAATTAATCCCCTATTTGCGGGTGACCCGCGGGTTGACCCGTCCTACCCGCGGGCCGCGCGGGTCACCTAAATTCTGACCCGCAAAAATGAGGGTCATCTCCTGACCCGACCCGTGTGACCCGCACCCGCATCACCCGTGGGTTGACCCGGCCCGACCCACCCGTTTGCCAGGTCTACTTGCACATATTGGATGTGGTTTGGGGTAATATGGTTTAACGGTTAATCTTCAGAGTTACATCTCGATTGAGGCCACTGACTCAATGCAATCGTAACGTTGACTACGGAGCGAAATCGCAGTGGGGCCCGCTCCGCATTTATAGAGTTGCACACGCGAACTAGGTTCGTTTCATTTGAAAGGGAAATATATACACATAAAAGTGATGTGTATATAATAAAGTATTTAATTTAAAATACTTGGCTTAGTTAAAAGGTAACTAAGGGAATTAAGGGAATTAAATAAATAAATAATGGAGCTTTGTTGAATAAGAAGGTCATTACTTATGAATGAAATAATGTGATAAAGTAGGGTGGGTCCCATCAATATGCGTCCAGCTTTGTTTTGCCTTTAGTGACAATACTTAAAAAGGCCAGTTGCTTTATTGCCTTGTCTGGACGAGTGATTTTTTTGAAAGAGAGGATATTTAATAAGGCATTGTATATATAAAAAGCATATCTATATGCATGGTAAGAAAAAGAGAGAAGGATATTTCAATTAGAAAGTGATTTTTTGTGGTAAGTTCTCAAATACCTTTATTGGAGTTCACGCCCAGCATGCGTGGGAGGAGTTTTTCATACGTTATGGAAAGTGTCTCCAAAAAGGTAATGACATGCATGGTGTAGGTAAAAGAAAGTTTACTAATTATGCAACTTTTACCATGGAAACCAAGGTGGGGTTTTAGTATTAAATTTTACTTTATATAAGAGAAGTAAAGGACAAATCCAGTTGACACAAAAAACTGCCGAAATTTTTTTAAGGAACATAACCCCAAGTATAATGTGTCCATTGCTTCTCTCTCTTCTCATTGTTCTAAAACTACAATTTCAAGGTAGTTTTTGCATTCAATAAAGCTCCAAAAAAACACAATTGATTCCATCTCTTAAGAACTGATTTAGATCAGTAAATTAAAGAGAACAATCGTTGTTCTCATTCCCTTGTGCGAAAGGATCCCATGGATCAACTTGCGGCGTTCGCGGCGATTAGATTGCACGCGGCGATTCGATGAGTAGATCAAGCAGACGATCGATTCCGCGATCACAAATAAGGTATTTGATATTATCTTTGTATTTCTTTTATCATCATACGATCATGTAGTCCCTAGGAATCCTGTATAAAGGGCAAAATCTTTTGAAATTTTTTGTTCTACGCGATTTCTTTTTCCGCTGCGCGTAGGGATTTTGCCCGAGGGTTACGACCTTTCTAACAAGTGGTATCAGAGCTAACTAGGGAATAGATTAGGAAGCTAACGAATCAAAGATAGATCATGCGGTGAATCCGCTGTGAGTCCGGACATTTATCCCGGCTATCCGAGGTTCCTTGCTTTTGTGTGCTTAATAGACTTAGGTACTGACGTGTAAATATCAGCGGAAATGATCCACTCCCTGGAGATTTTTTGATGGTTTCTTTATATGGTTGGATAGTATATTCGAATATGATTCCAACGCATTAAGAATCATCGAATTCCGACGGGCGGATTGAGAGATATGAATTTTTGAAGTTGGACCTTGTTTGCTGATTTTTAATGCAAAAAATTGCAACGGGTTTTTCCCGTAGTGCCCGAACAAATTTGGAAAGTCTATAACCAGGTATAGATCTTTCAAACATTGTCTTGGGTTGATCCTAGCATGATCAGAACCTTCTAAGGTCTCCCGAACAATTAGATCACACTAAAAGTTGTTCGGAAGGTCATGCTATTCGGAAGTGTTCCTGGTATACAACTTTTTGTGTTTTTCTCAACCAAACGGATTTGTTTTCTCATGAAAATTTTATGGTGATTTCTCTGATGTTAAAAATGGTTTATAACATGCTTTCATAAAAATCAATTCCATGGCTTGTTAATTAAAAAATTGATTAACGTGTTTTAAGTGCAAATCAATCGCTATTGGTGAATTTGGGCAAAAAGGGATGTTGGACCTCTATTCATAAACAAGATTCATGGGTTATTTATTTGTGGATGTGCTGATGTGTTCTCTTTTCATATTTAATGGTTTGTAATGATTAAAGTCCGCAATGTATTTAATTTAATTTTATGGATTCACTCCCTCTGGGCAGTTGGACAGACGACTGGTTTCCCATGGAGATTTTTATCATGATGTATAGATTACCTAGGCTAGTATAGGTCTCTAGAGTAGTTTTTTTTTTTCATGTTTATTGTAGACCATAAAAGGATGAGATCGCTCTCTTGGAGATGGCGGATAGATCGTATCAACCGTGGCATGGAGATGCTTCAGATGGTCTGGCGGATGAAGGCAGTGTTCGATTCATTCAAGGAGAACTAGCACGTTGATGTTGTTGATGTTGTTTACCTTATTATTTGAGGCAAATTTCATACTTATACCCTTTGGAAAGTTCGCCTTGAGGTCAGCGGATTTGCCCTTGTGCAAAAGCATTAAGTTGCCCAAATTCACCCTCAATTTGGTAACATGGCATTGTAGGGATTCCCTTATTCAAATGAGGTCAGTGGGAGGATCCCTATAATCCAAAATACCTAATTGAGCTTATGGATGTGTTTGTGACTGTTTCCATGGTTTGGTTGGATGCTTACATGTGATGGATGTTTGCTTTATGATGGATCCATGTATGTTTACTTTTTCCATGTGATGGTTGTTATTTACGACATGCATGTAATAATCTAACACTCCCAAAGGAATTAACCCTCTTAATCGATATTAAGTTGTGAATGGAGCTTGAATTGAAATGATTAAACTCCATGGCCTTCCATAGACATCTAATGGTTGGCTGGTCTAAAGGGTAGAACGGTCATATGCCAAAGCAGAAGCTGATTCTATTATTTAGACTAGAGTAACCATTAGATTCCTACAAAGATAAGGAAAATATGGAAAATGCAGTGGTCATATGTCAAAGCAGAAGCCATTGTAGATTTGCATTAGTTTCTGAGGCGACGTTCTAACGTAACCAAGCAAAGGGTATTGATGCCCAAAGGATAAACATATCGCGATGCTTGGAGGCCAAAAATGAATTGGATATTATGTGAGAAATAATGGATTAGAAGAATCTACTTATTCAAAAGTTTTATGAATAAGTTTCCGATGCCCATTGGAGAAATTGTAGATTTCTCTTGATTCACGAGGTTAAGGGGCCCGTGAATAAGACACACAATGGGCAAAACCATCGTAGATTGAAAACCCAGATCCGATGGAATCATGAAACTAATGTAATATAAGATGATCGTTATGCTTACATATAATTTTTCTTTTGCTATAGAATTGATGGCTTCCTTCAACCCATTAGCTAATATTCTTGATGATAATAAGTTGGCTGGCCCAAACTACATAGACTGAAAAAGGAACTTAATACTGGTGCTCACAGCCGCTAAGGTTTATTGGGTTCTGACCACTGGTGAACTTGAATTGCCTGGTCCTGATGCTCCCCAAGCTGAAAGGGACACAAAGCAGAAATGGCTTGATGATAATGAATTAGCAAAATGCTATATCATTGGCTCCATGTCCAATGTGTTGCAACAACAACATGTTGGAATGGTTGTTGCCTCTGATATAATGCTAAATCTCAAGGAGATGTTTGGAGAGCACAGTCGCAGTGCTAGAATGATTGTGATCAAAGGCCTAGTATCCACAAAGATGGTAAAGGGAACCCCAGTAAGAGATCATGTTTTGAAAATGATGAGCTTCCTTAATGAACTCGATGTCCTGGGTGCCATCATGGATGCTAAAACACAGGTGGATATTGTTCTGTCCTCCCTCTCTTCATCATTCAACGAGTTCGTGATGACATATCACATGAACAAGTTGTCACTGAAGTTGACAGAACTGTTGAATCATCTTCAATCAATAGAGGACCTGCAGAAAAAGAATAAGAAAAGTACTTTCCTGGCAGAAGGTAGTGTACCTTCAGCACCCAAGCCGAAAGGTAAGGGAAAAGGGAAAAGAAAAGGCCAAACCTCCAAGAAAAAGCTTCATGTGGTCAAGAATAAGAAAACCTTTAAGAAAAAGTCAACCAAAGGCAACGATGGGTGCTTCCACTATGGCAAGACTGGGCATTGGAAATGCAACTGTAGGACCTACTTAGCAAGCAAGCAAGGCGACAAACCTTCTCAAGCTATGTTGCAAGTTTTTATTGCTGAAACCAATATGATTGGTCCTGTCTTTTTCTGGTGTGTTGATACAGGTGCGACCTCACACATATGCAATGTTATCAGGCATTCAGAAAAAGCAGAAGGGTGACTAAGGGCGAGCTCTACCTACAAGTTGGAACGGATGCAACGGTTGCAGTCCAAGCTGTAGGAAATTGCGTTTTGGCGTTCTCTGGTGGATATATACTATTAAAATATTGTCTTTATGTACCTTCCATTAGAAGGAATTTGATTTCTGTTTCTAAACTTATTAGTGATGGTTATTCGGTAGATTTTAATAAAACTCTTGTTTTGATTAAAAAGAAAAATTCCTCTATAGTGAGAGGTACAATGGAAAATGGTTTGTACTTAATAGACGCCTTAGAGAACGTAAGCAATATTGAGAATATTCAAAGTGTTAGTGTTCCAAACCTCAAAAGGGCAAGGAACACAGAAATTCCAACACACCTTTGGCACCTTCTATTAGGTCATATTGGCCTAGAGCGGATCACTAGGTTAGTGAAAGATGGTCCATTGGATTCTATCCAAGTGGAACCCTTTCCTACTTGTGAACCATGCTTCCAAAGCAAAATGACCAAAATTCCTTTCAAAGGCAAAAGTGGAAGAGCCGAAAGTGTACTAGAATTGATCCACACGGATGTTTGTGGTCCTTTTTCTCATCCTGCGAGAGGAGGGTTTATCTACTTCGTGACTTTCACGGATGACCATTCAAGGTACGGCTACCTGTATCTAATGCGACGAAAGTCTGAGACCTTTGAAAAGTTCAAAGAGTTTAAGAATGAAGTAGAAAACCAGTTGAACAAGAGAATCAAGACTCTTCGCTCCGATAGGGGAGGAGAGTATCTCTCGGATGAGTTTAAGGATTACCTAAAGCAATATGGAATATTATCTCAATGGACTCCACCTGTGACACCTGAGTTGAATGGTGTGTCAGAAAGGAGAAATCGAACTTTGTTAGACATGGTTTGATCCATGATGAGCTTTGCAGGAGCGCCACTATTTCTTTGGGGGTTTGCCTTAGAAACAACGCTCTACATCCTTAATCGAGTCCCGACTAAGTTAGTACCTAGGACACCATATGAGATATGGACGAATAGAAAGCCCTCATTGAATCATATGAGGATATGGGGTTGTACTGCTCATGTCAAGAGAATAGGCGCTGATAAGTTAGAGACTCGAACTGAAAGGTGTCTCTTTATTGGATACCCTAAGGAAACGAAGGGTTATTGGTTTTATAACCCTGACGAAGATAATTGTTATGTAAGCCGGAACACCGCATTCTTGGAAGAAGAGTTCATCCAAAATGCAAGTAACAGAGAAAGGGTTGCCTTAGAGGAACAACCTGAGAATCCAATAGAGAGACATGAGGAGATTGAGCAAATACCCACTATACTAATTCCAACACTCCAACGAAGCACTAGGGAGATTAGACTACCCGGTAGATTCTCTATTTGGGTGAATTATATAATTCAGTTTCAGATGAAAATGAGACGGATCCCCTTAACTACAAGGAGGCGATATTGGACGTCGATACGAGAAAATGGATAGATGCCATGAAATCTGAAATGTACTCTATGTACTTTAATGGGGTCTGGACTCTGGTTGATCCACCAGAAGGCGTTAAACCTATTGGATGCAAATGGATCTTCAAGAGGAAGAAGGGCCCTGATGAGAAGGTGGAGACCTACAAAGCACGGCTTGTGGCGAAAGGTTATAATCAAAAGGCTGGCATAGATTATGAAGAAACCTTCTCACCTGTAGCCATGTTAAAGTCCATCGGGATTTTATTGGCCATTGCTGCACATTACGATTACAAGATCTGACAGATGGATGTTAAAATCGATTTCTTGAATGAAAACATTCAAGAAGATATCTATATGGTCTAACTAGAGGGTTTTGAGGCTACTGAAGAACATAGTCGAAAAGTGTGCAAGTTACAAAGATCCATTTATGGATTAAAGCAGGCTTCTCGTAGTTGGAATCATCGTTTTGATCAAGCAGTCAAAGAGTTTGGCTTCTTTCAAAACATAGACGAAGCTTGTATTTACAAGAAAGTCAGTGGGAGTGCTATGACGTTTTTGGTGTTGTATGTGGATGACATCCTACTCATTGGGAATGATGCAGGAATATTGTCTAATACAAAGTTGTGGCTTTCCAGTACATTTGCAATGAAGGATTTGGGTGAAGCTTCAAATATTTTAGGACTTAAACTGTTTAGGGACCGAAAAAATAGGAAGCTTGGGCTATCACAGGAAACTTACATTGATAAGATATTGGTAAGATATAATATGGCAAATTCCAAGAAAGGGTTAATTCCTTTTAGGCATGGAATCAGGCTGTAGACACCCGATTTTGCTCGTGCCCTTAACCTTCCAATTTTATGCAAAACCCCATTCAATGATTGAATTAGGGTCCCAAACTTCACCCTAAGCTTGGTTAGGGTCCCACCAAGGTCCCTGTAAAATTTCGTTGAAATCCGAGCATGTTTGCTTAATAAACGAGCCAAGAGAGTAAGCGCAATGCAGACAAAAAGGGGAGGTTGAATTAATCAGGGTAGGGGCTGTCCATGGGGAAAAAAAGGACATAGAAGTATCATTTTCATATAAAAGAGGGGTGCATAATCCCGTCCGGGCCGCGCTTGATTCGCGCGCCCATCAAAATTTGTGCGCCCATCAATCTAGTAGTGCCCATATTAATGCCCATTTTTTCTCTATAAATATGGCATTAGAGCTCATTAGAAGAAAAAAAAAGATCTTTCGTTTCTTCCTTTAGAGAGAGAAAGAGCGAGAAAGCAAGTCAAAGAAAGTAGATCTCGTTCCCAATCCCTCATTTTTTCCGATCGTCTTCCTCGGCAAGCTCGCCGGAGCTCCGATCAAGCTCCGAACGTTGCATTCTTCTTATCCTCTTCCTTATTTCTCACTGTTCTTCCTTTCCTTTGCACAAACCCTCACCTCTTCATCTTTGTAATGGTTGCCTTTACTTAGATCTATTATTTTTGTAGCTATAAATCTCTTCTTTTTTTTAAACCTTAAAACCCTAGATTTGTGACTTCCTCGCTTAGAAACAATATAAGCCTTAGATTTGCTTTATTTTAACCCAAAAATCTTAAATCTGTGTGTCGAACTCTGGAATTTTGATCTTCCCAGTGTGTGTAGCTCAAAATCAGAACCGTTTTAGTTCGAATTGTGTTCCTTCTTAGACCAGATTCATCTATGTGTAGATATTTTTCTTTATGACCGAAAGAAATTGCAGATCTATTTCTTTTAAGCATTACTGTTCTGGAATTGGAGATAGTTAGAGAAGTAAGATCTGTTTTGGAAAGAAGAAAAAAGGGAAAAAACATCACTGGTGAAGGAATTCATATGATTCAGAAAAAATTAGACCAGATCTGAAGAAGGAAATCGCAAGAGCACAAGGTTGAAGTTCAAGGAGATCTTTTTAATCTTGTTAAAGGAAGAAATTTTCAGGTATTTTCCATCTCCTTATCAGATATGTTAGCTTGTGTTCGAAATATTTTGTTTCAAATATGATTATGAGTTCTATCTTAGTAGCAGTTCTTGTCATCCTTAGTTTCATAGATTTCATTCTTATTGTTGAAATTTATGCCAAGTTTTTTTTTTTTTTTTTAAATCAAAACCTGTAATTTCAATCATTTTATCTTTTATCTTTTGTTGATTAAATTGTTAAAAAAAAACTGAAACTGTAGCTTTAAATGAGATGGTGTATAGCTCTATATTTATTGAATACTCTTTTATTCATAAGGATGTGAAGACTCTGATTATAATTAGGTTATGTCTATGAGTTTGAAGAATTTTTTTATTTTTTTTTATTTCATTTATGGATGACTAGATCATCTATTCTCCCATCTCTAGTTCCATCATTGTAGACAGCCATGTTGTTTTTGATCTGTTATATGTTTTACAATCTCCATTGCATGTGATTCGATTTTTTTCTAAAAACTGACAGCTGTGTATTTTATTTATGCTTATGATTTGTTTGGTTAAATATCTTTAAATGTTGAATGTTTATTCGACAAATTTTTACTAATTTATTGATCTT
Source organism: Tasmannia lanceolata (assembly GCF_043159265.1). Taxonomy (NCBI): domain Eukaryota; kingdom Viridiplantae; phylum Streptophyta; class Magnoliopsida; order Canellales; family Winteraceae; genus Tasmannia; species Tasmannia lanceolata. Next base: position 47,442,780 of record NW_027518680.1, on the reverse strand, counting down.
AAATTGTCAATTTTTATTCAGAGATGTAATTAGAATCGTTTGATCTAATGATTCCTTCGGTTATAGCATTTGGTGCCAATGTTTTGTTTTGGATGATTATATGAGTTAGTTGTTCATTTTTTGGGAAAATTGATCACAAAAGATTTCAGTTCTATTTCATGTAAAAAAATGCAGGAAATCATATACATAACCTGTGTTTATGGTAATGGTTGAAAGGAGAAGAGTATTGTTCTATTAATAGCTTTAATTTCAATCATTCTATTGACATGTCTAGTGGAAGTAGTTGGAAGGATAAAGTTGAATTAGTGATTTTTTTTTTACACAAGTACATGACCTGTATTTTTTATAGCGTTGAGATTAGCATTAATCAGAACATGGTTGTTGTCCTCATGGAATTGTAGTTGTCATTGTTGGCAACACTTGGTTGAGTCATGGCTTGATTTAGTATTGGCTCGGCATGGCACAGGTTGCTCAACTCTCTTCTTCTCTGGCTGGTGATATATGTCTATTCATATCTCATAGCATTCCTCTACCCTTATTCCCTTCTGTTTATAATTGATAGGAAGAGAGACGTATGTGTGGCATAGAATTTCCCAAAACACTATGATTGCAATGCTTTGAGAAAGTCAACATAAATGGTTACTCTTTAAATGCTAGTTGCACTCTTTGAATATACAATAAGCATGGCAGTTCTTTTCTTGTTTTGTGGACTCCAACCAAAGAAAACGTGGGAGTAGTGTAATAAAAAAAATTGAGTTTTTTTTGTCAGCAAAGAAGTACTGGACAGGCACCTGTGTGTGCAGGAAATCTATAATTTTTGGGACAGAAAAGAGGTTCAGGAAGTGACTCTGTTAGAGCTGAAATCTGCATTTTCTGTTGTGTAAGAGCAGAGCTGAAATCTGCATGTTCTGTTGTGGAAGAGCTGACCTTGAATTCATGAATTGAAAATGAGTATTCTAAAAGCGGATTTTGCATTATCTGTTGTGTTAGATGTTGAATGTGTAGATGTAAAAAATGAGGATACAATGATGCTAATAGTAACCTCTGCCAAGTGTCATGCTTGAATATTTGCATAATTTTATTGGTTTGGTTTCATCACGTTTAGTCCCTTGTAGCTTATGTAAAACTTGTTTGGTCTTTCATATTTGACATTGGTCTTTTGAAAATTACTCCTAATTCAACCTCTTATTGTGCATTAATTCGGTCCTTGATTATACTCTTTTGTTTTGCACTGCTTTAGCCCTTAATTCAGCTTCTATTTTGGTATCGTTTAGCTCAGTGGATTCAGCTCTGTTTTAGCACATTTATTTCATTAGTTCAGTTCTTACCTTGCTTTGTAATATGCAGCCCTCACACTCCATTTTGATAGTGACAGCCCTAACCCCTTTTGATAATGGCAGCCCATACATCTTTCGCTAATGGGCAGCCAACACACACCTTTGCCAATGGTCAGCTTTCATTAGTTTCAGCCCTTGTTTGAGATCATCCCATTAGTTTCAGCCTAAATGGTTTGTAACTTATTCGATCTGTTTACCCTCAAAATTGAGCTGTGTATTTTAGAAATTGTATGTTCAGGTCCAATTCATAATTCAGTTAATATGTTTGCTCCTTACATTGTAACGGCTAGCGAAGTTCATATCCAAAAGTCTTCATCAATTTCATTCAGGGCTTGCATTTAATTTTGATTTCTTAGTGGATATTATGTGCTTCGTCTAAAAGTGGAACTAAAAATGGTTGTAATTCATTTTCATTATGCTGAGTATAGTTCACTATGCTGAAGTGAAATTCATGTAGTGTATTGTGTTACAGTGAAAATTCATGTACTTCATTTTGCTAAGGTAGAAATTCCTATAATTGCTATCTAACTAATTCTGCTCTTCTATCTTAGTTTTCTTATTTTTATTTGGTCCCATTTTTGGTCCTAATGATGATCAATTTCAGATGTCACCTCTGCAACTATCATCCCAATCTGTTTCCACCATCCACCATTATCATTTTATAGCACATTTTCATCACATCCTTTGTAGAGACCTTTTTAGTGATGTGGATAATTATATCTTTGGAAAGGCTAATTTGATCATTTGCATTTTATTTGCTTTGATGAAAAAATGTTATATGATTAATTGACAAGTTTTGATTCTATTAATTGTTTGTATTTACTGATGGGGTAATCAGGTGCTAATTGTTTATAAGTCTTATTTTAAACGCTTAATTGGTTGGAAAATTTAGATATTATAATAACGTTGAAGTTTATTATCTGAAGTTAATTTTGTTAATTCCTTCATTGTGAATAATTTGTTCTAAAAAAAAATGATTTTGCGCTATCTTCGTTTATGGAAATATTGAGTGGCGATTTTGATAGACCAAGTTGTATAGTATTTAGATGGAAAAGGGATAGGTGTAAAAGATTAGAAATTATTCGGTAGGTGAAATATAGTGAACTTAAGATAATGTTGTAAAGTCAGCCATTATCTTTCACTTTATGTTAGCTTTGCTAGTGTATTGAGATTTAGAGTGAAAATTTTAAATAATAAGTAATGGACCGATGCTCTTCTTAAAAGGGTGTTTCATTATTTTATTTTAACATTATTATGACATTAAAAGAAGCCTAATGAAAAGGATGATTTTTTTGTTTCAATATAGAATTAATATCAGATATTAGACATTAGGTGTCAACCCAATGTAGTAAATGGCTTTGAATCTCTTTACTCTTAGACATTAGGTATTCCCTTTTTCATAGCAATCAGGCGATGAAGGTGTCAACCCGAGCCCATTATCCTTAGGGGACTTGCTCAGTCCAAGCAGTGCTCCATTCTTTATTTAGTAGACTAACACAGTCTTTTAGACACCTTTTATATAGTAGAGCCCTCATTAGGAGACACACTATGTCTTATTACCGATCAGCAACACTATCTTATGCACCTCCTAGATAAACACAAGTGTTTATTCTAGTTCCCACTGTAGGTCTCCTAGGGTCTGGATCCTAACATAAGCAATACAGCCCAAAGTCTTAAGAGTATCATTTCTATAAGGATGCTGATGCCATAACACATAAGGTGAGTTTGGCACTCTATTTAGGATGTGATTTGCAGTCAAAGCTGCTTCTCCCCAATAATATCTAGGCATGCCAGCTGTCAATAACATAGAGTTTAACATTTCTATGAACGTCATGTTCTTACGTTCAGCTATGCCATTAGATTGAGGCGAGTAAGGAGCAGTAGTTTCAAGGATTACGCCCTGAGAGGCACAGAATCCCTTGAACCTTGTCATTGTGTATTCTCCTCTATCACTCCTAAATCTCTTAATTTTCAAGTTCAGTTGCAAGTCAACTCGACTCTTGAAAACTTGAAACTTATCAAAAGCTTCATCTTTTGATTTTATGAGATAAATATGACTATCTAGAAAAATTGTCTATAAAAATGATTAAACACTTTCAACCACCTCTAGTAGTGAAACTTTTAAAGTCACAGAGGTCAGAATGTATAAACTCAAGAAGTTGTGTGCTTCTATAAACCAAACGAAAAGGTTTTCTAGTGATCTTGATTTGTGCACACACTTAACATCTGTCAAATCTAATCGATGTATCTAAAGGTATATGATAAGTTTTTGCAAGTTTAACTATTTTCCTATAGTTCACATGTCCCAATCTATTGTGTAATAACTTAGGATCAGTAAGAGTTGAACTAACCTTACTAACGGTTTCATTTGCTAAACTCAATCTATACATACCATCGATTAAGAAAGCACATCCAAAATAAAAAGAGTTAAAAGTTAAAGTTACTCTACCACCCAAAAAAGATGAACACATGCCAGCATTGTCTAAAAGACTAATGGAAATTAAATTCTTTTGAATAGCATGAACTACTCTAACATTTTCAGAGTTAATATTTTTCTTGAAGAAAGGACCAAGTTCACAGTACCAGTGTGAGTCACCTCTGCCGCTGCTCCACTAGCCATTGTAACGGTCTCTTTCACGGCAACAACATCAACTAGTAGTTTCTTGGAGTTGCAAACATGACAAGTGGCTCCTGTATCTAACCACCAGTCTGAAGAAGTACTGGCCTTACTGTTGCCCAACATAGCAACAAAACCTTGAGGCTAAGCACTGCCCACCATCATATGAGCTTCCTTCTGTGGTGTGTCAGATTTAGACATTTTAGGTAGCCTACAATCTGCTGCAAAGTGATCACATTTTCCACAGTTGTGGCACTTGCCCTTCTTTTTCTGAAAGATAGTCTTTTTTGCCTCCAACTTGGGATTGTCACTTTTAGGTGACTTAGATTTCTTAGGATTTGATACTGCGTTAGCAGCAGATTGTTGTTGTCTAACCATTTCCAAGTTATTTCTAGCTCGATTCTCATCTTCGATTTGAATGAATCGTTTGAGAATCAGCAAATGTACTCAAAACGGTGTAAAATAATTCATATAATTTAGACCGAATTGAGTCTTTCGCTTCCATGAATTAAATTCAGATCCCCAAAGGATTGAAGTTTGACCATCTCAAATGGAATAGTGTGGTTTTCCATTGTTTAAATTAGATAATAGTAAAAAGTAGAAAGAGTGCACCTGATTGCGTATCGCGAGATTTCAAACCGCGTACCAAATCCAAGAAACGAAGCCAAGAAAGGATAAAAGCAACCGCCAAACAACCAAGAGAACCGGTGGCGTGTGGGAGAACCCGACCGCAAGAAAGAACAAAGGGTTTTCAATTCAACACTGGAAACAAAAAACCCAAATTCGCTGTTCTCAAGCTCTTCCACTAAAGATGCCAAACCAGACCCCACTCTATGCCGCCTCAAACTGAATTTCCGGCGAGACGTCCGGCGAAATCAAGATGCTCTGGCGTACTCAACCCACGCCCAAACAATGCTTGAGGAGAAGGAACCCACGGTCAAAAAACCAATTTCAAGGGAGAGTAACTCAAAAGAAGAAACCCACGGCCAAGAAAAACAATTTTGAGAGAGAGTTTCACACCCAAAATGTGTGTCTCTTCTAATCCAACTGCCGTGAGTGAGGGCTGTTACCGATGGATACCCACATAAGATAGATAGTGTGATGTTCAAACAAAATATTGAATCATCCACATCACCATATCATAAAATATCTGTAATCCAACTGAAAACACGAATACTTTTATGATCAACCAAGAGTTTGAGATACAATCTAAACTCAACCAAAGGTAGTTTCACATATAAGTGAACCCCACTGATCTTAAAGGAATTCATTCATTGGGTATGATTCTCATCGAGATCTAAAATAAAGTTTCACAAACAAGTGAGCTCTATACATACTGAAATGAAAGCATAGTCTCCATGACTTTAGAAGATTTACTCATCAAGTAAGTCATCCTCATCAAAGTCCAAATCAAGACAAGCTCCTCCTTTTTCGCCAATCCCTGTGAATTACCAAATATGGATTTCATGAAAATGAATCCAACCAATTGTGAAAACATGAAAGTATCTAGTTCTACCTGAAGAAGAACTTAGTACAATTTCAAAATGGCTAAACAAGTATCACTATCACTCTCACCATAACCTCATTGTCAAGTTTCAATAAAGAACAAGACCTAAACAGCTTCTTTTGCAAAGAATCATTCATTATTGTCAAATTTCAATAAAGAACAAGACCAAACTAGTTTCTTTTGCAAAGAACCATTTTCATGTTTCAATTTGGAATGTTACAGTCATCTTATCAAAATTTGAGTTAAGCTGAATTATCTATGTATGGAATGTCCAACCCTTCCCAAAAAAAGGATAACCAAAAAGGATAACCCTTCCCATCATCTATGTATGGAATGTACGACCTTTCCCAAAAAAGGGCATGTCATCAAAAGTGGAATGACATAAAGACAACTGTAAACATCATTGAAACATATCAAGTGCTTATCTTAGCCAAAAGGGAGATTTGAAAATTCAAAATAACATGAATGTAGGTTAAGTCTTGTCTATACAGACTTTAACCCCATCTCCCCCACAGTTTTGAATATTCGATCTTTGTTCAATCCTTTTGCGAGAGCATCGGCCATATTATCCTTCGATCTCACATCAATCAAAGTGGTAATCCCGTATTCAATGAGATAATTCAGCATGGCATGTTTCAGCCTAAGATGTTCCCTCTTACCATTAAAGAGAGTTCTTCACAATTGTAATTGTAGCTTGATTATCACAGAACACACTTAAGGAATTAATCCTTAACGAGTTAGTGGAATGTCCATAATCAGATTCTTTATCCACTTTGCTTCATCCCCTGCAGAAGCTAAAGCATAAAGTTCTGATTCCATAGATGACAGAGTAATGCAAGTCTGTCTATTCGACTTGCACGCAACAACAGCTCCACCCAGGGTAAACACATAACTACTAGTAGACTTACTGTCTTTTAATTCTGAGCCCCATGAGGCATCAGAATATCCTTCCAGTACATGAGGATGGCCACCATAACAAAGAGCATAATTTTGAGTACCCTTACGGTATCTCATCAGCCTCATAAGGGCATCCCAGTGCTCATGGCCAAGATTACTAGTGAAACGACTCAGCATGCCAACTGTAAAGGCTATGTCTAGCCAAGTGCAACTCATAGCATACATGAGACTACTAATCAGTTTAGAATAAGCTAACTGATTCACACTGTCTCCTTCATTAGAGATCAGCTTTTTGGTATAATCAAATGGTGTCTCAATCGGTTTGCACTCACTGCATCCCCATAAAGAAAGTAGTTTTTCAATTTAATGGGCTAGGCCAAGGGTGATTCCTTGCCTTTCAAAAAACCTACTTTCACACCAAGAATGATATTAAAAACACCCAGGTCTTTTCATGTTGAATTATTTACCCAAGGTTAGTTTCACATTACTCACCACACAAAGATTGGAAATAAGAATCAACATCTACATACAAGCAAATAATCATGACCTTATTCGACAAAAAAAAATAGTAAAGGCATTTATCTGAGTAATCGATCAGAAAACCCGAAACTCTTTACTACTTAGTAAAATTTTGATATCACATTTAGGTGCTTGATTAAGACCATAACAAACTTTGTATAATCCTATACAAATATCTACTTACAACCTATAGTCTTAGCCCTTTTTGACAAATCGACTAGCTGGCAAGTTAGATTTTCTAATAGAAAGTTCATTTCATCATGAATGGCTTCTGTCCACAACAAAGAGTCCCTGGATCTCATCACTTTCTGATAGAATGATGGATCATTCTCCAAATTATAGGTCACAAAGTCCTTACCAAACTCTTGGGTACTCTATCACATGGAGGAGCATTTTGAGTTTTAGAATGTGATTTGCAGTCAAAACTGCATCTCCCCGATTGCAACTAGGCATGCCAGCTGTCATTAACATGGAGTTTAACAATTAAGTTAACGTCATGTTCTTATACTCAGCTATGCCATTTGATTGAGGAGAGCGAGGAGCAGTAGTTTCAAGGATTACGCCCTAAGTGGCACATAATTCCTTGAATCCTATCAATGTGAATCCTCCACCTCTTTTATCACTCCTAAATCTCATACTTGTCAAACTTAATTGACATATCTAATGGTATATTATGAGTGTTAGTAAATTGGACCATTTTTTGATAGTGTACATGTTCCAATCGGTTGTGTAACAACTTATGATCAATTAGCGGTGAACTATCCTAACTAACAGTCTCATTTTCTAAACTCAAACCATATATACCATCTATCAAATATGCACAACCAAAATAGTATGAGTTAACAATCAAAATTACTCTACCACACATAAATGAAGTGATGAGATCTAGGGACTCTTTATTGTGGGCAGAAGCCATTGATAATGAAATGAGCTCTCTGTTGTAAAATCTAACTTGACAGCTAGTCGATTTGTCAAAAGGGGCTAGGACTGTGCTGTAGGTGGATATTGAAGAAGAAACTTAATCCTAACGGATCCATAGCTCGGTATAAAGCACGTTTTAGTAGCTAAGGGCTATACTCAAGTGAGTGGGATATACTACTTTGATGTCTACTCACCGGTCTGTCATTTGGCCACGATAAGAATTCTTCTTACTTTGGTATCTATTGAGCATTTTGTTGTGCATTAAATGGATGTAAAGACAGCTTTTCTCAATGGAGAACTGTCAGAGAAAATCTTCATAAATCAACCTGAAGAATTTATCATGAAAGGTTTTAAGAACAAGGTTTGTAAACTAAACAAATCTTTATATGGTCTTAAACAAGCACCTAAATTGTGGCATCAGAAATTTGACAAAGCAGTAAAGAGCTTTGAGTTTCTGACGAGTTACTCGGATAAATGCCTTTATTATCATTCTGGGTTGAATAAGGTCACAATTATTTGCTTGTATGTAGATGACAAGTTGATTCTTGGTTTCGATCTCTCTGTAGTAAGTGACGTGAAACTAACCTTAGGTAAAGAATTCGACATGAAAGACCTGGGTGTTGACACCATTCTTGGTATGAAAGTAAGTTTTGACAGGCAAGGGATTTCCTTAGCCAAGCCCATATATTGAAAAATTACTTTCTATATGGGGATGCAGTGAGTGTAAACCGATTGAGACACTATTTGATTATACCAAGAAGCTGATCTCTAATGAAGGAGACAGTGTGAATCAGTAAGATTATTCTAGACTGATTGGTAGTCTCATGTATGCTATGAGTTGCACTAGACCAGACATAGCCTTTACAGTTGGCATGCTGAGTCGTTTCGCTAGTAATCCTGGCCATGAGCACTGGGATGCCCTTATGAGGCTGATGAGATACTTTAAGGGTACTCAAGGTTATGCTCTTTGTTATAATGGCCATCCTCCTGTACTGGAAGGATATTATTATGCATCATGGGGCTCAGAATTAAAAGACAGTAAGTCTACCAGTGGTTATGTGTTTACCTTGGGTGGAGTTGCTGTTGCGTGAAAATTGAAGAGACAGACTTGCATCGCTCTGTCTTCTATGGAATCAAAACTTTATGCTCTAGCTTCTGCAGGGGATGAAGCATAGTGGATAAAAAATCTGATTATGGACATTCTACTAACTCGGTTAAGGATTAATTCCTTACGTGTGTTCTGTGATAATCAAGCTACAATTACGAATGTGAAGAACTCATTTTTTAATGGTAAGAGGAGATATCTTAGGCTGAAACATGCCATGCTGAATTATCTCATTGAACACGGGATTATCACTTTGATTGTGTGAGATCAAAGGATAATATGGCCGATGCTCTCACAAAGGAATTGAACAAAGATCGAATATTCAAAACTGTGGGGGAGATGGGGTTAAAGTCTGTATAGACAGGACTTAACCTACATTCAAGTTATTTTTAATTTTTGAATCTCCCTTTTGGCCTAAGCACTTGATATGTTTTAATGATGTTTACAGTTGTCTTTATGTCATTTCACTTTTGATGACATGCCCCATTTTGGAAAAGGTTGTATATTCCATACATAGATGATACAACTTAACTCAAATTTAGTTATCCTTTTTTTGGGAAGGGTTGGACATTCCATATATAGATGATTCAGCTTAACTCAAATTTGGATAAGATGACTGTAACATTCCAAATGGAAACATGAAAATGGTTCTTTGCAAAAGAAACTAGGTTGGTCTTGTTCTTTATTGAAATTTGACAATAATGAATGGTTCTTTGCAAAAGAAGCTGTTTAAGTCTTGTTCTTTATTGAAACTTGACAATGATGCTTATGGTGAGAGTGATACTGATAATTTTTCAGTCATTTTAAAATTGTACTAAGTTCTTCAGGTAGAACTAGATACTTTCGTGAATTATGGATTGTACTAAGTTCTTCTTCAGGTAGTACTAGGTACTTTAGTATTTTACACAAATGATTGGATTCATTTTCATGAAATTCATATTTGGTAATTCACAGGGATTGGCGAAAAAGGAGGAGCTTGTCTTGATTTGGACTTTGATGAAGATGACTTACTTAATGAGTAAATCTTCTAAAGTCATAAAGACTATGCTTTCATTTCAGTATGCATAGAGTTCACTTTTTTGTGGAACTTTATTTTGGATCTCGATGAGAATCATACCCCATGAATGAATTCATCTAAGATCAGTGTGGTTCACTTACATGTGAAACCTCTTTGTTTGAGTTTAGATTATTTCTAAAACTCTTGGTTAATCATGAAAGTATTCGTATTTTCAGTTGGATTACAGATCTTTTATGATATATTGATGTGGATGATTCAATATTTTGTTTGAACATCACATTATCTATCTATTGGATTGTGCTATATGTAGAACATATGAGGAGATTGTTGGGTATATAATATAACCCATGTATGTTCTAATATAAGCCCAATAAGATAATGGACTGGTGTAGTGGGCCTATTTGGGCTAGAGCCCATTAACCTCTTATAACCCTAGTGTGTGTGTGTGTGTGTGTAGGGGCTGGAGGCAACAAACTTGGTATTCCAAACTAGATACCTTGGGTGTAATGCTTCAAGCAACCTCTTGCTTGACCTAATTACCTCTAACAATATATTCATTATTTTGTGCTTTATCTCTTGAGGAATTCAATAGGATCTTTACTTGTCAAATGGCAAGAGACGTTTGGACTACTCTTCAAACCACCCATGAAGGTAAAAAAAGTCCATAGTAAATATGTTAGTCTTTGATTTTGAAATGTTCACTATAAAGCCCAATGAAACCATTTTTGAAATCTATGCAAGGTTTACTAACATTGTAAATGATTTACAATCCCTAGGAAAGACGTACATGAAAATAGAGTTGGTGAACAAGCTACTCCTATCCCTTCCACCACAATGGGATCCAAAGATAACGACATTTAAAGAGGCCAAAGATCTTGACACCATCGAGTTGGATGAGCTCATAGGGTCACTTATTACCCATGAGATGAAGTTGAAGAAGAGAGCGACTCAAAGACAAGATCAAAAGTAAGAAGTGGAGAAGAAGGGAGTGGCCTTCAAGGCCAAAGTTGATAGTGAAGATGAAGGTGATCATGATGTAAGACCAAAAGGGGTAAGTGAAGAATTCGTGGCTTTCATGACAAGGAAAGTCAACAAGTACATGAAGCAAGGGAGATTCAATAGAAAAGTAAATATCTCAAGAAGAGAGAAAAGAAATGACGAAAAAGAAGAAAACCCGATGAGATGCTACAAATGTGGATGTTGGGAAAACTTTAGCAAAATTGATTTTAAACTCCTTTTACAATTAAGCTTCTTCCTAAATTGGATTTTAAACAGAAAAGAAAGAGAATAAGGGTAAGGAAAGTGGATCTTTTGCTTTCAAATATAGAGGGAATATAGAATTTACAAGATTTTGGCGAAATAAAGAAAGACAATAGAGGAGGAAATAAGAGAATTTCTTTAATTAGACTTATTGACAGTAAAAGAATCTCTTTAATCTAGTAAGTTCATAGACAACAATACTAAAAAGATTGAGATAGACCATGCAATACTTCGCTCAAACAATGTTAGGTACCTAGAAGCACGATCAATCTTTAATCAGATTGATTGTTCAATACAAATAACCCGAATTAAGGAAATAAATTTTTGTTTAGACTTTATAGAAAGTATAAGAATCTCTTTAATCTAGTATGTTCATAGACAACAAAACTAAAAAGATTGAGATAGAGCATACAACACTTCGTTCAGTCCAAGGCAGGCACCTAGAAGCATGGTCAATCTCTAATCAGATTGATTATTGAATACAAACAACCAGAATTAAGAAAATGACCTTTGTTTACACTTTATAGACAGTAAAAGAATCTCTCTAATCTAGTATGTTCATATACAATAATAGTAAAAATACTAAGATAGACCATACAGCACCAACTCAAGCACCTAGAAGCATGGTCAATCTCTAATCAAATTGATAGTTGAATACAAATAATTATAATTTAGAAAACTCCTTTAATACTTAACAAAGAGGAGAAGGAGGGGATTTATGCTAAGGATTGGGGCCAGAGGATCCCCAAACCCTATATCTACACTACCAGTTTTGTGAACAAAAGTACAGAAAGCTGTAAAAATACCTAGTTGAAGGGGTTAGTGTTGCTCTAAATCCTTAGAAATTTGACAGAATTCCGATGTCCAATGGTATATCAAAGAGAATTTTGGCAGAACTCCGATACCCGATGATATCGCAGAAGAGATTCCAGCAGAAACTGGTTCTAGAAATCTCAAGTCAATCTGCATCACGACAAACAGCCACGTTTGAAGCTTTAAGTCGGTCTCTCAGCTCTCTAAAGTTATTTTAGGATGGTGATAAATTCAATCCCCTTCTATTACAATATTCACCCTTATTTTTCAAAATGGACTGTATAGCCCACACCATAGGATGATCCAAACCGTCCATTTGATGGGTCACAATGTAAATAGGTTGTGCCACTAAAATCACTTCCATAGGATGATCCTAGCCCTTCGATCTATCGAGAAAATCCATATAATAAAATCTCTATAGATTGGACGGCTAAGATCATCCTATTGAAGTGATTTCTAGGGCACAACCTATTTACATTGTGGCCCATCAAATGGACGGTTTGGATCATCCTATGGTGTGGGTTGTAGAGTCCATTTTGAAAAATAAGGGGTGAATATTGTAATAGAAGGGGGTGAATTTATCACTGCCTTATTTGATTTCAAACTGAAGGTATTTCTAATCGTTAAGTCGGTTCCTCTCAGCTGTCTTTATTCGGGTTTTCTAAACTTTAATTCGTGTACGCTCACGTGAGCGGCTGATGCCAAATGTCACATGCGCCCATTCCTTGCCTTCTACTTGCCCTTCGCATGCAGTGGTCCCCATCTTCGGTTGTTTCATTTGAAGAAACGGTCTTTAATAAACTTAACGGTTACAAAAAGGTGAACTTAACAGTTACAAAAGGCATAGCCATCTCTCTCACTCTGTTTTTCAAAATTTAAAACTGCTTGGACTGCCTTTCTCTCGAACCCTCAAGAATTCTCATTTGTGATCCTCTCTCTCTCTCTCTCTCTCTCTCTCTCTCTCGACACTTCTGAAGCGAAGTAGCTGTAGACACCCCATTTTGACCGAACCCCCAAACTATCATTTTGAATAAAAATCTCTTTAAACTAGTGAACTAGGGTCCCAAACTTCACCCTAAGGTAGGTTAGGATCCCAATTAGGTACCTTGAAAATTTCATCGAAATCCATCGAGGGTTCCCTAGCAAACGAGCGTAATAGGTAGTGTAAATATAGTGCAGGAATAAGGAGGGTGAAATTATCGAAGTAAGGGTGTGTCAATATCAGTCCTTTGTTTTTTGGGTGTATAGTTACCAAAGTTATGGGTGTGCTAACAACCATTTGTGTGTAATTGTCATAGTCGGATTAAGGAAGAAAAGAAGGGTTGTACAAGGGAAAGTTGGAGAAGTAAAAAATCTATGTTGTTAAAAGGAGGTTGTACATGGAAGAAGAGGGCCTAAATATATTATTCCCAATGGAGGGCGACTTATCAAATCAAGAGGTGCCCTTATCAAATTTCTATGGATGAGTGAAGTTATCAAGATGAATGGCTCAGATTGATTAAGAATCATTATGTAGGGCCCAGGCTGCGGAGATGATGTACTCGCACCCATATGAGGGAATTCTTTAAGGGGAGTGAATTATTAAAAGATGGCTGTCTAAAACAAATAAAAAAGTGAATATTTTCATTACATTTATAAAAGGAGAATCGAGCAGCTCATAATGGAGAGGGCTCTCATTTTTTTTTATTGGTTCAAGAGAAACAGCAGAGAGAGAAAAGAGGCGATTTTTAAGACCTTAGCTTACCTCCATTTTTTCCGATTAAAATCTCAAACTCTGGCCAACTCCGGCCAATTCCGGTCAGTCTTTCCACCTGAAAGTCATTGTTTCCTGCTAATTCATCTGTACAGGCCTTAGATCTAATCCTTTTTCCTTTAGCCAAGCCCTTGAAACCCTAAATTTCCTCTTTTATTTTCTTCTTCTCCGATCGAATTCCGGCGGAATCTAAAGCTCCGGCCAGCCAAAATAGCTTGCCGTTTTTGTCTTTCTTCTTTCTATTATTATCTTCTTTACCAATTGCAAGCCAAAAGTCTACTTTTAAGCCATAGATTCAAAGCTTTCTTCTATAGAAACCCTAGCCACTTCCTAAATCTAATTTTCCTTTATTGTGTCTAGCTACAGTCCACCCTTTGATTCCGGCAAGATCCGCCGGAATCCGATCATCTTCCACCTACGCAACAATCTTTAGAGCTAACACCATCTCTGCCATCAATCATTAGTAAAATCCATCTCGTCATCAGATTTGAGTCATTTTCAGATTTTCTCAAGTTTAATCACCTGCAATTTCAAACACCGAACCCTAGCAGCTCATTATTTTTTCTACCGGAAGAACAAGGGAATTTAGATCGCAATATTCATTTTCTCAGGAAATTTCACCGTTTTCTCATCTCTACCATTTCTGAGTTGCCATTACAGATGACGAAACCCTCTTGCAATTCCTATACGTTCTAGGGTTTCATTTCAGCATGTTTTCTATAATTCCATCTCCCTCTTTCATTTTGTTTTGGGATTGGAAGAAGAATGAAACAGAAAAGGCATTTTAAAACTGAAGAAGAAGAAGGACCTTTCTCTAGAGGAGTTGATTGGACGGAAGGAAAGGAGGGAGTTTGACCTCTTACATTAGGCTCTGCAAAAAGAAAGGTTCTTTATTTGTCTCGATCTTGGAAAATCCTGAGAAAGGGTTTGGTTATCCAATACATTTAGAGGGCATTATTACAAGGAAGCAGACATGAGAGTTTATTCTTTTGAAGACCATGAATTAAAGAGAACTTATTTGTTTGTACTCAATTGCAATCTCTGTATCATCGTTCCTCTTCCCACAAATTCTGATTGGGCATCATCTGTGTATGATATGGGAATTATCTTCGGATGGGCTTCCTTATGTGGCACTGGCAAAGGTAATCCTTTACAGTCCGGATAACATCTCAGGTAATTCGAAACTCATTTCTGTTTATTATCTGTTAATATTGTGGTTCATATATATTTATATCATTTGATTTTGATTACGGCACTGAGATCACATGATTTATCTTTGGAATTAGCTAATATTTTATATATATATATATATAATAATATATATAAGGTCTGCATATATCGTTTTTTTACATTAACCAGAATTCAGAAATTAATAACATGGTTCATTATGCTGGTCTATGTTAAGATATTCTTGAATTAATTCCGATGGACTCTTTAGGGTAATCTAAATATGTTAGGGTGTGAACACTCTTTTAGCATAAAAATTATAAATTCTCTCTACCGGCTGTAATCTTCTTCTCTTCTATAATTCTCATTTTTTTTTAGATTGTGATGTTCTTCATGTTTCCATTTGGTCTTTTGTATTGCTGTGTGGTATTTGTTATTGATTCAAATTAGACATTCCCATCGTTAATCTGAGTAGTCTATTTCTCTTTCTAGTTGGTTTATCTGTAAAAGAAAAATAATGATCCTAAAGAAAACGTATAAAGAAAAGAGTAGAGTTTGTCGAATTGAGGATTTGGGCAGTCATCTCTTCACTTTGGTAATGGCAGCCCTCACACCCTTAATTTTGGGCAGTCATCTCTTCACTTTGGTAATGGCAGCCCTCACACCCTTAATTTTGGCAGCCCTTACACCTTTAATAATGACAGCCCTTACACCTTTAATAATGACAGCCCTCTTATCACTTTGGTGTTCATATCCCTCACCTCATTTTGATAATGACAACCCTTCTTTCACTCTTATTTTGGCAGCCACCTCTTTATTTTGATAATGAGAACCCATCCCTTGGGCATCATATAATATGGGTTTGCTAAGTTTTAGATCATCATGTAATGCAAACCTGCTTCATAGAGTTACCAAATAATACAGCCTATTATTTCTAACCACCGTTCGCCTCATTGCTGCACTCCATCCATTACTAATTCACCCTCATGAACCTCTTTTGTTGGGCATCATTGGGCAGCAAGGTTGGCATTAAAATGTGAAAAGACATTCAGTAGCTAAACACTTGATGTTGAGGATTTTATTTTGATGAATAGGCTAAAAAGGTTCAATGATGTTGGATGAACATAATTGATGAAAAGTACCTTCAGGTTCCCTATAAAAAAAAAAGGTATTCTAACTCTTTGTATTCTAGTAGAATAATTATGAGATGGCATAAAGAATGACACTAAGTTTTTTTTTTTTTGTTGTTGTGCTAAGCTGTATGATTGAGTCTTAGTTTTGCTCAGGTTAATATTTGATAAGGTTTTTGAGCATTTAGACTAATTTAGGATCATGTCAGTTATCATAATCATTTCTTATGATAGATGTTTCCATTTTCCTTTAAGGGTAAGTTGTTTGATTACCATTTGAATCCTTTGAGTTGATAGAGTAGGAGTCTTAATTATCAGTGATATGATTTTAATGGAAATAGTGCTGTGTTTTAGGTTTTGACTGTTTGTTTTCAACGATTAAATTTCTCTGTCTGGAAGTTGGTTAGAATATTCAATGAAGACCAGTGGCAATAATAATGACTTGTTCTGTTATTTACTTCTCAAATATTAATCTTGATAGGGTATAAAAATTTTATTTACAGGTGTAAATGATAACAATAAAGTAATAATAATAATAATAAAATATAGCAGTCAATAAAAGCAAAGTTTTTGTCCATTTAATTTAGTGGATATCTGGAAATTGGATTCATCCTAGTTACTGTATCTGATTCAAGTCTTATGAGTTATGAGTATGAGTGTTTTGTGATGTTCTCATATAAAGGATCAAGTTTCATTACTTTGTTATGCAACTGACATGGATATATGTGGAGTTATATATATATATATATATATATATATATATATAGTATTCCCATGACAAGCTCTCATTCAAGGTTGGGCAAACCGAGAGCAATTTAGTCTTGAGGAATACAGGTGATGGTTGTATTAGATTTTGTCTATTAACGGGGGATATTAGATAGCTCTAATGTTTACATAAGGTTTTTTCATATTTTCAACTTAGGACTTTTGTATGACTATCGAAATGAGGTAGAGTCCATGTCATTTCAGTTATATCCTTGATATAAAGATTCTTAGTCTTTTGAAGCCCATCATTAGAGGGACTTACTTGAATATGGTGGTACCCTCTTTTCTCCTCTTTCCTCTTATTTAGGTAGAGTGTTCTTAGTCTTTTAGGTGCCCTTAACCCATAAGTAACCTTCATTGCTAGTGCGATGAAGGCGTTAGCTCAAGCCCATCATTTTAGGGGACTTACTAAGTCCTAGTAGCATTCTCTCCTCTTTTATTTAGTAGGCTAGCCCAGCCTTTTAGATGTCTTTAGACACTTGTCCCTTCATTGCGAGGGCGATGAAGGAGTCATCCCAAGCCCATCATTAGGGGACTAGCTTAGTCCATATAGCGTTCCTCTCTATTTTCGTTTCTTTTAGAAGATTCTCTAAATCTTTTAGAAAATCCTCTATCATAGTATAGGGCTCTCCCAGTTTCATTATCTTGCTTGCCTTCTTCTTTTGGAGAAAGGTTTTGTCTCATTTGTTTTAGGGATGTCACCTCCTTTAGACATGTTTTATTTGATTTGCGTTTCACTTGTTTGTGACCACGCTGGTGTACCTGTTTGTGAGCACGTTAGTTTACTTGTTTGTGAATCACACATGTTTACTTGTTTAGCATTTTTATCTCGGAATATGTTCCGAACTACGTTGGTTTGATCCTCTCCCACGAGGTACGTAGTGCAACTTGGGATCTTTATCCCAAGTCCAGCCAAACTTTGTAAATCTTTTAAAACCTTGATTTCAAAAAGCTCTTCCTCTAGAGTTAGGAGTATGTCCTAGGTAGAGTGTTTTGGTGGTTGTGTGTTTCCTTTAGAGTTAGGAGTTTGTCCTAGAGTTATAGGAACGCCTCCGTCCGGTCAGCTGACGATTCACATAGCCGACTGATGATTAGGTCTTGGATACGTTAGTGATCCCATTTGTTTTCCTTAGGACACACAGCCTAGTTCCACGTAGGTTGTAGGAACCACCTGCATTAGCTAGGGCTAACCTGCATTTAGTTAGGTCATAGAGGGTGTCCTAAAATCCACAATCCACTGTAATTTAAATAATCGCACAAAAAGATTTAATAACTAGTCTGATCTTTTAGGTCAAGTCTAGGACAAAGGTCCTCAGTTCATAGAAACTCCAAATACTGATGTTTATTTCGACGATTCGAGCGTCGGGTCGAGGAGAGCTTTTTCATTTTTTTTTTGCGTCTCATCTCCAGAAGCACGAACTCGAGAGAAATTCATAGATCCAGCTAGCTCAATGATTTGTCACGAAATCAACCCAAAAACCCTATGATTCACGATGGTGCTGCAAAATCTCTTTGAAATTTGCAATTGGAGAGGTAGGTCTGACTCTAAGAGGGAGAGGCAAAGCAAAATAACAAATGAAGGAAAAAATAGAAGATGATTTCTAGGGTTCAGTCGTTAGGGTTTAATGTCTTGTTATGGGAGTATTTTCACTCTTTTAATTAATTTCTTCAGTTTGCATTCCCAGCAGGGTGGGTGTTTTTGGGCTTGTAAAACAAATTAGCACATCATTCAACTTTTCATACTTTAGTTGATTTTATTCTGTTATTCTTGTTTCTGATAGACTTGTTTTTTCTGTTCCTCTGATCTATGGTGGAACAGGCAAACAATCAGAGCTAATGGTCTTAGTGGTAAGAAGCGTGTCTAAATTTCTCAACTCCCCTTATACCTAATATTGTAATCCTTGCTTCTGAGAAAAATCAGTTTACTCATATACATTTCTTCCATTTTGACAATGGACCATTCTAAAAAAAATAATGTCGCCTTCGGATACTATGTCGCCTTCGGAGATAATGTCGCCTTCAAATATAATGTCGCCTCATATACAATGTTGCCTTGCATATAAAGTCGCCTCGGATAAAATGTAGCGTGCGAAACTATATTGCCTTCGGCTACAATGTCGCTTTGGATACTATGTTTTCTTCGGATATAATGTCAACTCGGATACAATGTCGCATCGGATACTATTTTGGTTTCGGATAAAAGGTCACTTCGGATACTATGTTTCCTTCGGCTACAATGGCGCTTCGGATACAATGTTTCCTTCGGATACAATTTTGCGTCGGATACAATGTTACCTCGCATATAAAGTCGCCTCGGATACAGTGTTCCAATTCGGCTACAATGTCGCCTTCGGATTCAATGTGGCCTCAGATATAATGTTGCCTCAGGTATAAAGTCGCCTCGGATAGAATGTAGCCTTGGATACTATGTTGCCTTCGACTATATTGTCGCTTCGGATACAATGTAGCATCGGGTACTATGTTTCCTTTCGCTAAAATGTCGCTTTAGATACTATGTTGCGTTCAGATATAATGTCGCATCGTATGCAATGTTGCCTCTGCTATAAAGTTGCCTCGGATACAATGTGGGCTCGGATACTATGTTGTCTTTGGCTACAATGTCGCTTCGGATACAATGTTGCCTTTGGATATAATGTCGCCTCGGATACAATGTAGCCTCGGATACAATGTAGCCTCGGATACTCGTTTGCTTTCAGATACAAGGTCGCTTCTGATACTATGTCGCTTTCGGATACAATGTCGCCCTAGATACAATGTTGCCTCGGATATAAACTCGCCTCGGCTATAATGTTGCCCTTCGGCTATAATGTCTCTTCGGATACTATGTTTCTTTCGGATATAATGTCGCCTTGGATACAATGTATCCTCGGGTAATATTTTGTTTCCGGATACAAGATTGCTTCGGATACAATGTCGCATCGGATACAATGTCGCATCGGATACAATGTTGCTTCGGATATATAGTTTGCGTTGGATATAATGTAGCCTCGGATACTATGTTGCCTTAAGCTACAATGTCACTTCGGAGACTATGTTGCGTTCAGATATAATGTCCCCTCGGATACTATTTTGCTTTCGGATACAAGGTCGCTTCGGATACTATGTTGCCTTCACATACAATGTAGGCTCGGATTCAATGTTGCCTCGGATATAAAGTCGCCTCGGATACAATGACTTCGAATACTATGTTGCCTTCGGCTACATTGTCGATTCGATAACTATGTTGCCTGCGGATTTAGTTTCACCTCGCATACAATGTAGCTATGGATATTAATTTGCTTTCGGATACAAGGCCGCTTCGGATACTATGTTTCGTTCGGATACAATGTCGCCTCGGATACAATGTTCCCTCGGATATTAAGTCGCCTCGGATACAATGTCGCTTTTGATACTGTTGCCTTCGGAGATAATGTCGCCTTGAAATATAATGTCACCTCCTATACAATGTTGCCTCGCATATAAAGTCGCCTCGGATAAAATGTAGCCTGGGATACTTTTTTTTTTGAGGCGGTAGAAAAGGAATATATTAAGAACCGAGTTGGTTCACAGCAAATTACATAAAAGAAGAAAGAGAAAATACAAAATCAAGGAGGGAGATAGTCAAATCGCTCCAAACTAGGCCTAAATACACCACTCCGCGCTAGGGAATCAGCCTCTGAATTAGCTGATCTCCTTACATGCCTAACGGATATAGACGAGAGAGAAACTAAATCATCTAGTTCCTCAAAGAAAGATAGAAAGCGCCACGGAGGAGAGGCTGCACCCTGAGGCCATAGAATAACATTAGAGGAGTCCCCTTTCACTATTACCTTATCTAACACAGCCATATCCAAAGATTTAATCCCGCAATGAACAGCTCTCACTTCCGCTTCATTTGAATCCGCCACTCCAATGGGGCCCGAGAAAGCCCAGAGAACATCCCCCTTTGAATTTCTACATAGACCCCCAATCCATGCATCACCAGGATTACCAAGAGAGGAGCCATCGAAATTTAGCTTTAGCATTCCCTCAGGAGGAGGGATCCAGGGTTGTAAAATTTTAACTTTACTAATCCCCTCCTTGCAAATAGTCTCCCAACCTTCCCAAAGATCATACGCAGATACGAAATGAAACATAGAAAGGCTTCTAGCCCAAAATATCACCTCGGAAATGATATTGATAAAAATCCTATAAGACGATTTTGCCACACCTTCAAAAACTCGGGAGTTTCTTTCCTTCCAAATGAACCACCAAGAAGCCACCATACACATCTTCCATAGCATCTTACCCTTTCTTTTCCAGGGGCACCGATCCCAGCTTTTAATGAAA
Source organism: Tasmannia lanceolata (assembly GCF_043159265.1). Classification (NCBI taxonomy): domain Eukaryota; kingdom Viridiplantae; phylum Streptophyta; class Magnoliopsida; order Canellales; family Winteraceae; genus Tasmannia; species Tasmannia lanceolata. The sequence goes on along the minus strand of NW_027518680.1, from coordinate 47,421,642 downwards.
TCAGAGATGGTGTTTGAGAGAACCCAAGATACCCCAAAGCGATATAGAATATAACCCCATATTTCTCGGGCAAATTTACAGTGAATGAAAAGATGATCAATCGATTCACCATCTGAAGAACATAAAGGACAATGGTTGACGATAATCATCCCTCTCTTCCGCAGGAAGTCTATTGTTTGGATTCGACCACAACATACAGCCCATGCAAAAAATGAGATCCTTGGCGGGCAATGAGACTTCCATATCGATGCAAAAGGAGCCTCCGCTTCGCAATACACCAACTGATGATAGAAAGATTTAACAGAGAAAAGTCCGGATGTACACTGAAACCAAACGCAGGAATCACTCCCACTCCTCTTGATGTAACACCCTTCTATCAAGGCCATTAGTTCAAGGACATAATTCAACTCCCGATCAAAAAAATTCCGTCTGAACTGCGGCTTCCAAACCACTCCTGAGTTCAGCCTTTCAAAAAAATCCGCCACCCATCCTATCTTTTGAGTAGACACTAGATACAGATCAGGGAACATTTCCTTGAGAGGAGCTGCTGAGCACCACGGATCTGACCAGAATCGGATTCTATCCCCTACATAGACTTTAAATCGAATACCTTTGGAGAAAGGAACCTCAACCTTCAAAATGTCCCGCCAAACAGTTATACCTTTGAACTTAAAGTTATCCGCAGAGCACCAATTTCCTTCCCTCACCCCATATTTGCTTCCTACTACTCTTACCCATAAAGCAGACGGTTCTGACCCAAACCTCCACAGCCATTTGCCCAATAGAGCCAAGTTAAAGCCTCTTATTCTCCGAAAACCCTCCATTTTTCAAAGGGAGGCATACAGAACTCCATTTAACCAAGGGAATTCCACCAGAGGAAAGAGAGCCCCCCCACAAAAACCTTCTTTGGATCTGTTCAATTCTTAGGGCGACACTCACTGAGCATTTGAACAAGGAAAGAAAATAAATGGGGATGCATGATAGAACTGCTTTGATAAGAACTAAGCGCCCACCTTTAGAAATGAGATTGCGCTTCCAGGAGTCGAGACGCCTCTCAACTCTGTGAATGATGGGGTTCCAAAATAGTTTATTCGGTCTTCCCACCCCCAAAGGAAGGCCGAGATAAGATGCGGGCAAAGGCTTCAAAGAGCACCCCAGAATCCTAGCAAAAACTGACGCTTCGGAAGAAGTAACATTTAAAACATATAACCCAGACTTCGAGAAGTTAGTTCTTTGGCCTGAAACCATCTCATAACACCTTAAGATGGCTTTAAGATTCAATACCTGAGAGATCACTGGGGCACAGAATAGCAGCGTATCATCTGCAAATTGAAGGAGCGAAACCTCCACTTTATTAGACCCAATTAAGAAGCCTTCAAAAAGACTTAACTCACCACCTTTCCTCAAAAGCCGGCTAAGAGACTCCGCAACAATCACAAAGAGAAAGGGGGAGAGAGGATCCCCTTGCCTTAACCACCTAGATGATTTGAAAAAGCCTTTGGAAGAACCATTAATGAGGACAGAAAACCAGGCTGAGGATACACAGGCTCTAATCCAGCCTCTCCACCGAGACCCAAAACCCATTTTTCCAAGACTATAGTCCAGAGACTCCCACTCGACCCGATCGTAAGCCTTTTCCATATCAAGTTTGCACAAGACTCCTCCTTGACCACTACGCCTGTATGCGTCGATAGCTTCGTTTGCAATGAGGGAACAATCCAAAATTTGACGCTTATTAACAAAAGCGCTTTGACTATCTGATATTATGGAGGGAAGAACTAATTTGAGACGATCCGCCAAAACTTTGGCCAATACTTTATATAAACAACCGACTAAGCTAATCGGACGAAAATCCGCCACCTTTGAAGCCCCTTCTATCTTGGGAATGAGGGTAATGAAGGTTGCCCCAGTGCCTTTATCTAGAGCAATCCCGTCAAAAAATTCTTGAAAAAAGCTCATCATATCCGATTTAACAAAATCCCAACAAGCTTGGAAGAAAGCCAAACAGAATCCGTCCGGGCCAGGAGCTTTATCTTTCGCCAAGGAAAATAAACCTTTCTTTACTTCTTCTTCAGTAAAAGGAACTTCCAAGGATGCAGCTTCCCCCAAACATAAGCTGTCAAACTGCACCTCTTGCGGGATAGGGCGGAGAATACCATCAGAAGAATACAGATCCTTGAAGAATCTGAGAATTTCTTCTGTAATCACCTCTTTGTTAGAAACTCTTTCCCTCTCCACAATCAAAGATTCAATTCTATTCTTTCTCCTATGAACACTAGCCATTGCGTGGAAATAGGCAGTGTTTTTGTCACCCTCCACAATCCACTTAACTCTAGATTTTTGACGCCAGGTTATTTCTTCCTGAAGCAGCAAACGATTATGCTCGATACTAACCCTGCCCAGCTCCTCCCTCTCTTTTTCCGAATCAAGACCACACTCCCCCAGTGCATTTAATTCCACCATTCTATTCTCCAGCCACCGCTTTCGCCCGTGATCACATAGCTTTCTCTCCTTAACCCACGCCTTCAAGTTTGCCTTAACAACTCTCAGTTTGTTTCCAATAACTTTGTCAGCCGGGCCTGCCATATGACAAGAAGACCACCAGCCCCCTAACCTCTCTACCATCTGGGGAAATTCCAACCAAGCAATTTCAAACCTAAAAGGAGATGGACCCCACGATTCCATTCGAGGATCTAAACGAATTGGACAATGATCCGACACCAAATGAGGAAGCGCTTTCTGAGAAACCTCGGGAACGAGTTCTAACCATTTCCCAGAAATCAAGAATCTGTCCAGTCTACTTCTACACTGCCCTCTGGCCCAAGAGAAAGAAGCACCACTCAAGGGAAGATCAACTAACTCATTATCTGCTATAAAATCGGAGAATACCTTCATGTTATTAGTGATTCTAGTACACCCCAACCTCTCCCCTACTGCCTGGATTTCATTGAAATCACCCCTAATGCACCATGGGTGAGAGCAACATTCTCTAACCTTTACCAATTCTTCCCAAAAAAGACCTTTTTCGGTAGATGTGAATGGACCATAGACTCCAGAGAAGAGCCAATCAGACTTATCCACTTCCTTTTGGAGAGAAACTGAGATGGAAAAGTCTCCATACCACACCTCCTGTCTAGACCAAGAGATGCTATCCCATGCTAACAGTAAACCTCCCGATGCCCCTTTAGAAGCTAAAAAAACAAAATCCCACTCCTTATTAAAACCCAGCCTTTTGAAATCTAAACGACTAAGGGAGGTCACTTTAGTTTCCTGAATGCAGACTACCTCTGGCTTCCAGACTTTTAGCAGTTCTTTAACCTGAAATCGTTTCTCCTGGGATCCCAAACCATTAATATTCCAAGATAGAATCTTCATAATATCACTTAAATAGAAGGCATCTTCCCCAATCGAGCATCTGAATTTCTACCTTTCTTCTTCGAGAGAAAGCTCTTCCCACTAGAACCCGATTCATAATTAATATTCGACTTTAAGCGAAGTAATTCCCTTTCCAATCGACTCGAACTGAAAACTGTAGACCCATTAGAGACAGGATTTCTACCTTCATCCCTTTGTTCTGCTACCTGAATTGCATCTCGGTACTGATCCTCAGGGCCCGCATAGACCAAACCCAATTTCTTACTAATGGTCAAGGTGTGGTCAACCATATACTCAACCAGATCGTTTCGAATATTCATCACAGGGATCATCCCACAATTCTCTTCAAAATACGAGGATATTCTCAACAGAGAAGTTGAGTCGAACCTCCAACGGAAGCTTGGGTTGAATTCAAAGTTGGCTCCTGAAGCAGAAAACTTAACTAAGAATCGAAAAGGAGACTCCCTTTGAAGGCTAAAAAAACGATTCCCCAAGCCACTCATCCCACTGAGGTCAATCAAAAAAATCTTCCGACCACAGATCCAAGGTAGACAAAATTCTTTCTTAGAAATCAAAGAACCGATTTCCTCTGCATCTCCTTGTTCAATCAAAACTTCTTTCCAGTCCCCTCTCACCAAATTTGCACCATTTAACCCTTCAGCATCCTCAAAAACCTTCTCCTTTGCCCGGACCTGTTCAAAAACTAGGCGAGCACTGATCCCGCACTCAAGTATCTTATCGCGATAGCTTACCTGAGAGCGAGAGTAGCTGCATAAGGACGCAGAGAGCAATCCATGGTTAACACTTCCTGAGACTTCGAGAATGGAGAGTTCTCCAGGAGAACAACCTAACAATTCCCACTCAAAATAGTAAGGGATAGACTTGTTAAAAAGCCCCTCAGAACTTAATGAGAAGGGGGGCTGACAGCCTGGGCCCAAAGCTACTTCCGTGTCAGCCCAGCACGAAGGCCCAAGGGAAAAGGCTGGGGGAGAGAAATTTGTGTGAAGTGCTTTTGGCCCACTCGCTTGATCTCCACACGATAAAGGGGGCTCGTTTATCAAAACGACAGAGCTGGAGGCATTGGGAAAAACCAAAGAATGACTTCTGCAAGGGGAGAGAGCAGAAAGGATATCTGCAAAGCTATTAATACTAGAAGAAGTGGAGCCCACTCTAGAAGGGGGAGAACAGTCGAGACCACACACACTACGTGTGGGACATGATCCCGCGAGAGGGGCGTGGGGCGCGAGCCGCCGCGCCTCTCTCTCTCTTGGTCTCTCGTACCCACGCGATTGGCGTGTGCTTCTTAATTTTGATTTAGATTCGTCTTTCCTGTGGACTTGGGATCACTAAGGCAATCCGAATTCCACACGAAAGAGACTGACAGAGTCGCCACCTAGATGTGGGATCTAGGACCCGTAATTAACCAGAAATCTAGACTCGCTACCTGGTTACGAGAATGGAAGGTATGGGGAGTTATCCGCCACATGCACCATTCCTGCCCGATAATCGGTCTTCGATTCCAAAAGTTAACTCTTTTAAATTTATTTTAAATGGCTCATTCAACTCTATGTTTTTTATGCTTGTGCTTGTTAGATTAGTTTGTCTTATTTTATTTTCTCATCACATTTTACTCGAACTTAATTTAATAAAACCTGAAGGCATCATAGATTGCGCGAACTTATTGCACACACTTACATCACTTGCATCTAAACCCTGCATCTCACATGCACACACATCCTATTTTAGGAACCCGGAGTGTTATCTAGCATGGTTGACTGGGATTTCATCACCTGGTGCCTCTGTGCTAGAGAAGCATTCCACCCTTAGCCTAGTACCTTTATGGTACGTAAACGGATCTCTTGTTCACGTACTGATACGCCGGACACTGGTACAGTATATCGAACAGGGATTCGCGCTAAGGGAACTCTTGGCCTTACCCCTAGATTAACCCACACATGCATGTAGTCTACGAACACATGTGCATCACGTGTGTAAGCCTAGTTTAGGATATCTTACCCATTTGTGTCTAGATTAGGCCGTAGTCCATTTTCCAATGGCTACGATCGGTCCTTAGATACACGAACAAAGTCATGAGTCGAGATCCTCTCTCCACTCCGCTAGATTAGGAGTAAGGTTGATGCCTTCAGGTAACACTGATAAAATGTGTGAAGATTAAAAATTTTCCCTTTGGGGTTAGGATATAAATCCCATCATTTTCAAAGATCTCATAGGATTAGTCATTCATGATCTATCCGTTGAAAATAGTCCTATGCAATCTCACATTTTGATCATGTGTCTATCATTCGTCTCTTGTGGGATTCGATTGTGTCTTCATTGGCGGAAATTGTGTCTCAATCATTTGATCGTGCAATCTTGATGATCCAATCTTGCCTGTACCCTTGGTCTCTTCCTCCTCTAAGGGCAACCTTTTTCAAGAATATTTCTGCTAAATCCTTCAGAGTTTACTCTCATAATCCTTGAACTAAGGGCATTCCCCTATGCGAATCTGTCATCATTGTCATGTCTTGGTCCTTTAGGATTCATTCTATTGTCCCAACTACTTGTGAACCAGCTTTCGCCGAGCCTCCGAAGCTAGACAGTTGCAGCAGTTAAAGTTTTAGTCATTTATTATTTTATGTTGAGTCAGTCACCATGGTCAGTACAATTGTTGAGTCCGGTCTTACAATTAAAGGTCAATGCCTAGTCCAGGCAAGTTATCTTTTGATTTTTCTATTTTAGGGTCGTGAATCCTGAGCATGTTCAGAATAGGTTGTCAGATGTAAGAGCTTTCTCTTTAAATGAAATTGGAAGTCCCAATAATTCACTTGTGTCCGTTTCTTAAGTGTGCTTCTGATCTTAAAATAAGACTCCCTCCTCGAATGAGGACAAAATTGACGAAACTCCACTTGAGTCACAACGATTACTTGAACAAGAGGAGGAGCGCCAATCTCAGCCTTTCAAAGATGAAATTGAAGTGGTAAACACTGGCACTGAAACCTTGATCCAGTAAATGCCGATTGAAAATACATTACCCTCTGAAGAGTGTAAAGAATTGGTAAACCCATTTTGAGGATAAAAAGATGGTCCGGTAAGCGTTACCATTAATGCCAAGAGAAAGACCCAGATAGAAGGTTCAAGAAAGAATGAAGTGAATATCATATGCTATGCAAGGGGCATGGAGTGGAAACAACTTTCATATTTCCAATCAATGACCTTGGTTCTTAAATCCATAACATGAAGCCATCAAATTCGAGATAAGAAGTTCAAGAGCAAGCATTGAAAAGTGATCATCAGATATCAAGAGTTACAAATCCATAGATGGAGGATGTCGAAGAACAAGTTTCGCTCTATGAAAGTCGAAGGCGCGTATTAGAATCTTGAAAGAAGAAGATCTATTATCTCTTACCTGGAAATGCCGTCAAACTCCGTAAAAAAAAAAAAAAAAAGAAGAAGAAGAAAAATAAATAAATAAATAATCAGTACCAGAGGGACTCTAGTAAACTAGATCGACTCCCAATCTGAACATCGGAAGGCCTTCTTTGGCCGAATAAATCCCAAAATCGGAACCCAATGTCAAAACAAATACCTGTTTGCAAACCCTTTGAGCCTGAATGAAATTTTCTTGAAAACCCATCAAACTAGGGGCATTCGCCCCGAACTACGCGAGACCTGATCCCTACACTGGGGTACGTAGGCAGCTCGGTTAAACCGAGTTCGGTCGATTCAAAAAAAAGAAAAAAGGAAAAGAAATTTAATCGTTCCAAAAAAAAAAAGAGGGACCAGTTCCAAAAGAAGAGAGGTCAATCATTCCAGAAAGAAAGAAAAAAAGGAAAAAATCAATTAACCTTCAAACAATTTATCTTCAAACTAGGGGCATTCGCCCTGAACTACACACGACCTGATTCCTATCTTGGGATATGTAGGCAACCTATTCATAGGTTCGGTCGAAATCTTTGTCGAGCCTTAAGCCATTCTTTGAAAAACCCTATCCTACCTATAAAGTCCTTCCGGTGTTCAGAACTAATGATCTAGGTCCCGAAACACAAAAAGAAAAAAAAAATGATGATGAATAAAAAAAAAAATGGAGTTTGAAGATCTGCTAGACTGAAAACCTGAAAGGGCGGTTTAGGCAAAATTTAAGATCATTCCCCTGCTAAGTTGAAAACCCGAAAGGGCGACTTAGGCAAAACCTAAGGGGATAGCCTGCTGGATCGAAAACCTAGAAAGGTGGTTCAGGCAAAAGTTAAGGCTAGCGCGGTCCGCCAAGTCAAAAACCCTGAAGAGGTGACTTGGTCACGGTAAGAGAATCGATATAAGAAGGCTACAGCCGGTATCAAGACTGAAGATCAACTGAAGTTCAAGCAAATGCAAGTGATATCTTCAAAACTGGGGGCATTGAAGCTAAGCAATCTTAGGGGTCATAATTAAATTCTTGAGGCATTACTGTTTCAAGGAAGAAGTCCAGTGTTACGATTTCAAAAAAAAAAAAAAAAAAGAAAAAAAAAGAAAAAGCATTCTTCGAAAGGATAGACTTACCAAATAAAACGTTAACTAAGTCAGAAGCATTACTGTGTCTGTCAGTGCAGTCAGTCAATCTTTGTTATTCTAAGTTCACTCATTCAAAGCTCCTCAATCCTTTGAGTAGTTCCTTTTATCTAAGTTTTCTCTTTAAAAAGAGTCAATCGTCGTCCTTGTGTCCAAACTAATGCAACTGTCTCGGTGAAGGAGGCCCGGCCTCGTCAGCTCATTGCGATTGTACCTGAAAGAGCTCGAGAATCCAGTCAAACAGCTTCAGTTCAAAGATGATTAACCCAGAAGAATTCAGAAGTAGAAACATCAGAAAGCCCAGCTTCCGTAAAAAGATCATACCCCAGGAAGGCATCTTAAGCTTGGAAGAGCCTCAAATGCAATGATGGTCGAGCCAATTTCTCAGAAAGATGAACCGTTAAAATTCAGAATTTCCTTCCAGTTAGTTAAATACTATCCTGGTCAAGAAATGTTTATCAAGAGGCAAGTCCCACTTTTCCATGATTATATCCAAGGGAGCCGTTGTTCTAGATTACCAATTTCAAGTGTCTTGTTCAAGGTTTCAGTTATCCAAATCCCCAAAGACAGGACCAGCTGTCCCTTTGAGAAAAATCTTGTTGAAGTTTCATAAAAGTGTTCCTAATCCATTCTGGTTAGTAATGGTTCTTCGTTCCTAAGATTTGCCGTCTCATCATACGTCAAAGTCTTGGTTTCCAATATCTTTACCGAGCACGATCTATAATATCCCCGATTTCATTGAGTTCAAAAAAAAAAAAAAAAAAAAAATCCAAATTCATCAAATCCAATTCTACGTCAAATTCATGAAAAATCCAAAATTTATCAAAAAAAAAAAAATCCAAATTCATCAAATCCAATTCTACGTCAAATTCATGAAAAATCCAAAATTTATCAAAAAAAAAAAAAAAAATCCAAATTCATCAAATCCAATTCTACGTCAAATTCATGAAAAATCCAAAATTTATCAAAAAAATAAAAAAATAAAAAAATAAAAAAATCCAAAATTCATCAAATCCAATTCTACGTCAAATTCAAGTTCATGAAAAATCTCTAAATTCTTCGGTGTTGAATTCATCAATCAAAGCTATCTTGTTTCCTTGAGCCCGTTTGTGAACGGCGCCTCATTTCTCGAGTCCATTTGTGAATGGTCTCGTTTTCTCCTGGAACCCGTTTGTGAGCGGCGCCTCATTTCTCGAGTCCATTTGTGAATGGTCTCGTTTTCTCCTGGAACCCGTTTGTGAGCGGTGTCTCATTTTCTGAGTCCATTTGTGAATAGTCTCATGTCCTCCTTGAGCCCGTTTGTGAACGGTGTCTCATTTTCCGAGTCCATTTGTGAATGGTCTCTTAACCTCCTTGAGGCCGTTTGTGAACGGTACATCATTCATCAAACCCTATCCTACCTCAAATTCAAATTCATGAAAAATCTCCAAATTCTTCATTGTCAAATTCATTAATTCATCTCAACCGAAGTTGAAGCCGTAAAAATACGGTATTTCATTCTGAGTCCATTCAAAATGTTCTCTTATTCCCTTTGAGCATCATACAAATATGATACCTCATTTCCTTGGAACTCCGTAAAAATACGGTATTCCATTCTCTTCTGAGTCCATACAACTATGGTCTCTTACTCTCTTTGAGCTTCATACAAATATGATACCTCATTTCCTTGGAACTCCGTAAAAATACGGTATTCCATTCTCTTCTGAGTCCATTCAAAAATGTTCTCTTATTCTCTTTGAACATCATACAAATATGATACCTCATTTCTTTGGAACTCCGTAAAAATACGGTATTCCATTCTCTTCTGAGTCCATTCAAAATGTTCTCTTATTCCCTTTGAGCATCATACAAATATGATAGCTCATTTCCTTGGAACTCCGTAAAAATACGGTATTCCATTCTCTTCTGAGTCCATTCAAAAATGTTCTCTTATTCTCTTTGAGCATCATACAAATATGATAGCTCATTTCCTTGGAACTCCATAAAAATACGGTATTCCAATCTCTTCTGAGTCCATTCAAAAATGTTCTCTTATTCTCTTTGAGCATCATACAAATATGAGAGCTCATTTCCTTGGAACTCCGTAAAAATACGGTATTCCATTCTCTTCTGAGTCCATTCAAAAATGTTCTCTTATTCTCTTTGAGCATCATACAAATATGATACCTCATTTCTTTGGAACTCCGTAAAAATACGGTATTCCATTCTCTTTTGAGTCCGTTAAAAAATGTTCTCTTATTCTCTGTGAGCATCATACAAATATGATACCTCATTTCTTTGGAACTCCGTAAAAATACGGTATTCCATTCTCTTCTGAGTCCATTAAAAAATGTTCTCTTATTCTCTTTGAGCATCATACAAATATGATACCTCATTTCCTTGGAACTCCGTAAAAATACGGTATTCCATTCCCTTTTGAGTCCATTCAAAAATGTTCTCTTACTCTCTTTGAGTATCATACAAATGTGATGTCTCATTTTCTTGGAAGCCGTAAAAATATGGTATTTCATTCTGAGTCCATTCAAAAATGGTCTCTTCTCTTTGAACATCATATAAATGTGATGTCGAGCGGCACCGCAGCGGGATTTTTTTATTGCATTCCAATTCTAGGACTTCGTTTTGGGTCTTGCATTAGGTAGTAAATGTTTGCGTCTAGGTTCCGTTTTGTGTAGAGTCTTTTGTCGATTAAAGCTACGCAAAATGGTTCTGTCATTTTGACTTTGGTATTCAATAACTACGTCATCTCTACCAAAGAGGGGCATCTGTAGACACCCCCATTTTGCTCTGCCTTAATCGATAAATAAATTAGGGTTTTTCCATCGGTTTTCCAATGTCTTTCCTTCCCGCGTTTGTTACATTTCGCATTTTCCCGCTAAATGTTGAGAATGATTATTCAGAAAAATCCGAGCAAAAGAGAATGTAGGGCCCGCTGGTGTGGGACCCGTTTGTGTGGGGCCCGCTGGTGTGGGACCTGTTTGTGTGGGGCCCGCTGGTGTGGGACCCGTTTTTGTGGGGCCCGCTGGTATGGGACCCGCCTGTGTGGTCAAAGAGAGAATATGGACAGTCATCATTTTCTTTGTTTTTAAAGTGAGCGTAATGAGTGGTTTTGGTTTTCGCATGGCATCCAATGCCATTTGAAAATTATTTTTTATTTTTTTATTTATTATTTTGCAAAAAAAATGGGAAATGGGAGGGGGACATGAGGGGGACAAACTCATCATGAGTTCTTCTCTCATGATGGTCTCCCCACTCAAGCTCTCTCTCTGCAAGGAAGAAAAACAAAAAAAAAAAAAGAAAAAGGGAAGGAGAACGAGAACCAGAGGGGAGAGAAAAAACGACAGTGGAAAATCAAAGAGAGAAAGACCAAGGAAAAAAAAGAGAAAAAAAGAAAAAAAGAAAGAGGGAGAGAAAGAGAGAATTGCAGAGGGAGAGAGCTCATCATCTCCGGCAAATCCGCCGGAGATCCAACCTTCATCTCCTCTTCCCTCACCGGCCGCCACCACCGCCTTCTCCGGCAACCTCTACACCTCCAATCCTACGGCTTCCATTTTCTCCGGCCGTGCTCTGATCGTCTTCCCCCATTTTCCTCCGGCCTTTTCTGCAAATCTGAGATTCATTTTTTCCGATCTAAGCTCCGATCTGAGATCCTTCTCTGATACTTCTCCGATCCATCTCCGATTCATTTCCGATCCAAACCTTAGCTCCGATCGTCTTCTCCGATCTTTGTAATCCGTCGCGATCTCCTCAATTTACTGCAAACCTATTCTCTTACTGTTGATCGAGGAAGAACCAGAGTAGATTGGACCAAAGCATAGCTAGAATTGACTAAAAGAAGGTATTTTCCTTCATAATTCTTCTCATTTTATTTTCAATGCTTATGCTTAGAACTGGAAATTTAAATCATGTTTTCTTTGGATGTTAGCTTTTCCTGTGTGATTTTTTTTTATATATACAAAGTTTATGTTTCAGTTGATTGTATTTGAGTAGATTTGATTAGGAATCTGGTTTCGTTGTTTTAATGGATGTTCCTAACAATTTGGTTAAAAAAAATAAAAATAAAAAATAATAATAATAATAAGAGAAAAACTACTGTGAAAGGAAGTCTTCGCTGGATTTTCTGAGATTTTGATATTTCTAGTTATGGGGGCCCGTTTGTGTGGGACCCGTTTACGCTTGTGTGGGACCCGCTGATGTGGGGCCCGTTTATGTAGGACCCGTTTGTGTGGGACCCGCTTTTGTGTGGGGCCCGCTGGTGTGGGGCCCGCTGATGTGTGGGACCCGCTGATGTGGGGGACCCGCTGATGTGGGGCCCGTTTATGTAGGACCCGCTTGTGTGGGACCCGCTTTTGTGTGGGGCCCGCTGGCGTGGGGCCCGCTGGTGTGGGGCCCGCTGATGTGTGGGGCCCGCTGATGTGTGGGGCCCGCTGTGTGTGGGGCCCGCTGATGTGTGGGGCCCGGTTGTGTGGGACCCGCTGATGTGGGACCTGCTGTGTGTGGGACCCGCTGATGTGGGACCCGTTTGTGTGAGGCCCGTTTCTGTGGATTTCTTCTTTTTTTCTAGAGTCTGTCATAGAGAGTTTAGGATTCCGTCCTTCCATCTTTCAGAGTCAGTCTTCAGCATAGGAGTCAGTCATTCAGTCTTTCAGGGGTCTGTCCTATCATCATAGGGGTTAGGATTCTGTTCATCCTCTCATCCAATCACGTGATTTTATTCACTCCTGCAAGGTATAGGATGCTGTCCAACCCTCGCAGAGTTGTTATTCTGTTCATCCCCCCCCGCAAAGCATAGGATGCTGTCCAACCTTTGCGGGATATCAGGAGTCTGTCCTCCACTTGTGATGATAGGATTTTGTCCTCTTGTGTCGAAAAAAAATCAAAAACATCTGAAAAATCAAAAATCTCAAAAATCTCGAGTCATTAGAGTGTAGTTAGGAAAATCTGTTCGGAACTACGTGTGGCTTGATCCCCATCGCGGGGTACGTAGGCAATTTGGCACTCCCAAGTTCAGTCGCACCTTTCTCTATCTTTCTCATTCCCTCACACTATTTCATCATCTCTTCCATCCTTTTTTTCACTAACCTCGAGAATTTAAATCGATTTGTCTTGTGTCTTTCGGAACCGTTGGATCACGGTTTCCGTCGTAAGAACCCTTAGATCCCAATTTAGGAACACTTACGTCATGTCGTGTCCTAGGTTTTAGGGAGTCTTAGGTTTTAGGGAGTCCTAGAGTTAGGAGTCCAGCCTCATCACGGACGCTTGCTATGTATAGCAACCGTGCCATAGGTCTAGTTACACTAGTCACCCGATCTTTCCCTAGGACAAGCCTAGTAAACTAGGATGTAGGCAAACCTGCATTAGTCTAAGGGACAACTTGCATTCAGATAAGAATCATATAGCATCTTAGATGAAATCCTAAGATAATAAAATCCTCAACTTGAATTAAATAATTCCTCTTAAAACTGTTGAAACAGTCAAATCCGTCTAAGTCGGTGTCTTAGTTGAGTTAGGCATATGTAGCTTAGCTTAGGTGCACCGAACTACGTCGACTCTGATCCCAGTGAGGCTTGGGTACGTAGGCAGCTTGGATGTCTGACGGCATACCACCCGCGAGTCGGCACCACAACAAATTGTGGTGTTTTGTATATTAATTTTCTTGTAAATACTTAATCAAATCAGTTAGGGTTTTCCATGAAATTAGAATTCTAGGAGAACTTTCACTTAGAATGAATCCAGACAAATTAATAAATCAAGATACACATCTAGGATTCACATTGAAATTAGATTCTAGGATGCATGTCACTTAGTTCGCACATTAACATAGAGTTGAATGAGCCATTTAAAATAAATTTAAAAGAGTTAGCTTTTGGAATCGAAGACCGATTATCGGGCAGGAATGGTGCATGTGGTGGATAACTCCCCATACCTTCCATTCTTGTAACCAGGTAGCGAGTCTAGATTTCTGGTTAATTATGGGTCCTAGATCCCACATCTAGGTGGCGACTCTGTCAATTCGTCTTTCCTGTGAACTTGGGATCACTAAGGCAATCCGAATTCCACACGAAAGAGATTGACAGAGTCGCCACCTAGATGTGGGATCTAGGACCCATAATTAACCAGAAATCTAGACTCGCTACCTGGTTACAAGAATGGAAGGTATGGGGAGTTATCCACCACATGCACCATTCCTGCCCGATAATCGGTCTTCGATTCCAAAAGCTAACTCTTTTAAATTTATTTTAAATGGCTCATTCAACTCTATGTTAATGTGCGAACTAAGTGACATGCATCCTAGAATCTAATTTCAATGTGAATCCTAGATGTGTATCTTGATTTATTAATTTGTCTGGATTCATTCTAAGTGAAAGTTCTCCTAGAATTCTAATTTCATGGAAAACCCTAACTGATTTGATTAAGTATTTACAAGAAAATTAATATACAAAACACCACAATTTGTTGTGGTGCCGACTCGCGGGTGGTATGCCGTCAGACATCCAAGCTGCCTACGTACCCAAGCCTCACTGGGATCAGAGTCGACGTAGTTCGGTGCACCTAAGCTAAGCTACATATGCCTAACTCAACTAAGACACCGACTTAGACGGATTTGACTGTTTCAACAGTTTTAAGAGGAATTATTTAATTCAAGTTGAGGATTTTATTATCTTAGGATTTCATCTAAGATGCTATATGATTCTTATCTGAATGCAAGTTGTCCCTTAGACTAATGCAGGTTTGCCTACATCCTAGTTTACTAGGCTTGTCCTAGGGAAAGATCGGGTGACTAGTGTAACTAGACCTATGGCACGGTTGCTATACATAGCAAGCGTCCGTGATGAGGCTGGACTCCTAACTCTAGGACTCCCTAAAACCTAAGACTCCCTAAAACCTAGGACACGACATGACGTAAGTGTTCCTAAATTGGGATCTAAGGGTTCTTACGACGGAAACCGTGATCCAACGGTTCCGAAAGACACAAGACAAATCGATTTAAATTCTCGAGGTTAGTGAAAAAAAGGATGGAAGAGATGATGAAATAGTGTGAGGGAATGAGAAAGATAGAGAAAGGTGCGACTGAACTTGGGAGTGCCAAATTGCCTACGTACCCCGCGATGGGGATCAAGCCACACGTAGTTCCGAACAGATTTTCCTAACTACACTCTAATGACTCGAGATTTTTGAGATTTTTGATTTTTCAGATGTTTTTGATTTTTTTTCGACACAAGAGGACAAAATCCTATCATCACAAGTGGAGGACAGACTCCTGATATCCCGCAAAGGTTGGACAGCATCCTATGCTTTGCGGGGGGGGATGAACAGAATAACAACTCTGCGAGGGTTGGACAGCATCCTATACCTTGCAGGAGTGAATAAAATCACGTGATTGGATGAGAGGATGAACAGAATCCTAACCCCTATGATGATAGGACAGACCCCTGAAAGACTGAATGACTGACTCCTATGCTGAAGACTGACTCTGAAAGATGGAAGGACGGAATCCTAAACTCTCTATGACAGACTCTAGAAAAAAAGAAGAAATCCACAGAAACGGGCCTCACACAAACGGGTCCCACATCAGCGGGTCCCACACACAGCAGGTCCCACATCAGCGGGTCCCACACAACCGGGCCCCACACATCAGCGGGCCCCACACACAGCGGGCCCCACACATCAGCGGGCCCCACACATCAGCGGGCCCCACACCAGCGGGCCCCACGCCAGCGGGCCCCACACAAAAGCGGGTCCCACACAAGCGGGTCCTACATAAACGGGCCCCACATCAGCGGGTCCCCCACATCAGCGGGTCCCACACATCAGCGGGCCCCACACCAGCGGGCCCCACACAAAAGCGGGTCCCACACAAACGGGTCCTACATAAACGGGCCCCACATCAGCGGGTCCCACACAAGCGTAAACGGGTCCCACACAAACGGGCCCCCATAACTAGAAATATCAAAATCTCAGAAAATCCAGCGAAGACTTCCTTTCACAGTAGTTTTTCTCTTATTATTATTATTATTTTTTATTTTTATTTTTTTTAACCAAATTGTTAGGAACATCCATTAAAACAACGAAACCAGATTCCTAATCAAATCTACTCAAATACAATCAACTGAAACATAAACTTTGTATATATAAAAAAAAATCACACAGGAAAAGCTAACATCCAAAGAAAACATGATTTAAATTTCCAGTTCTAAGCATAAGCATTGAAAATAAAATGAGAAGAATTATGAAGGAAAATACCTTCTTTTAGTCAATTCTAGCTATGCTTTGGTCCAATCTACTCTGGTTCTTCCTCGATCAACAGTAAGAGAATAGGTTTGCAGTAAATTGAGGAGATCGCGACGGATTACAAAGATCGGAGAAGACGATCGGAGCTAAGGTTTGGATCGGAAATGAATCGGAGATGGATCGGAGAAGTATCAGAGAAGGATCTCAGATCGGAGCTTAGATCGGAAAAAATGAATCTCAGATTTGCAGAAAAGGCCGGAGGAAAATGGGGGAAGACGATCAGAGCACGGCCGGAGAAAATGGAAGCCGTAGGATTGGAGGTGTAGAGGTTGCCGGAGAAGGCGGTGGTGGCGGCCGGTGAGGGAAGAGGAGATGAAGGTTGGATCTCCGGCGGATTTGCCGGAGATGATGAGCTCTCTCCCTCTGCAATTCTCTCTTTCTCTCCCTCTTTCTTTTTTTCTTTTTTTCTCTTTTTTTTCCTTGGTCTTTCTCTCTTTGATTTTCCACTGTCGTTTTTTCTCTCCCCTCTGGTTCTCGTTCTCCTTCCCTTTTTCTTTTTTTTTTTTTTGTTTTTCTTCCTTGCAGAGAGAGAGCTTGAGTGGGGAGACCATCATGAGAGAAGAACTCATGATGAGTTTGTCCCCCTCATGTCCCCCTCCCATTTCCCATTTTTTTTGCAAAATAATAAATAAAAAAATAAAAAATAATTTTCAAATGGCATTGGATGCCATGCGAAAACCAAAACCACTCATTACGCTCACTTTAAAAACAAAGAAAATGATGACTGTCCATATTCTCTCTTTGACCACACAGGCGGGTCCCATACCAGCGGGCCCCACAAAAACGGGTCCCACACCAGCGGGCCCCACACAAACGGGTCCCACACCAGCGGGCCCCACACAAACGGGTCCCACACCAGCGGGCCCTACATTCTCTTTTGCTCGGATTTTTCTGAATAATCATTCTCAACATTTAGCGGGAAAATGCGAAATGTAACAAACGCGGGAAGGAAAGACATTGGAAAACCGATGGAAAAACCCTAATTTATTTATCGATTAAGGCAGAGCAAAATGGGGGTGTCTACAGATGCCCCTCTTTGGTAGAGATGACGTAGTTATTGAATACCAAAGTCAAAATGACAGAACCATTTTGCGTAGCTTTAATCGACAAAAGACTCTACACAAAACGGAACCTAGACGCAAACATTTACTACCTAATGCAAGACCCAAAACGAAGTCCTAGAATTGGAATGCAATAAAAAAATCCCGCTGCGGTGCCGCTCGACATCACATTTATATGATGTTCAAAGAGAAGAGACCATTTTTGAATGGACTCAGAATGAAATACCATATTTTTACGGCTTCCAAGAAAATGAGACATCACATTTGTATGATACTCAAAGAGAGTAAGAGAACATTTTTGAATGGACTCAAAAGGGAATGGAATACCGTATTTTTACGGAGTTCCAAGGAAATGAGGTATCATATTTGTATGATGCTCAAAGAGAATAAGAGAACATTTTTTAATGGACTCAGAAGAGAATGGAATACCGTATTTTTACGGAGTTCCAAAGAAATGAGGTATCATATTTGTATGATGCTCACAGAGAATAAGAGAACATTTTTTAACGGACTCAAAAGAGAATGGAATACCGTATTTTTACGGAGTTCCAAAGAAATGAGGTATCATATTTGTATGATGCTCAAAGAGAATAAGAGAACATTTTTGAATGGACTCAGAAGAGAATGGAATACCGTATTTTTACGGAGTTCCAAGGAAATGAGCTCTCATATTTGTATGATGCTCAAAGAGAATAAGAGAACATTTTTGAATGGACTCAGAAGAGATTGGAATACCGTATTTTTATGGAGTTCCAAGGAAATGAGCTATCATATTTGTATGATGCTCAAAGAGAATAAGAGAACATTTTTGAATGGACTCAGAAGAGAATGGAATACCGTATTTTTACGGAGTTCCAAGGAAATGAGCTATCATATTTGTATGATGCTCAAAGGGAATAAGAGAACATTTTGAATGGACTCAGAAGAGAATGGAATACCGTATTTTTACGGAGTTCCAAAGAAATGAGGTATCATATTTGTATGATGTTCAAAGAGAATAAGAGAACATTTTTGAATGGACTCAGAAGAGAATGGAATACCGTATTTTTACGGAGTTCCAAGGAAATGAGGTATCATATTTGTATGAAGCTCAAAGAGAGTAAGAGACCATAGTTGTATGGACTCAGAAGAGAATGGAATACCGTATTTTTACGGAGTTCCAAGGAAATGAGGTATCATATTTGTATGATGCTCAAAGGGAATAAGAGAACATTTTGAATGGACTCAGAATGAAATACCGTATTTTTACGGCTTCAACTTCGGTTGAGATGAATTAATGAATTTGACAATGAAGAATTTGGAGATTTTTCATGAATTTGAATTTGACGTAGGATAGGGTTTGATGAATGATGTACCGTTCACAAACGGCCTCAAGGAGGTTAAGAGACCATTCACAAATGGACTCGGAAAATGAGACACCGTTCACAAACGGGCTCAAGGAGGACATGAGACTATTCACAAATGGACTCAGAAAATGAGACACCGCTCACAAACGGGTTCCAGGAGAAAACGAGACCATTCACAAATGGACTCGAGAAATGAGGCGCCGCTCACAAACGGGTTCCAGGAGAAAACGAGACCATTCACAAATGGACTCGAGAAATGAGGCGCCGTTCACAAACGGGCTCAAGGAAACAAGATAGCTTTGATTGATGAATTCAACACCGAAGAATTTAGAGATTTTTCATGAACTTGAATTTGACGTAGAATTGGATTTGATGAATTTTGGATTTTTTTATTTTCTTATTTTTTTATTTTTTTGATAAATTTTGGATTTTTCATGAATTTGACGTAGAATTGGATTTGATGAATTTGGATTTTTTTTTTTTTTTTTTGATAAATTTTGGATTTTTCATGAATTTGACGTAGAATTGGATTTGATGAATTTGGATTTTTTTTTTTTTGATAAATTTTGGATTTTTCATGAATTTGACGTAGAATTGGATTTGATGAATTTGGATTTTTTTTTTTTTTTTTTTTTTGAACTCAATGAAATCGGGGATATTATAGATCGTGCTCGGTAAAGATATTGGAAACCAAGACTTTGACGTATGATGAGACGGCAAATCTTAGGAACGAAGAACCATTACTAACCAGAATGGATTAGGAACACTTTTATGAAACTTCAACAAGATTTTTCTCAAAGGGACAGCTGGTCCTGTCTTTGGGGATTTGGATAACTGAAACCTTGAACAAGACACTTGAAATTGGTAATCTAGAACAACGGCTCCCTTGGATATAATCATGGAAAAGTGGGACTTGCCTCTTGATAAACATTTCTTGACCAGGATAGTATTTAACTAACTGGAAGGAAATTCTGAATTTTAACGGTTCATCTTTCTGAGAAATTGGCTCGACCATCATTGCATTTGAGGCTCTTCCAAGCTTAAGATGCCTTCCTGGGGTATGATCTTTTTACGGAAGCTGGGCTTTCTGATGTTTCTACTTCTGAATTCTTCTGGGTTAATCATCTTTGAACTGAAGCTGTTTGACTGGATTCTCGAGCTCTTTCAGGTACAATCGCAATGAGCTGACGAGGCCGGGCCTCCTTCACCGAGACAGTTGCATTAGTTTGGACACAAGGACGACGATTGACTCTTTTTAAAGAGAAAACTTAGATAAAAGGAACTACTCAAAGGATTGAGGAGCTTTGAATGAGTGAACTTAGAATAACAAAGATTGACTGACTGCACTGACAGACACAGTAATGCTTCTGACTTAGTTAACGTTTTATTTGGTAAGTCTATCCTTTCGAAGAATGCTTTTTCTTTTTTTTTCTTTTTTTTTTTTTTTTTTTGAAATCGTAACACTGGACTTCTTCCTTGAAACAGTAATGCCTCAAGAATTTAATTATGACCCCTAAGATTGCTTAGCTTCAATGCCCCCAGTTTTGAAGATATCACTTGCATTTGCTTGAACTTCAGTTGATCTTCAGTCTTGATACCGGCTGTAGCCTTCTTATATCGATTCTCTTACCGTGACCAAGTCACCTCTTCAGGGTTTTTGACTTGGCGGACCGCGCTAGCCTTAACTTTTGCCTGAACCACCTTTCTAGGTTTTCGATCCAGCAGGCTATCCCCTTAGGTTTTGCCTAAGTCGCCCTTTCGGGTTTTCAACTTAGCAGGGGAATGATCTTAAATTTTGCCTAAACCGCCCTTTCAGGTTTTCAGTCTAGCAGATCTTCAAACTCCATTTTTTTTTTTATTCATCATCATTTTTTTTTTCTTTTTGTGTTTCGGGACCTAGATCATTAGTTCTGAACACCGGAAGGACTTTATAGGTAGGATAGGGTTTTTCAAAGAATGGCTTAAGGCTCGACAAAGATTTCGACCGAACCTATGAATAGGTTGCCTACATATCCCAAGATAGGAATCAGGTCGTGTGTAGTTCAGGGCGAATGCCCCTAGTTTGAAGATAAATTGTTTGAAGGTTAATTGATTTTTTCCTTTTTTTCTTTCTTTCTGGAATGATTGACCTCTCTTCTTTTGGAACTGGTCCCTCTTTTTTTTTTTGGAACGATTAAATTTCTTTTCCTTTTTTCTTTTTTTTGAATCGACCGAACTCGGTTTAACCGAGCTGCCTACGTACCCCAGTGTAGGGATCAGGTCTCGCGTAGTTCGGGGCGAATGCCCCTAGTTTGATGGGTTTTCAAGAAAATTTCATTCAGGCTCAAAGGGTTTGCAAACAGGTATTTGTTTTGACATTGGGTTCCGATTTTGGGATTTATTCGGCCAAAGAAGGCCTTCCGATGTTCAGATTGGGAGTCGATCTAGTTTACTAGAGTCCCTCTGGTACTGATTATTTATTTATTTATTTTTCTTCTTCTTCTTTTTTTTTTTTTTTTTACGGAGTTTGACGGCATTTCCAGGTAAGAGATAATAGATCTTCTTCTTTCAAGATTCTAATACGCGCCTTCGACTTTCATAGAGCGAAACTTGTTCTTCGACATCCTCCATCTATGGATTTGTAACTCTTGATATCTGATGATCACTTTTCAATGCTTGCTCTTGAACTTCTTATCTCGAATTTGATGGCTTCATGTTATGGATTTAAGAACCAAGGTCATTGATTGGAAATATGAAAGTTGTTTCCACTCCATGCCCCTTGCATAGCATATGATATTCACTTCATTCTTTCTTGAACCTTCTATCTGGGTCTTTCTCTTGGCATTAATGGTAACGCTTACCGGACCATCTTTTTATCCTCAAAATGGGTTTACCAATTCTTTACACTCTTCAGAGGGTAATGTATTTTCAATCGGCATTTACTGGATCAAGGTTTCAGTGCCAGTGTTTACCACTTCAATTTCATCTTTGAAAGGCTGAGATTGGCGCTCCTCCTCTTGTTCAAGTAATCGTTGTGACTCAAGTGGAGTTTCGTCAATTTTGTCCTCATTCGAGGAGGGAGTCTTATTTTAAGATCAGAAGCACACTTAAGAAACGGACACAAGTGAATTATTGGGACTTCCAATTTCATTTAAAGAGAAAGCTCTTACATCTGACAACCTATTCTGAACATGCTCAGGATTCACGACCCTAAAATAGAAAAATCAAAAGATAACTTGCCTGGACTAGGCATTGACCTTTAATTGTAAGACCGGACTCAACAATTGTACTGACCATGGTGACTGACTCAACATAAAATAATAAATGACTAAAACTTTAACTGCTGCAACTGTCTAGCTTCGGAGGCTCGGCGAAAGCTGGTTCACAAGTAGTTGGGACAATAGAATGAATCCTAAAGGACCAAGACATGACAATGATGACAGATTCGCATAGGGGAATGCCCTTAGTTCAAGGATTATGAGAGTAAACTCTGAAGGATTTAGCAGAAATATTCTTGAAAAAGGTTGCCCTTAGAGGAGGAAGAGACCAAGGGTACAGGCAAGATTGGATCATCAAGATTGCACGATCAAATGATTGAGACACAATTTCCGCCAATGAAGACACAATCGAATCCCACAAGAGACGAATGATAGACACATGATCAAAATGTGAGATTGCATAGGACTATTTTCAACGGATAGATCATGAATGACTAATCCTATGAGATCTTTGAAAATGATGGGATTTATATCCTAACCCCAAAGGGAAAATTTTTAATCTTCACACATTTTATCAGTGTTACCTGAAGGCATCAACCTTACTCCTAATCTAGCGGAGTGGAGAGAGGATCTCGACTCATGACTTTGTTCGTGTATCTAAGGACCGATCGTAGCCATTGGAAAATGGACTACGGCCTAATCTAGACACAAATGGGTAAGATATCCTAAACTAGGCTTACACACGTGATGCACATGTGTTCGTAGACTACATGCATGTGTGGGTTAATCTAGGGGTAAGGCCAAGAGTTCCCTTAGCGCGAATCCCTGTTCGATATACTGTACCAGTGTCCGGCGTATCAGTACGTGAACAAGAGATCCGTTTACGTACCATAAAGGTACTAGGCTAAGGGTGGAATGCTTCTCTAGCACAGAGGCACCAGGTGATGAAATCCCAGTCAACCATGCTAGATAACACTCCGGGTTCCTAAAATAGGATGTGTGTGCATGTGAGATGCAGGGTTTAGATGCAAGTGATGTAAGTGTGTGCAATAAGTTCGCGCAATCTATGATGCCTTCAGGTTTTATTAAATTAAGTTCGAGTAAAATGTGATGAGAAAATAAAATAAGACAAACTAATCTAACAAGCACAAGCATAAAAGAGATAGAGTTTTCATGAGCCAGTTAAAATAGATTCAAATGAGTTATCCTTTGGAATTGTAATGAAGTTAGGTGGTCCCCAGCAGAGTCGCCAGACTGTGGGACATGATCCCGCGAGAGGGGCGTGGGGCGCGAGCCGCCGCGCGCTCTCTCTTGGTCTCTCGTTCCCACGCGATTGGCGTGTGCATTTTATTTGTTGATTTGAATTCGTCTTTCCTGTGAACTTGGGATCACTAAGGCAATCCGAATTCCACACGAAAGAGATTGACAGAGTCGCCACCTAGATGTGGGATCTAGGACCCATAATTAACCAGAAATCTAGACTCGCTACCTGGTTACAAGAATGGAAGGTATGGGGAGTTATCCACCACATGCACCATTCCTGCCCGATAATCGGTCTTCGATTCCAAAAGCTAACTCTTTTAAATTTATTTTAAATGGCTCATTCAACTCTATGTTAATGTGCGAACTAAGTGACATGCATCCTAGAATCTAATTTCAATGTGAATCCTAGATGTGTATCTTGATTTATTAATTTGTCTGGATTCATTCTAAGTGAAAGTTCTCCTAGAATTCTAATTTCATGGAAAACCCTAACTGATTTGATTAAGTATTTACAAGAAAATTAATATACAAAACACCACAATTTGTTGTGGTGCCGACTCGCGGGTGGTATGCCGTCAGACATCCAAGCTGCCTACGTACCCAAGCCTCACTGGGATCAGAGTCGACGTAGTTCGGTGCACCTAAGCTAAGCTACATATGCCTAACTCAACTAAGACACCGACTTAGACGGATTTGACTGTTTCAACAGTTTTAAGAGGAATTATTTAATTCAAGTTGAGGATTTTATTATCTTAGGATTTCATCTAAGATGCTATATGATTCTTATCTGAATGCAAGTTGTCCCTTAGACTAATGCAGGTTTGCCTACATCCTAGTTTACTAGGCTTGTCCTAGGGAAAGATCGGGTGACTAGTGTAACTAGACCTATGGCACGGTTGCTATACATAGCAAGCGTCCGTGATGAGGCTGGACTCCTAACTCTAGGACTCCCTAAAACCTAAGACTCCCTAAAACCTAGGACACGACATGACGTAAGTGTTCCTAAATTGGGATCTAAGGGTTCTTACGACGGAAACCGTGATCCAACGGTTCCGAAAGACACAAGACAAATCGATTTAAATTCTCGAGGTTAGTGAAAAAAAGGATGGAAGAGATGATGAAATAGTGTGAGGGAATGAGAAAGATAGAGAAAGGTGCGACTGAACTTGGGAGTGCCAAATTGCCTACGTACCCCGCGATGGGGATCAAGCCACACGTAGTTCCGAACAGATTTTCCTAACTACACTCTAATGACTCGAGATTTTTGAGATTTTTGATTTTTCAGATGTTTTTGATTTTTTTTCGACACAAGAGGACAAAATCCTATCATCACAAGTGGAGGACAGACTCCTGATATCCCGCAAAGGTTGGACAGCATCCTATGCTTTGCGGGGGGGGATGAACAGAATAACAACTCTGCGAGGGTTGGACAGCATCCTATACCTTGCAGGAGTGAATAAAATCACGTGATTGGATGAGAGGATGAACAGAATCCTAACCCCTATGATGATAGGACAGACCCCTGAAAGACTGAATGACTGACTCCTATGCTGAAGACTGACTCTGAAAGATGGAAGGACGGAATCCTAAACTCTCTATGACAGACTCTAGAAAAAAAGAAGAAATCCACAGAAACGGGCCTCACACAAACGGGTCCCACATCAGCGGGTCCCACACACAGCAGGTCCCACATCAGCGGGTCCCACACAACCGGGCCCCACACATCAGCGGGCCCCACACACAGCGGGCCCCACACATCAGCGGGCCCCACACATCAGCGGGCCCCACACCAGCGGGCCCCACGCCAGCGGGCCCCACACAAAAGCGGGTCCCACACAAGCGGGTCCTACATAAACGGGCCCCACATCAGCGGGTCCCCCACATCAGCGGGTCCCACACATCAGCGGGCCCCACACCAGCGGGCCCCACACAAAAGCGGGTCCCACACAAACGGGTCCTACATAAACGGGCCCCACATCAGCGGGTCCCACACAAGCGTAAACGGGTCCCACACAAACGGGCCCCCATAACTAGAAATATCAAAATCTCAGAAAATCCAGCGAAGACTTCCTTTCACAGTAGTTTTTCTCTTATTATTATTATTATTTTTTATTTTTATTTTTTTTAACCAAATTGTTAGGAACATCCATTAAAACAACGAAACCAGATTCCTAATCAAATCTACTCAAATACAATCAACTGAAACATAAACTTTGTATATATAAAAAAAAATCACACAGGAAAAGCTAACATCCAAAGAAAACATGATTTAAATTTCCAGTTCTAAGCATAAGCATTGAAAATAAAATGAGAAGAATTATGAAGGAAAATACCTTCTTTTAGTCAATTCTAGCTATGCTTTGGTCCAATCTACTCTGGTTCTTCCTCGATCAACAGTAAGAGAATAGGTTTGCAGTAAATTGAGGAGATCGCGACGGATTACAAAGATCGGAGAAGACGATCGGAGCTAAGGTTTGGATCGGAAATGAATCGGAGATGGATCGGAGAAGTATCAGAGAAGGATCTCAGATCGGAGCTTAGATCGGAAAAAATGAATCTCAGATTTGCAGAAAAGGCCGGAGGAAAATGGGGGAAGACGATCAGAGCACGGCCGGAGAAAATGGAAGCCGTAGGATTGGAGGTGTAGAGGTTGCCGGAGAAGGCGGTGGTGGCGGCCGGTGAGGGAAGAGGAGATGAAGGTTGGATCTCCGGCGGATTTGCCGGAGATGATGAGCTCTCTCCCTCTGCAATTCTCTCTTTCTCTCCCTCTTTCTTTTTTTCTTTTTTTCTCTTTTTTTTCCTTGGTCTTTCTCTCTTTGATTTTCCACTGTCGTTTTTTCTCTCCCCTCTGGTTCTCGTTCTCCTTCCCTTTTTCTTTTTTTTTTTTTGTTTTTCTTCCTTGCAGAGAGAGAGCTTGAGTGGGGAGACCATCATGAGAGAAGAACTCATGATGAGTTTGTCCCCCTCATGTCCCCCTCCCATTTCCCATTTTTTTTGCAAAATAATAAATAAAAAAATAAAAAATAATTTTCAAATGGCATTGGATGCCATGCGAAAACCAAAACCACTCATTACGCTCACTTTAAAAACAAAGAAAATGATGACTGTCCATATTCTCTCTTTGACCACACAGGCGGGTCCCATACCAGCGGGCCCCACAAAAACGGGTCCCACACCAGCGGGCCCCACACAAACGGGTCCCACACCAGCGGGCCCCACACAAACGGGTCCCACACCAGCGGGCCCTACATTCTCTTTTGCTCGGATTTTTCTGAATAATCATTCTCAACATTTAGCGGGAAAATGCGAAATGTAACAAACGCGGGAAGGAAAGACATTGGAAAACCGATGGAAAAACCCTAATTTATTTATCGATTAAGGCAGAGCAAAATGGGGGTGTCTACACTACGCCATCTGTATCTTTCTGGCGACCCCAAATTTTGAAATTCAAAACAACCGCCACCTGTTCCAATGCTATCTTGCACATTCAGCGGCTCATGATAGAACTGGTGGCTAACGTGCACCGCCTCCTCCGTCCCTGCCACGCCAATGGAGACTCCATGCTCAGTCTCCAAGGACGGAATTTCTTTGGTGGCAGAAATGTCATTCACTGCCTTTACAGAAGCATTTAGTGGTATTAAAGGATCTTCAGCTACTTCTTCTTCATAAAACTCGTCGTTTCCTTTGTTTGTTGAAACCCCACCCTCTTTTACCTTCTCGAATTCGGATTCCCCATGAGAATCTGCTTTCACAAAGGAAATATCACCTTCTTCTTCAAGCAGATCTTTTGAAGCTAGAACCCATCTGATGGACCCATCAAGAGATACTTGAATCGATATCTCCTTCCCTGGTGCACCAGACGCAATTAGAAGAATACGCCCTTTTTAATAGCCATTTCCAGCACAGCAAGAAGGATCGATTTCTACAATCTTACCTATTTTTCCCCCAATTCTCCTGAAGTTATCCTCGCACCAAGCTTCCGGTGGGACGCCTTCGATACTCCACCAGAAAGGGTTACCTTCTTTTGGAAATTTGTCAGTCCACACCCTAAGGTCAAGAAAAGGAGAGTTAACTGCGTTTTTCCAGCACGATATTATCTGAGATCTACTAATCCCTCTTGGAATGGATATTTGAACTTCCCGTTTCGCTATTTTATAAACCACCACCCCTTCCGGCATATTGCTCTTCCGAGATAACCAAGACTCCAAAGCCGCCAAATCCCCAGACCAACCTTCGCAGAGATTTCCCCATAACCCCATATCAGCGTTACTGATCGATTTAAGAGGAACCACCTCCACATTAAACTCCATACCTTCCGACGTGGATGGAAAAATCTTCCCCACACTCGGAGTAAGATCTGGCTTTTTCAGGGCACCCACCCGATGCTTCTCTTTTAACTTATTTTCAGGGTGGGAGGATATATTAAAATCCAAGCTTGACCAGAACTTGTTACATTGCCAGCATTGAACTCGTTTGCTGAAATTTCCACATTTGCAACACCGCCATTCCCCCCTTTGCCCAATTTTTCTTCTCCTTAGAACACTTTCAAAACGTCTAACATTTTGGTTTTTAATCTTAGACCACCCAGAATCTGCTCCAGAGATCGAAGCTCCTACCCGATTTCCACCGCCCATGCCCAGAGGAACCAGATTTGCACCCGACGCAAAAGATTTTCCTACACCATTCCCAACTACAGGCATTGTTTCCCCTCTCCTCTTTTCCTTCAGACCTGAGACTCCCGGCAATAGAACAGAGATGTGCAGACCCTTCTCAGGGGTAAACCCTCCAGATTCCGACTCTGATACCCACGATGGCACAGAAACAGAAAATGGAACCGAAGCAGATGTAGAAACTGAGACAGATACAACAGGAGAAAGTGATGATGCCAATGTGATCGAGGAAGAAGACTCAGCTTCAGAGACCTCAGAAACCGATTCAGAGGAAGAAGAAATCCTGGCTGAAGCGATGGTTTCCTCAGGAAGCAGAAACCAGACAACCACCACCACACTTGGACGGCGACGGAGAGGAGACCTCTCCCCACTACCTCCCAACTCAGAGTCCCTCCGAGCAGCTTACCAGCTGATAGTCCACCGCCATCGAGGAACTCCAGAACGCCCTCCCTGCCAGATAGAACTCTATTCAAGCTAAATAGAGAAATAAAACCAATCTTCGATTTAAGAAAGGAAAATCTTCGATTTAAGAAAGGAATCCTAAATAGCCTGGGATACTATGTTGCCTTAGGCTACAATGTCGCTTTGGATACTATGTTTTCCTCGGATACAATGTCGACTCGGATACAATGTAGCATTGGATACTATTTTGCTTTCGGATACAAGGCCGCTTCGGATACTATGTTTCCTTCAGATACAATTTCGCGTCGGATACAATGTTACCTCACACATAAAGGCACCTGGGATACAGTGTTGCCATTCGGCTATAATGTAGCCTTCGGATACAATGTCGCCTCAGATATAATTTTGCCTCGTGTATAAAGTCGCCTCGGATAGAATGTGGCCTTGGATACTATGTTGCCTTCGACTATAATGTCGCTTCGGATACAATGTAGCATCGGGTACTATGTTTCCTTCCGCTAAAATGTCGCTTTAGATGCGTTCGGATATAATGTCGCCTTGTATAGAATGTTGACTCGGATATAAACTTCCCTCGGATACAATGTAGGCTCGGATACTATGTTGCCTTTGGCTACATTGTCGCTTCGGATACAATGTTGCCTTTGGATATAATGTCGCCTCGGACACAATGTAGCCTCGGATACTGTTTGGCTTTCGGATACAATGTCGCTTCTGATATTATGTCGCATTCGGATACAATGTCGTTTCGGATACTATGTTGGCTCGGATATTAACTCGCCTCGGATACAATGTTGTCCTTCGGCTGCAATGTCTCTTCGGATACTATGTTTCTTTCGGATATAATGTCGCCTTGGATACAATGTATCCTCGGGTAATATTTTGTTTCCGGATACATGATTGCTTCGGATACAATGTCCCCTCGGATACATTGTGGCCTCGAATATAAGGTTGCGTCGGATATAATGTAACCTCGGATACTATGGTTCCTTAGGCTACAATGTCACTTCGGAGACTAATTTGCCTTCAGATATAATGGCCCCTCGGATACAATGTACCCTCGGATACTATTTTGCTTTCGGATACAACGTCGCTTTCGGATACTACGTCGCCTTCATATACAATGTTGCCTCGGATACAATGTTGTCTTGGATGCTATGTTGCCTTCGCCTACAATGTCGCCTCGGTTACAATGTAGCCTCGGATACTATTTTCCTTTCGGATACAAGGTCGCATCCGATACTATGTCGCCTTCGGATAGAATGTCGCCCCAGATACAATGTTACCTCGGATATAAAGTCGCCTCTGATACAATGTTGCCCTTTTGCTACATTGTCTCCTCGGATATAAAGTTCCCTCTGATACAATGTTGCCCTTCGACTACAATGTCTCTTCGGTTACTATGTTGCCTTTGGATATGTCGCCTCGGATACATTGTAGCCTCGCGTAATATTTTGCTTTCAGATACAAGGTCGCTTCGGATACAATGTTGCCATCGGATATAAAGTCGCCTCGGATATAAAGTCGCCTCGGATACAATGTTGCCTTGGATACTCTGTTGCCTTCGGGTACAATGTTGCTTCGGATACTATGTTGCTTTCGGATATAATGTCGCCTCGGATACTATTTTGCCTTCGGATACAAGTTTTCTTCGGATAATAACTTGCCTTCATTTACAATGTAGGCTCGGATACTATGTTGTCTTTGGCTACAATGTCGCTTCGGATACATTGTTGCCTTTGGATATAATGTCGCCTCAGATACAATGTAGCTTCAGATACTATTTTGCTTTCGGATACAATGTCGCTTCTGATACTATGTCGCATTCGGATACAATGTCGCTTCGGATACTATGTTGCCTTTGATATAAACTCGCCTCGGACACAATGTTGCCCTTCGGCTACAATGTCTATTCGGATACTATGTTTCTTTCGAATATAATGTCACCTCGGATACAATGTATCCTCGGGTAATATTTCTTTTCCGGATACAATGTCGCCTTGGATACAATGTTGCCTCGAATATAAAGTTGCGACGGATTTAATGTAGTCTCGGATACTATGTTGCCTTCGGCTACAATGTCTCTTCGGATACTATGTTTCCTTCGGATATGTCGCCTCAGATACAATGTAGCCTTAGGTAATATTTTGCTTTCGAATACAAGGTCGCTTCGGATACAATGTCGCCTCGGATATAAAGTCGCCTCGGATACAATGTAGCCTCGGATACTCTATTGCCTTCGGGTACAATGTTGCTTCGGATACTATGTTGCTTTCGGATATAATGTCGCTTCGGATACTATTTTGCCTTCGGATACAAGGTTGCTTCGGATAATATGTTGCCTTCATATATAATGTAGGCTCGGATTCAATGTTGCCTTGGATATAAAGTCGCCTCGGATACAATGACCTCGGATACTATGTTGCCTTCAGCTACATTGTCGCTTCGATTACTATGTTGCCTTAGGATATAATTTTGCCTCGCATACAATGTAGCTATGGATATTAATTTGCTTTCGGATACAAGGCCGCTTCGGATACTATGTTGCCTTCGGATACAATGTCGCCTCGGATACAATGTTCCCTCTGATATTAAGTCGCCTCGGATACAATGTCGCTTCTGATACTGTTGCCTTCGGAGATAATGTCGCCTTCAAATATAATGTCGCCTCCTATACAATGTTGCCTCGCATATAAAGTCGCCTCGGATAAAATGTAGCCTGGGATACTATGTTGCCTTCGGCTACAATGTCGCTTTGGATACTATGTTTTCCTCGGATACAATGTCGACTCGGATACAATGTAGCATCGGATACTATTTTGCTTTCGGATACAAGGCCGCTTCGGATACTATGTTTCCTTCACATACAATTTCGTGTCCGATACAATGTTACCTCGCACATAAAGTCGCCTAGGATTCAGTGTTGCCATTCGGCTATAATGTAGCCTTCGGATAAAATGTCGCCTCAGATATAATTTTGCCTCGTGTATAAAGTCGCCTCGGATAGAATGTGGCCTTGGATACTATGTTGCCTTCGACTATAATGTCGCTTCGTATACAATGTAGCATCGGCTACTATGTTTCCTTCCGCTAAAATGTCGCTTTAGATACTATGTTGCGTTCGGATATAATGTCGCCTTGTATAGAATGTTGCCTCGGATATAAAGTTCCCTCGGATACAATGTAGGCTCGGATACTATGTTGCCTTTGGCTACAATGTCGCTTCGGATACAATGTTGCCTTTGGATATAATGTCGCCTCGGATACAATGTAGCCTCGGATACTATTTGGCTTTCGGATACAATGTCGCTTCTGATACTATGTCGCATTCGGATACAATGTCGTTTCGGATACTATGTTGCCTCGGATACAATGTTGTCCTTTGGCTGCAATGTCTCTTCGGATACTATGTTTCTTTCGGATATAATGTCGCCTTGGATACAATGTATCCTCGGGTAATATTTTGTTTCCGGATACAAGATTGCTTCGGATACAATGTCCCCTCGAATACATTGTGGCCTCAAATATAAAGTTGCGTCGGATATAATGTAGCATCGGATACTATGGTTCCTTAGGCTACAATGTCACTTCGGAGACTAATTTTCCTTCAGATATAATGTCCCCTCGGATACAATGTACCCTCGGATACTATTTTGCTTTCGGATAGAATGTCGCTTCGGATACTATGTCGCCTTCATATACAATGTTGCCTCGGATACAATGTTGTCTCGGATGCTATGTTGCCTTCGCCTACAATGTCGCCTTGGATACAATGTAGCCTCGGATACTATTTTCCTTTCGGATACAAGGTCGCATCCGATACTATGTCGCCTTCGGATAGAATGTCGCCCCAGATACAATGTTACCTCGAATATAAAGTCGCCTCTGATACAATGTTGCCCTTTTGCTACATTGTCTCCTCGGATATAAAGTTGCCTCTGATACAATGTTGCCCTTCGACTACAATGTCTCTTCGGTTACTATGTTGCCTTCGGATATGTCGCCTCGGATACAATGTAGCCTCGGGTAATATTTTGCTTTCAGATACAAGGTCGCTTCGTATACAATGTTGCCTCGGATATAAAATTGCCTCGGATACAATGTAGCCTTGGATACTCTGTTGCCTTCGGGTACAATGTTGCTTCAGATACTATGTTGCTTTCGGATATAATGTGGCCTCGGATACTATTTTGCCTTCGGATACAAGTTTTCTTCGGATAATAACTTGCCTTCATTTACAATGTAGGCTCGGATACTATGTTGTCTTTGGCTACAATGTCGCTTCAGATACATTGTTGCCTTTGGATATAATGTCGCCTCAGATACAATGAAGCTTCTGACACTATTTTGCTTTCGGATACAATGTCGCTTCTGATACTATGTCGCATTCGGATACAATGTCGCTTCGGATACTATGTTGCCTCTGATATAAACTCGCCTCGGACACAATGTTGCCCTTCGGCTACAATGTCTATTCGGATACTATGTTTCTTTCGAATATAATGTCACCTCGGATACAATGTATCCTCGGGTAATATTTCTTTTCCGGATACAATGTCGCCTTGGATACAATGTTGCCTCGAATATAAAGTTGCGACGGATATAATGTAGTGTCGGATACTATGTTGCCTTCGGCTACAATGTCTCTTCGGATACTATGTTTCCTTCGGATATGTCGCCTCAGATACAATGTAGCCTTAGGTAATATTTTGCTTTCGAATACAAGGTCGCTTCGGATACAATGTTGCCATCGGATACAATGTCGCCTCGGATATAAAGTCGCCTCGGATACAATGTAGCCTCGGATAGACTCTATTGCCTTCGGGTACAATGTTGCTTCGGATACTATGTTGCTTTCGGATATAATGTCGCTTCAGATACTATTTTGCCTTCGGATACAAGGTTGCTTCGGATAATATGTTGCCTTCATATACAATGTAGGCTCGGATTCAATGTTGCCTTGGATATAAAGTCGCCTCGGATACAATGACCTCGGATACTATGTTGCCTTCAGCTACATTGTCGCTTCGATTACTATGTTGCCTTCGGATATAATTTTGCCTCGCATACAATGTAGCTATGGATATTAATTTGCTTTCCGTTACAAGCCCGCTTCGGATAATATGTTGCCTTCGGATACAATGTCGCCTCGGGTACAATGTTCCCTCGGATATTAGGTCGCCTCGGATACAATGTCACTTCAGATACTATGTTGCCTTCGGAGATAATGTCGACTTCAAATATAATGTCGCCTCGTATACAATGTTGCCTCGGATATAAAGTCTCCTCGGATAAAATGTGGTCTGGGAAACTATGTTGCCTTCGGCTACAAGTCGCTTTGGATGCTATGTTTTCTTCGGATATAATGTCGACTCAGATACAATGTAGCATCGGATACTATTTTGCTTTCGGATACAAGGCCGCTTCGGATACTATGTTTCCTTCGGATACAATGTTACCTCGCATATAAAGTCGCCTCGGATACAGTGTTGCCATTCGGCTATAATGTCGCCTTCGGATACAATGTCACCTCAGATATAATGTTGCCTCGGATAGAATGTAGCCTTGGATACTATGTTGTCTTCGACTATAATGTCGCTTCGAATACAATGTAGCATCGAGTACCCATTATCCCCTCTTTTCTTTTGCCTTGTCATGGAAATGCTCACTACCATTCTCGATCAAAGCATTCAAAAAGGAGAAATTAGATCCCCTTTCAACAGAGGCAACCTATCTATCTCTCACTTATTTTTTGCAGATGATGTTATGGTCTTTGTTGATTCCACCACCCAATCTGCAAGAGGAGTTCGTCGCTGCATGAAAAGGTTCAAGCTCTGTTCAGGTCTTGAAGCAAACATCAAGAAGAGTGAGATTTTTTTCTCAGGTACTTCTTGGCCTACTAGAGCAGCCATCTGTTCTATCTTAAACATCACTGAAGGGTCCCTGCCTATCAGATATCTGGGCCTGCCTCTCATCACCTCAAGACTAATGATAAAAGATTGCACCTCATTGCTGGATAAGCTAAAAAAGAGAATAGCTTCCTGGTCGAACAAATTCCTTGCAAAAGCTGGTCGAATAGAACTTGCAAAATCTGTTCTTTCCTCTTTCCACTCTTTCTGGTGTGCTGCCTTCAACCTTCCTGCTACTATTCTAGAGGCCACAGACAGAATCATTCGAGATTTTATATGGTCTGGGACCTCTTTGAGCAGAACATATCACTCCTACTCTTGGGATTTAATATGCACTCCAAAAAAAGAAGGTGGCCTTGGTCTCCGGAAAGCCTCAGAGGTGAACAAAGCCGCCCAATGGAAGCCAACCTGAAAAATTCTAAGGAATAAAGATAGCCTCTGGACTCAATGGTTTCATCAAAGATACACAAGAAACAAGAATTTCTAGCAGACCAAAATCCCTCACAACCCTTCATGGAGAGTTAGAAGTATCTTCAGCTGTCGAGAAGATATCAAGAAGCATGTCTGTTACATCATTAGAGATGGTAAAGAGTTAAATTTCTGGACAGACCCTTGGCACCCAAATGGCTCGATTGATAACCAAACTTCAGTGGGTCACCTCTTTACAAATATTCCAAGGAACATCACAATTGATGAGCTGCTCCATTTCGGGACCTAGAACCAGTTTTTTCAAGCAGTTCAGTACTCTGATCTGAGGGTGATCCTAAACAATGCAATAATTATCCCCCAGGCTGGAAATGCCCCTGTTTGGAAACCAACTTTCGATGGCAATTTTAACTTCAGCAGTGCCTATAATCTCACAAGAGTAAAAAAGGAAAGGGTTCAATGGTTCACTTCCATCTGGTTTCCGGGTCATCTTTCGAGACACAGTCTCACTACTTGGCAAGCCATGCACAACAAGCTCAGTACCATGGACAAAATTCTCTTCCTCAACTGTCAAAGAGACCCCACTTACGTTCTGTCATGCTATGCCGGAAAGCCATGATCACCTCTTTTTCAATTGCTCTTACTCAAGCTGGATTTGGCGATCGATCCTATGGAGGTTCAACTCACGAAGAAAACCAAAGAAAAGCATTCATGATGAAGAAGATTGGATCAGAGCATCTTTCTCTGGCAATGGCCAAGCTGCTCGAGCCATCCGTCTTGCTTTCAACTTGGTGGTCTATCATATATGGAAAGAAAGAAACAAAAGGATATTTGAAAAGCTGTCCTCTCGTAAACAGAAGGTGCTAAAAGATATTCTTATTGAGGTAATGTGCAGATCCAGAGTCCTTCAACTTGAAGATAATCCCTCGGTCTGAAATATGGAAATTGCTAAAAACCTCGGTCTGATATGTTTCTCCAGAAACACAACTCAGAAATTCTGCAGTTGTATACCTCCGTGTTCAGGTAATCTGAAGCTGAACACTGATGCTTCCATGATAGACAACAATGCTGCTCTTGGTGGCATTACCCGGGATGAAAATAGCCAAGTCCTCTGCATCTTCTCTCTAATCTGTGTTCCCAAATCCATCCATTGCCTCGGACTAGAAGCAATAAAAAAGGGATTGAATTTGCCTGCAAATGCAGTGCCCGAAGTCTATGGATCGAATCTGACTCTCAAATAACAGTCGAAGTAATCAAAGGAGAATCCCGTCCCTTGGACAAAAGCTTCTGTAGTTGCTCAAATTAATACTTATCTCTCCAAATTTCAGACCCAGAAGATATCCCATGTATGGCGTGAGGCTAACAGGGCGGCTGATTTTCTTTCAAAGCATGGCAATCCTTTCAAGGGAATTGAAATGCACCCCTCTCGTATCCCTCCTGAACTGATATCTATTCTATATAAGGACTCTTTGGGAGTGCCCTACTTACGGTTGTAATTCTGTTTTCTTAATATATTTTGGTCGGGGTCCGCCTAACCCCAGCTTGCCTATTAAAAACAAAATGCTCCTCTGAGAGTTAAATTCCCAGTTTTTGTGGATGAGTTTAGCTTTTGGATTATAGCGTCTAATGTGAAGGTAAACTCAAACACCAGTTTGCGAATCTCGGATTCGAGCATCGAAGAATCGAGCTTTGTAGGAGGTAGAGCTTGGTGGGAAAGACCATTTGCCACTGAACCAGAGATTCGACTTGGGATGATGGAGGCACAGAATAGCATTCGTGGCGCCAGAGAACTTGAAAATTTGGGGCTATTGTCGCTCCATCCAGTAGCCAGAGAAGGACCATTGATGTGTCGAACTACGATACGTCTCAACCCCTTGTGTATGAATGTGGAAGAGTCCCTTCGGCTTCTGAAGAGCTGGAGTGCGATTCACGTCTCCCAGCAGCTGATTTCACGGGATTGGATGGACAGCTGTCATCTATACAAATCTTGTCTTTAATGCTGGACATATTGGTGAACATAAATTCGGAAACACGCTTCTTGTCGAAGCCGATAGTGGAGGACAGCTGGAATGCACCTGAGGAGTTGCTTAAAATAATACTGATTGTGGGCTCGGATTTTAACTTAAAACTAAAGGTTAAGGGTGATTGCTGGTGTCTGTCAAGTGTGCCAGAGAAGCTTCTAATTTGTGGTCTAGAGAGGGTGGCTTGCCTGTGTAGTTGGGCTTATTTCTTGTGGGCCTGGGGAGAAATAAGGGGTGATATTGCTAGAATATTTGGGCCCAGAAGCAGTCATTGGGGCTCAAAGAAGCACGCATACATCTCGAGCCCTTTTAGAAGAAAGTTGACTCCCTTGGCTTGCTCGACAGATAGTGTGCTTGTGCCCCCTGGGAATCTGTTATGTCACTCCTTGTCTTCAAACTAATATAGGGACTGTAAGCCTAGCCTCATAGATACTGTGAATCTGTTATGTCGCTCCTTGTCTTCAAACTAATATAGGGACTGTAAGCCTAGCCTCATAGATACTGTGCTGGTAAAAGATAAGGAAGCCTTGGCGTCGGGAGGTGCTGGATCGTCTCAGAATAAATGTGAGGCGGCAGATGGGGAGTTCAGAGGGAGTAACGGAGGATCCGATTCTGATTATGGGGAGGGCAATGCTGCCTACAACTCAAAAGTTAGCTCAGAGGTCATGCACGGTGCAGGTACGATAGATGTTTTTTCTGAGAATGAGTTTGGATTGCATCTTCTCCTTGGTGATGTGCATGATCTTGATGCAGGGGTGAGCCACAATTCTATCAATCCATTTTCTTTCCCTGAATTGCATTCAAATCCAAACCTTGTTGTTGCTCCTGGGGTGATGAAGGAATCAGTGGGTGGGAGTCGGGCATTCTGTGGGGAAGTAGAAGAGGTAGAAAGTGGGAATTGTAAGGGAAAGGAAAACCTAAGTTTGATAGTACGTCATTCAGTATAAACTAGAATGGATCTGTGACTATCCTTTTTGGGGACGGAGGAAGGTTTATGGAAAATATTCCAAGAGGCTGAGGACAGAGACCTATCTGACAAAGCAAGGAGGATGGCCAGAGAAATTGGAAGACTCAAATTTTCTATTAACTACGATGGTAACTCGGCTAATAAGTTCAGATGAAAGGGGAGGGGGAATCAGGACCTATTGTTGTCCCCCGGCGTGAGTCCGTCAAATCGTTCCCAATGAAGATCTTGTCCTGGAATGTCTGGGGGCCGGGGTCTTTGCACAAAAAGGCCCAAGTAAAACAGATGGTGAGGAAAGTTAAAACTAAATTGTTTTGCTTTCAAGAAACGAAATTAGAATGCTTCAGCAGGGTTGAATTGAAAATGATAGGGGGTGGTGCCTCGTGGGTGCAGCTGGGGAAATTTGATCGCTTGGAATTTAGCAGTAATATGTCGGGGATTTATTCTCCTTCCGTAGTGTTGAGAAGGTTAGGAGATAAATCAGAATGGGCGTTTACGGGTGTATATGGCCCCGTTGTAGTTCGGATAAGGCACAATTGTGGGCTGAATTGGAGGAGACCATAGCTAAGTGGGCTTATCCCTGGTGTATTGGTGGGGACTTCAATGAGATAAGAGGGGTAGAGGAGAGGATGGGCAGAACTAATCAGAATATATTATTGTTCTCGGAGTTCATTGGGAGAAACGAATTGGTTGATCTTCCTCTTAATGGTGCGCAGTTCACTTGGTCTTGGAACTGGAACAAAAGTAGGATTGACAGATTCCTTATATGCCTGGTTGGCTGGCAAAGTTTCCAAGTCAACTCTTTCCCATTGCACGTCAGTTCATTGCCCTATTCTTTTGGATCCATTCTTTTGGATCCTAGCCTAGAATCCTGGTGTCCAATCCCATTTTGCTTTGACCTATCGTGCTTGGAGGAGTCGAAGATGGATGAGAGACTTGGTAGATGGTGGAACAAAGTGGTAGTCAGGGGCACGGCCAATGTTGCTATTGGCCATAAATTAAGAGCCATCAAAAGCAAAATTAAGGCTTAGGTTAAGGAAAGAAAGAGAGTGGAAGTAGATAAGGAGTCTCTACTGGAAAGAATGTGAGTCATAACTAGTAGGGAGGAATCAGGTCTGGCAAATCACAAGGAATTAAACGATTTGGGGCAAATAAAAGAGGAACATAATAGAGTTATCCTTCAAGAAGAGATATCTTGGCGACAAAAATCTCGAGCCAAGTGGTTAGAGGAAGGGGGTAAAAACACAACGTACTTTTATGGGATTGCTAGTGGAAGGAGGGAAAATGGAATAACCAAACTTGAAGTGAATGGGGTGGTGGTTGAGGAGAAGGATGAGGTGGTGAGGGAGATTGTTTCCTTTTATAAGAAGCTATATTCGTCTGAGAAAGTGGTGCGCCCCAAACCAGATGGTGTGGAATTTAATTCACTTGGGGAAAGAAAGCAGGAGTGGCTAGAGAGACCATTTCTAGAGGAGGAAATCAGAATGACCGTTTTTGCTTTGGGCAGAGATAAGCGCCAGTTTTTGCTTAGCTTTTTTTCAGGAGTGTTGGGAGTACGTGCAAAAAGACATCATGCGCTTCTTAGAATTCTATGATGGTCTTCAGTTGGATAGGGGTACTGGTGCAACCTTCATCGCCCTTATTCCTAAAGTTAAAGGGGCGTCGTGTATGAATGATTTCTGTCCTATTAGTTTGGTGGGATGTCTCTATAAGATATTAGGGAAGGTTCTGGCTGAGAGATTGAAAAAGGTTCTTCCGGATTTGATCTCCTCGAGTTAATCGGCTTTTGTTAGGGGTAGATAGATCACAGATTGCGCTTTGATGGCTAATGAGGTGGTGGATTATCAATGCAAAAAAGATAATTGTGGAGTAATCTGTAAACTTGACATGGAAAAAGCAAATGTTAGTAGAATGGGATTGCTTAGAATATCTTATCCTGAGAAATGGGCTTTGGATATAGATGGAGAAGCTGGATGTACATGTGCATTTCCTCAGCTTGGTTTTCCATCATTTTGAACGGGTCTTTAAATCTTCCAGAGCGCTAAGGCAAGGGGATCCTCCCCCCCCCCCCCCCCCTTTTTTTTTTTGCCAAATACATGAATGCATGCATGTTGGCACACATTTTTCCTATTCGTGACTATAGCGGAGATGTTCAGTCGGTTTCTAGATAAAGGTAAAGATCTGGGTCTGATTGAAGGTCGTACGCTGAGAGATGAGGGAGCTCAAATCTCTCACTCGCAATTTGCCGATGACACCTTAGCATTTAGTTTGCCGTCAGTTGAAAAGGTAATTAAACTGAAAGCGAGTTTAAGTTGCTATGAAGTGGCCACTAGACAAAGATCTAATTTGGAAAATCGAAGATCCTAGGGATCAATATGGCTCAACTGGATATGGAAGAGTTGGCAAGTCTATTCAGTTGCAGCATAGACGTCTTTCCTTCTTCCTATTTGGGTCTCCCTTTGGGGAGGGGCAGACCGAAAAAGAAACAATAGGACTCAATTGTGGATAGAGTGGAAAAGATGTTTGACACTTGGAAACGGAATTTGGTATATTTGGGTGGGTGAATCACCCTCATAAAGGCGGTCTTGGCCAACATCCCGAAATGTCCCATGAATTGAAAGCATTCAGAGAAGATTCCTTGGGCGGGGGTGCAAATGATAAAAAGAAAATGTTCCTTGTCAAGTGGAAGGAAGTTTGTAAACCTTTAAAATCGGGCGGTTTGGGGATTAGAAGAATAAAGGGGCTTTAAAGGGAAAGGGCGGTGTGCCACGACTTTAAAGGGAAAGAGCAGTGTGCCACGGCTATGAAAAT
The DNA here is from genome assembly GCF_043159265.1 of Tasmannia lanceolata. Taxonomy (NCBI): domain Eukaryota; kingdom Viridiplantae; phylum Streptophyta; class Magnoliopsida; order Canellales; family Winteraceae; genus Tasmannia; species Tasmannia lanceolata. The sequence continues at coordinate 47,381,345 of NW_027518680.1, read as the reverse complement.
GGCATTCACTGCTGCTGTTTATAACATATGGGGGGAGAGGAACGCTCGGGTTCATGGGCAACCTCATTCGCACAAGCAACTAATCCTAAGAAGAATTATAGGCACCATCAGAGACAGAATCCGGTTATTAAAACTCCCGGATGATCCATCTGACCGAAACTTGAGATTTCCTGCAAATTTCAAATGCCCGCTATTCAACATCGAGCGTCATCAGAAATCCTGTGTCTGGGAGAAACCTGAAGCAAATATGATTAAAATTAATTCGGATGCGTCGGTAGCTGGTGACAATGCAGCTATCGAAGGTATTCTGCGGGATGAAAATGGAGCTCACATTGGGCTCTACTCCATAAGCACTGATCCTGAACCTATTCATGAAAATGGAGCTCACATTGGGCTCTAGCAATATCCAAAAGAATCAGAAGAGTGTAGATAGAATCGGATTCTATGGTGGTGGTTAAAATCATTCATGGAGAGTGGGCTTGCCCTTGGAGGGCAATTCAGTTACTGAACAGTGTGAAAAAACCCTTGAGCAGTTTTGAGCATTGGAAATTCACTCATATCTGGAGGGAGGCAAACCAAGTGGCAGATTTCTTGTCTAAATTTGATTGCCCTTGTAAGGGAATGGACATAGAGTCTATGAACATTCCCCTGGCCCTTTTGGGCCTTAAGCTCCAAGATTCCTCCGGGACTTGCTATTTGCGATTGTAATCTTTTTGTTTCATTTTATTACTCTGGTAGGGGTCCGCCTAACCCCAGCTTGCCTATTAAAAAAAAGAATAAAGGAGCTAAACTTAGCTCTTTTGGGAAGTGGCTTTGGAGATTTGGCGAGGAAAGCCTGCATTTGTGGGTTCGCCTGATTGGAGATAAATATGGAAATGTGCCTGGAAATTGGGTGTCCGATGATAAGTTTAAGTGTAAAGGTGTGATCGTGTGGAGAGATATTCTAAAGCAAAGGTTTAAATTCAATAATGGGATTCGCTTCAGGGAGTACTCCGGATAAAGGGTTAGATTCTAGACCGACTTCTACTATGGGGATTTCTCGCTAAAAGATTTTTTCCCTGATGTTTTCTTCAGAGCTTTAAACAGGGAGGCATGGGTTTCAGATTATATGCTGGGGAAGATAGTATTGGCTTGAACTTCAATTTTTGCAGGAATTTCTTCGATTGGGAGGTAGAGAGAATAGCTCGGTTATTGGAGATTCCTTACAGTACATTAGTAGGTTTGGGGTGGATAAGAGGGTTTGGATTTGGTTCACTTCAGGGGAATTCAACATCAATTCTTTTTACCACCTGCTCACTCCTTGCACGGAATCTCTGCAGGTGTTTGGACCTTCCTAACTCTTCCCAAAAACTCCAACCCTGGGAGGAACAGGGATGGACCAAGACCTAGCGATGGCAGGGGAATCAGGACAAGACAAAGGATTAAGGTAAAAAAGACCTAGCAGAGAAACCTCCAGAGGAATCCCAAATCCAAACCCAAACATCAGAACCATCCCTGTTCCTCCCAGGGTCTATCATTCCTCCCAGAAGCCGCAAATGCTGTAAAAGTGATACATTGCAGATGGAAATATGAAAAAGAACAGAGATACCTTACTTATTGCCTCAGTCACACACTTCCACTCTTCCCTCGTAGTAAAGTCAGTCTGAAATTCCTACTACATATAAGAATATCTGATGTAAAAGTGAGCAAACAATTAATTTTCCAGACCAACAATTAATCTGATGAGGAAATAACTAGTCCACAAACCAACAAAGAACAGCTACACAAACAATTTCAAATAAGTAGGCAGAAAGTAGTCTTACCAGACGTGACATTGTGTTGGAATTTATTGGAATGGAATGGGAACACCATGATTCTTGTTCACAATTGCCATTGCCAAGTATCGGGTACCCATACCAATAGGTGTCTCTTCGTCAGGTCCCTCCCAAAATGGAGCTTCACCATCTCCAACCAATTACCAATATCCAGTCTTCAGCAACTCAGCTTGTTCATCCGTAAAGTTTTGAAGCAGCGCCTCTACACGGAAGTTTATACCAAGGGAACTGAGACTGAGTGATTGGGCCATGAACAGTCACATTTTCTGTAAAATGTTACATATTTAAACAGTCAGTCCATATTGTGTCCCGTGATTCTTACAGATTATATCTTGAAAATTTGAATATTACTACAAGTTTGAGGACCTGAAGCTTCTTCTGCAGAATGCTTTATAGAAGCAAAGTCGACGTAAGCACTGAGATCAGCTGACCCTGGATTGTCTAGTATATACACAAACTTGTGCTTCCGAATATCCTGCAGAAAGATGACATTTGTAATAAAAAGAAAAAACTTTATCAGTACAAACAGAGGGATGAATATAAAATAGGTTCATAGGCGTGAAAAAATGGAATGCCAACAGACCTCTTAACTGATTTTGAAGCTTTATTGAGTATTATACTCTGTTTAACTTATATCAAGCCATAAGAAATAACTCTTTGGCATAGATGCTGATGTTACTATGGTCCTGGGACCACGCTCTTGGCATGGTCCTAGAAAATTGCCAGGTCTACCTCTATACATCTGGCTCATGTTCAGGCAACTGGCTCCGACATCGTCCTCTGTGGAGAGCCAGTGGTTCAAGAGTATCAGCACTTAGACACTAACATTCTGACCAATGACAATAGACCTCATGTTCATTTCAACCATCTTGTTTTGTTTCTAAAATGAAAACCCCATTTTTCTCATATTCTGTTTCGTTTCTAAAACCCACCCCTCCCGCTTTTTTTCTTACACCCAAATCATTTCCGACAAATATGATAACTATCTCACAGATCTTGAGAAGTAATGAAAAAGGAAAAAAAAAGAAATTAAGGATTTTCGGGATTAAGAGGTACTATTCTAATCAGCCAATATGCCTCTCATTAATTTAATAATCTTTGCAATAATAACAAACATAACCTTGCATAGACAAGAAATCTCAAAAACCAAAGCCCTATAAGTTTTGGAGACAAGCAATAAATAATTAAATACGTGGAATGGCTAATTTAGGGAGTCACAATATCAGCCCCCAACATATACATACAAAGGTATATAGATATAGATAGGCCCCTGATGTTGGCACTACCATGTTTTAATAATTGCAGAAACTCAGCTTGTCTTTTCTTTTTAAATTGGTTTCAGAGAGTTTTTTGGGAACTGTAATAACTTTTGACAGCTGGTTAAATAATAAAAGAGAAGAGTCAGTCCAATTATCAAAACATGGTAGTGCAAATATCAGTAGCCTATAGATATTATAAATCATATATAAGAGTTACATGTGTAATATTACAAAAAAGAAATAAAAAATTCCATTGAAAACGTAAATCAATTGCAAATAATTTTTTTCTCAAATGGTGGAAAACATTATCATCAATAGAATATATATATATATATATATATAAGGAAAGTTTTTCTAGTCTGCCGACTAGAGAACCTTCTCTAGTCCGCCGACCAAAAACACAGTGGGCCCATGTTGTTTGGATGATCCAAAGCATTCATTTGATGGGCCCTGGCATAGATAGGGTGTGCCCAAAAAATCAGCTCCATTGGATCATCCTAGCCCTTTGATTTGTGGAGGTTAAAAATGGACAGTAGAGGTTAAAAACACAGTGAGCCCATGTTGTTTTGATGATCCAAAGCATTCATTTGATGGGCCCTGACATAGATAGGATGTGCCTAAAAAATCATCTCCATAGGATCATCCTAACCCTTCGATTTATGGCGGTTAAAATGGACGCGTATAAACTCCACAAATCTGTCCATTTTTAACCTCCACAAATCAAAGGGTTAGGATGATCCTATGTAGCTTATTTTTTGGGCACACCCTATCTATGCCAGGGCCTATCAAATGAATGTTTTGGATTATCCAAATAATGTGGGCACACTGTGTTTTTTGGTCGGCGGACTAGAGAAGGTTCTCTAGTCGGCCGACTAGAAAAACTTTCCTCATATATATATATATATATATAAAACATAGATCTCCCTTCTTTGTGCAAAATTTACTATAATTTTTGCCCCCTTGTGCAAAATTTTAGATAGAAATTTTTTCTATCTTAATTTTAAGATAGATAAAAAATTACTATAATTTTTGCCCCCCTTGTGCAAAATTTCTGGCATCGCCCCTAAGCATTGTGATAAGAAAGAACTATAACGAGCATATGAAAATATATATATATATATATATATATATATATATATATATATATATATGAGGAAAGTGTTTCTACTCGGTCCCCTAGATAAGCTTATTTACTCCTCCCTTTAAAAAAATACAGTGGGCCCACGCTGTTTGGATGATCCAAAGCATTCATTTGATAGGTCTTAACATAGATAGGGTGTGCCCAAAAAATCAGCACCAAAGGGTCATCCTAGCCCTTCGTTTTGTTGGGCACACCGTGTCCAAAATGGACGCATATAAACGTGGACATTTATATGTGTCCATTCTGGGCACCACAAGGCACTACAAAACGAAGGGCTAGGATGACCCTTTGGTGCTGATTTTTTGGGCACACCCTATCTATGTTAAGACCTATCAAATGAATGCTTTGGATCATCCAAACAGCGTGGGCCCACTGTATTTTTTTAAAGGGAGGAGTAGATAAGCTTATCTAGGGGACCGAGTAGAAACACTTTCCTCTATATATATATATATATATATATATATATATATATATATATATATATATATATATACACACACACATATGAGCTTAGTGTTTCTAGTCGGTAGAGTAGATAACGCTATCTACTCCACCATTCTTTACAGCCGTCGGATTATAAGAAATCTCATCCAGAGCGTTGAAGAAACAAATATACAAGACAAGGTGGGTTTTAAACAAGGGTTCTCTTCCTCGCTGGGTTTCCGACGCACGCCTCCCTCTTCTCCCTCGCTAGGTTTCTGACGCTAAGCTCGGTTTCTCTTCCTCGCTGGGTTTCCGACGCACGCCTCCCTCTTCTCCCTCGCTGGGTTTCCGACGCTCACGCACGCTCTTCTCTCCCTCGAGGTATGCTTTGGATCACCACTTTTCTTTTCTTTTTAACCCAACAGAAACCCATTTCTGTTGGGTTTATTTTTAATTTTTATAAATCTTTCGATCACCACTTTTCCAATTTGGGTTTCTGTTCAAATGGGTTTGTATTGGGTTTTTTTTTTTGAAACCCATTTAAAAAAAAACCGAGGGTTTCTATTGGGTTTTTTTTTTTGAAACCCATTTCAAAAAAAAACCGAGGGTTTCCATTGGGTTTTTTTTTTTGAAACCCATTTAAAAAAAAACCGATTTTTCCATATACTCTGTTACAAATGAATGGTTACATTCAAGATCTAGAAAAACCGATTTTTCTAGAAACCCATTTCAAAGGCAGAGAAACCAATTTCAAGTTTAGAACGAGTGTTGGGTTTTTGTTTTTTAATTTATCATCACCCAACAGAAATGGGTTTATTTTTTAATTTATCTTCACCCAACAGAAATGGGGTTGTTCATTTTTCATTTATCTGAAACTATATTGTTTGTATGAGTCTTAAATCGTTGTTGTATTTGTTATTAAAAGGTGCTGAAGTTGTATGTATGTGATGGATAGTAATGTGTCGCAAATTTGTGGGCATTTGATTGATGAAGTCGACTGTAATGGGTTAGTTGTGGTTGATGACAATGAAGTTGATGGCAATTAATTAGATATGTTGAATGAGGGGGAAATTCCGAATGAGGGTGTTGTAGGTTATGTTGATAACGAGGAGGGGTGTAGTGGTGCCGTTACTACGCCTAATAAGGATGATGAAGGGACAAGTGTAGCTAATGAACCCTTTCTTAATCAGCAGTTTGAAACCCCAGAAGCTGCGTACGAGTTCTATAAATACTCGTCAAACCCATCTCAACCAAACTACAAACTCTCTCTCCTTCTCTCTCTCCACAAAGTTCCCTACCAAGACCTTGCCTTCCCAGTTCCGAAACTGGTGATGACTTTCCAACAAGTGTGTACCCTTTTGGTCGTCTTGGTACTTGGTGATGTAGGACTATTCTTGTACTTTCTAGGCTAATCTAGACTACTCTCAAATTTTCATTTTGTATTATCATATATTCTAACATATTCTTTAGATTCTAGCACTTTCTAGGCAAATCTTGTATTTTCCTTTTTTTGCTTGTCATTAACTTGGGTAGGAAGTAATGGTGCCTATAAATATAGGTTGTGAGATCTTTGTACGAACCATCTTGAATTGAATGAAAGTTTAAAGTTCTCAGATTTTCTCTTATTTTCTCTTGTGGATTCAAGAGTCTTTTATTAAAGAAGACTAAGTTCTTCACCAACGGGTTTAAGACGGTATTTTCGCCTTTCTGCACGCTTCCGTCTACGCCACTTGGTTGCCTCATCCAACAACAAGGCGGTGTGGAGGCGACAAGGGTGTTGTCTGGGGATTTTGCTTCGGATAATCACTTAGTTGCCGGATTTTTTTTGATTCTTGGGACTTTTGTGGGATTTCCTTAGGAAACCCACATTTGGTTGGTGGGCCCAAAATAATCCTAGGAACCAAAATAACCCCGCACGAAACCCCAGGAAGGAAAAAATACTCCCAGGAACCAAAAATAAGCTTGAGAAGAAATTTTTTCTTCCCAACAGTTGTAGACCCCACCATGATAAATATATTAAAAGAAGAGAAAAGGAATTACAATCTCAGGTAAAGAGTGCCAGAAGCATCATTACAAAGAATGAGAGAAAGATCATCTGGGAAATTATCACAATGTTCACCTTTAATAGGACAATTCTATTTGGATAGGTAGTTTGCTGCCCCATTTCCTTCCCTCCAGATATGAGATATCTTCCATGTTTCATATTTTGAAAGGAACAATTTGATTTTGTCTACAATACTAGCTCTTTTCCAGAGGCAAGGGAAATGGCCTTCAATAGTCTTCACCGCCACCATAGAGTCGGATTCTACCCATATGTTCTTGAAGTTCTTGGTAACTACCTGATGGAGCCCATGGGACCTTGAGTATCACTAGTAGGTCGGCTGAGCGGTGGAGATTTGCTGCGTCGTTGATTCAGATATTTTACTTCAGTCTTTATGTAATGCCCAACCCCAAAGTAATGGAGTAAGAGAAATTTTATGTTAGAAATTAAATTCTGAATTGAGCACACTAGAAGAAAACTTTAGGAGAATGTGTATATATAAGTGTATATGTAAGCCCAAGGATTCCCATGGGTCTAATCATTCACCTTACCTTCTTGTTTTGATGCTAGCAAACTAAGTTGATTAGCATTTATGGACTAATGTGTTACTTCAGAGTGTTGTGTTGTTTACAGGATTTTAATGCCATAATCGCCATTAAACAACTCTCCTCAACACATGACTTATGGATCAAGGATCAAAGGAATCAAGAGCTTGCACCTACATTTGAGGCATCCTCATTTGAAGATGCTTAAGTCAAGAAGCTCAACATGAAGATCCCACAAGTTCCTAAGCAAGTGTCAAGAAGGAGGAACTTGGAGTTGAACATGCCATGGTGACACCTTATGTACTTTACAACATGCATTGAAGATTGGAGGAAGTCACGAGAGCCGAATCAAGTTTAAGATGTTCACTCAAGCCGAAGAAGTCCAAGGAAGTGCAAATGAGCCGATACATTCCAAGAAGACTCATGGTATTCATTTTAGAATGTATTTAGAGTCCTCTTGGTTTTATGTTTAAATGCACATTCAAAAGGTTTTCAAATGATTTTCATACTTAACTTTTTACATCTTTAAAAACCATACACACACCTAAAATGTGTTTGAAAACCTAAGACTTATGCCCAAAGACCATGGCCCAAACCCTGAGTTTTTAAAGTTAAAATGATTTTCAAACAGGGCCGGTCGACCGGGGGTCTCTCGGGCGACGGCAGCAAGGTTGTTGGAAATCCAGCACTTGCGAAAAATTAGTGGGCCGGTCGACCGGGGTGAGCCGGGCGACCGCGAAGGTGTCCTTGAAAAGTCAGGAACACTCCGTCATGGGTTTGGGCGGGCAACCGCCGTGGGTCGGTCGACCGAGATAGGTTTTGACCTTAAATTTTTGAGCAAACAGGTAGCCCTCGCCGGGCGACCGCCATGGAGCCGGTCGACCGCAACGGTAAAAATTTAAAAATTAAAAAGGGGCGTCCAATAGGGGCGGCGATCGCGGTGGCTCGGTCGACTGCAACATTCGGGCAAACTAGCCGTTAGGGCTTTTGCAGGTTGACTTTTTCAACCCAGTTATTTACAGTTCTACCCCAAACGGTCATATTTTCAAATACACTATATATACACTATAAAAACATATCTAAACAAGCTTTTGAACATTTGAGAAAGATCAAATACCATTTATCTTTGAGCTTAAACTTTGAAATCAAAAGCTAAAACCTCTTTGAGCTTGTATTTCTACATCCTATCAAGAGGCACTCCATAGGGCTTTCTTTTGCTTATTTCTTGGGAGTGATTGTGAGCTTGAACTTTGTAATCCGTCTATTAAGAGGCATTACGGGTTTTTCATTTTTATTTGTTCTTCATTGAGGGTTTCCTCTTCGGCCTGTTAAGAAAAGTGAAGATGAGAGTCTTCTCTTCGGCCCGTTAAGAAAAGTGATGTTACTACAATGACATTTGCGAGAAGAGCCGGGGTTCTCCACCGTGATTACCCGATCTGAGGCTGAAATCGGCAAGCTGAAGCAGGAAGCCAAGGAGCTGAAAAGGTCCATTGCTGAAAGGGACCAAGAGATCAGGAAGCTAAATGGCAAAATGGCCGCCCAAGGGGAGAAGGCTCTCGACGCCCTCCACAAGCAGAGAGAGAGGGGCCAAAAGAGGTTGAGGGAGGCTGTGCAGAAAAAAGAAGACGAGCTCGTCAATTTGTCCACCGACTCCTACAAGCTTGGATTCACAAATTGCCTTGAGCAAGTTAAGGCGGCTGATCCAAATGTCGTACTGTACTGCATTGTTGTGCCTGAGCCGGGGGTCTTGGTGCGAGCAAAGCGCCCTTCCAGTCGTGGATGCTTCAGAAGCAGACGACCCTCGGCGGGACGGCAGTCGCATGGAGCCCTGATCTTGATATTTCCCCCATTGGGGGCGGTTTTGTAACTTTTTTGGTTCTGCCCTTCGGGGCTAATTTTTTGTACATCTACCTTTCAGGGCTTTTATGAATAGAGAGAATATTCTAAATGTCTTACAAGTGCTGGACTTCATCGTTTTCGCTTGTGTTCGTATATGCTCAAAACTGACCATACTTAGTTCACTCCCGGACTCATTGGGATAAACCGGAGTGAACCAAGCAGTTAACCCGAGCTTAAGAACTTGGATTTTTTTTTTAAATGTTGGTTTTCTGCCCCGGTTTGTTTCCGACCAAGAGTTGACTCCCGGTCTCATTGGGATGAACCGAAGTAAATCAAGCAGTTAACCCGAGCTTAAGAACTTGGATTTTTATTTGAAATGTTGGTTTTCTGCCCCGGTTTGTTCTGGTCTCATTGGGATGAACCGGAGTGAACCAAGCAGTTAACCCGAGCTTAAGAACTTGGATTTTTATTTCAAATGTTGGTTTTCTGCCCCGGTTTGTTCCCGAGCAGGAGTTGACGCCCGGTCTCATTGGGATGAACCGGAGTGAACCAAGCAGTTAACCCGAGCTTAAGAACTTGGATTTTTATTTGAAAAGTTAGTTTTCTGCCCTGGTTTGTTCCTGACCAGGAGTTGACTCCCTGTCTCATTGGGATGAACCGGAGTGAACCAAGCAATTGTTTAACCCTCACTGAAACACATGGAGAGATTGCAAAAGATGTATCATTTTTCATTTACTACGAGTTTTGGTGGAATTACAATGGGGTCTTCTCCTTGGGCTTTCGAAGGTGACAGGCTATCGGTAGTATCTCCTCAAGTTTTTTGAATTCCAGGCATGGGGGAGCTGATGCTCGCCTAGTGTCTCCAGTCTGTAACTTCCTAGTCGTACGATTTCTTTCACTCGGTATGGCCCCTCCCAGGTCGGGGAGAGTTTGCCCACCCTTCTGGGTTGAGATACAGCTGCCTTCCTCAAGACTAGATCACCCACGCGATGTTCTCTCAGGCGTATTTTCGCGTCGTGGTAATTAGACACTTTTTGTTTATAGGCCACTACTCTGATGCAGGATTCCTCTCGGACTTCTTCCAGCAGATCTACGTTTGCGCGGAGCCTATCTCCGTTGAACTGCTCACCCGGGGGGAAGGGACACCGATGTCAACTGGAATTACTGCCTCGGTTCCAAAGTCAAGTTGAAGGGCGACTCCCCAGTTGCTGTACGCGGAGTGGTTCGGTAGGCCCACAGGACATGGTACAGCTCGTCTGCCCATCGTCCCACTTTTTCATCCAACCTCTTCTTGATCCCCTGGAGGATAATCCTGTTTGTGACTTCTGTCTGCCCATTGGTTTGGGGGTGCACTACAGACATGAACCTTTGCTCGATTTTCATATCTGAACAAAACTTTTTGAAGCTGCGGCTGTCAAACTGCTTGCCATTGTCTGTTATGAGGATGCGAGGTACCCCGAATCTGCAAACCACCGACTTCCAGAAGAAGGTCTGTATATTCTGCTCCGTGATCTTGGCCAGAGGTTCAACCTCTGCCCACTTGGTGAAGTAGTCTATAGAGACTACGACGAATTCGCGTCCTCCGGAAGCTGGTGGGAAAGGTCCTAGGATGTCCATCCCCCATACTGCAAAACGGAGCAGACTGACGATTGCGGCCATTGGCACAGCCGGTTGATGAATGGTGGGAGAGAACTTCTGACACCTCTCACATTTTTTGACAAGGTCCAGCGCGTCTCGCCTTAGGGTCAGCCAATATAAGCCTCGCAAAAGCACCTTGATGGCCAGGGCCTTGGCCCCCAAGTGTTCTCCGCAGATTCCCTCGTGTGTCTCTTGTAAGGAGTACGATGCGTCGCCCGGCCGGAGGCATTTCAAGTAGGGTAGGGTGTATGACCTTTTGTACAGGTTCTCACCATCATGGGAGAACCTCGCGGCTTTCTGCACTACTTTGTACGCTTCTTTCTTCCCTCCAGGAAGCTTCCCTTCACACAAGTAATCGATGATTTCGTCCATCCAACATGGCTCGCTGTCGACCTGCATTACTTTGACAATCTCGCATTCAATGCTGGACTTCTTCAGGAATTCCATGCATTACTCCCGAGAGTGGTGTAGCTTGAGGCTACTAATTTGGAAAGTACGTCTGCTTTTGTATTTTCCGTTCTGGGGATCCTGACGACCTCAAAGCTTTTGAACTTGTTAACTAGCTGGCGAACTTTTGCTAGGTACTTGATCATCCGCTCATCGCGGGCTTCGTACGTTCCCTGAACTTTGTTGACGACCAGCTAAGAATCGCAGTAAGCCTTGAGCCTCTGGATACGAGTCTGTACTGCTAAGTTCATTCCGGCAATAAGAGCTTCGTACTTCTCCTCGTTGTTAGATGCACGTAATCTGAACCTTACCGCATAATCCATAACGAAGTTTTCGGGTCCGGTGAGAATCAGGCCAGCGCCACTGCCTAGCTTGTTTGAAGACCCGTCCACATACAATTCGTAGAGTGGTTGTTCATACGATGGATTCTGCTCTTCGGGTGCAATTGCCGTTTCCAAGCCCACGAGTTGAGCCTCCTCGGTTCGGACTTGCCCCCCAAGTGTAGTTAACTCTCCACCTGGAGGTTGGACTGTCTCTGTTCCTGGCGTAGCATTCCGCGTGGGCATGGTGCACTCGGCGACAAAATCTGCTAGTGCTTGGGCTTTTATCGCAGGCCTCGGTAGGTATTGGATATCGAACTCGCCGAGTTCCACGGCTCACTTTACAAGTCGTCCTGATGTATCCGGTCTGTTAAGGATTTATCGGAGCAGCTGATCCGTCAGGATCTTTATTGTGTGCGCTTGAAAATACGGCCTTAGTTTTCTAGCCGCAATGATAAGGGCATACACCAACTTTTCCACCCGCTGGTATCTGGTCTTGGCGTCATGTAGGACCTTGCTGACGTAGTAGATTGGTTTTTGTTGGTTATGCTATTCTCGAATCAACACTGCTGCTGGCGCCAGCAGGCTCACAGATAGGTACAATACTAACTCTTCTCCCGGCTCAGGCTTGGTCAACAACGGTGGGGAAGCTAGGTACTGCTTCAGCTCTTCAAACGCGACTTGGCACTCCGGTGTCCAGGGGGCTGTTTTGACCCCCTTGATGGCATTAAAGAAAGGGAGGCATCTTTCCGCGGATTTTGAAAATGAGTCATCCTCTTCCATATCTAAATCTCAAGCACAACTTGAAAATTTTAAACTTGAGATTAAAACCCTTAAGGGTTGTTTGGATGAGAAAACTTGCCAAATTGTTAAACTTCAAGATGTGGCAAGCTCTTCCAAAACTTATGAAGATGATAAATGATTTTCTAAATCAAATAACCCATCTTCATAATGAAAATGAAAGGTTAAGATTATGTCTCCATGGATTCCTAAATGGTAATAAAATCATTGACATAATCTTGAAAAAGACTAGTCATAGACCTAATCATGGCTTTTATGATAGGACTAGTCTATCTAACCCTCATGTTAGATGCCATTATTGTGGAATTAATGGTCATTACCAATTCCAATGTGCATCTAAGATTAGGGATTGTGGTGGAACCAAGAAATCTTGGGTTCCCAAAGCCCCCATATGATTTTCTTCATATGTGCTTAGATTAGGGGCTAGTGTTTAAAAATTTGTATATCATTAAATTTTAAAATCCCCTCTTGTATTGAATTTGTTTTCCCAATAGGGGGAGTTCTATGTTTGTCTTTTTCCTTGAAAAAGGGGAGCTTAAAAATTAAACATTTTATCCCTTTGATTTTTTTAAACCCATCTTTTTGATAGATGCCAAAGGGGGAGAGAAATCTAGTGTAAAGAAATATAAGTATGCTTTTATTGGAAAATCTCTTGTGCTTGTCATCATAAAAAAGGGGGAGATGCTTCTCAGTGCCTAGCACGAGGAAGATAAACAATGCTTCTCGGAGTCTAGAGCCAAGTGTTGTATGGTCTATCTCAATCTCTTTAATATTGTTATCTATGAAACTACTAGATTAAAGAGATTCATTCATTGTCTCTAAGTCCAATTAAAGAAATTTCTCTATTTTCTCTTGTATTGTCTTTCTTTATTTTCTCAAATCATGTAAATTCTATTTTCCCTCTGCATTTAAAAGCAAAAGACCCATTTTTCCTACTTCTATTATGTTTCCTTCTGTTTAAAATCCAACTTAGGAATAAGCTTAATCATAAAAAGGAGTTTAAAAATAATTTTGCTAAAGTTTTCCCAACATCTACTAATTCAAGTCAAGAGGCCGGATTTTCCCGAGCATGAGAGGTGCCTAACACCTTCCCCTCATGTAACCATATCCCTTACTCAGATTTCTGACAAGACCATGTCGAAAAGAGAGTTAATCAGGGGTTTAGGCCCCAAACTAGACGGCAAATTTGATTTCGGCCTTTCTCTTGAAATTCAGATTCTTATCCCAAATTCACTAGAAATGCAGATCATGGGTCCTAGGCCCTAACCTAAGTGGCGACTCTTATTTTCCCATAAAATTCGGATCTTTATCCCAAGTTCACAGGAAATAAAGACACGAACACATCCCTAACCAAAAGGGAATAAGAGAACAATTAACAAACGAAACACCACCCTGAGTGTGGGAGATACGGAGAGATAGGGTGGGTTACCAATTGGCAATGGGCTCCCTCCGCAATCCTGGAGCCACATCGGTACTCTCTCTCTCTCTTTCTTACTTATTTAAATTTCTACCAATATGAATTTGTACACTTCCAACCAATAGGAATTAAGCATAAACTATCCAATAGAATTTCATATAACTCTTATGCAATAGGATTTGAGTGTTAATTCACTACATGCTCTATTAATCCACTTAAGTCCCAACTAATAGGATTTAAGAATGAATCAACCAATAGGATTCAACTTAACTCCTAAACTTATGGAATTCAAGTATTAATTAAGCATATGCTAATTAAAATTAATGCCCAATATAAGTATGTGTGTCTCCTCTTAATACATGTGTATGCACCCTATGTATGGTGCACCTCCTCCCTGTATCACATAAAGTGGATCTAATCTATTCCATGCATACGATCAAATCCGAAACTTGGATTGTCCAACAATACATAATGGTCTAGCAAGTGGTTAGTGGGATCTTCGCAGGGATCCATTGGTCATTCCTGCAGGGCCCACCATGGGCCCACTACAATCTCACGCAATGTAATTCAACTACGACCGCATTAGGCAAGTGGATCCCACCATAACATTATCCTGAAGCACATCTAATATGAATGTCCTTCCTCAAATCATATATTTACCGAGTTGGGTCCTACGGCGAGTGGACATGAATTACCCCCTGGGCCCACTCAATAGTATACCATTCAATCTATCAAACTCAGAACTGCAAATGCATTTGCCAAATCCTTTTTAAAATGAACATTTTTTTCCAAAATCATTTGATAAAACACTTTATCAAATTTGTCAGGCCAGACATTCTTTAAAAGGGCCTAGTTGAGATCAAAATTGTAAATAAATTTTCTCTACGAGAGAGGTGGAGGATTCCTTCTTGGGCATCACTATTGATCTCATAGGTTCATCTGGTGACCCATTACTACCCTTTGGTAATCCTATTTGAACTACGGTTGGCTAGACCAAAGCCATTAGACTAGCCCACATACCTAAACAACCCCTTAGGTCTAAGGACATATCCAAGGGTGTTGTATGAGAGAATAACCTTATCCAAACCCTTGTCCACATGTTATTTTGTAAAGTGATCCATTCAATATGTGATCCAATCATCGAACCCATTCCACCTCCTTAGGGTTAACCACCCTAGTGATCAATATAGGTTACCCCAATGTGTGTATTGAGGCAGTATCAATACCAGTTCTGTACCGGCATGAGATGTCCAATCTCGACCCAACTAGGAATATTCTAGGTCCACATTGAACCGGATGGTCATATCACCCTGCCACATAATCTCTATGTGCATGACCCATCCTACGATGGTACCTAAGAACAAATGTGTCTAGAAGCACATCACACTCTCCTGTAAATACCTAACAAATGCATGAACCAATAAATAACAGTTTCAATATGACAACTACTAGCTTTTAGGACATATACTCTAACACTTACCTCGGATCAAGCTCTCCCACACTTCGGATGATTGTTGGCAGCTCACGGATCTCCAGAGTAGTTTCTACTCTTTGATTTAGGGTTTCTAGTGGGGAAATTAACCTATCATTAGTATTTCTATTGTTGCTAATAACCCTGAAGATACAAAAAAATTTTTAAAAAAAATATGTAAATTTTTGTGTGTACAAAAGTTAAATAAAATTGAAAACAACAAATAAATAAATAAATAAAATATGGTATTTTATGAAATAGAGTGAATATGATTAATTGGTAAATGAAATATAAAAGAATAGATAAAGAGAATAAATTAAAAGGAATCAATACTTCCCCAATCCTTGCGATTCACCGTTTCGATCATTGATGGCGGAATCGACGTTTGCGGAGAAGTAGGTGGGTGGGCTGTAGGAGGCCCTGTTTGAAGACCGGGATGGATGCCAGTGATGTGACGTTGTTGCCCCAACGAGATTGTAAAATATGATTAGAGTAGAGAAAGTTGCCCTCTTCTTTTCATATAAGAGGTTTGAGATGAGAAAAGAATAAACTTCTTGTAGAAGTGTGTACATGAGAAAAAAATGTCTTTTGTAGAAAATGGAGAGTAAAAGCTATGTGAATGGTACTAGCCTTGTAGAGAAAAAGAATGAAAGAAGAAGGATCTTGGGAAGAGAGTACTTTTGTCCTTATGTAGGAGACAAGTACAGAGGAGGAGAGAGTAAAAGTTTTTGAAAAGAGAGCTCTTTTGTCACTTTTGGAAGATGGTGAGAATGATCTTTGAGAAATAACTTTTTTGTTTTTTGTAGAGAGGAAGAAGGAAAAGAGACGTTGGGGAAGAGAGAGATTTTTCTTTTCCTTCTTTTTTTTTATTGGAAAGATAGAAGATTGTATTTTTGGGTTTCTAAAATAGGTGAAACAATGGGAGATGGAGAGAGAAAGTTGGGTAATTGATTGGATTTCAAAGAAGCAATAAAAGAAACTTTTTAAATGATTGTTGGGTTAAAAAGGGAAATTGATTTGTTGTTTTAGAAATATATATGATATCTTTTCTATTTTTATGTTTAATAATTTTTTAAAAATTTTAGGTGTTTACATTTGCCCCTCTTTGTCACTTGTTGTATGCAACAAGTGGCAAAGAAGTAAACACTTGAATAAAATGGGGGTTCTAGTTTTGAATGAGATGATGTTAGAAGAAAGGAAGCCTATAAGATGCCCCTCTTGGATGCCCCATGTGAAAACATGGGGTCCTCTTGGATGCCCCATGTGAAAACATGGGGTTGCCAAGGAAGAAATGGCACGAATATAATAGAAAGTGAAATGAATCATTGATAGACAATGTGAATGGAGTACAAAAGAATTGAGAAGGATATGGGCAACAACATCTACCAACGTCCGGTGAATTTTGATCTTCAGTTGATTCAAGTGTTGTAGGTGAGAACAACAAAAATGTTGGCTTGATCTACCATACTTGCCTTAGCAATGCCATAATGGTAATAAAATATTAAAATCAAAAGAAATGAGAATGAACTAGAAGAGTTGTAATTGAGAAAATATTAAACTGTAAAAGCAATCACGCAAAGTTTAATAAATGAACATATGAAATATGGATGTTAAATGAAGATTATGTAAGTATATATTGATGACAGTGTATAAAAATAGTAAGAGAAAATGAGATAGATATATAAACACTAAAAAAATATGGTAATGCGTAAGGTGAGTGAGAGAAAATGATAAAAATATAAACAGTGAAAAGAATTTGGTAGTGGGGCTGTCCCAGTTGATATGAGAGGTAAGAATTATGAGTTATAAATGAAGTATATAATGGGGTAGTCTATATTGTAGGAATGGTAGATAAAAGTTGTGAGGCAAAGATAATAAATAAATTACCAAAGCAAGAGAGATATTAAGATAAGATAGGAATAAATAAGGATTGAAAATTATAAAGGGTTGTCTAAGTGTAGATGAGAGGCGAAATGAAGAGTCGTGCATATGACAGAACTTGAAAAAAATGATAAAGTGATGTATTTAATAGTATGTAAATAAAATAAATAAGTGATGTAGAGATAAGATAAGATGAATTTCAAGTTTAAAGATTGGAAGAAGATAATATTAAGATACGTTTTTGAATAAAATTTGGCATTTTAGTTCGAGGCAACGTGATAGTTTAGGTTGTACCAGACTGCATCTGAAGGCAACATAATAGTGTGCAACCATATTTAAATGAAAGTAATTTGGATCAACTAGGGAGTAAGCATGCCACTTATATAAAGGCAATGTAATACGGATTATATGCCCCTAGCATAGACAAATAAATAGAGTAATATCATAATAAAAGAATACTAACATGACTATAATGGAGGTACATAGAGATGACTCATTTGACTTTGTGGATGCAGATGTAAGGGGTGAGAATAAAAGTGGGGAAATATAAGTGGATATGGAATATGAGGTGGTATAAGTGAAAGACTAGTTGAATGATATTGTGGATGTGTAGAAAACGGGAAGTGATAGCTCGTGATAGTATTGTGATAGTTGTGTCTTATTGATATTTTTTGAATTTTATGAGCATTAGGAGAGTTAGTTTTTAAGGAGTTAGAGTTGATCATAGGCGGTTGAGTTGATTGCGGACTTCATAGATGGATGTGTTGACTATGTCTTTGTCGAGATTGTGGTTTCTTAGGATGAGTTAAAATATTTATTTGATGTATTTTATTTAGTGAATGTTGGTGTTGACCATGTAAAGTATTAGATTGAGATGTTGGAGTTTGAGGACTGGAGATTTGAACAAGTATATGGGTTTGTGGTTCTAATATATTTTGGACATTGTTGGTTGCATGTTTTGGAGGGAAAATTATTGAAAAGTGTGTAATATTTTTCAAATTAGATGGTGAGAGTGTAGGTGAAACAAATGTGTTTAACAGAATGTCATTGAATGCAGACCCTATGAGCTGAAGACGATTGGAGTAAATGGAATAAGGAAATTTTATGAGTTAGTGGTAGAGTGGTTGGTATAGATTGTGTATGAGAAGGTTGATCAGTGAAAGGGGGATGTGATTGTGGGTGATCGATTGTAACATTGTGAATAGAATTTGTTTATATGGTCTGGTGATTGAGGGTTGGCTTGGGACATGGGTGGGTGCATGTGGAGTGTCATCGATGACGAGCTTATTTTTAGTGATTAAATCTTGTACAAAGTATTTGAATGCTATGCAATTTCCTATTAAATGTCCATGTGTTTTATGAAAGCAACAATATTGGTCTTCATGATAGTTTTTATGTTTGGATGTATCATGCTTGATTTTTGGATGTTGAATCATATTTTGGGCCATAAGACGATGAAAGAGGTCGGTGTAGTTGACATTGAGTGGCATAAGAAGTGGTTTTTCATTTTGAATATGGTTTGGTTGCGATGAAGATTGGTAGCATATGCTATTAATGGCATGTGATTGGGGTGGAATTCTAGGAGAAGGATTTTCGTAGGATTTAAAAAGAAATTTGCCGTTAGCTTCAAAGGCTTTTTGAATGGCAGTTCCATGTTGGACGACTTTATTAAAGGAAGTGAACAAAGAATAGTGATTTGAAAGCGCATCTGAGGTGCCAGGGTGCAGATAAAAGTAGATACAAGAAATGACTCTGGATAGTTACCAGGTAGTTGGTCTGCTATAGTTCTCCACCTAGAGTAAAATTTGGGAAAGGGTTCATCATGCCTTTGTTTTGTATTTAAGAGATCAACAAGTGTAACTTCAGTTTCTATGTTATAGGCAAAATGATTAATGAAAAGTTGTGCTAATTGTGGAAAAAGAAGTTATTGATTGATTGGGTAGGTGTATGAACCAGGTGAAGGTGACATTGATTAAACTTTGAGGAAAAAGTTGTTATAAGAGTTCGTCATTATGTTGAATTGTCACACATTTGATTAAAAATGATTTCAAGTGGTGACACTGGTTTCCAGTGCCATCATATAAAGTGAACTGAGGGATAATAAAGTTTGGTGGGAATGTTACAGATGTGATAGACTGAGGGTACGGTAGGGAACAACGGTCGTTAATTGATTTAAATTGAGTAGTATTGGTTTGTTTTGCAAGTTGCTCTACTATAACATTTTTTATAATTTGGTTTAGTTCATTGTTTGACATTTTGTGAGTAAATGAGGTACTGGTGGTGGTGGTCTCATGAGATATGTAAGGAATGACAAATTGTCTTGCCATGCTAATGTCGAAAAGATTTGATGTGGTTATGAAACTAAAAATTTGTAGTGATTGGTAAAGAAGGTTAGATGTATGATTATCACTCAGTTGTATGAAAAGTGGTGAAGGACAATATGTATGCTGCTAGTGAAATGAATATAAGGTACAAAAGAGAATATTAATAAGTGCGATGTAATAAAAACTATTAGACAAGGCGATGAACAAGTTGGAGAAGAAAATAAATGCATACACGATTATGTGATTGAATAGTGTAATAATAAAAGTTGATAATTTGAAATAGTAGATGTATGATTTTTTTAATAAGTAGGAGAAGGGGGTATTTTGGGCCTGCCAAATTGAAGATACAATTTTTTATTTTTTTTTAAAGTAAATTTTTGTGTGTACAAAAGTTAAATAAAATTGAAAACAACAAATAAATAAATAAATAAAATATGGTATTTTATGAAATAGAGTGAATATGATTAATTGGTAAATTAAATATAAAAGAATAGATAAAGAGAATAAATTAAAAGGAATCAATACTTCCCCAATCCTTGGGATTCACCGTTTCGATTGTTGATGACGGAATCGGCATTTGCGAAGAAGTGGGTGGGTGGGCCGTAGGAGACCCTGTTTGAAGACCGGGATGGATGCCGGTGATGTGACGTTGTTGCCCCGACAAGATTATAAAATATGATTAGAGTAGAGAAAGTTGCCCTCTTCTTTTCATGTAAGAGGTTTGAGATGAGAAAAGAATAAACTTCTTGTAGAAGTGTGTATATGAGAAAAAAATGTCTTTTGTAGAAAATGGACATGTAAAAGGCTATGTGAATGGTGCTAGCCTTGTAGAGAAGAAAAATGAAAGAAGGCGGCTCTTGGGAAGATAGTACTTTTGTCCTTATGAAGAGAGAGAAGTAGAGAGGAGAGAGTAAAGGTTTTTGAAAAGAGAGCTCTTTTGTCACTTTTGGAAGATGGTGAGAATGATCTTTGAGAAATAACTTTTGGGCCGTGATATTTCTCCCCCCCTCTCCTCCCCCGCCCCTCTTAATAGAAATCATTAACTTTTTAGGCTTTTGGAGTTAACGGTTGCACCTCCACCCGTTGATATATATCTTAATGATATCTGTTAAGAGGGGGGGGGGGGGGGTTCCATCAAAGGGAGGGGGGGGGGGGATATCACTGCCCTAACTTTTTTGTTTTTTGTAGAGAGGAAGAAGGAAAAGAGACATCGGGGAAGAGAGAGATTTTTCTTTTCTTTTTCTTTTTTTTAATGTAAAGATAGAAGATTGTATTTTTGGGTTTCTAAAATAGGTGAAACAATGGGAGATGGATAGAGAAAGTTGGGTAATTGGTTGGATTTCAAAGAAGTAATAAAAGAAATTTTTTTAAGTGATTGTTGGGTTAAAAAGGGAAAGTGATTTGTTGTTTAAGAAATATGTCACGCCCCGAACCGGGGTCCCTGTGAAAGTACCGCACGCCCACATTTCCAACAACCGCCACATGGACGTGCAAGGCCAAAACAACCACAAATACCTGTTATCAGAGATATACAGAGCAACTAGCGGAAACATTTATTTATTCATAAGAAAATCCAAAAGATAATTAATCCCAATACCTTCAGGACCATATGTCGCTCGATTCACACCGCTACAAATAATGATGTTCTTCAAGTAACTAAACAAATTTAATTGTCTAACAAGCTACAATAGTCTCTAACAAAGCCGAGCCTTTTCTCACTCCCGTTCCCTGCGAGCTGCTAGCTACTCCTCATTATCTGAAAAATGATAGACAACATGGGATGAGCTTTTACACTCAATACATAACAAGGAATCTACATAGGGACATTGGGGAAGAGAGAGATTTTTCTTTTCTTTTTCTTTTTTTAATGTAAAGATAGAAGATTGTATGTTTGGGTTTCTAAAATAGGTGAAACAATGGGAGATGGATAGAGAAAGTTGGGTAATTGATTGGATTTCAAAGAAGTAATAAAAGAAATTTTTTTAAGTGATTGTTGGGTTAAAAAGGGAAAGTGATTTGTTGTTTAAGAAATATGTCACGCCCCGAACCGGGGTCCCTGTGAAAGTACCGCACCCCCACATTTCCAACAACCGCCACATGGACGTGCAAGGCCAAAACAACCACAAATACCTGTTATCAGAGATATACAGAGCAACTAGCGGAAACATTTATTTATTCATAAGAAAATCCAAAAGATAATTAATCCCAATACCTTCAGGACCAGATGTCGCCCGATTCACACCGCTACAAATAATGATGTTCTTCAAGTAACTAAACAAATTTAATTGTCTAACAAGCTACAATAGTCTCTAACAAAGCCGAGCCTTTTCTCACTCCCGTTCCCTGCGAGCTGCTAGCTACTCCTCATTATCTGAAAAATGATAGACAACATGGGATGAGCTTTTACACTCAATACATAACAAGGAATCTACATAGGTACATTGGGGAAGAGAGAGATTTTTCTTTTCTTTTCTTTTTTTTTAATGTAAAGATAGAAGATTGTATGTTTGGGTTTCTAAAATAGGTGAAACAATGGGAGATGGATAGAGAAAGTTGGGTAATTGATTGGATTTCAAAGAAGTAATAAAAGAAATTTTTTAAAGTGATTGCTGGGTTAAAAAGGGAAAGTGATTTGTTGTTTAAGAAATATGTCACGCCCCGAACCGGGGTCCCTGTGACAGTACCACACGCCCACATTTCCAACAACCGCCACATGGACGTGCAAGGCCAAAACAACCACAAATACCTGTTATCAGAGATATACAGAGCAACTAGCGGAAACATTTATTTATTCATAAGAAAATCCAAAAGATAATTAATCCCAATACCTTCAGGGCAGATGTCGGCCGATTCACACCGCTACAAATAATGATGTTCTTCAAGTAACTAAACAAATTTATTTGTCTAACAAGCTACAATAGTCTGTAACAAAGCCGACCCTTTTCTCACTCCTGTTCCCCGCGAGCTGCTAGCTACTCCTCATTATCTGAAAAATGATAGACAACATGGGATGAGCTTTTACGCTCAATACATAACAAGGAATCTGCATAGGTTGGATCAAGTACACAAAACGCGAGCAAAGCATTTAATAAAGATAAATGCATATTTTATTCAAAATAAGCTTGTATCATGAGGTAGAACGATAAAACAATATAAGTAATAGTTTGGAACAATACACACAGGTTTCATGATACAATAATCCATCTAGTCCACAATTCCACACTAGACATAGCTATGGCCTCAATCACTTCCCACAGTGACGGGCTATCACAATATGCTAGCTTCACATTCCATACTGGCGTGGTTGTCGATCGGCCTCACGTAGTCACGGCCAAGTTTTGCAGCTCCTACTGGCAGAGGTAACAAATTGAGAACTCCCCCACTATCCAACACTCACTATGGAGGCAAAAGACATATTTTTACGTGACCACGCACCAGTTATAACCCTCCAACTGGTTAAGGTCGGGATACCAATTCATAGCTATACTAGTCACCGTGCACAAGGCACCAACTGGCCCACTCGGACCCAATCATCAGTCACCGTGCACAAGGCATCAACCGGCCCACTCGGACCCAATCATAAATGTGCCATAGAGTAGTAACGATCATACAACAGATCAAATATCTAGAGATTTTCCATGCAATAAAATCCAACAAAATATAGAGGCATAAATCAACTAACAAATTTTGTGAAAATACAACATATGCAAACCACGGCGTACTTGATCCGATTTTCATGAATTTTATCATGCGAAAAATATGCTTTGAATAACAAAACATATAAGTTCCAAAGACATAACTTCACTTCATAAACATGGCTTTTAAAACAGATTTTATATTTTGGAAAAACTCCTACACAAACTCACAAGTTACGTAGCTTATACGATATTCAAGTCTCTTCTTCCTGCTATGGAAGCACGTCGAATTCAAGGTATAAGTCACCCCTACGAAATCCCTAAAAAATCCTTTGTGCAAAATTCGGATCAAGAGCCCTAAAACGATCTTCCTATGTTGACCGTAAGCCATCTCCACCAAAACTTCCGCTAAAACTATTGACACTGTATAGAGGCTCAACAATTCTGATCTTCTAGGAGTGATGAATGTGTTGTCTGGTATTGTAGAAATTCAGTTGTTTGCTAACTTTCTTAGTCAGGCAACAAGTAGTGACAGAATTCAAAACACAAGAAACAAGCCGCAGTTCAATAGCAGGAATTGACTCTGCTAGAACTGATTTTAATGGCTGAAACAAGAAACACACTCTAACCCTGTTGTTCATGTTTGGGGCAAGAGAAATCAGTAACTTGTTAGATCTTCAGTACGTGACAACAGCAGCAACAAGAGAAAAGTTGCCAGGTTCGTTTGCCAAGTACAATTGGTTGCAACTTGCGGAGGCCACTCTTAAAAACATCTTTCATCTTGATGATGATTTAAGAACTACAAATAAGGTTCCGAACCGATTGAGAGATTGAGTTGCTTTTGAGTTTTGATCTTGCAACCTAGATATTTATAAGAAATTGCCCGTATCCTTGCTTGCAAATTCTATTTTAATAATAATAGACCAAAATATCACTCACCGTCCAACTATTGCCTCTCTTCTACTAAATTAGAATTAGAAACCCATAATAACTATAAAAGGATAATTTCCAATACATTATCCCATTCTCTTATTGGATGCTTTTGAACGTGTGTCATCTACCCAAAGTTACATCTCTTTTTTTTTGGATAAAGAAAGGAAAGCATTCATCCCTATCCTAACCCAGCAAGTAAGTTAGAATTTGTAGCTGCAAATTTTCTTAGGAGTGCCAACTTTGAGACTCCTCTTTAATGAAATATTATCTCCCGAGATAATGCTTATCTCACATTAGTAACTTCCCACATTAGTAGCTTCCCAATGAAAATCAAACTGTCCAACTAGTGGGCCCTAAAAACTTTCCCAAGTTTTACCTATATTCACACGTTTCCACTTCTTAAATTCTAAAGAGCAATAAATCTCGCCTCTTTGAATCCCATCCAACCGATCAAGCAATCCACTAAAAAAAAAGGATTAAATAATAAGAAAAGGTTAAAGAAGATAACAACCATTTTTGGGCGCCACATGGGCCACAAGGGTGAGATCAGATCCATTGAGCTGACCGGTGACTACAAATCAGATCCACTACAATCTACCACACCTTGATCAAATGATCTTATCCCAACATCCCCACTTCTAATGGCCCTAATCTTAAAAGCAACCCAACAGTGAACGATTCACTTACTCCATTGTTTGGGGTATTTATATATGAATAATAACTCACATTTCTAGAGTCATGAGGCTTGAAGGAAATGGAAAAGATCTACTGGAAGTTCTCCCTATGGAAATCCTAAAAAGAAAATACTCCAAAAGATATTTTGGATTTCTTTCTCAATTTGGACTTGGGATAAGAACTAACTAATGGTTATACATAAAGGACATTCCTAAAATCTCTCCCTCACACGGTTTTCACCTCAATCGGTGTCTTCTTTTATTAACTTATAAGGGAAGGATGATCCAAACCGTCCATTAGATGGACCATAGCCTAAATAGGTTATGCCCCAAAATCATTTCCATAGGCTGATCCTAACCCTCCAATCTGAATGTTAGAGGGTTGATCCTAACCCTCTATAGATCGGAGGGTTAGAATCAACCTGTGGAAATAATTTTGGGGCATAACCTATTTAGGCTATGGCCCATCTAATGGACGGTTTGGATCATCCTATGGTGCGGGCCATACAGTACTTTAAATAAAGTGAGGAGTGCCCTCATCAAAAAACAGTAGTGCTGATAACATTTCCCCAAAAAAATCTTAAAAAATACGGCAACAAACCTCCATCGCATCTCCTAAAGCAACCAAACAACGTCTGGGAGATTTGCTAACAATCTCCCCGTTGACTGATATCCTTTTGATTTGCTTTTAATCTCCCTTTGACTTCTTCTTCTCCAAATCCTCCCAACATCTACCAACATCCAAACAGAGCATTATGGTCTGTTTGGTTCCCTTTTTTTGAGAAAAACAGTAGGGAATGTAATTCTACTAATTTGCTGGAGGGTGTTTGGTAGGGAATTTAGCAATTTTGGGGAGTTTGACCGCCGGGGATGTCGGGCGCTTGTCGGTGACGTGGAATCCTCAAAATTTGCCGGATGAATTTCTCCGAATCGAAGAAAAAAGAGGAGAAATTCTCGGCAAATTCTTTTTTCCCGTAATTGTCATAACGTTTTAATTTTCACTGTAGGTTTTTCGGTAATTGTCATATGTTATTGGTATTTTTTTTGTAATTTTCCAACTTTGCTTCCCTTTTTTCGTAATTTTTCATTTAAAACTTAGTACTTATACTATTTTACTATTTTTTTCGTAATGATTACTATTTTTGTTGTTTTATGTTTTGCTAACAACCTTTGCACCATGTGCCAATCTTTGAACAAAGGATGGACCACAAGCCGAGAAGTGGCCTAGGAGAAGGTTTCTAGCAAATTCCTATACAAAAAAAGAGAAATGTTATCAGCACTACTGTTTTTTGATGAGGGCACTCTCACTTTATTAAAAGTACGGTATGGCCCGCACCATAGGATGATCCAAACCGTCCATTAGATGGGCCATAGCCTAAATAGGTTATGCCCCAAAAATCATTTCCATAGGCTAATCCTAACCCTCCAATCTGAATGTTAGAGGGTTGATCCTAACCCTCTATAGATCGGAGGGTTAGAATCAAACTATGGAAATAATTTTGGGGCATAACCTATTTAGGCTATGGCCCATCTAATGGACGGTTTGGATCTTCCTATGGTGCGGGCCATACCGTACTTTTAATAAAGTGAGGAGTGCCCTTATAAAAAAATAGTAGTGCTGATAACATTTCCCCAAAAAAATCTTAAAAAAATACGGCAAAAAACCTCCTTCACATCTCCTAATGAAACCAAACAACGTCTGGGAGATTTGCTCTCAATCTCCCCGTTGACTTATTTCCTTTTGATTTGCTTTTAATCTCCCTTTGACTTCTTTTTCTCCAAATCCTCCCAACATCTACCAGCATCCAAACAGAGCATTAAGGAAGAGGTGAGAGAGAGAGATGATTGGGTTGGATAAAAATAAAAAACGAATATAGAGGAGGGTATTAGGATTTTTTTTAGGATGGTAAACCTAACCGTTTAGGAGTCTGCCGTTTTCATTGCGCATATATTTTAGCAATTAATTGTAATGTGGCGACTTGTAGATAACGAAAGGACTTGCAAATAACAGTGAAGAGTTTTATGCATATTGGAATTTGTTTCTTTTTAGAATATTTAATTCTCAATGACACATAGGAAATAAATCTCCACGTAGACGTAAGGGAGGAAGGGGAGGGCTGCCACCTCAGCGGTGAACAGTAAACCCCCCTTCCTCTTTATTATATATAGATAGATGCGATGCACGGGTTTAAGCATTGGAAGTTATTTAACATCAAAAGGCCTATTATTGAATGAATATTTTTTAATATATAAAGATATTTTAGGCATATAATTCACCAAATTAAATCTATATATATATATATATAGAGAGAGAGAGAGAGAGCAAAAGGATTGTACGCTCGAGCGTACCAAGCTTATGGTACGCTCGAGTGCCCAATCATATGGGAGCCCACTTTGTTAGGATGATCTAAACAATTCATTTGAAAGGCCCTTACAAATCTGCCCATTTTTGCCCTCCACAAATGGATGGGTTAGGATGATCCTATGGAGTTGATTTTTGGTACACACCCCATCTATGTAAGGGCCTTTCAAATGAATGCTTTGGATCATCCTAACAAAGTGGGCCCCCATGTGATTGGGTAGTCGAGCGTACCATAAGCTTGGTACGCTCGAGCGTACAATCCTTTTCCTCATATATATATATATATATATATATATATATATATATATATATATATAGAGAGAGAGAGAGAGAGAGAGAGAGAGAGAATGTGTTCAGTGACAGAACTATCTCAGCATAAGGTGCAATAATAGAGCGCGCCAAGACTTAAAATCTTAGATAATTATAATTTTAAAGAAGAAAACTACACCGATAAGGTGTTTAATTCATAATAGAGAAATGTTCATGTGTATGGGTTTTGGGCCTTAGGCATACAACATATAACAACTCTAAACAGTTAGGCTAAAGCTATTCGTAACTTGCTATTATGGGTAATGGGCTTTGATGATGGCGCCCTCGTCAGGCGATCACAATCCCCACCCAAACCCATACAAAACATGAGTTGTGCATAGGGTGGGGCCCATCATTTTACAGCTCACGTTTTCGTGATGGTGCCCTTGCCACACCCTTGCCACATTTTACATTTCACGTTTTCATGGTGGTACCCTTGCCACACCATGACTACGACTATCCATTGATGGCCCTTATTCTGAACCTGTTAGGCCCGAAATCGGTCAACAGATATGACAATGACGTAAGAGCCGAGCTGGAGGGCTCGAGGAGCTGAAATGGAAAGTAGAGTCCGGATTAGCTGTGTTCTGCACAGAAGCAAACGAGGTCAGAATGACCGACCCGGAGTGTACTCCGGACAGGCCCTTCGACTCTCAAGTCAGTATGAACCGGAGTGAAGAGGTAGTTTTAAGAGTGGTGGGTGAGAATTCAATACCCTGATTTATGAGCTTTGGAAGCCTCTTTATAGGGAAAATTTGGGGTAGGTGGGGAGTTAATGCCCCCAAGGCAGGTGTCGACCAGCTATAGGTTTAGGCTCACCTATTCCGTGTTAATTACCAAACTACCCCTGCTGACGCGGGTTCTGGAGTGGGCCCTCCTCTAGCCACGTGTTGGCAGCTAACAGGCTGCTGCGTTTTTACACCCCATCAGTTGCCCCCCAGTTCTCCAAGTTATTATGGTGACTTGGGGAAATGTGGTAGAGTGCATTTCTGATTGGAAGTGGTCGGGGCTCGGCCTGTGGCAGTCCCGAATCTGAAGCAGTTCGGATTCTGGGGCAGTCCGAAAATTGGAGCAGTCCGGATTCTGGGGCAGTCCGGAAATTGGAGCAGCCCGGATTCTGGGGCAGTCCGGATTCTGGGGCAGTCCGAAAATTGTGGCAGTCCGGATTCTGGGGCAGTCCGAAAATTGTGGCAGTCCGGATTCTGGGGCAGTCTCTGATATTTGCATATACGATGAGTCACTGAGGGCCGGACTCAGATTTCCTCTGCACCCATTCTTCGCCTCGGTGCTTCAACACTACGGGCTGGCTCCGGCCCAGGTAGCGCCGAATTCATGGAGGCTGCTGACGAGGTTTGTATACCTCATTCAGAGCCAGCTTCAGAGGAACTTGTCAGTACCGTTGTTCCGCGCGAGTGCGCAATTGAAGAAGCACAAGGGTGGGGGTTGGATTTACATTAGCCAGCGTCCGGAGGTAAAAATGATCAATGGCATTCCCTCCTCCATACACCTGTGGAGGAACAGGTTCTTTTATGTCGAGGACAGGGAGTCCAGCGAGCCCTGGCCGGTCCCTTTGAAATGGGGAACCCCGGATACAGTCGCGATGAGTCGCAAGCCGTTCCTTGAGGTTGAAGATGCGAGGACACTTACTTTACTTCGGGAGGTGCTGGACCGTGAGGGGCCTGCTGATTGTTCAGACTTCCAATGGGAAGAGGTTCTGGTTGGGTTGGGCCTTAGTACTGCGACCCGGGCACGTACGTGGATAGTCTTGTTTAAAATTTATCTTTCCTCTTTTTTTTTTGTCTCTGACTGGTTTTGTTTTCGTCTTTCAGAGATGCAGCAGCAGTCTCTAGTCGATAAAATGAGGAAGGGGGCCTTTGGTACGGTCCGTCAGGGTCAGAAAAGAAAAGCCTCCGAGACAGCGAGTCCGGCCCCCACTCAGGACGCGCCGCCGCCACCCAAAGCCAAGAGTTCGGTGAAATTGGTGAGTTCCTCTGTCCGGGGTGCAGGGTCCTCGAAGACGGTGGGAACATCCGCTGGGACCCTGCCTCCTCCGGCGAGGTCCGGAGATAATGTTTTTCGGCCTAATTGGGCCGTTCAGAAGAACGACACCGGCCTCGGTGAGAGCCGGGTAGCTGTTGAGATACAGAGCAAGTGTATTCTCAGCAAGGACAAGGAACAGGTTCTTCACGAGCCGCCAGCTACGGCCGAAGAGGCCGTATTTTCGTCACTTTATCAGGTAAGATGGCCAACTAGTACGCTCACCTTCTGTCCGTCTTTTACTTCGTTTACCTGTATTAACACTTGCTCATTCGTGTCTTGTAGATTGGAGTGTACTTTAATGATCTTCGGGGGAAGAGTAAGAAGTTCTCTGAAGCAATCACGAAGTCGGAGGCGGAGAATGGGAAGTTGATCAAGGAGGCGAAGGAGCTTCAGAAAATCATTGAAAAATCGGCCGAAGAGAACAAGAAGCTTAAAGAAGACTTCGCCGCTCAACTGTCCGCGCAAAAGGAGAAAGCCACAGAAGCCCTCACTGCTCAGAGAGAGAGAGCCCGGGAGAGGCAGATTGTGGCCGTTCCGGAAAAGGAGGACGAACTCCTTCTGCTATCCAGTGAGGCTTATAAGATAGGGTTCTTTGACTGCCTTGGGCGGGTCAAGGACTCCGACCCGGGCGTTGATTTTTCCAAGATGGTTCTCCCTGACCCGCCGACACTTACTGGTGATGAGCCGGCCACAGCGGACGCACCCTTGGCCCCAGGGGCAGATCCCGCGCCGGACGGCGGTAACGAGGCGTCTTGAGCTCTCCTTCTCCCCTTTTCGGTGATTTTTGGATTTCTTTTTGTAATGGCCCTCTGAGGCCCAACTTTTTGTAACAGCCCGTTGAGGCGTTCTTTTTGTAATGGTCTTCTGAGGCCCTAACATATAAATAGAAAGTAAACTTTTATTGTCTACCTTTTCTCCGCTTTCTCGTCTCTAGTTTATACTATTTCTTCGCATACTGTGTAGCTATTGCTTTAGGCAGGCGGCACGGGCTATGGTCGACCCTAATGTGCTTGGTTTCTCCGGAGCTTGAGTCTTTGCATCCGGGCTGGTTCCGGACCAGGAGTGGGCTCCCGGTCTTTGCGGAGGTGAGCTGTGGCGAACCAAGCGTCGAGTACCCTAGTTTTAGTGAACTGGGTTTCCAAGGAGCTTTGGTTTTTGCATCCGGGCTGGTTCTGGACCAGGAGTGGGCTCCCGGTCTTTGCGGAGACGAGCCGTGGCGAACCAAGCTTCGAGTACCCTAGTTTTAGTGAACTGGGGTTCCAAGGAGCTTTGGTTTTTGCATCCGGGCTGGTTCCAGACCAGAGTGGGCTCCCAGTCTTTGCGGAGACGAGCCGTGGCAAACCAAGCGTCGAGTACCCTAGTTTTAGTGAACTGTGGTTTCCAAGGAGCTTTGGTTTTTGCATCCGGGCTGGTTCCGGACCAGGAGTGGGCTCCCGGTCTTTGCGGAGACGAGCCATGGCGAACCAAGCGTCGAGTTCCCTAGTTTTAGTGAACTGGGGTTTCCAAGGAGCTTTGGTTTTTGCATCCGGGCTGGTTCCGGACCAGGAGTGGGCTCCCAGTCTTTGCGGAGACGAGCCATGGCGAACCAAGCGTCGAGTACCTTAGTTTTAGTGAACTGGGTTCCCAATTTGACGAATGCGAAGAGACTTGTAAAAGAGGTTCTTTCATTCACATTCGGAAAATATTTACAAAGTCATTTTTGTGACGGTTAGTTCGCTACTGATGGTATTTGCGAAGGTTCTTTGAGTTCCAGGCATGGGGTAGTAGCTGTTCCTCGAGTGTTTTCAGTCTATAACTTCCTGGACGAATCACCTCTTTTATTCGGTAAGGCCCCTCCCAGGTTGGGGAAAGTTTTTCGACCTTCTTGGGTTGGGAGATAGCAGCTTTCCTTAAGACCAGATTCCCAACTCGAAACTCTCTGGGACGTATCTTGGAGTCATGATAGCGAGATACTTTCTGCTTGTAGGCGGCGACTCTTATTCGGGATTCTTCTCTGGCCTCCTCCAATAGTTAAGATTCGCGCGGAGCCCGTCGCCGTTGAGTTGTTCGTTGAAGCTGGTGATTCTAGCGGACGGGGTGCCTATATCGACAGGTATTACCGCCTCTGTTCCGAAGGACAGGTTGAATGGTGACTCACCAATTGGTGTGCGCGGGGTGGTGCGATACGCCCATAGGACATGATAGAGCTCATCTGCCCATCGGCCAGCTTTTTCGTCCAGTCTTTTTTTTATCCCTTGAAGTAGGATTCGGTTTGTGACTTCTGTCTGCCCGTTGGTCTGTGGGTGTGCTACTGAGGTGAACCTCTGCTCAATTTTCAGGTCGGAGCAAAACTTCCGAAGGTTTCGGCAGTCGAACTGTTTGCCGTTATCTGTTATTAAGGCGCGAGGAATCCCGAATCTGCAGACCACTGACTTTCAGAAGAAGTTCTGTACATTCTGCTCGGTGATCTGGGCTAGAGGTTCGGTCTCCACCCATTTGGTAAAATAATCAATGGCCACTACTACGAAGGTGCGCCTTCCGGAGGCCGGTGGAAAGGGGCCCAAGATATCCATCCCCCAAATCGCGAAGGGTAGCGGGCTGATGATTGGAGCCATGGATACAGCAGGCTGATGGATGGTGGGGGAGAACTTTTGGCATCTCTCACACCTCTTGACCAGGGTCAGCGCGTCTTGTCTCAATGTCGGCCAGTACAGACCTCTCAGCAAAACTTTGATCGCTAGGGCCTTGCCCCCCAGATGCTCTCTGCAAATACCTTCGTGTGTCTCTTGCAGGGCGTGCGCGGCATCGCTGGGCCGGAGACACTTTAAGTATGGGAGGGTGTAGGACCTTTTGAACAGGTTCTCTCCATCGAGTGAAAAACGGGCTGCTCTTTGTATCACCTTGCGTGCCTCTCTCTTGGCCTCGGGTAGTCTCCCATTATGCAGGTAGTCGACGATTTCGTCCATCCAGTAGGACTCGTGTTCCACCTGCATTACTTTAGCAGCCTTCCTCTCGATACTGGACGTCTGCAAGAACTCCATGCGTATATTCCCGAGGGTCGTGTATCCGGACGCGGCTAGCTTAGATAGTACATCCGCTTTTGTGTTTTCCGTTCTGGGGATTCTGACGACCTCAAAACTTTTGAACTTGGAGGATAACTGCCGGACCTGGGAGAGGTATTTAATCATACGCTCGTCACGGGCTTCGTATGTCCCTTGAATCTGGTTGGCGACCAACTAGGAGTCACAGTAGGCTTTCAATCTCTGGGCACCAGTCTAGGCTGCAAGATTCATTCCGGTGAGAAGTGCTTCATATTCAGCCTCATTGTTGGATGCTCGAAACCCGAACCTCAAGGCGTAGTCTAGGGCGAAACTGTCCGGCCCGGTTAAAACCAGACCGGCTCCACAACCAGCCTTGTTTGAAGATCCGTCCACGTGCACTTCCCAGAGTGATTCGGCGGTTGAAGGACCCTGCTCAGCTGGTGGGATGGGGATGATTCCTGTCCCGGCTCCTTCTTTTGCGGGCTCACCAGCTGCGATTGCACTTTTCGCTGCTGGGGCTTGGGTGACTTCAGGTTCGGCGATCTGCTGGGGGATGGAGCATTCAGCTATGAAATCTGCCAATAGTTGAGCCTTGATTGCGGGTCTGGGCATGTATCGGATGTCAAATTCACTCAGTTCCACGGCCCATTTAACGAGGCGTCTCGAGGTGTCCGGCTTATGGAGAACTTGCCTGAGCGGCTGGTCAGTTAGGACCTTTATCGTGTGAGCTTGAAAATACGGTCTCAACTTCCTGGCTGCCGTCACTAGCGCGTAAGCCAATTTCTCGACCCGCTGGTACCTTATTTCAGCATCGTGCAGGACTTTGCTAACGTAATAGACCGGCTTCTGTTGGCTGTGTTCTTCAAGAACTAGGACTGCTACCAGAGCCAGGGGGCTTACAGATAGATACAAGAGTAGCTCCTCACCAGGCTCCGGTTTGGTCAATAACGGCAGAGAGGACAAGTATCGTTTTAACTCCTCGAAGGCGGCCTGGCATTCCTCTGTCCAGGGCGCGGTCTTAAATCCTTTGACTGCGTTGAAGAAAGGGAGACACCTCTCTGCAGATTTTGAAACGAAGCGCCCCAGCGCGGCTATCATCCCTGTCAGTCGCTGCACTTCTCTGATGGTTTTCGGCGGAGTGAGCTCCACCACGGCCTTGATTTTTTCTGGATTGGCCTCTATGCCTCTCTGGCTAACCATAAACCCTAGGAATTTCCCCGAGCTGACGCCGAAGGTGCATTTGGTGGGATTAAGCTTCATCTTATGGTCTCTCAGGACCTGAAATGTCTCTTCCAGATCGGAGACATGATCTTGCGCGCTTTGGCTTTTGACTAGCATGTCGTCAACATAGACTTCTATGTTGCGGCCGATCTGATTCCGAAAGAGCTTGTTTACGAGCCTCTGATGTGTGGTCCCGGCATTTTTCAGGCCGAAAGGCATAACACGGTAGCAGTAGGTCCCCTGATCTGTTACAAAGGAGGTCTTCGGGATATCTGACTCATACATTCTGATCTGATTATATCCGGAGAAGGCGTC
This sequence comes from Tasmannia lanceolata, assembly GCF_043159265.1. Lineage (NCBI taxonomy): Eukaryota > Viridiplantae > Streptophyta > Magnoliopsida > Canellales > Winteraceae > Tasmannia > Tasmannia lanceolata. Next base: position 47,347,475 of record NW_027518680.1, on the reverse strand, counting down.
CATGAAGCTGAGTAACTCATGACCTGCAGTGGCGTCGATGAGCTGATCGATCTTTGGGAGCGGGTAGCTGTCCTTGGGACAGGCTTTATTCAGATCAGTGAAGTCGACACAGGTTCTCCATTTTCCATTCGCCTTTTTTACCAGGACTACGTTTGCCAACCAGTCCGGGTATTGGATTTCTCGAATGAAGTCGGCTTTCAGGAGCCTCTCCACTTCCTCTTTAATCGCCTGCTGCCTTTCGAGGGCGAAGTGTCTTCTTTTCTGCTTTACCGGCCTGCAGGTTGGGTCAACACCTAGTCTGTGCGTACTGACTTCCGGGTCAATACCGGGCATGTCGGCGGGGGTCCACGCAAAGACATCTGCATTGTCCTGAAGAAATTGGATGATGCTGCGCCGGGTGCCGATGTCGAGAGAGGAGCCGATCTGAACGACCTTCTCATCATCATCCCCGCACAGGGGGATGGAGATAAGGTCCTCGGCGGGTTGAGTTCCCTAAGCCTCGCTCCTCAGACTCCGTCGCAATGACTCCGTCGCACTTTTGCCCTTGAGGGCCATTGCATAACACTCCCTAGACTGCGGCTAGTCCTCCCTTACTTCTCCAACGCCGTTGGGCGTAACAAACTTCATCTTCTGGTGATAAGCGGATGCGACAGCGCGTGTCAGGTTCTGGCCAGGCCGTCCTAAAATAGCGTTATAGACCGAAGTGGCCCTCACTAATAGAAAGTTGACCATGGCGAAGGCTTGGCAGGGTGACTCTCCGACGAGGACAGGAAGTTCGATTTGTCCCTCAACCTTGATTACCTCTCCCGAGAAGCCGAAGAGATCTGAGTTTGCCGGCCTTAAGCGGTCGTCACCTATCATCATTCTTTCGAAGGCGTGATAGTATAGGATGTCGGCTGAACTCCCATTGTCTACCAGGATTTTCTTCAACTCCCAGTTCGCGACGAGCATGGTTAGGACTAGGGCGTCGTCATGTGGTAATATCAGGCCGTCGAGGTCCGCATCTGAGAAGGAGATCTCATTTTTCGTCTTCATCTTCTTGCCGCATGCGTGCACGACGTTGACTCGGCGTGCGTATGCTTTCCGAGCAGCGGATGAGGTACCTCCAGCTGCCGGACCACCCATGATTGTGCCAATGACTCCCCTTGGTTGGGAGCGGGGTACCTCTGGCTGTGGGCTAGGCGGCGGAGGAGATTGTCTTCGGGCTGGGGGCGGTTGAGACCGCGGAGGGCTCCGGCCCTGGGGACCTTTCTCCTTGGGCTCGCTCCTGTGGGTGTCACCTCGGACATATTTTTTCAAATAGCCCCGGCTGATCAATTGCTCGATCTCCTCCTTCAGCTGCCAGCAGTCGTCCGTGTCGTGGCCGTGGTCCCTGTGGAACCGGCAGTATTTTGATTTGTCTCTCCTGTTTCCCTTGGAGATCATTGGGGTCGGCTACTTTATGAACTCTTCCCCGCTGATAGCAGCCAGTATATGCCTTCGGGAGGTGTTGAGAGGGGTGAAGTTTTCCTCCCTTCTTTGGGGGGACTTGTCTCTTCTACCAACCTTGTCGTCCCTGCGCGGCTTAGCAGGGTGCTTGTCTTGGTTCCTGTCATCAGAGGTTCTCCTCCGATTTGAGTCCAGAGCAGCCAGAGTCTCTTCTACTGAAATACATTCCTCCGCCCCAGCCATTAGGTCAGCTAGGGAGTGTGGATTCCGGCGGGCCACTGCCCGGCGGAAATCATTAGATCTTGCACCTGAGAGAAGTGCGTTTGTAGCGGTCGAGGGGTCTAGATTTGGCACTTGAAGTGCCTCCCTGTTGAATCGGCTAACGAAGACTTTGAGAGGTTCATTATCCTCCTGCTGCAAGGCCATTAAGAATGCTGTTGTCTTCCTTGGCCTGATGGAGTTCGGTCTGATCCTTGAGTACCAGTCCCTTGCTGCACCTGTCAGGGTCGTCGGGAATGCCCTGCAAAGGAAGCCATCTGACGCACCGTGGAGGAGCATCATTGTTCGGAATGTCTCCAAGTGGTCCACAGGGTCAGTGGTCCCATCATACTGCGGGATAGTTGGCATTTTAAATCCCCTGGGTGCTGGGGCACCCATGACGTCGTCGGTGAACGACGTTCTGCTTGAGAACGCCCTAACAACGGGCCGATTTTGATCCTTAGCCAGCTCTTCGATTCTGTGGTCCATCTCTTCTATTCTCTGCAGCATCGGGTCAGCTTTACGGTCTGGGGACCAGTTCCTTTCCACAGATTGGCTCGCCGCGGAGCCGGATTGGCTTTTCGGACTCCTACGACAGGATCGGGATTTTGCCTGTGGCGCGCGCTCTTCACGAGCTCGGTGCCTTTGCGCAGGGCGAGACCACGACCTTCGACGGTGGTGCGGCTCCGTCTGTGCATGCCTGACTGTGGGGTGACGGACTTGTCTGGTGGAGTGGTGAGTTCGGTCCTCACCATGGCGCGACGACTCTCCCCTGTGGATATCTGGCCTCTCTGGGACAAGTCGTGGAGCTTCTGGAGGAGGTTGGGGAGGCGCTGGAGTAACTGTTGGTACTGCCCGACGAGAGCTGTCATTTGCTGAAAGAGAGCTTGAACTTGCTCTGGAGTGGGCATGGGGTTGAGGTGTTCCGAACGAGGCCAGCTCTATTCGGCCGTAGCAGAGGCTGCCACCACCAGCGAGGCAAGTCGCTCACTCCGAGTCCTGCCGGGTAACACGGCTCGGGTAGTCCGTGCGGTTGGCACCCGCGCACTCTTGCGCCCTGCCATTTTTGTAAAGTGATTGGAACAGCCTTTAGTTCGGGGTCCCACGGATGGCGCCAATCTGTTAGGCCCGAAATCGGTCAACAGATATGACAGTGACGTAAGAGCCGAGCTGGAGGGCTCGAGGAGCTGAAATGGAAAGTAGAGTCCGGATTAGTTGTGTTCTGCACAGAAGCAAATGAGGTCAGAATGACCGACCCGGAGTGTACTCCGGACAGGCCCTTCGACACTCAAGTCAGTATGAACCGGAGTGAAGAGGTAGTTTTAAGAGTGGTGGGTGAGAATTCAATACCCCGATTTATGAGCTTTGGAAGCCTTTTTATAGGAAAAATTTGGGGTAGGTGGGGAGTTAATGCCCCCAAGGCAGGTGTCGACCAGCTATAGGTTTAGGCTCACCTACTCCGCGTTAATTACCAAACTACCCCTGCTGACGCGGGTTCTGCAGTGGGCCCTCCTCTAGCCACGTGTTGGCAGCTAACAGGCTGCTGCATTTTTATACCCCATCAGAACCTATGTTCAAGATCATATAATTGATGTCATGTTTTGGAATATGCTCTATATTTATGTTGTACCCACAACAAATTAGCCTGGTTCAAAGATCTCAATCACAGGATGATCACAACAGTTGAACAACTTAATGTGAAGCCGTAGTTGTCACATTCAAAGAAGGAAAAACATTGAAAAAAAAGTCCAAATACTATGAGAAAATGGTAAATTGTGTATAATTTCCTCTGTTGTACTATATACGAAGAAAAAATTGAACACAAAGCTACAAAAATGACCTACACAAAATTACAGCATTTGGCAGCATGCTTCGACTGTCCTGTGTACATATAACATCCCCTGCAGTGGTGGTGGCTTTGTTGGGATGTAGTTGCAGTTTCGATGGCATCTATCTAATTTCTTTTGTAGACACTGAAAAAAGAAATGTAGGAGGAAACCCATGTAAATTAAATGCTAGAAGAAATTGGCGAAGAACAGAGAAAAAAAGGGATGGCAAGGAGAATTATCTAACCTCGTTTGACCGGAAGAAGTGTTAGAGCAATTAGGGTTTATGCAAGGATGCTTAAAGCATTACACCCAAGGTATCTAGTTTGGAATACCAAGTTTGTTGCCTCCAGCCCCTATATATAGAGATACACTAGGGTTATGAGAGGTTAATGGGCTCCAGCCCAAATGGGCCCACTACACCTGGTCCATTACCTATTGGGCTTATATTAGAACATACATGGGTTATATTATATATACCCAACAATCTCCTCCTATGTTCTACATATAGCACAATCCAATAGATAGATAATGTGATGTCCAAAACAAAATTATTGAAGCACCCATATCACCATATCAATAAAGATTTGTAATCCAATTGAAAACAAAATACTTTAAAGAATAACCAAAAGTTTTAGAAATAATCTAAACTCAAACATAAGCAGTTTCATATGTAGGTGAACTATTTAATCAACGGAAAAGAAAATAATAGTTCCCACTGCCCTATAAGGATTCACTCATCAAGTAAGTCATCCTCATCAAGATCCAAATTGAGGCAATCTCCTCCATTTTCGCCAATTCCTGTAAATTATCAAATATGAATTTCATTAAAAAAATGAATCCAATCATTTGTGTATTTTACTAAAAGTATCTAGTTCTACCAGAAGAACTTAGTACAATTTCATAATGGCTGAAAAAACAAATATTAATATCAATAAGCATCAATGTCAAGTTTCAATCAAGAACAAGACCTAAATAGTTTCTTTTACAAAGAACCATTCCATGTTTCCATTTGGAATGTTACAGGCATCATATCCAAATTGAGTTAAGCTGTATCATCAAGTTTGGAAGGAAACAACCTTTCCCAAGAAGGACATGTCATCAAATGTGGAATGACATAAAGATAACTGTAAACATTATTGAAACATATCAAGTGCTTATCTTGGCCAAGATAGGGAGATTCGAAAAAATTCAAAATAATAGGAATGTAGGTTAAGACACGTCTACACAGTCTTTAACCCCATCTCCCCCACAGTTTTGAATATTCGTTCAATCCCTTCGTAAGAGCATCGGCCATATTATCCTTCGATCACACATCAACCAAAGTGATAATACCTTGTTCTAGAAGATAATTCAGCGTGGCATGTTTCAGCCTGACATGTCTCCTCTTACCATTAAAGAGTGAGTTTTTCACAATCGTAATTGTAGCTTGATTATCACAGAACAAACTTAAAGAGTTAATCTTTAAATGGGTCAATGGAATGTCCAGGATCAGATCTCTTATCCACTCTGCTTCATCTCTTGTAGAAGCTAAAGCATAAAGTTCCGATTCCATAGATGACAGAGCAATACAAGTCTGTCTCTTTGACTTCCATGCAACAGCGGCTCCACCCAGTGTAAAAACATAACCACTGGTAGATTTACTGTCTCCTAATTCTGAGCCCCATGATGCATCAGAATACCCTTCCAGGATAGGAGGATGGCCAGTATAACATAGAGCATATCCTTGAGTACCCTTAAGGTATCTCATCAGCCTCATAAGAGCATCCCAGTGCTCATGGCCAGGATTACTAGTGAAACGACTCAGCATGCCAACTGTAAAGGCTATGTCTGGTCTAGTGCAACTCATAGCATACATGAGACTACCAATCAGTTTAGAATAATCTAACTGATTCACACTGTCTCCTTCATTAGAGATCAGCTTCTTGGTATAATCAAATGGTGTCTCAATCGGTTTACACGCACTGTATCCCCATGTAGAAAGTAGTTTTTCAATATAATGGGCTTGGCTAAGAGTAATCCCTTGCCTTTCAAAACTTACTTTGATACCAAGAATGGTGTCAACCACACCAAGATCTTTCATGTCGAATTCTTGAGCCAAAGTGGTTTTTACGTCACTCACTGCAGAGAGATCGGAACCAAGAATCAACATATCGTCTACATACAAACAAATAATCGCAACCTTATTCGACACAGAACGATAGTAAAGGCATTTATCTGAGTAACTGGTCTGAAAACCAAAGCTCTTTACTACCTTGTCAAATTTTTGATGCCACAATTTAGGTGCTTGTTTAAGACCATACAAAGATTTGTGTAACTTACAAACTCTGTTCTTGAAACCTTCCATGACAAACCCTTCAGGTTGGTTCATGTATATTTCCTCTGTGAGGTCTCCATTAAGGAAAGCCATTTTTACATCCAAGGTATCTAGTTTGGAATACCAAGTTTGTTGCCTCCAGCCCCTATATATAGAGATACACTAGGGTTATGAGAGTTAATGGGCTCCAGCCCAAATGGGCCCACTACACCTGGTCCATTACCTATTGGGCTTATATTAGAACATACATGGGTTATATTATATATACCCAACAAGAAGAATGAAACCAAGAACATCAACCATCATTAGACCATGAAATTCACCAGTACTAATCAAAATTTATAAATCAAAGTTGCTTTCGCGAAAGCAGCCAACTTCAAATCCTCCTATGCTGCCTTACAGAATTCGAGGCCCCATCACCACAGAGATGGAGCTAGGCGGGTCCAGGGGGGAGCAATTGCCCCCACTCAAATCTCGGAAATTTCTCATAAAGCTTGGATTATTTCGTAGAGTTCATGTAATTAATACTTTTGCCCCCTTTAAATTCGGGATTTACTCCCTTCAAATTCATAGTAATTAATGCCTTTCTTTGTAAAGAATGCTAGTCTTTCTCATAAAGCTAGCCTTTTTCCCCTGATAAGTAGCTCTCAACAACCCACCTAAAGTCTCTCTCTCTCTCTCTCATTTCTGGATTGAGGCTAACCGGCCAAGGGAGGGAATGTATGATTTAAGAAGCAAAAGCAGAAACAATAGGGGGAGGTCACTAGAATGATCCAAACTGTTCATTTCCTGGACCACAATGTAAATAGGCCGCTTCTCATAAAATATCTACATAGAATTATGCTAACTATCCGATCTAGAATGGGTTACCCATTAAGAAACCTCTTGAATTTGTTAAATCACTGGCATTCTTGAGCCATGCTATGCATCGATGTAAAATAGTGGGCCCCACTCATTACAACATGAGGTGTAAATACTAGGCTGCACTGCCTCAAAATATGCGGTATAAATTATGGGCTCCCCACTAATGCATGGGTAAGAGGGATGATGGTGGGCCTCACCTATCGAAACATGAAGTGTAAAAGTGTGGGCACCAATATGCGCGTTATAACAACCATTCTTTGCCCCCCCTAGACCAAATTCCTGGCTCCGTCCCTACATCACCATATACATATCTCAGGCATAGGGTGGGTGCATGAAGGCTTAAAGAACCAATCTTCAAGTGATGGTTAGTAACAACTGTAGTACCTGGAGGATTCAAGAGAAATAATACAACAAAATCACATTAGTCCCAAACAAAAATAAAATCCAATCTACAATTTTCATACCTTTAAAATGAAAGCTTAGCGTGGTGGAAAGCTTATAATTCACTCAACTTTGTTGGTTTCACATCCCTGCGGATATGCATGCAAAAAGCAAGGTTGAAGGTCCAAAATTGACGGCCGCCTCATGTGGGTATTTCGTGGCGCAAGTGCAATTGATCCGTATGAAAATGATGATGATGTCCTGGGTAGGGGTGTAAACGAGCCGAGCCGAGCCGAGCTTGGCCAGACTCGGCTCGGCTCGTTAAGCTCAAAAGCTCGGCTCGGGTTTGAACCAGGCTCGGGCTCGGCTTGACTCGGTCAGGCTCGGCCAGGCTCGCGAGCCTTATCGAGCTCGGGTTATATTAAATTCACACCCCTTATCTTCCCTGGACAGCCCTATCTAGTGTAATTCGACTACTCTTTTTACACTACGGGGGTGGTCCAAGTAACAAATGGGGTTCCAAAAAAGAAGTGACATATTTTGCCTCCCCCTTTCACTTCCTGGACAACCCTTTTAGTGTATATATTAATATATAATATGTATATTTAAATATATTAAATTCTTAACGAGCCTTAACGAGCCGAGCCTGGCCTAACTCGGGCTCGGCTCGTTAAGCTTAATGAGACTGGCCAACCGGCTCGGCTTGGCTTGTTAAGGATTCGAGCCGAGCTCGAGCGAGCTTCCGAGGCCGAGCCAAAATTGACACCCTTAGTCCTGGGAGACAAAGGATGAAGGTTGGGATCTATCAAAGTTGATTGAGAGAGATAGAGGACAACTTTGAGGAAGTTTCGGAACTAATATATAGAAAGCTTTGGAATACAAAGGGAAGACATTCAGTGAGATTTATGTTTGTAAATAAATACCGAGAATAACATAATGGCTAAGATTTATGTGATTAGAAAAGGAAATAATACATTACATGCGTTTGGGAAGGAATAAGAAGGGAAGGAGATTTACGTTTCTAAATAAATACCATGAATAAAGAGATGGCTGAGATTTATGTGCGTACTTTATTTAATGCTCAGAATAAGGGAGTGCTAGATGACCTTTGCCGTTCCCCTCAATCACGATTAGAAAGGGATATCAATCAAATGAAAGGCATTTGATTGAAACAAATTATTAAAAGATATGCATTTGGAAAGGCAAATGCCATAAATTTTGGAAAACAAAACGAAACTGAAACGAATTAAATGCCATAAATTTTGGAAACAAAACGTATTAGAAACAAATTGTAATGGAATTCGAAGAGTTAGAAGTAGAAATGTTTTTTTTCAATATATAATTTCTCAATGCCACGTTGGTAATTATATGCCAAGTAGATTCAAGGGAGGAAGGGGAGGGCTGCCACATCAGCAGTGATCAGTAAACCTCCCTTCCTCTTCTATATATATAGACAAAACGAAATTGAAACGAATTAAATGCCATAAATTTTGGAAACAAAACGTGTTAGAAACAAATTGCAATGGAATTCGAAGAGTTAGAAGTAGAAATGTTTTTTTTTTCATATATAATTTCTCAATGCCACGTTGGTAATTATATGCCAAGTAGATTCAAGAGAGGCACATCAGCAGTGAACAGTAAACCCCTTCCTCTTCTATATATATAGACAAAACGAAATTGAAATGAATTAAATGCCATAAATTTTGGAAATGAAACGTATCAGAAACAAATTGTAATGGAATTCGAAGAGTTAGAAGTAGAAATGTTTTTTTTCCATATATAATTTCTCAATGCCAAGTTGGTAATTATATGCCGAGTAGATTCAAGGGAGGAAGGGGAGGGCTGCCACATCAGCAGTGAACAGTAAACCTCCCTTCCTCTTCTATATATATAGACAAAACGAAATTGAAACGAATTAAATGCCATAAATTTTGGAAGCAAAACGTATTAGAAACAAATTGTAATGGAATTCGAAGAGTTGAGGTAGAAATGTTTTTTTTCCATATATAATTTCTCAATGCCATGTTGGTAAGTATATGCCAAGTAGATTCAAGGGAGGAAGGGAAGGGCTGCCACATCAGCAGTGAACAGTAAACCTCCCTTCCTCTTTATTATATATAGATAGGAGAAGAGAAAAGGAAAGGATTTTTTGAATTATTTGAAAATTCTATGAGAATTACACATCATGTTTTTTGACTTTTTTTAACAAAGGCACCCATTCAACCCATATATTTTCAATCTTCCCCCCTCCTTTATACTTTTTAACAAAGGCACCCATTAAAGCCACATAGTTTCAATCTTACCCCCTCCTTTATGCTTTTTTAATAAAAAATCTATAGGGTGATCTTAACCATCTGATTTAAGAGCAACAACATAATATGGAAAACTCTATAGATTGGAGGGCTAGGATCAGCCTATGAAGATGATTTTTGGGGCACAGCCTATTTATGTTGTGTTCCATCACATGGACGGTTTAGATCAACCTATGATGTGGCCCGTACAGTTCTTTGTTGGCCCGTGCGATGCACGGGGTTTTTTACTAGTATTCTACTTTTATATAGCAGAAGAGAAAATGTTTGAATTTTTTGATTTATTCCAAAATTCTAATAGAATTACACATCACTTTTTTTGACTTTTTTTAACAAAGGCACCCATTCAACCCACATATTTTCAATCCTACCCCATCCTTTCTGCTTTTTAACAAAGGCACCCATTAAAGTCACATAATTTCAATCCTACCTCCTCTTTTATGCTTTTTTAATAAAATATCTATAGGGCGATCTTAACCATCCGATTTAAGAGGAACAACATATTATGGAAACCTCTATAGATTGGAGGGCTAGGAACAGCCTACGGAAATAATTTTTGGGGCACAACCTATTTATGTTGTGTTCCATCACATGGACGGTTTGGATCAGCCTATGATGTGGTCCGTACAGTTCTTTGTCGGCTTGTGCATCGCACGAGGTTTTTTACTAGTATCTACTACTATATAGCCAGAGGGAAAATCAGAATTTTTTCTTTTTTCGTAAAATTACACGTGGACATTACCCTTTTACCATCAACCCCTTTGCTGCTATTCTAATATCTATATCTACGAGAAATTTTACGAGGGTAAAATCATCAATTGAATGACCTTATCTACGTCCCCTCAAGGCTCTCTGTTTTACGCATCTCACCCTATTTCTCTCTCTTCCACGTGCTGTTTCTCGAGATTAGTCGAGCCCTCCCCTTCCAAACCCCCATGTGTCAGTTGCTACATTTTCCCTTCCCCCAGGTGTCTGTCTCTTCCATGTCCCTCTTCCACGTGTCCCTTTTCCTCTTCCTCTTCTCCACAAGCCCTCTCTCTGTCTCTCTCTCTCTCGACTGTTCTAACCGGAAAAAACCATCGCTGCAATCCGAGATCTTCCTCTTCTGAAGTCTAATCACAAGGTGAGTGTTACGAACCCCGATCGGTTCGTAACTGATTTGATCTTCTTAGAGGGAAGATCAGCCTCTTGACCCACTTCGAGGCAAGGGTCGTTCCTCCTCTGTGTACAAAGACACAATTGCTGGAATAATTTCTTCGTTAATTTGAAAAATGGCTGATTACAAATTATTTATACCAAATCATACCACTTGATAAGCAAACGATTTGATCCTATAAAACTCCTAAAGACTAGGGCCGCCTAATAAAAGAACTCCTAAAGACTAGGGACACCTAATAGAAGATTTTCCATGACTTCAAAGCACCCGTCCAACATAAACAACCAATTCCTAATCTACTCCTACAATATAGGAGAAAGCAACCTAGCAGATAACTAACAAGAGTCAATAAAGTAAAAGCTCCCATTGTGCACGTAACATTCCACCCCTCTCAAAATCAACCTTGTCCTCAAGGTTGGGATATACACTGATGAAGTCGCTTGTGTTGCTTTGACCGGCTTGTTACGTGCTTAATCGGGCGTAACACTGTAGACACCCCCATTTTGCTACGCCTTAAAAAGCGAAAGATTCGGTAGTATCATCGAGTCTTGAGTCCGTATTCAGCATTAGATTGGGCATCTATGCATTTTAGGGTAGATTTCACCTCATTATGAGAGTTTTAAAGTTGATTCGCGATCCTAAACGTCTCTAGGGGGTTCCTTTGGCCTCTGGAAGATGAAAGTTTAAGTTTCCAAGCAAATGAAAAAAACCTGCTATTTTTAGAATTTTCAGGGTTTTCCTCATTTTTGCCTATTTTGAACTGCAGGGGTATTTTGGTCATTCCCTATGTGTCTCATTTGACCCCCGAGTTATATTTGAGAAATCTTGAGTGATTTTACAAATTTTGAAAAAGCTGTTATTTTTAGAAACTCATGGGGCTTCCACATTTTCATCATCTTATGGATATTTCAATCATTTCTCATATGTCCAAAACTATCTCGAGGGTACGGCTGATGGATTAAGAGTAATTTCGTAAGATTTGGGAAACCTGCTAAATTTAGATCTCTCAAGATTTTCTCTTAGTCTTGCACTTCGGGGGTATTTTAAACATTTCCAAACATATCATATTTAGTCCCTAAGTTGTGTCTAAGAAATCTTGAGTCCGTTCATAAAATTTCAAAAATCTGCTATTTTTAGAATTCCTCAAGGTTTTCCCTAGTCTCGCCAAATTCTAGCACCTCGGGGTAATTTGGTCTTTTCCTGTGTAATTTTTTTGATCCTCGATATATGTCTGAGAGATTATGAATGATTTCCTGAATTTTGGAAAACCTGCTAAATTTAGAATTTCTCAGGAGTTTCGCTTAATTTGGAAATTCTAAGTGTTGAGGGCATTTTGGGTATTTTCAGGGGGTACCAAATGATCCTGTTTGATATTGCTCATCAAAAGGACCCAACTTTAAAAGTTTCTATTTTTGAAGTTTGATTACAAAGACTTTCCATTTTTAACTTTTCCCTTTAGGGGTGAACCAATTTAAGGTTATTTTGGTCACATTTGGATGTGTAATTGTCAAATAGGGGCATTTTGGTCCGAAAAATTATTTTCCCAAAAAAAAAGATGGTTCGATCATGTGTGAGGGATGCACCATAATTGTCAAATGGGTTGGGTCCATATATAGAATGCTGAATTTAGAAAGATTTTGTTGAATTTTTACGGAAAAACCCGAAACCCGTGTGAAATTGCCCATTAGGCTAAAGCCCGTAAAGATGGAGCTCATGTGGGTTCACCCATATGGGTCGACTACCATAGTGGGCGCCCCACATGGCTGAACCACATGAATTGACCACCCAACCTTGATGATGTCACAATGGTGACATCATATTTGTTAAAAGAAAAATAAAAAGAATAAAAAAAAGAAAAGAAAGAAAGAAGGAAAAGAGGAATAATTGCTTAAAAAAAGTTTTCTTCCAAAGAAGCAATGTGAAATAAAGAATAGCATGTCTTGATTGACAATAAATTAAGATTGGAATCAAATCCAATTTGGGAACAAGAAAGAAAGCAAGCAAGAGGGGAAAATTGGAAACAAGCCAAAAATGAGAGCTCTCACATTGGGAACTACTATTTCTCTCTTAACCCTAGCTTTTTTGTATAAAAATCAAAGCAAATAATCCTAAAAAAAGATTAGAAAAAGATCCAAATTCATTTTTTTTCTCTCTCCTCCCAAGAAGAAAAAAAAATCTCTTTTTTCTTGAAGTGTGATATCTCTCTCAAGTGTTCTTCACAAAAGGAATTCTTGAATTCCTTCTTCTTCTCCAAGGCATCACACAATCAAGAATTATTGGAGTGTTTTTTGGGTCTTCTTCATCATATAAAAGGGTGCGACAAAGCGTATACCTCGGGTCTACGCACCCTAGAGACAAGGAGCGCGATCAACGGTAGGATCTTTATCTTTGTAATATCAAAAGTAGAAAAGCATGCTAGGGTTTTACTTTTGATAGATCAAATCAATGAATTTTTTCTTGAAATTCCAGTATGTTATAATATAGATTATGATTTTTCAAAATCCAAAATTTGAACCAAAAATTAAATTTCCTCCATTTAATAATGATTTTCTTTCGTTTTTTATTCAATATGGATTTAAATCGGATTATCAAAGCAAGTGTTAGAAAATGTGGGTTTCTTTAAAAACTGATATTTTTTGAGATTTCTATAAAATAAAGTACTGCTGGAAACTTAATTTCCAATCACGGTTTGGCCGTTTTAATTTTCATTCTAATTTTCAAACAATAACCCCGAAAGGGGTTATTTCTTGATGAACGAATCCAAAAGTATATCAAACCATGTCCAAAATTTATAAAATCTTATTTTCAAACTAATGTTTTGATTTCCAGAATACCCAAAAATTTTGTATTTTTTAAAATTTGTTTAATCCGGTTTTAAATTATTTTAAATTTTGGCCATTTTTAATAAATATCAAAATATTTTAAAAATTAATGAAACTCTCCAGAATTAATTTTCAATATTAAATTGAATTTTTCATGAGATTTGTTTTTTGAAAAAAAGATTTTTTACTTGTTTTCTAATCGCTTTTTCGTTTGACGTGCCGTAATTCATTTTCGTATTAAGTTAGTAAAATTTTGAAATTTTTCTTTACAAACCAGTAACTTAGGTTACTGGAATTTTAGATAAAAATTTTAAATTGGTTTTGCAAAGTTTTAATATGGTTTTGTAATTTATTTTAATAAATGAGTTTCAATTTCTAGGAAACAAATTCCTCTTTTCTATTTAAAAATCGATTTTATGGAGGAGATTTAATTTTTAATTTTTGAAATTTTGATAGAAAATTTAATAATCTATTATATATCTACTGGAATTTTTTATTTGATTTTAGGATACTATTAGGTTTGCTTTTTTAAGTAATTCTTTGGTTTCAACCGGTTTTTGTGTGAATTACAATTGGTATCAAATCATAATTAAAGTTCATGAAAGTCATACAGTAGTCTAATCTCAGGATTATCTTTATTCTGTGAAAGTTTGGATTAATTTGAAATTGATATGCTACAAGTTGATGTGTTAATCTATAATCTGATTTAAAATTTGAAAAATCAGAAATTGATATCAAATCTTAATGATAATTCATGAAATATTTCCACTACGCTATAATTATCCATATCTTGTTACTGGAAAAGTTTAAACTGATTTGGAGTTCTATTGCTTAGGGTTACTGTGTATTCCTAACAATCTTGTCTTAATGATATTAAATCACCATTTAATAGCAAATCAATACAAAAGTCAGTAAAAATCTCCAAAAAACATTAACTTTTCATCATAAATTCAATCCCTAACTTTTTGAAACAGAAACCTTAGGGTTCATAGATTGCCTTTGTAAATTGGCTATGCTGTGACAATTTAACTGCCGAGATCGTAACCATAATCGTATACTAATTGCGATCGATCCAGCATAATTGGAGTGCGTAAATTATAATATGATATTGGCTCCGAGGTCCACTGTCCACGGAAATCCTGAGAAATATGTCAGGCAATAAGATACTATAATTTACGTGCTAAATTATACAAGGGTTGAGGCTCTATGGTTCGCACGAAACTTGCGAACCATAGAGCCTTTGGTATTCCTTAGATGTTTAGGAACCGAAAATCCTTAAAAATCTGAAAATCATTAACTTCAGCAAATTGAATCAATTTACATCATGTCTTTCGGAACCGTTGGATTGCGGTTTCCATCGTAAGAACCATTAGAGCCTTATTTAGGAACACTTACGTCATGTTGTGTCCTAGGTTTTAGGGAGTCCTAGAGTTAGGAGTCCAGCCTCATCACGGGCGTTTGCTATGGATAGCAACCGTGCCATAGATCTAGTTACACTAGTCACCCAATTTTTTCCTAGGACAAGCCTAGTTACCTAAGATGTAGGTTAACCTGCATTAGTCTAAGGGGCAACTTGCACTTAGATAGGATCATATAGCATCTTAGATGAAGTCCTAGGATAATAAAATCTTCAACTTGAATTAAATAACTTCTCTTAAAACTGTTGAAACAGTCAATCCAGTCTAGATCGGTGTCTTACATGAGTTAGGCATAAGTAGCTTAGCTTAGGTGCACCGAACTACGTCGACTCTAATCCCAATGAGGCTTGGGTACGTAGGCAGCTTGGATGCTTGATGGCATACCAATCACGAGTCGGCTCCACACATAAGTGGGGTTTTGTACATTAATCCTTAAATTAAAAGTAATTAAGTCACTTAGGACTTTTCATGAAATTAGAATTTTATGAGAACTTTCACTTAGATTGAATTCAAACAAATTAAGAAAATTAAGATACACATTTAGGAATTACATTGAAATTAGATCTTAGGATGCATGTCATATAGTTCGCACATTAATATAGAGTTAAATGAGCCATTTAAAAGAAATTCAAAAGAGTTAACTTTTGGAATTGAAGACCGATTATCGGGCAGGAATGGTGCATGTGGTGGTAACTCCCCATACCTTCCATTCTCGTAACCAGGTAACGAGTCTAGATTTCTGGTCAATTATGGGTCCTAGATCTCTCATCTAGGTGGCGACTCTGTAACTCTCTTTTGCGTGGAATTCGGATTGCCGTAGTGATCCCAAGTTCACGGAAAAGATGAATTAAATCACACCTCGCTAGACTCGGCGGCTTACCCCTGCCCTTATGGGTATTGGGTTGCGCGTTTGTTTGCACCATATGGCTTGGTTGCTTCCTGCTTGGTTGGGTAATTAAAATCAATAATAAAAAACACACGCCATTCGCGTGGGTACGAGAGACCAAGAGAGCGTGGCGGCTCGCGCCCACCCCTCTCGCGGGATCAGGTCCCACAGTTTGGCGACCCTGCTGGGGACCACCTAACTTCATTAAAATTTCAAAAGATAATTCATTTGAATTTATTTTAATTGGCTCATGAAAACTCTATGCTTACTAGGTAGTTTGTTTACTCTATTTTCTCATCACATCATACTCCAACTTAATCTAACAAAACCTGAAGGTATCATAGATTGCGCAAACATATTCCACACACTTACATCACTTGCATCTAAACTCTTGCATCTCACATGCACACACATCCTATTTTAGGAACCCAGAGTGTTATCTAGCATGGTTGACTGGGATTTCATCACCTGGTGCCTCTGCGCTAGAGAAGCATTCCACCCTTAGCCTAACACCTTTATGGTGCGTAAACGAGTCTCTTGTTCACGTACTGATACGCCGGACACTGGTACAGTATATTGAGCAAGGATTCGGGCTAAGGGAACTCTTGGCCTTACTCCTAGATTAACCAACACATTCATGTAGTATACGAACACACATGCATAACGTGTGTGAGCCTAGCTTAGGATATCCTACCCATTTGTGTCTAGATTAGGCCGTAGTCCATCTTACAATGGCTACGATCGGTCCTTAGGTACACAAACAAAGTCATGAGTCGAGATCCTCTCTCCACTCCGTTAGATTAGGATTAGGATTGATGCCTTTAGGTAACCCTTGTCAAAATGTAAAAGGATTAAAAAAACTTTTCCTTTGGGGTTAGGATATAAATCCCATCATTTCCAAATATCTCATAGGATTAGTCATTCCTGATCTACCCATTGAAAGCAATCCTATGTAATCTCATCTAATCTTTTGATCGTGTGTCTTTCATTCATCTGTCATACGATTCGATCGTATCTTCATACCATCCCCTAACTGGCAGGAACAAAATCTCACAATCTTTTGATTATGCAATCTCATGATCTGATCATACCTGGTCCAGATGATCCAATCTTGTTTATATCATTGGTCTCTTCTCACTCTAGGGGTAACCTTTTATAAGATTATTTCGATAAGCCTCTCAGAGTCTATTCCCATGACCCTTAAACTAGGGGCATCCCCTAGTGCATTCGTGTCGCCATCATCGTGTCTCAGGCATTATGGGATTCATTATGTTATTCCAATTGCTTGTTTAACCCATAACCATCTTTCAATCGTCAAGAAGAGAGCGCACCTTGAATGTCAAGCTTATACTTTATATTCCTTGTTTCCATTCCAGGAACTGTCATAGCCATGTCTAATATTTTTCAGGTCCGGATCAATTCATTATTACAAATGAGGCCTGGCTCTCCACAACCTTCTTTTGTTGATCCAGATTCTGCACCACTTCCTCCGTCAGCTCCTTTGGCTGAAAGCTCGAGAAATACCCGGTCCAATACCACTGCTGATACCTTGGCTCTTATCGTCCAACAATTGCAAGAGCTTAAAGAAGAGAATCATTGCATCAGGGCTCAATTGAATGAGATATTTGGCTCAGCTGATGTTACCTTTAAAGGCAAAAGCCCTAGCTTCTCCATGGCATATGGGCGTGCTCAAAGCTCCATGGCCACGGGTTCTGAAGGATTGATTCTGAATCTCTCTAGACAAGTGACCGCCCTCGCGCAGGAGATTCATCAAATGAAGCAACAAATGAAGACCAATTGTTTCCAACTGCAAGACTCCAAGCTCCAAGATGATCGAGAAGGAAGTATTGTTATATGGAACTCGGCTAGTCAAAGCTCTAAGGAACCACTCAAGTCTCTGACTCATGAGCATGAACACGAAAGACCATCCAAGCCAAATCCGATAATCGAGCTCAGTAGTAGCAGTGATGACGACAGTGACTCAGATGCCGGAGGAGATCTAAAACGTAGTGTTGCCGGAGGAGATCTAAACGACAGTGACTCAGATGCCGGAGGATTCCTTGATCCCCTGTCGCCGGATGATCTCGACGCTTAGACGACCTATGGTTAACAAAAGAAACAGGTCTAGTTATGAGCCAGCCCTTGCCGAGCCTCCAAAGCCAGACAGTTGCAGCAATCTTAGTCCTTTTGTTATTTTAATTAAGTCCAGTCATGATGTCAAGTCCAGTTATTAAGTGCAGTCTTCTAAAAGTTTGAATAAATTTCTAGTCCAGTTGAGTCGTTTCTTGCTTTTATTTTTGAGTCAAGAGTGTGAATTCTGAGTCTGTTCAGGATAAGTCTTATCAGATGTGGTCTTTTTCAATTCAATGAAACTTGCTTTCTCTATACATTCCAGCGTGTGCTTCTAACTTTAATAACCAATGAGAATAATACTCCCTCCTCAAATGAGGAAGAAGATGCCGACGAAACTCCTCTTGAGTTGCAGCCTATGCTCAAACAAGAGGAGGAGCGCCGAGCCCAGCGTCTAAAAGAAGAAATTGAAATGATAAACATTGGCACTGAAACTTTGATTCGGTAAATGCCTGTTGGAAATGCATTGCCCTCTTAAGAGTGTGAAGAATTGGTAAACCTATTTCGAGAATAAAGAGATGGTCCAGTAAGCGCTACCATTAATGCCAGGAGAAAATCCCAGATAGAAGGTTCAAGAAAAAATGAAGTGAATATTACATGCTATACAAGGGGCATGGATTCGAAACAACTTCCATATCTTCAGTCAATGGCCCTGGTCACAGGTTTCACTAGTGACAATGTAAAGCCATCAAATTCAATATAAAAAGTGCAAGAGCAATCATCTCAGAGTGATCATCAAAATATCAAGGGCCACCGATTTAAGGATGAAATGATGTCCAAAAATCAATATGCACCCTCAAAGTCAAATTACTTATCAATATCCAGAAGGAAGAAGAATCATTATCTCTTACCGGGAAATGCCGTCAAACTCCGTGAAAAAAAAAGAGAAAAAAATAAATAAATAATCAATATCAGAGGGACTCTAGTAACCTAGATCGATTCCCAATCTGAACATCGGAAGGCCTCCTTTGGCCGAATAAATCCCAAAATCATAACCCCGTGTCAAAGAATATCGGTTTGCAAACCCTTTGAGCCTGAATGAAATTTCCTTGAAAACCCATCAAACTAGGGGCATTCGCCCTGAACTACGCGAGACCTGATCCCTACACTGGGGTACGTAGGCAGCTCGGTTAAACCGAGTTCGGTCGATTCGAAAAAAAAAAAAAAAATTCAATCTTTTCAAAAAAAGGAGGGATAAGTTCCAAAAGAAGGGAAGTCAGTTATTCCAGAAAGAAAAGAAAAAAGAAAAATCAATTAACCTTCAAACAACTTATCTTCAAACTAGGGGCATTCGCCCTGAACTACGCACGACCTGATTCCTACCCTGGGATACGTAGGCAACCTGTTCACAGGTTCGGTCGAAATCTTTATTGAACCTTAAGCCATTCTTTGAAAAGCCCAATCCTACCTATAAAGTCCTTCCGGTGTTCAGAATTAATGATCTAGGTCCCGAAACACAAAAAGTAAAAAAAAAGAAAAAAAAAGAACGGAGTTTGAAGATCTGCTAAACAGAAAACCTGAAAGGTCAGTCTAGGCAAAATTTAAGATCATTCCCCTGCTAAGTTGAAAACCCGAAAGGGCGGCTTAGGCAAAAGCTAAGGGGATAGCCTGCTGAATCGAAAACCTAGAAAGGTGGTTCAGGCAAAAGTTAAGGCTAGCACGGTCCGCCAAGTTAAAAACCCCGAAGGGGTGACTTGGTCACGGTAAGAGAATCATCATAAGAAGGTTACAGCCGGTATCAAGATTGAAGAAGAGAAAAGAAGTTCGAGCAAGCTTAAATGTCATCCAAGAAACTTGGGGGCATTGAAACCAAGCAATCCTAGGAGTGGTAATCAAATTCTAAGAGCATTACTGTTTTAAAAAAAATATTTTCAGTGCTTGTCAATTGAGAAACTCCTCTTTGAAAGGCTAGACTTACCAAACAAAACGATAACTAAGTCAGGAGCATCACTGTGTATCAGTCCAGTCAGTCTATTCCTGTTCGTTTTAGCTCATTCTTTCAGAAACTTCATGTTCATCCAATAGTGTCTTTTACCATCTTCCCCTTTTTGGTAGAGTCGATCATTGTCCAGTTAGTCAAATGTTGCAGCTGTCTCGGTAAAAGATGCCTGGTGTATCTAACCCCCTGCAATTGTTTCAGAGCTAAGTTAATCCGCAGGCAAGGATTTAGTCTAAGCAAAGTCAGTTCCAAAAGAATCCAGAAGAAGAAAAATCCGAAAAACCAGTTCCCATAAGAAGATCATACCCTAGAAAAGCACCTTGAGCTTGGAAGAGCCTTAGATGCAGTCGTGGTTGAGCTAGTTTCCCATAAAGATGAACCATTAAAAATCAGAATCTCCTTCCAGTCAGTTGAATATTTGTCTGAATGCTTGTCAAAAGAAGAATCCTCTATACCAGTGTCCAAATATTTCGAGGTCCCAATTCATATCCCCAGTAAAGAAGATCTTGATCTAAGAAATTTCAAGCCCTGTGAGACTTTCTTGTTCATCCCCAGTAAACAATTCAAAATGCTAATAAACTTGTGTAAAAACCAGTTTACTAGTTCATCAATTACCAATTCCTAATTTTCTAGTTCTAGTTCCAGTATCCAGTATTCCAATATTCCAGTTCCAGTATCCAGTATTCTAGTATTGCAGTTCCAATATCCGGTACTTTAGTATTCCAGTTCCAGCATCCAGTATTCAGTTTCAATTCCAGTATTCCAGTTCAAGTTCCAGTATCCAGTATTCCAATATTCCAGTTCCAGTATCCAGTATTCTAGTATTCCAGTTCCAATATCCGGTACTCTAGTATTCCAGTTCCAATATCCGGTACTCTAGTATTCCAGTTCCAGTATCCAGTATTCCAATATTCCAGTTCTAGTATCCAGTATTCTAGTATTCCAGTTCCAATATCCGATACTCTAGTATTCCAGTTCCAGCATCCAGTATTCAGTTTCAATTCCAGTATTCTAGTTCCAGTTTCAGTATCCAGTATTCCAATATTCCAGTTCCAGTATCCAGTATTCTAGTATTCCAGTTCCAATATCCAGTACTCTAGTATTCCAGTTCCTTCAATTCCAGTATTCCAGTTCCAGCGTAAAGTATTCAGTTTCAATTCCAGTATTCCGGTTCCAGCATCCAGTATCCAGTTTCAAATCCAGTGTTCCAGTATTTCATTATGCCAGTTTTAGTCTCCAGTTCCAATATCCAATATCCAATATTCCAGTATCCTAGTTCTAGTGTCCAGTATCCCTATCACCAGTATTCCAGTGTTCCATTTTCCAGTAGTCATATTCCTGTTCCCAGTATTTCGACACTCCAATTCCAACACCCAGTTCCAGTGTCCGAAAATCCAGTGTTTCAGTACTCTAATTCAGGTACCCGGTATGTCTTCGTTCTAGATTCCCGGTTCCCGATGTTTAGATCAAGATTCCAGTTTCCAGTTTCCAGTCCTAACATCCAGTGATCAAATTCCAATCCCAATTGAATCAATCAAAATGTCAATCCAGTCTAATCCCCAGTTCACCAATTATCAATTTTTGACTCTCCAGTTTTCCAGTAATCAAGTTCTACAATTCCCAGTGAACTAGCTCTTTAACTTCTCAGTTATTTAATTCTCCAGTTATCCGACTATTGAGTCTCTTAATCATCCAGTTCTCCAATTTTCAGCTCTGCAAATATCCAATCCCTAAATTTTCTACTTCTCCAGTTTTTCAATTCTTCAGTTCATCAAATCTTCAATTCTCCAGTTTCAAGTTATCCAGTCTTCCAATTCTCCAGTCCACCCATTGTTTGATTATTCGGTTTCTCAGTTCTCCGGTTCTCAAGTCCTTAAGCCTCTAATTTTCTGGTAATCGAGTCCTCCAGTTTTTAAATTATCATTTCCAGTCTCATTCTCAATTGTCAAATCTGATCTTAAATCCATTAGCCCCTGTCTCATTTGCGAATAGGCTAATTATTTATCTTCTTCGAACCCGTTTGGGAACGGTGCCTCATTTTTCGAATCCATTTGGGAATGGTCTCTTGTCTTCGAGCCCGTTTGGGAATGGTGTCTCATTTTTTTCGAGTCCATTTGTGAATGGTCTCTTATCTTCTATCCGCCCGTTTGTGAACGGTATCTCATTTTCCGAGTCCATTTGTGAATGGTCTCTTATCCTCTTTGAGCCCGTTTATAAGCGGTGTCTCATCTCTCGAGTCTATTTGTGAATGGTCTCTTATCCTCTTTGAGCCCGTTTGTGAACGGTGTCTCATTCTCCGAGTCTATTTGTGAATGGTCTCTTATCCTCTTTGAGCCCGTTTATGCACGGTGTCTCATTTTCTGAGTCCATTTGTGAATGGTCTCATGTCCTCCTTGAGCCCGTTTGTGAATGGTGTCTCATTTCCCGAGTCCATTTGTGATTGGTCTCTTATCCTCCTTGAGCCCGCGTGTGAACGGTGTCTCATTTTCTTCTAAAAACCGTTTGAGAACGATCTTTGTTCCTTCTCTTCAGAATCCATTCGAAAATGATATCTCATTCTCTCATTGCCCGTTTGTGAACGGCGCCGCATCGGGATTTTTTATTACATTCCAATTCTAGGACTTCGTTTAGGGTCTTGCATTAGGTAGTATATGTTTGCGTCTAGGTTCCATTTTGTCTAGAGTCATTTGTTGATTAAAGCTGCGCAAAATGGCTCTGTCACTTTTGTTTTGGTATTCGATGACTACGTCATCTCTACCAAAGAAGGGCATCTGTAGACACCCCCATTTTGCTACGCTTTAAAAAGCGAAAGATTCGGTAGTATCATCGAGTCTTGAGTCCGTATTCAGCATTAGATTAGGCATCTATGCATTTTAGGGTAGATTTCACCTCATTATGGGAGTTTTGAAGTTGATTCGCGATCCTGAAGGTCTCTAGGGGGTTCCTTTGGCCTCTGGAAGATGAAAGTTTAAGTTTCCAAGCAAATAAAAAAAACCTGCTATTTTTAGAATTTTTAGGGATTCCCTCATTTTTGCCTATTTTGAACTGCAGGGGTATTTTAGTCATTCCCGATGTGTCTCATTTGACCCCCGAGTTATATTTGAGAAATCTTGAGTGGTTTTACAAATTTTGAAAAAGCTGCTATTTTTAGAAACTCATGGGGCTTCCACATTTTCATCATCTTATGGATATTTCAATCATTTCTCATATGTCCAAAACTATCTCGAGGGTACGGCTGATGGATTAAGAGTAATTTCGTAAGATTTGGGAAACCTGCTAAATTTAGATCTCTCAAGATTTTCTCTTAGTCTTGCACTTCGGGGGTATTTTAGACATTTCCAAACATATCATATTTAGTCCCTAAGTTGTGTCTAAGAAATCTTGAGTCCGTTCATAAAATTTCAAAAATCTGCTATTTTTAGAATTCCTCAAGGTTTTCCCTAGTCTCGCCAAATTCTAGCACCTCGGGGTAATTTGGTCTTTTCCTGTGTAATTTTTTTGATCCTCGAAATATGTCTGAGAGATTATGAATGATTTCCTGAATTTTGGAAAACCTGCTAAATTTAGAATTTCTCAGGAGTTTCGCTTAATTTGGAAATTCTAAGTGTTGAAGGCATTTTGGGTATTTTCAGGGGGTACCAAATGATCCTGTTTGATATTGCTCATCAAAAGGACCCAACTTTAAAAGTTTCTATTTTTGAAGTTTGATTACAAAGACTTTCCATTTTTAACTTTTCCCTTTAGGGGTGAACCAATTTAAGGTTATTTTGGTCACATTTGGATGTGTAATTGTCAAATAGGGGCATTTTGGTGCGAAAAATTATTTTCCCAAAAAAAAAGATGGTTCGATCATGTGTGAGGGATGCACCATAAATGTCAAATGGGTTGGGTCCATATATAGAATGCTGAATTTAGAAAGATTTTATTGAATTTTTACGGAAAAACCCGAAACCCGTGTGAAATGGCCTATTAGGCTAAAGCCCGTAAAGATGGAGCTCATGTGGGTTCACCCATATGGGTCGACTACCATGGTGGGCGCCCCACATGGCTGAACCACATGAATTGAACACCCAACCTTGATGATGTCACAATGGTGACATCATATTTGTTAAAAGAAAAATAAAAAGAATAAAAAAAAGAAAAGAAAGAAAGAAGAAAAAGAGGAATAATTGCTTTAAAAAGGTTTTCTTCCAAAGAAGCAATGTGGAATAAAGAATAGCATGTCTTAATTGACAATAAATTTAGATTGGAATCAAATCCAATTTGAAAACAAGAAAGAAAGAAAGCAAGAGGGGAAAATTGGAAACAAGCCAAAAATGAGAGCTCTCACATTGGGAACTACTATTTCTCTCTTAACCCTAGCTTTTTTGTATAAAAATTAAAGCAAAAAATCCTAAAAAAATATTGGAAAAAGATCCAAATTCGTTTTTTTTTCTCTCTCCTCCCAAGAAGAAAAAAAAATCTTTTTTTTCTTAAAGTGTGATCTCTCTCTCAAGTGTTCTTCACAAAAGGAATTCTTGAATTCCTTCTTCTTCTCCAAGGCATCACACAATCAAGAATTATTGGAGTGTTCTTTGGGTCTTCTTCATCACATAAAAGGGTGCGACAATGCGTATACCTCGGATCTACGCACCCTAGAGACAAGGAGCGCGATCAACGGTAGGATCTTTATCTTTGTAATATCAAAAGTAGAAAAGCATGCTAGGATTTTACTTTTGATAGATCAAATCAATGAATTTTTTCTTGAAATTCTAGTATGTCATAATATAGGTTATGAGTTTTCCAAATCCAAAATTTGATCCAAAAATTAAATTTCCTCCATTTAATAATGATTTTCTTTCATTTTCTATTCAATATGAATTTAAATCGAATTATCAAAGCAAGTGTTAGAAAACGTGGGTTTCTTTAAAAACTGATATTTTTTGGGATTTCTATAAAATAAAATACTACTGAAAACTTAATTTCCAATCACGGTTTGGCCGTTTTAATTTTTATTTTAATTTTCAAACAATAACCCCGAAAGGGGTTATTTCTTGATGAACGAATCCAAAAGTATATCAAACCATATCCAAAATTTATAAAATCTTATTTCCAAACTAATGTTTTGATTTCCAGAATACCCAAAAAAATTTGGATTTTTTTAAATTTGTTTAATCCGGTTTTAAATTATTTTAAATTTCGGCCATTTTTAATAAATATCAAAATATTTTAAAAATTAATGAAACTCTCCAGAATTAATTTTCAATAATAAATTGAATTTTTCATGAGATTTGGTTTTTGAAAAAAGGTTTTTTATTTGTTTTCTAATCGCTTTTTTGTTTTACGTGCCGTAATTCTTTTTCGTATTAAATTAGTAAATTTTTGAAATTTTTCTTTACAAACCAGTAACTTAGGTTACTGGAATTTTAGATAAAAATTTTAAAATGGTTTTGCAAAGTTTTAATATGGTTTTGTAATTTATTTTAATAAATGAGTTTCAATTTCTAGGAAACAAATTCCCCTTTTCTATTTAAAAATCGATTTTATGGAGGAGATTTAATTTTTAAGTTTTGAAATTTTAATAGAAAATTTTATAATCTATTATATATCTACTGAAATTTTTTATTTGATTTTAGGATACTATTATGTTCGCTTTTTTAAGTAATTCTTTGGTTTCATCCGGTTTTTGTGTGAATTTGAATTGGCATCAAATCGTAATAAAAGTTCATGAAAGTCATACAGTAGTATAATCTCATGATTATCTTTATTTTGTGAAAGTTTGGATTAATTTGAAATTGATATGCTACAAGTTGATGTGTTAATCTATAATCTGATTTAAATTTTTGAAAAATCAGAAATTGATATCAAATCTTAATGATAATTCATGAAAATTTTCCAGTATTCCAGTAAGCTATAATTATCCATATCTTATTACTAAAAAACTTTTAACTAATTTGGAGTTCTATTGCTTAGGGTTACTGTGTATTCCTAACAATCTGGTCTTAATGATATTAAATCACAATTTAATAGCAAATCAATACAAAAGTCAGTAAAAATCTCCAAAAAACCTTAAATTTTCATCATAAATTCAATCCCTAACTTTTTGAAACAGAAACCTTAGGGTTCATAGATTGCCTTTGTAAATTGGCTATGCTGTGACAATTTAACTGCCGAGATCGTAACCATAATCGTATACTAATTGCGATTGATCCAGCATAATTGGAGTGCGTAAATTATAGTATGATATTGGCTCCGAGGTCCACTCTCCACGGAAATCCTGAGAAATATGCCAGGCAATAAGATACTATAATTTACGGGCTAAATTATACAAGGGTTGAGAGCACAATTCCCTTCCATGGTTGTGATTCGAGGTCGAAACTTGCGAACCATTGAGCCTTTGGTTTTCCTTAGATGTTTAGGAACCGAAAATCCTTGAAATCTGAAAATCATTAACTTCAGCAAATTGAATCAATTTACATCATGTCTTTCGGAACCGTTGGATTGCGGTTTCCATCGTAAGAACCATTAGAGCCTTATTTAGGAACACTTACGTCATGTCGTGTCCTAGATTTTAGGGAGTCCTAGAGTTAGGAGTCCAGCCTCATCACGGGCGTTTGCTATGGATAGCAACCGTGCCATAGATCTAGTTGCACTAGTCACCCAATTTTTCCCTAGGACAAGCCTAGTTACCTAGGATGTAGGTTAACCTGCATTAGTCTAAGGGGCAACTTGCACTTAGATAGGATCATATAGCATCTTAGATGAAGTCTTAGGATAATAAAATCTTCAACTTGAATTAAATAACTTCTCTTAAAATTGTTGAAACAGTCAATCCAGTCTAGATCGGTGTCTTAGATGAGTTAGGCATAAGTAGCTTAGCTTAGGTGCACCGAACTACGTCGACTCTGATCCCAGTGAGGCTTGGGTACGTAGGCAGCTTGGATGCTTGATGGCATACCAATCATGAGTCGGCTCCACACATAAGTGGGGTTTTGTACATTAATCCTTAAATTAAAAGTAATTAAGGCACTTAGGACTCTCCATGAAATTAGAATTTTAGGAGAACTTTCACTTAGATTGAATTCAAACAAATTAAGAAAATTAAGATACACATTTAGGAATTACATTGAAATTAGATCTTATGATGCATGTCACATAGTTCACACATTAATATAGAGTTAAATGAGCCATTTAAAAGAAATTCAAAAGAGTTAAGTTTTGGAATTGAAGACCGATTATCGGGCAGGAATGGTGCATGTGGTGGTAACTCCTCATACCTTCCATTCTCGTAACCAGGTAACGAGTCTAGATTTCTGGTCAATTATGGGTCCCAAATCCCTCATCTAGGTGGCGACTCTGTAACTCTCTTTTGCGTGGAATTCGGATTGCCTTAGTGATCCCAAGTTCACGGAAAAGATGAATTAAATCACACCTCGCTAGGCTCGGCGGCTTACCCCTGCCCTTATGGGTATTGGGTTGCGCGTTTGTTTGCACCCTATGGCTTGGTTGCGCCTGCTTGGTTGGGTAATTAAAATCAATAATAAAAAACACACGCCATTCGCGTGGGTACAAGAGACCAAGAGAGAGCGTGGCGGCTCGCGTCCCACCCCTCTCGCGGGATCAGGTCCCACAAACACAAATAAACAAAAATAAAAGATAAAATAGAGAAGAGGATGCATGGTTGATTCGAGGCAACCGGACCTCCTAACGGCTCGATTCGAGAGGAGCCATGACTCTCCGAAACAAAGTCACCCTTCTGTAATTTTTCTCCCCTTTATTAATGATAAGTACCATATTTAAATACAGTAACTTCATCCACGCTTTAGAGATACATGCAGATTACATACTAAAATGATAAGTAGGAATGAGAGAAATAAGGAATCTAACAACTACCCAAATCCTAACAGCAGCCAAAATAGTAAAAGAATAAAAAAGATAGGGATTAAAAGCCTAAATGGTAGGGATTTATTTGTGGAAATGTTTTGCAGTATCATTCCTTCCCCCATAGAAACAACCTTGTCCTCAAGGTTGAATTTCTCAAGAAAACACTGTCAATCCACCGGGATCCCAAATTCTTCTGGGCATAGTTGATATTAGCCTTTCACATTCTTCAAAAATAGTGGCCATGATTATTCGAACTCCGCCTTTAAAATCCGCTGCCATGCAAGTTGGGAAGAAATACTATTTTTCTTAGAGTCGCATCGAAATGACAAAATGATCGAATTGTTGAACATAATCAATATGCTCTTCAATAATGTGTTCAACTAACCCATCATTGTCACCATCAATTCTTGCACTTTTATTTTAAAGAAAATCAACATTTTCAATATTTTGATTTTCTTCGTCTTTGAGCATTTCTTCGATCACTGTGCTGATTTCGTCCAAGCTTTTCTTAAACCGTCGATGCCCTTCTGCTAACCGTCGATGCCCTTCCATCATCTCCAAAACAAGTTCTTCGATCCTTCGAAAATTGGCGCAAGATCGATGGCTCTGATACCACTTGTTACGTGCATAATCGGCCGTAACACAAATAAACAAAAAAAAAGATAAAATAGAGAAGAAGATGGTTGATTCGAGGCAACCGGACCTCCTAACGGCTCGATTCGAGAGGAGCCATGACTCTCCTAAACAAAGTCACCCTTCTGTAATTTTTCTCCCCTTTATTAATGATAAGTACCATATTTAAATACAGCAACTTCACCCACGTTTTAGAGATACGTGCAGATTATCATACTAAAAAGATAAGTAAGAATGAGAGAAATAAGGAAACTAACAACTACTCAAATCCTAACAACAGCCAAAATAGTAAAAGAATAAAAAGGATAGGGATTAAAAGCCTAAATGGTAGGGATTTATTTGTGGAAATGTTTTGCACGTATCAGTGAGAGGACATTTTTCCCCCCATTAATGTAAGTGGAGAGTGAAGATGAAGTTTATCCAGCTAGGGTTATTTTGATCAGTGTTTTTCTCTTCTTTTTTTTCCTCATTTGTTTCTTTTCCTTTTTTAATCTTTTAAAATGATGGGTTTTCATTTTTATATCTGGATAGGGTTATTTTGATCTTTGTTTTTTTCTTCTTTTTTTCCTCTTTTGTTTGTTTTCCATTTTTATTCTTTTAAAGTGATGGGTTTTCATTTTTATATCTTGATAGGGTTATTTTGATCTTTCGTTTTCTTGTTCTTTTCCCTCCCTTTATTTGTTTTCCATTTTTATTCTCTTAAAGTGATGGGTTTTCATTTTTATTGGGTATTCCTCAAAAAGTGGATTTATGCTGATGGATTCTCATGGGTATTCTTCGAAAAGGGATCTTGGGTTTTTTTAGGGGATTTCTTGATTATTATTATCATTATTTTTGGATTTTGGTTGCATAAATTCTTCAAAGAGTGGATCTTGATTTTTCATTTCTTTCCCACTTTCTGCTCCGAGAGATTTTGTCTCTGCATGTTCTTTCTTTTCATTTTTTTAAATGGTGATGGATTTTCATGGATATTCTTCAATTGGGGTTTTCTTTGTTCCTTTGTCCTTTTTAGACTCTTCAATTGGGTTTTCCTTTGTTCCTTTGTCCTTTTTAGACTCTCCAATTTTTCGTTGTTTCCTTATCATCTTCCTTAGGCATGCATGTATTATTATGAGATATAGATACCTATATACATCTGGATTTATGTGCTTTGTTCAATTTCAGTTTGGAAAATGGGTAAATTGTCTTCTTCCATGTAATTTGTTTCTTTATATTATCTGTATTTATTTATTTTTGTTTATAATGTCTTCGTTTTGCACATTTTTTCATAATGGTTTTATATTATCTGTAATTTGTTTTGCACATTTATTCCAATCAGATGAATCTTTGTGGTGATAAACATGTTTTTAGCTGGTATAAAAATGTCTATGTTTTTAACAAATCTAAGTGTATTTAAGTTTGTTCTTTTCTTTTAGAGTGGGGTGTTCTGGTTTTTGGGAATTCCATGGTGTTTAAATCGAACTTTGCTTATGTTAGATTTTTAGGTCATATGGGTTTTGATTTGTATGTTTTGTATTAATTAATTTTATCTTCATGATTGTTTTTAGGTCACTGTTGGTGCTTCCGCTCAGAAAACATTCTGGGGCTTCCTAATAATTTTATATATACATAACTCCATTGCATAATCTGGGGATTCCTAAGGTACTAACATAATCTTCTCAATTAATTTTATATATACATAACTCCATTGCATTCCCAATGATATTAGCTTGAAAACAGTTCCAAGGGCATTTCTATTGCATCTTTATATTAGATTATGTATTATGCTATTAATTATTTTTATCTTCATGATTGGTTTTTAGGTTGGTTCTTCATTAGTGAGGTTTTTTTAATAATCAACATAAAGTCATCGGTGATAGGGTACAATTCATCTCTCCTTTATGTTTTGCACTTTGTGATTGAAGATGATTGCATTGGTATGACGTTGGAGTCTCAAGCTTCAAACCATATGCGATCGGAACCGCAGTGTTTTGGAAAGCTTCCGCCAAGGACACTAAATGCCAGCTATGATTTATTCCCTATTTATATGACTTTAATTTTTTACAAAGATACAAATTTTAGGCCGGTTTGGAAAAATTTTAAATTATTGGCATATAATCTTAAATGCAAATGGTTCCATGAAAAATATTACTATTTGCATGTAATAAAAATTGAAATTTTATAGATGCTATAAGTAATGGCTTCCAAGGAGGCCCTAATGTCACCTACAAAAGGAAATGAGCTCTTAATGTCCCATTTGCTATTTAAAGCAACTTCCTCTTCCAAGATGATCACCGGGCTTTTGGCATTACAGGGGCCCTTTTAGCTTGTTGTGGATTCATATTCCTGAAACCTTCTTGGATGGACAAAGGCTTCAACTAAGGGTATAATGCATATTTCTTACAAAAACTACTTTGATTTTTATTAAATTGAATAACCTGCTGCATGGATCTTCCTTCGTACATCTTATTTATGAGGATTGTGAAAATTAGAAATTACCCATATCCAAAGATCCATTATTATAATTCTCCAAATCCGGATCAAACCGCGGCCTAGTGACTATATTTAGTCCCTGAGCATTTTGGAATTCGGGAATTGATTTTAATTGCAAAACTGATTATTGTATTCGAATACACTGATGTTATTTTTGCTTAAATAGGAAAAGATTGTTGCGTGTAACTAACTAAAACTTCTTCAGACAGAATAAAAAAATTGATTTATCAATAGTAGTCCAAGGACAAATGTTCTGAAAGCTGGCATTTAAGCTAGCATCGAAAATGCAGTAGGTTGTGTGTACATCACCTGTTTTCTGTGGACCACCTGCGCAATGGGTTTGATTTAGACCACCTCTGCAATCTGGGTCACATGGAGGTGCTCAGGTAGAGGCCTTCCTTCTCTAATGTACATACTGGGATAGTCTCAAATCATTTTTTTACAGCCATTACTTTCTTAGCTTGGTGGTAGATATCTGTTCACAAGCTCATCTGTATTGCAATCCTTTATTTGCAACCTTAGAAATTCTCTACACTCACTCATATAATTGTTGAAATTACAAAAATATCTTCTACAATGGGGGAAACCCCCTAAATTGGGACAAGCAGCAACAAGAATCCCTATCACTTGAATCTGATAGAGCTTAGCAACTCTTTCCTTATTCAATTTATGCTGCTTCTATTTTTTCCATTATAACATAACCTCTCCAACTTCTCATTTCTTTAAATAACTGTCTAGTCACCTAAACAGATCTTATCCATGACCAAGACCAAAGTTAGGTAAGTAGCCAGGAATGATTTTGCGATTGTCCTTATGTCTGTTATTTATAATTCTTATCACCAAAACATATAATCACCGAAACATATCTTTTCCATGACCAAAACCAAGGTTAGGTAAGTAGCCATGAATGATTTTGTGATTGTCCTTATCTCTGTCATTTATAATTCATATCAGCGATTCAATTTTGCTTAATTGTTTAAGTTTTATAGGTTATAGCCTCATGTGCTTTTATGTTGCTTTACCAACTACATGATCCACTTTCTACATCCATGGTTTTTACATGAGCACATGAGCTCTTATGGTCCACTTTCTACATCCTGTTTCTCTATTTATTGCTACATCATGTTTTTTGATTTTATATGGTAGTGAGGACATTAGCACTATATATAATTTGAAACTATCGTTGTTACTTGGATGTTCCCACGCTATTCAAGAAATACAAAATGATTTATGCATTTGTTTGGATTGTCGCAATGGAACTTGTATGTAATTTCGTGCTATTATCCAAATATGGTAGTGAGCATGGTTTAAAATTTCGGTTTCGGTACCGGTTTCGGACCACTGAAAATTCAAAATTTCGACCACAAAGAAAATAATATTTTATTCGATATAAGATTTCGGCCAAAATTACCGAAATTTCGGCCCAAACTTTTTTTGACTTTTTTTAACAAAGGCACCCATTCAACCCACATATTTTCAATCCTACCCCCTCCTTTATGCTTTTTAACAAAGGCACCCATTAAAGCCACATAATTTCAATCCTACCCCCCTCCTGTATGCTTTTTTAATTATGGAAACCTCTATAGATTGGAGGGCTAGGATCAGCATATAGAAATGATTTTATGGGCACAACCTATTGATGTTGTGTTCCATCACATGGACGGTTTGGATCAACCTGTGATGTGGTCCGTACAGTTCTTTGTCGGCCTGTCCATCGCACGGGGTTTTCTACTAGTCTATGTACTACTTTATAGCTAGAGAAAAAAATTCTTTTCTTTTTTTCTGAGAATTACACGTTGGCATTACCTTTATACCATCAACCCCATTACTGCTATTCTAAAATCAATATGTATGTGAAATTATGCGAGGATAAAATCGTCTGTTAGACGTCCTCAAGGCTCTCTGACGTATCTCACCCTCTCTCTCTCCTTCCACGTGCCTCTCCCCAGCCAGAGAAAAAAGAGGATTTTTTTTCTTTTTTTCACTCACTCTCTCTCTCTCTCTCTGCCAAAATTCCCTCCCCTTCGCTTCCATCGTCTTCTCCAACTCCACGCCCACCACCATAACCCTTCCTTTTCCCCTTCCTATGCATAAAACCCTTAAAATTTTAGGAAAAATCCATCGTTTCGACACGTGCACTTTGGAGTCAAAACAGACAATTGACTCCCTCTCTCTCCATTTCTACCTTTGTCTTCTTCCCTCTCAAGCCACCCATCTTTAAAATGATTTTGGCTTTAGCAAATCATATACCTTTGTCTTAATCTCTCTCCATTTCTACCTTTGTCTTCCACTCAAGGGATCTAGGTCTTTTCTCTGCCGCTTCCATCTATTAAGCTCTGCACTCAGCCGCATCCATCTCTCGAGATAAATACGAGGATTAAGTTATTTTCTCTGCAAGGGATTTAGGTCTTTTCTTAGCGGCCCCCAATCTCTCTGGGTAAGTATGAGAAGTAGACAAATTTTTAGTGGTATGTTCATCTTGGGTTTGTGAGTATTGGGTGATATGTTCTTTTCTTCGTTTTTTGTATCTTCTTGAAACTCTAGCATAGATTTTATAATTTTACAGGCATATTTTCTCGGGAATACTTTTTATTTTATTTTATGGTTCATGGATAATTTTATTTGATGCACACCGGGTGTTTGATGGAATGCTTCAACAAGATATTGTTACATGGATTCGAATATTGCAGCAATATTTGTTAATGGATGTTTGGCACATTTGTTTTATTGGTTTTCGGAGTTGAATTCTGTGCAGCAATTGTTGTCAGCATCCTGCTTGCTTGCGAGGTTCTTTTTTATATGATGAAAGTTTTATCCTGAATATGATGTATGTTATTTAAAGTCATTGATGGGATCCACAAAGAGGCAAGGAAAAGGAGTGGTCTTGGTTGATTAGGGCACCTATTATTTGGTTCAGTTGTGATGGATTTTACACTTTTCATCTTTTGCAGTGATGGATATCAAATTGGGTATGTACTTAAATTAATCCATTTGGTTATTCTAAAGCCCTGTTCATTTTAGATTTTGACAACTGAATGTGAGTCCAGTTATCAGTTTTGAACTGACATTCACTTGTCAAAGTGATTTTGCAATGATTTTTTTGCATAGCATTTGAGTTGGATATGAATTGAATTAATGCATTTTGTTATTTTAAGAAATGTTATATGTTAGGTTTTCCAATGAATGGTCCTGACAAATTGATTCGGGCTTCCCAGGATTTCCAATGGAAGAAGTCCTCTTTCTTTGCCCATTCTCTTTTCTAATGAGATGTAAATCTTAAAGGGGGGTCTTGCTGCATTTTCATGAGATTTCTTCTGCTTCATGGTATTAATTACGGGCGTCTAGATTCGGACCCAAATTGTTCATTACTTGGAATTATATTATTTTTGTGTAATCTTATTAGTATGTGGGGGCATTAAGTCCTCTGGAAGCCATTAGCTATATTTCCTTAAAACTATTGAAATCATTGTTTGCAATAATCATATTCAACCTCAAAACCATTTGCATTTAAGTGGGCTATTTAGCTATAAATTTAAAACGTGATTATCGATGTATATATTTTTTAAGCTTATAGCAACAAGGCAATGCCATGGTTTAAATAGCAACGTCTTTTTTATATCGATGCTTTACAATGCAACTTGACCATACCTGGAAAGAGGTGATAAAATGAATTCTACTACTGTTTTTTTTTTTTTTGGTAGGTAAGCTGGGATCGAACCTGCAACCTAAGGTTGAGATAGGAAACCTCAACCTTTGAGCTACAGGCCCAACCTCATTTCTACTACTGGTCATTGATTCCTTTTAATATAGATGGCCATATAGTTAGAAACATCTACAGATGCATGGCTAAATGCATGTGATCTCTGAAATTGTTCAGTAGCTCGGCCCTAGGTATGTTGTTCTCATTTTAATTGTATCAGTCTGACACACACATGCACAAATGTGTGCATTCTAGGACATAGGTGACAAAGTAATTTCTACTTTTTGTTGTTTGATTAAGTTTAATGTAGGTCGACATATTGATTCAGTTGATTCAATTTTGAGTTTTTGCCTTTAGTTGTAATGTACTTATCTTTTTCGTTTAGCTGGTTTTTGTTCATATTAGTAGGTGAGCCTGAAGCATGGTTTTCTAATTTTTTTAGGATTGATTTAGATTGATGTTGTGTTCTTATTCTGTTATTAATTACATCCTTTTTGAGTAGTAGGTTTCACGGCAGTTTCATTATTGTATTATAATATATACACCTACAAAATGTTCGTGGGCAGTTGAATTTTTTACTTTCATTTGTTTAGATATATTGAGCTTTCACATGTAGATTTTTTCAGATCAATTTCTTATAGTTTTTTAATTATTTGATTGAAAACTTATTTTCAGAATTATTTTTTCAATTTGGAGCTGGTTTTCACATATCCACGGGATCGGCCGGCGATGTTTTATCTAGGGTTTTGTTTTTGGGAAAACTTCTTTATCTTACTCGGTGAGTAGCCTTTGGATTATTCTAAAACAAATGAAATCCTTTCCTTTAGACTACCCTCATTACCCTTTTACCATCAGCCCCTTTGCTGATATTCTAACATCTACATCTATGACAAATTATACAAGGGTAATATGGTCACTTTAAGGACCTTATCTCTATCTCAAGGCTCTCTCTCTCTCTCTCTCTCTCTCTCTCTCTTCCACATGCCTCTCCCACGCCTCAATCTCTCTCTCCCATTCCACCCTCTCTTTTAAGATATTTTCCTAGGGTTTTATCCTCTAACCATCTTCATTCTTTCCCATCCAAATATTAAGCATTGAAGGATTTGGTTTGACATGGCGAAATATAGATGGATGTATAGGATATCTTCACCAGAATGATTGCATCCTTTCGTGTTATAAGAAATTTTCATATTTATACAAAAATTCATTATGTTATGTTACTGATTATGACATATTGGAAATATGTTTTAATACGTATTATTATTATTATTGTTATTCATATTCATTTTTTTTTCTTTCTAAATCGTTTAAATTCATTTTTTTATAATTACATACATTTTATTTATCTCCCGATGCTCTGGGGTTTCTTACTAGTCTACTACAATATAGGCGGAGGAAAAAAAAATTCTTTTCTTTTTATCTGGGATTTACACGTCAGCATTACTCTTTTACCATTAACCCCTTTGCAGATATCTAACATCTATCTCTATGATTCACACTAATATTAGTAGTCATGGAGGGGGAGACTTTAGGAATCTATCTTACTGCTATTATTAAGCTTCTAACCCACATATGTTAAGGGTAAAATTGTTAAAGAATCTTTTTTTTTTAAATTATTAAAGACCCAGGGATCCTGGTAATTAACAAAATCTGTGGGGTATTCTAGTGCATTTGTCTTTTTATGCAGGGGTATCTAGTAGTTTTCCCTATCTTTTAAGCTGTTGATTTGATTCTTTTCTTGCCTTACTGTTTGTTCAAACGGCTGCAGGCCCCATCTATGTGATTATTTAACACTGTCCCAAGGGCACAGGAAGATGTGTATGCTCGTTTTTTAAGCTATGCAGATTTGACTATGGAGATTCTCATTCCCCTCTATCCAATCATTTTCCTCCGCTCTTCCAGCAGAAGACATCTATTATTCCGCTTAAAAATAAACATAATTTTGAGTCCAGTGGTTGGTTCAGGGCTTACAATTGGTTGTCATGATCTGAAACGAACGGGGCCCAAGTACAATAAACAGATGTTAGCTCACCTATGAAAAAAATGTAGAAACCATATACACTACCACGAATGATCCTGTACCTAAGGCCCTGTTTGGATTGCAAGAATTACCAAGAAAAGTATGAGAATGAAATTTTTTTATCACGAACAAACATTAGCGAAATGATACATTCACACCCCCTTTTCTTTCCCACCACACCATTTAGTGTAAAAAGAGTAGCCATAAATAAATTAGAGAGGGTGGCCCAGGGAAGAAAAGGGGCAAAAATGTCATTTCTCTAAACAGTACCATGTCTTCCTAGCATGTAATAGTGCCAATTACATGGCACTATTATTTTGCTTCCTTGCCTAGAGTCAAGATCTTTGTCATCATTCGTGCAATGGTCCTTACCATAGACGTGCTATGTTTTATTACTTGCTCATCCAAAGAAGGGATTTGCTGGGTAATTACTTCGCAGAAAGCCATGTAGCGGCTCACTTTTGCAGGAGGGAACAGCCACACATGCTCACTTTTTAGTAGATTTTGTCTTGTTCAATTAATTCATCTGAGGGGGTTGTTCTCTACTGCAAAAAGGTGTACTGTGAAATGGCTTTCTCCAAAATTTCCTAGCAAATCCCTTGTTTGTGTGCAGCTGCACAGATAAGCTATTTGTACATGGCTGCACAAACCATAGTGGGGCTCACATTTTTCGGGGATCCCAAAGCATTCATTTGGAAGGCCCTTCCATGGATAGTGTGTACCAAATATCAGCCCTATAGGATCATCCTAACTTAATCAAAGTTCGAGGGGAAAATGGACAGGCACTGTTTTTGCCCATTTTTTTCCCTCCACAAATGGCTGGGTTAGGATGATCCTAAAGGTCTGATTTTTGGTATACACCCTATCCATGGAAGGGCCTTCCAAATGAATGCTTTGGATCCCCCAAAAAATGTGCCCCCCCCCCCCCCCCCCCCCTCATGGTTTGTGCAGCCATGCACAGATAGCTTATTTGTGCAGCTGCACACAAACCATTTCCTCTTTTGTAAATATATAAGTTTTAGGAATTTTTTTGTCAAGATACTTTAGGTTAGGGGATATTTTAAAATCATCCCAAATTATTTTATACAAGTGACCTCTTAATTTTAATACAGCTAAAAATGACCATGCACCTGAATAATTCTTTAACCTGGAATCATAGTTTAAAAGCGCACTATAAATACCATTTCTTAAAGATAGTTGAAGTCCCTTGATTGTTGGACTTAAGTAGGGCTGCAACTCGAGCCGGGTTTTACCCCGACCCGCATCGACCCGACCCGACCCGAGTTACATAAGTTATAGTATGTATATTTTTTTCTATTGTTAGTTAAAAGTTAAAGGGATAATCACATTTACACCCCATCTAGTTTCTGACACATCCACTTCCACCCCTATAGTTTAAAACGTGACAAATACACCTTTGTAGTTTCAATTTGTTTAAGGTAGGCCCCCTTAGCTGAAGGTTCGTCCATAGATTGAAGGGTTAGGATGATCCGATAGAGATGATTTTTTGGGCACACCCTAACTATGTCAGGACCCATCAAATGAACGCTTTGGATCATCCAAACAATGTGGGCCCACATTATTTGGATGATTTTTTGGTAGTGTTTGGATTCGGGTAGGGGCCCACATTATTTGGATGATCGAAAGCGTTCATTTGATGGGTCCTGACATAGATATGGTGTGCACAAAAAATCAGCTCCATTGGATCATCCTAACCCTTCAATCTATGGACGATCCTTCAGCTGAGGGGGCAAACCTTAAACAAATTGAAACTACAGGGGTGTATTTGTCACGTTTTAAACTATAGGGGTGGAAGTGGATGTGTCAGAAACTAGAGGGGGTGTAAATGTAATTATCCCAAAGTTAAAAGTGAAAACCCACGCACCCACTGTTACTGTATGTGAGTGTAATTTCTGCTTCTATGAGTTGAGTTGATTCAGCATTGTTTGATTGTAATTACAACATTGTTTGATTACAGCATTATTTGATTCAAGTGTGATGTGAGTGTAATTACATCATTGTTTGATTCAAGTGTAATGTGAGTGTAATTTCTGCTTCTATGAGTTGAGTTGCCTTGCCAAACAAGAATTTTCCTTAAAAATTTGCGTCAACGTGAAAAAACCCGACCCGACCCGAACCGACCCGAGATTTATCATGGGTAGGGCCGGGTTTGGGAATCGTGGGTTTTCCGAAAAAAAAACCCGACCCGAGATATTTCTCGGGTAGGGTTGGGTTCTCCAAAACCCGACCCGCCCGACCCGAGTTGCAGCCCTAGACTTAAGCCCAATAAGGGCTTATTTGGAATATTATTTAAACTAGAGGGACATTATGGTCTTTCTATAGTTAAAGCATATCTCCAAGTGCAACCACTACAAGAAAAAGGGTTTTCCCCGGCGTTCTAGAACGCCGCTAAAATATGGCCTATCCGCCGGTGATAACTTTACCGGCGGATATCCGGCGGTCATACAACCGCCGGTGACGATACTGTGGGGAAAGATATTGCCGGCGGTTTTAGCCTACCGCCGGCGAATAACAGATATTCCCGGCGGTTATAACCGCCGGCCAATTTCGGAGAAAAGTTTTACATGGAATTTTGTGCCGGCGGTTTAAGAACGCCGGGGAAAAGGCTAACTAAGTGCCGGCGGTGAATAACCGCCGGTAATAGTTTTATCCGGTTCGGATTTAATTGTTTTGAAGGCGGTTTAAATGAGAATATACCGGCGTTCAGGACCGCCGGTAAATGTTTTTTTTTTTTTTTTTTTAAAAGAGGGTTATTGTTCTTCATTCCCTTCATGGGTACATATATACCTGATAACAAATTATCATTTAACAGATTATCCACATCAAAGACAAGTAGAACTACACATCTAATAACATCACTTCTCTTTCTTATGTTCATCCCTCCATGTAACCCTGCGTCCCACAAGTCTTATTCGATTTTAAGTTCTCCACATACTCTTCCTCGAGTTGGTACTAGTTAAGCCAAAATTCGTTTTAGTTGCCAACTTAATATTCAAATCATTAACAACAAAGTAAAAAATGAAAAGAAGGGGAGTTTATAGTCACATAAATACATGAGTATCTGACTTTGAATAGGGAACAAACTGAAAAATTATTGTTGTTGATTAGATTTAGAATGGAAAATATTCAAAGTTCATATCTCGTAGGAAATGCATATAGTCTCCCTTCATTTAAGAATAGCTTAGCGACCTCAATGCCAACCTGCGATGAGCAAAATAGCACTGTCAACCTCACAAATTTAAAATGGTAAATCATAACACGCAGCAGTGAATAAGGATATGCAAATAAAAATCATATCCATGAAATTTTAAGGAAAACTTAAAGGACAATAAACGAAAGGAATATATAGGACAAAATTTCTTGTAACCATATTATATTTCTAAAAACAAAGCCTGCCACTCAAAACAGCATGAACAGCATTCGTCATGATACAATGAGAGTAAAAATACAAAAAAATAAAAAAATCAACTCAAGTATTAAATTAAGCCAAAGAAATGACAGGTAATAAGATTTTTTTTCATCTTACGACAGGTAATAAGATTATAAGCTAACACAGTGCTTACGAAGGAAAACAAAACACAAAAAAACAGATCATGCATTTATTATGTTTCATTTCTTACTTGTAAAATACGATCCACATATGTTGGTGGTGACGAATTACATCTGTCACAGCAGCAAACAAATCGATATTTTTCCCACAATTCTGACTGCCTTATCGCCTGTAAATATAAATAGGAACTCACAAAAGATAAGCAATCATGAAATAAACTGAAGTAAAACTAATCATGCTACTGAAAAATGTAGCAGGATATCTTAGCAAACAACATCAATGGTCATGCTAGAGTGTACATCGACAAAGATCGAAAAACCTTTCTAAGAGATATTTTTTCTTGAAATGGTAATCAGATTTTATTGAAGAAAGCAAAAGAAAATAGCAATACAAAAATTATATGGGGGGCAGAGATTTCCCCTCAAATAACCCCTCTGATCTCTAATCATCCCATCTTTACCGGACAAACACAGGTTTCCAACAGAAGCATAATCAAAATTCAGCTTGGGAATGTTGGAACCAGAGGGTTTCCATCTCACTTTCATTTTGCCTTTAAACACTATAAAAAATTATCACCAACCATTTCCGATATAGATCTTGAACCAAACATCCCTTGAACCCCTCCCTTGTTATGGCCCACTAAAAATAGTACTTTTGATTCCACTAAATACCTTACTATTAGTGGATCTCTTGTTATAAAAAATTCTTCGGTTTCTATCCGCCAAATCATCCAAATGACCACAAAGGATTAATTGACCAAAGAATATGGCCTTTCGCACTCAATTGCCTAGTCCACAGGCAATCCAAGAGGTCCATATCATATTGAAGGAAAAACCAATGAAACCGAAACTCATGCCACTCAATACTCACAAACTCAATTTGAATGAATCGGTGGTTGGAAGACTCTTCTTCCTTCAATCAAAGGTCACACAGGTTTCCCAATTCGAAACTCCTATTTAATGGATATAGAGTGCTAATTTTTTGGTGCACAACTGTCCAACAAAATCTTTGGACCTTGGGCAGCACACAAGACTTCCAAATTTTCATCCATCTAAAAGACGGATGCTCCCCTTTCACCAAAACATTGAAACCGGTCAGATTAAGAAAATCCCATTAGGAAACGAGCTCCAAGTCTACAAATAAAAAATAGTAGAAAAGATGACAGAAAAGAGAACAAGCATAAACTAGGAATCAACGCTCTCTAGGAGGAAAATAGTCAAGCAACACCGTCGACTCTAGCTACACCCAAACGAGCGAGTAGATCCACATCGTAGTTGGCTAATCGCCAAACATGTCGAAACTCAATCGAGTGTCCCTCCGATACACCCAAGATCTACTCAAAAGCATTTGTAAACCTCTAATGGTAATTATTGTCACCTCTGATCAACTTGATAACATTGAGGGAATCTCCCTCAGTGATAATATGACACAATTGATCGTGCTCCAACAGCCTAACTCCATGAAGTAGCTCCTGAACCTCTTATCACACCTAGAGGTCCTGGATATGTACAAATTGTCTCTCTTTCGGCATTTTTTAACAAATTGCCAATCCCCGCCCGACCTAGGTTACCAAGACGAGAGCCATCAAAGTTCAATTTCAGTGTCGACGCATGTATTTTGCAACTAGTGGCCTACATGATAGTCCTAGTTGGGTGTTGCATGTGTATGAATCTGAGTCAACACTCAACCCACTATTTTTGTTAGCTTCTTCAAATGTCTACCCAATCTAACATGGTATACACATCAGCTGTGTTGCCCCTGAAATAAGACTTCCATTAAGTTTGTGGTAAGATAATGAACAAACTCCCAAGAACAATATTTCAAGAGGAAGATGGGTAGCAAGGACTAACAAAATATGCAAGTCTTATTGAAAAAAATCAAGAGTTACCATATAAGTCCAGATTAACTACTTATAGAAGTAAAAGAAAAACTAATTACAAACTCCTAGCATCTATATGTACCCATATCCTAGTGCATCAAATTCAAAATTCTACAAACTACCAGACTGTAATCATACTGTATTGCATAAAGATAGGTAAGAAATGGCAATGTACCTTAGGCTGCAACAAGTCAGCGTATGCAACACACTCCTCTTCCCCTTTCTTAATCGACTTTATACTTCGTATCATGACTTTCAGCCCATATTTACATGATCCTGCCTTAGATCGATAAAAAGACAAAAAAAAAAATACTTGGGTATCAAAAGGCTCTCCACCCAACTTGAATAGGACGATTTCTGCTTATCACAACCATCATAATCACCTCCACTACTCGAAGATGAGGTTTCTCGAACTGTATTTATCATACTTGAGATACCCCACATTGTCTCGCACTCATTCTTGAACTGTATTTATCATACTGACATGTAAATTTGCCCTGAAGCTTATGAATTAATGATAATTGCATTTTTTTTTTTTTTGCAACTGGGACAACCTGTAATTGCTAAATACAACCGTTTCTATTCAAGCTTGTGCACCACAGAGCTTGGAAGTATCAAATCTGATTATGAATGATCTGTTATCCAAGGATGAGCCTTGCAAAAACCAATTACATTCCAACTGTGAAATTAACCGCTTTCAGAAACTTTACGAATCCGTTCCATAACTACAGGAATATCACTTTCAGTCAATGTAGTAAAACAGAACCGAAACCATCCAGGTTCAATACAGTGACAAGCCGATCCCGGAGTAACATTGATTTTAGCTACATTCAACAGCTTATCCCGCAGCTCAAGCTCCCCCTTCTCACTATAAGAGCGAATGAACTTGCTCATATCTGCCCAACAGTAAAAGCCTCCATTACTCTCTGCGCACTTGATGCCTAACTGCTTCAACCCATCCACAAACAGGGAATACATTTTCCGTAACCTGCCCCTGGTTTCACGAATAAGTCCACATATGAATTCTGTATCAGAAAGCATAGAGATTAGCAAATGTTGCGTAGGAGCCGATATGGAGGAGAACCTTGCTAGCCTCGTAGCCGCAGCCACAACGTTTTCATTGTAAGAATAGATGGCTCCCACTCTAGAGCTGAAATTTTCTTTCACAAAGATGGTTTTTAACAGGTTGCATGATTCTTTTTTTTTCTGTCTGACAGTCACAAAAAAAAAGTAAAAGAAGACATAGATGACCCTACATATAAGCTAAGGAACAGGAAAGTGAGACCCAAAAACAGAGGACTTGACACTCCCTCCTTAGGTTTATGTGTTGGTGATAGAGCCTGCTCATGACGAAGATGGTAATTTACAACTTGCAACAACTCACATGTCCAAGGAAACTTCTCACCTTCATTCACATAATGCAACCAATGTTATGAACAAGCCTATCAATCAGCAATGATGATTTGGAAGAAAAAGAGGGTGGAGTGGAGGACTGAGATCCAAAAAGAGGGTGGAGTGGAGGACTGAGATATTTTTAGCCACTTCACCATTATCTCCACTTGTAATAACAGGTACTCTCAGTTCATCCAATTGCCAAATTTGCAAATGAGATGAAAAACAGTTCTCTCAATCAT
This sequence comes from Tasmannia lanceolata, assembly GCF_043159265.1. NCBI lineage: Eukaryota > Viridiplantae > Streptophyta > Magnoliopsida > Canellales > Winteraceae > Tasmannia > Tasmannia lanceolata. The sequence goes on along the minus strand of NW_027518680.1, from coordinate 47,303,969 downwards.
CTTAGTTGACAATTTAGGAGCAAACCCATATCAAATAAACTTTATAGAACAATTGAGCATCACCCAATTTGTGAATTGGGATGCCCAAAAGGTGTTGAGGTTCTAAATTCTCAAAATAAACTGAATGATGTAAATATTCTCACTGCTTAAGAATTGAGCTCACCTTTGTTGGATTTCACTTCAGGAGATAATGGCACCATCGATGGCCAAGGGGCTATGTGGTGGCAGAAATTCAAAAGTAACAAGCTGAAATATACACGCGGGTACCTAATCGAAATCATGTATTCTGATCAGATTCTGATATCTGATCTTACTCTGGTTAACTCCCCATCGTGGAATGTTCATCCTGTTTACAGCAGGTTTATTCTTCTCCTTCCACAATAATTTGATATTTATGAATGCCATTTTACTCATCTGCATCTTTCAATGAAGAAGCCATCTAAATCAAACCAGATTCATGTCAATTTGACACAATCTCTACCTCTTAGAAGAGAAGACAACTGCTCTAGATTGATCATTTCAGAAAAGATCGTTTTATTTGTTTCAAGTTTGTCTCCATGTGCTGATTAAGTTTGATAGTTGCAGCAATGTCATTGTCAAAGGCATCACTATTATTGCCCCACTTAGATCTCCAAATACTGATGGAATTAATCCAGGTTTGTCTAGTCCCTGAACTTCTAATTTTCAATCTAATGAATGTAATTAAAATGGGTAAAAGACACAGACTCATTCGGAGTGGTGCAATGCGCTGTGAACTTCAAATCTGTGAAGGCAACATAGCTAAACTGATAGATTCCACTAGTAGCGAAGTACGAAGAAATAAAATAAACAGATATGACTAGAACCAGTAAACAAGAGTAAACCATTCTTGTGTTCATGATCTGATTGTGTTTTCTGCCTTAATGTCAGATTCCTGCACCAATGTACGAATTGAAGACTGTTATATAGTTTCTGGGGATGACTGTGTTGCCATAAAAAGTGGCTGGGATGAATATGAGATTGCCGTTGGGATGCCGACCCAACATGTGATCATCAGGAGGCTCACCTGCACTTCACCCACCAGTGCCGTCATTGCTCTCGGCAGTGAGATGTCAGGTGGAATCATAGGACTGCCCACCATAACCTGTTAGCTGATGGGACTGCCCACCATAACCTGTTAGCTGATGGGCAATGTAGAAAAATATTTTCTGCAGATTCCTCCTTCCGGTTTGCGTACCAAAATCCTTTCTATTTCAACACATCCAATTTGCATACCTTCTCTAAGACTGTCAGCCAAACAAAATACTGCAGATTAAATTTGATGGTTGACTTCCACACCAATCTCCAAAAACAAAAAGCCACTGTCTCACCGAGGATGGTAAAGAAGGATCTCAGAGAATGGTCACTTTTGGGCTTCGACAGTTCGCACCTTACTATCTGCATTGACAATTGATGGGCCAAAGCCCTCCAACAATAATAAGTAATTGGGGGACACTGTTTGACTCTTGACTCATTAAGAATTCTACAAAACAGCGAGCCCCAAACCACTCTTCCACACTCTATTTTAATGGATGGACACGTCCACCTCCCTATCCTTGCAGCTAACAAGATTGAAGAGATTTACGAATGCATGGCGCAAAGGAACTTCTCCTAACCAAAGATGTCACAACAAGGATGGGAATGTAGGATCTCACAAAAAGTCACTTTGGGTTTTGCCAGTCTACACCCTACTATCTGAATTGACAATCAATGGGGTGATTTCCTCCAACAGGTAAGTAACTAGAGGACTCTATTGTCCTCTGAATCTTTAAGAATTCGACTAATCTAAATCTAACACTGCGAAAAAGCTCCTTCATAACTTGGCCCTCTTGCTGCCATGCTCCCTACACTTTATTATACTCTAAACTCATGACACCTCCCAACCTCCCCAACACATCTCATTTTTTGCTACAATAACTTTCATCCACTGCCATGCTCATGACACTGTTATTATCATGATATATATCAATGTGGGGGTGAGGGAGGCACCTAATATCAAATAAAAGCTCATGAAGCAATACAACTTCATTGTAAGCAAAAGACATGGCATCGGAATTGACTTCAATACTAGGTTTACCCATAATGGATTTTCTTTTTGCTCTTCCCCAAGATGAGAGAGTGTTAGTGTACGTAGGAAGGTTATTTTTGTATTTTATGTCATGCAAGATATTATTGTTGTTATTTTTGTCTATTTAACATATCAAATGATATAAACAAACAAGAAGAATGTCGGTTTCACACAATCAAACTAACTAAAATATTGCACGTGACTATGCACACCTTTTGCAGGATATTGTAGTTCTTTAGTACCGACATTCTTCTTGGTAGTAGCCGGTCCAATCCGCATCTACCTTGTAGAACATTACATCCCATTCATTTCAGTCATGGCACGCAAGCTCTACAACGAACTCCTGAAAAAAATTATGTGTGAATAAATAAAAAGAAGAAGACAAATAAGGCAATATTACATACAAAATTGATTGAATTGTACCTTCTCGAGCTTGTCCACATTTGTTGTTCAGTAATTAGGTATCTACTCAAAACCACCAAAGCCTCAAAGTTAAACAGTAACACCATAGCAATAAAATAGGCAAACGAGCAATATAATGCGCACAAGTTTTAATTCTAGATAAAGTAAGAGACCCATTATACGAAGAAGATATACAAAAGTCCATAAACGAGGAAACTTTACAAACTCAAAATGTCTATTACAATGCAACAAAAGGTATATAGTCTGAAAATCAACTATGAAACTGAAAAACAATCAAAACATATAGTAGAGGTCGGCCTCAAGCAGTATGAGCTGGTCTAATCTGCAAGAAGAAATCAAACAAAAAAATATTAAAATAAATTAGAAACACCAAGTTAATAGCAGCAAAAATAAGGAGTGGTAAAATTTTCATTGGTCATTTACTTACAAGAAAGGACTACCAAGCAACTGGTGCTCCCGCTGCATCTCCAATAGTCTTGAGGTATAGGGATGGCTTTAGCAAAGGTTCCTCCGGCTCAAATACGACATCGATTTGGACCACGGAGTATCCAAGTCCAATCGGCAAATCATCAACCTCATCATTCGGATCTCTGCTCAAAAAAATGCCCCTTGCCACTTGAACTCCCTTTCGTATTTTACTCAATAAAACAACCTTATCAACATTATAAGAAACAAAATTAATGACTTATGTAGATGATCGAAATATCAAGTCAGAATTTACATAATGGATTTATACCTCGTCTGAGGAGGGTGATCGTAATCCATGACTGCCAGAAGAGGAAGGTGCATTAGCTCGCGACTGCAAACCATCTTCGGGAGTATGCTAAGAAAGATAGTGTAATAAATGTATGAAATGGAAAATTTATGTATTAATCGTAAGGGACATAGTGAAAAACTTACGTAGTTGGGGCTGACGCCCTGGAGGTGGGTTAAGATCTGCGACATTTGTTGTTTCACTTGTGTCAGCTCCTCTGCCATAATTGCATTCACCTGTTCTAATTGGGCCATTTTCGTGTTAAGATGCAAACTATTTCCTCGGGGTTGAGGAGGCCTAGTTGCAGTGCCCAATGTTGTAGAGGGAGTAGCAAAAAACCCAAGCATATGCACCCTACCACGTGTCTCTTCGCCCATTAACTGGCCAAAGAGGTCATCTCTGGAAGGGATCCCGCTCGATTCAGGTTCGGGATTCTGCTCCTGACGCTCTTTGATTTTTGCCTTGAAAAATATGAGGGAAAATAATGACAAGTTATATAAAGTTGTTGACCTAAGTAACAAATTATGTAAAACATACCATAATCTCCTTGGATTTAGGATCTGCAGCCTCCCCGTCTTTTTTCGTATGGGTAATCACAAACGTATCCGCACGGCTCGGCATTTTCTTCTTAGCTTTGAACTGTACTCATTTCAATAATGACAGCAAGTGATCAATATAAAAAAGAGATAGTAAATCAACATAAAAGGTTGCTGAAATTACCTCCATCTTGGTCACTCTTGCATAGCTCCGCGAACCGGCAGTGTGTGCTATCGTTTGTTGGGCTCGGTTTGCCTTATTTGTTGCGCAAAGTTTCTGCAGTGTGAAAACAATAAATATATATATAACTATAATAATTTAAAGGAGAGAATAATACAGGAGGTAATATTGCTCCCTGCCCTTCAGGAGAGTTCTAAAAGTCGCATAGAATTTGATATTCTGACGGGATCACGCTTCCAGGTGGTGGTGGTTCATTTTCGAGGAAGTATTTAGTCCTCAGGGTTGACTTCCATTCCCGCCATTTCTTCCCAAGGTCTGCTATAACATACGGCTTGTTGTCTTCAGGAACGTCATATTTAGTCTGTATTACATGTCAAGTGAAATATAAGTATCATTAGGTTAGAATAATAAAAGTAAATGTAGACATATATACAGATTCAACAACGTTTACCTTGACAATTGCCCACATATCTTCTTTTTTGTCAAGTGGAACCCTCCTCCAGTCCCTATATGAGATAGGACATTTTTCACCTGTCCTCGCAATATTTCCGAGGAAACTTTCGAAAGGATTTGTATTTTCTGAATCTGGCTGCCCAATTTGGTTGAATTCAACTGGTTCCGGAGGTCCTTGTCGGCCCCAAGTCTTTTTGCAACGTGTAGGCCCTCTTTTCCTCTTCGATGAGGAGGCACTGGACCGGTTAGGATGCTCCTCCTGAGATTGGTCAGTGAGAGGCTCCTCTTCAGACTGAACATCCGTACGCTCAAAGTCATGTGAATGGGATGGAGCCTGACTCTCTCTAGGCATTTTTTTAAATGTATAAGATAACCTGTAACTTGAAACAATACATAGAAAGAGATATCATAAATTCAAAATTTAATCAACCTTTCAGACCAAGGAGAAAAAATCAAGAACATAATCTAAACAGTAAGGGACAGCATATAAGCTGTAACCCCAGTATTCATACCGTTAAAGGATATAGGTTAGCTAGAATTATACATCATGGGTCAACAGAAAATGGGAAAAAGGTGTATAATCTGAAGTGAACAGACCATAAATGGGTATGTGGGCAAGGATTGGAGTTGTGAAATTGGAGTCTATATTCTTGGTTGAGATGAGGAACGACTTCAAGAATAATGATATCCTAGCTTGGTAATCCATGCTTATAAATGGGTATGTGGGCAAGGATTGTCTGATTAGAACAATCTTGGGTCAATGGGTAATCCAAAGTGGAGCCCACCTGATGGGAGTATGATGCCAACAGTTCGGGTAAAATCCAACTACTGCATTCACGTATGCACACGGACATTTATACTTACTTGAATATAAGCTTTTGGAGTGACTGGTCATTTCGCACCTTCCACCTCTAGAGAGACATCCGTCTAATCATGAACGATGTTCGAGGCCAAAGGAAAATCTTAAGTTTCAGGGTATTAAACTAGTACTCATTCAGAAGATCAATATTACACTAGCATGACACTTGTCATCAATATGACACTGGCATGTCACTTCCAATGGTAGAACAATTGAATCTAGTAGCTAAGAATCAAGAATCAAATGAAACAAGTCAGTAAAGAGCTGAAGATAAGACAAATTATTACATGGCATTTCTACAAATTCATTTATCAGCAAGTGTCAATTTTCATATGCAGATAATTAAATTCAGCATCAATAACCAGCCAATCAAGACTCGCACATATAAATAAAGTAACAAAACGTCAATAACAAAACTCACTTGTGTAACAAACTACAACGAAAACATGCTAGAATAAAAAATATAAAAAAAAACATCACATGACATTCAGAAAATTCAACTCGTACGGGCTGTTTGGATACAAGAATTTTTATAATATAGGATTGTAAAATCTTGCATTGTACAGGCTAAAACCTGAATTTTATAAGATATAACCCAATAAGCTAAAATCTCGATTGTTCATTTCAGGATTATAAAATAAGGGTTTTAGCTTACAAAGTCCAGGTTTTAGCTTCTAAAATACAGGATTTTACAATCCAAAATTATAAAAATCCATGTATACAATCTCTAAAGATTTTAAACACTATCCAAAATAAAAGAACAGAATAAAAGAGGATGAAAAGCACATGTCGGGAAAAAGAGAAACCAACTCAAAAGGCGATAGAATATATCCAAGCTCTTCAAAGAATAGAACCCTAATCTTCAAAGAAAAAAACATTGGAAACAAAAAGATTCTTCAGGTTAGTAGATTTCTGAAGAAGAAAAATCATTTCATACGAAGGAAAAAATTAAATAAATATGAGAAAAAACACATATCTTTCGCATGGAATTTCAAAACTAGAAGCAAGAGGGATTGCACATTATGTAAAAAATCAAACCCTAACCCCATTCCAATTGAGAGACGGGTCATCTCTCAACCAATCTGCTGAGATTGTTTACAAAACCCCCAAAATAAGATGAAAACCCCCAAAAAACCCTTACATTCTGATGAAAAACCATGAATAAATAGGTATTTTAGATAGGTTAGAAAGGAACGAGCAAAAAGGAAATAAAAAAGAATTTTAGGGCTGAAAATCAACTACCTCTTGGTATCTTTGTGAGGTGAGAGAGATCAGACCCTTCTCTTCTTCTCCAATCTCCAAAACCCTAAACAAATTTATCCTTATCTTCTTCAAGCCCTCTTTCCCACCCTTTGCAAAACCCTAAAACGATATCCAAAAAACCGTTATTACAACCAAACAAAAACCAAACGTAATAGGGAGAAGATGTGGAGGCAAAAGGGGAAATACAGAGCAGAGCTGGAGGAAAACGAAAACGAAGTCACCTACCTTCGTTGAAAGGAGACTGGATTAAGCGGCGAGAGATCGAGCTGCAAGGAAAAAAGGGAGGGAAACAGGGGTTGGCGCGCGAGGAGGAAAATGCCCAAATAGATGAAGATGTGGAAGGAAATAGGGCGGGTTTTCACGCGGGAAAGGGAAAATGGGGATCGTGGGTTTTTATAGATCAAGTATTCCCGGCGGTTTTACTTATTACCGCCGGTGAATAACATATATTGCCGACGGTCATGGCTGTCGGGAATATTATGCCATGGTTAAAAAAAAAAGCTTAGGATGTTATCAATATTTCCGGCGTTTTTTCCGGAACCGCCAGTGAAATTTGGGTATTGGCCGACGGATATTACGACCGCCGGGAAATATCCGCCGGTAATACCCCTTTTTCTTGTAGTGAACCCTAATCTTTGGCAACCGGAGAACAACACAAAATAGAGGAAAACTGAGGAGAAATTCGCAGGAAATAGGGTTTTTGCACAGCAGTGATCAAAACGACGATCGGAAGTCGATCCATGGTCCGATTGAACAGATTTTGAACATCAGGTTCGTGACTTCCTGATCTACATTCTGAAGGGTTGGATTGTGATTTGGAGTTCTCTAAATCAGGTTACTCGGTCTTTTACAGACTGCAGTTTTTGGGTGAGATCTTCACCATTTTCTTCATTTTTTCTTTTTTGTTGGAGTTGATATTATTGCTCTATCGTCACTCATATTTGTGGATTCAATTGTTGTTGGAATAGGGGATGTTTATCCCATTAATGATGTTGAGAATTAGGTTTTGTACCTAAAGTATTATAGTGAAGATTTAGGTGGACTCCGAGAAAGGTACCGTGGTTTCTATCCTTCACGTTGAAGAAGATTTCCACATAAAAATTCTCTTGCATTGATTGTGGTTGTTTAGTGGTACTTAATTTGTGGTTCTTATATTTCCATTGTTTGTGTTCAATCGTTTCCTCGCAGGTTCAGTCAAAGCGGGAAAAGGGTTTTTTCCCAACATAGTGGTATCAGAGGGTCCATGTTTTTTTTGCACACAAGGTGTTTGTGATATTGCTTGAGAAAAGCAAGGTTGTCATCGACTTTGATTGAACGATGAAACTGAATTTGAATAGAATGATCAGCTTCAATGAAGGAATTATCATGTTTGGAGGGGGAAGACCTTCTATATGTGAAGCGTTGGCATCTATCGGTGTTCGGCGATACAAAACCTGACGACATGACCGATGCCGATTGGAGTCTGGAACACAAAATTGTGTGGGTTCATTCGACAATTTGTGGATGATAATGTTTTGAATCACATTAGTAAAGAATTACATCAACAAAATATACTTGATAAAACAATTTATGGGGTTGAAATATATCTGATCACTTGAATGAGTTTCAAGGAGTGATAGACCAACTTTCAACCATTAATATTAAATTTGAAGATGAGGTACAAGGGCTTTGGTTGCTTGGTATTCTACCAGACTCGTAGGAGACATTTCGTACGTCATTGAGTAATTCTGTATCTGACGGTATTTTTTTTAAAAAGATGACAAGGATATATTAAAAACATACGAAGAATACATGCATGGGGACCAGTAGTCCCCCAAGTATTACAATGTACGAAGAAGTGGAACAATCCAGGTCAAAAGAAAAACAAGAAAGGACAACTATGAAACCAACGATTGACCCTCCCAACTTCTTCTAGATCCACCAAGAAACAGCTCTGAAATCCTCGAAACCCAACCACCTTCCAAAATGTTCTTTCCTTCTCCATTCATTGGAAATTTAGTCACCCTTGAAAGATTCCAATTTTTTTTGTTAAATCCATTGCGATCTTTCGCCGAAGATCTTGATAACCATTGAAGCCACTATTTCTTTAGGAAACTTCTGCTTCACCTATCCTCAAAATGGCCCCCCCTTTCAGCTGCACACTTGCCCATTGCCTTTAGCAAAATACCTCCAATCCAAGGCTCCTAAAGACAAACCTTCCAGCATCCTGATGTGTACTTTCCTAAGCCTGTACATCCTACTATCGAGCTTCATGATGCTCTCCTTAAGGTGAGCACTTATGTAAGTCCAACAAAAGTCTTTCCATCTCATATGCAAAATCCTCCTCGTCGAGATTAAAAGCCGGGGCTTCCTCGACATTTGGGTCCACTACTTCAGGTGCTTTATTCAGTTTTATCATAGCCTCCAGTTTCTTAATTCCCGACTCCCTATCTTCTTCCCATCGTGATCGCCTCAAGGTCTTTTCATCCTCCAAGACCTTGGTGAAGAAGGGGTGCTTGTGCATCGGTGAGTGGGTTTCTTTAACATTATGCAACCCAGTTACACTAAAGAATATTTCCGGCCTCCTGTTAGCCGCTTCTTTGAAGAGCTTCCACTGTCTCTTCAAGAAGTCCCTAATGACTTCTCTCGATGTTGGCACTAATTTAGAAGCCAACTCTTCATTATAAACCATCGCCTTTACCCTTCTTAAAGTTTCCTCTATCTCAGGTAACTCCATAGTATACTTCCTCTTCCGACCCGCCACCATAATACTCGTGGAAGAGGACTAGGAGGAGGTATCATTCAAGTTTTCCATCTGATTTTTTCGATTGTTTTCTTTTCCTCTACTCTTGCTGTTTACAAGGAAATCGAGGAGACGAGAATTCCTTATTTTGTATACCACCGCCATGAAGGGACCTATGGCCAAGGGCCTGGTGTCCATACCGACGCTCCTCTTGGCGTACAAAAACTCTTCATGCCATAAATGGGCATTAATGACACCGTATTACTCATTGACATCCATCCTAACTCGAGGAAGCCTTTTTGACTTCCCATGATGAAGAAAACTTTCAAGAGATGAATGCTTGAAATAATTTTTTTTAAATGCTTTAAATGCTTATCCCAAAACGAAAATCCCTGTCCTTTCTTTCTTTAAATAAAAAAATCATTCCTTCGTGAGATCTGCCTTAAATGCTTATCCACACTGCCAATAAATAGTATATGTACCTTCCTCGAAGCCCACCCCAATCCCAAGAACCGTCATCCATGGGATTGGGGGGTCCCAAATAGTCTTCATCCACAAGCAACACATACCTTGGGGGTTTGAGAAACCCATCCAGAATTCACAAGGATCGCAACAGTATTTTTCTTTTTATTCTTCAGCCCTTCGAAAGGAAATTTATTGGAAGCATCCATAAATTTCATAGGTAATTTTCCTCAAGCGAACCCCTATGATGGCTGGGCCCCTCCACTTTAGATTTTTGCCTCCATGCAAAGTTAGATTTCAGCTTTCGAGGTCTGGGCTTTGACCTAAAAGATATCCCAGAAGAAGATAGCCCAGAAATCCCATATTTAGAGACTCCCAAACCTTTCCTTGATTTCGCGAGCATGTCCTTCCGGGTCAACTGGCGTGCAAAGTTAGCACTCCTAGCACGTCTAGGTGGATGATAAGGACCCTTCAACCTGAAACCTTCCTCAGTGGGATCCGGTACAATGGGTAAATGGTGATCTTGTATGGGTTGAGAGTTTGATGATCCCAAGGCACCTCGATCAATCACATGAGGGATCAGAACGGGGGGAGGAAATTATTCCTGCCTATTTCCTGACACTACAGATAGAGAGTGAAATTTGAAATTTGAATTCAAAGGAGCGGGCCCCAGGGGATCAATGGCTCTCCTTCGCTGATTATCTAGAGGTTGTAGAAAAGGCCTCATCACCGTCGCCGATGGCTGTCTTTTCAAAACCGGAGATTCCTTCCCCGGGGAAGGTGGTAGCCCCGAACAGTGGCTAGGCTCAGAAGGAGCAAAGTTGGAACCCAGATGTGATTTTTGGACTTCAATTCTGACTGTGAAATATTGGCCCGAGATCCAAATTTGGGTAAGGGAGGGGGGTAACTTCCACCATGGAGTAAGAATTTTAGCAGACACAAAACTCATACATTGGTTATGACTCCCTTCCATTTTTACCTCCAGAACTCCGCCAAATATATTTCCTATGGCTTCAACCATTGAGGTAGCCCAGACGTGAAGTGGGATGCCATAGAAATTAACCCAGAAAGCTTTTGTGCCTTGAACATATTCATAGCTCCAAGTGGATAAAGAGTGCAATTGACTTCCCCTTACCTCGGTACCTTTAGCCAGGGTCTCTATAGCCTCCTCCTCTGAATCAAACATAAATAAAACTTCGTCTCTTGATAAGATACACATACAAGGAAGGGAGGCAGTATCCCAAACTCCTTTAGCCCACAACCAAAGATCATTAAGGGCCCCAGAAGTCTCCTTCCTCCTTCCTATCAAGCAGGCTTTTAGGGTATCCAACCTCGTTTCCACCTCCTTACCCGAAATGGATAAAAGCGGAGAACCACCCTCGATCGATGAGGAGATTGTCCCAAAGTCTGGCTAGCGGTCAGCTTCTTTACTAACCAAGGGGGCTTCCGAGATGGTGTGGTTTGCATCAGAGGTTGAAGTACCTTCCTTCTGTCCAAATGGCACCTTCGACATCTGCCCTGCCATCTGAAATTAAGATAGTCGCAAGATAAACAACCCCAGTCTCCAGGCTTTCGGATTGATTTTCCCTTACTTCTTGCTTTCCACAAACCCTTCTTTAGAGATGGGGTAACTCCAGATAGGTGATCCCGTTTGTTCTGCTTACACCATCGACAATAACTCCGCCACTTGAAATTGCACTAAGCACAAGAGAAGAAGAACCAATCCCCCACCCGCCTTACCATTCCAACTCAACTTGCTTCTGATGGTTTTGTCACCATGGATTTTCTTAAGAGTGGCATTTTGAATGAGGAAATGAGAAGAAAAACTCAAGGTTCTTCGTCCCATTCCGAAGCTTTGGTTGCTGAAAGAAGGGGGAGAAGTCAAAGTAGAGGTCCAAAAGGTAAACACAAGAGCTAAAGTAAGTCATGGTCATGGAAAAAGAATGTAGTGCTATGAGTGTGGCAAGAGGGATCATATTAAGAAAAATTGTTTCCAGCTGAAAAGAGAGAAGAAAAATGGTAGTGACAACAATAAGAAGAAGGATCATAATGACGATGATCGCCTCACCACCGCCACTAAGGAACTTGTTATTGTGTGTTATGATAATAATGTGAATTTTGCATGCAATGAGACGAGTTGGGTCATTAATAGTGGAGCTTCGCTTCATATCACATCAAATGAGTTCTTTACTTCCTACACATCAGGAAACTTTGGCACATTGAAGATGGGCAATGATGGCTTGGCCAAAGTTGTAGGTGTGGGAGATGTGTGTTTGGAGGCAAATAATGGAACAAAGCTGGTTCTCAGAGATGTCAGGTATGTACCAGATATTCGTTTGAATTTGATTTCAACTGGGAAACTCGATGATGAAGGGTTTTGCAATACCTTTGATAATGGACAAAGGAAAGTCACCAAAGGGTCATTAGTTGTGGCTAGAGAAAAGAAAGAGTCTTATTTATATTTGTTGCAGGCCAAGATTTCCAAGGGTATCTGTAATGTCGAAGAAAATGGGAATGCAACTGAGTTGTGGCACAATTGACTAAGTCACATGAGCGAGAAAAGTACGGGCTTATTGGCTAAGAAGAATTTACTCTCTGGAGTGAAGAATGCAAAACTTGTGAAAAGTCCTCATTGCTTGGCTGGGAAACAAAGAAGAGTTTCATTTCAAAGTCACCCTCCTTCGAGAAAATCAGATTTATTAGAATTGGAACATTCAGATGTTTGTGGTCCAATAAAACCGGTAACACTTGGTAGTGCTTCTTACTTTGTGACCTTCATTGATTACCATTCTAGGAAACTTTGGGCCTATGCCTTAAAGATGAAGGACCAAGTGTTGGATGTATTCAAGCAGTTTCAGACTTCAATAGAGAGACAGACAAGAAAGAAGTTGTAATGCATCCGGTCAGACAATGGTGGTGATTACATCAGACCATTTGATGAGTACTGCAGACAGCATGGTATTCGACATCAGAAGACACCTTAAAAAAGTTGAACGGTATAGCAGAAAGAATGAACCGAACATTGGTTGAGAGAGTCGGATGCTTGATTTCAGATGCTAAATTGCCAAAATTCTTTTGGGGTGAGGCTTTAAGTACAGTGGCACATGTTATCAATTTATCCCCCATTGTTTCTTTAGATGGTGGTGTGCCTGACAGAGTTTGGTTTGGCAAGGATATCTCCTATAACCATCTAAGAATATTTGGCTGCAAAGCATTTTTTCATGTTCTAAGGGATGAGAGGTCCAAGTTGGATATCAAGACGTGAGAATGCATCTTTCTTGGTTATGGTTCTGATGAGTTCGGCTACAGACACACCGGTATCTGAACACCAACCACCCATTTCGGAGCGGGACGAAATGGGGGAACAAGACAAAGACCACGCACTTCTTTATGATCTAGTTGAGAAGAAAATTGTGAGGAGTTGGGATGTTGTTTTTATTGAGAATCAGACCATAATGGATATTGAGAAAACAGAGAAGACAGTATCCTGAGATTATGATATGTGGGTTGATGTTGACTCAGCCTCATCCACCGAGTTGCAGACAGTTGCAAGATCAGGTTGAAAACAATACTCAGTATGATGTTCAGGATCAGATTTCATAACAGATTCAGGATCAGACTCAGAATGACCAGCAGAGTGTAGATGACAGTAATACTTAGGCAAATGGTGTCGTTGATGTTCAGCAGCATGTACCTGCAGTTCCACCAGCTACCGCTTTCAGGTGGTCTACCAGAGACCACCATCCAACTGTTAGATACTCTCCCGAGGAGTATGTGCTAGTGACAGATGCAGATGAGCCTGAAAGGTTTAAAGAAGCGATGGAGGATGCGAACAAGAAATGATAGGTTGATGCGATGCAAGATGAGTTGAAGTCGTTGCATGAAAATCACACCTTTGAGTTGGTGACATTGCCTGAGGGCAAGAGACCTTTGAAGAATCGATGGATTTATAGTTTGAAGGATGATGAGAATACTTCACATCCTCGATACAAAGCTAGGCTGGTCGTTAAGAGTTTCAGTCAGAAAAAGGGAATTGACTATGATGAGATCTTCTCACCCGTTGTGAAAATGTCTTCAATCCGGGTTGTTTTAGGTTTGGCAGCTAGTCTTGATCTTAAGATTGAGCAAATGGATGTCAAGACCACTTTCCTTCATGGTAATTGGGATGAAGATATATACATGGAACAGCCAGAGGGTTTCAAAGTGAAAGGAAAAGATACTATGTTTGAAAGCTAAAGATGAGCTTATATGGGCTGAAGCAAGTAGCAAGCTCCGAGACAATGGTATACAAAGTTTGAGTCTTTTATGGGGGAGCAAGCCTATAAAAAGACCACTTCTAATCGTTGTGTTTTTGTGCAAAAGTTCTCTGAAAATGATTTCATCATTGTACTGCTCTATGTGGATGACATGCTTATAGTTGGCCAGAATGTTTCGAGGATTGAAAAGTTGAAGCGAGTTTTGAGCAAGTTGTTTTCAATGAAAGACTTGGGGCCGGCTAAGCAAATTCTTGGTATGAGGATAGTTGTGACAGAAAGGCCAAGAGGTTATGGTTGTCTCAAGAGAAGTACATAGAAAAAGTGCTTCAAAGGTTCAAAATGGATAAAGCTAAAGTGGTGAGCACACCTCTTGCTGCACACTTCAAGCTTAGTAGGAAACAATGTCCATCGAGTGAGAAAGAGGTGAAAGACACGGAGAGAGTTCCTTATGCATCAGGCATGGGTAGTTTGATGTACGCAATGGTTTGCACAAGGCCAGACATAGCTCACGTGGTTGGAGTAGTTGGTCGATTTACTTCAAATCCAGGAAGAGAGCATTGGAATGCAGTGAAGTGGATCTTAGGATATCTCCGATTGTTGTTGGGTATACCGATTCAGACATGGCAGAGAATGCTGATACTAGAAAATCTAGTTCAGCTTATTTGGTCAATTTTACAGGAGGAGCTGCGGCTTGGCAGTAAAAATTGCAAAAATGTGTTGCCTTGTCCATAGCAAAGGCATAATTCATCGCAGCAACTGAAGCTTGCAAGGAGTTGCTTTGGATGAAAGCCTTACGCAAGAACTTAGTCTCTCTCAGGAAAGGTATGTGCTACTTTGTGATAGTCAAAGTGCTCTCCACCTCGCGAAGAATTTCAATTTTCAGGCGAGGTCGAAACATATCGGCGTGAGGTATCATTGGATATGAGACATCTTAGAGTCCAAAGAGTTGAAACCACAGAAAGTACATACCGAAGACAATGTTTCAGACATGATGACAAAAGGTACTTTCGAGAGAGAAGATTGAGTTTTGCCGGCATCTGGCTGGCATAGATTCCACTTGAGGAGTCTGTGTTGGAATCTCCCTCATTGGGCTGGAGGGAGAGATTTGTTGGGCTTAAGTCCGGCCCAATAAGGGCTTATTTGGAATATTATTTAGACTAGAGGGACATTATGGTCTTTCTATACTTAAAGCATATCTCCAAGTGTAGCCCTAATATTTGGCAACCGAAGAACAACACAAAATAGAGGAGAAAGAGGAGAAATTCCAAGGAAATAGGGGTTTCAGCAAAGCAGTGATCAAACCGACGATCAGAGATCGATCTGTGGTCTGATTGAGCTGATTTTTGGACAGCAGGTTCATGACTTCCTGATCTACATTCTGAACGGTTGGATCATGATTTGGAGTTATTTAAATCAGGATTCTGGATCTTTTACAGACTACAGTTTTTGGGTGAGTTCTTCACCATTTTCTTCATTTTTTCTTTTTTGTTGGAGTTGATATTGTTGCTCTATCTTCACTCATATTTGTGGATTCCATTGTTGTTGGAGTGAGGGATGTTTATCCCATTGATGATGTTGAGAATTAGGTTTTGTACCTAAAGTATTATAGTGAAGATTTGGATGGACTCCTAGAAAGGTCCCGTGGTTTTTATCCTTCACGTTGAAGGAGTTTTCCACGTAAAAATTCTCTTGCGTTGATTGTGGTTGTTTGGTGGTACTTAATTTGTGGTTCGTATATTTTCATTGTTTGTGTTCAATTGTTTCCTCGCCGGTTCAATCAAAGCGGCATTAATTGTGCAAGGGGTTTTATGCACCACTATCTACAGGATTCAACCAAGCCAAACTCAATCAGTACCACCAATCATGATTAGTTTACTAAAGTCTTCTCTTTCCTACTGCATTAAAAAAGAATTTAAGTCCTACTGAACACAAATAATTTTAGTGATAAAAAAAAAGAGTTATCCCTGTAACTATCTTATTGATGAGGTTAACACTGATTACGAAAATCAAAATTAGTATGGTGCAAACTTGCATGGACAAAGCTACAGATATGATGTAGATCAGATGCAAATATATTAAAGAAACAACTAAAATTAAAGATAATAAAGATTTGATCAAAGATGAATACTTTAAACGTGGCCTTATTGATTCAAATGAGCATTAGGTGTCAATTCAAACATTGTAAGTTGCGACATCCTGATCGACATGATTGGTTAGATTCAAACATTGTAAATAATAAATACTATTGACTACATGCGTAAATTAATTTCTCATATAACATAACAGACAATGCATTATAGACTCAGCATTATTAGGACTGCATGTGGAGGTTAGCCCAAAACAAACAGTGGACACCACTTGTTACTAATCATTGACATTGTAGCGGGAATGCGAGACTAAGATTCAAGACTAAGGGGCCGTTTGGATACACGGATTTTAGAATCCAGGTTTTAAGTTTGAAAACAGTGTAAAAGATGGCACATGATCAAGCTGCTGCATGCTGTCCTGGCAGCATTTCTTGGATTTTATGCGAAAAATTAAGGTTTTAAAAATCTCTCCTACCCTAAGATTTCTAAAACCTGGAAATATGGGAGGATCTGCTACTCTCTTGTTGATAGGAAGAAGGGCGAGAAGTCAAAACCAAGTAAAAAATGACGGCTGATCCGCTTTTCTCTTGTCTCTTAGCTACAATTTTGAAGAAATCCCAGATTCAAAAATCCGGGTATCCAAACGGCCCTAAATGTCTAGAAACAAGTAAGGCATGTATGTATACAAACTTATACTTGCTAAAACATGTCAAACATATAGGGCATGTTTGACAACAATGAGAAAATATTCTATGGAATATTTGTGGGGCCAATTGTGAGAGATGAGCGGAGAGTGAGGTTTGAGAGGGTGGGAGTGAGGGGAGCATAAAAAGTCCCTAAAACAAGGTCTTCCATATGACATAAGCCCGAACAAGAGCACGGTCAGATAGAAACATGACTTCTTATTTGGACAGGACAAAGCCATGACTTATTTAGAGAAGGATGCCTGCTTCTTTTTTTCCGTGGAAAGAACAGCAGCATCCCAGGTAGTAAGATGGAAAGATTCTGGGGATTTGAGATAAACGAAAAGATCTGTCATCTATTTCCTTCTACTACCAAACACAAAATCAAAACAAAGAAAGGAAATTTGGAAAAGAGTTTCATTCTCTCTCTTTCCATTCAAACCAAAGAGGCCCTTTTTTCCCACACCAGCACATGCCAAAGATGCAAATTTGATTCCTTGGTGAATGTGAAATGCTAGATTTTATGTGCGCGCGAGGTCCAAAATATCGCCTATCAGCACCAATTTTCCATGCCAAAAAATCTTTTCAAACAGATCAAGATTGGACAAGAAAAGGACTCTAAGGAGAGATGGACACAAACAAACCTAAGCTCAACTTGGTTGCTATAAAAGATACACTAATTAAGGGAGTTTGAGTTACAATTTCTCACTAATCTAATGCAGAAGTAAATAAAACATAAGCTAAAACGTTAAGGACATAGAAAAGGGAAATTGGTCCCGTGTTATCATTCCTTTTCTATCTCCATCAGTGAAAACTTTCCTATACAATACCATTCATTCAGCAGGACCCCAAAGTATTTTTTTGCCTGAAGCAGGTATCAATGAAGATGCATAATGTAACAAATTAGAGCATAAAATTATCAAGCAGAGGTATTTACACAAGATTTCGTTAAGTCTGTCTACAAGATTGAGGAATTTACGTGGAGGTTCTCATCTATCGCTCTGTCCCTTAACTGGGTGGGACCCAGCCATTATGGGACAGGTTTAAAGGGCTTTGCCTAAGGCGTTCCATCAGCTCTGGAGCTGTTGGCGTATTAGGAAGGTACCTAACATTTGGTATCATAGCAGCCACCACGTCCCGTGTTCAAGTCACGGAAGGGGCGACCTACGGAAAGGGCTACCTGGCAAAAAGGCTAGAGTGAACGCCGTCACAGAGTGAGCTGCCAAGGACAGTGGATGCGGAAGCGTGGTGGAATGTTACGGTCCTGAGTGGGGGCCCGCCTAGGTATGGGACTGGGTGGGACCTAGCCTGGTATGGGACATGTTTGAAGGGCCTTGCCTAATGTGTTCCATCAGCTCTAGAGCTTTTGGCGTTTTGGTAAGGTACCTAACATTAACTCATCTATGAATATAGCACAATGCCACAGACCGTGACATTCACCTTTCTCCCGTGCAATTACCTTAGCTGAATTCCCTTCCACTTCCAGCTTCTCATTATTAATCTCCTGAAAAAAATCTCAACCCAGCAGGCCCCCAAAGTGGATGGGCCGCAACCAAAAATCACGCCGATTGAAACAATAGTCTGTAAATGTGGTTTGTCAGTAGAATATGTTTTAATAGACCATTTGCAGTCCTCAAAACCCCTTTGATCAGAAAGGTTCATCCTCTGCCCACGTGATTTTTCAGCTACAGGCCATTCATGGCAGTGCTTGCTTGATGAAAGGTCTAGATCTTGTAAATGTAGAACAAGTAAAAGGGAGAAGATAAGAAATAAGTTCAACATAGAATCCTACTACTACAAAATGATGAATTTGCTCTCCAACACTTATTAAACAATCAAATGCTGATTTCTTCGTGACTTTTCTACATTGACAAAACCCGGCGCTCACGATCTCAGATGACTAGGAATGTACCGGAGTATAGGTTCAAACTCTGAAGACTTTAGGGAGTTAGGCAACTGTAAGTCTGTAAGTACTATAACTTTCAATGGTGATTCCAGACACAGTTTTAAATTCCGGTTTCAAACGGTACGAAATGAAAACGTATCAATTTCAGTTGAAATTTCAACGGAAATCCTGTAAAATCACAGAAACATATGGGAACATATGCAAATTAGTAATACACTGAGGACTTGCAATTTTGGCTTCGGTATACATTTCGATGATGATGGAAAGGGTACCATTTCGGTCTTTCCGTGTCAATTTCGAAGGAAATTCAAAACCATGGTTCTAGATGCTTCTGGCTTCCACAAATACCATCTTTTTAGATCCAATCTTGTCACAAAGATCAATATGTTGATAAGATAAACATTTGAATTTAGGTGCACCACTAGAAAAATTAATATATGATTTAAGTGTAATGGGGCTCCATGTAGCCTCTCATTATAAGAGTAGAAGCTCTCAACTACAGCCAATGAGAGCTTACCAACTATAGCATGGTTGCAAATTGGCTGATCAACAAAGAAGCACTACAGACTTGATAATCTTATAAAAAAAACTACTGTTGGATTTTATTTTTTTAATGGTTACTCCAACTATTGGAATTTATGGCATTTAAAAAAAAAAAATTGACAATCTTTGAGAAACTCCAACTATATATCCATTCAATGCACACGGGGCAACATTGCCATTCTCGTCGTTGACGAATATGTTGAAGAAATATTCAGTGACTCGCAAAAACAGATGTGGCCAGCTAGAAAACATCAAGTACCTGAAATGAATGGCACATTTGTGTGGAGTGTTAATCATCATTGTAAAAGCTGCATTCATGTCAAACCATCTTCTACCAAGGCATCATTGATCACCACCCCAACCTTCTCTTTAGCTCATTCACAGAATAGAAACACCGCAATTTTTAGACAACTCAGCAGGTCAAAGTAATCAGAACCATCACTGGAACAACAGGTCCCCCTTGACAGTTGGAGTGTCTTATTGCTGCCATAGTTTTCTGCCTTGCTGCCATTCACACTCAGCACTAGAAGTGGAGACCTATAAATTCTCTTTTCACAAAATTTGTTGAAACAAATCCCACTATTGCAAGCTAAACGGTGGGAAAACCTGTAACATGAATTGAAACTCAACAGTCAACCCAACTAGGTCATGATGCAAGCCAAGTCTTCTCTAGAAGGTAATTTTTACTTATACCGCTCGAGAAGGACTCAATCAGACACTTCAGAAAGCCAGAAGAACTTGCTGGTCATCCAACTTTACAGAAAGACTTCCCTGAAACCTGGTCCTAAATAAAAGTTGGAAGATTGAGCTAGGCCAGCTGAAGTCTTAGAGCCCCTGCCACGAAAAATATTATGAAAGAGTGCCTATGCCTATATGCATCATAAATAACTAACAATGACAGGCAGAAGTGGGGCAACCTGAACCCTCCCCATGAAAAGAGTAACTTACTAATTAGTGCCAAGGGAATGCTAACACCCAGCATGGATGAGAAACATAATGCACTACAATGGCAACTAAAAGTGGTGTAACCTTAGGACATAGGGTTCACAATAAACTGGTGTAGCCCCATTTGCTACATAAGAGGATGGTTGCTTTAGCCACAACCCTGCCCATGAAAAGAGAACTTACAAACTAGTGCCAACGCAATGTTTAACACCCAATATGAACGAGAAACATAAACACACTGAAATGATAGATAGAAGTGGGGTAACCCCAGACTTAAGATTCACAATAAACTTTTGTAAACCCATGTGCTACATAAGAGGAAGGAATGATTGCTTTAACCAGGCTAAAATTTAAGGTACTCTTCCACAAATGCCTAAGTAAAGCTGATGCAGGACCAAAAGGGATCATAACTTAGGTCTGCTGATTTGATTTACAGCAGCAATGAGAGAGGCAAACGTCTAAGGTTTCGGATTTAATTTGAGGGCCACATGTTAGAGAAATATAATAAGGTAATGGAATAGTGGAACAGGTTCTATAGGGGTTTGGGGGCAAACTAGGTAAACTTTAGGATGGATAGGGAGGATACTTGGGACTGAAGTGAGGACTGGAATGACAGATCGGTCCAGATCTGGACTGCTGTTAAAGACCTGTACGGTTATTTACATATCTGGACTGTTATGACAGGTTTGTACTATCGTGGTTGGATTGGGTAGAGTGGACCGAATTAGGACTGGTTTGGAACGCACAGGTGAAGGGAAAAATCTGAAGTTTATGACAGATCAAAAAACTAAATAAAAGAATACATGTTTCATGGTTTCTTGGAGTCTCAGATCAGGGTTGGTTGTGTGGGTAGGAATTTAGATTTTTTTTTAATGGTTGGGTACGAATTTAGATGGATCACATCTTTGGGGGCAGATTAGGTGATCAATTTTTTTTTTGGGAGAGAGAGAGTTTGGGGAGCCGGGGTGGGGTTATGGTAGCGTTTAAATACTGTTTCTTGCATCTGTAATCAGATCAAGAACAATTCAAGAAAGGGATCTAGGGCTCTGGCTAAGGGTAGGGTAGGGAGGGCAGTTTGTGAATGGTAGGAGAAAGAAAGAAGGTTATCGGTTGGTTGTATGGATAGTTCTACAACAATAAACACAAATTAAATTGATGGAAAGCAAGACTGAGACTGAGTAAAGAAATAAAGAAATAGAGAAGAGATCTTCCTCTCCGCACCATTCACGAGTTTTTCTCCATTTCTCTCCTACATCATGCTAATGCCTGAAAAACACTATTCATGTCATTACCGCGGGAGCAAAGGCCTTACATATATAGGCAAAAACAAGCAGATTGAGCAAGTAGTTGTGGGCGTACTCTAATCCTACTAATACCCACAAAAAAAAAATCTTATAACTTGGACTAAAATACACTTCACTTAAGGTGTTGTCAATTGTAGCATGCATAATATCGTGAATAGTAAAGTGGTCCCTCTTTTATAACTTAACTCACTTGAGTGATTTAAGTGACAATCAAAAACCCAATTTTCCCTCATTAACTTGATCTTCTTAAAGACTCACTCTAAAGTCCGAACCCTATGAATAAAATAAAATAGACCATTCAAAAGAAAATGAATAAAATAAAAGAGATGCCCTAATAGGCATGATGAGACCCACCATCCTAGTTAACTACTTAATTCTAGTGAAAGATGGTCTCCCTTCATTGATATTAGATCTACAACATCTAGTTCTCTTCCCTTTTGGTCCTGTATCAATTTGGTATCCGAGCCAAGTTTTTTTATGGCAACTCAAAGCGTAAGGGCTTACAAGGAAAACATGCAGATGGTGATGGGCCACAGGATGATGTAGATGATTTGTTTCCCTGCAAAGCGAAACAACTACGAACCGCACCAGAGGGGGAGTGATACGATCTCTGAAAGATCGCTCTAAAAGTTGCTAATAGAAACGGGTTTCAAAGTTCAGAGATAAGAGGGAAGAAGAAGAAGAAAGGGAGGGAAAATGCTTGATTCGTTTTTCATTCGTCTTTCAATGATTTTACCACTATTTAAGGATTCAATCCACTAATTGGTACAGCTGTCATTTACTCTAACAAACTAATATTCTCTTTTACTTGATCCAAAAAGACAAATGTGCAATCTTGCACTTCATTCACTACTACAGAATTATTTCCTAACTAACCATTAATGACTGACATAGTCTTTTAACCATCCAGGTTGTCGCTTAAGTCTACGCCCCCTGCTGTCCTTTTCACGATCAGCGTGCTCCTCTGATTCCTCTGTATAATCCTTGTCCTCCAGTTCTTCTCTGTACGCTGACTTATGCCTTGAGGTATTACTACTTGGTTGCTATCACTGCCCACCCCATGAAGAATGACCTTGTCCTCAAGGTTTAAAGTTGGAAAATCTGATTTCAAGGTTGACGAATTTTCCCAAGAAGTATCCTCTGGTAACAAACCATGCCATTGAACCAGTACTTGTGTAACATGTATGTTATGTTGAAGTGCCACTCGTGTGTCTAGAATTGGTAGTGGGGAAATGAGTGGATGATTGTCAATACTCTGATTAGGTAATTCGCAAACAGCATGCGGTGTAGGGCCATAAAATGGCTTTAGTTGTGAAATATGAAAGACAGGGTAAATGCGATTACCTTCAGGAAGCTTGAGTTTGTAAGCAACGGAGCCAACTCTGTCTGTTATCTCATAAGGACCGTAAAATTGTTTGCTCAGTTCCTGAGAAGCTCGATTAGCGATAGATTGTTGACGATAGGGCTGTAGCTTGAGGATAGGGCTGTAGCTTGAGTAAAACCCAAGTTCCGACCTCAAACTGCTTGTCAGTTCTGTGTTGATCTGCCAGATTCTTCATACGAGACTTAGCCTGACGCAAATTTATCTTTAATTGAGCTAAAATGGTATCCCTTTGTCGTAATTCCGCATCGACAGCCTGTACCGAAGAACTACTTGGAATGTAATGTGGCAAGGATGGAGGTGCCCTTCCATAGACCGCTTCAAAAGGTGTCATTTGAATTGCACTATGGAATGAAGTATTATAAGAGTACTCAGCCCAAAGTAAATGAGGATGCCAATGCTGTGGATTCTCATTAGAAAAAGCTCTCAAATATTGTTCAAGACACTGATTCAATTCCTCAGATTGGCCATCAGATTGAGGATGATATGCGGAAGAGAGGTTTAAAGATGTACCACTCAGCTCAAACAATTCAGACCAGAACTTACTGAGAAAAATTGGGTCTCGATCTGAAACGATTAACTTCGGCATCCCATGATGCTTAACCACCATCTCAGTGAACAGTTTAGTGACTTTAACTGCTGTTAATGAAGAAGGTAAAGCTCCAAAGTGGGCATATTTTGACAAACGATCTATGACAACCGGTATAACAGTAAATCCATTTGAAACAGGTAACCCAGTAATAAAATCCATAGCAACGTCTTCCCAAATCAACTCGGTATAGGTAAAGGTTGTAATAAACCTAATGGGAAGAAGTGGAATATTCGGTTTGTTGACAAACAATGCAATCCTTCACATACTGTTTCACATCAGTCCATAATTTGAACAAAAAAAAAACTAGCAGATATGCGCTTAACTGTGCGAAGAATTCCCGGATGACCAGCTTGGGAGGTACTATGAAATTCGTATAGGATCTTGAACCGTAGTGGAGAAGTCGAGCCCATAAAAAATCGATGCTTATGAAACAATAGACCATTCTTAATAGAAAAATCTGGTGGAGCTGATCCCTTACGAAGCTGATCATGTAATTCTAACAATTCTGAATCAGTAACATTCTCATATTGAAGCTGGGAGGAAATATTGAATATTGGTGTGGATACTGCCATTTGCATTTGTTCTGAAATGTCAGAATTTGATACAGAATTAAAATCAGCAACCCTTGATAACGCATCTGCTGCCTGGTTGTCCTTTCCTGCTTTATACACAATGGAATAGTTTTATCCAAGTAATTTGCATAAGTAATGTTGTTACTCTGGAGTTTGGATAACTTGAGCCATCAGATTTTTCAAACTACGATGGTCTGTATAAATGATGAAACACCTCCCAAGCAAATTACTGCCTCCATTTCTTCACTGCCTCTGTAATTGTATACAATTCCTTCATATAAGTTGAGGCAACTGACATCGTTGGAGACATTTTCTTGCTAAAATATGCAATTGGATGCATGTCTTGCATTAACACAGCTCCAATAGCTCTGCTGGAAGCATCAGTTTCCACTACAAAATCTTTGGGTCTGTTCTGTTGCGCTAACTATCTGGTAAAGGAAAAGGAAATGACGTGGCAATTGAAAAAAAAATGGAAAGGAATTTGAACGGAAGAGCAGGGGAACGAGCATTCTGCTGCCGGGAAATTGTAGGAAAAATAAGCAGAAATTATAAAATGATGCGTTATGTCCTCTATGCAACTGCACAGATTGAACATCCTCACAGCTATTTTTACAATTTATTGTAAGAACAACATCCTCACAGCTATTCTCACAATTCATTGTAAGAACAGATCTCTGTTGCACCAAATCTATCGAAGCTAATATTGTTTTAAGCTATACATTCAAAGAAGAAGACATGCATGACTTCACATATATATTTTTAAGGTAAAATTCCTGTTTTATGAATCCAAGATAAACTACCAAGATTTTCAGATACTATCGTAGACTTGCTGTAGTTGTTGATGATCTCGAATTGGTCTAACTAGATTTTCTCATATACTAATGACCTATCACAGACCATTGAAGCATTGATCACAATCTTTTTGCTAAACCGATTTCAGTTATGTTTTTTAAATGATCACGGGAGGGGGGGAGAAGAGAGAGAGAGAACCCAAAAATAAAAAGATTTCAAAGAATAAAAACGAAAACAGAAGAGAGAGTGAAGGAGGGGGAAAGTGAAATTTCAGCCATGGCTGAATGATTTATAGAGGAAAAACGGAGGGATAGAGAGACGGAGATGGGAGGAGGGAGAAAGAGAATAGCAGGTGGTTTTTGCTAGAGAAAGAAGAAGCCCCGATTTTTTGATGCAGGACACAGGTAGATGGAAGCTCTGTTCAATGGAGTTAGGGTTTTAGATGTGCTTATGTTCTTTTTTCATAACGAGTGTCAAGCCCGACAAGTCCAGATTCCACTGGTATTCAACTCTTTTCCGCTCTTGAGAAGAGGAAAGTTGAGCGCTGATTTTGAGGCTACACGTAAGATGGAGCGGATTACACGTAGGATCGTGGGATTCTACTTTTAGGGCAAAAGAACAACCGTTTTAAAATCTTTCCATGGAAAATGGGCTATTTTCCTTTTCCTTTCACTCCTAAGTTTGGCAACAGAACACAGCCTTTGGAAAAATCTGGCAATGAGATTACTGGCAATTGAGTTACGAGAGATTTTAAGGTGTTGAAAGCTTCCTGAGCTTCTGTAGACCAGTAAAAAGCATCCTTTTTCAAAAGATTAGTACGAGGAAATGCAATTGAAGCATAGTTTTTGACAAATCTTTGGTAATAGCCTGTGAGGCCAAGAAACCCTCGTAACTGCTTCAAATTCATGGTTGTCGGCCATTCTTGCATCGCTCGAATCTTATCTGGATCAGGTTGAACGCCTTTGCCTGATACCAAATGACCCAAATAATCGATTTGAGATTGACAAAAGTGACACTTACTGAGTTTTGCAAACAACTGGTTAATAAACAAGCTATGCAAGACATCGTTTATCCAAAGAATGGCTATAAATCAGAATATCATCGAAGAAAACGATGACGAATTTCCGTAAAAATGGCCTAAAAATCAGATTCAAGGTGCTTTGGAATGTAGAAGGTGCGTTTGTGAGACCAAAGCATAACCAAAAACTCACAGCATCCTTCATGAGTGCGAAAAGTAGTTTTAGCACAATCATCCATTTTCATTCGAATTTGATGATAGCCTGATCGAAGGTCCAATTTAGAGAATACCACAGCTCCATGTAACTCATCCATGAATTCATCTATCGTTGGAATCGGAAATCTATCTTTAATTGTAATAGAGTTTAAAGCCCTGTAATCGACACAGAATCGCCATGTGTTGTCTTTCTTACCAAAAGGACAGGGGAAGAATAGGGACTATGGCTGGGTACTATGATCTCATCTTGTAACATTTCCTGAACCAATCTTTCAATTTCTGTCTTTTGGAAATGAGGATACCTGTAAGGTTTGGCATTAACCGGTTGAGAGCCAGGTAAGAGGTGAATCGAATGATCCATGGCGCAGAACGGTGGAAGGCCGGTTGGTTTATGAAAAACCTGACTGTAGTTATGTACAATATTGGATATAGCAAAAGGTAACCCATCCGGAAAGGGAAGACAAGTAGTATCGTCTGTTGAATTAGAGTGTGTTGGATTGTCCAAACAAACCAAGTGAAAATATGAAGCAATGGAATCATTTTGGGTTAATCCCTTTAATTGAGCTGCCTTAAGAGGAGTAGGATTCAAGTGAGGTTCCCCAACCAGTTTGACAGGTTTATCATTCCAAGTAAATTCCATTGTCGACAGTTTGTAATTGGTGACAATGGGACCTAATTCCGCCAACCATTGAATACCTACGACTATATCAGCCCCTTTGATTGGTAGGATGAAGAGATCTAAAAAGAAAACATGGGATTGCAAAGTGAGCTTGAATTTTAAGCATTTCTTTGAACAGAGAAGGTATTCACCATTTCCAATAAGAACTTTGAAAGGGGAAGTGGGTAGAATAGGCCAGTTCAAAGATGCGGCAATTTTTTCCTCAACAAAATTGTGAGTAGACCCAACTTATGTTGCTGCATTTACTCTGGTAAGACGAATTGTACTCGGATTCTGGTGGCCAACCATAGCATGAAAACTTATTTCAGCAGGTTTTTCAGTGGAAAAAATGTCACCTTGCTCAACAAGTGAATCTGGGAAAGACTCCTTGGAGGGTATGTCTGTATCATTGTCTAATGCAGAGAGATGATATAGTCGTTTCCTACAATCATGCCCATGGAAATACTTCTCATCACAAAAATAGCAAAGTCCTTTGTCCCTTTTAATTTTCATTTCATCCATGGTAAGGGGTCTGGTTCGAATTGGAATTTGTTTGAGGGAAGGTGCTGGAAGTGCCGGAATAGAAACATTAGGTGGATTTAGTAACAAACCAGGATTTCCTGTAGGTTTTGACCAATTAGATTTCCATGATTTTCGCATGTCATTGTATTTTTGTTCGTAGATTCGAGCCAATGAAAAAGCTTGTAACAAAGAAGAAGGATTTTTCACCAACAATTCTCTCTTTAGATCAGGTTTTAGGCCAGAGATGAAGAAACTAATAAGGAAAGATTCGAACAGACCACTGACCTTATTTGACAGATCTTCAAATCCAGACTGATAATCCTCAACCGAAGTGATTTGTTGAATCTTTGCAGGAGCTCCTTTATGATCTTCATAAATAGAAGGCCCAAACCGTAATTGTATCGCATCCAAGAACCCGCGCCAAGAATTCAATAAATTGTTAGTTTTAGCCCATTGAAACCAGGCAAAAGCAAAACCTTCTACATGAAAAGAGGTGATGATGAATCTCTGATCCTCTGGTGTACTTTAATAGTTAAAAAACTGTCAGATCTTGAATGTACAACCAATCGGATCTGTACCATCAAACTTTGGCACATCCATAAGAATGAAAGCGACTGGAACTGGTTTGTAAGGGCACAATACCATTTTCGGAACTTCCAGATGATTGATCCTCGTTACTGACTCTTAGAATGGCAACTGATTGAGGTCTGGTTTGCAATTGTTTAATCTGATTCACCAATTCCTCATGTTGTTGTGCTTGCAGATGTCATAATTCATTTAGCTGTTGTTGATGGTGTTTGAATTGTTCGTCAATCTTGGATTGAGCACGTGTGTTATCAGCCATTGATAGATCTAAATGAGTACAGAGAAAAAACAGAATAATGTGAGAAAGAAAACAAAGGAAGGTGAAGAAGATCAATGAAAGCGCCAATGATACGATCTCTGAAATATCGCTCTAAAAGTTGCTAATAGAAAAGGGTTTCAGAGTTCAGAGAAAAGAGGGAAGAAGAAGAAAAAAGGGAGGAAAAATGCTTGATTTGTTTTTCATTCCTCTTTCAATGATTTTACAACTATTTAAGGATTCAATCCACTGATTGGTACAGCTGTCATTTTACTCTAACAAACTAATATTCTCTTTTACTTGATTCTAAAAGACAAATGTGCAATCTTGCACTTCATTCACTACTACAGAATTATTTCCTAACTAACCACAATTGACTGACATAGTCTTTTAACCATCTAGGTTGTTGCTCAAGTCTAGGCCCCCTACTGTCCTTTTCACGATCAGCGTGCTCTGATTCCTCTATATAATCCTTGTCCTCCACTTCTTTTGTACGCTGACTTATGCCTTGAGGTATTACTACTTGGTTGCTATCAGGGAGATTCAGGAAGATTGGCTTTGAACTACTACTTTCCACACGCTAGTCAAGAGTGGAGATAAGCTTTGCAAGCTTATCATTGATGACGGTCAAGAGTAGGGATAAGCTTTGCAAGCTTATCATTTGATGACGGTCAAGAGTAGGGATAAGCTTTGCAAGCTTATCATTGATGGAGGTAGCAGCATGGACGTTTTGTCACAAGCTACGATTACTGCAATTGATCGCTCAGGCATATCTACACCCATACAAGATAAAGACTACTCTCGAAGTAACTAAGCGCCCCTTAGTCAGCATTCCAAAAAAAAAAAACTAAGCACACCTTACTTGTTATTTCTTATCCTATGATTTGGCTGACACTTAGAATTTATTGCCGACTCACGTGTCCTGCTGTGTCCGACACGACACGCGTGTCCACACTCCTTTGAACACTTTTACTTGTTTTGCTGGAAGTGTTAAGACTTAATGTGCGTGTGTGGACATGTTTTTGTACCGTGTCAAGTGTGGCATTCTTTTTTTTATTGAATATTGTGTTTACCTTATTTAGACAACTCGTATCCATGTCGAAACTGGACACACGAATCTATATCCACAAATCATGACTACATATACTTTCTATTTTAGACGTGTCCCTATTTCTAAAGTTTGGGGGTTTGTCGTGTCCGACACTCCGTGTCTGTGTCGACACGCGACACTCTGTCTGTGTCCACAAATCATAGTTCTTATCATAGTTACAAAGATTTAATGTAGTGTGATATAATGCCCATGAATTTTACACACATTTCTCTTAGACGTCCTTAGATGTACGACCAAGATGCATGTCATTGTGAGAAAGCCAATACTTACCATTTCATTTTCAATGGCATACAAATTTCTCTAAGGCGTATGTCAGTTGAAGACATCAAGAGTCACAAAAAGGGCGGATTGGAACCAATAGAGCACAGGGGAAAGCTTGTATACGAACATCATAACGATATTGGAAGAAAGGATGGCCGTTTGAAGATACGGAAAGCTTGTATACGAACATCATAACGATATTAAAAGTGCTTAACTTCAAGTGTCTAACAAAAGCGGCAATTGTTACCCAGAGTCGATTCTGCCAACACTTGGCGTGTTTACATTATTTAAGGATAAAGGTGGTAATCACTAATCGAGAGCACATGGAGGGGAATAATTTGCTAGAAAGGTATTACAGAAACTTCAGAAAGCGGCAAAAGAAGCCATTGCTCTACAAGTTGCCAAAACTAAATTGGGAAAGTAAGTGGAACTTACTTGGCGATACAGGTAGAGAAGCGCATGAGGATTGATATGAAAGAAACCCTAACACAAGACAGTCCACGGCTGCGATCTACTTTACAGGAAATACAGCTTTAATTTAAGAAAACCATAACACTACTGAGAAAGGAGCAAAAGGCTGTGAAAAGAGGAGCAGAACAAGTCCGAGATGCCATTCATTTCGTGCACAACACACATTCAAAGGAGACGCCGATAATATTGGTTGTGGAATTGAAAGGACAATGCCGAGAACGATAAGGATGAAGTCCATGATGCTAAAGAGATTCATGAGCCAACTTTATGTTTACCACCAATGCATCTTATGTAAGGCCTTCATTCCGCTGGAAATATATATTATTGAATGGAATTTTAAAAAATTGCAGCCCTGGCAATTGTTGGAGTGAGATGCTCCAAGCCCCATGTCTCAATGTGATGCTTTGACAGCCTAAGTGTGGCTCCTAGGAAAACCTAGAATGATTCTATGTTAATTTCTTTTCTCTTCTATTTCCTACTCTTTTACTTGAGTTTAGTCTTGAAATCCATCATTTTGATTGTGGTTATTGTTCAAGAACCAAGCATAAAACCACCTTCTTTCTCTCCCACCATTCACAAATTGTCTCCCCCATCCTTGCAGAAACGATAGACCCAGCCATATATCCCTTACTTGAATTGTTCTTGATCTAATTATCGGTCCAAGAAACTGTCTTTAACCTACACACTTTACCCATAAAGACCCCGCCCCAAAAAGAAAAAAAAAAGAAACAAAAAACAAGAAAGAAACAAAAAACAAGAAAAAACTCCTCAAGAAAAACATCACCTAGTCTGCCCCCAAATCTGTGATCCCATCTAAAATCCCACCCCCACATCCAGCCAAACCCACGATTTCAAGAAACCTGCAACTCGTGGTTTTTTCTTTTTCCTTTTTTGATATGCCATAAACTAGATATTTTTCTCATCACTTATTAGTTCGAGACCAATCCTAATTCAGTCCACTCTACCTAACCCAACCAAAACAGTAAAAAACTGTCATACGTACAGATATGTAATAACAGTCCATCTGTCCAGATCTGTCATTTCAATATCAACCTCTACTGGCAGCCAAATTGATTCCCAGCCATCTATAAACTTATTCTTTATTCCTTGACATCATACCATTTCATTAAACCCCAAACCTTTCTCCTTTAATCCCAATTCTACAATTAAAATCAGCAGTCCTAAGTCTATCTTCCCTAACCAATCCAGCATCAATTTTGTATCAGAGCTACAATATCTAGTTTATAGAGGAAGTACAAGATGCATGTCAATGGCACACTAATACCAAATATATTGTATGTACTTGGAGAGGCCTTCATTATGGGCTACCTTTAAAGGGCGTTCTGTGTCGTAGCACAAATACCAAGGCATTGGAGTGTTCATGTAGCATTCCTGATGTAAGATGATCAAAGGAAGACCTCATAATTTGCTCAGATACCAAATCTGATGTAGGAACAATGCCTGTGAGAATGATTTTGGTCCTCAAAGAAAGCTTTTAGGTAGGTTTAGTTGGTGTGCAGACTCTGAATAGTTTCTTGTTTGAGAATAGGACCTTACATGCAGTTTTAAACTTAGACTGGAATTTCAATGGCTGAGCAAGACTCGCTGTTGAAAGGAGTCTAAGCTTCCTACCATTACTTTTGGTGTTGAATAATCTACATTCATGTATGTTGATTTAACTGCAGATCTGGGCAGGGAACAACCAAGGATTTATTTTTCGGTTTAGGTGTCAGTGTTAAAGTATAAAAGATTAAATACTGCCTTTCTCCAACAGCTTGAGCTATTGGAGAAGTTGGTAAGTTAACATGGTATCAGAGCAAATGCCTGGGTTCAAACCTCCTTGATGGCAAAATCCACATGCAATGGCTAAACCCAAAAGTGGGGCCACACGTGAGGGGGAGTGTTAAAGTATAAAAGATTAAATACTGCGTTTCTCCAACAGCTTGAGCTATTGGAGAAGTTGGTAAGTTAACAGTTTTGGCCACCACTCAAACTGAAATATTTAGGTTTCGGTGGGGAAATTTCAGCCGAAGTCATATAAAAATATGACAATAATTTGGTTTTTTTTAATTTCCACCGAAATATCTAAAATTTCGATAGAAATTTCGGAGAATTCGGTGGAAATTTCGGGAAGTTGAGGTTAGGAGTCTAACCAAGAAAGTCACTCTTATGCTTCTTCCTAAAAAATATTTATTGGGCCCTACTTTTGCTCGCTTACGCGATCAGATGTGTTGATCTGAACTGCATCCATAGGACGAGGCAATCAACATTGAAAACACCTTCATCAGAAAACCCTAAGCCATCTCTTTAAAATCCTTGATCAACCCATGTTCGGGGTTGTACCACGAAAAGCAAAGAAAATGGTTGGCAAATGGCAACCACGGAAAAATAGTCCATGAAGTATTTATGGGGCCACTTGTGAGGGATGGGCAGGAGAGGTCTTGTGTGAGGTGAGCATTAAATCCCCTAAAAATAAAGGAAAACCCAAGTTTTTTTGGCTTGTTTATAGACCAAAATGACCATATATATATATGTGAAAAGGCGAAAATTGCATCATAAAAAGACCAACATACCCATGACACATGAATATGTTTTGATAGGGTGGTGATGTGGATCGAGAATGCCACACGGAAACTCTTACTATTTATATTGGTATTGTAAGATCGGAAGAGAACAAACACCAAAGTGATTTTGTCAACGTCATAAGAGAGGCCTCGGTTAAGATGAAAACTAAAGGACGTGCTAGACTCTTGGGATTTTTTTTAAAAAGTAAATCCTGGTTAAGAGTGACACTAGCTTGAAGAAAAAAATGTAAATCTACTTCCAGAGGCATGCTAGACTGTTGGAAATTTTTTTAAAATAAAAATCCTTATCCTCATCTAAAAAGACGTGGGCTGCTTCACCGCCCCATCAAAACATGAAGTGTAAAATGATGGGCCCCACCCTATGCATGGTTTGCGTTGAGTTGGTGGGACCCACCCTATCAAAGCATATTGCTGGAGGAGTAAAATAGTGGGCCCCACCTATGCATATGCTCGGGGCACATCCACTCGGGGATATCGTGAGACCTACCCTATCAAAACCTGAGGTAAAATGGTGGGCCCCCACCCGATGCATGGGTTTCAGTTGAGTTGGTGGGACCCGCCCTATCAAAATGTTAAAGGACCCCCCTATCAAAACAAGAGGTGTAAAATGGTGGGCCCCACACATAAAAACATGACGTGTAAAATGGTAGGTACATGGTTTGAGTTGAGTTGGTGGGACTGACCTGATATGGACACAGGGACGAACTTGGAGTGCTTGGGCTTCCTTAGGCACAGGTGAGGTACAATATTTTCTTTCTCTGTGCTGCATTTTGAAGGAGGATGTAATATAGTATAGTGAATATGGTGTGTGTTGTAAAGGGGCTGGTGGTGGAGGTGTACCATTGAGGCGGGCCACCTGTGTGTGCTGCGACCTCAGCAGGTGCAAACGGCCAACAACTACCAATTAGTTGGATTTAGTGCCACCTAAGCAGCCTCTATGAGTTTTCAACAGCTAGCTACCAGCTGGTTGATCTTCAGAAGATTCATTGCTGCTTATAAAGAGGGATTTTAAGTGCTCAATTGAGTCCAAGAATCGGTTTGGGGCTTACAATCAGTTGTCACAATCTAAAACGAACAAGTCCTAAACAAATAATTAAATAACTCGATAAGCAAAGCAACACAAGCCTAATCATGCTGATCCAAAACAAAAACGCATTCTTGCATTATCTATCAATCTGCAACTTCTGCAAATAATACAAAAGAGAGAAAGTGTTCGCAAGAGCAAGGAATATTCAACAAACATTGAAACTCGCTATAACTCAATTTCTATTAATTATCATAAAATAAGACAATTTACCCCAACACATAACAATCCAAAGTTCCAAACAATTATCCTTGTAATTATAAATCAAATCAAGTGTATAGTAAAACAAACCCTTAGATCTTATCAATGTCCTCGTCCTCAAACTCAATATAATCATCACCACCACCATCATCCTCCTCATCTAAACCACCAGCAATACCCTCATTCAGCCTCGTGTTATCCAGCAACTCGCCATACGCCTTCTTAAGATTACCAATAACATATTAATCAATAATTTTGCTCATTGATGCCCGCAAAACAACAATCTTAACCATTGATCCACAGTTAAGATTGTTCGTCTGATATTATCTTTCACCAATTACCCTATGAACAATCGGCCCCAGCTTTTGACTTGTTTCAAACATTGTACTCGTGTCATGTATTTACTAGACCAAGCTCTTCCTACCCTTATCCACCAATTTAAAAATTGCGGACCACAGCTTCCTTCAGTGGTCCTTGTGGGACCACAAATTCCTTGCGTAGGAGAACACAACCTTGAGAAAATTCAGAGAATAGAGAGTCTAATAGCTAATTTTTGGTGGGGAAGCTCCGAATTTGGACTTAAAACTCATTGGGTGGGGTGGAAGCGGATTTGCAAACCTAAGGACGAAGGAGGGCTGGGGTCTAAATCTATGGTGGATCTCAACAAGGCCTTTCGTATGAAGACCCTACACAAGCTTCATCTTAGGAATTCTCTTTGCAGTGAGTTTC
This sequence comes from Tasmannia lanceolata, assembly GCF_043159265.1. Lineage (NCBI taxonomy): Eukaryota > Viridiplantae > Streptophyta > Magnoliopsida > Canellales > Winteraceae > Tasmannia > Tasmannia lanceolata. Next base: position 47,269,472 of record NW_027518680.1, on the reverse strand, counting down.
TAATATCCTGTTATGGTCGTGGTCAACATCTCAATATGGTGGAAAGTAATGCCAGTAGCTCTAGACTATGGAAAGAAATCTTGGAAGTGAGGGAAATCTGGAAGGAGCATGCTAGATGGGTCGTTGGGAAGGGTTCAATTGGATTTTGGACTGACCTTTGGCTAGGAAGAAGACCATTGGTTGATTTCGTCGATGATCATGCTGATATTAATATCAATGCTAGCATAGCATCTCTTCAATGCCCAGAGAGAGGATGGAACCTAGAAATTATTCTGAGACATCTCCCAAATCAGTGGGAAGTTGTTTTTGCGAATTTAAAGCTTCCCATTTCAGGCAGTGCTGACCTATTGATATGGAGCAGAACTGACTCCGGCCTTTTTACCATTAAAACGGCTTGGGAAGAATGCCGTATAAAATCGGAGAAGGTGGCCTGGTCTGCAGGGTTGTGGGATTCAATTCCGGCAAGGATCACATGCTTTGGATGGAAGGTTTTTCAAAACGCAGTGCCAGTTGATGTACGTATCAAGGATCGAGGAATTCAGTTGGCTTCCAAGTGTGTTTGCTGCCTCCGAAGTAAAGAAGAATCGTCGGATCACCTATTCGTTTATGGTGAGCTTGCTAAAGCGATTTGGACTGTTTTTGCCAGAATATGGGGGATAGAGCTCATTCCTTTACAGCCTCTTAAAAGCAGGATGAAGGTTTGGTATGAATGGGGAAAGAAAAAGAAATCCTTAGCTGGAATTCTCATGGGCAGCACCCCTCTCTTTATTGCATGGGAAATTTGGAAAGAAAGGTGTGCTAGGAGGATGGAAGGGCGTTTTAACTCAATCCGCTGGGTTCAGTCTAAGATAGTAGAGAATTTAAGAATATTGAGCGCTTCTATAGAGATTCCTCGAGCTCCGACTATGGAGGAAATTCTAGCGCTAGATCTGTTGAAAATCCAGAATCTGGCCCCAAAGCCCCAAAAAGACTCTTGGGTTTGGTGGAAAAGGCCAGAAAAAGGCTTCTTGAAGTTAAACATTGACGGGGCTGCCAAAGGAAATCCGGGTGAGGCTGGAGGGGGTGGGGTTCTTAGGGATGAGAAGGCTTCAGTGATTTTCGCATTCTCCTCCTACTATGGTTCAACTTCGAACATGGTTGCCGAAGCAAGAGCTTTATTAGATGGGCTCCGTTTATGTTTGGCTTTCAAGGTACGTAACCTCATCATCGAATCTGATAGCAAGGTTCTTGTGGATTTTACCCGCAAGAAAGACTCGTGCCCGTGGTCGATCACCTACTTTTGGAAGGAAATCCTTGCTCATATTGATTATATGCGTCCGGATGTCCTTCATCAGTTCAGAGAAGGCAATTCAGTTGCCGATGCGTTGGCGAACGCTGCTTGTGCTTCCAAAGATTTTTCCTTATTTGGCTCTCGGTCAGAAATGCCTTGCAAAGCTCGAGGAGCCGCTCGCTGCGATGCTTTGGGTGTTCCCAATATTCGGTCCGCAAAGCTATAAGGTGGAGTGTGGGTAGGATCTGCTCTTGTTAGATCTAAGTAATTAGGGTGTGTCCCCTTCTCTCTGTTGAGGCATGGTTTATGTCCCCCTTTTTCTTATTCAATATATTAAGAAGGTGCTTTCTGGAAAAAAAAAAAAAAAAAAAAAAAAAAAAAAAAAAAAAAAAACCTTGAGAAAATTCCCAATCTTGCCTACGTCAAAAGAAATTAATGGCATCAACGTTACCTTACTATATCGCCCTTTATATTTGAAATGCCAAATACACCCTCGACGAGTTCCCGTAGTCAATTTGGAGAGACGAAGAAACATTGGGGCAGAAAATGAATATTAATAAAAAAAAATCATGTTTTTTGGATCATTACAGATTTTCCTTATAACAGGAATTTAAATTAAATACACGTGTTTGCTACAAATGCGGAAATTAAAAAACGTGTTTTAATAAGAAAAAAGGGGAAAAAACACGTATTTTAATTTCCGCATTTGTAGCAAACATGTGTATTTAATTTAAATTCCCGTTACAAGGAAAATCTGTAATTATGCAAAAAACATGATTTTTTTTTTAATATACCTTTTCTGCCCCAATATTTTTTCGTCTCTCCAAATTGACTACGGGAACTGGTCGAGGGTGTATTTGGCATTTCAAATATAAAGGGCGAGATAGTAGGGTAACGTTGATGCCATTAATTTCTTTTGACGTAGGCAAGATCGGGAATTTTCTCAAAGTTGTGTTCTCCCGCCCAAGGAATTTGTGGTCCCACAAAGATCACTGAAGGAAGTTGTGGTCCGCAATTTTTAAATTGGCGGATAAGGGTAGGAAGAGCTTGGTCTAGTAAATACATGACACAAGTACAATGTTTGAAACAAGTCATAAGGTGGGACCGATTGTTCATAGGGTAATCGGTGAAAGATAATATCTGACGAACAATCTTAACCGTGGATCAATGGTTAAGATTGTTGCTTTGCGGGCATCGATGAGCAAAATTATTGATTAAAAGTGTATAGGGTAACTAGTGCCAAGGGAATGCTAACACCCAGTATGAATGCGAAACATAAACACACCGAAATGATAGATAGAAGTGGGGTAACCACATACTTAAGATTCACAATAAACATTTGTAACCCCATTTGCTACATAAGAGGAAGGTCTGATTGCTTTAACCAGGCTAAAATTAAAGGTACTCCTTCCAACAAATGCATAGGTGGGAAGTAAAGCTAATGCAGGACCAAAAGGGATCATAACTTAGGTCTGCTGATTTGATTTACAGCAGCAAGGAGAGAAGCGAACATCTAAGGTTTGGGATTTAATTTGAGGGTAACATATTAGAGAAATATAAGGTAATGGAATAGTGGAACAGGTTTCTATAGGGATTTTGGGGCAAAGTAGGGAGGATTATTACGACTGAAGTGAGGACTGGAATGGCTGATCTGTACAGATATGGACTGCTATTACAGACCTGTATGGTTATTACATATCTGAAATGTTATGACTGGTTTATACTATCGTGGTTGGGTTGGATAGAATGGATCGAATTAGGACTGGTCTGGAAGGCACATGTGAAGGGAAAAATCTGCAGTTTATTATTATTAATATTATTATTTTGAAGAAGAAGAAACAGATAAAAAATACGTGTTGGAACGCACAGGTAAAGGGGAAAATCTGCAGTTTATGACAGATCAAAAAAATAAATAAAAGAATACTGGTTGAAGGGTTTCTTGGAGTCCCGGATTAGGGTTGGATGTGTGGGTACAAATTTAGATGGGATCGCATCTTTGGGGGCAGAATATGTTAGAAAAAATTGATGTGCAAATCTGTAATTTAGCATTCGAGAATACCTTATAACAAATTAATCTCACAACTTGAAGACAGAGATCAATAATACTATTTTCTCCAATAATAATCTGTAAAGGAAAAAAGAAATTGTTAGCTCACTTATCAAGTTGAGGCACGAAGAATCTTCGCTGTCTTTAAGGCAAATCTCGCCCCCACTATGACGAATCAACGGTGCAGATGGGCGTCTCGGCGTATGCCTCCAGGATACAACAACTTTCGCTCCAGGGGTGTGCACTCACGCAGCCCGGATGCCTAAGAACTCGCTTATATTTGCCAAAAGCCTTGAGCAGAAAACCAGAGAGAAAGCCAGAGAAGAGAAAGAGCAGAAGAAGAATTCGTCAAGGATATCTTTCTGTTTTCTCTAAAACCGATTTATATAGAAAGGTAATCGACACGTTAGGGTGAAACATCGCACTCTTTTAGTGCGTGAGAGACGTTTTCCAAACGGTCACTAAACCACGATTAAGGAATCTCAAACGGTAAAAAAAGAGTTAAAACAAAATTAAATAAATTCTTGACCGTTAAAAGGAATAAATAAATAAAGAAAAAGAAAAGCCTTAGGTCCACGCGCCCGGTCGTGCCGGGCGGCGCGCGTGTGTGGTAAGATCAAAAGCCCACCGGACCCAAGTGGGCGATCCGTGCGCGTAGGATCCCCATGACCTCTTGCTTATTCACAAGGTTAAGAGAGTGAAAGTATATATATGGCCACTCTTATCCTCTCACACTTCCCATCTAGGACTAAAGTTTTCTCATGACTTTAGTCTTTTTTGGAGGGAAGCCCAAAAACAAACATATAATGACTAAAAACACCCCATTGTAAGTTTGAATTACAAAAAAACTTTTTTCACATAAAAAGTCAGCAATCCCCTACTAATTCAAAATTAAAAGAAATAAATAAATCATAAATGTAAATAGATTTGATCAAGGCAAGATGTGTTATGCATCAGTAGAGGTGACTTTTGGACTTGAACATTTACTTAGTGTAGGTATATCGAGTTTATTAAGTACTCGGTGAACATACGTCTTGAACCAAGCACTTTTAGTAATAAACTGAGACAACATACCACACACACAACACATAAGGCATAAGCAAGTTCATACGGTGTTGCACTTTTCGGTCATGTGCTATGTCCTGTTTTCATGAGCGCTCTAGAGAAATTAGCCTATTCTCATAGGAAGCGGCCACACTTCCACACTCATATAGGTGTATCTATCAGGAGTGCCCTGTAACTACGCATCCCACTGACAATCAGCTAGTCAGCTAGTCAGCTATAGATAACATTAAGAGTCCTACAATTCATCATCTTTTTGTTACAGGTTGCACCCACACCATAGGGATAGGCTTAGTGAACTTAATTCACATACAACTTGGTGCAATACAGATCACTCAAATAACTTGTTTTTCCCATCGAACCTATTTCTTGGGATCTCCAGTCAGATAGGTTGGGTTCCTGTTATAGGTGATTTAAACAGTGGGCTTCAGCCCCATCCCCCTCGATGTGCTCATAACTAAATTTTTATTTAGTCATTTTGTAAGACAATCTGATATATTATCACTTGATTTTACATAATCAATTGTTATCACTCCATTCTTTAACAACTGTCTTATGGAGTTATGCCTCCGACGAATGTGTCGGGATTTACCATTATATACATTATTACCTGCTCTTCCAATAACAGCTTGACAATCACAGTGGATTGTAATACCCGGTACTGGCTTATTCCAAAATAAAATATCAGTCAGAAGGTTTCTAAGCCATTCAGCTTCCTCACTTGCTTTCTCTAAAGCAATAAACTCAGACTCCATAGTCGATCTGGCTATACACGTTTGCTTGGTTGATTTCTAAGAAACTGCTGCACTTCCTAGAGTGAAAACATATCCACTCCTTGATTTGGTCTCAAATCCAGATACCTAATTTGCATCGATATACCCTTCTAGTACAACAGGATATTTAGTAAAATGCAAACCATAGTCTATGGTTCCTTTATGATATTTCATTACTCTAATTAGAGCTTCCCAGTGATCACTACCAGGATTACAAGTATAGCTACTGAGTCTACCCACTGCATAGGCTATGTCTGGCCTAGTGTAGTTCATTAAATACATTAGACTCCCTATAACTCTAGAGTATTGAAGTGGATTTACTCCACTTCCTTTATTCTTACATAATCTTATACTAGAATTATATGGGGTAGCCACAGGTTTACAATTAAATTGATTAAACCTTCTAAGAATTTTTTCTACATAATGAGACTGAGATAGAATTATTTCTTCTGGGTTTCTTTTAATTTTGATACCCAGGATTATATCTGCCTTTCCCAGATCTTTCATATCAAAATTATTTGATAAATTTTTTTTAGTGCCTTTAATCACACTAATGTCTGTTCCGATGATTAACATATCATCTACATACAGATAAACAATAACACCACTATCCCCACTAAATTTGCTGTATATACACTTATCTGATTCATTTATTATGAATCCATTTGATAGCATCACACTATCAAACTTCTCATGCCATTGTTTTGGGGCTTGTTTCAAACCATATAGAGATTTTATAAGTTTACACACCTTTTGCTCTTGGCCTTGGATTACAAAGCCTTCAGGTTGATCCATATAGATCTCCTCATCTAATTCACCATTCAAAAATGCAGTTTTGACATCCATTTGATGGATTTCCAGGTTATAGATTGCAGCTATGGCAATTAAAATTCTTATTGTAGTTATTCTGGTTACAGGTGAATAGGTGTCAAAGAAGTCAATTCCTTCTTTTTGCTTGAACCCTTTAGCTACTAATCTAGCTTTATATTTATCTATAGTTCCATCAGTTTTTAATTTCTTCCTAAAGATCCACTTGCAACCAATAGGTTTGCAACCAGGAGGCAGATCTGTCAAGATCCATGTCTCATTACTCAAAATGGAGTCTATTTCACTCTTGACAGCTTCTTTCCAGAATGAAGAATCTGGAAGGGACATTGCCTCTTTATATGTCTTTGGATCTCCTTCTAGAAGATATGCAATGAACTCTGGACCAAAGTTTTTCTCTACTCTTGCCCTTTTACTTCTTCTAGGCTCTATTGAATCTTCAGACACTCGATGGTCTTTATTTATAGATTCAATGGGTCTTTTAAGTGTATTCTCACTTAGACTAGTCTTATAAGGGAATAAGGTTTCAAATAATTCAGCATCTTTGGATTCTATTATGGTGTTAGGTTGCATATCAACATGATCTGACCTATAAATCAAGAACCTATATGCACTACTGTTTTGTGCATATCCAATGAATGCACAATCAACAGTCTTAGGACCTAACTTAGTACTCTTAGGATTTGGAATCCTAACTTTAGCTAAGCACCCCCACACTTTAAGGTACTTAAAATGTGAGTTTTTAGTCATTATATGTTTGCTTTTAGGCTTCTCTCCAAAAAAGACTAAAGTCATGAGAAAACTTTAGTCCTAGATGGGAAGTGTGAGAGGATGAGAGTGGCCATATATATATATATATATATATATATATATATATATATATATATATATATATGTATGCTTTCACTCTCTTAACCTTGTGAATAAGCAAGAGGTCATGGGATCATACGCGCACGGATCGCCCACTTGGGTCCGGTGGGCTTTTGATCTTACCACACACGCACGCCGCCCGGCCCGGCTTGGCTCGGCCGGCCGCGTGCGTGGACCTAAGGCTTTTCTTCTCTAGAGTTTCCCACAACACTTTTGCAAACTCAATTCTAAAGAATACATCAAACAATTGATTACTGAGACAACTCAGTATATGACCTTTACAGAGATAGTTATCTCATTTTCTTTTCTCAGTGAGATGAGTTCTAACAGGTTCTTCCTCATCAGGTAATGAGTCAGGATAATTCAAGATATAGTCTAGGTTTAGAAAAGTCAGAAAGAATCGCATTTTTTCCTGCCATCTACCAAAATCCGATCCGTCAAATTTCTCCGGTCTTTCAGTTTGGGAAGCCATGATGATTAATTTTCAATAATCGAAATCCCAAAAATTACAGACCACAGATCGAAAAATTTGCCTTAAGATTGTTAGAAAAAATTGATGTGCAAATCTGTAATTTAGGATTCGAGAATACCTTATAACAAATTAATCTCACAACTTGAAGACAGAGATCAATAATACTATTTTCTCCAATAATAATCTGTAAAGGAAAAAAGAAATCGTTAGATCACTTATCGAGTTGAGGCACGAAGAATCTTCGCTGTCCTTAAGGCAAATCTCGCCCCCACTATGACGAATCAACACTGCAGATGGGCGTCTCGGCGTATGCCTCCAGGATACAACAACTCTCGCTCTAGGGGTGTGCACTCATGCAGCCCGGATGCCTAAGAACTCGCTTATATTTGCCAAAAGCCTTGAGCAAAAAACCAGAGAAGAGAAAGAGCAGAAGAAGAATCCGTCAAGGATATCTTTCTGTTTTCTCTAAAACCGATTTATATAGAAAGGTAATCGACACTTTAGGGTGAAACGTAGCACTCTTTTAGTGTGTGAGAGACGTTTTCCAAACACTCACTAAACCACGATTAAGGAATATCAAACGGTAAAAAAAGAGTTAAAACAAAATTAAATAAATTCTTGACCGTTAAAAGGAAAAAAATAAATAAAGAAAAAGAAAAGCCTTAGGTTCACGCGCCGGGCCGGGCCGGGCCGGGGGCGTGCGTGTGTGGTAAGATCAAAAGCCCACCGGACCAAAGTGGGCGATCCGTGCACGTAGGATCTCCCTGACCTCTTGCTTATTCACAAGGTTAAGAGAGTGAAAGTATATATATGGCCACTCTCATCCTCTCACACTTCCCATCTAGGACTAAAGTTTTCTCATGACTTTAGTCTTTTTTGGAGGGAAGCCCAAAAGTAAACATATAATGACTAAAAACACCCAATTGTAAGTTTGAATTACAAAAAAAACTTTTTTCACATAAAAAGTCAACATAAGTGGTAGATTTTTTCTATTTTTGAGAGAGAGAGAGAGACAGCGCGGGGGGGGGGGGATTTCTGATGGTTAAAGGGTAAGGATTAAGGGAATGTGGTTAGCGTTTAAAGACTGTTTCTTGCATCTGTAATCAGATCAAGAATAATTCAAGAAAGGGATCTAGGGCTCTGGCTAGGGAGGGCAGTTTGAGAATGTGTAGACACCCCATTTTGCTCTGCTTTGATTAAAAAAGAAATTAGGGTTTCGCTGTCAATTTTTCAATGTTTTCTATTCCGGTGTTCGTCCCTTACGCTTTCTCAAATCTTTCTAGTCATTTCTGCATTATTCTGATTTTTTCCGCTAAAGTGCGGAGAAGGGTTATTCGTGAGAATCCGAGCAAGGGAGAATTTGTACCCGTTTGGTGGGCCCGCATTGAACATTTGTTTAAAATTGAATCAACCGGGGGCCCACGTTGTGGGGCCCGCGTTGTGGGGCCTCAATGGGGCCTCTTGTGAGGCCTCTTATGAAGAGCAATGATGGTAGCTCTCCACTAAGACAACATGATGGGCCCTCCACTAAGAACAATAATGATGGATTCTCCACTAAGAAACATGATGGGCCCTCCACTAAGAACAATAATGATGGATTCTCCACTAAGAGGGACAACATGATGAGCTCTCCACCAACATATCTCTCTCTCTCTCTTTCTCTCCCTATATATATCTTCCTTCCCATCCATAAAAAAAACAAAAAAGAGAAATTTATCTTCCATTATCTCTTTCTCTTCCATTATCTCTTCTAATCACTCCCTCCAATCCCTTTCCTCAATATATTCTTCCATCCCTCTCCCTAATATTCTTCTTCCATTATCTCTTCACTCCCTCAATCACTCCCTCTAAACACTCCAGAGAAAGCGAAAGACGGCGGAGCGGATCGGCGGCGGCAGGATTTTTTATATTTTTTTGGATTGGGCGGAGATCTTCACCACAGGTAGGTGCATTGTTCTCAAAATATTTCTGTATTTTTCCGAATTTTTCTGATTTTTTCCGCAAATTGTGTTTTAAAAATGGAAAACTCTTCAAAAAAACATCTTTTGACGAAGAAAAATTAAATTATATACCAAACAGATTCTAAAATTAATGAAATTTCGTGGGAAAATAATATGTTACTGATTCATTTTACCATGAATTTATAAAGATTTTTGGAGTTTATTTGGTATATTATTTAATATTTTCTTTGAAACTTATCAGATTTTAGGAGAATTTTTACTAACATCAGATCATCATTAAAATTCATAAAAGTTTTACAGTAGTCTTATCTTCCATATTACTTGTTACTTTAAAATTTTCGTGTTATTTGGATCTGTTTTAATATGGGATGTAGTGTTAATTTATAATCTGGTCTGGAAATTGTAAAATCCGAAATTGGTAGTAACTAATTTCTAAAATTCATGAAAATCTCACTGCATGCTATTTTGATTCATATAGTATTTCTGTAGAAATTTCATAGAATTTAGAGTTATATTTATACTAGTTTATGTGTTAATTGTGCAATCTGGACATTTAATGGTTTAATCAAGATTAAATGTGAATTTAATGTAAAAATATGCAAAACTCATCCTGTAAGCTACATACATTTTCATCTTGCTGCTGTAGAAATTTCAAATCATTTCGAATTTATTTGCAACAATTTCACTTGTAAAACCGCTCATATGCTTAAAATTGATAAAATCCATGGAAAATTCGAAATTAATTGAAAATCATATAAAAATTCCTAAAGAACTTTAAAATTCTGTCACATGTTCACTCCTTAATCCATTGAAACAGAAATTTTAGGATCTTTAGATTTTCCTGGAAAAATGGCCAGTGCATCCATAATCGTATCCCAATTGCAACTTGATCTTTGACAATTTGAATATTTAAGTTATAGCATGTTGTTGGCTCCGAGGTTATTGTCCACGGAAATCCTGAGATTCTGCCAGGCAATAAGATGCTATAACCTAAGTATTAAATTGCACAAGGAAAGAGCGCACGATTCCCTCCTTTGGATGCCATTCAAGGCCGAAATTGGTGAACCCTAGAACCATTGGTAATCCTTAAATGTCTAGAAACTGAAAATCTTCGAAATCTGAAACTCATTAACCTCGAGAACTTAAATCGATTTATCTTGTGTCTTTCGGAACCATTTGATTATGGTTTCCAATCTAAGAACCATTAGAGCCCAATTTAGGAACACTGGTGTCGTGCCGTGTCCTAGGTTTTAGGGAGTCCTAGAGTTAGGAGTCCCGCCTCATCACGGACGCTTGCTATGAATAGCAACCGTACCATAGGTCTAGTTACACTAGTCACCCAATCTTTCCTTAAGACAAGCCTAGTAAACTAGGATGTAGGTAAACCTGCATTAGTCTAAGGAACAACTTGCATTTAGATAAGAATCATACAGCATCTTAGATGAAATCCTAAGATAATAAAATCCTCAACTTGAATTAAATAACTACTTTTAAAACTGTTGAAACAGTCAAATCCGTTTAAGTCGGTGTCCTAGTTGAGTTAGGCATAAGTAGCTTAGCTTAGGTGCACCGAACTACGTCGACTCTGATCCCAGTGAGGCTTGGGTACGTAGGCAGCTTGGATGTCTGATGGCATACCACCCGCGAGTCGGCACCACAACAAATTGTGGTGTTTTGTATATTAATTTTCTTGTAAATACTTAATCAAATCAGTTAGGGTTTTCCATGAAATTAGAATTCTAGGAGAACTTTCACTTAGAATGAATCCAGACAAATTAATAAATCAAGATACACATCTAGGATTCACATTGAAATTAGATTCTAGGATGCATGTCACTTAGTTCGCACATTAACATAGAGTTGAATGAGCCATTTAAAATAAATTTAAAAGAGTTAGCTTTTGGAATCGAAGACCGATTATCGGGCAGGAATGGTGCATGTGGTGGATAACTCCCCATACCTTCCATTCTTGTAACCAGGTAGCGAGTCTAGATTTCTGGTTAATTATGGGTCCTAGATCCCACATCTAGGTGGCGACTCTGTCAATCTCTTTCGTGTGGAATTCGGATTGCCTTAGTGATCCCAAGTTCACAGGAAAGACGAATTCAAATCAACAAATAAAATGCACACGCCAATCGCGTGGGAACGAGAGACCAAGAGAGAGCGCGCGGCGGCTCGCGCCCCACGCCCCTCTCGCGGGATCTGGCTCCCACAGTCTGGCGACTCTGCTGGGGACCACCTAACTTCATTAAAATTTCAAAAGATAATTCATTTGAATTTAATTTAACTGGCTCATAAAAACTCTATACTTGTTAGATTAGTTTGTCTCGTTTTATTTTCTCATCATATTTTACTCGAACTTAATTTAACAAAACCTGAAGGCATCATAGATTGCGCGAACTTATTGCACACACTTACATCACTTGCATCTAAACCCTTGCATTTCACATGCACACACGTCCTATTTTAGGAACCCGGAGTGTTATCTAGCATGGTTGACTGGGATTTCATCACCTGGTGCCTCTGTGCTAGAGAAGCATTCCACCCTTAGCCTAGTACCTTTATGGTGCGTAAACGGATCTCTTGTTCACGTACTGATACGCCGGACACTGGTACAGTATATCGAACAGGGATTCGCGCTAAGGGAACTCTTGGCCTTACCCCTAGATTAACCCACACATGCATGTAGTATACGAACACATGTGCATCACGTGTGTGAGCCTAGTTTAGGATATCCTACCTATTTGTGTCTAGATTAGGCCGTAGACCATCTTCTAATGGCTACGATCGGTCCTAGGTACACAAACAAAGTCATGAGTCGAGATCCTCTCTCCACTCCGCTAGATTAGGATTAGGGTTGATGCCTTCAGGTAACACTGATAAAATGTGCAAAGATTAAAAAACTTTCCCTTTGGGGTTAGGATTTAAATCCCATTCATTTCCAAAGATCTCATAGGATTAGTCATTCATGATCCATCCGTTGAAAGCAATCTTATGCTATCTCATCTCATCTCGATCGTACGATTTTAATCTTATATTATCTGATTTGATCGAGTATCCATACTTCCTTTATATTGGTAGGAACTCATCCTAATCTCATGTTCATGTAATCCTGATTATCCCTGTATCCTTTCTCCTGGCTTACAGACACCATGTCTACTCGTACAATTCTTGATTGGATCCGTGGTACATTAAGAGAATCCCATATCTATGCCATAAGTGAGCAAGAGAAAAATCTCTTCGGTTACGTGGCCACCATCAAGCTCGATTGGGGATTACTCTATGCTGCATCAGAGTGTTGGGATCCCGATCATCATGTCTTCCGTTTTGGCAACCAAGAAATGTGTCCCACCTTTGAAGAATGGTGTGCCTTATTGGAATATCCTGTAGATGGCCCTCTGGTGAAGCCATCTTACGTGTCGGATTATCGTCCTTTGTTCCTTCGCTTGATGAATAATCCAGATGAATCCATGAACTCTTTCATCAAAGACCAGGAAGTGTCCATGCAACAACTGATTGACATTTACCCTCCTGTTGGGCATATTGGTGCTGTTGATATTCAAAAAGCCCGAGGTCGCGCTCTGAGATTCTGCTCCTTTGCTAGGTTCCTCACTGTCCAGCCTTCTCGCTGTGCGTCAGCTGTTCTCTTGGACCTCGTTGATCAGATGGATCGTGGCGCCAATCCAATTCCTACTATGCTTGCAGAAACCTTCAATGGATTGGATGAGATGGCTCGTCTTCGTGCCAGCTCAGGTCCAGGCTCTTATGTTCGATCTTTTGTTGGGTCCTTCTCAGGATGTCCTGCATTACTTCACGTGTGGTTATGCCACAAGCTAAAAATTGCAGCTCCTGTGCATTTTGATCATACGTTATACACCTTCAGTGAATGGCGTCATGATGTTTCTTTCAATCATAAAGGCGATTGGGCTGAGTGGTTGAGTTCTCGCCATGAAGATCAGATTTATTGGCAAATCCCTGGAATCCAAGAAGCTGTCTTCAATACTGGAGAAGCTAACTACGTTCGCCTTCTTGGCCTCAAAAAGACTTCCTTTTATATTCCTGCCAGGATTCAGCGTCAGTATGGAAGGGAGCAATCCATTGTGCCTCCCCTTCGTCATTTCTATCCGCCTGAGGATCTCAAGCCCAAGATTGTCAAAGCCGTTTCATCTGCTTGGGATGTTCGAGTCATCAAATCTTGCAAGGAGTCAGTTGAGGAAGATAGTCGTCCAAAGAAGAAGTCTAGAAAGAGTGCTTAATGTCATGTTTTCTCTTATCAGTCTATCTTTGAAAGATCGAACCATGTACTCAAGCTTTAATGATCTATCAATAAAAGTTCACCTTTTTCTTTCAGTATCTTCGTCTATGCATACATCAGTGTCTACTTCTTTCTGATTTTAAATATGTCTTTCAAATATTACAGGGCCGTAGACACCATAGCTAACCCTAATACTCCTTGGGTTCGGGTCTCTTCTCGATTACAGAGGAAATCTGTATCCCCGCCACCTTCTCTGAGAACCCCAGCATCTCATTCTTTCCCGTCCTCATCCTCACCAATGGCAGAAAACCAGGACAGTCCTCCACTCGCTGCTATCACCGATACTCTTACCTTGATTCTCCGGCAGCTTCAAGAACTCAAGGAAGAGAACCAAGTTATCAAGGCTCAACTTTCTGAGAAGTTCGGACAATCGTTGTCCAAAGATAAAAGGCCCATGCACCATACAGCTACTTCAGTCGCACCTGCCCAGCCGGCGTTTATCCCCATTACTGATAAAATTGAAGAAGATCTGGAAAAAGAGCAGTACAGTCAGGACCACAGTAACCCTTCTCAGTCCATGGTTGATAAGTCTGTTATGGAAAAATTAGAAAGTCTTACCAGGAAGGTACAAGACATCCAATTTCAAGACCAAGGTGGTTTCAATCCGAGTGATCTCACACTGTTCCCAGAAATCCGTCTCCCAGCCAATTTTCAAATGCCGGACTTTGATAAATATGATGGTGTGGGTTGTCCAATTACACATTTGCAAATGTTCACCATCATGTGTCAGCCTCAAGGCTTATCTTCTGAGCAAATGGCTCAATTGTTCCCGGTTTCCCTGACCAAGGTTGCCAGGAGGTGGTTCATGGTATTGGACAAGACTCGTTACAGGACATGGAAGGATATCGGTGAGCAATTCATCAGGCAGTTCAAATATGATGACGGGACAGAAATCACTAGAAAGGATTTGGAAAGAACCAAGCAAGATTCAAGAGAATCTTTTCTGATTTTTGTGAAAAGATGGAGGAGAATAGCAGCTCAGATGATGGAGCGCCCGTCTGAGGAGGAGCAGGTCCAGATAATCATGAAAAATATTTCCCCCCAGCTCCAATATCACATGTCATTACAATATTACCCGGACTTCAAGCACTTCATCGTAGCTGGCACCCAAATAGAGGAGGCTATGGCTCAAGGTGTATTCAACCGTAGCAACCCAAACCCCAGAGATTTCAAAAAATCCCCACCAGCCCAAGTCAGTAGTATCTCCCGTTCTAATGCTCAATCCTCTAAATCCCAGGAACCTCTAGTAATGGACTATGTTCAACCCGCGACCGCACCTCGGCAACAAGCCCGGGTAGAATTTACTCCTCTTCCCATTCCATCTTCAGAGGTGCTTAAGCAATGTCTGGCTTCAGGTCGCATAACCCTACCTGCCACCCGGCCTCCCCCCAATCCTTTACCTGCCAATTGGCGAGCCGACCTACACTGTGAGTATCACAGGGGTCCTGGTCATCTTACAGACAATTGCATCGCTTTGAAATTCAGAATCCAAAAACTTATTGATGAAAAAGTCATTGCATTCCAGCCAAGACCCAATGTTACCCAAAACCCGCTACCTGGTCATGCTAATCCTCCCGATGCCGTTAATGCCATAACCATAGGAGATCCTGAGTTTGACCCTCTCACCCTCATATGTGCTTTAGAACCCGTTTCTGAACCCCAAATCATCTTCTGTGATGAATCGTACCTGAGAGAGTCTGTACCTCCCTTGGTAATCACCTATGAGCCACAAGACCCTCAAATTATCACCTATGGTGAGCCAGAATTGGATGAAGTCAGACATGTGACAAGGGGTGGAAGAATTTTCAAACCTGCTGAATTAAGAGTCGAAAATCCAGGGGCATTGGCTCGAGGAGAGGAGCCGCAATACGTGAAGGACCCAGATGATGAAGTTGTTCAGCAGTTGAAGAAAACTCAGGCTGTCATATCTGTTTGGGGGTTGTTGATAGCATCGAAGAAACACAGAGAGGCTGTGTTGAAAGAACTGAATACCACACAGGTGTCCTCAGAAATATCTCCAGAGCAACTAGCTGAAGTTGTCGCTCTGACACACGCCACCAGGGCCATTAGTTTCTCAGACCAGGAGCTGCCTCCTCAAGGTCGGAATCATGCTAGAGCTCTTCATGTCACTGTTGTTTGCGAAGGCAAGAAAGTACCGTCTGTGCTGGTAGATAATGGATCCGCGTTGAATGTATGTCCATTAAGAACTGCCATTACCTTGGGTTTCGGTCCCACTGATTTTGCCGAATCAACCCTTGGTATCCTCGCATATGACAATACCCGCAGAAATGTGGTCGGAGTCCTTACCACCAGGATCGTTATAGGCGGTCAAGAATTTGAGGTGGAATTTCAAGTTATTGATATCAAGGCCTCGTTCAATATACTTCTGGGACGACCCTGGTTGCATAAGGAAGGTGTTGTTGCCTCAACCCTTCATCAAAAACTGAAGTTCATTAAAGAAGGAAAATTGATCACTGTCAGAGGCGACGAAGAGCCAGAAATAGGGCAGATAACAGGAGAAACTCGGATCCTTCCAGTTACAAAAGCAGATGATTACAACTTGAATGGTTTCGCATTCGATGTTACTGCTATTTCCTATGAAGATGCCTCTCGGGAGGAGTTGTATTTGCCTTTTGCCATCAGTCCTGTGGTTGCCAAGATGATGAGAAAAATGAACTACTTTCCGGGTATGAATTTAGGCCGTGATCCAAGCAAAGCGTCTCATTGGCGCCCAATCAAAGCAAACTCTGGAGTTTTCGGTCTAGGGTATATACCTACTGAGGAGGAGGAGGAATCCATGAAAGAATTGTTGAAATTGAAGGAAGAAATCCGCCGCACTGGAAGGGTACTCCCAATGACTCTATATTCCTTATCAATGAATGGTCACTTTATCAAAGAAGGTGAGACTTCTCCATACTATGGGTTTTCTGAACCATGGTATGACTCAGTAACAGGGATCATGATACCGGGTTTTGAAATATTCAGTGGCCTTGCTCTCCCAGAAACAGAACCGCCGGTATATTGTGTTGAAAAAACCGTTGAGGATTGGATAGTCTGCCTTGAGCCAGATATGTTGGGGTCTTTGTTCGAAGAAGATGTGCCTGATGTTGTTTGTCAGGAGTTGCCCGTTTTAGATCATTCTAAAAAGCAAGAAGAGACTGACTGTGAAGATGTGCTAGTGGCGGTTATTCAGGGCGATGCTGCCTTTACTGAACCTCAGAGTCAGATTGCACCTGCAACAGAAAATCTTTCCAACTGGAGTTCCGATATTTTTCCATCTTATTTTATGGCTAAGGCAAGTCTAGTCAAGCCAACTGAATCAGTGTCAGTGCCTAGTCCAGGCGAGTCGTTTTCTGAGTTTATTTACTATATGAATCCTGAGCCTGTTCAGGATGAGTCCAAGAATAATGATGTAATTTCTTTCAATTCAATGAAATCCGATTCTCAGTATGTCTCTGTGTTTGCTTCTGACTTTAATAATGATAACACTCCCTCCTCAGACGAGGAAGAAGGGATCGACGAAACTCCCCTTGAATTGCAGCATATGCTCAAACAAGAGGAGGAACGCCGAGCCCAGCCTCTTAAAGATGAAATCAAAATTATAAACATCGGAACAGAAGATTTAATACAGGAAATACGAATTGGAAATACTCTATCCTCTGAAGAGCGCGATGAATTAATAAACCTACTTAAGGAATATAAGGAAGTTTTTGCCTGGTCCTACAAAGATATGCCCGGGTTGAGCGAAGACATTGTTCAGCACAAGCTACCTTTGTTGCCAGGAATTAAACCTAAAAAGCAGAAGCTAAGGAGAATGAAGCCCGAGTGGGTCTTGAAAGTAGAAGAAGAGGTTACTAAGCAGTTGAATGCTGGGTTCCTACAAGTGGTGGAATATCCAGAATGGCTTGCAAATATAGTACCTGTACCGAAGAAAGATGGAAAGGTGAGAATGTGTGTAGATTTCAGAGATCTGAACAAGGCAAGTCCGAAAGACGATTTCCCTCTACCACATATCGATATCCTGGTAGACAATACGGCCGGGCATGAATTACTATCCTTCATGGATGGTTTCTCGGGCTACAATCAAATTAAGATGGCACCCGAAGACATGGCTAAAACCTCGTTCATTACACAATGGGGGACATATTGCTATCGGGTAATGCCATTTGGTCTTAAGAATGCTGGTGCAACATATCAAAGAGCAGCTACAGCTTTACTCCATGACATGATACATCGAGAAGTCGAAGTTTATGTCGATGATATGATTGTAAAAGCCAAGGAAAGGAGAGATCACATCCCGAACCTCAAGAAGTTCTGTGAAAGAATACTCAAATACCAGCTTCGCTTGAATCCTAGCAAGTGTGTATTCGGGGTTACCTCTGGTAAGTTGCTTGGATTCATGGTGAGTCAAAGGGGCATAGAGGTGGATCCTCAGAAAATTAAGGCTATCCAGGAGATGCCGCCGCCTAGAACCGAGAAGGAAATACGGGGGTTCCTAGGAAGGATACAGTTCCTAAGACGATTCATCGCTCATCTGACTTCAACTTGTGAACCTATCTTCAAGCTATTAAAGAAAAACTCTTCCAAAGAGTGGACGGCGGAATGTCAACAGGCCTTCGAGAAAATAAAGCAAAGTTTGTCTGAACCACCGATAGTAGCACCAGTAATACCGGGGCATCCATTGCTGCTTTACTTGTCAGTAACAGAAACCACAATGGGCTGTATGTTAGCACAGCAAGATCCAGAAACCAAGCATGAAAAGGCTGTATACTATCTTAGTAAGAAGATGTTGGAGTACGAACAGAAGTATACTGTCCTAGAAAAAACCTGCTTAGCTTTGGTTTGGGCTACTCAGCGACTCAGGCATTACCTTTTATCACATAAGGTCTTGCTCCTATCAAGGATGGATCCTCTGAAATATCTCTTTGAAAAACCAGCCCTGACAGGTAGGACTGCCAGATGGTTGTTATTGTTGTCTGAATTTGACATCACCCATGTAACCCAAAAATCAGTAAAGGGCCGAGCCATTGCTGAACAATTGGCAGAAGCACCCCAAGAAGAAAATCAGCCTTTTAAGACGATGTTCCCAGATGAAGAGATCATGATGGTAGAAGATGAATATCCAGAAACTGGTTGGACCCTCTATTTCGATGGAGCAGCAAACCAAACAGGGCAAGGAGTAGGGGCATTGCTTGTGTCACCCCGAAATGAGCATGTCCCCCTTGCCGTTAAGTTACAATTCAATTGCACCAACAATATGGCAGAGTATGAAGCATGCATTGTTGGGCTTGAGGCTGCATTGGCCTTAGGCATAGAGAATCTTGACGTATATGGAGATTCAATGTTAATCATTTGCCAAACCCAAGGAGAATGGAGAACCAAAGAAGAAAAGTTGCTGCCATATCATGAATACTTGGATGTTCTCGCTAAGCAATTCCAGCACATCACTTTCAATTATTTGCCAAGGTTGAAGAATAGATTCGCCGATGCCTTAGCGACGTTAGCTTCTATGATTGACATACCTCACAATATGAAGATGAGGCCCATCACGGTTCAAGAGCAATGGGCTCCTGCATATGTTGATGCTATAGAGATAGCTGCAAGATGTCCCGATGGTAAACCATGGTATACGGACATAAAGAACTACATCTCGGGCCAGGGGCATCCCAATGAGGCGTCGAATAAGGAGATAAGGACTTTGCAGAGATTGGCAGTTAACTTTGTCATTTGTGGAGGAGAGCTGTATCGACGGTCCTTCGACGGAATCCAACTCTTATGTGTCACTGAAGATCAGGCAGAAGAAATTCTCGCAGATGTTCATGAAGGGGTGTGTGGACCTCATATGAATGGGAGGATGTTGTCAAAGAAGATCCTACGTCTGGGGTACTATTGGCCAACATTGGAAGCAGATTGTCACACATTTGTGAAGAAATGCTATAAATGTCAGATACATGCGAATCTCATTCATGTACCACCTACCGAATTGCATTCTCTTACTTCTCCTTGGCCGTTTTCGGTATGGGGAATTGACATAATTGGCAAGATTTCCCCTAAGTCATCTAGTGGTCACGAGTACATACTCGTTGCAATTGACTACTTCACTAAGTGGGTTGAGGCCGCTTCTTATGCAAAGCTTACATCCGCATCAGTTGCTAAATTCATACGAACCAACATCATATGCAGATATGGAATTCCCCATGAACTTATCTCAGATAACGGATCTCATTTCAAGAAAGAAGTTATCACTCTTTGCGAAGAGTTCAAGATTAAGCATCATAAATCTTCACCTTATCGGCCGCAGACAAATGGAGCGGTGGAAGCTGCAAACAAAAATGTCAAGACTATCATTAGCAAGATGTCAGAAACTTATAAGGATTGGTCGAATAAGTTGCCGTACGCATTGTGGGCTTACAGGACATCAATTAGAGCTTCAACTGGGGCAACCCCTTACTCTCTTGTTTATGGTATGGAAGCAGTGCTACCTGTGGAGATCCGTGTACCTTCGCTCCGAGTATTGACTGAAGTCAAGTTGCCAGAAAATGAATGGGCAGACGCCAGATATAAAGAGCTGAACATGCTAGATGAAAAGAGGTTAAAAGCACTTTACCATGTGCAGGGTTATCAGCGCAGAATAGCCCGGGCTTTTAATAAAAAGGTTAAAATCAGAGATCTCGAAGAAGGCAATCTTGTTCTAAAAGAAAATCGAGCACCAGTGCTTGACCCAAGAGGCAAATTCAAGCCTAATTGGTCAGGGCCATACATCGTGGACCAAATCTTACCCGGAAAAGCCGTCAAGCTCCGTAATTTAAATGGAGAAATATTGCCGGAACCAACAAATCTTGATCAACTCAAGAGGTTCTATGCTTGAACACCAGAAGGCCGTCTTTTGGCCGAATAAAACCCAAATTCATAACCCAAAATCAAAAAATATATAACCTTTTGCAAACCCTTTCGAGCCTACATAAAATTTTCCTTCAAAACCCAATGTACTAGGGGCATTCCCCTGAACTACGCATGACCTGATTCCTACACTGGGATACGTAGGCAACCTGTTCACAGGTTCGGTCGAAACTCTTGCAAAACCTTAAGCCATTCTTTGAAAAGCTCTACCTCACCTGTAAAGTCCTTTTGGTGTTCAAAAAAAAAAAAAAAAAAAAAAAAAAAAAAAAAAAAAAAAATGGAGCTTGAAAATCCGCTAGATTGAAAACCTGAAAAGGCGATCTAGGCAAAATTCAGGATCATTCCTCTGCTAAGTTGAAAACCTGAAAAGGCAGCTTAGGCAAAAGTTAAGGGGGTAGCCTGCTGAGTTGAAAACCTAAAAGGCGATTCAGGCAAAAGTTAAGGTTGAACGGTCCGCCAAGTTGAAAATCTAAAAAGGAATACTTGGTCGTGGTAAGATGGGGTTCACGCCAGAAGAATTACATCGACCTCTGAACTCTCAGTAGGTCAGGCAAAAATAACAATGATTCCCGAAACTAAGGGCATTAATTTCAAAACAATCCGAAAGTTGATAGAAGGATATATGAAGTATCACTGTCTTAAAAAATAAGTGAAGATGTTTATCAGTGGAGAAACATTCTTTAAAAGAGGCTAACCTAACCCAAAAGAAAATACTGATAAGTCAGAAGCATCACGAGATCACTTGAGTAATCTTTCTTATTTTGTCTTTTTATTACCAATGTCTGTGGTTCTATTTTTAGAAAAATTTACAAATGCTATTTTAAAGAATTGTTGTAGGGTGCAATCACTCTGAAGGCAGGTTCATTAACGGATTCCGAGAAACTTGGAAAAGGTGCGACTGTCACGAATGGTGAAAAATCGTTGCAAGAATGATCTCTGGTCAATGAATAGAAGAAGGTTAGAAGGCCTTAAACTGGGGCAGGTTGCTAATAAAGTGGCATCTCATATTCAAGCCTTGAAAGACCTTTGCTGCATGGTGGTATTGAATCATTTGCTTCCAAAATTGTTAATTGGAGATTCCAGTTCCCCCTTTCCTGATAATCTCTGTTATCATATACTCTCTGAGTCCATTTGAAAGTGGTCTTCTTTCTTTGAACATCACACAAATATGATATCTCATTTCCTTGGAACTCCGTAAAAATACGGTATTCCATTTTCTTCTGAGTCCATTCAAAAATGTTCTCTTATTCTCTTTGAGCATCATACAAATATGATACCTCATTTCCTTGGAATTCCGTAATTCATCAAATCCAATTCTACGTTAAATTCAAATTCCCAAAATTCATCAAGTCCAATTCTACGTCAAAATTCAAAATCCCAAAATTCATCAACTCCAATCCTACGTCAAATTCAAATTCCCCAAATTCATCAAATCCAATTCTATGTCAAATTCAAATTCATAAAAAAACCTCCAAATTCATTAATCTCAACCGAAGATTGAAGCCGTAAAAATACGGTATTTCATTCTGAGTCCATTAAAAAATGTTCTCTTATTCCCTTTGAGCATCATACAAATATGATACCTCATTTCCTTGGAACTCCGTAAAAATACGGTATTCCATTCTCTTCTGAGTCCATTCAAAAATGTTCTCTTATTCTCTTTGAGCATCATACAAATATGATACCTCATTTCCTTGGAACTCCGTAAAAAATACGGTATTCCATTCTCTTCTGAGTCCATTCAAAAATGTTCTCTTATTCTCTTTGAGCATCATACAAATATGATACCTCATTTCCTTGGAACTCCGTAAAAAATACGGTATTCCATTCTCTTCTGAGTCCATTCAAAAATGTTCTCTTATTCTCTTTGAGCATCATACAAATATGATACCTCATTTCTTTGGAACTCCGTAAAAATACGGTATTCCATTCTCTTCTGAGTCCATTCAAAAATGTTCTCTTATTCTCTTTGAGCATCATACAAATATGATACCTCATTTCCTTGGAACTCCGTAAAAAATACGGTGTTCCATTCTCTTCGAGTCCATACAACTACGTTCTCTTATTCTCTTTGAGCATCATACAAATATGATACCTCATTTCTTTGGAACTCCGTAAAAATACGGTATTCCATTCTCTTCAGGTCCATACAACTATGGTCTCTTACTCTCTTTGAGCATCATACAAATGTGATGTCTCATTTCCTTGGAAGCCGTAAAAATATGGTATTTCATTCTGAGTCCATTCAAAAATGGTCTTTTCTCTTTGAACATCATATAAATGTGATGTCGAGCGGCACCGCAGCGGGATTTTTTTACTACATTCCAATTCTAGGACTTCGTTTTGGGTTTTACATTAGGTAGTAAATGCTTGCGTCTAGGTTCCGTAGAGTCTTTTGTCGATTAAAGCTACGCAAAATGGTTCTGTCATTTTGACTTTGGTATTCGATGACTACGTCATCTCTACCAAAGAGGGGCATCTGTAGACACCCCATTTTGCTCTGCTTTGATTAAAAAAGAAATTAGGGTTTCGCTGTCAATTTTTCAATGTTTTCTATTCCGGTGTTCGTCCCTTACGCTTTCTCAAATCTTTCTAGTCATTTCTGCATTATTCTGATTTTTTCCGCTAAAGTGCGGAGAAGGGTTATTCGTGAGAATCCGAGCAAGGGAGAATTTGTACCCGTTTGGTGGGCCCGCATTGAACATTTGTTTAAAATTGAATCAACCGGGGGCCCACATTGTGGGGCCCGCGTTGTGGGGCCCACGTTGTGGGGCCCGCGTTGTGGGGCCTCAATGGGGCCTCTTGTGAGGCCTCTTATGAAGAGCAATGATGGTAGCTCTCCACTAAGACAACATGATGGGCCCTCCACTAAGAACAATAATGATGGATTCTCCACTAAGAAACATGATGGGCCCTCCACTAAGAACAATAATGATGGATTCTCCACTAAGAGGGACAACATGATGAGCTCTCCACCAACATATCTCTCTCTCTCTTTCTCTCCCTATATATATCTTCCTTCCCATCCATAAAAAAAACAAAAAAGAGAAATTTATCTTCCATTATCTCTTTCTCTTCCATTATCTCTTCTAATCACTCCCTCCAATCCCTTTCCTCAATATATTCTTCCATCCCTCTCCCTAATATTCTTCTTCCATTATCTCTTCACTCCCTCAATCACTCCCTCTAAACACTCCAGAGAAAGCGAAAGACGGCGGAGCGGATCGGCGGCGGCAGGATTTTTTATATTTTTTTGGATTGGGCGGAGATCTTCACCACAGGTAGGTGCATTGTTCTCAAAATATTTCTGTATTTTTCCGAATTTTTCTGATTTTTTCCGCAAATTGTGTTTTAAAAATGGAAAACTCTTCAAAAAAACATCTTTTGACGAAGAAAAATTAAATTATATACCAAACAGATTCTAAAATTAATGAAATTTCGTGGGAAAATAATATGTTACTGATTCATTTTACCATGAATTTATAAAGATTTTTGGAGTTTATTTGGTATATTATTTAATATTTTCTTTGAAACTTATCAGATTTTAGGAGAATTTTTACTAACATCAGATCATCATTAAAATTCATAAAATTTTTACAGTAGTCTTATCTTCCATATTACTTGTTACTTTAAAATTTTCGTGTTATTTGGATCTGTTTTAATATGGGATGTAGTGTTAATTTATAATCTGGTCTGGAAATTGTAAAATCCGAAATTGGTAGTAACTAATTTCTAAAATTCATGAAAATCTCACTGCATGCTATTTTGATTCATATAGTATTTCTGTAGAAATTTCATAGAATTTAGAGTTATATTTATACTAGTTTATGTGTTAATTGTGCAATCTGGACATTTAATGGTTTAATCAAGATTAAATGTGAATTTAATGTAAAAATATGCAAAACTCATCCTGTAAGCTACATACATTTTCATCTTGCTGCTGTAGAAATTTCAAATCATTTCGAATTTATTTGCAACAATTTCACTTGTAAAACCGCTCATATGCTTAAAATTGATAAAATCCATGGAAAATTCGAAATTAATTGAAAATCATATAAAAATTCCTAAAGAACTTTAAAATTCTGTCACATGTTCACTCCTTAATCCATTGAAACAGAAATTTTAGGATCTTTAGATTTTCCTGGAAAAATGGCCAGTGCATCCATAATCGTATCCCAATTGCAACTTGATCTTTGACAATTTGAATATTTAAGTTATAGCATGTTGTTGGCTCCGAAGTTATTGTCCACGGAAATCCTGAGATTCTGCCAGGCAATAAGATGCTATAACCTAAGTATTAAATTGCACAAGGAAAGAGCGCACGATTCCCTCCTTTGGATGCCATTCAAGGCCGAAATTGGTGAACCCTAGAACCATTGGTAATCCTTAAATGTCTAGAAACTGAAAATCTTCGAAATCTGAAACTCATTAACCTCGAGAACTTAAATCGATTTATCTTGTGTCTTTCGGAACCATTGGATTATGGTTTCCAATCTAAGAACCATTAGAGCCCAATTTAGGAACACTGGTGTCGTGCCGTGTCCTAGGTTTTAGGGAGTCCTAGAGTTAGGAGTCCCGCCTCATCACGGACGCTTGCTATGAATAGCAACCGTACCATAGGTCTAGTTACACTAGTCACCCAATCTTTCCTTAAGACAAGCCTAGTAAACTAGGATGTAGGTAAACCTGCATTAGTCTAAGGAACAACTTGCATTTAGATAAGAATCATACAGCATCTTAGATGAAATCCTAAGATAATAAAATCCTCAACTTGAATTAAATAACTACTTTTAAAACTGTTGAAACAGTCAAATCCGTTTAAGTCGGTGTCCTAGTTGAGTTAGGCATAAGTAGCTTAGCTTAGGTGCACCGAACTACGTCGACTCTGATCCCAGTGAGGCTTGGGTACGTAGGCAGCTTGGATGTCTGATGGCATACCACCCGCGAGTCGGCACCACAACAAATTGTGGTGTTTTGTATATTAATTTTCTTGTAAATACTTAATCAAATCAGTTAGGGTTTTCCATGAAATTAGAATTCTAGGAGAACTTTCACTTAGAATGAATCCAGACAAATTAATAAATCAAGATACACATCTAGGATTCACATTGAAATTAGATTCTAGGATGCATGTCACTTAGTTCGCACATTAACATAGAGTTGAATGAGCCATTTAAAATAAATTTAAAAGAGTTAGCTTTTGGAATCGAAGACCGATTATCGGGCAGGAATGGTGCATGTGGTGGATAACTCCCCATACCTTCCATTCTTGTAACCAGGTAGCGAGTCTAGATTTCTGGTTAATTATGGGTCCTAGATCCCACATCTAGGTGGCGACTCTGTCAATCTCTTTCGTGTGGAATTCGGATTGCCTTAGTGATCCCAAGTTCACAGGAAAGACAAATTCAAATCAACAAATAAAATGCACACGCCAATCGCGTGGGAACGAGAGACCAAGAGAGAGCGCGCGGCGGCTCGCGCCCCACGCCCCTCTCGCGGGATCTGGCTCCCACAGAATGATAGGAGAAAGAAAGAAGGTGATCGGTTGGTTGTATGGATGGTTCTACAACAATAAACACAAATTAAAGTGATGGCAAGTAAGACTGAAACTGAGTAAAGAAATAGAGAAGAGAAGGGTACGACTTTCTTTCACTATTTGATATAGTGATCTTCCTCTCCAAACTATTCACGAGTTTTTCTCCATTTCTCTCCTACATCATAGTAACGCTTGAAAAACGCTGTCGTGTCATTACCGGGGGAGCAAAGGCCTTACATATATAGGCAAAAGCAAGCACATTGAACAAGTAGTTGTGGGCTATTAGAAGTCTAATCCTACTAATACCAAAAGAAATAAAAACTCATATAACTTGGACTAAAATACACTTCACTTAAGGTGGTGTGAATAGTGCATGCATAGTATCGTGAATAGTAAAGCGGTACCTCTTTTATAACTTCTCACTTGAGTGATATGATGGGCACCACCAAATGATGGCTTAGATCATCAAAATAGGTGGGACCCACTATTTTTTTATGTATATATTCGCCCTCCGTTTCTTACTTGAGCCAACACCTTTTTTTTAAGACAACTCTTGAAAACTAGCGGGGGCTGTCCCAAGTAAGGGTACATTCCAATGGATGTAAAAGTTGGGTAAAACAAACTTTTACGGACTATTGGATTTCACAGTCCGTTCCATTAGACAGAACAGACCAAGAACTGGCATACCCAAAGTACAAGAAAGACTAGATATTCTTGATCGATCACAATTTTACTTGACTTCCGGCATAAAGATTCATTAGTATTTAAACCTTGATGATCTCCGGTAATAGTCAGACAGGCAGAATATTCCTCTCCAAAAGGAAGGAGCCCAATTAAGCCCGCAATGTCAATAAGGGTTGGGCTCATGGGGCCTACTCTAAAATGAAAAGAATTAGTGGTAGAACACCAAAAATGAAGAGCGGCAACCAATACAGAACGGTTGGTGCAAGTACAAAACTTTGTTAAATTAACGGCATTGTAGATACCATTTCTTTCCAGTTATCCCTTTTTTCCTGGGAAATTCAGTCTACCCAACGTCTCCAAGAAGAGTTGGCAGATGGCCAAGACCTCATACGTGATCTCAGACGGGCGACTTGGAGGCTTCGATGGGAAGTTCCTCCTTATCATTATGAGGGAAAGGAAAGCCTACATACCTAAGAGAATTTTTTGGGCAATGAGGACCTAAGATGAAAGGACCTATATGAAAGGATCCGCATTGGAGGATGGCGTGAATACTTGGGTTGTCCAGAGAGCTGGATTGATTGTTTGGAAACTCATCAATATCTGAAGACTGGCTAAAGGATCTGAAGGAGAAGAGTCATTGATGGAGCTTACTCGAGAAGGCCTGACCCTCTAGGGTTATGATGAAGAAGAAGTTGCTATAGCTTGAGGAAAAAGGGAAATGGATAAGGACAACAAGAAGAGAAATCTTGAAGGCGGTGAAAAGATGAAGTTAGAAAGTTTGGAATATATGGGGTAAATAAAGGATATGATTACTGCCATTTTTCCCGCTTCCCAAGTTTGGCTCACAGAACTCAGAAAGAAACATAGAGTCCTGATGGGGTCCGGACTCAGCACTGATGGGTCCGAACTCAGCATCCAATTGGTTGCTGGCACGTGGCCCTCACAAGGACCGTTGGAAAGCCAACACCTGTCCCTGCTAGGTGTGACACCTGGACCAATCAGGGACTCCCATCCGTGGGACCCCGCAACAAAAAGCTGTTCGGAACCTCACTTAAGCAATGGTAGGAAAAAACGGAAAGCATGTGCCAACCAAGAAATGACTGCTGTGATTGCGCAGTTCAGGAATCCGGCCACCGCACTCCAGCAGCACCCAGCCGAGGCCTCTCAGCCCGTCCAGAGGAGAGGAAGCTCCCGCAGAGAGCACACGCCCCCGCCCCGGGAGCAGACTCGTCACTCCACAAGACGAGATCACCTCTCCCGGGACAAGCATGTGCGCCCCGAGCCTCGCCTTCATCACCGGTCACGATCTCCCTCCGTACAAAGGCATGGCAGCAAGAGAGACGCCACGCACGGAGAGGGATCGCGGCACCGGCGAAGGAGTCCGGCCAGTCAGTCCGGATCGGCTATGAGCCCGCCAGCAAGGAGAGAGAGGCCCGTCCGCCGGTCTGAGGAAAGAGAGGACCCGGTGTTGCGAAGGATCCAGCAGATCGACCACCGGATCGAAGAGCTCGCCAGAGAGCAGGGCCGACCTGCCTCCCGGATCTTCACAAGCGCTCAACCATTTTCAGACAGAGTGCTCAGTGCGGAGGCCCCCGCGGGCTGGAAGATGCCCCAGGTTCCGCAGTATGACGGGACCACCGACCCCGTGGACCACCTGGAGACTTTCAGGACACAATGCTCCTCCACGGGGCGTCGGATGGATTCCTTTGCCGGGCATTCCCCACCACGTTAACCGGAGCAGCGCGGGACTGGTACTCGCGGCTTAAGCCCAGGTCCATGGACAATTTTGATGATTTTGGGGATAACCTGGCCCGCCATTTCATGAGCAGCAGGAGACCCAGGAAGACGACCGCTTCGCTGATGGCCCTCAGGCAGGGAGATGATGAGGCCTTGAAAGTGTTCGTTGGTCGCTTTAACAGGGAAGCTCTCCAGGTCCCTAACCTGGATCCCTCCGCAGCCACGAACGCCCTTCTGGCCGGCGCCCGATCAACTGATTTCAGGCGAGCAGTGGCTCGGCGCAACCCGCAGTCTCTCGCAGACTTGATGGCCGGGGCGGAGGAGTACATCTCGGTGGAGGAAACTCTCGCCGCCCTGGACTCCGCTGGCAGGAGAAGGCCCGAGGAGAAGAACCCTACCAAGCAGCGTAGGGATGATAAGTCTCAGAAGAAGGAGAGAAGCCCTCCCCGTAGGGAGAGAAGCCCTTCTCGAAAGGGGAGAAGCCCCCAAGCGAGAGAGCATTACATGCGGCTGACCGCGTCCAGAGCACAAATCCTGGTAGCCATTCGGAAAGAGGACTTCATCCGTTGGCCGGAGAGGCAGAACTCATCGACGAAGAAAAACATGTCCCAGTACTGCAGGTTCCACAAGGACCACTGCCACGACACCAACGCGTGCCTTCATCTGAAGGAGGAGATCGAGCAGTTGATCAGCCGTGGGTACCTGGGAAGGTACTTGAAGAATGATGACAACAGAAGTGAACGCAAGGAGAAGCCGAAGCCCAGAGGCAGAAGCCCTCGCGGCGCTCAACCTCTAGGCGACCGCATTCAAGCTCCGGCCCCGGCCAGCCCCCCTCCTCAGGTACCTCAACCTCAACCTCATGGTGTTATTGGTACCATTTCAGGAGGGCCGACCGCAGGAGGAACCTCTTCATCAGCCCGCAGGACATATGCCCGGCAGGTGAATGCCGTCCATACCTGCAGCAAGAAGGCCAGGCTAGAGAACGAGATATCCTTTTCAGATGCAGATCTCGATGGCCTGATCCTCCCGCATGATGATGCCCTGGTCATCACCATGCTGGTGGCCAACTGGGAAATGAAGAAGATCTTGGTCGACAACGGGAGTTCCGCAGACATCCTCTATTATCACGCTTTCGAGCGGATGCTGATCGAAACCGACCGCCTGAAGTCGGCCAACTCGGATCTGTTCGGGTTCTCCGGAGAAGTTGTCAAAGTCGAAGGGCAGATCGAGCTTCCAGTACTTATCGGGGAGCCGCCCTGCCAATCCGTCGCCATGGTAAACTTCTTGGTGGTAAGGGCCAAGTCGGCCTACATGCTATCTTGGGCCGCCCCGGCCAGAATCTCCTCCGAGCCGTTCCTTCCGCCTATCATCAGAGGATGAAGTTCAGTACACCAGGGGGTGTAGGGGAAGTCAGAGGGGACCAGCCCCAGTCGAGGCAGTGCTATGCAGCGGCGCTGAAAGGAAAGAATGCGTCCGAATCTCTGCCGATCGAGCTGTTTGATCTAAGGGATGAAGCCCAGATCACAGTAAACGAGCCGGCCGAGGACGTCATGTCTGTCCCGTTATATAGCGATGACGACCAAAGGGTTGTTCAGATCGGCTCTGCCCTGCCAGAGGCCGCGCAGCAGGATCTTGCTCAGTTCCTCAGAGCCAATGCAGATGTCTTTGCCTGGGCTCCTTCAGACATGCCCGGCATCGACCCTGTAATTAGCACCCATGAGCTTGGGGTTGATCAGACCTGCAAGCCCGTGAAGCAGAAGAGGAGGCACTTTGCACCAGAGAGGCGAAGGGCCATCAGAGAAGAGGTGGAAAGGCTTCTGAAGGTAGACTTCATCCGCGAGATCCAGTATCCGGACTGGCTCGCGAATGTTGTGATGGTGAAGAAGTCTAATGGGAAGTGGAGGACGTGCATAGATTTTACAGACCTGAACAAGGCCTGCCCGAAGGACAGCTACCCGCTCCCAAAGATTGATCAGCTCATCGACGCTACCGCAGGTCACGAGCTGTTAAGCTTCATGGACGCCTTCTCAGGATATAATCAGATCAGAATGCATGAGCCCGACATTCTGAAGACATCCTTTGTAACCGATCAGGGGACTTATTGCTATCGAGTTATGCCTTTCGGACTGAAGAACGCAGGGGCCACCTACCAGCGGCTCGTCAACAGGTTGTTCAAAGAGCAAATCGGCCGCAATATGGAAGTCTACGTGGACGATATGCTGGTCAAGAGTAGAGCTGCCTGTAATCATGTTGCCGACCTCGAAGAAGCATTTCAAGTCTTGAGGGGACACAACATGAAGCTCAATCCGACCAAGTGTACGTTCGGTGTCGGAGCGGGCAAGTTTCTGGGCTTCATGGTAAGCCAGAGAGGGATAGAAGCGAATCCTGAGAAAATCAAGGCGGTGATGGAGCTGACTCCACCCAGAACTATCAGAGAAGTACAGCGCCTGACCGGACTAGTAGCTGCCCTGGGGCGGTTCATCTCTAAGTCCGCAGAAAGATGTCTTCCGTTCTTCAACGCAGTCAAGGGTATAAAAACCGCGCCCTGGACTCCGGAGTGCCAAGCGGCGTTTGAGGAGCTGAAGCAGTACTTGTCCTCTCCACCGTTACTTTCGAAGCCAGAGCCAGGAGAAGAGCTGATTCTGTATCTCTCAGCGGGACCTTTGGCAGTCGCAGCAGTACTGATCAGAGAGGAGTACCACCAGCAAAAGCCAATCTACTATGTCAGTAAGGTCCTCCATGATGCAGAGACAAGATATCAGCAGGTCGAGAAGCTCGTATACGCCCTCGTTATGGCGGCCAGAAAATTAAGGCCGTATTTCCAAGCGCATACGATCAAAGTCCTGACAGGACAGCCCCTGAGGCAGATCCTCCACCGCCCAGACACTTCAGGTCGTCTTGTGAAGTGGGCCGTGGAGCTCAGCGAGTTTGACATCAAATATCTGCCCAGGCCGGCAATCAAAGCCCAGGTTCTTGCGGATTTCATAGCTGAATGTACCATGCCAGATTCAGACCCCGGGTCAGAAGCAGCGCTTCCTACAGCAGCAGAACCGGCTATATCCGAGCATCAGGTCGAAGCCGAAGCGGTTCCGCTTACAGGGCCCGAGGATGCACCTCCTCCGACCAGTCCGCTTCCGTGTTCTGAAGAGCCGCTCTGGGAGGTGTATGTTGACGGATCCTCAAATAAAGGTGGCAGCGGTGCCGGGCTAGTCCTCACAGGGCCAGATGAGTTCGTCCTGAATTATGCCTTGAGGTTTGGATTCCGTGCGTCAAACAATGAGGCGGAGTACGAAGCGCTCATCGCCGGAATGAACCTCGCCGCTCAGGCCCGCGCTCAGAAACTGAAAGCGTACTGTGATTCGCAGCTAGTCGTATGTCAGATTCAAGGAGTATATGAGGCCCGTGAAGAGGGAATGATCAAATATCTGCAAAGGGTCCGTGTCCTGGTCGGCAAGTTCGAAAGTTTTGAGCTCATCAGAGTCCCCCGGGCTGAAAATACAAAGGCCGATGTGCTCTCAAAGCTAGCGGCTTCAGGCTACACCGCTCTCAAAGAAATCCGTATGGAGTTCCTAAAGACTTCCAGTATTGATGACCAGCCCGTCGTAGTAATGCAGATCGACGACGAGCCGTGCTGGATGGATGAGATCATCAGATATTTGCGCAGCGGAGAACTCCCCGGGGAGAAAAAAGAGGCCCGGAAAGTCGTACAGCGGGCAGCAAGGTTTTCATTTGACGGCGAGACTCTGTACAAGAGATCTTACACCCTCCCGTACTTGAAGTGTCTCCGGCCAACCGACGCCCTGTATGCCCTGCGAGAGACCCATGAGGGGATTTGCGGAGAACATCTTGGGGGCAAGGCCCTGGCCATCAAAGTCCTTCTAAGAGGCCTGTACTGGCCTACATTGAGACAAGATGCACTGAGCCTTGTAAAGAAGTGCGAGAAGTGTCAGAAAGTTTCTCCCACCGTTCACCAGCCTGCCGTGCCAATGGCTCCGATCATCAGCCCTCTCCCTTTTGCTATCTGGGGAATGGACATCTTAGGTCCTTTTCCACCGGCCTCCGGAGGTCGCGAGTTCGTCGTTGTCGCCATCGACTACTTTACGAAGTGGGTAGAAGCTGAACCCCTGGCCAAGATCACCGAGCAGAACGTCCAGAACTTTTTCTGGAAATCAGTGGTGTGCAGATTTGGGATACCCCGGGTCCTCATAACGGACAATGGCAAACAGTTCGACTCGAGGAATTTCAGAAAGTTTTGTGCGGATCTGAAGATTGAGCAAAGGTTCACTTCCGTGGCCCACCCTCAGATGAATGGGCAGACCGAAGTGACGAACAGGACTCTGCTGCAGGGGATAAAGAAGAGACTGGATGATAAGGCCGGACGCTGGGCTGACGAGCTGTACCATGTGCTCTGGGCATATCGGACTACCCCACGCACTGCAACGGGTGAGTCACCTTTCAATCTCTCCTTCGGAACAGAGGCTGTGATCCCGGTTGACATCGGGGTTCCTTCCCCAAGAATTGTCCACTTCAACGAACAGCTCAATGGGAACGGGCTCCGTGCCAACCTCGACTTGCTTGAAGAGGTCCGTGAGGAGTCACAGATCAGGGCCGCAGCGTATAAGCAAAAGGTGTCTAGATACCATGACACGAAGATCCGACCAAGGGAGTTCCGCACATGCGACCTAGTTTTGAGGAAAGCGGCCGTCTCCCAGCCAAGAAGGGTGGGCAAACTCTCCCCGACTTGGGAAGGGCCGTACCGAGTCAAAGAGGTCATCCGTCCAGGAAGCTACCGCCTAGATACACTTGACGAGCAGCTGCTGCCCCACGCCTGGAATTCCAGAAATCTTCGAATATACTATCAATAGTCTTTTTCTTTTGCCTTTGAAGGCCTGTAAAGAATCTCTGTAATGAAATTTCAAAAAGAAATAAAGTGGAGTTGTCACTAAACTGTGTCCCTCACTTTTGAGTCACTAATATATGCCAACTCCTCCAAAAAGACTCTAAGTGTTTGCAGACTTAGCTCTTATTCTAAGTGTTTGCAGACTTAGAGAACAGCGGTGGAGCACTCCGGCGCGTCAAATTTGGTGTGGAGACCAGTTCCGACCACATGGACCCGCCCTAGTGAAGACCACCTCAAAGACCTGCCCGGCCTAGCCGTCTACATCCGAAGCCGGCCAGGATATGGCGCAGCCGCTAAACGCCAAAACACCTGTCCGGCCTAGCCGTCTACAGCCTTAGCCGGGCAGGATACGGCGCAAACGCCAGGCGCCAAAAAGACTCTAAGTGTTTCTAGACTTAGCTCTTATTCTAAGTGTTTGCAGACTTAGAGAACAGCGGTGGAGCACTCCGGCGCGTCCAATTTGGTGTGGAGACCAGTTCCGACCACATGGACCCGCCCTAGTGAAGACCACCTCAAAGACCTGCCCGGCCTAGCCGTCTACATCCGAAGCCGGCCAGGATATGGCGCAGCCGCTAAACGCCAAAACAACTGTCCGGCCTAGCCGTCTACAGCCTTAGCCGGACAGGATACGGCGCAAGCGCCAGGCGCCAAAAAGACTCTAAGTGTTTGCAGACTTAGCTCTTATTCTAAGTGTTTGCAGACTTAGAGAACAGCGGTTGAGCACTCCGGCGCGTCCAATTTGGTGTGGAGACCAGTTCCGACCACATGGACCCGCCCTAGTGAAGACCACCTGAAAGACCTGCCCGGCCTAGCCGTCTACATCCGAAGCCGGCCAGGATATGGCGCAGCCGCTAAACGCCAAAACACCTGTCCGGCCTAGCCGTCTACAGCCTTAGCCGGACAAGATACGGCGCAAACGCCAGGCGCCAGAAAGACTCTAAGTGTTTGCAGACTTAGCTCTTAGTCTAAGTGTTTGCAGACTTAGATAACAGCGGTTGAGCACTCCGGCGCGTCCAATTTGGTGTGAAGACCTGTTCCGACCACATGAACCCGCCCTAGTGAAGACCACCTCAAAGACCTGCCCGGCCTAGCCGTCTACATCCGAAGCCGGCCAGGATATGGCGCAGCCGCTAAACGCCAAAACACCTGTTCGGCCTTGCCGTCTAGAGCCTTAGCCGGACAGGATACGGCGCAAGCGCCAGGCGCCAAAAAGACTCTAAGTGTTTGCAGGCTTAGCTCTTATTCTAAGTGTTTGCAGACTTAGAGAACAGCGGTGGAGCACTCCGGCGCGTCCAATTTGGTGTGGAGACCAGTTCCGACCACATTGACCCGCCCTAGTGAAGACCACCTCAAAGACCTGCCCGGCCTAACCGTCTACATCCGAAGCCGGCCAGGATATGGCGCAGCCGCTAAACGCCAAAACACCTGTCCGGCCTACCCGTCTACAGCCTTAGCCGGACAGGATACGGCGCAAGCGCCAGGCGCCAAAAAGACTCTAAGTGTTTGCAGACTTAGCTCTTATTCTAAGTGTTTGCAGACTTAGAGAACAGCGGTGGAGCACTCCGGCGCGTCAAATTTTGTGTGGAGACCAAATCCGACCACATGTACCCGCCCTAGTGAAGACCACCTCAAAGACCTGCCCGGCCTAGCCGTCTACATCCGAAGCCGGCCAGGATATGGCGCAGCCGCTAAACGCCAAAACACCTGTGCGGCCTAGCCGTCTACAGCCTTAGCCGGAGAGGATACGACGCAAACGCCAGGCGCCAAAAAGACTCTAAGTGTTTGCAGACTTAGCTCTTATTCTAAGTGTTTGCATACTTAGAGAACAGCGGTGGAGCACTCCGGCGCGTCCAATTTGGTGTGGAGACCAGTTCCGACCACATGGACCGGGCCTAGTGAAGACCACCTCAAAGACCTGCCCGGCCTAGCCGTCTACATCCGAAGCCGGCCAGGATATGGCGCAGCCGCTAAACGCCAAAATACCTGTCCCGCCTAGCCGTTGTAGACACCCCATTTTGACCGTGCCCTTCACCTTCCAATTTTGTGCAAAACCCCATCAAATGAATGAATTAGGGTCCCAAAATTCACCCTAAGCTAAGGTAAGATCCCACCGGGATCCCCATAAAGTTTCGTCGAGATCCGAGCGCGTTTGCTCAGTGAACGAGCCGAGAGAAGGTGCGCAATGTAGATCAAAAGGAGGGTGAATTATCTGCTGAAGGGGATGTCCAAGTGAGAAGAGGGGTGAGTTATCCTGTGATGGGCGCGCCCAAGCCGAATAGGACAAAATTGGCGGGCGCGCCTCATCAGTAATTGTGCGCCCATCAAGTAGGAGTGTGTTTATCAACCCATTTGTTTTATATATATAAAAAATCAAAACGAAAATAAGGACTGTTCATTTTCTCGTAGAAAAATCGAGAGAGAGATTTGAGAGAAAAAAATCCCCAAATTCGCAAATTCGAAAATTTT
This sequence comes from Tasmannia lanceolata, assembly GCF_043159265.1. Taxonomy (NCBI): domain Eukaryota; kingdom Viridiplantae; phylum Streptophyta; class Magnoliopsida; order Canellales; family Winteraceae; genus Tasmannia; species Tasmannia lanceolata. Next base: position 47,233,654 of record NW_027518680.1, on the reverse strand, counting down.
TTTTTTTTCTTCTACAAACCCTAACCTGATTTCTTTTCTGATCATCCTTCTGGCAAAATACCAAAGCTCCGGCTAGATCCTCACTTCAAACTCCTTGTTTCATCGGCTCATTTACGTTTTTTTTTTAGTCTCACAAGAATCTAAGCTCATTTTTTTTCGATCAATACTCCCTCTTCTCCGATCAATCTCCGGCTCAGCTCCGGTCAAGTTCTGATCATAAGATTTCTATTGTTCTTCCTCTGATTCTTCTTTGAGTCTGTTGATTTCTCTGTGTTATCATTTTAGAAACCTATTTTTCACAAAAGCTTAGATCTGTTCCTTAAAACCTTAGATCTGAGGTGTCAAAATCTCGATCTATTCGTATATGTTGTAGATCTAATTGTTACCGATTCAGATCTCAGTGTTAGTGGATAAGGTTTTGGGCGTTTCATTTGATTTTGAGCAAGAGGACATCATTTGCAAGCAGATCTACATATTAAGCAACTTCGGGATCCCTAAAGAAAAGAAAAGGTAGATCGAGGTATTTGAATCAGGTAAATGCGATTTCTCTCATCAAATTTCATCTTAAATTATCTCTGTAAGATTTGTATGAATCATATGATTACTTTCTCTAATCTTAGCCTTTTATTTGATTGGATGGTATTTACTTCACTCGATTGATTTGTGCTTACGGAGGCTTATAATCTGTTTGATTAAATGACTATAAGAAGAAAGTTGTATTACTTTTAATTAGAGTTATATTGTTAAAATGTTTTCAATCTTGATGTCTCAGAGTAATTATTTTGTGGCTGATCCTTGTTTTATTTTTAGCCTTAGTTTCATACCTGTGTTTCTTATGATTACGAATGAATGAATCAATGAGTTGTATCAATGGTTTCAACCTCTGTGTTTGGCATTTTTTTTTTTAAAAAAAAAAAAAAAATGTGTGAAGATATGTCATGGTTATAAATTAATCAAAATATCTTAAAGTCGTTCTTATAGAATTTCATAAGAAGTTTAGATCCTTCAAAATCTTCACATTTTTTTTTTTTTTTTCTTTCTTTCTCTTCTTCTTGTAAGTTTCTGACCTGGATGAACACATAGATGACTTCTTTTGTTTCATATGCTTGGGTCATTTTCATATGTGCGGTTTTATTTTTCATGATTCATTCAGACATAATCGGCTTTGAAATTCTTGCCAATTGTCTTGTTGGCATTAATTTTTTGGAATTGTGTGCATAAATGTTGCATTTCTTTAAACATTTGGTTTTTTCGTTGGCATGGTTTTATTCGAGATCTGTTCTTCGAGTAACATGAAACGTTGTTTCTGTTTTAAAATTCATAATATCAGTTTGAAAAGGACAGGTGATGATTGCATGCCTTGAATGCCTAGGCTACATTCCTCATTATTGTTTTGAAATGATTTTATATCATTTTTTTTTTAGAGATCTGTATGTTTGAAGAAATGAAGTATTTCCCTTTACCGGTGTAAAATGTTACTTTGTCCTTTGATATTCTCATATTTTTTAGAGTGTGTCCGGTATATATTTTGTCTTGAAATTGAATGCAAGGAATTAAAGTCAAAACTCTTTTGTATACAAATGAATTTCAAAGTTCTAAATTTTAATCATTTGTCATTTCCTTACAGTCGAATGATTTATACAGAAATATATTCTATTAGAAATAAAGATGTTCATTACTCTTCAAAATATCTAGTCACAACTTCTTACCTATCGTGAGAATGATTTGAATTACACATGTAAATTCTTCACTCCTACCAAGTCTGTTGTTATCTTGAAGACCATTTGAGAATAGAATAGTCATTATCCGTCTTGATAAGTGCCATAACAGGAAGAAGAATAAATTGTACAGACTGCTGGTTCATAAAAAAAAATGGAAAGTATATGTTGAGTGATTATTAAGCTTGAAGAATAAAAGCTAGTGGATGCTTTTGCTCTTTGCCATCTATATAATTTGTACTCCATTTTAATATCTGTATATGATTGGTTAATTCTTTTATGTTTCAATTTATTAGATAAAACTGCTATTGAATCCAGAAATTGCTTATTAGTTCAGGATATGGGTTTCAATTAGCTTTAATAGTCATGTGAATGGACATAATTTGATTGATATGATAAATTGTGTTGAAAAGTATTTTTTCTTATCACACGACTTTGATAGTCAATGCAGCCCCAGTTTCTGTACATTTTTGCTCACAATGCAGCCCCAGTTTCTGTACATTTTAGCTCACAATGCAGCCCCAGTTTCTGTACATTTTAGCTCACAATGCAGCCCCAGTTTCTGTACATTTTAGCTCACAATGCAGCCCCAGTTTCTGTACATTTTAGCTCACAATGCAGCCCCAGTTTCTGTACATTTTTGCTCACAATGCAGCCCCAGTTTCTGCACATTTTTGCTCACAATTTAGCCCCAGTTTCTGCACATTTTTGCTCACAATTTAGCCTCAGTTTCTGTACATTTCTGCCCCTGTTTGAGGCACGATTCTGTCCACAGTTTAGTCCATGTTGCTGCCCCTGTTTTTACCACAGATTCAGCTCCGTTGGCCCCCCATATTCAACACAGATTCAGCCTTGTTGTTACCCAGTTTTTAGCACAGTTTTAGCGTACAAATCTGTCCCTGATTTAGTCTCAGATTTCAGCACAATACCGCCACTGATTTGGCCACGGATTCCTGCAAATTTCAGCTGTATTATAGCATTTCTATTTTGAAAGTTTGCAAAATAATATCAGCTAAAGTAGACTGCATGTTGTACTTAGTGAATGATTTTATTGATGGATATACATATTCCTGAGTTACAGCTGATTGGAATGGGTGTAAGGTTATGATCTGCTTGGTTGAAAATATTGTTAATCCTCTGTATAGAAACTTTGAATATAATAGTAGGTAACTGAATTTTCATTATACATTAATCCATTTCATTTTTGAATCCTATGTATACCATGATTTATAATCTTTGGAATGCCTCAATCTGTTTAAAAAAATATGTGTTTTCAAAAATGGCTGATTTCAGCTATAGATGAGATTTTGGTTCATTCTTCTTTTGACCTTGTATAGGGATAATTCTAATGTAAGTATACTTTATGATAGAAAGCATTTGCCCCAGCTTGTTTAATATTTAAAACAATTCTAAAGAAGTCAATCCAAATGGGCTTGTATGGTAATAAGGATAAGACTATGAGAACTGAAACATTTGAAAAGAAATTTGAATTTTCCTTTTAGATCCATCAATTTGGGTCATATTTTGAATGACAATCAACTGTTTTGTTGGGTTTAAATTTTATTTATTGAATGGTCAAATATTATTATCACAAGTTATGTTGGTAATTTTGATATGCCAAAGCCATTTAAATAAATCTGTTGCTTTGATCGTTGGATAAAATTGCTTGATTTTTTTCAGGTTCTATGATGTTTGTGTTTTTAACTTGGTATGTGTCTGCTATAATCACGTGGTTGTTAGACCTACACTTTGAGTTCATTTTGGTCTTTAATCATGGGTAATTGTACTTCAATGCAAATAATAGGAGGTTCTCTTTTGTTTTAATATTGGTTTTGTTTTGTTGATCCAAATGACAGTTTTGAAGAGTCATTAGATATTGAAAGCTTATCATACTTATTTTTTATATAAATAAATTATTTAATTGAAGAAGGAAATCAGATGACTACTCTATTTGATTTTATCGACATGAGTACTGTCTGATTTCAAGGCGGGATTAGAAATATTATCATGTGTATATGATATCAGATGATTACTTTGGCATCATCTGATTTCATTGGAGTCCCCTTTATTGGGGTTTGTGGTTGGCATTGAAGTGTTTGATATTGTTTTTACTTTATTAGGCTATCCAGCGGCTGGTCTGGACTAATTAATGTTGTTTATCATTTTATGATTGCTATTCTTACAGATTGTACACTCTTTAGTTGTAAATCATACTTTGTTAATAATTGATTTGTTTTTATAATAATTGAATGGAAATTTGAGATTACCTGGTAGCCTTTTCCTTCTCTATTTTGATTAGACTAACACAGTCTTCTAGATTTCTTTTAGGCTTCTTTAGATACTAGAACCTATACTAGGAGACATACTCTGTCTCGTTAGGCAATCCTCCTTTGGAGGCAAGCCTCTTTTTTAGCTTAACCTCAGGGAGGTTGCTTTGATTTTTATAAAGGGTGTACCCATAGGAGGCATGCCTTACCTCATTTAGAAAGCCTTTGAATCATTCGTTTGTGTGATGATGTTATCAGGGGAGTCTTTGACTCATTTGATCTTTACTGATGTTATTAGGGAGTCATCTGTCTTGTTTTTTTTTAGTAATTAGCCTTTAGAAGGCCTGCTTGGTCTTATTTGTAGAATCCTCTCAATTAGTTGTCTTAGCCTTGCTTCCCCTTTGCAAGGGCAATGATAAGGTTACTTGGAGCCCATCTTTGTGTGTGTTTAGGAGACCCGCCCGGTCTCATTCTCTTGTTAGATCTCCTCTTTGTGTGTTGTTTGGTTTTTGGGAGAACACCCTATTCGGCTTGGCTTCATACCCCTATCCTATATGGGTATCTGGTTGCACATTTGTTGCATCCTAGGGCTAGGTAGCTGTCCGGCCCTGCTGGGTGTTTTTCCTTTGCCAAATATGCACAAGGTTGTGTGTTTAGGAGACCCGCCCGGTCTCATTCTCTTGTTAGATCTCCTCTTTGTGTGTTGTTTGGTTTTTGGGAGAACACCCTATTCGGCTTGGCTTCATACCCCTATCCTATATGGGTATCTGGTTGCACATTTGTTGCATCCTAGGGCTAGGTAGCTGTCCGGCCCTGCTGGGTGTTTTTCCTTTGCCAAATATGCACAAGGTTGTGTGTTTAGGAGACCCGCCCGGTCTCATTCTCTTGTTAGATCTCCTCTTTGTGTGTTGTTTGGTTTTTGGGAGAACACCCTATTCGGCTTGGCTTCATACCCCTATCCTATATGGGTATCTGGTTGCACATTTGTTGCATCCTAGGGCTAGGTAGCTGTCCGGCCCTGCTGGGTGTTTTTCCTTTGCCAAATATGCACAAGGTTGTGTGTTTAGGAGACCCGCCCGGTCTCATTCTCTTGTTAGATCTCCTCTTTGTGTGTTGTTTGGTTTTTGGGAGAACACCCTATTCGGCTTGGCTTCATACCCCTATCCTATATGGGTATCTGGTTGCACATTTGTTGCATCCTAGGGCTAGGTAGCTGTCCGGCCCTGCTGGGTGTTTTACCTTTGCCAAATATGCACAAGGTCTCTTATTCCTTTTTACTTATGAGCTTCTCCTTATTCGATAGTCTATTCGCATAGGAGTCAGTCCTGATTAGAGAGTCTTTGACTCATTAATTTTTTTTTAGGTGGTGTTATAGGAGAGTCTTTGACTCATTTGCCTTTTTCGGTGGCTTTCTAGAGAGTCTTTGACTCATTTATCTTTAGTTGGTGTTAGTGGAGTCTTTGACTCATATTTCTTTCTCTTTTAGAGAGTCTTTGACTCGTCTGTTCTTTAATTTGGTGTTATTGGAGTCTTTGGCTCATTCTTTAGTACTGTTAGTAAGGAGTTTCTCTTTAGTTTTGTTGTCATTTCTTCTTCTTTGGAGACTAGCCCAGTCTCATTAGAGCTTTGCCTTTTGGGATCTTAGATAATTTTTGTTGTCCTTGACGGTTAGTTTACTTGGTTTAGGGGTTTCCCCTGTTGGCTCTAGGGTTTGGCCCTAGGGTTTTTGCTTTGTATTTTCCCTTAGGTCTTTGACCAAAAGGGTAAAAACTTTTAAAAAAAAAAAAACTTCAAAAACATTTTAAAATCCAAAAACTTTGAATATTTTAAAACTCAAAAACATTAGAAATTTAAAATATCAAAAACATTTGAAAAACTTTAAAAAGCCATTAAATCATTTGGAGTTTTTGCTTTTAGTGATAACAATTAGGAGAGTTCGATTTCGAACTACGTTGGCTTGATCCTCTTCCACGAGGTACGTAGTGCAGCTTGAGATTCTTATCTCAAGTCCAGCCAAACTTTGTAAATAAATCTTTTAACCCTTTTAAAAATATATATATAAATCTTCCAAAATATTATTTTTCGAAAAGATCTTCCTCTAGAGTTAGGACTTTGTCCTAGATAGAGAGTTTTAGAGTTAGGAGTTTGTCTTGTGTTGTGTGGTTTGTTTGTGTTTGTGTTAGAGTTAGGGGTTTGTTACGCCTCCGTCCGGTCAGTTGGCGATTCACATCGCCGACTGATGACTAGGTCTTGGATACGTTAGCGAACCTATTATTTTCCTTAGGAAATACAGCCTAGTTACACATAGGTTGTAGGAACCACCTGCATTAGCCTAGGGCTAATCTGCATTTAGTTAGGGCATATAGGGTGTCCTAAAATCCACAATTCACTGGAAGTTAAATAATCGTACAAGAAACTTTAATAACTAGTCCGGTCTTTTAGATCGAGTCTAGGATAGAGGTCTAGGTGTCTTAGGCATCCTAGCTTAGAATAGGTACGAAGAACTACGTTGCCTTGATTCTCGTGGAGGCGGGGATACGTAGGCTTCTTTGGATGAATACCAGACCATCCGAGGACTCGGGCTAATAATTTAGAGTCTTAGGATTTATTATGTTGTTATTATATGTTTTGATGTGTTTTCTTACTTTCTCGTACTGATCCTATACCTTTTGCTGTGGCTTGCATGTGTTGGCACATCAGAATTTAGACACCCATTAGGCATGTCACTCATAACCTAGCTATGCTTAGGTGACACATCTTTCATCTCATTTTATGTGTGCTTATTATTTTATCCTCAGGAAATGCATGCTTAGGTAGACGATTCCTGAGGATTGTTCCTATTTCAGATGATTTTTACCCAAACTTCTTTGGAGTTAATAATAAATGGCATAAGAGACCAAGTGCTTGCACTCGGACGAATCGGGGGTGCTCTCAGACCTTCCCCATTCGTAACCAGGCACGAACCCATATATATTTCTGGTTATCCATTGCACAGAGGATTTGATTTTAGGGTTCCATGGCATATCCATGGATGGCGACTCTGAGTTTATTTCAGGTATGTCTCGGTTTCGAACCTCGGTTCCGGATCGAGACATATCTCTTTCTTTTTACATCGCCACTCGTGCTATGCTATGAGGGTGGCATCCGTTTTGAGAGTTCCTTGGTAGAGCTCTCCTTCACACGTGGATGATCCGGATGGTGTTAGGGACCCGTTCCCTCGCCGCCTATCTCGGATCGGGGTCCACAGGCGTCTACAGCCTTAGCCGGACAGGCTACGGTGCAAGCGCCAGGCGCCAAAAAGACTCTAAGTGTTTGCAGACTTAGCTCTTATTCTAAGTGTTTGCAGACTTAGAGAACAGCGGTGGAGCACTCCGGCGCGTCCAATTTGGTGTGGAGACCAGTTCCGACCACATGGACCCGCCCTAGTGAAGACCACCTGAAAGACCTGCCCGGCCTAGCCGTCTACATCCGAAGCCGGCCAGGATATGGCGCAGCCGCTAAACGCCAAAACACCTGTCCGGCCTAGCCGTCTACAGCCTTAGCCGGACAAGATACGGCGCAAACGCCAGGCGCCAGAAAGACTCTAAGTGTTTGCAGACTTAGCTCTTCTTCTAAGTGTTTGCAGACTTAGAGAACAGCGGTTGAGCACTCCGGCGCGTCCAATTTGGTGTGAAGACCTGTTCCGACCACATGAACCCGCCCTAGTGAAGACCACCTCAAAGACCTGCCCGGCCTAGCCGTCTACATCCGAAGCCGGCCAGGATATGGCGCAGCCGATAAACGCCAAAACACCTGTTCGGCCTTGCCGTCTAGAGCCTTAGCCGGACAGGATACGGCGCAAGCGCCAGGCGCCAAAAAGACTCTAAGTGTTTGCAGGCTTAGCTCTTATTCTAAGTGTTTGCAGACTTAGAGAACAGCGGTAGAGCACTCCGGCGCGTCAAATTTGGTGTGGAGACCAGTTCCGACCACATGGACCCGCCCTAGTGAAGACCACCTCAAAGACCTGCCTGGCCTAGCCGTCTACATCCGAAGCCGGCCAGGATATGGCGCAGCCGCTAAACGCCAAAACACCTGTCCGGCCTAGCCGTCTACATCCTTAGCCGGTCAGGATACGGCGCAAGCGCCAGGCGCCAAAAAGACTCTAAGTGTTTGCAGACTTAGCTCTTATTCTAAGTGTTTGCAGACTTAGAGAACAGCGGTGGAGCACTCCGGCGCGTCAAATTTGGTGTGGAGACCAGTTCCGACCACATTGACCCGCCCTAGTGAAGACCACCTCAAAGACCTGCCCGGCCTAGCCGTCTACATCCGAAGCCGGCCAGGATATGGCGCAGCCGCTAAACGACAAAACACCTGTCCGGCCTAGCCGTCTACAGCCTTAGCCGGACACGATACGGCGCAAGCGCCAGGCGCCAAAAAGACTCTAAGTGTTTGCAGACTTAGCTCTTATTCTAAGTGTTTGCAGACTTAGAGAACAGCGGTGGAGCACTCCGGCGCGTCAAATTTGGTGTGCAGACCACTTCCGACCACATGGACCCGCCCTAGTGAAGACCACCTCAAAGACCTGCCCGGCCTAGCCGTCTACATCCGAAACCGTCCAGGATATGGCGCAGCCGCTAAACGCCAAAACACCTGTCCGAACTAGCCTTCTACAGCCTTAGCCGGACAGGATACGGCGCAAGCGCCAGGCTCCAAAAAGACTCTAAGTGTTTGCAGACTCAGCTCTTATTCTAAGTGTTTGCAGACTTAGAGAACAGCGGTGGAGCACTCCGGCGCGTCAAATTTGGTGTGGAGACCAAATCCGACCACATGTACCCGCCCTAGTGAAGACCACCTCAAAGACCTGCCCGGCCTAGCCGTCAACATCCGAAGCCGGCCAGGATATGGCGCAGCCGCTAAACGCCAAAACACCTGTCCGGCCTAGCCTTCTACAGCCTTAGCCGGACAGGATACGGCGCAAGCGCCAGGCGCCAAAAAGACTCTAAGTGTTTGCAGGCTTAGCTCTTATTCTAAGTGTTTGCAGACTTAGAGAACAGCGGTAGAGCACTCCGGCGCGTCAAATTTGGTGTGGAGACCAGTTCCGACCACATGGACCCGCCCTAGTGAAGACCACCTCAAAGACCTGCCTGGCCTAGCCGTCTACATCCGAAGCCGGCCAGGATATGCCGCAGCCGCTAAACGCCAAAACACCTGTCCGGCCTAGCCGTCTACATCCTTAGCCGGTCAGGATACGGCGCAAGCGCCAAAAAGACTCTAAGTGTTTGCAGACTTAGCTCTTATTCTAAGTGTTTGCAGACTTAGAGAACAGCGGTGGAGCACTCCGGCGCGTCGAATTTGGTGTGGAGACCAGTTCCGACTACATTGACCCGCCCTAGTGAAGACCACCTCAAAGACCTGCCCGGCCTAGCCGTCTACATCCGAAGCCGGCCAGGATATGGCGCAGCCGCTAAACGCCAAAACACCTGTTCGGCCTAGCCGTCTACAGCCTTAGCCGGATAGGATACGGCGCAAACGCCAGGCGCCAAAAAGACTCTAAGTGTTTGCAGACTTAGCTCTTATTCTAAGTGTTTGCATACTTAGAGAACAGCGGTGGAGCACTCCGGCGCGTCCAATTTGGTGTGGAGACCAGTTCCGACCCCATGGACCGGGTCTATTGAAGACCACCTCAAAGACCTGCCCGGCATAGCCGTCTACATCCGAAGCCGGCCAGGATATGGCGCAGCCGCTAAACGCCAAAACACCTGTCCGGCCTAGCCGTCTACAGCCTTAGCCGGACACGATACGGCGCAAGCGCCAGGTGCCAAAAAGACTCTAAGTGTTTGCAGACTTAGCTCTTATTCTAAGTGTTTGCAGACTTAGAGAACAGCGGTGGAGCACTCCGGCGCGTCCAATTTGGTGTGGAAACCAGTTCCGACCACATGAACCCGCCCTAGTGAAGACCACCTCAAAGACCTGCCCGGCCTAGCCGTCTACATCCGAAGCCGGCCAGGATATGGCGCAGCCGCTAAACACCAAAACACCTGTTCGGCCTAGCCGTCTACAGCCTTAGCCGGATAGGATACGACGCAAACGCCAGGCGCCAAAAAGACTCTAAGTGTTTGCAGACTTAGCTCTTATTCTAAGTGTTTGCATACTTAGAGAACAGCGGTGGAGCACTCCGGCGCGTCCAATTTGGTGTGAAGAGCTCTTCCGACCACATGGACCCGCCCCAGTTCCGACCACATTAACCCGCCCTAGTGAAGACCACCTCAAAGACCTGCCCGGCCTAGCCGTCTACATCCGAAGCCGGCCAGGATATGGCGCAGCCGCTAAACGCCAAAACACCTGTCCGGCCTAGCCTTCTACAGCCTTAGCCGGACAGGATACGGCGCAAGCGCCAGGCGCCAAAAAGACTCTAAGTGTTTGCAGACTTAGCTCTTATTCTAAGTGTTTGCAGACTTAGAGAACAGCGGTGGAGCACTCCGGCGCGTCCAATTTAGTGTGGAGACCAGTTCCGACCACATGGACCCGCCCTAGTGAAGACCACCTCAAAGACCCGCCCGGCCTAGCCGTCTACATCCGAAGACGGCTAGGATATGGCGCAGCCGCTAAACGCCAAAACACCTGTCCGGCCTAGCCGTCTACAGCCTTAGCCGGGCAGGATACAGCGCAAGCGCCAGGCACCAAAAAGACTCTAAGTGTTTGCAGACTTAGCTCTTATTCTAAGTGTTTGCAGACTTAGAGAACAGCGGTGGAGCACTCCGGCGTGTCAAATTTGGTGTGGAGACCAGTTCCGACCACATGCACCCGCCCTAGTGAAGACCACCTCAAAGACCTGCCCGGCCTAGCCGTCTACATCCGAAGGCGGCCAGGATATGGCGTAGCAGCTAAACGCCAAAACACCTGTCCGGCCTAGCCTTCTACAGCCTTAGCCGGACAGGATACGGCGCAAGGGCCAGGCGTAAAAAAGAATCTAAGTCTTTGCAGACTTAGCTCTTATTCTAAGTGTTTGCTGACTTAGAGAACAGCGGTGGAGCACTCCGGCGCGTCCAATTTGGTGGGGAGACCAGTTCCGACCACATGGACCGGGCCTAGTGAAGACCACCTCAAAGACCTGCCCGGCCTAGCCGTCTACATCCGAAGCCGGCCAGGATATGGCGCAGCCGCTAAACGCCAAAACACCTGTCCGGCCTAGCCGTCTACAGCCTTAGCCGGACACGATACGGCGCAAGCGCCAGGCGCCAAAAAGACTCTAAGTGTTTGCAGACTTAGCTCTTATTCTAAGTGTTTGCAGACTTAGAGAACAGCGGTGTAGCACTCCGGCGCGTCCAATTTGGTGTGGAAACCAGTTCCGACCACATGAACCCGCCCTAGTGAAGACCACCTCAAAGACCTGCCCGGCCTAGCCGTCTACATCCGAAGCCGGCCAGGATATGGCGCAGCCGCTAAACACCAAAACACCTGTTCGGCCTAGCCGTCTACAGCCTTAGCCGGATAGGATACGACGCAAACGCCAGGCGCCAAAAAGACTCTAAGTGTTTGCAGACTTAGCTTTTATTCTAAGTGTTTGCATACTTAGAGAACAGCGGTGGAGCACTCCGGCGCGTCCAATTTGGTGTGGAGACCAGTTCCGACCACATGGACCGGGCCTAGTGAAGACCACCTCAAAGACCTGCCCGGCCTAGCCGTCTACATCCGAAGCCGGCCAGGATATGGCGCAGCCGCTAAACGCCAAAACACCTGTCCCGCCTAGCCGTCTACAGCCTTAGCCGGACAGGCTACGGGGCAAGCGCCAGGCGCTAAAAAAACTCTAAGTGTTTGCAGACTTAGCTCTTATTCTAAGTGTTTGCAGACTTAGAGAACAGCGGTGGAGCACTCCGGCGAGTCCAATTTGGTGTGGAGACCAGTTCCGACCACATGGACCCGCCCTAGTGAAGACCACCTCAAGGACCTGCCCGGCCTAGCCGTTTACATCCGAAGCCGGCCAGGATATGGCGCAGCCGCTAAACGCCAAAACACCTGTCCGGCCTAGCCGTCTACAGCCTTAGCCGGACAAGATACGGCGCAAACGCCAGGCGCCAAAAAGACTCTAAGTGTTTGCAGACTTAGCTCTTTTTGTAAGTGTTTGCAGACTCAGAGAACAGCGGTTGAGCACTCCGGCGCGTCCAATTTGGTGTGAAGACCTGTTCCGACCACATGAAACCGCCCTAGTGAAGACCACCTCAAAGACCTGCCCGGCCTAACCGTCTACATCCGAAGCCGGCCAGGATATGGCGCAGCCGCTAAATGCCAAAACACCTGTCCGGCCTAGCCGTCTACAGCCTTAGCCGGACAGGATATGACGCAAACGCAAGGAGCCAAAAAGACTCTAAGTGTTTGCAGACTTAGCTCTTATTCTAAGTGTTTGCAGACTTAGAGAACAGCGGTGGAGCACTCCGGCGCGTCCAATTTGGTGTGGAGACCAGTTCCGACCACATGGACCCGCCCTAGTGAAGACCACCTCAAAGACCTGCCCGGCCTAGCCGTCTACATCCGAAGCCGTCCAGGATATGGCGCAGCCGCTAAACGCCAAAACACCTGTCCGGCCTAGCCGTCTACAGCCTTAGCCGGACAGGATACGGCGCAAGCGCCAGGCGCCAAAAAGACTCTAAGTGTTTGCAGACTTAGCTCTTATTCTAAGTGTTTGCAGACTTAGAGAACAGCGGTGGAGCACTCCGGCGCGTCCAATTTGGTGTGGAAACCAGTTCCGACCACATTAACCCGCCCTAGTGAAGACCACCTCAAAGACCTGCCCGGCCTAGCCGTCTACATCCGAAGCCGGCCAGGATATGGCGCAGCCGCTAAACGCCAAAACACCTGTCCGGCCTAGCCTTCTACAGCCTTAGCCGGACAGGATACGGCGCAAGCGCCAGGCGCCAAAAAGACTCTAAGTGTTTGCAGACTTAGCTCTTATTCTAAGTGTTTGCAGACTTAGAGAACAGCGGTGGAGCACTCCGGCGCGTCCAATTTAGTGTGGAGACCAGTTCCGACCACATGGACCCACCCGCCCTAGTGAAGACCACCTCAAAGACCCGCCCGGCCTAGCCGTCTACATCCGAAGACGGCTAGGATATGGCGCAGCCGCTAAACGCCAAAACACCTGTCCGGCCTAGCCGTCTACAGCCTTAGCCGGGCAGGATACAGCGCAAGCGCCAGGCACCAAAAAGACTCTAAGTGTTTGCAGACTTAGCTCTTATTCTAAGTGTTTGCAGACTTAGAGAACAGCGGTGGAGCACTCCGGCGCGTCAAATTTGGTGTGGAGACCAGTTCCGACCACATGCACCCGCCCTAGTGAAGACCACCTCAAAGACCTGCCCGGCCTAGCCGTCTACATCCGAAGGCGGCCAGGATATGGCGCAGCAGCTAAACGCCAAAACACCTGTCCGGCCTAGCCTTCTACAGCCTTAGCCGGACAGGATACGGCGCAAGGGCCAGGCGTAAAAAAGAATCTAAGTCTTTGCAGACTTAGCTCTTATTCTAAGTGTTTGCAGACTTAGAGAACAGCGGTGGAGCACTCCGGCGCGTCCAATTTGGTGGGGAGACCAGTTCCGACCACATGGACCGGGCCTAGTGAAGACCACCTCAAAGACCTGCCCGGCCTAGCCGTCTACATCCGAAGCCGGCCAGGATATGGCGCAGCCGCTAAATGCCAAAACACCTGTCCGGCCTAGCCGTCTACAGCCTTAGCCGGACACGATACGGCGCAAGCGCCAGGCGCCAAAAAGACTCTAAGTGTTTGCAGACTTAGCTCTTATTCTAAGTGTTTGTAGACTTAGAGAACAGCGGTGGAGCACTCCGGCGCGTCTAATTTGGTGTGGAAACCAGTTCCGACCACATGAACCCGCCCTAGTGAAGACCACCTCAAAGACCTGCCCGGCCTAGCCGTCTACATCCGAAGCCGGCCAGGATATGGCGCAGCCGCTAAACGCCAAAACACCTGTTCGGCCTAGCCGTCTACAGCCTTAGCCGGATAGGATACGGCGCAAACGCCAGGTGCCAAAAAGACTCTAAGTGTTTGCAGACTTAGCTCTTATTCTAAGTGTTTGCAGACTTAGAGAACAGCGGTGGAGCACTCCGGCGCGTCAAATTTGGTGTGGAGACCAGTTCCGACCACATGGACCCGCCCTAGTGAAGACCACCTCAAAGACCTGCCCGGCCTAGCCGTCTACATCCGAAGCCGTCCAGGATATGGCGCAGCCGCTAAACGCCAAAACACCTGTCCGGCATAGCCTTCTACAGCCTTAGCCGGACAGGATACGGCGCAAGCGCCAGGCGCCAAAAAGACTCTAAGTGTTTGCAGACTTAGCTCTTATTCTAAGTGTTTGCAGACTTAGAGAACAGCGGTGGAGCACTCCGGCGCGTCAAATTTAGTGTGGAGACCAAATCCGACCACATGTACCCGCCCTAGTGAAGACCACCTCAAAGACCTGCCCGGCCTAGCCGTCTACATCCGAAGCCGGCCAGGATATGGCGCAGCCGCTAAACGCCAAAACACCTGTTCGGCCTAGCCGTCTACAGCCTTAGCCGGATAGGATACGACGCAAACGCCAGGCGCCAAAAAGACTCTAAGTGTTTGCAGACTTAGCTCTTATTCTTAGTGTTTGCATACTTAGAGAACAGCGGGGGAGCACTCCGGCGCGTCCAATTTGGTGTGGAGACCAGTTCCGACCACATGGACCGGGCCTAGTGAAGACCACCTCAAAGACCTGCCCGGCCTAGCCGTCTACATCCGAAGCCGGCCAGGATATGGCGCAGCCGCTAAACGCCAAAACACCTGTCCGGCCTAGCCGTCTACAGCCTTAGCCGGACAGGATATGACGCAAACGCCAGGCGCCAAAAAGACTCTAAGTGTTTGCAGACTTAGCTCTTATTCTAAGTGTTTGCAGACTTAGAGAACAGCGGTGGAGCACTCCGGTGCATCCAATTTGGTGTGGAGACCAGTTCCGACCACATGGACCCGCCCTAGTGAAGACCACCTCAAAGTCCCGCCCGGCCTAGCCGTCTACATCCGAAGCCGGCCAGGATATGGCGCAGCCGCTAAACGCCAAAACACCTGTCCGGCCTAGCCGTCTACAGCCTTAGCCGGACAGGATATGACGCAAACGCCAGGCGCCAAAAAGACTCTAAATGTTTGCAGACTTAGCTCTTATTCTAAGTGTTTGCAGACTTAGAGAACAGCGGTGGAGCACTCCGGCGCGTCCAATTTGGTGTGGAGACCAGTTCCGACCACATGGACCCGCCCTAGTGAAGACCACCTCAAAGTCCCGCCCGGCCTAGCCGTCTACATCCGAAGCCGGCCAGGATATGGCGCAGCCGCTAAACGCCAAAACACCTGTCCGGCCTAGCCTTCTACAGCCTTAGCCGGACAGGATACGGCGCAAACGCCAGGCGCCAAAAAGACTCTAAGTGTTTGCAGACTTAGCTCTTTTTGTAAGTGTTTGCAGACTCAGAGAACAGCGGTTGAGCACTCCGGCGCGTCCAATTTGGTGTGAAGACCTGTTCCGACCACATGAAACCGCCCTAGTGAAGACCACCTCAAAGACCTGCCCGGCCTAGCCGTCTACATCCGAAGCCGGCCTGGATATGGCGCAGCCGCTAAACGCCAAAACACCTGTCCCGCCTAGCCGTCTACAGCCTTAGCCGGACAGGCTACGGTGCCAGCGCCAGGCGCTAAAAAGACTCTAAGTGTTTGCAGACTTAGCTCTTATTCTAAGTGTTTGCAGACTTAGAGAACAGCGGTGGAGCACTCCGGCGAGTCCAATTTGGTGTGGAGACCAGTTCCGACCACATGGACCCGCCCTAGTGAAGACCACCTCAAAGACCTGCCCGGCCTAGCCGTTTACATCCGAAGCCGGCAAGGATATGGCGCAGCCGCTAAACGCCAAAACACCTGTCCGGCCTAGCCGTCTACAGCCTTAGCCGGACAAGATACGGCGCAAACGCCAGGCGCCAAAGAGACTCTAAGTGTTTGCAGACTTAGCTCTTTTTCTAAGTGTTTGCAGACTCAGAGAACAGCGGTTGAGCACTCCGGCGCGTCCAATTTGGTGTGAAGACCTGTTCCGACCACATGAACCCGCCCTAGTGAAGACCACCTCAATGACCTGCCCGGCCTAACCGTCTACATCCGAAGCCGGCCAGGATATGGCGCAGCCGCTAAACGCCAAAACACCTGTCCGGCCTAGCCGTCTACAGCCTTAGCCGGACAGGATATGACGCAAACGCAAGGCGCCAAAAAGACTCTAAGTGTTTGCAGACTTAGCTCTTATTCTAAGTGTTTGCAGACTTAGAGAACAGCGGTGGAGCACTCCGGCGCGTCAAATTTGGTGTGGAGACCAGTTCCGACCACATGGACCCGCCCTAGTGAAGACCACCTCAAAGACCTGCCCGGCCTAGCCGTCTACATCCGAAGCCGTCCAGGATATGGCGCAGCCGCTAAACGCCAAAACACCTGTCCGGCCTAGCCGTCTACAGCCTTAGCCGGACAGGATACGGCGCAAGCGCCAGGCGCCAAAAAGACGCTAAGTGTTTGCAGACTTAGCTCTTATTCTAAGTGTTTGCAGACTTAGAGAACAGCGGTGGAGCACTCCGGCGCGTCCAATTTGGTGTGGAAACCAGTTCCGACCACATGAACCCGCCCTAGTGAAGACCACCTCAAAGACATGCCCGGCCTAGCCGTCTACATCCGAAGACGGCTAGGATATGGCACAGCCGCTAAACGCCAAAACACCTGTCCGGCCTAGCCGTCTACAGCCTTAGCCGGGCAGGACACGGCGCAAGCGCCAGGCACCAAAAAGACTCTAAGTGTTTGCAGACTTAGCTCTTATTCTAAGTGTTTGCAGACTTAGAGAACAGCGGTGGAGCACTCCGGCGCGTCCAATTTGGTGTGGAAACCAGTTCCGACCACATGAACCCGCCCTAGTGAAGACCACCTCAAAGACCTGCCCGGCCTAGCCGTCTACATCCGAAGCCGGCCAGGATATGGCGCAGCCGCTAAACGCCAAAACACCTTTCCGGCCTAGCCGTCTACAGCCTTAGCCGGACAGGATACGGCGCAAACGCCAGGCGCTAAAAAGACTCTAAGTGTTTGCAGACTTAGCTCTTATTCTAAGTGTTTGCAGACTTAGAGAACAGCGGTAGAGCACTCCGGCGAGTCCAATTTGGTGTGGAGACCAGTTCCGACCACATGGACCCGCCCTAGTGAAGACCACCTCAAAGACCTGCCCGGCCTAGCCGTTTACATCCGAAGCCGGCCAGGATATGGCGCAGCCGCTAAACGCCAAAACACCTGTCCGGCCTAGCCGTCTACAGCCTTAGCCGGACAAGATACGGCGCAAACGCCAGGCGCCAAAAAGACTCTAAGTGTTTGCAGACTTAGCTCTTTTTCTAAGTGTATGCAGACTCAGAGAACAGCGGTTGAGCACTCCGGCGCGTCCAATTTGGTGTGAAGACCTGTTCCGACCACATGAACCCGCCCTAGTGAAGACCACCTCAAAGACCTGCCCGGCCTAACCGTCTACATCCGAAGCCGGCCAGGATATGGCGCAGCCGCTAAACGCCAAAACACCTGTCCGGCCTAGCCGTCTACAGCCTTAGCCGGACAGGATATGACGCAAACGCAAGGCGCCAAAAAGACTCTAAGTGTTTGCAGACTTAGCTCTTATTCTAAGTGTTTGCA
This sequence comes from Tasmannia lanceolata, assembly GCF_043159265.1. NCBI lineage: Eukaryota > Viridiplantae > Streptophyta > Magnoliopsida > Canellales > Winteraceae > Tasmannia > Tasmannia lanceolata. The sequence goes on along the minus strand of NW_027518680.1, from coordinate 47,215,979 downwards.
GACTTAGAGAACAGCGGTGGTGCACTCCGGCGCGTCCAATTTGGTGTGGAGACCAGTTCCGACCACATGGACCCGCCCTAGTGAAGACCACCTCAAAGACCTGCCCGGCCTAGCCGTCTACATCCGAAGCCGTCCAGGATATGGCGCAGCCGCTAAACGCCAAAACACCTGTCCTGCCTAGCCGTCTACAGCCTTAGCCGGACAGGATACGGCGCAAGCGCCAGGCGCCAAAAAGACTCTAAGTGTTTGCAGACTTAGCTCTTATTCTAAGTGTTTGCAGACTTAGAGAACAGCGGTGGAGCACTCCGGCGCGTCCAATTTGGTGTGGAAACCAGTTCCGACCACATGAACCCGCCCTAGTGAAGACCACCTCAATGACCTGCCCGGCCTAGCCGTCTACATCCGAAGCCGGCCAGGATATGGCGCAGCCGCTAAACGCCAAAACACCTGTTCGGCCTAGCCGTCTACAGCCTTAGCCGGATAGGATACGGCGCAAACGCCAGGCGCCAAAAAGACTCTAAGTGTTTGCAGACTTAGCTCTTATTCTAAGTGTTTGCAGACTTAGAGAACAGCGGTGGAGCACTCCGGCGCGTCAAATTTGGTGTGGAGACCAGTTCCGACCACATGGACCCGCCCTAGTGAAGACCACCTCAAAGACCTGCCCGGCCTAGCCGTCTACATCCGAAGACGGCTAGGATATGGCGCAGCCGCTAAACGCCAAAACACCTGTCCGGCCTAGCCGTCTACAGCCTTAGCCGGGCAGGACACGGCGCAAGCGCCAGGCAGCAAAAAGACTCTAAGTGTTTGCAGACTTAGCTCTTATTCTAAGTGTTTGCAGACTTAGAGAACAGCGGTGGAGCACTCCGGCGCGTCCAATTTGGTGTGGAAACCAGTTCCACCACATGAACCCGCCCTAGTGAAGACCACCTCAAAGACCTGCCCGGCCTAGCCGTCTACATCCGAAGCCGGCCAGGATATGGCGCAGCCGCTAAACGCCAAAACACCTTTCCGGCCTAGCCGTCTACAGCCTTAGCCGGACAGGATACGGCGCAAACGCCAGGCGCTAAAAAGACTCTAAGTGTTTGCAGACTTAGCTCTTATTTTAAGTGTTTGCAGACTTAGAGAACAGCGGTAGAGCACTCCGGCGAGTCCAATTTGGTGTGGAGACCAGTTCCGACCACATGGACCCGCCCTAGTGAAGACCACCTCAAAGACCTGCCCGGCCTAGCCGTTTACATCCGAAGCCGGCCAGGATATGGCGCAGCCGCTAAACGCCAAAACACCTGTCCGGCCTAGCCGTCTACAGCCTTAGCCGGACAAGATACGGCGCAAACGCCAGGCGCCAAAAAGACTCTAAGTGTTTGCAGACTTAGCTCTTTTTCTAAGTGTTTGCAGACTCAGAGAACAGCGGTTGAGCACTCCGGCGCGTCCAATTTGGTGTGAAGACCTGTTCCGACCACATGGACCCGCCCTAGTGAAGACCACCTCAAAGACCTGCCCGGCCTAGCCGTTTACATCCGAAGCCGGCCAGGATATGGCGCAGCCGCTAAACGCCAAAAAACCTGTCCGGCCTAGCCGTCTACAGCCTTAGCCGGACAGGATATGACGCAAACGCAAGGCGCCAAAAAGACTCTAAGTGTTTGCAGACTTAGCTCTTATTCTAAGTGTTTGCAGACTTAGAGAACAGCGGTGGAGCACTCCGGCGCGTCCAATTTTGTGTGGAGACCAGTTCCGACCACATGGACCCGCCCTAGTGAAGACCACCTCAAAGACCTGCCCGGCCTAGCCGTCTACATCCGAAGCCGTCCAGGATATGGCGCAGCCGCTAAACGCCAAAACACCTGTCCGGCCTAGCCGTCTACAGCCTTAGCCGGACAGGATACGGCGCAAGCGCCAGGCTCCAAAAAGACTCTAAGTGTTTGCAGACTTAGCTCTTATTCTAAGTGTTTGCAGACTTAGAGAACAGCGGTGGAGCACTCCGGCGCGTCCAATTTGGTGTGGAAACCAGTTCCGACCACATGAACCCGCCCTAGTGAAGACCACCTCAAAGACCTGCCCGGCCTAGCTGTCTACATCCGAAGCCGGCCAGGATATGGCGCAGCCGCTAAACGCCAAAACACCTTTCCGGCCTAGCCGTCTACAGCCTTAGCCGGACAGGATACGGCGCAAACGCCAGGCGCCAAAAAGACTCTAAGTGTTTGCAGACTTAGCTCTTATTCTAAGTGTTTGCAGACTTAGAGAACAGCGGTGGAGCACTCTGGCGCGTCCAATTTGGTGTGGAGACCAGTTCCGACCACATGGACCCGCCCTAGTGAAGACCACCTCATAGACCTGCCCGTCCTAGCCGTCTACATCCGAAGCCGGCCAGGATATGGCGCAGCCGCTAAACGCCAAAACACCTGTCCGGCCTAGCCGTCTACAGCCTTAGCCGGACAGGATACGGCGCAAGCGCCAGGCGCCAAAAAGACTCTAAGTGTCTGCAGACTTAGCTCTTATTCTAAGTGTTTGCAGACTTAGAGAACAGCGGTGGAGCACTCCGGCGCGTCAAATTTGGTGTGGAGACCAGTTCCGACCACATGGACCCGCCCTAGTGAAGACCACCTCAAAGACCTGCTCGGCCTAGCCGTCTACATCCGAAGCCGGCCAGGATATGGCGCAGCCGCTAAACGCCAAAACACCTGTCCGGCCTAGCCGTCTACAGCCTTAGCCGGACAGGATACGGCGCAAGCGCCAGGCGCCAAAAAGACTCTAAGTGTTTGCAGACTTAGCTCTTATTCTAAGTGTTTGCATACTTAGAGAACAGCGGTGGAGCACTCCGGCGCGTCCAATTTGGTGTGGAGACCAGTTCCGAACACATGGACCGGGCCTAGTGAAGACCACCTCAAAGACCTGCCCGGCCTAGCCGTCTACATCCGAAGCCGGCCAGGATATGGCGCAGCCGCTAAATGCCAAAACACCTGTCCGTCCTAGCCGTCTACAGCCTTAGCCGGACACGATACAGCGCAAACGCCAGGCGCCAAAAAGACTCTAAGTGTTTGCAGACTTAGCTCTTATTCTAAGTGTTTGCAGACTTAGAGAACAGCGGTGGAGCACTCCGGCGCGTCCAATTTGGTGTGAAGAGCTCTTCCGACCACATGGACCCGCCCTAGTGAAGACCACCTCAAAGACCTGCCCGGCCTAGCCGTCTACATCCGAAGCCGGCCAGGATATGGCGCAGCCGCTAAACGCCAAAACACCTGTCCGGCCTAGCCGTCTACAGCCTTAGCCGGACAGGATATGACGCAAACGCCAGGCGCCAAAAAGACTCTAAGTGTTTGCAGACTTAGCTCTTATTCTAAGTGTTTGCAGACTTAGAGAACAGCGGTGGAGCACTCCGGCGCGTCCAATTTGGTGTGGAGACCAGTTCCGACCACATGGACCCGCCCTAGTGAAGACCACGTCAAAGTCCCGCCCGGCCTAGCCGTCTACATCCGAAGCCGGCCAGGATATGGCGCAGCCGCTAAACGCCAAAACACCTGTCCGGCCTAGCCGTCTACAGCCTTAGCCGGACAGGATACGGCGCAAGCGCCAGGCGCCAAAAAGACTTTAAGTGTTTGCAGACTTAGCTCTTATTCTAAGTGTTTGCAACCTTAGAGAACAGCGGTGGAGCACTCCGGCGCGTCCAATTTGGTGTGGAAACCAGTTCCGACCACATGAACCCGCCCTAGTGAAGACCACCTCAAAGACCTGCCCGGCCTAGCCGTCTACATCCGAAGCCGGCCAGGATATGGCGCAGCCGCTAAACGCCAAAACACCTGTCCGGCCAAGCCTTCTACAGCCTTAGCCGGACAGGATACGGCGCAAGCGCCAGGCGCCAAAAAGACTCTAAGTGTTTGCAGACTTAGCTCTTATTCTAAGTGTTTGCAGACTTAGAGAACAGCGGCGGAGCACTCCGGCGCGTCTAATTTGGTGTGGAGACCAGTTCCGACCACATGGACCAGCCCTAGTGAAGACCACCTCAAAGACCTGCCCGGCGTTGCCGTCTACATCCGAAGCCGGCCACGATATGGCGCAGCCGTTAAACGCCAAAACACCTGCCCGGCCTAGCCGTCTACAGCCTTAGCCGGACAAGATACGGCACAAACGCCAGGCGCCAAAAAGACTCTAAGTGTTTGCAGACTTAGCTCTTATTCTAAGTGTTTGCAGACTTAGAGAACAGCGGTGGAGCACTCCGGCGCGTCCAATTTGGTGTGGAGACCAGTTCCGACCACATGGACCCGCCCTAGTGAAGACCACCTCAAAGACCTGCCCGGCCTAGCCGTCTACATCCGAAGCCGGCCAGGATATGGCGCAGCCGTTAAACGCCAAAACACCTGCCCAGCCTAGCCGTCTACAGCCTTAGCCGGACAAGATACGACACAAACGCCAGGCGCCAAAAAGACTCTAAGTGTTTGCAGACTTAGCTCTTATTCTAAGTGTTTGCAGACTTAGAGAACAGCGGTGGAGCACTCCGGCGCGTCCAATTTGGTGTGGAGACCAGTTCCGACCACATGGACCCGCCCTAGTGAAGACCACCTCAAAGACCCGCCCGGCCTAGCCGTCTACATCCGAAGCCGGCCAGGATATGGCGCAGCCGCTAAACGCCAAAACACCTGTCCGGCCTAGCCGTCTACAGCCTTAGCCGGACAGGATACGGCGCAAGCGCCAGGCGCCAAAAAGACTCTAAGTGTTTGCAGACTTAGCTCTTATTCTAAGTGTTTGCAGACTTAGAGAACAGCGGTGGAGCACTCCGGCGCGTCCAATTTGGTGTGGACACCAGTTCCGACCACATGAACCCGCCCTAGTGAAGACCACCTCAAAGACCTGCCCGGCCTAGCCGTCTACATCCGAAGCCGGCTAGGATATGGCGCAGCCGCTAAACGCCAAAACACCTGTCCGGCCTAGCCTTCTACAGCCTTAGCCGGACAGGATACGGCGCAAGCGCCAGGCGCCAAAAAGACACTAAGTGTTTGCAGACTTAGCTCTTATTCTAAGTGTTTGCAGACTTAGAGAACAGCGGTGGAGCACTCCGGCGCGTCCAATTTGGTGTGGAAACCAGTTCCGACCACATGAACCCGCCCTAGTGAAGACCACCTCAAAGACCTGCCCGGCCTAGCCGTCTACATCCGAAGCCGGCCAGGATATGGCGCAGCCGCTAAACGCCAAAACACCTGTCCGGCCTAGCCTTCTACAGCCTTAGCCGGACAGGATACGGCGCAAGCGCCAGGCGCCAAAAAGACTCTAAGTGTTTGCAGACTTAGCTCTTATTCTAAGTGTTTGCAGACTTAGAGAACAGCGGTGGAGCACTCCGGCGCGTCCAATTTGGTGTGGAGACCAGTTCCGACCACATGGACCCGCCCTAGTGAAGACCACCTCAAAGACCTGCCCGGCCTAGCCGTGTACATCCGAAGCCGGCCAGGATATGGCGCAGCCGCTAAATGCCAAAACACCTGTCCGTCCTAGCCGTCTACAGCCTTAGCCGGACACGATACAGCGCAAACGCCAGGCGCCAAAAAGACTCTAAGTGTTTGCAGACTTAGCTCTTATTCTAAGTGTTTGGAGACTTAGAGAACAGCGGTGGAGCACTCCGGCGCGTCCAATTTGGTGTGAAGAGCTCTTCCGACCACATGGACCCGCCCTAGTGAAGACCACCTCAAAGACCTGCCCGGCCTAGCCGTCTACATCCGAAGCCGGCCAGGATATGGCGCAGCCGCTAAACGCCAAAACACCTGTCCGGCCTAGCCGTCTACAGCCTTAGCCGGACAGGATATGACGCAAACGCCAGGCGCCAAAAAGACTCTAAGTGTTTGCAGACTTAGCTCTTATTCTAAGTGTTTGCAGACTTAGAGAACAGCGGTGGAGCACTCCGGCGCGTCCAATTTGGTGTGGAGACCAGTTCCGACCACATGGACCCGCCCTAGTGAAGACCACCTCAAAGTCCCGCCCGGCCTAGCCGTCTACATCCGAAGCCGGCCAGGATATGGCGCAGCCGCTAAACGCCAAAACACCTGTCCGGCCTAGCCGTCTACAGCCTTAGCCGGACAGGATACGGCGCAAGCGCCAGGCGCCAAAAAGACTTTAAGTGTTTGCAGACTTAGCTCTTATTCTAAGTGTTTGCAACCTTAGAGAACAGCGGTGGAGCACTCCGGCGCGTCCAATTTGGTGTGGAAACCAGTTCCGACCACATGAACCCGCCCTAGTGAAGACCACCTCAAAGACCTGCCCGGCCTAGCCGTCTACATCCGAAGCCGGCCAGGATATGGCGCAGCCGCTAAACGCCAAAACACCTGTCCGGCCAAGCCTTCTACAGCCTTAGCCGGACAGGATACGGCGCAAGCGCCAGGCGCCAAAAAGACTCTAAGTGTTTGCAGACTTAGCTCTTGTTCTAAGTGTTTGCAGACTTAGAGAACAGCGGCGGAGCACTCCGGCGCGTCTAATTTGGTGTGGAGACCAGTTCCGACCACATGGACCAGCCCTAGTGAAGACCACCTCAAAGACCTGCCCGGCGTAGCCGTCTACATCCGAAGCCGGCCAGGATATGGCGCAGCCGTTAAACGCCAAAACACCTGCCCGGCCTAGCCGTCTACAGCCTTAGCCGGACAAGATACGGCGCAAACGCCAGGCGCCAAAAAGACTCTAAGTGTTTGCAGACTTAGCTCTTATTCTAACTGTTTGCAGACTTAGAGAACAGCGGTGGTGCACTCCGGCGCGTCCAATTTGGTGTGGAGACTAGTTCCGACCACATGGACCCGCCCTAGTGAAGACCACCTCAAAGACCTGCCCGGCCTAGCCGTCTACATCCGAAGCCGGCCAGGATATGGCGCAGCCGTTAAACGCCAAAACACCTGCCCGGCCTAGCCGTCTACAGCCTTAGCCGGACAAGATACGGCACAAACGCCAGGCGCCAAAAAGACTCTAAGTGTTTGCAGACTTAGCTCTTATTCTAAGTGTTTGCAGACTTAGAGAACAGCGGTGGAGCACTCCGGCGCGTCCAATTTGGTGTGAAGACCTGTTCCGACCACATGGACCCGCCCTAGTGAAGACCACCTCAAAGACCTGCCCGGCCTAGCCGTCTACATCCGAAGCCGGCCAGGATATGGCGCAGCCGCTAAACGCCAAAACACCTGTCCGGCCTAGCCGTCTACAGCCTTAGCCGGACAGGATACGGCGCAAGCGCCAGGCGCCAAAAAGACTCTAAGTGTTTGCAGACTTAGCTCTTATTCTAAGTGTTTGCATACTTAGAGAACAGCGGTGGAGCACTCCGGCGCGTCCAATTTGGTGTGGAGACCAGTTCCGAACACATGGACCGGGCCTAGTGAAGACCACCTCAAAGACCTGCCCGGCCTAGCCGTCTACATCCGAAGCCGGCCAGGATATGGCGCAGCCGCTAAACGCCAAAACACCTGTCCGGCCTAGCCTTCTACAGCCTTAGCCGGACAGGATACGGCGCAAGCGCCAGGCGCCAAAAAGACTCTAAGTGTTTGCAGACTTAGCTCTTATTTTAAGTGTTTGCAGACTTAGAGAACAGCGGTGGAGCACTCCGGCGCGTCCAATTTGGTGTGGAGACCAGTTCCGACCACATGGACCCGCCCTAGTGAAGACCACCTCAAAGACCTGCCCGGCCTAGCCGTGTACATCCGAAGCCGGCCAGGATATGGCGCAGCCGCTAAACGCCAAAACACCTGTCCAGCCTAGCCGTCTACAGCCTTAGCCGGACACGATACGGCGCAAACGCCAGGCGCCAAAAAGACTCTAAGTGTTTGCAGACTTAGCTCTTATTCTAAGTGTTTGCAGACTTAGAGAACAGCGGTGGAGCATTCCGGCGCGTCCAATTTGGTGTGAAGAGCTCTTCCGACCACATGGACCCGCCCTAGTGAAGACCACCTCAAAGACCTGCCCGGCCTAGCCGTCTACATCCGAAGCCGTCCAGGATATGGCGCAGCCGCTAAACGCCAAAACACCTGTCCGGCCTAGCCGTCTACAGCCTTAGCCGGACAGGATATGACGCAAACGCCAGGCGCCAAAAAGACTCTAAGTGTTTGCAGACTTAGCTCTTATTCTAAGTGTTTGCAGACTTAGAGAACAGCGGTGGAGCACTCCGGCGCGTCAAATTTGGTGTGGAGACCAGTTCCGACCACATGGACCCGCCCTAGTGAAGACCACCTCAAAGTCCCGCCCGGCCTAGCCGTCTACATCCGAAGCCGGCCAGGATATGGCGCAGCCGCTAAACGCCAAAACACCTGTCCGGCCTAGCCGTCTACAGCCTTAGCCGGACAGGATACGGCGCAAGCGCCAGGCGCCAAAAAGACTTTAAGTGTTTGCAGACTTAGCTCTTATTCTAAGTGTTTCCAAACTTAGAGAACAGCGGTGGAGCACTCCGGCGCGTCCAATTTGGTGTGGAAACCAGTTCCGACCACATGAACCCGCCCTAGTGAAGACCACCTCAAAGACCTGCCCGGCCTAGCCGTCTACATCCGAAGCCGGCCAGGATATGGCGCAGCCGCTAAACGCCAAAACACCTGTCCGGCCAAGCCTTCTACAGCCTTAGCCGGACAGGATACGGCGCAAGCGCCAGGCGCCAAAAAGACTCTAAGTGTTTGCAGACTTAGCTCTTATTCTAAGTGTTTGCAGACTTAGAGAACAGCGGCGGAGCACTCCGGCGCGTCCAATTTGGTGTGAAGAGCTCTTCCGACCACATGGACCCGCCCTAGTGAAGACCACCTCAAAGACCTGCCCGGCCTAGCCGTCTACATCCGAAGCCGGCCAGGATATGGCGCAGCCGCTAAACGCCAAAACACCTGTCCGGCCTAGCCGTCTACAGCCTTAGCCGGACAGGATATGACGCAAACGCCAGGCGCCAAAAAGACTCTAAGTGTTTGCAGACTTAGCTCTTATTCTAAGTGTTTGCAGACTTAGAGAACAGCGGTGGAGCACTCCGGCGCGTCCAATTTGGTGTGGAGACCAGTTCCGACCACATGGACCCGCCCTAGTGAAGACCACCTCAAAGTCCCGCCCGGCCTAGCCGTCTACATCCGAAGCCGGCCAGGATATGGCGCAGCCGCTAAACGCCAAAACACCTGTCCGGCCTAGCCGTCTACAGCCTTAGCCGGACAGGATACGGCGCAAGCGCCAGGCGCCAAAAAGACTTTAAGTGTTTGCAGACTTAGCTCTTATTCTAAGTGTTTGCAACCTTAGAGAACAGCGGTGGAGCACTCCGGCGCGTCCAATTTGGTGTGGAAACCAGTTCCGACCACATGAACCCGCCCTAGTGAAGACCACCTCAAAGACCTGCCCGGCCTAGCCGTCTACATCCGAAGCCGGCCAGGATATGGCGCAGCCGCTAAACGCCAAAACACCTGTCCGGCCAAGCCTTCTACAGCCTTAGCCGGACAGGATACGGCGCAAGCGCCAGGCGCCAAAAAGACTCTAAGTGTTTGCAGACTTAGCTCTTATTCTAAGTGTTTGCAGACTTAGAGAACAGCGGCGGAGCACTCCGGCGCGTCTAATTTGGTGTGGAGACCAGTTCCGACCACATGGACCAGCCCTAGTGAAGACCACCTCAAAGACCTGCCCGGCGTAGCCGTCTACATCCGAAGCCGGCCAGGATATGGCGCAGCCGTTAAACGCCAAAACACCTGCCCGGCCTAGCCGTCTACAGCCTTAGCCGGACAAGATACGGCGCAAACGCCAGGCGCCAAAAAGACTCTAAGTGTTTGCAGACTTAGCTCTTATTCTAAGTGTTTGCAGACTTAGAGAACAGCGGTGGTGCACTCCGGCGCGTCCAATTTGGTGTGGAGACTAGTTCCGACCACATAGACCCGCCCTAGTGAAGACCACCTCAAAGACCTGCCCGGCCTAGCCGTCTACATCCGAAGCCGGCCAGGATATGGCGCAGCCGTTAAACGCCAAAACACCTGCCCGGCCTAGCCGTCTACAGCCTTAGCCGGACAAGATACGGCACAAACGCCAGGCGCCAAAAAGACTCTAAGTGTTTGCAGACTTAGCTCTTATTCTAAGTGTTTGCAGACTTAGAGAACAGCGGTGGAGCACTCCGGCGCGTCCAATTTGGTGTGAAGACCTGTTCCGACCACATGGACCCGCCCTAGTGAAGACCACCTCAAAGACCTGCCCGGCCTAGCCGTCTACATCCGAAGCCGGCCAGGATATGGCGCAGCCGCTAAACGCCAAAACACCTGTCCGGCCTAGCCGTCTACAGCCTTAGCCGGACAGGATACGGCGCAAGCGCCAGGCGCCAAAAAGACTCTAAGTGTTTGCAGACTTAGCTCTTATTCTAAGTGTTTGCATACTTAGAGAACAGCGGTGGAGCACTCCGGCGCGTCCAATTTGGTGTGGAGACCAGTTCCGAACACATGGACCGGGCCTAGTGAAGACCACCTCAAAGACCTGCCCGGCCTAGCCGTCTACATCCGAAGCCGGCCAGGATATGGCGCAGCCGCTAAACGCCAAAACACCTGTCCGGCCTAGCCTTCTACAGCCTTAGCCGGACAGGATACGGCGCAAGCGCCAGGCGCCAAAAAGACTCTAAGTGTTTGCAGACTTAGCTCTTATTTTAAGTGTTTGCAGACTTAGAGAACAGCGGTGGAGCACTCCGGCGCGTCCAATTTGGTGTGGAGACCAGTTTCGACCACATGGACCCGCCCTAGTGAAGACCACCTCAAAGACCTGCCCGGCCTAGCCGTGTACATCCGAAGCCGGCCAGGATATGGCGCAGCCGCTAAACGCCAAAACACCTGTCCAGCCTAGCCGTCTACAGCCTTAGCCGGACACGATACGGCGCAAACGCCAAGCGCCAAAAAGACTCTAAGTGTTTGCAGACTTAGCTCTTATTCTAAGTGTTTGCAGACTTAGAGAACAGCGGTGGAGCACTCCGGCGCGTCCAATTTGGTGTGAAGAGCTCTTCCGACCACATGGACCCGCCCTAGTGAAGACCACCTCAAAGACCTGCCCGGCCTAGCCGTCTACATCCGAAGCCGGCCAGGATATGGCGCAGCCGCTAAACGCCAAAACACCTGTCCGGCCTAGCCGTCTACAGCCTTAGCCGGACAGGATATGACGCAAACGCCAGGCGCCAAAAAGACTCTAAGTGTTTGCAGACTTAGCTCTTATTCTAAGTGTTTGCAGACTTAGAGAACAGCGGTGGAGCACTCCGGCGCGTCAAATTTGGTGTGGAGACCAGTTCCGACCACATGGACCCGCCCTAGTGAAGACCACCTCAAAGTCCCGCCCGGCCTAGCCGTCTACATCCGAAGCCGGCCAGGATATGGCGCAGCCGCTAAACGCCAAAACACCTGTCCGGCCAAGCCTTCTACAGCCTTAGCCGGACAGGATACGGCGCAAGCGCCAGGCGCCAAAAAGACTCTAAGTGTTTGCAGACTTAGCTCTTATTCTAAGTGTTTGCAGACTTAGAGAACAGCGGCGGAGCACTCCGGCGCGTTCAATTTGGTGTGGAGACCAGTTCCGACCACATGGACCAGCCCTAGTGAAGACCACCTCAAAGACCTGCCCGGCGTAGCCGTCTACATCCGAAGCCGGCCAGGATATGGCGCAGCCGTTAAACGCCAAAACACCTGCCCGGCCTAGCCGTCTACAGCCTTAGCCGGACAAGATACGGCGCAAACGCCAGGCGCCAAAAAGACTCTAAGTGTTTGCAGACTTAGCTCTTATTCTAAGTGTTTGCAGACTTAGAGAACAGCGGTGGAGCACTCCGGCGCGTCCAATTTGGTGTGGAGACCAGTTCCGACCACATGGACCCGCCCTAGTGAAGACCACCTCAAAGACCTGCCCGGCCTAGCCGTCTACATCCGAAGCCGGCCAGGATATGGCGCAGCCGTTAAACGCCAAAACACCTGCCCGGCCTAGCCGTCTACAGCCTTAGCCGGACACGATACGGCGCAAACGCCAGGCGCCAAAAAGACTGTAAGTGTTTGCAGACTTAGCTCTTATTCTAAGTGTTTGCAGACTTAGAGAACAACGGTGGAGCACTCCGGCGCGTCCAATTTGGTGTGAAGACCTGTTCCGACCACATGGACCCGCCCTAGTGAAGACCACCTCAAAGACCTGCCCGGCCAGGATATGGCGCAGCCGCTAAACGCCAAAACAACTGTCCGGCCTAGCCTTCAACAGCCTTAGCCGGACAGAATACGGCGCAAGCGCCAGGCGCCAAAAAGACTCTAAGTGTTTGCAGACTTAGCTCTTATTTTAAGTGTTTGCAGACTTAGAGAACAGCGGTGGAGCACTCCGGCGCGTCCAATTTGGTGTGGAGACCAGTTCCGACCACATGGACCCGCCCTAGTGAAGACCACCTCAAAGACCTGCCCGGCCTAGCCGTCTACATCCGAAGCCGGCCAGGATATGGCGCAGCCGCTAAACGCCAAAACACCTGTCCGGCCTAGCCGTCTACAGCCTTAGCCGGATAGGATACGGCGCAAGCGCCAGGCGCCAAAAAGACTCTAAGTGTTTGCAGACTTAGCTCTTATTCTAAGTGTTTGCAGACTTAGAGAACAGCGGTGGAGCACTCCGGCGCGTCCAATTTGGTGTGGAGACCAGTTCCGACCACATGGACCCGCCCTAGTGAAGACCACCTCAAAGTCCCGCCCGGCCTAGCCGTCTACATCCGAAGCCGGCCAGGATATGGCGCAGCCGCTAAACGCCAAAACACCTGTCCGGCCTAGCCGTCTACAGCCTTAGCCGGACAGGATACGGCGCAAGCGCCAGGCGCCAAAAAGACTTTAAGTGTTTGCAGACTTAGCTCTTATTCTAAGTGTTTGCAACCTTAGAGAACAGCGGTGGAGCACTCCGGCGCGTCCAATTTGGTGTGGAAACCAGTTCCGACCACATGAACCCGCCCTAGTGAAGACCACCTCAAAGACCTGCCCGGCCTAGCCGTCTACATCCGAAGCCGGCCAGGATATGGCGCAGCCGCTAAACGCCAAAACACCTGTCCGGCCAAGCCTTCTACAGCCTTAGCCGGACAGGATACGGCGCAAGCGCCAGGCGCCAAAAAGACTCTAAGTGTTTGCAGACTTAGCTCTTATTCTAAGTGTTTGCAGACTTAGAGAACAGCGGCGGAGCACTCCGGCGCGTTCAATTTGGTGTGGAGACCAGTTTCGACCACATGGACCCGCCCTAGTGAAGACCACCTCAAAGACCTGCCCGGCCTAGCCGTGTACATCCGAAGCCGGCCAGGATATGGCGCAGCCGCTAAACGCCAAAACACCTGTCCAGCCTAGCCGTCTACAGCCTTAGCCGGACACGATACGGCGCAAACGCCAAGCGCCAAAAAGACTCTAAGTGTTTGCAGACTTAGCTCTTATTCTAAGTGTTTGCAGACTTAGAGAACAGCGGTGGAGCACTCCGGCGCGTCCAATTTGGTGTGAAGAGCTCTTCCGACCACATGGACCCGCCCTAGTGAAGACCACCTCAAAGACCTGCCCGGCCTAGCCGTCTACATCCGAAGCCGGCCAGGATATGGCGCAGCCGCTAAACGCCAAAACACCTGTCCGGCCTAGCCGTCTACAGCCTTAGCCGGACAGGATATGACGCAAACGCCAGGCGCCAAAAAGACTCTAAGTGTTTGCAGACTTAGCTCTTATTCTAAGTGTTTGCAGACTTAGAGAACAGCGGTGGAGCACTCCGGCGCGTCAAATTTGGTGTGGAGACCAGTTCCGACCACATGGACCCGCCCTAGTGAAGACCACCTCAAAGTCCCGCCCGGCCTAGCCGTCTACATCCGAAGCCGGCCAGGATATGGCGCAGCCGCTAAACGCCAAAACACCTGTCCGGCCAAGCCTTCTACAGCCTTAGCCGGACAGGATACGGCGCAAGCGCCAGGCGCCAAAAAGACTCTAAGTGTTTGCAGACTTAGCTCTTATTCTAAGTGTTTGCAGACTTAGAGAACAGCGGCGGAGCACTCCGGCGCGTTCAATTTGGTGTGGAGACCAGTTCCGACCACATGGACCAGCCCTAGTGAAGACCACCTCAAAGACCTGCCCGGCGTAGCCGTCTACATCCGAAGCCGGCCAGGATATGGCGCAGCCGTTAAACGCCAAAACACCTGCCCGGCCTAGCCGTCTACAGCCTTAGCCGGACAAGATACGGCGCAAACGCCAGGCGCCAAAAAGACTCTAAGTGTTTGCAGACTTAGCTCTTATTCTAAGTGTTTGCAGACTTAGAGAACAGCGGTGGAGCACTCCGGCGCGTCCAATTTGGTGTGGAGACCAGTTCCGACCACATGGACCCGCCCTAGTGAAGACCACCTCAAAGACCTGCCCGGCCTAGCCGTCTACATCCGAAGCCGGCCAGGATATGGCGCAGCCGTTAAACGCCAAAACACCTGCCCGGCCTAGCCGTCTACAGCCTTAGCCGGACACGATACGGCGCAAACGCCAGGCGCCAAAAAGACTGTAAGTGTTTGCAGACTTAGCTCTTATTCTAAGTGTTTGCAGACTTAGAGAACAACGGTGGAGCACTCCGGCGCGTCCAATTTGGTGTGAAGACCTGTTCCGACCACATGGACCCGCCCTAGTGAAGACCACCTCAAAGACCTGCCCGGCCAGGATATGGCGCAGCCGCTAAACGCCAAAACAACTGTCCGGCCTAGCCTTCAACAGCCTTAGCCGGACAGAATACGGCGCAAGCGCCAGGCGCCAAAAAGACTCTAAGTGTTTGCAGACTTAGCTCTTATTTTAAGTGTTTGCAGACTTAGAGAACAGCGGTGGAGCACTCCGGCGCGTCCAATTTGGTGTGGAGACCAGTTCCGACCACATGGACCCGCCCTAGTGAAGACCACCTCAAAGACCTGCCCGGCCTAGCCGTCTACATCCGAAGCCGGCCAGGATATGGCGCAGCCGCTAAACGCCAAAACACCTGTCCGGCCTAGCCGTCTACAGCCTTAGCCGGATAGGATACGGCGCAAGCGCCAGGCGCCAAAAAGACTCTAAGTGTTTGGAGACTTAGCTCTTATTCTAAGTGTTTGCAGACTTAGAGAACAGCGGTGGAGCACTCCGGCGCGTCCAATTTGGTGTGGAGACCAGTTCCGACCACATGGACCCGCCCTAGTGAAGACCACCTCAAAGTCCCGCCCGGCCTACCCGTCTACATCCGAAGCCGGCCAGGATATGGCGCAGCCGCTAAACGCCAAAACACCTGTCCGGCCTAGCCGTCTACAGCCTTAGCCGGACAGGATACGGCGCAAGCGCCAGGCGCCAAAAAGACTTTAAGTGTTTGCAGACTTAGCTCTTATTCTAAGTGTTTGCAACCTTAGAGAACAGCGGTGGAGCACTCCGGCGCGTCCAATTTGGTGTGGAAACCAGTTCCGACCACATGAACCCGCCCTAGTGAAGACCACCTCAAAGACCTGCCCGGCCTAGCCGTCTACATCCGAAGCCGGCCAGGATATGGCGCAGCCGCTAAACGCCAAAACACCTGTCCGGCCAAGCCTTCTACAGCCTTAGCCGGACAGGATACGGCGCAAGCGCCAGGCGCCAAAAAGACTCTAAGTGTTTGCAGACTTAGCTCTTATTCTAAGTGTTTGCAGACTTAGAGAACAGCGGCGGAGCACTCCGGCGCGTCTAATTTGGTGTGAAGACCAGTTCCGACCACATGGACCAGCCCTAGTGAAGACCACCTCAAAGACCTGCCCGGCGTAGCCGTCTACATCCGAAGCCGGCCAGGATATGGCGCAGCCGTTAAACGCCAAAACACCTGCCCGGCCTAGCCGTCTACAGCCTTAGCCGGACAAGATACGGCGCAAACGCCAGGCGCCAAAAAGACTCTAAGTGTTTGCAGACTTAGCTCTTATTCTAAGTGTTTGCAGACTTAGAGAACAGCGGTGGTGCACTCCGGCGCGTCCAATTTGGTGTGGAGACTAGTTCCGACCACATGGACCCGCCCTAGTGAAGACCACCTCAAAGACCTGCCCGGCCTAGCCGTCTACATCCGAAGCCGGCCAGGATATGGCGCAGCCGTTAAACGCCAAAACACCTGCCCGGCCTAGCCGTCTACAGCCTTAGCCGGACAAGATACGGCACAAACGCCAGGCGCCAAAAAGACTCTAAGTGTTTGCAGACTTAGCTCTTATTCTAAGTGTTTGCAGACTTAGAGAACAGCGGTGGAGCACTCCGGCGCGTCCAATTTGGTGTGAAGACCTGTTCCGACCACATTGACCCGCCCTAGTGAAGACCACCTCAAAGACCTGCCCGGCCTAGCCGTCTACATCCGAAGCCGGCCAGGATATGGCGCAGCCGCTAAACGCCAAAACACCTGTCCGGCCTAGCCGTCTACAGCCTTAGCCGGACAGGATACGGCGCAAGCGCCAGGCGCCAAAAAGACTCTAAGTGTTTGCAGACTTAGCTCTTATTCTAAGTGTTTGCATACTTAGAGAACAGCGGTGGAGCACTCCGGCGCGTCCAATTTGGTGTGGAGACCAGTTCCGAACACATGGACCGGGCCTAGTGAAGACCACCTCAAAGACCTGCCCGGCCTAGCCGTCTACATCCGAAGCCGGCCAGGATATGGCGCAGCCGCTAAACGCCAAAACACCTGTCCGGCCTAGCCTTCTACAGCCTTAGCCGGACAGGATACGGCGCAAGCGCCAGGCGCCAAAAAGACTCTAAGTGTTTGCAGACTTAGCTCTTATTTTAAGTGTTTGCAGACTTAGAGAACAGCGGTGGAGCACTCCGGCGCGTCCAATTTGGTGTGGAGACCAGTTCCGACCACATGGACCCGCCCTAGTGAAGACCACCTCAAAGACCTGCCCGGCCTAGCCGTGTACATCCGAAGCCGGCCAGGATATGGCGCAGCCGCTAAACGCCAAAACACCTGTCCAGCCTAGCCGTCTACAGCCTTAGCCGGACACGATACGGCGCAAACGCCAGGCGCCAAAAAGACTCTAAGTGTTTGCAGACTTAGCTCTTATTCTAAGTGTTTGCAGACTTAGAGAACAGCGGTGGAGCACTCCGGCGCGTCCAATTTGGTGTGAAGAGCTCTTCCGACCACATGGACCCGCCCTAGTGAAGACCACCTCAAAGACCTGCCCGGCCTAGCCGTCTACATCCGAAGCCGGCCAGGATATGGCGCAGCCGCTAAACGCCAAAACACCTGTCCGGCCTAGCCGTCTACAGCCTTAGCCGGACAGGATATGACGCAAACGCCAGGCGCCAAAAAGACTCTAAGTGTTTTCAGACTTAGCTCTTATTCTAAGTGATTGCAGACTTAGCTCTTATTCTAAGTGTTTGCAGACTTAGAGAACAGCGGTGGAGCACTCCGGCGCGTCCAATTTGGTGTGGACACCAGTTCCGACCACATGAACCCGCCCTAGTGAAGACCACCTCAAAGACCTGCCCGGCCTAGCCGTCTACATCCGAAGCCGGCTAGGATATGGCGCAGCCGCTAAACGCCAAAACACCTGTCCGGCCTAGCCTTCTACAGCCTTAGCCGGACAGGATACGGCGCAAGCGCCAGGCGCCAAAAAGACACTAAGTGTTTGCAGACTTAGCTCTTATTCTAAGTGTTTGCAGACTTAGAGAACAGCGGTGGAGCACTCCGGCGCGTCAAATTTGGTGTGGAAACCAGTTCCGACCACATGAACCCGCCCTAGTGAAGACCACCTCAAAGACCTGCCCGGCCTAGCCGTCTACATCCGAAGCCGGCCAGGATATGGCGCAGCCGCTAAATGCCAAAACACCTGTCCGGCCTAGCCTTCTACAGCCTTAGCCGGACAGGATACGGCGCAAGCGCCAGGCGCCAAAAATACTCTAAGTGTTTGCAGACTTAGCTCTTATTTTAAGTGTTTGCAGACTTAGAGAACAGCGGTGGAGCACTCCGGCGCGTCCAATTTGGTGTGGAGACCAGTTCCGACCACATGGACCCGCCCTAGTGAAGACCACCTCAAAGACCTGCCCGGCCTAGCCGTCTACATCCGAAGCCGGCCAGGATATGGCGCAGCCGCTAAACGCCAAAACACCTGTTCGGCCTAGCCGTCTACAGCCTTAGCCGGATAGGATACGGCGCAAACGCCAGGCGCCAAAAAGACTCTAAGTGTTTGCAGACTTAGCTCTTATTCTAAGTGTTTGCATACTTAGAGAACAGCGGTTGAGCACTCCGGCGCGTCCAATTTGGTGTGGATACCAGTTCCGACCACATGGACCGGGCCTAGTAAAGACCACCTCAAAGACCTGCCCGGCATAGCCTTCTACATCCGAAGCCGGCCAGGATATGGCGAAGCCGCTAAACGCCAAAACACCTGTCCCGCCTAGCTGTCTACAGCCTTAGCCGGACAGGCTACGGCGCAAGCGCCAGGCGCCAAAAAGACACTAAGTGTTTGCAGACTTAGCTCTTATTCTAAGTGTTTGCAGACTTAGAGAACAGCGGCGGAGCACTCCGGCGCGTCCAATTTGGTGTGGAGACCAGTTCCGACCACATGGACCAGCCCTAATGAAGACCACCTCAAAGACCTGCCCGGCTTAGCCGTCTACATCCGAAGCCGGCCAGGATATGGCGCAGCCGTTAAACGCCAAAACACCTGCCCGGCCTAGCCGTCTACAGCCTTAGCCGGACAAGATACGGCGCAAACGCCAGGCGCCAAAAAGACTCTAAGTGTTTGCAGACGTAGCTCTTATTCTAAGTGTTTGCAGACTTAGAGAACAGCGGTGGAGCACTCCGGCGCGTCCAATTTGGTGTGGAGACCAGTTCCGACCTCATGGACCCGCCCTAGTGAAGACCACCTCAAAGACCTGCCCGGCCTAGCCGTCTACATCCGAAGCCGGCCAGGATATGGCGCAGCCGTTAAACGCCAAAACACCTGCCCGGCCTAGCCGTCTCCAGCCTTAGCCGGACAAGATACGACGCAAACGCCAGGCGCCAAAAAGACTCTAAGTGTTTGCAGACTTAGCTCTTATTCTAAGTGTTTGCAGAATTAGAGAACAGCGGTGGAGCACTCCGGCGCGTCCAATTTGGTGTGAAGACCTGTTCCGACCACATGGACCCGCCCGAGTGAAGACCACCTCAAAGACCTGCCCGGCCTAGCCGTCTACATCCGAAGCCGGCCAGGATATGGCGCAGCCGCTAAACGCCAAAACACCTGTCCGGCCTAGCCGTCTACAGCCTTAGCCGGACAGGATATGACGCAAACGCCAGGCGCCAAAAAGACTCTAAGTGTTTGCAGACTTAGCTCTTATTCTAAGTGTTTGCAGACTTAGAGAACAGCAGTTGAGCACTCCGGCGCATCCAATTTGGTGTGGAGACCAGTTCCGACCACATGGACCCGCCCTAGTGAAGACCACCTGAAAGACCCGCCCGGCCTAGCAGTCTACATCCGAAGCCGGCCAGGATATGGCGCAGCCGCTAAACGCCAAAACAACTGTCCGGCCTAGCCGTCTACAGCCTTAGCCGGACAGGATACGGCGCAAGCGCCAGGCGCCAAAAAGACTCTAAGTGTTTGCAGACTTAGCTCTTATTCTAAGTGATTGCAGACTTAGCTCTTATTCTAAGTGTTTGCAGACTTAGAGAACAGCGGTGGAGCACTCCGGCGCGTCCAATTTGGTGTGGACACCAGTTCCGACCACATGAACCCGCCCTAGTGAAGACCACCTCAAAGACCTGCCCGGCCTAGCCGTCTACATCCGAAGCCGGCCAGGATATGGCGCAGCCGCTAAACGCCAAAACACCTGTCCGGCCTAGCCTTCTACAGCTTTAGCCGGACTGGATACGGCGCAAGCGCCAGGCGCCAAAAAGACTCTAAGTGTTTGCAGACTTAGCTCTTATTCTAAGTGTTTGCAGACTTAGAGAACAGCGGTGGAGCACCCCGGCGCGTCCAATTTGCTGTGGAAACCAGTTCCGACCACATGGACCCGCCCTAGTGAAGACCACCTCAAAGACCTGCCCGGCCTAGCCGTGTACATCCGAAGCCGGCCAGGATATGGCGCAGCCGCTAAACGCCGAAACACCTGTCCGGCCTAGCCGTCTACAGCCTTAGCCGGACACGATACGGCGCAAACGCAAGGCGCCAAAAAGACTCTCAGTGTTTGCAGACTTAGCTCTTATTCTAAGTGTTTGCAGACTTAGAGAACAGCGGTGGAGCACTCCGGCGCGTCCAATTTGGTGTGAAGACCTGTTCCGACCACATGGACCCGCCCTAGTGAAGACCACCTCAAAGACCTGCCCGGCCTAGCCGTCTACATCCGAAGCCGGCCAGGATATGGCGCAGCCGTTAAACGCCAAAACACCTGCCCGGCCTAGCCGTCTACAGCCTTAGCCGGACAAGATACGGCGCAAACGCCAGGCGCCAAAAAGACTCTAAGTGTTTGCAGACTTAGCTCTTATTCAAAGTGTTTTCAGACTTAGAGAACAGCGGTGGAGCACTCCGGCGCGTCCAATTTGGTGTGAAGACCTGTTCCGACCACATGGACCCGCCCTAGTGAAGACCACCTCAAAGACATGCCCGGCCTAGCCGTCTACATCCGAAGCCGGCCAGGATATGGCGCAGCCGCTAAACGCCAAAACACCTGTCTGGCCTAGCCGTCTACAGCCTTAGCCGGACAGGATATGACGCAAACGCCAGGCGCCAAAAAGACTCTAAGTGTTTGCAGACTTAGCTCTTATTCTAAGTGTTTGCAGACTTAGAGAACAGCGGTGGAGCACTCCGGCGCGTCCAATTTGGTGTGAAGACCTGTTCCGACCACATGGACCCGCCCTAGTGAAGACCACCTCAAAGACCTGCCCGGCCTAGCCGTCTACATCCGAAGCCGGCCAGGATATGGCGCAGCTGCTAAACGCCAAAACACCTGTCCGGCCTAGCCGTCTACAGCCTTAGCCGAACAGGATATGACGCAAACGCCAGGCGCCAAAAAGACTCTAAGTGTTTGCAGACTTAGCTCTTATTCTAAGTGTTTGCAGACTTAGAGAACAGCGGTGGAGCACTCCGGCGCATCCAATTTGGTGTGGAGACCAGTTCCGACCACATGGACCCGCCCTAGTGAAGACCACCTCAAAGACCCGCCCGGCCTAGCAGTCTACATCCGAAGCCGGCCAGGATATGGCGCAGCCGCTAAATGCCAAAACACCTGTCCGGCCTAGCCGTCTACAGCCTTAGCCGGACAGGATACGGCGCAAGCGCCAGGCGCCAAAAAGACTCTAAGTGTTTGCAGACTTAGAGTACAGCGGTGGAGCACTCCGGCGCGTCCAATTTGGTGTGAAGACCTGTTCCGACCACATGGACCCGCCCTAGTGAAGACCACCTCAAAGACCTGCCCGGCCTAGCCGTCTACATCCGAAGCCGGCCAGGATATGGCGCAGCCGTTAAACGCCAAAACACCTGCCCGGCCTAGCCGTCTACAGCCTTAGCCGGACAAGATACGGCGCAAACGCCAGGCGCCAAAAAGACTCTAAGTGTTTGCAGACTTAGCTCCTATTCTAAGTGTTTTCAGACTTAGAGAACAGCGGTGGAGCACTCCGGCGCGTCCAATTTGGTGTGAAGACCTGTTCCGACCACATGGACCCGCCCTAGTGAAGACGACCTCAAAGACCTGCCCGGCCTAGCCGTCTACATCCGAAGCCGGCCAGGATATGGCGCAGCCGCTAAACGCCAAAACACCTGTCCGGCCTAGCCGTCTACAGCCTTAGCCGGACAGGATATGACGCAAACGCCAGGCGCCAAAAAGACTCTAAGTGTTTGCAGACTTAGCTCTTATTCTAAGTGTTTGCAGACTTAGAGAACAGCGGTGGAGCACTCCGGCGCGTCCAATTTGGTGTGAAGACCTGTTCCGACCACATGGACCCGCCTTAGTGAAGACCACCTCAAAGACCTGCCCGGCCTAGCCGTCAACATCCGAAGCCGGCCAGGATATGGCGCAGCCGCTAAACGCCAAAACACCTGTCCGGCCTAGCCGTCTACAGCCTTAGCCGGACAGGATATGACGCAAACGCTAGGCGCCAAAAAGACTCTAAGTGTTTGCAGACTTAGCTCTTATTCTAAGTGTTTGCAGACTTAGAGAACAGCGGTGGAGCACTCCGGCGCATCCAATTTGGTGTGAAGACCAGTTCCGACCACATGGACCCGCCCTAGTGAACACCACCTCAAAGACCCGCCCGGCCTAGCCATCTACATCCGAAGCCGGCCAGGATATGGCGCAGCCGCTAAACGCCAAAACACCTGTCCGGCCTAGCCGTCTACAGCCTTAGCCGGACAGGATACGGCGCAAGCGCCAGGCGCCAAAAAGACTCTAAGTGTTTGCAGACTTAGCTCTTATTCTAAGTGTTTGCAGACTTAGAGAACAGCGGTGGAGCACTCCGGCGCGTCCAATTTGGTGTGGACACCAGTTCCGACCACATGAACCCGCTTTAGTGAAGACCACCTCAAAGACCTGCCCGGCCTAGCCGTCTACATCCGAAGCCGGCCAGGATATAGCGCAGCCGCTAAACGCCAAAACACCTGTCCGGCCTAGCCTTCTACAGCCTTAGCCGGACTGGATACGTCGCAAGCGCCAGGCGCCAAAAAGACTCTAAGTGTTTGCAGACTTAGCTCTTATTCTAAGTGTTTGCTGACTTAGAGAACAGCGGTGGAGCACTCCGGCGCGTCCAATTTGGTGTGGAAACCAATTCCGACCACATGAACCCGCCCTAGTGAAGACCACCCCAAAGACCTGCCCGGCCTAGCCGTCTACATCCGAAGCCGGCCAGGATATGGCGCACCCGCTAAACGCCAAAACACCTGTCCGCCATAGCCTTCTACAGCCTTAGCCGGACAGGATACGGCGCAAGCGCCAGGCGCCAAAAAGACTCTAAGTGTTTGCAGACTTAGCTCTTATTTTAAGTGTTTGCAGACTTAGAGAACAGTGGTGGAGCACTCCGGCGCGTCCAATTTGGTGTGGAGACCAGTTCCGACCACATGGACCCGCCCTAGTGAACACCACCTCAAAGACCTGCCCGGCCTAGCCGTGTACATCCGAAGCCGGCCAGGATATGGCGCAGCCACTAAACGCCAAAACACCTGTCCGGCCTAGCCGTCTACAGCCTTAGCCGGACACGATACAGCGCAAACGCCAGGCGCCAAAAAGACTCTAAGTGTTTGCAGACTTAGCTCTTATTCTAAGTGTTTGCAGACTTAGAGAACAGCGGTGGAGCACTCCGGCGCGTCCAATTTGGTGTGAAGACCTGTTCCGACCACATGGACCCGCCCTAGTGAAGACCACCTCAAAGACCTGCCCGGCCTAGCCGTCTACATCCGAAGCCGGCCAGGATATGGCGCAGCCGCTAAACGCTAAAACACCTGTCCGGCCTAGCCGTCTACAGCCTTAGCCGGACAGGATATGACGCAAACGCCAGGCGCCAAAAAGACTCTAAGTGTTTGCAGACTTAGCTCTTATTCTAAGTGTTTGCAGACTTAGAGAACAGCGGTGGAGCACTCCGGCGCGTCCAATTTGGTGTGAAGACCTGTTCCGACCACATGGACCCGCCTTAGTGAAGACCACCTCAAAGACCTGCCCGGCCTAGCCGTCTACATCCGAAGCCGGCCAGGATATGGCGCAGCCGCTAAACGCCAAAACACCTGTCCGGCCTAGCCGTCTACAGCCTTAGCCGGACAGGATATGACGCAAACGCTAGGCGCCAAAAAGACTCTAAGTGTTTGCAGACTTAGCTCTTATTCTAAGTGTTTGCAGACTTAGAGAACAGCGGTGGAGCACTCCGGCGCATCCAATTTGGTGTGAAGACCAGTTCCGACCACATGGACCCGCCCTAGTGAAGACCACCTCAAAGACCCGCCCGGCCTAGCCATCTACATCCGAAGCCGGCCAGGATATGGCGCAGCCGCTAAACGCCAAAACACCTGTCCGGCCTAGCCGTCTACAGCCTTAGCCGGACAGGATACGGCGCAAGCGCCAGGCGCCAAAAAGACTCTAAGTGTTTGCAGACTTAGCTCTTATTCTAAGTGTTTGCAGACTTAGAGAACAGCGGTGGAGCACTCCGGCGCGTCCAATTTGGTGTGGACACCAGTTCCGACCACATGAACCCGCTTTAGTGAAGACCACCTCAAAGACCTGCCCGGCCTAGCCGTCTACATCCGAAGCCGGCCAGGATATAGCGCAGCCGCTAAACGCCAAAACACCTGTCCGGCCTAGCCTTCTACAGCCTTAGCCGGACTGGATACGTCGCAAGCGCCAGGCGCCAAAAAGACTCTAAGTGTTTGCAGACTTAGCTCTTATTCTAAGTGTTTGCAGACTTAGAGAACAGCGGTGGAGCACTCCGGCGCGTCCAATTTGGTGTGGAAACCAATTCCGACCACATGAACCCGCCCTAGTGAAGACCACCCCAAAGACCTGCCCGGCCTAGCCGTCTACATCCGAAGCCGGCCAGGATATGGCGCAGCCGCTAAACGCCAAAACACCTGTCCGGCATAGCCTTCTACAGCCTTAGCCGGACAGGATACGGCGCAAGCGCCAGGCGCCAAAAAGACTCTAAGTGTTTGCAGACTTAGCTCTTATTTTAAGTGTTTGCAGACTTAGAGAACAGCGGTGGAGCACTCCGGCGCGTCCAATTTGGTGTGGAGACCAGTTCCGACCACATGGACCCGCCCTAGTGAACACCACCTCAAAGACCTGCCCGGCCTAGCCGTGTACATCCGAAGCCGGCCAGGATATGGCGCAGCCACTAAACGCCAAAACACCTGTCCGGCCTAGCCGTCTACAGCCTTAGCCGGACACGATACAGCGCAAACGCCAGGCGCCAAAAAGACTCTAAGTGTTTGCAGACTTAGCTCTCATTCTAAGTGTTTGCAGACTTAGAGAACAGCGGTGGAGCACTCCGGCGCGTCCAATTTGGTGTGAAGACCTGTTCCGACCACATGGACCCGCCCTAGTGATGACCACCTCAAAGACCTGCCCGGCCTAGCCGTCTACATCCGAAGCCGGCCAGGATATGGCGCAGCCGCTAAACGCCAAAACACCTGTCCGGCCTAGCCGTCTACAGCCTTAGCCGGACAGGATATGACGCAAACGCCAGGCGCCAAAAAGACTCTAAGTGTTTGCAGACTTAGCTCTTATTCTAAGTGTTTGCAGACTTAGAGAACAGCGGTGGAGCACTCCGGCGCGTCCAATTTGGTGTGAAGACCTGTTCCGACCACATGGACCCGCCTTAGTGAAGACCACCTCAAAGACCTGCCCGGCCTAGCCGTCTACATCCGAAGCCGGCCAGGATATGGCGCAGCCGCTAAACGCCAAAACACCTGTCCGGCCTAGCCGTCTACAGCCTTAGCCGGACAGGATATGACGCAAACGCTAGGCGCCAAAAAGACTCTAAGTGTTTGCAGACTTAGCTCTTATTCTAAGTGTTTGCAGACTTAGAGAACAGCGGTGGAGCACTCCGGCGCATCCAATTTGGTGTGAAGACCAGTTCCGACCACATGGACCCGCCCTAGTGAAGACCACCTCAAAGACCCGCCCGGCCTAGCCATCTACATCCGAAGCCGGCCAGGATATGGCGCAGCCGCTAAACGCCAAAACACCTGTCCGGCCTAGCCGTCTACAGCCTTAGCCGGACAGGATACGGCGCAAGCGCCAGGCGCCAAAAAGACTCTAAGTGTTTGCAGACTTAGCTCTTATTCTAAGTGTTTGCAGACTTAGAGAACAGCGGTGGAGCACTCCGGCGCGTCCAATTTGGTGTGGACACCAGTTCCGACCACATGAACCCGCTTTAGTGAAGACCACCTCAAAGACCAGCCCGGCCTAGCCGTCTACATCCGAAGCCGGCCAGGATATAGCGCAGCCGCTAAACGCCAAAACACCTGTCCGGCCTAGCCTTCTACAGCCTTAGCCGGACTGGATACGTCGCAAGCGCCAGGCGCCAAAAAGACTCTAAGTGTTTGCAGACTTAGCTCTTATTCTAAGTGTTTGCAGACTTAGAGAACAGTGGTGGAGCACTCCGGCGCGTCCAATTTGGTGTGGAAACCAATTCCGACCACATGAACCCGCCCTAGTGAAGACCACCCCAAAGACCTGCCCGGCCTAGCCGTCTACATCCGAAGCCGGCCAGGATATGGCGCAGCCGCTAAACGCCAAAACACCTGTCCGGCATAGCCTTCTACAGCCTTAGCCGGACAGGATACGGCGCAAGCGCCAGGCGCCAAAAAGACTCTAAGTGTTTGCAGACTTAGCTCTTATTTTAAGTATTTGCAGACTTAGAGAACAGCGGTGGAGCACTCCGGCGCGTCCAATTTGGTGTGGAGACCAGTTCCGACCACATGGACCCGCCCTAGTGAACACCACCTCAAAGACCAGCCCGGCCTAGCCGTGTACATCCGAAGCCGGCCAGGATATGGCGCAGCCACTAAACGCCAAAACACCTGTCCGGCCTAGCCGTCTACAGCCTTAGCCGGACACGATACAGCGCAAACGCCAGGCGCCAAAAAGACTCTAAGTGTTTGCAGACTTAGCTCTTATTCTAAGTGTTTGCAGACTTAGAGAACAGCGGTGGAGCACTCCGGCGCGTCCAATTTGGTGTGAAGACCTGTTCCGACCACATGGACCCGCCCTAGTGAAGACCACCTCAAAGACCTGCCCGGCCTAGCCGTCTACATCCGAAGCCGGCCAGGATATGGCGCAGCCGCTAAACGCCAAAACACCTGTCCGGCCTACCCGTCTACAGCCTTAGCCGGACAGGATATGACGCAAACGCCAGGCGCCAAAAAGACTCTAAGTGTTTGCAGACTTAGCTCTTATTCTAAGTGTTTGCAGATTTAGAGAACAGCGATGGAGCACTCCGGCGCGTCCAATTTGGTGTGGAGACCAGTTCCGACCACATGGACCCGCCCTAGTGAAGACCACCTCAAAGACCTGCCCGGCCTAGCCGTCTACATCCGAAGCCGGCCATGATATGGCGCAGCCGCTAAACGCCAAAACACCTGTCCGGCCTAGCCGTCTACAGCCTTAGCCGGACAGGATACGGCGCAAACGCCAGGCGCCAAAAAGACTCTAAGTGTTTGCAGAGTTAGCTCTTATTCTAAGTGTTTGCAGATTTAGAGAACAGCGGTGGAGCACTCCGGCGCGTCCAATTTGGTGTGGAGACCAGTTCCGACCACATGGACCCGCCCTAGTGAAGACCACCTCAAAGACCTGCCCGGCCTAGCCGTCTACATCCGAAGCCGGCCATGATATGGCGCAGCCGCTAAACGCCAAAACACCTGTCCGGCCTAGCCGTCTACAGCCTTAGCCGGACAGGATACGGCGCAAACGCCAGGCGCCAAAAAGACTCTAAGTGTTTGCATACTTAGCTCTTATTCTAAGTGTTTGCAGATTTAGAGAACAGCGGTGGAGCACTCCGGCGCGTCCAATTTGGTGTGGAGACCAGTTCCGACCACATGGACCCGCCCTAGTGAAGACCACCTCAAAGACCCGCCCGGCCTAGCCATCTACATCCGAAGCCGGCCAGGATATGGCGCAGCCGCTAAACGCCAAAACACCTGTCCGGCCTAGCCGTCTACAGCCTTAGCCGGACAGGATACGGCGCAAGCGCCAGGCGCCAAAAAAACTCTAATTGTTTGCAGACTTAGCTCTTATTCTAAGTGTTTGCAGACTTAGAGAACAGCGGTGGAGCACTCCGGCGCGTCCAATTTGGTGTGGACACCAGTTCCGACCACATGAACCCGCTTTAGTGAAGACCACCTCAAAGACCTGCCCGGCCTAGCCGTCTACATCCGAAGCCGGCCAGGATATGGCGCAGCCGCTAAACGCCAAAACACCTGTCCGGCCTAGCCTTCTACAGCCTTAGCCGGACTGGATACGTCGCACGCGCCAGGCGCCAAAAAGACTCTAAGTGTTTGCAGACTTAGCTCTTATTCTAAGTGTTTGCAGACTTAGAGAACAGCGGTGGAGCACTCCGGCGCGTCCAATTTGGTGTGGAAACCAGTTCCGACCTCATGAACCCGCCCTAGTGAAGACCACCTCAAAGACCTGCCCGGCCTAGCCGTCTACATCCGAAGCCGGCCAGGATATGGCGCAGCCGCTAAACGCCAAAACACCTGTCCGGCCTAGCCTTCTACAGCCTTAGCCGGACAGGATACGGCGCAAGCGCCAGGCGCCAAAAAGACTCTAAGTGTTTGCAGACTTAGCTCTTATTTTAAGTGTTTGCAGACTTAGAGAACAGCGGTGGAGCACTCCGGCGCGTCCAATTTGGTGTGGAGACCAGTTCCGACCACATGGACCCGCCCTAGTGAAGACCACCTCAAAGACCTGCCCGGCCTAGCCGTGTACATCCGAAGCCGGCCAGGATATGGGGCAGCCACTAAACGCCAAAACACTTGTCCGGCCTAGCCGTCTACAGCCTTAGCCGGACACGATACGGCGCAAACGCCAGGCGCCAAAAAGACTCTAAGTGTTTGCAGACTTAGCTCTTATTCTAAGTGTTTGCAGACTTAGAGTACAGCGGTGGAGCACTCCGGCGCGTCCAATTTGGTGTGAAGACCTGTTCCGACCACATGGACCCGCCCTAGTGAAGACCACCTCAAAGACCTGCCCGGCCTAGCCGTCTACATCCGAAGCCGGCCAGGATATGGCGCAGCCGCTAAACGCCAAAACACCTGTCCGGCCTACCCTTCTACAGCCTTAGCCGGACAGGATATGACGCAAACGCCAGGCGCCAAAAAGACTCTAAGTGTTTGCAGACTTAGCTCTTATTCTAAGTGTTTGCAGATTTAGAGAACAGCGGTGGAGCACTCCGGCGCGTCCAATTTGGTGTGGAGACCAGTTCCGACCACATGGACCCGCCCTAGTGAAGACCACCTCAAAGACCTGCCCGGCCTAGCCGTCTACATCCGAAGCCGGCCATGATATGGCGCAGCCGCTAAACGCCAAAACACCTGTCCGGCCTAGCCGTCTACAGCCTTAGCCGGACAGGATACGGCGCAAACGCCAGGCGCCAAAAAGACTCTAAGTGTTTGCGGACTTAGTTCTTATTCTAAGTGTTTGCAGATTTAGAGAACAGCGGTGGAGCACCCCGGCGCGTCCAATTTGGTGTGGAGACCAGTTCCGACCACATGGACCCGCCCTAGTGAAGACCACCTCAAAGACCTGCCCGGCCTAGCCGTCTACATCCGAAGCCGGCCATGATATGGCGCAGCCGCTAAACGCCAAAACACCTGTCCGGTCTAGCCGTCTACAGCCTTAGCCGGACAGGATACGGCGCAAACGCCAGGCGCCAAAAAGACTCTAAGTGTTTGCATACTTAGCACTTATTCTAAGTGTTTGCAGATTTAGAGAACAGCGGTGGAGCACTCCGGCGCGTCCAATTTGGTGTGGAGACCAGTTCCGACCACATGGACCCGCCCTAGTGAAGACCACCTCAAAGACCTGCCCGGCCTAGCCGTCTACATCCGAAGCCGGCCAGGATATGGCGCAGCCGCTAAACGCCAAAACACCTGTCCGGCCTACCCGTCTACAGCCTTAGCCGGACAGGATATGACGCAAACGTCAGGCGCCAAAAAGACTCTAAGTGTTTGCAGACTTAGCTCTTATTCTAAGTGTTTGCAAATTTAGAGAACAGCGGTGGAGCACTCCGGCGCGTCCAATTTGGTGTGGAGACCAGTTCCGACCACATGGACCCGCCCTAGTGAAGACCACCTGAAAGACCTACCCGGCCTAGCCGTCTACATCCGAAGCCGGCCAGGATATGGCGCAGCCGCTAAACGCCAAAACACCTGTCCGGCCTACCCGTCTACAGCCTTAGCCGGACAGGATATGACGCAAACGTCAGGCGCCAAAAAGACTCTAAGTGTTTGCAGACTTAGCTCTTATTCTAAGTGTTTGCAAATTTAGAGAACAGCGGTGGAGCACTCCGGCGCGTCCAATTTGGTGTGGAGACCAGTTCCGACCACATGGACCCGCCCTAGTGAAGACCACCTCAAAGACCTGCCCGGCCTAGCCGTCTACATCCGAAGCCGGCCATGATATGGCGCAGCCGCTAAACGCCAAAACACCTGTCCGGCCTAGCCGTCTACAGCCTTAGCCGGACAGGAAACGGCGCAAACGCCAGGCGCCAAAAAGACTCTAAGTGTTTGCAGACTTAGCTCTTATTCTAAGTGTTTGCAGATTTAGAGAACAGCGGTGGAGCACTCCGGCGCGCCCAATTTGGTGTGGAGACCAGTTCCGACCACATGGACCCGCCCTAGTGAAGACCACCTCAAAGACCTGCCCGGCCTAGCCGTCTACATCCGAAGCCGGCCATGATATGGCGCAGCCGCTAAACGCCAAAACACCTGTCCGGCCTAGCCGTGTACAGCCTTAGCCGGACAGGATACGGCGCAAACGCCAGGCGCCAAAAAGACTCTAAGTGTTTGCATACTTAGCTCTTATTCTAAGTGTTTGCAGATTTAGAGAACAGCGGTGGAGCACTCCGGCGCGTCCAATTTGGTGTGGAGACCAGTTCCGACCACATGGACCCGCCCTAGTGAAGACCACCTCAAAGACCTGCCCGGCCTAGCCGTCTACATCCGAAGCCGGCCAGGATATGGCGCAGCCGCTAAACGCCAAAACACCTGTCCGGCCTACCCGTCTACAGCCTTAGCCGGACAGGATATGACGCAAACGTCAGGCGCCAAAAAGACTCTAAGTGTTTGCAGACTTAGCTCTTATTCTAAGTGTTTGCAGATTTAGAGAACAGCGGTGGAGCACTCCGGCGCGTCCAATTTGGTGTGGAGACCAGTTCCGACCACATGGACCCGCCCTAGTGAAGACCACCTGAAAGACCTGCCCGGCCTAGCCGTCTACATCCGAAGCCGGCCATGATATGGCGCAGCCGCTAAACGCCAAAACACCTGTCCGGCCTAGCCGTCTACAGCCTTAGCCGGACAGGATACGGCGCAAACGCCAGGCGCCAAAAATACTCTAAGTGTTTGCATACTTAGCTCTTATTCTAAGTGTTTGCAGACTTAGAAAACATCGGTGGAGCACTCCGGCGCGTCCTATTTGGTGTGGAGACCAGTTCCGACCACATGGACCCGCCCTAGTGAAGACCACCTCAAAGACCTGCCCGGCCTAGCCGTCTACATCCGAAGCCGGCCAGGATATGGCGCAGCCGCTAAACGCCAAAACACCTGTCCCGCCTAGCCGTCTACAGCCTTAGCCGGACAGGCTACGGTGCAAACGCCAGGCGCCAAAAAGACTCTAAGTGTTTGCAGACTTAGCTCTTATTCTAACTGTTTGCAGACTTAGAGAACAGCGGTGGAGCACTACGGCGCGTCCAATTTGTTGTGGAGACCAGTTCCGACCACATGGACCCGCCCTAGTGAAGACCACCTCAAAGACCTGCCCGGCCTAGCCGTCTACATCCGAAGACGGCCAGGATATGGCGCAGCCGCTAAACGCCAAAACACCTGTCCGGCCTAGCCTTCTACAGCCTTAGCCGGACAGGATACGGCGCAAGCGCCAGGCGCCAAAAAGACTCTAAGTGTTTGCAGACTTAGCTCTTATTCTAAGTGTTTGCAGACTTAGAGAACAGCGGTGGAGCACTCCGGCGCGTCCAATTTGGTGTGGAAACCAGTTCCGACCACATGAACCCGCCCTAGTGAAGACCACCTCAAAGACCTGCCCGGCCTAGCCGTCTACATCCGAAGGCGGCCAGGATATGGCGCAGCCGCTAAACGCCAAATCACCTGTCCGGCCTAGCCTTCTACAGCCTTAGCCGGACAGGATACGGCGCAAGCGCCAGGCGCCAAAAAGACTCTAAGTGTTTGCAGACTTAGCTCTTATTCTAAGTGTTTGCAGACTTAGAGAACAGCGGTTGAGCACTCCGGCGCGTCAAATTTGGTGTGGAGACCAGTTCCGACCACATGGACCCGCCCTAGTGAAGACCACCTCAAAGACCTGCCCGGCCTAGCCGTCTACATCCGAAGCCGGCCAGGATATGGCGCAGCCGCTAAACGCCAAAACACCTTTCCGGCCTAGCCGTCTACAGCCTTAGCCGGACAGGATACGGCGCAAACGCCAGGCGCCAAAAAGACTCTAAGTGTTTGCAGACTTAGCTCTTATTCTAACTGTTTGCAGACTTAGAGAACAGCGGTGGAGCACTCCGGCGCGTCCAATTTTGTGTGGAGACCAGTTCCGACCACATGGACCCGCCCTAGTGAAGACCACCTCAAAGACCTGCCCGTCCTAGCCGTCTACATCCGAAGCCGGCCAGGATATGGCGCAGCCGCTAAACGCCAAAACACCTGTCCGGCCTAGCCGTCTACAGCCTTAGCCGGACAGGATACGGCGCAAGCGCCAGGCGCCAAAAAGACTCTAAGTGTTTGCAGACTTAGCTCTTATTCTAAGTGTTTGCAGACTTAGAGAACAGCGGTGGAGCACTCCGGCGCGTCAAATTTGGTGTGGAGACCAGTTCCGACCACATGGACCCGCCCTAGTGAAGTCCACCTCAAAGACCTGCTCGGCCTAGCCGTCTACGTCCAAAGCCGGCCAGGATATGGCGCAGCCGCTAAACGCCAAAACACCTGTCCGGCCTAGCCGTCTACAGCCTTAGCCGGACAGGATACGGCGCAAGCGCCAGGCGCCAAAAAGACTCTAAGTGTTTGCAGACTTAGCTCTTATTCTAAGTGTTTGCAGACTTAGAGAACAGCGGTGGAGCACTCCGGCGCGTCTAATTTGGTGTGGAGACCAGTTCCGACCACATGGACCCGCCCTAGTGAAGACCACCTCAAAGACCTGCCCGGCCTAGCCGTCTACATCCGAAGCCGGCCAGGATATGGCGCAGCCGTTAAACGCCAAAACACCTGTCCGGCCTAGCCGTCTACAGCCTTAGCCGGACAGGATACGGCGCAAGCGCCAGGCGCCAAAAAGACTCTAAGTGTTTGCAGACTTAGCTCTTATTCTAAGTGTTTGCAGACTTAGAGAACAGCGGTGGAGCACTCCGGCGCGTCCAATTTGGTGTGGAGACCAGTTCCGACCACATGGACCCGCCCTAGTGAAGACCACCTCAAAGACCTGCTCGGCCTAGCCGTCTACATCCGAAGCCGGGCAGGAAATGGCGCAGCCGCTAAACGCCAAAACACCTGTCCGGCCTAGCCGTCTACAGCCTTAGCGGGACAGGATACGGCGCAAGCGCCAGGCGCCAAAAAGACTCTAAGTGTTTGCAGAATTAGCTCTTATTCTAAGTGTTTGCAGACTTAGAGAACAGCGGTGGAGCACTCCGGCGCGTCCAATTTGGTGTGGAGACCAGTTCCGACCACATGGACCCGCCCTAGTGAAGACCACCTCAAAGACCCGCCCGGCCTAGCCGTCTACATCCGAAGCCGGCCAGGATATGGCGTAGCCGCTAAACGCCAGAACACCTGTCCGGCCTAGCCATCTACAGCCTTAGCCGGACAGGATACGGCGCAAACACCAAGCGCCAAAAAGACTCTAAGTGTTTGCAGACTTAGCTCTTATTCTAAGTGTTTGCAGACTTAGAGAACAGCGGTTGAGCACTCCGGCGCGTCAAATTTGGTGTGGAGACCAGTTCCGACCACATGGACCGGGCCTACTGAAGACCACCTCAAAGACCCGCCCGGCCTAGCCGTCTACATCCGAAGCCGGCCAGGATATGGCGCAGCCGCTAAACGCCAAAACACCTGTCAGGCCTAGCCGTCTACAGCCTTAGCCGGACAGGATACGGCGCAAGCGCCAGGCGCCAAAAAGACTCTAAGTGTTTGCAGACTTAGCTCTTATTCTAAGTGTTTGCAGACTTAGAGAACAGCGGTTGAGCACTCCGGCGCGTCAAATTTGGTGTGGAGACCAGTTCCGACCACATGGACCCGCCCTAGTGAAGAGCACCTCAAAGACCTGCCCGGCCTAGCCGTCTACATCCGAAGCCGGCCAGGATATGGCGCAGCCGCTAAACGCCAAAATACCTGTCCGGCCTAGCCGTCTACAGCCTTAGCCGGACAGGATACGGCGCAAACGCCAGGCGCCAAAAAGACTCTAATTGTTTGCAGACTTAGCTCTTATTCTAAGTGTTTGCAGACTTAGAGAACAGCGGTGGAGCACTCCGGCGCGTCCAATTTGGTGTGGAGACCAGTTCCGACCACATGGACCCGCCCTAGTGAAGACCACCTCAAAGACCTGCCCGGCCTAGCCGTCTACATCCGAAGCCGGCCAGGATATGGCGCAGCCGCTAAACGCCAAAACACCTGTCCGGCCTAGCCGTCTACAGCCTTAGCCGGACAGGATACGGCGCAAGCGCCAGGCGCCAAAAAGACTCTAAGTGTTTGCAGACTTAGCTCTTATTCTAAGTATTTGCAGACTTAGAGAACAGCGGTAGAGCACTCCGGCGCGTCCAATTTGGTGTGGAGACCAGTTCCGACCACATGGACCCGCCCTAGTGAAGACCACCTCAAAGACCCGCCCGGCCTAGCCGTCTACATCCGAAGCCGGCCAGGATATGGCGCAGCCGCTAAACGCCAAAACACCTGTCCGGCCTAGCCGTCTACAGCCCTAGCCGGACAGGATACGGCGCAAGCGCCAGGCGCCAAAAAGACTCTAAGTGTTTGCAGACTTAGCTCTTATTTTAAGTGTTTGCAGACTTAGAGAACAGCGGTGGAGCACTCCGGCGCGTCAAATTTAGTGTGGAGACCAGTTTCGACCACATGGACCCGCCCTAGTGAAGACCACCTCAAAGACCTGCCCGGCCTAGCCGTCTACATCCGAAGCCGGCCAGGATATGGCGCAGCCGCTAAACGCCAAAACACCTGTCCGGCCTAGCCTTCTACAGCCTTAGCCGGACAGGATACGGCGCAAGCGCCAGGCGCCAAAAAGACTCTAAGTGTTTGCAGACTTAGTTCTTATTCTAAGTGTTTGCAGACTTAGAGAACAGCGGTGGAGCACTCCGGCGCGTCAAATTTGGTGTGGAGACCAGTTCCGACCACATGGACCCGCCCTAGTGAAGACCACCTCAAAGACCTGCCCGGCCTAGCCGTCTACATCCGAAGCCGGCCAGGATATGGCGCAGCCGCTAAACGCCAAAATACCTGTTCGGCCTAGCCGTCTACAGCCTTAGCCGGATAGGATACGGCGCAAACGCCAGGCGCCAAAAAGACTCTAAGTGTTTGCAGACTTAGCTCTTATTTTAAGTGTTTTCAGACTTAGAGAACAGCGGTGGAGCACTCCGGCGCGTCCAATTTGGTGTGGAGACTAGTTCCGACCACATGGACCCGCCCTAGTGAAGACCACCTCAAAGACCCGCCCGGCCTAGCCGTCTACATCCGAAGCCGGCCAGGATATGACGCAGCCGCTAAACGCCAGAACACCTGTCCGGCCTAGCTGTCTACAGCCTTAGCCGGACAGGATACGGCGCAAACGCCAGGCGCCAAAAAGACTCTAAGTGTTTGCAGACTTAGCTCTTATTCTAAGTGTTTGCAGACTTAGAGAACAGCGGTGGAGCACTCCGGCGCGTCCAATTTGGTGTGGAGACCAGTTCCGACCACATGGACCCGCCCTAGTGAAGACCACCTCAAAGACCTGCCCGTCCTAGCCGTCTACATCCGAAGCCGGCCAGGATATGGCGCAGCCGCTAAACGCCAAAACACCTGTCCGGCCTAGCCGTCTACAGCCTTAGCCGGACAGGATACGGCGCAAGCGCCAGGCGCCAAAAAGACTCTAAGTGTTTGCAGACTTAGCTCTTATTCTAAGTGTTTGCAGACTTAGAGAACAGCGGTGGAGCACTCCGGCGCGTCCAATTTGGTGTGGAGACCAGTTCCGACCACATGGACCCGCCCTAGTGAAGACCACCTCAAAGACCTGCTCGGCCTAGCCGTCTACATCCGAAGCCGGGCAGGATATGGCGCAGACGCTAAACGCCAAAACACCTGTCCGGCCTAGCCGTCTACAGCCTTAGCGGGACAGGATACGGCGCAAGCGCCAGGCGCCAAAAAGACTCTAAGTGTTTGCAGACTTAGCTCTTATTCTAAGTGTTTGCAGACTTAGAGAACAGCGGTGAAGCACTCCGGCGCGTCCAATTTGGTGTGCAGACCAGTTCCGACCACATGGACCCGCCCTAGTGAAGACCACCTCAAAGACCCGCCCGGCCTAGCCGTCTACATCCGAAGCCGGCCAGGATATGGCGCAGCCGCTAAACGCCAGAACACCTGTCCGGCCTAGCCGTCTACAGCCCTAGCCGGACAGGATACGGCGCAAGCGCCAGGCGCCAAAAAGACTCTAAGTGTTTGCAGACTTAGCTCTTATTTTAAGTGTTTGCAGACTTAGAGAACAGCGGTGGAGCACTCCGGCGCGTCAAATTTGGTGTGGAGACCAGTTTCGACCACATGGACCCGCCCTAGTGAAGACCACCTCAAAGACCTGCCCGGCCTAGCCGTCTACATCCGAAGCCGGCCAGGATATGGCGCAGCCGCTAAACGCCAAAACACCTGTCCGGCCTAGCCTTCTACAGCCTGAGCCGGACAGGATACGGCGCAAGCGCCAGGCGCCAAAAAGACTCTAAGTGTTTGCAGACTTAGTTCTTATTCTAAGTGTTTGCAGACTTAGAGAACAGCGGTGGAGCACTCCGGCGCGTCAAATTTGGTGTGGAGACCAGTTCCGACCACATGGACCCGCCCTAGTGAAGACCACCTCAAAGACCTGCCCGGCCTAGCCGTCTACATCCGAAGCCGGCCAGGATATGGCGCAGCCGCTAAACGCCAAAATACCTGTTCGGCCTAGCCGTCTACAGCCTTAGCCGGATAGGATACGGCGCAAACGCCAGGCGCCAAAAAGACTCTAAGTGTTTGCAGACTTAGCTCTTATTTTAAGTGTTTTCAGACTTAGAGAACAGCGGTGGAGCACTCCAGCGCGTCCAATTTGGTGTGGAGACCAGTTCCGACCACATGGACCCGCCCTAGTGAAGACCACCTCAAAGACCCGCCCGGCCTAGCCGTCTACATCCGAAGCCGGCCAGGATATGACGCAGCCGCTAAACGCCAGAACACCTGTCCGGCCTAGCCGTCTACAGCCTTAGCCGGACAGGATACGGCGCAAACGCCAGGCGCCAAAAAGACTCTAAGTGTTTGCAGACTTAGCTCTTATTCTAAGTGTTTGCAGACTTAGAGAACAGCGGTGGAGCACTCCGGCGCGTCCAATTTGGTGTGGAGACCAGTTCCGACCACATGGACCCGCCCTAGTGAAGACCACCTCAAAGACCTGCCCGTCCTAGCCGTCTACATCCGAAGCCGGCCAGGATATGGCGCAGCCGCTAAACGCCAAAACACCTGTCCGGCCTAGCCGTCTACAGCCTTAGCCGGACAGGATACGGCGCAAGCGCCAGGCGCCAAAAAGACTCTAAGTGTTTGCAGACTTAGCTCTTATTCTAAGTGTTTGCAGACTTAGAGAACAGCGGTAGAGCACTCCGGCGCGTCCAATTTGGTGTGGAGACCAGTTCCGACCACATGGACCCGCCCTAGTGAAGACCACCTCAAAGACCCGCCCGGCCTAGCCGTCTACATCCGAAGCCGGCCAGGATATGGCGCAGCCGCTAAACGCCAAAACACCTGTCCGGCCTAGCCGTCTACAGCCCTAGCCGGACAGGATACGGCGCAAGCGCCAGGCGCCAAAAAGACTCTAAGTGTTTGCAGACTTAGCTCTTATTTTAAGTGTTTGCAGACTTAGAGAACAGCGGTGGAGCACTCCGGCGCGTCAAATTTAGTGTGGAGACCAGTTTCGACCACATGGACCCGCCCTAGTGAAGACCACCTCAAAGACCTGCCCGGCCTAGCCGTCTACATCCGAAGCCGGCCAGGATATGGCGCAGCCGCTAAACGCCAAAACACCTGTCCGGCCTAGCCTTCTACAGCCTTAGCCGGACAGGATACGGCGCAAGCGCCAGGCGCCAAAAAGACTCTAAGTGTTTGCAGACTTAGTTCTTATTCTAAGTGTTTGCAGACTTAGAGAACAGCGGTGGAGCACTCCGGCGCGTCAAATTTGGTGTGGAGACCAGTTCCGACCACATGGACCCGCCCTAGTGAAGACCACCTCAAAGACCTGCCCGGCCTAGCCGTCTACATCCGAAGCCGGCCAGGATATGGCGCAGCCGCTAAACGCCAAAATACCTGTTCGGCCTAGCCGTCTACAGCCTTAGCCGGATAGGATACGGCGCAAACGCCAGGCGCCAAAAAGACTCTAAGTGTTTGCAGACTTAGCTCTTATTTTAAGTGTTTTCAGACTTAGAGAACAGCGGTGGAGCACTCCGGCGCGTCCAATTTGGTGTGGAGACTAGTTCCGACCACATGGACCCGCCCTAGTGAAGACCACCTCAAAGACCCGCCCGGCCTAGCCGTCTACATCCGAAGCCGGCCAGGATATGACGCAGCCGCTAAACGCCAGAACACCTGTCCGGCCTAGCTGTCTACAGCCTTAGCCGGACAGGATACGGCGCAAACGCCAGGCGCCAAAAAGACTCTAAGTGTTTGCAGACTTAGCTCTTATTCTAAGTGTTTGCAGACTTAGAGAACAGCGGTGGAGCACTCCGGCGCGTCCAATTTGGTGTGGAGACCAGTTCCGACCACATGGACCCGCCCTAGTGAAGACCACCTCAAAGACCTGCCCGTCCTAGCCGTCTACATCCGAAGCCGGCCAGGATATGGCGCAGCCGCTAAACGCCAAAACACCTGTCCGGCCTAGCCGTCTACAGCCTTAGCCGGACAGGATACGGCGCAAGCGCCAGGCGCCAAAAAGACTCTAAGTGTTTGCAGACTTAGCTCTTATTCTAAGTGTTTGCAGACTTAGAGAACAGCGGTGGAGCACTCCGGCGCGTCCAATTTGGTGTGGAGACCAGTTCCGACCACATGGACCCGCCCTAGTGAAGACCACCTCAAAGACCTGCTCGGCCTAGCCGTCTACATCCGAAGCCGGGCAGGATATGGCGCAGACGCTAAACGCCAAAACACCTGTCCGGCCTAGCCGTCTACAGCCTTAGCGGGACAGGATACGGCGCAAGCGCCAGGCGCCAAAAAGACTCTAAGTGTTTGCAGACTTAGCTCTTATTCTAAGTGTTTGCAGACTTAGAGAACAGCGGTGAAGCACTCCGGCGCGTCCAATTTGGTGTGCAGACCAGTTCCGACCACATGGACCCGCCCTAGTGAAGACCACCTCAAAGACCCGCCCGGCCTAGCCGTCTACATCCGAAGCCGGCCAGGATATGGCGCAGCCGCTAAACGCCAGAACACCTGTCCGGCCTAGCCGTCTACAGCCCTAGCCGGACAGGATACGGCGCAAGCGCCAGGCGCCAAAAAGACTCTAAGTGTTTGCAGACTTAGCTCTTATTTTAAGTGTTTGCAGACTTAGAGAACAGCGGTGGAGCACTCCGGTGCGTCAAATTTGGTGTGGAGACCAGTTTCGACCACATGGACCCGCCCTAGTGAAGACCACCTCAAAGACCTGCCCGGCCTAGCCGTCTACATCCGAAGCCGGCCAGGATATGGCGCAGCCGCTAAACGCCAAAACACCTGCCCGGCCTAGCCGTCTACATCCGAAGCCGGCCATGATATGGCGCAGCCGCTAAACGCCAAAACACCTGTCCGGCCTAGCCGTGTACAGCCTTAGCCGGACAGGATACGGCGCAAACGCCAGGCGCCAAAAAGACTCTAAGTGTTTGCATACTTAGCTCTTATTCTAAGTGTTTGCAGATTTAGAGAACAGCGGTGGAGCACTCCGGCGCGTCCAATTTGGTGTGGAGACCAGTTCCGACCACATGGACCCGCCCTAGTGAAGACCACCTCAAAGACCTGCCCGGCCTAGCCGTCTACATCCGAAGCCGGCCAGGATATGGCGCAGCCGCTAAACGCCAAAACACCTGTCCGGCCTACCCGTCTACAGCCTTAGCCGGACAGGATATGACGCAAACGTCAGGCGCCAAAAAGACTCTAAGTGTTTGCAGACTTAGCTCTTATTCTAAGTGTTTGCAGATTTAGAGAACAGCGGTGGAGCACTCCGGCGCGTCCAATTTGGTGTGGAGACCAGTTCCGACCACATGGACCCGCCCTAGTGAAGACCACCTGAAAGACCTGCCCGGCCTAGCCGTCTACATCCGAAGCCGGCCATGATATGGCGCAGCCGCTAAACGCCAAAACACCTGTCCGGCCTAGCCGTCTACAGCCTTAGCCGGACAGGATACGGCGCAAACGCCAGGCGCCAAAAATACTCTAAGTGTTTGCATACTTAGCTCTTATTCTAAGTGTTT
Organism: Tasmannia lanceolata; assembly: GCF_043159265.1. NCBI lineage: Eukaryota > Viridiplantae > Streptophyta > Magnoliopsida > Canellales > Winteraceae > Tasmannia > Tasmannia lanceolata. The sequence continues at coordinate 47,175,761 of NW_027518680.1, read as the reverse complement.
GCAGACTTAGAAAACATCGGTGGAGCACTCCGGCGCGTCCTATTTGGTGTGGAGACCAGTTCCGACCACATGGACCCGCCCTAGTGAAGACCACCTCAAAGACCTGCCCGGCCTAGCCGTCTACATCCGAAGCCGGCCAGGATATGGCGCAGCCGCTAAACGCCAAAACACCTGTCCCGCCTAGCCGTCTACAGCCTTAGCCGGACAGGCTACGGTGCAAACGCCAGGCGCCAAAAAGACTCTAAGTGTTTGCAGACTTAGCTCTTATTCTAACTGTTTGCAGACTTAGAGAACAGCGGTGGAGCACTACGGCGCGTCCAATTTGTTGTGGAGACCAGTTCCGACCACATGGACCCGCCCTAGTGAAGACCACCTCAAAGACCTGCCCGGCCTAGCCGTCTACATCCGAAGACGGCCAGGATATGGCGCAGCCGCTAAACGCCAAAACACCTGTCCGGCCTAGCCTTCTACAGCCTTAGCCGGACAGGATACGGCGCTAGCGCCAGGCGCCAAAAAGACTCTAAGTGTTTGCAGACTTAGCTCTTATTCTAAGTGTTTGCAGACTTAGAGAACAGCGGTGGAGCACTCCGGCGCGTCCAATTTGGTGTGGAAACCAGTTCCGACCACATGAACCCGCCCTAGTGAAGACCACCTCAAAGACCTGCCCGGCCTAGCCGTCTACATCCGAAGGCGGCCAGGATATGGCGCAGCCGCTAAACGCCAAATCACCTGTCCGGCCTAGCCTTCTACAGCCTTAGCCGGACAGGATACGGCGCAAGCGCCAGGCGCCAAAAAGACTCTAAGTGTTTGCAGACTTAGCTCTTATTCTAAGTGTTTGCAGACTTAGAGAACAGCGGTTGAGCACTCCGGCGCGTCCAATTTGGTGTGGAGACCAGTTCCGACCACATGGACCCGCCCTAGTGAAGACCACCTCAAAGACCTGCCCGGCCTAGCCGTCTACATCCGAAGCCGGCCAGGATATGGCGCAGCCGCTAAACGCCAAAACACCTTTCCGGCCTAGCCGTCTACAGCCTTAGCCGGACAGGATACGGCGCAAACGCCAGGCGCCAAAAAGACTCTAAGTGTTTGCAGACTTAGCTCTTATTCTAACTGTTTGCAGACTTAGAGAACAGCGGTGGAGCACTCCGGCGCGTCCAATTTTGTGTGGAGACCAGTTCCGACCACATGGACCCGCCCTAGTGAAGACCACCTCAAAGACCTGCCCGTCCTAGCCGTCTACATCCGAAGCCGGCCAGGATATGGCGCAGCCGCTAAACGCCAAAACACCTGTCCGGCCTAGCCGTCTACAGCCTTAGCCGGACAGGATACGGCGCAAGCGCCAGGCGCCAAAAAGACTCTAAGTGTTTGCAGACTTAGCTCTTATTCTAAGTGTTTGCAGACTTAGAGAACAGCGGTTGAGCACTCCGGCGCGTCAAATTTGGTGTGGAGACCAGTTCCGACCACATGGACCCGCCCTAGTGAAGTCCACCTCAAAGACCTGCTCGGCCTAGCCGTCTACGTCCAAAGCCGGCCAGGATATGGCGCAGCCGCTAAACGCCAAAACACCTGTCCGGCCTAGCCGTCTACAGCCTTAGCCGGACAGGATACGGCGCAAGCGCCAGGCGCCAAAAAGACTCTAAGTGTTTGCAGACTTAGCTCTTATTCTAAGTGTTTGCAGACTTAGAGAACAGCGGTGGAGCACTCCGGCGCGTCTAATTTGGTGTGGAGACCAGTTCCGACCACATGGACCCGCCCTAGTGAAGACCACCTCAAAGACCTGCCCGGCCTAGCCGTCTACATCCGAAGCCGGCCAGGATATGGCGCAGCCGTTAAACGCCAAAACACCTGTCCGGCCTAGCCGTCTACAGCCTTAGCCGGACAGGATACGGCGCAAGCGCCAGGCGCCAAAAAGACTCTAAGTGTTTGCAGACTTAGCTCTTATTCTAAGTGTTTGCAGACTTAGAGAACAGCGGTGGAGCACTCCGGCGCGTCCAATTTGGTGTGGAAACCAGTTCCGACCACATGATCCCGCCCTAGTGAAGACCACCTCAAAGACCTGCCTGGCCTAGCCGTCTACATCCGAAGCCGGCCAGGATATGGCGCATCCGCTAAACGCCAAAACACCTGTCCGGCCTAGCCGTCTACAGCCTTAGCCGGACAGGATACGGCGCAAACGCCAGGCGCCAAAAAGACTCTAAGTGTTTGCAGACTTAGTTCTTATTCTAAGTGTTTGCAGACTTAGAGAACAGCGGTGGAGCACTCCGGCGCGTCAAATTTGGTGTGGAGACCAGTTCCGACCACATGGACCCGCCCTAGTGAAGACCACCTCAAAGACCTGCCCGGCCTAGCCGTCTACATCCGAAGCCGGCCAGGATATGGCGCAGCCGCTAAACGCCAAAATACCTGTTCGGCCTAGCCGTCTACAGCCTTAGCCGGATAGGATACGGCGCAAACGCCAGGCGCCAAAAAGACTCTAAGTGTTTGCAGACTTAGCTCTTATTTTAAGTGTTTGCAGACTTAGAGAACAGCGGTGGAGCACTCCGGCGCGTCAAATTTGGTGTGGAGACCAGTTTCGACCACATGGACCCGCCCTAGTGAAGACCACCTCAAAGACCTGCCCGGCCTAGCCGTCTACATCCGAAGCCGGCCAGGATATGGCGCAGCCGCTAAACGCCAAAACACCTGTCCGGCCTAGCCTTCTACAGCCTTAGCCGGACAGGATACGGCGCAAGCGCCAGGCGCCAAAAAGACTCTAAGTGTTTGCAGACTTAGAGAACAGCGGTGGAGCACTCCGGCGCGTCAAATTTGGTGTGGAGACCAGTTCCGACCACATGGACCCGCCCTAGTGAAGACCACCTCAAAGACCTGCCCGGCCTAGCCGTCTACATCCGAAGCCGGCCAGGATATGGCGCAGCCGCTAAACGCCAAAATACCTGTTCGGCCTAGCCGTCTACAGCCTTAGCCGGATAGGATACGGCGCAAACGCCAGGCGCCAAAAAGACTCTAAGTGTTTGCAGACTTAGCTCTTATTTTAAGTGTTTTCAGACTTAGAGAACAGCGGTGGAGCACTCCGGCGCGTCCAATTTGGTGTGGAGACTAGTTCCGACCACATGGACCCGCCCTAGTGAAGACCACCTCAAAGACCCGCCCGGCCTAGCCGTCTACATCCGAAGCCGGCCAGGATATGACGCAGCCGCTAAACGCCAGAACACCTGTCCGGCCTAGCCGTCTACAGCCTTAGCCGGACAGGATACGGCGCAAACGCCAGGCGCCAAAAAGACTCTAAGTGTTTGCAGACTTAGCTCTTATTCTAAGTGTTTGCAGACTTAGAGAACAGCGGTGGAGCACTCCGGCGCGTCCAATTTGGTGTGGAGACCAGTTCCGACCACATGGACCCGCCCTAGTGAAGACCACCTCAAAGACCTGCCCGTCCTAGCCGTCTACATCCGAAGCCGGCCAGGATATGGCGCAGCCGCTAAACGCCAAAACACCTGTCCGGCCTAGCCGTCTACAGCCTTAGCCGGACAGGATACGGCGCAAGCGCCAGGCGCCAAAAAGACTCTAAGTGTTTGCAGACTTAGCTCTTATTCTAAGTGTTTGCAGACTTAGAGAACAGCGGTGGAGCACTCCGGCGCGTCCAATTTGGTGTGGAGACCAGTTCCGACCACATGGACCCGCCCTAGTGAAGACCACCTCAAAGACCTGCTCGGCCTAGCCGTCTACATCCGAAGCCGGGCAGGATATGGCGCAGACGCTAAACGCCAAAACACCTGTCCGGCCTAGCCGTCTACAGCCTTAGCGGGACAGGATACGGCGCAAGCGCCAGGCGCCAAAAAGACTCTAAGTGTTTGCAGACTTAGCTCTTATTCTAAGTGTTTGCAGACTTAGAGAACAGCGGTGAAGCACTCCGGCGCGTCCAATTTGGTGTGCAGACCAGTTCCGACCACATGGACCCGCCCTAGTGAAGACCACCTCAAAGACCCGCCCGGCCTAGCCGTCTACATCCGAAGCCGGCCAGGATATGGCGCAGCCGCTAAACTCCAGAACACCTGTCCGGCCTAGCCGTCTACAGCCCTAGCCGGACAGGATACGGCGCAAGCGCCAGGCGCCAAAAAGACTCTAAGTGTTTGCAGACTTAGTTCTTATTCTAAGTGTTTGCAGACTTAGAGAACAGCGGTGGAGCACTCCGGCGCGTCAAATTTGGTGTGGAGACCAGTTCCGACCACATGGACCCGCCCTAGTGAAGACCACCTCAAAGACCTGCCCGGCCTAGCCGTCTACATCCGAAGCCGGCCAGGATATGGCGCAGCCGCTAAACGCCAAAATACCTGTTCGGCCTAGCCGTCTACAGCCTTAACCGGATAGGATACGGCGCAAACGCCAGGCGCCAAAAAGACTCTAAGTGTTTGCAGACTTAGCTCTTATTTTAAGTGTTTTCAGACTTAGAGAACAGCGGTGGAGCACTCCGGCGCGTCCAATTTGGTGTGGAGACCAGTTCCGACCACATGGACCCGCCCTAGTGAGGACCACCTCAAAGACCCGCCCGGCCTAGCCGTCTACATCCGAAGCCGGCCAGGATATGACGCAGCCGCTAAACGCCAGAACACCTGTCCGGCCTAGCCGTCTACAGCCTTAGCCGGACAGGATACGGCGCAAACGCCAGGCGCCAAAAAGACTCTAAGTGTTTGCAGACTTAGCTCTTATTCTAAGTGTTTGCAGACTTAGAGAACAGCGGTGGAGCACTCCGGCGCGTCCAATTTGGTGTGGAGACCAGTTCCGACCACATGGACCCGCCCTAGTGAAGACCACCTCAAAGACCTGCCCGTCCTAGCCGTCTACATCCGAAGCCGGCCAGGATATGGCGCAGCCGCTAAACGCCAAAACACCTGTCCGGCCTAGCCGTCTACAGCCTTAGCCGGACAGGATACGGCGCAAGCGCCAGGCGCCAAAAAGACTCTAAGTGTTTGCAGACTTAGCTCTTATTCTAAGTGTTTGCAGACTTAGAGAACAGCGGTGGAGCACTCCGGCGCGTCCAATTTGGTGTGGAGACCAGTTCCGACCACATGGACCCGCCCTAGTGAAGACCACCTCAAAGACCTGCTCGGCCTAGCCGTCTACATCCGTAGCCGGGCAGGATATGGCGCAGACGCTAAACGCCAAAACACCTGTCCGGCCTAGCCGTCTACAGACTTAGCGGGACAGGATACGGCGCAAGCGCCAGGCGCCAAAAAGACTCTAAGTGTTTGCAGACTTAGCTCTTATTCTAAGTGTTTGCAGACTTAGAGAACAGCGGTGAAGCACTCCGGCGCGTCCAATTTGGTGTGCAGACCAGTTCCGACCACATGGACCCGCCCTAGTGAAGACCACCTCAAAGACCCGCCCGGCCTAGCCGTCTACATCCGAAGCCGGCCAGGATATGGCGTAGCCGCTAAACGCCAGAACACCTATCCGGCCTAGCCGTCTACAGCCTTAGCCGGACAGGATACGGCGCAAACGCCAGGCGCCAAAAAGACTCTAAGTGTTTGCAGACTTAGCTCTTATTCTAAGTGTTTGCAGACTTAGAGAACAGCGGTGGAGCACTCCGGCGCGTCCAATTTGGTGTGGAAACCAGTTCCGACCACATGATCCCGCCCTAGTGAAGACCACCTCAAAGACCTGCCCGTCCTAGCCGTCTACATCCGAAGCCGGCCAGGATATGGCGCAGCCGCTAAACGCCAAAACACCTGTCCGGCCTAGCCGTCTACAGCCTTAGCGGGACAGGATACGGCGCAAGCGCCAGGCGCCAAAAAGACTCTAAGTGTTTGCAGAATTAGCTCTTATTCTAAGTGTTTGCAGACTTAGAGAACAGCGGTGGAGCACTCCGGCGCGTCCAATTTGGTGTGGAGACCAGTTCCGACCACATGTACCCGCCCTAGTGAAGACCACCTCAAAGACCCGCCCGGCCTAGCCGTCTACATCCGAAGCCGGCCAGGATATGGCGTAGCCGCTAAACGCCAGAACACCTGTCCGGCCTAGCCATCTACAGCCTTAGCCGGATAGGATACGGCGCAAACACCAAGCGCCAAAAAGACTCTAAGTGTTTGCAGACTTAGCTCTTATTCTAAGTGTTTGCAGACTTAGAGAACAGCGGTTGAGCACTCCGGCGCGTCAAATTTGGTGTGGAGACCAGTTCCGACCGCATGGACCGGGCCTACTGAAGACCACCTCAAAGACCCGCCCGGCCTAGCCGTCTACATCCGAAGCCGGCCAGGATATGGCGCAGCCGCTAAACGCCAAAACACCTGTCAGGCCTAGCCGTCTACAGCCTTAGCCGGACAGGATACGGCGCAAGCGCCAGGCGCCAAAAAGACTCTAAGTGTTTGCAGACTTAGCTCTTATTCTAAGTGTTTGCAGACTTAGAGAACAGCGGTTGAGCACTCCGGCGCGTCAAATTTGGTGTGAAGACCAGTTCCGACCACATGGACCCGCCCTAGTGAAGAGCACCTCAAAGACCTGCCCGGCCTAGCCGTCTACATCCGAAGCCGGCCAGGATATGGCGCAGCCGCTAAACGCCAAAATACCTGTCCGGCCTAGCCGTCTACAGCCTTAGCCGGACAGGATACGGCGCAAACGCCAGGCGCCAAAAAGACTCTAATTGTTTGCAGACTTAACTCTTATTCTAAGTGTTTGCAGACTTAGAGAACAGCGGTGGAGCACTCCGGCGCGTCCAATTTGGTGTGGAGACCAGTTCCGACCACATGGACCCGCCCTAGTGAAGACCACCTCAAAGACCTGCCCGGCCTAGCCGTCTACATCCGAAGCCGGCCAGGATATGGCGCAGCCGCTAAACGCCAAAACACCTGTCCGGCCTAGCCGTCTACAGCCTTAGCCGGACAGGATACGGCGCAAGCGCCAGGCGCCAAAAAGACTCTAAGTGTTTGCAGACTTAGCTCTTATTCTAAGTGTTTGCAGACTTAGAGAACAGCGGTAGAGCACTCCGGCGCGTCCAATTTGGTGTGGAGACCAGTTCCGACCACATGGACCCGCCCTAGTGAAGACCACCTCAAAGACCCGCCCGGCCTAGCCGTCTACATCCGAAGCCGGCCAGGATATGGCGCAGCCGCTAAACGCCAAAACACCTGTCCGGCCTAGCCGTCTACAGCCCTAGCCGGACAGGATACGGCGCAAGCGCCAGGCGCCAAAAAGACTCTAAGTGTTTGCAGACTTAGCTCTTATTTTAAGTGTTTGCAGACTTAGAGAACAGCGGTGGAGCACTCCGGCGCGTCAAATTTGGTGTGGAGACCAGTTTCGACCACATGGACCCGCCCTAGTGAAGACCACCTCAAAGACCTGCCCGGCCTAGCCGTCTACATCCGAAGCCGGCCAGGATATGGCGCAACCGCTAAACGCCAAAACACCTGTCCGGCCTAGCCTTCTACAGCCTTAGCCGGACAGGATACGGCGCAAGCGCCAGGCGCCAAAAAGACTCTAAGTGTTTGCAGACTTAGTTCTTATTCTAAGTGTTTGCAGACTTAGAGAACAGCGGTGGAGCACTCCGGCGCGTCAAATTTGGTGTGGAGACCAGTTCCGACCACATGGACCCGCCCTAGTGAAGACCACCTCAAAGACCTGCCCGGCCTAGCCGTCTACATCCGAAGCCGGCCAGGATATGGCGCAGCCGCTAAACGCCAAAATACCTGTTCGGCCTAGCCGTCTACAGCCTTAGCCGGATAGGATACGGCGCAAACGCCAGGCGCCAAAAAGACTCTAAGTGTTTGCAGACTTAGCTCTTATTTTAAGTGTTTTCAGACTTAGAGAACAGCGGTGGAGCACTCCGGCGCGTCCAATTTGGTGTGGAGACCAGTTCCGACCACATGGACCCGCCCTAGTGAAGACCACCTCAAAGACCCGCCCGGCCTAGCCGTCTACATCCGAAGCCGGCCAGGATATGACGCAGCCGCTAAACGCCAGAACACCTGTCCGGCCTAGCCGTCTACAGCCTTAGCCGGACAGGATACGGCGCAAACGCCAGGCGCCAAAAAGACTCTAAGTGTTTGCAGACTTAGCTCTTATTCTAAGTGTTTGCAGACTTAGAGAACAGCGGTGGAGCACTCCGGCGCGTCCAATTTGGTGTGGAGACCAGTTCCGACCACATGGACCCGCCCTAGTGAAGACCACCTCAAAGACCTGCCCGTCCTAGCCGTCTACATCCGAAGCCGGCCAGGATATGGCGCAGCCGCTAAACGCCAAAACACCTGTCCGGCCTAGCCGTCTACAGCCTTAGCCGGACAGGATACGGCGCAAGCGCCAGGCGCCAAAAAGACTCTAAGTGTTTGCAGACTTAGCTCTTATTCTAAGTGTTTGCAGACTTAGAGAACAGCGGTGGAGCACTCCGGCGCGTCCAATTTGGTGTGGAGACCAGTTCCGACCACATGGACCCGCCCTAGTGAAGACCACCTCAAAGACCTGCTCGGCCTAGCCGTCTACATCCGAAGCCGGGCAGGATATGGCGCAGACGCTAAACGCCAAAACACCTGTCCGGCCTAGCCGTCTACAGCCTTAGCGGGACAGGATACGGCGCAAGCGCCAGGCGCCAAAAAGACTCTAAGTGTTTGCAGACTTAGCTCTTATTCTAAGTGTTTGCAGACTTAGAGAACAGCGGTGAAGCACTCCGGCGCATCCAATTTGGTGTGCAGACCAGTTCCGACCACATGGACCCGCCCTAGTGAAGACCACCTCAAAGACCCGCCCGGCCTAGTCGTCTACATCCGAAGCCGGCCAGGATATGGCGTAGCCGCTAAACGCCAGAACACCTATCCGGCCTAGCCATCTACAGCCTTAGCCGGACAGGATACGGCGCAAACGCCAGGCGCCAAAAAGACTCTAAGTGTTTGCAGACTTAGCTCTTATTCTAAGTGTTTGCAGACTTAGAGAACAGCGGTGGAGCACTCCGGCGCGTCCAATTTGGTGTGGAAACCAGTTCCGACCACATGATCCCGCCCTAGTGAAGACCACCTCAAAGACCTGCCTGGCCTAGCCGTCTACATCCGAAGCCGGCCAGGATATGGCGCATCCGCTAAACGCCAAAACACCTGTCCGGCCTAGCCTTCTACAGCCTTAGCCGGACAGGATACGGCGCAAGCGCCAGGCGCCAAAAAGACTCTAAGTGTTTGCAGACTTAGCTCTTATTCTAGTGTTTGCAGACTTAGAGAACAGCGGTGGAGTACTCCGGCGCGTCCAATTTGGTGTGGAGACCAGTTCCGACCACATGGACCCGCCCTAGTGAAGACCACCTCAAAGACCTGCCCGTCCTAGCCGTCTACATCCGAAGCCGGCCAGGATATGGCGCAGCCGCTAAACGCCAAAACACCTGTCCGGCCTAGCCGTCTACAGCCTTAGCCGGACAGGATACGGCGCAAGCGCCAGGCGCCAAAAAGACTCTAAGTGTTTGCAGACTTAGCTCTTATTCTAAGTGTTTGCAGACTTAGAGAACAGCGGTGGAGCACTCCGGCGTGTCCAATTTGGTGTGGAGACCAGTTCCGACCACATGGACCCGCCCTAGTGAAGACCACCTCAAAGACCTGCTCGGCCTAGCCGTCTACATCCGAAGCCGGGCAGGATATGGCGCAGACGCTAAACGCCAAAACACCTGTCCGGCCTAGCCGTCTACAGCCTTAGCGGGACAGGATACGGCGCAAGCGCCAGGCGCCAAAAAGACTCTAAGTGTTTGCAGACTTAGCTCTTATTCTAAGTGTTTGCAGACTTAGAGAACAGCGGTGAAGCACTCCGGCGCGTCCAATTTGGTGTGCAGACCAGTTCCGACCACATGGACCCGCCCTAGTGAAGACCACCTCAAAGACCCGCCCGGCCTAGCCGTCTACATCCGAAGCCGGCCAGGATATGGCGTAGCCGCTAAACGCCAGAACACCTATCCGGCCTAGCCGTCTACAGCCTTAGCCGGACAGGATACGGCGCAAACGCCAGGCGCCAAAAAGACTCTAAGTGTTTGCAGACTTAGCTCTTATTCTAAGTGCTTGCAGACTTAGAGAACAGCGGTGGAGCACTCCGGCGCGTCCAATTTGGTGTGGAGACCAGTTCCGACCACATGGACCCGCCCTAGTGAAGACCACCTCAAAGACCCGCCCGGCCTAGCCGTCTACATCCGAAGCCGGCCAGGATATGACGCATCCGCTAAACGCCAAAACACCTGTCCGGCCTAGCCGTCTACAGCCTTAGCCGGACAGGATACGGCGCAAACGCCAGGCGCCAAAAAGACTCTAAGTGTTTGCAGACTTAGCTCTTATTCTAAGTGTTTGCAGACTTAGAGAACAGCGGTGGAGCACTCCGGCGCGTCCAATTTGGTGTGGAGACCAGTTCCGACCACATGGACCCGCCCTAGTGAAGACCACCTCAAAGACCTGGCCGGCCTAGCCGTCTACATCCGAAGCCGGCCAAGATATGGCGCAGCCCCTAAACGCCAAAACACCTGTCCGGCCTAGCCGTCTACAGCCTTAGCCGGACAGGATACGGCGCAAGCGCCAGGCGCCAAAAAGACTCTAAGTGTTTGCAGACTTAGCTCTTATTCTAAGTGTTTGCAGACTTAGAGAACAGCGGTGGAGCACTCCGGCGCGTCCAATTTGGTGTGGAGACCAGTTCCGACCACATGGACCCGCCCTAGTGAAGACCACCTCAAAGACCTGCTCGGCCTAGCCATCTACATCCGAAGCCGGGCAGGATATGGCGCAGACGCTAAACGCCAAAACACCTGTCCGGCCTAGCCGTCTACAGCCTTAGCGGGACAGGATACGGCGCAAGCGCCAGGCGCCAAAAAGACTCTAAGTATTTGCAGACTTAGCTCTTATTCTAAGTGTTTGCAGACTTAGAGAACAGCGGTGAAGCACTCCGGCGCGTCCAATTTGGTGTGCAGACCAGTTCCGACCACATGGACCCGCCCTAGTGAAGACCACCTCAAAGACCTGCCTGGCCTAGCCATCAACATCCGAAGCCGGCCAGGATATGGCGCAGCCGCTAAACGCCAAAACACCTGTCCGGCCTAGCCGTCTACAGCCTTAGCCGGACAGGATACGGCGCAAGCGCCAGGCACCAAAAAGACTCTAAGTGTTTGCAGACTTAGCTCTTATTCTAAGTGTTTGCAGACTTAGAGAACAGCGGTGGAGCACTCCGGCGCGTCCAATTTGGTGTGGAGACCAGTTCCGACCACATGGACCCGCCCTAGTGAAGACCACCTCAAAGACCTGCCCGGCCTAGCCGTCTACATCAGAAGCCGGGCAGGATATGGCGCAGCCGCTAAACGCCAAAACCCCTGTCCGGCCTAGCCGTCTACAGCCTTAGCCGGACAGGATACGGCGCAAGCGCCAGGCGCCAAAAAGACTCTAAGTGTTTGCAGACTTAGCTCTTATTCTAAGTGTTTGCAGACTTAGAGAACAGCGGTGGAGCACTCCGGCGCGTCCAATTTGGTGTGGAGACCAGTTCCGACCACATGGACCCGCCCTAGTGAAGACCACCTCAAAGACCTGCCCGGCCTAGCCGTCTACATCCGAAGCCGGCCAGGATATGGCGCAGCCGTTAAACGCCAAAACACCTGTCCGGCCTAGCCGTCTACAGCCTTAGCCGGACAGGATACGGCGCAAGCGCCAGGCGCCAAAAAGACTCTAAGTGTTTGCAGACTTAGCTCTTATTCTAAGTGTTTGTAGACTTAGAGAACAGCGGTGGAGCACTCCGGCGCGTCCAATTTGGTGTGGAGACCAGTTCCGACCACATGGACCCGCCCTAGTGAAGACCACCTCAAAGACCTGCCCGGCCTAGCCGTCTACATCCGAAGCCGGCCAGGATATGGCGCAGCCGCTAAACGCCAAAACACCTGTCCGGCCTAGCCGTCTACAGCGTTAGCCGGACAGGATACGGCGCAAGCGCCAGGCGCCAAAAAGACTCTAAGTGTTTGCAGACTTAGCTCTTATTCTAAGTTTTTGCAGACTTAGAGAACAGCGGTGGAGCACTCCGGCGCGTCCAATTTGGTGTGGAGACCAGTTCCGACCACATGGACCCGCCCTAGTGAAGACCACCTCAAAGACCTCCCCGGCCTAGCCGTCTACATCCGAAGCCGGCCAGGATATGGCGCAGCCGCTAAACGCCAAAACACCTGTCCGACCTAGCCGTCTACAGCCTTAGCCGGACAGGATACGGCGCAAACGCCAGGCGCCAAAGAGACTTTAAGTGTTTGCAGACTTAGCTCTTATTCTAAGTGTTTGCAGACTTAGAGAACAGCGGTGGAGCACTCCGGCCCGTCCAATTTAGTGTGGAGACCAGTTCCGACCACATGGACCCGCCCTAGTGAAGACCACCTCAAAGACCTGCCCGGCCTAGCCGTCTACATCCGAAGCCGGCCAGGATATGGCGCAACCGCTAAATGCCAAAACACCTGTCCGGCCTAGCCGTCTATAGCCTTAGCCGGACAGGATACGGCGCAAATGCCAGACGCGAAAAATACTTTAAGTATTTGCAAACTCGGAGACAGAAGTGGATCAGTCCGGCTAGTGACATCCTGTTAGCCACTCCGGTTCGGCAGAGAAATGAGGAAGAAGCACAAACAACATACGTACAAAAACAAGACAGCCGTACAGACAGTTAGACAAAATTGAATTTGTATTCGTATTACAAAAGTGCTCTTTTCGCTGAGCCGGCTTACAAAAATTTACAAAAAATAAGAACATGAGGTCTGCCCGGCCACTCAGGCCTCTCCGTCGGCCGCCTCGTCGGTGACCACCTCTGCAGTAAGGGCTGCATCCTGGCCGGCCTCGGCGGTTGGAGGGATGACTTCGGAAGCCAGAGCGACTTCCTGTTCTACCTCGTTGGGTTGGGAGGAGCCCACTTCACCTTCTTCCTCCTCGTCCTCTTCATCCTCTGGAGGTGCGTACGGGACGTCCAGTCCGTCCAGAGAGATGTCGGGGTAAGCCTTCTTAACCTGCTCAGAGCAGAGGAGGAACCCCGCCTTATAGGCTTGGAGGCCCAGGTTGAAGAACTGCGTGTCCTTCCTCTCTTCGGCCTCCCGCACTGCCACTTGTACGGCAGCCTCAACAGCCGCCTTTTCCCTCTGGTCGGCTCTCTCCCTCGCAGTTAGGAGATCCTGCACGGCTTGGTTCTTGACCCTCTGCACCTCGTCCTTGAGGCTGTTGCATTCGGCCTCTTTGACCTGGACGATTTCACTAAGCCCGTCCTTGTCCCTCTGGAGCTCGCCCTTCTCGGACTGTATCTGTGTGAGCGTGTCAGAGAAGAGATAACTCTTCTTTGCCATGTCTCTAGAGTATACTTGGAGCTGATAGAGGGCGGAGGCGATCGCCTCTGCGTAGGTCTCCGGCGCCTCTTTCTCGACTTCTCGTCGGTCATTCGGGAGGACGTCCTGGAACATCAGTTCTGTGGCCACCCGGCTATCACCCAGGCCGGTGTCCATTTTCTGCACCAAAAACATTGTCAGCTCTTGCCGCCGTGGCGGCGGATACCCAGAACTGGCCCGCTGTGCCGGGGCTCTGCCGCCCGTGCAGACCCTGAGCTCTGCCCGGTGAGGCTTGGCCGGCTCGGCTTGACTGCGAGCTTGTCAGTCGCCCGTCTACTTTTAAGGGGATTAGCCAGTGCGACCATCGCCGGGGTTGACTCCGGCACCTTTCTTTTCTTGCCCTTAGGTTGGGGCTGCTCATGCGTTGGGGACGATTGGGAGCTCTGCCTTATTCTGTCCATCATGGACATCTGCTTCACCATTTCTGAACGTAAAAAACAGAACAGAGTTAGAACATTTACGTACGTGCCGGCGAAGGAGACAGACAAAAAGAAAGGAAAAGAAAGAAACAGTTCAAAATATAAGAGCTGGCCTAAGAACATTTACGTACGTGCCGGCATCGCATGGCTGACACCGAGCTCCACCAGGACGCCCTCCTCGGAGAATTCCGAGCAGTTTGTTTGACCACGCTTCAGCTCTTCTTTGATCAAAACAAAGGTCATGTAGTCGTAGCCTTTGAGGACCGGCTTCCGACTAAGACTCTTGGTGTCCGGCGTTCTCCATTCCAACGAGAACGGCCAGTGGGAGCTCTGCTCGGTGTCCCAAGCATAGAAAAACCTGTTCTTCCATGTGTGAATGGAAGTAGGTATGCCAGTGATCATTTTCACCTCGGGCCGTTGGCTGATGTAGATCCAGCCGCCGTCCTTATGCCTCTTCAGATGCGCACACATCCTAAAGACGGGCAGGGTGGGGTTCCTACGCACCCGGACTCCCAAAAGGTGCAGGAAGCCGACCAGCGTCCTCCAAGAGTTCGGCACGACCTGTGTGACCGCCAGCCCGTAATAATTCAGCACCTCGACAAAAAATGGATGCAAGGGAAGTCTGAGCCCGGCCCGTAAGGCTTCTTCGTATAGGCATAGATCTGCACTATCATTGCTGGCCCGGTCCCCTTCAACGGCCGCCCTCAAAAGGTACCGGTCAGGAATACAGTATTTCCCCCGGATGGCCTGAAGTTTGCCCGGGCCTAGATGATTCACCTCGTACAGAGCCCCGACGTTGTACTGTGGGTTGGCCTCCATCCGTGCCTCTGCTATTACCTCTACGGGTGCGCGCGGCAAGCGAGGAACTTCAATATGTTCTTCGTCGTCGCTGGTTTCTACTCGGTGCGGTCCGTCCCCACGGACCGGGATTGTGTCTAAGGCCACAATCTCTTCCTCTCCGCTCTCCTCGTCTACTACAATTATTACCTCCTCGTCCTCAACACCAGCCTCCGCAGGAGAGGCCGGCCCTGTCCTCTCCGACGCCCCGGACCCACTACTACTACTAGTCGAACCGGACTCCTTTGAGCCGGAGTCCGACTCGGAACTAGTGCTAGACATTAAAAAGGAACAAAAGAAAAGCTAAAAGAAATTACCGAACTGAGGTGCTGACTGAAGATCTCCGGGCTCACTGATCCGAGACGGGCAGAAAATCGACTAGCCGAGAAGCAGAGAAGGAGAGGAGAATGTAAAAAGTGAAAAATGAGGAGTAAAAACTCTGGTATATATAGGCTTGGAAGAGCGGGAAAAATCCCGCCCTTTTCCCACCAGCCGGAGTGCGCCATGTCACCTACCACATTAAATGCGCCGCTCGCATTAAATGCGCCGCTCCGCATTAAATGCAAGGTACAAGTTCCAAAGCGCTAAGTGATGACGCCTCGGAGACAAAATATCTGTCCGGCCTGGCCGTCCAACGCCTTAACCGAAGCCGGACAGGATATGGCGCAAGCACTACACGACAAAATACCTGCCCAGCTTTACTGCCCAGATGGCTTAGCCGGACAGGACATGGGGCGTTCACTGGAGACACATATCTGTCCGGCCTGGCCGTCCAACGCCGAAGCCGGACAGGATATGGCGCAATCACAACGCGACAAAATACATGCCCGGCCTGGCCGTTCAACGCCGAAGCCGGACAGGATATGGCACAATCACAACGCGACAAAATACCTGCCCGGCTTTACCGCCCAGAAGGCTTAACCGGACAGGATATGACGCGTTCGCTGGAAGACAAAATATCTGTCCGGCCTGGCCGTCCAACGCCTTAACTGAAGCCGGACAGGATATGGCGCAATCGCTACGCGACAAAACACCTGCCCGGACTAGCCGCCCAGAAGGCTTAGCCGGACAGGATATGATGCGTCCGCTAGACAACAGAGAACCTGTTCGGACTAGCCGCCCCGTCCAGGAGATCTGCCCGGCAACGACGCCCAGAGAATTTTTCCGGCCAGACTTCTGGTTCAAATTTTGGTCAGACTGGATTGCACAGGGGCTCCTGCCCGGCCATGCTCCTTCAGGCCAAGCCACAAGGCCGGACCAGGCCGCCCAGAGGCCCCTGGCCACTGCAGTTCTTCTGGCCCCACATGAGGCCGGCCTCAGCTGCCCAGATGCCTCAAGGCCGGCCAGATGCTGTTTTAACCCTCTTTTTGCTTCCCCTGGCCGCTGTCACGACTCGGAGAACCAGGGGGCAACTGATGGGGTCCGGACTCAGCACTGATGGGGTCCGGACTCAGCACTGATGGGTCCGAACTCAGCATCCAATTGGCTGCTGGCACGTGGCCCTCACAAGGACCGTTGGAAAGCCAACACCTGTCCCTGCTAGGTGTGACACCTGGACCAATCAGGGACTCCCACCTATTCTTCCTAGGTATGAGACCTGGTCCATACAGAGGCCACCACCTGTCCTGGACAGGTGGCTTAGAACTACCAACTGTCCTAGACAGGTGGCTCAGAATCACTATAAATAGCCTTCACTTGTGGTAAGGTGAGGGATCTGAAAATCAAAACCCTAAGCTTTTGCTCTGACATTGCTCTGCACTCTTGCTCATACTGACTTGAGTGTCGAAGCGCCCGTCCGGAGCACCACTCCGGGTTGGTCCTCTGACCCTTTATCTTCTTGTCTGTGCCCTTGTGCAGTGCAGGACTCCACCAGCCCTTCAGCCGTGGTGTGTCAGATCAGCCTTTCCGCCTCCTACCATAACCTGTTACCAATTTTAGACCTAACAAGTCCCAAGTAAACACGTGTTCTTATTAAAAGGGCTACCAATGTTCAGAAATGAATAGATGTCGACTCAAAGGATTTAAATTTTGGTCACGCTCAAGATGCATTCCATCGGTCTTCATCCGTTGATCAATGAATTGTGTGGGGGTGGAGGGCAATGTTTACACCCATTTTGGGTTTTATCGGTCATAAATGAGCGGATCAACCAGTGGCCCTCCATGTGGACTTGGTCAATAGCGTTATGTGCCACGCTAGCACTTAATGGACATAAAGGGAAACGTGCACGAGCCAAAATGGTCTAAGTAAGCAGTTGTTGAGGTATCGATCCATTAAAGCATCTTCATCCTAAAAGAGTCAATCGGTCAAATGGGACCGAATCAGTATGACACTATCTATTTAAATGACTCAAAGACGTGGCATGTTTGTAGCTAGTCGTGGGAAGATAGAAGATGACCACCTGAACTATGGAGGACGTGGAAATAAGGTAACTCATCATGGGTAGTTACCAAAAGAGTTTTCCTCCTAGGAGAATAAGGGGTAACGTGGAGTGGTTACCTGAATAATGCTATATAAGTAGGCATCCTTCTCTAAGGAAGGGGTCTCATAACCAAAAATAAAAAATATATATTAGCATTTCATCTTTACTTTTCAGTACCTGTACCTTTTACTTTTCAATAATTGTAGTTGTACTCGAAGTAAGGAAGCAATGGATTCATCTTCCCTGGTGAGTCTCTCTCTTTAGTTCGTTTTATCCCTTGCACTAGCGCTGGGTTTGTGTTTTTTTTGTTGCTTGGGTTGAGTCAGACGGTCTGTCGACCCTGAGGGTGTTCCACGCCCCGTGTGTGTGAGGACACCCCAACACTTTCACTCTCAGGATTCCTTTTGTTTCGTTCTTGCATGTGGTAAGTCGATAAGCACCGCTGAAACATAGGTGACCCAACCAAGAGGGGGTGAATTGGTTGTCTTTACAATTTTCTTGCCCTTTAATTTTTTTTTTCAAAATCACCCTAGTTTTATCTTGTCTTAATCAAGTTATAAATTAGGTAGGAAAGATATATAAACTAAATACAATATCTTTTTTATTAACTACTTGATTAAGGGTGGATTAATTATCTTAGCAAAGGTAGGATGAGCAATGAGGATTTTAATGCTAAATTAACTAACAAGTATCCACACATACAAGAGAATAAGAGAGATAGAGAGAAAGCACAAATACCATAAGAAGAAGAACACTGCGATTTATAGTAGTTCGGTCTATCCACAAGACCCACTCCACTCTGCTAAGTTTGTCTCCTTGGGCACTCCACTAAGATAGGATTCCACTATAACCAAATCCTCAAGCCGTACAATCTCCACTACACGCCTCCAAGGGAACAAACCCTTTTTGCAATACAATTTTGGATTCACCTTTTTAAACGGCCGAACCGTAGACCCTCTTTACAATGAAGAACAAGAAGATGGAATGAATAACTCTCTTGGCCTCTACAAAGGCTTGATGTACAATAGATGCTCACAACACTCTCGAAATGAAAGATACAGATAAAACCCATGGAGATCTTCTTCGAATAGATGTATAAGTTTAAAGATCTTTGAAGAAATAAATGGATTTCAAAGGTTTAAGCTCAAATGAGATTTTCAATAATTCAAAAGTTATTAAATCCATAAGAAAATATCATATTTATAGCTCACTATGAGTCGTTATATTTATATTTATAAAGAAAACTGCCTTATAGAAACAAAAATACCATAGTAGATTTTTTTGGACTTGTTTAAAGACCAAAATGTATGTATATATATATATATATATATATATATATATATATATAGAGAGAGAGAGAGAGAGAACATTTCCTACACACTTGTGTAGGTAAGTTACCTACACACTACCTTAAAATACAGTGGGGGCCCACATTGTTTGGGTGATCCAAACAATTCATTTGAATGGTCCTCACATAGATAGGGTGTCCACAAAAAATCAGATCCATAGGATCATCCCAACCCTACGATTTGTGGAGGTAAAATGGACGTGTATAAACCTTCACAAATTAGTCCATCTTTTGCCTCCATAGTTTGAATGGTTAGGATGATCCTATGGATCTGATTTTTTGTGGACACCCTATCTATGTGAGGACCATTCAAATGAATTGTTTGGATCACCCAAACAATGTGGGGGCCCACATTGTTATGAGAGAACATTTCCTACACACTTGTGTAGGAACAATGTGGGGGCCCACAATATGAGGAAATGTTCTCTCATATATATATATATATATGAGAGAACATTTCCTACACACTTGTGTAGGTAAGTTATCTACACACTACCTTAAAATACAGTGGGGGCCCACATTGTTTGGGTGATCCAAACAATTCATTTGAATGGTCCTCACATAGATAGGGTGTCCACAAAAAATCAGATCCATAGGATCATCCCAACCCTACTATTTATGGAGGTAAAATGGACGTCTATAAACCTTCACAAATTAGTCCATTATTTGCCTTCACAGTTCGACTGGTTAGGATGATCCTATGGATCTGATTTTTTGTGGGCACTTTATCTATGTGAGGGCCTTTGTGGAGGTAAAATGGACGTCTATAAACCTTCACAAATTAGTCCATTTTTTGCCTCCACAGCTCGAATGGTTAGGATGATCCCACCACCGACCCGAATCTCAAGCTGCATCTTACCCTCAAGCCACCACGGGACCTGCAGGAACTTGAATCCAAGGCTGACAAGTTCGTACGAGCAGAAGAAGCCTGCGCCCGAGAGCAGGGCCAGGCTGGCCCCGATGAAAGAAAAAGCAACAACGGCCGAAGGGCCATGAGGCCACGGGCCGAGGAAAAACAAGCGAGCCGGAACCCCGTCCCCGTCTTCAAAAGACTGGGAAGCGCCCCACTGAAGGTTCCCCTCTCCTATGTTCTGCTAGCTATCAGAGATTAGGGTCTCCTGACCCCCCCCCCCAAGAGAATGGCCACGGACCCAAAGAAGCGGTTCGCCAAAAAGTTCTGCGAATTCCACGGTTACCACGGCCACGAAACTGACCATTGTTTCCACCTCCGCCTCCAGCTAGAAAAACTGGCTGAGGAAGGGCACCTAAATCAATATCTCAGGAGCCCTGACGAAAACTCACGCGAGGCCCATCATCCATCCGACGAACCCAGAGGCAGGCGTCAGTCACACAGTAGGCGCCGGTCCAGCAGCCACCGCCGATCCACAAGCCGACACCGATCCCCGAGCAGGCGTCGCTCCCGAAGCAGACACGACACACGCCGCCACCAGCGCCCCAAGAAAGAAGAGCCCTGCGAACAGCTGCAGGCCCGCAAACAGCCGCCTACAATTATCGGAAAAATCAATATCATCACGGGCGGGCCGACAGTGGGAGGACCAACAACAGCTGGGCGGCGGGCGTACGCAGAGAGGGTGTTTTCCATGGAAATGCCTTCCAAAAAGGCCCGGACGGATCCGCCCCATGAAGATCAGATTATCACCTTCTCCCAC
The DNA here is from genome assembly GCF_043159265.1 of Tasmannia lanceolata. Taxonomy (NCBI): domain Eukaryota; kingdom Viridiplantae; phylum Streptophyta; class Magnoliopsida; order Canellales; family Winteraceae; genus Tasmannia; species Tasmannia lanceolata. Next base: position 47,155,737 of record NW_027518680.1, on the reverse strand, counting down.
AAAGACCTTGACGGACTACAAGTCCCGCATGACGATCACTGGTCGTCAGGCTAGTCGTCGCCAACTTCGACATAGGAAAAATCCTAGTTGACACGGGAAGCTCCGTCAATGTGTTACATCTCGGAACCTTCGAAGAGATGAAACTGGGCAAAGAGAGGCTGGGACCCGCGGAGTATTCCATCTACGGGTTCTCCGGGGCGTCCGTACGGGTCAATGGCAAAATTGACTTACCCGTGACCTTTAGGACGTACCCCCTCCAAAAGACCATCCTGACCGCCTTCATGGTCGTAGACATGCCTTTCACCTACAACGCCATCATAGGGCGCCCCGCTCTAAGAGACTTGGGAGCGGTAGTCTCCACCCCCCACCTCAAGATGAAATTCCCCACTCAAACCGGAGTAGGGGAAGTCCGGGGACAGCAGATGATAGCACGCCAGTGCTATGCGGCAAGCCTAAGAGGAACCAACGCCCCGGCCGAAAACTTCACGATCGGGAGTGAAGACCCCCGGGAGCGGGCTCGCACGATCAGAGGAGAGCCCGCCGAGGAGCTAGACTCCAATCCCATAGACCAAGATCAGCCGGAGAAACAAGTCCGGATCAGTTCCCTGCTGAAAGGCACCTTGCGAGACCAAATTATCGACTTCCCCAGAGCCAACAAAGACGTGTTCGCATGGTCCGCTAAGGACATGCCCGGGATACCCAAGGAATTGGCTGTTCACAGGTTAAACGTGAATCCAACCCTCAAACCCGTCCGACAGAAAAAGAGGAACTTCGCGGTAGAACGACAAGCTCACATAAAAGCCGAAGTGGAGAAACTGCTACAAGCCAGATTTATCAGAGAGATCCGGTACCCCGAGTGGCTGTCAAATGTGGTCATGGTAAAAAAAGCCAGTGGGGGATGGCGGGCCTGTATAGACTTCACAGACCTAAACCGGGCTTGCCCAAAGGACCCCTACTCCCTCCCGCGCATAGACCAGCTCATCGACGCCACATCCGGGCATGAGCTCTTCACCTTCTTGGATGCCTTCTCGGGTTACAATCAGGTGAAAATGCACGAACCAGACATCCCGAAAACAGCGTTCATTACCGATCAGGGCGTCTACTGTTACACCGTTATGCCCTTCGGGTTAAAAAATGCGGGCGCCACCTACCAGCGGCTCGTAAACAAGCTATTCCGGGCGCAAATCGGAAGGAACGTGAAGGTGTATGTTGACGACATGCTGGTAAAAAGCTTGGAAGCCTCCAAACACATCTCTGACCTTCAAGAAACCTTGGACACCCTGCTACGAGCCCGGATGAAGCTGAACCCCGCAAAATGCGCCTTCGGGGTGACTTCTGGGAAGTTCTTAGGGTTCATGGTTAGCCAGAGAGGCATCGAGGCCAACCCCGAAAAAATCCAGGCCATCCTGGACATGGAGCCCCCAACAACAGTGGTAGAGGTGCAGAGGCTTGCAGGGCGAATCACCGGCCTCGCCTGTTTCATGCCCAAGTCGGCCGAGAAATGTCAACCCTTCTTCAAACAGCTAAAGAACATACGAGAATTCGAGTGGACCCCAGCCTGCCAGGAAGCCTTCGACGCCTTGAAACAATACCTTCAGACACCGCCCGTACTAGCCAAACCTGAGCCGGGGGAAGAAAAATTTTTATATCTGGCCATCAGCCCGACGGCGGTAAGTGCGGTATTGGCCAAGCAAAGCGACAAGAAGGAACTCTCGGTGTACTATGTGAGCAAAACTCTCCACGGTGCGGAGGTCCGGTACCTAAACATAGAGAAATTCGCCCTCGCAGTCGTCAGCACCGCCCGGAAACTCCGCCCCTACTTCCAGGCCCACCCCATAGTGCTCCTGACTGACCAGCCCCTGAGGAGAATTTTCCAAAAACCGGAGACCTCGGGCAGGATGGTAAGCTGGGCCGTCGAGTTGAGAGAGTTCGACATACAAGTCCGGCCGAGGCCGGCCATTAAATCCCAGGCCCTCGCCGACTTTATAGTGGAATCTACAGCCCTTGCCACGGAACCAGCAATAATGGAAAATGACAGGGTCTCCACCGAACAAACGGCTCGCGAAGACATAAGGCCAGGCTTGGCGGAACAGAGCGGTGAGATTCACTGGACCCTGCACGTTGATGGCTCAGCAGGAAAAACGGGACACGGGGCGGGAGTGGTCCTCCACGACCCCGAAGGATTCACACTAGAATACGCCCTCCGGCTAGATTTCAAAGCCTCCAACAACGAGGCTGAATACGAGGCCTTATTAGCAGGGCTAAGCCTAGCCACGGAGCTCGGCACAGGAAAGTTAAAAGTCTATAGCGATTCCCAGCTCGTCGTCAATCAAGTAAATGGGGCATACAAGGCCAAGGACCTCAAGATGAAGCGATACCTCCAGAAAGTAAAAGAAAAGCTGTAGAGAATGGGGGAAGTTGAGATCCTCCGGGTACCGCGAGACATGAACAATCGAGCGGACGCATTGTCGAAAATGGCCTCCGAAGAAACCCATGACTTCGGCACCGTGCTCACGGAGATACTGTCCCACCCCAGCATCGATGAGGTACAAGTCTTGGAAATTCCGCCAGGACCAAACTGGATGGACCCCATCATTTGATACCTGAAAGACGGGATGCTACCCGAAGACAAGCTGGAAGCCCGACGCCTAACCGCAAGAGCCGCCCACTACGTGGTCCACGGACCCAGGCTGTACAAACGGTCATACACATGGCCGTACCCGCCGAATCGGAGTACGCGCTACGGGAAGTTGTAGACACCCCATTTTGCTCCGCTCTAATCAACAAAGAAATTAATGTTTTGTTATCAGTCTTTTCCTAGTGTTTTCCATTCCCGTGCCCGCTCCTTTTGTTTTCTCGATCTTTTCGATTATTTCTGTCATGTTTCGCATTATCCCGCTAAGTGTTGAGAAAGGTTATTCGCAAGAATTCAAGCAAAGGGGGAATTAATTCACATTTGTTGACCGTCGTTTGAAGGGTTAAGATCAGCCCTCTAATTTGATTCAAGAAGTGTGACCATTGGTAAGATCAAAATTCATATTGAAGCCTACAAATTTGATGGTTTGGATCAATCAGTGGAAATTATATTTTGGTCACACAACCGATTTACACTGTGGCTATTATTTGGACGGTTGGATCGGCTTATGGAAATAAACTAGAGGGACAATCAATTGTCATTGTGGCTAATTACGTGAACGGTTTAGATCATTTTATGAAAACTAATTCAGATGCCATAATATGTGCCTTGTATGGTGGGCCTTCTCATGCTATTTATATACTTTGGTCATGATTTAGAAACCAATTTAGAAGTAGCAATTATCAAGAATGAAGGCTTACATCACTCGTTTGGACTGTAGTGAATAAAGTGCTATATATACTTAGACATTATATGTATATGATATTCTTGATTTGGGAAAAACACAAACCGTTCATAACTTTGGAAGTGGTGAAATCATTACTAAATTGCTTTAGGGGAGTTGACTTGGAAGGTAAAATATAAATGGATATAATTATAAAATGGGAAAGGTAGCCATGCAAATTGCCATGCAATGACCGAATTGCCAGGTATGAGATTCCAAATTGAGAAAATTGTGTATTTTTCATGGGCTGAAGTGGAAAGCATCATTAGTTGTTAAAAATAAGATATTTTAAGTAGGAAGGTCTTGGGTATCAATTGGAAGTGGGCTGTATATTTCTTCAATTAAGAAAGGGCGGTGGATGTGAACTGAGAAATGGGCTGTGATTATTAATGAGTGGGCCCATTAAAATCTCATGATCGGATCATATCTCTGGGTTTTGGCAGATGAGTAGTCTCACTAGTTGCTTAAAATATTTTAATTTATATCAATGGGATTCGGTCATTCAAGGGTGCCCCACTAATTGTTTCTACTTATATTCGTCCAAGTGTGCGAGATTGCCGATTGTGCAAGGTTGCCAAGTGTACAGGTTTTCCCTATTTTCATTAAAAGAAATACCTTATTATGGTTAGGTATTATTCTAGAAGGCAAGAACTTAAGAGGAAACCTGCGACTCTCACTCTCTCAAAACGGTTTTGGATTCTCTCATCATTCGACTGATATGGGTCTAACGTATGGAGTTTTGGGGCAGCTCTATTTGGTTTTTGGCAAGTTACTGGAACAGGCTCTTGCTTGTTAAAAAAAAAAGGTATGGCTGGAAAAGGAGAGGACAATCCATGTTCAGCAGATATATCTCTCCCACCCTCCATAGCCGAGAGAAAAAGAGCAAAAGAAAGAAAAAGAAAAGAAGAAGAAAAGAGGAGAGCTCTCGGGGGTTGGCTGAGGGAAGAACACCATTCTATATCTCTCAATCTCGCTCTGTCTCCTCCATGTCATAACCTCTCTCTGCCTCCTCTACTCTCTGTTTTCAGCTCTCAAAACTCTCTCCCTATCTGTTTACTTCTCTCACTCTCTCTCTACTCCTCTCACTCTCTCTATATCCCTCTCACCTCCTCTCTGTCGATCTCTCTCTTTCTCTCTTTCTCTGTTCCCATCTCTCCTCCTACCCTCTGTTACTCTCTATATTTTTCCATCCCTCCCGTACTCTCCCTCTGTGTCTCTCTCTATCTTGCTCTCTCCCTCTGTGTTTCTCACTATCTCTATTATTCTCTCTCTCTATCTATATCTCAATCTTAGTTTCTCTTATTACATCCCCTTCTATCACTCTACTATTCTCTCTACCTATCTGTCTCCCCATCTCTCTCTCTCGTTCCCCATCAACAGAAAAAGGAAATATAAAAGGAAAAAACAAAAAAAAAGAGAAAGAAAGCGGAAGCGGATCGAGCTTCGGCGGGATTTTCGGACTCTGCGGCTCTCGGATTCGGCGAAGATCTTCACCGTAGGTAGGTACACTGTTCTCGGGTTTTTTTTTTAGAATTATTTGGTATATTTTCGGATTTTTGCATGGGCTTTAGCATTTAATTAAATTTAATTCAATATTAAATGTGTGAGCTAAAAATCATGATCTGCATGAGTGTTTCAAATCCGTTTTGTCCCAAAATTTAATACGATGTTCTACTTAAATAGAGTAAAATAACTATCGGATCGGATCGGACATTGGATCAACGGTTTTTTAGAATTTGAGTGAAGAGTGGTATTTTATTTAAAATATTGGCTGAGTAATTACGAAATTCGAAAAAATAGCCATCTCAGGATGATTTATTTTTTGGAATTTTAAATTTTTCTTGTGTTCATCACATCAGAACAAGTTTGGAGGACATTTTCCGGAGTCGTAATTTTCTCGAAAATCGTGTTTTAAAAATAGAAAACTCTTCAAAAATATCTTTTCTACGAAGAAAAATAAAATATATACTAAAAGAATTCAAACATTAATGACATTTTGTGGGAAAATCATATGATACTGATACATTCAACCATGAATTTTTGAGAATTTTTAGAATTTTTTTGGTATATTATTTTATGCTTTCTTTGAAAATTATCAGATTTTGGGGGAAGTTTTACTGATATCAGATCACAAATAAAATTCTCAAAATTTTTACAGTAGTCTTATATTTCATATTATTACCTCTGTAAAATTTTCAAGTGATTTAGATCTTTTTTCAGATGGGATGTAGTGTAAATGCATAATCTAGGCGGAAAATTCAAAAATTCGAAATTGATAGTAAATAGTTTTTAAAATTCATGAAAATATTACAGAATGCTATATTTACTCATATCTTGTTTCTGTAGAAATTTCATTGAATGTAGAGTTCTATTTCTAGTAGTTTCTGTGTTATTTTGGTAATCTGATCAATTAATTGTTAAATCAAAATTAAATATGAGCTTAATGTAAAAATCTGTAAAAATCTTTCAGTATGCTACATTTCATCATATCTTGCTGCTGTAGAATTTTCAACTCATTTCGAATTCGTTTGCAACAGTTTCACTTGTAAAATCACTCATATGGTTTAAAATTGATAAAATCAATTAAAATATTAAAATTAATTGAAATTCATCTGAAAAGCTTCTAGAGAACCTTAAAATTCTGTCAAATATTAATCCCTTAATCTATCGAAACAGAAATTTTAGGTTTTTTTAGATTTCCCTGGAAAAGTGGCCAGCGCATCCATAATCGTATCCCTATTGCACTCGATCTTTGACAATTTGAATATTTAAGCTATAGCACGTTGTTGGCTCCGAGGTTACTGTCCACGGAAATCCTGAGATATGCCAGGCAATAAGATGCTATAACCTAAGTATTAAATTGCACAAGGAAAGAGCGCACGATTCCCTTCCTTGGATGCTATTCTGGGCCGAAATTGGTGAACCCTAGAGCCATTGGTATTCCTTAAATGTCCAGAAACTGAAAATCCTTAAAATCTGAAATTCATTAACTTTAAGAACTGAAATCGATTCATCTCGTGTCTCTCGGAACCATTGGATTATGGTTTCCGTCATAAGAACCATTAGAGCCCAATTTAAGAACACTGGTGTCGTGTCGTGTCGTGTCCAAAGTTGTAGGGAGTCTTAGGTTTTAGGGAGTCCTAGAGTTAGGAGTCCAGCCTCATCACGGACGCTTGCTATGAATAGCAACCGTGCCATAGGTCTAGTCACACTAGTCACCCAATCTTTCCCTAGGACAAACCTAGTGAACTAGGGTGTAGGCTAACCTGCATTAGTCTAAGGAACAACTTGCATTTAGATAAGAATCATATAGCATCTTAGATGAAATCCTAGGATAATAAAATCCTCAACTTGAATTAAATAACTTCTCCTAAAACTGTTGAAACAGTCAATCCCTTCTAGGTCGGTGTCTTAGTTGAGTTAGGCATAAGTAGCTTAGCTTAGGTGCACCGAACTACGTCGACTCTGATCCCAGTGAGGCTTGGGTACGTAGGCAGCTTGGATGTCTGATGGCATACCAATCGCGAGTCGGCACCACAACAAATTGTGGTGTTCTGTATATTAATTTTCTTGTAAATGCTTAATCAAATCACTTAGGATTTTTCATGAAATTAGAATTTTAGGAGAACTTTCACTTAGATTGAATCCAGACAAATTAAGAAATCAAGATACACATTTAGGATTCACATTGAAATTAGATCATAGGATGCATGTCCCGTAGTTAGCACATTAACAGAGAGTTGAATGAGCCATTTAAAATAAATTTAAAAGAGTTAGCTTTTGGAATCGAAGACCGATTATCGGGCAGGAATGGTGCATGTGGCGGATAACTCCCCATACCTTCCATTCTCGTAACCAGGCAGCAAGTCTAGATTTCTGGTTAATCATGGGTCCTAGATCCCACATCTAGGTGGCGACTCTGTCAGTCTCTTTTGTGTGGAATTCGGATTGCCTTAGTGATCCCAAGTTCACATAAAAGATGAATTAAAATGCACACGCCAATTGCGTGGGTACGAGAGACCAAGAGAGAGAGTGGCGGCTCGCGCCCCACCCCCTCTCGCGGGATCGGGTCCCACAGAAGTACACGAAGGAATCTGCGGAGACCACGGAGGCGGCAGGATTCTAGCTCAGAAAATCGTAAGGCACGACTACTTTTGGCCTACGATCCTCAGGGACGCCAAGGAGTTCGTCAAGAAATGCAGCCCGTGCCAGAGGTACACAACCACCCCCCGTCAACCGGCCACACCATACACCGCGATGGCAGGGCCCCTGCCTTTCGCCATGTGGGGCATGAACCTTCTCGGGCCATTCCCAAAAGCCTCCGGGGGGCACACAATGTTGTACGTCGCCATCGACTACTTCACCAAGTGGGTCGAAGTTAAAGCCGTGGCAAAGCCCAATTCAAAAGCAACGGAGAAGTTTTTCTATCATGACGTGGTCTGCCGCTTCGGCATTCCAAGGATACTGGTAACGGACAACGGACCCCAGTTCGCAAGTGCTGAATTCGGCAGATTCTGCGATAATCTAAGCATCGAACACCGTTTCGCCTCCGTAGCACACCCGCAGGCCAACGGGCAGGTGGAGGTAACTAACAGGATCTTGCTCCAGAGCCTCAAGAAGCGATTGGGAGAAGCTGGAAAAAACTGGGTAGAAGCGCTCCCTAACGTCCTCTGGGCCTATCGAATGACGCCGCGGACCGCAACCGGGGAGTCCCCTTTTAGTTTGACTTTCAGGGCCGAAGTAGTCATCCCGTTGGAAATTGGCCTCCCCAGCTTCCGCACGGAGAACTATGATGAACAAGGAAATTCCGAGCTCCTCCGGAACACTCTCGATCTCGTGCTCGAGAAAAGAGAGCAAGCCCTCCTTCGAACCGCCTCCTACCAGCAAAGGGTGGCACGATACTACAACGCCCGAATAAGAAAGCGCACAGTAAAGGCCGGCGACCTAGTACTGCGACGGGCGGAGGTATCCGACCCCCGCAACACCGGAAAACTCGCGCCAAAATGGGAAGGATCCTACAGGCTTGTTCGAGCACTCCGCCCCGGGGCCTATCAGCTAGAGCGCCTCGATGGGACCCCGGTCTCTCGAAGTTGGAGCATGGATAACCTCCGAGAATTTTACCAGTGAAAAGGTAGGGTAAGGTCCGTGTTTTTCTTTTAAGATATGACGGATGTTTGTTTGTTTCCTTTTTGTGGTTTCTAGAAGCAAAGACATGTATTCCCCGCGGCAAATCAATGAAATGGCACTTCTATCTGAGCCATGTGTGTATCTCTACTTTCCGACCCACGATAAAAAAAGGGCCGGAAAGAGACAGGGAGTGGGACAGAGGTAACATCTGGGCTGATCCCCCCGAACATACCCTAAAACGCTCCCCATGAAAAAAAGACCTCCCCTTAAAGGGCAGGCGGGACCCATTAACCCCGAACTGATCACTCGAGGGGAAGATAGTCCTCCCACAAATAAGACACCCTACGGGGTGCACTTGAAGTACTTTCGCCAACCAAGATTACAACTTAATGGCCCGAAGAGAAATACCGAAAGCTCAAAGAGCCCACGGCGCATCATATAAAAAAGAAGAGAAAAAATATACATAGTTCAAATGTTATTACAGACCAAGCATGTCAATAACACCATGGAAAAGAAGCAAATCCCCAAGGCATCCGAGCATCACTGAGCCCCCTCAGAGGTCTCAGTGACTACAGGAACTTCTAAGGCAACCACCTGATCCTCGACCGGGTCCAGTGTTTCCACTGGTGCCGGCAAAAGATCCTCCGGAACGCCTTCCTCGGCCTCGTGCACCAACTTCTCAAGAGGGAAGGAAGCATCGACCTCGCGAACACGCCGCCGGCATTCAACAAAAGCGTCTATCTCAATATCCACGCTGAACAAGGCCGCGGCCTTAAGAAACTCCTCGGAATCACGCCACTCCTCCCGCGCCTTCGCCAGCTCCTCAGCGTGCTTTTGTCAAGCCACCGCCAATCTTTCCTCCGCACGGCTTCTCCCATCCACGGTTGTTCGGAGGTCCGTTCGAAGTTGAGAAACAGTGTCCTCAAGCGCCACCTTTTTCGCTTGGGCCTTCTCCAAGTCCTCGCTCAGCTTTCAGACTCGCTCCTCGAAAGCACCTATCTCAGACTCATCCTCGAGCAGGTACTGCACCATCTTCCTGGCATAACTTTGAGACTGCAAAAAGCAAACCATTGGGAAATCTCCACTTGCGGTCTCAAAGGCAGCAAAAAGGGAAAGCACAAGCCGGAAAGCCGGCCACCCGGTACTTACGCAGGACATCGACTGAAGGTACCCAGCCCCCAGGGCCCTGCGGCTGAAGCCTTCTAACTCAGCCTCATCGCCAGGGAGAGCGGCCATCAGCCCTAGCTCCACCCCGACCCGAGGATTCCCAAGGACGCTATCCTCAACGCCAACCTTCCAGTCGGGCTTAAACTGTTCCCCTTGCGCCCGGTAGCACTGAGGGCTGGACGGCGCGGATACGGGAAGCCTCGCTTGCGACCGATCCAACCTGGCCGCGGCCATAAAACCAGAGGGAATCTTCTTGCTGCTCACCAGACCCTTCGTCACCGCCGCCGCGACCTCCTTCCCCCTGCCAGCATCACCAGAAGAAGACATACCTACTGCCAAAAAATGAAAAAACAACAACCGCTCAGAGCGAAGAAAAACAAACAGCTCAAAAAATATATGCTTAAGGCGCATATGGACAAACCCAGGGAAAAAAGGCTCACCGCGATGACTGGCAGAACTCTCCCCCGTTCCCTCACCCGTACAGCGGACCCTCCTCTCCGTAGCTCCCAGCAAACCGAGCCTCTTCAGACCCCTCTCCCATCTAAACTCGAAAACATCGATAGCCTCCCCAGAGGCGAGCTTCCCCAAGTCAAACTTATTGCAGTCGGACTCGTCGGGGAGGGACTTCCTTCGCCACTCAACGGAGCGCCTCCAAGAACGAGGGAAGCCCCAACCAGCGTCCGACGGAGGAATAATGAACACGTACTCCTCCTTCCACTTCTTAATGGAAGAAGGCAAGTTCGCTGCAATTTTCACCTGAGGATGCTGGGTCAGATACAACCAGCTGTCCTCCCCCTTCACCAACGGGCTAAGAGCAACACAACCCCGGAGTAGGGGGAGGGTAGGCTGAATCTGGAGAAGACCCGCCTTGGCCACAAAGGCCAAGAGAGTACGCCAACTATTAGGCTCCAGTTGGGACGGGGCCACCCGGTAAAACTTGAGGGCCTCTACTATAATACCCAATAGCGGGAACCTAATCCCCGCCCAGAAAGCCTCCACGTAGAAAGCTACCTCCTCCTCCGTGATACCCTCACACACCCCCTCCGCAGAAGAAGGAACCCTAATCCCATAATCATCGGGAATGTGAAACTCCCTCCTAATCTTCTCCGCCGCCCCCTCTCCCAAAGTACTCCTATAACACACCACCCAGCCATGACGGATAACGGCACCAGACCGAATGTCCATAATCTCCGCCTCATGAGTGAAAGAGACTCGAGCAGGAGATTTCAAGGGAGCGGCCCCCAACGACGATCCAGAAGCCCCAGAGCTATCCTCCGACTCCCTGGGCGGTTGTACTCTCGAGAGTCACCGCCCCCGCCCTTTTCCAACCGCCTCCTTTTCCTTGGCGGAGCCCTCTCTACTACTTCTACTGACTCGGAAGACGGACTCTGAGAACAGGTTGCGACGGACATCGTAAAATAATCAAATGTCGGACGGAATAAAAAGCATAGAACTCACCAGGGTAGACAAACGAGAAAAAATGAGAAGAAGTTGGTGAAGAGCAACACGTAGAAAAATCGCTGCAGAAGAAAGCCCGCTTCACCTGAGGAAGACGAAGAAATAGGACAAAAATGAAATCCCCAAAAAGGCTTTAAAAATAAGAGCTAGGGTTTCAACACGCGTCGATTGATCTCCCTTTCCTTCTAATCCGATGGGACGCGCACACGTGGCGCTGATTGGGAAATTCGAGGGAACCGCCAAAAATCGAAGCGCCATGCCCCCGACTGAAAAGAGGTTGCTACCCCTACCGCTAGGTGACTTCCCCAGCAAGCCATCCCTAAATTCTCCCCACCTAAGGGGACAGAAGGGTCAAGATGGAAAATACCACGTACGGTCGGGAAAAGTTTGGGACCTATTACAAGGGCCCGGCATACAATTTCATAAGATGGAAAATACCACGTACGGTCAGGAAAGGCTCGGGACCTATCGCAAGGGCCCGGCATACAATTCCATAAAATGGAAAATACCACGCACAGTCGGGAAAGGCTCGGTACCCATCACGAGGATCCGTCATACAATACCACCAGAAGAAAAAAATATATACCGAGCACAGCGAAAAGGGCTCGGGTCGCATGGCAAAGGCCCGGTCTTACTTCTACCGCTCCGCTCGAAATATTACGGCTACTATGCAAAGGGAAGGGTTCGAAGGAAACCAAGCAGAGAGATCCGACCTCAAATCCCACTAGAGGAAAAACGCTCGTCCAGGCCCGGAGCCCCGACACGAAACCACGATGCACAAACACAACAGGCGAAGGAAACTAAACGCGCTAGAAAAGGGCTCGGAATCCCGCACAGGTTCGAACAAAACGCCACAAATTCCTCGCGACAAAGATAATTTATGCTAAACACGGTGGAAAAACAACCAAACAGATGAAAAAGCAACATAAAGAAACACGGTACAAACCCATGAAGATCGTCCATTCACATCCTCCTGGCCCACAGGCCTACAAAAAGGAGAGGGAATAAGAAACAAAGCACAGAGCACGCAGGCCCCAAAATTCCCGATAGGAAAGGGGAAGAAGAAAAATAAAACACACAGAAAAACAAGAAAGGCCAGAAACTAATCGGAAGAAGACTCCTCTCCCGAAGGGTTCCCCTCCTCCTCCCAGGAGCTCTCCAGCAGGGGGTCCACCTCATATTCAAGCAGCTGCTCATTGAGGAAGGGAACCTTTTTCTGCAAAGCCTCGTTCTCCCGCTTCAAGTCCTCGATCTCCTTACCCATCTTCCAAACACGGCCACGCAGTTCCATCCCCTGATGATAGGCTCGGGAGAAAAAAGACCACTCCCTGGCGACACGGGACCGAGACGACTTGTCCTCCTTAGGCAAGGAGGAAAGGCGAATGGGGGGAAAGCCCGAGGAAGGGCCCGAGTCCCTCCTAGCCCTCTTCCGACGAACCGCAAGGTCCTCCTCCGGATCAGAAGACAAGTCAGGGTCACTCGAAGATTCCTGGGAAAGACAGGCCTTGCCCCTAACTCACGAAGGGGAACCGGACATGTTGTTGAAAAAGGGCACGGAGAAACACCTACCTCAGAAAAAAAGGGGGGGAGAGAGGCCACAACAGAGCGCCGGGGTAATCTTCCTTTTTCAAGCTCAAGGAAGAAAACCTCGTGTCTCGAAACAAGGCGACCCACATAATAACGCTACCACTTCCCGGGGATGGCCGCCGGAGAAAACGGCACGCCTCCTCGTACTCCGGAGCTCCCATAAATGCCCTCACGATAACGTCGCTCGACCAAAACGTTACTCCCTTGGCCCATTCAATGGACCAAAGGAGTAAGGGGGTGTTATGATGGGACATAAATACGGCGTTACTCTCAGATCTCGCCACGTGTCGTCCATACACCAATAAAGCCTAACCATCATAAAGAAAGGCATTGGGAAATGAGAAGACCATACGATCACGACGCGTGTCGCTCTCTCGCCGTCCAGGCCTCATCATCACAAGTTATGGAGGGAAATATCCGGCAAAGCCACGCGCGCCGGCGGAGCAGGGGAACAGCCCAATCCTGCAAAGGAAGGTTTTCTCTCCATAATGATGAAAAGGTCCGCGCGCCTCCCTTTAAAAGGGAGGGAAGGGAAGAAGAGAGGGATCTGGGACACGTCTTTTGAAAGACATCCTTTCTCTCAGCTCCCGCATAACAACCGGAAAAAGAGGCGAGGCAACAACAGAGGAGACTAGGAACTTAATCCCACTCTCCCTGTTAGTCCCCTCCGACCCACTCATCCGCACACCCAGAAAAGAACCCGCGCCTTGGTCCTGGTAAACCTGATCGAACCCCCTCCTCTTCTCGCTGTCCTTTATATTGATTGGTCGAAGGATCTGACTTGGGTGTCGAAGTGGTCGTCTGGGACCCACGCGGACCCCCTTTGTTTGTGATTGCAGACCCCGCGGAGGCCCTCTACCGACCACGCGATCGCAGACCCGGATTCAGATGCCATCATTAGTATTACAAGACCGGAAGAGAACAAACAGCAAAGTGACCGTGTCACTGTTATAAAAGAGGCCTCGGTTAAGATGAAAACTAAATGACATGCTAGACTCTTGGGGTTTTATTTTCAGTATCAAGGCTTTAAAATACTTTGTTGTGCATTGAGAAATTTCATACTTATTTGTTTACGATAATAGATCTTAGTATGCCTTTGAACCAAATACTCGGGCTCAATGGAATATGCCCTCAGTTTGGGCACTTCAATGTGCAAACCGAGAGCACATATTCTTTCCTTTTCTCAACACTAAGAAAAATCCTTTTTGAAATGGCTTTTTTCTAAGCCCAGAAATGAATGTGGCCCCGGGGCAGACCTCAGAGAGAATTTGTATATATATATATATATATATATATAGGGAAATAGGGAAATGTTACCAGCACTACTATATTTTGATGAGGGCACTCCTCACTTTATTAAAAGTAGGCTGTGGTCCGCACCAAAGGATGATCCAAACCGTCCATTAGATGCGCCACAGCCTAAATAGGTTGTGCCCCAAAAATCATTTCCATAGGTTGATCCTAACCCTCCGATCTCAATGTTAGAGGGTTGATCCTAACCCTCTATAGATAGGAGGGTTAGGATCAACCTATGGAAATAATTATTGGGGCACAACCTATTTAGACTGTGGCCCATCTAATGGATGGTTTGGATCATCCAATGGTACGGGCCATACCGTACTTTGAATAAAGTCAGGAGTGCCCTCATCAAAATACAGTAGTGCTGATAACATTTCCCTATATATATATATATATATATATATATATATAGAGAGAGAGAGAGAGAGAGAGAAATAAGATTGTGCGGTCGACCGCACCAAGCTTAGGTGCGATCGAGGGCCCCAAACTCATGTGTGCCCACTTTGTTAGGATGATCCAAAGCATTCATTTGAAAGGCCATTACATAGATGGGGTATGTACAAAAAATCAGCTCCATAGGATCATCCTAACCCATCCATTTGTGGATGTCAAAATGGATAGACACCGTTTGCCACAAATCTGCCCATTTTTGCCCTCCACTTTGGAGGGGTTAGGATGATCCAATGGACCTGATTTTTTGTACACACCCTATCTATGATGGGGCCCTGCAAACGAATGGTTTTGATCAGCACAAAAAATGTGGGACCCATGTGTTTGGGCCCTCGACCGCACCTAAGCTTAGGTGCGCTCGACCGCACATTCCTTTTCCTCATATATATATATATATATATATATATATATATATATATATATATATATATATACTAATAAAAAAATGCACGGACCGACAGAGAAAACCGTCCATGTGATGGAACACAACATAAATAGGTTGTGCCCCAAAAATCATTTCCATAGGCTGATCCTGGCCCTCCAATCTATAGAGGTTTCCATAATATGTTGTTCCTCTTAAATCGGATGGTTAAGATCACCCTATAGATTTTTTATTAAAAATGCATAAAGGAGGGGGTAGGATTGAAATTATGTGGCTTTAATGAGTGCCTTTGTTAAAAAGCATAAAAGAGGGTGTAGGAATGAAAATAGGTGGGTTGAATGGGTGCCTTTGTTAAAAAAAGTTAAAAAAAGTGATGTGTAATTGTATTAGAATTTTGGGAGAAATTCAAATAATTCTCTTATTTTCTCTTCTACTATATAGATATAGACTAGTAAAAAACCCCGTGCGATGCACGGGCCGACAAAGAATTGTACGGACCACATCATAGGTTGATCCAAACCGTCCATGTGATGGAACACAACATAAATAGGTTGTGCCCCAAAAATCATTTCCATAGGCCGATCCTAGCCCTCTAATCTATAGAGGTTTTCATAATATGTTGTTCCTCTTAAATCAGATGGTTAAGATCACCTTATAGATTTTTTATCAAAAAAGCATAAGGGAGGGGGGGGGTAGGATTGAAATTATGTAGCTTTAATGGGTGCCTTTGTTAAAAAGTATAAAGGAGGGGGTAGGATTGAAAATATGTGGGTTGAATGGGTGCCTTTGTTAAACAAAGTAAAAACAAGTGATGTGTAATTGTAAGCCCAAGGGTGCAACCCACCCATATTTTGATGATCAACAAACCCAAATTGATGGTAGATTACTAATCGTTGCTCTAGTGTTGTTGTCAAGATAGGAGTCATTGAAGTCATCACTAGAAGCAAAGAGAAGAAGGGCTCAACTTGGAGCTAGTCAAGCCTTGGTGGTTATCTTATAAATATTGAAGACTCAAGGAAACCACATGCACAAAAGCAAGATAGAAGACTCTTCCAAGTGAATATCTCATGCAAGTGCACGGAAGACAAAGAATCAAGAGAACACAAGAAGACTCAAGGTTCAAGTAATATGTAATAGAGTCGTCTTGACATGGAGTCATTTGCATGGATTTATGTTTTCAGAACTCCTCAAAATGCTCTTTGACAAACTTATAAAGATGTTTGAAAACGTAGGACAAAAGCCCAAAGGACCTTGGCCCAAGATCCTAAGTTTTTAAATGTAAAACTAAATTTCAAAACAGGGCCGGTCAACCAGGGTCCCACGGTCGACCGCGGGATGGTACCTGGAATTCCAGGACCTCTCGAAATTAAGCGGGCTGGTCGACCGGGGCAATCCGGTCGACCGTGGATCGGTTTTTTGAAAATCCAGAAAACATCCAGGAAGGTCTTGGCGGACGGCCGTCATGGGCCGGTCGACCGCGGAATGTTTTTGAACCAAAATTTTTTATCGGCCAGGTAGCCCTCGGCGGGCGACTACGGTGACCCCGGTTGACCTCGGCGGTTTAAATTTTGAAAATAAAAAAAGAGCGCTCGATAAGGGCGGGTGACCGCTGTGGCTCGGTCGACCGCCCTGGTCTGGCAAAAGAGCCGTTGGGGCCTGCGCAGGTTACCTTTTCTTGACCCAGTATTTACAGTATTGCGCCCAAACTGTCATAAAAACACTTGGGCTATTTAAACCTCAATCAAGACCTTCCAAAGCACCTTTTGAACATTGATCTTGCAAACACTAGAGCTTTCTCTTTTGAAAACAAAAGGTTTCTTCTTCCTCCTCTTGAAAGCTTTTAATCTTGCATTTACTCCTAGTCAAGTGGACTCCATAAGACTTTGATTTGCAATCATTTGGAGTTGTTGTGAGCTTGAGAGATTTGTATTTGCCTATTTAGAGGCTTGTAAGCTTTATCTTTCCTTTTCTTTCATATATCTACAAAGAGGAGTTGTACCCTTTGAGGCGGTGAGCAAAGAGGGTTGATTCCTTGGAGGCGGTATTTGCAAAGAGGGTTTGTTCCCTTGGAGGCGGATTTAGTTGTAAAGGCCCGGAGATTCGACGTGCGGAATCTCAATATAGTGAAGGAAAATCCAAAGGAAAAGGCCAAGTACCTGGGTAGTGGAGTTGGTCCGTTTGTGACCGAACCACTATAAAAATCTTCGTGTAGTCTCTTTACTCTTCTCCTCTTCTTCTTAGTGTTTGGTAATTTCTTTCCTTGTCTTGAAATTTTATTTTGAACAAGGGTTAGCATAATCTAGGTTTAAATCTCACATTCCTTGTAGTTATTTAAAAGAAATTTTTAAATAACCCAATTCACCCCCCTCTTGGGTTGCCCTTTGGGATTTCAATTGGTATCAGAGCTAAATGCTCTTAATAGAGATTTCTATTAATTGAAATCTAAAAGAGAAAAGATCCATGGCAACCTCATCTTCGTCCACTCAATATGATGAGTCAATCCTCATCTAGGCCACCATACTTCAATGGTGCAAACTATGGTTGTTGGAAGGCCCGGATGAAGATTTACCTAAAAGGTCAAGAGTTTGGCTTTTGGATGATCATTGAAAAGGGGTATACCGAACCAACCATTGATAGTGAAACTTGGAAAGACACCGAAAATGCCAAATTCACCCTAAATTACAAGGCGATGAATTCTCTCATTTGTGCCCTATCCGCGGATGAGTTTAATAGGATTTCCACCCTTAAGACCGCAAAAGAGATTTGGGATACACTTGAGGTAACCTATGAGAAAATTATTCAAGTAAAAAAGACCATAATTAATTTACTTCTAAGTGATGTAAAATCCTTTAAAATGAAACCCGGTGGGTCCGTCACCGAAATGTATACTAGATTCACTAACATTATGAATGAGTTGGAAAGTCTAGGTAAAGTTTTCTCAAACGAAGAAATGGTCAACAAAATTCTTCGATCACTCCCGTAGACATGGGAACCCAAGACAACCGCCATTGAAGAAGCCAAGAACGTGGAAACCATGAAGTTGGAAGAACTTGTCGGCTCCCCATTACATTTGAGTTAAAGATGAAGAAAAGGGAGACGGAAGAGCAAGAGGCCCCGAAAGAAGACACAAAGAAGAAGAATATTGCCTTCAAAACTCAAGAAGTAGGGAGTGGAAGTGAGAATGAGAAGGAGAAACTCAAGGCCATGAGAGAAGATATCTCCCTCGTCACAAGGAATTTCAAGAAGTTTACAAGAACAAACAAGAGAGACTTCCAAAAAGAGAAGAGTTCAAGAAAAGAAAAAGAAGAAGAGAAAGATGATAAGGATGAATTAAGATATTTTCAATGCCACAAGCTCGGACATGTAAGATCTGATTGTCCCCTCAAGAAGCTCGACGAGAAGTTCAACAAGAGAAGAGGAAAGGACAAGAAGAAGAGCTTCAGTGCAACATATGACGGTCTTAGTTGCTCATCCGGAAGCGAAGAAAGCGATGATGAAGTTTCTCACATTTGTCTCATGGAAATTCAAGATGACGACTCACCTAAGGAGGTAAATTCTTTATCATCACTTAATGTTGTAATCAATGAAGAAGATGAAAATGTTTCCTTCACTTATGAAGATTTGTATGATGCTTGCAAGAAGTTTCAAGAAGCACACATTCTTGAAACATCAAACTCGTGAAGGAAATAGAAAAACTAAATCATGAACTTGAAAAATCTAAAAAGGAATGCAATGCACTCAAATTTATAGTTAATGAAAACAAAATCTTATTAGATAAGGTGAAAAATCTTGAAATTTTAAATCAAGTCTTTTTAAAAGAAAATCACGAAATATATTTGAATATTGAAAAATTATATTTGGAAAACAGGAGTTGAAATGGGAAAATAAAAAACTTTCCTTGAAGTTCAAGTGTGGGAAGACAAAATTAGATGAGATACTTGACATGAAAATTTCTTATGACAAGTGTGGTCTTGGGTACCAACCTTATCAAAAGAAACCTTCATACAAGAATGATGCCCACAAACCCATTTCATTTGTAAAAACTCGCACAACATACTCCTATTCAAATTACAATGCTAGTTCTAAACTTATACCTACTTGCTATTATTGTGGTAAAATTGGACATATAAAATACAATTGCAAGTTTAGGAAATCAAGTAGATATGTATGGGCAATAAAGGCTAACTCTTATAGAACTAATCCAAAAGGATCCAAAAAAATTTGGGTACCTAAGCCTAAGACTTGATTCCCTATTTTGTAGGTATGCTTGAGTAGCAACTCCACCTTGGACAAATGGTACCTCGACAGTAGATGCTCAAGGCATATGCTATTTGATCCCTCCAAATTCTCTACTCTCAACATGGAAGATCAAGGGACAATGACTTCTGGAGACAATGCGAAAGGAAAAATCATTGGTGAAGGTACAATCAAATTCAAAGGTATTGCCATTAAAAATGTATTGCTTGTTGATGGACTTAAACATAACTTAATGAGTATAAGTCAACTATGTGGCAATGGTAATGAGGTACTTTTCAAAAATGACAAATGCATTGTTAGGACTTCAAATGATAACAAAATTCAATTTGTTGCTACTAGAGATAGAAATGTATATACTCTCATGCTTAAAGAACTCATATTTCAAAATGTTACTTGTCTTGCATCTTTTGAAAATAACACATGGACATGGCATAGAAGACTAGGACATTCTAATATGGAAATCATTACTAGAATCTCTAGGAAAAATATTATGGATGGCTTGCCTAAACTCTATTATCTTAAGGATCGTATGTGTAAAGCATGTCAACTTGGTAAACAAGTAAAAGACTCAATTAAACCTAAGAATATTATCACTACTTCTAGACCATTGCAACTACTTCACATGGATCTATTTGGTCCCGTAAAGACATGTAGCTTTGGTGGAAAAAGATATGTATTTGTAGTGGTAGATGATTTCTCTAGGTTCACTTGGTTCTATTCCTTGCTTCCAAGGATGAAACTTTCAAAGAATTTTACAAGTTGTGTAATTTGTTGCAAAGAGATAGAGGGTGTCATATTAAGCAAATTAGAAGTGATCATGGAACAGAATTTGAGAACCATCAATTTGAGGATTACTGTGCAGAGTTAGGAATAGATCACAACTTCTCAACCCCTAGAATCCTTCAACAAAATGGTGTTGTAGAAAGAAAAAATAGGGCCTTGCAAGAAATGGCTAAAACATTACTCCATGATAACAATATATCTAGACATTTATGGGCAGAAGCTAGGAATACAGCTTGTCATGTGATAAATATAATATTAATTAGACCCCATACTAGCAAAACACCATAAGAATTGTGGAAGGGAAGAAAGCCCAATATTAGCTACTTTAGGATCTTTTGATGTAAGTGCTATATTTTAAACATTAAAGACAATCTTCACAAATTTGATCCTAAAGCAGATGAAGGGATATTTTTAGGGTATTCAACTAGAAGTAAGTCCTATAGAGTGTTCAATCAAAGGACTTTGACAGTAGAAGAGGCTATATGTAGACACCCCATTTTGACCAAGCCCTAAACCCTTCATGTTTGTGTTAAACCTCTTCAAATCAGTGTTTTGGCATCGTAAACTTAACCCTAGGCTAGGTTAGGGTCCCACCAAGGTCTCTGTAAAATTTGGTCGAAATCCGAGGGCGTTTACCCAGTGAACGAGCTGAGACGGTATCATAGTGCAAGACACGATCCATCCGCGGCCCATCTCTTTTCGCACAACCGCGCGCCTTATCAAAATGGAGTGTTAATATCAATTTCTTTAAATGCCTATAAATACCCATTTAAGCCTAATTTTTTTAAAAAAATTAGGATTTTACTAACCTAATTAGAGAGAGCCGAGAGAGAGAGAGTTTTCCCCCAATTTAAAGCCCTAACTCCCATTTTCTCTTTTCCGATGACATTCCGACAAGATTGCCGGCTATTCTTCCTTCTTCTTTGATTCATTTCTTGTGATTCTCCTTTTATTGTTACAGATTTTCAGTTTTAAAGCTTTAGATCTAAATCAGTTTTGGTTTTTCTTACTTTTAAACCCTAATTCCATCCACCGATTATCTTCTCCGGTCAAATACTGGTTAATTTTCTGGCCGGTATCAGTATTACTTCCGCTCGATTTCTTTTTCTTCTAGTCCTAGCTTTTAATTATGTCATCACCTCCTTCCATTTGATTCAAATCTTATTTTTGCATTCAACCTTCAGCAAACCCTATTTTGATCTTAAACCCAGTGGATCTCCATTTATAGGAAAAAATCTGAGATTTAAACTTACTTTCAGAGATTCTTGTAAGATCCATACAACTTAACTTCAAATCTGTTGATTTCTATAATTTTCACAAAGATCCGGCTGCTTTGAGCATATGAGCCCTAGATCTGGCCATTTGCCATTAAAGCCTGACCATTGACTTCGGAAACTTCTGACCGGCAGTGCTAAAAAAGAGGTAACTTTCTCATTTCTATTTCTTGTTCATGTTTGCATATTTGAAGCTTGCACGGTTCGTTGTGACTATTGTTGCTTTATTAAATTGCTTTTTCTAAGTGTTGTTACATGTTTTGCTTCACTCATGAGGATTTATTCATAATTTAGCTTCCTTTATTCATTTCCAGAAGCAATTTTTAGCTGGTAGTTGAATAGTTCCTTTGGATTTTTGTCTTACAATGTCTCAATGAAATGGGTAGAAAATATTTAAGTCTCATGATATGGTTTTAGATTTTATTAACCTGAGAGTTATAAAATAAGATTTTTATTAGTTTTTTGTATATCCCAGAATCTCATGATTAAAAGATAAGGAATAATATTGAAGGGATTACAGGCTCTGCATGTCTCTTTGAATTAGTAGTTGCACATGCTCAACTCATGAATATTTAGTAACTCTGCTTATTCTTTTTCACTTTGGTGTTCATAGCCTTCATCTCATTTTGATATGCACAGCCCTCTCACATCCTTGGAATTTGCAGCCTTCATCCCTTTTGATAGTGACAACCCTCTTTAGCCCTGTTTTGGCAGCCCCTACCTCTTTCACAAAGTTAATATTAGCAGCCCTCATTTCGTCACATTTTTTATATCAACAACCCTCATGCCCTTGTGATATCAACAGTCCTTACACCTTTGATGCTAGAAACCTTTACATTCTTGATGTTAGCAGTCCTCACATATCTATAATCATCGCATCCCTCTCACCTTTTGTTATTTCCACTTTTCTCTCTATCGCTCTCTTTCTACATCTTTTGCCGGTCTTGAAAGAAAAAGGGGCCTATCTGACTCATTCTCTTTCTCGGATGGATGATCCCAACTCAGTTGTGTTGAATAATGTAGTATGGGTTGGACTTATTAGGGCATTGGGCTTGTCTAAACAAAGTAAAGAGTGTTGGAGATCATGTCTGTTGGTAGTGCAATAAATTAGAATGTAGCCAATATTAGTTGTTTCAAACATAAGATTTTTGTTGGAAAGTGATCTTTAACAAGTTTTGAAATGGTAGGGTTTATTTTATTTCAGTTATTTCCATGGGAAGTGATTTAGTACAGCTGAGATAATGGATATCATGGACATAAAAGCATAGCTAGTCCTCTTTATTTCATTTCATGTTTTGGGCTTATAGGTCTGCACTTTCATTTTATAAAGTTGTGGCTGTTTTGTTTTTTTTCATTACATTTATTAGTTGATTAATGTAATTTCTGTGAGTTTGAATTACTTCAAGTCATAATATCACTATAGTTATGCATTTCCATGTTCCCTTTTGAATTCCTATACCAAGATCCTTGCTATTTTATCCAAATTCTACAAGTTCTAAAGCATTTTTATGCCTGTGACTCAGTTTGACTCGTCCTTAATGTTTTTTAATGTCATTGTATGTTATTAATGTGATTGCTTCCTGCAATCACAAGATGAGTGTTTTACTACTATAGCTGTTGAACCTTCGCTATCAAATCTTCTTAGTTTCCATCATCTCTTCAGCTTGCTACCTTGATTTTATTTGACTTCGCATTCATCAATTCCTCCTGGATTTTGAGAGCTTACAAATAAAAATGTTAAGGTTCTAAAAAATTTAGAGGAAAGAGTTTTGGTTTGGATTTATTAAAACGGAATTTCAAGTAGAAGAAGATTGTATTTTTTAAAAGTTCAAGTGTTAAAGGTTGGATTTCAATCAGTACAAATTCATAAAATTTGGTTGTGGATTAGAAAAGAGGTTCCATTTTCAAAACAGACTATGCCTTCTATGGTTGATGCTGTAGATAACATTGTATTAGTTGTTATTCCTTAACATATTTCTAGTGCAACTGGTGGAAATACTTAAGTTATGATCAAAGCAGATTTAAAAACATCATCTGTTCAATGCTACTGTGATCGTTGTCCAATTGTTCCTATACTCTGATGCCATTAGCATTGAAATGTTTGCCCAAATTGTCATACCTGTTCAGAAATTGATGATGTAAAACAATAGTGGAATAATTTGAATTGCAAGAAGTTATTGGAAATTATATTTGGAAGTAGCAGGGAGCCATCATTGCAACCTGTCGCTTACCATGTTCTTCAGGCTGAATTCCGGAAGACGAAGATTTACTATCATGTGAGAGATATCGTGCATCTTCTTGTGGACATGAGTTTATCCCCGGTGGTTGCTTCTAAGTTAGGAGTTGGTAGGGCAGCAAACAAGAGAGTAGAATCCTTGCTTTGATCAATAGCAATTTCTCCGATAACACCCTTCATCTGTCCAATGCGAAAAACTTTTTAGGTGCAAGGGCGATGAAGGCGTTAGCCCAAGCCCATCATTAGGGGACTTGCTCAGTCCAAGTAGCTCTCCCCTCTTTTTGTTATAAGACTAACCTAGTCTTTTAGACAAGAACCTTGAATATTAGAAGCCCATTCATTGCAAGGGCAATGAAAGAGTCCTCTAGAGCCCACCCTTTAAGAGACAAGCTATGTCTCATGTAGAAAAGAGTTGTACCCTTTTGGAGATAGGCTTTGTCTCATTAACAAGTCACATCCTTTAGAGACAGGCTTTGTCTCATTAGTGAGTCACCCATAGGAGACTATTCAAGTCTCAACCAGAACACTCCTCTTAGATAAAGACCGACTTGGTCTGTTAGTTGCCATGACCCTACTTATCATTGTAAGGTGCAGACACCCCATTTTGATCGACCCCCTTTTTTTTTCCACATATGAATAAATTCCCGAAGTTGAAAAATGCCCATTTACAAGTTATTGCTAAAAGCCTTTCTGAAGCGCGAGTGCCCCCTGAGCTTGGCAAATTGGCCCAAGTCGCACCCCAACCCATGGTCTTGGGTTTAATCCAAGCTTAATATAAAGAAATGCAGAGTGGGGTAGATCAGATGCGTAGGAGTGCCCTGCAGGTGAATTAAAGAAGAGAAAGTGTGCCATGTTTTCTACTTGGGCCCCCCCTGATAGGTTAAAAAAAAAAGCATAGATAGGGGCTGTCCAAAGGACAAGGGGGTGAGCATATATCATTACTTTTAAAGGTCCATTTCTTACTCAAGCCCCCCTGCTGATATAGAAAAGTTTCAAAAATGCACTAGGATGGGCTGTTCAGTAGAGATAAAGGGGGGGGGGGGTCGAATTTATGTTATTTTTTTTTCCTTTTTATAAAGCCCCAACCGATTAGGGTTTGGGGGAGGTTCTCATTTTGCAAGAAAGCAGAGAGAGAGAGAGAGGGTAGCCTCATTTTTCGTAGAGAGAGATATACAGATAGGGAGATTCCATTTCCAAAAAAAAAATCCCAAAAACAGAGATCTGGTTCGCATCTCCGCACCCCATCTTCTCCACCGAAGCTCCACCACCACCACCTCCGCTTGGATTTTCACCCAAACCCAATTCCATTAAAACCGACCACCACCTCCTACCTCCACTAGCCACCTTCTCCTTTACTCCACCACCAACTGCCATCATCATCTCCCCCATCTGCGAAACCCATTTTATTTTTTTCCCCACCTCCATCTCCTCTGCCATTTTTCATCACCAAACCCACTTCAAAATCCCCATTCTCGATCAAAACAGAGCGAGAGAGAGAGAGATTGCAGAGAAAAGGGAGAAAAGGGAGCCGCGGCCATCGTCTCCTCCAACCGATCATTTTCCTCGGCCTCTCCCTTGCCGCCGCTCATCTCACCTATCACCGCCATCTTCAATCTCAAGACCCACCTCCACCTCCATCATCTTCTAGACAGAAGAACCCTCTTCTTCAAATTTAAACCCATTTTAATCCCTAACCCCATCCACCACCATCTGCAACCCCCATTCCCATTTCCCTATAAGCCCTCTTCTCCGGCTCCATCTCCTTTAACTCCGGCCGGCCGCACCATCAAACCCCCTCTCTCGGTACACCATTAAACCCATTTTGAAACCCATTTTGTTAGAAGCAGAGAGAGATTGGAGAAGAGACGCAGAGAGAGAGAGAGAGAGAAACACAGAGAGAGGGAGAGGGTTTGGGGATTTTCTTCTTCTTAATCTTCTCCTACCACCACCATCTTCTACTTCAATCCCATCTCCTCCTTCCACCTTCACCTTCTCCTCCATCTCCGATCATCCCACCAGAATCCGGTCGGACACCATTAAATCCGACCAAACCCACTTCATTCCTTCCCCCATCTTCTACCTCTGCAACCCACCGCCATCTCCATTGATTCCGGCAAGCTTGCCAGAATCCGATCAAACCCTCATTTCCCCCAAACCCTAGCTTTCTCTCTCTCGTTCAACTCTCAGCTCAGTAATCTAAGGGGTACGAACATCTGCTACGAGGTAATCTCTCTGCTATTATTCGTCTTAGATTGAACTGGATGCATGCAACTCTCGATTTGTTCCTTGTTTTTTAACAGTACTATTTAGGTTTTCTTGATCATTGGTTGGGATTTTTAGTTTCACTGGGTTATCAATTTTGAGTTTTTAACAGTACTATTTGGGTTTTCTTGATCATTAGTTGGGATTTTTAGTTTCACTGGGTTATCAATTTTGAGTTTTTAACAGTACTATTTGGGTTTTCTTGATCCTTGGTTGGGATTTTTAGTTTAGTTTCATTGGGTTATCAAATTTGATTGGCTTTCTTTTTTAGTTCGATCTTTTCAGGAGAATGTATTAATTCGAAATGGCTATTATTTTTCGCTGCAAAATTTTGTTTTAATGAGAAGTGATTTTTATATGGGGCTTGGGAAAATATTGTTTGGAAGCGTGTTTGATTTGTACTGGGCTGGTTTAAGAAGCGAAGTTGGAAGATTATAAGCAATGGGTTTGCTCAATTCTGTAATGTTGCTAACCGTGAATTAAGTTATTTGAGTTGTGGTTGCAATATGTCAGATTAGATTGATAAGTTACTTTTTGATGAGATCCATGTTTATTTTACATGGTGAGGAGCTAACAAGATGAAATTGACCGCCTTATTTCAGATGTTTTAGGTTGTTGGTTTCCCAAATTCCCAATAAATCAATTTGAGATAAGGAAGCACGTTGTGTAATGTCTCTATTTTGAGTGTTGCAAATGCGGGTTGAATTTACACATTTCTTTGCCCCTATTATTTCCAGCCGGCCCGTTGTTTTTAATCAAAAAGTGTCTTTGGAAACATGTTGGTTTTATTAGGAAACCTGCTAGTATATGCTTGATACCATATTCAGATTCTGTGGTGCATGTTTGTCATCCAAAAGCAGGTTATGGTTTAGTCTTTTGCTCTAATTTTACTTCGATCTTGGATGTTTATGTGGACACATGGAAAATTTTATTTCAAAGGCAATGTCTGTTTGGGGCACAGTCTCTTCAAGTTCCTAGGGATACTCTTTGCATTTTAGGATTCCATTTGATTTTGGGCATATCATCCTCGGATTAGGGCGATGACGGAATGTTTCTTGAGCCATCCCTTTGCCCGTCATGTCTCTTTGCTTATGTCATCATTTCTCATGGGCTTAGGGATTTTCCCTTCTTGGAGGCCATGATTTCTCACAGGACTTAAGGGTTCCCTCCTCTCCGAGATGACCATTTTCTACAGGGTCAGGGATTCATTTCTTTCCTTCTTCGGGTTCATCTTTTCACACGTTTCTCGGGATCCTTTTTGAGTTTCAGGATTCTCTCGATTTTGGGAACACTTTGTCGGGTCATGTTACGACGGAATTTTCTTGAGCCAACCCCTTCCCTCCCTGTTTTAGAGTTTTCGCAAGTTAAGGGATTCCCCCTTCTTAGAGTTGTTAGTCATATTTTGATTTACTTGCACCTCTTTTAGTGTTGTTTGTGTTGTTCATTTAGTAGTCTATGTTATAGACTATTAGTTTTTCCTCTAGTTTAGGAGTTTGTCTGTTAGAGTTGTTTCTTCTTTATTAGAGACTAGTACAGTCTTATTAGAGCTTTGCTTACTTGGAATTTTAGATCTTTTTCTCTGTTCTTGGGACACTTCTTTACGTGTTGTGGTTCGTCTCTTTGAGACGCTAGTTGCTTATTCGGGGTTTCCCCTTTTAGATTCAGGGCTTCGCCCTAGTTTGTGGTGTTACTTGCATGTTCCCTGTAAGAGTGAAATCATTTTAAGATCCAAAAGCTTTGAAATCATTTAAAAAATCCAAAAAAACATCAGAAATTCGAAATCCGAAAACATTGGAAAAGCTTTAAAATCTCAAAAACATTAGAAATTTAAAACATAAAAAAACATTTGAAAACATAAAAAACCTTAAAAAAATTTAAAGTGTTGAGTGTTTCTTTTAGAAGCGTAGTTTGAGAGTTCGTTTCGAACTACGTTGGCTTGATCCTCTTTCACGAGGTACGTAGTGCAGCTTGAGATCTTCATCCCAAGTCCAGCCAAACTTTGTAAATAAATGCTTTAACCCTTTTTATTTAAAACCTTGTTTTCAAAAGGATCTTCCTCTAGAGTTAGGAGTTTGTCCTAGATAGAGAGTTTCAGAGTTAGGAGTTTGTCTTTTGTTGTGTGCTTGTTGTGTGTTTGTGTTAGAGTTAGGGGTCTGTCCTAGACTTATAGGAGCGCCTCCGTCCGGTCAGTTGGCGATTCACATCGCCGACTGATGACTAGGTCTAAGATGCGTTAGTGATCCCATTGTTTTCCTTAGGACGCACAACCTAGTTACACAACGTTCAAGAAGCTTTAATAATTAGTCCGGTCTTTTAGATCGAGTCTAAGATAGAGGTTTAGGTGTCTTAGGCATCCTAGCTTAGAATAGGCGCGAAGAACTACGTTGCCTTGATTCTCGTGGAGGCGGGGATACGTAGGCTTCTTTGGATGAACATCAGACCATCCGAGGACTCGGGCTAAATCGTTTAGAGTCTTAGGATTTGTTGTTCTATTATGTTGTGTGTTTTTCTATGTTCTCTTACTTTCTTGTACTGATCCTATACCTTTAGCTGTAGCTTGCATGTGTATGTCCACCATAACTTAGACACCAGTTAGGCAAGTCACTTATAACCTAGCAATATTTA
This sequence comes from Tasmannia lanceolata, assembly GCF_043159265.1. Lineage (NCBI taxonomy): Eukaryota > Viridiplantae > Streptophyta > Magnoliopsida > Canellales > Winteraceae > Tasmannia > Tasmannia lanceolata. The sequence goes on along the minus strand of NW_027518680.1, from coordinate 47,127,471 downwards.
GGTGGCACCTCTTTCATTTATTTTTTTGTGTGCTTATTATTTATATTCTCAGAAAATGCATGCTTAGATAGACGACTCCTGAAGATTGTTCCCATTTCACATTATTTTTGCCCAAAACTCTTCGAGGTTAATAATAAATGGCATGAGAGACCAAGTGTTCGCACTCGGGCGAATTGGAGGTGCTCTTCAGACCTTCTCCATTCGTCATCAGGCACGGACCTTTTGTATCTCTGGTTATCCATTGCAAACAGAGCATTTGTTTTGGTTCCATGGCGCATCCATGGATGGCGACTCTGAGTTATTTCTAGATATATCTTGGTTTCGAGCCCTGGCTCCGGATCTGGATGTATCTCTTTCTTTTTATATCGCCACTCATGCTATGCTGTGAGGGTGGCATCCGTTTCGAGAGTTCCTTGGCAGAGCTCTCTTCACGTTGTGGAGATCCAGAGGGTGTTAGGGACCCGTTCCCTCGCCGTCCTCGGATCGGGGCCCACAGGCTGGCGACTCTGCTGGGGAGTTCTTGAAACATTGCCTAACTCTGTTAAAATGTCATTTTTACTAACTTTGGAGGAATTTGGGTTAAAATCATTTTGAATGGGAACCTTTTCGCTTAGAATCCAGGGGCACCAGATAGGTGCGTAATTAAAACAAAGGATTCACACACTACACATCATGCATTATCATATTTTTTATTTCTTTCATTGTTTTTTATTGTTTTTCATTATTGGCTCCACGGGATAGATACAATGCGTGCCCGACTGGGATACCATACCCTGATGGTGCTGTTGTATTTATTTCCAAGCTATGCGCCGGTGCTGCAGCCGTAAACACTAGGCGTACTTGTGTTTGCAGCAGCCGATGAGCAATGAAGCATACTATGTATAACATTGGGCGTACTTTTGTTATACATATTAGGTATGGTTCATACGCATAGTACCCGATAGATTGAGTCCGGAGCCCTACTTTGTTTTATATATTATGTATATACTTACTGACATAGTGAAACCCAACTAGGAAGTACCCGTGTTTATATAAGTTTATTGCATTCATATAGGGTCGAACATGTGTTGCTCACACATGTGGAGCCTAGAGTTAGGAGCTTTGTTACATTTGTAGACTAGGGTAGCTCATTTTATATGGCTACAACACGGTCCTGGTTCACTCACAAGTCTGTCTTGAGTCGAGGCTTCCTTGACTCCGCTAGATTAGAATTAGGGATGGTGCCCCTGGTTAGGATATATGTGTATGTGTATATACCTATATATACTGATTATGTGTATTAGGGTTCTCCTCTTAGTTAGGGTTCCTTATTCATTTCAATTGGTTATATCCATTCTCTGTTCATATCTAGATCTAGTCAGTGTCTTTTGCTTGCCATTTTCTTGGCCCGGTTTTGTCCTTTGATCTGTTGATTATAGGATTTGACCCGTTGTCATATATGTTCTCACCTTTGGTCGGTCATTCGTTTGGTCACCTTTCTCTGGTAACCATATTCCGAGCTTATCTTACCACCGTTATTCATATACCTTTGGTTGAGTGGTGGGAATCCTTTCTAGCGTCGTCATGGTGCCGAACTTTTCGCAGAATATTTTGAGCATGACCGCTATCCTTTAGAGTTAGTTAAACCATGAGTTTACCTTACCTTGACTTTCTTGTCTAGCTGTTATGCTGCCGAATTTTTCGCAGAATATTTTGAGCATGACCGCTATCCTTTAGAGTTAGTTAAACCATGAGTTTACCTTACTTCGACCTTCTTGTATAGCTGTTATGCTGCCGGATTTTACCTGGAACATTTTGAGCATTACTGCTATTCTGGAACATTTTGAGCATGACTGCTATTCTCCAAAGTCAGGGATAAACCATGAGTTTGTTGTATCGTGATCCTTTTGTTTATTCCTATTTATCCATTTGTGGATTATCCTCAGATTCTTGACTTTGGTCATAATCTATTTTTTTAATCTTTTGTACATATAATTAATTCATATTTTCCATCATGGATTTACTTTTCTTATATCATGATCATTGATGAATTAGCTAAATTTTGCCTATCTGTCACGAGTGCATGATTATTGTTGAGGTCTAAACTCATTTAGATTAGAGGTGTTTATCATTCCTAACTTTTTCATACCCCAAAAGAGATCAGTCATATTCCAAAAAGACTTAAAGGGATAAATTGAAGATTCCTTGAGATCCTGTTGGTGTAGGTCATGTTATTAGTGCCTACCTTTCTTTGACCTTCATAGGTTGACTTACCTGTTTTGTAATTCAAACATCTTCAGGATTATTCTTGTCTCCATTTGTAGAGGATATTTTATCCCCATTATCATTCATTTAACCTAGTGTTTTAACCTCCATTTCAGGATTCTAAAGAGTGCAAATCACTGTTCCTAAAAAGACAATCCTAGCCAAACCTGCTTGGTCTAGACCATCTTCGGTATCTAGACTTAGTTGGTCCTCCCATTACATCGAGAATACCTTTACTTTCTTTGTCTGAGTTGACTGAATTACCAGAGGTTCATCCAATGGCTGACCCAGTTGATCCTATGATAGCCATTCAAGAGATGTTGAAAAATCTTACTCATGACATGGCGAGCATGAAGGAAGAGATTACCCATTTGAAAGTTCAAAGTACTGATAAGGCCTCCAATTCTAGAGGGCCAGTCCCCCAATTTCCTCAAGTTGTGTCTCCAGATTCGAACAGACCAGCTGTTTCACCATTTGAAATCAATTTAGAAGATGAGCAATATGCTGAAGAATATTGTGTACCTGTGGTCAGTAAAGAGAAAGGGATGTATGACAAGTTAGAGAAGGAGATGTACAGCAAGTTCAGAAAGTTGGCTCAAGATGTAGAGAATATGAAATTTCAGGGGCCAAAGAAGTTTGACATTTCTGAGTTTATGATTCCTCCTGAGGCTATTCTGCCACCCAAATTCAAAACTCCTGACTATGATAAATATGATGAGATTGGGTGTCCTCGGGGTCATGTAGGATGGTTCATAAAGCTTTCTCAACAACATGGACTCAACCCCGAGCAGATGGCACAATTATTCCCTGTGTCCCTTGTGGGAATCACAAAACAGTGGTTCTTATGCCTGAAACCCGAAGAAGTCAGGACTATGGAGGCTATTGCAAACAAACTGGTCGAACAATTTTCGATGGAGGACGGGATAGAGGTTACGAAGAGGGATTTGAAGGAGTTGAAACAAGGGCCGCAGGAGACCTTTACCTCTTTTATCCGGCGATGGAAAAGAAAGTTAGCGCAATTGAGTCAAGCACTCTCAGAGGCAGATCAAATCAAACTGGTAGTAAAGAGCCTATCCTCCGAATATTTTCATTTCATGGCACCTCAGCACTACCTAAGTTTTGATCATCTGATAAAGACGGGAACTCAAACTGAAGATGCTTTTGTAAAAGGCCTGAGGTCCAAGACTTTATCTGATATCAAAGAAAGGAAAAGACCTATGGTCGAGCCGAAGGAGGTACATAATGTCAATTCTGTTAGGACTCTAGTCAAAACTGTATTGGAAGGGGAAGAGACAGCAAAAAAGAAAACAAGAAAATTTACTCCGCTTCCTTGCTCGTTATCCTACATTCTCAGGAGATTGATCAAGGACAACAAGATCGAATTGCCTGAACAAAGAGTCCTACCTAATCCTCTGCCTAAGAATTGGAGAAAGGATTTATTTTGTGCATATCATCGTGGTTCGGGTCATACGACTGATAAATGTTGTACTCTGAAGCATAAAGTGCACGATATGATCGATGAAGATGAGCTCGCTATTGAAGAATCTGGTGATCCTCAAAAGCCTTTCGATACTCATGCTGTCCCGCCACCAGCTTCGATAAATGTCATTTCTACTGAAGGAGCAATCTTGGATCCTGCATCTCTCATTCACCCTATTTCTGAGACCCAACTTGTCCCATCAAGCACCTGATCTGTAGAAGAATCTGTTGAGAAGACTACACTTGTCAGAATGGAAAGCTGGATGGTCAAGCTCTTTGGTCAGATGGCTATGCTAACTGAGGAGGTGAGGGAGATGAAAATTCAGATGCAGCACTTGTCCATTAAATTTGACTCTGCTCCAAAGCAACTTGTTGATATGGGTACTATGACAGAAGAGGCCTCTGTTCAGAGTTTAATCCTTGATAGATATGTTGATTTGCATAATGGGAAAAAGCCTTACATTGCTCCGAAGGAAGTGAAAAGTGTTGGACCTTCTTGTCAACCACTTAAGAAGCCTCTCATTGCTCCGAGAGAGGTTAAGAATGTTGAACCTTCTCGCCAACATTTAAAGAAGCCAGTGGTAGAGGAAGAAAAAATGGGTCAAAAATGGGAAAGAGAATTCACTCAAATGCCTTGTTCTCTTATAGCCATCATGAAGAAATGGGTCAGTGAAGGTTGTTTGAGACTTCCAGATATTAAACCTGTGCCTGAACCATTCCCCAACAATTGGAGGATGGATCAATACTGTGAGTATCATAGAGGCCCGGGTCACCTGACGGAGAATTGTTTAGCTTTGAAGCATGCAATCCAGAACCGGATAGAGAAAGACTTTTCTGCTCTTGCTGAAATCTATGCTTTTGCGAACCAGACACTTGAAAGAACCATTCAACCTCGCAGAGATCCCGTCACTTATGTCACTCCAAAGCCAGGGAATAAGTTGAAGGGAAAAGAAAAAATGTCAGAGTTTGAATATCTTGAGAATGTTGAGGCAGAGAAGGTGCTGTCACCGACAGGTTTTCAAAGACAATTTGGGCCAAGTCAACAGGACTTCAGAGGACCACCCTTTCCAAGGTTTTTGAACCAGGGTCGAACTTCTTAGCCAGCATTATCATAGAGGAAGGCGTACTACTTGTGAACTTCAGTGCCAATTCCTTGCCTCTGTTCACCTATTATGTTTCAAGAGTCATATGTCAAGTATCTTGTTTCAAGATTCGTCCTTTGTCATGTTTATACCAACTCCTAGCTTGAAAGTTGGTGAGTCTTGCAGTGTAAATGTCAAAAAAAAAAGAAAAAAAAAGAAAAAAAAGAAAAGAATGTGTGTCGTGTTTGTTAAGTCTTTAGTATTCAGAGTCAGTGTTTTATTTTCTGTCAAATCAAATGTAAAGCTCATAGAGGCGTGTCTGTGAGTCATCTATGTACTTCAAAGTTTTCAATTCAATTAAGCATTTGGTTTCGTATCTTCAAATTTTTATGATTCACTCTTGGATTTAATGTTTAAAACAATTATAGACCCCCTTCTCGGATGAGAATGCAGACGAAATTCACCTCGAGATATGAAAGATGGTCAAACGAGAGGAAGAGCGTCGAGCATAGCCACTTGAAGAAGAAATCGAAGCCATTGATAGTGGTATCTAAATTCGAAACTCGAGAAAGATGGAGTGGCAAAACTTTATCTCCCGAGGAGCGCAAAGAATTGATAAACCTGTTTATAAGGATTTGAGGTAGTCTTGCTTGATCTTATAAGGATAAACCAGGGGAATGCCCTGTCGTTGAGCAAAGCAAGACTTCATCGGCTTTAGACATCCAGTTGAAGAGTAAAATTTTAAAGAGTGAAACATCAGACATCCTGTGGAGCTGATGAAATATTGAGAGAAGACTTTCTGGCAAGGAAGTTGTATGATAAATTTGAGCCCTAAGGAAAAAAAAAGGGGGAGAAAAAAAAGGAAGAAGAAAGAGACAAGGAGTTGTGGAACCTTGAGCATAAATTCAAAATCTTCGAGATGGGAGTGGAGCACAGCGGTTGAAGTTTTGCCTAACATGCCGTCGCACTCCTCGAAAAAAAATTCTAAGCCTTTGAACCTTAAGCAAAAGAGCTTGTACATCAAATACATCTGGAGGCCATCCTTGGACGTCTGAACTTTTATGGCCAAAATCCCAACGTTTAAAAATCCTTCTATAAACCCTTTGGGCCAAAAGCAAAATTAAACAATTTCTTTTCAAACACATTATAAACCCGGGGCATTTATGCACCCGAACTACATCGGACCTGATCCCTAACTCTTCAGGGGTACGTAGGCAACCTGATTAATTTGGGTTCGGTCAAACCTTGGGATAAAATCCCTTTCAAATTTTAAAGCTAAGTACTAAACCATTCTTTGAAAAACCCCAAAGCGAACTATGCAGACTTGATCCTCCATTTTTGGGGTATGTAGGTAGTCTGGCTAGACCAGATTCGGTCCAAATCGTTTGAACTTTAAATATCACACCCTTTTGAACCTAAGCCTTCCTAGAAAGTCCTTCTAGTGCAAGCGAAAGTTGAGACAAGTGGTCTTTTAGACTGAAAACTTGGAAAGCAAAAGTTGTGACTTCCTGTGAAGAGAGAAATCAAGGAGATGGAGAAGTAGTCTTCACACAGGGCAGGATCCTGGAATCCGAGTAGTGTCGACAAGACTTACTTTGATATCCTTTTAAACTAGGGGCATTAAGACTAAGCAATCTGAAAGGGGTAATAACCATGACGGAAGTCCCGATGAAGGAAATTAGAGCCTTTTAACTTGGTTTTCGAGAGTACTCTAAGAGTGGCTAGCCTTACCATAATAAAATAACACATTTTATCTAAGGGTGAATCAAAAGTGAGTCAAGTCCCTTGAGTAATTTGAGTCTTCTTTGATTGAGTCATTGGAAGTCTTTTTCTTATTTTTATCATTTTTTCTCTCTCAATGTCCGAAGTGTTTGGCACTGGAAGAGCGAGAGTACACCTTTTGAAATGTAAAAAAAATAAATTCAGAGTAGATCCTGGTTTAGAAATCAAGGAAAGGGCAAGAGACATTTTGTTCATACTTGCCAGAGACATCAAAGTCTCAAGTAGTGAGCAATGAAAGAAAAAAATTCTCAGACTCATCCATTGTGGATATCCTTTTACCCATATACCAAGGAAAGAACCCAAGCAAACTTGAACTTCTTTTGCCTATCCTGGTTTTGCTCTCCAATGAATCCTGTCATGGAAGTAATCATACTAGGGGCATCTTTTATGACTTACGTCATAAAAGATATCAAATACAAGATAATTGAGATAAATATTTTCAGTAAATAGAAGCAAGAGAAGCTTGAACGCTCTCTTGAATCAAATTCATCAATTGAACTCATTCTTTGAAAGAGTCAATGTTTCAGAAAATCTAGTACCCAACAGAGTCTAGAATTCACTTCTGCAATCTTCAAATCTTAGCAGAATGCTTTTCCTCTCTTTAAAAGAGTCAATACCCAAAAATTCCATCAAGTTTTTCGAGTCTGGTCTTCAGCAATGATCATGCACTCTCATTTATTCTCGGCAGGAGATAGCTATGCTATCAATGAACTCGATATAAGATCGATAAACCCATCAATCATGTTTGCAAGCCCTTTGGGCCTAAAAAAATCTTTTTCTTTGTTAAACCCAAACCAGGGGCATTTTTTTCAGAAAAAAATGAAATCTTTTGATGTTTGGTGAGGTGCCAAGTAGTGGCCTGTTTAATTGTTGTTTGATGAAAAGTAGTTTCGCCTTGGTATTGAATGTTTGAGAGAGAAGTAGTTTTCTCAAATATTTGAATACCAAGATGATTAGCAATTAAATGTCAAGTAGTGACTTGCTTAATCATCGCTTCGCAATGTACCGCTACCTAACGAGTTAGGAGTCAGATATATCTGCGTGGATTTTTATGGAACTGTTTAGCAGAACCATATAAATCTTGGGTGATTCGCTACCTTGAAAGAGAGGAGTCAGAGTTACCCGGATAGCTAAACAGATGGATTTTCAGCAATGGTCTGTATAGCTATCGTCTGGTAAAAAGTAGTTTCACCGTGTTTTTAGATTGGGCGAAAAGTAGTTTCCCCTTTGATTGGAAGATTGGGCGAGAAGTAGTTTCCCAATGATTTGGAAGATTGGGCGAAAAGTAGTTTCCCCATGATTTGAAAGTTTGGGCGAAAAGTAGTTTCCCCTTTGATTTGAAAGATTGGGAGAAAAGTAGTTTCCCCGTTGATTGGAAGATTGGGCGAAAAGTAGTTTCCCTGTTGATTTGAAGATTGGGTGAAAAGTAGTTTCCCCGTTGATTGGAAGATTGGGCGAGAAGTAGTTTCCCCATGATTTGGAAGATTGGGCGAGAAGTAGTTTCCCCATGTTTAGGCGAAAAGTAGTTTCCCCTTTGAATTGGAAGATTGGGCGAAAAATAGTTTCCCCATGATTTGGAAGTTTGGGCAAAAAGTAGTTTCCCCTTTGATTTGAAAGATTGGGCGAAAAGTAATTTCCCCGTTGATTTGGAAGATTAGGCGAAAAGTAGTTTCCCCGTTGTTTGAAAGATTGGGCGAAAAGTAGTTTCCCCGTTGTTTGAAAGATTGGGCGAAAAGTAGTTTCCCCGTTGATTTAAAGATTGGGCGGAAAGTAGTTTCCCCTTTGAATTGAAAGCTTGGGTGAAAAGTAGTTTCCCCGTTGATTTAAAGGTTGGGCGAAAAGTAGTTTCCCCTTTGAATTGAAAGCTTGGGTGAAAAGTAGTTTCCCCGTTGATTTAAAGATTGGGCGAGAAGTAGTTTCCCCTTTGAATTGGAAGAGTGGGCGAAAAGTAGTTTCCCCATTAATTTGGAAGATTGGGCGAAAAGTAGTTTCCCCATTGATTTGGAAGATTGGGTGAAAAGTAGTTTCCCCTTGGATTGGAAGGAGTTCTTAGAGAAAAGTAGTTTCTCAATTATTTGAAGATTTTTGGAAGAGAAAAGTAGTTTCTCAATTATTTGAAGTTTTTGGAAGAGAAAAGTAGTTTCTCAAAGATAGAGTTTTGAAGAGAAAAGTAGTTCCTCAATTATTTGAAGATTTTTGGAAGAGAAAAGTAGTTTCTCAATTATTTGAAGTTTTTGGAAGAGAAAAGTAATTTCTCAGAGGCAGAGTTTTAGGAGAGAAAAGTAGTTTCTCAGGTATAGAGATTTCAGAGAGAAAAGTAGTTTCTCAGAGATAGAGTTTTTTGGAGAAAAGTAGTTTCTCGTGATTATGATGTTTGTCGGAAAAATAGTTTCCTTTTGGTTTTGATTGTGTGTGGGAAAAGTAGTTTCCTTTTTAATTTTGAGTGCTTGTTTGAAAGCAGTTTCCCCCATTGTTTTGAATGCCTGAAGTGAAAAGTAGTTTCACCATTATGATATGTTTGGTCAAGTTAAGAGTTTCAAGAGAGGCCATCTCATTGAGATGTACCAATTGCAGAGTTAAGGGTCAGAGAGAGACTATCTCCCTATTGCGTGCGGTTTTAGAGTTTTGTTAAGAGTCTTTTTGCCAGTTTACCTTTGTGTCTCAAAATCAAAACACAAAAAAATTGCTTTAGTTTGTGTTCGGGTCGATCAAAATGTGTTGTCTGTTCAGCTTTGCCATTCGCGTGTTGCACACGCCCTGCCAAAGAGGGGCATCTGTAGACACCCCATTTTGATCAACCCCCTTTTTTTTCCACAGATGAATAAATTCCCGAAGTTGAAAAATGCCGATTTACAAGTTATTGCTAAAAGCCTTTCTGAAGCGCGAGTGCCCCCTGAGCTCGGCAAATTGGCCCAAGTCGCACCCCAACCCATGGTCTTGGGTTTAATCCGAGCTTAATATAAAGAAATGCAGAGTGGGGTGGATCAGATGCGTAGGAGTGCCCTGCAGGTGAATTAAAGAAGAGAAAGTGTGCCCTGTTTTCTACTTGGGCCCCCCCTGATAGGTTAAAAAAAATGCATAGATAGGGGCTGTCCAAAGGACAAGGAGGTGAGCATATATCATTACTTTTAGAGGTCCATTTCTTACTCAAGCCCCCCTGCTGATATAGAAAAGTTTCAAAAATGCACTAGGATGGGATGTTCAGTAGAGATAAAGGGGGTGGGGGTCGAATTTATGTTTTTTTTTTTTCCTTTTTATAAAGCCCCGACCGATTAGGGTTTGGGGGAGGTTCTCATTTTGCAAGCAAGCAGAGACAGAGGGAGGGTAGTCTCATTTTTCGTAGAGAGAGATATACAGAGAGGGAGATTCCATTTCCAAAAAAAAAAATCCCAAAAACAGAGATCTGGTTCGCATCTCCGCACCCCATCTTCTCCACCGAAGCTCCACCACCACCACCTCCGCTTGGATTTTCACCCAAACCCAACTCCATTAAAACCGACCACCACCTCCTACCTCCACTAGCCACCTTCTCCTTTACTCCACCACCAACCGCCATCATCATCTCCCCCATCTGCGAAACCCATTTTATTTTTTTCCCCACCTCCATCTCCTCTGCCATTTTTCATCACCAAACCCACTTCAAAATCCCCATTCTCGATCAAAACAGAGCGAGAGAGGGATTGCAGAGAAAAGGGAGAAAAGGGAGCCGCGGCCATCGTCTACTCCAACCGATCATTTTCATCGGCCTCTCCCTTGCCGCCGATCATCTCCACCTATCACCGCCACATTCAATCTCAAGACCCACCTCCACCTCCATCATCTTCTAGACAGAAGAACCCTCTTCTTCAAATTTAAACCCATTTTAATCCCTAACCCCATCCACCACCACCTGCAACCCCCATTCCCATTTCCCTATAAGCCCTCTTCTCCGACTCCATCTCCTTTAACTCCGGCCGGCCGCACCATCAAACCCCCTCTCTCGGTACACCATTAAACCCATTTCGAAACCCATTTTGTTAGAAGCAGAGAGAGATTGGAGAAGAGAAGCAGAGAGAGAGAGAAACACAGAGAGAGGGAGAGGGTTTGGGGATTTTCTTCTTCTTAATCTTCTCCTACCACCACCGTCTTCTACTTCAATCCCATCTCCTCCTTCCACCCTCACCTTCTCCTCCATCTCCGATCATCCCACCAGAATCCGGTCGGACACCATTAAATCCGACCAAACCCACTTCATTCCTTCCCCCATCTTCTACCTCTGCAACCCACCGCCATCTCCATTGATTCCGGCAAGCTTGCCGGAATCCGATCAAACCCTCATTTCCCCCAAACCCTAGCTTTCTCTCTCTCGTTCAACTCTCAGCTCAGTAATGTAAGGGGTACGAACATCTGCTACGAGGTAATCTCTCTGCTATTATTCTTCTTAGATTCAACTGGTTGTATGCAACTCTAGATTTGTTCCTTATTTTTTCACCGTACTATTTAGGTTTTCTTGATCATTGGTTGGGATTTTTAGTTTCACTGGGTTATCAATTTTGAGTTTTTAACAGTACTATTTGGGTTTTCTTGATCATTGGTTGGGATTTTTAGTTTCATTGGGTTATCAATTTTGAGTTTTTAACAGTACTATTTGGGTTTTCTTGATCCTTGGTTGGGATTTTTAGTTTAGTTTCATTGGGTTAGCAAATTTGATTGGCTTTCTTTTTTAGTTCGATCTTTTCAGGAGAATGTATTAATTCGAAATGGCTATTATTTTTGGCTGCAAAATTTTGTTTTAATGAGAAGTGATTTTTATATGGGGCTTGGGAAAATATTGTTTGGAAGCGTGTTTGATTTGTACTGGGCTGGTTTAAGAAGCGAAGTTGGAAGATTATAAGCAATGGGTTTGCTCAATTCTGTAATGTTGCTAACCGTGAATTAAGTTATTTGAGTTGTGGTTGCAATATGTCAGATTAGATTGATAAGTTACTTTTTGATGAGATCCATGTTTATTTTACATGGTGAGGAGCTAACAAGATGAAATTGACCGCCTTATTTCAGATGTTTTAGGTTGTTGGTTTCCCAAATTCCCAATAAATCAATTTGAGATAAGGAAGCACGTTGTGTAATGTCTCTATTTTGAGTGTTGCAAATGCGGGTTGAATTTACACATTTCTTTGCCCCTATTATTTCCAGCCGGCCTGTTGTTTTTAATCAAAAAGTATCTTTGGAAACATGTTGGTTTTATTAGGAAACCTGCTAGTATATGCTTGATACCATATTCAGATTCTGTGGTGCATGTTTGTCATCCAAAAGCAGGTTATGGTTTAGTCTTTTGCTCTAATTTTACTTCGATCTTGGATGTTTATGTGGACACATGGAAAATTTTATTTCAAAGGCAATGTCTGTTTGGGGCACAGTCTCTTCAAGTTCATAGGGATACTCTTTGCATTTTAGGATTCCATTTGATTTTGGGCATATCATCCTCGGATTAGGGCGATGATGGAATGTTTCTTGAGCCATCCCTTTGCCCGTCATGTCTCTTTGCTTATGTCATCATTTCTCATGGGCTTAGGGATTTTCCCTTCTTGGAGGCCATGATTTCTCACAGGACTTAAGGGTTCCCTCCTCTCCGAGATGACCATTTTCTACAGGGTCAGGGATTCATTTCTTTCCTTCTTCGGGTTCATCTTTTCACACGTTTCTCGGGATCCTTTTTGAGTTTTCAGGATTCTCTCGATTTTGATAACACTTTGTCGGGTCATGTTACGACGGAATTTTCTTGAGCCAACCTCTTACCTCCCTGTTTTAGAGTTTTCACAAGTTAAGGGATTCCCCCTTCTTAGAGTTGTTAGTCATATTTTGATTTACTTGCACCTCTTTTAGTGTTGTTTGTGTTGTTCATTTAGTAGTCTATGTTATAGACTATTAGTTTTTCCTCTAGTTTAGGAGTTTGTCTGTTAGAGTTGTTTCTTCTTTATTAGAGACTAGTACAGTCTTATTAGAGCTTTGCTTACTTGGAATTTTAGATCTTTTTCTCTGTTCTTGGGACACTTCTTTACGTGTTGTGGTTCGTCTCTTTGAGACGCTAGTTGCTTATTCGGGGTTTCCCCTTTTAGATTCAGGGCTTCGCCCTAGTTTGTGGTGTTACTTGCATGTTCCCTGTAAGAGTGAAATCATTTTAAGATCCAAAAGCTTTAAAATCATTTAAAAAATCCAAAAAAATATCAGAAATTCGAAATCCAAAAACATTGGAAAAGCTTTAAAATCTCAAAAACATTAGAAATTTAAAACATAAAAAAACATTTGAAAACATAAAAAACCTTAAAAAAATCTAAAGTGTTGAGTGTTTCTTTTAGAAGCGTAGTTTGAGAGTTCGTTTCGAACTACGTTGGCTTGATCCTCTTTCACGAGGTACGTAGTGCAGCTTGGGATCTTCATCCCAAGTCCAGCCAAACTTTGTAAATAAATGCTTTAACCCTTTTTCTTTAAAACCTTATTTTCAAAAGGATCTTCCTCTAGAGTTAGGAGTTTGTCTTAGATAGAGATTTTCAGAGTTAGGAGTTTGTCTTTTGTTGTGTGCTTGTTGTGTGTTTGTGTTAGAGTTAGGGGTCTGTCCTAGAGTTATAGGAGCGCCTCCGTCCGGTCAGTTGGCGATTCACATCGCCGACTGATGACTAGGTCTAAGATGCGTTAGTGATCCCATTGTTTTCCTTAGGACGCACAGCCTAGTTACACAACGTTCAAGAAGCTTTAATAATTAGTCTGGTCTTTTAGATCGAGTCTAAGATAGAGGTTTAGGTGTCTTAGGCATCCTAGCTTAGAATAGGCGCGAAGAACTACGTTGCCTTGATTCTCGTGGAGGCGGGGATACGTAGGCTTCTTTAGATGAACATCAGACCATCCGAGGACTCGGGCTAAATCGTTTAGAGTCTTAGGATTTGTTGTTCTATTATGTTGTGTGTTTTGCTATGTTCTCTTACTTTCTTGTACTAATCCTATACCTTTAGCTGTAGCTTGCATGTGTATGTCCACCATAACTTACACACCAGTTAGGCAAGTCACTCATAACCTAGCAATATTTAGGTGGCACCTCTTTAATTTATTTTTTTGTGTGCTTATTATTTATATTCTCAGGAAATGCATGCTTAGATAGACGACTCCTGAGGATTGTTCCCATTTCACATGATTTTTGCCCAAAACTCTTCGAGGTTAATAATAAATGGCATGAGAGATCAAGTGTTCGCACTCGGGCGAATTGGAGGTGCTCTTCAGACCTTCTCCATTTGTCATCAGGCACGGACCTTTTGTATCTCTGGTTATCCATTGCAAACAGAGCATTTGTTTTGGTTCCATAGCGCATCCATGGATGGCGACTCTGAGTTATTTCTAGATATATCTTGGTTTCGAGCCCTGGCTCCGGATCTGGATATATCTTTTTCTTTTTATATCGCCACTCATGCTATGCTGTGAGGGTGGCATCCGTTTCGAGAGTTCTTTGGCAGAGCTCTCCTTCACGTTGTGGAGATCCAGAGGGTGTTAGGGACCCGTTCCCTCGCTGTCCTCGGATCGGGGCCCACATAAGGGCAATGATAAGGATACTTGGAGCCTCCCTTGGTGTTTAGGAGACTTGCCTAGTTTGGTTGGCACCCTTATTTGTCCTCTCTTCTATATGAGACAGGCCATGTCTCATAAGCATCGGTTATCATTTTTCTTTTAGGAGACTAGCCTAGTCTCCCCAGCATTATTCTCCCCTTTTATAGAGCTACTAGTTATGAGTCTAGTCATTAGCTTTAGGAGTCTGTCCTTTAGTGTTAGGAGTCAGCCCTTTAGTTTCAGGAGTCTGTCATGTCTGTCCTGTCATCATAGGGGTTAGGATTCTGTCCAACCTCTCATCAAGTCATGTGATCTTATCAACTCCTGCAAGGTATAGGTTACTGTCCAACCCTTGCAGAGATGTAATTCCATCCAGCCCTCCCCGCAAAGCATAGATTCTGTCCAACCTTTGCGGGATATCTGGAATCTGTCCTACTCTTACGATGATAGGAATCTGTCCTCTAGAGTCAAAAACATAAAAAACACTTGAAAGCATCCAAAAATTCCAAAAATCTTGAGTCATTAGGAGAGTGGTTAGGAAATCTGTTCCGAACTACGTTAGCTTGATCCCTTTCCACAGGGTACGTAGTGCAGCTTGGGATCTTTATCCCAGGTCCAGCCAAACCTTTCAAAATAAATTTTTCAAACCTTCCAAAAATACAAAAATTCTTCAAAACCTTTTCAAAAAGATTTTCCCCTAGAGTTAGGACTCTGTCTTAGAAGTTTCGGGTGTCTTAGAGTTAGGAGTCTGTCGTGGTTATGTTGATGCTTTCTGTGTCTTGTCGTGTGAGTGTCCTTAGAGTTAGGTGGCCTCGAGTCATGGTCGGTTAGACACTTAGTCGAGCCGATGGCTAGACTAGGAAACACTTAGCTTGCCCATGGTTTTCCTTAGAACGCACAACCTAGTTACACATAGGATATAGGAATCACCTGCATTAGCTTAAGGCTAACCAACTTGCATTAGTTAGAGCATATAGGGAGTCCTAAAATCCACTGGAATTTAAATAATCACACAAGAAGCTTTAAAAACTAGTCGCATCTAGTTGATCGAGTCTAGGATAGCGGTCTTAGATGGTTAGGCATCATAGTTTAGAATAGGTCACCGAACTACGTTGACTCTGATTCTTTCCGAGGCCGGGATACGTAGAGCAGCCGGGATGGATGGCCATCTTGGTCTGAGTCAAGTATCACATTAGAGTCTCGGATTTATCATGTCGAGTCGTGTGTGGAGTCGGGTTGTGCCGTGTGTTTTGTTGTGTTTTCTTACTTTCCTGTACAAACCTTATACCTTTAGCTGTAGCATGCATGTGTTTGTACACCAGAAGTTAGACACCAAGTATGACACTCATAACCTAGCTATTCTTAGGTGACACTTCTCTGTGTGTGCTTATTATTCATCTCCAAGACATGCATGATTAGGTAGACGTCTTCTCGGAGATATATGTTCTCATTTCACATGACTTTCGCCCAAAATTCTTCAAAATCAATAAATAAATGGCATAAGAGACCAAGTGCTTGCATTTAGGTAGACGAGGTGCTCTTCGGACCTTCCAAATTTGTAATTAGGCACGAACCTTCTTTTATATCTCTGGTTATCCATTGCAACAGAGCATAGTATGGGATCCAGGGCCCACTTCCTTGGATGGAGACTCTTCTTTGTTTAAGGTACGTCTCGAATCTAGGCTAGTCCCCGAATCGAGAGGTATCTCACTTTGCATCACCCCTCATGCTGTGAGAGGCATATTTTTTAAGAGTTCCTTAGTAGAGCTCTCCTTCACGTGGATGATCTAGAGACTTTCTGGGGGCTCGTCCCCCGCCTCTCTCGGATCGGGGTCCACAAGCTGGCGACTCTGCTGGGGATATCTTTCGAGATATTGCCTAACTTTATTAAAATGCCATTTTTACTAATTTTGAAGAAATTTAACCCAAAATCATTATAAATGGGAATTTAATCGCTTAGAAATTCAGGGGCACCAAATAGGTGCGTAAAACAAGGGATTCACACACTGTACTGCATGCATTATCATATTCGTTAGTTCTTTCATTGTTTTCTTTATTTCTTTCATTATTTTTCATTATTGGCTCTATGGGATAGATACAGTACGTGCCAGATGGGATGTCATTACCCTGATGGGACTGTTGTATCTATTTCCAAGTTATGTGCCGGTGCTGCAGCCGTAAACACTAGGCATACTTGTGTTTACAGCAGCCGATGAGCAATGAAGCATACTATGTATAACACTCGACGTACTTGTGTTATACATCTAAACTATGGATATACGAATAGTGCCCGATCAATTGAGTCCGGAACCCTACTTTCATTTTACATATATTATGTATATAAATATATTTGCTGACTTAGTAAAACCCAAGTAGGAGATGCATGTGTTTATATATATATATATATATATATATATCATTCGTATAGGGACGAACATATGTGTTGCTTACACATGTGAAGCCTAGAGTTAGGATCCTTGTCCTATCTATAGACTAGGATAGCTCATCTTATATGGCTACAACGCGGTCCTAGTACACTCACATGTCTGTCATGAGTCAAGACCTCCTTGACTCCGCTAGATTAGACTAGGGCTGGTGCCCCTGATTAGGATATATGTATATATATATATATATATATATATATATATATTGATTATTAGATTAGGGCCTTCTTATTTAGTGGATATTCCCTATCTAATCCAATCAATTATATCATTTCATCTTTCAGATTTAGACCTGGTCAGTGGATTTCACTTGTCACCTTTATGGCCATAGTCTATCCTTTGACCGACTCATACTTTGTATCATTGATCTATATCCTACATATTTAGATTAGGGCCTATTTCTTAGTTAGGTTTTCCTTCTTAATCTAATCAATTCTTTCTATTTATCTATTCTGTGGATAATCATTAGATTATTGGCTCTTTATCCATAATCTATCCTGTGATCTATTGTTCATAAAATTGATCCATGTTTTCCATCGTGGATTTACATTATTAGATTAGGGTTTACTTCTTAGTTAGGTTTTCCTTCCTATTCTAATCAATTATCCTTATCGATTCATCTTTTGGAATATGATTAGATCGATGACTTTTCATCACCATTCTTATTGCCATGATCTATCCTTCGGTCTTTTTGTCACAAATCCGACTCATGGCCAAGCGTCGTCATTCATGGTCAGTCCTTCATTTGATTACATCTCTTCGATGACCATATTCCTTCTATCGATTATATGCTTATCTTGCATCTTGCCATCATCGTTTAGGTACAAATATCCTTGCCGAGGGCCGTATACTATAGAGATTATTCATATACTCTTGAGATGACTTGTGGGGATCTCTTTATATAGCTGTCATGCTGCCGGATTTTACCCAACACATTTTCAGTGTGATTGCTTTCCCTTAGCGATATTGATAAATCATGTGTTTATCTTATCATGACCCTTCTTACAATTGTTATGTTGTTGGTTCTTACCCAAGGGAGAGATGTGTTCGTACTATCTCTTGTTTCAACTTGTGTATAACATTCAACGAGATTGCCTCACACTAAAGTTAGTGTTTGTCATTTTCATGACAGGAGTCAGACGTAATTGACCTCACCCATCTGCTGCACCGGTTTCCTTTCATTTTACTCAGATCAAATGGCTGTACCTATGGACATCCTAGCGGGAGTGGTAGAAGTTCTAAAGGAAGTATATAGAGAAATGTCAAGTGTGAAGGAGGAGGTGGCCCTTCTGAAAACAAAAGATGATGGAAAATCCGTGATCTCTGAAGTGATAGAATTTTCAAGGACAGTGTCTAGAGAAATGTCCAGTGTGAAGGAGGAGGTGGCCCTTCTGAAAACAAAAGATGATGGAAAATTCGTGATTTCTGAGGACTCTGTAGTCCAAAATCATCCTCATGTGACCCTTGATCCTATCAAAGCCATGATAGCATATATTGGGGATTCTGAAGAAGAACAACTTACTGAAGAGAAGTGTTTTACACTTCCCACTGTCGTAGGAAAGGAGAAAGAATTTGCTGACGAGGTTGAGAAGCTATATCCTATGATCCCTATTCCTGTCTCAGTCACGGTATCACATATTGATAATTCCAAGGGCAAACAATATGTCGAAGAGAAGTGTCTCTCATCTCCCATTTCAGTAGGAAAGGTGAAAGAACGTGTTAAAGAGATTGGGAAGTTGAACCTTGATCACCAAAGTGTAAGGAATCCAAAGAACGAAATCAAACCAGTTGCGAATTCTAGAAAGATCAGTGGTATTGAGTCGTCCCATCAAGCACCTCAACCTGTCATGCATAAGTCTGGTCAAGGCTATGAGAAACGAGCACAGAAGCCTCAAAAGAAGTTCACTCCATTACCGAAACCTCCAGTGGTCATTCTTCGAAAACTTGTTAAGGATGGACAATTGAAACTCATGGCTCAGAAGCCACCTCCTAAGGTTCTTCCAAGGTTCTACAACAAGGATGCATACTGTGAATATCACCAAGGCCTTGGTCACATCACCAATCGTTATCGCTCCCTCAGATTTGCAATCCAGGACCTCATAGATAGGGATCGTCCCATTTGGCCCAGGTTTAATGCTACTCAGAATCCTTCACCTAGACATGTTGCAATTCTTTCAACTGCTACTAAAGCTAACTTGACGGTTGAGTCTTTTGAAGATCCCTCCATCATCATTCATCCCACATTTGAACTAGGAGGTACTTTGGCTGCGAACTTGGGAATATCAGAACTTAAATGTCAAGAGGAGATTACATGCCAGGGAAAATTGTTACCAATGCCAGTTATTGAAGATCAGTTCAAGCCAGGTCATCCAAACTTAGTGGGATTGCCCTTTCCAAGATTCTTACTTCGGGATCGAACTCAGTCGCTACCATCATCATGGAGGAAGGAGTGTTACCCATAACCTTTCAATACCAGTTCATTTACCATTGAAGAAGTGTCTTGTGTTTTAAGTTTGTCTTTCACTAAGTGTACACCAACTTTCTTCTCTCAAAGTTGGTAAGTCTTATTGTGTCAATGTCAAAAAAAAAATGTGTGTCATGTTTGTCAGTCGTGTTCATTCAGAGTCTGTTGTTTCCGTCCTTTGTCATGTCCAATGTAGAGCCCATTGAGGTGCGTCGAAAAAGAGAGAGAGTGTTACCATTGTACATACAGTTTTTAATTCAATAAAGTTGTTGATTTCATATCTTTGATATTCTATGATTCACTCTTAGATCTAATGTTTAAAATAACTAAAGACACCCTCCTCGGATAAGGATGCAGACGAAATTCCCCTCGAGATCTGAAAGATGATCAAATGAGAGGAAGAGCGTCGAGCATAGCCACTTAAAGAAGAAATCAAAGCTGTTGATAATGGTATCGAAATCCGAAACTCGGAAAAGATGGATTGGCAAAATTTTATCTCCCGAGGAGCGCGAGGAATTGATAAACCTGTTTAGAGGGGGTTTGAGGTAGTCTTGCTTGATCCTATAAGGATAAACCAGGGGAATGCCCTGTTGTGATGAAAAGCAAGGCTCCATCGGCTTTAGACACTTAGTCAAAAAGCAAAATTCTATAGAGATATGAACATCAAGCATCCAGTGGAGTTGATGAGATACTGAGAGAAGACTTTCATAAAAGGAAGTCATAGACTTGATCCCCAAGAAGAGCATTTGGGTTGTACATCTTGGTGGGATTTCAAGTCATTGTATTCAGAGAGTAGGGACATTTCTTATGTCCAAAGAAAGAGAATATTCAAAAGAAAGAAGGCATGAGAAAAAGACAAAAAGGAGAAGGGAATGTGTCCCTAAGACAACTCCTTTAGAATATCAAAGCCCAGATGATGGAGTCTGTGAGACAGATTGTATACGAGAATCGTCTTCAGCATTTGGAGACTCATGAGAGTTGTGGAATCTGGAAGATGGATTCAAGATCTCCGAGATGAAGAGTGGAGCATTGTGGTTGAAGTCTTGCCCAAGAATACCGCCAGACTCATCGACAAAAATATTCAAAGCTGTTGAACCTTATTCCTCAAGAGCTTGCACATCAAAACAGCAGGAGACCATCCTTGGACGTTTGAGCCCTTATAGCCAAGATCCTAACGTCTAAAAATCTGTTTGTAAACCTTTGAGTCGGAAAGTAAAACGAAACAATTCTTTCAACCACATTATAAACGAGGGGCATTTTATGTACCCGAACTACGCGGATCTGATCCCCACCTCTTCAGGGGTACGTAGGCAACCTGATCAACTCAGGTTCGGTCAATCTTTGGGATAAAAGCAAAATTATTCCCTTACAATTCTGTGAAGCTGAAAAGCTAAACCATTCTTTGACAAAACCTAATAAGCGAACTACGCGGACCTGATCCTCCATTTTTGGGGTACGTAGGAAGTCTGGCTAGACCAGATTCGGTCCAAATCGTTTGAACCAAAGAAACATCCTACCCCTTTGAACCTAAGCCCACCTAGAAAGTCCTTCTGGTGAAACAAGCAAAGGTTCAAGACAATTGAAAACAAAAACAGAAAGAAAAGAAAAGAACGAAAGTCTGAAGGCCTACTAGGTTGAAAACTCGAAAGGGCGGCCTAGATAAAGTCACGTACTTGCTAAGTCGATAACCAAAGGAGCTGGCTTATGCAAAATTAGGGTAGCGGTCTACTGGATTGAAAACTTGACAAGGCAATCCAGTCAGGGGCGAAGACTTCCAAAAAAGTGAGCTGATAAGATATGGAAGGAATTCCTCGATTATGTAGAACTCTAAAATTTGAGTAGTATTAGAATTCCAGGCAAAAGCTGAAGCAAATGGTTTGCTAGACCAGAAACCTGGAATGCAATAATCATGAGTTCCCACCAGAGGAGATTTGAAGAGATGGAGAAACAATCACTACACGGGGCAGGATCTTAGAATCCGAGTGGTGTCAGTGAAACTTACTTTGACACTTTTCTAAACTAGGGGCATTGAAACTGAGCAATCCAAAGGGGGTAGTAACCATGACAGAAATCCTGATGGAGGAAATTACAGCTTCTTGACATGGTTTTCGAGATTACTCTGAGAGCGGCTAGCCTTACCATAAAAAAATAATAAAACATCAGGTCTTAAAGTGAATCAAAAGTGAGACGAGTCCCTCGAATAATGTACGTCTTCTTTGATAGAGTCATTGAAAGTCTGTTCCTCATTCATATTCGTTTTCCTTCAAGATCCAAGTCGTTTGGCACTAGAAGAATGGGTTTATACCTTCTGAAGTAAAAACAAAAAGTGAATAGACCCTGGTTTAGGTATCAGAGAAAGGCAAGAAAGAACCCATGCAAACCCAAAATTTCCTACCTACCTTGTTCTACTTTCCTTAGGACTTGTCATGTAAGTACAATATACTAGGGGCATCTTTTATGACTTGCGTCATAAATGATATCAAACACACAAAGGCAATCGGTGCCAATATTTACAACAAGTTGTGATAAGAGATATGCGAGCACATCTCAATTCAAATCCCTAAACTCCTCATATGAGTCCACTCTTCAAAAGAGTTAATTTTTAAAGAACATCAATTTCCCTAGCGGAGTCTAGAATTTGATCCCACAATTTCCAAACCTCAGTAGAATGCTTTTCACCGGTTCAAGAAGGGTCAATACTCTGAGAACCTTGTCAAGTCACCTGAGTTTGATCCTCAGCAAGGAACTCGTACTCCCAATTTCCTTGGCAAGAGGCAATCAGTCTAAAAAAATAAATCATTCAAAATTAATCAATTCTCAGCAATACCCGTTGGTTCCCAAGGCTCTTCGTGGTCTACTATTCAGGTATACCATGGACCATTGCTTCCTGAGTGGCTCTTCGTGATCTGTTTTCTACGCTGTATCATGGACCCACTATCCTTGCCCTTTCTTGGCTCTTCTTAGTTTACCGGTCAGGTATACTATGGACCCTTGCTTCCTGAGTGGCTCTTCGTGATCTGTCTTCTACACTGTATCATGGACCCGCTATCCTTGTCCTTTCTTGGCTCTTCATGGTTTACCGGTCAGGTATGGCATGAACCCTTGCTTCCTTTGTGGCTCTTCGTGATATGTCCTTTCAGATATATCATGGACCCACTATTCATAGTCATTCCATTCATATCTTTTACGTGTCATCGATTCCTGCTTGCGAGGCTCTTCGTGGCTTATTGCCGTGGACCCTTGATTCCCAGTTTTCTAACCTACCAACCACCCCATATCTTTCTAGTGAGGCTCTTCGTGGCTTATTATCATAGACCCTCGATTTATGTTTGAGGGGCTCTTCGTGGCTTATTATCATGGACCCTCGATTTCTGTTTGCGGGGCTCTTCGTGGTTTATTATCATGGACCCTCGATTTCTGTTTACGGGGCTCTTCGTGGTTTATTACCATGGACCCTCGACTCCTGTTAGCTTGGCTCTTCACGGTTTATCACTGTGGACCCTTGAATATTTCTTGGCTCTTCATAGCTTATAGCTATGGACCCTCGATTTCCGTCTTCCTAAGAGAAAAAAAAACAACAATATCTTTCTCGTGAGGCTCTTCGTGGCTTATAGCTATAGACCCTCGATTCCTGCTTGCTTGGCTCTTCGCGATTTCTCACCATGGACCCTCGTTCTTTGCAAGGCTCTTCATAGCTTATCGTCATGGACCCTTGATCAAAATTTCCATTCAACTGTTGTTCTTTCTTATATAATTTGGTGAAATGCTGGACCGCAGCTCTATCTAGTTATTTTGTTGTTAGTAATGAAAAGTCAAGTCATGATCCGTCGTTCCACAGTGTACCGCCACCCAAGTGCGGAGTCAGGAATACCTGTATGACCGATGTGTTACTCGAGTTATATGTCTGATGGGAGGCTATCTCACCAATATGTTTTGAATGCTGACTTATGTGTCCAGCGTTTCACCAAATTACCCAAAAGCCATGTTGAATGTTGCAATTTTAAAACCAAATTCTCCTTGATAGCGTTCGCCCCGAGCGTAGAAAGAACCGAAGTCTCTCTCAGAGAATCTCTAAGAGCACCAAGCAAACAACCAAAATCCTTTCCATTCAAGACCCCTGAGGCATCCCTTCCTTTCAAGACCCCTGAGGCATCACTTCCTTCCAACAATTCGATCTTCTCAAAATCATTTTCTTTATTCCTTTCTTCAATCTTGGGCCAGTCAAAATGTGTTGTCTGTTCAGCTTTGACATTCGCGCGACAAGCACGCTCTGCCAAAGAGGGGCATCTATAGAGACCCCATTTTGACCAGGCCCTAAACCCTCCATGTTTGTGTTAAACCTCTTCAAATCAGTGTTTTGGCATCCTAAACTTCACCCTAGGCTAGGTTAGGGTCCCACCAAGGTCCCTGCAAAATTTCGTCAAAATCCGAGGGCGTTTACCCAGTGAACGAGCTGAGACGGTATCATAGTGCAAATGCAAAAGGGGGTGAGTTTATCCTGAGAGGGGGGGAGGGGGGGCGAATTTATCCTGGAATGCTGCGATCCAAATCTAAACAAGACACGATCCATCCGCCCGCCCATCACTTTTCGCGCAACCGCGCGCCTTATAAAAATGAAGTGTTAATATCAATTTCCTTAAATGCCTATAAATACCCATTTAAGCCTAATTTTTTTTTAAAAATTAGGATTTTACTAACCTAATTAGAGAGAGCCGAGAGAGAGTTTTCCCCCAATTTAAAGCCCTAACTCCCATTTTCTCTTTTCCGATCACATTCCGGTGAGATTCTGGCAAGATTGCTGGCTATTCTTCCTTCTTCTTTGATTCATTTCTTGTGATTCTCCTTTTATTGTTACAGATTTTCAGTTTTAAAGCTTTAGATCTAAATCATTTTTGGTTTTTCTTACTTTTAAACCCTAATTCCATCCACCGATTATCTTCTCCAGTCAAATACTGGTTAATTTTCCAGCCGGTATCACTATTACTTCCGCTCGATTCCTTTTTCTTCTAGTCCTAGCTTTTACTTCTGTCATCACCTCCTTCCATTTGATTCAAATCTTATTTTTGCATTCAACCTTCAGCAAACCCTATTTTGATCTTAAACCCAGTGGATCTCCATTTATAGGAAAAAATCTGAGATTTAAACTTACTTCAGAGATTCTTGTAAGATCCATACAACTTAACTTCAAATCTGTTGATTTTTATAATTTTCACAAAGATCCGACTGCTTTGAGCATATGAGCCCTAGATCCGGCCATTTGCCATTAAAGCCTGACCATTAACTTCGGAAACTTCTGACCGGCATTGCTAAAAAAGAGGTAACTTTCTCATTTCTACTTCTTGTTCATGTTTGCATATTTGAAGCTTGCAGGGATTCGTTGTGACTATTGTTGCTTTATTAAATTGCTTTTTCTAAGTGTTGTTACATGTTTTGCTTCACTCATGAGGATTTATTCATAATTTAGCTTCCTTTATTCATTTCCAGAAGCAATTTTTAGCTGGTAGTTGAATAGTTCCTTTGGATTTTTGTCTTACAATGTCTCAATGAAATGGGTAGAAAATATTTTAAGTCTCATGATATGGTTTTAGATTTTATTAACCTGAGAGTTATAAAATAAGATTTTTATTAGTTTTTTGTATATCCCAGAATCTCATGATTAGAAGATAAGGAATAATATTTAAGGGATTACAGGCTCTGCATGTCTCTTTGAATTAGTAGTTGCACATGCTCAACTCATGAATATTTAGTAACTCTGCTTATTCTTTTTCACTTTGGTGTTCATAGCCTTCATCTCATTTTGATATGCACAGCCCTCTCACATCCTTGGAATTTGCAGCCTTCATCCCTTTTGATATTGACAACCCTCTTTAGCCCTGTTTTGGCAGCCCCTACCTCTTTCACAAAGTTAATATTAGCAGCCCCCATCTCTTCACATTTTTTATATCAACAACCCTCAAGCCCTTGTCATATCAACAATCCTTACACCTTTGATGCTAGAAACCTTCACACCCACGATGTTAGCAGCCCTCACATATCTATAATCATTGCATCCCTCTCACCTTTTGTTATTTCCACCTTTCTCTCTATCACTCTCTTTCAACATCTTTTGCCGGTCTTGAAAGAAAAAGGGGCCTCTCTTACTCATTCTCTTTCTCGGATGGATGATCCCAAATTAGTTGTGTTGAATAATGTAGTATGGGTTGGACTTATTAGGGCATTGGGCTTGTCTAAACAAAGTAAAGAGTGTTGGAGATCATGTCTGTTGGTTGTGCAATAAATTAGAATGTAGTCAATATTAGTTGTTTCAAACATAAGATTTTTGTTGGAAAGTGATCTTTAACAAGTTTTGAAATGGCAGGGTTCATTTTACTTCAGTTATATCATGGACATAAAAGCATAGCTAGTCCTCTTTATCTCATTTCATGTTTTGGGCTTATAGGTCTGCACTTTCATTTTATAAAGTTGTGGCTGTTTTTTTTTTCATTACATTTATTAGTTGATTAATGTAATTTCTGCGTGTTTGAATTACTTCAAGTCATAATATCACTATAGTTATGCATTTCCATGTTCCCTTTTGAATTCCTATACCAAGATCCTTGCTATTTTATCCAAATTCTACAAGTTCTAAAGCTTTTTGATGCTTGTGACTCAGTTTGACTCGTCCTTAATGTTTTTTAATGTCATTGTATGTTCTTAATGTGATTGCTTCGTGCAATCACAAGATGAGTGTTTTACTACCATAGCTATTGAACCTTCGCTATCAAATCTTCTTAGTTTCCATCATCTCTTCAGCTTGCTACCTTGATTTTATTCGACTTCGCATTCATCAATTCCTCCTCGATTTTGAGAGCTTACAAATAAAAATGTTAAGGTTCTAAAAAATTTAGAGGAAAGAGTTTTGGTTTGGATTTATTGAAACGGAATTTTAAGTAGAAGAAGATTGCATTTTTTGAATAGTTCAAGTGTTAAAAGGTTGGATTTCAATCAGTACAAATTCATAAAATTTGGTTGTGGATTAGAAAAGAGGTTCCATTTTCAAAACAGACTATGCCTGCTATGGTTGATGTTGTAGATAACATTGTATTAGTTGTTATTCCTTAACATACTCCTAGTGCAACTGGTGGAAATACTTAAGTTATGATCAAAGCAGATTTAAAAACATCATTTGTTCAATGCTACTGTGATCGTTGTCCAATTGTTCCTATACTCATGCCATTAGCATTGAAATGTTTGCCCAAATTGTCATACCTGTTCAAAAATTGATGATATAAAACAATAGTGGAATAATTTGAATTGCAAGAAGTTATTGGAAATTATATTTCGAAGTAGCAGGGAGCCATCATTGCAACCTGTCGCTTACCATGTTCTTCAGGCTGAATTCCGGAAGAGGAAGATTTACTATCATGTGAGAGATATCGTGCATCTTCTTGTGGACATGAGTTTATCCCCGGTGGTTGCTTCTAAGTTAGGAGTTGATAGGGCAGCAAACAAGAGAGTAGAATCCTTGCTTTGATCAATACCAATTTCTCCAATAACACCCCTCTTCTGTCCAATGCCAAAAACTTTTTAAGTGCAAGGGTGATGAAGGCGTTAGCCCAAGCCCATCATTAGGGGACTTGCTCAGTCCAAGTAGCTCTCCCCTCTTTTTGTTATAAGACTAACCTAGTCTTTTAGACAAGAACCTTGAATATTAGAAGCCCATTCATTGCAAGGGCAATGAAAGAGTCCTCTAGAGCTCACCCTTTAAGAGACAAGCTCATGTAGAAAAGAGTTATACCCTTTTGGAGACAGGCTTTGTCTCATTAACAAGTCACACCCTTTAGAGACAGGCTTTGTCTCATTAGTGAGTCACCCATAGGAGACTATTCAAGTCTCAACTAGAACACTCCTCTTAGATGAAGACCGACTTGGTCTATTAGTTGCCATGATCCTACTTATCATTGTAAGGGCAATGATAAGGATACTTGGAGCCGCCCCTCGGTGGTTAGGAGACTTGCCTAGTTTCGTTGGCACCCTTATTTGTCCTCTCTTCTATAGGAGACATGCCATGTCTCATAAGCATCGGTTATCATTTCTCTTTTAGGAGACTAGCCTAGTCTCCCCAGCATTATTCTCCCCTTTTATAGAGCTACTAGTTATGAGTCTAGTCACTAGCTTTAGGAGTCTGTCCTTTAGTGTTAGGAGTCAGTCCTTCAGTTTCAGGAGTCTGTCCTGTCATCATAGGGGTTAGGATTCTTTTCAACCTCTCATCAAGTCATGTGATCTTATCCACTGCTGCAAGGTATAGGATACTGTCCAACCCTTGCAAAGATGTAATTCCATCCAGCCTTCCCCCCAAAGCATAGGATTCTGTCCAACCTTTGCGGGATATTTGGAATCTGGCCTACTCTTATGATGATAGGAATCTGTCATCTTGAGTCAAAAACATAAAAAACACTTGAAAACATCCAAAAATTCCAAAAATTTTGAGTCATTAGGAGAGTGGTTAGGAAATCTGTTCCGAACTACGTTGGCTTGATTCTTTTCCACATGGTACGTAGTGCAGCTTGTGATCTTTATCCCAGGTCTAGCCAAACCTTTCAAATGAAAATTTTCAAACCTTCCAAAAATACAAAAATTCTTCAAAACCTTTTCAAAAAGATCGTCCCCTAGAGTTAGGACTCTGTCTTAGAAGTTTGGGGTGTCTTAGAGTTAGGAGTCTATCGTGGTTATGTGGATGCTTTGTGTGTCTTGTCGTGTGAGTGTCCCTAGAGTTAGGACGCCTCGAGTCGTGGTCGCTTAGACACTTAGTCGAGCTGATGGCTAGACTAGGAAACACTTAGCTTGCCCATGGTTTTCCTTAGGACGCACAACCTAGTTACACATAGGATATAAGAATCACCTGCATTAGCTTAAGGCTAACCAACTTGCATTAGTTAGGGCATATAGGGAGTCCTAAAATCTACAATCCACTGGAATTTAAATAATCACACAAGAAGCTTTAAAAACTAGTCGCGTCTAGTTGATCGAGTCTAGGATAGCGGTCTTAGATGGTTAGGCATCGTAGTTTAGAATAGGTCATCGAACTACATTGACTCTGATTCTTCCGGAGGCCGGGATACGTTGAGCAACCGGGATGGATAGTCATCTTGGTCCGAGTCAAGTATCACATTAGAGTCTAGGATTTTGTCATGTCGAGTCGTGTGTGGAGTCGAATTGTGCCGTGTGCTTTGTTGTGTTTTCTTACTTTCCTGTACAGACCTTATACATTTTGCTGTAGCATGCATGCGTTTGCACACCAGAACTTAGACACCAATTAGGTATGACACTCATAACCTTGCTATTCTTAGGTGACACTTCTCTCATTTATTTTGTGTGTGCTTATTATTCATCTCCGAGACATGCATGATTAAGTAGACGTCTTCTCGGAGATATATGTTCCCATTTCACATGACTTTCGTCCAAAACTCTTCAAAATCAATAAATAAATGGCATAAGAGACCAAGTGCTTACACTTGGGCGGATGAGGTGCTCTTCGGACCTTCCAAATCGTAACCAGGCACGGACCTTCTTTTATATCTCTGGTTATCCATTTCAACAGAGCATAGTATGGGATCCAGGGCCCACTTCCTTGGATGGCTACTCTTCTTTGTTTAAGGTACGTCTCGAATCTGGGCTAGTCCCCGAATCGAGAGGTATCTCACTTTGCATTGCCACTCATGCTGTGAGAGGCATTTTTTTCGAGAGTTCCTTGGGAGAGCTCTCCTTCACGTGGATGATCTAGAGACTTTCTGGGGGCTCGTCCCCCGCCTCTCTCGGAATGGGGTCCACACTGTACATGCTAAATCTGATGAACAAAGTGAGGAGTAGAGGGTGACATTTAACTTAGATGACGATGATGAGATTAACCCTGTAGTATGTGAAAAACACACCTCCACCTTGACTAATTCATTTGAAAATCTTAGTATTGAAGGTGAATCAATTCAAGAGAGAGTGAATGAGGAAGAGGATCCAAAAGGCAAAAGAATTATTGCAAGTCACCCCTCTACTCAAATTATTGGTGAAGTTTCACAAGGAGTTAAGACTATGTCTCATTTTAGAACTGTTTGTGGTCACTTAGTATTCATCTCACAAATTGAACCTAAGTCTATTGTTGAAGCAGAGAAGGATGAGTTTTGGATGATTACCATGCAAGAAGAGTTAAATCAATTTGAAATAAATAGAGTATGACAATTGGTTCTTAGGCCAAAAGATCATCTTGTGATTGGAACTAGATGGGTTTATATAAATAAACTGGATGAAAATGGTGATATCTAAAGAAATAAAGCCCGTTTAGTCGCCCAAGGTTACAACCAAGAAGAAGGGATTGATTATGATGAGACTTTTGCCCCTGTAGCCCGGTTGGAGTTCATTAGAATGCTTCTTGCATATGCATGTTATAGAGGTTTCAAGTTGTATCAAATGGATGTCAAGAGTGCATTTCTAAATGGATATATTATGGAGGAGGTATATGTTGAGCAACCTCTTGGATTTGAAGACTTCAAGCACCCGGATCATGTCTTTAGATTGGACAAAGCCCTATATGGATTGAAGCAAGCTCCTAGAGCTTGGTATGAAAGGCTTAGTTCATTTCTATTAGGCAAAGGATTTGAAATGGAAAAAGTCTATAAGACTTTATTTATCAAAAGAAATGGTGAAGACATACTCATAGTCCAAATCTATGTAGAAGACACCATCTTTGGGTCAACTAATGTAAGTATGTGTATAGAATTCTTCAAATGCATGCAAAATGAGTTTGAAATGAGCATGATGGGAGAACTTAAATATTTTCTTGGTCTACAAATTCTCCAATTGGCAAATGGAATCTTCATAAACCAAGAAAAATATATAAAGGAACTGCTAAAGAAATTTGGAATGGAAAGCTCTGCTCCAAAGTCCACTCATATGAACACATCTTCAAAATTAGAAGTAGATGTTATTGGACCAAAGGTTGATCAAGAAAAGTATAGGGGAATAATAGGGAGTCTGACTGCTAGCAGACCGGATATCATATTTAGTGTTTGCCTATGTGCTAGATTTCAGTAAGATCCAAGGGAATCCCATTTGCTATCGGTAAAAAAGATATTCAAATATTTGAGAGGGACTCCTGGTCTAGGTCTATGGTATGAATGGTCAAACTCTTTCGACCTAGTTGGATACTCTGATGCTGACTTTGCCGGATGTAGGATTGATAGGAAGAGTACTAGTGGCACTTGTCAGTTTCTAGGGAGATCCTTGGTGTCTTGGTTTAGCAAGAAACAGAACTTTGTTGCTCTGTCTACCACAGAAGCAGAGAATATTGCTGCTGGAGCCTGTTGTGCACAAGTTTTATGGATGAAGAACACCCTAGAAGACTATGATTCGAATTTCAAATGTGTTCTAATCCACTGTGACAACACTAGTGCAATCAATCTAACCAAGAACCCAATTCAGCCTTCCCGAACTAAGCATAATGATATAAGACATCACTTTTTGAGAGATCATTCCCAAAAGGAGGATATCATTATCTCTTATATCAATACAAATGATAAACTTGCAGATATTTTCACTAAACCACTAAGCGAAGAAAGATTTTGTGATCTTAGAAGTGGTATAAATATGTGGACACTTGATCAAATGAAAGAATTTGAATGACATGGTGCTTATATGATTATCTATATCCACTATATGTACTTGATTGTGTGTTTGCTATTGGATGCATGACTAGATGTCAAAGGCAAATATCTACATCTAGTTCATGAACATTCCTATTTGGATGCTATTTTGATATATGCATAGGCATATCCATAGTTAGATAGGAGGAGTTAAAAGTGAACTCATAGCATAAAAAAAAGGGGAATCTTGTGCAGTATATGGAGAATCTCTCTCTCAATATTTTTGATGTAACAAAAGGGGGAGAAATAGGACATCTTGATTATGATTAGTATTTTTATTACTATGCATTTATTTGATTATTTGGATCATGAACCATATTTGCAATTCCTCGAGGCTTGAATTGACTACCTATGCTTATCTTATGCATTAATAGATATACATGCAAGTATAGTACAAACATGATTAAATCATCATTTATGATAAGCATATAATGAGGGGGAGGCATGAATTTACATATGTAACATATTTAGGGGGAGCCTCCACCCCATAATCAATTTGAGTTTGTTATCATCAAAAAGGGGGAGAATGTAAGCCCAAGGGTGCAACCCACCCATATTTTGATGATCAACAAACCCAAATTGATGGTAGATTACTAATCGTTGCTCTAGTGTTGTTGTCAAGACAGGAATCATTGAAGTCATCACTAGAAGCAAAGAGAAGAAGGGCTCAACTTGGAGCTAGTCAAGCCTTGGTAGTTATCCTATAAACATTGAAGACTCAAGGAAACCACATGCACAAAAGCAAGATAGATGACTCTTCTAAGTGAATATCTCATGCAAGTGCCCGAAAGACAAAGACTAAAGAGAACACTAGAAGACTCAAGGTTCAAGTAGTATGTAATAGAGTCCTCTTGACATGGAGTCATTTGCATTGATTTGTGTTTTCAAAACTCCTCAAAATGCTCTTCGACAAACTTATAAAGATGTTTTAAAACATAGGACAAAAGCCTAAAAGACCTTAGCCCAAGACCCTAAGTTTTTAAATGTAAAACTAAATTTCAAAGCAGGGCCGGTCAACCGGGGTCCCACGGTCGACCGCAGGATGGTACCTGAAATTCTAAGACCTCTAGAAATTAAGCGGACCGGTCGACCGGGGCAATCCGGTCGACCGCGGATCGATTTTTTGGAAATCCTGAAAACATCTAGGAAGGTCTTGGCAGACGACCATCATGGGCCGGTCGACCGCGGAATGTTTTTGAACAAATTTTTTTATCGGCCACGTAGCCCTCGGCGGGCGACCGCGGTCAACCGCGGCGGTTTAAATTTTGAAAATAAAAAAAGAGCGCCCGATAAGGGCGGGTGACTGTGGTGGCTCGGTCGACCGCCCCGGTCTGGCAAAGGAGCCGTTGGGGCCTGCGCAGGTTACATTTTCTTGACGCAGTATTTACAGTATTGCCCCCAAACGGTCATAAAAACACTTGGGCGATTTAAACCTCATTCAAGACCTTCTAAAGCACCTTTTGAACATTGATCTTGCAAACCCTAAAGCTTTCTCTTTTGAAAACAAAACGTTTCTTCTTCCTCCTCTTGAAAGCATTTAATCTTGCATTTACTCCTAGTCAAGTGGACTCCATAGAACTTTGATTTGCAATCATTTGGAGTTGTTGTGAGCTTGAGAGATTTGTATTTGCCTATTTAGAGGCTTGTGAGCTTTATCTTTTCTTTTCTTTCTTGTATTTGCAAAGAGGAGTTATACCTTTTGAGGCGGTGAGCAAAGAGGGTTGATTCCTTGGAGGCGGTATTTGCAAAGAGGGTTTGTTCCCTTGGAGGCGGATTTAGCTATAAAGGCCCGGAGATTCGGCGTGCGGAATCTCAATATAGTGAAGGAAAATTCCAAGGAAAAGACCAAGTACCTGGGTAGTGGAGTAAGTCCGTTTGTGACCGAACCACTATAAAAATCTTCGTGTAGTCTCTTTATTCTTCTCCTCCTCTTTTTGGTGTTTGGTAATTTCTTTCCTTATCTTAAAATTTTATTTTGAACAAGGGTTAGCATAATCTAGGTTTAAATCTCACACTCCTTGTAGTTTATTAGAAGAAATTTTTAAACAACCCAATTCACCCCTCTCTTGGGTTGCCCTTTGGGATTTCAGTAATTTTCATAGAATTTTCAAATAATTCAAAAAATCCTTTCCATTTGTCTTCTCCTATATAGTATACTAGTACAAAACCCCGTGCGATGAACGGGCTGACAAAGAACTTTACGGACCACATCATAGGTTGATCGAAACCGTCTGTGTCATGGAACACAACATAAATAGGTTGTGCCCCAAAAATCATTTCCATAGCCTGATCCTAGCCCTCCAATCTATAGAGGTTTCCATAATATGTTGTTCCTCTTAAATCAGACGGTTAAGATCACCCTATAGATTTTTTATTAAAAAAACATAAAGGAGGGGATATGATTGAAATTATGTGGCTTTAATGGGTGCCTTTGTTAAAAAGCATAAAGGAAGGGGTAGGATTGAAAATATGTGGGTTGAATGGAAGTAAAAAAAGTGATGTGTAATTCTATTAGAATTTTGGGAGAAATTCAAATAATTCTCTCCTTTTCTCTTCTGCTATATAGTATACTAGTCATACCCGATGTGCGATGCACGACACGGCAAAAAAAAAGGACTATGATACCAAAAAAAAAATTAGTTAAAAATATGTAGAAACAATAACCAAAAAAGTATACATAACCACGTACCAAGTAATGAAAAAAATGCAAAAGAAAGTGTTTTCTAATTAGTTTTTGTGTAAAAAAAAAAAGATGCACAACACGGCGAAAAAAAAGTATATGATACCAAAATTTTCTAATTAATTTTTGTGTAAAAAAATAAAAAAATGCACGACACGGCCAAAAAGAGGTATATGATAAAAAAACGTTAGTTAAAAAATATGTAGAAAAAATAAGTAAAAAAGTAGCTAAAAATAAATAAAAAAAGTATCATATAATTTTTATAAAAATATATGATTATTATATTTTCTAAATATATTTTCTAATGCTTTTTAACAAAGAAGGGGGTAAGATTGAAAATATGTGGGTTGAATGGGTGCCTTTGTTAAAAAGCATAAAGGAGGGGGTAGGATTGAAAATGTGTGGGTTGAATGGGTGCCTTTGTTAGAAAAAGTCAAAAAAGTGAGGTGTTAATTCCACAGATTTTTTACAAAATTCAAAAAAACCTGGGCTTTTCCTCCCAGCTTATTATAGTAATACCCGACGTGGCCAAAATGTATGCATAACCACTTACCAAGGAATGAAAAAATGCAAAAGAAAAAGTTTTGTAAGATGCATGATGCGGCGAAAAAAAAAGTATATGACACAAAATTTTCTAATTAAATTGTGTAAAAAAATAAAAATTGCACGTCACGACAAAAAAAAAGTATATAAAAAGAAACATAAGTTAAAAAATATTTAGAAAAAATAAGGGAGGGGTAGGATTGAAAATATGTGGGTTGAATGTGTGCCTTTGTTAAAAAGCATAAAGGAGGGGGTAGGATTGAAAATATGTGGGTTGAATGGGTGCCTTTGTTAGAAAAAGTGAAAAAAAGTGAGGTGTTAATTCCACCGATTTTTCACAAAATTCAAAAAAGCCTGTGCTTTTCCTCCGAGCTTATTATAGTAATACCCGACGTGCGATGCACGACACAGCCAAAATGTATGCGTAACCACTTACCAAGTAATGAAAAATTGCAAAAGAAAAAGTTTTGTAATGAATTTTTGTGTAAAAAAAAAAACATGCACGATGCGACTAAAAAAAAGTATATGATATAAAATTTTCTAATTAAATTTTGTGTAAAAAAATAAAAAATGCACAACACGGCCAAAAAAAGTACATGAAATAAAATAAAAATCAGTTTAAAAATATGTAGAAAAAATAAGGGAGGGGGTAGGATTGAAAATATGTGGGTTGAATGGGTGCCTTTGTTAAAAAGCATAAAGGAGGGGGTAGGATTGAAAATATGTAGGCTGAATGGGTGCCAGAGACCCGTGCGATGCACGGATAACAGAAAAAGCAAGAAAATTCAAAGATATAAAATATTATGGGATTTGCTAGGCAATTTCACAGAAAGCCATTTCAGAGCTGACTTTTGCAGGAGAGAAATGCCACATCAACTGATTTATTAGATAATTAATAAGCATGTTCCGTTGTTCTCACATATGCAATTGCCAGCTGCTAAATGGCTTTCTATGAAATTGCCTAGCAAATTCTAAATATTATTAGATAATTAAAAAGACTTTTCCACCCAGAGAATAGTGGATCGGCCTTTGTTTTTCATTAATTTTTAATTTAGGTAAAAAAGAATCTATGAAAAAAAATGAGAGGATATCACACTCTTGACTGATCTAAACCGTCCATCTATCACATGTTAATGTATAATTTTATCAATTGAATGCAAATAGATGGTTTGCAACCACCGAAGGTGATGGGACCCGCTGAGTCTAGGCGTACCTCATTGTATTACAAAGTGGAACTCACTCAATTCATCCTCATTTGGTGGGCCCTATCATAGAAAGTTACACAACTGGGAAGTCTCTCACTTCTTATGTGATTCAATCATCTGATCAACGGCATTGAAAACGGACAATAAACAGATAACTAAGCATCAAGAACAAATGAAGAGATTAATTATCTTGCTTTGTCACATACAAATGATCCAATGGCTAGCAAAAAATACAATGGCATGTTTTGTTCGAGTAAGAACTTACATTTAGAAACCCTAACCCAACTCCCTCACTTTATCGAACCACCACTGCCGTCGGTCAACCCGAAAAGAACAAAAACAGCATAAAAAGAGAAAAAAAATCTCCCCAAAGAATCAGGCCAAAATTTGCAAGAATTGTAGCAAGCAATACCACGTTTGGAAACATGCCCCCCAACCAAACGTCCGGTGAGTCAGCGGCATGTTTTGTATCTCCCGTGTCCTCGTCGGCCACCATTGGTCAGGGTTGTTCCAAAGTTTCCAAATTTCCTTGCGCCTAAGAAATCTTGGGTGGCTGCAAGAAGAAAAAAAGATTATGCTCCCAAATTTCAATCTTTTTCTATTTCGTCTTCATTTTGTGCAGCTGATAAAACAGAGAAATAAAGATAAACAACTAAAGATATGGAGATGATATTTTCACTCCCCCTGCATTACATGGACGCTCCCCTTATAACGTGATTTGATTTCAAAAAGCGTTAAAGTTGCCCACTTTCCACGTCAAATCACGTTTTAAGGGGAGCGTGAATGTAATGCAGGGTGGGTGAAAATATCATACATATATATGGAAGGGTTAGGATGATCCTATGAACCTGATTTTTTGTAGGCACCATATCCATCTAAGGGCCTTTCAAATGAGTGGTTTCGATCACCCCAAAAATGTGGGCCCCTTATGTTTTGGGAGCGCCACCTCATATAAGCTATATGAGGTGACACCTTAGGAACTCTATTCTCATATATATATATATATATAGGAAAAGGATTGTACGCTCGAGTGCCCCAATCACATGGGTCCCACATTTTTTGTGGTGATCCAAATAGACCTGGCAAAAAGTGACCCGGACCCGCGGGTCCACCCGGCCCGCCCGTAATTTACGGGTCCGGGTCACCTATTGGTGGCCCGTTAGAAATTGACCCGCGGGTCCACCCGGCCCGTCAAAAGTGGGCCGGGTCGGGTGGACCCGCGGGTGCCCGTAAAAAAAGTGCAAACGACGGTTTTTTTCTTATAATTTCTTTATTGTTTTACTTTTTCCGTAGTTTTCTCGGTAATTGTCATATTTTATATGTAATTGTTTTACTTTTGACCTTTTTGCGGTAATATTTCATTTCAAACTTACAAATTCAGAGAATCTTTCAAAAATCCATAATGATTACTTTTCTTTATTGTCTTTATTGCTAGCCACCTTTGCTCCAACCGCACTTCACCCAATCTTTGCAGCAAAGGAGGGCCTACAAGCCAAAAAATAGCCCAGGAGAAGGTGGCTAGCAAATCCCTAAATAAAAAAAAAAACTCTTAAAAAATACGTCAAAAATCAGGGTGACCCGCGGGTTGACCCGGCCCGTACGGGCCGGGTGCGGGTCCAATGTCAATGACCCGTAGAATTTTCCGGGTCACTTTGACCCGGCCCGTTTGACCCGGACCCGTACGGGCTGGGTCAAATCCGGCCCGGCCCGCCCGTTTGCCAGGTCTAGATCCAAAGCATTCATTTGCAAGGCCCTATCATAGATAGAGTGTGTACCAAAAATCAGCTCCATTGAATCATCCTAACCCCTCCAAAAGTGGAGGCAAAAAATGGGCAGATTTGTGGTCTGTCCAGTTTGCCCTCCACAAATGGATGGGTTAGGATGATCCTATGGAGCTGATTTTTTGGTACACACCCATCTATGTAAGGCCCTTTCAAATGAATTCTTTGGATCATCCTAACAAAGTGGGCCGACATGTGATTGGGCACTCGAGCGTACCATAAGCTTGGTACGCTCAAGCGTACAATCCTTTTCCTCATATATATATATAAAATAACAACTGAAGGAGGACATACCCCTAGCCTCAGGCTGAAGCCCTAAAAAAGAAAGAAAGGAGCCTATAAAATGTTACGATTTTTCAAAATCCATAAAGCAACATTTCTGAAAAGTTGCAATGTTTCTGAAAAGTTGCAATGTTTCTGAAAAGTTACAAGGTTTCTAAATTATTGTTCTAAGCATTGCAATATTTGGTGAACAGTCATGATTTTATATCAACAATCACACTGTTTCGAACTGGTTTTTTCATAAAGACATGTCTATTCGAAATTATAAGATGAACAGACACATCTGTTCTGAAATGATGCATTGATTGAATGAAAAGGCAATAGACATGTCTATTCGTTGATGATGTTTAAAAAAGACATGTCTGTAGAAAGTGACTATTGGTTGGTTATAAATAGGTGGGCTAGGATTCAATTCAAACTACTTCAGATTCGTTTTCTCTTCTCTATTACTTCTGTAGTTTTGCTTCAATTACAAAATTACAATTTGTAATTGAAACAGATTAATTTTTGGGCCTAAATTATCTTGGAAGGCAGATTTGCTAATTTTCTTTTGCAGATTTATAAGGGGCAAATTCTGTCTTAATGAGAGAATGAATTACGTTCGATTTTGGCATTAATTTTTCTTCATTAGACAATAATCTTAAAACAGAATTTCAATGGAGGAGATTAATGCAAAGTCATCAGTTCGAAATCCAATTGGCAAACTGGAAAAGTTTGATGGAACCTTTTTCAAGCGTTGGAAAGGAGAATTGTTCTTTTTCCTTACTGCTTTGAAGTTAGCTTATTTAATGACAGAAAATAAATCCGAAGAAAATGCAAAAGAGACATTTGATGAAACTGCAAAACGGCTCAAATGGAGTTAATATGACTTCATGTGCAAAGGGCACATTTTGAATGCACTATCAAACGTTCTTTGTGATGTATATGCACTGTAAAGATCGCTGATGGAACGGCAAGGCCACTTTGGGAGGATCTAGACAACAATACAAGTTTGAAGATGCTGGCTACAAAAAGTTCTGAGTAACTCAATTATTTGAGTATAAAATGGTAAATAGTAAGTATGTTATGGCTCAAGTTCATGAACTACAGTTTATTATTAATCAGTTAATATCCGAGGGCTGTAACTTAGGTGAAACTTTTCAAGTATCCACTATTATTTCTAAATTACCTGTGAATCAGCAAGATTACCGCAAGGAATTGAAACGAAAGAGAGATGCAATGACTATGCAAGAACTTATAGAATTTCTTCAACTTGAAAAAAATTCTCACAATTTGGATAATCTGGAATTGGAAAGAAATTCCCAAGAGGCTCTTGTTATCGAAAATGCATCTCACCCTAAAGGTCACAAGATAAAGAGAAATGGTTCAACAAATTCGTCATCCAAGAAATCTAAGAGTGATAAAGCTTGCTGGAAATGTGGGAAAATTTGACATTTCAAGAAACAATGTCGAGTTTATCTCAAGGAAAAGGAAGCAAAGAATAAAGCAAACTTAGTGCAAAATGAAGACATTGCTGTAGTCATTTCAAAAGTGAATATGATCAATGATGATGTGGATTAGTGGGTAGATTCTGGAGCAACTAAACTTGTTGCAAGGAACAAGAATCTGTTTGAGACTTATGAATGTGTTAAAGATGACTACAATCTATGCATGGGAAATTCTTCACTTCACTTGGTTCTCAAGCTCACATTTGGAAAGACTCTGACTTTGAATGATGTGCATCATGTTTCTTTGATAAGGAAGAATTTAATTTCTGGTAGTCTTTTAAGTAAACATGGACTTAAAGTCCTGTTTGAGTCATCTTGTCCAAAGGTGGCCTTTATGTTGGTCAAGGATATGTATCCAATTGGATGTACAAGTTAAACACAATGAATGAAAGCACATCTTTTGTTTATATCATGTCGTTAATTAATTTATGGCATTCTAGATTAGGACATGTGAGTTATCAAAGTATGAAATGCATGAGTAAATTAAAGTTATTGCCTACTTTAGATTATTTTGATATAGAAAAGTGTCTTATATGCATTCAATCTAAAATTACTAAGCAAGCAGTTAAAAGTGTGACTAGAAATTCACAATTGTTAAATTTGATGCATTCTGATATATGTGAATTAGAGGGTTACTTGAGTATGGGGGTAAACAATATTTTATTACTTGGAGAAACGAATTTCAAATGACTCAACCAAAGAAAACTATTACTCTAGCGACTCGACTCATTTTTTTTTTTAGGGCATGTTGCCATTCTTCCAACGCCAATGACTTTGACTTCGAAGGAAAGGGAAAACGAACAAAAGGAAGAATTGATTTCAAATGACTCAACCAAAGAAAACTCCTATTGCTCTAGGGACTCGACTCACTTTTGACTCACCCTTGGATCTTATGTGTTATTTCTTAAGGGTATGGCCTAGCCACTCTAGGAGTATTTGGAATACTGTGTCAAGGGACACTACTCTCCTCCTTCGGTATTTCCTTCATGGTTATTATCCCTTTCAGATTGCTCGGTTTCAATGCCCTAGTTTAGAGGAGCGTCAAAATAAGCTTGCTGGCACTCCTCGGACTCTGAGATTTTGCTCCGGTTGAAGGTTCTTTCTTCACCTCATTGATTCGCTCCTTGTGAGAAGTCACTGCCATTGACCAGATTGCTTTTCCAGGTTTTCAATCCGGCGGACCGCTTGCCCTATCTTTTGCCTGGATCGCCCTTTCGGGTTTTCGGTCCAGTGGGCTTGAGTACCCTGACTTTTGCCTAAGCCAACTTTTTGGTTGTCAACTTAGCGGGTGAATGACCCTAACTTTTGCCTAGGCCGCTCTTTCGGGTTTTCAGCCTAGCGGGTCTTCAGACTCCATCGTTTTTCTCTTTTCTTTCTGCTTTTGCCTCGAACCTTTCCTTATTCACCAGAAGGACGTTCTAGGTGGGCGTGGGTTCAAAAGGGTTGGATATTTCTTTGGTTCAAACGATTTTGACCGAATTTGGTCTAACCAGATTGCTTACATACCCCAAAAATGGAGGATCAAGTCCGCATAGTTGGCTTGGGGTTTGGAAAAGAATGATTTAGCTTTTAACTCAAAGGTTGACCGAACCTGGAAGACTAGGTTACCTACGTACCACTGAAGAACTGGGGATCAGGTCTGCGTAGTTCAGAGCAGAATGCCCCTGGTTTGTGGGTGTTTGAAAAGAATGTTGATTGGTTAAGGCCCAAAGGAGTTTGCGAAAGGATTTTTTGAATTTGGGATTTTTGGTTTTGAAGGTTCAAACAGCCAATGATGGCCTTTTGGTGTACAGGCTTCTGAAGTGATTGAGGTGCAACGGCTTTGAATCTTTTTCTCTTTTTTTTTTAGGAGTCTGGCGGCATTTCCTGGCAAGACTTCATCTGTACTGTGCAAACTTGACTGATTGAATTCCCACTTTGTCTTTGGGATCTTGCACTGATGCTCAGTATTCTAAGACTCAGGGTCTTCTCTATATGCTGAAGATGCTTTAAAACCGACTCCACTTCTTGGGATTCTGATATTTCTAAGGAGTTAACATAGGGGCACGTTCCCTTCTCCTTTTTGTTATGGATTCTATCTTTCTTTCTTTTGGATGTTCTTTTTCTTCTGATTTTTTTTGCTTGGATGTGGGGAATGCCCCTACACCTTGAATGCTTTAACTTGAAATTCCATCGCAATGTATAGCCCAAGTGTTCTTTTGGGGCTCTATGATTGTGACTTTGTTGTCCGAGAGTTTTCTCTCAATCTTTTCATTATCTTCACTTGATGTCTAATGTTCTTCCTTTGAAATTTTCGCTTCTCCGACCTGATGTCTAAAGTTGAGGGAGACTTACATTGAACAGTGCCAGGGCAGGTCCCCAGTTTATCCTTGCAGGACCAAGCATGACTACTTTGAACCCTCTAAATAAGTTTATCGATTCTTCACACTCTTCGGGAGATAAAGTTTTGCCAATCCGTATTTTCCGAGTCTCGGATTTTGATACCACTATCCACTGTTTTGATTTCGTCTTCAAGTGGCTTTGCTCGACGCTCTTCCTCTCGTCTGACCATCTTTCAGATCTCGAGCGAAATTTCGTCAGCATCCTCGTTGTAGACACCCCATTTTGACCGGACCCAAGTTCGCTATGCTTGGGCGAAATCCCGTTCAATCATTTCCGCCATGTTTCGCACTTTTCCGTTAAGTGTTGAGAGAGATTATTCCCAAGAATCCGAACAAGAGAGAATTTGGATCCGATTGATGGGCCCGTCTTGAGCATTTGTTTAGATTTGGATCAAACAGGGTGGCCCGCACATTGTTTTAGTGAAAAATGAGTTTTGAACCTACTTCGATCCAACACCTAAAGATGATCATCAAGAGAACGGTCAAGATCTCAGAGAAGTCGTTTTAACAACCAATTTTGTTTCGATCATCAGGTTGAGTTACTCGGATCAGCCCATTGAAATGATTTAGGAGGACACAACCTACTTAGGTAGGGGACCCATCAATTGGATGGTCTGGATCGTCATAGAGGAATGATTTAAGGGGGCACAACCAATTTACATTGCGACCCACCATTTGAACGGTCAAGATCATCAATTGTCGCCCATCAAATGGACGGTTCGGATCATCAAATGGGAGTGATTTAAAAATGGGGTAACATATTCACATTTTGATCTATTGGATGGTTTGGATCAGCCCATAGGATTGATTAGTGGAGCACAAATTAAATCACATCGCAGCCCACTATTTGAACGGTCAAGATCATCAATTGTCGCCCATCAAATGGACGGTTCGGATCATCAAATAGGAGTGATTTAAAAATGGGGTAACACATTCACATTTTGATCTATTGGATGGCTTGGATCAGCCCATAGGATTGATTAGCGGAGCACAAATTAAATCACATTGTCGCCCATCAAATGAACGGTTCCGATCATACTTTGGAGTGGGGCATATGATTTTATGCACAATTGGGAATTTGGTCACATATGGGACCCATTTGGGTTATCTTTTACCTACTCAAAAGGACTTTAAAAAACATGCATGGGGCCACACACATGTCAAAATTCAATGTCCACAATGGTGGCCACCTACCATGGAATATGTCCACAATGGTGGCCACCTACCATGGAATAAGTCCACAATGGTGGCCACCACCCTCCCATTCCTTTGCTATAAATGGTTCAATGAGGGTGAGTAAGAGGGAGGGAGAACTCATTTCTCTTCTATCATGTGTTCTAACAAAGTTGCTATGAGGGGTTGAAAAGAAAAAAAAAGAAAAGAAACAAGAAAAGAAGAAAAAGAAACAAAAAAAGAAGCAAAAAGAGAAAGAAAGCGGAAGCGATCGCACGGAGGCGGAATTTTCGAGTTTTTCGGCTCTCGGATTCGGCGAGGAACTCATCACAGGTAGGTACACTGTTTTCGGAATTGTTTAGAATTATTTGGTATATTTTCGGATTTTTGTATGATTTTTAACGAAGAAAACTAAAAGATATACTAAACAGATTCCAAAAATAATGAAATTTCGTGGGAAAATAATATGATAATGATACATTCTACCATGAATTTGTGAGCATTTTTGGATTTTGTTTGGTATATTATTTTACGCATTCTTTGAAAATTATCAGATTTTGGGAGAATTGTTACTGATGTCAAATCACAGATACAATTCTCCAAATTTTTACAGTAGTCTTAAATTCTATACTTCTTGCTTCTGTAAAAGTTTCAAGTGATTTTGATCTTGTTTCATATGAGCTGTAGTCTTAATTCATAATCTGGTTTGACATTTGAAAAATCCGAAACTGATAGTAAATAGTTTTCTAAATTCATGAAAATCTCTCAGCATGCTATTTTCACTTATATCTTACTACTGTAGAAATTTCATGGAAT
Organism: Tasmannia lanceolata; assembly: GCF_043159265.1. Lineage (NCBI taxonomy): Eukaryota > Viridiplantae > Streptophyta > Magnoliopsida > Canellales > Winteraceae > Tasmannia > Tasmannia lanceolata. Next base: position 47,084,384 of record NW_027518680.1, on the reverse strand, counting down.
TTAGATTTCTATTTCTAGTAGTTTCTGTGTTATTTTTGCAATCTGGTCAATTAATTTTTAAATCCAAATTAAATATGAGTTTAATGTAATAATCTATAAAAATATTCCAGTAAGTTACATCTCATCATATCTTGTTGCTGGAGAAGTTTCAACTCATTTTGAGTTCGTTTGCAACAACTTCACTTGTAAAATCACTCATATGATTAAAATTGATAAAATTCATTGAAAATCCGAAATTAATTGAAAATCATCTTAAAATCTCTAAAGGACCTTAAATTCTGTCACATCTTAATTCCTTAAGAAGGTCTGCTTTGCCTCATTTGTAGAATCCTCTCTGAGGTTGCACCTCAATTTGTGCCTCTGTTAATTAGAGACCAATTTGGTCAATTAGTTGTCTTAGCCTTGCTTCCCCCTTGCAAGGGCAATGATAAGGTTACTTGGAGCCCATCTTTGTGTTTGTTTGGGAGACCCGCCCGGTCTCATTCTCTCGTTAGTCCTCTTTGTGCGCCGTTTGGTTTTGGGAGAACACCATACTCGGCTTGGCTTCATACCCCTACCCTTATGGGTATTGGGTTGCACATTTGTTGCACCCTAGGGCTAGGTAGCTGTCCGGCCCGGCTGGGTGTTTTACCTCTGCCAAATGTTCAAATTCGTGTTTCCTTTTCTCTTAGAGAGTCTTTGACTCATTTATCTTTAGTTGGTGTTAGTGGAGTCTTTGACTCATGTTTCCATTTCTTTTATAGAGTCTTTGACTCATCTATCCTTTAGTGGGTGTTAGTGGAGTCTCTGACTCGTGTTTCCTTTTCTTTTAGAGAGTCTTTGATTCACTTCGTTTTCTTAGTAGGTATTATTAGAGAGTCTTTGACTCATTCGTTCTTTTGTGGTATTACTAGGGAGTCTTTGACTCATTGGTTCTTCTGTTGGCGTTTTTTGGGAGTCTTTGACTCATTCCTCCTCTAAGTTGTAGTATTAGAGAGTCTCTGACTCATCTGTTCCCCTCTTTAGTGTTGTTAGTTCGGAGTTTCTCCTTTAGAGTTGTTGATTACTTCGCTTTTGATTAGAGGCTAACTCAGTCTTATTAGAGCTTTGCTTGCTTGGGATCTTGGATCGTTTTCTCTCTTCTTGGGACGCTATCTTTCTTGTTGTGGTTTGTCTCTTTGAGACGCTAATTGCTTATTCGGGGTTTCCCCTTTTGCTTTAGGGCTTTGCCCTAGTTTGTGGTATTACTTGCGTGTTCCCTTTAAGATTAAAAATATTTTAAGGTCCTGAGCATTGGAAAAGCTTTAAAATCCAAAAACATTAGAAATTTAAAACTCAAAAACATTTGAAAACTTTAAAAATATCAAAAACATTTGAAAATATAAAAAAACCTTAAAAAATCTGAAGTGTGAGTGTTTCTTTTAGAAGCGTAGTTTGAGAGTTCGTTTCGAACTACGTTGGCTTGATCCTCTTCCGAGGTACGTAGTGCAGCTTGGGATTTACATCCCAAGTCCAGCCAAACCTTTTTTGTAAATAAACGTTTTAAACCTTCTTCAAAAACCTTTAAAATATAGTTTTCAAAAGACCTTCCTCTAGAGTTAGGAGTTTCTCCTCGATAGAGAATTTTAGAGTTAGGGTTTTTCTTTTGATAGGTTGTTTGATTGATTGTTTGCTGTGTGCTTGTTTTAGAGTTAGAGGTCTGTCCTAGAGTTATAGGAGCGCCTCCGTCCGGTCAGTCGGCGATCCATATCGCCGAGTGATGACTAGAGTAGGATACGCTAGTCCACCCTTGGTTTTCCGTAGGAAATACAGCCTAGTCACACATAGGTTGTAAGAACCACCTGCATTAGCTTAGGGCTAATCTGCATTTAGTTAGGGCATATAGGGTGTCATAAAATCCACAATTCACTGAAATTTAAATAATCGTACAAGAAACTTTAATAACCGGTTCGGTCTTTTAGATCGAGTCTAGGATAGAAGTCTAGGTGTCTTAGGCATCCTAGCTTAGAATAGGCGCGAAGAACTACGTTGCCTTGATTCTCGTGGAGGCGGGGATACGTAGGCTTCTTTGGATGAATACCAGACCATCTGAGGACTCGGGCTAATCACTTTTAAAACTGTTGAAACAATCAAATCACTTAGGATTTTCCATGAAATTAGAATTTTAGGAGAACTTTCACTTAGATTGAATCCAAACCAATTAAGAAATCAAGATACACATTTAGGATTCACATTGAAATTAGATCATAGGATGCATGTCACATAGATAGCACATTAACAGAGAGTTGAATGAGCCATTAAAAATGAATTTAAAAGAGTTAACTTTTGGAATTGAAGACCGATTATCGGGCAGGAATGGTGCATGTGGTGGATAAATCCCCATACCTTCCATTCTTGTAACCAGGTAGCGAGTCTAGATTTCTGGTTAATTATGGGTCCTAGATCCCACATCTAGGTGGCGACTCTGTCAGTCTCTTTTGTGTGGAATTCGGATTGCCTTAGTGATCCCAAGTTCACATAAAAGATGAATTAAAATTAATAATAAAAGGCACACGCCAATCGCGTGGGTACGAGAGACCAAGAGAAGAGAGCGTGGCGGCTCGCGCCCCACCCCTCTCGCGGGATCGGGTCCCACAGACTGGCGACTCTGCTGGGGACCACCTAACTTCATTACAATTCCAAAGGATAACTCATTTGAATCTATTTTAACTGGCTCATGAAAACTCTATCTCTTTTATGCTTGTTAGATTAGTTTGTATGCTTTATTTTCTCATCACATTTACTCAAACTTAATCTAACAAAACCTGAAGGCATCATAGATTGCGCGAACTTATTGCACACACTTACATCACTTGCATCTAAACCCTTGCATCTCACATGCACACACGTCCCATTTTAGGAACCCGGAGTGTTATCTAGCATGGTTGACTGGGATTTCATCACCTGGTGCCTCTGTGCTAGAGAAGCATTCCACCCTTAGCCTAGTACCTTTATGGTACGTAAACGGATCTCTTGTTCACGTACTGATACGCCGGACACTGGTACAGTATATCGAACATGGATTCGCGCTAAGGGAACTCTTGGCCTTACCCCTAGATTAACCCACACATGCATGTAGTATACGAACACATGTGCATCACGTGTGTGAGCCTAGTTTAGGATATCTTACCCAATTGTATGTGTGAGCCTAGTTTAGGATATCCTACCCATTTTTGTCTAGATTAGGCCGTAGTCCATCTTCCAATGGCTACGATCGGTCCTAGGTACACAAACAAAGTCATGAGTCGAGATCCTCTCTCCACTCCGCTAGATTAGGGTTAGGGTTGATGCCTTCAGGTAACACTGATAAAATGTGCGAAGATTAAAAAACTTTTCCTTTGGGGTTAGGATGTAAATCATATTCATTTCCAAAGATCTCATAGGATTAGTCATTCATGATCCATCCGTTGAAAGCAATCTTATGCTATCTCATCTCATATTGATCGTACAGTTGTTGATATCCATCATTCAGATTTTAGATCTGGTCTTTGACCCTACTTTTGTCATTCTTATGGCAATGGTCTATTATCTGAGCCATTGATTTTTCATTGATCCATGTTTACCTATCATATATCTTTTACCCTTGGATCATATCGAAATCATTAATGGGAAAGTTTGATCTTACCTGTATTCTTTGAGTGCTTGATCATTGCTGAGATCGAAATTTATTTTGATTAGGGATGTTTATCGTTCCTGACTCTTTCATTCCCAAAAAGAAGAGCAGTTATACTCAAATGAGACTTCAAGGTGTGGATTGAGAATTCATTGAGACATTGTTGATGTAGGTCATATTATCATTGTCTATTTTTCTTTAACCTTCATAGACAATATTTCTTTGATTTTCAGAATAAAATACCCTTTGGTGTGTTTCAAGATTACTCTTTTCTCTATTTGTTCAGAATCTTTATCCCATGACTATTGATCTAGTGTGTGTGCTTCCAAGTCAAGAGTCTATGTTTAGCGAAAGACCATTCTTTCTAAAGACTGACCATTTCCAATCATACTTGATCCAGGCAGTCTATTGTTTTACCCACATTGTCAACATAAGCCTTTGTTGCCCCATTTAACCTAGACCTTGTGGAGTTGCCTTTTCTGAGATTTCTACTCTGGGATTGAACTTTATAGTTATCATTATCATGAGGAAAGGTGTATCATCTATAAATTTTCAGTATCAGTTCACCACCTTTGAAGAAGTGTCATGTGCCTTTAGATTTGTCTTTCATTGAGTGTACATCAACTTTCTTCTCTCTAAGTTGAAAAAGTTCAGTTATGTAGATGTTAAAAAAGAAGAAGAAAAAGGTGACATATCTGTCAGTCTTTCTTATATAGAGTCAGTGTTCTGTTTTATAGAACTGGTGAAGAGCCCATCGAGGCGTGTCAAAAATCATCAATGTACTTACAGTCTTCAATTCAATAAAATGGTTGATTTCGTATCTTTGATACTCTATGATTCACTCTTAGATCTAATGTTTAAACAACTAAAGACCCCCTTCTCAGATGAGAATGCAGACGAAATTCACCTCGAGATCTGAAAGATGGTCGAACGAGAGGAAGAGCGTCGAGCATAGCCACTTAAAGAAGAAATCGAAGCCATTGATAGTGGTATCGAAATCCGAAACTCGGGAGAAATGGATTGGAAAAACTTTATCTCCTAAGGAGCACAAAGAATTGATAAACCTGTTTAGAGGGGTTTGAGGTAGTCTTGCTTGATCCTATAAGGATAAACCAGGGGAATGCCCTGTCGTTGAGCAAAGCAAGACTTCATCTGCTTTAGACATCCAGTTGAAGAGTAAAATTTTAAAGAGTTGAGCATCAGATATCCTGTGGAGCTGATGAAGAAGTGAGAGAAGACTTTCTCGAAATGAAGTCATAGATCTGAGCCCTAAAAGAAAAATTGGGCTGTGTATTTTCATTCTGATTTCAAGGCAAGATGGGAGTGGAGCATAGTGGTTGAAGTTTTGCCTGACATGCCATCAGACTCCTCGAAAATTTTCAAAGTCATTGAACCTCAGCATTCAAGAGCTTATACATCAAATACATCAGGAGGCCATCATTGGACGTTTGAGCCTTAATAGCCAAAATCCTAACGTTTTAAAATCCTTTTGAGAACCCTTTGGGCCAACAATTTAAAGCCAATGTTTCTTTTCAAACATATTATAAATCCGGGGCATTATGCACCCGAACTACGTCGGACCTGATCCCCATTTCTTCAGGGGTACGTAGGCAACTTGATTAATTCAGGTTCGGTCAAACCTTGGGATAAAATCCCTTTTCAAAATTTTGAAGCTAAATGCTAAACCATTCTTTGAAAAATCCTTAAGCGAACTACGCGGACCTGATCCTCCATTTTTGGGGTACGTAGGTAGTCTGGCTAGACCAGATTCGGTCCAAAACCTTAGAACCTTAGGTATTCAACCCTTTTGAACCCGAGCCCACCTAGAAAGTCCTTCTGGTGAAACAAGTAAAGGTTCGAGGCGAATGAAAAGAAAAACAGAAAGAAAAGAATGAGAGTCTGAAGACCCACTAGGTTGAAAACCCGAAAGGGCGGCCTAGAGAAAGGTGAAAGTCGTTTTTCTTGCTTAGTCAACAAGCATAGAGATTGACTTATCAGAAAATAAGGGTAGTGGTCTGCTGGATTGAAAACTTGAAGAGACAATCTAGTCAGAGGCAAATACTTCCTATGAAAAGTTGAGTTGAATAGGAGCAGAAGGAGTTCATCAGTTATGTAGAATTCCCAAGTTTGAGTACAAGCAAAAATTGAGATAAGTAGTCTTTTAGACTGAAAGCTTGGAAAGCAAAAGTTGAGATAAGTGGTCTTTTAGACTGAAAACTTGGAAGACATTAATTTTGACTTCTTCCGAAAAGACAAATCAAGGAGACTGAGAAGCAACCTCTATAGGGCAGGATCCTGGAATCCGAATAGTGTCAGCAAGGCTTACTTTGACACCTTTTTAAACTAGGGGCATTAAAACCGAGCAATCCGAAGGGGTATAACCATGACGGATGTCCTGATGGAGGAAACTAGAGCCTTTTGGCATGGTTTTTGAGACTACTCTAAGAGTGGCTGACCTTACCATTTAAAAATAACACATTTGATTTGAATCAAAATTTAGTCAAGTCCCATGAATATTGTAAGTCTTCTTTGAAAGAGTCCTCAGGAGTCTATTCCTTGTTTCTCATTGTTTTCTTTTAGAATCAAAAGTGTTTGGCACTGGAGAGAATGGGTGTACACCTTCCGAAATGTAAAGAAAAATCTAGAGTAGATCCTGGTTTAAGAATCAAAGAAGGGCAAGAGATTTGTTATTCAGACCTGCCTGAAACATCAAAGCCTCAAGCACTGAGCAAAATGAAGAACTCTTACGTTCAGCCTTTGTGAAGGTGGTCTTACCATTATACCAAAGAATTCTGCTTTCTTAAAACCTTGTCATGGAAGCACATCATACTAGGGGTATCTTTTATGACTTGCGTCATAAAAGATATTACACAATGATAACTGGGATATCTATTCTTAGCAAATAGAAACCAGAGAAGCTTGAACATACTCTTTGAGTTGAATTCCTTGATCAAGTTATTTCTTTTGGAGTCAAAGTTTCATAAACTTCAATTCCCAGCGGGGTATATAATCTACTCCTGCATCCTTCAAACCTCATTAGAATGCTTTTCATCTGTTAAAAAGAGTCAGCACCTAAAAATCTCATCAATCTACTTGAGTTTTGCTTTCAGCAAAGATCATGCACTCCCATTTATTCTCGGCAGGAGATCGCTATGCTATCAATGAACTCGATATAAGATCGATAAATATTTTTGTGTTGATTTGAGACTCTTTGAGTAGTTAAGGCCATTTGAGTGTTACAGACTCTTCGGGTAGTTGAGACTCTCTGAGTATAAATGTTTTGATTTGTTTTGAGACTCTTTGAGTAGTTGAGACCCTTTGAGTGTTACAGACTCTTCGGGTAGTTGAGACTCTTTGAGTATAAATGTTTTGTGTTGATTTGAGACTCTTTGAGTAGTTGAGACCCTTTGAGTGTTACAGACTCTTCGGGTAGTTGAGACTCTTTGAGTATAAATGTTTTGTGTTGATTTGAGACTCGTTGAGTAGTTGAGACCCTTTGAGTGTTACAGACTCTTCGGGTAGTTGAGACTTTTTGAGTATAAATGTTTTGTGTTGATTTGAGACTCTTTGAGTAGTTGAGACCCTTTGAGTGTTACAGACTCTTCGGGTAGTTGAGACTCTTTGAGTATAAATGTTTTGTGTTGATTTGAGACTCTTTGAGTAGTTGAGACCCTTCGAGTGTTACAGACTCTTCGGGTAGTTGAGACTCTTTGAGTATAAATGTTTTGTGTTGATTCGAGACTCTTTGAGTAGTTGAGACCCTTCGAGTGTTACAGACTCTTCGGGTAGTTGAGACTCTTTGAGTATAAATATTTTGTGTTGATTTGAGACTCTTTGAGTAGTTGAGACCCTTCGAGTGTTACAGACTCTTCGGGTAGTTGAGACTCTTTGAGTATAAATGTTTTTGTGTTGATTTGAGACTCTTTGAGTAGTTGAGACCCTTTGAGTGTTACAGACTCTTCGGGTAGTTGAGACTCCTTGAGTATAAATGTTTTGTGTTGGTTTGAGACTCTTTGAGTAGTTGGGACCCTTTGAGTGTTACAGACTCTTCGGGTAGTTGAGACTCTTTGAGTATAAATAGTTTTTGATGTATTTGAGACTCCTTGAGTAGTTGAGACCCTTTGAGTGTTACAGACTCTTCGGGCAGTTGAGACTCTTTGAGTATAAATAGTTTTTGATGTATTTGAGACTCTTTGAGTAGTTGAGACCCTTTGAGTGTTACAGACTCTTCGGGTAGTTGAGGCTCTTTGAGTATAAAAGTTTCTTTGATGTGTTTGAGACTCTTTGAGTAGTTGAGACCCTTTGAGTGTTACAGACTCTTCGGGTAGTTGAGGCTCTTTGAGTATAAAGGTTTCTCTATGTAGTTGAGACTCTTTCGAGTATAAAGGTTTTTGCATGTGTTTGAGACTCTTTGAGTAGTTGAGACCCTTTGAGTGTTACAGACTCTTCGGGTGGTTGAGGCTCTTTGAGTATAAAGATTTCTATGTGTTTGAAGCTCTCTGAGTGTTTGATTTGAGACTCTATGAGTGTTACATACTCTTTGAGTAATTTGATTTGATATTCTTTGAAGGGTTGATTTACGTCTGCATCGATAGTGGTCTGCTTTCTTTGAGGTAATTTTATTGGGTTCGTTTTCTTAAAAGCTTTGTTTTAACAGAGTATGTTTGTGTTTGCTTTAATAGAGTCTTTGCGTATTGATTTAAACAGTTGAGTCATGAGTATTAGGGAGAGACTATCTCTTTGAGTTGTCGTTGCCGAGTTAAGAGTCGGTGAGAGGCTATCTCCCTATTGTTGGTAGAGTTTTATCTCTGTGAATATCGTTTTAAAACTGAAAACCCAAAAATTTGCTTTGCTTTCGGGTCAGTCAAAATGTGTCGTCTGTTCAGCTTTGCCATTCGCGTGTTACACACGCTTTGCCAAAGAGGGGCATCTGTAGACACCCCATTTTGACCGGACCCAAGTTCGCTATGCTTGGGCGAAATCCCGTTCAATCATTTCCGCCATGTTTCGCACTTTTCCGTTAAGTGTTGAGAGAGATTATTCCCAAGAATCCGAACAAGAGAGAATTTGGATCCGATTGATGGGCCCGTCTTGAGCATTTGTTTAGATTTGGATCAAACAGGGTGGCCCGCACATTGTTTTAGTGAAAAATGAGTTTTGAACCTACTTCGATCCAACACCTAAAGATGATCATCAAGAGAACGGTCAAGATCTCAGAGAAGTCGTTTTAACAACCAATTTTGTTTCGATCATCAGGTTGAGTTACTCGGATCAGCCCATTGAAATGATTTAGGAGGACACAACCTACTTAGGTAGGGGACCCATCAATTGGATGGTCTGGATCGTCATAGAGGAATGATTTAAGGGGGCACAACCAATTTACATTGCGACCCACCATTTGAACGGTCAAGATCATCAATTGTCGCCCATCAAATGGACGGTTCGGATCATCAAATGGGAGTGATTTAAAAATGGGGTAACATATTCACATTTTGATCTATTGGATGGTTTGGATCAGCCCATAGGATTGATTAGTGGAGCACAAATTAAATCACATCGCAGCCCACTATTTGAACGGTCAAGATCATCAATTGTCGCCCATCAAATGGACGGTTCGGATCATCAAATAGGAGTGATTTAAAAATGGGGTAACACATTCACATTTTGATCTATTGGATGGCTTGGATCAGCCCATAGGATTGATTAGCGGAGCACAAATTAAATCACATTGTCGCCCATCAAATGAACGGTTCCGATCATACTTTGGAGTGGGGCATATGATTTTATGCACAATTGGGAATTTGGTCACATATGGGACCCATTTGGGTTATCTTTTACCTACTCAAAAGGACTTTAAAAAACATGCATGGGGCCACACACATGTCAAAATTCAATGTCCACAATGGTGGCCACCTACCATGGAATATGTCCACAATGGTGGCCACCTACCATGGAATAAGTCCACAATGGTGGCCACCACCCTCCCATTCCTTTGCTATAAATGGTTCAATGAGGGTGAGTAAGAGGGAGGGAGAACTCATTTCTCTTCTATCATGTGTTCTAACAAAGTTGCTATGAGGGGTTGAAAAGAAAAAAAAAGAAAAGAAACAAGAAAAGAAGAAAAAGAAACAAAAAAAGAAGCAAAAAGAGAAAGAAAGCGGAAGCGATCGCACGGAGGCGGAATTTTCGAGTTTTTCGGCTCTCGGATTCGGCGAGGAACTCATCACAGGTAGGTACACTGTTTTCGGAATTGTTTAGAATTATTTGGTATATTTTCGGATTTTTGTATGATTTTTAACGAAGAAAACTAAAAGATATACTAAACAGATTCCAAAAATAATGAAATTTCGTGGGAAAATAATATGATAATGATACATTCTACCATGAATTTGTGAGCATTTTTGGATTTTGTTTGGTATATTATTTTACGCATTCTTTGAAAATTATCAGATTTTGGGAGAATTGTTACTGATGTCAAATCACAGATACAATTCTCCAAATTTTTACAGTAGTCTTAAATTCTATACTTCTTGCTTCTGTAAAAGTTTCAAGTGATTTTGATCTTGTTTCATATGAGCTGTAGTCTTAATTCATAATCTGGTTTGACATTTGAAAAATCCGAAACTGATAGTAAATAGTTTTCTAAATTCATGAAAATCTCTCAGCATGCTATTTTCACTTATATCTTACTACTGTAGAAATTTCATGGAATTTAGATTTCTATTTCTAGTAGTTTCTGTGTTATTTTTGCAATCTGGTCAATTAATTTTTAAATCCAAATTAAATATGAGTTTAATGTAATAATCTATAAAAATATTCCAGTAAGTTACATCTCATCATATCTTGTTGCTGGAGAAGTTTCAACTCATTTTGAGTTCGTTTGCAACAACTTCACTTGTAAAATCACTCATATGATTAAAATTGATAAAATTCATTGAAAATCCGAAATTAATTGAAAATCATCTTAAAATCTCTAAAGGACCTTAAATTCTGTCACATCTTAATTCCTTAAGAAGGTCTGCTTTGCCTCATTTGTAGAATCCTCTCTGAGGTTGCACCTCAATTTGTGCCTCTGTTAATTAGAGACCAATTTGGTCAATTAGTTGTCTTAGCCTTGCTTCCCCCTTGCAAGGGCAATGATAAGGTTACTTGGAGCCCATCTTTGTGTTTGTTTGGGAGACCCGCCCGGTCTCATTCTCTCGTTAGTCCTCTTTGTGCGCCGTTTGGTTTTGGGAGAACACCATACTCGGCTTGGCTTCATACCCCTACCCTTATGGGTATTGGGTTGCACATTTGTTGCACCCTAGGGCTAGGTAGCTGTCCGGCCCGGCTGGGTGTTTTACCTCTGCCAAATGTTCAAATTCGTGTTTCCTTTTCTCTTAGAGAGTCTTTGACTCATTTATCTTTAGTTGGTGTTAGTGGAGTCTTTGACTCATGTTTCCATTTCTTTTATAGAGTCTTTGACTCATCTATCCTTTAGTGGGTGTTAGTGGAGTCTCTGACTCGTGTTTCCTTTTCTTTTAGAGAGTCTTTGATTCACTTCGTTTTCTTAGTAGGTATTATTAGAGAGTCTTTGACTCATTCGTTCTTTTGTGGTATTACTAGGGAGTCTTTGACTCATTGGTTCTTCTGTTGGCGTTTTTTGGGAGTCTTTGACTCATTCCTCCTCTAAGTTGTAGTATTAGAGAGTCTCTGACTCATCTGTTCCCCTCTTTAGTGTTGTTAGTTCGGAGTTTCTCCTTTAGAGTTGTTGATTACTTCGCTTTTGATTAGAGGCTAACTCAGTCTTATTAGAGCTTTGCTTGCTTGGGATCTTGGATCGTTTTCTCTCTTCTTGGGACGCTATCTTTCTTGTTGTGGTTTGTCTCTTTGAGACGCTAATTGCTTATTCGGGGTTTCCCCTTTTGCTTTAGGGCTTTGCCCTAGTTTGTGGTATTACTTGCGTGTTCCCTTTAAGATTAAAAATATTTTAAGGTCCTGAGCATTGGAAAAGCTTTAAAATCCAAAAACATTAGAAATTTAAAACTCAAAAACATTTGAAAACTTTAAAAATATCAAAAACATTTGAAAATATAAAAAAACCTTAAAAAATCTGAAGTGTGAGTGTTTCTTTTAGAAGCGTAGTTTGAGAGTTCGTTTCGAACTACGTTGGCTTGATCCTCTTCCGAGGTACGTAGTGCAGCTTGGGATTTACATCCCAAGTCCAGCCAAACCTTTTTTGTAAATAAACGTTTTAAACCTTCTTCAAAAACCTTTAAAATATAGTTTTCAAAAGACCTTCCTCTAGAGTTAGGAGTTTCTCCTCGATAGAGAATTTTAGAGTTAGGGTTTTTCTTTTGATAGGTTGTTTGATTGATTGTTTGCTGTGTGCTTGTTTTAGAGTTAGAGGTCTGTCCTAGAGTTATAGGAGCGCCTCCGTCCGGTCAGTCGGCGATCCATATCGCCGAGTGATGACTAGAGTAGGATACGCTAGTCCACCCTTGGTTTTCCGTAGGAAATACAGCCTAGTCACACATAGGTTGTAAGAACCACCTGCATTAGCTTAGGGCTAATCTGCATTTAGTTAGGGCATATAGGGTGTCATAAAATCCACAATTCACTGAAATTTAAATAATCGTACAAGAAACTTTAATAACCGGTTCGGTCTTTTAGATCGAGTCTAGGATAGAAGTCTAGGTGTCTTAGGCATCCTAGCTTAGAATAGGCGCGAAGAACTACGTTGCCTTGATTCTCGTGGAGGCGGGGATACGTAGGCTTCTTTGGATGAATACCAGACCATCTGAGGACTCGGGCTAATCACTTTTAAAACTGTTGAAACAATCAAATCACTTAGGATTTTCCATGAAATTAGAATTTTAGGAGAACTTTCACTTAGATTGAATCCAAACCAATTAAGAAATCAAGATACACATTTAGGATTCACATTGAAATTAGATCATAGGATGCATGTCACATAGATAGCACATTAACAGAGAGTTGAATGAGCCATTAAAAATGAATTTAAAAGAGTTAACTTTTGGAATTGAAGACCGATTATCGGGCAGGAATGGTGCATGTGGTGGATAAATCCCCATACCTTCCATTCTTGTAACCAGGTAGCGAGTCTAGATTTCTGGTTAATTATGGGTCCTAGATCCCACATCTAGGTGGCGACTCTGTCAGTCTCTTTTGTGTGGAATTCGGATTGCCTTAGTGATCCCAAGTTCACATAAAAGATGAATTAAAATTAATAATAAAAGGCACACGCCAATCGCGTGGGTACGAGAGACCAAGAGAAGAGAGCGTGGCGGCTCGCGCCCCACCCCTCTCGCGGGATCGGGTCCCACACTCGTCCGCGGAGGGTGTCTTAGTTTGTTGATTAACATTAAATCCAAGAGCGAATACACACGAATATTGACAACACTGGAATCATATGTTCAATTCATAGAAGATTTCAAGTACATCAGTGATATTTGACACGCCACGATGGGCTCTACACCAAACTCAACAGAGGACTAGACACTGACTCACAATACGAAAGATCAACGGACACAACATACTCAGGCTTGACATTGACACAATTATTTAGACATACCCACTTTGATAAGAGAGTTGGTATGCAGTTGACAAAGAACGAATTTCAAAGATGTGAGACTTGGTTTTTTTTCTTTTGAGGCAATAGACTAGCGCTGGAAGTTCATGGACATCATGCCTTCCTCCATAATGGTGATGACTATGGAGTTCGACCCTGGAATAGGAATCTCGGAAGGGGCGGCCTCTTTGGTTTCTGTAGACCTGGCTCAAACTGATTTTCAACACCTGATAATGGCGAGGCTTTCTCTGGCATGATGTTTTCAAGGAGCTCAAGCTCTGACACATTTTTTTTATTTTACCTTTGCAGTCAATCTACTTCCCAGCCCCAGGGTGGTATAGGAAAAGGTGGTAAGATCTGTGAAGGGTTGAATGCGTTGAATGGTTCCCATGGTGGGTGGAAGAGGTGCAACATGGTTAGGTGCAGGGTTCTCGGAAGCATTTGAGTTCGAGAAGAATGAGGGGATCCCCGTCTATCAGGTCCTGGATTTCATCGTCATTTCCCTCATTTCGACCATAACAAGACTCTCAAGAGACTCAGCCATCTGCGTGGGGTTGGACTGACGAGAGTGAGCGAGTCCAGAGGTGAAGGCTCTTTTTTGAGGAGGTATGATGAGCAATTGGGTGAGACTCCTGTCATGGGCACCATAAACACTAGGCTCATTGAGAAGTAATCACATGGCAATGTAATGTGCAAATTTAAACAAAAGGTAACACAAGCACGTCTTTCTCTTGGCCAAAATCCGGCAGCATAACAGCTGTACTAGGAGATATGGGATGGTAAGCACATGGTTTAGCAACAACTCTAAAGGATAATGGTTACGCTTAAGGTTTTTGGAGAAAATCCGGCAGCATAACGACTGTACAAGGAGGGTCTCGGCAACCAAGCATAAACAATATGCCGGCAAGGTCAAGATGAAATAGGGCTCTCAGCAAGAACACACACTCTGGTAGTGATAATGGCAAAGTAGACTCATAATTGGCATGCGGAGCGATCTGATCAAGATCGATTAAAGGATCAAGCTCAGGGAAGATAGATCATGACTATAAAGATAATGATGTGAAACCAATGATCTGATCATAATCCAAAAGACGGATGGATGGGAAAAATGGATTAGATTAGGAAAGAAAACCTAACTATGAAGAGGCCCTAATCTAGTAATAAATATATATACATATATATACATCATATCCGGGGGCACCAACCCTAGTCTAATCTAAAGGAGTCAAGGAAGTCTTGACTCAAGACAGACATGTGAGTGTACTAGGACTGCGTCTGTAGTCACATAAAGTAAGCTACCCTAGTCTAAAAATAGGATAAGGTCTCTAACTCTAGGCTCCACATGTGTAAGCAACACATATGTTCGTCCATAAATGCAAACAAAAGGACCATGCAATATATAGAGAGAGTAATATCACGAGGTCCACCTAGCCGGGTGCATAGTTACTTGTATGCTGTAACTATCGCCCAGCATACGAACTATGTCCGTTTTACACACAAGGTGTCCAGGTGTTGAGATACTACTAGTGCGGTGGCACTAGAAGGCGGGTATAGCCCTCACGGCTCCTACTTATAGTATCTCTCCGAGAGTAACTTGATAGTATATCCACAGCAGAAAAGTAACCACAAAACAGATAATATATGCAAGGGATGAAAGTGAGTGTGTGAGACATTGTTTTATTTTGTATCTATTTGGTGTCCCTGGCATTCTAACGGAAAATGTTCCAATTTAAAATGATTTTAGTCCAAATTTCTTCAAAATTAGTAAAAATTACATTTTTACAGAGTTAGGCAATGTTCCAAGAACTCCCCAGCAGAGTCGCCAGCCTGTGGACCCCGATCTAGAGGACGGCGGGCGAGGGACAAGAGATCCCACGCCGGTTCCCTAAGATCTCCACAATGTGAAGGAGAGCCCTACCAAGGAACTCTCGAGATGGTGCCACTCACAGCATGGGTGGTGATATAAATGAGATACCTCTCGATTCAAGGACTAGCTCGGAACCAAGATGCACCTATAACAAAGAAGAGTCGCCATCCAAGGAAGTAGGCCCTGGATCCCATGAAATACTCTGTTGCAACGGATAACCAGAGATATAAAAGTCCGTGCCTGATGACGAATGGGGAAGGTATTAAGCGCCCCCAATTCGCCCAAGTGCAAGCACCTGGTCTCTTATGCCATTTTTAATTAATTTTGAAGAGTTTTGGGCTACAATCATGTGAAATGAGAAGGAGTATCCCCGAAGAAACATCTATCTAAGCATGCATGACCCGGGGATGGGCAAAAGGAAATAAATATCCAAATCCTAACTCACCGCATCTACTCCTAACCCATCACATCTAGGAAAGCAATAGTATCCGCATGCACAGCTACAGCTAATCAAGTAATAGCAGATATGATAAGCAGAAAAGTAGTAAATATCTACAGCTAAGTGTGTGAAACTAAAAGCACAAGGAATAAGTAAGCTGGAAGTAAACACACAAGGAGCCAAAGACAAACACACGATAAGCTAAAAGATGCGAGGAAAGAAAGGAATCAGAAAATAGACGGTATGCGCAAACCCAAAATGCCAGGGAAAAGAAAATGGGACATACGATAGACTTAGGGAGCGATTCTAAAGGAATCGAGCTCAGTGATCCTGATCCGCTAAAGATCGGACAAGTCTCGCGATCGTCATAGCCTATCGTTGGGCTCAGCGAGGACAATCCCTGTAAAGGGGCCACGCTACGTCGTCACCCATCCCAAAACCCGATGAAACGTCAGAAAACCGATAAAACCGGCAAACCACGATCAAAATCGGAAATGAAATGAAAAGAAGGCTCCGAGTGACCTGGCGATCACCATCCTTGCCCATTTTGGTTTTTGTATTTTTGGGAAAAGCTTGAAAGATATTTTTAGATGCTGAAATGATTTTTTTTGAAGGGTTTAAATAATTTTATTGAAAAGTTTGACTGAACTTGGGACGAAAATCCCAAGCTGCCTACGTACCCTGTAAAAAGGGATCAAGCCAACGTAGTTCGAATGCTTTTCGAAATACGTTTTGAATATTTTTTGATGTTTTTTGGATTTTTGTTATTTGATTTTTATGTATTTTTTTATCCCTTTTGATTGAAAGGGGGTTTTGGCTCAAGAGGTTGCCGTCCGTCATCGCCTGAAACCCGACAAGTGTTCCCAAAATCGATGGGATCCCGAAATGCAAAGAGTATCCCAAGGAACGTGCAAAGAATAATCCCGAAAAGGAAAGAACTCCTAAAACCCTGTGAAGATCCTAAGATAGGGACAATGATAGGAAGGGCAAGGGATTGGCTCAAGAAAAATTCCATCATCGCCTTGACCTGACGACCTAATCTGCAGATCAAATGAGCTCCAAGATCAGATGAGAATCCCTAAACACTGGATAGAAATCAGATGAGGCCTCCAGGTCATGAGAGATAAATCAAGACTACTCAGATATTCCATGGCTGCATTTTCACTTTTGAGACATGATAGCAATATGCGAACAAAGGACAAAACTGCGAATGATACTGACTCGGGAATCTTCTAAGGGGTTGCTTCCAAATGAACTGGACATGATGAAAGCTGGTGCAAAAGAAAATTAGCGAAGTGGGGTATGCTAAGCCAAACCGAATGAAGAAATTTGGGTATTTTGACTTGTCAGCTGACTCACGGATTTTCAACTAATCCTGACGAGTGCTCTCACTGACAACCTAGCATAATCAAAATAATGAAACTTAGAAACTCGGGTGCCATTTTTCACTTGATTTCTCCTTCAACAGATGTAGATAACTTCATAACCCAACTGCGTTCAATGAAGAATCACTCAAACCCGTTTGTTTCACCATGGACAAACTGATTTGATTTGGATGAGAGTGGAGACCTGTTCCAGAAATTCAGCCAACACGGCGCATCATATATGTGCATTGCCAAACTCAGGAAGAACCTAAAGGATGGCTAAAATGAAAACCCATTGATATGAGAATATGGTATCAACACCCTTACATCTTGATATTCATTGAACACAATTCCCATGGGTTCTTGAAATCGAATTAAGAAGAGGAGACCAATGGGATTTAAAATCGAGGGAAGCAAACCAATCGGACAAAACTCAGAAAACATATGCCTCTTCCGATGAGAAACACAAGGTGATCAAATTTTAGCAAATTACAAAGGTATTAGGAAAAATGGATACATCAATGAGAAAATTAAGGCTATTGAAAATCACACATCAAATGACCCAAAATCAGCCAGGTAACAAGAAACCAAAAAGCCACATGAGCATGAGACATCAAAAAGGAATTATTAGGGAAAATGAGATGGGTTTTACCTTCTTGCAAAATTTTCTCCAAATGGGTGAAGATGAAGATCAAACCCCTTTGCTGCAACTTCTCTACCTCTCCCTAAAATTTACACAGACCTTCCCTCTCTCCCTCTTTCTCCCTCTGCTTTTTTTTTGTTGCTGCTGCAAATGAGCTCTCTGTCCAGATAAGAGAATGGAGAAAATGCTGGGTTGACAAGAATCAATGGCAAGGGAAGGAATTTGCTAGGAATTGATGGTGGAGATAAAAATCAAAGAGGGTTTTATGGGTTTGAGAGGTCTATTAAGTGGAAATGGAGGTGGAATGGGTTTGAGTAGGTAGCAAAGGTAGGAGGGAAGAAGGAAAATGATCGAAGGTGGGCGGCCATGGCGGAGGTGGGGAGCCGGCACCGGCGAGATTGCCGGAGAGGAGAATCCTGCAAAACCCCTCTCTCTCTCTCTCTTAGCTCTCTCTCTCTCTCTATTGCTCTGTTTTCTTTTTCCTTTTTTTTTAAAGAAAGAAAACGAGGGTTTGAGGGTTTGAGGGAGGCCGGTGGTGGTGGCTATGGGTTTTCGAGGTGGGTTTGGGGTAGAAATGGGTTTCGGTTTTGGAGGTGGGGGTTGGAGAAGATGAGGGTGGAAGAGGGTTTTCGAAGTGTGGAGATGGGTTTCGGTTTGGTGGTGGTTGGTGGTGGTGGGTTTCGGTTTTTGGAGGTGCAGAAAATGGGTTTCGGCTTTGGGGGTTGAGGAAGGTGAAGGTGGAGGATGGAAGAGGATTTTCGAAGGGTGGTGTTGGGGTGGAGATGGAGGTGGAGGATGGTGGTGGTGGGTTTCGGTTTTTGGAGGTGCATAAAATGGGTTTCGGCTTTGGGGGTTGAGGAAGGTGAAGGTGGAGGATGGTGGAGGATTTTCGAAGGGTGGTGTTGGGGTGGAGATGGAGGTGGAGGATGGTGGAGGGGCGAGGTCGGAGCTCCGGTGAAGATGGGGTTTTTTTTTTTAAAATGTAATGGGTATGGTTCGGTGGCTTAGATTAGGAGGTGGTTGATGGTGGAAGAGGGTAGTAGGAAGAGATGGGGTTGATGGCGACTTGGATTTTTGCCGGATTCCGGCTAGGATGGCCGGGGAAGACGGTGGTTGGAGGTTGAAGAAGGGTGGAAGAGGGTTTGTAAATAAAATAAAAAAAGAAAAATGGGTTGTGGAGGAGGATGGTCGTCGGTGGAGGTGGCGATGGTGGCAGCAAACCCTCCCTCTGCTTTCCTTGCTCTCTTGATTTCTCTCTTCTCCACTCTCTCTCTGCTTTTTGCCTTTCTATTTCCCTCTACTCCTCTCTTGCGGCTGCAAATCCCCTCTTCCTTTTTTTTTTAATTTCAGAAGACTCCCCCTTTCTTGAGCCCTAATCGATACTCTTTCCAGAGGAAATGACGTTGCTGCCCCTCCTTTTTCCATGGACAGCCCCCCTAAGTATATTATGACTATTCTTTTTAAGTACGAGGGGTGGCCTGGGTAGAAAATGGGGGGAAAGTGTACCATCCTTCTCATCTTTTGGAATGATATTGGCACAATTATGTTTTGATAATCACACCAACCCAGTCCACCTTTTCTTCCATCTCTTTTCCGATTTCTCTGAAAAATTGCAGGAATACTCTCGGAGATGTCAACCACCCTGGGAAAATTTGTACCAATTAGGGAACATTGTGAGTCAGGAAAACTTTGGGGTTTCTTCGCATTTGGATTTTGTTTCAAAAAATTGGGGATTCGATTCGGGAATTCAGTGAATTCGGTTTCGGGACTCGGATTTCGGGATTTATTCAAAAAAAAATTTTTATTAGGGTCAGGTCAAAATGGGGTGTCTACAAATAGCAAACACACAATCAAGTACATATAGATATAGATAGTCATATAAGCAAAGTTTCATTCAAATTCGTTCACTTGATCTAGTGTTCACATATTTAAACCACTTCTAAGATCACAAAATATTTCTTCACTCAGTGGTTTAGTAAAAATATCTGCAAGTTGATCATTGGTATTGATATAAGAAATGATGATATCTTCATTTTGAGAATGATCTCTCAAAAAGTGATATCTTATATCAATATCTTAGTTCGGGAATGTTGAATGGGGTTCTTGGTTAGATTGATTGCACTAGTGTTGTCACAGTGGATTATAACACATTTGAACTTCAAATCATAATCTTCTAAGGTGTTCTTCATCCATAAAACTTGTGAACAATAAGCTCCTGCAGCAATGTACTCTGCTTCTGTTGTGGATAGACCAATAGAGTTCTGTTTCTTGCTGAACCAAGACATCAAGGATCTCCCTAAGAACTGACAAATGCCGCTAGTACTTTTCCTATCAATTCAACATCCGGCAAAGTCAGCGTCGGAATATCCTACTAGGTCGAAAGAATCTGACTTTCCATACCATAGACCTAGACCGAGAGTTCCTCTCAAGTATTTGAATATCCTTTTTACAGAGAGCAAATGAGATTCCCATGGATCTGACTGAAATCTAGCACATAGGCAAACACTAAACATGATATCCGGTCGGCTAGCAGTCAGATAGAGAAGACTCCCTATAATTCCCCTATACTTTTTCTGATCAACCTTTGGTCCAATGACATCTACTGCTAATTTTGAAGATGTGCTCATAGGAGTGGACTTTGGAGGAGAGCTTTCCATTCCAAATTTCTTTAGCAGTTCTTTTGTATATTTTTCATGGTTTATGAAGATTCTAGTTGGTAATTGGTCGATTTGTAGACCAAGAAAATATTTAAGTTCTCCCATCATGCTCATTTCAAACTCATTTTGCATGCATTTAGAGAATTCTTCACACATACTCACATTAGTTGACCCAAAGATGGTGTCATCTACATAGATTTGGACTATGAGTATGTCTTCACCCTTTCTTTTGATAAATAAAGTTTTATCAACTTTTCTCATCTCAAATCCTTTGCCTAATAGAAATGAACTAAGCCTTTCATACCAAGCTCTAGGAGCTTGCTTTAATTCATATAGGGCTTTGTCGAATCTAAAGATATAATCCGGGTGTTTGATGTCCTCAAATCCAGGAGGTTGCTCAACATATATCTCCTCCAAAATATATTCATTTAGACGTGCACTCTTGACATGAATCCCTTATAACATGCATATGCAAGAAGCATTCTAATGGATTCCAACCGGGCTATAGGGGTAAAAGCCTCATCATAATCAATCCCTTATTTCTGGTTGTAACCTTGGGCAACTGAACATGCTTTATTTCTTTGGATATCACCATTTTCATCAAACTTGTTTCTATAAACCCATCTAGTACCAATTACCGGATGATCTTTTGGCCTAGGAACCAATTGCCATACTTTATTTCTTTCAAATTGATTTAACTCTTCTTGCATGACAATCGTCCAAAAATCATCCTTTTCCGCTTCTACTATAGACTTAGGTTCAATTTGTGAGATGAATGCTAGGTGACCACAAACAGTCCTAAAATGAGACCTAGTCTTAACTCCGTAGGAATCTTCACCAATTATTTGAGTAGAGGGGCGGCTAGCAATGATTCTTTTGCCTTTTGGATCCTCTTCCTCATTCCCTCTCTCTTCAATTGCCTCACCTTCAATACTAATATTTTCTAAAGGATTAATCAAGGTGGAGGTGTTTTTCTCACAGACTATAGTGTGAGTCTCATCTTCTTCATCTAGGTCAACTATCACCCTCTTTTCCTCAATTTGTTCATTAAATTTGACATGTATAGCCTCTTCTACTGTCAAAGTCTTTTGATTGAACACTTTATAGGACTTGTTTCTAGTTGAGTACCCTAAAAATATCCCTTCATCTGCTTTAGGATCAAATTTGTGAAGATTATCTTTGATATTTAGAATATATCACTTGCATCCAAAGATCCTAAAGTAGCTAATATTGGGATTTCTTCCCTTCCATAACTCATATGGTGTCTTGCTAGTGTGGGGTCTTATTAATACTCTATTTATCACATGGCAAGCTGTATTCACAACTTCTGCCCATAAATGTCTAGAGATGTTATCATGAAGTAGTGTTCTAGCCATTTCTTGCAAGACCCTATTCTATCTTTCCACCACACCATTTTGTTGAGGGGTTCTAGGGGTTGAGAAGTTGTGACCTATGCCTAATCATGCACAATAATCCTCAAATTGATGATTTTCAAATTTTGTTCCATGATTGCTTCTAATTTGCTTGATATGACACCCTCTATCTCTTTGTAGCTTGTTGCACAACTTGTAAAATTCTCTAAAAGTCTCATCCTTGGAAGAAAGGAACAAAATCGAAGGAACCTAGAAAAATCATCTACCACTACAAAAACATATATTTTTCCACCAAAGCTACATGTCTTCACGGGACCAAATAGAACCATATGAAGTAGTTGCAATGGTTTAGAAGTAGTGATAATATTCTTAGGTTGAAACAAGTCTTTTACTTGTTTACCAAGTTGACATGCTCTACACATATGATTTTTGAGATAATTGATTTTAGGCAGACCATCCACAATATTCTTCCTAGAGATTGTAGCAATGATTTCCATATTAGAATGTCCTACTCTTCTATGCCATGTCCATGTATTATTTTCAAAATATGCAAGACAAGTAACATTCTGACATGTGAGTTCTTCAAGCATAAAAGTATAAACATTACCATCTCTAGTAGCTACAAATTCAGTTTTGTTATCATTTGAAGTTCTAACAATGCATTTATCATTTTTTAAGAGTACTTCATTACCATTATCACATAGTTGACTTATACTAAATAAGTTATGTTTAAGTCCATCAACAAGCAATACATTTTTAATGGTAATACCTTTAAATTTGATTGTACCTTCGTTGATGATTTTTACCTTGCCATTGCCTCCAAATGTCACCGTCCCTTGGTCTTCCATGTTGAGAGTAAAGAATTTGGAGGGATCATATGCCTTAGCATCCACTGTCGAGGTACCATTTGTCCAAGGTAGAATTGCTACTCAATCATACCAACAAAATAGAAAGTCAAGTCTTGGGCTTAGGTACGCAAATTATTTTGGGTCCTTTTGGATTAGTTCCACAAGATTTGCCTTTTGTCGCCCATATATATCTACTTGCTTTTCTAACCTTGCAATTGTATTTTATATGTCCAATTTTACCACAATAGTAGCAAGTAGACATGACTCTAGAGCTAGCATTATAATTTGAAGGAGAGTATGATGTGCTATCTTTTACAAACGTTGTGTGTGGCTTGTGGATGTCATTTTTGTATGAAGGTTTCTTTTGATTAGGTTGGTAACCAAGATCACACTTATCATAAGAAATCTTCGTATCAAGTATTTCATCTAGTTTAGGTTTACTACATTTAAACTTCAAAGATAGTTTTCATTTTCCCATTTCAATTTTTTGTTCTCCAAATACAATCTTTCAATGTTCAAATATATCTGTTGATTTTCTTTTAGAAAGTCTTAGTTCAAAACTTCAAGATTTTTTACTTTGTCTACCAAGACTTAGTTTTCATTTACAATACTAGCAAGAGTATTACATTCCTTTTAAAAATTTTCAAGTTCATGATTTAAATTTTCTATTTCCTTCATGAGTCTTATATTTTTAGAAAGTTCAAGAGCATGTGCTTCTTGAAATTTCTCACAAGCATCATATAGCTCATCATAGGTAAAGGAAATATTCTCTTCATCATCATTGTTTTCATCATTTAGAGTGAATAAAGAGTCTACCTCCTTTGACAATTGCTCCTCGTGAATTCCCATGAGACATATGTGGGAGACTTCATCATTGCTTTCTTCACTTCCTGATGAGCAACTGAGCCCATCATAGGTTGCACTGAAGCTCTTCTTTTTGTCTTTTCCTTTTCTTTTGTTGAACTTGTCATCAAGCTTTTTGAGTGGGCAATCGGTCCTTATGTGACCGAGCTTGTGACATCTAAAGCACCTTAGTTCATCATTTTCTGCCTTTTCTTCTTCCCTTTCCTTTCTAGAATTCCTCTCTTTTTGGAAGTTTTTTCTATTGTTTCTTGTGAACTTCTTGAATCTCCTTGTGAGGAGAGAGATATCTTCTCTTATGGCTTTGAAATCCTCCTTCTCATTTTCACTTCCACTTTCACTTTCTTGAGCCTTGAAAGCTATGCTCTTCTTCTTAAGATCTTCTCTTGGGGAAGCATGTTCTTTTGTCTCTCTTTTCTTCATCTTTAACTCAAAGGTAATGAGAGATTCAACCAGCTCTTCCAATTTCATAGTGTCCAAGTCTTTGGCTTCTTCTATTGCGGTTGTCATCGAATCCCAAGTCTTTGGAAGTGACCGAAGGATCTTGTTGACCATTTCTTCACTTGAGAAAACTTTACCTAAGCCTTCCAACTCATTCATAATGTTAGTAAACCTAGTATACATTTCGGTGATAGACTCACCGGGTTTCATTTCGAAGGATTCTAAGTCACTAAGAAGTAGATTTACTTTGGTCTTTTTCACTTGAGTGGTCCCTTCATGGGTTCACTTGAGTGGTCCCTTCTTAAGGGTAGAAACCCTATTAAACTCATCCGGAGATAGAGCGCAAATGAGGGAATTCATGGCCTTGTAATTCAAAGTGAATTAGGCCTTTTCAGTGTCTTTCCAAGTCTCACTATCGGTGGTCGGTTCGGTATACCCCTTTTCAATAATCCTCCAAATGCCAAATTCTTGATCTTTTAGGTAAATCTTCATTCGGGCCTTCCAACAACCATAGTTGGCACCATTGAAGTATTGTGGCCAAGATGAGGATTGACCCTCATGATATTGTGAGGAAGAAGATGAGGTTGCCATGAATCTTTCCTCTTTTAGATTTTAATAGATAGGAAATCTCTAATAAGAGCCTTTAGCTTTTACACCAATTGAAATCCCAAAGGGCAACCCAAGAGGGGGGTGAATTGGGTTATTTTAAAATTTCTTTTAAACAACTAGGGAGTGTTAGATAATTCCTAGATTATACTAACCCTTGTTCAATATTAAAATTAAAGATAAGGAAAGAGATTACCAATCACACAATAGGAGGGAAAGAGTAAGGAGACCGCACAAGAATTTTTATAGTGGTTCGGTCACAACGGACCTACTCCACTACCCAAGTACTTGGTCTTTCCTTGGGATTTTCTCCACTAAAAACGAGATTCCACTATAGCCGAATCTCCAAGCCTTACAATGAACTCCGCCTCCGAGGAAACACACCCTCTTCGCACACCGCCTCCAAGAAGTCAACCCTAATCGCCCACCACCTCAAAGCGTACAACTTTTCTTAGCAATACAAGAATGATAAGAAAATGTAAAAGCTGTCAAGCCTCTTTAATAGGCAAATACAAATCTCTCAAGCTCTCAATAACTCCAAATGATTGCAAATCTCTCAAGCTCTCAATACCTCCAAATGATTGCAAATCAAAGTCCTATGGAGTTCTCTTGACTAGAAGTAAATGCAAGATTAAATGCTCTCAAGAGGTTGAAGAAGAATCATTTTGATTTCAAGTATAAAGTTTCAGGGTTTGAAAAATGATGGTTCAAAAGGTTCTTTGGAAGGTCTTGAATGAGGTATAAATAGACCTATCAAGTTTAAGACCGTTTGGGGCAAAACCATAATAAACGGGTCAAGAAAAAGTAAGTCGCGCAAGCCCCAACGGATACATTGCCAGATGGGGGCGATCGTGGTCGCCTGCCCTTATCGGGCGCTTCTTTTTAATTTCAAATTTTAAACCTCCGCGGTCCACCGGGGTAGTCACGGTCGACCGGGGTAGTCGCGGTCGCTCGCAGTGGGCTTTCTGTTCGATTTGATTTTTTATTCAAAACCCATCCGCGGTCGACCGCCAAGACCTTTCTGGATTGCTCCTTGATTTCTAGGAGCATATCTGAGGTCGACCGGGTTGGCCTCGGTCGACCGGCCCACTTTTATCGGGTAGATGCTGGAGTTCCAGCATCCATCCCGCGGTCGCCCGGGAGACCCCGGTCGACCGACCCTGCTTTGAAAATTAATTTTTACAAAATAAAATCATAGGGCTTTGGGCTAAGGTCCTTGTGCTTCTTTCCTAAGTTTTCAAACTCCTTTTTGAGATTATCAAAATTCATTTTAAAAGGATTTTAAAACATAGATTCATGCAAATGACTTCATGCCAAAAGGACTCTATTACACACTATATGAACCTTGAGGGTTCTTGTGTCTTCTTGAGTCTTTGTCTTCTAGGCACTGGCATGAGGTGTTCACTTGGAAGAGTCTTCTATCTTGCTTTTGTGCATGTAGTTTTCTTGAATCTTCAATGCTTGTAGGATGACCACCAAGGCTTGACTTGCTCCAAGTTGAGCCCTTCTTCTCTTTGCTTCTAGTGATGACTTCGATGGTTCCTGTCTTGATCACAACACTAGAGCAACCATTAGTAATCTACCATCAATTTGGGTTTGTTGATCATCAAAATATGGGTGGGTTGTACCCTTGGGCTTACAGTTGGGTATCTCGACTTTGCTTCTTTTTTTGGGTTAAATTTGCGCGCGAGTGGTGAGTTGGGAAACTTGAATTACATGCGAATTTCGTAGGCAAAAATATTAACTACTATCCAGACGGATTTTTTTAAATTTCTGTATACGCAAAAGAACAATTTCCTTACCGGATAATACTGATTTTGGTTTGCACATGTAAACTGTAGGGATAAATGCCAACATTTACCTTCGGATTATTATTCAACTCGTGAGGAAAAGCTATATCCCTTTGAAAAATTAACACTTGTGGGATGTAGTGTATTTCTCTACGGATTTTAAATCAGTAGGGAAAAAGTAAACTTATCCCTGTGGACATAATTAAAGTTGGTAGGAAAAGTCCAGTTTTGTTGTAGTGTGCCAAAAGAAAGCAAGCATACACTTGAAGAATCAAATCAGTAATCAATAAAAAATAAAAGGATGTCTAACCATGTACATAACCAAATAAAGTCCCAGAAGAATCAACCATCCAAATAAAAGATAGAAAAAATAAGAGTATCTATCAAACCATCCAAAACCATCAAGGATATAAAGTGTCTGGAATCATGGAAACGGAGAACATCCAAGAGAATCATCTCCATCATATGTGGTCAAAGCAGCAAGAGTCATCTCCATCATATGCGGTCAAAGCAACAAGATAATCGACAGGTGATAGGTCGGATGAACTAGCTGTTAGAAGGGTTGTAACCCCAGGGCAAAATCGCTATGGGTCTGTTCAGTTGTGTACAGGAAACGGAAACGAAAAGGAAAAGGAAATGAGGTGGCAGAAGGAAATGGAAAGGAAAATAAACTGCTAAGAAAGCAGTAGAGTGCGCATTCAGTTGCCAGGAAATGGAAAAGAAACAGTAAAGAAACAACAAGAATGTGTATTCAGTTGCCAGGAAACGGAAAAGAAACAGCACAGAATATGTTCTTTGCCACATATAAAGCAAGTTACGCCCCTTAAGCCCTACTAATAGTCAAGTAACAGAAATAAATACTCAAAACAACTTTAGAAGCGGATTTTAAAAGCAATATAATGGAACCAATAAGAAAGAGGAAAACCCATGGTAACACTGATGTCGCCTCCTGTGACACTGCCTCTACCCTTTCATTTCACATCTCCTGTACCCTTTGCGCTTCCTCAGCATTTCGCTGCTCCGATACTTGGCTTTCTCCAAATATGTGTCTAGCTGTGATTGAGCCTCCGCCAACATCCCAAATGAGCGGTAGCATGCTCCGCTAAATTTGTCAACTTGCTTATGGCACTCTGGCCAAGTATAGTAAATCCCAACCGTCTGCCATTAAAGACAACATAGTACTTTTGCTTTCCCATACTCACCTAACAACAAGACAACATATCACATACAAAGATATAAGATAAGAATATGACAGTAGGCATGAAATTCCACCACCAAAAGTTTACTACACATCCATCAAAAGTAATTAACATCATTACAAATAAGTTAACTACCACCATCACTTACCGTAATACTACCATAACAAGTTAACTACCACCATCACGTAGTTAACCACCATCTAAATGTCAAAGCATCATTACAGATAAAATAAAACAAAGACTATAAAGTTCATATAACCATAACTACCACCATAAAGTTCATATCAACATAACTACCACAAAAAAGTGCTATAAAAATATTGTTCAATAAAATGAAAAGATAGAAGATACGTCGCCCATCGTCATCTCCTCCCTCAATCATCTATCTCCTTACTGATGAAACGAGTCATCTTCCTTCGGATGTACGACCTCCTCGTACATGATGAAAAGATGCACCCGAGATGGATTTGTTGTGAGATACTCTGTTGTCCTCAACAAGATCTCTTGCGAAAAACCACCAACCCCTCTAACAACTTTGCGAAGCTGTACAAGGTAAGCAGGGGCACTCGAACCTATGAGGGCATCGGCAACCTTATCCATGCTTGATGACAGACGCGACATATTGTCGAAACATGCCCCACCCTGGCGAGACCTCTGTCGTCTGCTCCCAACCCGCCTTAGTGGAGATGTCTCACTACCACCATTAATGGGATCTTCTGTCAGAGATGGTGGGCATTGAGACGTGGGGGTATGGCCATCTGCGAAGTTCTCCCCAATGTCATCAAGACTGACTGGATGCGAACTTTCTATGGTTGGATCCTCATGCTTCCTAGACTTGGCCCCTTTCGTGAATTCATCTCCAAAGATTTGGACATGTCGTCATGCAAAACATGATGGGTAGTGAAGTGTTTTTTATGTTCTGGCTGAGCCTGTGACAAGGAGCATAAAAAATAAGAAGATATTGAATATGGTATTACTATAAAAACATTGTATCTTGAGAGGAAGTATTTCTTACAGTGACATAATCATCGTAGACCTCTTTCTCGCAGGTGACCATTTTTGCGTCACGTCCCAACCAAAACCGCTTCTAGTGAGGATGATGCAGACATTCTTGTATGTTTGTTTCATTGTGTTTATGCGATTCTTTACGTGCTCCTTGTTGAGATTGAGGTTGAAAAAGTTATTCATTGTAGTGGCCGCAGCTACGTAAGCGTATTCCTTAAAACCATTTGGAATTTTGTACCCCTCCACGATTTGAACTATGAGGGTATCTACTAGCACCTTATCCATTTGGTCATTCTAAATAACATTTTTTCCCTTCTGCTGGGAGTTTTGTGGAGCAGTTATCATTCTGATTCAAAGCACATATATGGGTGTTAGGAGTCATACATCCAATTAACAACCAACATAACCAAAGATCAAAACATAACAATGTTATACAACCATATATAGAGTCAAAATGTAAAAGAGTCATACAGCCATATAACAACCAACATAACCAAAGATTAAAACATAACAAAGTTACTCCAACCATATATGGAGTGAAAGAGTAAAAGAGTCATACAACCATATAACATAACAAAGTTATAACCTACAAATGACGTCGATGACAACAAACATGAAAGTATAATCCCCTAACGTTAATGACGTCTACTGAAATCATTCCACATCTGTGTGGTAATTGTGTTTCTAATTTCCTCTCCTGCTCGTTTGTCATCATCCCTTGATTGAGGAGGATCTCGTGGTATGTTCTCATCTTCTACAACTTCTACTAAGAGTTGTGCATCTAGAAAGTTGTCCACAGCTTCTACTATTGAATCATTAGGCATGAAACGCCGAATATGGTTATGGATGCAACAACATTCCAAGAAGATGTCAATCTGCTTATCGAAATTGTACATTAGTTCTTCACTAAGAATATTGAAATGCTTATTGAAAGGCTCTTCAAGACGCCAAATATGTGCTCAATGACATTTCAACACGATGAGTGTCTATGATTGAACAGCTCATTACTAGTCCGCGGACGCCGCCCTCTCCACTCATTTAAGTGGTATGTTGTCTTACGATGCGGGGTAGTAAAATATCGCAAGAGAGGGTAGCCGCCATCGGTGAGGTAAAACTTTCCTACAAATAAAAATAGATTCTATATCAGTAACTAGTAATAAGTGGAAACTTGTTTATTACAATAGAACTACGTCATATACAATGTACCTGGGATAAGTGGAATCTTGTCAGCCCTTGTTAATGCATCCGCTAACACTCTCGAGTCGGAAGCCGAACCCTCCCATCCGGCTAGGACATACATGAATTTTAGGTCAAAGTCACAGGCCGCCAAAACATTATGAGCTATAAAATGCTTACGACAAAAGTAGCTAGGTTTTTCTTCAATTGGGACTTTAGCACGTATGTGTGTTCCGTCTATTGCACCGATGCAATCCTTGAAATATGACATCCACCTTGGATTCCCCTCAATCTGCGATGGTGTCTCACATGTCGGCGATTTGATGAAGAAATCTTGCGTACCCAAAATTGCCTTTAGTACTTTGCTGAAATACGTCGAAACAGTTGCCCCTGAACGTCTAGCACATGCTCTAATAGTCCGAACCCTCTTATTATGAGCAAGAATATGCAAGAATATTGCAACTTGCTCCTCCACTTTACAATGGATAGTATCTTCCAGGGTTCCTACCCGTTTAAATATTTTGACAAATTAACGAAAGCAGTTGACGTTCATCCGTAGCAAGTTATGACAATGTTCATCTGAATCGATGACAAAAGAAATGAACGTACGATGCAGGAAGTAATTGATTTCATAGGGAGCTCTGACAAGATACTGTTTGTAGTACTCTTTACAAAGTACTAACCTAGCAACTGCACCAGCCATTAGTAGTGCGACTGGTCGCCCAACTAGGTCATTCCTACGCTTCAACTCATCTCTTCTCATCAACGCTTTCTTCTTCCTTCTTGTAGGACGACGAGGCATCTTACTCTAAATAAGAAGTCAATAACTCAATGGAAAATACAAGACAATCACAAATAAGTCATCTTAATACAATCACAAACAAGATAATCAACACAATCAGAAACAACACTTCCTCCATTAACCATCAATCCACCCATACACACTCCCTCCATAAACCATCCAACCATGCATATACCATCCCTCCACAAACCATCCATCCATACACAACCACTCCATAAACCATCTAACCATGCATATACCATCCCTTCACAAACCATCCATCCATACACAACCACTCCATAAACCATCTAACCATGCATATACCATCCCTTCACAAACCATCCATCCATACACAACCACTCCATAAACCATCCATCCATAAACATTATTACCCCCATAACACCACCAAATTCTCCAAAAAAAACCACGACAAACACCACCATTAACACTACCATATTCTCCAAACAAAACAACCATTAATATCCCCATCTCAACATTCAACCAGAATGTCATCCTACAATGCTACTATCACATACAAACAATATTAAAATTATGAAGCAAACTAATAACGGATTAACAACAAGATAAAGAAAAAGGAACATCATAAATGATTAGAACAGAAAGATAAAGATAAAGGAGCATCAGATTTATTACCTTGCAAGTTAGGGTCTCTTCAGAGAATTGAGAATCAGAAATTGGTGTCCACTGCAAAAAATTAGGAAAAAAATCAGATCTGAAAACCATACTTTTGGGGTACAAAAATCTGAAAACTATAAAGGATAACCCAAAATCACGCCCAAAAATATGAAAAACACAGACATCAACCCAAAAATGCCAGTTCAAAGCGGGTTTATAGCAAAAAAATGAGGGTTTACAGCAAAAAAAATGGCAACCAAAGCTCTGCAAAACACAGAGATCAGCAAAACAGAGATTAGCCAAAATCTGCAAAAGAAACGCTGGTTCATTTGGCATAATCACAGATCTTATCCAAAATCCACACAGAGATCAGCCCAAAAATACTGGTTCAAAGAGGGTTTACAACAAAAAAATGAGGGTTAAAATGGCAAAAGAGACAAAAATTGAAGGCAAATACGAGGGTTTAGAACAAAAAATCAGATCGAAGCCAAAAAAATAGGGTTTCGAAGTAGAAACTGAGATAGAACAATAAAAAACCCAGATAAAGGAAATAAATGAAATAGGCGAAGAGGAAAAATAGGGTTTCGAAGCTTACCGGTTGATTTGGGGCGGATTTGTGGAGAGGAAGATTTTCATCCAAGGAAAAATAGGGTTTCGAAGCTCTGCAACAAGGTCTCGAACGGAGAAGATGAGTGAGGGTTTTGTGTTTCTCGAGAACGTCGAAAGAGGCGAGACTTTTTTTTTGTTTCCACGTGCCCGATAGCGTAAATCCTTAAGAAATTTGTCTATTTTGGTCGGATTGTTTAAGCGAAAAATACTTGCACACGTCGGATTTCACGAAATCCACATCATAAGCAGCGCTTTCCTTCTCCTGGAAACAAAACAACCACTTTAGGTCATTTTCTGCGGATTTGGGGTCCATTTCCGTTTCCTTTCCGCGAAAAATGCGCAACTGAACAGACCCTATGTGTAGCTATAGACACCATATTTTGTCAAGGTGGAACTAATCATAGGTTGTTGCGAGGAAGAGTCTCATGACGAGTCCTAGAGCACCTGTTGTATTTCTCTCAATCTCTCTCTAGGTTACAAACTAGGACAATTTTTCAAAGATGAACTTTTCCCCTGAGGTGAAACCAAAGCCCGTCTTTACACGGTATCCTGCCTTTTACGGCACGGCAAAAAAGTCCATTTCCACACGGCCTTTCAACCGAGAAGTTAACTTTGGGGCAAATGATCGTGTTTACCCAAAAACACTTCGTATTCCAAAAACCACCGATATTAGGTTAATTGGAATCTCCTCGGAACGAGGAATCCAATGGATCTGACCGCGTGCGATTCGGAGTCCAAACGGAGGAGTTACGGTCCACCGAAACTTCCCGAAAACCCGTCAAAAGAGACTAAAAATCACGTTTTCGAAACCAAAAGAGACGAAAAAATCACATTTTCCAACTCTTGCCGAGCTGACATTGTGTCAGCCAAATTCGCACCCTGCGAAATTCCAGCCCAAACTCTATAAATAGGGGGTAAGAGTAAAAATCAGATTTTATTTGGTTTTAAATCTCTCTGGTTAGTTTTTAACCCCTGGTTTCCCCCTCTTTTGGTTTTTCAGTTCAAAAACCCTTCTGAGAATCAGAAAACCCTACTTTCTTTGCTTTAAAAGACAGAAAGTAGAGAAATACTTAGGTAGCTCATACCGGGCGTCGGCACTCTGCCGAATTTTCGACGACTCAGAGCGACATCCTTCAAATAACCTTGTTACTCTGCTGAATCTTGCAGATTTACGAGCTATTTTTCCATAATAGTGTCGTTATTCTGCCAAAATCTAGGCAAACCCATAGCCCCTTCGTCAACACAGCGTCGTTACGCTGCCGAATTTTGGAGACGTGAGGCCCTATTATCTGAATAACGCTGTTGTTATGCCAAAATCTCAGCAAACCCGAAGTCCCCTCGTCAACATGGCACTGTTGCGCTGCTGAATTTCAGAGAACGTGAGGCCCTATTGTCTAAATAGTGCCGTTGTTCTGCCGAAATCTCGGCAAAATTGAAGTTCCTTCGTCCACAAAGCGTCGTTGTTCTGCCAAAATCTCGGCAAAACCAGAGCCTCATCATCTGATCAGCACCGTTACGCTGCCCTCTTGCAACACCGGTAAATTTACATTCATTTCCCGGCTTTCTATATTTACTTTAAAAAACTCGGTGCAGAGTAATTATGGGGTTTAGGGCTCCTTTTACCCTAAGTCATGTAACGTAAACCCCTCTCCTCTCTGTAAATAGGGCTACGCTCCCTCTCCTTATCACACCACTCTGTCTCTGGTCCTACCATAGACAAACGAGGCGGAGACGAGAGCCCTGTCACTCCACGGTGTTATACAAATGGAGGGAATCATAAACCCAGCGTTTCTTTTCCTTCTTGTACTGTCTTTTATGTTCGACTTAAGTTAACCCGATTGTGGTCAGTTACGAGATCTTTCGGGACTCATAAGCAGCATACAATCTCAATCAGGATAACTACTGCTTATTTTCGATCTTTTTTGTAATTTCATTTTATTTACATTCTGGAATTAAGCATAATCCAAATAAAGGGTAAAACGATAAGTTATCCTGATTAGATTCTTCCAAAAATGCCAAATCAAGTCAAGAGACCAGATTCATCTGGGCAAGAGGGGTGTCTAACACCTTCCCTGATTGTAATCATAACCTTACCCAGTTATCTGTAAGGACCATCCCTTAACAAACAGAGCAAAATTACAAGGTTCAAAGCCCAGAGCAAAAGAACCCCTTTGGTTACTGTGCTCCCAATGAAACTCGGGTACTACTCCCCTTTTCATCGGAAGAACAGGCACGAGTCCTAGGTCCTAACCTAGGTGGCGACTATGAGTTTCTCTTTCTTGCGAAGTCTGGGTCACGGTCCCGAGTTCGCAAGAAACGCAAATCAACTAACACTCTCAGAGAACCCGATATGGTTATCCCCTGCTGCCTTGTGCGCGCGGGAAAAAACCGGCTCCCACAGTAGCAAAACTAGAAATCAAATAAAATAAAAAAATTTCTTCAATCTTTCCCTTTAGCCCAGGAATCCTAGGGTTTAAATGATATGATGGTGATCAAAATAAAACATAGAGGATATATACCTTAGTTGTTGCAGTGAAGAAGAGCCTCTACGTGAATTACTCCTTGAACAGCCACGAACGATCTATTCGCCGCGACACCGCGAGTCGAACCGATTGATTCCTTTATTTTGCAGAAAGGGGTTGAGAATAAATTTTGTTCTCAGTTGTAATATGGTCTAAATCAGATCCTTGGATTGGAAAAATAATTTTCTTTGATGGAACTTGGGTAGTTTTCACAAAAACTAGAAGTAGAATTAGTGGAACTAGAGGAGAGAAAAAGAGAGAATTGTTGTTGTTGGATGTTTTTGGAGAGCACTCTTAGGAGTTGTTTTTAGAATTGGAGAGAAGCCAAAAACGTGCAATGTCGGTTTATATAGAGTTGGTTTCCAACTTTTAAAAATTCCTAAGGTTTCTCTCACAATTAGATTCAAATTGGGAAAACTAGTTACCTAGACTTTGGAAATTGTAAACTATGTTGGTTGCTTTTGGAGAACAAAGGTAAAAATGAAAAAAAAAAAAATTCTTATTTTTTCTCCTACAATTTCTCCTACAAAATCTCCTACAATCTCTCTTTCTCTTTTCCTAGCAACTTCCCTTCCTATTTTCTCTTCAAAAGGATATAAATAAAGATATTATTTAATATAAAACTATCCAAATCAGATTGGAATCCCCATGAGACGTTTTTGCATTGGGGCCCACCCAATTTCATCCTATGTGGATTTCCATATTGATTTTCTAATTGAATATTAATCCGCATTTAGTTCTCCAATTAAATAAATGCAATATCCTCCCATCCAATGGTATTAAAGCTCTATCCAAATAATATGTAATTTACAAAATATTCCTTTGGTTAACACTTAACCAATGTGGTATTCCAATTGTGTCCCATAGTGCATTTACACCATTGGAACTACGTATATCTATCTCTTTGCATCAAATGGACGAAAACTAGTTCGTCCGTGCAATCCAATAAATGTGGGACCCCTATCCAAAGGATATAAATGGGTCATTTGAGTTATGAGTGCGATCGTAGCAGGGATTTAACTGTCAATCCTACAGAATATAATGGTGGGCCCCACTGCATTGGATCAGTGGCCTCTATCGAGAAGTAATCCTGAAGATAACCGTCAAATCATCATACCTCTAATCACATCTAATATGTGCAAGTCCCTCATCCATTTTCACACCCACTGAGTTTGGTCCTACGAAGGGTGGGCATAGAGTACCCCCTGGGCCCACTCATGTTATATCTTTCAGCCAAGCAGTTTGGGCCCATAAATGCATTTGCAATAGCCATTTCAAAATATATTTCACAAAACTTTTGATAAACCTTTTATCAAATCCACCTGGCTAGCTACTTCTATAGGACTACTGCTTTGACCAAAGCTGTAGATGTTATCCCAACAATTGGGCGAAGAATTCCATGTCAGGTATCTATATTAGTCTCATAGGTTTGTCCAACATTCCAGTACTATCCTCAAGTGATCCTAACAAGAACCACCGTTAGAGAGATCAAGAGTGAAATATGGACCCACAGACCAATATGATCCCTTAGGTCGAAGGACATGCAAAGGCTCCTGTCTGGTAGAATAACGTTACTATCTCCTGTCCACAGGCTATTCTAATGTGATCGTGTTCAGTGCCCAATCCTATTGCCGCACCCACTCTTCTTGCTTAGGGTCCACTACCCAAGTGACTGACATAAGCCACTCCACTCCACGTGCATGTGACTGGTGCTAGTTGTGTACATGAGGAGATGTCCAATCTCAACCCTAATTAGGAACATTTAAGGTCTGCAACGAACCGAAATTCCATATCTCCTTGTTCCCTAGGATCTTTGAATCCTTGAGCATGTTATTCCTACTTTGCTCCTTGATAGGGGATAAAAATAACTGCCCAATGGGGAAGCTCCATGTGTCAAAGGGCCCTCAAATGCCAAAAGGGTAACAAAGTAATTCCCCTCAGTCAACAAAAGACCCATGCAAGAAGCAAAATTTACGGCTCATTGCCATTCGCTTAAGGGCAATATGGTAATCATACCACAAGGGAAATTACGGATTAGCCCTAACACACCCAACCACTATAAATAGGGGTAAGATCCAAAAGGTAAAGGACACGACTCCCAAAAACATACTATTTCAAGTTGAGTTTCCTTATCTATTGTGATTACTGACTTAAGCATCGGAGAGCCTTCCTGGAGACACCCCTCCGAGTTGG
Source organism: Tasmannia lanceolata (assembly GCF_043159265.1). Lineage (NCBI taxonomy): Eukaryota > Viridiplantae > Streptophyta > Magnoliopsida > Canellales > Winteraceae > Tasmannia > Tasmannia lanceolata. Next base: position 47,048,172 of record NW_027518680.1, on the reverse strand, counting down.
TCTTCTAACCGTTCTTTCGTGTGTGTAGGACGAAAGCAAGGACAAATCAAGGCCATCCATTCACTCCTCAGCTCCAGCTCAGCCATTAACAGATTTTGATCGCAACAGATTGGCACCATCCGTGGGAACCCGAACATAAAAGTCTCTAAGGTTCCAGAAATGGCAGGAGCTCGGAGAGGTGCACACACCAGCTCTGCTCGGGGGGACACGGTCCAACCCTGGGAGTAGAAACACCAGGCAACGAATAACATCACAGATCGTCGTCCTTCCAGGAGAGGACCGATCTGAATAGCTGCCGATTCAACCGCCGCCACCGACCATCCCGACAACAGAACAATTCAATAATTTAGTTCAGTAGATGACAAACCTAGCTGATCAATACCGAAGTCTGGCTGAGAACTTTGCAGCGCAAGTGAGGCCAGAGAACAGACATCAGCAATCACATAGAACCTCTAATGCACGGACAGAGGAGCCCTGGCGAAGAAACCGCCGCTCCCCTATGCCAGAGCGTCGACAAAGAAGATCAGCGCACTCCATAACCTCTACACATGCGAGAAGAAGTAAAAGGCGACAATCGAGATCAGTAGACCGTCACCCTCGTGATGAGGTAGAGTCCAGAGGACAAACCCACACGAATTACTGAGCTTCATGGATGCCTTCTCAGGTTATAAGCATATCAGAATGTGCGAAGAGGATGTCCCCAAAATGGCGTTTATCACCGACCAAGGCTTGTACTGCTATAGAGTCATGCCCTTCGGTCTGAAAAATGCTGGGGTGACATACCAGAGGCTGGTCAATCATTTATTCAGAAAACAGATCGGACGTAACATGGAGGTGTATGTGGACGACATGCTCGTCAAAAGTCTTCAAGTCGACCAGCACGTCACCAACCTCGAAGAATTGTTTGAGGTGTTGAGACAAAACAACATGAAGTTGAACTCGACTAAGTGTGCTTTCGGAGTGAAAGCAGGAAAATTCTTAGGGTTCATGGTTAGCTAAAGAAGCATTGAGGAAAACCCGGAGAAGATACAGGCCGTGCTGGAAGTGAACCCGCCAACTACTATAAGGGAGATCCAAAGGCTTACCGGACAAATTACCGCTCTTGGGAGGTTCATTTCCAAGTCTGCGGAGAAATGTCGCCCCTTCTTCAAAGCCCTAAAGGGAGTCAAGAATTCGCCGTGGACTCAGGAATGCCAGACAGCCTTCGACGAGCTGAAGACGTATCTCACTTCACTGCCTCTGCTCAGTAAGCCAGAACTCGGAGAGTAGCTCATTCTCTATGTAGTTGTCACGACGAACACCTTGGCTGCTGTCCTACACAGGAAAGATACTGGGCAACAAAGACCGGTCTACTACGTTAGCCGGATACTCCATGATGCAGAGCTCAGATATCAAAGAGTTGAGAAAATAGCCTGCACGTTGGTGATGGCAAACCAACCACTGAGATAAATACTGCACAAACTGGACAGTTTTGGAAGACTGGTGAAATGGTCTGTAGAGCTCGGCGAATTTGACACCCGTTATAAGCCGCGTCCCGCCATAAAGGCCCAGGTGTTAGCAGACTTCTTGGCAGAATGTAGCATACTGAATGAGCCCGCTGGGAAGCATGAGTCAGTACTTTAGAAGACTGTAACAGAGGAAGAACCACTTATGTCTCGAGAACCGAGCACAGAGCCAGAGACAAGCCCTACAGATAGTAGTAGCCTCGCCGAAGAAGTGGGGCCAACAGTGGAGCGACTCGAAGATCTTCATTATCGGATACTCCAACGAACAGGGGTCCGGGGCTGGATTGATACTATCTGGACCAGACGGGTTCTCCATTGAATATGCACTTTGTTTCTGCTTCAAAGCCTCCAACAATGAGGCCGAATATGAGGCCCTTATTGCAGGAATGCGGCTGGCGGTGGAAGTCAGAGCAGATGACCTACGAGCCCATAGTGATTCCCAACTGATCGTCAACCAAGTCATCAGAGAGTACGAAGCCAGAGAGTCGAGGATGTCAAAATACCTGAAAAAGGTAACGACCCTCGCCAAGGCATTTAGAAGATTTGAAATTATCAAAGTACCCAGGACAGAAAATGCAAACGCCGATGCCCTTTCACAATTGGCTGCATCCGGATACACGAACCTGGGAGCAGTTTACATTGAGGTACTAAAAAAGGCGAGCATTGACCTCAAGGAACAAACAATTCTATAGTTCAATCAAGAACCCTCATGGATGGATGATATCATCAAATACTTGAAACACTGGACACTGCCAGCGGACAGGAAGGAGTCCCGGAAGATCGTCCAACGATCTGCACAGAGGCGAACTGTACTCATGGCCCTATCTAAAGTGCCTGGGTCCCACCGATGCAGCATGCTCGCTCCGGGAAGTCCATGAGGGCATATGTGGACCTCCCTACGACATCGCTAGTCCCGATCCTGAGTCCAATCCCCTTCGCAGTCTGGGGCATGGACATCTTGGGGTCGTTCCCCCTGGCTAGCCGACGGAGAAAATTCATGGTTGTCGCAATCGACTACCTTACGAAATGGGTCGAGGCCGAGCCTCAGGCCAAGATCACTGAACACAAAATTACAAATTTCTTATGGAAAGCAGTGGTCTGCCGATTCGGCATCCCTAAAATCCTCATCACAGATAACGGAAAACAATTTGACAACGCTAAGTTCAGGAAGTTCTACATAGACCTGGAGATACAACAACTGTTCACATCGGTAGCCCATCCCCAAACCAACGGACAAACTGAAGTCACTAATTATATCCTATTGTAAGGAATAAGGAAACAATTGGATGACCATGAAGGAAGATGGGCCGATGAGCTGGACCATGTTTTGTGGGCGTATCGCACGACAACCAGAACTGCGACAGGAGAGACTCCTTTCAACCTGACCTTTGGAACTGAAGCATTGATACCACTGGAAATTGGTACCCCCGCTCTGAGGAACGAGTACTTCAATGAGGAGCGCAATCCGGACGGATTGAGGACTAACCTCGATCTATTGGAAGAAGCAAGAGAGAGGGCGGGAATCAGAATGGCGGCATATCATCATAGGGTGGCCAGGTACCACGACACCAAGGTGAAAGAGAGGATTTATCGGGTTGGGGACCTCGTCCTAAGGCGGCAACCGTCTCAACACCAACCAAGGTAGGAAAGTTTACTCTGAATTGGGAAGGTCCCTACAAAGTCGCAAGGATCATAAGACCGGTGACTTACTGGCTGGAGACACTGGACGGCCAAATGCTCCCTCACACCAAGAATGCGAAGAACCTTCGAAGGTTCTATCAGTAGATATAAGGAAGAAAGAGTTGGTGTAATGACCTAGTTGTAATCAGGTTTTTCACAGTAATGGAATGACCACTTAGATTTTCAGTTGCCTCTCTTGTCCATAACTCTGGATGCAACAAAAGACTAAGATCATCATAAACTTAACGGTTGGAGGCCGTCCAATAGAAGGGCGTCCATAAATCCAACCGACCTCCTTATGACACAATGTTAGAGGGATTCCAGAAAATCCCAAGTTGTAGTTCGTATGGGGGAAGGTCATCTACTCAATGGACGGCCTCTTCGCAACTCAACGGTTGGATGCCGGCCAATAGAAGGTCGTCCGTAAATCCAACCGACCTCCTTATGATGCAACGTTAGAGGGATTCCAGAAAATCCTAAGTCGTAGTTCGTATGGGGGAAGGTCGTCTACTCAGTGGACGGCCTCTTGGCAACTTGTAGACACCCCATTTTGCTCTGCTTTAATCAACAAAGAAGTTAGTGTTCTTGTTATCAGTCTTTTTCAGTGTTTTCCATTCATGTGTCCGCTCCTCTTGTTTTCTCGATCTTTTCGGTTATTTCTATTATGTTTTGCGTCGTCCTGATAATTGTTGAGAGGGGTTGTTCGCAAGAATTAAAGCAAGAGAGAATTTGGACCCGTTTGGTGGGCCCGCATTGAACATCTATTTTGATTCGGATCAAACAGGGGATCCGCATATTGTTTTAATGAAAAATGAGGGTTGAGCCTACTTCGATCTAAAGCATGCAGATGTCCATCAAATGAAAAATTCAGATCGTCTTATGGAAATAATTGGGTGCAATCTGTTTACATTGCAACCTATCAAGTTGATGGTTAAGATCATCTTGCGGAAGAGATTTTGAGGGGCACTATCTGTTTACATTATCGCCCGCCCAAGGAATGGTTAGTTCGCCTTGTGACCGTTATTTAAGGGATTTGTCTTATGGCTCAATCCAATGGACAGTTTGAATAATCTCATGAAGATTGATTGAGGCCATGACTAATTTATATTGTAGCCTCCAAATGGATGGTTCGGATCATCCTATATAGAAGATTTAGGAGTATAATCAACTTACATTGTTGCCCTCCAAATGGACAATTACGATCATCTCATGGAGGTGATTGTTGAAATACAACTAATTTGCATCATGGCCCATCGGTTGGACGGCTCTGATCATCCTACGGAAATGATCTTGGGGGCGCAACACATTTATGCGTAGCCCATCAATTGGACGTTCCAGATTATCCTGTTAGTCTGAATTAGATGAAAGAGGTACTGCCATTAGCGTGGGGGAAAGGGGTACTTTTGCCAAAATAAAAATCAATAGACAGATTTGTAGGGAGAGAAAACTCTCTCTCTTTCCCAACCGTCTGCAACTCAACCATTCCCCACCGACTCTCCCCTCCTTCCTTTTCTAACCGCCCCTCTCATCTCATCTCATCTCTCTCTCTCTCTATGTTTAGGAATCCTCCATGACCACGTTTGTGAAAAGATTGTGGAGCGCCCTTTTAATTACTTTAAAAAGATTATGGCAACTCCCTTCTTAACCTTTCCAAAAGAATCAAAATTCAGCAACTATTTTTGGATGGGCACAAGAAAGAAAGCTGTGATAAGGAATCCTCTCTACCTTTTTCTAATTACTGAAATCACAGATTCGGCCACTTCCTTGGTGTACAAGTATTCATCTCTATATAAAGAAAAAAAAAAAGAAAGAGAGGGAGGTGAGCAATTTTAAAAAAAAATAGCAAGCAGTCACCTTTTGAAGGTCTCTCTTATACATGGAAAAGAGATATATTTTTAGACAGATACGATGGGCAGATTCGGCCACGATCCTCTGTTCCTTCTCTCAAAACTCCATCTCTCAATCACCACTCTCTAAAAATCTCTACCTAGGCAGCCTCCACTTCTTTGGTCCCACTCTCTCTATCTAGTCTCTTTGTTATAAGAAGAAAACAGAAAAGCTGTGACTCTGTTTTTCTGCTGAAGAAGAACAGTAGCAAATTAACAAAGAAAAAGAAAATAAAAGAGGAGACAAGAACGAGTGGATCATTGGTCTCTAGAGGAGGAGATCTCACACCTTCTTCCGGGCAGAACCGGTTTGGATCATTGGTACCCCATTCTCTTTATCTTTCGCGCAGCCCATACCCATCTCCCGCGCTCAAACAGCAGCTTCTCACTCGCACTCTCTCGGTTTTTCTTCCTTATCTCCCACCACCCTTTGTTCTCTCGTGCTCTCTCTCAATCTCTCACGTTCATCCCTCTCTGTTTCTTCATCCCATCTCTCAGCTACATCCCTCTCCATCTCACCCCTCACCTCTTCAGCCCAACCACATACATTAAAAAAAAAAAAGAACGTGAAAGACACAAAAAACAGAGTATCTTATACTCTGTTTTTGTCTTTCTCTCTCTCTCTCTCTCTCTCTCTCTCTCTCTCTCTCTCTCGCATAATCTCTATTTCTCACGCTCTCTCTCTTTATCCCTCTGTTCTCTCACACTTCTCACTCTCTGTACCCCTCTCTAACTCTCTCTCATCTCTCCATATATACCACTCTACTTCTCTGTTTTTCTCCTTTCTCTCGCACTCTCCATCGCGCACCTCTCTGCTCTCTCACTCTCCACCATTCCCACTCTCTCCCTACCAATCTCTCTTGGTGTATCTCTATATCTCCACCATTCCCACTCTCTCCCTATCAATCTCTCGCTCCACAGTGGGGAAGAAAAGAAAAAAAAAAGAAAAAAAAAGAGAAAGAAAGAAGGCGAGCGGATTGCCCGTCGGCGTGATTTTCAGAGTTTTCGGCATTTGGACGCGGCGAGGATCTCGACTACAGGTACGTACACGATTCTCAGATTTTTTGGGGATTATTTGGTATTTTTTTAGATTTTTGCATGATTTTTAAGCATTTAAATGAATTTAATTCAATATTAAATGGGTGTGCTTAAATTCATGATCTGCATGAGTGTTTCAAATCCGTTTCGTCCCAAAATTTAATACGATGTTCTACTTAAATAGAGTAAAATAACTATCAGATTGGATCGGACATTGGATCAACGGTTTTTTAGAATTTGAGTGAAGAGTGGTATTTTATTTAAAATAATGGCTGAGTAATTACGAAATTCGAAAAAATAGCCATCTCAGGATGATCTATTTTTTGGAATTTTAAATTTTTCTTATGTTCATCACATCAGAACAAGGTTGGAGGACGTTTTCTGGAATCGTAATTTTCTCGAAAATTGTGTTTTAAAAATAGAAAACTCTTCAAAAATATCTTTTCGATGAAGAAAAATAAAATATATACTAAATAAATTCCAAAATTAATAAAATTTCTTGGGAAAATAATATAATACTGATACATTCTACCATGAATGTTTGAGAATTTATTGAATCTGTTTGGTATATTATTTTATGGTTTCTTTGAAAATTATTAGATTTTGGGAGAATTTTTACTGATATCAGATCATAGATAAAATTCATAAAATTTTTACAGTAGTCTTATATTCTATATTTCTTGTTTTTATAAAAGTTTCAAGTGATTTGGATCTTGTTTCATATGGGATGTAGTGTTAATTCATAATCTAGTCTGAAAATTAAAAAATCCGAAATTGATAATAAATAGTTTCTAAAATTCATGAAGATCTTACAGCGTGCTATTTTTACTTATATCTTGTTACTGTAGAAATTTCAATGAATTTAGATTTCTATTTATAGTAGTTGCTGTGTTATTTTTGCAATCTGGTCCTATTATTGTTAATTCAAAATTAAATATGAGCTTAATGTAAAAATCTGCAAAACTCTTCCAGTAAGCTACATGCATTCCCATCTTGCTGCTGTAGAAGTTTTAACTCATTTCGAATTCATTTGCAACAATTTCACTTTTAAAATCACTCATATGTTTAAAATTGACAAAATTCATTGAAAATTCGAAATTAATTAAAATCATCATAAAATTTCTAAAGAACCTTGAATTTTTGTCACATATTAATTCCAAAATCCATTGAAACAGAAATTTTAGGATCTTTAGATTTTTCTGGAAAAATTGCTAGTGCATCCAAAATCGTATCCCTATTGCACTCGATCTTTGACAATTTGAACATTTAAGCTATAGCATGTTGTTGGCTCCGAGGTTACTGTCCACGAAAATCCTGAGATATGCCAGGCAATAAGATGCTATAACCTAAGTATTAAATTGCACAAGGAAAGAGCGCACGATTCCCTTCCTTGGATGCTATTCTGGGCCGAAATTGGTGAACCCTAGAACCATTGGTATTCCTTAAATGTCCAGAAACTGAAAATCCTTAAAATCTGAAATTCATTAACTGCAAGAACTGAAATCGAGTCATCTCGTGTCTCTCGGAACCATTGGATTATGGTTTCCGATCTAAGAACCATTAGAGCCCAATTTAGGAACACTTGTGTCAGGTCGTGTCCTAGGTTTTAGGGAGTCTTAAGTTTTAGGGAGTCCTAGAGTTAGGAGTCCAGCCTCATCACGGACGTTTGCTATGGATAGCAACCGTGCCATAGGTCTAGTTACACTAGTCACCCAATCTTTCCCTAGGACAAGCCTAGTAAACTATGATGTAGGCTAACCTGCATTAGTCTAAGGAATAACTTGCATTTAGATAAGAATCATATAGCATCTTAGATGAAATCCTAGGATAATAAAGTCCTCAACTTGAATTAAATAACTTCTCCTAAAACTGTTGAAACAGTCAATCCCGTCTAGGTCGGTGTCTTAGTTGAGTTAGGCATAAGTAACTTAGCTTAGGTGCACCGAACTACGTCGACTCTGATCCCAGTGAGGCTTGGGTACGTAGGCAGCTTGGATGTCTGATGGCATGCCAACCGCGAGTCGGCACCACAACAAATTGTGGTGTTTTGTATATTAATTTTCTTGTAAATGCTTAATCAAATCACTTAGGATTTTCCATGAAATTAGAATTTTAGGAGAACTTTCACTTAGAATGAATCCAGACAAATTAAGAAATTAAGATACACATTTAGGATTCACATTGAAATTAGATTTTAGGATGCATGTCACTTAGTTCGCACATTAACATAGAGTTGAATGAGCCATTTAAAATGAATTCAAAGGAGTTAACTTTTGGAATCGAAGACCGATTATCGGGCAGGAATGGTGCATGTGGTGGATAACTCCCCATACCTTCCATTCTTGTAACCAGGTAGCGAGTCTAGATTTCTGGTTAATCATGGGTCCTAGATCTCACATCTAGGTGGCGACTCTGTCAGTCTCTTTTGTGTGGAATTCGGATTGCCTCAGTGATCCCAAGTTCACATAAAAGATGAATTAAAATCAATCATAAAATGCACACGCCAATCGCGTGGGTACGAGAGACCAAGAGAGAGCGTGGCGGCTCGCGCCCCACCCCTCTCACGGGATCGGGTCCCACACAACTCAACGGTTGGAGGCCGGCCAATAGAAGGTTGTCCATAAATCCAGCCGACCTCCTTATGACGCAACATTAGAGGGATTCCAGAAAATCCCAAGTTCTAGTTCGTATGGGGGAAGGTCATCTACTCAATGGACGGCCTATTCGCAACTCAACATTTGGAGGCCGGTCAATAGAAGGTCGTCTGTAAATCCAACCGACCTCCTTATGACACAACGTTAGAGGGATTCCAAAATCCTAAGTTTTAGTTCGTATGGGGGAAGGTCGTCTACTCAATGGACGGGCTCTTCGCAACCCAACGGTTGGAGGCTGGCCAATAGAAGGTTGTCCGTAAATCCAACTGACCTCCCTATGACGCAACGTTTGAGGGATTTCAGAAAAATCCCAAGTTGTAGTTCGTATGGGGAAGTTCGTCTATTAAATGGACGAGCTCTTCACAACAACGGTTGGAGGACGGCCAGTAGAAGGTCGTCTGTAAATCTAACCGAGCTCCCTATGACACAACGTTTGAGGAGTTTCAGAAAAATCCCAAGTTGTAGTTCATGTTAAAGGAGGTCGCTTGTGATATCAAATCATAAAAGATTGACGAGCTAAGAATTAACCAAATTGGAGACAAAAATGTCTTTTTCATTAATTATCCAAAGAGGTACGGAGTGGGCTTCATGGCCGGACTACAAGATAAAGGAAAACAAGACAGCATAAACAAGAGCCTGGCAAGATAGTTCAGGGGTCGATATCATGGACAGTAGGCGCAGTGTCATTATGTAATGTTCCTTTTTATGAACATTGAACAAGTATTACGGATCGGATGGAGGTGCAGGGATTGGGCCGTGTGTGACCGCTTTCTGTGTGTTTTGGCATCATCTGTGGGGCTAGATCGGGTGGAGATGGTCCACTTGTGAGGCCATTGGAGTGGGAGTCTTTGGAGCATTGGTCGGAGAGCCATCTAGAGTCCAAAGGGTCTAAGAGGTGGCCATATTTTGTACTATTTTGCACTATTTCCGCCTGGGGGATTAAATGATATTGGCACCCATGTACGGGTGAGTGGAACTTTTTGGTGGGTTTGGGCCAAGAAATACACGATTATGCAAGGGCCCCTTTGGCCAATCTCTTCATGGTGCTGAAATGATAGTGGCACCCCCCATGTGTTTTCATTCATGGGCAACACTCTCTTGGTTGTGCTCAAAAGAAAGGTGCGGAATTGATAAAGACACCCATATGGTTTGGGGTAGGAGTGATTAGGCTATAAGTAACAAATGGTGAAGGAGAAAAGGGCATGCAATCAAGACATTCAAAGAACTTATCACCTATGCTAGTGAAGCAACCAACTTAGAAGGCAGTGGGTTTTCTAATTGGACGGTGCAGTGAGCACCCCATCTATCCTCCATCCTCCATCCTCCTTGCAGCAGTGTGCCCTTGGAGATCACCCATCTTCCACAACCATTGAAGAGAGCATCCCCTCCTTCGAGCCAAGCTTCCCCAAGACCACATGTTACGTTTCTATTCTCTTCTTTGTAATTGGTGATTAGGAATTTCCCAATCATCCCTCTTATGAGAGCCATAGCTCTATTCTCTTATATAAAGCCATTTTTGGTGGGTTGAGTGACTTGGAATTGCAAAACAGTCCCTATAAATTGGTGCAACGGAAATGTTTGATGAAATGTCTATGTGTGTGGCCTTCCATTTTTGTAGTTAACATGCTTGGTGAGGGTTAAAGGCCCGTCATTTAGATAGAAGAAAAGGGTCATTATACATTAGCCTCATCGCCCACACATTTGCTCCCGACCTCTTGTTCATTGTCACCCAGAGCAGGAGAAGCAATGGCAATTACCTCCTCATCGCCGCCTTCATCTTCGGACATGAAGACGTCATCGATCTCAAACCCAAGATCGTTGTACTTCTCCTCCACTTTCCGCTTCCAGTCTTTGAAGCCCTGCTCGTAGGCAAGGGTACTGAAGTCTTACATAGCAGTCTCGTACTCGCCAGAAGCCTTGAACCGATCAACAGCATCGATTCCGATCTGGATCTCTCGATCCTCCTTTTCCTTCAGCTTGGCCTCGGCCGCTTCAGCTCGTAAAAGGAGAGCAACCATCTTCTCCACATCCCGAACAGTCTTTTCTGCCCCCCCCTGAAGGCCGGCTTAGAGCTTCTTGTTGGCCTCATCCAGGGCCCGGACGTCTCCCTGAAGTTTCTCCTTGGTTGCTTCCAAAGAAGCAACATTGGTGTTGAGGTCAGTAATGGTGTCACCGACCAAAAAGGACTGGTCCATCATTGCACCAACATAAATCATCGCCTGCGCAAGAGGAAAGTCATATAAAGGAAGATACGAGCACAAACAAATCAGCTGAAGAGGGATGAGTTACAACTTACGTTATACATGGAAGAGGCCCGCCCCCGGAGAAGAACGTCCACGGGCTGATGCCTCACCATAGAAACATCTTGGGGAAGACGGGCCTTTGAGACAATCTCATAGGCCACATAGGTGTTCCCGACACCGGTGTCTTTTGACCGGACATTCCAGTCCGGCTGGTAAACATCGTCAAAGTCCTCCGCAACTGGGATTGGAGAAGGTCACGCAATGCCGCCGGATACTTCCCCGCCGAAGTGGGACGCACAGACTCTCTCATTGGTGGAATCTGAACTGGATTCAGCCAATCAGAGCGCGGGGCCGATTTTGCACGACGCAGGGTAGAGGTCGTTACCGGAGATTTTCGCGTCTTCTGCAGAGCTTTCTTTAACACGGCTTGATCAGCAGCATTCATTTCTCCGGGAACGAAAAAGAAAGTGAGAATCATAAAGTAAGGAAGAAAAGAAAACCTTCTAAGGCATAGTTCGGCCTACAAAGACTCACGTTGTTCGGTGGCGGAGCTAACCCCACACCACTTCAACATTCTCTCAACTATAAACTCTCTCTAGTCATTTGACCCTTCATTACAGAGGTCTTTGAAGATCTCCATCTCGGCTGGACTCTAACTGAGGGGGGATATTGAGCTCATCTATGTCCATGTCCCTCTACCTCATACTTAAAGTCCAGTTCGCCCTAAAACGGACGAAGAAGTACTTGTTCTTCCATCCATGTATGGAGGAGGGCATCCCACATATCAGATGTCACGCCTCCAAGCCACACACGTACACATACTTATTCACAACACATGGCATAAGGGTGCAACATCGTCGTACACCTGCAAAGCAAGCTTCATAAGCGTACAAGGCTAGCAAAGCAAATATCAAAACTACCAGCAATAATCTAAATAATCAAATTTAAATGTATTACATTCATCCAATGATCGAATCTCAATTTCTTTCCAAATCTCTCATCTAACCCAATATCCCATAAAATTAAAGTAACAGAATCAAATGACACAGTCTCAATAATCCTAACAATACTCACTGTCTAAAGAATGTAAAGTACAAAAATTAAAAAAATCAGATATCACTTCCGCTCCTCATCGCCGAGTCCACGAGGATCAAACTCTGAAAATGCTAATATAACCACAGTTAGTTGAAAAGCTCAGTACATAATAACGCACTACAAAAGCGGGATCATGCATGCTGCAAAAGAGAGGTTTATAACTGAATAGAAGGATATAAGCCACAAGTGAAATAGTTAACACAAGTTCAATGTTGAGGAGTAAGGTTTACAAAGGCATGGGTCAAAGTGTCACAACAAAAGGAGTCACAATATTCAAAAGATCAAAGACCAACAATGAATAAAGTAGCTACGAGCTACACAAGGCATGGCTAATCACAAGAGCAATAGCTTAGAAGCAAAGTTCATTAAAGATGTCTCATAATGACACAATGAAGGGAGTCACAGGTTCTAAGGGTCACAGAAGGAAAAATCATATATGTACGATAACACCCCGAGATCATCGGCTTAGTCCAAAAAGCAAGTTATTTTCACCCTGTGGATCCCGTCCCGGAGGGGGGTGGCCCCACGAGGGTGATGATTTTTTTGTGATGATGGCGCTTTTGTCCATTGGATTTGAATATGGTTGCTTTTTCCATAAATTTAGGATAAAAATCCTAACTTCACGAGAGAAGCAACTGACCAGAGTCGTCGTCTAGATTAGGGATCTAGGACCCATGATTAACTCTGTTAATTTGGTCTACGTTTTGAGTTCTGGGTAAGTTACCTGGTTACGAAGTCGGAAGGTGTACCGCACGAAGTGTACCGCACCGACCTTGCCTAACTTTTACAAGCCTTAATTATTTAGGTTTAACAAATGGGAAGAATGTGAATCTTTTTAACTTAAATGCATTCTAATTGTTTAGCCGTTCACAGTTTAGACTCATGCGGGCCAGGAGTGCATCATACATGCAACTACATGCCTATGTGCCTATGTGATTGTTTTGAGATTGAAGAGATTTGACTTGTGTTGAATTTGATTAATTGATTTGAGGTGAAGTGACCTACGCTATATGAACCTAGATCTAATGCAATGGACCTAAGTTGCATCTTAGTATTTCTGTGAAGTTTGGATTCCAAGAATTCTATTTTGGGGAACCTAGAGTGATTTCTAAGTTTAGAACCTTAAGCATTTTTAGAATTTATGATCTTGAATTGTGATTTTCCAATTAGGTGAAAATTCTTAGGTTCTTTAAAGCTTTCAAATTCCAAAGAGTTCCAAATTCAAACAAAATAACTAAACATGCAATTTCTGCCAAAGACAAGTAACATGCCATTTTAAAGTAATAAAACATGCAAAGAAACTAAACATGGGAAGCAAAGTAACTAATCATGCAAAATGACCAAACAACTAAACATGCAATCAATGATTTGAGAATGTGAGAAGGGATAGAAAGAGGGATGGAAGAGATGATGAAGGGTGTGAGGGAACGGGAAGGATGGAGAAAGGTGCGACTGAACTCGGGGATGCCAAGTTGCCTACGTACCCCGTGATGGGGATCAAGCCACACGTAGTTCCATTGAAAGGGGTTGGATCTTGAAGATGGAATTGGGATTGGAACTTGGAATTAGGCTCTAAATAAATGGAATCACTTTTATTCAAGGAATTGTATTTGGAGATCCAAGTGACAAGCTTATGAAATTCTGCCAAGTGAGTTGGGTTAGGGTAGAATGGGGTTTGGGTTGAGAATATAGGGGTGCCATTTGGAATAGGGGTGCCACTTGGGTTGGGAATGGGAATGCAACTTGATTGGGAATGTTGGTGCAACTCGGGCAATGTTAAAGGGTGTGGTTTGGTTATGAGTAAGGTTGGCTCAAATTGGGTTCTAGGTTGAGACAAGTTGGGTTCAGGGTTGAGCTTGGGTTGGGTTCGGGATTGGGTTCGGTTCGGGTTCGGGTTGGGTTCGGACTAGGTCCGGGATGGACCGATCGGATTGAGCTGGACCGGGTTGGTCCGGGTTGGCTTGACTCGGGTTGAACCTGGGTCGACTTGGGTTGGCTTGGGCTGATTCGGGTCGACTCGGATTGAGCCCGGGTTAGCTTGGGCTGGACCCGGGTTGACACGGGTTGGGTCAAGTTGACTCGGCTTTTGGACTGGGTTGATGGGTTAGCATGAAACCCATGTGGTCTAGGTTTCATGACCGAGTGGCCATTGTGCTTATGATGGGTTGGGATGAGGTGGAGATGATGGCATGTGGATAGTGGGTTCGGTTGGGTTTCATTGGAAAGTGGTCTTATGGGATATGGATGGGGGGTCTAGGTGATGTATGGTGTATGGGGCTTGGAGAATAGCTTATGATTATGGATAGGTATGTATGGCTTGGGTCAAGGGATGTGGGGCATGACATATGGTGATATGGTGTAATGGCCGAATGCCATAAGGTATGGGTTAGCATAGTAGAATTAAATGGGAAGGGTTCCGTTGGTTATGGGATGATGGGGGGTATGATGGTTATAGCTATGAATGTATAGACTATGGGGATATAGCTATGGGCTATGGAATATGTGAATATGTGAATAGAGGATGAGATCTATGGGAGATGAGGTGTCATATATATAGCCTACTGCTAGTGGGGGTTGGGTTAGCCTAACACTAATGGGGTTTAGGTTAATGCTAGTAGGGTTCGGGGATTGCCGAGTGAGGCATGAGTAGGTGAAGGGATTTGGTTGGAGTGAACCGGTTGGATGAGGCTCGGGTTAAGGCTAGGCCGGGTGGGGGCTGGAGGTTAAACCGAGTTGGGGTTGGGTTGAACCGGGTTGGGGCTGAATCGGGTTGGGCTAGGCTGAACCGGGTTGGGCTAGGCTAAACGGAGTTGGGGTTGGGTTGAATCGAGTTGGGGCTGAACCGGGTTGGGGTCGGGTTGCGGGTCCGAGTTGGGTTGGGTTGAACCGGGTTGGGGCAGGGTTAACTCGGGTTTGGGGTGCGGCTAAGTGGGAAAGGCCCGGGCTGAACCAGATTGGATTGGGTATGGCTCGGGTTGAACCGGGTAGGTTTAATCGGGGTCGAGTCGGGTTAGCTATGGTTAGCTTCATGATTGCATTGGGGTAAGGGCACTACAGTTGGTAGAGAGAGGTTCTATGAGCGGACGAGAGGGAGTTGAGTGATCGGATGGGAGGAGATATGATCGGATTTTGATCTGATTGTCAAGGATACATGATGGGGGTATGGCCCATGAGATGGCATGATGTATGATTGAACTGGATGCTATGGGGATGAGGGTGCATGTGCTGTTGGGTTGAAAATGCACAAGCTTATTAATGTGCACAGTACATGAAAGTCAATATAATGCACTATATGCATATCAAAATGAGATTTAAGACCATTCATGAACAGCACGCAAGTGTGGGTGAATATAAATGCACAGGGTGCATGCGCTTGGCCGTAAATCATTCATACACATTGCGGAAAATGCAATTATGACTATGCACGAGGGGTTTAATTTTCAGGTAAATGCTCACAGTGCATAGGTGTTGGGCAACACGAATGTGTGCACCAGGCACGGTTTGGGTCCAAATGGGTTTTGGGTGTGGGCCCGCATTGCGGGGCTTGGATGGAATGCGGCTTGCTTGCAGGCATGGATGGGAGGGAATTCGGTTGTAGGGTTGGTTGGGTTTAGGACTGACACGCATATCTTTGGTAAACTATGACTGGCCGAAAGGTAAGAATAGGGTTTAAGGTCATGGCTTTTGGAGAGGGGTCTTCTCTTTTGGGTATAGCCAAAGATCACAAGTGGGTTTTTAGGCTAATTTATCATTAGTGGCCGGGATTAAGGAAATTAAAAAAGTAAAAAAGAAATAGGGAGAAAGAAAAAGTAAAATATGCAAGCCATGAATGATGAATTCATTAAAGTGAACTTGGCCTACCTCTTCGTTGTTTGGTGTCGATCCTCGCTTCCAGTGATGACCCCGCAATGGTGATTGGACGAACTTATGAGAGGGGAGAGGGAGTGAAAATCGTTCTTCGTCGGTTCTCTTGGAGTATTCAAATTGTCTAGAGGAGAAGAGAGCATGGGTATTTATAGGTGAGGGAGGAGCTGAGTTGCCATCTTTGGGTTCTAGCGGTGTAGGGTGGAGATTGAGTGATGGAAAAAGGAAGGGGAATGAATGACCAAGATCAAATTTTTCTAGAATATTCTCCCTCTTCTTTGGCATCTTCCATTTTAGCCATGGCCATGTTCAAAATGGCAGTCACTTATGCGGCCAGGATCAAGCACTAAAGATTTAGGAACAATTCAAGGTCCAAGATGATGCCACTTGTCCTTGGAATCTTTGTAGATTTGGAAGCAAATTTCAAGGCAAGAGAAATGTCCAATTTGGTTGCCTTTGTAGAGAATGGCAACGATTTGGATGGTTGCGATTAACTGCAATCTCCATGTGATCGAAAGAACGGGCGAGATCGGGTCTCCAAATATCCTGAAATCTTTGCAAAGATATGGAATAAGATTGGGTGGTTGAGATCAATTGCAATCCTTAGGGGATCAAAAGAATGGATGAGATGATGCCACCAAATCTCCTAGAATCTTTGTCAAAGATTTTCCAAATATTTTGAATGTGAAAATCGAAAAATGCGGTTTTCAGGAGATTTTGAAGTCCGATTTCGATAATTCTTTCGCCGTTGGAATCGTTGATTTTTCCTCTTTCATTTAAGCCCAATATTGCCTTAGAAATACTGATTTTGAAATTTTTGACCAGTGAGGGCCCCCGATCTCCGCCTGTAGATCGTTTTTCCAAAGATCGAGCAAATCAGCAATCTAAACGAGCCAACCGATTCAATCAACTTTGGGTCAACGGTTAAAACCATTAAACAATGATATTGACAATGATTGAGACATCAACAAGTTCTGTTATTAATGATTTAATGGGATGATTTCGACGGATCTTGCTTATCCCGCCTTGATCCGTAACTTTTCACTGGGTTTTTTCTTAATTAAAGTGGCCCAATGTTTAATCCAAATTTGAGATCGACCTTGATTGATATTATTTTGAATAAATGATCACAAATTCTTGGTAAAGAAATATACCCAGGTCAAAAATCAGCCCTCGATCTGACGATTTACGAAAATTGGGTCTGGTCCGAGTTGTGAAGTGACCCTAGCTTATTTTGTCCCGATTGATGATCCGTAAAGTCAGATCGAGATATTAATGCCCTAAAACATGTAAATCTATGATAGAGGGACTCTTACATGGATTTAATACTCTAAAGTCACCAATCAAGGCATTTTTTCAATTTTTCGGATCTAATCATCTTACCACGTACATCTCTTTATCATTTTGGTTTTCAGGAAATTTAAGGATGCATATTTTACCAGTAAAATTTCACGGATCAATATATTAGGTTATTGTTGGTTAAAGTGTAGCAAAATGAGGGTGGCTACACACCCCGACTGCCAACGGGTCCACAAAGCAAGTTATTTTCACCCCGACTGCCACGGGTCCACAAAACGAGTTATTGCTTACACCGATCGTCCAAGGTGTCGGAACTAGTTCCTAGGTTCACATACTTGTCGACAGGGCCAATGTTTATCCTCCATTGGCGGGATCACAGTTCTTATGTTCACATATAGGCTAAAGCCTGTACCCCACTGGTGGGCGTCTTTTCTGAGTTCACATAACCTAAGTCTCTCAATATGTGTTCAAAGTTCACACAGTTCAAAATAAGGTATTCAAAGTTTAAAGTAGGTGTTTCACATTAGTTCCAAAGTGGATCAATACCGTAGAGGATATCTGATAATTTAAAAATTCATACAGCTAAAAAACCTGAAAGGGGTTTCACAAATCCAAATTATTCAATCTGAAATATGTACTAAGTAACAGGGTTCAATAGACTTCATACGGCATTCTAAGATAGTAATTCACATGGGCTTTTCATAAGGTTGTCAATCTAGATGGTCACACAGTGATCAAAGTTCATAAGTGCGAAGGAATCACAAATGGGTTCACAAAGGTTTCATATATTAGGAAAAGCATTCAATACAAGTCTCTTTGCCATAAGATTCAATAGATTTCAAACAATAACAAAATAAGCATGCAAGACCCAAGTCAAGTTTAAAGTTTATCAATGTCTCAAAAGATTCTGAGAGTTTGGGATTCACAATCAACAATGGCATAGTGTTCGAAAGGTAAATCGCAGCACTAAAGTAGTACGAAATTTCGTACCTCAATACCGAACTACTTTCTTTAATTCTTTCCTCGAATGTCAAATACCTAAGTCAAACAGTTCATTCACTTCACACAAGGGCCTAACGGTTAAAGCAAAGCACACAGGTTGGATTGGAAATCCCCAAGAATAATTTATAATTTTCTAGCCGTTGGCAGTCGACTGGGCTCCATTAGTCGACTGGCCAAAGGTTGCTGACTTCTGAAAAACTCTTCTTATGTGTTCCAGTCAATTGGTCTCACCAGTCGACTGTCCTCTCAACTACTGTTTCAACATAAAACACAGTTTTGGACGAGTTAGTTGACTGCCCCTGGAACCCGATTTCACATAACTTCAATATTTCTATGTTTTTCGCCCGAACTCCGAATTGCACGAGGTCGAATCCATTGGAATCGTATAATGAAGAGGAATCCAATGGATCCAATTTCGTGATCCGAATCACTATGATTAATTAATAAAAATTATAAATCCAACTCTAGGTTAAATCCTCGAATATCCGGGTTTCTATGGACAAAATCAGTTGCTCTTGAGTTCTTTGGGGATTCAACATGCAAGGAATCCCTGTGGGACCCGATCCCGCGAGAGGGGAATGGCCCGCGAGCCGCCTCCCTCTCTCTTGGTATCTCGTACCCACGCGATTGGCGTGTGCTTTTTATTATTGATTTTAATTACCCAGCCAAGCAGGCAGCAACCAAGCCATATGGTGCAAACAAACGTGCAACCCAATACCCATAAGGGCAGGGGTAAGTCGCCGAGCCTAGCAAGGTGTGATTTAATTCATCTTTTCCGTGAACTTGTGATCACTAAGGCAATCCGAATTCCACGCAAAAGAGAGTGACAGAGTCGCCACCTAAATGAGGAATCTAGGACCCATAATTGACCAGAAATCTAGACTCGTCACCTGGTTACGAGAATGGAAGGTATGGGGAGTTATCACCACATGCACCATTCCTGCCCGATAATCGGTCTTCAATTCCAAAAGTTAACTCTTTGAATTTCTTTTAAATGGATCATTTAACTCTATATTAATGTGCGAACTACGTGACATGCATCCTAAGATCTAATTTCAATGTATTCCCTAACGTGTATCTTGGTTTTCTTAATTTGTTTGAATTCAATCTAAGTGAATATTCTCCTAAAATGCTAATTTGAGGGAAATCCTACATATTTTAATTAAGAATTTAAAAAAAAACTAATATATAAAACCCCACCATTTGTGGGAGCCGACTCGTGATTGGTATGCCATCAAGCATCCAAGCTGCCTACGTACCCAAGCCTCACTAGGATCAGAGTCGACGTAGTTTGGTGCACCTAAACTAAGCTACTTATGCCTAACTCATCTAGGACACCGATTTAGACTGGATTGACTGTTTCAACAGTTTAAGAGAGATTATTTAGTTCAAGTTGGAGATTTTCTTATCCTAGGACTTAATCTAAGATGCTATATGGTCTTAGCTAAGTGTAAGTTGTACCTCAGACTAATGCAGGTTAACCTACATCCTGGGTAACTAGGTTTGTCCTAGAAAAAAATTGGGTGACTAGTGTAACTAGATCTATGGCACGGTTGCTACCATAGCAAATGGCCGTGATGAGGCTGGACTTCTAACTCTAGGACTCCCTAAAACCTAGGACACAATGTGACATAAGTGTTCCTAAAGAGCCCTAAAGGTTCCTACAATAGGAGACCGTAATCCAACGGCTCCTAAGATGCGGATCGAGTTAATTCGATTTGTTGAACTTAATGATTTTCGATTCTTTGAAAGTTTTCAATTCTTAAGATCTATGGAATACCAAAGGCTCTAGGGCTTGATTAGTTTCGGCCTCGAATCGCAACCATGGATGAAAATCATGCTCTCAACCCTTGTATAATTTAGCACGTAAGTTATAGTATCTTATTGCCTGACATGTTTTTCAGGATTTTCATGGATAATGGACTTCGGAGCAAATATCATACTATAATTTATGCACCCCAATTATGCAGGAGTAATCGCAATTAGTATACAATTGTGGTTGCGATATCAGCAGTTAGACTATCGCGGTATAGCGAATTTACATGGGAGATCTATGAACCCTAAGGTTTCTGTTTCAAAAAAGTTAGGGATTAAATTAATGATGTAAAGTTAAGATTTGTTAGAGGTTTTTACTGACTTTTGTGCTGATTTGCTATTAAATTATGATTTATTAACATTAAGACCAGATTGCTAGGATTACACAGAAACTCTAAGCAAACAAACTCCAAATCAAATGAAACTTTTCCAGTAACAGGAAATAGCTGATTGTGGCTTATTGCAAAAATTTCATAAATTATCATTAAGATTTGATATCAAGTTTCGATTTTTTAAAATTCAAATCAGATTATAGATTAACACAGCAACCTATAGCATATCAATTTCAAATTAATCCAACCTTTCAGAGAATATAGATATAAATGTTTAGAGGTTACTGGGAAAATTTTATGAATTGTCATTAAGATTTGATATCAATTTCTGATTTCTCAAAATTCAAATCAGATTATAGATTAACACAGTAACCTATAACATATCAATTTAAAATGGACTGAAACTCTTACAGTATAAATATAATCAAAACATTAGACTACTGTATGACTTTCATGTATTTTTATTACGATTTGATGCCAATTGGAATTCTCACAAAAATCGAATAAAACCAAAGAATTACTTAAAAAGCAAACCTAATGGTATCCTAAAATCAAATAAGAAATTTCAGTAGATCTATAATAGATTATCAAATTTTCTATCAAAATTTTAAAACTTAAAAATTAAATCTCCTCCATAAAATCGATTTTTAAATAGAAAAGGGGAATTTATTTCCTAGGAATTGAAACTCATTTATTAAAATAAATTACAAAACTATATTAAACCTTTGCAAAACAAATTGAAAATTTTTCTCTAATAATCCAGTAACCTAAGTTACTGGTTTGTAAGGAAATTTTTTTAAAATTTACTAATTTAATACGAAAAAGAATTATGGCACGTAAACAGAAGAATCGATTAAAAAACAATAAAGAAAATATTTTTTTTCAAATTGTATTCCATGAAAACTTCAATTTATAATTGAGCATGAGTTCTGGAAAGTTTGATCAATTTTTAAAATCGTTTGATATTTATTAAAAATAACCCAAAATTAAAAGTAAATTAAAACCGGATTAAAAAAAATCAAAAAATTCCAAAAAATTTATGGTGAACTGGAAATCCAAATGTCAGTTTGACAGTAAACTTTCATGAATTTTGGACTTGATTGGACCCCTTTTTCATTTTATTCTTCAAGAAATAACCCTTTGTTGGGTTAACTTTCGAAAAATAGAACGGAAACCGAGGCGGTCAAACCATGGTCAAAGATCATGATTTCCAGTAGTTTTAGAATTTTTAGAACCCTAAAAAAATTCGGTTTTTGAAAAAGATCCTTTTTTCAAACACTTGCTTTGAAAATTCCATTTAAATCCCTATTGAAAAGAAAAGAAAGAAATTCAAGATTTATGTGGAGGAAAATTAATTTTCGGGCGAAATTTTAGATTTTAAAATCCTATAATATATGTTATAACATACTGGAATTTTAAAAGAAAACTCATATAATTGATGTTTCAAAAAAAAAAAACCCTAGCATGCTTTTCTAATTCACAAAGAAGGGAAATTCTTACCGTCGATCGCGATCCGTGTCTCATGAGTTGGTAATGCGAGATATTCGCTTTATCCAACCCTTTGGTATGATGAAGAAGACCCAAAGAACACCCCAAAGATCCTTGATGTGTGATTTGTTGAAGAAGAAAAGGGAATTCAAGAATCCCTTTTGCGAAGAACCCTTGAGAGAGATGAACACACTTCAAGAGAGAAGAGGTTTTTTTCTCTTTTTTTTCTTCTTGGGAGGAGAGAGAAAAATGACGAATTTGGATTTTTTTTTGGGATCCTTCCTAGGATTGTTTGCTATGATTTTTATACAAAAAAACTAGGGTTAAGAGAGAAATAGTAGTTTCCAATGTGAGAGCTCCATTTTAGGCTTGTTTCCAATTTTCCCCTCTTGCTTTCTTTCTTTCTTCTTTCCAAATTGGATTTGATTCCAATCTTAATTTCTTGTCAATCAAGACATGCTATTCTCATTCCACATTGCTTCTTTGGAAGAAAATATTTTTTAAGCAATCATTCCTCTTTTCCTTCTTTCCTTCTTTTCTTTTTTATTCTTTTTATTTTTCTTTTAACAAATATGATGTCACCATTATGACATCATCAAGATTGGATGCTCAACTCATGTGGGTCAGCCATGTGGGGCGCCCACCATGCTGGTCGACCCATATGGGTGAACCCACATGAGCTCCATCTTTGCGGGCTTTAGCACAATGAGCCATTTCACACGGGTTTCGGGTTTTTCCATTAAAATTGAATAAAATCTTTCTAAATTCAACATTCTATATATGGACCCAACCCATTTGACATTTATGGTGCATCCCTCACACATTATCGGACCATCTTTTTTGGAAAATCACTTTTCGGACCAAAATACCCCTATTTGACTGTTAGACATCTAAATGCGACCAAAATACCCTCATATTGGTTCACCCCTAAAGGAAAAAATTAAAAATGGAAAGTCTTTGTGGTCAAACTTCAAAAATAGAAACTTTTAAAATTGGGTCCTTTCGTTGAGTAATATTAAACAGGATCATTTGGTATCCCCTGAAAATACTCAAAATGCTATCAACACTCAGAATTTCCAAATTAAGCGAAACCCCTGAGAAATTCTAAATTTAGCAGGTTTTCCAAAATTCAAGAAATCATTCATAATCTCTGAGACATATTTTGGGGATCAAAAGAATTACACAGGAAAAGACCAAATTACCCTGAGGTGCTAGAATATGGCGAGACTAGGGAAAATCCTGAGAAATTCCAAAAATAGCAGATTTTTGAAAATTTATGAACAGACTCAAGATTTCTTAGACACAACTTAGAGACCAAATATGAAATGTTGAAAATGTCTAAAATACCCCTGAAGTGCAGGACTAAGAGAAAATCTTGAGAGATCTAAATTTAACAGGTTTCCCAAATCTTACGAAATTACTCCTAATCCATCAGGGTGGTTTTGGATATATGAGAAATGATTGAAATATCCATAAGATGATGACAATGTGCAAGCCTCATGAGTATCTTAAAATAGCAGCTTTTTCAAAATTTGTAAAATCACTCAAGATTTCTCAAATATAACTCCGGGATCAGACAAGACACATCGGGAATGACCAAAATACCCCTGTAGTGTAAAAATGGGCAAAAATGAGGGAAACCTCACAAATTCTAAAAATAACAGATTTTTTCAGTTGGTTGGAAACTTGAATTTTCATCTTCTAGATACCATTGGAACACCCTAAAAACCTTTAAGATCGCGAATCAACTTCAGAATTCCTTCAACGAGACGAAATCTACACTAAAATGCACAGATGCCTAATCCTAGGTGGAATACGGACTCGAAAACTTGACAAACTACCAAATCTTTTGCTTTTTTAAAGCGAAGCAAAATAGGGGTGTCTACAATCCCAAGGAATCCAAGATCTATTATTGAGTTCGCCAAAGATCAAAATCAAAGCCTTAATCGTTTATCTTTACATACCAAATCCTTAGATTAGGGTTCTTTTTATTCATTTAATCATTAAAGATTTCAAATCTTACCTCGGTTCGCGATCTCTCTTCTTGAATCGCGTTCTTCCTCTGTATCTCCTCGAAGAACTCCTCTTAGGGCTGCAAAGATGGTTTAGGGTTTTCTTAATCTCTCATAAAGTTATATTTATAGGCTTTTCTAGAAGCCCTAATTCTAATTAAATTCTTGATGACCGAAATACCCTTGATTACAAGGGGGAACGAATTTTTAAGGAAGGGGGTAAATTCGGGTATTTACATTCTACCCTCCTTTCAAAAAAAATTTCCTCAAAATTTACTCACTAAGTTAGCTTCTTATTCTAAACAATTCTTAAGCTGAGTTGTAACACTCAAGGCGGTATAATTATATACTTGATATTTTTCTTATTCACTTCACACACTGGACAATTTCTAAGAAGGGCCTCTATCATCAGGCCAACACAAGGAATCCTATGGAGAATATGTAATTCTATGCTAGGATTCACACGATATTTACTGACTTTGCTCCACTCACTAATTTAGCTAATTCTGACTTTCAAACGTACAATTTAACGACACACTTATAGGTTTCAAACAATATTTTTATTTTCCTTTCTATGTTCATTAGATTACTGAAGGTAGAATTTAAGATGTGAAGAATGGTTCAATGGTCCAAAACGACGATAACGATCTCTTACGGTTTATCGAATGAAATTTTTAAGCTAGATTTAATACATACGAGATAGATCTCTCTCTAAACACAGAACAGAGGATAAAACTTAAATGGTCATAATACAATAGAATTCAGAGGGTTCTAGCATAAGGCATAGATCAAATATCAAAGTCCACATGGTCAAAATTTAGTAAGACATAAGGGGTTCGAACGTGCATCACAAGTCGATTATCAAAGTTCAGTTTTTCACATTCTGATAGGATTCGAAAGGGTTTAGGTACTGAACATGGACCACTTAACTATTCTAAATGTCACACATGCATATTCTAATGGATTCAAAGGGTCAAGTCTCACTACTAAGTTCAAATATATTAGACAGTTTCTTTCGATTACAAATAAACAAATTGTTCTCCTCTTTCTTTCTTTATATATATATATATATATATATATATATATATATATTTATATATGAGGAAAGTGTTGGTGAGTTTAAGCTCACCAAACTTATGGTGAGCTTAAGCGCCCAATCACATTGGGGCCTACTTTGTTAGGATGATACAAAGCATTCATTTGAAAGGCCCTTACATAGATGGGGTGTGTACCAAAAATCAGCTCTCAATAGGATCATCCTAACCCATCCATTTGTGGAGGTCAAAATGGACAGACATTATTTGTCCACAAATCTGCCCATTTTTGTCCTCCACAAATGGAGGCGTTAGGATGATCCTATGGAGCTGATTTTTGGTACACACCCTATCTATGATAGGGCCTTGCAAATGAATGGTTTGGATCACCACAGAAAATGTGGGACCCATGTGATTGGGGCGCTTAAGCTCACCATAAGTTTGGTGAGCTTAAGCTCACCAACACTTTCCTCTTTATATATATATATATATATATATATATATATATATATATATATATATATATATATATATATATATATATATATATATATATAGCTTTGAGATTTTAAAATCTTAGGTTAAAAGACTTTGCCAAACTAGTTCAATACTGAATTCTTTTATTTCAAAGTTTTTCATACCTCAAAATCTTCTATTCTCAAACTAAGATGAGATGATTATTTAAGGGCGGAACAAATGTCTTATTACAATAACTTAAACCTTGAGAACACATATAAAAGTACAAATTCTTAGCTGTTCTAATAAGAGATAGAGGTTAAGGCAAAACTTAGAGTCCAATTCAAATCACAACTACAGACACAATCTATAAAGTTGCTCCAGTATTTTTTTTTTAGTTTTCAAAATGTCAGATTGTGGGGTTTTTGCTGACCCTGTTCAAAGCTAAATTGATTTATCCTGGGGCTTTTCTTTTCTCAAAATTTTCGATGATAAACAGAGACGAGATAGTCACCTAAGAGGTATAATGATGGGCACACTACGGTAACTTACACTAGAGTTCAAATCCAAAACACATGTTCTTTTTAGATTTACCAGAGTACTAATTTATCTTGTCAATTAACGATTTGAGGTTGAAACAAAGTTTAGGGTAAGATTCATCTTACAATAACACACATAATATCAGATGGAATTAATATTAACTGGATTCGGTTTCTCTAATTTCAATGGCAATTTTTTTTTACGGAACTTATTCAGATGACACAGTAATAATCTTTCATCTTATTCAATTAAAAAGATTTATCGAAAAGCAATCGAAAATTTACCACGTTTAGTAGGAAAATGTACGGAAAGATATAAAATTCTTATCGGATCGGTGATGAACAATTAACCATATCTTAGCGAGGATGCGCTCAAGGTAGGGCAAATCAATCAGATTCCCAATCAAAGAGGATTACAAGATGAATAAGGTGTATATTTGTGATTCGAAGAAATCATAGAGCAAAATCAAATGGTGCCTGTCACTAAGAAAGTCAAATCCCTAACTCAGTCTCATTCTCTAACTTTGTCGTAGAACACTTGAACCAATCATATCTTTTCACACCAATAAGCTGAATCACAAATTCAACTAAGGGCTCCTAGTGCACACAACTCCACACCATCTCATACCAGTGTGGTTAACTTATATACTAAACCAAATGCCCCTAGTCCAAATGATCTAACTATATTTAATATCTCATATCAAATTGAGCACTCTAGATACATACAAACTCACCATGGCAAAACATTGCGTTGCACAAAACCTTTCTCTAGAAGTTCTTTTAACTGTTCTTTCAATTTCCTCATTTTCACATGAGCCATCAGATACGGGGCCTTAGAAATTGGTGTCGTAAGTGGTGCCAAATTCATAGTAAACTCCACCTCTCTATCTAGGGGAAGATCCGGAAGGTCTTCAAGAAAAAATATTTACAAATTCATTGACCACATGGATATCTTCAACTCTTACACCATTACTCTCAACTTCCACTACTTATGCTAGAAAGGCTTCACAGCCTTGTCTAAGCAAACGACATGCCTGCATGGCAGATAGAATCACAGGGGTAGAGCGAGCTCCACTCCCTTCAAAACAGAATCTTTACCCTCCAGGAATTTCAAAGTTCATTATTTTCTTATTGCAGTACACAAGGACATGATGGGCTGACAACCAATCCATGCCCAGAATCACATCAAAATCATAAAGGTCTAAAAGTATTAAGTCTGCCACTAACTCCCTATCACAAATCCTGATAGGACACATCTTGCTGACACTATTGGCTACAAGGTCACATCCTACAACTCCTCGTCTAGCCATTCTACAATTCCATAAAACAGTCATTTAGTCATTTGTCATATGTTTCACAATTCATAAATATTCATACTATATAGCAAAATACCCCATTCAGCTATTATCTATCACTTGAGTTTCTTACGATTCTTACCCAATTACAAACTCGCATGCTTCCCAAGCGTCCCCAGGTGCATTTAAATTTATAATTGGGCCCTGGTCACGCGACTGACTTACGTGTTGTCAGGCGTCCCTGGAACATACAAATCTTTCAAGCGCTTCCTAAATTGCTCCTTGCCTAAATCCCCAAATCTCACAATCAAAGTCCTTTGTTCAAATATTCTACCTAGGACCTAAAGCCTAGGCTTTAATACCACTTTTCTGTCACCCAAGCCACACACATACACATACACATACCTATTCACAACACAAGGCTTAAGGGTGCGACAGTGTCGTACACCTGCAAAGCAAGCTTCACAAGCGCACAAGGCTAGCAAAGTAAATATCAAAACCACCTGCAATAATCTAAATAATCAAATTTAAATGTCTTACATTCATCCAATGATCAAATCTCAATTTCTTTCCAAATCTCTCATCTAACCCAATATCTCATAAAATCAAAGTAACAGAATCAAATGACACAGTCTCAATAATCCTAACAATACTCACTGTCTAAAGACTGTAAAGTATAAAAATAAAAAAAATCAGATATCACTTCCGCTCCTCATCGCCGAGTCCATGAGGATCAAACTCTGAAAATGTTAATATAACCACAGTCAGCTGAAAAGCTCAGTACATGATAACGCACTACAAAAGCGGGATCATGCATGCTACAAAAGAGAGGTTCATAACTGAATAGAAGGATATAAGCCACAAGTGAAATAGTTAACACAAGTTCAATGTTGAGGAGTAAGGTTCACAAAGGCATAGGTCAAAGTGTCATAACAAAAGGAGTCACAATATTCAAAAGATCAAAGACCAATAATGAATGAAGTAGGTACGAGCTACACAAGGCATCGCTAATCACAAGAGCAATAGCTTAGAAGCAAAGTTCATAAAAGATGTCTCATAATGTCACAACGAAGGGAGTCACAGGTTCTAAGGGCTACAGAAGGGAAAATCATATAGGTATGATAACACCCTAAGATCATCGACTTAGTCCAAAAAGTAAGTTATTTTCACCCCGACTGCCAACGGGTCCACAAAGCGAGTTATTGATTACACCGACCACCCACGGTGAAGGAACTAGTTCCTAGGTTCACATACCTGTCGACAGGGCTAACGTTTATCCCCCATTGGCGGGATCACAGTTCTTATGTTCACATATATGCTAAAGCCTATACCCCACTACTGGGGGTCTTTTCTAAGTTTACATAACCTAAGCCTCTCAATAGATATTCAAAGTTCACACAGTTCAAAAGAAGGTATTCAAAGTTTAAAGTGGGTGTTTCACATTAGTTCCAAAGTGGATTCATATCGTAGAGGATATCTGATAATTTAAAGATTCATACAGCTAGAAAAACTGAAAGGGGTTTCACAAATCCAAATTATTCAATCTGAAATGTGTACTAAGTAACAAGGTTCAATAGAGTTCATACAACATTCTAAGATAGTAATTCACATGGGCTTTTCATAAGCTTGTCAATCTTGATGGTCACATAGTGGTCAAAGTTCATAAGTATGAAGGAATCACAAATGGGTTCACAAAGGTTTCATATATTGGGAAAAGCATTCAATATAAGTCTCTTTGCCACAAGATTCAATAGATTTCAAACAATAATAGAATTAGCATGCAAGACCCAAGTCAAGTCTAAAGTTTATCAATGGCTCAAAAGATTATGAGAGTTTGGGATTCACAATCAACAATGGCATAGTGTTCGAAAGGTAAATCGCAGCACTAAAGTAGTACGAAATTACATACCTCAATACCGAACTACTTTCTTTAATTCTCTTCCTCGAATGTCAAATACCTAATTCAAACAGTTCATTCGCATCACACAAGGGCCTAACGGTTAAAGCAAAGCACACAGGTTGGATTGGAAATCCCCAAGAATAATTTACAATTTTCTAGCAGTTGGCAGTCGACTGGGCTCCACCAGTTGGCTGGCCAAAGGTTTGTGACTTCTAAAAAAACTCTTCTTATGCATTCCAGTCGACTGGTCTCACCAATCGACTGCCCCTCAACTACTATTTCAACATAAAACACAGTTTTGGGAGAGCCAGTCGACTGGTCGAACCAGTCAACTGCCCCTGGAACCCGATTTCATATAACTTCAATATTTCTATGTTTTTCGCCCGAACTCCAAATTGCGCGAGGTCGAATCCATCGGAATCGTATAATCAAGAGGAGTCCAATGGATCCAATTTCTCGATATGAATCACTATGATTAATTACTAAAAATTATATAAATCCAACTCTAGGTTAAATCCTCGAATATCGGGGTTCCTATGGACAAAATCAATTGGTCTTGAGTTCTTTGGGGATTCAACACGAAACGAATCCCAAGGAATCCAAGATCTATTATTGAGTTCGCCAAAGATCAAAATCAAAGCCTTAATTGTTTTTCTTTACATACAAAATCCTTAGATTGGGGTTCTTTTTAATCATTTAATCATTAAAGATTTCAAATCTTACCTCGGTTCACAATCTGTCTTCTTGAACCGCGTTCTTCCTCTCTATCTCCTTGAAGAACTCCTCTTAGGGCTGCAAAGATGGTTTAGGATTTTCTTAATCTCTCTTAAAGTTATATTTATAGGTTTTTCTAGAAGGCCTAATTCTAATTAAATTCTTGATGACCGAAATACCCTTGATTACAAGGGGTAACGAATTTTAAAGGAAGGGGGTAAATTCGGGTATTTACATCAGCCCTACGCCGACCCTCTAACTAAAATACATCCAACCGTGCTCTTTGTGTCGCTTCAAAGAAAGACAACGATAGAACAGAGTAAGGGTGGGCTCCTGACCTCTCCATTTCATGATAAAATGAAACCTTTGAGCACCTGCCAGAAGTTCGGCACCACTTGGGTCGGGGCAAGGCTATAATAAGACAAGACCTCAGCAATAAACAGGCGGACGGGAAATCTAAAACCACCCTTCATGGTCTCTACATATACACAAGCATTGGGCAAACAAGTGCATGCCCGCTCACCAGACCGAGGCAGCCTCAACTGAAACTCTGGAGAAATAAAGTATTCCTCCCTAATAGAGTAGAGGTCACTCAGCTTTAAAGTGCTATGCTCCTCCTCGGCTATGACCCTCTTTGACTCGGGGGCACTCGGGGGCATTCACTATGGCTTCGGCCCTTGTCATATTGGGACCTTCGCGTTCGTCCCGTACTACTGCCAAGTCCAAAGGACCGGCCCTAACCTCCTCGGTGATCCGCCCACTAGAAGGCGGAGCAGACTCTAGATCGGTGGACATTACGAAAAGAAAAGAGTGTCAACAAAAACAAGTACGGTGACGATAAAAAATGAAGAATACCTACTCGAAAAGGAAAGAAAAAAGGGTTTTGATTCTAAGAAACAGAAAGGAAGCCGAACTCCAAGAGAGACTCCTCTAAGAAAAACTCTGAGATAGAAATGGGTAAAACGTGAAAGATGAGGATTTACCAAGGCCTTATATAACCATGGAACAGAGATCGAGGCCATGAACACGTCCTTTCAATTCCGCAAATGAGCGCTCACCACGTGTCACCCATCATTGCTGGTCTGTGAACCGCCACACCTCAACTCTCATCACCATTAATGCCCTCGAAAAACTCGCTACCCTTGACGGAGCGACGGTTGGAGGACGTCCAAAATGAGATTGTTCGAAAAACCAGCCGAACTCCATATTTTGCAACTTTTAAAGGATTCTTAAAAATCCTAAGTTGTAGTTCGTCCAGAAGGAGATCGTCCAAAAGAAGCGCTGATCTCTTCTGAAAGCAACGGTTGGATGACGTCCAAATATAGATTTCGTCCGAAAATCCAACCGAACTCCATAGTTTGCAACGTTTAAAGGATTCTCAAAAAATCCTAAATTGTAGTTCATCCAGAAGGAGATCGTCCAAAAGAAGTGCCGATCTCTTCTCAAAGCATCGATTGAAGGACGCCCAAATATAGAGTTCATCCGAAAATCCAACCGAACACCATATTTTGCAACTTTTAAAGGATTCTTAAAAATCATAAGTTATAGTTCGTCCAGAAGGAGATCTTCCAAAAGAATAGCCGATCTCTTTTCAAAGCAACGGTTGGAGGACGCCCAAATATAGAGTTTGTCCGAAAATCCTACCAAACTCCATATTTTGCAACGATTAAAGGATTCTTAAAAATCCTAAGTTGCAGTTCGTCCAGAAGGAGATCGTCCAAAAGAAGTGCCGATCTCTTCTCAAAGCAACGGTTGTAGGACACCCAAATATAGAGTTCGTTTGAAAATCCAACCGAACTCCATATTTTGAAACGTTTAAAGGATTCTTAAAAATCCAAAGTTGTAGTTCGTCCGAAAAGAGATCGTTCGAATGAAGCACCGATCTCCTCACAAAGCAGCAGTTGGAGGACGTCGAATATAGAGATCGTCCGAAAAACCAACCAAGCTCCATATTTTGCAATGTTAAAAGGATTCTTAAAAATCCTAAGTTGTCTAAAAGAGTTCGGTCAAAAGAGATCGTCCAAAATCTTAGCAGATCTCCTCGACACACAGATAGCAAGACTGATTAAAAGAATTCGGCTAAAAGAGTTCGGTCAAAAGAGATCGTCCAAAATCTTGGCCAATCTCCTCGACACAGATAGCTGGACTAATTAAAAGAATTCGGCTAAAAGAGTTGGGTCAAAAGAGATCTTCCAAAATCTTAGCTGATCTCCTCGACACATATGGCAGGACTGATTAAAAGAATTCGACCGAAAGAGTTTGGCCACAAGAGTTCAGCTACAATTGTTCGGCCAAAGGAGGTCGACCAATACCTCAAAAAAAAAAAAAAAAACTACACTCCCCTAGACCTCAAAATTGCCTAAAGGAGTGGGGGGCAACTGATAGGGGATAAAAATAATTGGCCAATCGAGAAGCTCCACGTGTCAAAGGGCCCTCAAATGCCAAAAGGGTAATAAAGTTATCCCCCTCAGTCAACAAAAGGCCCCGCAAGAAGCGGTATTTACGGCTCATTGCCATTCTCTTAAGGGCAATATCGTAATCATACCACAAGGGAAATTACGGATTAGCCTTAACACACGCAACCACTATAAATAGGGGTAAGATCCAAAAGGTAAAGGACACGATTCCCAAAATCTTACTATTTCAAGTTGAGTTTCCTTATCTGTTGCGATTACTGACTTAAGCATCGGAGGGCCTTCCTGGAAAAACCCCTCCGGGTTGGTCTTCTAACCGTTCTTTCGTGTGTGTAGGACGAAAGCAAGGACAAACCAAGGCCGTTCATTCATTGCTCACCTCCAACTCAGTCATTAACAGATTTTGACCGCAACACTCCCTAAGGACAAATGTATGTTAAATAACAAATATATCTCACATATTCAATTTAAATAATACCCAAGAATGTCATGAATTGAAACTTTTATTAATAAATAAGCAAAGTGCACTGGTTTTTAGGGCACTAACTTTAAAACTACCAACAGTGGCCTTGCGTGCTTGTTGGTTTTACCTTGGATGCATTTGGCGCCTTGAAAGTCCTCAGTTACGAGGCTTGAAATATAGTTTCTTCCACACCATGCATCACTGCTTTCCTCTGATGAGAAAGCTGAATGATGGAGAGAGATTAATTGAGAGGGATGGAGATAGAGAGAGAAGACTAATAAAGTCAACAAGACAACACCATTTGTAGATGCTCAAACCAGCATACTATGAGAAGACACTAGGATGTGCTCCTCAAATTCATGCTTTATTTCATGACTATACTGTACATACATACGTGAATCCGTAGAAATACTACGGTTTCAGTTGTGGGGCTTGGCATCCGTTTCGATACCGGGAATAGCCCCGCAGCACCGCGTACAATTCACAGTACAGCAACGTGGGCAATTTGCTCGACGCTTGTTATACTCGAGTCCATCTGTTTCTGAAAACAGAAGAGGGTTACATATACCCAAAGACAAACAAATGATATTTTAGATTGAATATAAAATGACCAAAATGCACTTGATTGTTACGTAAACAACTAAACACTGAATCTACCTAAACAGGAGAAATTATATGGTGTAAGCCCTTGTAGTCCCGTATTTTTCTGAAAGTGTTGTACGGCCTGCATCATAGGATGATCCAAACCATCCATTTGATGGACCACAATGTAAATAGGTTGTGTCCAAAAAAATATTTCCAAAAGATGATCATAGCCGTTTGATCTATACTAAGAAATGAGTATTATGGAAATTTCTATAGATGGGAGGGTTGAAGGATATTTTCACCCCTGTGCAGTACGCATTCGCCCCTTATAACGTTAGGGGTGGGCAACTTAAATTTTGACGTCAAATCATGTTAAAAGGGAGCGAATGTGTACTACAGTGGGGTGAAAATATCATCTCCCGGGTTGAAATCATCATGCCAAAATTTTTTTTGGGAACAACCGATTTACGTTATGTCCCAATAAATGGACGGTTTGGATCATCCTATGGTGCAGGCCGTACACTACTTCAGAAAAATATGGACTATAAGGCCTTGCACGATATATATAAAATCTCAATGGTTGGAGAAATTACATGGTGTAAGCGCTTATAGTCCTGTATTTTGAGAAGAATACGAACAGAAGGTTACAAATTAACAATGGATGCAAATATAAATCTGCTCTCCAAGTAATTTAGTCGACAAATTTGTAAATCTATGAAGACACAGTTACTTCATGTGCCCAACTTTTTGTGTTTCTCTAAAATGTGGCGACTGTTTTTAATTTTGTAAAGGGAAAAAGAAGTAACTTCTATTTTCATGTATGTGAGAGCAAAACAAAGATAAAGATCTCAAAAAAGTGGGAAAGCGAGATTAAGGAGTGTAAATCTAACCTTTTTTACTGTTGTAGTTCCCTCAGCTGGTTCTCTTGCTGCCATCTCGGAGGAGATGAGCATAAAAGCAGCCATGAAAATACCCAAAACGAAAATAGTCTTAGAAGCCATTTTCTTACAATCAACTATAAGAAAGTGGAGAAGGATGCCTAGTGCAATACCCCCTTTACTGCTACTTATAGTGATGAAAGAGGGAGATGTGACTAGGGCAGAGGCCATGTCTGGGGAGCGTCCAATAAATGAATAATACTGTAAGCACATGGCTTACTGCTACTTATAGTGATGAGAGAGGGAGATGTGACTAGGGCAGTGGCCATGTCCAATAAATGAATAATACTGTAAGCACATTGCTTACTGCTACTTATAGTGATGAGAGAGGGAGATGTGACAAGGGCAGTGGCTATGTCTGGGGAGCGTCCAATAAATGAATAATACTGTAAGCACATGGTTTTTAAAAAAACCACTCTTTGTAAGCACATGGTTTTTTAAAAAAAACCACTCTTTAAAACAAAGCAAAATACCCATGATTTTTTCAATATTTACAACCCATGCCCCATTCTCTTTTAAGTATGTAAAAGTCCAAAAACACCTTTCAATTTACATTTCCATGCCATCGAGCACTTAAAAACAAGATTTCCATCTTCTTCTCCCCCAAAATGGAAAACCAGCCCTCAACTATCCCATTTCTCCACCCAAATCTCCCATAAATGGCCGAATCCACTCGAGAATCCAAGAATTGCGCCCTAGACATCCTATTCCAACAAAGAAATCCGATTTCCCTCTTTAAAAACTTTCCCTAAACACCCAAATCTCTTTCAAATCCCTAATTTATACCCAAATCTTCTAATCACCCTACCAAATGTCTTTTAAACAACCCATTTAACACTGATTTCGTTCAAAAATTTAGCCCAAAATCCAATCAAATCAGATTTCGAAAGCCCTAATTGATACCCTAAAAATAGCATTTTTTGTCCTCTTTTCACATATAAATAGACCCATCTACAACCCACTAAAGGACGAAAAATACAAGGCACAAAGCATCCACAAGCTTTCAAAATTCTCAAACTCTCTCTCTCAAGCTCTCTCTTTCTTCATCATCTGCAATTTTCCCTTTAAGCCTTCATATTTTTTTCAATTTTCTCTTTACTTTCACTGTTTTTTTTATCACACGGGCAGCAGTTTGGACGCCGGTCCAACGGTCTTCAAACATTCCTATACGACGTTCCCTCCGATTTCTTCTCAGCCCAGACACTCGTGCATACTTTGACGGCCATCTCTTCAAACAGGGAAGCCGTTAATCTATTTATTTCATTAAACATTGCATAATCTCGGAGTATTAATATTTGTCCATTTCACACAATACCTCGCATCATTTGCTCAGTTTATATTGATAATAACAGTTCCTTACAATTTGATCATTCTATACTTGATTGTCTCACAATTTGCTTTAAAAGATTTTCAGCCCAGGGCATTTACAGATTCATGGCTCAACCTCCGCTTTGCATGTTAAAGCATCCGACGAGCCATCTCGTGCCATGGTATTTCGACCTGCTACTTGTCGGACCCGGTTCATAAGAACAGTTCTTTGAAGCTCATTGTAATTTAGCTCCTTAGGTCTTGCGCCGAACATTGTAATGGAATTCTACACTGCTTAAAAAAAAAAAATTGCTCTGCCATTGTACATCGATCTCGCATCTCGCCGAACAAGCAAAGCTCGCCACAACAGGTTGGTACCCCGACTCCTAATCCTTAGATCCCAATCCAAACCGTTAGACCCTCATTCAAGCCTTAAAATCCTCTTTAATTAGACTTGAATTTAAACTTCAAATTTTGAATTTTTATAGTTTTCATTTGGCACGCCCGAATTCCTCCCTCCGCCTATTCATTAGGATTCCCATACACTTAATCAACTACACAAAGATCTTTCTTTCCGTGTATGCCCAAAGCAACCCTTGTAAAACATAAACCCAAATACAAAAGCATAAACGAAATTACTATGTCTAACCAATTCATTATGCCTGAAACCCTAGCTGAAATTTCTACCGTCCACAACTTGGCACCAAACACTTCGCTTGTTAACATCAATGAGTTCCCTCCACCCACACATGAACAAAACTTGGAAGAGGCCATCGCGACATTAAACCAACGCCTTGCTGCTCTTGCCGCTGAAAACATTGAACTTCATAACCACATTAAAACAATTACCCATGTAGCACCGACTCAATCCCAACATAACTCCCCTCAATCACCCCCTTGCCCGCTTCCCTCTACAAACATTTCACCACAAACCCTTCCTACTCAAAACTCCAATCCTCCAAACTTGCCTCAACCTCAAACCATACACTCACCACCTATCCAAACCTCTCCACAAGACAACCTAAGACAAACTATACAAGCAATTTTGGCCAAACAATTCGCTAGCCAAGAAAATCACTCAATCACCCTACAAGAGTTATGCTCGCTTCCATACCCTGACTACATATCCTCTGTTCCCTTTCCACCTAACTTCACCATTCCCCAGTTCACACTTTACAATGGGACGGGTAAACCTCGTGCCCACATCAAATCTTTTATCTTCAAGTGTGTCAACATACAATAAAATGAAGCCTTATTAATGCAACTCTTCCCTCAAAGCCTAACTGGATTAGACTTCACTTGGTTTTTCCAAATTCCAAGCCAATCTATTACCTCCTTTTTTGCATCTTTCTCGCGCCTTTATCTAACACTTCTCATATAACTTGGATACCGAGATATCCCTCGATGACCTCACAATCATGACACAAAAACACATTGAAACTTTTACCCAATTTTACAATCGTTGGAAAACGTTAGCTAGTCAACTACCCGGAAATCATCCTGAACCTTTCATGGTCTCCACATTCCTTCGTGCCCTTGCACCGGAAATGAGATTCCAATTATCTGCCTTGTGTCTCACCTCATTTGACAAAGTAATCCAACATGGAATAGCCATTCAACGAGCCTTCGAAGCTAGTGGAACTTTCCCATTCCGATCACAACAACCCTCACCCACACGTTCACACACACACCCTCAAACAAATTCCATAAATAATACCGATACACACTTTTGTTATCAACCAACTCTCAAACCTCAAGAAAGAAAACAACAAACACTGAAACCACTTGATATTGACAACACTGATCTATTTCACCATCTCATGGAAAGAGACATGATCCTCCATCCACGAATCAAACCAGAGGCTCCCAAACACAAAAACTATCGAGAAGATGAATATTGCCAATTTCATAAAACAGCTGGACATCTAGTCAATAACTGTCATGCTTTTAAATATATTGTTCAAGACTTAATCACTAAAAATAAATTATCAATCGACCAAAGTAACCCTCCAACAACACAATCATCCACCCCTACCCAACCCATCCCAACACAACAAGCGGAGTTAGGCATTTACACTAACCCCCTCCCCTCCCACTCTTTAGATACACATTCACCTACCTCTAGCTCCACCTCACACATAGGCACCCAACCACACTCCGTCAGCACAATAAGACTCCACCACTTAAATACACATTCACCCTCATTTTATTACTCACATTCCCAACCTGCCTTTACTTCTCAGCCTTCTTCAACCACCATGCAAGCTACTCACGAACAAACTACCCAAATTTCTCTCATTTCTCTACTTCAATTTTCTTCAGCCCATAGATCATCCTTCAATGACATGCTACTTAACACTTTTGTTTCACCCACTCTCTTACCCTCTGACTTGAAACACATTACACAGTTTTCAATACCTTTTCCTCAATGTCATGAGGTAAACAACATCCAAGTCATACCACAGTCACAAACTCACACACTCTTTCCTAGATCTACATCTTCCATTTCCACTCCCTCACCATCTAGTCTACAAACTACTCCGCCTACTCCTCTTCTTCAACCAAAAACATCTTCCATCCCCCTCCACACAAGCTTCGAAAGCAAAACTTTCACAAAGAACCAACTCCAAACCTCTTAAAACTGCCACTCAAAATACTCACCACAATCAACACACCAAAAAAGATATGGCTACAACTACACTACCACAGGCTATCACGTCCCAAATTTTATTCCTCCACATTATTGGTCTCACTTCTCCTTTCCACCATCCCATATTTCCTATCCGTTTTCATTTCCTCACTTTCGCTTTCACTCACTCTATATGCAACCACCATATTACATGAGTCATCCCTATGCTTATTCTCCACGGCC
Source organism: Tasmannia lanceolata (assembly GCF_043159265.1). Classification (NCBI taxonomy): domain Eukaryota; kingdom Viridiplantae; phylum Streptophyta; class Magnoliopsida; order Canellales; family Winteraceae; genus Tasmannia; species Tasmannia lanceolata. The sequence continues at coordinate 47,009,741 of NW_027518680.1, read as the reverse complement.
ATAGTAGTATATTTCTTAACACTTTCCTCTGTTTGCTTTTTTATAACTTGTCCACCACATGACAAATAATTTCCATTCCTTGCCCCCTACTGGATTCTACACTATAATGCTGCCTCGGAAACAACGTTGCCTCGGTTATACAGTCGCCCAGAATAAAATGTTGCCTCAGTTATACAGTCGCCTTGAATAAAATGTTGCTTCTGTTATACAGTCGCCTCGAATAAATGTTGCCTCGGTTATATACAGTCGCCTCGAATAAATGTTGCCTCGGTTATACAGTCGCCTCAAATAAAATGTTGCCTCGATAAACGGTTCAGGGGATCCTTAAAACCTCCACTTATAGTCCGGAATGACTCCAAACTACCATGTATATAGTCTCGTGTGACTCTAATGCACACCATGTCCCGCAGAATAGTTGCCTTCGACTATTATGTTGCCTCAATTATCATGACTTCCAAAACCTTGCATTTACATCATTTACTTTATTTCTCAAATTTTCAACTGGAGCAACCCATTGCTTTACACATGAGCACAACGCTCGTTTTCAACATTTTATTTTTCAAATTATTTTCAACTTCAAAACTTGCATGCATTCAAGGCAAGTCGGATAACCTGAGATAACTCCATAGCTACTCTCACATATCCCCTTTGCCAAATCAATATGAAGACCACACTGACGTCATTGTATGCTGCTGCCCTACTATTTTATCTCCTCCTTTTACCTTCAATAACTTTACTTTATTTTCAAAGTTTTTTTATATTCACTTCATCTTCTAACTTCGTGCCTATTTGCTTCTTGGCTACCCCATGTCTTCACATGGGGCATCCAAGATGGGCACCTTATAGGCACTCTCACATTTAACTTAAACACCTAAAACTAGGACCTCCATTTCATACACTTCACTTCTTTGTCACTTATTTCACACAACAAGTGACAAAGAGGGGCAAATGTAAGCACATGGTTTTTTAAAAAAAACCACTCTTTAAAACAAAGCAAAATACCCATGATTTTTCCAATATTTACAACTCATGCCCCATTCTCTTTTAAGTATGTAAAAGTCCAAAAAAACCTTCGAATTTACATTTCCATGCCATCGAGCACTTAAAAACGAGATTTCCATCTTCTTCTCCCCCAAAATGGAAAACCAGCCCACAACTATCCCATTTCTCCACCCAAATCTCCCATAAATGGCCGAATCCACTCGAGAATCCCAGAATTGCGCCCTAGACATCCTATTCCAACAAAGAAATCCGATTTCCCTCTTTAAAAACTTTCCCTAAACACCCAAATCTCTTTCAAATCCCTAATTTATACCCAAATCTTCCAATCAACCTACCAAATGTCCTTTAAACAACCCATTTAACACTGATTTCGAAAATTTAGCCCAAAATCCAATCAAATCAGATTTCGAAAGCCCTAATTGATACCCTAAAATTAGCAGTTTTTATCCCCTTTTCACATATAAATAGACCCCTCTACAACCCACTAAAGGACGAAAAATACAAGGCACAAAGCCTCCACAAGCTTTCAAAATTCTCAAACTCTCTCTCTCAAGCTCTCTCTTTCTTCATCATCTGCAATTTTCCCTTTAAGCCTTCACATTTTTTTCAATTTTCTCTTTACTTTCACTGTTTTTTTTTATCACACGGGCAGCAGTTTGGACGCCGGTCCAACGTTCTTCAAACATTCCTATACGACGTTCCCTCCGATCTCTTCTCAGCCCAGACACTCGTGCATACTTTGACGGCCATCTCTTCAAACAGGGAAGCCCTTAATCTATTTATTTCATTAAACATTGCATAATCTCTGAGTATTAATATTTGTCCATTTCACACAATACCTCGCATCATTTGCTCAATTTATATTGATAATAACAGTTCCTTACAATTTGATCATTCTATACTTGATTGTCTCACAATTTGCTTTAAAAGATTTTTAGCCCAGGGCATTTACAGATTCACGGCTCGACCTCCGCTTTGCATGTTAAAGCATCCGACGAGCCATCTCGTGCCATGGTATTTCGACCTGCTACTTGTCGGACCCGGTTCATAAGAACAGTTCTTTGAAGCTCATTGTAATTTAGCTCCTTAGGTCTTGCGCCGAATATTGTAATCGAATCCTGCACTGCTTAAAAAAAAAAAAAATTGCTCTGCCATTGTACATCGATCTCGCATCTCGCCGAACAAGCAAAGCTCGCCACAACAGGTTGGTACCCCGACTCCTAATCCTTAGATCCCAATCCAAACCGTTAGACCCTCATTCAATCCTTAAAATCCTCTTTAATTAGACTTGAATTTAAACTTCAAATTCTGAATTTTTATAGTTTTCAAATACGTCTGACCCAAAATTTAGTTGGATGTTTATGCTGACTCAAGCAATCTTATCTGTTGGTTGGTATTGCATTGGACCCAAAACTACTCGGTGAAAGCAACATACGGTTAAAACCAAGTAGTACTTCCCTGCTACTGAGAAGTGAGAAGTGAGAAGTGAGAAGTGTTAAAGAACTAAAACTAAATGGGTTATTTTAGTGTGATGAATTTTTCACCCCGCTGTAGGATAATGCGCCCCCCTGTTAAAGTGAATTGTGGATTTAACGATTTTTTACATCAATTCATGTTAAAGAGGGGTGCATTATCCTAGAGGGGGGCGATAAAATAGAAAATAATCGCCCTTATTTTATCCTTGTCACGCGGTCAAGCATCTCAGCCACGCACGGGCAAATTGTGTGCCAACGATGCTGTCGCCACCTCACACTCATTGCATCATTTAGAGTCGTCAGTGCTTACTGAGAGAATAAAAAATATCTCTAGCCTTTGAAAAGTCACCCACGTGTCATAGATTGTTTAAGCAAAGGCCACTACTGCCTTACCATTGATCCAAAGGCCTCGTCGGAAAATATAAAATGAAATATCCTGTACATATTTCTGTCTAAAACAAAGGTTATTTTAGTCAAATTTAAAGATATATGTATTAGGGTTATTAGCAGTACTATAAATACTAATGATAGGTTAATTTCTCCACCTGAAACCCTAAATCAAAGAGTAGAAACTTCTCTGGAGATCCGTGAGCTGCCAAAAATCATCCCAAGCATGGGAGAGCCTGATCCGAGGTAAGTGCTAGAGTTTATGCCCTAAAAGCCAATAGTTCTCATTTTGAAACTATTATTTATTGAATCATGACATTTATTAGGTATTTACAGGAGTGTGTGATATGCTTCTAGACACACATCTGTTCTTAGGTAGCATTATATGATGGGTCATGCATATAAAGATTATGTGGTAGAGAGTAGGGCTGGCAACGAGGAGGGGAGGGGAGGGGCGGGGGCCGGATGTTGCATTCCCCGTCCCCGCCGGAAGGACCATTCCCCGTCCCCGCTTCGGGGATGGAGGGGAATCCCGGTCCCCGTCCCCACCCCGCGGGGAATACCTAATCCCCATCCCCGCCTCACACAAAAAACCTCACCCGCTTCGGGGAATTTTTTATGTCCCCGTCCCTGCCCCATCCCCGCCCCGTTCGGGGTGGATCCCCGGTTTCACGGGTGAAATTGTCAGCCCTAGTAGAGAGATATGACCATCCGGTTCTATGCAGACCTAGAATATTCCTGGTTGGGGTTGAGAGTGAACATCTCGTGCCTGTACACAACTAACAATTATCATGTCTCTATACACACAATGGAGTGACCTATCTCGGTCACTGGAGTAGTTGACTCTGAGGAGGTGGAATGGGTGCGATGATTGGATCACACACTGAACGGATCACTTTATAGAATAACCGGATGACAAGGGTTTGGATAAGGTTATTCTGTCTTACGAAACGCTTAGATATGTCCTTAGACTTGAGGGATCTTTTGAGCCCGTGGGCAAGTCTTATGGCTTTGGTCTAACTAGCCATAGTTATAATAGGATTACCCGAGGGTAGTATTGCGTCATCGGACTAACCTATGAGATCAATAGTGATTCCCAAGAAGGAATCATCCACCTCTCTTAAAGAGGAAATTCATTTACAATTTCATCTCAACCAGGCCCTTTAAATAATGTCTAGCCAAATAGATTTGATAAAGTGTTTTATCAGATGATTTTGGAAAAGAAATGTTCATTTTAAAAAGGAATTAAATATGCATTTGTGGGCCTGAGTTTGACAGATTGAAAGGTATACCATTGAGTGGGCCTAGGGGTAACTCATGTCCACGCACCGTAGGACACAACTCTATAAATGTAGGATTGGAGGAAGGACATTCACATTGAATGTGCTTCAGGGTAATGGTTTGGTGGGAGCCACTTGCCTAATGCAATTGTAGTTGAACTACATTGTGTGAGATCACAGTGGAGCCCATGGTAGGCCTTGCAAGAACTACCATTGGATCTCTGCGATGATCCCACTAACCACTTACAAGACCCTTATGGATTGTTGGACAATCCAGGTTTTGGATTTGATTGTATGCGTATATGTGATAAAGGGTGGAGGTGCACCATACGTAGGCATGCAAATGTATTAAGAGGAGATACACCATACTTATGTTGGGGACTAGTTTTAATTAAAATGTGCTTCATTAATACTTGAATTCCATTGGTTAGGAGTTAAGTTGAATCCTATTGGTTGATTCATGCTTAAATCCTATTGGTTGGGACTTAAGTGAATTGATTAAGCTTGTGGTTAATTAATACTCAAATCCTATTCGATGAGAGTTATGTGAAATCCTATTGGCTAGTTTATGCTCAATTACTATTTGTTGGAATTGTGTAATTTCCTATTGGTGGAAATTTAACTAAGCAAGAGAGAGAGACGGTACTACATGGAAATCGTTTCCAAGTTGGTAGAATCTTATTGAGTTCCTGAAACAATTAATAAAGTAAAAAGTGTTTTTATTAAAGGTGTTTGTTTTTTATTTGGAAGCAAAATAAGCTAAGGAGTTTGAATAAGACCAAGTTTTCAAAAACAGATAAGACTCCTAAGAGGAAACTAATTCCTCTTGGAATTCTATATAAAGTCCAATTGGTCTACAAATTTTAGAGCTTGCACAATTTGAAAACCCTTGAGGAAAACTAGTCCAACTCTCTCCCTCTAGGAATTTTATTTTATCCTTTTGTTTTCTTCTACTCTCTCTAGTTTCAAGTTCTAGTTGCTTTGGAAGCAACAATTGAGTCTTCATGCGATTTCAATTTTGTGCTAGGATTGGATCCTAGCAAGATCATCTCTTCTTCCACCTTCAACTACGCAACAAGAGGAGCCACTGCTTTGACTTTCAAAGCGGCACGGTTTGAGAAACGTAGGACACCTAACGGGGAGTAGATCAAGCAAAGAATGGATGTAACAAGCAGTCCATGATATTGGTAAAGTTTTCTTTATCTATGTATTTCTATTCATCACCATGGTTTCATCTAGTAACTAGGATCTTGGTTCGGTTGGTGGAACAAAAAGTATTTGTCTGTAGTGCACTCTAGCTTCCGCCTCGCGTATCGACTCCACTGTCGACTTTCCATAAGAGATGGCCATAGGTTGTGATTTTGTTTTGATTGTCTTGATTACGCAATACTTATGAAAGTTAGGGTTTATTTGAGGGGAGTGCTTTTCGTTTTTCACCGTTCGGCGGAGTTTCGCGAGATTCCTACTAGGGGTGGCCAGAACCGAACCAGAACCGAAGAACCGAACCGGAACCGAAGAACCGAACCGGAACCGAACTCTAAAAAAATATTTTTGGGCCGGTTCGGTTCCACTGATGAAGAACCGAATTTATTCGGTTCGGTTCCGGGTCTAATGTTCTCGGTTCGGTTCCGGAACCGAAGAACCGAACTTTGAATATATATATATATATATATATAATATTTTTATATTTCTATTATACATATACTTAATAATATAAATTACTTATAATATTAATAAGTAATAGTTAATACTATTATTATAATAAGAAAGTAACTTATATTATAACTTTAATTAAAAGTTTTTATAAATTATAATTAATAATTAATAATTAGCCATTAGAACCGAAGAACCGGACCGGACCGAACCGATTATGTTCGGTCCGGTTCGGTTCGGTCCTACTGTGTACTACGGTTCGGTTCGGTTCTTACGGTTCATGGAACCGAGAACCGAGAACCGAAAAAAAGGGACCGAGAACCGAGAACCGAACCGGTTGGCCACCCCTAATTCCTACGAGTCTGTTGGACTCTTTGGAAAACTCTCATCACGAACTTTCTAACGAGTCCAACCTCACTTAATTCCGTTGAGAAACGAAGAAGTTATGACTCTCCAAAGATTGGTGAAAAATCGGATGGATATCGCCCTCAGAGAAAAATCTTCGTTCGTCGATTCGGCCAGCCGAAGGAACCTAGTCAGGTGCCCAATCCGACCATCGAAAGCGCAAGGAAACCCTCGGGCACCCAAGTAAATGGTACTAAAAAATTTATGCGGTTCTGGTTTGGGGAAGGGGGGCGGGGGTTCGGACGCTTGACGAATTTTTCGGGCACCCAAACCTGGAAATTAGGGATTTTAATTTTGATGGTTCTGGCGACCAAATGTCTACATCGGCACTTGAATCCCCCACTCGAAAAATGTCATATGTGTTGTTTTGAGGATGTTCTTGGCCTGGATACCTTGGTTTCGCTCAAAGCATGGATTGATCCCTTGTAGGCATCTTCGACATGGTTCTTGAGACCAATCATATTGTGGAAACTTATCGAGCTACACTTTTACAGCCGATTGTATGTAATCGAAGTCCAACCAATGAAAGACATCAGGATTTCTCATCAAGGTGAATAATAAGGGATTGCTTTAGTAATTTGATACCTAACTACGTTGGCATCTTTCCCAAAATAATTGTATCGGTATATGGATCTTTTTTTGCATGATGTCTTGTCTAGACCTTCTTCTGACCTACCGTGGATTTAGCATGCTTCTGTTTCTCAGTGAATTACATTTCACATGTTGCAAGTTTCCCCCCGCATTGTTCTGATCGTGGATGTATTGACTAGTTGTCATATTGATATATGTTACTTTTAACACATGATACTTTCCGTGCCTGCTTCTGCTAAACTGGTGAATAAATACTTTTACATGTTACATATTATACTTTGATATGTGATATTCTGTTTCGGCTCTCCTAGTGAGGCTTAGATTAAATTTTGATCCCGCCAATGGGTAACCTAATGCATTGACAACTTCTCGGTCCCACCAATGGGGATTAATACGTTGGTGTTGGTGTCTGGATAGCGCCAATGGGAAATGTACATTGGCTCTGTTGACAATATTTCTATAGGAATGACTTCTGACACTGTGGGCCATCTGTGAAAATATAACGAGCTTACTATTGTAGACTAAGCCTATGACCTTGAGGAGTTTTAACTTCTGCTTTTTAGTATCTGTTCTGATTTATGGATGTGTTCTGATATGTTTATTCTTTAGTACTATTTCATTTTGTTTCTACTTCAATTCAATAGTATGTGGCCTATGCATGATTTCTTATTGCTTATACCCCTGTTTAATTGATCCATCTTGGACTCCCTATTTATGACTTTTGACGTGGTTCCTTATGCATGTTTAAACCCAACTACAGAAGTACCTTATTATTTCATTGAGCGTTGGCTCACCCGTGGTTTATATTTACAAACCCTGACATTTGCCTTTGGCAAGGATTTGGGGAAAAGCGGAAGCATAAATCTCTCATTCGAGCTACTTTAGTATTTTTTTTTGAATAAGTATCAGTATTGCTTATTGTTAAAGACTATTTGATTTTGGAATGGGATTGAGATAATGAGTCTTGCTTGGACTTGGTTGGTGTTAGCAACTTGTGAGTGCCCCGAGGAGGCTGTTGTAGAGGTGATTGGAGAGAATTCAAGCCAAGGTGGAGATTTGTTAAGTTGGGTGTCTTGAATTCAAACCCGATTGGGGTTCAGAATATTGTGTTCGACCCGGGAGCTAAAGCTGCCCATGCAGCAGGAAGCATGGTTTTAAATTTCGACCGAAATCCGAAATTTAGGACCGAAATCTCCAAAATTTTGGATTTTGGTCAACACCAAAACCGAAATGACCGAAATCCGAAATTACCAAAACATACCAAATTTTGACCGAAATTTGCGAAATTTCAAACTTTACAAAATTTCAGCTGAAATTACCAAAATTTCTGTAATTTCAGCCCAAAAGACGAACATTTCTTCCGTCTTTATCGAATTTCAGCCAAAATTTTGGAATTTGGGCTGAAATTTCGGTTTCAGCTAGGTCCGAAATATATGCCAAAACTGAAATTTTAAACCATGGAAGGAAGAGAGGAAGAAAAGGCTATTAAACATCTCGCATTACTTTTCTGTAAGCTGATGATGTTACGAATTAATTGCTGCTATAAATGAAAAACATAGATAAATTACATTTACATCCCCTTTTGGTTTGGCAAACGATGTCACAAATTAGTTGCTGCTGCAAACGAAGACGTCGAAGAAGGAGAGAGAGAGAGAAAATTAGAGATTTATCACATTGCTATTCTTAATTATCGAAACAAAGGTAATTTAATCTATAATTAAGGGTACAATCAGTAAAGAAAAAATAAAACTTATTTAACGCCCAAGATAGTGATATTGGTAATTAACAGAAGTTTTGGGTAAAAATAAAACTTACCTAACTACTTGCCACTGATAAATTCAAATGTTCCATATAAGTGGGTTTGAATTACATCCAACTGCATTATTTTTTTCAAGCTACAAATCTAATTGATCCAGGATTTATTCGCCAGAGAAACAAAAGTTTAGCCTAAAAACAAAAAAAGTAAATTACTTACAAGAGCACTGGAATGATCTTCCCAGAGCAAGTTCCAAATCCCACATTGTAGCCCATTCCCTGTACATTTCAAGAAATTCAATGAGTAACAAAAACTTCAAATCATATATTTATTTTCATGTTTTCACCTTAAACATGAATAATGTTAATGTAGAAAATGATTGGACCCAAACTAATCTGGATTATGTGCAAAAGAACAAGAAAGACCAAGCACAGAGAGTTCGGGAATGATGCCAATATCCACAGCCGAGATCACGATCTTATGTTCCATGACATAAGAGAAACAGTACAAAATTACAATGGAATGAACTTAATCCAACAGGGGTTGAGCCTCTAGCTCAGTTGGTAAAGACTGTGTCCTCTTACTCTGAGGTCGGGGGTTCGATCCCAGCTTACCTATCCAAAAAAAAAAAATATGAACTCAATCCCACAACCTGCAAACATACCTACGCTTAACCCAAAGATTGTCTAGCCTCTCCTTACACGCCCCCAAGAGAAGACACAAAATCATCTTTCCTTTTTTGCATAGAAAACTTCTCTTTTTCTCATACTTCACATAGCTATATTAGATAACTTGTATACCTAGGTTCCTCCCAAAACTCTAAAACCCATCCTATTCTTCAAACTAGGAAGATAGAATCATAGAAACCACACAAACCGCGGGAAACAAGACACTACAAACCCACCAGTTAACAAGATGCACACATAAGAATTCACACACAAACTGTATAATGTTTTGTTTACATAAAATAAAAATTAAGATATTGAAACTGATCAACGGTTGGATTCACACTCACGGTTTTTTATTCTGCTTGTTAGATATGAAGTTCTGGGTGATGAGACATAAATACGGCGCTACTCCCAAATCTCGCCACGTATCGTCTATGCACCCGCGAAGCCTAAACCATCATGAGGAAAGGCACTGATAAGCGGCGAGACCATACGATTGCGACACGTGTCACCTTCTCGCCGCCCAAACCCCATCATCACAAATTATGGAAGGATTATCCAGCAAAGCCGCGCGCGCCGACGAAACAGGAGAACGGCCCAATCCTGCAAAGGAAGGGTTTCTCTCCATAATGATGAAAAGTCCGCACGCCTCCCCTTAAAAGGGGGGAAGAAGGGAAGAAGAACGGATCCTTTTTTCAGCTCCCACAAAACAACCGGAACAGAAAGAGGCGAGGAAACAGTAGAGGAGGCTGGGAGCTTGATCCCACTCTCTCTGTTAGTCCCCTCCGACCCATCCACCCACACGCCAAGAAAAGAACCTGCGCCCTGGCCTCGGTAAACCTGATCAAACCCTCTCCTCTTCTCGCTATCCTTTATATTGACTGGTCGAAGAATCTGACTTGGGTGTCGAAGTGGTCGTCCGGGACCCACCCCGGACCCCCTGACCCCCTTTGTTTGTAATTGCAGACCCCGCAGAGGCTCTTTACCGACCGCGCAATCGCAGACTCGGATTCCAACGCCATCATATTGGTGCCATCCGTGGGACTCGTCGAGTACTGAACGCCTTACGGCGATGAGAAACCACACCCAACAGCAAGAAATAGGGGTAATGACCCGGAGCCAAGCCCAACACGCGCAGACCCACGCCTCAAGTTCCCGGGAGCCAAACTCGCCCCTCTCAGGTCGACTCCAGCCCTCTTCCAGCGCACCACAAATGGTACCCACCATGGAGACGTTTGTCCGAACTGCTCGTTTCCAGGGACCACCACCAGCTCGGACGGAGAAGGTAGCGACCTCAGTGCAACCCCCCGGCATGGACCCAATAGCCGACCTACAGAGGCAAATCCGAGAAGTAAAACTGGAAATGAAAAAGCCTTACGCCCACAGCATCCTCGACGAATGGGAGAGGGAAACGGCATCCCCGTTCACCTCCGAGGTCCTAAAGACCCCAGTGGAAGCAGGAATAGATCTCTCCTGTTTCGGTCTGTACGATGGGAGCACAGACCCTTTTGAGTTCCTCCAAACTTTCAAAAGGGTAATGACGCTCCAGGGCGCGTCAGACGGATTTATGTGCAGAGCCTTTGCCTCCCTGTTAAGAAGGACCGCTAACGACTGGTACATGAGATTGGAGCCCGACTCCATCGCATCCTTCCATGAATTCGGAAGGAAGTTCAGCGCAAGATTCGCCAACAACCGCCTCCGCCACGATCCAGCGGACGCCCTCTTAGCCCTCCGACAAGGAAGAAACGAGACCCTAAGAGACTTCGTGTTGAAATTCAACGCCGAATTGGCCCAACTTTCTAACATGGACGTCCAAATAGCGATCGCAACACTGAAGCATGCCACCACCGACCCGAATCTCAAGCTGCATCTTAGCCTCAAGCCACCGCAGGACCTGCAGGGACTTTAATCCAAGGCTGACAAATTTGTATGGGAAGAAGAAGGCGCGCGAGAGCAGAGCCGGCCCGACCCCGATGGAACAAAAAGCAACGAAGGCCGAAAGACCATGAGGCCACGGGCCAAGAAAAGACAAACGAGCCGGAACCCCGTCCCCGTCTTCGAAAGACTGGGAAGCGCCCCCCTCAAGGTCCCCCTCTCCCATGTCCTGCTAGCTATCAGAGATCAGGGTCTCCTGACCCCCCCCCCCAAGAGAATGGCCACGGACCCGAAGAAGCGGTCCACAAGAAAGTTCTACGAATTCCACGGGGACCACCGCCACGAAACCGATCATTGTTTCCACCTTCGGCTCCAGCTAGAAAAACTGGCTGAGGAAAGGCACCTAAATCAATATCTCAGGAGCCCTGGCAAAAACTCGCACGAGGCCCATCACCCCGCCAGTGAACCCAGAGCCAGGCGTCAGTCACACAGCAGGCTCCGGTCCAGTAGCCGTCGCCGATCCACAAGCAGACGCCGATCCCCGAGCAGGCATCGCTCCCGGAGCAGGCACCAGTCCCGCAGCGGACACGACACATGCCGCCACCAGCGCCCCAAGAAAGAGGAGCCCCTGAACGGCAGCAGGCCAGCGAACAGCCGCCTACTATTATCGGAAAAATCAACATCATCGCGGGCGGACCGGCGGCGGGGGGACCAACAACAGCTGGCCGGCGAGCGTACGCAGAACGGGTGTTTTCCCTAGAAATTCCTTCCAAAAGGCCCGGAAGGATCCCCCCATGAGGATCAGGTCATCACATTCTCCTCCGAAGACCTCAACAGACTACAAGTCCCTCACGACGACACACTGGTCGTCAGGCTAGTCGTCGCCAACTTCGACATAGGAAAAATTCTGGTGGACACGGGAAGCTCCGTCAATGTGCTACACCTCGGAACCTTCGAAGAGATGAAACTGGGGGAAGGGAGACTAGGACCCGCAGAGTACTCCATCTACGGGTTCTCCGGGGCGTCGGTGCGGGTCAACGGCAAAATCGACTTACCCGTAACCTTTGGGACGTACCCCCTCCAAAAGACCATCTTGACCACCTTCATGGTCGTAGACATACCTTTCACCTATAGCGCCATCATAGGGTGCCCCACTCTGAGAGACTTGGGAGCGGTAGTCTCCACCCCCCACCTCAAAATGAAATTCCCCACTCAAACCGGGGTAGGAGAAGTTCGGGGGCAGCAGATGATAGCACGCCAATGCTACGCAGCAAGCCTAAGAGGAAGCAACGCCCCGGCCGAAAACTTCACAATCGGGAGTGAAGACCCCCGGGACCGGGCTCGCACGATCAGAGGAGAGCCCGCCGAGGAGCTAAACTCCATCCCCATAGTGTGAGATCAACCGGAGAAACAAGTCCGGATCAGTTCCCTGCTGAAAGGCACCTTGCGAGACCAAATGATCAATTTCCTCAGAGCCAACAAAGACGTGTTCGCATGGTCCGCTCAGGACATGCCCGAGATACCCAAGGAATTGGCCGTTCACAGGTTAAACGTAAATCCAACCCTCAAACCCGTCCGACAGAAAAAGAGGAACTTCGCAGTAGAGCGCCAAACTCACATAAAAGCCGAAGTGGAGAAACTGCTACAAGCCGGATTTATCAGAGAGATCCGGTACCCCGAGTGGCTGTCAAATGTGGTCATGGTCAAGAAAGCCAGTGGGGGCTGGCGGACCTGTATAGACTTCACAGACCTACACCGAGCCTGCCCGAAAGACCCCTACCCTCTCCCGCGAATAGACCAGCTCATCGACGCCACATCCGGGCACGATCTCCTCACCTTCCTAAACGCATTCTCCGGTTACAATCAGGTAAAAATGCATGAACCGGACATCCCGAAGACTGCGTTCATCATCGATCAAGGCGTCTACTGCTATACCGTGATGCCCTTCGGGTTGAAAAACGCGGGGCCACATACCAGCGGCTCGTGAACAAGCTATTCCGGGAACAGATCGGAAGGAACATAGAGGTGTATGTTGATGACATGCTGGTAAAAAGTTTGGAAGCCTCCACACACATCTTCGACCATCAAGAAACCTTTGACACCCTGGGACGAGCCCGGATGAAGCTGAATCCCGCAAAATGCGCCTTCGGGGTGACTTCCGGGAAGTTCTTAGGGTTCATGGTTAGCCAGAGAGGCATCGAGGCCAACCCCGAAAAAATCCGGGCCATCCTGGACATGGAGCCCCCGACAACAGCGCCAGAAGTGCAGCGGCTCGCATGTCGAATCACCGCCCTCTGCCGTTTCATGCCCAAGTCGGCGGAGAAATGTCAGCCCTTCTTCAAAAAGCTAAAAAACATACGAGAATTCGAATGGACCCCGGCCTACCAGGAAGCCTTCGACGCCTTGAAACAGTACCTTCAGACACCGCCCATACTAGGCAAACCTGAGCCGGGGGAAGAACTATTTTTGTATCTGACCATCAGCCCTACGGCGGTAAGTGTGGTATTGGCCAAACAGAGCGACAAGAAGGAACACCAGGTGTACTATGTAAGAAAGACCCTCCACGATGCGGAGGTCCGGTACTTGAACATAGAGAAATTCGCCCTCGCAGTTGTCAGCGCCGCCCTGAAACTTCGTCCCTACTTCTAGGCCCATCCCATAATACTTTTGACTGACCAACCCCTCAGGAGAATTCTCCAAAAACTGGAGACCTCGGGCAGGATGGTAAGCTAGGCCGTCGAGTTAGGAGAGTTCGACATACAGGTCCGACTGAGGCCGGCCATTAAATCCCAGGCCCTTGCCGACTTTATAGTGGAATCTACAGCCCCTGCCACGAAACCGGCAATAATGGAAAAACACAGGGACCCCACCGAACAAACGGCTTGCGAAGGCATGGGGCCCGACTAGACGGAACAGGGCGGTGAGATTCACTGGACCCTGCACGTTGATGGCTCAGCAGGTAAAACGGGGCGCTGGGCAGGAGTGGTCCTCCACGGCCCGAAGGATTCACACTAGAATACGCACCTCCGGCTAGATTTCAAAGCCTCCAACAACGAGGCTGAATATGAGGCCTTGTTAGCAGGGCTAAGCCTAGCCACGGAGCTCGGTGCAGGAAAATTAAAAGTCTATAGTGATTCCCAACTCGTCGTCAATCAAGTAAACGGGGCATACGAGGCCAGGGGCCTCAGAATGAAGAAATACCTCCAGAAGGTAAAAGAAACGCTGCAGAAAATGAGGGAAGTTGAGATTCTCCAGGTGCCGCGAGACATGAACAATCGAGCGGATGCATTGTCAAAAATGGCCTTCGAAGAAACCCATGACTTTGGTACCGTGCTCAGAGAAATACTGCTCTACTCCAGCATTAATGAGGTACAAGTCTTGGAAATTCCCCCGGGACCAAACTAGATGGATCCCATCATGCGGTATCTAAAAGATGGGATACTACCCGAAGATAAGCTGGAAGCCCGATGCCTATCTGCAAGGGCCACCCACTACGTGGTCCACGGACCAAGGCTGTACAAATGGTCATACACATGGCCGTACCTCCAATGCCTGGTACCCTCCGAATCGGAATACGCACTACGGGAGGTACACGAGGGCATCTGCGGAGACCACGGAGGGGGCAGGATCCTAGCCCAGAAGATCGTAAGGCACGGCTACTTTTGGCTAATAATCCTCAGAGACGCCAAGGAATTCGTCAAAAAATGCAGCCAGTGCCAGAGGTTCGCCACCACCCCCCGTCAACCGGCCACCCCATACACCGGGGTGGCAAGACCCATACCTTTCGCCATGTGGGGTATGGACCTGCTCGGGCCGTTCCCAAAGGCCCCGGGGCGGCACACGATGTTGTACGTCGCCATCGACTACTTCACCAAGTGGGTCGAAGTCAAAGCCGTGGCAAGGCCCAATTCAAAAGCAACAGAGAAGTTTTTCGATCATGACGTGGTCTGCCGTTTCGGCATCCCAAGGATACTCGTAACTGATAATGGACCCCAGTTCGCAAGCGCTGAATTCGGCAGATTCTATGATAATCTGAGCATCGAACACCGTTTCGCCTCCGTAGCACACCCGCAGGCCAACGGACAAGTAGATGTAACTAACAGAATCTTGCTCCAAAGCCTCAAAAAGGGATTGGGAGAAGCTGGAAAAAGCTGGGTAGAAGCACTCCCTAGCGTCCTCTGGGCCTACCGGACGACGCCACAGACCGCAACCGGGGAATCCCCTTTTAGTTTGACTTTCGGAACCGAAGCGGTCATTCCATTGAAAATCGGCCTCTCCAGCTTCCGCACGGAGAACTACGACGAGCAGGGAAATTCTGAGCTCCTCCGGAACGCTCTCGATCTCGTGCTCGAAAAAAGAGAGCAAGCCCTCCTCCGAACCGCCTCCTACCAACAAAGGGTGGCACGGTACTACAACGCCCGAGTGAAAAAACACATGGTAAAGCCCGGAGACCTAGTACTACGGCGGGCAGAGGTATCCGACCCCCAAAACACCGGGAAGCTTGCACTAAAATGGGAAGGACCCTACAGGGTCGTCCGAGCGCTCCGCCCCGGGGCCTACCAGCTAGAGCACCTCGACGGGACCCCAGTCCCTCGAAGTTGGAGCATGGATAACCTCCGAGAGGTTTACCAGTAAAAAGGAAGGGTAAGCTCCGTGCTTTCTTTTAAGTTATAATGGATGTTTTGTTTGTTTTATTTTTGTTATTTCCAGAAGCAAAGCCATGTCTTCCCCTTTACAAATTAATGGAATAGCGTTTTTTTACCTGAGCCATGTGCATCTCTACTTTCCGGCCTACGATGAGTAAATGGCCGGAAAAAGACAGGGAGTGAGACAGAGGTAACATCTGGGCTGATCCCCCCGAAAATACCCTAAAACGCTCCCCATGAAAAAAAAAGACCTCCCCTTTTTTTTAAAAAAAAAAGGGCAGGCGGGACCCATTAACTCCGAGCTGATCACTCGAGGGGAAGATGGTCCTTCCTCGAACAAGACACCCTACAAGGGCGCACTAGAAGTATTCTCGCCAACCGAGTTAGAATTTAATAACCCGCCGCGAAAAAAAATACCAGGAAAACTCAAATAACCCCCGGCGCATTGTATATAAAAAGAAAAAAAAGGAGGAGCTCAAATAGCTATTACAGACCCAGCACATCGGCAGAAGCAAAAAAAAAAAAAAAAAAAAAAGAGGGCAAAAAATCCCAAGACATCCGAGCCTCCGCAGAGGTCTCAGTAACTACAGGAACTTCCGAGGCAACCGCCGGACCCTCGACCGGTCTCGGTGTATCCACTGGTGCCGGCAAAAGATCTTCCGGAACGCTTTCCTCGGCCTCGTGCACCAACTTCTCGAGAGGGAAGGAATGATTAACCTCGCGAACGCGCCGCCGGCATTCAACGAAAGCATCTATCTCAATATCCACGCTGAACGAGGCTGCGGCCTTGAGAAACTCCTCGGAATCTCGCCATTCCTCCCGCGCCTTCGCCAGCTCCTCAGCGTGCGTTTGTCAGGCCACCACCAATCTATTTTCCGCACGGCTTCTCCCATCCACGGACTGTTGGAGGTCCGCCCGAAGTTGAGAAACGGTATCGCCAAGCGCCACCTTTTCCGCTTGGGCCTTCTCCAAGTCCTCGCTCAGCTTGCGAACTCGCTCCTCGAAAGCACCGATCTCAGACTCATCGTCGACCATGTACTGCAGCATCTTCCTTGCGTAACTTTGAGCCTGCAAAAAGCAAACTGTTAGGAAATTGCCATGTGCGGTCTCAAAGGCAATAAAAAGGGAAAGCACTAGCAGGAAAGCCAACCACTCGATACTTACGCAGGACATCGACTGAAGGAACCGAACCCCCAGAGCCCTGTGGGGGAAGCTTTCTAACTCAGCTTCATCGCCAGGAAGGGCAGTCATCATCCCAAGCTCCACCTCGACCTGGGGATTCCCAAGGACACTATCATCAACGCCGATCTTCCAGTCAGGCTTAAATATTTCTCCTTGCACCTGGTAGCACTGCGGGGAAAAGTCCATTCGCTCCAGAAGCAGCTTGGTCATAACCGACCCTTCCAACCGACTCGTCATATCCTCCGTAAAGGCAGGAGGACGGGCCACACGGTCGGTTTTCCCCTACTTAGTGCCAGAAAAGGCAACCCTCTTAGCAGGAGGCTCCAACTCTCGGGGAGGGGACCTATCCGTACCCCTCTCTCCGACCGATCGACCGGAGGAGCTAGACGGCGCGGATGGGGGAAGCCTAGTTTGCGACCGGTCCAACCTGGCCGCGGCCATAAAACTGGAGGGAATCTTCTTACGGCTAACCGGACCCTTCGCCGCCGCCGCCGCAACCCCCTTTCCCCTGCCAGCATCACCAGAGGAAGACATACCTGCTGCCAAAAACAGAAGAGCAACAACCACTCAGAGCAAAGAAAATGACAACTAAAAAAAAATGGGGGGACAAACCTAAGGAAAAAGGCTCACCACGATGACTGGCGGAACTCTCCCCCACTTCCTCGCCCGTGCAGCGGGCCCTCCTCTCCATAGCTCCCAGCAAACCGAGCCTCTTCAGACCCCTCTCCCATCTAAACTCGGAAACATCAATAGCCTCCCCAGAGGCGAGCTTCCCCAAGTCAAACTTACTACAGTCGGACTCGTCGGGGAGGGACTTCCTTCGCCACTCAACGGAGCTCCTCCAAGAACGAGGGAAGCCCCAACCAGCGTCCGACGGAGGAATAATAAACACGTACTCCTCCTTCCACTTCTTAATGGAAGAAGGCAAGTTCGCCACGATTTTCACCTAAGGACGCTGGGTCAGATACAACCAGCTGTCCTCCCCCTTCACCAACGGGCTAAGGGCAACACAACTCCAGAGCAGAGGGAGGGTAGGCTGAATCTTGTGAAGACCCGCCTTGGCCACAAAAGCCAAGAGAGTACGCCAACTATTAGGCGCCTGTTGGGAGGGGGCCACCCGGTAAAACTCGAGGGCCTCTATTATAATACCCAAGAGCGGAAACCTAATCCCCGCCCGGAAAGCCTCCACGTAGAAGGCCACCTCTTCCTCCGTAATGCCCTCACACACCCCCTCCCCAAAGGAAGGAACCCTAATCCCATAATCATCGGGAATGTGAAACTCCCTCATAATCCTCTCCGCCGCCCCTTCTTCCAAAGTACTCCTACAACACGCCACCCGACCAGGGCGGATAACGGCACCAGACCGAATGTCCCTAATCTCCGCCTCACAAGCAGAAGAGACTCGAGCAGGAGATTCAAAGGGAGCGGCCCCCAACGACGATCCAGAAGCCCCGGAGCTATCTTCCAACTCCCTGGGCAGCTGTACATCTCGAGAGTCGCCGCCCCCGCCCTTTACCAACTGCATCCTTTTCCTTGGCGGAGCGCTCTCCACTACTTCTACCGACTCGGAAGACGGACTCTGAGAACCGGTTGTGACAGACATCGCAAAATAATCAAATGTCGGACGAAATAAAAAGCACAGAACTCACTGAGGCAGATAGACGAGGAAGGGCGAAAACCAGAGAAAAGTTGGTGAAGAGCAGCACCCAGAGAAATCGCCGCAGAAGGAGCCCACTTCTCCCAAGGAAGACAAAGAAATAAGACAAGAATGAAATCCCCAAAAAGGCTTTAAAAATAGCTAGGGTTTCAACACGCGTCGATTAATCTCCCTTTCCGTCTAATCCGATGGGACGCGCACACGTGGCGCCGATCGGGAAATTCGAGGGAACCGCCAAAAATCGAAGCGCCATGCCCCCGACTAAAAAGACGTTGCTACCCCTACCGCTAAGTGACTTCCCTAGCAAGCCATCCCTATATCTGTGGTACCCTGATCCCGCGAGAGGGGTGTGGGGCGCGAGCCGCCGCTCTCTCTCTCTTGGTCTCTCGTATCCACGCGATTGGCGTGTGCATTTTATTATTGATTTGAATTAATCTTTCCTGTGAACTTGGGATCACTAAGGCAATCCGAATTCCACACGAAAGAGACTGACAGAGTCGCCACCTAGATGTGGGATCTAGGACCCGTAATTAACCATAAATCTAGACTCGCTACCTGGTTACGAGAATGGAAGGTATGGGGAGTTATCCACCACATGCACCATTCTTGCCCGATAATTGGTCTTCGATTCCAAAAGCTAACTCTTTTAAATTTATTTTAAATGGCTCATTCAACTCTATGTTAATGTGCGAACTAAGTGACATGCATCCTATGATCTAATTTCAATGTGAATCCTAAATGTGTATCTTGATTTATTAATTTGTCTGGATTCAATCTAAGTGAAAGTTCTCCTAAAATTCTAATTTCATGGAAAGTCCTAAGTGATTTGATTAAGCATTTACAAGAAAATTAATATACAAAACACCACAATTTGTTTGTGGTGCCGACTCGCGGGTGGTATGCCATCAGACATCCAAGCTGCCTACGTACCCAAGCCTCACTGGGATCAGAGTCGACGTAGTTCGGTGCACCTAAGCTAAGTTACATATGCCTAACTCAACTAAGACACCGACCTAGACGGGATTGACTGTTTCAACAGTTTTAGGAGAAGTTATTTAATTCAAGTTGAAGATTTTATTATCTTAGGATTTCATCTAAGATGCTATATGATTCTCATCTAAATGCAAATGGTCCCTTAGACTAATGCAGGTTTGCCTTACATCCTAGTTTACTAGGCTTGTCCTAGGGAAAGATTGGGTGACTAGTGTAACTAGACCTATGGCACGGTTGCTATACATAGCAAGCGTCCGTGATGAGGCCGGACTCCTGACTCTAGGACTCCCTAAAACCTAAGACTCCCTAAAACTTAGGACACGACACGACACGACACCAGTGTTCCTAAATTGGGCTCTAAGGGTTCCTAAAGGAATTTTGAATCCACCGGCTCTTGGGAATCTCGAATTCTTTTGGGTTTGTGGAAACTTTTAGAGTTTTCTTGAAGCTTTTATTATCTGAAGGTATTTAGTGTGTTTGGTAGCTTTTAAAGTTGTTTATTTAGAAGGTTTTAGTTTCATTTGAAATTTTTAGTGGTCTTTTGGTTAATGGCTTTTAACGGATTTTTATCAGTGGATTTTAAATGGGTGAATTTTAGTTTTGTTAATTTTAGGTTGGATGTACTTTAGATTAATGTCTTTCGATTTTGGTTTGGAAAATGACGTTAACACAACCAAGTTTTGACAATTGCACAAATTCGACAAACCATTGACCATTAAAAGATCTGACAAATGCAGCCCACTAAAACTGTCGTAACTCTTTAACCGCTTGGCCAAATTCAACGTACAAACATGCGTTGGAAAGATCTTTTATAGGGCTACAACTTTGTAGTTCTCCATTGTTTGTAAATCTGTGATTTAGAGGTTCGAATTTGTGTTGCAAACAAAAGGACAGCAACATTAAACTGGAAATGCCTAAAGGTGTGCCGCAACCATTTTGGACTTAACTTTTTAACCGCTCGCTGTCTGATCTAGCACGAATACTCGTTGGAAACGGCACGAAAATATCTACGACTTTGTAGTTAACCATTTCCCACGATTCTGTTGTTTAGAGGTCGAAAAATCTGTTTAAAGTCTAACAGCTAGCACTATGACGGGAATGATATTGGCACCCCCATGTTTTCTTTTGATAGTTCTTATTTTTTTAGTGATTAAAAGACGGTGAATATGAAAAATGGCTTGAATGGGCCTGAGATTAGATTCAAATGGGATGTTTGAAAAAGGGGTTGTTTTTATCTACTTGGCAAGGTGGGGTATGGATATTGGGTTCTTGAGATTGAGTGGGGGCTGTTGTTATCAAATTGGAGTGGGGGCTGTTGTTATCAATTGAAAGATGGAGGTTTTGTAAGCCAAATTAAATGGGTTTTGATAATTCATGTAAAATTCAAGTTTTCTTTCTTGTAAATGTTCAAAATTTTTAATGAATTGTTTTCCCAAAAGAAATCTAAATTCCCTAACAAGCCAATGATTTCAACATCCCATTGCAAATAGGTTCTAATGACCCTAACACATTAATTATATTTAGCATAAGTGAGAACATGACCAAGGCCAAACTAGTACAAAATTAAACATGACATCAACCAAAATATACGCAAAACAACACTCAATCCTACAAATATAGAAAAGAAAATAAAATTCCAAAAGACATACCTTTTTGTAGACGATATTCCATGCAAACTTATGGAGAAGAGGGATTTGGTCTAGAGAGAGGGCTTGAATTTTCTAATGAGAGGGGTTCTCTCCTCTTTTCTTTTTTTTCCTCCCTTCTCCTTTTCTTTGGTGAGATGAGAGGGTATTTATAGGAGAATGGGATAGGAGGTTAGGTGAGGTTAGGTGAGGTTAGGTAAGGTTAGGTGAGGTTAGGTGATGTTAGGTGAGGTTTGGATGGTTAGGATGAGAGGAGAGGTTAGGTGAGGTTAGGTGAGGTTTGAATGGTTAGGATGAGAGGAGAGGTTAGGTGGTTTTGGATGGTTAGACCTAGGTCATGATCTGCCATTGATCTAACGATTTACGGAAATCGGGTCTCGGAATGGAATCAGGGTCCGGGCTATGAAGTGACCCTAGCTTATTTTGTCCCGATTGATGATCCGTAAAGTCAGATCAAGATATTAATGACCTAAAACATATAAATCAATGATAGAGGGGGTTCTCACATGGATTTAACACACTAATTTATTTGTTGATTAAAACAAAACAAAATGGGGTGTCTACAGATGCCCCTCTTTGGTAGAGATGACGTAGTCATTGAATACCAAAGTTAAAAATGACAGAACCATTTTGCGTAGCTTTAATCGACAAAGGACTCTCTAGACACAACGCACCTTAACATAATGCAAAACCTTAGATGAAACCCTAGAACTTGAATAATAAAAAAAACTCGATGCGGCGCCGTTCACAAACGGGCAATTAGAGAATGAGATATCATTTTCGAATGGATTCTGAAGGGAAAGGACAAAGATCGCTCTCAAACAGTTTTTAGAAGGAGATGAGACGCCGCTCACAAGCGGGTTCAACGAGGATAAGAAGCATTCCCAAATGGACTTGGATAATGAGGCACCGTTCACAAACGGCCTCAAGGAGGATAGAAAACCATTCACAGATGGACTCGAGAAATGAGGCACCGTTCACAAACGGGCTCAAGGAGAAGACAAGACCATTCACAAATGGACTCGAGAAATGAGGCACCGTTCACAAACGGGCTCAAGGAGAAGACAAGACCATTCACAAATGGACTCGAGAAATGAGGCACCGTTCACAAACGGGCTCAAGGAGGACGATACCATTCACAAATGGATTCGAGAAAAGAGGCACCATTCACAAACGGACTCAAGGATAAGACAAGACCATTCACAAATGGACTCGAGAAATGGGGCACCATTCACAAACGGGCTCAAGGAGAAGACGAGACCATTCACAAATGGACTCGAGAAATGAGGCACCGTTCACAAACGGGCTCAAGGAGAAGACGAGACCATTCACAAATGGATTCGAGAAATGAGGCACCGTTCACAAACGGGTTCAAGGAGAAGACGAGACCATTCACAAATGGACTCGAGAAATGAGGCACCTTTCACAAGAGGGCTCAAAGAGGACATGAGACCATTCACAAATGGACTCAGAAAATGAGACACCGTTCACAAACGGGTTCAAGGAGAAGACGAGACCATTCACCAATGGACTAGAGAAATGAGGCACCATTCACAAACGGGCTCAAGGAGGACATGAGACCATTCACAAATGGACTCAAAAAATGAGACACCGTTCACAAACGGGTTCAAGAAGAAGACGAGACCATTCACAAATGGACTCGAGAAATGAGGCGGCCCCGTTCACAAACGGGCTCGAAGAATTTAGAGATTTTTTATGAACTTGAATTTGACGTAGGATTGGATTTTTTATTTTTTATTTAATTAAGGATTTGGATTTGATAATTTTTTTTTATTTTTGGAAAATGAGGTACCGTCCGCAAATGGGCTCAAGGAGAAGATGAGACCATTCACAAATGGCCTCGAGAAAAGAGGCACCGTTCACAAACGGGCTCAAAGAGGACATGAGACCATTCACAAATGGACTCAGAGAATGAGAAACCTGTTCACAAACGGGTTCAAGGAGAAGACGAGACCATTCACAAATGGACTCGAGAAATGATGCACCTTTCACAAAAGGGCTCAAAGAGGACATGAGATTTTTCATGAACTTGAATTTGACGTAAGATTGGATTTGTTTGAATCGGGGATTGGATTTGATGAATTTTTTTTATTTTTGAGAAATGAGGTACCGTCCGCAAACGGGCTCAAGGAAAAGACGAGACCATTCACAAATGGCCTCGAGAAAAGAGGCACCGTTCACAAACGGGCTCAAAGAATTTAGAGGTTTTCATGAATTTGAATTCGACGTAGAATTGGATTTTTTTTTTAATTAAGGATTTGGATTTGATAAATTTTTTTTTATTTTTGGAAAATGAGGTACCGTCCGCAAACGGGCTCAAGGAGAAGATGAGACCATTCACAAATGGCCTCGAGAAAAGAGGCACCGTTCACAAACGGGCTCAAAGAGGACATGAGACCATTCACAAATGGACTCAGAGAATGAGAAACCTGTTCACAAACGGGTTCAGGGAGAAGACGAGACCATTCACAAATGGACTCGAGAAATGAGGCACCTTTCACAAAAGGGCTCAAAGAGGACATGAGATTTTTCATGAACTTGAATTTGACGTAAGATTGGATTTGTTTGAATCAGGGATTGGATTTGATGAATTTTTATTTTTGGGAAATGAGGTACCGTCAGCAAACGGGCTCAAGGAGAAGACGAGACCATTCACAAATGGCCTCGAGAAAAGAGGCACCGTTCACAAACGGGCTCGAAGAATTTAGAGGTTTTCATGAATTTGAATTTGACGTAGAATTGGATTTGATGAATTTTGGATTTTTTTTTTTTTTTTTTTGAACTCAATGAAATCGGGGACATTATAGATCGCGCCCAGTAAAGACAGTGGAAACCAAGACTTTGACGAATGATGAGACGACCAACCTTATGAACGAAGAACCATTAGTAACAAGGATGGATTAGGAACACTTTTATGAAACTTCAACAAGATTTTTCTCAATGAGACTGTTGGTCTTGTCTTCTGGGGATTTTGATAACTGAAACCTTGAACAAGACATTTGAGATTGGTAATTTAGAACAATGGCTCTCTCGGATATAATCATGGAAAAGTGGGATTTGCCTCTTGACAGGTGTTTAGATAAACATTTCTTGACCAGGATAGTATTTAACAAACTGGAAGGAGATTCCGAATTTTAATGGTTCGTCTTTCTGAGAAATTGGCTCAACCACCATTGCATCTGGGGCTCTTCCAAGCTTAAGGTGCCTTCCTGGGGTATGATCTTTTTACGGAAGCTGGGCTTTCTGATGTTTCTACTTCTGAACTCTTCTGAGTTGATCTTCTTTGAAATGTAGCTGTTTGACTAGATTCTCGAACTCCTTCATACGATCGCAGGGAGCTGACGAGGCTGGGCCTTCTTCACCGAGACAGTTGCATCATTTGGACACCAGGACGACGATTGACTCTTTCTAAAGAGAAAACTTAGATAAAATGCACTACTCAAAAGATTGAGCAGCTCTGAAGGAGTGAACTTAGAATAACAAAGATTGACTGACTATACTGACAAACACAGTGATGCTTCTGACTTAGTTAACGTTTTATTTGGTAAATCTATCATTTCAAGGATTTTTTTTTTTTTTTTTTTTTTTTTTTTTGAAATCGTAAACACTGGACTTCTTCCTCGAAACAGTAATGCCTCAAGAATTTAATTACGACCCCTAAGATTGCTTAGCTTCAATGCCCCCAGTTTTGAGGATATCACTTGAATTTGCTTGAACTTCAGTTGATCTTCAGTCTTGATACCGGCTGTTGCCTTCTTATACTGATTCTCTTACCGTGACCAAGTCACCTCTTCAGGGTTTTTAACTTGGCGGACCGCGCTAGCCTTAACTTTTGCCTGAACCACCTTTCTAGGTTTTCGATCCAGCAGGCTATCCCCTTAGCTTTTGCCTAAGCCGCCCTTTCGGGTTTTCAACTTAGCAGGGAAATGATCTTAAATTTTGCCTAGACCGCCCTTTCAGGTTTTCAGTCTAGCAGATCTTCAAACTCCGTTCTTTTTTTTCTTTTTGTGTTTCGGGACCTAGCTCATTAGTTCTGAACACCAGAAGGACTTTTATAGGTAGGATAGGGCTTTTCAAAGAATGGCTTAAGGCTCAACAAAGATTTCGACCAAACCTGTGAACAGGTTGCCTCCATATCCCCATGTAGGAATTAGGACGTGTGTAGTTCAGGGCAAATGCCCCTAGTTTGAAAATAAATTGTTTGAAGGTTAATTGATTTTTCTTTTTTCTTTTCTTTCTGGAATAATTGGTTTCTCTTCTTTTGGAACTTGTCCTTCTTTTTTTTTTCTGGAACGATTGATTTTTCTTTTTCTTTTTCTTTTGAATCGACCGAACTCGGTTTAACCGAGCTGCCTACGTACCCCAGTGTAGGGATCAGGTCTCGCGTAGTTCGGGGGCGAATGCCCCGAGTTTGATGGGTTTTCAAGAAAATTTTACTCAGGCTCGAAGGGTTTGCAATCGGTATTCTTTTGACGTTGGGTTCTGATTTTGGGATTTATTCGGCCAAAGGAGGCCTTCTGATGTTCAAATTGGGAATCGATCCAGGTTACTAGAGTCCCTCTGGTACTGATTATTTATTTATTATTATTTTTCTCTTTTGTTTTTTTTTTTTCGCGGAGTTTGACGGCATTTCCAGGTAAGAGATAATGGATCTTCTTCTTTCAAGATTCTAATACGTGCTTTTGACTTTCATAGAGCGAAACTTGTTCTTTGACATCCTCCATCTATGGATTCGTACTCTCGATATCTGATGATCACTTTTCATTGTTTGCTCTTGAACTTTTCATCTTGAATTTGTTGGCTTTATGTTATGAATTTGAGAACCAAGGTCATTGATTAGAAATATGAAAGTTGTTTCCACTCTATGCCCCTTGTATAGCATATATCTTCTCACTTTCTTCATTTTCTTTGAGCTTTCCATCTATGTCTTGCCCCTGGTATCGGTTGTAGCTTTTCTAGACAATCTTCTTATTCTTGAAATAATTTTATCAATTCTTCACACTCTTTAGAGGGTAATGTATTTTCAATCGGCATTCACTGAATCAAAGTTTCAGTGCCAGTGTTTATCATTTCAATTTCATCTTTGAAAGGTTGGGATTGGCGCTCCTCCTCTCGTTCAAGTAATTGCTGTGACTCAAGTGGAGTTTCGTCAATTTTGTCCTCATTTGAGGAGGGAGTCTTATTTTAAGATCAGAAGCACACTTAAGAAACAGACACAAGTGAACTTTTTGGAACTGACTGAAATTTTATTTAAAGAAAAGCTATTACATCAGACGACCTATCCTGAACATGCTCAGGATTCACAACTCTAAATAAGAAAGGGAAACAGAAGATAACTTGCCTGGACTAGGCATTGACCTTTAACTGTAAGACCGGACTCAACAATTATACTGACCATGATGACTGACTCAACATAAAATAGTAAGTGACTAAAACTTTAACTGCTGCAACTGTTTGGCGTTGAAGGCTCGGCGAAGGCTGGTTCGTTCTGAACATCATCATGGCTGATACTTTCAATTTTGGACAATGATGACTGATTCGCATAGGGGAATGCCCCTAGCTCAAGGATTCTGAGAGTGAACTCTGAAGGACTTAGCAAAATAATCTTGAAAAGGTAGCCCCTAGAGGAGGAAGAGACCAGGGGTACAAGCAAGATTGGATTATCTGGACCAGGCATGATCAGATCATGAGAATGCATAATAGAAAGATTGTGAGATTCTGCATCTGCCAGTTAGGGGATGGCATGAAGATACGATCGAATCGTATGACAGAAGAACGAAAGACGCACGATCAAAAGATTAGATGAGATAGCATAAGATTGCTTTCAACGGATAGATCATGAATGACTAATCCTATGAGATTTTTGGAAATGATGGGATTTATATCCTAACCCAAAGGGAAATTTTTTTTTTTTTTTTTTCACATTTTATCAGTGTTACCTGAAGGCATCAACCCTAATCCTAATCTATCGGAGTGGAGAGAGAATCTCGACTCATGCCTTTGTTCGTGTATCTAAGGACCGATCGTAGCCATTGGAAGATGGACTACGGCCTAATCTAGACACAAATAGGTAGAATATCCTAAACTAGGCTCACACACGTGATGCACATGTGTTCGTATATTACATGCATGTGTGGGTTAATCTAGGGGTAAGGCCAAGAGTTCCCTTAGCGCGAATCCATGTTCGATATACTGTACCAGTGTCCGGCGTATCAGTACGTGAACAAGGGATCCGTTTACGTACCATAAAGGTACTAGGCTAAGGGTGGAATGCTTCTCTAGCACAGAGGCACCAGGTGATGAAATCCCAGTCAACCATGCTAGATAACACTCCGGGTTCCTAAAATAGGATGTGTGTGCACGTGAGATGCATGGTTTAGATGCAAGTGATGTAAGTGTGTGCAATATGTTTGCGCAATCTATGATGCCTTCAGGTTTTGTTAAATTAAGTTTGAGTAAAATGTGATGAGAAAATAAAACAAGACAAACTAATCTAACAAGTATAGAGTTTTTATGAGCCATTTAAAATTAAATTCAAATGAATTATCTTTTGAAGTTTTAATGAAGTTAGGTGATCCCCAGCAGAGTCGCCAGACTGTGGTACCCTGATCCCGCGAGAGGGGTGTGGGGCGCGAGCCGCCGCTCTCTCTCTCTTGGTCTCTCGTATCCACGCGATTGGCGTGTGCATTTTATTATTGATTTGAATTAATCTTTCCTGTGAACTTGGGATCACTAAGGCAATCCGAATTCCACACGAAAGAGACTGACAGAGTCGCCACCTAGATGTGGGATCTAGGACCCGTAATTAACCAGAAATCTAGACTCGCTACCTGGTTACGAGAATGGAAGGTATGGGGAGTTATCCACCACATGCACCATTCTTGCCCGATAATTGGTCTTCGATTCCAAAAGCTAACTCTTTTAAATTTATTTTAAATGGCTCATTCAACTCTATGTTAATGTGCGAACTAAGTGACATGCATCCTATGATCTAATTTCAATGTGAATCCTAAATGTGTATCTTGATTTATTAATTTGTCTGGATTCAATCTAAGTGAAAGTTCTCCTAAAATTCTAATTTCATGGAAAGTCCTAAGTGATTTGATTAAGCATTTACAAGAAAATTAATATACAAAACACCACAATTTGTTTGTGGTGCCGACTCGCGGGTGGTATGCCATCAGACATCCAAGCTGCCTACGTACCCAAGCCTCACTGGGATCAGAGTCGACGTAGTTCGGTGCACCTAAGCTAAGTTACATATGCCTAACTCAACTAAGACACCGACCTAGACGGGATTGACTGTTTCAACAGTTTTAGGAGAAGTTATTTAATTCAAGTTGAAGATTTTATTATCTTAGGATTTCATCTAAGATGCTATATGATTCTCATCTAAATGCAAATGGTCCCTTAGACTAATGCAGGTTTGCCTTACATCCTAGTTTACTAGGCTTGTCCTAGGGAAAGATTGGGTGACTAGTGTAACTAGACCTATGGCACGGTTGCTATACATAGCAAGCGTCCGTGATGAGGCCGGACTCCTGACTCTAGGACTCCCTAAAACCTAAGACTCCCTAAAACTTAGGACACGACACGACACGACACCAGTGTTCCTAAATTGGGCTCTAAGGGTTCCTAAAGGAATTTTGAATCCACCGGCTCTTGGGAATCTCGAATTCTTTTGGGTTTGTGGAAACTTTTAGAGTTTTCTTGAAGCTTTTATTATCTGAAGGTATTTAGTGTGTTTGGTAGCTTTTAAAGTTGTTTATTTAGAAGGTTTTAGTTTCATTTGAAATTTTTAGTGGTCTTTTGGTTAATGGCTTTTAACGGATTTTTATCAGTGGATTTTAAATGGGTGAATTTTAGTTTTGTTAATTTTAGGTTGGATGTACTTTAGATTAATGTCTTTCGATTTTGGTTTGGAAAATGACGTTAACACAACCAAGTTTTGACAATTGCACAAATTCGACAAACCATTGACCATTAAAAGATCTGACAAATGCAGCCCACTAAAACTGTCGTAACTCTTTAACCGCTTGGCCAAATTCAACGTACAAACATGCGTTGGAAAGATCTTTTATAGGGCTACAACTTTGTAGTTCTCCATTGTTTGTAAATCTGTGATTTAGAGGTTCGAATTTGTGTTGCAAACAAAAGGACAGCAACATTAAACTGGAAATGCCTAAAGGTGTGCCGCAACCATTTTGGACTTAACTTTTTAACCGCTCGCTGTCTGATCTAGCACGAATACTCGTTGGAAACGGCACGAAAATATCTACGACTTTGTAGTTAACCATTTCCCACGATTCTGTTGTTTAGAGGTCGAAAAATCTGTTTAAAGTCTAACAGCTAGCACTATGACGGGAATGATATTGGCACCCCCATGTTTTCTTTTGATAGTTCTTATTTTTTTAGTGATTAAAAGACGGTGAATATGAAAAATGGCTTGAATGGGCCTGAGATTAGATTCAAATGGGATGTTTGAAAAAGGGGTTGTTTTTATCTACTTGGCAAGGTGGGGTATGGATATTGGGTTCTTGAGATTGAGTGGGGGCTGTTGTTATCAAATTGGAGTGGGGGCTGTTGTTATCAATTGAAAGATGGAGGTTTTGTAAGCCAAATTAAATGGGTTTTGATAATTCATGTAAAATTCAAGTTTTCTTTCTTGTAAATGTTCAAAATTTTTAATGAATTGTTTTCCCAAAAGAAATCTAAATTCCCTAACAAGCCAATGATTTCAACATCCCATTGCAAATAGGTTCTAATGACCCTAACACATTAATTATATTTAGCATAAGTGAGAACATGACCAAGGCCAAACTAGTACAAAATTAAACATGACATCAACCAAAATATACGCAAAACAACACTCAATCCTACAAATATAGAAAAGAAAATAAAATTCCAAAAGACATACCTTTTTGTAGACGATATTCCATGCAAACTTATGGAGAAGAGGGATTTGGTCTAGAGAGAGGGCTTGAATTTTCTAATGAGAGGGGTTCTCTCCTCTTTTCTTTTTTTTCCTCCCTTCTCCTTTTCTTTGGTGAGATGAGAGGGTATTTATAGGAGAATGGGATAGGAGGTTAGGTGAGGTTAGGTGAGGTTAGGTAAGGTTAGGTGAGGTTAGGTGATGTTAGGTGAGGTTTGGATGGTTAGGATGAGAGGAGAGGTTAGGTGAGGTTAGGTGAGGTTTGAATGGTTAGGATGAGAGGAGAGGTTAGGTGGTTTTGGATGGTTAGACCTAGGTCATGATCTGCCATTGATCTAACGATTTACGGAAATCGGGTCTCGGAATGGAATCAGGGTCCGGGCTATGAAGTGACCCTAGCTTATTTTGTCCCGATTGATGATCCGTAAAGTCAGATCAAGATATTAATGACCTAAAACATATAAATCAATGATAGAGGGGGTTCTCACATGGATTTAACACACTAATTTATTTGTTGATTAAAACAAAACAAAATGGGGTGTCTACAATATCCTCCCCACCTAAGGAGAAGGAAGGGTCCGGAGAGGGAAAACCAAGCAAAGGGCCCGGCACATAATTCCACCCAATGGAAAATGCCAAGTACGAAAAAAAAAAAAAAAAAAACTCGGGACCGATCACAAGGGTCCGGCATACAATGCCACCAGATGGGAAATACCAAGTACAGTGGAAAAAGGCTCGGGACCCATCTCAAGGGTCCGGCATACAATCCCACCAGATAAAAAATACCGAGCACAGTGGATAGGGCCCGAGTCGCAACAAATGCCCGGTCCTACTTCTACCGCTCCGCTCAAATAACTCGACTACTACGTGGATGGAAAGGAAGCACAAGATACAAGTCAGAAGTACAAAAAGAAGCTATTCATAACCATTTTCTCTTGGCCCGCAGGCCTACAAAAAAAAGGGGAGAGGAGAGTAAAGACAAAGAAGAGAGGGCACGCAGGCCCGGGCCCCCGAGACCCCCAACAAAAAAAAGAAAAAGGAAAAAGAGCCCCTCCAAAGTCCCCCTCATCCCATTGCCTCCAGCCTAAAGCGACTGGCCACTGAAAGATTTCTCCGCATCAGAAAGCTCCTTATCGCTATGCTCCTCCTCCGAAGAGCTCCCCCAACCTGGATCCTCAACAAATCGAGTTTGGTCATTTAACCACCTCACCCGGTTCCTCAGCAAGTCATTCTCCGCACGCAAGGCCGCTATCTCTCGATCCATGTTGATCATCCGGCTACAAACCTCCATCTCCCTACGATGAATATAAGAGAAGAACGAGCGGTTGCGATTAACAAAGGCTTCATGGGACTCCCTCTCGTAAAGGGGAGGAGGATGAGAGCGTAGGGGAAGCCCTTGAGGCGGGCTCCTCTCAGGAATTGGTTGCTAAGACCCCAACCCGTCAGGGTTTGTTTCAGGGCTGCAGGGAGGACTCCCCTCGGTGGCAGTGTTCCCCTCATCACTTACAGAGAGACCCTCGAGAGACAACGACATCTGTGGCGAGCCCGAAGAGCGGCGGAAAGAAGCAAAGAAGGAGAAAGGAGCGAAAAAGCGATCTGTGTAAAAAATGGAAAAAGCCATCCTTTATATGCCTGATGATAAACCCTTGGGTAAAAGAAAGCGAAGCGACTTGCCCTGTGCGTGTCCACTTCCCATTGGATGGCCGGCCAGCACCGCATAAGGGCACTGCAATTCCTCGGGAAGGAACTGCCGAACGAAACAGCACGTCCCCTCGTACTCCGGGGTCCCCATAAATACTCTCACCAAGGCATTATTTGACCAGATATTGCCCCCTTGGTCCATTCAATGATATGATGGGACATAAATACGGCGGTGCTCTCAAATCTCGCCACGTGTCATCCATGCACCAATAGAGCCTAACCATCGAGAAAAAAGGCGTTGCGGAACGGCAAGACCGTACGATTACGACACGTGTCACTTCCTCACCGTCCAAGCCTCATCATCACAAATCACTTTCAACTCCTCCCCACCTAATGAAAAGGAAGGGTCCGGAAGTGGAAGACCGATAAAAAGGGATCCGACTTCCAAAACACTGGAGGAGAAATGCACGCCCGGGCCCAGAGCCACTGCACAAGAGCTCGACACACCAACACAACAGGCGGAGGAAACTAAACGCGCTAGGTAAAGGCTCGGAACCCCACACAGGTTCGGGCAAAACATCACAATTCCTTGCAACAAAAAAAAAATATATATATATATATATATATCGAACGGACGGGAAAAGCAGCATCAGAAACACGACACAAACTCATAAAGATCATCCATTCACATCCTCTTGGCCCACAGGCCTACAAAAAAGGAGGGGGGATAAGAAACAAAACATAGGGCACGCAGGCCCCAAAATCCCCGACAGGAAAGGGGAAGAAGAAAAAAACAATAGGAAAACAGGAAAAGCCAGAAACTAATCGGAAGAAGACTCCTCTCCCGAAGGATTCCCCTCCTCTTCCCAGGAGCTCTCCAGCAGGAGGTCCACCTCGTATTCAAGCAGCTGCTCATTGAGGGAGTAAACCTTTCTCTGCAATGCCTCGTTCTCCCGCTTCAAGTCCTCAATCTCCTTACCCATCTTCGAAACATGGCCACGCAGTTCCATCCCCTGGTGATAGGCCCGGGAGAAAAAAGACCACTCCCTGGCGACACGGGATCGAGACGACTTGTCCTTCCTAGGCAAGGAGGAAAGACGAAGGGGGGAAAGCCCGAGTCCCTCCTAGCCCTTTTCCGACGAGCCGCAAGGTCCTCCTCCGAATCGGAGGACAGGTCTGGGTCACTCGACGATTCCTGGGAAAGAAGGGCCTTCCCTCTAACCTGCGAAGGGGAACCAGACATGTTGCCAAAAGAAGGGAAAAGGTGCGAAGAAACACCTATCTCAGAAAAAAAGGGCAATGGCAGAACGCCGGAGTAGTCTTCCTTTTTAAACTCGAGGGAGAAACCGTTGTGCCTCGAGACAAGGCGACCCACCCGGCACGTGCCTCCAACCAAAGCCACATGATGACACTACCATTTCCCGGAGATGACAGCCGGATAAAACGGCACGTCCCCTCGCACTCCGAAGCCCCCATAAATGCCCCCACCATAGCATCGCTTGACCAAACATTACTCCCTTGGCCCATTCAATGGACCAAAAGAGTAAGGGGGTGTTATGATGAGACATAAATACGGCGCTACTCCCAAATCTCACCATGTATCGCCCATGCACCCGCGAAGCCTAAACCATCATGAGGAAAGGCACTGATAAGCGGCGAGACCATACGATTGCGACACGTGTCACCTTCTCGCCACCCAAACCCCATCATCACAAATTATGGAAGGATTATCCAGCAAAGCCACGCACGCCGACGAAACAGGAGAACGGCCCAATCCTGCAAAGGAAGGATTTCTCTCCATAATGATGAAAAGTCCGCACTCCTCCCCTTAAAAGGGGGAAGAAGGGAAGAAGAACGGATCCTTTTTCAGCTCCCACAAAACAACCGAAAAAGAAAGAGGCGAGGAAACAGCAGAGGAGGCTGGGAGCTTGATCCCACTCTCTCTGTTAGTCCCCTCCAACCCATCCACCCACACGCCAAGAAAAGAACCTGCGCCCTGGCCTCGGTAAACCTGAT
Source organism: Tasmannia lanceolata (assembly GCF_043159265.1). Taxonomy (NCBI): domain Eukaryota; kingdom Viridiplantae; phylum Streptophyta; class Magnoliopsida; order Canellales; family Winteraceae; genus Tasmannia; species Tasmannia lanceolata. The sequence continues at coordinate 46,975,915 of NW_027518680.1, read as the reverse complement.
CAAACCCTCTCATCTTCTCGCTGTCCTTTATATTGACTGGTCGAAGAATCTGACTTGGGTGTCGAAGTGGTCGTCCGGGACCCACCCCGGACCCCCCCTGACCCCCTTTGTTTGTAATTGCAGACCCCGCAGAGGCTCTCTACTGACCGCGCGATCGCAGACCCGGATTCCGACGCCATCACTGGGATCACTCTCATATCCCCTAAGAATTCGCATTAGCTTAAGGGAGCAGGAAGTAGCATAACGTAAATGCAGAGGGGGTTCCTTAAAGATGTTTTTGTCGGAGGATCCTAGTCATTCCATATCACACTCTGGGTCGGAGTTTCACCTCACTTTGCAGATAGAAGCAGGCATGTTATCTAATCTTTTTCAATTTTGGACTAAGGTGTTTATTCTCACATTGGTCGATCCTCCCCATTCTCTAAACCCTATTTTAAGCTCTCTTGTCTGAACCCACTCCACCTAAATCTATTTGTTTTCCCCAGATATCTGTAAGAAACCACTTGGAAACCCGGTGTTTATTCTCACATTGTCGATCCTCCTTGTTCTCTAAACCCTATTTTCAAGATAAGCTTATATGCGCTCGAGGGCACAAACACATGGGTCCCACATTTTTTGTGGAGATCGAAACCATTCATTTGCAAGACCCTTACATAGATAGGATGTGTCCCAAAAATCAGCTCCATAGGATCATCCTAACCCATCCAAAAGTGGAGGGGCAGACGCCTATTTTGCCCTCCACTTTTGGATGGGTTAGGATGATCCTATGGAGCTGATTTTTGGGACACATCCTATCTATGTAAGGGCCTTTCCAATGAATGCTTTGGATCACCCCAAAAAATGTGGGACCCATATTTTTGTAGCACTCTAGCTCATATAAGCTATATGAGCTCAAGCTCACAAACAGTTTTCCTATAAATATATACTAGCAAAAAACCCCGTGCGATGCACAGGCCGACAAAGAATTGTACAGACCACATCATAGGTTGATCTAAACCGTCCATGTGATGGAACACAACATAAATAGGTTGTGCCCGTAAAATAATTTCCATAGGCTGATCCTAGCCCTCCAATCTATAGAGGTTTCCATAATTGTTGTTCCTCTTAAGGTGCCCATAATTCGTCAATAATTTTACAGGTGTCCTGCATTCGTAATATCAAACTTTCTGTAATTTGACCCCCACATAGTGAATAAGGAAAAGTAGTTCCCGATTTCCAACCCGACTAGGTTCAACCCGACCCAACCCGATTTGCAATTTCCTCAACCCGACCCAACCTGATTTCCAATTCGGGTTGGGTTGGGTCGGGTTGACCCGATTTGATATGGTACCAATTGTTGACCACCTCAACTCAAGATTTTGATAACCAATAGTGAGTCACCAATAATCAGTTTTTAACTCACAATCGGTTCTCAAAATCCAAACCAAACAGGGACTAACAATTAACAAAGGGAAATGTTATCCGCACTACTATATTTTGATGATCACACTCCTCACTTTATTAAAGTACGGTATGGCCCGCACCATAGGATTATCCAAACCGTCCATTGTGGACTGTGGAGACTATTTCAATGTTGAAAAAGAAAAACACACATACAGAACTTCTTCAATGGAACCCAAATTCGGGTTTTGGGTCGGGTCGGGTTGCCTGACAGCCCGACCCGACTCGATTTCCAATTCGGGTTGATTTTTCCCAACTCGATTTGCGAAAAAGCTTAACCCGACCCGACCCAAATTCGGGTTGAACCCGACCCACGTGGGAACATCCAAGTAACAACGATAGTTTCAAATTAAATATAGTGCTAATGTCCTCACTACTACCATATTTTATAATGGCACTACTCACCGTATTTTGATGATCGCACTCCTCACTTTATTAAAATGTATGATATGGCCCGTACCATAGGATGATCCAAACCATCCATCAGATGGGCCACTGCCTACCTAGGTTGTGCCCCAAAAATAATTTTCATAGGTTGATCCGAACTCTCCGATCTATAGCGAGTTATAGGTTGATCCAAATCGTCAATCTGATGGAGCACAACATCAATCGGTTGTGCCCGTATAGGCTGATCCTAGCCCTCCAATCGATATAGGCTGATCCTAGCCCTCCAATCGATAGAGGTTTCCATAATTGTTGTTCCTCTCACTACAATAAAAAAACATTTTGAGCAGCGGTCAGGACCTCTGCTAAAAGGTGGGAAAACCGCTACTATTACTTTTGGAAGCGGCCATAAGACCACTACTAAGTGTCTAGTTGTTGTGTGTGTTGGCAGCGGTTATAACCGCTATTAAACCGACCGCTACCGTATGTTATATAGCAGCGCTTCGAACCACTGCTATTTTCCCATATTAGATGCCAATTTTTGGAATATAACAGTGGTCAGGACCGCTTCTGTTTCTGTATACATATAGCAGCGGTCAGAATCGCTGCTATTACTCGTTACCATATGATGAGGTTGCAACATATAGCAGCGGTCAGGACCGCCGCTAAAAGTAATAATTTTAAAAAAATATATATATTTTATTACTTAAAATTCCCAAAACAATGGTACAATGTACAACCTGCTTTACAATGTTTTATAATGTAGAACCTGTACATATATTGAGATCACATTCATAACCTGTAGAACCTGTACATATATTGATTGACATGTAGAACATGTAAATATATTGACATCACATTCATAACCTGTAGGAACCAGTACATATATTGACATCACATTCATAACCTGCTTTATAACGTAGAACTTGTACACATACAACATAGATCCTATAAACATGTGAAAGCTAAATTTTTCATTTACTTAGCATTCAAATCTTTGAATTGCATGTACTAGAACATAAAAGAACATAGAAGCTCCCCTTCTTACTAAAGTAACGATTCAAATTATACATAATCTCATAAGTGAATCCTGAATATCCATTATAGACATTCCAAAGCAAACTTGTAGCAAAGCTCAACATAAAGAACTGTTCGTCCTTGTGTCTCCTTCATTGGAATTGGATCCTGTCAACCACAAAATTGAACGGAAAGTAAAATTTAGGGAGAAGCCATTATGAGATAAATATAGCAAAGTAAATTGTTCCATGAAAACTGAGCATCATAACAGTAGGAACACATGGGTAAAATAATACAAATAAGTATGCATTAAAAAAAATGCCTAGGAACACATATCTTGATAGTGTACATGGGGGATCAGCTTTCCCTTGATTCTTTCTTGTCATTGCCCTTGGCTCGCCACGACACATGATGGGCTAATTAAACACCCCTACTCACAAAAGACGCATCATGTTAAATGGTGATGCTTTACTACAAGAAAATAAGGATTTTACAAGCATTTAAAATACAACCTTCCATGAATACAACACACGCACAACATTCTTTGCTGTCCTTGATGGGTGGTGGTTCCTGTTTTGGTCTCTCTTTGAACAATCCACATACCACCACCATCTCTTCCATCTTCTACATCCCAACAACCACCAACTCTTCCATGTTCTCCACCATCCCTTTAACTTATAATGTTCCCATTTGGAATAGACAACATAAAGACATGAAATAGCTTAAAGTTAATAAAGTTTCATATATCAAGTAAATATAAAGGTTCATACATCAACCATGGAAATGAAATAAACCCAAGTGAGTTAAGTGCTCCGTGTTTGGTTAAGTGCTTCATGTGTACTTAAGTATATTAAAATCCCATACAAAAAGTTACTAAAATCCATACAAAAACTATAGGAAAGAAATAGAAAAAAATGCCCTTAAGTGCATCATGCTAGCTTGACCTGCACAAAAAAAAGAGGATACGAATGAGTAACAGCTTCAATAAAGTTGAAGTAAATTCATCAAGAAATAAATGTATCATGTACTTACAAATGAAGAAACCCATGCCACATGTCCTCCTGCGGCGTCTCGGATAGCTTTGCGTCGTCCTGATGGTCTTAACAGAGGTTCATCACCCATCATTGCAACCCTGATACTAAACAGAGAGAATCCATCTCCCATTGGGTTTCCATCTACTGTAGTCATCGGATCATCACTCACAAGAAGTCCCTTGGCCAATGCTCATCAAAATAACCTTAGCAACATTAAAGAAATAAAGTCAAGTACATGTACACTATAAAACAGTAATAGTCAAGAAAATGCATGATTTTTTATGGAAATACAAAAACCATTTATACCTCAGGGCGGGAACGACATGTGTTGCTACTAGAGGGGGAAGGAGCATCCACTTGTGAAGGTGTCCCCACGGTAGGAGTCTTAGATATAATATGGTAGATACATCATTAAAAAACATCATATCACATATTTATAACTAACTCCTATTGAATAAAATTCAAATTGTACCTGGTTGCGCATGAAAGTCGATAAGAAATCCTCAATCTTTTGGGAAATTGCCTCCTTAAACTGGCTATTCTCCTCCCTAAGTTGTTCAATTACATCTCTCTGTTGTTCAATCTATCTATAGTAATCCATGCGATTTGATGATGACCCAAATGTGTTAGTCGAGTTCGCACCATATCCCATCATCCGTACTCGGCCATGCCTTTTTGATCCCACACATTGAGCAAAGGTGTCATCCCTAGCAACAGTGTGGCTAGTTGTAGCCTCTGGATGCTGTGTTTCGTACTCTTTAAATTTGTTCTGGAAACAAAATAAAGATAACTTATAAGAAAATTACCCAATTAAACAAAAAAAATATAAATATAAACATTGTATACCCTAACATACCATCAGTTCCTCTGAGGATGGATCAACAGGTAACCCATTTTTCTTAACATGAGTTCGCTTAAATATTTCAGTGCGGCTAAGCTCCTCACTTGCCTCATAACGTATCATTGCGAAACTCTTACTTCCCGCAGTATGCATCATTTTTTGTTTGGACCTATTAGTCTTATTGGTTTTACTCTGCCTCTATAATTTGGGGTACAATGGTTGCTTATCCAAGGAATTCGACAGTATGGGTTTGCAAACATGACTCTGGACAAGACTAATAAAGGTTAAAAGTAACCTCTAATCTTAGGTAAAAGTAAGTTGCGGCCGTTTGCGCATCGGGCTAGGGTAATGACATCCCTAGCAAGAATTGAGGCAACCCGGGGACACCTTTCTAAACTCGCTCAACATGCCCGAGGTGGGGCTGGGGGTTTAGTGTATCCCTATTTAGATGACGCTCACATCTCTCGAGAGTAACTGGTAGGCTTACCTAACTCTAAGCTCACTTGTCCTTTAGACAGGATACGGTAACATCTAAGTGCACAATATGCTGGGCTGTGCAGGGGATGAAGGCTTGAAGGTCCCTCTTGCCAATGTGATGAAACAACACATGTCAGGAGTAACCCAATACGGCGTGAAGTTAATACATCATCGTTTTAACGCCACCACGAGGGTGATGTGCAAAGAGGTAGTGCTTTTACTGCAAATGAATGCGAGATAAGCTGCAGTTCGGGTGATGAAATCCCAAGTGGTACCAAATCCGTTCCAAAGGCTAGTCACTCCCGGGTAAATAGGTATGCAAGTGGGCAATGAACTCCCATGGTGTGTTCGTGAAAATTTTAAAAAAAAGGGGTAAACCTAGGTGCCTCCTGAGGCATTTTCGTATAATTTAATTGTGAGCATTGGCTCAAATAATTTTGTGGCAATTTTGAGCATTGGCTCTTAGTAATCCCTATAGAAAAGGCGCAGCAAGTGTATATGTATTGGAAAATAAATCTAACACTTGTTTTATTTTTGCTCATCTGGAGCGTTCACAACTTGTGAAAAAGTTTTCAACTTGCGAATACCCCTGAAGGCTATATTGGGCTAAGGATAACCTTAAGAAAGGAAAAAAATCGAATTAGTTGATTTTAAATTCTTGAAAAATGCCAATTTAGCTACATAGAGCTACAACCATTTCATTTGATAACAGGCTCTGCTTGAGAGGGATTATCATGTTTATTAGTCCCCCCAGCAAATTCGCCAGTCTGTGGGAGCCGATTTTTTCCCGTGTTTGCGCTGGACGATGGGGATCACCACAATCGGGTACTAAAGGGGGGGTTATTTGATCTGTGCATCTTGCGAACTCGGGACTGTAGTCCTAACTTCGCAAGTTTGAGAAACTCAGAGTCGCCACCTAGGTTAAGGCCTAGCACCTACGTCTATTCTTCTAAGGAAATGAGTAACAACTCGAATTTCGTTGGAAGAATAGAAATCAGGGGTTCCTTTGCTCTGGGCCTAGAACCTTATATTTTACTCTGTTTGCTTAAGGCATGGTCCTTACATATATCTGGGTAAGGGTTGTGGTTACAATTGGAGAAGGTGTTAGGCACCCATCTTGCCCGGATTAATCCGGTCTCTTAACTTAAATTGGCATTTTGGAAGGATATAAAACAAAAGGATTTTATTTTATTTTCCATGTTAGATTATGCTTAATTCCGAATGTTAATGAAATGAAATTACAGAAAAAATTAAAAATAAGCAATAGTTAACCTGATCGATATCGTAAGTTGTTTACGGAAGATCCAGACATCGCAACTACTCACGATCAGTTTAACTTAAATCAAACGGAAAATGACAATACATGAAGTAAAAGAAAGGTGATAATTAACCTGATTGGTATTGTAAGTTGCTTACGGAAGATCCAGATATTGCAACTTACTCACAACCCGGGTTAACTTAAATCAAACAAAAAATGACTGTACATAAAGTAAAAGAAAGGCGGAGGAATTTATATCATAAATTTTGGGGGCAATTTGAGCACGACCAGTCTTTACGATGTCACCTCCTCGTACCTTACTGTGCATAAAGCTGTAAATAAAGAAATTGAAAATAATCGATAGTTAACCTGATTGGTGTTGTCAGTTGTTTACGGCAGAGCCGGATTTTGCAACTTACAACTCAAATTAATTGAAATCAAATGAGAAATAAGAGGCAGTTAACCTGATTGGTGTTGTAAGTTGCTTGCCGCAGAGCCAGATTTTGCAACTTACTCACAACGTAGGTTAGCAAAAATCAAAAGGAAAATAAGCAACAATTAACCTGATTGGTGTTGTAAGTTGCTTGCGGCAGAGCCAGATTTCGCAACTTATTCACAACGCAGGTTAACCAAAATCTAACGGAAAATGACAGTGCTGGAATTAGTAAAAGGGGGCAGATAAAGGAGCTTGACACCACGAATGATGAAACCCACCGTATCAGTTTCGTAAATACACAGGTGGAAAGTAGTGAAGGGTCAGATAAAGGGGCTTGACATCACGGAGGATGAAACCCACCCTACCCATTTTGTAAATGAAAGTTGTAAATAGTAGAAAGTAGTAAAGGGGCAGGTAGAGGGGCTTGACATCAAAGGCGATGAAACCCACCCTACCCGTTTTGTAAATACCCAGCAAGAAAAGTAAATAGATTACATTTTTTAGGTTTTTATCTAACCAATGGAGAGGTGAGGAGCGTAACCGCGCTTGTTTGAGAAGGGCCTTTGCTGCTGGGAAGAAATCGGAGGCGTAACGAGGTATAGCCGAAAACCTCCGAGTTTGTCGATATTTCGGCAAAACAACGGCGCTGCTATTGAAAAGAAGCTCGTAGTTCTGCGAAATTTGGCAGAACAACGGCACAAAAAGGGGATGTCACTCCGAACCTTCGGAATTTCGGCGGAGTGCCGACGCCCAGTGTGAGCTACCTAGTGTTTCTCTACTTTCTCTCTTCTAAAAAGCAAGCTAAATAGGGTTTTCGTAAATTTCAGCAGGGGTTTGGGGCTTCAGTAATACACTGAAAATACACCCAAGCAGGGTTGTAGATCCAATCACACAGGGAGAGAGAGAAAACCAAGGGAGGAGAGAGAGAGAGAGAGAGAGAGAGGGAAGTGAGGAATGAGAAAACCCTTACCCCCCTCTCCTATATATAGGGGAAGGGGTTGAAAATATCTGGGACCGACCAAAATTGGTCTCAGACGAATTGGAATTCGTCTCGGATGAATTTGGTGCGTGGTTCTATTCTCGGTTCCCACGATGTTTTGTTTTATATGCTTTCGTCTTTTATCGGTAGTTTAAAGCGCGCATAACTTCTTCGTTTGAACTCCAATTTACACGCGGTCATGTGCATTGGATTCGTCGTTTCACAAACTTTCCAATGAACCTAATATTGCTTGGTTTTGGGGAAGAAAATTTTCTTTGATTTGCAGGAAAAAGACGGGTGCTGTGTAGAAACAGGAGTTTTTGTTGCCGAAAATGACGGGTGTTATAAAAACAATCTTTTCGGTTGTTTTCTACAGGATAACAAGGTTTTTTTTTGAAACCATTCCCTTTTGTAAATACCCTAAAGAGAGATTGAGAGAAATACAACTGGTGCTTTGGGACTCGTCATCAGGTTCTTCCTCGCGACACCTATCACTAATACTACCTTGATAAAATTAGGTGTCTACACACCCCCTTCCATCTTCAATTTGTTGGGCCTAGCTATGAACTCCCATGATTAAAAGTTCTGTACATCTAAGTACCCTTACCCTTTGATTTGAGCAGAAGTGTAGAGAATAAAGGGTATGTTTAGTGAGGCTTTTCATTCTCCCGTGAAAATCAGGCGGAAATGGATTGATGAGAATCTACGGAAGTGACTATGAGTCGACCCATGGAATCTCTTTGTTTACTCATGTAAAAAGTAGAAACGAAAGAACCAGGATTGTCGGGCCGTGTTTGTTGAGTGAACATTTCAGCGTTAGTTGCTTTTGTCATTCTCCACACCTAAAAATTCGGGAGAAACCATTTTAACAATGGTTGTTGAATATGCCCCAAATAGCCACAAGCCACATTTGTTGATAAGATTAAGTTGACACAAACCAAATTTGAGGAAATATAATGGAAGTTTGCAGCTATAACAAGGCTGGGGTTGGGTGGTTTTGGGTAGTTGGTTGTGTTTGATTTTGATTTTCAACATCATGATTTTTGGGTCAAAAATAGTCATTTCAAAAATGTTTTCTTAAAGTGTTTTGTAAAAGAAAAACTTTTCTATTGAAAAAGTTGCTTTTTGTAGAGAGTATAGAAGTGTGGTGGGAAAAATAGTCCAACATCGAATGTGAAAAGGGAGAGAGATGTGTATGGGTTGTAGCCATTGAGTGGGCCCGCAAGATGGTGCAACGCACCATTTGCATGTGTGGCGTGGGCGGTGGGCCGTAGTGTCGCTTTTTTAGGACCGCGACGCATCGTCGCAAGGAGCAATTGGAGCCTTTAATTATTCTAGATTTGATCTGAGCCGTTGGATCAAGGTTCGTTTGATCCGATGGTGATCCTGAGCCGGTGCGATTCAAACCATATGATGAGCAATTGGAGCCTTTTATTTTTTCAAATTTGATCTGAGCCGTTGGATCAAGGTTAGTTCGATCTGATGGTGATCCCGAGCGGGTGTGATCCGGACCATATGATCACGCTCGGATGGGTCCAACGACTAGTACTAGATCGGGTTAAATGTGGTGCGTTGGATCGTGCCAAACGGGTAGTATCCGATCTGGTATGATCTGGATCGTTGGGTTGTGTCCATTCAAGCCCAATGTTCCAAAGCCACTCTGGATCAATATGGGTTGTGGGTTGATGATCGGTCGCAGTCTAGCGACTATTGGAGAGGCGTGAGGTTTTAGTCAAACCAATAGCCACTTCAGGATTGATCTAAACCGTAGAATCGCGGAAGGGAACCCTGTAGGGTGTATTTCAAACAAAAGAGTCACCAGAGACTCAATAAATACAGCTGAAAACACCTATTACAAAGAGAATTCGAAAATTCTTTTTGGCTAACCCAAATTTGGTGATTCCAGTAACATTTACAATCCCTTACACTCTAAATTCCCCACAACATTGTTTTCTTCTTTCGTTTTTCAAATTCTCTTCAAGTGTATTGATGTTCTGCAAAAACACAGACACTTGCGTCTCACATACTCAAAAAAGTTCCCATGATTAAAAGTTCTGTACATCTAAGTACCCTTACCCTTTGATTTGAGCAGAAGTGTAGAGAATAAAGGGTATTGTAGACACCCACATTTTGCTTTACTTTAACCAACAATAACCTAATATATTGATCCATCCTCAAATTTTTTGAAAAAAACAAAATGATAAAGAGATGTACCTGGTGAGATGATTAGATCCGAAAAATTGAAAAATACCCTGATTAGTGAATTTAGTGTGTTAAATCCATGTGAGAACCCCCTCTATCATTGATTTATATGTTTTAGGTCATTAATATCTTGATCTGACTTTACGGATCATCAATCGGGACAAAATAAGCTAGGGTCACTTCATAGCCCGGACCCTGATTCCATTCCGAGACCCGATTTCCGTAAATCGTTAGATCAATGACAGATCTTGACCTGGGTCTCACCATCCAAAACCACCTAACCTCTCCTCTCATCCTAACCATCCAAACCTCACCTAACCTCACCTAACCTCTCCTCTCATCCTAACCACCCAAACCTCACCTAACCTCACCTAACCTCACCTAACCTTACCTAACCTCACCTAACCTTACCTAACCTCACCTAACCTCACCTAACCTCCTATCCCATTCTCCTATAAATACCCTCTCATCCCACCATCCAAGAAAAAGAAGAAAAAGAATCCCTCTCTTAGAAAATTCATCCCTCTCCCTCATCTCTTCAAGGGTTCGGCCATCCTTGCCGGATCGGGTGATACGTTGGGTGATATATATCAAAAGCAGTCATTATCAAGCAAGGAATCATCTTCAAGGAATTAAGATCAAAGAAAAATCAAACACAAAGTGGGTTTTCAAAGAGGTAGGCATTTATTTCAATTCTATGTAGGGTCTGTTTTCATGCATATCTTTTACTTTAAAAGAAAAACCATGTTAGGAAGCATCTAGGATCAATCTTTACTCATTCTTCTTGATGGTAGACTTTGAAGTTATACATGTTTCCCTCTTCTCTTAACCCATCTTATCTTCATTTTTATTTTTCCCTAATGGTTCACACCCTGGTTCCCCCTGGTTAGCCTCTGGTTAGACCCTGGTTGCACCCAGGTTCGTTGCTGGTTGCACCCAGGTTCGATACTGGTTCGCACCCTGGTTCCCTGCTGGTTCGCACTCTGGTTAGACCCTGGTTGCACCCAGGTTCGTTGCTGTTTGCACCCAGGTTCGATACTGGTTCACACCCTGGTTCCCTGCTGGTTCGCACTCTGGTTAGACCCTGGTTGCACCCAGGTTCGCTGCTGGTTGCACCCAGGTTCCCTGCTGGTTGCACCATGGTTCCCCTGCGGGTTGCACCCTGGTTCCCTGCTGGTTCGCACCCTGGTGCACCCTGGTGCACCCTGGTCCGCACCCTGGTTTGTACCCTGCTGGTTGCACCCTGGTTCCCCTGCTGGTTCGCACCCTGGTTCCCTGCTGGTTCGCACTCTGGTTAGACCCTGGTTGCACCCAGGTTCGCTGCTGGTTGCACCCAGGTTCCCTGCTGGTTGCACCCTGGTTCCCCTGCTGGTTCGCACCCTGGTTCCCTGCTGGTTCGCACCCTGGTGCACCCTGGTCCGCACCCTGGTTTGTACCCTGCTTCCTCCTAGTTAGACCATGGCTAGTCTCGGGTTTGCTCCTAACTTAGACCCGACTCACTTGACCCTAACCATTAACCCAATCCAACCTAACCATTAACCACACCTAAACCCATACCCATAAGCCTTAAACCCTATAACCATAGCCACACATCATACACCACATGCCTTTCATTCATCCACCCAACAGTACCCTCATACACCCCTACAATAGACCCGGCCAACCCAGTTAACCCGGCCATCGGGCCCATTCGGCCCAATTAATTCATTCCCCTTAAGAGCCGCTTTGCCCTATTGGTTCCTAAGATACTCCAACCACCCAAACCTCAAGCCGCACCCCAATCCACGCTCAACCAGTTCCAATCCAGTCTAAGCCAAGTCAACCCGCACTTGACCTTGACCATTAACCCAATCCAATCCAACTCAACCATTAACCCCACCTAACCTGACCCTAGCACAACTCAACCGAGTCACATCAACCCAAGCCATACCTTTGTCCACTCACTGAGGCACACCATTTATCCATAAATCTGGTTACATTAAATCTAACCCAGCCAGGCCACCTGCAGCTTAAGTCAAATCGCCCCAATACAATCCATCCAAGTGGGATCCCAACCCAGCTCAACTGAGTCAACTCTAGCCAACCTCCCTAGTCGAGTTGACCCAACTCTCTAGTCGAGTATGCTCAACCTCTTTAACCGATTGGACTCTCCCCTTAGTTGACTCAATCCAATTCCTTAATCAACCCATCCCAATGCAACCGAGTCGCATTCGACCAAGTTGCGGCCTTCCATGTCACAACCGAGTCATTCCCCTATTCTACTAATGCCCTTTTACACCTAATAGAACTTCCTCCCTTTTGCCTAACCAAGTCATATCCCAACACAATCTGAGTCGCATGTCTGAATCCATTTGACCGAATCTCATAAGCCCGCCCATTTTGAATTCCCAAAATTCAAACCCTTGATGATTCCTATATGCTCAATTCTTTGATGCAAATTCCCAATTCCAAAATCCCATTGCTAAATCAATGTTTCTGAATCTCAAGTCCAATGCTCAAATACAAACCCGATTCCTGATCCAAATACCAATCCTGTTTTCCAAAATCCAAGCAACCTCCCCAGCGGAACTACGTGTGGCTTGATCCCCATCGTGGGGTACGTAGGCAATTTGGCACTCCCAAGTTCAGTCGCACCTTTCTCTATCTTTCTCATTCCCTCACACTATTTCATCATCTCTTCCATTTTTTTTTTTTTTCACTAACCTCGAGAATTTAAATCGATTTGTCTTGTGTCTTTCGGAACCGTTGGATCACGGTTTCCGTCGTAAGGACCCTTAGAGCCCAATTTAGGAACACCGGTGTCGTGTCGTGTCCTAAGTTTTAGAGAGTCCTAGAGTTAGGAGTCCAGTCTCATCACGGACGCTTGCTATGTATAGCAACCGTGCCATAGGTCTAGTTACACTAGTCACCCAATCTTTCCCTAGGACAAGCCTAGTAAACTAGGATGTAAGGCAAACCTGCATTAGTCTAAGGGACCATTTGCATTTAGATGAGAATCATATAGCATCTTAGATGAAATCCTAAGATAATAAAATCCTCAACTTGAATTAAATAACTTCTCCTAAAACTGTTGAAACAGTCAATCCCGTCTAGGTCGGTGTCTTAGTTGAGTTAGGCATATGTAACTTAGCTTAGGTGCACCGAACTACGTCGACTCTGATCCCAGTGAGGCTTGGGTACGTAGGCAGCTTGGATGTCTGATGGCATTCCACCCGCGAGTCGGCACCACAACAAATTGTGGTGTTTTGTATATTAATTTTCTTGTAAATACTTAATCAAATCACTTAGGACTTTCCATGAAATTAGAATTCTAGGAGAACTTTCACTTAGATTGAATCCAGACAAATTAATAAATCAAGATACACATTTAGGATTCTCATTGAAATTAGATCATAGGATGCATGTCACTTAGTTCGCACATTAACATAGAGTTGAATGAGCCATTTAAAATAAATTTAAAAGAGTTAGCTTTTGGAATCGAAGACCGATTATCGGGCAAGAATGGTGCATGTGGCGGATAACTCCCCATACCTTCCATTCTCGTAACCAGGTAGCGAGTCTAGATTTCTGGTTAATTTCGGGTCCTAGATCCCACATCTAGGTGGCGACTCTGTCAGTCTCTTTCGTGTGGAATTCGGATTGCCTTAGTGATCCCAAGTTCACATAAAAGACGAATTACAATCAACAATTAAAAACACACGCCAATCGCGTGGATACGAGAGACCAAGAGAGAGCGCGTGGCGGCTCGCGCCCCACACTCCCTCACGGGCTAGGTACCACAGTTTGGCGACTCTGCTGGGGACCACCTAACTTCATTAAAATTTCAAAAGATAATTCATTTGAATTTAATTTAATTGGCTCATAAAAACTCTATACTTGTTAGATTAGTTTGTCTTGTTTTATTTTCTCATCACACTTTACTCAAACTTAATCTAACAAAACCTGAAGGCATCATAGATTGCGCAAACATATTGCACACACTTACATCACTTGCATCTAAACTCTGCATCTCACGTGCACACACGTCCTATTTTAGGAACCCGGAGTGTTATCTAGCATGGTTGACTGGGATTTCATCACCTGGTGCCTCTGTGCTAGAGAAGCATTCCACCCTTAGCCTAGTACCATTATGGTACGTAAACGGATCTCTTGTTCACGTACTGATACGCCGGACACTGGTACAGTATATCGAACAGGGATTCGCGCTAAGGGAACTCTTGGCCTTACCCCTAGATTAACCCACACATGCATGTAGTATACGAACACATGTGCATCACGTGTGTGAGCCTAGTTTAGGATATCCTGCCTATTTGTGTCTAGATTAGGCCGTAGACCATCTTCCAATGGCTACGATCGGTCCTAGGTACACGAACAAAGTCATGAGTCGAGATCCTCTCTCCACTCCGCTTGATTAGGATTAGGGTTGATGCCTTCAGGTCACACTGTTAAAATGTGCGAGATTAAAAAAAAAATTTCCTTTAGGGGTTAGGATATAAATCCTATCATTTCCAAAGATCTCATAGGATTAGTCATTCTTGATCTATCCGTTGAAAGCAATCTTATGCTATCTCATCTAATCTTTCGATCGTATGCCTTTCATTCTTCTATCGTGTGATTCGATCATGTATTCATACTTTCCTTGTACTGGCAGGAACTTATCCCAATCTCGTGTTCATGTAATCCTGATCATTCTTATATCCCTTCTCTTGGCTTACGGGCACTATGTCTACTCGTACAATTCTTGATTGGATCCGTGGTACATTAAGAGAATCCCATATCTACGCCATAAGTGAACAAGAGAAAAATCTCTTCGGCTACGTGGCAACCATCAAGCTCGATTGGGGATTACTCTATGCCGCATCAGAGTGTTGGGATCCCGATCATCATGTCTTCCGTTTTGGCAACCAAGAAATGTGTCCCACCTTTGAAGAATGGTGTGCCTTATTGGAATATCCTGTGGATGGCCCTCTAGTGAAGCCATCCTGTGTTCCAGATTATCGTCCTTTGTTCCTTTGCTTGATGGATAATCCAGATGAATCCATGAACTCTTTCATGAAAGGCCAAGAAGTGTCCATGCAGCGACTGATTGACATTTACCCTCCTGTTGGATACATTGGTGCTGTTGATATTCAAAAAGCTCGACGGCGCGCTTTGAGATTCTGCTCCTTTGCTAGGTTCCTCACTGTCCAGCCTTCTCGCTTTGCGTCAGCTGTTCTTCTGGACCTCGTTGATCAAATGGATCGTGGCGCCAATCCAATTCCTACTATGCTTGCAGAAACTTTCAATGGATTGGATGATATGGCTCACCTTCGTGCCAGTTCAGGTCCAAGCTCTTATATTCGCTCTTTCGTTGGGTCTTTCTCAGGATGTCCTGCATTACTTCAAGTGTGGTTATGCCACAAGCTAAAAATTGCAGCTCCTGTCCATTTTGATCATACGTTATACACCTTCAGTGAATGGCGTCATGATGTTTCTTTCGATCATAAAAGCGATTGGGTTGAATGGTTAAATTCTCGCCAAGAAGATCAGATTTATTGGCAAATTCCCGGAATCCAAGAAGCTGTCTTCAACACCGGAGAAGCTAACTACGTTCGCCTTCTTGGTCTCAAAAAGACTTCCTTTTATGTTCCTGCCAGGATTCAGCGTCAGTATGGAAGGGAGCAATCCATTGTGCCTCCCCTTCATCATTTCTATCCGCCTGAGGGTCTCAAGCCCAAGATTGTCAAAGCTGTTTCATCTGCTTGGGATGCAAGAATCATCAAACCTTTAAAGGAGTCAGTTGAGGAAGATTGTCGTCCGAAGAAGAAGTCTAAAAAGAATGCTTAGTTCCATGTTTATCTTTGAAAGATTGAACCATGTACTCAAATTTTAATGATTGATCAATAAAGTCCATCCTTCTCTTTCATTATCTTTGTCTATGTGTGCATCATCGTCTATTCTTCTCTCTGATTTTAAAATATGTCTTTCGGATATTACAGGGCAATAAACATCATAGCTAACCCTAATACTCCTTGGGTTCGGGTCTCTTCGCGGTTAGAGAGGAAATCTGTTTCTCCGCCACCTTCTCTAAGAACCCCAGCATCTCCTTCTTTCCCGTCCTCATCCTCACCAATGGCAGACAACCAAGATGGTCTTCCACCCGCTGCTATTACCGATACTCTTACCTTGATTCTCCAACAGCTTCAAGAACTCAAAGAAGAAAACCGAGTTATCAAGGCTCAGCTTTCTGAAAAGTTGGGACCGTCGTTGTCCAAGGATAAAGGGCCTATGCGCCAAGCAGCTACTCCAGTAGCACCTGCCCAAACAGTGTTCATCAATATCCCTGATAAAGTCGAAGAAGACTTAGAAAAAGAGCAGTACAGCGAGAATCACAGTAGGCCTTCTCAGTCCATGGTTGATAAGTCTGTTATGGAGAAATTAGAGACTCTTACCAGGAAAGTTCAAGACATTCAGTTTCAAGACCAGGGTGGTTTCAATCCCAGTGATCTTACTTTATTTCCCGAAATTCGCCTTCCTGCCAATTTTCAAATGCCCGATTTCGACAAATATGATGGTGTGGGTTGTCCAATCACACATTTGCAAATGTTCACCATCATGTGTCAGCCTCAAGGGTTATCTTCTGAGCAAATGGCTCAATTGTTCCCAGTTTCCCTAACCAAGGTTGCGAGGAGATGGTTCATGGTCTTGGACAAGACTCGTTACAGGACATGGAAGGATATCGGCGAGCAGTTCATCAGGCAATTCAAATATGATGATGGGACAGAAATCACCAGAAAGGATTTAGAGAGAACAAAGCAAGACTTGAGGGAATCCTTTTTGATTTTTGTGAAAAGATGGAGGAGAATAGCAGCTCAGATGATGGAGCGCCCGTCTGAGGAAGAACAAGTCCAGATAATCATGAAAAATATTTCCCCCCAGCTCCAGTATCACATGTCTTTGCAATACTATCCAGACTTCAAACACTTCATCGTGGCTGGCACCCAGATAGAGGAGGCTATGGCTCAAGGTGTATTCAACCGTAGCAACCCAAACCCCAGAGATTTCAAAAAGTCCCCTCCAGCCCAAGTCAATAGTATTTCCCGTTCCAATGCTCAATCCTCTAGGTCCCAAGAACCTTTAGTAATGGACTATGCTCAAACCGCAACCGCACCTCGGCAACAAACCCGGGTAGAATTTACCCCTCTTCCCATTCCATCTTCAGAGGTGCTTAAGCAGTGTCTTGCTTCAGGTCGCATAACCTTACCTGCCATCCGGCCTCCCCCCAATCCTCTACCTGCAAGTTGGCGAGCTGACCTACACTGTGAGTACCACAGAGGTCCTGGTCATCTTACTGACAACTGCATTGCCTTGAAATTTAGAATCCAGAAACTCATTGATGAGAAAGTCATTGCATTCCAGCCAAGACCCAATGTCACCCAAAACCCATTACCTGGTCATGCAAATCCTCCTGCTGCCGTTAATGCCATAACCATAGGAGATCCTGAGTTTGACCCTCTTACCCTCATATGTGCCTTAGAACCCATCTCTGAACCCCAAATCATATTCTGTGATGAATCACACCTAAGAGAGTCTGTACCTCCCTTGGTAATCACCTATGAGCCACAAGTCCCTCAAATTACCACTTATGATGAGCCTGAATTGGATGAAGTCAGACATGTGACAAGGGGCGGAAGAATTTTCAAACCTGTTGAATTGAGAGTCGAAAATCCAGGGGCATTGGCTCGAGGAGAGGAGCCGCAATATGTGAAAGATCCAGATGATGAAGTTGTGCAGCAGTTAAAGAAAACTCAGGCTGTTATATCTGTATGGGGATTATTGATAGCATCAAAGAAACACAGAGAGGCTGTGTTAAAAGAATTGAATACAACACAGGTATCCTCAGAGATATCTCCGGAGCAACTGGCTGAAGTTGTTGCTCTAACCCAGGCCACCAGGGCCATTAGTTTCTCAGATCAAGAGCTGCCTCCTCAAGGTCGGAATCATGCTAGAGCTCTTCATGTCACTATTGTTTGTGGAGGCAAGAAAGTACCATCTGTGTTGGTAGATAACGGATCCGCGTTGAATGTGTGTCCATTAAGAACTGCCATTACCTTGGGTTTCGGTCCCACTGATTTTGCCGAATCAACCCTTGGTATCCTCGCATATGACAATACCCGAAGAAATGTGGTCGGAGTCCTCACCACCAAGATCGTTATGGGCGGTCAAGAATTTGAGGTTGAGTTTCAAGTTATTGATATCAAAGCCTCGTTCAATATGCTTCTAGGACGTCCCTGGTTGCATAAGGAAGGTGCTGTCGCTTCAACCCTTCACCAAAAATTGAAGTTCATTAAAGATGGGAAGTTGTTCACTGTCAGAGGTGATGAAGAGCCAGAAATAGGGCAAATAGCAGGAGAAACTTTGATCCTTCCAGTTGCAAAAGCAGATGACTACAACTTGAATGGTTTCGCATTCGAGGTTGCTGTTATCTCTTACAAGGATGCCTCTCGGGAGGAGTTGTGTTTGCCGTTCGCCATCAGTTCTGTGGTGGCCAAGATGATGAGAAAAATGAACTACTTCCCTGGTATGAATTTGGGCCGTGATCCAAGCAAGGCATCTCACTGGCGCCCAATCAAAGCAAACCATGGAATTTTCGGTCTTGGATATGTACCTACTGAAGAGGAGGAGGAAGCCATGGAAAAATTGTTGAAATTGAAGGAAGAAATCCGCCGCACCGGAAGGGTACTCCTAATGGCTCCATATCCCTTATCAATGAATGGTCATTTTATCAAAGAAGGTGAGACGTTTCCATACTATGGGTTTTCTGAACCATGGTATGACTCAGTGACAGGGATCATGATACCCGGTTTTGAAATATTCAGTGGCCTTGCTCTCCCAGAAACAGAACCGCCGATATATTATGTTGAGAAAACTGTTGAGGACTGGTTAGTCTACCTTGAGCCAGATGTGCTGGAATCTTTGTTTGAAGAAAATGTGCCTGATGTTGATTACTATTCTGAAGAACAAGAAGAGACAGATTGTGAAGATATGCTAGTGGCAGTTATTCAGAGTAATGATACCTTTACTGAACCTCAGAGTCAGATTGCACCTGCAACAGAAAATCTTTCAAACTGGAGTTCTGATGTTTTTCCATCTTATTTTATTGCTAAGTCAAGTCTAGTCAAGTCGAGTGAATCAGTGTCAGTGCCTAGTCCAGGCGAGTCATTTTCTGAGTTTATTTACTATGTGAATCCTGAACCTGTTCAGGATGAGTCCAATGATAATGATGTAACTTCTTTCAATTCAATGAAATCTGATTCTCAGTATGTCTCTGTGTTTGCTTCTGACTTTAATAATAATGATAACACTCCCTCCTCAGATGAGGAAGGGGGGATCGACGAAACTCCCCTTGAATTGCAGCATATGCTCAAACAAGAGGAGGAGCGCCGAGCCCAGCCTCTTAAAGATGAAATCGAAATTATAAACATCGGAACAGAAGATTTAATACAGGAAATACGAATTGGAAATACTCTATCCTCTGAAGAGCGCGATGAATTAATAAACCTACTTAAGGAATATAAAGAAGTTTTTGCCTGGTCCTACAAAGATATGCCCGGGTTGAGCGAAGACATTGTTCAGCACAAGCTACCTTTATTGCCTGGGATTAAACCTAAAAAGCAGAAGCTAAGGAGAATGAAGCCTGAGTGGGTCCTGAAAGTAGAAGAAGAGGTTACTAAGCAGTTGAATGCTGGATTTCTGCAAGTGGTGGAATATCCAGAATGGCTCGCAAATATAGTACCTGTACCGAAGAAAGATGGAAAGGTGAGAATGTGTGTAGATTTCAGGGATTTGAACAAGGCAAGTCCAAAAGATGATTTCCCTCTACCACATATCGATATCTTGGTGGACAATACGGCCGGGCATGAATTACTATCTTTTATGGATGGTTTCTCGGGCTACAATCAAATTAAGATGGCACCCGAGGACATGGCTAAGACCTCGTTCATTACACAATGGGGGACATATTGCTATCGGGTAATGCCATTTGGTCTTAAGAATGCCGGTGCGACATACCAAAGAGCAGCTACAGCCTTGCTCCATGACATGATACATAGAGAAGTCGAAGTTTATGTCGATGATATGATTGTAAAAGCCAAGGAAAGGAAAGATCATATCCCGAACCTTAAGAAGTTCTTTGAAAGAATTCTCAAATACCAGCTTCGCCTGAATCCTAGCAAGTGTGTGTTCGGGGTTACCTCCGGTAAGTTGCTTGGATTTATGGTGAGTCAAAGGGGTATAGAGGTAGATCCTCAGAAGATTAAGGCTATCCAGGAGATGCCACCGCCTAGAACCGAGAAGGAAATTCGGGGATTCCTAGGAAGGATACAGTTCCTAAGGCGATTCATCGCTCATCTGACATCAACTTGTGAACCTATCTTTAAGCTCTTAAAGAAGAACTCTTCCAAAGAATGGACAGAGGAATGTCAGCAGGCCTTTGAAAAGATAAAGCAAAGTTTGTCTGAGCCACCGATAGTAGCACCAGTGATACCGGGGCATCCATTGCTGCTTTACTTGTCAGTAACAGAAACCACAATGGGTTGTATGTTAGCACAGCAAGATCCAGAAACCAAGCATGAAAAGGCTGTGTATTATCTTAGCAAGAAGATGTTGGAGTATGAACAAAAGTATACTGTCCTAGAAAAAACCTGCTTAGCCTTGGTTTGGGCCACTCAGCGACTCAGGCATTACCTTTTATCACATAAGGTCCTGCTTTTGTCGAGGATGGATCCTCTGAAGTATCTCTTTGAAAAACCAGCCCTGACAGGCAGGACTGCCAGATGGTTATTATTGTTGTCTGAATTTGACATCACTCATGTAACCCAAAAATCAGTAAAGGGCCGAGCCATTGCTGAACAATTGGCGGAAGCACCCCGAGAAGAAAGTCAGCATTTCAAGCCGATGTTCCCAGATGAAGAGATCATGATGGTTGAAGATGAGTATCCAGAAACTGGTTGGACCCTCTATTTTGATGGAGCAGCAAACCAAACAGGACAAGGAGTAGGGGCATTGCTTGTGTCGCCTCGAAATGAGCATGTCCCCGTTGCCGTTAAGTTACAATTCAATTGCACCAACAATATGGCAGAATATGAAGCATGCATTGTTGGGCTTGAGGCTGCATTGGCCTTAGGCATAGAGAATCTTGACGTATATGGAGATTCGAAGCTAATCATTTGCCAAACTCAAGGAGAGTGGAGAACCAAAGAAGAAAAGCTATTGCCATATCATGAATACTTGGATATTCTCGCTAAGCAATTTCAACGCGTCACTTTCAGTTATTTGCCAAGGTTGAAGAATAGATTCGCCGATGCCTTAGCAACGTTAGCTTCCATGATTGACATACCTCACAATATGAAGATGAGGCCCATCACGGTTCAAGAGCAATGGGCTCCTGCATATGTTGATGCTATAGAAATAGCTGCAAGATGTCCCGATGGAAAGCCATGGTATACAGACATAAAGAACTACATCTCAGGCCAGGGGCATCCCAATGAGGCGTCGAGTAAAGAAATAAGGACTTTGCAGAGATTGGCAGCTAATTTCGTCATTTGTGGAGGAGAGTTGTATCGACGGTCTTTCGATGGAATTCAACTCTTATGTGTCACTGAAGATCAGGCAGAAGAAATTCTCGCAGATATTCATGAAGGGGTGTGTGGGCCTCATATGAATGGGAAGATGTTGGCAAGGAAGATCCTACGTCTGGGGTATTATTGGCCGACATTAGAAGCAGATTGTCACACATTTGTGAAGAGATGCTATAAATGTCAGATACATGCGAATCTCATCCATGTACCACCCACCGAATTGCATTCTCTTACCTCTCCTTGGCCGTTTTCGGTATGGGGAATTGACATCATTGGCAAGATTTCTCCCAAGTCGTCTAATGGTCACGAGTACATACTCGTTGCTATTGATTACTTCACCAAGTGGGTTGAGGCCGCTTCTTATGCAAAGCTTACATCCTCATCAGTTGCTAAATTCATACGCACCAACATAATTTGCAGATATGGAATTCCCCATGAACTTATCTCAGATAATGGATCTCATTTCAAGAAGGAAGTAATCTCTCTTTGCGAAGAGTTCAAGATTAAGCATCATAAATCCTCGCCTTATCGTCCGCAGACAAATGGAGCGGTAGAAGCTGCAAACAAAAATGTCAAGACTATCATTAGCAAAATGTCAGAAACTTATAAAGATTGGTCGAATAAGTTACCATACGCCTTGTGGGCTTACAGAACATCAATTAGGGCTTCAACTGGGGCAACCCCTTACTCTCTTGTTTACGGGATGGAAGCAGTGCTACCTGTTGAGATCCGTGTACCTTCGCTCCGAGTATTGACTGAAGTCAAGTTACCAGAAAATGAATGGGCAGATGCCAGGTATAAAGAGTTGAACATGCTAGACGAGAAGAGATTAAAGGCGCTTTACCATGTGCAAGGTTATCAGCGCAGAATAGCCCGTGCTTTTAATAAAAAGGTTAAGGTCAGAGATTTAGAAGAAGGCAATCTTGTTCTAAAAGAGAATCGAGCACCAATGTTTGACCCAAGGGGCAAGTTCAAACCAAATTGGTCAGGACCATACATTGTGGACCAAATCTTACCCGGAAAAGCCGTCAAGCTCCGTAATTTAAATGGAGAAATATTGCCAGAACCAACAAATCTTGATCAACTCAAGAGGTTCTATGCTTGAACATCAGAAGGCCGTCCTTTGGCCGAATAAATCCCAAATTCATAACCAAAAATCAAAAAATTTATAACCTTTTGCAAACCCTTTTGAGCCTAAATAAAATTTTCCTTCAAATCCCAATATACTAGGGGCATTCGCCCTGAACTACGCATGATCTGATTCCTACACTGGGATACGTAGGCAACCTGTTCATAGGTTCGGTCGAGACCCTTGCAAAACCTTAAGCCATTCTTTGAAAAGCCCTACCTCACCTATAAAGTCCTTTTGGTGTTCAAGTAAAAAGAAAAGAAGATAAAAAAAAATAATAAAAAAGAAAAGAAATGGAGCTTGAAGATCCGCTAGATTGAAAAACCTGAAAAGGCGATCTAGGCAAAATTTAGGATCATTCCCCTGCTAAGTTGAAAACCTGAAAGGGCGGCTTAGGCAAAAGGTAAGGGGGTGGCCCGCTGAGTCGAAAACCTGAAAAGGCGATTCAGGCAAAAGTTAAGGCCGAGCGGTCCACCAAGTTGAAAATCCAAAAAAGGAAGACTTGGTCGTGGTAAGATTGGATTCACGCCAAAAGAATTACATCGGTCTCTGAACTCGCGGTAGGTCAGGCGAAGCTAATACACAATGATTCTCGAAACTAGGGGCATTAATTTTGAAGCAATCTGAAAGTTGATAGAAAGATATATGAGGTATCACTGTATTAAAAATAAGTGAAGATGTTTATCAATGGAGAAACGTTCTTTAAAAGAGGCTAGTCTAACCCAAAAGAAAATACTGATAAGTCAGAAGCATCACGAGATTACTGGAGTAATCTTTCTTATTTTGTGTTTTTATTACAAGTGTCTGTAGTTCTATTTAAAAAAAAAAATTTATTTTTAGAATTGTTGTAGGGTGCAATCACTCTGAAGGCAGGTTCATTAACAGGTTCTGAGGAACTTGGAAAAAGGTGACGCTGTCACGAATGACGAAGATCTTTGAAAGAATAATCTCTGGTCAACGAATAGAAGAAGGTTGGAATGCCTCAAACTGAGGCAGATTGCTAATGAAGTGGCATCCCATATTTAAGCCCTGAAGTTCTTTTGCTGCATAGTGTTATTAAATCCTTTGCTTCTAAAGTTGTTAATTGGAAATTTCGATTTCTCTCAAAGCTCAAATCATCATATCTCTCTGAATCCATTTGGAAAAAGATATTTTCTCTCTGAACATCACACAAATATGATATCTCGCTTCCTTGGAGTCCGTACAAATACGGTATTTCACTCTCCGAGTCCATACGACTATGGTCTCTTATCCCCTTTGAACATCATACAACTATGATGTCTCATTTCCTTGGAATCCGTACAAATACGGTATTTCATTCTCTTCGAGTTCATACAACTATGGTCTCTTATCCCCTTTGAACATCATACAACTATGATGTCTCATTTCCTTGGAATCCGTACAAATACGGTATTTCATTCTCTTCGAATCCATACAACTATGGTCTCTTATACCCTTTGAACATCATACAACTATGATGTCTCATTTCCTTGGAATCCGTATAAATACGGTATTTCATCTTGCCCAAGCCCATTCAAAAATGATGCTGCATTTTCATTAAGAATCTTTCAAAAGTCATCCATTATTCTCTGAGACCATTTGAAAATGACGTTCTCATTTCCTCTGAAGCTGTTCAAAAGCGATATTCCTTTCCCTCCGAAAATCCATTTGAAAATGGTATCCCATTTCTCTCGTTGCCAGCGGCACCGCAGCGGGTTTGTTTTATTGCATTCCAATTCTAGGATTTCATCTAAGGTCTTGCATTATATTAGGTTGCATTGTGTTTAGGGGGTCCTTTGTCGATTAAAGCTACGCAAAATGGTTCTGTCATTTTGACTTTGGTATTCGATGACTACGTCGTCTCTACCAAAGAGGGGCATCTGTAGACACCCACATTTTGCTTTACTTTAACCAACAATAACCTAATATATTGATCCATCCTCAAATTTTTTGAAAAAAACAAAATGATAAAGAGATGTACCTGGTGAGATGATTAGATCCGAAAAATTGAAAAATACCCTGATTAGTGAATTTAGTGTGTTAAATCCATGTGAGAACCCCCTCTATCATTGATTTATATGTTTTAGGTCATTAATATCTTGATCTGACTTTACGGATCATCAATCGGGACAAAATAAGCTAGGGTCACTTCATAGCCCGGACCCTGATTCCATTCCGAGACCCGATTTCCGTAAATCGTTAGATCAATGACAGATCTTGACCTGGGTCTCACCATCCAAAACCACCTAACCTCTCCTCTCATCCTAACCATCCAAACCTCACCTAACCTCACCTAACCTCTCCTCTCATCCTAACCACCCAAACCTCACCTAACCTCACCTAACCTCACCTAACCTTACCTAACCTCACCTAACCTTACCTAACCTCACCTAACCTCACCTAACCTCCTATCCCATTCTCCTATAAATACCCTCTCATCCCACCATCCAAGAAAAAGAAGAAAAAGAATCCCTCTCTTAGAAAATTCATCCCTCTCCCTCATCTCTTCAAGGGTTCGGCCATCCTTGCCGGATCGGGTGATACGTTGGGTGATATATATCAAAAGCAGTCATTATCAAGCAAGGAATCATCTTCAAGGAATTAAGATCAAAGAAAAATCAAACACAAAGTGGGTTTTCAAAGAGGTAGGCATTTATTTCAATTCTATGTAGGGTCTGTTTTCATGCATATCTTTTACTTTAAAAGAAAAACCATGTTAGGAAGCATCTAGGATCAATCTTTACTCATTCTTCTTGATGGTAGACTTTGAAGTTATACATGTTTCCCTCTTCTCTTAACCCATCTTATCTTCATTTTTATTTTTCCCTAATGGTTCACACCCTGGTTCCCCCTGGTTAGCCTCTGGTTAGACCCTGGTTGCACCCAGGTTCGTTGCTGGTTGCACCCAGGTTCGATACTGGTTCGCACCCTGGTTCCCTGCTGGTTCGCACTCTGGTTAGACCCTGGTTGCACCCAGGTTCGTTGCTGTTTGCACCCAGGTTCGATACTGGTTCACACCCTGGTTCCCTGCTGGTTCGCACTCTGGTTAGACCCTGGTTGCACCCAGGTTCGCTGCTGGTTGCACCCAGGTTCCCTGCTGGTTGCACCATGGTTCCCCTGCGGGTTGCACCCTGGTTCCCTGCTGGTTCGCACCCTGGTGCACCCTGGTGCACCCTGGTCCGCACCCTGGTTTGTACCCTGCTGGTTGCACCCTGGTTCCCCTGCTGGTTCGCACCCTGGTTCCCTGCTGGTTCGCACTCTGGTTAGACCCTGGTTGCACCCAGGTTCGCTGCTGGTTGCACCCAGGTTCCCTGCTGGTTGCACCCTGGTTCCCCTGCTGGTTCGCACCCTGGTTCCCTGCTGGTTCGCACCCTGGTGCACCCTGGTCCGCACCCTGGTTTGTACCCTGCTTCCTCCTAGTTAGACCATGGCTAGTCTCGGGTTTGCTCCTAACTTAGACCCGACTCACTTGACCCTAACCATTAACCCAATCCAACCTAACCATTAACCACACCTAAACCCATACCCATAAGCCTTAAACCCTATAACCATAGCCACACATCATACACCACATGCCTTTCATTCATCCACCCAACAGTACCCTCATACACCCCTACAATAGACCCGGCCAACCCAGTTAACCCGGCCATCGGGCCCATTCGGCCCAATTAATTCATTCCCCTTAAGAGCCGCTTTGCCCTATTGGTTCCTAAGATACTCCAACCACCCAAACCTCAAGCCGCACCCCAATCCACGCTCAACCAGTTCCAATCCAGTCTAAGCCAAGTCAACCCGCACTTGACCTTGACCATTAACCCAATCCAATCCAACTCAACCATTAACCCCACCTAACCTGACCCTAGCACAACTCAACCGAGTCACATCAACCCAAGCCATACCTTTGTCCACTCACTGAGGCACACCATTTATCCATAAATCTGGTTACATTAAATCTAACCCAGCCAGGCCACCTGCAGCTTAAGTCAAATCGCCCCAATACAATCCATCCAAGTGGGATCCCAACCCAGCTCAACTGAGTCAACTCTAGCCAACCTCCCTAGTCGAGTTGACCCAACTCTCTAGTCGAGTATGCTCAACCTCTTTAACCGATTGGACTCTCCCCTTAGTTGACTCAATCCAATTCCTTAATCAACCCATCCCAATGCAACCGAGTCGCATTCGACCAAGTTGCGGCCTTCCATGTCACAACCGAGTCATTCCCCTATTCTACTAATGCCCTTTTACACCTAATAGAACTTCCTCCCTTTTGCCTAACCAAGTCATATCCCAACACAATCTGAGTCGCATGTCTGAATCCATTTGACCGAATCTCATAAGCCCGCCCATTTTGAATTCCCAAAATTCAAACCCTTGATGATTCCTATATGCTCAATTCTTTGATGCAAATTCCCAATTCCAAAATCCCATTGCTAAATCAATGTTTCTGAATCTCAAGTCCAATGCTCAAATACAAACCCGATTCCTGATCCAAATACCAATCCTGTTTTCCAAAATCCAAGCAACCTCCCCAGCGGAACTACGTGTGGCTTGATCCCCATCGTGGGGTACGTAGGCGATTTGGCACTCCCAAGTTCAGTCGCACCTTTCTCTATCTTTCTCATTCCCTCACACTATTTCATCATCTCTTCCATTTTTTTTTTTTTTCACTAACCTCGAGAATTTAAATCGATTTGTCTTGTGTCTTTCGGAACCGTTGGATCACGGTTTCCGTCGTAAGGACCCTTAGAGCCCAATTTAGGAACACCGGTGTCGTGTCGTGTCCTAAGTTTTAGAGAGTCCTAGAGTTAGGAGTCCAGTCTCATCACGGACGCTTGCTATGTATAGCAACCGTGCCATAGGTCTAGTTACACTAGTCACCCAATCTTTCCCTAGGACAAGCCTAGTAAACTAGGATGTAAGGCAAACCTGCATTAGTCTAAGGGACCATTTGCATTTAGATGAGAATCATATAGCATCTTAGATGAAATCCTAAGATAATAAAATCCTCAACTTGAATTAAATAACTTCTCCTAAAACTGTTGAAACAGTCAATCCCGTCTAGGTCGGTGTCTTAGTTGAGTTAGGCATATGTAACTTAGCTTAGGTGCACCGAACTACGTCGACTCTGATCCCAGTGAGGCTTGGGTACGTAGGCAGCTTGGATGTCTGATGGCATTCCACCCGCGAGTCGGCACCACAACAAATTGTGGTGTTTTGTATATTAATTTTCTTGTAAATACTTAATCAAATCACTTAGGACTTTCCATGAAATTAGAATTCTAGGAGAACTTTCACTTAGATTGAATCCAGACAAATTAATAAATCAAGATACACATTTAGGATTCTCATTGAAATTAGATCATAGGATGCATGTCACTTAGTTCGCACATTAACATAGAGTTGAATGAGCCATTTAAAATAAATTTAAAAGAGTTAGCTTTTGGAATCGAAGACCGATTATCGGGCAAGAATGGTGCATGTGGCGGATAACTCCCCATACCTTCCATTCTCGTAACCAGGTAGCGAGTCTAGATTTCTGGTTAATTTCGGGTCCTAGATCCCACATCTAGGTGGCGACTCTGTCAGTCTCTTTCGTGTGGAATTCGGATTGCCTTAGTGATCCCAAGTTCACATAAAAGACGAATTACAATCAACAATTAAAAACACACGCCAATCGCGTGGATACGAGAGACCAAGAGAGAGCGCGTGGCGGCTCGCGCCCCACACTCCCTCACGGGCTAGGTACCACAGGTATGTTTAGTGAGGCTTTTCATTCTCCCGTGAAAATCAGGCGGAAATGGATTGATGAGAATCTACGGAAGTGACTATGAGTCGACCCATGGAATCCCTTTGTTTACTCATGTAAAAAGTAGAAACGAAAGAACCAGGATTGTCGGGCCGTGTTTGTTGAGTGAACATTTCAGCGTTAGTTGCTTTTGTCATTCTCCACACCTAAAAATTCGGGAGAAACCATTTTAACAATGGTTGTTGAATATGCCCCAAATAGCCACAAGCCACATTTGTTGATAAGATTAAGTTGACACAAACCAAATTTGAGGAAATATAATGGAAGTTTGCAGCTATAACAAGGCTGGGGTTGGGTGGTTTTGGGTAGTTGGTTGTGTTTGATTTTGATTTTCAACATCATGATTTTTGGGTCAAAAATAGTCATTTCAAAAATGTTTTCTTAAAGTGTTTTGTAAAAGAAAAACTTTTCTATTGAAAAAGTTGCTTTTTGTAGAGAGTATAGAAGTGTGGTGGGAAAAATAGTCCAACATCGAATGTGAAAAGGGAGAGAGATGTGTATGGGTTGTAGCCATTGAGTGGGCCCGCAAGATGGTGCAACGCACCATTTGCATTTGTGGCGTGGGCGGTGGGCCGTAGTGTTGCTTTTTTAGGACCGCGACGCATCGTCGCAAGGAGCAATTGGAGCCTTTAATTATTCTAGATTTGATCTGAGCCGTTGGATCAAGGTTCGTTTGATCCGATGGTGATCCTGAGCCGGTGCGATTCAAACCATATGATGAGCAATTGGAGCCTTTTATTTTTTCAAATTTGATCTGAGCCGTTGGATCAAGGTTAGTTCGATCTGATGGTGATCCCGAGCGGGTGTGATCCGGACCATATGATCACGCTCGGATGGGTCCAACGACTAGTACTAGATCGGGTTAAATGTGGTGCATTGGATCGTGCCAAACGGGTAGTATCCGATCTGGTATGATCTGGATCGTTGGGTTGTGTCCATTCAAGCCCAATGTTCCAAAGCCACTCTGGATCAATATGGGTTGTGGGTTGATGATCGGTCGCAGTCTAGCGACTATTGGAGAGGCGTGAGGTTTTAGTCAAACCAATAGCCACTTCAGGATTGATCTAAACCGTAGAATCGCGGAAGGGAACCCTGTAGGGTGTATTTCAAACAGAAGAGTCACCAGAGACTCAATAAATACAGCTGAAAACACCTATTACAAAGAGAATTCGAAAATTCTTTTTGGCTAACCCAAATTTGGTGATTCCAGTAACATTTACAATCCCTTACACTCTAAATTCCCCACAACATTGTTTTCTTCTTTCGTTTTTCAAATTCTCTTCAAGTGTATTGATGTTCTGCAAAAACAGACACTTGCGTCTCACATACTCAAAAAATCTAAGGGTGATTCAGGTTTGGTGTCGTTTAGTGCAGAACGTCATCAAACAATTGGTTGAGAGCCTTCATTGTATCTTAGAGGCGAGTTTGTGGCCCCCTTTGCACACTACTGGTGGGGGCGATATTGTCTTAAGGAAAGCGTTTACGTGCCTTGAACCATCTTCTATCTTCATTTGCAGTTTTGTTCTACATCCACTATCTCTTTTATCCAATAGGTTGATGGTGTAGGTTATGGCTGTTAGGATGTGTTTTGAGGGTTGAAGAGGTGGCCGATTGAAACAGAGAGGTGGGTTGAAAATTGGTGGAAAGTAAAGTGGTGATCCGTGTTGGTTTTGTAACACCCAGCCCCAATGCTTGAACATGTTTTAACTACTTGAAATGGGTGTTAATATCAAATGGAACTTATAGCCTTTTTTTATTTTATTCTATTTCTCTAATGGGTGTCATTACCAAAAATAAGCTCCGGATTAATTGCTTAGAAATGAGTGTCGTTACCAAAATTGAGTAAAAATAATTGCATGGAAATGGGTGTCTTTTTCAAATTGAGTCATGATGTTTTAACATTAGACTCCTAACATTTTACAGGGTGCTATTATCATAACTGAGTAATGCCCTTTTGATCACCTTTCTAAACAAGGGTGCTTACTTTATTAGGCACAGTTGGATTGACCGAATATAACACCTTCCCTTTGTTTGATTTGGCTTTGAATGGAATCAAAGTAGTGAGTAGGATATATCTGGAAGTTCTATCATATTTAGGATTTAGCCTTGGTAGGTTTCCTCCTCTGGATTTTCATCTAATAGGGAGTAGGGTGGCATCTATATAGGAAATGCATTCCCATGGAAAATTGGGACGGTCAATAATTCCTTATTTTGGATATTACTTGCATAGCAAATAAGGCATCTGGACCACCCAAATTGGACTGATTCCAATAGGAACCGAATGGGCTTTTGGGCAAATAGAAAGGAGAAGATTCTACTTTAGTTGGAGAGCTAGCATTGATTCCATTTTTGGATAGGAATCGTTGACTACTAACTGCTAGGATCGGACATAATTGATAAAGTGATCTTTAGATGGTAATAGCTATTTGGGTTTTTAGTAGGTCCCTTTTCTTATCTCAATTAGAATGCAAGAGTATTTTATAGCTTTAGCAGTTTCCCTTTTTACTTCCATCTAGAATAGTAAGCTACTATGATATTTCTTCTTTTATTTAGTGCAAGGATGGTACGTTAGTACACTCACCTTATTGAACAGCACCTTGCACGAAATGGCAGCTTGTATTCCTCTTAAATGCATGGTATTTCTCCCTCATAAATAAAGGAATGAGAGTCAATTGTGGCTACTATTGATGTTGGAATGTCTTTGATTTTCAACTTTTTTCTCCACTCTCTTCCTCTTGTTGCATGAGATCTTGGTTGCTTCATGAGATCCTAAGAAGAAGAAACATAGATTGTGATTGGGGGCCTTTGGGACACTTGCAATACACCTACTAGATCAGTTCCTACTGCACTTTATAAGTCTGTAATCAGCCCTAGAAACCTCTGCAAACTGCTATTGCTGCCCGGGAAATAAATTCCTTTCCACCACCTTATTTTCCATTGTCTTTAATGACCAACCATCTTACAACCATCTTACAACAATGCAGAATTTCAGAACTCATACCACTTGCAAAACAGCCACTTTTAGTCAAATTTCAGCAAGAATATTGTTGAATAGTCGTCAGCAATTAGAGTCTTCCCTTTCACAATTGCATCGTCTCTTCGAGCTTCAATCAGGCAAAGTATCAGCGACATCCATTATCTTTTCTCACGCTGCAATCCAGATTAGTACGCTGCCACAAAAGTGCAAATCCTAGCTTGTTTATTGTGTTTTTTCACCTTGATGGCAACCACGCAACCCCACTATATTTTCTTAGTTTTATCAACCAATCTCATTACCCTTGATGTCCTTCAATACTAGCTGATTGGATGCTCATTTCTTGATCAGCCAACGCCACATTCTCAGTTGACAGCAACCCTTATTTTATTTCTTTTCATCTCCAAGCCTACTGCTAGTCGTTTGGTTGATATCCATTGAGGCTGCCATTAGCATTAGTAAACTACTTCTTGGGAGTTGTCTCCATCACCTCCTGCCCTTTATTTCTGAAGCCCATTAGCGGTCATGTGCCTTGCTTTCATGGCCACAAATTCGGCAAGTAAAACTATTACAAACGGTTCTTATAGCTAGTGTTCTAGTGTGTATTTCTCACCACAAGCAGTCATATGTAACTCTAAGTCATTCTTTCATTTCAGCGATTTACTTTACAACACATCTCTCTACGCTCTAGGAAGATCTTCTTCGTGGGTCTTGACCTTGCAAAGGAAATTCTTGGAGTAGCGCTTAAAGGTAGGTGATCCTACCCTATGTCAGTGTACTATGTAAATTTTCATATATTTAGATTTATTGCAAGCTTTTATTACAGTTCATTATATGGAACTTATTTTGTAAAGGTTTCTCACTGGTCACTTTTAGCATGTCACACTAAATGGTTGAATTGTCATTTTCCATGAAATGCTTTAGTCTTAACATGCTTTCTTATTTATACAAAAAAAAAGAAGAAAGAAGAGCTTTGTCACTAAGTGTTTTGGAAACTCAAATTCAAACACTATTAAAGAGCATTCTATTTATGACATGGTTTCAATGAATTTGAACGGGAGAGCCCTCTATGGTTTGAAACGTCTATAAAATTTATGGAACGGTATTGCAAACATTAAATTGCTTCTCTCTATATTTGTATATAGTCTTGGTATGGAATGGGTTCCGCCAGTAAGGTTGATCTCTGGTGGGGATCTAGTATCCAACATGTCAGTGGGTGAGTACACAGGACATGATCACGTAGACCGGTCGAGTTTTATCTGCCTGTAAGGTTGATCTCGGGCAGCTAGTAGGGAGTCCTCTGGCTATTGATATTATTACATTGCGCGCTTTAGGACCTGTGAGTCCTGCGAACGAGTGTTCGCCTTGGGTACGCTACTTGCCAATAAGGTTGGAAATTGGCCACAAAGAAGACTGTTAAGTATTTGATTTCTAAGTGGAAAAATGCAAAATCAAGTGTTTGGAAATATATATTCCTTGTCATTGATTTCAAAGCGAAAAACTGCATAACCGAGTGGTTGGAACCGCTTTTGTAAAAACATGTATTTTTTCTTATGTAGCTAATGTAGAAATGATTTTCCTGCTTCTTATCAATTTCTACATAGACTAAAGTTTTATGGCATGTTACTTCTTTTCCGCACCAACATGTTTTCATTTTCCTATTAGCTGGCTTGGATTTGGAAAACCGGCTAGGCTGTTAGCTCATTATGTGGTTTAACAATTTTCAGATACCGAGGAGTGGCAGTAGACTTGCTGAGTTTAGGCACTTGGATTGGAGCCTAGGAGATTTCCTTCTTTATTTCATTATTCCAGTTTATAAACTTTTGTTATTTTATTAAGGTGCATGATTGTTGTTGAATAATTATTGTTGGATTTAAGCTTATGGACCTATATATGTATTTCATTTGAGCTTTAATTGAGACTAAATTTTCCGCATTTTTTTAGTCACTCTGAATGTTGAGAAATTTGGTGTAAAGGAGCCTTGCATGCTTGTAGGGGCGACCCTATGGGCGTGCGGTGGCTGTCACGTGTGCCTTACCTCGAATTTCGGGTTTGGGGTGTGACAGTTAAACTGGTATCAAAGCGGGACCTCCCATCCAGTACGGTGTGCCAGCGAGGACGCTGGGCCCTAAGGGGGGTGGATTGTGAGATCCCACATCGGAAAGGGAGGAAAAGTTACTGGGCTATATATGTGGATTTCCACTCTCCCTATGTAGACGCGTTTTCAGCATCTCCAAGGGGCGGGCCCTGCGGAGTGGGTCAGGCACGGTTAGTGCTGTTGGAAAACAAAACCGGGGAGGGCAGATGACCTAGAACCGGACAATATCTACACAGTGTGGTCGGGGGGTGACATAATGGTATCAGAGCGGGACCCCCCATCCAGTATGGTGTGCTAGCGAGGATGTTGGGCCCTAAAGGGGGGGGTGGATTGTGAGATCCCACATCGGAAAGGGAGGAAAAGTTACTGGGCTATATATGTGGATTTTTCCTCTCCCTATGTAGACGTGTTTTCAGCATCTCCAAGGGGCGGGCCCACGGAGTGGGTCGGGCACGGTTAGTGCTGCTAGAAACAAAACCGGGGAGGATAGATGACCCAGAACCGGACAATATCTATAGAGTGGGGTCGGGGCGTGACATAAAGTGGTATCAAAGCGGAACCTCCCGTCCAGTATGGTGTGCCAACGAGGACGCTAGGCCCTAAGGGGGGTGGATTGTGAGATCCCACATCGGAAAGGGAGGAAAAGTTACTAAGCTATATATGTGGATTTCCCCTCTCCCTATGTAGACGCGTTTTCAGCATCTCCAAGAGGCGGGCCCCGCGGAGTGGGTCGGGCACAGTTAGTGCTGCTGGAAAACAAAACCGGTGAAGGCAGATGACCTAGAACCAAACAATATCTACACAATGTGGTCGGGGCGTGACAAGTTTTAAAGGTGAAACTTGTTAGTCTCTAGTAGAGTTTATGTTGTATTTCAACGGTGCACTATGAAAGTTGGGGACTGGTTTGGATGAGCCTCACGGTTGGACTGAATGGTGAAGATGGAGCGGCTTAAGGTGGGGTTTGTGATCAACAGGAAAAGGGTGCTGGACTTACAAGTGAAAGTTTAGAATCTTACTCGTAATCGCTAACATGAAGAGTTCTCATGACCTAATATTTGTTGAACTTTACGTAGAAAGACAACCAGAAACGCCTCAGCAGGGATGTCCCTTGATTGGTTTTGCGGCTTGATGAAATAAAGAATGCAATTGCCTGAACAAATATCGATAAGCTAGAAGGGTAGACACTAGGAACAAATATCGGTAAGCTAGAAGGGTAGACACTAGGAAGGGACTGGTTTCAATAGATGGTGCTATTGGAAAGCAGCCAAGCAAATATGTGATGAGGAAGGACTGAAACACAAATCTAGTTTGGTTTGCAACCTTGATCGATAAGAAGATGAAGATAAAGGAATTCAATTCCTAAAAAAATGAAAAATTTTATTCATAAAATTTAACATTCTAAAAATATTTTAAGTCATGTGAATTTATAGAACTTGCCAAGGCAGGTTCTCATCAAACTAAACTTCCTAATTCTATCAAAACACAAATCAAAATATCCTAAAAACTCTGAAAACAGACAACCTAAAGTATGTCAAACTTTCTTAAAATCTCTCTTGGAAAATCTTAAATTCGTCTCATATAGAAAAGGAAACTTATACTCGTAATAACAAAAACAAGATAGTTTCCCCCAAAAATTTCAACTAGTAACTAACTAAAATAAATTAAAATTCAAGCCCCTTAATGAAACGAGGGCCGTTGATTTGCTCGCCATCGATATCCGGATGATCGAGACGATCGGGTAGTATGATTTGGCATCCTCTTCGGCTTGATTGACGATCTGTCTCATCCAGTTGTTGATCCAAGGGTCTCGATTGGGTTGATCATTGATTTGAAGATCTCAGCCTTCGAATGATTGGATGCACATGCATTAAACTGGGCTCAATAACCTTTCTCAAAAAAAAAAAAAACAAAAAAACAAAAAACGATCCCACAATAGATGCTCAAATGAAGATCAGAAATTGCAGCAACTTTTATTGGAGGAATGATCTACAAATCCAATGAAGGGTGACCTCATTGTAAAAATTCTTGTGTAAGAAGTATCCGGGGGACCCCACACGTGTCTGGTCTAGATTAATTATTTAGCGGGTCCCAAATTAGATCTTTAATAGCTTACTAAAAGATAGGGCCCACCATGGCTATGCATGCTTCTCTACTTTACATTAGTCACTGCCCGGGCCATCCACGATGGGACCACTACCGGGCCCATCTACAACTGACTCGGCCCACTATGCCCCACTCTTTAGATATTATGATTGGGAAGTGATATATTCGACCCCTTTACTTCCATGGGGCAGCCCTTATCACTCCCTTTTACTAGGGGTGGACATGGTTCGATTCGGTGCGGTTCCGGGGTATACTTAGAAACGAACCATATGCAATCGGTTCCCGAATTTGGAACCGAAACCAGAACCAAACCATATATTTTTGGAACCGAACCGAACCAGAACCCAACTTGATCGGTTCGGTTATGGGTTTACCCAACCTTTATTTTATAATTTTTTCCCGTTTATTGGAGGAATGAATAGAATGCAATGCATGGGCTGCTCAGTAGAGAGTTTAATAAAACCACCATGAAAAAGACCAAATATCATAATATCATCAATTACTCCAAGGAAATATCAGATTATCATCCTCCTTAAAAATCCAAAAGAGGTGTGATGAGAAAATAAAAAATCTAAGGGTTCTTTGTAAAATATAAGCATGAAAAAATGCAAAAAAAAAAAAAAAAAAAAAAAAAACTGTTTGAATATAAAACACCAAAATATGTGTGATGAAAAAACCCTAAAAAATCAACAGGGTCTTCTTAAAAAATGAAAAAAACAAAATATCTTTGATCAGGAATTTAAACCCCTTGGAAAGAAAAAAAAGACCAAATATCTGTTCGATTTGCAAGTTGCAATACAGAGGTTAGGAGAGAGAGAGAGAGTACCTAATGTTATCTGGAAGTTGATGACGAGAGCCGAGACGAGGAGCCGCGAGGTTGAAGACGACTAAAGCCGGAGACGGCTTTTGGGCAAAACGTTAAAGGGGGTGAATTTATCCTCAAGCAGTAAGTGTAAAGTCTAAAGCATTTTTTTCTCACGAAGGGGGTGATTTTTTCCGATTGGGGGGGGGATATGATCCTACTCGGTTCTCGGTTCCAGGATCCCAAACCCAGAACCGAACCGCATTCTCACGGTTCCAGGCCCAGAACCGGAACCGAACCACCAAATCCTAGAACCGAACAGAACCAAATAGGCCGATTCGGTTCGGTCCTTCGGGTTGAACCGAAACCATGTCCACCCGTACCCTTTACAGAAGAAGCGGGTGGCCCAAGTAAGATAAAGGGGTGCATTTATCATTTCCCCTCGACAGTACGCAAGTTTTCTAAAACCTCACCTTCTGCCCCGCTCGGCCGAGTCTCTCTGCTCTCTCTCTCTCTGATTTTATTTCTAGAAGGAGGAAGTTTCAAAGCTCTGGAGAGGGAAAAGGAGAAGAAACTCTCTCTCTGTCTCTCTCTCTCTCTGTCTCTCTCTCTCTCCATGTAACCAGAACAAAACCCTAACAAAATGCAAATTTCTCTAACCATATCCGCCCCCCAATTCCCTTCCTTTCTCTCCCCAAACAAACCCATGACCGAATCTCCACACAAACACTTCCCTCCTTCAGTCCAAACCAGTAGCTCCCGGAAATCCTCTCCCGGTGCTTTATTTGCGGTTCAAAAGTCGGGATTCCTCTCCGCCATAGGCCACGCCATTGAAGAAGAGGAATACAGGAAAGCAAGAGCAGAGGTGAACCGTAGAGGCATCGATATTGAGGGGTATCTGATCGAAGGGATATCGGTGGGCGGCCATGAGACTTGTATAATCATTCCCAGTCTAAATGCCGCCTTTGATATCGGAAGGTGCCCCGCTAGGGCTGTTAATCAGGATTTTCTCTTCATTACCCATGCTCATCTCGATCACATTGTAAGCAAGATCTTTTTTTTCTTATTCAAATTCATAATTCGGTGGATAAATAGACATATATACATAAATTGATCAAAATCTATGGTGGGTTTCCTACCTTTATCAATTTGGAGTGCTGCATATTTGCCCTATCTTCTATGATTTGTGGACACGGACACGGAGTGTCGGACACGGCAAACCCCCAAACTTTAGAAACGGGGACACGGCTAAAATAGAAAGTATGCGTAATCATGATTTATGGATATGGATTCGTGTGTCCAGTTTCGACATGGATACAAGTTGTCTAAATAAGGTAAACACAATATTCAATAAAAATATATAATGTCACACTTGACACGGTACAAAAACATGTCCACACACCCACATTAAGTCTAACACTTTCAGAAATACAAGTAAAAGTGTCCAAAGGAGTGTGGACACACGTGTCATGTCGGACACGGCAGGATGTGAATTCATGGTAAAATTTTCTTAAATTGGATGGTTGGATTGTACTATATATACATAAATTAATCAAAATCCATGGTGGGGAACCTACCTTGATCAAATTAGAATTCTGCATATTGGCCTCATCTTTCTTTGCTCACTGCCCAAAATTTGATATAGTGTCGAGTCTCTGTCAATTTGTGGTAAAAAAATGGAGGTAATGGTCCACATTCTGTGATGAAAAATTCTCTTAAATTGGATGATTGGATTGTCCTGTATGTACAAAAACTGATCAAAGTCCATGGTGGGAAACCCACCTTCATCGATTTAGAATTCTGCAGATTGGCCTCATCTTTGGTTGCTCACTGCCCAAAGTTTAATCTAGGGTCAGGATTCAGTGAATTTGTGGTAAAAACATACAGGTAATGGTCCGCTGTCTGTGACAAAAAAATTCTCTTAAATTGGATGGTTGGATTTGTGAAACAACCAATTACTCCAAAAGCTTAAGATGTTAGCGTTGATGTTATTTAATCATTTATACTTCAATCATCCCCCTCACGTGTGGCCCCTCTTTTTTGGGTTGGCCGTACACACATATTTTTAATATAAAGAAGTTGTTGAGTTTTGAACCCAGGACTTGCCGTGAGGCAATAGCTGTGACACCATCTGATACAAGCAATTACTCCAAAAAGCTTAAGCTGCTAGCATTGGTGTTACTTTAATCATTTATACTTCAATAGGATTGTCCTGTATATACATAAATTGATCAAAATCCATGATGGGAAACCCACTTTGATCACTTTAGAGTTCTACATACTGGCCTCATCTTTGATTGCTCACTTCCCCAAAATTGATCTAATATGAAAAGCTTGTGAATTCGTGGTAAAAAGATACATGTTGGTCCACATTGTATGACAAAAAATTCACCAATTAGTTTGTTCAAACAGGTGATTTTTGATTCATAGGCAAGCCAGTAAGATGAACATAACCTTGGATAGGATAAAATGGAAGAAAATGATCCACGTAGACGAACCCAACTAGAGCCAGGATTAGAGCCGGGTAGATTCCTTTCACCTTCTTCATGAAATTTTTCGAAAGGATTAATTTAGCCGACCCCAACTAGTTTGGCACAAAGGTTTTGTTGAGTTGAGTTGAGTTGAGGCAAGCCAATAATTTGGCTTGAACATACCTTTTATGCTTTCTTGAGCTTCTATAGTTTTCTGCATAGTGTTGTTTGCTTATACTCAGAGCAGAATTGCAGTGATCTTTATATCGATGATTGCAGGGAGGGCTTCCAATGTATGTAGCAACTCGTGGGCTCTACAGCTTAAAACCGCCAACGGTTTTCGTTCCACCATGCATTAAAGAGGATGTGGAGAAACTATTTGACATTCACAGGACTATGAGTCAAGATAAACTGGAACTTGATTTAGTAGCATTGGACGTGGGTATGTGTTTATCATCATGAGTTTGTTTTCGTTGATCAGCATTTATTGATGCAATAAAAACTTGACTTCATGGTTTGGGTTTTAGGGGAAACCTATCAAATGCGGAATGATCTCGTTGTAAGACCATTCAAAACCCACCATGTTATACCTAGCCAGGTATGCTTTATGCCATCAGATTGCAAGCATTACTACTTGGTGATATCTAATAATTACCCGATTTTGTTCAGGGATATGTCATTTACTCTGTAAGACACAAGCTGATGAAAAAATATGCTCATTTAAAAGGAATGCAAATTAAGAATTTGAAGCTATCAGGCGTTGAGGTGTGTAATATTAGTTGCTCTATCAAAATGAAGCTGATCCCTTTTACAGTTTATCCAAGGATTCTATAAGAACATTATTTTTTGAGTTATATGGAATGCACTTTCTCTTAGATTTATTTTGACTTGAAAGCTTATTGTTAGATTACAGACACCATATTGTCTCCAGAGGTGGCCTTTACAGGCGACACAACATCTGCTTTTATACTTGATCCACGGAATGCAGATGCACTAAGAGCAAAGGTTCTTATCACTGAGGTATGATGTTTTTCGTGACTTAAAATTTATTTTTTTGCATCATTTTAGGAAAATTTACATCATATGATTTGACTTGGGAATTGATATCAGCGGCCTCATCTTGCTATCGCCACTTGGTAAAACTTCGTTTGAAACTCTTTGTGATTTTAAACATTGCTAGGTTGGTTAAAAGAATTGTTTCTTTGATCTTGCAATTTTCAGTTGATTACGTTGAAGTTTAATGTAAAAAAAATGAATCAGTGATCTTAGGGGCAGAAGCAAGACTACATTCACAACTCTTTTAATGAATTGTAATGCCATAGCACTAAAAATGTTAGGAACCTGTCACTTTATGATTCAAATGCAAATTGCAATGGCAAAGTTGAATTCCATATAAATTTCCTACATCTACCATTTAGACTTGAAGACTTTTTGATTAATCCAAACTCTCATGGAAGATCATATTCATAACATGATAAACTCTTAGAGCTTTAGCTCAAAGGTCCACGAGTGTCCCTCACATTGGGAAGTGTCTGACAGCCTCTACTATCTGCCACATTATTGATGTAGAATGGGTCTATGGAAGAGATTTTCAGGAACAGTATATGGACTGATTTGGGGAAAAATATCAATTAGAAATGTAAACTAGATGGAATCCAGGGAATTGTAGAGAATTTTGAAAACATGACTGATTTAGAACTGTTTTTTTGAATGATGATGAAATTTTATTAAAGAAAGGGGCTAATCTCCATGACTGAGGTGTGAATATCAATCTTTATGACAGTTTGAAAACCCAGGAAATTCAAACAAGACCTAAGGCTAAGGCTCAGATCTGTTCGTTTCCCTTAAAACATTAATCTCAAACCGTACAAAATTGAAAGATTCATCAAGGTCGGAGATCTAACTGGGCCTGACCATGGGATTTGAATCAAGATGTTAGGAAATGAGAGAAGGAGGGAAATTATCAACTGTATTGTACGGTCAGCAGTGGTGACAAGTGTCACTCAAGTATAGGTTAGCATTAGCTTGTTTTCAGTTAGTTGTTGTAATTCTGTTTTTGGTTGTTATGCATTTCTGTTGTAATCAGTTCTATTAAAAGGGCAAATGGAATGAGAATAAATCAATCAATAAATTTTTCAGCAAACATTTGGGGTTTTCTTCTCTTTCCAATTAAAAAGAGGTTTGGGGTTTAGAGTTCTTCCATCAAAAGAACTTAGGAATTCAAAAATTCCTATCATCTAGTATCAAAGCAAATTTTTCCTGGAGAAGCTTGTAACAGACATCAATGGCGGAAAATACTCGTTCACAAGATTTGAAGAAATTGGAGGAACAGATCAAGAATAACCAGAATCAGATTGGTGAAATGAAGCATGAGATTCAGAACATAGCTAGCATGATTCAACAACTATTACAAGAAAGATCCAAGAACAAGACAGGAGAATTGCCCAAGAGTAACGAGAATGCTGCAAAGAATACATTCTTGCCGAAGTATAGTCGGATCGATTT
The DNA here is from genome assembly GCF_043159265.1 of Tasmannia lanceolata. NCBI lineage: Eukaryota > Viridiplantae > Streptophyta > Magnoliopsida > Canellales > Winteraceae > Tasmannia > Tasmannia lanceolata. The sequence goes on along the minus strand of NW_027518680.1, from coordinate 46,934,341 downwards.
CCCAAAATTCAAAGGGGGGGGAGGCTAAAGGTTGGATCTATAGATGCCAACATTATTTCCAATTTCATGAAATTGATGAAGATAAGAAGGTTCAGATAGCAAGAATTCATTTAGAAGAGGAAGCGATTCAGTGGTTTCAGTGGTATCAATCCACGAGACCAGATCCTAGTTGGGAGGAATTTGCTAATGATTTGCGCACAAGACTTGGAGATGATCCCAGCACGGATGCGCTTGGGGAATTAACGAAGTTGCAGCAAAGTACTACAGTAAGGGTTTATCAAAAGAAGTTCGAGGAGTTGGCTAACAGGACTAGAGGATTGAATGAACAATTCTTTATCAGCTGTTTTATCAGTGGATTAAAGGATGAAATAAAGAGTGGGGTACAAATGTGTAAACCATCCACAATAATAGATGTTATAGCCATGGTCAAATTGCAGGAGGCGAACGTGGAGGCCTTGTACAGGAGGTCCAAGATTCAGCCCAAAAATATTGGGCAGCATCCAGCAGAGTCTAGCAAGATCACTAGTGGCTCTGGAATACCAATTAAGAGACTCTCACAAGCTGAGATGGAGGGGAGAAGGGCCAAGGGCCTTTGCTATAATTGTGATGAGAAATATATTCCTGGACATAGATGTAAGAAGAAACAAGTTTATTTGATGTTAGGACCTGATGAAGGAAGTGATTCGGATGACAACTCAGAACAAAGAAAAGATAGAGGGAAGATGGAGATATCAAAGGAAGTAGATGAAGTAGAAGAGGTTGATATGCACATATCAGTCCATGCTCTTGTAGGTGCTACTAACTACAACACTATGAAGATTAAAGGCTTAGTCAAGAAGGAGCATATTGTTATTTTGATTGATTCAAGAAGCACGCATAACTTCTTGGATGAGAATTTTGCAAAGAAAATGGGCTGCAAGATTCAGTCTACTGGAAAATTGTGGGTTGCAATGGCGGATGAAGGAAGAGTGGCTAGCAATGCTGTTTGTTCCAAGTTCACTTGGGAGATGCAAGGGACAAAATTCTATTATGAGATGAGACAGCTTCCCTTGGGAGGTTGTGATGCAGTGTTGGGTATTCAATGGCTATCTAATTTAGGGCCAATTTTATGGGATTTTAAGAAGCTCCAAATGGAGTTCTCTTTATTGGGCAAGAAGGACATCTTACAGGCAGATAAGGAAGAGGTTAGTTTACAGCAAATGATGGGTGGCGCATGGGAAAAAATGATAAGAAAATCTACCAGAGGATTGACGGCTCAACTGCATTCCATTGAAGAAGTCCTTCAACAAGCCAGGTACTTCCTGAAATACAAACTTTGCTTTCTGAATTCAGTGAAGTTTTTGATACTCCTAAGGAAATTACCTCCACTTAGATCCCATGATCACAAAATTCCATTGAAAGAAGGAACTAATGCGGTTAATGTAAGGCCTTATCGTTATCCATATGTTCAAAAGAATGAAATAGAGAAATTGGTGAGAGAAATGCTGGAAACTGGAGTAATAAGACCGAGTGTAAGCCCTTTTTCATCTCCTGTATTGTTGGTTAAAAAGAAAGATGGAAGTTGGCGCTTTTGTGTAGATTACAGGGCATTAAATCAAGTTACAGTCAAGGACAAGTTCCCTATTCCTTTGATTGATGAGCTTCTGGATGAATTATATGGGGCTACCATTTTTTTCAAAACTAGACTTAAGAGCAGGGTACCATCAAATTAGAGTGGTTGCGGAAGATGTTCATAAAACTTCCTTTCGTACACACCAGGGACATTATGAATTTTTGGTTATGCCCTTTGGGCTCACCAATGGCCCATCAACCTTCCAATCCTTAATGAATTCCATTTTTCAGGAACACTTAAGGAAATTCATCCTCGTGTTCTTTGATGATATATTGGTGTATAGCAGATCAGTGGAAGAGCATGTGGAACATTTGCGAATAACATTACAAATTTTAAAAGACAACACCTTGTTTGCTAAGTTGTCTAAATGTGAATTTGGAAAATTAGAGATGGGGTATTTGGGGCATATTGTGTCTGAAAGAGGAGTGACAGCTGATCCAAGTAAGGTTGCTGCCATGATATCTTGGCCTAAACCAGCTACAATCAAGCAATTAAGAGGGTTTCTTGGCCTCACTGGGTACTATAGGAAATTTGTTAAAGATTACGGTAAAATCATCAAACCTTTAACATCCATGTTGCAAATGAATCAGTTCAAATGATCTGAGAGTGCTGAACAATCTTTTACTGCTCTCAAGGAAGCAATGACCACTACCCCAGTGTTGGCACTACCTTATTTCTCTAAACCCTTTGTACTAGAGTGTGATGCAAGTGGGGCTGGAATAGGTGCTGTCTTAATGCAAGAGGGGAGACCAATAGCTTTCTTAAGTAAAGCTTTGACAGGAAAAAATCTGGGATTGTTAACCTATGAGAAGGAGATGTTAGCAATATTATTGGCAGATAAGAAATGGAGAGCTTATTTGATGGGACACCATTTCATTATCAAAACTGATCACCAGAGTCTCAAATATTTTTTGGAACAAAGGGTTACTACATTGTTACAGTAGAAGTGGATTACAAAACTTTTGGGTTTTGATTACAAAATTGGGTACAAGATAGGTACTGAAAACAAGGTTGCAGATGCCCTTTCCAGGTTGTCTCAAGTTTCTTGCCATGCTATTACTACAGTCACTCCAGCTTGGGTTAAGGAGGTCCAAGAAAGCTATTTGATTGATGTTCATCTACAGGTATTTCACAGCTCCTTGTCGATCCACAAGCTGTGCCACATTACCAGTGGAGTGAGGGTGTGTTGAGATATGAAGGACGGTTGGTAGTTGGGTCTAATATGGGATTGTAGAGTAAAATTTTCCTGTCATTGCGTAGCTCCGGAATAGCAGGACACTCAGGGATTAGAGGAACTATAAAAAAAGTGGCTCAGTTCTTTTATTGGCCAACTTTGAGCACAAATATTCGTGAGTGGATCAAAGAATGTGACATTTGTCAACGGAATAAGCGTGAAACAGTAGCTTATCCGGGGTTGCTGCAACCTCTACCAATTCCACAAAGAAGATGGGTAGATATATCTATGGATTTTATTACTGGCCTACCTATGTCAGAAGGAAAGGATGTCATAATGGTGGTTGTAGATCGTTTAACTAAGTATGCACACTTTGTAGCTTTGACTCATCCTTATACGGCCTCCACTGTAGCTCAACTTTTCTTTGATAACATCTTCAAATTACATGGGCTACCTTCTTCTATTGTGAGTGACAGGGATAAGGTATTCACAAGTCAATTTTGGGAGAGTTTGTTCAAGCTTCAAGGAGTACAATTGTGTTTTAGTTCAGCTTGTCATCCTCAAAGTGATGGCCAAACTGAAGTTTTGAACCGCAGTTTGGAGAATTATTTGAGATGCATGACTGGTGTGTTAACTTACCAACTTCTCCAAAAGCTTAAGCTTTTGGAGAAGTTGGTTAGTTAATTGGTAAGTTAACATGGTATCAAAGCCAAAGGTCTCGAGTTCAAACCTCCCAGATAGCAAAATCCACATGTGATGGTCGGCCCAAAGTGGGACCACATGTGCCACGTAATTGCCAAGTGGGCCACACGTGCGGGGGAGTGTTAAAGTATAAAAGATAAATAACACCTTTCTCCAACAGCTTAAGCTTCTGGAGAAGTTGGTTAGTTAACATGGTGATCGTCCTAGAAGATGAAAACAATGGATAACCTTGGCTGAATGGTGGTATGATACCGCATTTCACTCTGCAATACAGATGACTCCCTACGAAGCCTTGTATGGGGAGAAACCTCAACAATTAGCATGGGTCTATTCCTACAACTTCTATCGCTGCTGTAGAAGATCATTTACACCACCAGGCTGTAATTTTACAATTGTTGAAGGATAATTTGGCTACTGCTAGGGAGAGAATGAAGCAATTCGCAGACAAGAAAAGGACAGAAAGGGAGTTTCAAGTAGGAGATTGGGTTTACTTGCGCTTGCAACCTTCCAAACAAACCTCCCTTGCTCTGAGGAGGGACTTTAAGTTGGCTCCACGTTTCTATGGTCCTTTTCAAATTTTACAGCGGATTGAAGTAGTAGCTTACAAACTCCAACTACCTTCTCATTCGAAGATTCATCCCGTTTTTCATGTTTCATTGCTCAAGAGGAAAATTGGAGATTCGGTGGTACCAATTGTGAACTTACCAGAGGTTGGTTCTGAAGGCCAACTTTTGATTGAACCTGTGGCAATACTAGATCGTCGAATAGTACGTAAGGGCAATGTCGCAGTCACGCAAGTGTTAGCTCAATGGGCTAATGCAGTACCTGAAGATGGTACTTGGGAAGAATGGGCTGCTTTGAACGAGAAATTTCCGGACTTCCAACCTTGAGGACAAGGGTTCGATAAGGGGAAGGGAATGTTAGGAAATGAGAGAAGGAGGGAAATTATCAACTGTATTGTACGGTCTGCAGTGGTGACAAGTGTCACTCAAGTATAGGTTAGCATTAGCTGGTTTTCAGTTAGTTGTTGTAATTCTGTTTTTGGTTGTTATGCATTTCTGTTGTAATCAGCTCTATTAAAAGGGCAAATGGAATGAGAATAAATCAATCAATACATTTTTCAGTAAAGATTTGGGGTTTTCTTCTCTTTCCAATTAAAAAGAGGTTTGGGGTTTAGAGTTCTTCCATCAAAAGAACTTAGGAATTCAAGAATTCCTATCACAAGATTGCTCTTTCAAAAATTGGAAGAAACACTTAGAAACAGTCACAGTCAATTCAAGAATCAAACTGAAAATTTCAAAGAAAGAAAAACAGGATTGGAAGCAAGAAAAGATTGAAATGGAAGGAGAATTATAAGTGCCTTTAATGGAGAAAGAGAGGAAATACTTACCAAGGCATTACACCGAGGTACCCCATGGCATCAACGACTAGGTTGGATCAAGGAATCATACCAAGATCATAGGATATCACATCCATGGTTTCAACTGCAAGCTTCAAATTTCATCAGTATTCATCCATCTGAAAGAAAGATGCCCTAGGGCCTACATATATAGATCTCTCCAAATGAATTCTAGAGGCTTCCTCTTGACTTCCATAAGAAGTCTTCCCAAATTGGGAACAAACTCCATTCTCATCTTGAGTTGTCAACTTCTCCCTAAACTACTGATTAAAACTCTATAAAAAACAATTAAAGAAAGAAAGTATTCTGAGACTTGAGTTACCCAATTAATATTAACTTCAATCAACTTAAATAGAAACTAGTCCCACCATTGACTCTTTCTAAACAATGTGAGAACTTTTTCGAAAATAAAATAACTAAAACCCAAAGTTGCAACAAATCAAGTGGGCCGCCCTCAAGTTACGAAAACCTGTCTTGGCAATTTGACTTTTGGTCAAACTTGTCAAAAATACAAATTTACCCTCCCCCTCTCTTTCGGCTTCTCTTTTAGAACTATAAGGGGTGGAGGTGTCACGCTGGCCCAACTTGAGGAGGTATTGGCTGGGCTTCAATTGGCTTTCTCTCTTGTGTTGAAGACGGTCCCCATAATCTCTTTCCCTCTTGAAGAAAACCGACCTTGTCAAGTGAGGGCTTGAAATGGCCTTCAACAACTTTGGTTTGCAGAATAATCCCGACAAATAATCTTTTTATTGGCCTGTTGATGTGGTTTGGGAAGCACTTGGGATGAGTATATGAAGAGCTTGATCTGTCTGAAAGTTGCTTTCAATGCTAAACCTCCTTGGTTGACTTGCGAAGTAGGAGAGTATGTTGCCGCATCTTGGGGATTTGCAACAAGAAAATGCAACCCAATATTGCCCTCAATAGGGATATAAGTTTGAATTTTGAAAAGACTTTGTCCACATCTGTGTTCTTGCAATCAGACCAACTCGTACAAAGTTTGACATAATCTGGACTCCTTCGCACGCGTACGTCATAAGTCTCTTGACCTATGTCAAAATATCCTCACCAGGGTGGATCTGTAGGTTGCATCCAATGTCCTGGCATCTTTAGCCATTCTTCTTCTTGCACGATCAAGTTATCATTCACTCTGGCTCTCATGGTAAAAATCTCCCGAGTCGAGTATTCCCTTTTGCGATCAACAGGCTCTTCCTTCAGATGCTTGATATGTTCTTCAAGGCTATCCGTTTGATTAGCCATCTTTATCAATAATTGACCTCTCTGCATTTCCATCAAACATCCCATTGATATCCTACTCCAGTATGAAGACATCTCAACGTAAAAAGCTCTGACGTGGGATGAGTCCATGGAAGAGATTTTTGAAACAGTATATTTGGTTAAAAAATCAATTAGAAAGGTGAAGTAGATGAAATCCAGGGGTGTGAACATCAATCTTTATGACAATTTTGAACACCCTGAAATTCGAACAAGATCCAAAGGTTAGATCTGTCTATTCCACTTAAAACAGTAATCCCAGTACTTCAAAGTTGAAAGATTAATAAAAGAGGCAGAGATCAAACTAGATTTGGCCATAGGATTTGGTATCAAGATGTATCTCTCAAAATTGGATGAACCACTATAGAAACAATCCCATAAAATTTTTGAAGAAGAAAGCAAGGATTGGAAGCAAGAGAAGTTTCAAGTTGAAGGTTACTGGAGAAAGATTGATCGAGATAGCAAGATAGTTATCAAAAAAACAGTTTGATGTAATGATGTTGAGCCTTTTTCTCCTTTCGTGTTATGTCTTCTATTAGTGTTGCTTCTTCTTCTTAGAATAAGTCTAGTAGGGACATTATTGTCATTGTACTTTCTCTCTTATTATATAAATACATCAGTGAGGGGGACCCTATCCCTAACTCACTTTTTCTTCTCTTCATCTTCTCTGCAACATGATGGTATCAGAGCCAAAGATCTCGAGTTCAAACCTCCCGGATAGCAAAAACCCACATGCGATAGTCGGCCCAAAGTGGGACCACATGTGCCACGTGTTTTCCAAGTGGGCCACACGTGCGGGGGAGTGTTAAAATATAAAAGATAAATAATGCCTTTCTCCAACAGCTTAAGCTTCTGGAGTAGTTGGTAAGTTAATATGGTATCAGAGCCTTAGAGTTTTGATCCCCTAGGGACCACCATCGTCACCCTCCTCACCAACCTCCGTCCATCATCTCCATCTTTCCAATCCCTCTCCCATCTCTCGGCCCACCACCCATCCCCTCTCTCTTTCCCGTACGTCACTCCACCCCTCGCCTCTTTCTTTTGCCGTATAACACCCCCCCCAACACTCCCAACTCCCGTACGTAACCCCCATGCCCCCACTCCCATACATAATCCCCACCCCCACCCTCCCACTCCCGTATGTAATCCCCACGATCCGTAATCCATTTCTCACCCCCGTAAACTCTACATGGGTAGAGCAGATGCATGATTGTCGTCTGCTCTTGGATTTGGATGGGTAGTTTGATTAGGTGTAGTACTGTGTTTTAACGGGTTTTGATCTTGGAAGACCCCTTTTTGGTATCTAGAGTTGATTGTCTTGAGGGTTGGCCAAAAGACTAGTGTTTGTACTGATACGAACACCTACAAGGATGGGATGCTTTTCTAGCATCCAATCCATGTGGTAACAGACTTACTCTGAAGAGCTACCGTGTGGTAACAGACTTACTCTTTGGAGGGAAAATTCCCGCACAAAATTTGAAAAGTAGTTACAGATCTGATTTTCGTACGATCTGAATTTCGTATACGGATTTCGTATGTTTTGAGAACATACGAATGCAAATTTCTGGAGGAAAGTGAGGCAATTTTACAAAGAGAAGAAATCCGGTGGAGACAAAAATCTCGAGCTTTGTAGCTTAACGCAGGGGATATGAATTCAAAGTTCTTTCACCGAGTTGCAAATTCAAGATTGCGAATCAACTCAATTAGTTGTCTGAAGGATGGGGATTCAGTAATTGAAGATCAAAATCTGATTAAAGCAAAAATTGTGGAATTCTACTCGGTTTTATATTCCAGGTCTATGGAATGGCGACTGAAGTTGGCTGGAGTTCAGTTTAGAAGCATTACTCTTGATCAAAGAATATTGCTGGATCGAAATTTTTCCGAAGAGGAGGTCGGATAGACCATCTTCTTAATGGCTGGGGATAAGGCCCCGGGTGATGGTTTCCCAATGGCTTTCTTCCAACATTTTTGGAGCATCCTAAAGGGAGACATTATGGCTTTTTTCCAAGAATTCCAGGAAAGGGGAATCATTAGTGATGCAGCAAAAGCCACCTTCATTGCACTAATCCCTAAAAAAGAAGGGGTTATTGGGATCAAGGATTTCTGCCCAATTAGCCTCATGCACATCATTCCTAAGATCATATCTAAGCTGCTGGCTAGAAGAGTGAAAATACCATGGGGGGGATTATCTCCCAATTTCAAGGAGCCTTCGTTGAATCAAGGCAAATCCTGGATGGGGTCCTCATTGCTAATGAACTTATTGACTTGGTGAAAAGAAGTGGACGTTTGGGCTTAGTGTTTAAGATAGACATCGAGAAAGCCTATGATCATGTAGACTGGGATGCCCTTGATTTTATACATGACAGAATGGGCTTTGGCCCAAAATGGAGGATGTGGACTAGATCACTCATATCTTTCAATTCTTTCTCGGTTAATAGTGGAAGGCTTTTTCAAGGCCACAAGGGGTATCCGACAGGGGGACTGTTTATCCCCTTATAATGGTGGTGGAGGCTCTCAGTCAAATGATGATGAAGGCGAATAGGTCAGGCATGATTCGTGGGCTGCAAGTTGGGCCCTCTGGTAAAGAAATAACACATCTCCAATTTGCTGACGATATGCTAGTGTTCTTGCAAAATAATTGTCAAGCCTTCCCTAACATCATGAAGATATTTAATGGTTTGAGGTCACATCTGGCTTTAAAATCAATTTCAGCAAAAGTATGCTTTTGGGAATCAAGTGATCAGTGAGAAGTTCAAAGTCTGGCACGGATGATTGGTTGCAATGTCGGGACCTTCCCTGTGACCTATTTGGGTTTACCTTTAGAGTTTGGTATACCATCGGCTACTCAATGGGATTCGGTGGTGGAGAGAATAGAAAGGAAATTAGTAACATGGAAGAAAAGGTACATATCTCTTGGGGGAAGAATTACATTTTTAAAAGCAGCACTCTCAAACATGCCGGTATATTTTATGTCTCTTCAAAATCCCGGTGAAGGTCGCATTGACAATTGAAAGACTACAATGGAATTTTTTGTGGGATGGAGATGGCCAATCAAAGAAGCTAAGACATCTAATCAATTGGGAGAAGACCAAATCCAAAAGACACGGAGGCTTGGGGATTGGGAAGCTAAGACCGTGAAATAAATCATTACTTGGGAAGTGGTTATGGAGATATGGTCTGGAGAAAATGGCACTGTAACATCGGGTAGTTGGGTCGAAATATGGATCCGAATGGGGGACTGAAACATTAAAAAGCCATCGGGAGGGAAGGGATCGGGAACATGGAAGTCTATCTGTTCGGTTAAGGAAGACTTTGAACAGGAAATACGTTATAAAGTGGGTAAAGGCATGAATGTGAGATTCTGGTTAGACCTTTGGTGGGGTAAAACAGTACTGAGTACGGAATTCCCACGACTATTCAGAATTGTTGTAAGGCCTAATGCTACGATATCAGACTATTTGGTTAGAGAAGGGCAAAGAAGCAGAAGCTTCTGGGATATACGTTTACGCCGGAATCTCAAGGAGCAGGAAATCCATGAATTTCAGAGGCTCCTATCTGTATTGGAGTCGACATATTGCTCACAGTTTAGGGAAGATGAGCGGATATGGACTCAGGAACCCAACGGAGAATTCACAGCAAAATCCTTCTTTACAGTTCTAAATGCTGGCCAACCAACACCAATTAGACGAATATGGAAATCCCTAGCCCCTCCGAGAGTGGTTGCCTTTGGGTGGACGTTGGTTCACAGGAAAATAAATACTTGTGATCGTCTGAAGAAAAGACACTTCAGTTTAGCGAGCATGTGTGTCCTTTGCCAGCAGCATGAGGAAACGTTGGACCATCTTATGCTGCATTGCCCATATTCATACCATTTGCTCTTTGGTATATGTTGGGTATGTCTTGATTCAATCAGCTCTCTTCTTCTTGGGTGGCGAAGTGGACTCTTCAGTGATACAGGCAGAGCATTATGACTGACCTTCCCCTATGCCATAATTTGGAACATTTGGAAGGAACGAAATAGACGGATATTTGAGGATGTTAGAAGTAATAATAATAAGGGCAAATTGGGAAATATATATATATATATATATATATATATATATATATATATATAGGGAAAGTGATTGTGAGGGACCCCTCATATAAGCTTATATGAGGTGACCGCTAAAAACATGGCGGGCCCACATTTTTGGGGTGATCCGAGCCGGTCATTTGATAGGCCCTGACTTAGATAGGGGGTGCCCAAAAAATCAGCTGCATAGGATCATCCCAACCCTTCAAACTGTGGAGGTGAAAGAGGGGAAAATGGGCGGGTATAAATTTGCCCAGTCACCCGTCCTTTTTCTCTCTTTCACCTCCACAGTACGAAGGGTTGGGATGATTCTATGGAGCTGATTTTTTGGGCACCCCTTATCTATGTGAGGGTCTATCAAATGACCGGCTCGGATCACCCCAAAAATGTGGCCCCGCCATGTTTTTAGCGGTCACCTCATATAAGCTTATATTAGGGGCCGCTCACAATCACTTTCCCCTATATATATATATATATATATATATATATATATGCATGTGGGGGAGATAACAATTAACATTCTCTCCCATTCACGCTTCCCCTTCTTCATCTCTCTCTCTTTTTTCACATGTACACCACTCTCTGTCTCTTTATCATGTAGTTTAACATGGTATCAGAGCTAGAGGTTGAAGATCCTTTCCATCCACAAAGGTATCATCCCATTCTCTTCCCCTTTCTTTTTCCTTCTTAAAACCCTAAACAACCTTTCTTTTGGGTTTTTCTATTAAACCGTAACCCTAACACTTGTCCCACCATTTTTTTCATCCAAAACCTATTCAATCCATCCCCAACCCAAACGTCCCACTCATAGTGACCAAACCTAGCCTAGCCGCCGTCCCTTCAAACCCTAATCTTTTCATTTTTTTTTCTTTTTCTTTGCTTTTTTTTTTTTGAAAATTGACAAATTTCATTAATATTAAGTTGGCAATCGGGACCAGTAGTCCCATCCTGCAATTACAAAATATTAAGGCGGACTGGACCGACAATCCGGATCCAGTCCAAAGAGATAAGTAAATCATAGGTATTGGTTTGAATACATCCCTGAACTACACAAAGGGAATCCCTATCCTGCACAAAAGACAAAAAACCATATGCTGTACATCTTCTTACGTCCACAAAATATGTACCACCTAAAACAACATGAATTCACCACACACTACTTGACTAGCCTCCAGGGATCTTGGAGCATCATCTCGCAAGGCTGTGATAATCCCCCAAATGGACTGAATTCTTTCGAGATCCTCCCTCCCCAAAAAACTATGAGAGTGATCATCATATTCTCATTATAAGGGATTGACTCCAGCATCTCTGGTTAGATCATTCTTGGTTCCAGCTTCCACTCTTCCTACAACCTTTACCTCAAGAAGGGATCAGTTTTTACTAGGGTTTTTTTAACATCAAATTATTAATTATGGGTCATCCTTTTTGGCTTTCTCAATTATGCCCACTATAGATCACGCTTGCATCGACCAGAACATTTCTCTAGTCTTTCCAAAACACTTAACCCTTTTATTTTTGGTTCTTTTAACTTGAAACCAAAACACTTAACCCTTTTTCCTCTCTACCCTAGCAGTACCGCCCCCTCCTTACCTACATCCCTCTTCCTTATTGCCTAACCCTCTCTCCTTCATATCAGTCCCTATTATTTTTTTCTCTTCCCTTGTACTGTTATTTTTCATCTGTTGATGGTGGATTTGGTGATGATTGTTGTTGACACCAGCAACGATACTCTACTTGTTGATGATTGCCTTAGTTGTTGGCTGATTTGTTCGTGGAATTATTGAATGTTAGTGGTTGTCGAATTCATGCGTGATACTTGGATTGTTGTTGGTTGATTTGGTGGTTAATTGGTTGATTTGGTGATTTGTGACTTCGTTTCTGATGTTAGTTTGCGACATGTGTTCTCTCACACATATGATTGTCTTATTGGAATATTTCGTGGTTGTGGCTGTTTTTATGGTGGTGCTTAGTTGTTGGAGGTGTTGATTATTTCTTATTGGTGATTGGTTGTTGGATGTGTTGGTGCGTGGTTGGTGGAGGTTCCTACTGATTATTGTTGGTGTTGTTGTGGTTCCCGAGACGTTTGGTCAGTGATCAGTTGGCAGATATTTGTGGTGTTGCTGTTATTCGCTGATCTGTTTTTTTATTACTGGTGCTTTTCTTATGGATCCTGTTGATCCATCACCGAAGCCTACTGCTACCCTCAAGGTTGATGTGGGCCACTCTTCGTCATCCAATGCTCCGCCTAGTTATTCCCATGTGGAACCTCGCCTTCAGATGACTTCTATAAAATTCGATGGGACGAATTACCCCCCCTGGAAGATGGTTGTTTACACGTATCGGCTTGGCCGTCGGAAAATCAGGTTTCTTGAGAAGCCACCTCGTGCTAGCACTGACTTGTCCTATGATCAGTGGCGTGAAGCTGATGCTGTTATCCACTCGTTTCTCTGGAGTTGTATGGAACCCCCTATTCCTACTTCCTTGATGTATCTTCTGTCATCGAAGGAAATCTCGGACCAGACTGCTACCGTGTACTCTGGGACGGATAATCTGACTCGTATCTGTGATCGTTTTTTTGAGTGGTTTCGTCTTGAGAGAGGTGACAAGCCGGTGAGGACTCACTATAATGATTATCTTGTTCTGTGTCAGGAACTTGATTTATTATTACCCTTTACTGTAGATCTTGCCGTTCTTAAAAAGTGCCAGGAAGAGTTAAGGGTTGTTCGGTTTCTTGATTCCTTAGGACCGGACTATCTTCAGCTTTGCCAGCAGATTGTTAGTTCTGGTTCGATTCCATCGTTGGCCGATGTCTTCTCTCGTGTGCAGCGTATGCGTGTGATTCAGTCTAGTGACCCACTGGTGGATGGGTCTGCTCATGTGACTTATGTTGGAGTTGATCGTGGTCGTGGGGGTGGTCGGATTGGCCCTGGGGGTGGCCACGATGGCGATGGCAGTGGCCGAGGTCGTGGACGTGGTCGTGTGGGTGGCCGTGAGTCAGGGGGAGGCTGAGATGGTGGTGGTCGTGGCCGAGGATCCCGTTATTGCATGCATTGTCGTATGGATGGCCATAGTGTTGAGTATTGCCGCGACTTACATCCTGAGCTTCGTCCCTACAGACCTTTAAGTGCTTCTATTGCTGTTTCTGATAGTCTATCTACCTCTACGACTTCCTCTGTTACCCATGATACTATGGTAGTATCTCGTGCAGAATATGATGAATTTGTGCGTCACAGAGACAAAGGGAAGCATCCCGTTGCCACGTTTGCCGATCAAGGTAGTACCTCCTGTTTTCTCTCAGGTACCCCTTCTGGATCATGGCTCATTGATTCAGGAGCATCCCACCATATGACTGGTAATCCTAACATTCTCTCTTCCTTCCAGTCATTTCCTTCTATTGGACCTCGTACTATTACTTTAGTTGATGGAACTACTTCTCCTGTCTCTGGCATGGGTGTAGTCTCCACCTCAGCGGGTTTTCAACTTTCTTCAGTTCTTTATGTCCCATCTTTTCCAGTTAACTTGTTATCTGTTAGTCAATTAACAAAATCTCTGAATTGTTCTGTTTCTTTTTTTTCTTCCTATTATGTTTTTCAGGACATGAAGATTGGGACGAAGATTGGCTCAGGCCTATATTACCTTGACCAGGATGGAGCTGGTGTCGCACTTCATACTTCTGTTGATGCATATCGGTGGCATTGTCGTTTAGGACATCCACCTGCTGATATGCTTAGAAAATCTTCGTTTGTTTCAGATACTATTCCGTCATTTCATTGCGAGTCGCGTGAGTTGGGGAAACACCATCGTGTGTTCTTCCCCTCTAGAGTCAGTAGTAGCGTCTCTCGTCCATTTGAACTTATACATTCTGATGTTTGGGGTCCGTCCAGAACTACTTCATTAAATGGTTTTAAATATTTGATAATATTTGTTGATGATTATTCTCGTGCCACTTGGTTGTTTTTACTTAAAGGTAGATCTCAAGTCTTTAATGCCTTTCGTACCTTTTATTTTGAAGTGGGCACTAATAATGCTAAGGAATATTTTTCTGTGGATAATGGATTTCATGATTTCCTTGCATCTCGTGGTATTATTCATCAATCAACATGTGCATATACATCGCAACAGATGGTGTTGCAGAAAGGAAGATTTGTTACCTGCTTGATATGACTCACACCATTATGTTTCAGATGAAAGTTCTTAAGCTCCATCGGGGAGATGTAGCTCTTACAGCATGCTATATAGGGAACCGTCTTCCTTCCTCTATTCTATCTGGGAAAACATCTTTCTCAGTTCTGTATCCTATAAGAGAGCCATTTCCGTTAGTGCCGCGTGTCTTTGGGTGCACGTGCTTTGTTCAGAAATTGTCTCCTGGTCTTGACAAATTAGAACCTAGGGCAAAAAAGTGTATCTTTCTGGGTTATTCTCGTACCCAGAAAGGTTATAAGTGTTACAGCCCTCGCCTTAGGAAAACTTTTATCTCTGCTGATGTTACATTTTTTGAGGACCAACCATATTCGGCTGACCCCCTCTTCCTGTATCTATGGACACACCCAGTGTTCCACTCCCATTTGTGATGAGTTCTCCCCAATCTATCTCACTGGCAGCCCCTGATCCTCCTCCGGATCCTTCAGAGAAACCTAAGGACCCTGAGGTGCTAACTTATATTAGGGGTTCTCGACAGGTGGTTTTCCCTATGAATGAGACATCATCTCCACCTGCTGCTACAAATGAGGCACCACCTCAGCCAGCTGATCCTCTTCCGCAGTCAGATTTATCCGGCTTCAGATATTTGTTTTCCTCCTGATTCACCCATTGCCACTCGTACTAGATCTCGCACTGTTGCACATCCTATTTCCAAATTTGTTTCTTACGAGCATCTTTTACCTCCATTTTGTTCATTTGTCTCTAGCATGTCTTCTGTTACTTTGCCTAAGTTTGTTACAGATGCCCTCAATCATCCGGGGTGGATGGATGCCATGGATGCAGAGATGATTGCCCCTCATTCAAATAAAACATTGCACTTGGTTCCTCTACCTTTTGGTGCACGACCAGTTGGGTGTCGTTGGGTCTTTGCTATAAAGTATCTTCCAGATGGGTTTGTAGAGCGCCTCAAAGCTTGCCTTGTTGCAAAAGGGTATACTCAGACTTTTGGTGTTGACTATCAGGAGACGTTTTCTCCAGTGGCTAAAATTCCTTCACTACGGGTACTGATCTCTTGGCTGTTAATCGTGGATGGCCCTTGTTTCAACTGGATGTCAAAAATGCCTTCCTCCACGGCAATCTTTTTGAGGAAGTTTATATGGAGCAACCTCCTGGGTATGTTGCTCAAGGGGAGATGTGCACATCAGTATGCCATCTTCAGAAGGCAATTTATGGTTTGAAGCAATCACCGATGGCTTGATTTGGTCGGTTTAGTAGTGCAATTCTGTGTTTTGGGCTGAAGCAGTGTGCGGTTGATCATTCTGTATTTAGTCACAGATCAACAGCTGGATATATTCTTCTGATAGTGTATGTTGATGATATTGTGATTAATGGAGTGTTGGACTCAAAATTTTAAAACAAAGGCAAAATAGTAAATCCCTTATTAAAATGAGCAGAGAGAAAAAGAGGTGGTTACGTATCACCTTATCCCTAAAGTAAAGAGGGATAAATATAAAAAAGGTTAAATCCCTAAATTTTAGGAAATAAAAATGACTCGCATAAGAAGTGAGTCGCCCACTTTTCAAAAGGAGAGTTACATAACTCCCCGCAAAAAGAGAAGTGATCGTAGAATCCTAGGATAAGGGATGAGGTGTCACCCACAACGGCTCCAAAAGAGGAAGTGGAGATCATGAAGTTGAGAAAAAAGAGGGTGAGGTGGCAGTTGCTAACTACTTCAAGAGAGTTCTATAAATAGACTCAAAATCCTTTAGAAAAAGGGATCAGATCTTTGCGAAAGAAAAGTGATGTGAAGAAAAGAAGAAGGAAAAAAGGTGAGAAGATATTACTGGCCAACAGTATTTTTCCTTTCTTTTTTTCTCTTTGCAGGCTTCTCCCAAAAGGTTTCAGAAAGCAGACCAAGAAGAAAAAAGACCTTTCTCCTTTGGGAGAAAGAAGAAAATCCCTTTAGAGAACCTCTCTCTAAAGGTCCCTTTAGGATCTCTTTTCAGAGACTCCCTAAAAGGAGAAAACCTTTCTCTTCCAGGAGAAAGATGATAAAGACGATGGTTTCCCCCAACTGATAAAGACGACGGTTCCCCAAGAAGAAAGAAGACCTTTCTCCCGAAAATGCCTTTAGAATCTCTTTCTAGAGACTCTCTAAATGTCTCTTTAGGATCTATTCTTAGAGATTCCCTAAAGGGAGAAGACCTTTCTCTTCCGGGAGAAAGATGATAAAGATGGCGGTTTCTCCCAACAGATAAAAATAGCGGTTCCCCAAAAAGAAAGAAGACCTTTCTCCTTCGGGAGAAAGAAGAAAATCCCTTTAGAATCTCTTTCCAGAGACCCTCTAAAGGTCCCTTTAGGATCTCTTCTTAGAGACTTCCTAAAGGGAGAAGACCTTTCTGTTCCGAAAAAAAGATGATAAAGATGGCGGTTTCCTGCTAGAGATGAAGACGACGGTTCTCCCAGAAGAAAGAAGACCTTTCTCCTTCGGGAGAAAGAAGAAAATGCCTGTAGAATCTCTTTCCAGAGACACTCTAAAGGTCCCTTTAGGATCTCTTCCCAGAGACTCCCTAAAGGGAGAAGACCTTTCTCCTCTAGGAGAAGGACGATAAAGATGACGGCTCCCCAAGCGAAAGATGAAGAAAGTTTGGGGAATTGAAGAAAGTTACCAGGACAAAGAAATTCCACTATAAAGTATCTGTTAACAAAAAAAAAATCAGATCTTTCTAGCGGATAATTAACAAAAGTTGTATTTAGATAGGGAACCTCTTGATGGATAATCAGAGATGTTTTTTTCTTCAAGAAAGATAATTAACGGCCGATAGAGCCGGAAGTGTACGATCCCAACCAAAATGAATAAAACCTCTTTTCACAAGAGGGAAATTTGATCCCAATTTATTTTATGTGTGATCTTTTTTCATGCATGTGAAATTTGTTGCGTACAAGGAGATGACAGAGTGGGGATACAAAATTTGAAATCCTTTCTTCAGAAGGAATTTTCCACTAAAGATTTGGGTCAGCTCAGATATTTTCTTGGTATGGAGGTAGCTCGCTTTGGTCATGGCCTTTCTCTATCGCAAAGAAAATATGTGTTAGACATTTTAGAGGAGACCGTATCAATGGGGGTGTGAAACCTGCAGCTACTCCTATGGATCCAAATGTGAAACTTCTTCCTGATCAGGGTGAGTTGTTGGATGATCGTGGTAGATACAGAAGACTGGTTGCTAAGTTGATATATCTGACCGTCACCAGGCCAGACATAGCGTTTGCAGTGGGCATGGTTAGTCGTTTTATGAGTGCTCCACGTACTTCCCACTGTGCAGCTGTCATTCAGATCATCAAGTATCTGAAGGGTACTCTAGGTAAAGGCGTATGTTTTAGAAAATATAGACATGAAAATGTAGAAGGGTTCAGTGATGCAGACTGGGCAGGATCACCTGCGGACAGAAGATCAACCACAAGATATTATACGTTTGTAGGAGGTAACTTTGTGTCATGGAGGAGTAAAAAGCAAGATGTTGTCTCTAAGTTAAGTGCTGAAGCTGAGTACAGGGCTATGTCCTATACTAGTGGGGAGTTGATCTGGCTTCGTTCCTTCTTGTCAGAAATTGGTTTTTCATTGACATCTCCAGCACAACTGTATTGTGATAATAGAACTGCAATTCATATTGCAACTAATCCGGTATTCCATGAGCGAACCAAGCATATTGAAGTAGATTGCCACTTCATTCGTCATCAGATTCAGAGTGGTCAAATTGGCATTGTGTTTTCTAGATCTACAGAGCAGCTTGCAGACATGTTTACCAAACCATTAGGATGTGCGAAGTTGAAAGATTCTTGTAACAAGCTAGGAATGTACGATATATACATTCCAGCTTGAGGGGGGGGGGGGTGTTAGAAGTAATAATAATAAGGGCAAATTGGGTAACGTTCTCTCCCATTCATGCTTCCCCTTCTTCATCTCTCTCTTTTTTCACATGTACACCACTCTCTGTCTCTCTATCATGTAGTTTAACAGAGGAAAAAAAGCAAAACTTGTGGACGGCTGTCATCGGATATTGAGGTGGAATTAGTCTCATGGGCAAAGGTTAAGAAACAAATTCCTTATGGGATGGGAGACCTCATAAGAAATTGGTGGTCAGTTATATAGGACAAAACAATAAGAACCAAGCCCAAACCCAAATGAGCACCACCACCACTGGGGTGGTTGAAACTTAATTTTGACGGCTGCTCGCTCGGTAACCCAGGGAAGGCTGGTATAGGGGGAATCATTAGAAATGATAGCGCATTCACAGTTATGACATTCTCCGGACCGGCTGGCATCTGTGACGCAAACGAAGCGAAAATCAGGGCACTCCTTTTCGGATTGCTGTGGGCATACGAGAACAATTAGCGCCCCTTAATTGTTGATGGTGACTCCACAAATGTCGTGGCATGGGCCTCTGGTTCCTCAAAAGGAC
Source organism: Tasmannia lanceolata (assembly GCF_043159265.1). Lineage (NCBI taxonomy): Eukaryota > Viridiplantae > Streptophyta > Magnoliopsida > Canellales > Winteraceae > Tasmannia > Tasmannia lanceolata. The sequence goes on along the minus strand of NW_027518680.1, from coordinate 46,915,510 downwards.
CTTGGAAATTGCAGGAATTGGTTGCGGAAATACTGGGCTTGATAAGGTTTCTTGACCCGAGCATTGAACATCGTAGGAGATCGGTGAATGAAGTGGCTGATAGCCTAGCAAAGGCCGGAGCCCAAAGGGAAGAAACACAAATGTATCTTTTTTTTAAGCCTGATTTAGGGAAATGACTATAATAGTATTTGTAAGCTCAGGGGACGCCTTGTCCCAAGTCCCAACCATATTATAATAAAGTGTCATTTTCGAAGAAAAAAAAACGAATGCAAATTTCGTACAAAGACAAATTTCATCAAACTTCTAGAACTTCGTACATTTTTAAGTGCACAAAAATAAATTCGTAAGTATATAAACATACGAAATTAATTTCGTACACTTATAAATGTACGAAAATTTGGCAAAAGGTTCAACTGAGCTCAGAAACTGGCTAGCTTTCTGCTATTTTGCTGGTTTTTGTGCTCGATCTCAGGGATCTATGGTTGCAAACTGAATGGGTCAAACTTTATTCCGGGTTTGAATGATATTTAGGATCAAGCAAAGGCTTTTGTGCAGGAATTCTTCCCACTCCTTATATCTATAATAGATCATAGTTCCATTGTTCAAGAAACACCAAAACTCTCTGGTTCTCTTGCCGGAGACACTATACCACAAGGGTAAGCATAACTCCCCTAACATGGATTCATCATTGAAATCATCATCGTACAAAAAAACTATTATCATTCCGAACTTGGAAAAATGGGGTGTCTACAGGGGTTGATGGATATTGTAGAAAAAATAGGATCAAACACAATTTGCAACAAAACGACAGGAAGAGATGTAAGAAACACAACAACACAAAGCAAGAACACAAGATTTATGCGGTTTGACAGTGTGCCTATGTCTACAGGAAAAGAGTTTCGCTACTTCGGTTTAGGATTACAAAACCATAGTTGTCGAAAACGTCTGGGATGGTGGGAAACATGTTTTCCTGGGAATACACTTCAGAAATGTTTCCAAAACTTGACAAATTTTTTTGGGAAAACATTCTAAAACGCATGAGAAACACATGGGAAACTTATGCGAAATGTGTGTGAAATGCGTGAGAAACGTCTAAGAAACACGTAGGAAGCATATGCGAAACACGTGAAACGTGTGAGATCATTTTTAAGAACTCACACTAAAAATTTGTGTGATGCATATTAAAAAGGAAAACAATAGTGTGTGTGTGTGTGTGTGTGTGTGTGTGTGTGTCTATATATATATATGAGGAAACTGTTGGTGAGCTTAACCAAACTTATGGTGAGCTAGCTTGCCCAATCACATGGGGGCCCACTTTGTTAGGATGATCCAAACCATTCATTTGAAAGTCCCTTACATAGATGGGGGGTGTACCAAAAATCAGCTCCATAGGATCTCCTAGCCCCTCCATTTGTGGAGGACAAAAATGGACATTTTTGATACACCCCCCATCTATGATAAGGCCTTGCAAATGAATGGTTTGGATCACTCCCCAAAATGTGGGACCCATGTGATTGGGCAAGCTAGCTCACCATAAGTTTGGTGAGCTTAACAGTTTCCTCTCTCTCTCTCTCTCTCTCTATATATATATATATATATATATATATATTACTAAACAATAAAAATAAGTAAAAAATTCTATTAAAATAAAAAACACACGTAATCATATATGTATGTCTCTAATTTAACTAAAAATTATGAATTTTTTTTATAAATGCACGTATGATGTATCTATACAGAAATGTTCATAAAAATGAAATTAACAAATTCCAAATCTGAAACCACACAAAAAAATAATAATACACAACCTTATGAAAACAAAAACAAAAATAATAATTATGGTAATAAAGATAAAAACTAACTAACTCTAAACCATTGAAAAAAAAAAACAGATAAAAACTAACTAAAATAAAAAATAAAGACATATTAATTGCATTTCTCACATATTTCTCTCTTGCTTCACTTATGTTTCATATGCGTTTCTCTTGATGTTGCTTTATCGTTTCTGAAACGTTTCTAATGTGTTTCCAAAGGAATTTGTCAATGTGTTTCTCATATAATTTCTTTCACTTCCCTGATTCTCGTTTTCCCTTTATTTTTTTCCCGTGTTTCTTGCTTTCGTTTCATGTTTCGCTTCTCACATTTGTTTCCTAACATGGTAATTATTTTCAAAACTCTCCTTTCCTCTCTGCCAAGAAAACTCACAAAACCTCACCACTTGTAACCCTAATACATGACATTAGATATTAATGCCACTGCATCAAGAAATTACTGAACCATTTTCCACAAAACCAAAAATTGAATTTTTCTTTCAGAGTGCTGCTCCCACAAACCTCGGCTCACTGCCTCCTGCACCCTCAACAAGTTGACCACGCATATTTTCCTGCGCGTGCATCGCACACATTAATCTTCACAACAAATATCGTCCTTGGGTTCCTCTGAGTAATTTTCAAGAATATTTTAACTGATATTCTAGAGCATATGTTGAGTTTTTCAATTTTAAGTTTTTTAAAAATTTAGAGATTCTATCTAGATTTTTTTTTTCTATCAATTTGAGCATAGCAACCAGTTTTCGAAGGAAAATTTGCCCTCGTTTCTTTATTTTTTTGGTATCTAGAGCATGAGAGTGTTTGATTCAATTCTTTACCATATTAGAAATGTTGGAAAATTTTTTATGGACTTTTTTATCGTACATGGGGGTATCTTTCAGGGATTTTTTAAAAATTGATTTTCGGATCAAATCAGCAACTATATTATGCCTTTTGTGATACTTAAGTTTGGAAAATGTATGAAAGTGATTCATCGGGCTATTCAATGACCATTTGGGCTTCCATTCGGCCTAGGGAAGTAGTCAAATGCATAGTTTTAAAACTCCCCCGCTTCGTTGTGGACTCCCCCGAGTCGACTCCCTTTTAGCTTGGCCGGATTCCACGTTTTGCCTTACAGAGTCAATAAAAACTCCTTTGAATCTCTCGAATTTTGACCATGTCAACCGAGTACTCAGGCATGTCAATTGAGTACTTGATCGCTTCGTGCCGAGTCGACCACCATGGAGTCTAGATCACAACTGCCAGCCTCCGGGCAAGATGGATTGGACTATTTGAAATGGTCACAATCAACCAAGGTGTGTGTTGTAAGCATATCTAAATTGGGATGAAATATTAATGGAAGAATAAGAGAACCGAAGGAAGACGACCCCAACTGCGATAAGTGGGAATCAAAGAACTTTACAATCATGGCATGGCTTCTACATTCCATGCAGCCAAGTATTAGTTGGGGAACACTCATTTTTTGCTTTACGAAAGAAGTATTGAACAATGTAATGAAGACATATTGCCACGATTCATGAACATGATATTTGCTAGTGTATCAGTCATACCAAAAAATAAAAAATCTTGCGTAGGGGGAGATGTTAGTTGGGGAGTATTATGAGATGCACAACGGCAAATTGGAAGAGTTTTGTTTATTGCCAACCCATTACTCCCAGTATTGAGAATATGCACAGACAGATAGAGCGGAGGGTGATATTTTAGTTCCTAATATGACTAAGCCCTGATCTTGAGCTTTAGAGCGTTCAACTCCTAGGAAAGGATTCCTTACGTCCACTTGAGACAGTGTTTAACTATATTAGAGGGTAAGCAAGTAGGTGAACCAAGACACAACCCTCCTAGAGTAGTTGCATCTCCGTTCAAGCAATCTGCTTTAGTATCCGATCCAAGACATAGTGGTAGCTCTAGCAAAGGAGCAAATAGAGGTGACATGTCAATGTCTGAGAGAGACAAGCTCAAATGTACTCATTTTGGGGCAAATGAGGCACACTAGAATGATGTGTTGGGATCTTCATCCCCATCTACGGCAGAGACTCAGGGGTCCTAGTGCTCACACAACTTATACAGAGTCAAGATCTCCATCCATTAGACAGTAGAGCTCGTGTAGCCATTGCACAGATAGCCATAGGCAACACATCTACTGACCAAGTCATCGTTAATCTTTGAAAGTGTCTTGCATTGCTAGAGATATCATCAAGTTCCAAAACAACTGTGGAGCAGCCAAGTATTCATGCTTCTTCCCATCTTGCTTCCTTCTCTTCTCAGTCTACCTCCACCTCCTAGATAATTGATTCAGAAGCTTTAGATCACATGAATGTTAAGAAATACAGTTTCCTTCCATCCATCGCCTAATAGATAACCTGAAAATTGCAAATAGATTTTTCGTTCTTGTGTTTGGAAAGGGAAGCCTCAGAGTTTCTTCTTGATATTGCCCTCTGTTCTTCGCATTCCATATTTCTCTTCCAATCTCTATTAGTAGGCTTTCAAAAACGCTAAACTGCAGTGTGACCTTTTTTCCCTTGTATCGTGTCTTTATAAGACTTGAAAATGAGGAAGATGATTGGCAGTGATTATGAGTGGTGGCTTGTATCTACTCGACCCAGTTGGTCCGTCTACCAGTCAAGAATAATGACCCGATGCCGTTCTGGGATTCACTTCTTGGTCTTGTTTCCTTTTCTACTCGCGTAGTTTATTTTCTCGTTTTTGAACTCCAATAATGTAATGGATCTACAATTTGAGACATTGTAATTGTTATAACATTGTCGATCCGTCTTTTCTTTCAGTGGTAATAGGTCCAATACTCCAGTTCCATTTCACATTGTCCATCTTGATGTGTGGGGGGCCATCCCCAGATGTGTTTTGTGTTTGGATATTGCTACTTTATTCCATATATCGATGATTTCTCAATAGCCACTTAGATGTATCTGATGTAGTCTAGAGATGGAGTTCTAAGCATCTTTAAGATCTTCCATAATATGATCTAAAATCCATTTGAAACAAATATCAAAAGGCTATTGATATCAGCACAACCATGTTTTGTTAATGAGACAGATCACCTTCTCTTATATGCTTTAACCAGCCGGTTACAATTCCCAAAATGCTCTTAGCAGCCTTTGGTAGCTGCTTAGTGCATATAAGATAAGGAGACTCTCATTATCAAAACGTATTTGTGCCGATATCAGTCACCATATCAAAATTCTTAGATCAGATAATGGTGGTGAATACACTGCTTGCACTCTGCAAAATTATCTAATGGAGAATGAGAGTTAAAAAGTTCGTGTCCATATACTCCACAGCAAAATAGATTGTGAAGAAGAGAAATCTTCACCTTCTGGAAGGCATCATAGCCTTGCTTCTTAGGATGAATGTACCGAAGTCTTGTTGGGATGAAGCAATTCCAAATTGTTCTTATCTCATAAATAGTATTTTATGCATTTGCTTTGTGCACATTATTGGTCCAGGAAGAGACGGAGTAGGAGCTCAAGTAGTCTAATGTGTTTTCTTGGAATATTTCACCTAGTTTTCAATCTGAAGAGGATAGAGGGAAAGTGTGCAGACTGAAGAAAGCAATATACGGTCTCAAAAATATCTTAGGCATGGTCTGATAGATTTAGTTCAGCTATGGTCCAAATAGTTCTCAAGAGAAGTTGTGCAGATTATTCTGTAATCATCTTGGACGAGTTGGAGACAATACCACGATCCTAGTGGCATATGTGGATGATATTGTCATCACAGGCAACGACATCAGAGCCATACAAGATTTGAAAAATCATCTTCAACAGACATTTGATATCAAAGATCTGGTTCTGTCAAATATTTCCTAAGGATTGAAGTGGCCAGATCTAAGCCTGACATATTCATAACTCAAAGGAAATATATTCTGGACTTATTATAGGAAACGAGTAAGTTGAGAGCAAAGCCAGCTGATTGGCCCATGGAACCAATCTACAGATTGGATGATCAACAGAGGGAGTCTCTCACTTATGAATCTAGGGAAGCTTCTTTATCTCACCATCACTCTCCCGGATATTGCTTTGGCTAAAGCTGAAATTCATGATTTTCTGAATTTTTCTGGTATTTAGTTGCATGCGTTTCCAAGACCACTCGACTAGTCTCTAATTTGTAAGTTGGTTGTCACTTTCAAATCAAGCGTTTTCTTATTGTCTTGGCATGCGTAGCTATCATTCCAAATTCGTATACCAGCATGTGATGGCCATACGACAATCATGGCACTTGTGCACTTGTTCCCTGGTTGTCAGGATTCCAAATTCCGCATCTATCTTTAAGCCCATTAGGGTTCTGACCACAATTATCAATGGGTGCCCTGATTTCGTTTGATTATTGCCTAATGACAATATACTTATGCTTATTGGCTTACTCTTTGACAGGCAACTTTCTTAGACGAAGAGATCGGCATCGAGCATGCACAGCAGCACGGTCACATGCATTTGTCTGAGGTACATGCGGCATATTATCTGCTAGTGTTGTATGCTCTTCTATGCTGTTCTTGGTTGCAACAACTGACTTTTCAGGCTAACAAAAATTTCCAAAACATCCTCACGCATATAATTTTATAATGTCATCATAAAACTTTAAAGAGCTTTTGAAATATATGAAATTTTAGTGATTTGTATTATGGTCTATAATGAACAAAGGTTTTAAATTTTGACCGAAATCCGAAATTTCGGGTTTCGGTCAAGCCCGAAACCGAAATTGGTAATACACGAAACGTTACAATATTTCGGCCGAAATTTCGTTTTCCCCCAAATTTCTGCCGAAATTTAAGGAATTTTACCCAAAAAGATAGATTTTTTAATTATTTATTACTTTTCCGAAATTTTGGCCGAAATTACCGAAATTTCAGTAATTTCTCCCTAAACTTTCTACATAATAAAATACTGATTTATCTGGTTTTGTGGATTTTGCCCGAAATTACTGATTTATCTGGTTTCGGCGAAGACCGAAACGCTCTCCGAAACCGAAATTTAAAACCTTGCTATAATCCTTCCAAGCTTGTTCAGGATTTTAATGCAGAATCCCCTTTTCTAACTCTTAAACAAATGCAGATTATGGATCATGCTCATTGGATCCGGAGCAAAGCTGTTTTGCTCACTCATTTCTCATCCCGGTACAAAATCGAGGTGATCGGTTGAGATGACTAAACCTTCTCATTTAACTATTTTTATCGAATTTTTTACAAGGAATTCTTTTACTATGCTCGCAGGATATCCGGCAAGCCATAACAAAACTACAACCGAAGTTGTCCGCCAAGGTGATTGCCCTCACTGAAGGCTTCAATTTTATGTACTCTTCTTAGTCACAACTCAACTTGCTGTCTTTTTTACTCATTGTAATTGCCCCTTAATTATATTCAAAATCAGTATAGAGATTGTCCTTGCGACATTTTCATTGGCCCTTGACCCTTTGTATTTTGAAGTATCTGCATACATAAAGTTTCTCAGCCTCCCATTTTCTACCACTAGAGAAGCAAAACTAACAACCGGTTAAGGAGAAATGAATGTCACCCATGCAAAAGGAAGTCAGGGAGCTGGTGAAAAGAAGAAACCAAGTGATGGATATGGTTCCTCTTATGCCCTGTTCTCTTTGGTTATGCGGCATAGACTCGGAGAGTGGTGGAACACGTAGTCAACAGGGAGGAGACAGATATTGAATTTGCCTGGAACCATGGTTTTAGATTTCGGCCAGCCCAGACCGAAATTTAAAACTGAAATTTCCTCCAAAATTTTCTTTTCGGCTGAGACCGAAACCGAAATTTCAAACCTTTCATTGAACTACCTTGGAGAATAGTGGTAAGTAGTGTTTGGTTGCCCTTGATATTTGATCGAACAGCAGCACCTTTTAAACAAAATTCAGCCGCCTACATTACCAATGTGGAGAGATTAGGAGGAGAGAGGAGAGGGAAGAAAGAAAAAGCACCATTGTCAAGAATTTTCAAGCAAAATTACCATATTTTATGTGGAAATTTGGCTTGAAAGTTAATGAATGACATTTCAGCAGACATTAATCACTCATGAGATATACCAAAGAGTCTCGGAGTTCAATGTTATATTGGCAACCAGATGAGGAATGGCATTGCAAATCCAAAAGAAATCCCAAAGGCTGCTAGGATAATGAGCAACCAAACACAGCCTTAAAAAGGGTTACCCACCCTCGGAAAAAATTTGATAAAAGGAAACTCAGGAAATGTTTTTCAGTGTAGCCAAATATGTCTTACCTGCTTTCATGGTGCACGTGGTTCTGCCTTGTCGTTCGTACCCATCTTTTGTATTTGCATAAGACATTGCGAGCATATTCTGGCGTCTCTGAAATTATTTTCGGAGAATCCTTGAAAAAGTCAAATTCCATTCCCAATATTAAAAAAACAAAGCCATCGCATAGGATGCTTTTTAATGTCTTTTGATGAAATTTTTTCCCTAAAAAAATGGGTAACCAAAACTAGGAAATCTGATTAAAATAAAATAAGGAAAAAATTTCAGCATAGCTAACATGCCTTGTGTCACAGGGAAACATAGCCTTCCCAACGTGTTCCATGTCATAGGGACGCAATTGGCATTTAGGGCCATCAATATCATGGAAATTTCTAGGGGTACGTAGCTAACAGCACTTTTGGTTGGCACTCCTAGTTGAGAGGATTGGTATGCCAAACTCAATAGGGGGAGTCGACCTCGTGACATGCTGACCCCTCCACCGTTAGGCCTAGTAGATGTAGGCTGGAACCTTGGTGGTTTGCTTATGGGTTGCAAGAGGAGTTACTTGTGCATGTGACGCACACATCAGGAAATCATACTACAAGTCGTAGGCGTGCCCTAAGGGAGCTTTGGGTGCGGACTATGAGCTATCCACAGGGATGCTCCAGTTTCTTTGGTCGAGGATGGGGGCCAAAGACAGTGCATGTTGGGTTGGGTTCCCACATGCATTGTGCGTACTGACCGGTGCAAGGGGCTAGCTATACTGTTTGCCTCCTGCACCGCGGTACGTCTTGTGGGCAGGCCAATCTCTAGGTCTTCCATGAGTTCGTGCCGGGGCGACTTCGGTTGCCCTCGCGAGGTGTACACCTTGCGGATCAGTCCATGGGGTATCTTGCTTCTTTGATGACCAAGCCCCAACGCTTAGCGGATTGGTGCGTGGCATCGTCATGCCTTGTACTCGATGAACTTTGCATTGGGCTACAAGGCCAGATGTTCGAGGTACTCATGATGCAGGCTATCATGAGTGTGGGTATCTAGAAGTGCATGTCAAGATCTGAGCCAAGTAGCATGTTGAACAGCTTAGAGATTGTGTGCACATTCAAAGCATCAAGGGTGTTGGCGGGTAGGGCCTTCAGAGCCTTGCACGATTGAAGGCTTGCCCTAGCATTCGTGCATGTTGGGGCGCCGCACGGGTTATTCTGTTGCTCAAATATTAGGCCCGTGACAGTTGATATCAGAGCAAAATGTCCAAGCTATGAATTCAGAGTGTGCTTTGAGCGTTGGTATCAGATGATATCAAATGACAGATCAGAGCAGGTTGTGAATGCAAGAGCTTGTCAAAGAGCTATGATACAATTGGTGTCTGTGCTGGCATAGTTGCAACAAGTTGCAGTGTTTGTGGCTATGGTTAGTGCATCTCTAGTGCATGTTGCTATGCACAAAAGAATGGGAAACGCTTTCAGTTGTGGCAGAGTTGGAAAGAGTTTGAATGCTAACCAATTGGTTGTAGCTTAGTGTGTTAAGTCGCAGATGTCTTTAAATCTAACACTTTGAAAATCCATTAGTCAGCCGAAGAAGAGCTGAAATTGTGTGGGTTTGTTTCTTTCTGAAAAGTGATGCAAAGCTTTCTCAATGTTCTGCATCGGACGCCATTGAGCCATGTTGGTGGCATGGGTTAGTTTGTAAACTCAGCAAACGAAGTGGCAAAGTATGGCAACTTGGAAGTTTGAACTCTCCCCTATTCTCCTTGAGTCGTGATGGCCTAGAAAGATTTGTACCATCAGTGTTTGGTTAAGCATTGCTCAATGGATTTGCTCGAAGCTTGATACAGTGTCAGAGCAGCAGTCGTCAGCGAACAGGTTGGCATCTTTCAGTGACCCACCGATGTGTGAGATCGGAAGTGGCAGTTGGGGAGTTGTAAATGCTCCTTTGCAATGTTGGCTAAACATCGATGTGTTTGCATATGGCCTTAAGAGCTCTCTATGACAAAGGGTTGGCTTGCTGGCAGAAGCCTTCGCCTACCAGATGAGGTGCTGAATGTGTCGGCCCCAAAGCGCTCAACTAAGCGAATTTGCTTGCTCAGTGTGATGGCATAACCAGTTTGACGAACTAGCAGTGTGCTCTCAGGGTGAAGAGGAAGCACCGACGAACCAAGGTCAAGGTAGCACCCACGAGAAGGGTGTCCATACTGGGGTCCAGCAGTGTGAAGGTGTTCATGACCTCAACCAACTAGCAGACATGCTCAGGGTGAAGAGCTGGTCAATGATTGAAGTACTTGGATGGCAGTTCACAATCATTATGGAGCATGCGAGATGCTCACCTCCGAAAGACCTTGGAACGGACGCCAAGGCCGCTTAGATCAACAATGGGTTTGCTGTGCTGATATGGGACAGTGTGCTGAGCTCAGATGTCATATGGGCAGACTGTGTTGGTATGGGACAACACGGTATGTTTGTGTGTTTCTAGCTACTTTGAAATTCCGTGTTTGTTGAAACTGAAAGGGCAGCTTAATCCGAATGATGGAAGATTTGGGTGGTTAGCAGTGTGAGTACTAGCGATGGGTACCCAAGAAGACCATTGTTGACATAAGGATTGATTGTTCAAATCAAGTTCTATGGCGTTGGACTAAAGGAAACAAGACAAAGTGTCGCAGATGGGGATGTACTTGGTTCCCTATATGATCTTTGCACCTAGAGAAGTAGCAGGTGCATTGTGCTGATCGATCCCACCAGGGGATGCTTCGCCTCACTAGGAGGCAGGACCTACGACGGTCTCTTTCACCCAGGAACGTAAGTTGCTTCCTGGAGCTCATTCGCACTCTGCATGTGGCAAGTGCCGTGCCGAAAGTGATGGCACACTATCCGGTTGTAGGTTATCAAAAACCTTCCACAGCATTTGTAGGTACCGTCAGAAAACGTTTGCCTAGTTTGATGGAGTCCGAGAAAACCATCGATGTTGAACATAACTCCAACAGATCTAACGTAGTGGTTGACAGAACTTGAAGCAGTATGATATGCAGTAGAAATCAGGATGAGCTGATTGTCGAAGTACCAGTGGTAGCTGTTTTCAAAATTGTGAAGTCATTGCTATTGTGGAATTGAGCTTCACTGATTGCTCAGTGTCGACGAGGACGTCGACGCGGGGGGAGTGTCACGGGGAAACATAGCCTTCGCAGCATGCTCTGTGTCATGGGGATGCAATTGGCATTTCGGGCCATCAATATCATGGAAATTTCTAGGGGTACGTAGCTAACCACTTTTGGTTGGCACTCCTGGTTGAGAGGATTGGTACGCCAAACTCCATAAGGGGAGTCGACCCTGTGACATGCTGACCCCTCCCCCGTTAGGCCTAGCAGGTGTAGGCTGGAAGCTTGGTGGTTTGCTTATGGATTGCAAGAGGACTTGCTTGTGCATGTGATGCACACATCAGGAAATCATACTACAACTCGTAGGCGTGCCCTAAGGGAGCTTTGGGTGCGGATTGTGAGCTATCCACAGGGATGCTCCAGTTTCTTTGGTCGAGGATGGGGGCCAAAGATGGTGCATGTTGGGTTGAGTTCCCACATGCATTGCGCGTACTGACCAGTGCAAGGGGCTAGCTATACTGTTTGCCTCCTGCACAGCGGTACGTCTTGTGGGCAGGCCAATCTCTAGGTCTTCCATGAGTTCGTGCCGGGGCAACTTCGGCTGCCCTCATGAGGTGTACACCTTGCGGATCAGTCCATGTGACATCTTGCTTCTTGGATGACCAAGTCCCAGCGCTTGGCGGATTGGTACGTGGCATCGTCATGCCTCGTACTCGATGGACTTTGCACTAGGCTCCAAGGCCTGATGTTCGATGTACTCATGATGTAGGCTGATCATAAGTGTGGGTATGTAGAAGTGTATGTCAAGATCTGAGCCAAGTAGCCTATTGAACAGCTTAGAGACTGTGTGCACATTCAAAGCATCAATAGGTGTTGGCGTGTAGGGCCTTCAGAGCCTTGCACGATTGAAGGCTTGCCCTAGCATTCGTGCATGTTGGGGCGCCGTACGGGTTATTTCGCTCCTCAAATATTAGGCCCATGACACTTAGTTTTTTTTTTTTTTTTTTTTTTTTTTTTTTTTTTTTTTCTCTATTTCTAGTTGTAGCCAAACATGCCCTTAGGCAAAAATTCTTGTTCACTAAAATGGCTTGAGAAAAGCATCCCATGCTATAGCTGTGTTTTTTTAAACAAAAATTTCGGCTTTTCAAGTGAAATTATTTCCAAGGGGCTATTTGGATGCATGGAAAAATTATCTTGATATATATTTTTTTGAGGAAAATGAGTTTTCTAACATTTGGCATTTTGGCTGTCATCTTTCAGAGAAAAATATTCCATAATTTTCTTCACACTTGCAAATGGCTCTGTAAAGAAATTTTCCGTGAAGTGAAACATGTCCTCAACATTATGGACATGCACTAGGATTACAGAAACTAAAAGCATGTTTGACAAATGAATTACATAAAAAAAAAGTTCTCTACAAAATATTTTCAAGAAAAACTATTCTTTCTGTGTAGCCAAACATGCCTGAAACTTTTTACCATTTTTCATTGTTTGGTTGCAGGTATTTACTTCATAGAGTAGTGATGTAAGTTGTCAACGGGGAGGAGACAAGCATTGAATTTATCTGGAACTTACCTCCCTAGGGAGTCATTACCAATATACAGAGAGAGAAGTGAGAGAGGGCGAATAGAGAGAAAACATAGTTCTCAAGAAATCCAAGCAAAAAACCATCATTTTATGATTCTTTGGCTTGGATTTTATAGGGGGATGCTGTGAAACATTCATTTACTCCTAAAGCTTAGGCTTTTAGATTTGGTGTCATTTAATCATTTATACTTCTACACATTGTTGGGTTTTGAAACAAAGACGCCATGAGGCAATAGCTCTGATACCATGTGAAACAAACAGTTACTCCAAAAGCTTAAGTTGTTAGAGTTGGTGTTATTTAATTATTTATAGGGAGACAAATCAACAGACAAGCAATGATTAATTAGTTTAATCATTAGTAGACATCCCTGGTAGTCTCCAAGGGCAACCAAAAGGAATTTTGTAGGTCCTTACAATATCATGTTTGAAAATTTCCGAGGCTCCACCATTTTTCCTGAAGGCTACTTATTTTGAACGAGATACGCTAAACTCGATGTGCCAACAATGTTTATGAAGGCCCTAGTTATCTGATAGAGTAACTTCTTGAAAGGAAATCTTGTTTTGATAATGACACTCCTCTCATTCACACTTTTGAATACAAGTGTTTAAGATTACTACAGTTCGTGAAAAGTAGACAAAATGTGAGGTGTGCCATAATTACTGCAAGGGAGTGCAAACACCATTTACCTATTTTTCATCTCCTAAATGGTTTGCTTTTATAAAGATTTAAGGGTAGATTATTGACACCAATCTCCAACATGGTTTTGTGGTTTGAGGCTGTAAGTGCTCCCATGAGGTGTTGGGTTCAAGTTTGGTAGAGAGAAGAACGAGAAAAAAAAAGAGGTATTCTAAAATACCTCAATTTTTTATATTCCATGAACGCCACTAAGCTTAATGGCCATTGTCGGAATTAAGAGTCTCCAATATTGCTTAATGGCTCTCTTATTTTATTTGGTATTTTTGCAAAAAGAAGTCTTCCAACTTTGCTTTATTTGAAAAAGACTCTTCTAGTTTGAAAATTTGCAAATTTAGTCATCACATTTGAGTGAATTTTGTAGATCAAGTCATGCCATTAATTTCTGACCAAAATACTCACAGTAGATGTTTTTGACTTATAAAAGACCAGCATGACCATATATAGGGATTTGCTAGCGTCAATTGCAGTAGGCATTTTGCAGATAACCTGTTGCATGTCAGAGCAGCCACACAAGCGCACTTCTCAGCAGATTTTTCTTCATACATGAGGTGGCTGCTCTCACCGTCCGCGAAATGCCTTTTGTGATGGACGATAGCAAATCCCCCGTATATGCGTGAAAAGATGAAAATTACATGTAAACGGATCAAAATACCCTTGATGCTATGTGATATGTTTTGATAGAGTGGTCCCACCAACTCAACTCAAACCATGTTTTGACAGGGTAGGTCCCACGATCTTCACCTGAGCCCATGTATAGAGTGTGGCCCGTCATTTTACACCTCATGTACAGGGTGGGCCCATTTTTTTCACACACGCTTAGTACGGGCCAAGAATGCTAATATATATAGAAGTGATATTCCCACATCCTAGCTTCAAAATATGTCATTGGTCGTCATGGGTAAATAGGTCTTTTTGTAAGGTAATTTTTGTCTTCTGAAATAATAAGGACATTTTGGGACTTTTTATCAGTAAAAAAAAAAAACAATCCGCTGTGGGTAGTTTGGTCACAAATTGATGGCATGACCTGATTTGCAAAATTTAATAGAATGGGATGAATCTATTTGCAAATTGTCAAACTAGAAGACTCTTATTGCAAATAAAGCAAAGTAGAAGACTTCTTTGGCAAAAACCCATTTTTTTATTTTTTGAGACTTGGTATTATGTTCACAAGGAACATGCAATGTGCTATTATTATTCGTCTTAAATTGCGCATTTCTATGACTAAATTTTTACGAGGTTAAATGATGCAGGTGCATCTCGCATGATCAAGAAGATCAACGGTCAAGATCATCAAAACCTTGATCAACAATCAGATTGGAAGATCTCAGACAGCGCTATGATCAGCTGCCCTTATTTCTTTAAGAGTTCAAATTTAAGTTTATTTTATTTTATAATTTTCTAATTGACCAAGATTAGTTGTTAGTTTTAGTTTTGGTAGGAGTTTTTTTAAAGAAGTCTAGGTGTAGTTGGACATTTAAAGAGAAGAGGAAAACTTGAATTTTCCTACTTTATAGCATAGAATTGGGCAAAATTTTGAGATTTGGTTTAGAGAAAATATAGGAGTTTTAAATTGCTTTTTGAATTGGATTCCAGTTAGAGTTATTTTAGGAATGTTTTTGACGAATAATTTCCTTTATTTTTGTTGTTTTAGGAACCCTAGAATAGGAAGGATCTTGACCGTGGAAATTCTATAAAAGTCCATCCCTTGTAAACGATTCACTGCTTTGATGAATAAAATTTTATTTGTCCCTCAAATTTGTCCCTCGGAATTGTCCCGAAGATTGTCCCGCGGGAGACGTAGATAGCCACCCATTGCTATTGCCGGAAAGTGAAAGCCACCTGCTGCTTGATAATGCCTCGTCTCGCAGAAGATCTACCTAGATTCTTCTTCAAGGTAAAATCACCTTTACGTGTGGTTTTCGTCGTTTTTTAGTCACCCAATAAAACCCAAATAACCCATTAAACCTGCCATCTATTTCTTATTAGTAGGCATGAAAACTAACCCTCCATTACGTAATACCCAACTGTAGACTTCTTTGTTTTAGGAACCAAAAAAAAATAGCTTCAATTCCTTTTTCCCTCCCATCAGAATCTCTTCAAATCCTCCTTTTCACCTATGTTGTAGGCACCCAACACAACCATCCGATATATCCATACCCAGCATCGATTTCTTTCCTAAAAAGAAGGTGCCAATGATCCCTTGCAACCCACGATTTAGCTTCACAAATGTATCCTAGTATCCTTTTTTTAAGCACGCAATAATTCTCTTGTACCATCTTTACCCTTTAGCTGCCTAATCAAAATCAACTCTTCAATCGACTAGCCACTTTTGCACAATCGAAAATCTTAGTATAAGCTCCATATCCCTTCCTTCTTAGCCCTCCATAACAACTCTTAATCCCTACCTTCTTAGCCCAAACAGAATCTTAAATGTTGATTCCCTTAAAATTAAAACTTCCCCTATACGCCACGACGTTATTAAAATAGTGGATAGGTCCTATCCCTACAGCCCCACAATCGATAGGCCATATTCCAAAACTCTTCATCAATGGATGATGCTAACCCTCCAACAGGTGAGTCATCTCCCCATCTTTGACTTGACTGGTGGCTATATTTTCTTTTAACTTTTCATTTACAGCCCACCAGTTGGATTGTTAAGATCGTCCGTCGTGAAAGATCTATGAGACGTGGGCAATCCGCCGCATAGGGGTATCATTGGACCCTGACGGGCCGATGGATCCAAAGGATCCGAATGTTAGTTGGATAGGATTTGGGCAAAACAGTTGGATCTAAGTAGTTCTCTACTCTGGACAAATTAGAATATCTAAGCATGAGACAAGTAAACTAGAAGGTATGAAGAGAGCTACTGAAATATTGGAAACTGATTGTTGCCGCTGAACTGAGGCTCTCGGACAACGAACGAAGCTAAGATGGCCCCAAGAACAAAGGCCCACAACATGCGTGGAGAGAGACATTTTCTCTCATTAAAGGAACATTTTCTCGTCCCAAGGGTGGTGTTCTTCTCTATAAAAGAGAGAGGCGGAAGCACTCGTTTGACATATTTACAGAACAAACAAATTTTGCTCCTTAAGTTTTTGCTCCATTTCCCTCCCCCGTTCAGTATCCGAGCACAGTTACAAGGTGATTCGAAGTAGACCACTAAGTAAGTGCACGTCTAATGGAGCATGTTATGGCCATTTTATCTTGGAGCATCAATTCGAAGATCCAGGTTACACCATAGGTTGCAGATACAATTAGCACAACTCGGCTATTCTTCCTTCTTCAACAATCTGATTTTTACAAAGGGATTTTTGTCAAATCGGTAAGTGCAAACTGGTTTTTGACAATTTACTCATTTTTAAATTTTACAATAATATATAAAATTTGGGTTTGAGTACACCAAATTCTAGTTCGAGTAACCAAATTTGGGTTCGAGTAAGCCAAAATATATTATTTCCAACAGGTTGTCAACCTTGTAAAGTAGTGGTTGGTAGGGGTGCAACTCGTGTCGGATTCAACCCGTAAATAAGTCTGGTTGGGTCGGGTCGGGTTCAGGTTCGGCTTGAGTTCGGGTTGAGGACTTGGGCAACCCAACCCAAGTGAAACCCGACATTTTTTATCAATATTTTTTTGTAAGCTTAAAAACCCGGTCGGGTTGGGTTGAACTCAGGTCGCGTCGCGTCGGGTTCGGTTTGGAAAAAAAGGTTCCTCCGCTCGGGCCGGGTCGTGGTTCGGGTTTGGGTTGAGTACATGGTTCCTCGGGTCGGGTTCAGTTGGCATCAACCATAACCGAGTTGCACCCCTAGTGGTAGGGAGTTGTTCCAGAGAGAGAGAGAGAGAGATCCAAGGAAAAAATCACCTTTTCATAGTTTTTTGCTTGGATTTTATAGGAGGACTCTCAAAAAATCCAAGCAAAAAATACCTTCTCATGGTTTTTTGCTTGGATTTCATAGGAGGATAAAGGGTGACAATGATTAACAAGGAGACATCCCCGGTAGTCTCCAAGGATTTCAATGCTGTATTGGCAACCAAAAGGAATTTCGTAGGACTGGATATGACGCGTCTTGCCGGACTGACTCCCAAGCCGGACTGACAAATTCCAGACTGACTCCCAGGCCGGACTGACAAATTCCGAACTGATTCTCAAGCCGGACTGACAAATTCCGGACTGACTCCCAGGCCGGACTGACAAATTCCGGACTGATTCTCAAGCTTGACTGACAAATTCCGGACTGATTCTCAAGCCGGACTGACAAATCCCGGACTGATTCTCAAGCCGGACTGACAAATTCCGGACTGACTCCCAGGCCGGACTGACAAATTCCAGACTGATTCTCAAGCCGGATTGACAAATTCTGGACTGACTCCCAGGCCGGACTGACAAATTCCGGACTGATTCTCAAGCCGGACTGACAAATTCCGGACTGACTCCCAGGCCGGACTGACAGGTTTCCGAACAGAGATATAACTCACCGCACTACCCCAAGTCACCACAATGGCTTGGAGAACTGGGGGCAACTGATGGGGTATAAAAACAGCAGCCTATTAGCTGTCGACACGTGGCCCAAGGGTGGCCCGCCGCAGATCTCACGTCAGCAGGGGTAGTTTGGTAATTACAGCAGAGTAGGTGAGCTCGAACCTATAGCTGGCCGACACCTGTCTGGAGTAATAACTCCCCAACTACCTCAGTTTTTCCTCTATAAAATGGCTTCCAAAGCTCATAAAAAGGGTATTTGGGCACAACAGTTAGATCCAAGTAGATCTCTATTCTTGACAAATTAGAATATCTAAGCATGAGATAAGTAAACTAGAAGGTATGAAGAGAGCTACTGAAATATTGGAAACTGATTGTTGCCGCCGAACTGAGGCTCTCGGACAACGAACGGCGCTAAGATGGCCCCCAGAACAAAGGCCCGCAACATGCGTGGAGAGAGACATTTTCTCTCATTAAAGGAATATTTTCCCCTCCCAAGGGTGGTCTTCTTCTCTATAAAAGAGAGAGACGGAAGCACTCTCTTGACATATTTACCGAACAAACAGATTTTGCTCTTTAAGTTTTTGCTCCATTTTCCTCCCATGTTCAGTATTCGAGCACAGTTCTAAGGTGCTTCGAAGTAGACCACTAAGTAAGTGCACGTCTAATGGAGCATGTTATGGCCGTTTTATCTTGGAGCGTCAATTCGCAGATCCAGGTTACACTATAAGTTGTGGATACAATTGGCACAACTCAGTTGTTCGTCCTTCTTCAACAATCTGATTTTTACAAAGGGATTTTCTTCAAATCGGTAAGTGCAAACTGACTTTTTACAATTTACTCATTTCTGAATTTTACAACAATACATAAAATTTGGGTTTGAGTACACCAAATTCTAGTTCGAGTAACCAAATTTGGGTTCGAGTAAGCCAAAGTATCTTATTTCCAAGAAGTTGTCAACCTCGCAAAATAGGGGTAGGTAAGGATGCAACTCATGTCAGATTCAACCCGAACCAATCGGGTTCAACCTGTAAATAAGTCGGGTTGGGTCGGGTCGGTTTGAGTTCGGGTCAGGTTCGGATTCGGCTTGAGTTCGGGTTGTGGGCTTGGGCAACCCAACCCAAGTGAAACCCGACATTTTTTATCAATATTTGTTTGTAAGCTTAAAATCTAAGGTCGGGTTGGGTTAAACTCAGGTCGCGTCGCGTCGGGTTCGGGTTGGGAAAAAGGTTCCTCCAGTCGGGTCGGGTCGTGGTTCGGGTTTGGGTTGAGTAAATGGTTCCTTGGGTCGGTTTCAGTTGGCATCAACCAGACCCGAGTTGCACCACTAGTGGTAGGGAGTCGTTTCCGAGAGAGAGAGAGAGAGAGAGAGAGAGAGAGAGAGAGACAAGGAAAAAAATCACCTTTTCATGGTTTTTTGCTTGGATTTTATAGGAGGACTCTCAAGAAATCCGAGCAGGACTCTCAAGAAATCCAAGCAAAAAATACCTTCTCATGGTTTTTTGCTTGGATTTCATAGGAGGATAAAGGTTGACAATGATTAACAAGGAGACATCCTCGGTAGTCTCCAAGGATTTCAATGTTGTATTGGCAACCAAGAGGAATTTTGTAGAACCTTACATTATCATGTTTAAAATTTTTGGAGACCCCACCACTTTTCCAAAAGGATAATTATTTTGGCTGAGATATGCTAAACTCGATGTGCCAACCGTTGTTTAACAAGGCCCCAATTGTCCTAATAGAGTAACGTCTTGAGAGGAAATCTTGTTTTGATAATGACACTCCTCTCCTTTACAGTTTTCAGTATAAGTGTTTAGGATTGCCACAATTAGTGAAAAGTAGACAAAATGTGAGGTCCACCATGATTACTGCAAGGGAGTGCAAATGTAGTTTCCCTATTTCTCAGCTCTGTTGCATTATGTTATTATAAGTTTTTAATGTTGAACAATGACACCAATCTCCAACATGCTCTGGTGGTTTGAGGGATATGTCCTTGCCACGAGGTGTTGGGTTCGAGATTGGTAGAGAGAGAGAGGGAAGAATGAGAGAGAAAAGAGGTATTCTAAAATACCTCGACTTTTTTTATTTTATTCCATGGACGCTCCTAAGCCAGACGGCCATTGTCACCATATCCGTTCAGCCCCAACATGCATAGGTCATATCCCAAAACTCTTAATCGATGGATGATCCTAACCATCCAACAGGTAAAGGCATTTTCCGACACTGACTGTCGACTATTTTTTTGGGCTATGATAAATTTGCACCCTCCCCACCCCCACCACCCAAAGGATTATTCGCACCCCTTTAAAGTAGGGCATGCAACTTCAATTCACGTTGAAGGGGTGCAAATTATCCTACAGGGGGTGTGAATTTATCATTGCTTTTAACTTTCCATCTACAGCCCACCCGTTGGATTGTTTAAGATTTTCTGCCGGGGAGAGGCGTGGGCCATCAGCCATATGGGGGTGTCATTGGACTTGGAAGGTCCAATGGATTCAAAGGATCCGAATGTTAGTTGGACAGGATTTGGGCACAACAGTTGGATCCAAGTAGATCCTCTACTAACCAAAAAGTATGGAGAGAGCTATTGAAATATTGGAAATTGATATATTCAATAAACCGAAAACAAATAGGCCACGTTTGGACACCTCATGTTTTTGTATTTGGATTTGGATTTGAGTTGGATACAAAATACATCAATCATCCTCATGCTCATGTTGTACGAGAGGATTTCCAAATAATGTCTTACAAAACAGATTTGAAAATCGAAATTTTTTCACTGTTATTGCTGATTTGGAAATCTAAGGGTCTGATCCAGTTCTAAATTTCAACCGCAAATGTGACCAATAGTGTTCTTTTGAGGTTAGGGATCAAAAGACCCCATTTATAGAATTTAGAGCACCAAACTAGCCGTTATGGAGCTCTAATGGCTAGTTCAGACCATAGTTAGCAAAACATAATTCAACAAAATTTGGATGGGAAAGAATCAAGTTTAATACGATATTGGTTCAAAAAATGTAGTAAAAAAGGGAAACACATAAAAATGCATTAATTTTATTTTCATTTATAAAATATAGTGGGGGTAAAGTTGAAAAGTTGGCCAAAAAACACATTAAATATGTCTAAAATGTGTTTTAAACGTGTTTAAAATGTTTTCTACAAAAAATGGCATTTTTTTCACCGTAAAAGTTTTAAACAGAGTATTTTAGAGCACACCAATAAAACACGTCTTTGAAAAAATGCTGTTTTAAACGACATTTTGCTAATTATGGTTCGGACGACCCTTTAGTCGACCAACCAAATAGCCATTGGGCAGTCCCCAGGCTTCAGTCAACCGACCATAGCCTCAGTCGGACGAGCTTCGGTCTGCCGACCACACCTTCGGTCCAATGATCTTCAATGTGGTCTATGTCTTGATTGTATTTTGACCTAAAACAAACATTCTTATCCACATTCCAAGTATTAGTATCATAAATAATATTAAAGATCATATCGTGTTTCAAGTCATCAAAATATGACTTGAGAAAGTTTCCAAAGGCAAAACCCTAGGGCTAACACATGGCTTGATTAGTGGATGGAGATGGATATTCAATGTACCTGCCCTTGGCTATGGATTCGATATGTTGTTAGCCTAATGGCCATAAATACATATGATGTCAGCCTTATGGCCATGAATACATCCGGCTGATGAGCCTCTCATTTCCTACATAGATTCTGATCTGCCCTCAGATATTTCTATTTCATCAATTCCTGCAAAATCAGCTAAGGCAACGTTTGGATTCTTGCTTGTGATCATTTAAGAGATTAGAGTTAGGATTCCATTTGTATATATTTCTTGAGTGAATTGTAGTGAACTCATATGTAAATCTCCTTTGAGAGGAACTCGTTCATTGTAATTTGGTGTAGGGCACCTTCTCAACCATCGGTCACGAGCTTAGGGACAAAGGTCAGGTTGGTGGAGATGCACCGGATCAATCTCTTCAAGCTTGAGGATAAAGCTTTGTTTCTAAACAGTCTGGGCTTCACCCGTCAGAAGCCGAGGACAGTAAAGCCACGAGAGGGGACATCTTGTGAGAGTGGATGTGGGCCAGTATTGGGCTGAACCACTATAAAATCTCTAGTGTACTTTTCCTATATGTTCACTTTATCTTTATCCTTATCTTGCTTTTGGTTTGCATTAATTATTCATTTGTTCTTGCTTTAAATTGTGAAATTATCTTTAAAAAGAACAAAAGTTTTTAAAACCCAAATCAGCCCCTCTTGGGTTGCCTTACTTGAGCTATACATTCTATCAATTGGTATCAAATCTTAGGCTCTTGATAAAAAGATTTTTTTAATCTAAAAATAGTATGATGGAAACCACATTGGGATATAAGAAAGGCCACTCAATATCTAGACCTCCATCCAATTGTTTTACTTAAGGCACATATTAAGGGAGAGCTTTTTGTGTTTAAAATAATAATTTATGAAGAGCTTTATTTGCGAATCATCTTGTGTTTGTCATCATAAAAAATGGAGAGATTGTTAGCTTTAGGTCAAAATACAAGCAAGCAAGGCATGGACCACATTGAAGATTATTGGACCAAAGGTGTGGTCGTTCGACCGAGTCTATGGTCGGTCAACAGAAGCCCAAAGGCTTGTCCAACGGCTAGTTCCCAATGACTACTTGGTCGGTCGACCGAAGGGTCATTCGAACTAGCCATTAGAGCTCTATAATAGCTAGTTAGGTGTTCTAAACTTTATAAATATGGTCTTTTGGTCTCTAAATCCCAAGAGAACACCAATAGGCTATTCTTGATCATTATAGAAGGTGTTTAACACCCTTGCGCCATTGCTTGTGATCATTTGAGGGATTATACTTAGGATTCCATTTGTATATCTTTCTTGAGTGAATTATGGTGAGCTCATTTGTAAATCTCCTTTAATAGGAACTCTTTCATTGTAATATGGTGGATGGCACCTTGTCAACCCTCGGTTTCGAGCTTGGGGACAAAGCTCAGGTTGGTGGAGAGGCACCGGGTCAACCTCGGCAAGCTTGGGGATAAAGCTTGATATGTAAACGGTTTGGACTTAACCCGTAAGAAGTCTAGGATAGTGAAGCCACGAGAGGGGACATCTCGTGAGAGTGGATGTAGGCCGGTATTGGGCCGAACCACTATAAAATATATGGTGCACTTCTATGTCTTCACTTTATCTTTATCCTTATCTTGCTTTGGGTTTGCATCACTTGTTTATTTATTCCTGATTTATAGTGTGAAATTATCTTTGAAAAGAACAAAAGTTTTTCAAACCCAATTCTCCCCCTCTTGGATTGTCTTACCTTGGCCACACATTCTAATAATTGGTATCAGAGCTTAGGCTCTTAATAAAAAGTTTTTTTTATCTAAAAGATTATAATAGCAACTGTAAGCCCAATGGTTCAACCCTTGGCATTCTTCTAGTCTTGTTTTCATGATTCCAAACACAAGTTGATTCATTATATATTTTAATTGTACTAATGAGTTTATGTTTGAGTTGAAGATATCATCTAAGGATTCAAGTAAAGGAACATGGATCAAAATCATTGGAGCAACTTTAAGATCAAGGAAGCCAAAGAAGAAAATATCCATGAAGAATAAAGATGAGAAGACTTGAAGAAGAAAGATCAAGTTGAAGATTCAAAGTCAAAGTCTTTATGGTTTTAGATTGTAAAATCTAATCCCTCACATAATCCCCACTTAGAGGCACTCAAAAGATACTAAAATGAGTTAAATATGTCTAATAAAGAGGACTAAAAGCCCATAAGCCAAGAGAAGGATAAAAAGGAAAAAAGACCAAATTGGTACTTGCTTAGTTGACCCAAGAACATTATCCTGTGGATAAAGGCTCTAGAGAATTTTTAAATAATTTTGAAATTATTTTTAATAGAAAGTAGACTCCCTTGAAATTTTTCTAAAGGATTCATTTAGCCGACCCCAACTAGTTTGGGACAAAGGCTGTGTTGAGTTGATTTGAGTTGAGTTGAGAAAGTAGACTCCCTTAGCTTTCCGTAGAGCACAAGATCATCAAAATCTGTGGGTACGTTCCGTCCAAAATAAAGTAGGCCTAACGGCCAGCACGGAGCTCTGCGGGAAGCCTCCGTAGTAACTTTTGGAAGCCTAATAATGGCTACTTTTTTGCTCCCTTGCCTATTTAAAGGGCTCTCAACCTCTTAAACCTTATGAAATACTCTTGGAACTTATTTTCACATATTTTAGAGTTCTTAATACCCACATGCCTCTACTTGGTGATTTTTGAGGGATTAGAATATGATTTCTTTTGTAAACCTTATTGAGTGATTGTAGTAAGCTTATTGTTGTAATTTGCCTCATAGAAGGCTTTGTTTTTCATCTCTTGTAAACGGTGGAGGGTGCCCAAAAGACCATTGTTGATGTAAACGGTGGAGGGCACATAGGAGACCCTTGAAGGCTTGGTGAGTGTACGAGGTACAGAATCACCTCAGGAAGGAGCAAGTGTGCGAAGTGCGGAGTTAACTCGGGGGGGTTGTAAACGGCTTGTACTACACCCGTAAGGAGTCTGGATAATGTTCATGGGTGCATCTCTCTCTCTCTCTCTCTCTCTCTCTCTTCCTATATTCTTTTGTGTGCATCTTTAATTTTGTATCTTCCCTTGTTTTTATTTAGAATTTGTTCTTTGGTTTAAATTTCTAATTAATCTTTTAACAAGGGCAAAAAATTTTGAAAACCCAATTCACCCCTCCTCTTGGGCTGCCACTTGGGTTAACAATTGGTATCAAAGCTAAAGGCTCTTAGAAAAAAAGATTTTCAAAACTCTAGAAGAGGATTTATGGCAACCCAAAAATGGGATTTGAGTTAGGTCACTCAACATCTAGACCCCCTTTTTTCGATGGATCTGATTACTACTCTTTGATGATCCGTATAAAGACCTATCTTAAGGCTCTAGATATTGAGCTTTGGCATATTGGTTAAGCATGCATTCTCTAGAGGATCCTGCCATGTATCACAAGTAGCAATTGAGCCTCCTTGTGGTGTTGTCGTGCGTTCGAATGCATCTATGAATAAATGGAGTGAATCAGCACCCTTGGTATGTGAGGATGTGCGGAAAAGAGGAATAAGAAGTCAAAATGGAGGTGATAAGCATTGGATTTGCGTGGAATTACATTGGAGAAAAGAGAATAAGTAAAGGTTGTCGTCACCAATAGTGGTAACTAGTGTTTGGTTGTGCGGCATTTACTCGAAGAAAAGGAGAATAAGTAAATGTTGTTGTTACCAATATACAGAGAGAACAGAGAACAGAGAAGAGAGAGAGAGAGAGAGAGCACCATTCCCAAGATTTTGCAAGCAAAATTCCACCTTTTGGGTGGAATTTAGTTTGAAAGCTATAAGGAGGAGACAAGAATTCCACCTTAGCAGGCATGCAATAATTACCCAGGAAACATGCTAAAGAGTCTCCAAGAGGTTCAATACAATATTTGCAACCAAACGAGGAATGACATTTGAAATTCTTTCAGAATTCCGGTGGTTGCCGAGAGTTTGTGCAACCAAACATTGAGGTTATCTTTAAGCAAAAGAGCTCATATTGAACATCTTGAGTGTGTCATATGCTGCTTCTCACACTGTTTTTACCCGAGTCTTAATGCCTTCTTCCCTTTCCTCCCAATCATCAACATCAGTTATGAAGGCTTCCATTCGATCTAACTCCTCTAAGATTTGGTGGACTTCTTTAGACACAGCACTCAAGAGTCTTGCTTCTTCCAGGAGCAAGGATCCTAAGATGTTGAGCCTGATACTTTTCTTCTTCTTCCTCCTCCTCTCTCCCCTAGATTACACCCTGCATGTGGTTCTATTTGGTTGCGTGTATTTACTTCGTAGAGTAGTGGCGTAAGTAGTAAACAGGGAAGGGATAAGCATTGGATTTACTTGGAACTTACCTCGTAGAATAGTGGCTAGTGTTTGGTTATCAACCTCGTAGAGTAGGTAGGGAGTCATTACTCATATAGACAGAAGAGAGGGGGCAAAGAGAGAGAGAGAGAGAGATCGTTCTCAACAAATCAGCCTTTCTATAGTTTTGGTATGGATTTTACATGAGGATACAAGGGTGACACATAAGCAAACAAGTAATGATTAACCAGGAGACATCCCCGGTAGTCTAAGGATTTCAATGCCATATTGGCAACCAAAGGGAATTTTGTAGGCCCTTACAATATCATGTTTGAAAATTTTGGAGGCTCTGCCACTTTTCCTAAGGCTACTTATTTTGAATGAGATATGCTAGACTCGATGAGCCAACAATGTTTATGACGGCCCTAAATTTTGTTTGGATAATGACACTCCTCTCCTTTTACACTTTCCAATGCAAATGTTTAGGATTGCTATAACTCGTGAAAAGTAGACAAAATGTGAGGTGTGCCATGATTACTGAAAGGGAGTGCAAATTTCATTTCCCTATTTTTCGTCTCCCATTAGATTAGCTTTTATAAATTTGTAGGGGTGGAATGCTGACACCAATCTACTACTTGCTCTTGTGGTTTCGGGGTGCAACTTGGGTCAGGTCGGGTCAAGCTTTTGCTAAAAAATGAATTGGAATCAACCCGAACCCGGCCGATTTTAAGGTAAAAGCTCAACCCGAATTCCGAAAAATCAACCCGAGTTGCACCCCTAAATTGTGGTTTGAGCCCGTGGATGTTCTGTTGCCATGGGGTGTAGAGTTCAAGACTGGGCTAGTAACCCTACAGAAAGAGGTATTCTAAAATACCTCGACTTTTTATTTTTATTCCAGGAACGCCACTAAGCGTAATGGCCGTCGTCAGAATGCCATTAAGTATTATGTTCACCAGGCACTCTATGCGCTAATATTATTCAACTGAAAATAGGCATTTATAAGACTAAATTTTATGAGGATAAAATAGTGGATAGGCCATATCCCTGCAGCCCCACCGTGGATAGACATATCCCAAAAGTCTTCATCAATGGATGATCCAGGCCATATCCCTGCAGCCCCACCGTGGATAGACATATACCAAAACTCTTCATCAATGGACGATCCTAACCGTCCAACAGGCAAGGCATTTTCTCATCGATGACTAACTATTGGCATTTTTTATGTAAGGGATTTGCTAGGGACCATCGTAGAAGACAATTTGCAGGGCAGCTGTTGCATGAGAGAGCAGCCACCTCATGAGTAATACAATCTGTTGAAAAGTGAGCCTATGTGGCAGCTCTCTCATGCAACAGCCGACCCGTGAAATGCCTTCTGTGATGGTCCCTAGCAAATCTCTTTCTTTGGACTGTTAAGATTGTCCATGGGAAAAAAAAATCTTTGAAATGTAGTAGGGGTGCAACTCACGTAGGGTTGGAACGGGTTGAGGCCAACCCTAACCCAAACCGATTCCCTCAACCCTAACCCGAGCCTCAGGTTAAGGATTCTCACCCCTATAACCCAACCCGCCTCTAAATCTCTCAACCCTAAACTAACCCATCTAACCCGAAATCAGGTCGGGTTGGGTTCAGGTTCACCGGGGCCAAACAGAAAAATATAACCCAAAGAAAACCAGATAAAATTAGAGGATGGAGGTCGGGTTGCAAAGGCCTCAACCTTAACCCAACCCGAAATAAAATCCGGCTGACTTTTCCCAACCCAACCCAAGGAAATGCCAACCCAACCCGAGCCATAATCGGGTTGACCCTGTCGGGATCGGGTTGAGCCCAGCCCAAGTTGCAGCCCTAAGACGTGGGCCATCGACCCTGATGGTCCGATGGATTCAAAGGATTCAAAGGTTACTTCGACATGAATTGGGCACAACAATTGGATTCAAGTAGATCCTCTGCGGTGGGCAAATTAGAATATCTATGCAGAAGACAAGTAAACCAGAAAGTATGGAGAGAGCCACTGAAATGTTGTTGGAAACTGATATATTCAAAAACCAGAAAACAGATTCACTATAAAAAAAAGGAAAAATTATTAGAAAAATGCAAAGTTTTGGTTGAATTGTGAAGTAAGGGTAGAGTTGGAGAAATTGTAAAAGAGGGGTTGTCAGGTACGATCAGACAGTGAATTTGACGAAAATACCCCTCTTTAGTTTTTTACTTTTAACCCATTATTTTTCACCGTTTTCGCACTTCTACCATTCTCTCTTCCCAAACGAGCCTTTCATCTCGCCGGAGAAACGAACTTTCTCGCCTTCGACCTCGTACGTCGCTCCCGAAGCACGTTCTACTCGCCGGAAGCACGACCTACTCGGCGGAAACCATCCCCTCTCGCCGGAAATCAGTTTCCTCCACTATACGAAGGTAATTTTGAAACATTTCATCTAGGGTTTTGTTTATTTTGGGTTTTTTTCTTGAGGGGTTGGATCTCACACACTTCCAACAATGTCTGTTGCTCTCTGAACCTCTTTTAAGTGCCTCTTTACTAGTGTGTGTAACGGATTTGCATTAGTATGTATTTTTTAAGGCTTTGAAATGCTTTGCAAGGGGTTTCATTTGCATGGTTTTCGAATTTTTAGGATTTCAATACGCTGGAACAATTAATTGTTAGAAACAAAATATTTTGATATAGGGTTTCTAGGTTTTCAATGGTTGGGCTTTGATTTTGGGTTTGAAAGGGTTTTATTTAGGGCTTTAAATGGTTTCAATGATCTCATTTAGGGTTTCAATGGGTTTGAATGGTTTAGTGTTTCATGTAGGGTTTTTCAATGCTTTAATTTAGGGTTTCAATGGTTTCAATGGGTTAATTTAGGGTTTGGTTTTCAATGGTTTCAAAGGGTTTCATTTAGGGTTTCAATAGTTTTATTTAGGGTTTGAAACTACATTTTGGGACTGAAAGGGTTTCATGTAGGGTTTCATTATTTTCATTTAGGGTTTCAAAGTATTTCAATGGTTTAGGGTTTAATTTAGGGTTTATTTAGGATTTCAATAGTTATCAATGGTTTCAGTTAGGGTTTTAGTTGGGGTTTCAATTCTTTCATTTAGGGTTTCAATGGTTGCAATGGTTTAAGGGGTTTCAGTTAGGATTTCAATGGGTTTCAATGGTTTCAAAAGGTTTCATTTAGGTTTTCAATGGTTTCGGCATATTTCATGTTGGATTTCACTCTAGTTCATAGGGTTTCATTTAAGGTTTGAGAAGGTTTCAATGGTTTATGGTTGCATTTATGGTTTCATTTAGTGTTTCATATAGGGTTTTAATGGATTTAATGGTTTGAATGATTCATTTAGGATTTCAATGGTTGCATTGGTTTGTTAGGGTTTGAAAGGGTTTCATTTAGGGCTTAGAAAGTTGGAACCAGTATTCCATGGAAGTTGGATCCATGGAACCACATATTAGAAAGTTGGAAGCAGTATTCGATAGATCCTCTATCTAGTAATATTGGTTCCAACTGTCTAATTTAAGGTTCCCTGGATCCTCTAATCAGTAATCTGTTCCAACAGTCTAATATGTGGTTCCAACTGTCGAAATTGTTGTTCCAAAGGGTTTCATTTTACTTGGTATTTCAACATTTTTCATTTTCGGTGTGAAAGGGTTTCATTCAATGCTTTGAAGGCTTTCACTTGGGGTTTCAATGGTTTTGAGTGGTTTCAATGGTATGAATGGATCCTCTCTGCAGTAAATACTAATTCCAATTTCGTAATATGTGATTCCAAATGTTGTATTAGTGGTTCCGAGGATCCTGTAACAGTGGTTTGAAGTGGTTCGGAGTCTGTAAAGAGTGGTTTTGTTTGAAGTCTGTAAATGTTTTTAAATTCAAGTATCTATATAGTGTTCCATGTGTCTAATAGTAATTAAAAGTGGTTTGAAGTGTGTTATACTGCATCGTAGTTTTGTTAATGGAATAATAGTGTGTTTGAAGTTTCTTTTCGTTCAAGTATCTTGTCCTGGTTTCTGCAGATAAGAAGTGGAAGTGGTTCCCTTTTCGTATTTGCAACCCCCTAAAAACCTAAGCCAAAACCCCATATAGAGATCATGCCGCGCACGAAGAACGCGAAGAAGATTGTCACTGTGCCCGAAGGCTCTTCCAGCTGCAAACGGAATGGGAAGGCTGTCCGTGAGCCCTCCCCTCCCACACCTCCCTCCGAGGAAGCTGAATAGATGGGTGAAGGAGAGGAGGATGTCGAGGTCGGCTCCGTAAAGGCGGCATCCTCCGTCCGTCGTATAGAAAGGAATGGCATATTGCGAGGTAGGAAAATCATCTTTGAAGATCTTGCCGCATATGATGTTCGATCCCTTTTTGTGGCCTTTGGATGGGTTAATTTTCTCGGACTACACTGCGATTCATACCCGACTCTTGTCAAACAATTCTATGCCATTATAGAGTCGACGAAGATTATAAGTTCTTCCACTCCACAGTCAATAATAAAACCTTTCGCATGACCATGGAGAAGTTTTGTGAAGTCGCCTCTCTTCCCACCACAAGCGACGAGATTTTCTTCTGGCCCGGTACCATGGATGACTTTGATCGTTATATGGTTGATCCTGTGACCGCTTATGGGGACCTTGGTTGCAGACCCCCACCTAATGACGGGTCAACCAACCTGTCCTACAATTCCCTTAGCCGTAGGTGCAAAGTCCTACACAAGATTCTGACCAGCAATATCACGCCTCGTGGAGGCAATAGTGACATGGTCCGGCCTTTTAAGGCGTTTATTATGTATCGACTTCTAAAGGGCCAGCCCCTTCACCTTGGCTATATCATACTTAGCTTCATGGAGGACACGAGGACAAAGGCCTTGGCTAGTCTACCATTTGGGATGCTTCTGACACGTATCTTCCAACATGAGAAGTTGATCCAAGGTAGCGAAGAACGCGTTCGTTCTTCTAATCCAATGAATCGTACAACTATAAAAGGCAATGCGACTTGATGAGCAGAAGCCCGCTCCACCACCTCGTCCGCAGGCTCAGCGTGTATCAGCAGAGGAGCTCGTTGCACATCGTCAGTACTTTGACGAGAAGTTTACTGCGCTTTCTCAGCTCCTTGCATCTCATCATGAGTCCATGTCGCGACACAGCAGGCTGTGAGCGCCCTACGCACCGAGGTCTTCACCCTCCGGCAGGAGTATGGGACGTCATTCACCTCCCTCACTGAGCAGGTTTCTTCACTCAGAGAGTTGGTCTGCCGCCTGCTACCCCCAGATCATTAGGTTGTTGCTGCCGATGAGAGCTGTACATGATCCCTATGGAGTTATTTACTTTTTGGTTTAGTGTTTCTGGCATGTATATGGATGGTATGTTATTATCGTTGATATGAAGTGATATGTTATTATGGTTGATATTATGGATGAATGGATGGTATGTTATATTTGGGTTTGATATGTTATTATGGATGGATGGATGGATGATATGTTATTATGGTTGTTCTAATTCTCTGTCTTGGATGGATGGTATGTTTTCATGGTTGTTATGAATAGCAATGGTCCTACTAATCCAATGAATGGTACAACTCTAAAGTGAGTTGGGGATATTTGTCAGGCCTTTATGGATAATTTTGATTCTCTTTACCTGTGCATGGGACTAACACTGTATTTGAAGTGGTTGTCGCTGCTTTCTACAGATTGTGTTTAAGTTAAGGATAGAAAGGTTCCCATGTCCTTCGTTGCGGCTTCGTCATGGTGATTAACTTCTCCATTTCCATTTGCATCTCCTTAAGTTTCTACCTCAACTGTTTCCTAATAGCTTTTTTTGCAGGCCAAATATGTCTTATCTAGATGCTGTCCTTCCCGCTTCCAGGAGTCCTTAAAAACGTTTCGGTTACATGATGCGCATAAGAATTTGATAAATGAGACCCCATTCAGAGATTTGCTACTACACAAGAACCTCAAGGATGTCGAGTTGCGCAAGAGGATTTTGACGACATTGGTAAGAAAGTGGGATCCGAAGCGGAAAGTATTTAGATTGGGGAGCATTGTAATTCCTTTTCTAGTTAGTGATGTAGCCAAAATATTAGGCTTAACTATGATATGGGAGAGGCTGCAACTAGATTGGGATAGCATGACAAGGGTGGATGGTTGGAGGTTTGGGCTTCCAACAGCCACCTTCCAAGAGGTCGTAAATGTTATTCATGCGGAAATGGATTCAAATGAAGAAGAGTCGATAAAGTCGACAATGAAACATGTGATCTTGTTATTCTGCAGTACTGTCTTGTTCGCACAGAGGGATCACAAGGCATGTTCTTGCCTGTTACCTTATATTGATTTGGGGACTATAGGAGATGTTGTGTGGGCTTATCTCGTTCATGAATTCTTGGTCAGGTCCTTAAATTCACATGCTGCACTTGGTGGGAAGGGGCATATATTGGGTTGCTCTATCATTTTACAGGTAATTTTCCATTCATGCCTTCTAGTTACTTGTTTCTAAATTATAGGAGTGCATAAATAATGTAGCGTGATTTCAGGTATGGCTATTTGAGCATACCACGTTCTGGGTACCTGATTACCCTGATGCTGCTTATCCACGTCTATTTAAGTGGATCGGTGAGGATACCAAGACGACGGAGCATAGAAAGTTGATTGACCGTGTTGGTGATGGGATGGTGAAAGCAACAGAGGTGAGAGATTAATGTTAATTGGTCGTTGTATGTATGTCTTGTGTGTTGTTTTCTTACATTCGTATTTGTAATAAAAAATATGACATTTATTTCAGGTGTTTATGATGGTTGAAGCTATGGCGAGGGAGGAAGCCCTACTGCTCGCCCAGGTTCAAGACGACATTGTTGGTATTGTAGAGGATTCAGTGGGGGATTCGATTAGGGCAATTGTGCCTACAGTGGGGGATGCGATCGGGCCAATTGTGGCATGTAAGGGGAGAGAACGAAGAAGGAGATGGATGAAAGTAAGAGAGGGACTTCTGAAAGAAGTAGAGGAATCCACATCTCATAGTTCTTTGTTGGAGAGGATAGTGAAACTTGAACGTGAAGTGAGGGAGCTAAAAAGTCAGTTGAAAGGGACAGATTCATTGAAGAAGAAAGGTGTACAATTATCGGGTGAGGAGGAGAAGGTAGTGAAGGATAAAAAGAAAGATGTTCGAACAAAGAAGAAGCAAACAAAGGAAGATGAACAAGTGGATAAAACAGGACATATTGAAAAGAAAGATGGGGACGTTGGGATAGGGAGTGATAAGGGACGTTGGGAGGGTGGATTAGTAGAAGATCTGAAGACGATGGATATTGTAGAGTTTGGGTATGATGTTGGGAAAGATGTGGTTGTTGATCCAATAGACCAAATCTATATTAATAGCAAATTACAGAGGATGACCGGGAGGCTGCAGCTAATATAGTTGCTATCTTGCTTGACACTCCCAAAATGAAGAGTAAACAATGGAGCATTGAAAACAATGTAAAGCAACGTCGAAGGCGAACAAGACCTAGTAGAGCAATGAGATCACCATATTACATAGGCCAGCGAAAATTCAAGGATGCTCTTGGCAAAGTCACCGGGCCTGCAGCGAGCAAGGTGGATGCATTGGCAGCGCTACAACCTTGGTAAATTCCTTATAACTTAGATTGTGTTGGAAAGCCCGTTTCATTTTTTGGAACTCTATCTTGTCCGATTAAATTCATAGATAGGTTGTTTCAGTAGAATTATCTGAGCTAAGGTCCATAGAGGGAGATGACTTTTTACTGGATTTGTAGTGACAAAGTCATTGAAAGTGATGGGTACTACATGTGTAAAGAAGACTTGCTTCTACTAACCGATCTAGAGGGTGGTTATCATCTCCGGTAAGATTTTATGTTATTTGTTAGATATGGTTCATTGAGTAACGTAAAGAGTGAGCGCACATTTCTTGTTAAGTTCCTTCTCGTTGACCAATGGTCTGTTCTGTAGATCGTTAATGTATATACCGACTACTTGAACTTGCGGGACAAATGTTTGCGAAAAGAACAAAAGGGAGCATGCATTTGCCTTACTACCCATCTAACTGTGAGATTAAAGTGACTTACAAGTAATGATTTTTGTATTTGAAGCTGCCGGCAATTCTAACATTTGTTTTTCGTGGTTGCAGCAACTTATAATATCCGATAGATGTGAAAATTCTGAAGCATGTTCCCGATTTGTAAAGCGTCTAGAGAATATCCCACTTAAAGAGCTAAGAAAAGTACTCATTCCAATCAACATAGATTTGGTTCATTGGGTTCTTCTAGTCTTGGATATGGGTCAGTGTACCTTCGCTCTTTACGACTCTCTAGTCGCTCGCACGGATCCTAGAAGGGTGCAACCCCTTGTGAGTACTACCCTAAACTTGTTTCGTAGGCCAAATATTAATTTATGCTGACTACTGGTATAAGGTACCATAATTTACACTCTTGGAAGCACTTATAAAGTGCATGAAAGTTTATTTACACTCTTTGAACCATAATTTACACTCTTCGAACTACTAAATTATGGTTCCCAGTGTATTACACCACTTTTACAAAGCATGAACCCCTATTTACACTCTTGGAACCATATTTTAAACTATTGGAAGCACTATTTACACTCTTAGAACCACATTTTATACCTCGGAACCACTAGGGAACCACATTTTATACCATGGAACTACTATGGAACCACCATTTATACCTCGGAACCACTAGGGAACCCCATTTACACCCCGGAACCACTACGGAATCACATTTTATACCCCGGAAGAACTAGGGAACCACATTTTATACCCCGGAACCACTATGGAACCACATTTCATACCCCGGAACCACTAGGGAACCACATTTTATACCTCGGAACCACCACGGAACCACCACGGAACCACATTTTTTTTATCTCGGAACCACTAGGGAACCACATTTTATAAGTCCAAACCACTACGGAACCACATTTTCTACCAAGGAACCATTAGGGAACCACATTTTCTACCCCGGAACCACTACGGAACAAAATTTTATACCCCGGAACTACTACGGAACCACATTTTATACCCCGGAACCACTACGGAACCACATTCTATACACCGGAACCACTCAGGAACAACATTCTATACCTCGGAACCACTAGGGAACCACATTTTATACCCCGGAACCACTAGGGAACCACATTTATACCTCAGAACCACTAGGGAACCATATTTTCTACCCCGGAACCACTAGGGAACCACATTTTATAAGTCGAAACCACTACGGAACCACATTTTCTACCGCGGAACCATTACGAAACCACATTTTATAGCTCGAAACCATTACGGAACCACAATTTCCACCCCGAAACCACTAGGGAACCACATTTTATACCTCGGAACCACTAGGGAACCACATTTTATACCCCGGAACCACTATGGAACCACATTTTATACCCCGGAACCACTAGGGAACCACCATTTATACACCGGAACCACTAGGGAACCACATTTTATACCTCGGAACCACTAAGGAACCACATTTTATAGCCCGGAACCACTAGGGAACCACATTTTCTACCCTGGAACCACTACGGAACCACATTTTCTACATTTTATACCCCGGAACCACTAGGGAACCACATTTTATACCTCAGAACCACTACGGAACCACATTTTCTACCCCGGAACCACTACGGAACTACATTTTATACTCCGGAACCACTAGGGAACAACATTTTATACCCCTGAATTACTAAGGAACCACATTTTATACCTCAGAACCACTAGGGAACCACATTTTATACCTCAGAACCACTGGGGAACCACATTTATACCCCGGAACCACTAGGGAACCACATGTTCAGCGGTAAAAAATATCTTCGAACCACTAAATTGTGTTTCCGATGCCTAAGTAATGGTTCCAATAGGTTTTAAACACCAATGATACGTCTATGATGACTTTTAAAATCATTAAAATACTGTAATAATATACCAAACACTAGTTGGACTCTTGGAACTACAATTTTGAGTCTTGGAACCACTATGTAACCTCTCGAAACCACTAAATTGTGGTTCCAAGGCCTACATAATGGTTTCAATATGTTCCAAACACTAATGATACAGTCATGATCCCTTTCACAACCAATAAAGTAGTATTACAATGTACCAACCACTTGGGAACCATAATTTACAGTCATGAAACCACTATTTAACCTCCAAGGAACTACTAAATTGTGGTTCCGAAGCCTAACTAATGGTTCCAAGAGTCCAAGTATACATACGATGTCCAATCAGGCTTCTCTCTATACACAGAGAGAGAGAGAGAGTTAGAGAGAGAGAGAGAGTGTGTTAGAGAGAGAGAGAGAGATAAACATGGTAATATCCAAACAAAGAGGCTGGTAGACCATGAAAACATGAAAACAACGCACAAATAACATGAAAAACATGAAAACCCAAGAAATCATGACAAACATGAAAACATGAAAAGAATATGTAAACCCTATTCAAGTAGAGGAGAATGGCCATACTTGGAGCTATGTTTATCAACCAAAAAGAAACAAGTAATGGTGTTTTTTTTTTCCAAAAGACTATGGCTGCTATTCACGTTGGATGAGCTACCAAGGTATCCAACAATGGTTGTTTTTCACGTTGGAAGTTGGTTGGGGAAGAAGAAAGAAAAAGAGAAGGTGGTAGGTCAAATAGCTTAGGGATTAGAGCTTATAAAGTTGGTGGGAAAAAGCAAGGGGTATATTTGTCCTGAAGGCCTATTTTCGTACCCTGACAGCCCCTTTTTTATAAATTTGAAATGACTACCCTTTTTTCACAATATAATGAAAACTTTGCATTTTTCTAACAATTTTTCCTAAAAAAAAGGGCGATGATTTCACACCTCCCGCCTCCCCCGGTAGGATTATGCGCCCTTTTTTAAAAGTAAATTGTGGGAAGACTTTAACTCTTTTTTTACGTCAAATCATGCTGGTGGAGTGTGTGTGTTGCCCGGGGGGGGGGGAGGGGTGAGGTGGTGTTGCGAAAAAATTATCTCCCTTTAGAATCGTTATTTTTTTTACTTTCTGAGCTGGCCATTTTACATGGTATAATGATTCCGGACGCACTCCCTATTTGTCGTGGGGGCCATGATTTCATTTTATAACTTCACAATGGCTTAGGAGACATCCCCAATAGTCTCCAAGGATTTCAATGCTATATTGGCAACCAAAAGGAATTTTGGAGGTCCTTACAATATTCATGTTTGAAAATTTTGGAGAACTGCCACTTTTCCTAAAAGTAAAGGCTACTTATTTTGAATGAGATATGCTAAACTCGATGTGCCAACAATGTTTATGAAGGCCCTAATTGTCTAATAGAGTAATTTCTTAGAAGGAAATCTTGTTTTGATAACGACATTCCTCTCCTTTACACTTCTCAATACAAGTGTTTCGGATTGCTACAATTCGTGAAAGGTTGACAAAATGTGAGGCAGCCATAATTACTGCAAGGAGTGCGAATGTAATTTCCCTGTTTTTCATCTCCTAATTGATTTGCTTTTATAAATTAGTGAGTGTTGCACATTGACATCAATCTCCTACATGCTCCAGTGGATTAAGCCAATAGATGCTCTGTTGTAATGAGGTGTAGGGTTCGAGTAAAGTTCACACATGCTCCGGTGGTTTGAGCCAATAATACCTTAACATCTTATTTTTTATTCCAAGAACGCCACTGAGACTAATAGCCAGTGTCGGAATGCCATTAAGTGTCTCCAAATTTTATTTTTTTTAGCTAATACCAAATTATACTCGAACTTTTCCCGTCCCCATTTTCTGGTCGTATCACGTTTTGCTAAGTATGTGCAGGAGAAAAGTGAACCCAAACGTACGAAGAGAGCTAGTGAAATGTTGGAAACTGATATATTCAAAAAACAGAGGAGATTTGCAGAGTTTCGAAAATTCTTTGAACTTTCTGAGCTGTCCATTTTACACAGTAAATGGAGGGTTAGGATCATACTATGACGATGATTTTTGACGCACTCCCTAGTTGTGGTGGGGGGGCATGATTTCATTGCATACCTTTCACAGTGGCCTCAACATCCTAATGAATCAGATGCCTAATCCTTCTTAATCTGATATCAATGCCAGTAAAATTGCAGGCACTGCTCATGGGAAAAACCTGATGTGGGCACTGTCAAGATTAATACAGATGCATCTATTTCTAATGGCAATGCTGGTATCGGAGGGATCATAAGGAGGCATGATGGAGATTGTGTTATTAGATTCTTCTCCCTCAATGCTGTGCCGGAAAGCATTCATTTAGCTGAACTCAAAGCCATTCATCAGGGTCTTCTGCTCGCTTCCAACCTGAACCTGCTCGATATCTAGTTGGAGTCGGACTCTCTTATGGCAGTGAACATTATTCTCACGAAATGGCATTGCCCATGGAAGGCCATCAACACTCTAACCAGAATTAACCAAATCCTGCCAACGATGCAATCATGTGCGTCTCACTCACTCGTGGTGTGAAGCAAATGCGGTTGCAGACTACCTCTCCAAAATCGATTGTCCATGTAAGGGGGAAGACCTGACCATTGGAAGCTTGACCCCTGCCCTCCTCGACCTCATTGATAAAGATGCTTCAGGAACTATTTACACTAGATTGTAATTTAGGTCCCTTCACCTCGCCGACTAGAGGTTTGCTTCGGGTGCATGTTTATGCCCATTCCCAATCTCGGTTGGAGCAGATTAGCTGCTGGTCTTCTGAATCTCTTGATGAGATCTTCTCTGCTCCTACAAGTGCTATAAAAAGCACTCTGTTTTACTGCTATTTATGGGAATCTGTTCCCCCTTTTTTTGGCTTTCAAGCCCCCTTAGTATTGTATCTTTCTTTCATCAATGAATCTGGTTGGGGTCCCGCCTAACCCCTGCTTACCTACTAAAACAAACAAAAAAATCTTGAACGCGGATTTAGAATGCCCTAATCTGTAGCAGAGAGAACTGGAATGCGGTAACCTTTTCAAATTTTCCATCGGAAATGCAAGTACAACATTAAAGATCACGGATGGATTAGATAAAGGAGGAAAAAAAGATTAGGATTACAATTACAATGATGGAGAAAGCTATAAGCTACATAGTGTACAAGGCAAGGCATGTCTGTTTCAAGGGCCCATCAACAATGGTACCTAGTTTTGAAAAAGAGAAAAAGTTTCAGCACATCTCCTTCAGAAACAAAACTACACAAGCAAGCACTTGATAAAACTTTCAAGCACATGGAATTTGGTGAGAGTTGACATCACAAACCTCCGATCATGATCAGATCATTGAGAGATCAACTCAAACCAGAATGAAGTGTGGATAACTAACACTGGTCAAACCACTTTTTGCAGTAAGTAGATGAAGAGTTAAAATTAATTAAATGAAGATCAAAGTCATAACAAGCATGGAAAATACATCATAGAAGGTTTCATTTTCTTCTGGAGTATCTACCTGACTGTGAGAAGCACTTGAGATTTGCCTGACAATGAATGCCTAATGAAGATAATGATGCTTAAAATGGACATGAACTGTACTAATCAGTAACAGGGCGGAAAAGCCCTTTGGGTTCATCATAAAACCATCTGCAAAGCCAATTCCTTTCATTAAAAAACTGAAATATGGATAGGTGCAATAGAAATACATTATGGGTGACCAATAAACAGGACCAATCAACAGGACTAATAATATGATTATATATATATATATATATATATAGAGAGAGAGAGAGAGAGAGAGAGAGAGAGAGAGAATAGTGTTTCTGAGCTCGAGCGTCAAAAACTCATGTGGGCCTATGTTTTTGGGGGGTCCAAAGCATTCATTTAAAATGCCCTATCATGGATAGGGTGTGTACCAAAAATCAGCTCCATAGGATCATCCTAACCCTTCCATTTAAAAATGGGCAGATACGTATCTGTCCATTTTTCCCTCCACAAATGGAAGGGTTAGGATGATCCAATGGAGCTGATTTTTTGTGGACACCCTATCCATGGTAGGGGCTTCCATATGAATGTTTTGGATCCCCCAACAATGTGGGCCCACACCTGTTTCTGACCTAGAGCTCAGCCTGAGCTAGAGCTCTATAAATACACCATCTCCATGTTGTTTGACTCATCCAACCCATACATTCCATAGAACCTAACATAGATAGGGTGTTCCTAAGAAACCATCTCCATACTATCATCCTAACCATTCAATCTATGGAAGCCCATTTTCCAGCCACCCATTTTAAACCTCCACAAATCAACAGTTACCATGATCCTATGGAGATGATTCCTCGAGGACACCCTACCTATGTAAGGTTCTGTGGAATGAATGGGTTGGATGAGTGAAACAACTATGGGAGATGGTGTTTGCTCGAGCTCATAAACCTTCTAATATATATATATATATATATATATATGGGGAAAGTGATTGTGAGCGGCCCCTCATATAAGCTTATATGAGGTGACTGCTTAAAAATATGGTGGGCCCACATTTTTGGGGTGATCCGAGCCGGTCATTTGATAGGCCTTGACGTAGATAGGGGATGCCCAAAAAATCAGCTCCATAGGATCATCCCAACCCTACTAACTGTGGAGGTGAAAGAGGGGGAAATGGGTGGGTATAAATTTGTCCACTTACCCGTCCATTTTCCCCTCTTTCACCTTCACAGTACGAAGGGTTGGGATGATCCTATGGAGCTGATTTTTTGGGCACCCCTTATCTACGTCAGGGCCTATCAAATGACCGGCTCGAATCACCCCAAAAATGTGGGCCCGCCATGTTTTTAGCGGTCACCTCATATAAGCTTATATGAGGGGCTGCTCACAGTCACTTTCCCCTATATATATATATATATATATATATGAAGGGTTAGGATGCAATATAAATCTGCCCATTTTTTGGGCACACCCTATCTATGTAAGGGCCTATCAAATGAATGCTTTGGATCGTCCAAACAATGTGGGCCCCCTCCCTATGTTAGTGAGGTCTAGCTCATGTAAGCTTATACGAGCTCTAGCTCACAAACATTTTCAGATGCACAGTTTATATATATATATATATATATATATATATATAGAGAGAGAGAGAGAAAGAGAGAGAGAGAGAGAGGAATGTGTTCGTGCGCTTGAGCTCTAACATCAAATGGTGCGCTTGAGTGCACCAATCACATGGGTCCCACAATTTCTGTGAGGATCCAAACCATTCATTTGCAAGGCCCTATCATAGATAGGGTGTGTACCAAAAATCAGCTCCATTGAATCATCCTAACCCCTCCAAAAGTGGAGGGCAAAAATGGGCAGATTTGTGGTCTGTCCATTTTGACCTCCACAAATGGATGGGTTAGGATGATCCTATGGACTTGATTTTTTGTACACACCCTATCTATGTAAGGGCCTTTCAAATGAATGCTTTGGATCATCCTAACAATGTGGGCCACATGGGTTTGAGAGCTCAAGCGCACCATTTGATTGGAACGCTCAAGCTCACAATCCTTTTCCTTATATATATATATATATATATATATATATATATATATGAGAAAAGGGTTCCTGCGCTCGAGTGTAGGAAACAAGGGTAGGGCTACATTGTTGGGGTGATCC
Source organism: Tasmannia lanceolata (assembly GCF_043159265.1). Taxonomy (NCBI): domain Eukaryota; kingdom Viridiplantae; phylum Streptophyta; class Magnoliopsida; order Canellales; family Winteraceae; genus Tasmannia; species Tasmannia lanceolata. Next base: position 46,874,207 of record NW_027518680.1, on the reverse strand, counting down.
TAAGCATTCATTTGAAAGGCCCCATCATGGATGGGGTGTGTACCAAAAATCAGCTTCATTGGATCATCATAGGGTGTCCATTTGTGGGGGTGAAAATGGACAGATACTGTTTATCCACTAATCTGCAAATTTTTTCACCCCACAAATGGACACCCTAAGATGATCCAATGGAGATGATTTTTGGTGGACACCCTATCCATGAAAGGGCCTTCCAAATGAATGCTTTGGATCCCCCCAACAATGTGGGCTCACCCTGTTTGTGCACTCGAGCACAGATAAGCTTATCTGCGCTCGAGCGCAGAAACCCTTTACTATATATATATATATATATCAACTCAACTCAACAAAGCCTTTGTCACAAACTAGTTGGGGTCGGCTAAATGAATCCTTTAGAAAAATTTCATGAAGAATGTGAATAGGATTCATTTCATAGAACAGTGGCAAAGTTTACGGCCGGCTGCCAACCTGACGCCAACCCTCCTCCTTTAGTGGTTTGTGAGCAGCTGAAATAATGGTTTGTGAACAGCTGAAATAATCAAATTATTTCAGATGCAAAGTTTCTATGCTGGCATCATAAAGTCCAGCACTAACATCATGAAATACTAGCAAAAGAATAATGTACCACTCACTCAGTGTGTCTGCATATGTATCTCAATACCTCAAATAAATAAGACCATCAATTCATCATGCCTTAAACACATTTTGTGGGTAACAAACATATGACCTTAGAGCCTTAGTATCAGAGCTGGTACCAGAATGTGTTAATAAAATTAAGACATCACTTGTCCCCAGATTTTCAAGTATGGAACCAGAGGACATTCCTTTATACTGATAAATTAGGATCGCATATGACAGTGCTATATATAGTCATATGCAAAATTGGATGTAACCAGAGAGCATTACCTGGGAGAATATTTTTATGCAATTAGATGCAAAATTGTTGTGGTAAAAGCTAAGTATCAAAGAGACATACTTGCACAAGAAAATTGGATGTAACGCACAGTTTGCCTCCTGCTCTACATGAGTTCTCTTTTCACATTCTTCCATATACTTGTTGGGAGGTATCACTTCACATGGGCCACGAATTAAACCCGCTATTATCGTGCTTCCATGATTAGATTCGTAAACCTGTAAACAGAACATATAAACTTCAGCAATTAGCAAATAACCATCACAATTAATAATTCAATAAAATCAGCACTTGACGAATAAAGAATTGAAATTATAGAAAAAAATTACAAAGGAAATATTAGATACTTGAGATAATGGTTCTATGAATATATTGATGGCCCTCATAAATTAAAAGATTGAGATAATTTGAGATAATTTGAAGAGGATAAATATGAAAAAATTAGTGTTCAAGGCTACCATAAAGAAAAACTTGGTCTTCTATCTGCAAAACAAGATGATACTATCTAAGAACTCTGAATTTGATTATCAAATACATCTATCAAATTGCAAAGGGTAGTTATTTGCACAAGGCATATTCCATTCAATACCATTTCATTCATAGTAATTCCAAGTTAACTAATTCCACCCTCGCTTCAAGAAGTGAAAAAGGAAATTGTTGTGTACAATGAGTGTACAATGATAACATACCCTCTTCTAGAACCTAGCAAATTATTTTTTGAAAAGTGACAATTTCATTGATATTATAAAGGCAATGGGGACCAGGAGTCCCGTCTTGCGTTACAAAATATCAATAAGCCTGGATCAGGCATGCCCAAAACCAGTATGCGTAAAGCTAACAGAACAAATTTATAACCGTTACACATTTTCCTTCATCACACCACTCCCATGATACCTATCTATTCAAAATTCAACATCATTATCCCATCACTGACACCACTCCCCCAAATCAGATCTGCATGATTAAGGCCCTAAAATTCATCAGGAGATCAGGTCACTCCTATGATTGCGATGCAAAAGCCTCACCAAAAACATTAGGCGAACGACCATGGTCACTCCAGCCATAACTGACGGCACCTTCTAACCCAAAAACTCAAGAACCTCGTTACACAAAACCCCAGAAGGGCAGACTAGGAGGAAGATTTTTTTAATTCCAAAATTAGGCCTACCACCTCAGAGACAAACACATCCTCGTCCAGACTCAAGATTGAGAGATCCTCAACCCATGGGCTTTGCACTTCTAAAGCTTTCTTTCTAGTAATCATCTCCCCTACTCTCTGGATTCCCATCTTATTGCCCTCCTCCCAGCTAAGGCGCCTTAAGGTCCGTTCCTCCTCCAATAAGTTGATAAAGAGAGGGTGTTTATGCAGAGAGGAGTGTGATTCTTCAATAGTCCATTTACCAGTCAACCAAAAGAGAGCTTCCGGCGACTTGGAAGCCTCTTCTTTTAATAATTCCCACTGCTGTTTTAAAACATCCCTGGCAAATATTATTATATATCCAGCATATATAACCAAGGTTTGAAATTTCGGTTTCATTTTGGTTTTGGTCGGCAAGGAGACGGAAACATTTCGTTCTGGAAATTTCGGTGAAAATCTTGTAAAATCACAAAAACAAAATGATGAAATTTTAAGATGAAACTTCGAGAAATACTAGAATAAGCACAAATACATACTTAGAAACCATCATATAGGCAAGCAAGAGTGAAAGACAACCATAATGGCTCAATCACATCGAACACCAAGTGACATGCGTTGTCGCACATGTTTGGAATAGTAAAGTCAATAATGAAGTATAAGTACAATGACTGGTCTCCTCTCTAAGGACCCCAACTCAATGTCAATACCACATAGAGTTACGAGGTATTATTGGTCCCATGCCAACCTGACATCACATACATAAGATACGATTACTTTGTTGTGTAGTTCAATGATGTTGCCTACCAAATCATTCTCTATGCTGAAGAGTAGGCGTAGTTTAGTCATCACTTGTATTGTGAGGGGTATTGTAGTCTTTGTACCTTGTTGCCCTAACTTAGGCTTATATATACATCATATTATATGGGAGCTCCTTAGTGGAGACTCTCCATTCCTTTTCTTCTTCCTCTCTTACCGTATCTCCATTATCTAACATGGCATTAGAGCAAAGATCCTAGGGAAGGAAGAAAAGAAGAAGAGTTCCTCACAGTCCATTCTCTCTTGCTCGTGTCCACGCCATTCTCTCTCTCTCTCTCTCTCTCTCTCTCTCTCTCTCTCTCGTATTTTTGTGCAAACCCATTTCTTTTGGGTTTTCCATGAAACCATCCAAACCCTATTTTCTCTCCACCTAAATTCTAAATCCCTAAAATCTCTCTCTATGGTTTGCGCAGCCCCCCTTGCAAATATCTCTGTGTGTGATTTGCGATAACCCACTCTCTCATTCACTCGCCATATTACACGCAACCCACTCCCTCATTCTCCTCTCTTTTTGCAAACCCAGTGGGCCCCATTACGCAAAACCTCCTTTCTCCTCTTTTTTGTAAACCATTTTTTTTTGGGGTTTGCCATAAGCCCTCTTTCCCTCCATCCTTGCCGTAAACCCCATTTTGGTTCTCCTCCACCACCTATTCCTCCATATTCCCCAAATCTCCATCCAAAATCCCAAACCCTAAGCTTCTCTTCCATATGTAACAAAAAAAAATCCATTTTCATTCCCATACCCTCTCCATCCAAAACCCCAAAACCCAAAATCTCCATCCAAAATCCCAAATCCCTAATCTCAAACCCTAAATCCCTAAATCCTAACCCATTCTTGTGAGTTCCTAAACCCCAGATCCTTTTGTAAATCCATCCACCCAAAACAAATAAAAACACAAAAAGATCCCATCTTTGTTTATTCTTTTCTTTATGTTAGAGAGAGGAGAATGGGTGAATTGAGAGAGCTTGCTCTTCCTCACTTATGTATTTATATAAAGAGAATAAGTATTGTTAGAATGGGCGTATTAGTCATGAGGGTATTTTGGTCTCTATATGTAACCCTACTAACACACATTAAATTGTATTTTCGTGTGGGAGAGGTCAGGACTCTCTCTCTCTCTCACGTATTTTCCCATCTCCTTTTGTCTCTTCTTTTTCACTCTCTATCCCTCATGTAGAGATCAACATGGTATCAGAGCAAAAGGTAGGAGTGGCTATATCTCTTCCTCCTTGCAAGTACCTCCTTATTTTTACAGTCCATCCACTGTCTCTAGTTTGATTCTTTTTTCTTTCTTCATCAGATCTAGCCCTAACCCTCTTTCCCAATCCTAATACCCCAAACCTAGACTAACCCTAGCCCTAAGCCTAACCGCCATCACCAATCTTCCCTAACCCTAGCCATCGGCCCACTCATCTTCTCCAACTTCTACCTCTACCTACATCCTACATACCCTGCTCGTCATTTTCGCCCCATTCCCCACCCTATTTTTTTTTACATTTTTTGAACCACAGCCCTAACCCTAGACTCTACATATGTGACTTTCTCAAAACCCTAACCCTAGACTCTACATATGTGACTTTCTCAAAACCCTAACCCTATCAACTCTACGCCATCCATCTTCACTCATTTTTGTGTTAAAATCATATCCTCCACTCATTTTTTTGCCATTGAAATCAGTCCCATTCTTTAATCTCTCATCTTCATGTGCTAAATATCCATTTTTTTCCATCCCATTCTATTCTTGTGGATTCCTGGATGATGTTCGGCATTTTTCACTTCTTGGTGGTGACTTTGTGTGAGATTTTTTGTCTCGGAATTATCTGTTGATGTGCGGGACAGCACTTGTTGCTGTGTGTACTGATCCTATTCGGTGGCTGTCGATTCACGTTGGTAGTGGATGTGGTGCTAGTCAATGGTTTGCTGCCCCTTGTTGGAGTTCGTGGTGTTGTCGTTGTTTTTTTCATGTGCTTTGGTAGTTGATTAGTTGATGTGGTGATTCTATTTCAGTAGTGGGTTGCTTGTTTGTTGGTTCTTAGTTGTGCTGGTGGAGAGTTCTATTATTCGTTGTGTAGTTGTTGTGGCGATTTGTAATGACGACCCCTGCCTCTTCAACTGTGGCTCTTGGGTTTTCTACAACCCTCGCTGTAGTTCCAATGACTTCTGTCAAATTGAATGGAAAGAATTATCCAACTTGGTCCTGATCTGTTCAGATTTACCTTAAAGCCCAAGGGAAGACTAGTTATCTCACATCGGCTCCTCCGTCATCAGAAAGTAAGGACTATGTTCAGTGGCAACGGGAAGATGCACATATTCAGACTCTCCATCATAGCACGAAGCCACAGATTGCGGAACACATGTTGTTTCTTGACACGTCCAAAGAGATCTGGCATCGTGCTAAAACACTGTATTCGGGTGAAAGTAATCTGACGCAGATTTGTGACACTTACTCAGCACTACGATGTTTGGAGCGTGGTGATCGATCTGTTTCTGAGTACTATTCCGAGTTTACTCACCTTTGTGAGCAACTTGACTCATTCCAGCCTTTCTCTACAGACACTAGTCTTGGCCAAGCAGAAAAGTGATTTGAGGGTCGTTCAGTTCCTCGATGGTTTGAGCCGTGATTTTTTACCGATTCACCAATAGATTATCGACCCTTTACCGTCTCTCACAGAGACATTCTCTCGCGTTCAGCGTGCCCTGCGGGTAGACGTCCCTGATGATTCCTCCATCAAGCATTCCGCTCTTGCAGTACATACTGGTCCTGGTCGTGGTACACGTGGAGGCCGTGGTTGTGGACGTGGTGGTAGAGATTCAGGAGGAGGCCGTGGATTTGGTGGCCGTGGATCCCGTTATTGTACACATTGTGGCTATAAGGGTCATACTGTAGACTTTTGCTACGACTTACATCCAGAGCTGCAACCCTCACGTGCTGCTCATCATGTTTCTCGTGTGACATCTTCTCTATCTGTTGAGGCCCCTTCGCAGCCTAACCCCTCAGAGACGATAGTTATCTGCATATGAGGCTCTTTTGCACTCACAGATCAGGGAAAATTAGTTATTGCCACTGTTGTGAAGGAAGGTAGCACCCCATCCTGCTCTCTCAGTCGTTCCGGCTCTTGGCTTATTAACTCTGGAGCCTCTCATTATATGACCGGTAACAGTAGCCTCCTTAGTTCTTTTGCGCGTACTTCTGCCAGTACTTCGGTCACCTTGGCCAATGGAACGATGTGTCCTATTTCTGATACAGGGGACACATCGCTTGGCCCTGATTTTTCTCTTTCTTCTATATTATGTGTTCCCAGTTTCCCTTGCAACTTACTTTCTGTTAGTAAAATTACTCGCCATTACGATGTTCTATAACATTTTTCCATCATATTGTGTGTTTCAGGATCTTGCGACTGGGAGGAGGATTGGCTCAGGCCATGAGGCGGGAGGCCTCTATTACTTTGGCAGTGCACCGTCATTTTCTACCTTTGGCGATTCTGTCGATTCCTTCATGTGGCACTGTCGACTTGGTCACCCTCCAGCGGATCGTCTTCAGCAGTCCCCCGTCGTTTCTAGTCCTATTAGTTCATTTCAGTGTGAGTCCTGTCAGTATGGAAAACACCATCGTGTTTTCTTCCCGTCTAGATCAGCTAGTCGTGTGTCTAATCCGTTTGAGCTTGTTCATTCGGATATTTGGGGTCCTTGTAGAACTCCATTATTATTTGGACATCATTATTTTGTTATATCTGTGGACGACTATTCAAGAATGACTTGGTTATATGTAATAAAGGATCGTTCAGAAATATTTAATGTGTTATGTTCCTTTTATGCTGAAATCTCTACACAATATTCTTGTTCTATTAAATGTTTGTGCACAGATAATGCACATGAATATTTTTCTGTTTCTAGTGGATTTCAACAATTTCTCTCTAGTCATGGCATCTTACACCAGTCATCCTGTGCCCATACTTCTCAGGAAAATGGTATTGCTGAGAGGAAGCTTAGATATTTGGTTGACATGACGCGCAGTCTCTTATTGCAGATGCATGTTCCTAAGCCATACCGGGCTGATGTTGTTCTTACCTCATGTTTTCTGGCGAACCGTCTTCCTTCCTCTGTCCTCCAAAATAGGCCGCCATTCTCCATTCTACATCCATTAGGGAATCCTTTCCCTTCGCTTCCTAGAGTGTTTGGATGCACATGTTTTGTTCATGATTTAGCACCCGGCCTTGATAAACTTACTCCACGTGCCATCAAGTGTGTCTTCATTGGCTACTCTCGAACTCAGAAAGGATACGGGTGCTATAATCCACAACTTCGTCGTATTTTTGTCTGTGCAGATGTCACCTTCTTTGAGGAAAAGCCCTACTTCGATGCGCCTACCACGCCCCCACCCCCACCCCCCTTTTACTAGTACCTCCACTTTCGCTGCCTGCTCCTATTCCATCGGTATCTCCTTCGTCACCTAGGGTGAAAGTTTATTCCCGTGCTCCTCGACAGGTTGTATTACCCAACTGTGCAGACGGCCCATCGTGTGAGCCACCTCCTCCACAGCCTGGGGATCAGACAGCGGCTCCTCATGTAATTGTTCCATCGATTGTGCCTAATGATGCTCCTGTGTCATCTCGTACACGTTCTCGATTCACCCAGCATTCTATCTCTGATGTAGTTTCTTATGCTCGATGTCACCTACTTTTACATCTTTTTGGTCATCTATTTCCTCAGTTTCTATACCTCATTCAGTTGCAGAGGCTTTAGTTCACATCCTGGTTGGCGAGCAGCGATAGATGCTGAGATGGGTGCTTTAAAAAATAATAATACCTGGCAGTTGGTTTCTATTCCTCATGGGGCTCAGACAGTGGGATGTAAGTGGGTGTTTACAGTGAAATACTTACCCAATGGTACTGTGGAAAGATTGAAGGCACGACTGGTAGCAAAAGGCTACACACAAAAATATGGCATTGATTACACGGACACGTTCTCTCCTGTAGCCAAGATTCCGTCAGTCCGAGTTCTGATCTCACTTGCAGTTAATATGTCATGGCCACTTTATCAATTAGATGTCAAAAATGCATTCCTGCAAGGTGTTCTACACAAGGAGGTTTATATGGAGCAACCCCCTGGGTATGTTACTCAGGGGGAGATGAAGAATGATGTCTGTAAGTTGAAGAAAGCTTTGTATGGTCTTAAGCAATCTCCACGTGCCTGGTTTGGGAGATTCAGTGAAGCAGTTGTAAGATTTGGCATGACTCAATGTGTTGTGGACCATTCCGTATTCAGCTCTCAGTCTAAGGATGGATGAATCTTTCTTGTTGTCTACGTTGATGACATCATTGCTTGGGAATGATAGTGCGGGTATACAGAAGCTGAAGGATTTCCTTCAGAGGGAGTTCAGCACCAAAGACCTTGGTCGCCTCAGATATTTTTTAAGGATAAAGGTAGCCTACTAACGTAAAGGGATATCTCTGTCACAAAGGAAATATGCGCTTGATATACTGGAGGAGACAGGCCTGCTGGGTGCAAAGCCGGCTGAGACACCTATGGATCCCAACATTAAGCTTTCTCCTGATCAGGGGGAGCCTCTAGAGGACCCAAGTAGATACAGACACCTAGTTGGGAAGCTGATCTATCTCACAGTCACACGCCCTGACATATCATATGACGTTGGTGTAGCAAGTCGGTTCATGAGTGCACCACGGTCATCACACTTGTCAGCAGTCATACAGATCGTGAGATACCTGAAGAAAGCTCCTAGTAAAGGATTGATCTTCAGGAAACACAGACATATGAGGATCGAGGGATATTCATATGCAGACTAGGCAGGATCTCCTGCAGATAGGAGATCGACTACAAGCTATTGTACCTTTGTTGGAGGAAATTTGGTGTCGTGAAAGAGCAAGAAACAGGATGTGGTATCCAGATTAAGTGCAGAGGCAGAGTATAGGACCATGGCCTATATAGGGTGTGAGTTGATCTGGTTGAGATCGTTTATGTCAGAAATTGGGGTTCCTTAGTCATCTCCTGCATCTCTTCAGTGTGATAATAAGTCAGCCATTCATATAGCGCAGAATCCAGTTTTCCATGAAAGAACTAAACAAATGGAGGGGATTGCCACTTTATTCGTCATAGGATTCAAAAGGGGCAAATTTGCACTGTGTTCACTAAATCAAATGATCAAGTAGCTGATATGTTTACCAAACCCTTAAGTAGAGTGAGGTTGAGTGATTTATGTAACAAGCTGGGGATGTATGATATATACACTCCAGCTTGAAGGGGAGTGTTAGAATGGGCGTATTAGTCATTAGGGTATTTTGGTCTTTATATATAACCCTACTAACACACATATTAAATTGTATTTTCATGTGGGAGAGGTAACGACTCTCTCTCTCTCTCTCTCGCGTATTCTCCCATCTCCTCTTGTCTCTTCTTTTTCACTCTCTATCCCTCATGTAGAGATCAACAAGTACAATGACTAAAATGCCCTTAGGCACAACATATACACCTTCTAACACTCCCCCTCAAGCTGGAATGTAGATATCATACATTCCTAGCTTGTTACAAATATCATTTAGCTTAGCTTCACTCAAAGACTTGGTAAATACATCAGCTAGCTGATCCACTGAACGAGTAAAGGAACTGCATATCTCGTCCTTTTGTATTCTCTGACGTATGAAATGACAGTCTGCCTCTATGGGCTTGGTTCTCTCATGAAAGACAAGATTGGTAGCAATGTGAATAGCAGCCTTATTGTCACAATAAAGCTGAGCTGGGGACGATGAAGAGAAACCAATCTCAGATAGGAGAGAACGCAACCAGATAAGCTCTCCACTTGTATGTGCCATGGCTCAATAATCTGCTTCAATGCTTGACTTGGAAACTATGTCATGTTTCTTACTTCGCCATGACACTAGTTACCCCAAGCGATGGTACAATACCCAATAGTGGAGCTTCTATCTGCCGGTGACCCTGCCGAGTCTGCATCACAAATCCTTCTAACTTCTCATGGCCATGTCTATTGAAAAGCAGTCCTTTTTCCTTGTGCACTTTTCAAGTATCAAAGAATCTAAATCACAACTGCCCGGTAGGAGGTACGAGGAGCACTCATGAACTAGCTAATGACCCCCACTGAGTACTAAATATCTGAGCGAGTGACTGTGAGGTATATAAGCTTTCCAACTAGCCATCGATACCTGCCAGGGTCATCAAACAAGTCTCCCTCTTCTGGAAGCAGCTTTGTATCTGGGTCCATGGGGATATAAGCTGGTTTCATACCCAAAGATCCTATCTAGGAGATTTAATACATTTTTTTTAAAGATGACAGGTGACATATTTCATTAATATGAGGATAGTATTCGGGACAAGGAGTCCCACGCTGCTTGACAAAATGTTAAAGGTTTGAGGCCCGGGCATACCCGAGACGCTTTCAAAGATTGCAAAATATAACAAAGAAAAATACAATCCAAGACTATTCTTTTCTTCCTTTCAGTAACCTGGGCTGGGCTTACAGAAAAGAAGCTATTTCTATCTCTTCCCTTTGAGCTCCATCCTTTACTAGGCTATCCACCAACTCATTCGCCGATCGCCTTCGATGTACAATACTTGGTTCATGTACCCGAATCAGGTCCAATATTTCTGCTACCACTTCGTGTAATTTCCAAGGTCCCTTTGAGAAACCGGAGGCCCAGGCTACGTTGTTCGTAGAGACCCTCAATGATTAAGGGACATTGGTTGTTCTCGAAAGCCCACCACAACCCAAATAACAGTGCCCGAATTTCCGCTTCATTTGCATCACAAATACCAGTCGGTCCACAAAGTCATCACCGTTGATGAGCTAGAATTTCTAATGACCCCCCCCCCCCCTCTCCCTATTCCAGCCTTCCCTGGATTACCAAGCGAACAACCGTCGAAGTTAAATTTCATCCACCCTAGTGGTGGTGGAACCCATTTAGGTTTAGGCTTGTTTCTGATTGTTCTGTCTCATAAAACTGACCACCAATTCCTTATGAGGTCTCCCATCCCATATGGGATTCTTTTCTTACTCTTTGTCCATGAAACTAGCTCAACTTTGATGTCTGAAGCCAGGCGAGCAGAGGTTTTGCTCTTTTCCTCAAAGATACGTCTGTTGCGTTCCTTCCAGACGTTACAAGTAATGGTGTAGGGGAACGTTGACCACAAAACTCTGCTTGTGCCGCTAAAGGGACCAAATTGCCACCGAAGGAGGAGGGAGCTGATAGATTCGGGGCATACCCAGCACACTCCAAAAGCTCCTACCGCTCTCACCCATAGGTAGTATGAGTATGGGCAATGTAGCATTAGATGATCCAGCGTTTCCTCATGTTGCTCACAGAGAACGCACATACTTGCTAGGCTGAAATGTCTTTTCTTCAGGCGATCGCATGCATGTATTTATCTTTCTTTGAACCAGTGTCCAACCAAAAGCGACTACTCTCGGGGGGGGCTACAGATTTCCAAACTAGCCCGATCGGTGATGAGTGGCCTGCATTTATGTCAGTAAAAAAAAGATTTTGCTGTGAAGTCTCCATTGGATGTCGGGATCCATATCCGTTCATCTGCCTTGAACTGCGAGCAATATGTCGATTCCAGAGCAGATAACAGCCTTTGTAAATCACAAATTTCCTCCTCCTTGAGGTTTCGTAAACGGATATCCCAAAGGCCTCTGCCTCCCTGGCCTTCTTTTACCAAGTAATCTGAAACCGTGGCATCCTGATTCAGTGTGATTCTAAATAACCTTCGGAACTTCGTACTCAGTAAAGATTTGCCACACTAGAGGTCTAACCAAAATTTCACATTCGATCCATTACCCACTTTGTAGCATATTTCCTGTTCAAAATCTTCCTTTACACAACAGATGGATTTCCATGCTCCCAATCCCTTTCCTCCCGATGGTTTTTTAACGTTCCAATCTCCCCATTCAGACCCATACTTCAGCCCAACTACATGGTGCCATAGTGCCGTTTTCTCCACACCATACCTCCATAGCCATTTTCCAAGCAATGATTTGTTTCGCAGCCTGAGCTTCCCAACCTCCAATCCTCTGTGCCTTTTAGATTGGGTAATCTTTTCCCAATTAACTAGATGCTTCAGCTTTTTTGATTGGATGTCTCCATCCCATAAGAAATTATGTTGTAATCTTTCAATTATCAATGCCACCTTGACCGGGATTTTGAATAGAGATATGAAGTAAACCGGCATGACTTCCTCTCTATTCTTTCCACCACCGGATCCCATTTAGCAGCCAATGGAATCCCAAATCCTAGAGGTAAACCCAAGTAGGACACAGGGAAGGTCCCAGCATTGCACCCGATTGTCCGTGCCAATTTGAACCTCACGCTAATCCATGTTGATACCCAAGAGCATACTTTTGCTGAAATTAATTTTAAGACCAGAAATGACCTCGAACCATTTAAAGGTCTTCATGATATTAGGGATGGCTTGAGGGGTGTCCGTCCTGTAAGAACACCAGCGTATCGTCCGCAAATTGGAGATGCGTAATTTCTTCTCCAGAAGGTCCAGCTTGCAGCCCCCGAATCAGACCCGTTCCATTTGATGTCATCATCATCTGGCTGAGAGGTTCCACCACCATTATAAATAAGTATGGAGCTAAAGGATCCCCCTGGCAGATACCCCTTGATGCCTTGAAAAAACCCTCTACAAAGCCATTAATGACAACCGAGAAAGAGTTAGATAATATGAGCGACTTGACCCACATCTTCCATTTTGGACCAAAGCCCATCATTTCTTGTATAAAATCAAGGACGTCCCAATCAACATGATCATAAGTTTTTTCAATGTCTATCTTCAAAATTAGGCCCGAATGTCTGCTACGCTTCACCGAGTCAATAAGTTCATTGGCAATGAGGACCCCCTCCAGAATATGTCTCGATTCAACAAAAGCTCCTTGGAATTAGGATATGATTCCCCCCATGATATGCTTCACTCTTCTTGCCAGCAGCTTGGCGATTATTTTAGGGTACTATGCATCAGACTAATGGGGCGGAAATCTTTAACCCCAATAATTCCTTCCTTTTTCGGGATTAGGGCAATGAAAGTTGCCTTTGCTGCCTCACTGATGATTCCTCTTTCCTGGAATTCGTGGAAAAAAACCATGATATCACCCTTTAACAGACTCCAAAATTGCTAGAAAAAAGCCATTGGAAAACCATCCGGACCCGAGGCTTTATCTCCAGCCATTGAGTTAATGGTCTGTTCAACCTCCTCGAAAAAACACTGATCCAGCATTAATCGATGATTAGTAGTAATACTTTTAAATTGGATTCCAGCCCACTTCGGTCGCCACTCTGAAGACCTAGAATATAACATCGTGTAATACTCCACAATTTTGGCTTTGATGAGATTTTGGTCTTCGATTATGGATTCCTACTCCTTGAGGCAATTAATGGAATTAATCCGTCTCCGCGAATTTGCAGCTCTATGGAAAAATTTGGAGTTCATATCTCCTGCTTGGACCCACAATGCGCGTGATTTTTGTCGCCACCGGATCTCTTCTCTTCGTAAGATGGCCTCATTTTCCTCTAAAAGATTTAGCCGATCCACTTTTTCCTCTGCTGATAGTGCTCTGCCTACCTCAATGCTTTCTAGAAAGGCCAATTTGTTGAGTATCTCCTTCCTTCGATGGGATTCTTCATCAACAGTCTTTTGCCATTCTTTAATTTTCAGTTTTAACCCCTTCAGTTTTTGACAAAGGACAGATCCTTTCCAATCGCTAAAAATAATCTCTTCCCACCATTGCTTGACCTTATCCTCGAAACCCAATACTTGTAGAAGATCCAAATCAAATCTAGACGGCCGAGGTCCCACAAAGAAGTTGGTGATTTCCAGCAGGTTATGATCAGAGACAGACCTGGGGAGCGCCTTCTGAGAGATTAGGGGGAAACACTCCTCCCATTTTTGGGTAATAAGAAGTCGGTCAATTCTACTCATTATCAACCTCTCCTGATTATTCGACCATGTAAATCTTGCTCCATTCAATGGAAGGTCAATCAATTCATGATCTTGGATAAAGATTGAAAAATTCCTCATGCTAGTTGTGGTTCTGGTATGTGTGTTCTTTTCTGCTGGGAATCTGATAGGGTTAAAATCACCGCCCGATAAGCCATGCACCCTGCCATGATTCTCCAATGATCATCAAGTCATGCCATAGTTCTCGACTTCTCGTCGCTCTGAGGCTCTGACCAGTCCATAGATAACCGTCAGCATCTATATTTCTATCCAATCAGAGGACGAGATGATGATCGAAATCGAGAACCTTCCCATGTGAATTTCTTCCCGATGAAATCTTCCTCCTTTCCAAATAACGATTATACCTCTTGCTGTTCCTAACGCATCTTTCGCAACCCATTCTCTTTGATTTCTACCCCAAGTCTTGTTAATGATGCTGTCTGTTACCCCCATTAGCTTAGATTCAATGATGGCCACCAAATCTAACCTGCTTTTGTAAATGAATTCCTTCACCGCCTATATTTTCCTATCTTCCTTTAGTCCCTTGATGTTCCAAAACCCTATCTTCATTGGGAGCAAGGACTGGGACTCCCGATGACTTCTCGGTCCTCTTAGACGAGGACCACCTGAGGGCGGTGTTTTGTGCAAGATGGGTCCGCCTCCCCAAGATTGGAGACGGTTTTGTTAAACTTCCATCGTATGATCGAGCCGTCTTCGTAGCAGGGGAGCTTGGGTTGGTTGTCTTGTCTCCAAAGGCTTCGTTGGGTATCTCCTCCCCAAGGGCGTGATTAAGAAGTGTCCCCTTTTTTGCTAAATTCCAGATAAGATTTCGTCTCTGAGTTCACTCCTGAGATTCTAGAGTGTTTCAGCCCTTCTCTTAGGATTTGTAGTGCCAGGCCAACTTTTTCCTATAGTCGAGGCGAGAGCATGGGCAGATAAGTCTTTTTCCGACCCTTTGCTTTGCCCATTGGGTCATCGCGTGATTTTGCAATGAGATCCGATCTTGAAACCACTTCGATGGGACCCATTGTGGGCTTTTGAAATTCGAAATCTCCCTCTGGATCCAGTTTTGGGCCTTGGGATTAGTGACACACGTTGTGAGAGAACGGGGCTGCCACGTGGTATAGGGCCCAACAGTCTTGTTTCCTCTAGCAGCTGAGTCGCCGGAACTTCTCAATCCAATCTCCGGGGACTTCTCTCGCCTTATCTGGACTAATTCCTCTATGGGAGGGAGAGACTATGACCAGAGTAAGCTACCTCAATCCCTAAGAAATATCATAGACGTCCGAGGTCTTTTGTAGAAAATTCTTTTTGCAAGAAGGCTTTCAACCTCTGTATGCCAACTGTGTCACTCCCTGTAATGATAATGCCACCCACGTAGACTATGAGAAGGACATGCCCAGCATCAAACTACTGATTAAATATGGAGTGGTCAGCTGCACATTGCTGCATGCCATAATGCATGATAGCATCACTAAATCTCCCAAACCATGCTCTAAGAGATTGTTTGAGGCAATATAATGATTTGCGAAGCCAGCATGCCGAGGAGGACATCTCCCCCTGAGCAACATATGCAGGAGGTTGCTCCATATACACCTCCTCAGTCAGGTCTCCATGGAGAAAGGCATTCTTGACATCGAGCTGATATAAGAGCCACCTTCTGTTGACGGCAAGGGAGATCAATACTCTCATAGAGGGGATTTGGGCAACTGGTGAGAATGTCTATGTGTAGTCCATCCCAAATGTTTGCGTATATCCTTTGGCAATCAAGCGAGCCTTAAGGCGCTCAACCGTCCCATCGGGCAGATATTTGATGGTAAGGACCTAACGACAGCCCACTGGCTGAGCATCATGAGGTAGAGGGGTCAAATCCCAACTATGATTGACCTGAAGAACGGCCATCTCAAGATCCATAGCAGCACGCCAACCTGGATAAGCATGGGCCTCGAGCACAGACCTGGGCAAAGAAATAGAAGAGAAGGACGAGACAAAATTGCGAAATGAAGGGGTGAGATGATCATAAGAAACAATAGCGGAAATAGGATGTGCAGTCATACGAGAACGAGTACGAGATGCAATCAGAGAATCTACAGAATCATCAGGAGAGGGTAAGGGAGGTACCTGAGATGGAGAGGCCAGTATCTACGGCTGAGAAGACGCTGCCTCGAGCATAGGGTGGTGGACATCTGTCCTCAGACACCGCTGATAGACCTTCGGAGCATGTGGAGGAGGAGGAGGAAGAATCGAAGGCACCTACAACGGAGAAGAAGAGGATTCTACAGGATCAGGTAAAAGTAAAACAAGAAGAGGATGTAGAAGCAGACATCATGTGCTATTGTGCCTAGAGATAAGGAAACAGACATCATAGGCAGACCTAGAGATAAGGAAACAGACATCATGTGCTATTGGGCCAGCGGAGGAAGATGTAGAAGCACCAACAGGGCTGACAGATGTGATGTAAGCAAATTAAGGGGACGGAGCCCTGGATGTAGAACATAGCACGTAGCCACAGTATGCCCCGTCACTGCACAATAAGTGCAGTAAGGGCGTCCACGCCTACCAGCGACACAGCCGCCTGCAGAATCACGGCCACAAGCACGACCTGGACGGCCCCGACCTCTGGCAACGCAACGACCGCCACGGACATAATGGTCACACCAACATACACGCCAAGAACATAAATATTGACAGAAAGAGCACTAGACCCATGAGGCCCATACAACACTGCGCACGAGGGAGGACCCCTGTGAGGGGTGGAATGCAACCATCTAGAGGGACGAGAGTCATCTGTTGGAAAGTGGCCTCCAGAGAGGAGGAATAACTAGAGAACGTAGCT
Organism: Tasmannia lanceolata; assembly: GCF_043159265.1. Taxonomy (NCBI): domain Eukaryota; kingdom Viridiplantae; phylum Streptophyta; class Magnoliopsida; order Canellales; family Winteraceae; genus Tasmannia; species Tasmannia lanceolata. The sequence goes on along the minus strand of NW_027518680.1, from coordinate 46,857,541 downwards.
GAAGGTGGAGTCGTCGATCTGCTAGTATGAGTCGAACTAACATGAAGATCCATGATGACAAAAATAGAGAGAAGCTCACAACCACAACAACGGTAGAGAAACCACATATAAGCGAAAAATCACATGGCTGGCCCAGCGACGAGACCTCAACTTTGATGGAGAGACATAGAAGAAATAAATGTAGTATCACTACGACGACATAGGAACGAGAGATGAGGGAAAATCACAAGAGGAACCCTGACATGATATCGCGGCTTCGATGAAGAGACATAGCAGAAAATACGCATATGAGCACTAGCCAAAGAAAAGGAGAAAGAAAGGTTAGAGGACGAGATCAGAGCCGCAGAGATGAATGACAAGGACATCCAAGGGAATTTAGGCCGTAAAGGAGAGGGGAAAAAAGGGTCAGAGGAGAAAAGAGGGTGTAGGGGATGTCGGGTGGGGTTATAGGGTTAGGATTTAGGGTTTAGGAGGGTGTTTTTATAGGGTTAGGGATTAGGGTTTTTTGGATTTAGAGGGGAGAAGGGTTATGGCACTGTTGGGAGGAGGGGGAAGGTGGACGCGAGGGATGGGGAGGGTTACGACACTGGTGGGAGGGAGGCAAGGGTCGTAGGAGAGGGTTGGGGGTGTAGGCGAGGGTTGAGGTGGATGAAAATGGGGGTGTACAGCAAGCGGTGAGGAGTTATGGATGTTTAAGGTGAGGGATTAGGGAAGAGCAAGGTGTGGGAGGCTACGGAAGAGATGGGGTCGTCGGGTGGAGAGAGAAAAGATATTGTCATAGTCGGGTGGAGTAGTGGAGGCGTGGAGAGATGGTGTAGGAGGCGTAAGATGGAGGAGATAGAGACGTGGAGGGGATGGTGGAGGAGTGGAGGAGGAAGAAAGTTCGGGTTTCTTCCAATGGTCCCTAGGGCACCACAACCCTAGGGCTATGATACCATGTTAGAGAGGAGAAGAAAAGAGAGGGAAGAATGAGAGAATGAGTGAATTGAGAGAGCTTGCTCCCACTCACTTACGTATTTATATAAAGAGAACAAGTACAATGACCAAAATGCCCTTACGCACAACATATACACCTTCTAATACTTTCTTTTCTCATTCCACCGCTCTCTTTCTTGTTCTTTTCTTGTTCTTTTTGGGTTCTAAATCCATAGATCTCTTTCTTTCTCAATCTTAGTACATTGTTCGGTTCTTTCTAGTTCTTCAATCCCTTTCTTTATGGTTTAAATCCGTTCTTTCTCTCTTTTTTGAGTTTTATCCCCCCATCCACTCCATCCTAATCTTTGTTTTCTCTCTATATTCTATGGTGTTTGTATTGATCTCCAAGGTGCACGCCATGTGTATGATGAAATGACCAGGAGGGATGTTTTCCCTTGAATTTCTTCTTCTTGTTGCAAGTTGAAGCCCTTCGGCCTCAACTTGAGGGGGAGTGTTGAAGGAAGGTTCCATGGATAGTGTTGGTGAGTTTTTTTGTCATTTCCGCATGATGTGTTGTATTCTTGTTGTTTCAGCATGATGTAGTTTTGTCTTCTTTGTTGGTAGTATTGTTGGCGGTTCACTTTATGTCCTTGTTGTTGGTTGGTTGGTGGTTGTTCTTCCTTGTCAGTCTTGCTGTCTTCTCGAGTTGATGTTATGTCACCATTCTTTGCATTGTTAGTTGTTCTTTCTACTTGTCGGTGCTTCTACATGAGTATGTGGTTGCCTTGCGTAGTTTTACACATTCATCGTGGTTTGAGTTACAATCCACTTCTCATTGTCTCGGGCTATATGCCGGGTCGTTAGAGCTGCTTTCGGCTTTGTCTCTCCGGGAGACGTGTTGTCCCCCATCATTTGTTGGCTATCTCTCTGGGCGACGTGTTGTACGCCGTTGTTGGTCAATTGTCCTTCCAGACGACATTGTCCCACGTTGTTGGTTGGTTGTCTCTCTAGGGGATGTGGTTTCCCTCGTCGTTGGTTGGTTCCAATCACCTTTCTGGTGGTTATTCTTCGTCTTTTGTTGGTGTTGTGCTACTCAGCCAATGTCTCTGCTCGTGCTACTTCGCCGTTATTCGTTGTGCGCGCCTTAGGCGTGCTTATTTTGTTTGAGGGTCGTTGTTGTTTTCTCTGCCGAGGCGCTTCTGTTCGATCGTTGATCTCGTTGTTCGTCGTTGCTCTGATTCGGGGGGAGGGAGGCTTGTGGTGATCGCTCTCGTTGTAGTGCTAATACTGGGGGTTGTTATCTTTGGTAGTCGTTGATCATGTTGTTCTATTCACTGTGGTCGTTGCCCTTTTTGTCATGTTTTTCATTATGTATTCACCACACCAGCTTGAGGGGGAGTGTTGTACCAAGCTGGATGTGTGTACGAGATCATTGTTTTATTGTTGTATGGGTATTTTTAGTTGTTTGTTGTAGTTTTCTTTGTAGCAAGCTGGAGTTCCATAGTATATACAATCCATCTTGAGGGGGAGTGTTGAAGAGTGTGTAAGGGTAGTTTAGTCATTACTAGTATTGTGAGGGGTATTGTAGTCTTTGGACCTTGTTGCCCTAACTTGGCCCTATATATACATCATATTACATGGGAGCTCCTTAGTGGAGACTCTCCATCCTCTCCATTCCTCTTCTTCTTCTCTCTTACCTTTTTCTCCATTAACTAACACTATTAATGAAATGAAAGAAAATGCAAATCATAACATCCATCTGTTTTTTGTCGTTCCAACCATTTAGGTAAAATTTTGGGAATTTCGGTCGAAATTTCAGAAAAATAATTGTGTGGAAGGAAGTCATGTGGATTTCATTTCAGTGGGAGACGAAAATGGAAACATTTCGGTTGTTTCGGGGAAATTTAAAATTATGATATAAACAAGTTCTCAAAGAGCTATTATTCACTCCATAAGTAGCCAGCTCAATCAAGGTATTAGTTGTCATCTCCTGCAACCCAGAAATTAAGAACAAGGTAGAAGCATAACCGTTGAGAACCACCTTATGGCATTATTAGAACCATCACTGAGCATACATCTAAAATAACTACCCTAAGAACTTTGAAGAGGAGTATGATCCCAGCCCACAAAAAATCAGAACTACCATCAAATTTAAATCAGAACCATTGTTTTAAATTTCGTCCGAAATGAAATTTCGAATTTCGGCTGGGCCAAAATTTAAAACCGAAACCGAAATTTAAAAAAATTTCGGCCGAAATTATAAGATTTTCACCGAAACTTACACCGAAACCGAAATTTCATTTTTGGCTAGGACGAAACCGAAATTTATATCCATGATCAGAACTACCATCAAAATTCTACATTAGCCATGGCAAACCCCATTCCAATCCATGGAAAGGTAGGGAAATGATACCTTGATGAAGAACATTAAAGCATTAACTACTCAAAAACTCCAAATCGTAGTTCGATTACTGCAGCAAGCCCTAAATATGTCCTAGAAAATTCTGAAAGTCTTACCCACCCAAAATCTCCATATTATAGTGAAAATAAGGTTTCTTAGATCAACCTTGGTCATTTGCTCCATATAGAAATCATAATCAAATCAATTTGGTGAATAAAAGATTTTGTATTTACAATTATATGAATGGGAAATGCTCCAAGGGCATTCGGCAAATTTGGCATGCGTAGGAGCAGATTCTACAAACAATGACATCAGACATATTTGCAGAGGATACACATGTAGTAACTTAAGGCAATGGGAGTCTGATGAGTGGCCTGATGTCCATTTTTTATAAGTAGTTTGCTTGCTAACCCCAAAAGAATGGCCTTTTAGGAAATTGGATAGCACAAGGCTCCTGCATCCAAGTCTTACAGACATTAAAATATCAAAGAGTTATCCGATTGTTCGAGAATATTAGGTCTGAACTAATGTGCACAATCAAATTCATCAAATGGCTCTACCAACAAAACAATCCAATAACTCAACGCATCCCAAGCTCGGGGAACACACGATTTGGTGTTTCTACAGTGTTTCTACAAATAACCATAGTTACCGGAAACTTCCTAGTTGGTGTTAGAGTTAGTGCCCTAAAAGCCAGTACATTTCGTATATCTTGTCATATTAAAATATTAATAAAGGTATAATTTCATGACATCTAATGGGTAATAAATGATTGAATATGTGTGATGTGCTTGTTATTCTTCACATATTCGTCCTTAGGTAGCAAAGTAGGAATACCATGCTCAAGGATTCACAGATCTTAGGGAGCAGGGTGATATGGTATCCCAGTTCTTTGCAGACCTTAAATGTTCCTGGTTGGGGTCGAGATTGGACATCTCCTCCTGTACACAACCAACACCAGTCTTACCTACATGCACGTGTCGTGGAGTGGCTTATCTCAGTCACTTGGGCAGTAGACCCTAAGCAAGAAGAGTGGGTGCGACAATAGGGATTGCGCACTGAACATAGGGGTGTCAATGGATCCAGAAGGTCTGATGGATCGTCCGAATCTGAACGTTAATGAACGGGATCTAAACATATGAATAGGATCCATAGGCATATTTCATATCATCAAATCAGGGATCCAAAAAATTTTGGATTGTGTATGGGCACGCCACAAATGCCCATTGGATAGTCACGATCCGAAATGGTTTACAAAAATACCCTCCAAATTTTGTTAATGATAACCGTTCTATGAAGGGTATGTTGGTCAAAACCTCTCTCATCACTTGATGAATCGGATGGGAATACGATTTCACTCATTTCAGTCGTATCATTTCACACATTCACGAAGGAAAAGAGAGAGGGGTTTTGTTATTTATGCATCATATTCTTTGATAATAGTTATACATTATATTTGTGTATGTAATTTTAATTAGTTTTATTGTTTACAAGCATTATTATACACATAGATTAAACATAGATAAATTTTTAATTTAGTTGGAGAAAATGCCTAATAGTGGACTGCCACTCTATCTCTTTTTTTTTTAAATAATTGTTTACTTAGTTTAGTGGGACATAATAGGACACTCCGATGGACGGTCCGAATTAAAATGGACCGTGATCATGACGTGGAAAGTAGGATCCGAAGAACAATCCGACTCCGACCTGACCGATAAGGAATTTGAATGGATCGTGACTGTGACATAGGTGGATCCGACCCGAAGTGGATCCGTTGACACCCCTAACTGAACAGGATCACACTAGAATAGCCTGTGGACAGAAGTTAGTAAGGCTATTCTACCAGACAGGACCCTTTACATGCCCTTAGAACTGAGGGGTAATATTGGTCTGTGGGCCCGCCCTTGATTCTCGGTCTATCTAACTGTGGTCCTTCTAGAGATCACCAGAGGGTAGTACTAGAGTCATGGACAAACCTACGAGGCTAATAGTGATACCCGACATGGAATTCTCCGCCCCAACTAAGGGAATATCATCTACAGTTTCGGTCTTGATAAATGGTTTATCAAATGTGTTATTAAAACATAGTTTTTGAAATGATTTTTGCAAATGCATTTGCGAGCCTAATTGCTTGACTGGAAGGTATACCACAAGTGGGCCCAAGGGGTAGTAGTTGTCCACCCCCCGTAGGACCCAACTCAGTAGATGGAGAATGGAGAAAGGACTTGCACATATAAGATGTGATTAGGGGTACGATGATTTGACGGTCATCTTCAGGGTTATGTCTCGATGGAGGCCACTGATCTAATGTGATTGTAGTTGTTAACTACGGAGCAAGATCGCAGTGGGGCCCATTATTGGCATCTGCAGGATCGACCGTTGGATCCCTGCAACGACCCCACTCACAACTCGAATGACCCATTTATATCTTTTGGATAAGGGTCCCGCATTTATTAGATTGCATGGACGGAATAGATTTGTAGCATTTGATGTGAGGGAAAAGATTTACGTAGTTCCTTTGGTATATACACACCGTAGGACCCATTTGAAATACCCAAAGAGTTCATTATTAACTTAGGGGTATTTTGGGAATTATAGAATATTATGGATGGAGCTTCTATTCCATTGGATGGGAGGAAATAAGTTTATTTAATTAGAAAAATTAAATAATGACTTGTTTTACTAAAACAGTCATATCTCTTTCATCTCTTGGCGAAAATGAATGTGTAAGTACTCGTTTCGAAGAAATTTTCAAGGGCTACAACTTTGTTGCTTACGATTTTTTCTTATTCGGCCATTTAATAGTCCAAAAATGAAGTCGAAAATTGGCCAGCAGTTTTATGACGGGAATTCAATTTGGAAAGTGAAAAAATGATTTGGGTTTTTGCATTGGGGTGGGCCTCACATCCAAAAACGTGAATCCCTTTAGGGATCACGTATTACACTTGTATTTACATATTTAAATATTTATTTCAAATCTTGTTTCCAATTTATTTGGATAGAAAATAGGGAAAGAGAAGAAAGAGAGAATATTGGAAAGAAACATGGAGATTTCTTTGGAGATCTTTTGGGATAATAATTAGCAACTAATATTTAAATAAAGTAACATACGTTTTCAAGCTTGAGAAAACGCCCAAGTCTTTCCCACTTTAAAAGGATTGGTTTCTTTTATTTTAAAAGTGTAAAAACTAGTTTCCTACTAAGCTAGTTTAAAGGAAAAATTATAGGAAACAAAATCTAGAACATATACACAATATTTAAAAGCAAAGAAGGGACGTTGCCTAGAGGGTGGGTTGTAAAACGTTCTCCCCTAATTGGGATAACGTCCAAAAAAAATTCGTCTCTCTTCTATCTCTTCTAATTCTCTCTCTGAGTTCTCTTCTCTTACTTCAAGTTTTTCGAAAACTATTAAAGCTTCATCAAGGAAATTCGATTTCCCATCTATGGAACTGATATGATCAGCGCACATATTAGAATAAAAGTTATTCTATTTCCCTTCGCGCAATTTGAAGGAATCCATCAGTTCAACTTGCGGATCCTCGGCGTTCAGAACGATCGTGGCTTTTCGAGGAGTAGATCAAGCAGAAGCTGATATTACTGTCAGTCACAAAGGTATTTTTATGTCTTATATTTTTATTTGAATCACCATCAGATCACCTAGACCCTAGGATCCTGGGTTAACGGCGAAATCGAGGAAAAACTTTTGTTTTACGCGATTTCTATTTCGCCCAGGGGTGAAAACCCTTCCAACAGTTGGATGGGAAGCTCGCTTCCCCGTAAACTAGCTTCGGAAGCTAAGTTCTTCTCGCTTCTCAAATTTAGGGGAAAAGCTTCCCAAACGCTTCCTATTTAGGTAACCATTTCTTCCTAAAAGTATATTTTCTCCTTTTGATAATGTTGAAGGAGCGTATTTAGTAAAAGGGTGCATCTAAAACTTGAAAACTCATTTAAGTTTTAAATGAAAGTCATGTGGATCTTTTTCCAAAAACTTACACTAAATATACATATATAAAATATATATACCTGTAAATTCCTAAAATTTATAATTCTAATTAGCTGTGAAGTCTTCTTTTCTACTTGTAATCCTTACCTATATCAACATGTCTTCCCTGACCTACTACAATCCTATTCTTTCAATTTACTTCTTGTTCAATTCCAATGAGGCTTCTTGCATGTTTTATCTTGACTTTCAATGATACTTCCCACACATTTTCTCTTTACTTTCCTTATAGATTTTCGCTTCTCGCATCTTCTCTGATCTAAATCCCTTGATTTGCACACTCCTTCCCACTCTGGCAACTATGCCCAAACAGCACCAACTTAATGTTGATACACTTGAACATGCTCGTTTAAATCATATGGACCTGTTTACAATCGATAAAAATGATCCATTGTATCTTCGTGATCTACATGCATGACAAAACTCTGTTTGCTCAAGCATCTCACAGTGTTGAGTTTGGCTTTTAACATTGTCCAACAAAATGCCTAACTTGTGGAGGTTGCAGCATTCCAAACATAATTTGAAGTAGATGTTGGCACCTTTAATAGCTACATAAATTTAGAAACTGATTTTATCAAGGAACTCCCTCGAGGGCCATAGATCCAAATGAGTCATGCAAACTCCCTCCTCAACCAATGGATCATGTCAAGCTTAATGATTCACCCACACCACAAGATCCTTATTAATAGCCCTAGCTTCAAAAACCATTTTCTTTGTAGCTACCACCCCATAAAGTAGATAAAAAGCATTGAGAAGCCAAAATCATACAAAAATTCAAAGGGGTGGGCTCAACATGCAATCCAAACATTGACAGTCAAAATTTCATCAATTACTTGCCAATAAAATCCTTGTAGAGTCAAGTGTAACATTGCATCCAGACCCTCTAAGACATAACATAAAAGGACACGTCCAAAAGAATTTAACGCAATTGCAATGCGATCAAAATAATAAAAATTTAACCATACCAAAAAAAAAATCAAGAAGGAAACAGCAAAAACATAAATTAAATAGATAGATCTACGATGCCGAAGCCCAATGTCCATCAACAAGCAAAAGAATGTACCCAGTGCCCTTTCAAATGCTAAAAAACATAACATGTAAACTCCCTATAGAACCATTAACCTACTTAATCTCCACCTTCAGTCATATCTAAGCTCAGCCCTTGTAACACTTAATAAAGACTTCAAAAACAGAAAATAGAAACAAGAGACCATGAAACCCATGTAACAGCATTTCCCAATGGCATCCTTCACCCATCTGCTTAACTTAACCGTAAAAGTCAAACAAAGATCATCTAAATTCCCTAAAATACAAAAAGACCAGGTCTGAATTTTTTGGCTGCGTGTCGACCAATGAAGTTGGGTTCACCCCATTCCAAACATTAAAAAAAGAAATAAAAAACATTGACCTTTTCTTTTGGATCTTGTTTGAAATTGACAAAAGGGGCTCAAATCCATTCTATCAAGTCAATTTTAGAATCCGATAATTCAATCACCAACAAACCAGATATGATTTTTCATATTAATACAAACAAAAGGAAATGTAAAATTTCACTATTAACTAAAACAGTAGCATGTCATAATGCTTGCTCACTTTTACATCAATTTGAATGTAAGGCATACTGAATTATATGCATTGATATCAAATGTGATCACTTAGGTGCCTAGGTGACCAACCAAATAGGAATAGTGTCAATTGCCCAGACCAGAGCTGAGCTTTTCCCAAACTGAATGTGTCTATGTTTCCCTAGATGAAAGGTAGGAAATTTTCAGCCCAATTACATTGTCAGGAAAGCTTGGGGACACCCCTATAGCCAGAGGCCTATCACCTTGGTGAGACAGGCAGCCCAATCTTGAAGACAAAGTGACAACCTAGGGGTGTTTAAATTTTGTAGCATTCATCATCCTCCTTCCAAAAACTTCTTCCTCCATCTCTAAGTGGATCAACTGGATTGGAACCAAATCGATCATGGTTCTCAAATTTTTTTAACAAACTTGGATTTTTATCTTTCCACCATCTTCTACGTCTTATATATCCACTAAATGACTTTTAGCTTTCTAGCCTAACTCTATTATATTTTTCTAAGTTTAAGAGTTTTCAATTTCTTCCTAATTTGTTAACTAAGTAAATCATGAATTCTCTACACTCATTAATATTTTGAGGTGTGCTAGTCATACCCTATATATCAAATACAAAGGGGGAGACACCACATGAGTTGGGTGGTCTGAAGAGAATAGAGACTTGTGTAGCCAGTAAGATACGATTCTTTTAAGCCTTCGCCATCAGATAAAAAGATAGAAACAATAAGCAGCAGAAATGCACCCCAAACCCTCAACCTCATGTCTTCTTTGTCCTGTCAATGCAAAACCTCAGCCAGCACTTCCTTCCCCTTAATCTGTTTATGCCCTTCTCACTTGGCTGGCTAAATGGATGAGTTTGTCTTGATGGAAGCATGGATTTAAATTTCGGTTTCGGTTTCGGTATAGATTTTTTTTTTTCAAATTTTGGTCATTTCGGCCGAAATTCGAAATTTTCAGATTTTGGTCCCAACTGGACCAAAATCCAAAATTTCGTATTTCGGCTGAAATTTAAAACCATGGGTGGAAGTATCAACACAACAACACCGTTTAATGGAAAATGATTATTTCAACCATAAAATCCCATGGAATTGGCCTGCCTTCCAATTTTCACCCGTCTAAGTTGAGCTCAACAAAAAATTGACCAAAAGCGTTGGAGAATTGAAGACTTTTGAGATTCAAAAAATCGTTATTTTAATAATGGGTGTTAATCATGATTTTTTTTAGTTTCTTCAACTCTAAACCATAACATAGATTTGTTGAACTCCTAAGCGGATTTTTGTCTAACTTCCAGCAATTGACTCCAAATCATAATTTTCATCATGCCCTGAAGTCGTACCACGTACATGGAAAGAGAGAGAGAGAGAGAGAGAGAGAGAGAGAGAGAGAGAGAGAGAGAGAGAGAGAGTTATAGCTAACACCCTAGAAACCAGTGGAGATGCCATATCATTTTGGCAGAAATTTCTGTCAAGGGGTCAAAAGTTGGGACTGGGCATCATTTTTTAATTATTGTTTTTGACCAATAACATCATTTTTTAATTATTATTTTTAAAAGAAAAAAAGCATAAGAAATCGATTAAGGGTATTTGCACAAATTTTGGCTGACTTGACGAATCGAGTGTTAGTGGCGCATGCCTTTTTGAGGAGACTCTAGAATAACTCCTTACTCGTGTGTTCCCCAAATCCGAGTGCTTCTAGCAAGATAAGAACACGGAGTTCTCCGTATAAATAATAGTGATCAGCATGTTGTCTCGCTGAAATAAGTGGTACTTTAAAAATCCCCACGAAGGCGACTCGTCCCTTTCTCTCCGCTCTCTTAATCCGTCATGTAGCGCTTCGTCACCAAGGTTTTAAATCTCGGTTTCGGTTTCGGTTTCAGTACGAAATTTCGGACAAAATCTTGTAAAAATTTCACCGAAATGTCCGAAATGTTTCACCGAAATTTCCTAAATTTCACCGAAATTTTACCGAAACGAAACGTTTCGGCCGAAATTTCCGAAACGTTTCGGCGAAGTTTGGTACTTTTCCGACTCACTGTGAATTTCGTTTCGTACGTTTCGGCCGAAATTTAAAACCATCGTCACATCCCCAAACGATATTTCTTTCATTTGCTTTTTGGGGTTACCTTTGTGAGGGTAGAGCTTTGCTTGTTCGATCTGCCCATTGCCATCTTCTCCTCCCTTTGCGTGTTGTTGGCGGATGGCAATGGAGTTGAGTTCTATGAGCGGCCTTTTGAGCATGCTGAATGAGCAGCACTCGGTGTTGAAGCTTCACACCCTCGCCAATCTCAATGCCATCGCTGAGTCCTTCTGGCCTAAGATCTCCACTAACGTCCCAAACATGTGAGTCATGATTTCTCTCTTCTTTCTGAAGGGGTTTTGAGTTATTGCTCATCCTGGGTTCATTCCCTTTCAGATTCAACTGCTCTCTAGGTTTTTCTCTATAATTTGGTGTCAAGGCTCTGTTTTTTGTTTTCACCTGTATCCATTTTCTGATTTTCGAGCTAGGTTCTTTTAATTTGTCAGCAATGTTGGTTACTTTGGGTGAAATTAGTGATTTATATTATACTGTTTTTTTTTTTTTGTATGGGTTTGCTTTTAGGGTTTTTTTGGATTTGGTAATGTTCGCTCACAGTTCTTTTTGCCTGATATGCCTATTTTAGTGTAGTACACATGCAGACTTTGTGGCAAACCTCGCGAAGTGTCGGCAAGTTCAATGCATGGGGCTTCTGTCATGTTTAGCAACTGGCTGCAGAAGGTGGTTGGAATTACATTCCCTAAGAAATTTAAACAAACTTTTTGTAGATTTCTTCTAGGTCCCTTTGTATTGAAAATTTAGGGGCAAAGTTGCTCAAACAAGAACTCTTAGCATGGACTGTGTAAAACTCTTCTAGGTCCCTTTTGTAGTGAAAGTGAAGGGCAAAGATCCTCAAACATCTGATCTTCGTTTCCCGTCTAAAAGATCTGATAGTGAATGGAGAAAAATCAATGACCTGAATTACAGAATGTGGGGTTTGTACTTCTCTCCACTGATCAGATCTCATTTCAATCAATATATACCATATGCTGCAATGGATATATATTGTATGCTGCCATTTTCTAGTCATTGTTCAAACTGTTCAGTATAATTTGTCGAGCATATGGAATTATTGAATATAGACTAGTCATGTGCCCATTTTGACTTTGAATTAACTAACAAGACTACCAGGATTTGTTACTTGTTTAATAAATATTCCTAGTGTGAAATCAAACTCATCCAAAAGCTTCTATCTCTGCAGGTTCTGCCCGAAGTCTTATAACTTGCTTGGCGGATTAAGGATTGATGCTAAAGGGGGAAATATGGATGAAAATGGTACTCCATCTAGGACAAATGGGATGTGGTTAAAGCTCTGATCGTTCTTCATACCAACAGATGGGATTTGCCCAGTTGAAGGTGAGTGATCTGTCAATCTCCCTCGATGGGGTGGATGTGCTTCAAGACTTGTCTCTTCTTTTCATGTTTATTTTGAGGTTCTGATTTCACTTTCCCTTTTACAAAAGAAGAGGATAGCAGAGCTTGAAGACAAGGAGTCCGTCAAGACAGTGGAGGATGATGAGGAGGCTAAGACCAGTCCGGTAGCCCCTATCTGGAGACAGCGATGAGATGACGACGATGATGGGTCTTCCTACTACCCCAGTCAGGAATAGGACCATGGTGAGGGTTCCGGGGGTGCTGATGATTATAAGGGGGAGGTTCCAGAGAGGGAGACCTCCAAGAGACAGTGGATGATGGCCCTTCTTGGGTCAAGTCAGTTCTTGACATACCCATGCCCCCAGGGACAATCCGGCCCTCGCCCTTGAGGCTTCTAAGCGGACTGATCAGGCACTCCCACGACTGACCGAAGCAGCGATTGAGGAGCAGGCCCCCCTTCCCACGTCCCAGGCCATACCACCAGCCGGGAGCAGCCCGAGGACCCACCAGCCCAAGGAGCTTGATTTTGTGTTTTCCGTCAGAAAAGTGAACCAGTCAGGGTAGCTTGTTCTTTGTCGCTTTGCCTTGATGGCTATTGAAAGCTTAAACCCAGTAATTTTTAGGTTTTTTTGGGCTGAGATTAGTGGTTCTTGACGTGGGCTTTGTTAATTACAGGGTGGTTTCAAAAATGGTATTCGTTCAAGAAAAGCCAAACGTGTAGTAATTTATAATGATAAAGATCAGAATATCAATACTCATACTAGTACTAATACTAATAGCGAGAGCGATTTAGCAGAAGAGGTGGCTTTGATACGTTAGTCACAACAATCGGATTTTCATCGGGATCTGATCACATGATCCATCCTCACTCAAAGACGTAAAACAGTGACATGAGAAATGTTTCTAGCAAATGAGCATTTATTTTTTCTTGTCCGCTATAGATGATTGCATGTTGATTCTTAAAGGTTAGAAACTAATTTGGGCTGAATCTGTAGATAAGAATTATGGAAAATAAATTTGGAATGGACCATGATGATGTCTCAATGCAGTCGATCTTTATATTTTCTTAGTGTCTTTTCTTTTCTATTTCTTTTTGGGAAATATTTTCAGCACTACTGTACTTTGATGAGGGCACTCCTCACTTTATTAAAAGTACGGTATAGCCCCCACCATAAGATGATCCAAACCGTCCATCAGCCTAAATAGGTTGTGCTCCAAAAATTATTTCCATAGGATGATCCTAACCCCCCAATCTATATCGGGTTAGGATCAACCCTCTAACATTCAAATCAGAGGGTTAGGATCAACCCTCTAACATTCAAATCAGAGGGTTAGGATCAACCTATGGATATGATTTTTGAGGCACAACCTATTTAGGCTGTGGCTCATCTAATGGACAGTTTGGATCATCCTATGGTCCAGGCCATACCGTACTTTTAATAAAGTGAGGAGTGCCCTCATCAAAATACAGTAGTGCTGATAACATTTCCCTTCTTTTTTTTGCCATTTTACTTTTTTGCTTTTTTTCTTGCTTGGTGATTATTGGAGAAACAGAAGATTTTATTTTTTTTTTGGGTTTTTTACATGTTGGATTCTTTCTGCATGCAAATGGAATACGGTGAGGAGCTTGGTTTTGGGTGTTGGGAGAGAACCGGTGTTTCAAAATACGGATGCAGATCAAAACGCGGCCAAATAAAATCTTAGTCGACTCGGCACAATGCAGTCGAATGAGCGGTTGACGCAGTCATAAGTCGGGAGAATCAAAGGAGTTTTTATTGACTTTTTTTTATGGGTAAGCTGAGGAGTTTTTATTGACTTTGTAAGACAAATTTCGAATGCAGCCAAGGTAAAAGGTTGTCGACTCGGGGGTGTCCACGATGATGTGGGAGAGTTTTAAACTATGGAGGGAACACTTAGGATCTAGAACATTTTTCTTTTAAAATCTGATGTTGTACATACAGAAAAGGATTATCTCTCCAAAAAGAGACAAACCTTTTCTTCTTTTGGGTTTTGAATTGAGTGTGTGATGGGGATCATAGACGTTTGTTGCGGACTTATTATAGGCTGGGCCGCACTCAAGGGGGGCCGGTATGGATATTTTTGGGTAATTTTAGTGTTGGTAGGGATATTTTGGGGATTCTTTTGGGATTATTAGAGTTAGTTTGGTCTTTTAGGGATTTTAAGGGCATTTTAGTGTATTATGATTCTTCCGCAGAAGTTAATATGTTTCTTCCTCAACATCACCTACAAAGATTTTTCTACGGAAATCTGTCACCAAAACCAACATGTTTCCATTTCTGTGTAAACATAAATGTATACTAAAATCAACACTTGAAACCTTGTTCTTGATATGCTAAATACACAGAATTATCTGCATTCATTTCTCATCTATGCCTTGAAAAATGTTTTTCAATGTCTTGTTTTCTAGGTGACTACCTAGGCACCGAAGATGAGCTACTGGCTACTGCCTAGGCACTTGGACTACTATGACTATATCTTATGCATTGCTGCAATCTTCCCTTCAACCCAACAACTCAACACAACAAAGCCTTTGTCCCAAACTACTTGGGGTTGGCTAAATGAATCCTTTAGAAAAATTTCATGAAGAAGGTGAAAGGAATATATCCGGCTCTAATCCCGGCTCTAGTTGGGTTCTTCTATGTGGATCATTTTCTTTCATTCTATCCTATCCAAGATCATGTTCTCTGTTATGTTCCTAGCTATCAAGTCTTTCCTCACTGTTTCTACCCAAGTTGTTTTCGGTCTCTGCCCCTACCTCTTTTTACTCCATCAATTTGGCACGAGTTGCCTCTTCTCACCGGAGCATCCAAAGGCCTACGTTGGATATGTCCAAACCATCTTAAGCGGTGCTCTCTCATCTTCTCCTCAATTGGTGCCACCCCCACCTTTTTATGAATGTCTTCATTTTTAATTATATCTAACCTTGTGTGGCATCACATCCATCTAAGCATTCGCATCTCCGCTACACTCATCTTATGCACATGCTTCTTGGTGGCCCAACATTCTAAGCCGTACAGCATGGCTGGCCTCACAGCTGTCTTATAAGCCCTTCAACTTGGTAGGGATTTTACAGTCGCACAGAACTCCTGGGGCAAGCTTCCACTTCAACCAACCTGCTCTTATTTTATGATTAACATCCTCTTCAATATCTCCTATCTTATGTAGAATTGAACCAAGATAGCGAAGGATATCCCTCTTTGGTACCTTCTGTCCAGTCATATTTACTACATCCTCGTCCGGCCTCCTTACATTACTGAAGTTGCAATCTTCCCTTCAACCAATTACATATTATGTTTCCTGGTAACTAGTGAAACGCCAAACAACATCAAAGTGTACAATTTCACATAAGTGGTAAAATCAATGAATGGGATACTTGTATCATTCAAAAATTACACCAAACAATAACGAATTCAGGTTACCATTCAATAAGGAAGTGCGTTACCATTCAAAAAAAATTATATCAAAGCATAAGGAATTCGGGTAAAATTGCAGCAGACAATAGATCAGAACATGACACACTTTAACAAATTCATTGATAATAGAGTGTAAATATATTCACTTCAGTTTCCAGTTCTTGCGCATAATGAAACACAAAAAGCTATAGCATTGCAATTTATTACAAGTGCATTAAAATGCTACGGCACAGATGAAAATGCTAAACATAAAGTAATTGAAATTTAGAAACAGAAAAATACAAAATACTCTGAAAAATACAAAATAGAGAAAAAACAAGTCCATTCACCTCATTCTTTTCAGGGGTGCATGGTCGGCCAACAACCTTCGGCAGATCATCCGGAAAATAACACCGATTCACAATAGCCCACTTTGAGCTAGTTTTATTGTCCTCCCACAAAGCCTATGACATAAAAACCATGCTTCTGTCATAAAAGAAATAGAATGCACAAAGAGAACCTAACAGGGCAAAATGTTCTATAATGCAAGGATCAGAAATGCGATGCCTGCAGACAATTGATTAGAATTCACTAGAGTTTCAAATTTCTGAAAAATAACGAGTAGAAAAACAAGCTATTACAAGGGATAGTGTTAGATATAAGCATGGTTTAAAATTCAGCCAAAATACCGAAATTTCGGATTTCGGCCAGGGCCGACACCGTAAGTACATGAATTCGGTGTCGGCCCAGATTTCAGCCTAAATTTCGGCCATTTCTAAAAAAAAAAATTTAAAAACTGAATTTTTTTGGTTGTAACATCACTGAATTTTTTTTTAATTACCGAATTTCGGCCAAAATTTCGGACTGAAACCAAAAGTTTAAACCTTGGACATAAGCCTGCAAGGATAATAGAGAGAGGGGGAGAGTTTTGAAATGATTGATCAGTGGCTTGTCTGAAGTTTTGAAGCTGACAGCTTGTGATTGTTAGAACGAAAAAGAGCACAATCTTGCAGCTTGTAAATAATTTGATATTCAATACATTTTCAACTTTCTGAAAAGTGACAAGCAGCATAAAGGTCTATTAAATGGATAATATTAGATCTTGGAATGTTTACAAGCATAACAATGATAGAGTGAGTGAGTGAGTGAGTGAGTTGGAGAAGATAATGGCTTGCCTGAAGTTTTGAAGGTGACAACTTGTGATTGTTAGAACGAAAAAGTGCATAATCTTGCAGCTTGTACACTACCCCACCAATGCTACAAGACTTGTAATATGTCTTCCCATCTGCAACTTGAAGTACATCACCATCCCAATCCACAATATTCAATTCCTTCAATGAAGACCTAGCGCAGTCACTGGCTCCATTGCCACTGTCCAAATTCCTGTTGGAAACGGCCCGATCACCACCTTGGTCTTCTCTCTTAAAATCATACCCAGGCTTACATTCAGTAGCTTGTCTTAAATTGGATGGTCTTTTTAAATCCTCACATGTACCCTTGCTAATTTCATGCATTTGAATTTCAGAAATTTCAGCGTGCACAAAAGTTGTCTCATCCCCTTGTGTGACACACGACATTTGAGACGGATGACAGGTATCAATACCATTGTCAGACAATTGGGCAGGAGTAGATCTCTCCATGTCATATGGAGATGATTCACTAAATTGTACGTTCCGGTTATCAGTTTCATTTTGTGCTCCAGCAAGAACACTAACGAACCCTGTCCTGTCCTTTGAGAGATCTGTGCAAATTTCATTGCAATGCCCGTCATCCTTTTCAGTTCCACTCACTGAGAAATCCACACTTTGCAGTTCTCTTCCATTTGATTTGAAATCCACAATATTGTTATTTCTAGTACTGGCAACCTGAGCAGAAATTGGTAAGCAAGGGTTACCATTAGCTATTATTTTATGATGATTAACCTTTTGATCAGAATTTTCCATTCTCTTCTCTGGAGAAGCCCGAACTTCAGTGGTGTTTGAAGTTACCTTTGGTGCACCAGTATTCCTGCTAACACGACCATATTTAGGGACAAAGGGCTTCCCATCGCTCATTCCCAAGCACTTGGGGCAGTGCCACTCACCTTTAGGAATGCCTTTTTGATTAAATGACTTGAGGCATTTTAAGTGGACCCCTTTCTCACAACCATCACAAACAAGTAAACTTTCTACATCATTGATGGAAACCTTGCATATTTGGCAAGTTAAAGATTTGTTCATGTAATCAATTGAAGGAATTGTCCAGTTAGGATGATCAGGAAGCCTTGGTTGCAGAATCTTCTGAACATTTTTGGCAATGTCAATGTGGTTAGTATAAAGTGAAGGAGCTAGCACAAAATTTATGCCCTGCGAAGGTTGGCGTATGGCATGCGGGTTTCCAGTTGCAGTTTGCACCGCAAAAGCTTTGGCGCTGTTATCGCTTATGGCCTGAGGGGCAAATTGGAAGGGATTTACTTCAGGAACAGACTCAGACACCTTAGGAGTGCGATCTGACAGGTTACTTGCTTGACCAACTTTAGCTGTTGATAATGGGGATTGTAAGGAAGCCAATGTTGGAGCTTTCTCTACGAGGTTATCTCCAGAAGAACCTGCCGCACAAAACAACCACATGTTCAGTAAAATATCCACAAACTAGCATACAGTGCTAGGCAGAAAATAGAGAGAAACAGCATCCCTAAAATTTATCAAGTCTAAATAGAAATAATAATAACCATCCAATATATAATTGCACCACATACTACAACATAAAGTGGCACGGGCTAGAAGCGCAATTAATGTTCAGGGAGGTCCAAATTAATGGCCAAATAGTAACTTGAAAGTTACCATCTCCCCGGACGCCTTCAAAAGATGATGCAATTGTGTAAAAATATAAAGGCAACAAATAATAACAAAGATACCTATGACCTGACTGACTCGTTTAGACCAAAGTTGCTACATAACTCAGCTCAAGTTGTAATTTGTAAATAATGCAAACTAGGGGTGCAACTCGGGTCGGGTTGGGTTGGGTTGGGTTGAAGCCAACCCGAACCCAACTCGAAACTCTTAAGCCGTCAACCCGAACCCGACCCGACCCTCAACCCAATGAAGGCTAACCCAACCCAACCCGAACAATTAATATCCCGACCCGAACCCGAACCCGACCTGATTTCCCAATACGGGTTGGGTTGAGCCGGGTTGGGTTGGGTTGACCCTGTTATGGTGATATCTTTCCCCTTTAGGTTTTTATGTTCTAAAAAACAAAACAGAAAATGGAAAAAAAAAAATTAAAATGTCGGCTTTTGATGCGGGTCGGGTCAACCCGACACCTCAACCCGAACCTGACCCAACTCGGGTTCAACTTCCTCAACCCAAACCCAAACCCGACTCAAAACACAACCCAACCCATGATTTTTTTGGGTTGAACCCGACCCAAGTTGCACCCCTAATGCAAACTGCCCTCCCAGTACAACAAGCGTAATGGCTTATTAATGTATATAAATTCTAAAAATGCTTCTGGCAAGCTACTCCTTGTACTCTTATATCTACTCCAAGACCATCAGAAAAGGTACCAGTTGTTCATCAGTTCTAGTGTGCAACACAAAAGATAGTCTGTCCTTAAAAACAAAGAAGAAACAAGATGCACCTTGAACGTGTGACAAATAAGACGGCCCATTTGATTGTGCTTCCAATCTGAAATGTACTCCTTCAGTTCGGGGCAATGCCAATGGAGAAGGAACACCTTCTAAAGAACTGATAGATGGTCCCACTGCCATGCGGGCATTAGACGACTGTGTCTCATTAACATGTGACTGATTCAATAAGGATGCCGCAGGTAGTGCATAAATAGGAACTGCAGGTTGAAAGCCAGCAGTAGACGGGGACACTGAATTCCGTTTGTCCTGTGGGAACCTATGAGCTGCACCAGCACGAAAGAAATTACCATGGCTTTCAGATTTTGTGCCAAACCCCACTTGTGGAGCAAATTCCTTGGATTCTTCCATCTGCTGAAAATAAAGCCGAAGGGAAAATAAAATGCCAATTTATATAT
Source organism: Tasmannia lanceolata (assembly GCF_043159265.1). Taxonomy (NCBI): domain Eukaryota; kingdom Viridiplantae; phylum Streptophyta; class Magnoliopsida; order Canellales; family Winteraceae; genus Tasmannia; species Tasmannia lanceolata. The sequence continues at coordinate 46,837,759 of NW_027518680.1, read as the reverse complement.
GACACGCATTTTTAGCAGAAGGGGATAGTAGTAATACAAAGTGATGCTTCAAGATATACATTCGGATGAAGAAGGGTTGGGAAAAAAAGAATAGCACAAGAACAGAGAACATATCAGAATTTCCCAAGCTGAATTTTAAACAATAACAAAGGAAAACTTACTCGCAAAGGGAACTGCCAACACAAAACAATCCTACAACATAATCATGATATAAAAAATCTACCATGATAAGATGAGTGTCATGTCTTACTTAAAGAAAGCATGTGAGAATACTATAGACACTGGTATTTACAATGAAGAGTTGAAGACATCTTTAGCTGAGAGTCATCTCACAATTAGTCCAACATAATAACATAGCCTCTCTAAAACTCTTAGTACCCAATTCTGAACTTCATTTTAATGTAGCTATTCAGAAGCCTGTGATCAATAAAACAAATCCTTGAATAACTAGACGAAAAGCTGGTAGAACGCTCTAATATGCCAGTCATTATGCAAAAAAAAAAAAAGAAAGCACACACACACACAAATGAAAGCATTACAAAAAGAAAATGTTAACATTGGAAATAATCCAATGTTTTTTCATTTATCCGGTAAAACTTAAAATGCACAATGTGACAACTGGAACATGAGAGTGTGAACCATGTCTAGAAGGTATCGAAGTTTCCTCTCAGCTACACCATTTTGCTGAGAGGTGTAGGCACAAGACGACTGATGAATAATACCACGACTCTCCAAAAAAGCCTAAAATCCATTTTAGGAAGAAAAATATTCCCGAGCATTATCAGTACGCAAACAGCCAAGGGAACAATGATACTTGTTAGAAATTTCTGAGTAGAAAGTGCTAAAAGCATAAAACACCTCAGAACGATCCTTGAGTAAAAATCATAGTTGCCGGAAACTCCTTGGGCGGGTGGGAAACCCGTTTCCCCTAAAACGAGTTTCTCGTGGGTGGGAAACTCGTTTCCCCTAAAACGTGGGAAACGCATTTCGGTAACGTTTCTAAAATATGATAAAAAATTGGAGAAATGTTTCTGAAATGCATAGGAACATATGAGAAACTTATGTAAATCATGTGTGAAACGCACGATAAACGTATGCAACACTCGTAGAGAACGCATGTGAAACGTGTAGGAAACATATGTGGAGCTCACAAAAATTATTTTGGAAAAAGCACATCAAAAATTGTGAAATAGATATTAAAAGAGAAAACAATAGCATATATTGTAAGAGAAATAAAAATAAGCAAAATTCAAATAGAAATTTGAAATTAACAAAATTTAAATCTACAAAACCACATATTTTGTGTTTTCATTGTGTTTCATGTGTGCTTTTTCTATCGTATTTGAAACGCTTCTAATCTGTTTCCTAAGAGGTTTCTCGTACGATTTTATATTGTTTTCTCGTTTCTCGTTTCCCCTAATATTTTTTTCAAGCGTTTCACGTTTCTGTTTCACGTTTCGTTTCCCGAATTCGTTTCCCACCCTAGTAACTATGGTAAAATACCCAAGTCATGTGGGAATAATCATCTACAAATACCAGGAAATACCTAAAATCGAACAAGGATGTGGTCCGACAAGGACCCCAAACATCGGAATGAACAAGTTCAAAAGGATGAGAAACACGACTAACAACACGAGAATAAAACGAAACACGATGGTGTTTACCCAACTGACACAACTCGCACTGAAAGTGACTAACGGGACTAGAAACGATGGCAGTGCGGTGAAGCTTCTCCACGGGAGGGTGACCCAGATGACAATGTTACTAAAATTATCAATTGTGCGAAGTACAGTACAACCACGATCAAGATAGTATAGGCCATCGACCTCACGCCCCGAACTAATCTTCTTCCCCATCTGCAGATCCAGAAACACGCGATAAGAAGGGGACAAGTAGAACAACCAAAATGTTTAGTAAGTTGGCTGACAAAAAAAAGGTTAAAAGGAAATTTAGGGACATAGAGAACAGAGGACAAAGAAAGATTTGGATGTGGGGAGGCAACACCGACTCCAGTAACAGGAGAGGTATTCTCGTCAGCCAAGGTAATCACAGAGAAGAATAAGGCTGGAAGGAAGAAAGTAAAATGGATTTACCAGTCATATGATTGGAGGCACCAGAGTGAATGAGCCAAGAACCAAAAATAGTAAGGAAACAAGATGTAGTGCTACCTGGCAGGGCAAGAGTGACAGTGGGATGCTTGCCTATGTCGCGAAAGTGCAAGAAAGCCTCAAACTCGGTCTGTGAGAAAACACAGTATCCATAGGGTCAATCAGGATGTAGATCATAACAAAAGGTGACCGAGTGGTCGTCCAGACCACAATGTGTACAATACCTCCAAAACGTCCACCAGGTTTCCTCCAGTCTAAGCAGGAACATCCATAAGAGTCGAACATGAGGACAGAGCGTCTCAAATCAGTACCAACAACGAACACCAACAAATGAGCACACGAAAAACACACCAACGTCAAGCACAATACCAATAGATCAGATAAGAAACATCAGAGACGATGCAGGCGCGAATCACATAGCTAGAGCAAGCGAAGTAAACCGCAACCCAAGTATCACGAACAGTAGAAATCGATGAGAAGAATAGGGTGATAAACAAATGTAAGACCGAGCCACAACGAATGAGAGGAGATAATACCACAATCACGAAGAAGAAAATCGGGAGGGCAAGAAACAATCAGCCCAAGACAACAGCACAGGGCCCCGACACATCAACAAAGCCGAGCATACAAGCAACAAAAAAGCGATGAACTACAACCAACCAACTACGAACAACAACTCAACTCAACTCAACAAAGCCTTTTTCCCAAACTAGTTGGGGTCGGCTAAATGAATCCTTTAGAAAAATTTCATGAAGAAGGTGAAAGGAATCTACTCGACTCTAATCCTAGCTCTAGTTGGGTTCGTCTACGTGGATCAGTTTCTTCTATTCTATCCTACCCAACCAACTACCAACAACAACGATGAAAAAATCACGAGGGCGAAGATACACAGCCCAACGAAGAACACAGCCTAACAGACCATCACGGGGCCTCGGAATATATAAAGAAGCCGAAGAGACACACCACCACCACGGACAATGAAGTATGATATTTCGCATCACCCCTCTGTTTTATCTTGATCTTTCTAGGCCTTCAATCCTTTCTTGTTCCTTCCATTTACTCTTTTTTTGTCTCTTTCCAAAAAAAAAAGTAATTTGCGAATCCCTCCCCGAATTCGCATCAGAGTCTAAAAGCAAAGATTCATCACACCATTATACCTTGCAAATGGATCTAAAACATTGTTACGAGTGATATGGGTGACTCTTTTCACAAACTATGGAAGAAGCTCCAAAATCTAGAAAAGATATTTCAAAAGCTCAGCTAGTAGAGGAATGAGGAACATAACCAATACGGGGAACAGGGAATACCGGACCATATCTGCTTTTGCGCCATGACAATCTCACAAGAATTACTGGGACCTACACATATTAGTACAGTATACCGGGGTCCCCAGCCATAACCACAAGTGCAAGTTTCCCCACATGTGGCTCATCCGTGCTTTCCAAGGCGCTGCCTGCGACTCAGCATGGGAGAAGGGGGCTGAAGTGCACACTTTCCTGTTCAGAGCATTGTCCGAGTGAGTAGGCAGCGCCTACCAAGCAAAGCTTTCTTAAAGAGGCTGGGCTGGTTCCTTTTCAGCACCCGCCCTAAATATATTTGAACAGCATCCAGCTGCAGACTTTGTATGAATAGAACAGTGACTGCGATCATAGTACTACGCTTGGAGAAGTTTATGTAGCAGTCATGCAGCTCAACATATGAACAAACATAATCACATCGGGGGTATCATTCAGATTATATTAAAACAAAAAATTCGTGAATGCACAGAATGATGTGATAAAGCGATTAAGTAGCATGTTGTGCAATTGCCAATAATTGATTAGACTAAGTATCATGTTGTGCAATTGCCAATAATTGAATCGTGAAAGTAACTATGCATAAGAACAAAATTCCGTCTTCGATCCATAAACTTTCAAGCTAACAAAAAAATTTATCTATGATGTAATGCTTATAACTATCAATAGTTAGCTAAGAGATCAAGCAAAGTAGCCATATCAATTCATGTGTAATGGAAAAAAGTAAGTTGTAAAGCTGACCTTTCTCTTGGTGAGCGAAACTTTCTCTGCTATCGACATCTTAGGAGGACGAAACCCGAACCTCTGATCTCTAGACCCATTAAGACCTAAATCTTCAACCAAAACCCTAACCGCCTCTCGTGGAATAAAATCCTTAGGCGAAACCCCCTCACACATCGCAGCCAGCTTCTCCCTCGCTTCCGCCATGAACCCTAACTCCACAACACTCGGGCTCCGACCGCCCCTCATTTCACCCAACGCCGACAAAACCATCACAATCTCCGCAACCCTCTTCATATCACCACCATAATCAACCCTAGATTTCTTCGAAAATCTCGCACCGGACTCAAAACCCTCCCCATCTCCCTCCAAATCTACCCACTCCTCCATCAATTTCCCTTCAGAAAAGCCCAAATATTCATCTCCCATCCTAAGAATCTCTCACTCCCTCGATCTCCGAAAAGAATCCCGGTCCGAAAAGTCCAATCTTCATTCGCTGCTAGGGTTTCGAGAGAATCCGAAAGTGGAGAGAAGAGAAGCCATCGAACCTGCAAATGAGAGAGGTTAGAAGCCATGGGGAGGAGGATAGAGAGAGATGGGAGGGAGAAAACCCTAGAGAGGGGGTGAGATAGGGAGAAATGGTGGGGAAGGTTTTAAAATTTTTGAAGGAGAGTAGAGATTTGAGTTGGTTTTATATACCTGTTTTGGCGGGTATTTGAAGAGCCTAAGTTCGGATCAATGATATGTGCCGGTGGGAGAGAACGAGGGATTGTGAGCAGGAGAGAGAGAAAGAAAGGCAGAGATTGTTTTTTGATTAAAATCGGTCTCTCGGTGGCGCATATAAAAAATGGAGAGTTTTAAATCGGCGGATTGGAGAGCGTCGATTCGCCGAGGAATTGAAATTTTAGGTCATTTTAGATTTAAGTCGGGGGAGATGATTTTTTCACCCCCCCCTGTATGATAGATTGTGGCAGACTGTAACGCTTTTTGATGATGTCAAATCACGTTAAAGGGGGCCGCATAATCCTAGAGCGGGGTGAAAAAATCATCTCCCTTAAGTAGCGTAGGAAAAGACTAGAGAGCGTGTAAAACTACGAGTTTACGACTAGGGTTTTCTTTGGCAGAGGGGGTTATATTTGATATTTCCACCCCTTATTTTGGGTATTGCCACACCTCATCATCTATATTTTCGTTGGGCTATGTTTCCAAAGGGAAATAAGTGGGGGCGAATATGTGTAAGTGGGACCACTTGTTCAATGATCCGAGGCATTCATTTGGTGGTTCATATAGTAGATAAGTAGTACCATGATAATCTTTTCAATTGGGGGTGATACACATTTAATTTTTCTGTAGGCAAGCTTGGATTTAACCACCTACCTATTGGTTTAGGGAGAGAGAGCCATTTACAAATTGGGCTAAAGGTTCTACCCGTGGCTAGGTACATTTATATTATAATGCAAATTACGAAAAATTTGTTTTTTATTTCTGAATTAATGATTGGCTGGTAGTTTCAACCCTATTATCATTGGAGTAGCGTCGTACAGTTCAAAAGACCATTTTGCCTCTTCTCCAATTTTTTCTATTTATTCATCTCCACCCCAGCCGACCTTGGCTCCAACTCAAAAGATGAAGAAAAAGAAGAGGAGGAAGAAGAAGAAAAAGAAGAGGAATAAGCGGAAGGGGAAGACGAGGAAGAGAAAGCAGAGGGAAAAGCAAGAATCGATGTCGAAGAAATGGAAGATGCTCAAAAAAATTTAAAGTGTGGAAAAGTAGAAAAGAAGAGGAAGACGAAGAAAAAAAAAAGGATTTGTAAAAAGCAAAAATCATATCAAATCAGCAAAAATCAGGTCGACTCAACAAAGGTAGGGTCAATTCGGCAAAAAATGGGGTCGACTCGGTAAAAGTTGGGGTCGATTAGATAAAATTGGGGTCAACTCGATAAAAGTTGGGGTTGACTCGGTAAAATTTTTGATCGACTTGGAAATTAAGTTGGGGTCGGCTCGGTAGAGATAGGGTCACCACTGAAAAACATAGAAAATAAGAAGAAGAATAAGAAGAAAAAAGAGGAAAAAATGAGTATCATAAGGAAAAATATAGAAGTTGGGTCGACTCGGAAAAAGACGGTCTCAACTTGATAAAAGTTGGGGTCAACTAGAAAAAGGTCATGGTTGACTTAGTAAAAGTTGGAGTCAACGTCGATGACATGTTGGTGAAGAATGTGCAAGCCAATCAGCACGTAGCTGTGGACCCCGATCTGAGAGAGGCCGGGGGGCGTGCCCCAGACGAGTCTTGGTCAAAATGGGGTGTCTACAGTAGCCGACCACGAAGAAGCATTCAGGTTTCGCGAAGGTACAAGATGATGTTAAACCCTAATATATGTGCCCTCGGAGTAATGACCATGAAGTTCTTCGGGGTCCATAGTCGTACAGAGGGAAATAGAGGTTAACCTGGAGAAAATTAATGCTATGTTGGACATGTCTCCACCCCAAACAATAAAAAAAAAAGAAGAAATATACACGTTAGATCGTAACATTAGGTCGGTTTATGTCGAAATTGTTGGGTATATAATATAACACATATATGTTCTAATATAAGCCCAATAAGATAATGGACCGGTGTAGTGGGCCTACATGGGCTAGAGTCCATTAACCATTCAATAACCCTAGTGTATCTCTATATATAGGGGCTGGAGACAACAAACTTGGTATTCCAAACTAGATACCTTGGGTGTAATGCTTTAAGCACTCTTTGCTTATACCCTAATTCTCCTAACAATCTTAAAGCACTAGCAAATAGCAACCCTAGTCGTCTGCCTATTTCACTCATTTTGTTTTTCCACCAATTGAAGCAGGAATTATCCCACAACAACAAGAGGACATCTGTCTCTTATATTCTTGTGGTTTTTACCCCAATTGGATTACACGGTTTGAAATACACATTTTGCAATACTCGTGTGACTTATCTTCCCCAAGAATCGTCTCAACCACTCTCAATAGAGGCGCATGTTTCTTAAAAAAAACAAGGACTCAATTTTGGGCGTGGGACTCTTTTCTTCAAAATACGAATTGGGCGTGGGTTACCTCATCCCAGGGGCAGAGCCAGGAATTTTCCCCAAGGGGGGCAAAAAATAGTTGTTATAAAATAATAAAAAAATTATTATAAAGTGAAAAAATTAAATTCACCCAAATTTCAATTCAAATTACTTCCAATTAAAAAATACATTTATATTTTTTTGCCCAGAGATAATTTGCTCAATTTTATTCAGCGAGTCTTTATGTTTTGATGTATTATAGTTATGAAGAGTGGATTTGCGAATTATTAGGTGAGATGAATGATTCTAGAACATATTTATGAAGACATTTGAAGAGTATTAAGAAAATTGAGCGTATTTCTCCTTTTAACACATATTCTTAGTACCGTATACTTATTTTTCCTAATAAATTGTAACTAAATAGTGGGCCCCACTACATACATGGGATTGGGTGGAGATGGTGGGCCACACACCATGAAAACATGGTATGAAATGATGGGCCCCATCCAAGCTATGCAGAAGGTGGAAAAATATTTCACAATAGGAAAAAGGGCAATGATATTTTCACTCCCCCTACAGTAAGCATTCGCTCCCCTTTTGACGTGATTTGACGTCAAAAAGCGTTAAAGTTGCCCATTGCAAGGGGTGCGAATGCGTACGGCAGGGGGAGTGAAAATATCATCGCCCTAGGAAAAATTCAAAAAACTGAGGCTAGTAATCCGTTAAGATTCAAATCAAATTTCAAAATTTGTTGGGTATCCATTTAGGATAGTACCAAGACCATGTGGGCCACTGGATGATGTTTTTACAAGATCAATGGTCTTGATTTCATATATATGTTTTCCTTGTTTAAACCCCAAAATTCTTTTTTTCTTCTACTATTGATCATAAAAATTAAACATTGGACTTTGGAGGGCAATTTTGTAGTAACTGTTACAAAATAATGGCAATTTGTTAATTACAAAAAAGTTAAAGGAAAGTTGTCTTTATACTAACTTTTTAGCAAAAACCCTTCTCCTCTGCGCCAATTTTTTCGCAAAAAACAGGGGGGCAATCCTATCCAAACCCCTGAGCCGTTAATGATTTTTTGGAAAATACCAACACAAGGGGGGCAGTTGCCCCCCTTATGCTATATGTAGCTCCACCCCTGCCTCATCCACAGATTCGATTGGACGAGGGTTTCACTCACACAGATTTCGTTTGGGCGTAGTTGGCTTAAGAAACCCTAGTTGATTGAAACTCTATTTGGGATTAAGAACCAGAAAGGGATGATCACTTCTTCTTCCCCTTGCTCTCAACTTTGGGAGTTTCACATCACAGAGGAGGAGGAATTTTTGGTCGGTGCAATTTTTTTCTTTTTGGGCCGAATTCCATCAGGGGCCGATTTTGGTACTCGTCTTCTTCCTGGTTCAATCAAAAGGACAAACCTCCTGGTTCGATTAGAGGTCGTGTGAAGAGATCGGCTTGCTCTATTGATGTGGGTTTTGTAGAGGGGCAAGAACCGAACATGTATTAGGTAGAAGAAGCAGATTTCTTGCAATCTTGTCTATTCGAATCCACACTCGTTTGGGCGTCGAAGCTATTGTTGATAGACTTGTGCTCAAATTATTTGGGTCCGAACATGTATTAGGGCCAAATCCTTTGGGGCAAGACTTGAATCTGACTCCTTGGAGTTTGGATCATCTAAATACAAGTTTCTCTCCTTGAAAGGTAGAGAAGGATACAAGCTACTTGGTGCTGAATCTTGTTGGTGCAAACTATTGGGGCCAAATTCTTGTGGAGCAATATTTGTTGGTCAAATTCTCATTGGTCGGATTCTTCGTGGTTGAGTTCTCTCCAATCCAGGTGCACTCTTTCCTATTTTTATTTCAACTAAATAATACAGTGGAAAAGTGTTCTCTTCAGTTTGAGATGGTCAAACTTCAATTGTTTGGGGGGTCTGAATTTAATTCATTGAAGCGAAAGACTCAATTTGGTCTAAAATATACAAATTATTTTTACACCGTTTTGAGTACCTTTGCTGAAACGAATAAAGAAGTTGATGAATCTCAATGGCTTAAAGATGAGGATTTCTGCAAAGACTACTTGTTGAATTGTCTTTCAGGCCGTCTTGTAGAAACCTATAGTAAATATAACACTGCTAAAGAAATATGGGACAACTTAGATACTCAATTCAAGAAGGAGGAGGAATTGTCCAAGACCCATCTGGTGGACAAATTCATGGATTTCAAGTTTCAAGAAGACTAGGAAATCACTCATCAAGTGACTGATCTTGAGAATTTGAGATCTAAGTTGAACAATGAGAAAATTATTGTCTGTGATTTGTTTCTTGTGGGTGCAATCATATATAAGTTACCATCTGCATGGCACTCTTTCAAAACTGAAATGTATAGGAAAAAGGTGCAAGTGGGACTAGATGATCTCAAACGATTCATTCAAATCGACGATGAGAATTGAGTCAGGAATGACTTGGAGATGGTTAGACAGTAACAATCTGCTGCTAACGCGGTAACAAATCCCAAGAAATTTCCTCGGAAATCCAAGTCACCTGAAAGTGAACATCCTAAGTTGGAGGCAAAAAAGACTACCTTTCAGAACAAGAAGGGCAAGTGTCATAACTTTGGGAAATGGGGTCACTTTGCTGTAGATTGTAGGCAACATAAGAAGGTTAAATCCGACACACCACAGAAGGAATCTCATCTGATGGTGGGCAGTGCTGAACCTAAAGGTTTTGTTGCTATGTTGGGCAACTATAAGGCTAGTACCTCTTCAGACTGGTGGTTAGATACAGGAGCCACCTGCCATGTTTGCAACTCGAAGAAACTACTTACGGATGTTGTTGGAGTGAAAGAGACTGTTACAGTGGCTAGTGGAGCCGAGGCAGTAGTGACTCACACTGGAACTGTAAACCTGGTCATTTCTTCAGATAAAATACTGAAATACAAAGTGACAATCCAAGAGGGGAGGTGAATTGGCTAATTAAAAATTTGGGGCTTAATTAAGTGGATTATTAAAATCAATTTACCCATTAAGCCTTAACAAGTCTAACCCTTTATCAATCAATAAATATAATGTAGGATAGAGATTAGATATGACTTTATGCTTATATACTCTAACCCTTGATCAATGAAACATAAACACAAGTTAGGGTAGAGATTACCAACCACCAAAGTGCAAAGAGAAGGAGATAAGAAAGCATCCACAAGGCACAAGTTTTATAGTGGTTCGGTCACAACTTGACCTACTCCACTATTTCAAGTTTTTCTCCTTGGGATCTTCACTAAACCAATAAGATTCTTCAACGAGCGAATCTCAAAGCCGTACACCAACTTCTCCTCCAAAGGGATCACACCCTTTTTATACTAAGCCTTGCGAGGGCACCTCCCTCTTACAATGATTCACCTTTCTTAACGGGCCGAATCGGAGACCCTCTCAAACAAATGAAGAAATAAAAATAAGAACTCTCTTTGCCTCTTAGATAGGCTGATTACAAATTTGAAAGCTCACAAACACTCCAAGGAAGATAAAATGTAAAGCCTATGGAGTACCTCTTGATAGAATGTACAAATAAAAGGTTATGACCTTTCATATAAAAGTTTAGGTTAAGAAGATAGGATTTAATCTTGCCAAAAAGGTTGTTTAGAAAGGTTTAGATAGTGTGCATATAGCACACAAGAAAATATGACTACTTGGGGGTAAAACTGCCAATGACTCTATTTCCATGTCGCGGCGGTCGACCGAGGTACGGCGGTCACCTGCCCTTATCGGATTCTCTATTTGAATTTCAAAATTTATACTGGCGCGGTCGATCGGCCCTATGGCGGTCGTCCAGCGAAGGCTACCTGTTTGAAATAAATTTTCTACTCAAAACACTATTGCGGTCAACCGGACTTATTGCGGTCGACCTCCAAGCCCAACCTGGATGTTTTTCTGGATTTTTAGAAAACATATCTGCGGTTGTCCGCCTTACCCCGGTCGACCGGCCCAACAAATTTCGAGATGCCATGGAGTTCCAGGTAGCATCCAGCGGTCGACCGGCATATTCCGTCGACCGACCCTGAGTAAAATTCCATTTTTAACTTTTAAAATACAGGAGCTTTGGGCTTTGGTCTTGGGCTAAAGTCGTAGGTTTCCAAACACATTTTTGGGTGTGTGTATGGTTTCCAAAGATGTAAAAAGTTAAGTGTGAAAACCATTTGAAACCCTTTTTTAAAGTACATTTAAACATAAAATCAAGAAGGCTCCAAATACATTCAAAAAGTAAGAACCTTGAGTCTTCTTGGAATGTCCTTGCTCTTTGCACTTCCTTGTACTTTTTCAGCTTGAATGAACATCTTGAACTTTGTCCTGGCTCTTGTGACTTGTCCTCCAATCTTGAATGCATGTTGTAAGCCCAATGGTTCCCACCTTGGTATTCCTATCTTATTTTGATGATTCCAATACACAAGTGATTTACGATCACTAATGTGTTTGCTTGTCTAAGTTGTAGATCTTAATTGTGCTAAGACAAGATTGCTTGGATTAAGGCCAATAAGCTCTCATTGGGCCACATTATGAAGGCCAAAGACATCGGAGATCCAAGACGAATGAAGACTTGAAGAATCAATTGAAGATCGAAGTCAAATTAGAATGTATAAGATCCAATCTTAGTTTAGGATTTTGAAAGGCTTAAATTAAGTTAATCTCACACACCCTAAATGATTAAGTGATTGTCCTTGTGGTGTTCCAACACCTTGGAACCCTCATAGCAATCCCAACTTGGTGTAAAGTTGGAAGCCCAAGAAACAGAATTGAAAATATGCTGCTGATAGGCTTCTTGGAACTCCGAGAAATCCTCGGAGCTCCGAGATTTGGTTCAGTAGAATTTTTCCATCTTCTGTTTGCATTCCTGGAACTCCGAGATAAATTCTCGGAACTCCGAGGAATTTCTTTGAACTCCGAGAATTTCTCTCGGAACTCCGAGACCACTATAATGGGAAGAATTTTGACCGTTGGGAACTTTGCCAGATTTACGACAATGCCCCTCAAACGGTCATATTGGGTTTTCCTATATATATGGGTATTCCAAACTTCCCAATCATGAATCCTAACACTCTAAAACTCTATTTGAACGTCCTAAGAGTGATCAAAGCTTGTTTATGCCTCTCCTCCTCTAAGATTAGGATTTGGATCTTTAGGCTCAAATTTGTACATCTTCTACAATTTGTAAACCCTTGTGAGGAATTGTTTTTAGTTCTTTCTTTCTTTATCAAGATTGTATTCGGGCGAGTGTTCGGAGAAGCGGAGCCCACTCTCCGTGGTGAAGATTGCCACCAAGGTTAAAGGCATTCAGAATTGTAATCGGGATTGATCTTCGCCGAAGTTAAGAAGATCAAATAGTGAAGTCATCAACGGGTTTGGTTGGTGGAGTGGAGTAGGCCTTGTGTGTTTGAGGACCGAACCACTTTAAATCTCGGGTGCATTCTCTCTTATCTCATGCTCTTAATTTGCATTTGCACTTAGGATTTAACTTGTATGCGTCATTGTCATTCTTGATCTCTTAAACTTCAAAATTGGGTTAGAAGTTTTCAAAAGATTAAAACTCGTTAGCAACCTAATTTTACCTCCTCATAAGTTGCCGTACTAAGGACCACCCTTGTAATTTCACTTGGTATCAGAGCACAAGGCTCTTAAAAGATTTTCTTTTCTTAAAAATCTTTGGTAAATTTTTCTTTAAAATTTCAACAAGGAAAAGATCACAAGATCTTTGGCAACTTTCTATTTGTGAAATGACAAATATAAATGGAACCAGACTTCAGGAAGGCCATTCCACAACTAGACCTCCATTCTTTAATGGGTCAAACTATGGACATTGGAAGACAAGGATGCGCATCTATCTTCTTTCGATAGATGTGAAACTTTGGCATATTGTTGAAAATGGATACATTTTGCCTTCCAAGCCATTTGAAGAATGAAATGTTGAAGATAAAAGGCATGCAAATATAAATTATAAAGCTATAAACTCTTTGTTTTGCGCCTTATCTACGGAGGAGTTTAATAGAGTAGCTCTTTTTTATTCCGCCAAGCTTATTTGGGATACACTTGCCGTTACCCATGAGGGAACATCACAAGTCAAAGATTCCAAAATAAACTTGTTAAAGAGCAAATATGAAATGTTTAGAATGGATCAAAATGAAAGTATTTCCGATATGTATACCCGATTTTTTAAAATTTCTAATGAATTAGCTAATCTTGGTAAATCTTATCCTACTGGTGAACTTGTGAGTAAGTTGCTTAGGTCACTTCCTCCATTTAGGGATCCAAAGGTCACCGCCATCCAAGAATCAAAAGATCTCAAGACGCTATCTATGGAGGAGCTTGTAGGATTTCTTCTCACTCATGAGATGCTCCTCACTAGCCGTCAAGAAGAGAAGAAGCCAAAAGAGAAAGAAAGAGAAAGTCGATCTCTAGCTCTAAAGGCCTCCAAGACGGACTCATCATCCTCAAGTGAAGCGGATAGTGATGAGGAAAAAGCGTTAAGAAAATTTAAAAGCTTATAGAGAAAGCAACATAAAAAGGATAAAAAGAAGAAGAAAGAAGAAAATGAAGTAGAAGGAGGAATAAGGTGTTATAATTGCAAGAAGACGGGACACAAAAGACCGGATTGTCCACTTCTCAAGTCATCTTCCTCAGAGTACAAGGGAAAGAAGGATTGGAAGAAAAAGGCTCTTGTAGCCGGTTGGGATGCTACTAGCACCTCGAAAAAGAGCTCAAGTGAAGGGGAAGATAATAAAGATGACCTTTGCCTCATGGCACTCTCCCATGAAGTTGAGGTAAACTCTAACTCCTCTTGTGATTCATCAAGTAGTGATAGTGGAAACATATCTTATGATGAATTGTGCAATACCTTGCATTCTCAAATTTCTAAAAATAAGGTTCTTAAAAAATCTATTTCAAAACTAGAAAATGAACTTGATTTTTAAAAAAATGAGTCATCCTCTTCCATATCTAAATCTCAAGCACAACTTGAAAATTTTAAACTTGAGATTAAAACCCTTAAGGGTTGTTTGGATGAGAAAACTTGTCAAATTGTTAAACTTCAAGATATGGCAAGCTCTTCCAAATCTTATGAAGATGAAACTAATGATTTTCTAAATCAAATAACCCATCTTCATAATGAAAATGAAAGGTTAAGATTATGTCTCCATGGATTCCTAAATGGTAATAAAATCATTGACATAATCTTGAAAAAGACTAGTCATAGACCTAATCATGCATTTTATGATAGGACTAGTCTATCTAACCCTCATGTTAGATGCCATTATTGTGGAATAAATGATCATTACTTATTCCAATGTGCATCTAAAATTAAGGATTGTGGTGGAACCAAGAAATCTTGGGTTCCTAAAGCCCCCATATGATTCTTTCATATGTTTTTAGATTAGGGGTTATCTCTTAATTATTTGTATATCTTTATCTTTGATTTTTAAAATTCCCTCTTGTATTGAATTTGTTTTCCAAATAGGGGGAGTTCTATGTTTGTCTTTTTTCTTGAAAAAGGGGGAGCTTAAAATTAAAAATTTTATCCTTTTGATTTTCTTTTACCCCATCTTTTTGATAGATGCCAAAGGGGAGAGAAATCTAGTGTAAGGAAATATATGCATGCTTTTTATTGGAAAATCTCTTGTGCTTGTCATCATAAAAAAGGGGGAGATTGTAAGCCCAATGGTTCCCACCTTGGTATTCCCATCTTATTTTGATGATTCCAATACACAAGTGATTTAAGATCACTAATGTGTTTGCTTGTCTAAGTTGTAGATCTTAATTGTGCTAAGACAAGTTTGCTTGGATTGAGGCCAAGAAGCTGTCATTTGACCACATTATGAAGGCCAAAGACATCGGAGATCCAAGACGAATGAAGACTTGAAAAAAAAATTGAAGATCTGTATAAGATCCAATCTTAGTTTAGGATTTTGAAATGCTTAAATTAAGTTAATCTCACACACCCTAAATGATTAAGCGATTGTCCTTGTGGTGTTCCAACACCTTGGAACCCTCATAGCAATCCCAACTTGGTGTAAAGTTGGAAGCCCAAGAAACATAATTGAAAATATGCTGCTGATAGGCTTCTCGGAACTCCGAGAGAATTCTCGGAGCTCCGAGCTCGGAACTCCGAGAAATCCTCGGAGCTCCGAGATTTGGTCCAGTAGAATTTTTCCATCTTCTGTTTGCATTCCCGGAACTCCGAGATAAATTCTCGGAACTCCGAGGAATTTCTCAGAACTCCGAGAATTTCTCTCGGAACTCCGAGACCACTATAACGGGAAGAATTTTGACCGTTGGGAATTTTACCAGATTTACGACAATGTCCCTCAAACGGTCATATTGGGTTTTCCTATATATATGGGTATTCCAAACTTCCCAATTATAAATCCTAACACTCTAAAACTCTATTTGAACATCCTAAGAGTGATCAAAGCTTGTTTATGCCTCTCATCCTTTAAGATTAGGATTTGGATCTTTAGGCTCAAATTTGTACATCTTCTACAATTTGTAAACCCTTGTGAGGGATTATTTTTAGTTCTTTCTTTCTTTATCAAGATTGTATTTGGGCGAGTGTTCGGAGAAGCGGAGCCCACTCTCCGTGGTGAAGATTGCCACCAAGGTTAAAGGCATTCGGAATTGTAATCGGCATTGATCTTCGCCGAAGTTAAGAAGATCAAATAGTGAAGCCATCAACGGGTTTGGTTGGTGGAGTGGAGTAGGCCTTGTGTGTTTGAGGACGAACCACTTTAAATCTCGGGTGTACTCTCTCTTATCTCATGCTCTTAATTTGCATTTGCACTTACGATTTAACTTGTATGCTTCATTGTCATTCTTGATCTCTTAATCTTCAAAATTGAGTTAGAAGTTTTCAAAAGATTAAAACTCGTAAGCAACCTAATTTTACCTCCTCATAAGTTGCCGTACTAGGGACCACCCTTGGAATTTCACATGTTGAGGTACATGAGGTGTCAGCATGTCATGTTCAACTTCAAGCTCCTTCTTGACACTTGCTGGGGAACTTGTGGGATCTTCATGTTGAGCTCCTTGACTTGATCATCTCCAAATGGTGATGACTCTAATGTAGGTGCAAGATCTTTGTTCCTTGCTTTCTTGATCCACAAGCTATGTGTTGAATTGAGTTGTGTAATGGCGATTATAACATGAAATTCCTGTATATGACACAACACCTCAAGGCACCACATTAGTCCATAAAAGCTAATCAATTTAGTTTGCTAGCATCAGAACAAGAAGGTAAGGTGAATGATTAACCCATGGGAACCCTTGGACTTACATTCTGCCCCTTTTTTTTATGATGGCAAACAAATTGATTAGGGAGGAAGGATATATCAAGCAAATGATATGATATACATAATAGAGTGAAATTCCAAGGGTGGTCCCAAGTACGACAACTTATGAGGAGTGACAATTAATTAGGTTTCTAACAAGTTTTAATCCTTTTGAAAACTCAAACCTAAAATGAAGATTAAGAGATCAACAAAAAAGTTCAAGCGCACAAGTTAAATCTAAAGTGGAAATGCAAAATAAAGAGCAAGAGTAAGAGAGATTGCACCCGAGATTTAAAGTGGTTCGGTCCTCCAAACGTGAGGCCTACTCCACTCCACCAACCAAACCCGTTGATGGCTTCACTAAGTGATCTTCTTAACTTCGGCGAAGATCGGTGCCGATTACAAATTCCGATTACCTTTAACCTTGGTGGCAATCTTCACCACGGAGAGTGAGCTACGCTTCTCCGAACACTTGCCCGAATACAATTTCTTGAATAAGAAAGAAAGAACAAAAATCCCTCACAAGGGTTTACAACTTTGTAGAAGATGTACAAATATAGCCTATGATTCAAATCCTAAGCTTTAGAGGATGAGAGGCATAATCAAGATTGATTCACTCTTTGGATGTTCAAATGAAGTTTTGGAGTGTTAGGATTGATGATCTTGAAGTTTAGAATGCCCATATATATAGAAAAACCAAAATATGACCGTTCAATGGCATTGTGGTAATTCCAGCAAAATTCCCAACGGCTCAAAATATGACCGTTATAGTGTTCTCGGAGTTCTGAGAAAAAATCTCGGAGTTCCGGGAATACAAACAGAAGATGAAAAAAAGTCTACTGGACCATTTCTCGGAGTTCCGAGAATTTCTCTCGGAGTTCCGAGAAGCCTATGAAGAGCAAATTTTCACTTCATGTTTTTGGGCTTCCAACTTAACACCAAGTTGGGATTGCTATGAGGGTTCCAAGGTGTTGGAACACCACAAAGACAATCACATATAAATTTAGGGTGTGTGTTTATTTCCTTAATTATGCCTTTCAAAGTTGTAAACTAGGATTGGATCTTAATACAATCTAATATAACTTGATCTTCAATGGACTCTTCAAGTCTTCATTTATCTTAGACTTCGATGTCTTTGGCCTTCCGAATGTGGTCAAATGCGAGCTTTTTTGGCCTTAATCCAAGCAATGATGTCTTTAAGCAATTATGATCTACAACTTAGACAATCAAACACATTAGTGATCATAAATCACTTGTGTATTGGAATCATCAAAATAAGATAGGAATGCCAAGGTGAAAACCATTGGGCTTACAATCTCCCCCTTTTTTATGATGACAAGCACAAGAGATTTTCCAATAAAAAGCACATATATTTTTCCTAATACTAAATTCTCTCCCCCTTTGGCATCAATAAAAAAGATTGGGGTAAAAGAGAAACAAAGGGATGAAATATTCAATTTAATGCTCCCCCTTTTTCAAGGAAAAAGACAAACCTAGAACTCCCCCTATTTAGAATTTTTATTCAACATAAGAGGGGATATTTAATTAACTTTGAAAAAGATATTCAATTTTAAGCATTAGCCCCTAATCTAAGCATATATGATGAAAATCATATGTGGGCTTTGGGAACCCAAGATTTCTTGGTTCCACCATAATCCCTAATCTTAGATGCACATTGGAATTGGTAATGACCATTTATTCCACAATAATGGCATCTAACATGAGGGTTAGATACGCTAGTCCTATCATATGCATGTTTAGGTCTTTGACTAGTCTTCTTTAAGATTATGTCAATAATTTTGTCACCATTTAAGAATCCATGGAGACATAATCTTAACCTTTCATTTTCATTATGAAGATGGATTATTTGATTTAGAAAATCATTAAATTCATCTTCATAAGATTTGGAAGAGCTTGCCACATCTTGGAGTTTTGCAATTTGGCAAGATTTCTCATCCAAACAACCCTTAAGGGTTTCAATCTCAAGTTTAAAATTTTCAAGTTGTATTTGAGATTTGGAAGAAAATTTATTTAATTAAGTTCATTTTCTAATTTTGAAATGGATTTCTTTTGAACTTTATTTTTAGAAATTTGAGAGTGCAAGGTTGAGCACAATTCATCATATGATATTTTTTCACTATCACTACTAGATGAATAACATGAAGGGTTAGAGTTTACCCCGTCTTCATGGGTGAGTGCCATGAAGCAAAGATCGTCTTTCTTTTCTTCCCCTTCGGTTGAACTCTTTCCCGAGGTGCTAGTAGCATCCCATCCGGTGGCAAGAGCTTTATGTTTCTTCTATTCCTTCTTTCCCTTGTATTTTGAGGAAGATGACTTGAGAAGTGGACAATCCGGTCTTTTGTGTCTGGCCTTCTTGCAATTATAGCACCTTATTCCTCCTTCTACTTCACTTTCTTCTTTCTTCTTCGTTTTATCCTTTTTATGTTTCTTTCTCCATAAGCTTTTAAATTTCCTTAAAGCTTCTTCTTCATCGCTATCCGCCTCGCTAGAGGATGATGAGTTTGCTTTGAAGGCTTTTAGAGCTAGAGATCGACTCTCTTTCTCTTTCTCTTTCGGCTTCTTCTTCTCTTGTCGGCTAGTGAGGAGCATCTCATGGGTGATGAGAGATCCTACAAGCTCCTCCATGGTTAGCGTCTTGAGATTCTTTGATTCTTGTATGGCGGTTACCTTTGGATCCCAATATGGAGGAAGAGACCTAAGCAACTTACTCACAAGCTCATCAGTATGATAAGATTTACCAAGATTTGCTAATTCATTAGAAATTTTAGAAAAACGGGTATACATTTCGGAAATGCTTTCGTTTTGATCCATTCTAAACATTTCATATTTGCTCTTTAACAAGTTTATTTTGGAATCCTTAACTTGAGATGTTCCCTCATGGGTAACGGCAAGTGTATCCCAAATAACCTTGGCGGAATAAAAAAGAGCAACTCGATTAAACTCCTCCGTAGATAAGGTGCAAAACAAAGAATTTATAGCTTTGTAATTTAAATTTGCATGCCTTTTTTCTACGACATTCCATTCTTCAAATGGTTTGGAAGGCAACATGTATCCATTTTCAACAATGTGCCAAAGTTCCACATCTATCGAAAGGAGATAGATGCGCATCCTTGTCTTCCAATGTCCATAGTTGGACCCATTAAAGAAGGGAGGTCTAGTTGTGGAATGGCCCTTCGGAAGTCCGGTTCCATTTCTATCCGCCATTTCACAATTAGAAAGTTGCCAAAGATCTTATGATCTTTCCCTTGTTTGAAATTTTTAAAGAAAAATTTACCAAAGATTAAAAAAAATCTTTTAAGAGCCTTTGCTTTGATACCAAGTGAAATTCCAAGGGTGGTCCCAAGTACGGCAACTTATGAGGAGTGACAATTAATTAGGTTTCTAATAAGTTTTAATCCTTTTGAAAACTCAAACCTAAAATGAAGATTAAGCGATCAACAAAAAAGTTCAAGCGCACAAGTTAAATCTAAAGTGGAAATGCAAAATAAAGAGCAAGAGTAAGAGAGATTGCACCCGAGATTTAAAGTGGTTCGGTCCTCCAAACGTGAGGCCTACTCCACTCCACCAACCAAACCCGTTGATGGCTTCACTAAGTGATCTTCTTAACTTCGGCGAAGATCGGTGCCGATTACAAATTCCGATTACCTTTAACCTTGGTGGCAATCTTCACCACGGAGAGTGGGCTACGCTTCTCCGAACACTTGCCCGAATACAATTTCTTGAATAAGAAAGAAAGAACAAAAATCCCTCACAAGGGTTTACAACTTTGTAGAAGATGTACAAATATAGCCTATGATCCAAATCCTAAGCTTTAGAGGATGAGAGGCATAATCAAGATTGATTCACTCTTTGGATGTTCAAATGAAGTTTTGGAGTGTTAGGATTGATGATCTTGAAGTTTAGAATGCCCATATATATAGAAAAACCAAAATATGACCGTTCAATGGCATTGTGGTAATTCCAGCAAAATTCCCAACGGCTCAAAATATGACCGTTATAGTGTTCTCGGAGTTCTGAGAAAAAATCTCGGAGTTCCGGGAATACAAACAGAAGATGAAAAAAAGTCTACTGGACCATTTCTCGGAGTTCCGAGAAGCCTATGAAGAGCAAATTTTCACTTCATGTTTTTGGGCATCCAACTTAACACCAAGTTGGGATTGCTATGAGGGTTCCAAGGTGTTGGAACACCACAAAGACAATCACATATAAATTTAGGGTGTGTGTTTATTTCCTTAATTATGCCTTTCAAAGTCGTAAACTAGGATTGGATCTTAATACAATCTAATATAACTTGATCTTCAATGGACTCTTCAAGTCTTCATTTATCTTGGACTTCGATATCTTTGGCCTTCCGAATGTGGTCAAATGCGAGCTTTTTTTGCCTTAATCCAAGCAATGATGTCTTTAAGCAATTATGATCTACAACTTAGACAATCAAACACATTAGTGATCATAAATCACTTGTGTATTGGAATCATCAAAATAAGATAGGAATGCCAAGGTGAAAACCATTGGGCTTACATAGAGGATATACACAATAGAGCATAGTTCCCCCTCACTATATGCACAAATATAATTAATGACTGTAAAACATATGGTGCATACACAATTGGACTACCTAATCAATTTTCAAAATTCTCCCCCTTTTGGCAACAACAAAAAGGTAGGGATCTACATTTGAAAGTGCAAGTGGGGTGTCAAGATGAATAATAGCTTGTCTAAGCTATGTGCCTTGTATATGATATACCATTCAAGCTCTAAGAAGGCTTATCAAAGAGAAAATAAAAATGCAATGCATGATAAGCCAAAAATATATTTAAAAAAAAAATTTTGATCAAATGATTCGCAAGTTAAGCATAGGAGTAGGGGTAATAGACCTTGTGAGCACATCACAAAGATCTATATAAACATGAAGATATAACCATTTGGCTCCCCCCCTATGAATTTGTCATTGGCCCTAGGTGAAACCTATGTTGTAGGGCATGACATGGTAGAATGATTTGAATACTTGGGCTTTATTTGTAACTTTTTAAAGCAGATAAGTATTTACATGGATATGCTCAGATCTATAACTTAACCTTTCAAGTTCAGAAGTTGCATTCTGTAGGAGTTTTCTTATCATAAGGCAGACAAGTCCCTTCCTGAGTATGAACATGCTTAGAACTATAAAGTAATTTTTGAGTTTAAGTTGTTTTGCCCTAGATAGTTATACATTTGCAAGTGAAAGCTCCCCCTGACTATGTGCATCTAGTCTAACTGTAATAGTTCAAGGCACATAGACCCAAGATTTAAATTACCTTAATCATTCTAATTTTTTCTCCATTCAAATGAGAAGTACAATTTGAATTAGAATGGATGATTATTAGACATAGGATTATAAAGTTGAGGCAAGTACAACCTAATAACCACATGGATACCTAAATAATGAACAAGAAGGGAATGCACATCCATGGCAACCAAAAGCTCATGTATATATATATATATATATATATAGGAAACATAAAACTCCACATACATAAACCAATAGATGGAAGAGATATACCCTCTTCTCATCATTTCAAGACATCATCAGAGATACAAGAATGATGGGTGTGAGGAACAAGAACTTGTAAGCTCAAGGTTTCCCCATGGGTTCATTCAATCACCTTGTTTTGATGATTAACAAACGCAAATTGATTAGTCGCTTATGGACTAATCATTTGCCTTGAGTGTTGTGTTTTAGACAGGTCCTACACAAGTCAAATAATTCTAGCACACACCCTGTTGGCCTATGTTTGAAGATGAACTAACCAATGGACAAATGAGCTAGAGCATACTTGGACAAACCACACCTTGGAGGATCTACCAAGGAGAAGCTCAACAATCATCTCGAAGCATTGAATATACAAAGAAAATCATAAAGGCCAAAGCTGGAGGATCAAGAACCAATGCAAAGGACCAAGGAGCTTGTACCACAACTTGAAGATGTCAAGCATGGAAGCTCAACCATAGAAGATCCCAGCTCAAGAGAAGAGTTCAAAAAAATGACAGAAAGGGTAGATTGTATTCCTATCTCTCTTGCATTTTCTCTTGTCAAGGCACATTGTTTTAAACCCTTAAAACTAGTGAAAAACAATATTTTCCAAAGAGACTACAACACACCCTAAGAGCCTAATTGGATTAGTGAATGACCATGTGGGACCCTCATGACATTCCTATATATATATAGAAAACGGTTCCTACACATATGTGTAGAGAATTCTCTAAACATTAGTGATGTCTGAGATGTGGCTTAACCTCGGCCCTTAGATCAAAACGCATCTAAGCCATACATTTAAAAAACGAAAACCAGTGAGGGTTTCTCACGCCCAAACCCAAAAACGAAACTAGGGCATCTGAGGGAGAAACCCAAATCTGTAGGAATCTTCTCTTCTCTGATTGAGTTTCTCTGGTTTTGATCAAACTTCATCTCCTTGCATCTCCTACACAGGCTGAGAAACCTCTAAAAACCCGATTGTTCTCAAAACAATATAGAAGCCGGCTCGGGTTTTGTATGTTTTGATCTCCTCGTATCTCCTTCACAGTTCGAGGTAGACCGTCGAAGAAGAACAAGGGTGAAACCCAAAGCCGACGATCTCCTTCACCAGGTAAGTCCTTCCTTCTCTGTTCTTTTTTTTTTCCATTTTTTAATGGTAAAAGAGGAAGAATCGAATCGGGTTTTTGGGTATGAATTCGTTTTTGGCTTTCTTGCCCTTGGTGAAGGAGATCGTCGGCTTTGGGTGAAGGAGATCTTGGTGAAGCAGAAACCCAAAATGCTTATTTCCAGTGTAAATGAGGGGATCTCAGCAACAAACCCAAAAACGAAAAAAACCCAAAACTAGGGCATCTCAGCAAGAAACCCAAATATATAAACCTCTTCTCTGTTCTTATTTTTTTTTCCATTTTTTTATGCTAAAAGAGGAAGAATCGGGTTTTTGGGTTTTTTTCGTTTTTGGCTGAGGGGATCTCAGCAACAAACCCAAAAACGAAAAAAACCCAAAACAAGGGCATCTCAGCAAGAAACCCAAATATATAAACCTCTTCTCTGTTCTTTTTTTTTTTCCATTTTTTTATGCTAAAAGAGGAAGAATCAGGTTTTTGGGTTTTTTTCGTTTTTGGCTTTCTTGCTCTTGGGTTTCCACCTCCTTCCCCAGGTAAGGGTGAAACTCAAACAGAGGGAAGAACAAAAGCAGAAACCCAAACACTAGGAAGACAAAAATGAGGAAACGCATCTCGCTTCCTCGCCTTAGATTCTCGGGTTAGCAGCTTCTCTCTTTTTATTTACGTTTCCCTTTTTCCCCTCAAAATGCAGGGATTAGGGGTAGCGTTTCTCTATTACGGTAGTTAAATCTGTGGAGGAACAGAGAAGGAAGAAGAGCTTATTTACTCAACATAGTCTGAACTGGTAAGAGTTTATTAATATTTTTTTGATTTTATTTCCAGTGTTGAAGGGATTTAAATGCTTATTTCCAGTATGAATTAGGGTTTCTATCGATCTTTAGGTTGTTATAATTTTCTCTTTAGCTTTTACGGTTTTGTGTACATCTTTACGGTTTCTATTTACTTACTTATCTCATCAATTTACAAATTTCTAAATTTTGAAGTTACATTTTATCTCGATCTGATGTTTTCTTTGGTTTGTATGGTCGATCAGTTGCATCTTCAGGTTTTTTTATCCTCCTTTATAGTATATGGATCCGTTTGGGCTATCTATTGTGGATGTTGATGAAAATAGATTAATTATGGCTGATGATACAATGTCGCAAGCCTATAGGTTATGTGTTGATGAGGGAAATAGATTAGAGATGGGTGATGAAGAGGAACTGCTAGGTTGGGTTGATAATGACGAGGGCGGTACTGGTACCTCAGAAACGCCTAATAAGGATGATGCGGCGAGTGTTTTAGGTAGCAAACCTTTTGAAGGCCAGCTTTTTGATAATTGTGAAGATGCCTATGCATTCTATAACTCATATGCGTTGAGTACAGGTTTTGGAATTCGAAAAGGCAGGACCAATAGGTCGATCAAAACAGGTGAACCTATAAGGAAGAGTTATGTATGTGATAAAGAGGGATTGAGAAATCTTAATGATAAGAGACAGATTGGGATGGATGTGAAGCGGCGTCTTGAAACAAGAGAGGGTTGTGAGGCAAAGATGGAGATCAATTTGACAAAAGAGGATAAGTGGGAAGTTAGAATTTTTGTGGAAGAACATTGCCATGATCTTACATCTCCATTGAAGACACGATTGCATCATTCACATAATACATTACATAAGAAAGCCTTATCTAAAAACTTGATGGATAAAATGCACAGTGATGAGTTTGGTCCTTCTGGCATTGCAAGGGCAATTAACGCTTCAAATGATGGTTCATCTAGTGCTCTCACACCAGATCAGGTGTCGTCTCATTTGAGAGCACATAGGGCTAACAACATGGGACGAGAAGCTGCCATAGTAGCTAATCAGTTCCAACAAAAATGAGCGGAAGATCCGAATTTTCAGTTTGCCGTGGAGATAGATGTTGATGGAAACCTGAGATCGATGTTTTGGGCTGATTCAAGGGCCAGAGAGGCATACCTAACATTTAGCGACGTAATTGTTTTTGATGTCACTTATAAGATGAACAGGTATAGGATGCCGTTTGCACCATTTACCGGCGGCGTAAACCACCACAGACAGTCTACACTTTTTGGTTGTGTCCTCTTAGCAGATGAGACGGAGGAGACATTCACTTGGTTGTTTCGACAGTGGTTAAAATGCATGTTTGACAAAGCTCCAGGGTGTATAATAACTGATATGGATGGGGCGATGAGAAACGCGATTAGGCATGTTTTTCCAAATACACGCCATCACTTTTGCTCTTGGCACATTAGTAGGCATCTAGTTGAGCATGTTCCAGACATGCGAGATGCAACTAGTCAGTTGTATAAGGAATACAACCATTGGTTTTATAGGAAACACAAAGCCGACAGTGAGAAGGAATGGGGAGCGTTGGTGGAGAAATATAATTTAGATGACAGACATTGGTTATGTAAGATGTGGGATTTACGAATGCACTGGGTTCCTGCTTATTTTAGAGACACATTTACAGCTGGAATGACTTCAAGTGCACGAAGCGAAAGCATTAATGCTTTCTTCGATGGATTTGTTAAGCAAAGTACCACTTTAGAAGAATTCGTGGTACAATATGAAAAGGCACTTGTAGCTCGGCGGAAAAAGGAAGCTGAAGAGGATTGGAGGACTAAATCATCACATGCAGTATTGAAGACAAAGAGCACATTGGAAGCACATGCAGCAAAGTGTTATACTAGGAAATTTTTTGACTTGTTCCAACTTCAATTTGTAGCGAGTATTGATTGTTGGGAGGACAAGGAGAATGAGAATGGAAACGTCACTGAATACAAGGTAAGAATGCGTAATGAGGAGGAATGGAAGAGTTAGAAGGTTATATATAATGTATCAGAAGGTGTTAATGCTACATGTGAGTGTGCGATGTTTGAGACCGCAGGGATTCTATGTAAACACATACTTCGCATAATGGATATGAGGCGTTTAGGTTCTATTCCTGAGCGATATCTCTTAAATAGGTGGACAATTGGGGCGAGATATCAAGTGAATAGTTTTGCATCTACAAGCATAGGAGATAGTGACGAAGTAACTTCATTTGAGAGATGGTGCATTACATCAAGGGTTCATAAAGTACTAGATGAACACCCGAGAAAGAAGAGCATTTTGAAGAAGATGGAAGAAGACTTAAATGTGTGGGTAACGGAATGCGAAGAAGCAAAGAAAGACAAGGAGAGTGTCTTGGAAAGCAGTGGCAGTCAAGTACAATCCAACTATCCTCTCGAGATACGTATTCACGACCCGCAAGTTGTGAGAACCAAGGGTCGGCCAAAAAATGCTACAAGGTTTAAATCTCCATTGGAGGCCTCTCAATCTCAACCCAAGCAGCAAAGGACGTGTAAAAAATGTAGAGAAAAAGGCCATTATGCGACCACGTGCAAAAACATACCCGAGGAAGAGGTATGTTTTTAAATCTCAATGTGTTTCTAATAATTTTTTCCAAATTGGAAGGTTTATAATATGTTTCTCATATAGATGACTACAACGAAGGTTGTATAGGAAGAGGTTAGAGTTGGCGAGGAGGAGGACCACCGTTGGAGTGCACTAAGTAAGTGTTTACAATCATAATCCCTCTATTCATTTTAATTAAAACTCATGCAAAATGATTGGCCATCCTTTTTTTATCCGTGTGCCATATCTTGTTTCACTTCTAATAGATTTTTGTGTACCACTGATGAATTTTAATCATGCATTTGATGCAGGTCAGTAGAAGAGGTTGGAAATTGGCCACTGAAGCTTTGGTGCAGATATTTTTTTGTTCACCTGCTATTTGGAACCAACAACATTTTTCTTCAGCTGCTGTTGGTGAAAAAAACATGAAGTTGTACTCAGAAAGGTTTTGAGTTCTGTCTTTGACTACTATTATTACCATTACAACAATACTACCAACTATTAATGGACTTACTACTGTACTACAACTATGTTTTCTACGTGTTGAGGCTACTATCTTTTGGAGATATACACATATACAAAACCCCACTTTTTAATAGAGCATGACACTTTCCATTAACTGATATAACCTCAGTGACAGAACAGCTGGGATCCTTTACAAGGTAACTAACATAACAACAAATGATACACACCCATTATTCCATATACAAAACCCACTTTTTAAAAGACCAAAACACTTTCCATTAGCTGACATAACCACACTGACAGAACAGCTGCGATCCTTTGCAAGGCAACTACCAAACAACAAAAGATATACACCCATTATTCTATGTATGCTCAAAATTCTAATCAAATCCACAAAAGACTTGGAGTACCCACATACAAAACCCACTTTCTAAAAGACCAAAACACTTTCCATTAACTCTTTTAACCTCACTGACAGAATAGCTGGGATTCTTTACAAGAGAAAGCTAAAATCGAAGTACCCATTTGGTTTAAAACAAGTACTAGAATGAGAAAGGGGGAAAACCTTACAGTAGGTTTTACATCTGGTAAATATTTTGATTTTTTCTGCAGAAATGAGTGGAATTTAGCTATTTTAATTGTAGGAATCATCATAGAAAGAGAGAAAAACATGGGCCTTGGTCCATTTTCCTTTTTCTTTAGGCATGTGAAGTTTTCGAACTGACCTGATTGTTGTGAACTCTCTCTCTCTCTCTCTGTAGATTTTTTTATTTGTTTAAAATTTACTCAAGGAAGACTACTTGGTTAAAATAAAACCTGGGTCTGGAAGAAATTTGAATGCGAAAGCACTGAATGGAACAATGGTTTTCAAAATAATACAGCAATGCCAATCTAACTCAAACATGTTAAGATGAATATTCTGATGTTTGTGAGCTCTGCTACTCTTTCCTTGGCTCTTCCTTGCATCCACTGAAATCGAAAGATAGGCAATAGAAATTACAATGGACAAAACCAAAAGCAAGAGTATAGAGATATTCTTCTTTTTCTTCATCCCTGCAAACTTTTCTTATCTGTGATTTTTTTTCTAAAATGAGCTCTTGGAGTTTGAGTTGGTGGTTTGTATGAACAGAGGAAGGCAGTTATAGACAGTTTGTATAGTGCAAAGATTTAGAAATACCCCTGATATGTCTCTGAATAGCTTGTATACCCTTGCTTTGGAACTTTATGCACTATATTAAGTAGGGACTTGCTAGGCAATTTTGCGGCTGGCTTTTGCATGTGAGAACAGCCACCTCTGATGGATTAAATGAATAAGACAAAATCTGCCAGAAATTCCACAGATGTGGCTCCCAAGTGTAAAAGCCAGCCGCAAAATTGCCTAGCAAATCCCATATTAGTAACATCCCCTCAACAATTTGACAAAATAACTCCCTGACCTTTCTTACTTGTTCGTTATGGTTAAATGACCATTACGGTAAATAACTCATTACTTTTTTAAATGCTCATCAAGCATATGGTTTACATACTTATACAGGTCCCAGAATAACAGTTCCACGGAGTCTTCGGTGGGCTGCTTGTGGAGCGGTATCCATGAGCTCGACGACAGCTCTGCTTGTCCGCCTTTTTAGTCCTCAATGTGAACCCCAAAATATAGCTGCTTATGACAAGGCCCAGTACAGCCTTCTATTTATAATATTTGAAGCTTCAGATCTACTGTTTGTAATTCTATGGTACCAACAGAAACCATTAACAGTGCATTTATTACTGACCTTCTCCAAAATTTTCAGTAGGTGATTGCTCTTGAGCCCTACTGAAAAATGCAGTTTTTTTTTTTTTTTTTTTTTTGGGTTGAACAAAGGAAGTTTGATGAATGTCTTTGAAGTATACATGATTTGGTCACACAATTTGATTGTTTGGCTTGTCCATCTACAATACCAGTTCCTTGAATGGTAAAGTCATGAACCCGTTTGAAATTTATCCATTGGAACAGATTGGATTTAGGCCAGGCAGATAGCTTGGGAGGAGCTAAGACGGTTCCATCTATTGATTAAATTTCATTGAATCAGATTTCTATTTTCTCTATTTGGTCTTGTTATTTATTTCAACAAACCCAATAAAATATGCATGAACCAATACAAGATGATGAAGACTATTATCATTTTGGATCTTCTTTTGATATATATTTTTCGGTTTATATGAACATTGGATATTGAAGGAAAAGAGAGAAATGGAAGAGCATTACTGACCTGAAGAACAAGGTGAGGCATGCAAGGAAAGGATTGTGGGTTTTTGCTAGGGCTTTCTCTCATGTTCCTAGGGGGCTCCTACCTATCGATTGAAAGAAAGCATACAACGTATCTCTCGTGAATAAAAGTAAAGAAAAAATAAAGAACAGAACATGTGCTTTGAGTTGGGTTCTCTTTAGAAACCTCCTAATTGCAAAAGGATATATGCCTCGTGCATGTTTGGAACCCTGTGAATTAAGCTTGTCTTCTTGTATCTAACATTTTGTCAGAACGTTGATAACTCGCTTGCAAAAGAAGAAAATTGCCTTTGCCACATTTGTTTGTTTATGCTCATCATTTTGGTTAATTAATTCACATGAATCCAAATCCATTTCTTCCAATGTAGTACATGAGATATATAGCCCACAATTTAGGGTGGTCCATGGACATTTTTATAGAAAATACAAACCTAAAGGAAAAATTACTGCCATCTTTTCAAGATTACCTTTCTTAAGACAAAAATACTCTTATCTTCTGCAAAAATGACAAACATATCCTGCTTGAACACCAGTCCTCCTGTTCGTTTGAGATTGAACACCAGTCCTGTTTGTAGAGTCGACTTATCAGTCAATTTACAAGTGCAACCATGGCGAAAGCATATGAAGCTTACAACTATACAAGCAAAGCATTACAAGAGATGATGTCTGTTACAATATGATTGAGACTCTTTCATTCTTCCCACCTCACTTAGTGCTACATTTAAAAAAAAAAACAAGGAAAAAAACCACAACACCCATAACTTTAATCCACCCAGTTTCATTCTCGACCACTTTAACGGCTTCACGTCCCTGTTGCACCAACACCTTCAATTCAGCAACCTCATTATCCAACCTTTCCAACACTTTAATGGCTTCACGTCCCTGTTGCACCAACACCTTCAATTCGGCAACCTCGCTCTCCAACCTTTGCAGACGTTGATTTGCAATCATGTTGTCCCTCCTCAAACGAAATTCGTTGTCGTCAACATCATTTTGACACCAACGGAAATACTCACACTTCTTGATGCCAAGTTCCTGTGTGTTGCATGACCTTTAGGAATTTGAAATTTGATCAACAAATTAAATCACACGTATGAATTTTTACTTACAACAAATCCACATGTGTAGTAGGGCCGTCCTCGATTTCCATTCTTATCTGACTTAGTTATTCTGATACATGCTTTCTTTTGACACTCACAATTCACCACAGTTGAACTACCATCACTCTCAGTAGACGACGCCATCGATTAATCTTAACTATCTGCACACAATCAGAACATATCCCATATTTCCACTTCAAATGTCACAGAAAATCAATTAAATGATGTTCACAAAAAATCCTGCAATACAAAAGCCCATACAATTCTACACGACAAAAAATATACTACAGGAGAAATAGAAAAGGGGAGGGAGAAAAGATTCCCACATTATTGACCTTTTCCTTCTGATGCCCTTTGCTCCATTTATGTACACAAAGCCGTAAAAGCTAAAGAGAAAATTATAACAACCTAAAGATCGATAGAAACCCTAATTCATACTGGAAATAAGCATTTAAATCCCTTCAACACTGGAAATAAAATCAAAAAAATATTAATAAACTCTTACCAGTTCAGACTATGTTGAGTAAATAAGCTCTTCTTCCTTCTCTGTTCCTCCACAGATTTAACTACCGTAATAGAGAAACGCTACCCCTAATCCCTGCATTTTGAGGGGAAAAAGGGAAACGTAAATAAAAAGAGAGAAGGTGCTAACCCGAGAATCTAAGACGAGGAAGCGAGATGCGTTTCCTCATTTTTGTCTTCCTAGTGTTTGGGTTTCTGCTTTTGTTCTTCCCTCTGTTTGAGTTTCACCCTTACCTGGGGAAGGAGGTGGAAACCCAAGAGCAAGAAAGCCAAAAACGAAAAAAACCCAAAAACCCGATTCTTCCTCTTTTAGCATAAAAAAATGGAAAAAAAAAATAAGAACAGAGAAGAGGTTTATATATTTGGGTTTTTTGCTGAGATGCCCTAGTTTTGGGTTTTTTTCGTTTTTGGGTTTGTTGCTGAGATCCCCTCAGCCAAAAACGAAAAAAACCCAAAAACCCGATTCTTCCTCTTTTAGCATAAAAAAATGGAAAAAAAAAGAACAGAGAAGAGGTTTATATATTTGGGTTTCTTGCTGAGATGCCCTAGTTTTGGGTTTTTTTTCGTTTTTGGGTTTGTTGCTGAGATCCCCTCATTTACACTGGAAATAAGCATTTTGGGTTTCTGCTTCACCAAGATCTCCTTCACCCAAAGCCGACGATCTCCTTCACCAAGAGCAAGAAAGCCAAAAACGAATTCATACCCAAAAACCCGATTCGATTCTTCCTCTTTTACCATTAAAAAATGGAAAAAAAAGAACAGAGAAGGAAGGACTTACCTGGTGAAGGAGATCGTCGGCTTTGGGTTTCACCCTTGTTCTTCTTCGACGGTCTACCTCGAACTGTGAAGGAGATACAAGGAGATCAAAACGTACAAAACCCGAGCCGGCTTCTATTTTATTTTGAGAACAATCGGGTTTTTAGAGGTTTCTCAGCCTGTGTAGGAGATGCAAGGAGATGAGGTTTGATCAAAACCAGAGAAACTCAATCAGAGAAGAGAAGATTCCTACAGATTTGGGTTTCTCCCTCAGATGCCCTAGTTTCGTTTTTGGGTTTGGGCGTGAGAAACCCTCACTGGTTTTCGTTTTTTAAATGTATGGCTTAGATGCGTTTTGATCTAAGGGCCGAGGTTAAGCCACATCTCAGACATCACTAATGTTTAGAGAATTCTCTACACATATGTGTAGGAACCGTTTTCTCATATATATATATAGAAAATGAGTTCCAAAAGCCAAAGAAATCAGCAACAAAGAAAAACAGGAAATCTGCTGAAAATAGGCTTCTCAGAACTCCGAGCTCGAAACTCCGAGAGTTATCTCGGAACTCCGAGAAATGGTCCAGGAGCATAATTTCATACTCTGTCCATTTTCTCGGAACTCCGAGAAATGGTCCAAGGAGTGAAATTCCACTATCTGGCCGTTTCCTCGGAACTCCGAGAACTCTTCTCGGAACTCCGAGAACACTAAGAACTGAAAAAATATAGTCGTTGCGGCTACAACGGCTAGTGGACTTTTTGACCAAAAATTACCAGTTTGCCCCTGAAACGGTAATATTGAGTTGGGAACCTATATATACATGTTGTATGGTTTCAAAACATTAAGGAGAACATTTCCAACTCTAATTAAACCCTAGAAACATACTTGCAACTATTTTGGGTTAATTTCTCTCACCAACTAAACTCATTGTGCCTTGATTTGTGAAAAATCATTTGAGATTGGTTGAGGCTTAAACTTGTTTATCTTTGAGAGCATCCTTGGAGCTTCATTGTGCATTGTCGCCTACTTAGAGGCAAAGCTTATTTTCTTCGGAAAGCACTTAGATCTCGACGGTGTAGGAGAGATAAAGAAAGGTGGAAGGGCATCCCGTGTTAATTTCCTTGGGTGAAAGGCTTAGTTCTCGACCGTGTATGAGAGACATTGTAAAGGTGGAAGGGTATCCTCATTTAATTCTCTTGGAGTGTAAAAGCCTCGGAGCCGGGCGTCGTGGAGGTCTCAATAGTGGAAATCATCAAGTGTGACCTTGAGTGGAGTGGAGTAGGCCTTTGGCCGAATCACTATAAATCCTTGTGTCACTTGTGTTGGTTTTTCCCTTCCTCTCTCACCCTCTCACTCTATTATTTGTACTTGCATTTTTACATAGTTAGAATTGAGTGAGTAGTTAGCACTTTGGTTTTGATTCAATATTTGTACCTTGCTAAATAGGCTATTAATCACCTAATTAAGTTTACTAAATCAAAAGGGTTTTTGAACTTATATAAATTTATAATATTATTTAAGTTCAACTATGTTAAACTTAATTTAACAAGGGATATGTCTTGGGTGAAATCTTCGAAAAAGTTTTTAAAAGACAAAGGTTTTATAAATATCCTATTCACCTCCCCTCTAGGTTGCCAAACTGAGTCACTTCTCGAATTTCAATTGGTATCAAAGCTTGGGCTCTTGATTAAGACCCTAACCGGTTAAGAGTTAAACGATCTAACTTTTAGCAACTTTAAAAGATGGGATCTAGACTACCTAGTTTGAATGGTTCGGATTATGGATCATGGTTGATCCATATGAAGACATACTTAAAAGGTCTAGATAAAAATATGGTAAAGATAATTAAAAATAGATTTGTTTTAAATGTTAAATCTAAAGGATTAAATGAATATAATAAAAAATTATCTTTACTAAATACAAAAGCCCTAATTGCAATATGTTGTGCATTACCACCTAATATTTATGAAAAAGTATTCTCTTGCAAAAATGCTAAAAATATTTTGGACTCTATTGAAAATCTTTAAAATCAAAATATGTGCTTAATGAGTTTATCTAATGAAAACCCCTTGGATAATGCCTAATTCACACTTGAAGAATTAATTGAAAATGTCCAAGAATTACATAACAAACTTTGGATCAAGTAGCTAAAAATTCATACTTGAAAAATCATATTGCAAGTTTTAAAAAGGAGTTTAGGGTGTTAGAAATAGATCATGCACATCTTAGTGAAGAAAATGAAATGCTTAAAAATAATTTTATTGAATTAGGTGAAACCATTACACCACTAAGAGAAGAAAACCAACTCCTTAAAGAAGAAGAAGAGAAAATCAAAAAATTTTCATCTCTAGAATCAATGAATTTTAAAACGGAAATCAATGACTTGAAAATCAATAATGAAACATTAGTGTTGAAAAATCATTATTTACAAGAAAGTACAAAACATAGTTTTCATTATAGTCACTCTTGTAAATCATCTTTGTCATCCCGTCCATCTACCTACTCATATATGTCTTGTGATTTTTGTGGTAGATTTGGACATTACAAATCTAAATGCAAGTTTAGATTTGTAAAAAGTAGTAAGTTTGTTTGGGTTAGAAAAGATACATTAACTAGAACAAACTTACTTGGAACCAACATGGTTTGGGTTCCAAAATTCCCTACTTGAATCACATCATATGATTAGTAGATTTAGGGGTATGAGCTTTAATTTAAATATCATTTGATAAATTTGATTGTATAGATACCATGTGCTTATTCTTGTTTTGATTCCATGTATCTATGCCTGCTTGATGCTTAAATGATAAATCTATTTTTAGAATCCAAAGTCTATATGCTTAAAATTTGATTTGTATTAGACTTTAACACACTGCACTAACTGTAATATCCATTGAAAAGGTTCTCTAGATATCCCATGTTGATATCTAGTTTATGTTTGTGCTTAATGATCACATCTTTGTAAAGAAATAAAATGTAGATACACTAGACTTATCATGTTTGATCCCCATGTATCTATGATAGGCTATTCATACCATATGTGACATGAGACACTAGGATTGTCTAATTTATTATCTCATGTCATTATGTCTAGTAGAAGTAAACTATCATCTTTGGTATGAATAGATTTTTGGCTAAGTGCACATACTATGACTTAGATCTTATTGCACTAAGTATCCATCCACATAACATGCCACACTAGAACCTAATGTGAAAACCATAAATTGATCATTATAGAATATACAACCACATCACTTGCCCATGTGTTCAAATTGTACATACAAGTATATCCTCAAATTTGAACATTATTTGGTAGTTGCTAGAAGCTACGTTGTACGATCTATCACATCTCTCTAGTGAAACCAAAAAAGAGAAGAAACTCATAGGTTTAAAGACTTGAACTCAAATAAAAATTTATGGCATCAAATAGTATTTGAGTGAAATTTGTGAATATGCCAAAATATTATTCTTTAAACTCTATTTTGAACAAATATGGCACTTGCTAGATAATTGGGTACTTAAATTGTTTTAAAATATCATTTCTAGTAAAACTATGGTATTTAATGCATTGTCTAAGAAATCAACTTAAATCATTTCTTAAACATCTTTATGTGCCCTAGGTGAATAATCTCATGACTAAGATAAACCTTAATATGTATAGGTATTTTATATGTAATTCACTTCAAGTAGTTACGAAAGCTCATATTAGAATACATGTGTCCAAGGTGGTTTCTATCATGTGATAAATATATTCTAAAAATCCTTGGTTTATTCCCTACAATCATATAATAATATATTATATAGGAAAGTTAAATCATGAATCTAGATTCAATGTATGACACTCACTTGAGTTAAAAATTAATTTTTTTATAAGAATCTAGTATCATATTTGGGCATTTACTCACTTGAGTAAAATTGAAACTCGTATAGTGTTGCACACAATACATTGTAATGGGAACATGTGTCTCCCATACATTTTTTCTTTTCAATGGGCTTATGCACCATGTCCTTAATGCATTATATTTACATATGTGGTATGTGGATGTAGGAAGTAGATGTTTGGACTTTGTACTTCATATGTCATGTTCACCTTGTCCAAACAGGATAGACTATCCATGAAGACCTTGATATGAATCATATCTTTCTCACAAGGCATACTCTCACCTTCATGGGCCATGGATGTCTCTCTTAGACATTAAAACTTATAGTCTATCTTTGCATATCTAAGGTCTATAGATTTAAGCAAATTTTGATATATTTTTATAATATATAATTATCACCCCTATCTGTTATTATCTACATGGTAAAGATGTCAAAACTTAAAGTTAAAAGCTACTCAATTGGTGCTTTTAGCCTTCTTACTAGTTAAGAGGGAGACTGTACCTTCACTTTAATTAAAACACCTAATTTCTTTGGCTTGTTGCCAACATCTTAACCATGATAAGTCATATGTGCCTTGAATTATTATATATATATATACATTTATTATATGCACATATTTTGGGGGAGCATGAGTTGCTGGGGAGCATGAGTTGCTAGGATGCCTCGCCATCTGACTTGGTTTTATTTGAGAATCCTTAGCAAACATGCAAATGTAGTCCAAGGGTTGTTTTTTAATTATTCATCTCTAAAAACCCTTGGTGACTATGTTTTGGACAGCCCTTTAGATTCATACTTTGTATGAGTCTCTAACAAGGGGGGTGCGATATATGTAATCTATGTCCTTCTTATCTTATCATATGTTATTTGATATGTATACTTCATTACATATGATAAGTGCACTCATTTGGAGGTCATTGCTCCATTTGTGTTGCAGTTGGGTCTTGTCTTATGCTTACATTTTGAGATTGTTTCTCTCTTATGACAAGTTCCCTTAGCATGAGCCTTAAATGCAAATCCTTTGTGCTATACTTGTTTATCATGTGGAGCTAGACTATGGCTATCACACTAATCATGATAAACCGACACTTAGAGAGTAAAGTGTCATTGTAGCCCAAGGGCAGAGTTTAATAGGTTATCCTTTGGAAAATATTTCTAAAAAATTTCTTAGATTCTATGCAAGAACATCCCTTTGGATTCATGCATTGCATGATTCATTTTCAAAGGGGGAGCTTAAAGGTAAATTTGTCCTTAGTTACTTATCATATGATTCATAATGTTGTTATCACCTCACATATGATAAGTAGACTCATTTGGAGCATGGTTGCTCCATATGGGTTGCTCGGGCTTGTCTTGTGCTTTTATGTGTGTTTTTGAGTTTAAGACAAAAAGCACATAGCCTAGGTCTTAGTGCTATATTCTTCTATGCTTTTTAACTTATCTTGGATGGTCTAAATATGATATCATCTATTCTAAGAATAAGTTTTTGGTGGCCAAGTATTTTATTGTCATATCTTTGGCCTATTGTGTCATGTCATCCCTTAAATCTTAAGTTTATCTAAGGCCACTGACAAATACTAAGGGGGAGAGCTAATTGTTGTTATCTTTATGTTTATATGGATCATTGTAAGATGCTTACACTATCCATTCAAATATTTTCCCACTAGTGGTGCTAAAAATTGCATATCTTTCTAGATATACATTCATAGGAGTGAATTAAAATTGCTAATCTTAGTTTCTATAGATTTGATTGCTTATCATGTGTACCTTCCCTTGGTTGTATTCCCATGATAAGTTTCACTGTCATGCCATATATCCTAATAGTTAGCCATATTAGGATCAAATGTCCATTTCTATGCATGACAATTTAAGAGAATATTTTTAACTTGGAAAATATATATTCTTGCTTATCATGATAAGCCTATAACTACACATCACCTCATGATAAGATTCTAATAGAAATTTCAAAAAAAAAAGGGCTTATCATGCTAAACTTTAAACTTGCTTGTTTTCTTTCATGATAAGTAAAATATAAGCTTTAACTTTACTAATCTATTATTGTATTACGGGTCATAGGGTAGATTAATATTGGTTTTATTCATATACTATGATATACCCTAAAAATTTGCTCTAAAATTGGAATGTCTCTTTATTTTTCTAACATAGGCTTGATTTGTATTAGTTTATTCGTTTCCTATGTTGTTATGCTCTTATCCTGCCATATATACTATGATTTCATTGGCTAACCATGATAAGAATCTAGGGGGAGCATCATATTCTCATTAAATATCCTTGATGCTTTATGTAATTATGCTTAAATGCTTAATCCTTCTTTTTTGCTTATGCCAAAAGGGGGAGAATTTGTATAATTGATTAGATCCATTATCATATGCATTCTTGTATTATAACTTATTAAATATAACTCATGCATATGTTGAGGGGGAGTAGTAATGAATAAATTATTTATATAATCCTCATAAGAGGTTCTGTAAGCCCAATGGCTCATCCTCTTACCTTATTTTGATGATTAACAAATCCAAATTGATTAGTTCTTTATGGAGTAATAGTTTGCCTTGAGTGGTGTGCTATGGATAGGAAAGTCACAGGTCAATCCAGGCTAGCACACACACAAGGATGACCTATGCTTGAAAGATGAACCAACAAATGGACAAACGAGCTAGAACATACTTGGACAGATAATGCCTTGGAGGTACCAAGGAGAAGCTCATCATCATCATCTCAAAGCATCAAGCTAGAAAGGAAAAGATCAGGAAAGGCCAAAGCTGGAGGATCAATAAGCAATGCAAAGGACAAAGGAGTTTGAACCAAATGGTGGCATCATCCTTAGAAGGTGTCAAAGAAAGAAGCTTAACTTTGAAGATCCCAAAGCAAGCCAGGTACCACATTGAAGATCAAATGAAGATTGGCTCAAGAGAAGTTCAAGAGAGTACTTAGAATGATAGTATGTATCACCTTTCTCTCTTGTGTTTTCTCTTTATCAAGGCATATCTTAAAACCCCTAAAAATATATTTTTCAAAGAGACTAACACACCCTTTAAGGACTTAAATGGATAAGTGAATGGCCATGGTGGTGTACCAACATGTTGGGACCCATATGACATTCAGCACAAGAATGAACAAAACAGAGTTGCGAAGCAACAACCTAGACCAGTAACTAAATCCTATCAAAATTTATTTAAAATATTTTCAAATATTTTTGAAAATATTTTTAACAAATAGCTCTCATTTTTCTCATTTCCGTAGAGTATAAGAACATTGAAATCTGATGAAAAACGAAGGAGATATGCATTTTTCAAATGGGACACTGTTTGCTGGAAATCCAGTCTCGGAACTCCGAGAAAATTCTCGGAGCTCCAAGAAATTATCCAGGTTCTAAAATTAAAAGCCCTGTTTTGTGTCTCGGAACTCCGAGAATACCCTCGAAGCTCCGAGCTTGGAACTCCGAGAATAGTCTCGGAACTTCGAGCAGTGTATTTGTTCAAAAAAAAAAAAAAAGTAGTTGTGGCCAAATGGCTAGTTGACTGTTTGACCCGAAAATAACCGTTTTGCCCTTAAAACGGTCATATTTAGTTGGGACACCATATATACCCATCTAATGGGTTTAAAACACTTGATGAACATTGTCCAACTTCAATAAACCCTAGAAAATAATTTGTGAATCATTTTTGGGTAAAAACTTTCACCAACCTCTTGTGCCTTGATTTTGAGAAAATCATTTGAGATTGGTTTAGGCTTTATACTTGTGATTGATTTTTAAGAGAATCCTCTGGGAGCTTGAGTGTGCATTTTAGGCTACTTAGAGGCAAAGCTAATTTTCTTCTTCATTCAATCGGTGGCAAGGGCATCCGTGTTTAATTCCCGTGGGTGAAGCGCTTAGAACTCGGCGGAGAAGGAGAGTCATTGTAAAGGTGGAAGGGCATCCTCATTTAATTCCCTCTGAGTGTAAAAGCCTTGGAGCCGGGCGTCGTGGAGGTCTCAATAGTGAAAATTCTCAAGTGCGACATTGAGTAGAGTGGAGTAGGCCGTTGGCCGAACCACTATAAATCCTTGTGTCGCTTGCGTTGGTATTTCTTGATTTCTCACTCCCTCTCTCATTCTCTTATTTGTGCTTGTCTTATTATTTAGAATTGAGTGAGTTAGCATTGCCATCCAACGTGAATATCTTTACATTACTAATTAGCCCACTAAATCTCTTAATTAAGTTGGTTGTTTAAACAAGGATTTTTTAAGCTTATATACATTTGTGAAAATTGGTTAAGCTAACTAATTCAACTTAATTAACCAAGGGATAAAACTAGGGTGAAATTAGTAAAAGTTTTCAAAAGGTAAAAGTTTTATAAACATCCTATTCACTTTCCCTGTAGGTTGCCAAACCAAGTCACTACTTGGTTTTCAATTGGTATCAAAGCTTAGGCTCTTGATTAAGACCCTAATCGGTTAGTTTTTGGCAACTTAAAAGATGGGATCTAGACTACCTATTTTGGATGGTTCGGATTATGGATCATGGTTGATCCATATGAAGACATACTTAAAAGGTCTAGATAAAGATATGGTAAAGATAATTGAAAATGGCTTTGTTTTAAATGTTAAATCTAAAGGATTAAATGATTATGATAAAAAATTATTTTTACTAAATACAAAAGCCCTAATTGCAATATGTTGTGCATTACCACCTAACATTTATGAAAAAATATCCTCTTGTAAAAATGCTAAAAATATTTTGGACTCTATTGAAAATCTTCAAAATCAAAACATGTGCTTAATGGGATTATCTAATGAAGACCCCTTGGATAATGCTGAATTCACATTTGAAGAACTTGTTGAAAATGTCTAAGAATTACATAAGAAACTTGAGGATCAACTAGCTAAGAATTCAAATTTGAAAAATAATTTAGCGAGTATTCACAAGGAGTTTAGGTCACTAGAAATAGATCTTGCACATCTTAGTGAAGAAAATAAAATTTTTAAAAAAGATTTTATTGAACTAAGTGATACCATTGCTTCATTAAGAGAGAAAAATCAACTCCTTAAAGAAAAAGAAGAGAAAATCAAAATGCTTTCATATCTTGAATTAATAAATTTTAAAATGAAAATTATTGACTTAAACATCAAGAATGAAACATTAATGTTGGAAAATCATTATTTACAAGAAAGTGCAAAACATAGTTTTCATCATAATCATTCTTGTAAATCATCTTGTTCATCCCATCCATCTACCTACTCATATATGTCTTGTAATTTTTGTGATAGATTTGGACATTACAAATCTAAATGCATGTTTAGATTTGTAAAAAGTAGTAAGTTTGTTTGGGTTAGAAAAGATACATCAACTAGAACAAACTTGCTTAGAACCAACATGGTTTGGGTTCCAAAATCCCCTACTTGAATCACATCATATGATTAGTAGATTTAGGGGTAATGAGCTTAAAATGAAATATCATTTGAGAATGAATTTTTGATACAATATGCTTATAGTTGGTTAACCTTTTTGTATCAATATTCA
Organism: Tasmannia lanceolata; assembly: GCF_043159265.1. Lineage (NCBI taxonomy): Eukaryota > Viridiplantae > Streptophyta > Magnoliopsida > Canellales > Winteraceae > Tasmannia > Tasmannia lanceolata. Next base: position 46,796,735 of record NW_027518680.1, on the reverse strand, counting down.
ATGTGCTTAATTTGAAAATCTTTTCAAAAAAAAAATGAGTGTATAGATACTATATGGCTATCTCTACTTAAATAACATGTATTTATATATCTTCTTGTAATTCAAAGTCTAGATGCTTAAATGTAGTTAATATGAGACTTTGATATATTGAGCTAAATTGAATATCATAATTAGAAACATCTCTCTAAGTGCATATATTATGATTTAGATCTTCTTGTACTTAGTGATCATCCACAAAAGAAAGCCACTCTAGAGAACATTAATGTGAAAACCATAAATTGTGCTTACAGGATATTCAACCACACCTTTGTGCCCATGTGTTCAAATTAAAGTTTCAAGTACATCTTTAAAATTTGACCCCATTTTGGTAGTTGCTAGGAGTTAGGTTAAATGATTACATCATTCTAACAAAACCAAAATAAAAGAAACCTATAGGTTTAAAGACTTGAACTTAAATGAAAATTTTTGGCAATCAAATAATGCTTGAATAAAAATTTGAGAAAATGCCAAAGTATCATTCTTTAAACTCTATTTTTGGACAAATATGGCAATTGCTAGATAATTATGTACTTAATTTATTTTAAAATCATTTCTAGTAAAACTAAGATATTAGATTTCATGTCTAAGAAAACAACTAAAATCCCTTCTTAGACATCTTTTTGTGCCCTAGGTGAACAAACATGTTTATTGCTTTGCACCTAGTTGTCCTATCAAACCCATTCTATTATATGCTTAATGATTTTCATCAAATGCTAGAAAAATCATAGATGGGTCAAATCTTATGTATTTTCAAAAGAGCTTTGATTTGATATCTTTTCATGGCTTAGATGAACCTTGAAATGTATAAGTAATGTTATATGTACTTTATTCAAATAGTCATGAAAGTTCATGTTGGAATGTGTGTATCCAGGGTGGATTTTATCATGTGATATATATATATATATATATATATATATATATATATATATATATATATATATATATATATATGAGAAAACGGTTCCTACACATATCTGTAGAGAGTTCTCTACACACTAGCTTAAAATACAGTGGAGGCCCACATTGTTTGGGTGATCCAAGCCATCCATTTTAAAGGCCCTCACATAGATAGGGTGTCTACAAAAAATCAGATACATAGGATCATCCCAACCCTACGATTTGTGGAGGTAAAATGGATGTCTTTAAACCTTTACAAATTAGTCAATTTTTTGCCTCCACAGTTCGAATGGTTAGGATGATCCTATGGATCTGATTTTTTTATGGACACCCTATCTATGTGAGGGCCTTAAAAATGAATGGTTTGGATCACCCAAATAATGTGGCCCCCACTGTATTTTAAGCTAGTGTGTAGATAACTTATCTACACATATGTGTAGGAACTGTTCTGTCTCTCTCTCTCTCTATATATATATATACTATAAAATACTTGGATCTTGCCCTAGAAACACAAAATGATATAATATGTAGGGAAGTTGAAACATGAATCTAGATTCAATGTATGACTTGAAATGAAAATATCATAGGAATCTAGAATCATATTTGGGCATTTCCTCACTTGCGTAAAATTAAAATTCACTAAGGTGGTTGTATACATTAGATTGTGATGGGAACATGAGTCTCCCACAGATTTTTGGTTTTTCAATAGGGCTTATGCATCTTGTGCCTAATGCCTTGTCATTTTAAATGTGGTTGTTGATGTAGATGTAATATTTGGACCATGCACATTATGTGTCATGCCCTTTGTGTCCAAATATGGTAGATTATCCATGGAAACCTTGATGATCATATCTTCTTATAAGGTATACTCTCACCTTCATGAATCATGGATGTCTCTCTAAGACATGGTATTTTATTGACCATTCTCACTATGTCTTAGTCCTATAGAATTGAACTCAAATTGGTATATACATATTCTATAGTTATCACCCATTGTTTGATAATATCTACACATATGAGATGTTAAATCTTAATCTTAAAAGTCACTCAATTGGTGCCCTTAACCTTCTTAGATTCTAAGAGGGAGAGGGTACATTCACATTAATTAAAATATCTAACAAATTGGCCTTGTGCCAACATCTCAAACATGAATAGGTATACATTTATATGTGATCTCCTTAGTTAGTTATGTATGTGAAGACACCCCCATTTTGCTCCGCTTTAATCAACAAAGAAGTTAGTGTTTCGTTGTCGGTTTTTCAGTGTTTTCCATTCCCATGTCTGCCTCGTATGTTTTCTCGATCTTTTTCGATCTTTTCTGTCGTGTTTCACATTTTCCTGCTAAGTGTTGAGAGGGGTTGTTCGCAAGAATCAAAACAGGAGAGAATTCAGCCCCACTGGATGAACCCTCATTGGACCTTTCGATTGGAATGAGATCAAGCAAGTGCGCCCTGCATGATATTCATGAAAAATGATTTGGGGATTTAGAGGTACAACTTGTTTGCGCCGCGGCCCCATTAATTTGATAGCTCAAATTTGCCTATAAAAGCGGCTTTGAATGTATAACCGATTTGCACCATGTGGCCCATCTAAATGGACAGCTTAGATCATCTATGAGAATAGGGGGGTACAATCGATATATTAGGGCCCACTGTTGCCTTTTAAATGTTTTTTTATCAAAGATGAAAATTCGAGTTGTTGAGGAGAATCAAAATTCGGCTATGAAGTAGGGCCCACTTTAAAATTATCTTAAAGAAGGCTTTACTTGGAAAAGAGATATGTTTGGGCTGATATTTTGGGAAGCATTACGACAATGGCTATCTCATGAAAAAGATCAGCAATGTGATTGGAATTCAATAGTCTGATCTGTGAGGCCCACTGTATCCTCAATTACATGCATGATGTGGATGATCACAAGGTTTGGTAATTCCACCTCCTAATAAATAAATTCGGCAATGTCTCCTCATTCTAGTTACTATTATAGTAAGGTAGCAATCTTCATTCTAAGATTTAGGCAAATAGCTACTTTGGGGATGCCATATGTCATTATTTTGAAAATGAAAACTTTTATAAGAAGAGCATGGTGTAATTTTACTCTCGGTCTTGGAATATTTTTGGTAATACCCTCTCTCTTTCTAGAAATAATGTTCGAATATTCTTTTCATGGAGGATGGGTTTTAGTAACACACTAAATGTGGGAAGGAAAAAAAGCATTTGAGGAGGAAACTTTCACAAATAAGGAGGGAAGTCGGTTTTTTTAGAGGATTCCCATCACTCTAATGCTCTCTCTGGTCTCCCTCTTGAAGGAAGAGATCTCTCTCCAAGCAGCCCGATTAAAAAAAAAGAAAAGGGAAGAGACAGAGAACAGAGTTCTTGTTCCCACTTCTGGGTTTTTGGAAATCAAGCCATCTCTCAACTCCCCTCTCACTCGGTCCTCTCTCAATTTCCACTCTGTCAACAGCCATCTCTATCTCCCCCTCTCCATATCACTCTCACCCTCTCTAAAAAAGAAAAAAAGAAAAAACAGAGTGTCGTATTTTGAGCATCCCCAACGGCACACTCTATATCTCTCTCTGTCTATCTCACTCTCACTCCCTATCTGTCTCTCTCTATTATCTCTCTATATTCTCTCACTCTCACTCTCTCTTTATTTCTCTTCATTACCTCTCTATCGTCTCTCACTCTCACTCCTCTGATCTCACTTTCTCTCTTAACTCTCTATTATCACTCTCCCTTTGTTATCTCTGTTATCACTCTCTCTCTGTTATCTCTCTCTCTATTCCTCTCTCTCTGTCTCTCTCTTCCTCTCCACAGTGGTGAAGAAAAACAAAAAAAGAAGAGAAAGGGAATCGGATTGCACGTCGGCGAACTTTTTCGGATTCTTCGGCTCTTGGATTCGGCAAGGATCTCGATTAAAGGTAGGTCCTTTCTTTTCAGATTTTTCCAGAATTATTCTGTATTTTTTTATATTTTTGTATGGTTTTAGCATTTAAGCATATTTAATTAAATATTATATGGGTGAGCTCCAAATCGTGTTTTACATGAGTGTTTCAAGTCCGATTCGTCTCAAAATTTAATACGCTGATCTATTTAAATAGACTAAAAGAACTATTAGATCGGATCGGACATTAGATCAAAGAATTTCGAGAATTTGAGTGAAGATTGGAATTTCATTTGAAATAATGACTGAGATATTAAGAAATTGGAAAAAATAGCTATCTCAGGATGATCTATTCCTTGGAATATTAAAATTTTTTTATGTTCATCACATCAGAACAATGTTAAAGGACATTTTCCAAAGTCGTAATTTTCTCAAAAATCATGTTTAAAAAATAGAAAACTCTTAAAAAACATCTTTTTGAAGAAGAAAAATGGAAAATATACCAAATAGGGTCCAAAATTAATGAAATTTCGTGGAACAATAATACAATGCTGATATATCCTGTCATGATTTTTCAATGATTTTAGGATTTTATTTGATATATTGTTTGATATTTTCTTTGAAAACAATAAGATTTTGTGAGGTTTTTTTATTAATATCAAATCATAATTAAAATTTTCAAGATTTTTACAGTAGTCTTGTATTCCATATATCATGTTGCTGTAAAATTGTCAATTGATTTGGAATTTATTTCCTAGGGGGTGTTGTGTAAATTCATAATCTGGTCTGAATGTTTAAAAATCTAAAAATGATAGTAAATTGTATCTAAAATTCATGGAAATTTCACAGTATACTATATTCACTCACATCTTGTTACTGTAGAAATTTCAATGAATTTAGATTTCTATTTCTAAGGGTTTCTTTCTAATTTTAACAATCTGGTCTCATTGTTATTAAATCGGAAATTAATAGCAAATTAATATAAAAATCAATGAAAGTTTTCCAGTAAGCTATATTCATTCATATCTTATTACTGTAGAAATTTCAATTTATTTTGAATTTTTTTGCAATGAGTTCATTTGTAAAATCATTGATGTAATCTGAAATTGATAAAATCTACTAAAAATTGAAATTAACCAAAATTATCATGAAAATTTCTAAGGAACCTTAAATTTCTGTCACATATTCATTCGCTAAGCCGCTGAAGCAAAAGTCTTAGGGGTCATAGATTTCCTTTGTAAAATGGCCCTACTAGGATAAGTTTCGACGCCAAGGATGCATCAATAATCGTATCCCAATTGCAATTGATCCTTGACAATTTGAATATTTAAATTATAGCATGTTATTTGCTCCGAGGTCTATTGTCCACGGAAATCCTGAGAGATATGCCAGGCAATAAGGTGCTATAACTTAAGTATTAAATTGCGCAAGGGAAGAGTGCACGATTCCCTTCCATGGATGCAATTCGAGGCCGAAATTTGTGAACCGTAGAACCTTGGGTATTTCTTAAACGTTTAGGAATTGAAAATCCTTGAAATCTGAAAATCATTAACTTCAACAACTTGAATCAATTTACCTCATGTCTTTCGGAACCGTTGGATTGCGGTTTCAATCGTAGGAACCATTAGAGCCCCATTTTAGGAACCCTTACGTCGTGTCGTGTCCTAGGTTTTAGGGAGTCCTAGAGTTAGGAGTCCAGCCTCATCACGAGCGTTTGCTATGGATAGCAACCGTGCATAGATCTAGTTGCACTAGTTACCTTACTTTTCTCATAGGACAAGCCTAGTTACCTAGGATGTAGGTTCACCTGCATTAGTCAAAGAGATGTCTTGCACTTAGATAGGACCATATAGCATCTTAGATGAAGTCCTAGGATAATAAAATCTTCAACTTGAATTAAATAATTTCTCTTAAAACTGTTGAAACAGTCAATCCAGTCTAGATCGGTGTCGTAGATGAGTTAGGCATAAGTAGCTTAGTTCAGGTGCACCGAACTACGTCGACTCTGATCCCAGTGAGGCTTGGGTACGTAGGCAGCTTGGATGCTTGATGGCATACCAATCACGAGTCGGCTCCACACATAAGTGGGGTTTTGTACATTAATCTTTAAATTAAAAGTAATTAAATTACTTAGGACTTTCCATGAAATTAGAAGTTTAGGAGAACTTTCACTTAGATTGAATTCAAACAAATTAAGAAAATCAAGATACACATTTAGGAATTACATTAAAATTAGATCTTAGGATGCATGTCACATAGTTCGCACATTAATATAGAGTTAAATGAGCCATTTAAAAAAAATTCGAAAGAGTTAATTTTTAGAATTGAAGACCGATTATCGGGCAGGAATGGTGCATGTGGTGGTAACTCCCCATACCTTCCATTCTCGTAACCAGGTAACGAGTCTAGATTTCTGGTCAATTATGGGTCCTAGATCCCTCATCTAGGTGGCGACTCTGTCACTCTCTTTTGCGTGCAATTCAGATTCCCTTAGTGATCCCAAGTTCACGGAAAAGATGAATTAAATCACACCTTGCTAGGCTCGGCGGCTTACCCCTGCTCTTATAGGTACTGGGTTGCACGTTTGTTTGCACCCTATGGCTTGGTTGCTGCCTGCTTGGTTGGGTAATTAAAATCAATAATAAAAAGCACACGCCATTCGCGTGGGTACGAGAGACCAAGAGAGAGCGTGGCGGCTCGCGCCCCACCCCTCTCGCGGGATCAGGTCCCACAGTTTGGCGACTCTGCTGGGGATCACCTAACTTCATTACAATTCCAAAGGATAACTCATTTGAATTGATTTTAATTGGCCCATGAAAACTCTATCTTATATGCTTAGTAGATTAGTTTGTTTACTTTCTCACCACATCATACTCAAACTTAATTTAACAAAACCTGAAGGCATCATAGATTGTGCAAACTTATTGCACGCACTTACATCACTCACATCTAAACTCTTGCATCTCACATGCACACACATCCTATTTTAGGAACCCGGAGTGTTATCTAGCATGGTTGACTGGAATTTTATCACCTGGTGCCTATGTGTTAGAGAAGCATTCCACTCTTAGCCTAGTACCTTTATGGTACTTAAACGGATCTCTTGTTCACGTATTGATACGCCGGACACTAGTACAGTATATTGAGCACGGATTCGCGCTAAGGGAACTATTGGCCTTACCCTAGATTACCCCACACATGCATATAGTATACGAACACACGTGCATCATGTGTGTAAGCCTAGTTTAGGATATCCTACCCATTTGTGTCTAGATTAGGCCGTGGTCCATCTTCCAATGGCTACGATCGGTCCTTAGGTACATAAACAAAGTCATGAGTCGAGATCCTCTCTCCACTCCGTTAGATTAGGATTATGATTGATGTCTTCAGGTAACCCTTGTCAAAATGTAAAAAGATTAAAAAACTTTCCCTTTGGGGTTAGGATATAAATCCCATCATTTCCAAAGATCTCATAGGATTAGTCATTCCTGATCTACCCGTTGAAAGCAATCCTATGTAATCTCATCTAATCTTTTGATCGTGTGTCTTTTATTCTTCTGTCATACGATTCGATCGTATCTTCATACCATCCCCTAACTAGCAGGAACAAAATCTCACAATCTTTCGATTATGCAATCTCATGATCTGATCATACCTGGTCCAAATGATCCAATCTTGTTTATATCATTGGTCTCCTCTCACTCTAGGGGTAACCTTTTACAAGATTATTTCGATAAGCCTCTCAGAGTCTATTCCCATGACCCTTAAACTAGGGGCATCCCCTAGTGCATTCGTGTCGCCATCATCGTGTCTCAGTCATTATGGGATTCATTATGTCGTTTCAATTGCTTGTTTAACCCATAACCATTTTTCAATCGTCAAGAAGAGAGCGCACCTTGAATGTCAAGCTTACACTTTATATTCCTTGTTTCCATTCCAGGAATTGTGATAGCCATGTCTAATATTTTTTAGGTCCGGATCGATTCATTATTACAAATGAGGCCTGACTCTCCACAACCTTCTGTTGTTGATCCAGATTCTGCACCAGTTCCTCCGTCAGCTCCTTTGGCTGAAAGCTCGAGAAATACCCGGTCCAATACCACTGCTGATACCTTGGCTCTTATCCTCCAACAATTGCAAGAGCTTAAAGAAGAGAATCGTTGCATCAGGGTTCAATTGAATGAGATATTTGGCTCAGCTGATGTTACCTCTAAAGGCAAAAGCCCTAGCTTCTCCATGGCATATGGGCGTGCTCAAAGTTCCATGGCCACGGGTTCTGAAGGATTGATTCTGAATCTCTCTAGACAAGTGGCCGCCCTCGCGCAGGAGATTCATCAAATGAAGACCAATTGTTTCCAACCGCAAGACTCCAAGCTCCAAGATGATAGAGAAGGAAGTATTGTTATATGGAACTCGGCTAGCCAAAGCTCTAAGGAACCACTCAAGTCTCTGACTCATGAGCATGAACACGAAAGACCATCCAAACCAAATCCGATAATCGAGCTCAGTAGTAGCAATGACGACGACAGTGACTCAGATGCCGGAGGAGATCTAAACGTAGTGTTGCCAGAAGGATTCCTTGATCCCCTGTCGCCGGATGATCTCGATGCTTAGACGACCTATGATTAACAAAAGAAACAGGTCTAGTTATGAGCCAGCCCTTGCCGAGCCTCCAAAGCCAGACAGTTGCAGCAGTCTTAGTCCTTTTGTTATTTTAATTAAGTCCAGTCATGATGTCAAGTCCAGTTATTAAGTGCAGTCTTCTAAAAGTTTGAATAAATTTATAGTCTAGTTGAGTCGTTTCTTACTTTTATTTTTGAGTCAAGAGTGTGAATTCTGAGTCTGTTCAGGATAAGTCTTATCAGATGTGGTCTTTTTCAATTCAATGAAACTTGCTTTCTCTATACATTCCAACGTGTGCTTCTAACTTTAATAACCAATGAGAATAATACTCCCTCCTCAAATGAGAAAGAAGATGCGAACGAAACTCCTCTTGAGTTGCAGTATAAGCTCAAACAAGAGGAGGAGCGCCGACCCCAGCCTCTCAAAGATGAAATTGAAGTGGTAAACACTGGCACTGAAACTTTGATTCAGTGAATGTCGATTGAAAATACATTACCCTCTGAAGAATGTGAGGAATTGATAAACCTATTTTGAGAATAAAGAGATGGTCCAGTAAGCGCTACCATTAATGCTAGGAGAAAGACCCAGATAGAAGGTTCAAGAAAGAATGAAGTGAATATCACATGCTATACAAGGGGCATGGATTCGAAACAACTTCCATATCTCCAATCAATGGCCCCGGTCACAGGTTTCACCAGTGACAATGTAAAATCATCAAATTCAATATGAAAAGTGCAAGAGAAATCATCTCAGAGCGATCATCAAAATATCAAGGTCCACCGATTCAAGGATGAAATGATGTCCAAAAACCAGTATGCACTCTAAAAGTCAAATTACTTATCAATATCCAGAAGGAAGAAGAATCATTATCTCTTACCGGGAAATGCCGTCAAACTCCGTGAAAAAAAAAGAAAAAAAATCAGTACCAGAGGGACTTTAGTAACCTAGATCAATTCCCAATCTGAACATCGGAAGGCCTCCTTTGGCCGAATAAATCCCAAAATCATAACCCAGTGTCAAAGAATACCGGTTTGCAAACCCTTTGAGCCTGAATGAAATTTTCTTGAAAACCCATCAAACTAGGGGCATCTACCCCGAACTACGCGAGACCTGATCCCTACACTGGGGTACGTAGGCAGCTCGGTTAAACCGAGTTCGGTCGATTCAAAAAAAAGAAAAAAAGAAATTCAATCGTTCCAGAAAAAAAGAGGGACAAGTTCCAAAAGAAGAAAGTCAATCATTCCAGAAAAAAGAAGAAAAGAAAAATCAATTAACCTTCAAACAACTTATCTTCAAACTAGGGGCATTCGCCCTGAACTACGCACGACATGATTCCTACCCTGGGATACGTAGGCAACCTGTTCACAGGTTCGGTCGAAATCTTTATTGAACCTTAAGCCATTCTTTGAAAAGCCCTATCCTACCTATAAAGTCCTGCCGGTGTTCAGAATTAATGATCTAGGTCCCGAAACACAAAAAGTGAAAAAAAAAGAAAAAAAGAATGGAGTTTGAAGATCTGCTAGATTGAAAACCTGAAAGGGTGGTCTAGGCAAAATTTAAGATCATTCCCCTGCTAAGTTGAAAACCCGAAAGGGCGGCTTGGGCAAAAGCTAAGGGGATGGCCTGCCGAGTTGAGAACCCAAAAGGACGATTCAGGCAAAAGTTAAGGTTAGCATGGTCCGCCAAGTTAAAAACGCTGAAGAGGTTATTATGTCATGGTAAGAGAGTCATTATAAGAAGGTTACAGCCGGTATCAAGATTGAAGAAGAGAAAAGAAGTTCGAGCAAGCTTAAATGTTATCAAAGAAACTTGGGGGCATTGAAACCAAGCAATCCTAGGAGTGGTAATCAAATTCTAAGAGCATTACTGTTTAAAAAAATAATAATTTCCAGTGCTTATCAATTGAGAAACTACTCTTTGAAAGGCTAGACTTACCAAACAAAACGATAACTAAGTCAGGAGCATCACTGTGTATCAGTCCAGTCAGTCCATTCCTGTTCGTTTTAGCTCATTTTTTCAGAAACTTCCCGTTCATCCAATAGTGTCTTTTACCATCTTCCCCTTTTTAGTAGATTCGATCATCGTCCAATTTGTCAAATGTTGCAACTGTCTCGGTAAAAGATGCCTGGTGTAGCTAACCCCCTGCAATTGTTCTAGAGCTAAGTTAATCCGCAGGTAAGGATTTCAGGAGTTAAGGAAAAAATCCAGTCTAAGCAAAGTCAGTTCCAGAAGAATCCAGAAGCAGAAAAATCCGAAAAACCAGTTCCCATAAGAAGATCATACCCTAGAAAAGCACCTTGAGCTTGGAAGAGCCTTAGATGCAATGGTGGTTGAGCCAGTTTCTCATAAAGATGAACCATTAAAAATCGGAATCTCCTTCCAGTCAGTTGAATATTTGTCTGAATGCTTGTCAAAAGAAGAATCCTCTGTACCAGTGTCCAAATATTCCGAGGTCCCAATTCATATCCCCAGTAAAGAAGATCTTGATCTAAGAAATTTCAAGCCCTGTGAGACTTTCTTGTTCATCCCCAGTAAAAAATTCAAAATGCTAATAAACTTGTGTAAGAACCAGTTTACTAGTTCATCAATTACCAATTCCTAATTCGCCAGTACCAGTTCACCAATTCCAGTATTCCAGTTCCAGTTCCAGTATCCAGTATTCCAATATTCCAGTTCCAGTATATAGTATTCTAGTATTCCAGTTCCAATATCCAGTATTCTAGTATTCCAGTTCCAGCATCCAGTATTCAATTTCAATTCCAGTATTCCAGTTCCAGCATCCAGTATTCAGTTTCAATTCCAGTATTCCAGTTCCAGCATCCAGTATCCAGTTTCAATTCTAGTATTCCGGTATTTCACTATGCCAGTTCTAGTCTCCAGTTCCAGTATCCAATATTCCGGTATCACAGTTCTAGTGTCCAGTATCCCTATCACCAGTATTCTAGTGTTCCATTTTTCAGTACTCGTATTCCTGTTCCAAGTATTTCGACATTCCAATTCCAACACCCAGTTCCAGTGTCCGAAAATCCAGTGTTTCAGTACTCTAATTCTAGTATCCGGTATGTCTTCGTTCTAGATTTCCGATTCTCGATGTTTAGATCAAGATTCCAGTTTCTAGTTTCCAGTCTTAACATCCAGTGATCAAATTCCAATCCCAATTGAATCAATCAAAATGTCAATCCAATCTAATCCCCAGTTCATCAATTATCAATTTTTGACTCTCTAGTTTTCCAATAATCAAGTTCTACAATTCCCAGCGAACTAGCTCTTTAACTTGTCAGTTCTTTAATTCTTCAGTTATCCGACTATTGAGTCCCTTAATCATCCAGTTCTCCAATTTTCAGCTCTGTAAATATCCAGTCCCTAAATTTTCTACTTCTCCAGTTTTTCAATTCTTCAGTTCATCAAATCGTCAATTCTCCAGTTTCAAATTATCCAGTCTTCCAATTCTCCAGTCCACCCATTGTTTAATTATTCGGTTTCTCAGTTCTCCGGTTCTCAAGTCCTTAAGCCTCTAATTCTCCGGTAATCGAGTCCTCCAGTTTTAAAATTGTCATTTCCAGTCTTGTTCTTAATTGTCGAATCCGATCTTAAATCCATTAGCCCCCGTCTCACTCACGAATAGGCTAATCTTCTGATTTTCCTGAGCCCGTTCAGGGAACGGTGCCTCCTTCCGTCGTTGCCTGTTCGAAAACGGCGCCGCATCATAATCATCTTTTATTCTGGGTTGCCAGATTTTTGCACCCAGAGTAAATTCGATTCTCCGTTGTTCTAAACTTCCATCTCATGGTGTTTAGAGTAAATAATTTTTGATAGATGTTCAAATTCTAGGATTTCATCTAGGGTGTTGCATTATGTTAGGTTACATGCATTCACATTTAGGTTGTGTTTTGTCTAGAGAGTCATTTGTTGGCAAAACGCTGTGCAAAATGGTGTTGTCACTTTTGCTTTGGTATTCAATGACTACGTCATCTCTACCAAAGAGGGGCATCTGAAGACACCCCCATTTCGCTCCGCTTTAATCAACAAAGAAGTTAGGGTTTCGTTGTCGGTTTTTCAGTGTTTTCCATTCCCATGTCCGCCTCGTATGTTTTCTCGATCTTTTTCGGATCGGACATTAGATCAAAGGATTTTGAGAATTTAAGTGAAGATTGGAATTTCATTTGAAATAATGACTGAGATATTAAGAAATTGGAAAAAATAGCTATCTCAGGATGATCTATTCCTTGGAATATTAAAATTTTTCTATGTTCATCACATCAGAACAATGTTAAAGGACATTTTCCAAAGTCGTAATTTTCTCAAAAATCATGTTTAAAAAATAGAAAACTCTTAAAAAACATCTTTTTGAAAAAGAAAAATGGAAAATATACCAAATAAGGTCCAAAATTAATGAAATTTTGTGGAACAATAATACGATGCTGATATATTCTTCCATGATTTTTCAATGATTTTAGGATTTTATTTGATATATTGTTTGATATTTTCTTTGAAAACAATAAGATTTTGTGAGGTTTTTTATTAATATCAAATCATAATTAAAATTTTGAAAATTTTTACAGTAGTCTTGTATTCCATATATCATGTTGCTGTAAAATTTTCGTAAAATTTTCAATTGATTTGGAATTTATTTCCTAGGGGATGTTGTGTAAATTCATAATCTGGTCTGAATGTTAAAAAATCTAAAAATGATAGTAAATTGTATCTAAAATTCATGGAAATTTCTTAGTGTACTATATTCACTCATATCTTGTTAATGTAGAAATTTCATTGAATTTAGATTTCTATTTCTAAGGGTTTCTTTGTAATTTTAACAATCTGGTCTCATTGTTATTAAATCATAAATTAATAGAAAATTAATATAAAAATCAATGAAAGTTTTCCAGTAAGCTATATTCATTCATATCTTGTTACTGTAGAAATTTCAATTTATTTCGAATTTGTTTGCAATGAGTTCATTTGTAAAATCATTCATGTAATCTGAAATTGATAAAATCTACTAAAAATTGAAATTAACCAAAATCATCATGAAAATTTCTAAATAACCTTAAATTTCTGTCACGTATTCATTCCTTAACCCGCTGAAGCAGAATTCTTAGGGGTCTTAGATTTCCTTTGTAAAATGGTCCTACTAGGATAAGTTTCGATGCCAAGGATGCATCCATAATCGTATCCCAATTGCAATTGATCCTTGACAATTTGAGTATTTAAATTATAGCATGTTATTGCGTAAGGGAAGAGTGCACGATTCCCTTCCATGGATGCAATTCGAGGCCGAAATTTGTGAACCGTAAAACCTTTGGTATTCCTTAAACGTTTATGAATTGAAAATCCTTGAAATCTGAAAATCATTAACTTCAACAACTTGAATCAATTTACCTCATGTCTTTCGAAACCGTTGGATTGCGGTTTCCATCGTAGGAACCATTAGAGCCCCATTTTAGGAACCCTTACGTCGTGTCATGTCCTAGGTTTTAGGGAGTCCTAGAGTTAGGAGTCCAGCCTCATCACGAGCGTTTGCTATGGATAGCAACCGTGCCATAGATCTAGTTGCACTAGTTACCTCACTTTTCTCATAGGACAAGCCTAGTTACCTAGGATGTAGGTTCACCTGCATTAGTCAAAGAGATGTCTTGCACTTAGATAGGACCATATAGCATCTTAGATGAAGTCCTAGGATAATAAAATCTTCAACTTGAATTAAATAATTTCTCTTAAAACTGTTGAAACAGTCAATCCAGTCTAGATCGGTGTCGTAGATGAGTTAGGCATAAGTAGCTTAGTTCAGGTGCACCGAACTACGTCGACTCTGATCCCAGTGAGGCTTGGGTACGTAGGCAGCTTGGATGCTTGATGACATACCAATCACGAGTCGGCTCCACACATAAGTGGGGTTTTGTACATTAATCCTTAAATTAAAAGTAATTAAATCACTTAGGACTTTCCATGAAATTAGAAGTTTAGGAGAACTTTCACTTAGATTGAATTCAAACAAATTAAGAAAATCAAGATACACATTTAGGAATTACATTGAAATTAGATCTTAGGATGCATGTCACATAGTTCGCACATTAATATAGAGTTAAATGAGCCATTTAAAAGAAATTCGAAAGAGTTAACTTTTGGTATTGAAGACCGATTATCGGGCAGGAATGGTGCATGTGGTGGTAACTCCCCATACCTTCCATTCTCGTAACCAGGTAACGAGTCTAGATTTCTGGTCAATTATGGGTTCTAGATACCTCATCTAGGTGGGGACTCTGTCACTCTCTTTTGCGTGGAATTCAGATTGCCTTAGTGATCCCAAGTTCACAGAAAAGATGAATTAAATCACACCTTGCTAGGCTCGGCGGCTTACCCCTACCATTATGGGTACTGGGTTGCACGTTTGTTTGCACCCTATGGCTTGGTTGCTGCCTGGTTGGTTGGGTAATTAAAATCAATAATAAAAAGCACACGCCATTCGCGTGGGTACGATAGACCAAGAGAGAGCGTGGCGGCTCGCGCCCCACCCCTCTCGCGGGATCAGGTCCCGCAGTATGTTAAATACTTAGGGAAGTAAAGCTTGAATTTTAAAAATATTATATCACATTTAGGGGGAGAATGAGCCAAAGATTGAAAATCTTTTGTGGTATGCTTGTTTATCATGATGAGCTAGACTATGGCTATCATTTGATTATGATAAACCGACACTTGGAAAGTAAGTGTCATTGTATCCCAAAGGTTGAGTTTAACTTGGTATCTTTTGAAAAATATATCTAAAAACCTTTGGAGTCTATGCAAGGACATCCATTTGGATTTATGCATTGCATGATTCATTTTCAAAGGAGGATCTTAAAGGTAAATTTATCCTTAGTTACTTATCATATGATTCATAATGTGGTTATCACCTCACATATGATAATTACACTCATTTGGAGCATAGTTGCTCCATATGGGTTGTTCGGGCTTGTCTTATGCTTTTATGTGTGGTTTTTAGTTTAAGACAAGAAGCACATAGCCTAGGTCTTAATGCCATATTCTTATAGGCTTTTTGACTTATCATGGATGATCTAATATGATATCATCTATTCCAAGAATAACTTTTGGTGGCCAAGTATTCCATTGTCATATCTTTGGCTTATTATGTCATGCCATGCCTTAAATCTTAGGTTTATCTAAGGCCAATGACAAATACTAAGGGGGAGAGCTAATTGTTACTATCTTTATGTTTATATGGATTATTATAAGATGCTTACACTATCCATTCAAATATTTCCCCACTAATTATGCTAAAAATTGCATATCATTAGATTTAAAAAAAAAGGGAAGCTTAAATGATCTATCATTTTAAACAAAAGCTAAAACTTGCATATCTTTCTACATCTACATTCATAGGAGAAAATTATTCTTGCTAATCTTAATCTCTATGAATTGAGTACTTATCATGTGTAATTTCACTTGGCTATCCATATATCCATTGTAGAGCTCACTGTCATGCCATATATCCTAATAGTTAGCCATATTAGGATCAAATGTCCATTTCTATACATGAAAATTTAAGAGAATATTTTTAACCTAAAATATATATATTCTTATTTATCATGATGCGCCTATAACTACACATCACCTCATGATAAGATTCTAATAGAAATTTCTAAAAAAAAGGGGGCTTATCATGCTAAACTTTATACTTGTTTATTTTTCTTTCATGATAAGTAAAATATAAGCATTAGCTTGCTAATCTATCATTATATTATGGGTCATAGGGTAGACTAATATTGGATTTATACATATACTAAGATATACCGTAAAAATTTATGTTAAAATTGGAATGTCTCTTTGTTTTTCCAACATAGGCTTGATTTATATTAGTTTATTCGTTTCTTATTTTGATATGCTCTTATCATGCAACTATACTTTGGATTATAGTTTGATTTTAATTGGTAACTCATGATAAGTAGTTAGGGGGAGTATCATATTCTCATCTTGATGCTTTATGTACTGTGCTTAAATGCTTAATCCTTCCTTTTTGCTAATGTCAAAAGTGGGAGAATTTGTATAATTGATTAGATCCATTATCGTATGCATTTTTGTACTATAACTTATTAAATATAACTCATGCATATGTTGAGGGGGAGTAGTCACTATTATCTTGCTTATCTATCCTCATAAGAGGATCCTCCCACCTCTCTAATCAATTTGGTTGGCCATCACAAAAAAGGGGGAGATTGTAAGCCAAATGGCTCATCCTCTTACCTTGTTTTGATGATTAACAAATTCAAATTGATTAGTTCTTTATGAACTAATAGTTTGCCTTGAGTGATGTACTACAGATAGGAAAGTCACAAGTCAATCCAGGCTAGCACACACACAAAGATGGCCTATGCTTGAAAGATGGACCAACAAATGGACAAATGAGCTCACATACTTGGACAAACAATGCCTTGTAGGTACCAAGGACAAGCTCATCATCATCATCTTAAAGCATCAAGCTATAAAGGAAAAGATCAGGAAAGGCCAAAGCTGGAGGATCAATAAGCAATGCAAAGGACAAAGAAGCTTGAACCAAATGGTGGCATCATCCTTGGAAGGTGTCAAAGAAAGAAGCTTAACTTTGAAGATCCCAAAGCAAGCCAAGCACCACATTGAAGATCAAATGAAGATTGGCTCAAGAGAAGTTCAAGAGAGTACTTAGAATGGTAGTATGTATCACATTTCTCTCATGTGTTTTCTCTTTATCAAGGCACATCTTAAAACCCCTAAAAATATATTTTTTAAAGAGACTAACACACCCTTTAAGTACTTAAATGGATAAGTGAATGGCCATGGTGGTGTACCAACATGTTGGGACCCATATGGCATTCAGCACAAGAATGAACAAAACAGAGTTCCGAAGCAACAACCTAGACCAGCAACTAAATCCTATCAAAACTTATTTAAAATATTTTCAAATATTTTTTAAAACATTTTTAACTGATAGCTCTCATTTTTCTCATATCTGTAGAGTATAAGAACATCGAAATCCGATGAGAAATGAAGTAGATATGAATTTTTGAAATGGTGGAAATCTAGTCTCGGAACTCCGAGAATTATTCTCGGAGCTCCGAGCTCGGAACTTCGAGAATTATTCTCGGAGCTCCGAGCTCGGAACTTCGAGAAAATTCTCGGAGCTCCGAGAAATGATCCAGGTTCTAAAATTAAAAGCCCTGTTTTGTGTCTTGGAACTCGGAGCAGTGCATTTGTTATAAAAAAAAGCTGTTGTGGCCCAACGGCTAGTTGACTGTTTGACCCGACAATAACCGTTTTGCCCCTGAAACGGTCATATTGAGTTGGGACACCACATATACCCATCTAATGGGTCTAAAACACTTGAGGAACATTATAAAACTTCAACAAATCCTAGAAAATCATTTGTGAATCCTTTTTGGGTAAAAACTCTCACCAACCTCTTGTGCCTTGATTTGGAGAAAATCATTTGAGATTGGTTTAGGCTTTAAACTTGTGATTGATTTTTGAGAGAATCTTGTGGGAGCTTGAGTGTGCATTTTAGCCTACTTAGAGACAAAACTAATCTTCTTCTTCATTCAATCGGTGGCAAGGGCATCCGTGTTTAATTCCCTTGGGTGAAGCGCTTAAAACTAGGCGGAGAAGGAGAGTCATTGTAAAGGTGGAAGGGCATCCTCATTTAATTCCCTTGGAGTGTAAAAGTCTGGAACCGAGCGCCGTGGAGGTCTCAATAGTGGAAATCCTCAAGTGCGACATTGAGTAGAGTGGAGTAGGCCGTTGGGCGAACCACTATAAATCCTTGTGTCGCTTGTGTTGGTATTTCTCGATTTCTCACTCTCTCTCTCACTCTCTTATTTGTGCTTGTCTTATTATTTAGAATTGAGTGAGTTAGCATTGCCATCCAACGTGAATATCTTTACATTGCTAATTAGCCCACTAAATCTCCTAATTAAGTTGGTTGTTTAAACAAGGATTTTTTAAGCTTATATACATTTGTGAAAATTGGTTAAGCTTAACTAATTCAACTTAATTAACCAAGCGATAAAACTAGGGTGAAATTAGTAAAAGTTTTCAAAAGGCAAAACTTTTATAAACATCCTATTCACCCCCCTAGGTTGCCAAACCAAGTCACTACTTGGTTTTCAGGTTCCTCCCACCTATCTAATCAATTTGGTCTGTCATCATAAAAAAGGGGGAGATTGTAAGCCCAAGGGTTCCTCATGGGTTCATTCAATCACCTTGTTTTGAAGATTAACAAACGCAAATTGATTAGTCGCTTATGGACTGCTCATTTGTCTTGTGTGTTGTGCTTTAGACAGGTCCTACACAAGTCAAATCATTCTAGCACACACCCTGTTGGCCTATGCATGAAGATGAACCAACCAATGGACAAAAGAGCTAGAGCATACTTGGACAAACCACTCCTTGGAGGATCTACCAAGGAGAAGCTCGACAATCATCTCGAAGCATTGAATATACAGAGAAGATCATATAGGCCAAAGTTGCAGGATCAAGAACCAATGCAAAGGACCAAGGAGTTTGTACCACAACTTGAATATGTCAAGCATAGAAGCTCAACTGTAGAAGATCCCAGCTCAAGAGAGTGACAGAAAGGGTAGAATGTATTCCTATCTCTTTTGCATTTTCTCTTGTCAAGGCACATTGTTTTAAACCCCAAAAACTAGTGAAAAAATAATATTTTTCAAAGAGAATACAACACACCCTAAGGGCCTAATTGGATTAGTGAATGACCATGTGGTGTTCCATCATTGTGGGACCCTCATTACATTCCTATATATATAGAAAATGAGTTTAAAAAGCCAAAGAAATCAGCAACAAAGAAAAACAGGAAATCTGCTGAAAATAGGCTTCTTGGAACTCCGGGACTTTTTCTAGGAGCTCCGAGCTCGGAACTCCGAGAAATGGTCCAAGAGCATAATTTCATACTCTGTCCATTTTCTCGAAACTCCGAGAAATGGTCCACGGAGTGGAATTCCACTATCTTGCCGTTTTCTCGGAACTCCGAGGATATTTCTCTGAAGTCTAAGAAATTTCTCGAAACTCCGAGAACACTATAAACTCAAAAAATATAGTCGTTGCGGCTACAACGGCTAGTGGACTTTTTTGACCCAAAAATTACCAGTTTGCCCCTGAAACGATAATATTGAGTTGGGAACCTATATATACATGTTGTATGGTTTCAAAACATTAAGGAGAACATTTCTAACTCTAATTAAACCCTAGAAACACACTTGCAACTATTTTGGGTTAATTTCTCTCACCAACCAAACTCATTGTGCCTTGATTTGTGAAAATCATCTGAGATTGGTTCAGGCTTAAACTTGTTTATCTTTGAGAGCATCCTTGGATCTTCATTGTGCATTGTAGCCTACTTAGAGGCAAAGCTTATCTTCTTCGTAAAGCGCTTAGATCTCAGTAGTGTAGGAGAGACAAAGAAAGGTGGAAGGGCATCCCGTGTTAATTCCCTTGGGTGAAAGGCTTAGTTCTCGACCGTATAGGAGAGACATTGTAAAGGTGGAAGGGCATGCTCATTTAATTCCCTTGGAATGGAAAATACTGGGAGACGGGCTCCGTGGAGGTCTCAATAGTGGAAATCCTCAAGTGCGACCTTGAGTAGAGTGGGGTAGGCCTTTGGCCGAACCACTATAAATCCTTGTGTCACTTGTGATGGTATTTTCCTTCCGCTCTCACCCTCTCACTCTATTATTTGTACTTGCATTTTTACATAGTTAGAATTGAGTGAGTAGTTAGCACTTTGGTTTTGATTCAATATTTGTACCTTGTTAACTAGGCTATTAATCACCTAATTAAGTTTGCTAAATCAAAAGGGTGTTTGAACTTATATAAATTTTTAATATCGTTTAAGTTCAACTATTTTAAACTTAATTTAATAAGGGAGAATTTGAAATTCCAAGGGTGGTCCCGAATTGGCAACTAATGAGGAGTGAAAAATTAGGTTGCTACCGAGTTTTAAGCTTTTGAAAACTTCAACCCAAATTTAGAAGATTAAGAGATCAAGATGAAATTCAAGCACACGAGTTAAATCTAAAGTGCAAATGCAAATTAAGAGCAAGAGTAAGAGAGATTGCACCCGAGATTTAAAGTGGTTCGGTCCTCAAAACGCGAGGCCTACTCCACTCCACCAACCAAACCCGTTGATGGCTTCACTATGTGATCTTCTTAACTTCGGCGAAGATCAATGCCAATTACAATTCCAACCGCCTTTAACCTTGGTGGCGATCTTCACCACGGAGAGTGGGCTACGCTTCTCCGAACACTCGCCCAATACAAGTTCTTGAAAAAGAAAGAAGGAAACAAAAATCCCTCACAAGGGTTCACAACTTTGAATAAGACGTACAAATTGAGCCTATGATCCAAATCCTAATCTTAGAGGATGAGAGGCATAAACAAGCTTTGATTCACTCTTGAGATATTCAAGTAGAGATTTAGAGTGTTAGGATTAATTTTGGTATGTTAGGAATACCCATATATATAGAAAAAGTCAAATATGACCGTTCAAGGGCATAGTGGTAATTCTAGCAAAATTACCAACGGCTATTTTTCTTACTGTACCAAATCTCGGAGCTCCGAGAATTCTCTCAGAGTTCCGAGAAGCCTATCAGCAGCAGATTTTTATTTCTGTTTCTTGGGCTTCCAACTTTACACCAAGTTGGGATTGCTATGAGGGTTCCAAGGTGTTGGAACACCACAAGGACAGTCACATAAACATTTAGGGGGTGTGTGTGTTATAACTTAATTCTATGCCTCTTAAAATCTAAATTAAGATTGGATCTTATACAATCTAAATTGACTTCGATCTTCAATGCGATTCTTCAAGTCTTCATTCGTCTTGGATCTCCGATGTCTTTGGCCTTCATAATGTGGTTCAATGAGATCTTCTTGGCCTCAATCCAAGCAATCTTGTCTTAGCACCAATGTGATCTACAACTTAGACAATCAAACACATTAGTGATCATAAATCACTTGTGTATTGGAATCATCAAAATAAGATGGGAATTGCCAAGGTGGGAACCATTGGGCTTACAATCTCCCCCTTTTTGATGATGACAAGCACAAGAGATTTTCCAATAAAAGCACACAATTTTTCCTTACACTAGAATTCTCTCCCCCTTTAGCATCAATCAAAAAGATTGGGGTAAAAGAAAAACAAAGGGATAAAATTTACAATTTTTAAGCTCCTCCTTTTTCAAGGAAAAAGACAAACCTAGAACTCCCCCTATTTAGAAAACAAATTCAATACAAGAGGGGATATTAATCTAACTATAAAAAGATATTCAAAATTAAGCAAACGCCCATAATCTAAAACACATGAAGAGAATCATATGGTGGCTTTGGGAACCCAAGATTTCTTGGTTCCACCACAATCCCTAATCTTAGATGCACATTGGAATTGGTAATGACCATTAATTCCGCAATAATGGCATCTAATATGAGGGTTAGATAGACTAGTCCTATCATAAAATGCATGAGTAGGTTTATGACTAGCTTTTTTTAAGATTATGTCAATAATTTTGTCACCATTTAAGAATCCATGGAGACATAATCTTAACCGTTCATTTTCATTATGAAGATGGGTTATTTGATTTAAAAAATCATTAGTTTCATCTTCATAAGTTTTGGAAGAGCTTGCCACATTTTGAAGTTGGCAAGTTTTCTCATCCAAACAACCCATAAGGGTTTTAATCTCAAGTTTAAAATTTTCAATTTGAGC
Organism: Tasmannia lanceolata; assembly: GCF_043159265.1. Taxonomy (NCBI): domain Eukaryota; kingdom Viridiplantae; phylum Streptophyta; class Magnoliopsida; order Canellales; family Winteraceae; genus Tasmannia; species Tasmannia lanceolata. The sequence continues at coordinate 46,774,554 of NW_027518680.1, read as the reverse complement.
TTGAGATTTTGATATGGAAGAAGATGACTCATTTTTCAAAACATCAAGTTCATTTTCTAATTTAGAAATAGATTTTTTAAGAACTTTATTTTTTGAAATTTGAGAATGCAAGGTTGAGCACAATTCATCATAAGATATGTTTTCACTATCACTACTTGATGAATTATAAGAGAGGTTAGAATTTACCTCAATTTCATGGGAGAGTGCCATGAGGCAAAGATCATCATTTTTTGCTTCCCCTTCACTTGAGCTTTGTCCCGAAGTGCTCAAGGCATCCCAACCGGCGGCTAGAGTCTTATGCTTCTTCCAATCCTTCTTCTTACCCTTGTACTTTGATGAGGATGAGTTGAGAAGAGGGCATTCCGGTCTTTTGTGTCCGGTTTTCCTGCAATTGTAATATCTTATAGCTCCCTCAACTTCACTTTCTTCTTTCTTCTTCTTTTTGTCCTTTTTATGCTTTTTTCTCCATAAGCTTTTAAATTTTCTTAAAGCTTCTTCTTCATCACTATTCACCTCACTTGAGGATGATGAGTCCGCTTTTACCTTGGAGACCTTTAGAGCTAGAGATCGACTTTCTCTTTGTTTCTCTTTCGGCTTCTTCTCCTCTTGTCGGCTAGTGAGGAGCATCTCATGGGTGATGAGAGATCCTACGAGCTTTTCCATGGTTAGCGCCTTGAGATCCTTTGATTCTTGTATGGCGGTGACTTTTGGATCCTAATGTGGAGGAAGTGACCTAAGCAACTTACTCACAAGCTCATCAGTAGGATAAGATTTACCAAGATTAGCTAGTTCATCAGAAATTTTAGAAAATCGGGTATACATTTCAGAAATACTTTCATTTTGACCCATTCTAAACATTTCATATTTGCTTTTTAACAAGTTTATTTTGGAATCCTTGACTTGTGATGTTCCCTCATGGGTAACGACAAGTGTATCCCAAATAACCTTGGCGGAATCAAAAAGAGCTACTCGATTAAACTCCTCCGTAGATAGGGCGCAAAACAAAGAATTTATAGCTTTGTAATTTAAATTTGCATGCCTTTTTTCTACGACGTTCCATTCTTCGAATGGTTTGGAAGGCAACATGTATCCATTTTCAACAATGTGCCAAAGTTCCACATCTATCGAAAGAAGATAGATGCGCATCCTTGTCTTCCAATGTCCATAGTTGGACCCATCAAAGAAAGGAGGTCTAGTTGTGGAATGGCCTTCCGGAAGTCCTGTTCCATTTATATTTGCCATTTCACAAGTAGAAAGTTCCCTTGTTTGAAATTTTTTTTTTAAAATTTACCAAAGATTTTTTAAGAAAAGAAAATCTTTTAAGAGCCAAGGCTCTGATACCAAGTGAAATTCCAAGGATGGTCCCGAATTGGCAACTAATGAGGAGTGAAAAATTAGGTTGGTACCGAGTTTTAAGCTTTTGAAAACTTCAACCCAAATTTAGAAGATTAAGAGATCAAGATGAAATTCAAGCACACAAGTTAAATCTAAAGTGCAAATGCAAATTAAGAGCAACAGTAAGAGAGATTGCACCCGAGATTTAAAGTGGTTCGGTCCTCAAAACGCGAGGCCTACTCCACTCCACCAACCAAACTCGTTGATGGATTCACTATGTGATCTTCTTAACTTCGGCGAAGATCAATGCCAATTACAATTCCAACCGCCTTTAACCTTGGTGGCGATCTTCACCACGGAGAGTGGGCTACGCTTCTCCGAACACTCGCCCAATACAAGTTCTTGAAAAAGAAAGAAGGAAACAAAAATCCCTCACAAGGGTTCACAACTTTGAATAAGACGTACAAATTGAGCCTATGATCCAAATCCTAATCTTAGAGGATGAGAGGCATAAACAAGCTTTGATTCACTCTTGAGATATTCAAGTAGAGATTTAGAGTGTTAGGATTAATTTTGGTATGTTAGGAATACCCATATATATAGGAAAAGTCAAATATGACCGTTCAAGGGCATAGTGGTAATTCCAGCAAAATTACCAACGACTATTTTTCTTACCGTTATAGTGTTCTCAGAATTCCGAGAAAAAATCTCGGAGTTCCGGGAATACAAACAGAACTTGGAAAATTTCTACTGGACCAAATCTCGGAGCTCCGAGGATTTCTTGGAGTTCCGAGAAGCCTATCAGCAGCAGATTTTCATTTCTGTTTCTTGGGCTTCCAACTTTACACCAAGTTGGGATTGCTATGAGGGTTCCAAGGTGTTGGAACACCACAAGGATAGTCACATAAACATTTAGGGTGTGTGTGTTATTACTTAATTCTATGCCTCTTAAAATCTAAATTAAGATTGGATCTTATACAATCTAAATTGACTTCGATCTTCAATGCAATTCTTCAAGTCTTCATTCGTCTTGGATCTCCGATGTCTTTGGCCTTCATAATTTGGTTTAATGAGATCTTCTTGGCCTCAATCCAAGCAATCTTGTCTTAGCACCAATGTGATCTACAACTTAGACAATCAAACACATTAGTGATCATAAATCACTTGTGTATTGGAATCATCAAAATAAGATGGGAATTGCCAAGGTGGGAACCATTGGGCTTACAGAAGTCTTGGGTGAAATCTTAGAAAAAGTTTTTAAAAGGCAAATGTTTTGTAAACATCCTATTCATCCCCCTCTAGGTTGCCAAACCGAGTCACTCCTCGGATTTCAGAACTCATCACCACTACAAAGGATAAAATTATATAATCTCTGATTATGAAAAACAAAATGAACCATAAAGCTTAATGCCCCTTTGGGCTAATATCTAAAATCATCCAAACATATTCCAAACATGGCATATCCACATCTATAAAATGAAAGCCCTTACTGGGCATAAACATCCATCAATCATAAAACCCTTACTGGACAACATTCATCACAACATAATATTAATTTGCAAAAGCTCATCTAGGGCAAGAAGAAGTGGAGAAGGATATCCTAGCAGCATTATAGTATACCATTTCTTGTGTACCAGCTGATGGGGTATAAAAATAGCAGCCAATTAGCTGTCGACACGTGGCCCCTGGTGTGAACCCCGATCCGAGGACGGTGAGGGAACGGGTCCCTGACATCCTCTAAGATCTCCACAACATGAAGGAGAGCTCTGCCAAGGAACTCTCAAAACGGATGCCACCCTCATAGCATAGCATGAGTGGCGATATAAAAAGAAAGAGATATATCCTGATCCGGAGCCAGGACTCGAAACCAAGATGTACCTGAAAATAACTCAGAGTCGCCATCCATGGACACGCCATGGAACCAAAACAAATGCTCTGTTTGCAATGGATAACCAGAGATACAAAAGGTCCGTGCCTGATGACGAATGAAGAAGGTCTGAAGAGCGCCCCCAATTCGCCCGAGTGCGAACACTTGGTCTCTTATGCCATTTATTATTAACCTCGAAGAGTTTTGGGCAAAAATCATGTGAAATGGGAACAATTCTCAGGAGTCGTCTATCTAAGCATGCATTTCCTGAGAATAGAAATAATAAGCACACAAAAAATAAATGAAAGAGGTGCCACCTAAATATTGCTAGGTTATGAGTGACATACCTAACTGGTGTCTAAGTTTTGATGGACAAACACATACAAGCTACAGCTAAAGGTATAGGATCAGTACAAGAAAGTAAGAAAACATAACAAAATATACAATATAACAACACAACAAATCCTAAGACTCTAAATGATTTAGCCCGAGTCCTCGGATGGTCTGATGTTCATCCAAAGAAGCCTACATATCTCCGCCTCCACGAGAATCAAGGCAACGTAGTTCTTCGCACCTATTCTAAACTATGATGCCTAAGACACCTAGATCTCTATCTTAGACTCGATCTAAAAGACCAGACTAATTATTAAAGCTTCTTGAACGATTATTTAAATTCCAGTGAATTGTAGATTTTATGACACCCTATATGCCCTAACTAAATGCAGGTTAGCCTTAAGCTAATGCAGGTGGTTCCTACAACTTATGTGTAACTAGGCTGTATGCCCTAAGAAAAATAATAGGATTACTAACGCATCTTAGACCTAGTCATCAGTCGGTGATCTGAATCGCCAACTGACCGGACGGAGGCGCAACAACCCCTAACTCTAACACAAACATAAACAAACCACACAACACATCAAAGACAAACTCCCAACTCTAAAACTCTCTATCTAGGACAAAGCCCTAACTCTAGAGGAAGAGCTTTTGAAAACGAGGTTTCAAAGTTGTTTATTCAAAAAGGTTTAAAATGCTATTTACAAAAGTTTTGCTGGACTTGGGATATGTATCCCAAATTGCACTACGTACCTCGTGGAAGAGGATCAAGCCAATGTAGTTCGAAACGAACTTTCAAACTATGCTATAAAACTCAACACTTTAGAATTTTTTTTTAAAGGTTTTTGATGTTTTCAAATGTTTTTGAAGTGCTTTTATATTTTTGACGATTAAAAGTGTGTTAACACCCTTTCGGCTAAAGGGGATCCGATGGAAGAGCCTCTATACCCACCATATCGCGGTAGAGTAATTTAGAGGGAAACGGGATCCCTAAAGCCTAAGGGGAAAGAAATCAAAACGGGGGAACTAAAGTTCCGATATGAGAAAAAATAATCTCAAAGAGATGACCAAAAGCAGACGAGGCTTTTCCAGTAACCAAAAGAGACGAGTTCTAACCTGGGAGGGAAAATCCTAAATAAACGAGAGATGAAAAACCTCTAACCCAAAGGGTAAAATTCTAAAAAAAAGCAACAGACAAAACACTATAAAAAGAACTACTAAATCGATAGAATCCTGAAACTTGAAAATGATCCCGAGGAACGCGCAAGAAATGATCTCGAAAGTGAAGGGAACTCCTAAACCCTATAAGAAGTAATGATCTCGAAGAAGGGGAAACCTCTAAGCCCTGTAGAAAATGATGAGATAGGAAAATGGACACGAAGGGCAAAGGGGTGGCTCAAGAAACATTTCGTCATCGCCAGAACCCAAGGAAATGCTCCTAAGAATCCCTAAGCTCGCAGAGTATCTGCACGAGGAATAATCTCGAAGAATTGGTATAAATCACGAGAAAAGGAAATTTGGAAAGATTGATGAATACAAATGAATGCATATATGAATGTCAAAATCTGATAGTCATCATGAACACTGAATACTAGAATAGGGGCTGACCATGAAATGAAGAAGAATCAGGAACCTGATCCCATGTTTATATCATCAGGCTACTCTCACAGTAGACATTTAGAGACTGTATAACTTGGGAATGCAAGTCGAGAATAAGCAAAGCCTTAATGATAAGGTGTGACACGCACAAGCCTACAAATAACCAACAGAGAAGATGAACCACAAAGAAATGGGTGCCAGATTAGGTATATTGAAGAACCTAGTTCAAAGCATATATAATGTGGGCTTTGCTTACCAATACATGAGATTAATTCGAAGAACACATATGATTCCTGCACAAACTTCTTCTATGCTACCTAGATGGGTCAAGATTTATCATAATGATCATCTGCCCGACCTAAGCAATTAAGCCCATGACATCACATACAACAGATTAATAGCATGAAGGTGAATTGCTAAGGAAGACTCTATACAGCTTAACAGCTGATCAAGGAAGCTCTAATTTGCAATTGTCTACATATGGTAAAGCTATATCAGTGGGTAAGAATACTAACAAGAACATCTCCTCATATCAACAATTACACTAATTCATCTCATTGCCCACTTCATAACAACCATCCAAATCATTTTGATCCCTGAAACCCATGCATGACTAATTGAAATACTAGAGACAAGCTGATTTCATGTTATTGACAAAAACACGGCAAATGCTGATTCTTAGGAATTTATGAGGCACTGTTATGGGCATCACCATGTTCTGTCACCCCATTGATTTTCCATTGGCTCATTTGAAATTCCGTAATGTCGAAAATTTGCAACAATAAGCAGCAAAAAGCTTTGAAAACTTGGATTAACAAGATGGGCATAATTCTCATTGGGATCATAAGTTGTAAAATAGTAAAGGATTACTAGAGGCAGATGAAAGTAATGATGATTTCTAAGTGTTGATCAAACCCATCTTCTCATACCAATTCTTCTCTTCTTATCTCAAACCCTCTCTCCCTGCTCTTCTACCTTCTTCTTCTACTTCCTTCTTCTTCTCTTCCCACTCAACCTTAGAAACCCTCTTCTCTGCCACCTCTTTAACCTATTAAAACTCTTCTTATAAACCCCAAATTAGAAAATCCCCAAATCAGCCTCATACTCTTCTTCCCACCCAACATTTCAAAACCCAAATCCTAATCCCATAATAGCTCAAACATATAAGAATCTGTACAGCGATATAAAGGTGAGAGAGATCCAAAAACGATGGTGGAAATGGTTTATAGAACCTGGTAACAGATGGATCTGATGATGGAAGATGCTAGCGGTGGTCAAAATCCAAGGATCAGAAAGTGATGATGGAGGAATGAAGTGATGGTGGAGATGTATTCGGGTGAAATTGCAGGGATGGTTATGGTGGAAGAAAGGGGTTTGAGGTGAAGAAATGAGATGGGTCTGAGGTAGGAAATGGAGGAGGGTTTGGATGGGGTTTGATGGGAGAAGAAGAAATGGGTTTAGGTGATGGGGGAGATGGTGGATGGTAGGATTAGTGGCCGGAATCCATGGAGATAGTGATCGGAGATGGTGGATGATCGGAATTTGCAGAGAGGAGGTAGACTGGAGAAGACGATGGAGATGGTTACGGTGGTGGTGAAAATGGAGGTTGAGCGAAGGAAATAGAGGTTGTGGCACGGATAATGGGGAAGATGGTCGGATTTCCAGGGTTTGACGGTGGCTTGGTGGAGGAGATAGCAGCTAGCAGCTCTCGTTCTCTCCCTCTCTGCTCTGCTACTCTGCTACTCTGTTCTCCTCTTTTTTCTGAAAATGGGTTTGGGTTTCCACCGGGGTTAGAGATATGGGTTTGGAGGTGGGGAAATGGGGTTTTAATAGTGGGTGGCTCGGGTAGATTTGGTGGTTGGATTGGTGATAGGTTAATGGCAGAGATGAGATAGGGGTAGAAATAGAGGAGGTTGATGGTGAAGGTGACCACAGTCGTATTCCGGTGAGATTCCCGCCGGAATCAATGGAGGTGGCTGTTGGGAAAAGGGGTTGCGCTGGCTGATGGAGGTGGCTGCAGAAGTTTAGGGTTCTAAAATAGAGGAAAACGGTGGAAGTGGTGTTGGTGGTGCCGATGATGGTGGAGGAAGAGTAATCGGCCGGCGGCTCCCTCTTCCCCTCTAACTTTCTCTCCCAGCTCTCTTTCTCTCTGTTTGCAGCCGAAAATGGGAAAACCTCCCTCTGAAACCCTAGTTCATGGGATACTTAACAGAAAAAAAGAAAACGATATTTTCGCCCCTTTTATTCCCCAGATAGCCCACTCTAATGCATTTACTTCTGCTATTTTATACTACAAGGGGGGGGGGCAAGTAGAAAATGGGGGCAAGAAACTTCTCTTCTCTCTCTTAATCTAGACCCTTTGATTTGATCTAATGGCCATAAAAGATTGCTTGTGAAGGAAGCAACATAAAATTGCCAAGAGTGCCCTCCTTCACATGGGAAATGACGTATTTCACCCCTCCCTTCTAAACTTGCACCACAACACTGTCTTAACTCGTTTACTAGGCAAATGTGCACGGATCTTGACGAAATTTCATAGGGATCTTGGTGGGATCCTAAGCTAGCCTAAGGTGCGATTTGGTATCCTAAAACACTAATTTGAAAAAGTTAAGCACAAAATATGGAGGTGCAGGGCACGGTCAAAATTGAGTGTCTACAGATGCCCCTCTTTGGCAGAGTGTGCTTGTCACACGAATGGCAAATCTGAACAGAAAACACATTTTGGCCGGCCGAAAAAGAAAGTAAAACAAGTTTTTGGGTTTTGACTCTAAAATGATTTTCATAAGGGTAAAACAACAAATGACCTTACCACAAAGCTTAAAATCTACAAGCATGGGTGAGATAGACTCTCTCTAACTCTTAACTTGGCAATCATTACATCTCAATGAGATGGCCTCTCTTGAAACTCTTAACTCGACAAAACATATCGCATCAGTGAAACTACTTTCCACCTCAAGCATTCAAAACAATGGGGAAACTGCTTTCAAACAAGCATTCTAAATCAAAAGAAACTACTTTTCTCTCAAACAATCAAAACCAAAAGGAAACTACTTTTCCGACAAACATCATAAACACGAGAAACTCCTTTTCTCCAAAACTCTTTATACTTGAGAAACTACTTTTCTCCAAAAACTCTATTCATGAGAAACTACTTTTCTCTTCCAAAAACTTCAAATAAATGAGAAACTACTTTTCTCTTCCAAAAATCTTCAAATAATCGAGAAACTACTTTTCTCTTAAAAAAAAACTTCAAATCATTGAGAAACTACTTTTCTCTTCAAAAACTCTATCTTTGAGAAACTACTTTTCTTTAAAAACTTCTTCAAATCCAAGGGGAAACTACTTTTCGCCCAAACTTCCAATTCAAAGGGGAAACTACTTCTCGCCCAATCTTTAAAATCATAGGTAAACTACTTTTCGCCCAATCTTCCAAACAATGGGGAAACTACTTCTCGCCCAACTTCCAAATCATGGGGAAACTACTTTTCGCCCAATCTTCCAATTCAAAGGGGAAACTACTTTTTGCCTAAACTTTCAAATCATGGGGAAACTACTTCTCGCCCAATCTTCCAAATCATGGGGAAACTACTTCTTGCCCAATCTCCAATCAAAGGGGAAACTACTTTTCGCCCAATCTTCCAATTCAAAGGGGAAACTACTTTTCGCCTAAACTTTCAAATCATGGGGAAACTACTTTTCGCCCAATCTTCCAAATCATGGGGAAACTACTTCTCGCCCAACCTCCAATCAAAGGGTGTAAGCCCAAGGGTCTACTCTCCTATCTTGTTTTGATGATTCTAAACATAATTGATTGTGTTTTTTGAATACTAATCAATTTGCTTTGAAGTGTCGTGTTTAAGATAGGATTGATCATTGAAGAAACCAACACACAACATGATCATGCTTGAAGATGTACCCAACAAGAGTCAAAGGAGCTAAGTGGAGCTCACATCATCTCTCAAGCAAGCATACAAAGATGGAAGATCAACTTGAAGACCAAAGCTAAAGAGAAATTGAAGGTTGCATAGGTATCATTGTACATCTCCTCTCTTTAGATTTTCAAGTCAAGGCAAAGTATTTTTAAAATGTTTGTCAAAGAACACTTAAAGAACTTTAAAGGTTTAGTGAATGATTATGTGGTGGACCAACATGTTGGGACTCTCATAAACATTCCATAATTATCATAGGAGTTGAGTTTCAAAAGCCAAAAAATCAAAAAAGCAAAAAATACAAAAACTGCTGATTTTTTAGGCTTCTCGGAACTCCGAGATTTTTCTCGGAGCTCCGAGCTCGGAACTCCGAGAGTTCTCTCGGAACTCCGAGAAATAGTCCAGTAGCTTCTGGCCATTTTCTCAGAACTCCGAGAAATGGTCCAGTAGAATATTTTGTTCTTCTGGCCGTTCTCTCGGAACTCCGAGAACCTCGCGACAGGTGAGAATATAGCCGTTGGGATTTGAATAAATTTGTGATTTTTGTTATTGCCACCCCCAAACGGTCATATTCTTTGGAGAGGCTATATATACAACATCTAGAGGATTCATTTCCACTCTCTTGATGATTTGAACACCTCCTTGAGCATTAAAGAAAACTTGCAATCCATTTTTGCTTAAGATTTTTTTTTGTCTTCCCACACTTGCCTTGCACTTGCAAATTTCTTGAGTTGGGATATTTAGAGCTTTCACTTGCAACTACCATCATTGAAGAGCAATCAAGGGTCTACAAAGAGCATCAAGCTTTCAAGAAGAAGCCAAGTTATTCAATCTTCATTTCTTGCAAAGGTTGCTAGGGCATCATACTTTAATACCCTAGGGAGCACCGCTTAGAACTCGGCGGAGAAGGAGAGTCTTTTGTAAAGGTGTAAGGGCATCCTTATTTAATATCCCTTGGAAGTGTAACCGCCTCGGAGCTGGGCATCGTGGAGGTCTCCAATAGTGGAAATCCTTAAGGACGATCTTAAGAAGAGTGGAGTAGGGCTTTGCCCGAACCACTATATATCGGTGTGTCATCTCTCATTTTTGTACTTTCAATTCTTGTGTTTGGTTTGGTATATCTTTTGTTTTCAATCTTACTTGCACTAACCAAAAACCTAATTTAAAGAAGAAAAATTCTAACTAGGTTCACAAGTAATTTTCAAAAGGGATAATTTTGTGTTAAAATTCAATTCACCCCCCGTCTTGTTTATTTCAATTGGTATGAGAGCCTCGTCTCTAATTTTCTTAAAAAAAAAAAAAAACCCTAACCGGTCTAGAGTAAAGATTCTAAAATGGCAAACCATCCTCAACACCATGATGGTTACTCAAACACTAGGCCACCCTATTTTGATGGAACAAACTATGGTTTTTGGAAAACTAAAATGAAAATCTTTTTAACCCAAGATTATCAAATGTGGAGAGCAATTAATAATGAATACACATTACCCACAAGAAATCTAAATGATTGGACCGAAGCCGAACAACAAGCTTCAAATTATAATGCCAAAGCTATGAATTCCCTTATTTTGCTCTATCTCCCGGAGAATTCAATAGAGTATCAAATTTGAATTCGGCTAAGGAAATTTGGGATACCTTAGAGGTCACCCATGAAAGAACCAATCAAGTCAAAGAATCTAAAATGAATCATCTTTTTCGGCAATATGAACTCTTTCAAATGACACCCGATGAAACAATTGCCGACATGTACACTAGATTCACCAATCTTGTAAATGGACTAAGGGGTCTTGGAAAACAATTTTCTAATAGAGATTTAGTGACCAAAATCCTTAGGTCCCTACCTTTGTCATGGGAATCCAAAACCTCCGCAATCACGGAAGCCAAGGACATGAATACATTAAACCTAGATGAACTAATAGGGTCCTTGATCACCCATGAGATGATTTTCAAAACAAAAGCACCCGAAATTGAAACTAAAATTGAAAAAGGAAAAGTAATTGCTTTTGCTTGTAATATAGGTGAAAATGAAGATGCAAAGGAAGACATGGAAGATGAAGTTGCCCTCCTAACAAGAAGGATCAAATTCTTGCAAAGGAATATGGGAGGCATGAGAAATAGAAGGACCAATCCTCCATTCAAGAAGAAAGAAGAACTTGGTGATGGATCTTCTCAACCCCGATGCTACGGTTGCAAAAAGCTTGGACACATTCGCCCGGATTGTCCACTCAATAATGAGCCTTCTTCAACCAACCGCTTCAAGAGAAGAGAAGGCAAGAAAGGAATGACCGCCACTTGGGATGAGGAAATTGAAAGCGAAGGCGAAAAAAATGATGGCGAAGATTGCTTGATAGCAAGGAACGTGTGCTTCATGGCCTCAACAAACGACAATAACGAGGTAAAAACTTTAAATGATGTCATTGTCTTAAAAGAAGTTCTAGATTCCTTACAAAATGCAAAAGATGAACTTGAAATTCAATTTGATAAAATTGCATCACTTGAAAATTCTCTTGCTAACATGACAAAAGAATTTGGTTGGTTAAAGAAAGATCATGAATTTTTAGATGATAAAAATGAAAAATACAAAGTAGAAATTCATGAGTTAAATGCTTCTATCAAAATCTTAAATGAAAACCGACAAGAACTTTCTAATGAAAACAACAAGCTACATCATGAAAATGGTAAACTATCTTTTGAATATGATGAACTAAAGAAACTTTTTGAAAAATTTGAAAATAGTTCATTGAAATTGGATAAGCTTGTTAATATACAAAGAATGTCAAGTGACAAAAGTGGACTTGGACATAAATGGAATACTACAATATCTAACTATAAAAATAAACTTGAAAAGGCTTCTTCTAGTAGTACCAAGATTTGTTTTTATTGTGGTCTAGAAGGTCATTACAAGGTTTCTTGCTTGCATGCTAAACAAGATAAAATCAAATTGAACTCTAAAGTGAAAATAAATGAACATAGCAAGATTAGGAAGATTTGGGTACCTAAGGGATCTCACTTGCTTATTCATATGTAGGTATGCCTTAAAAGCCATAACAAGAAGAACACATGGTACCTTGATAGTGGATGCTCTAGACACATGACAGGAGACCTTACTCAATTCGCATCCCTATCACTCAAGGATGGTGGAGACGTTACCTTTGGAGATGATAAGAAATGAAAAGTCAAAGGTGAAGGCACCATAGGTAACTCTACCTCTCCCATACATGATGTACTATTTGTTGATGGCTTGTCCCATAATCTTATTAGCATTAGTCAATTATGTGATAATGGGTTTGAAGTAGTCTTCAGTCCCGATAAATGCATTGTTAAAAATAAGATAGATGGAAAAGTAAAATTCATAGGTTCTAGAGACAATAACATTTACACAATTGGACTAGATGATCTTAGACTCCAAAATGTGACTTGTCTTAATGCCATTAGTGAGGATTCTTGGCTATGGCATAGGAGGTTGGGTCATGCCGGAATGGAACTCATTTCGACCCTCTCCTCAAAAGAAATTGTTAGAGGATTGCCTAAGTTCAAATACACCAAAGATCACATTTGTAGAACCTGTCAATTAGGAAAACAATTGAAGAGCTCATTTGCACCTAAAAATATGATTTCAACTTCCTACCCCTTAGAGCTACTTCATATAGATCTTTTTGGACCAATGAAGACAAGTAGCCTAGGTGGAAATAGGTACGTATTTGTAGTTGTGGATGACTACTCACGATTTACATGGGTCATATTTCTAGCACACAAAGATGAAACTTATGAAAACTTCCTTACATTGTGCAATCAAATACAAAATGAAAAAGGTGTTGCTATCTCTTACATCAGAAGTGATCATGGAACGGAATTTGAAAATGTACATTTTGACACTCACTGTAATGAACATGGCATTAAACATAATTTTTCCGCACCTAGAACACCTTAACAAAATGGAGTTGTAGAAAGAAAGAATCGTACTCTCCAAGAAATGGCTAGAACTATGTTGCATGAAAATGATCTCCCTAGATATTTTTGGGCGGAAGCGGTTAGCACCGCTTGCTATATCATAAACAGGGTATATTTAAGGCCAATTTCTAAGAAAACACCTTATGAGCTTTGGAAATACTTGAAACCAAATATAAGCTATTTTAGAGTGTTTGGATGTAAATGCTTCATTTTAAACATTAAAGATAACTTACACAAATTTGATAAGAAGTCGGATGATGGAATATTCTTAGGGTACTCTTCACATAGCAAGGCATATAGAGTATTTAATAGAAGAACCCTAGTTGTCGAAGAATCCATGCATGTGACATTTGATGAGAGAGAGCCAACACCTCAAGAAATGCCACATGATGAGGATGAACCTAATGAACATCTCTTACCTAAGTTAAGTGCTCCTCCTCATGCATCTACAAGTCATACATTACCTAGTGAGAAAGCAGAAAATGTAGATGATAACTCATTGCCTAGGGATAGGAGAACATTGGTAGATCATCTTGAATCCCAAATCTTAGGTGATGCCACATCGCCAGTAAGAACTAGATCATACTATCGTAGTGTGAGTAACAATTTGGCGTTCCTATCCGAATTAGAACCTAAAACCATTAAGGAAGCCTAAAAGGATGAATATTGGTTGATGGCTATGCAAGAAGAGTTGAATCAATTCGAAAGGAACAAGGTGTGGAGGCTAGTGCATAGACCTAGTGATCATCCAGTCATTGGCACGAGATGGGTGTATAGAAACAAGTTGGATGAAAATGAAATTATCACTAGAAACAAAGCTAGGCTTGTAGCCCAAGGGTACAATCAGGAGGAGGGAATAGACTATGATGAGACATTTGCTCCTGTTGCCCGTATGGAGGCTATTAGGATACTCTTGGCATATGCATCTCATAAAGGATTTAAATTATATCAAATGGATGTCAAAAGTGCCTTCCTAAATGGCTATATCCAAGAGGAAGTGTATGTTGAACAACCTCCAGGTTTTGAAGACTTCAAACATCCAAATCATGTCTTCAGGCTTGATAAAGCTTTGTATGGGTTAAAGCAAGCTCCTAGAGCTTGGTATGAGAGGCTTTGCACTTTCTTGGTTGAAAAAGGATTTGAGATGGGAAAGGTGGATAAAACATTATTTATCAAAAGAGAAAATCAAGATATTCTCCTTGTCCAAATATATGTAGATGATACCATATGTGGCTCAACTAATCAAAAATTGTGTGATGAATTTGCAACTTTAATGAAAAATGAATTTGAAATGAGCATGATGGGTGAGTTAACCTATTTCTTAGTACTCCAAATTAAACAATACAAAAATGGAATATTTTTAAATCAAGAAAAATATACAAAGGAGTTATTAAAGAAGTATGGCATGGATAGCAGTAAGACATCAAGAATTCCCATGAGTACTACTGCTAAGCTAGAAAAGGATGAATTTGGCAAATCTGTGGATCAGAAGATGTATAGGGGTATGATAGGTAGCTTACTCTATTTGACAGCCAGCAGACCAGACATTATGTTTACTGTCTGTCTCTGTGCTCGATTTCAATCGGATCCAAAGGAGTCTCACCTATCGGCAGTCAAGAAGATCTTCAAGTACTTAAGAGGAACCCAAAGTCTAGGACTATGGTATGAAAGATCATCTTCATTTACTCTCATCGGATATTCAGATGCAGACTTCGCCGGATGTAGAGTAGATAGGAAAAGCACTAGTGGGACTTGCCAATTCTTAGGCAAATCACTTGTTTCATGGTTTAGCAAGAAGCAAAATTCAGTAGCTCTGTCCACAACAGAAGCAGAATATGTGGCAGCTGGAGCTTGATGTGCTCAAGTCCTATGGATGAAAAGCACATTGAAGGACTATTGCATTAAAATGGAAAATATTCTCATCCAATGTGACAACACTAGTGCTATAAGCTTAACAAAGAACCCCATACAACACTCAAGAACAAAACACATTGAGATTAGGCACCACTTCATTAGAGATCACTCACAAAAATGGGATATTTGCTTAAAGTATATCAACACTGAAGATCAATTAGCGGATATCTTTACAAAACCTCTTAGTGATGATAGAATTTGTTATATCCGAAGTGCCTTAAACATTTGGAGTGCGGATCAAGTCAAAGAAATTGCCAAATAAATACTTTGTGCCTTTCACCAGCTTATCTATATAGTATTTATATATATCATCTTTGTTTGGTAGTATCTGCATGAATGAGATGTCAAATATTAATCTTAAAAATCACTCAATTGGTACTCTTAGCCTTCTTAGTTTTCTAAGTTGGAGAGGTACTTTCACTTTAATTAAAATACCTAACATTTTGACATATGTCAACATCTCGATCATGAACATGTATATGTGCATTACTTGGTTATATATATTTTTATATATTTTTATACCATAAGCATTGATTTAGGGGGAGTACCTAACTCAATCTTTATCTACTCCTAAATTGCTTTATTTTTTACACCATTTTCTGTTGATGACAAAAGGGGGAGAAGTTTGAAATTGATTATCTATTCAATTGACTTTATGCACCATATGCTTTTAATTGTCATCATTTATCTATGTGCATATATTGAGGGGGAGTTCCAGTATTCACTTGCCTACTATGTCACTCCACACACACCTCATAATCAATTTTGTTTGTCATCATCAAAAAGGGGGAGATTGTAAGCCCAAGGGTCTACTCTCCTATCTTGTTTTGATGATTCTAAACATAATTGATTGTGTTTTTTGAATACTAATCAATTTGCTTTGAAGTGTTGTGTTTAAGATAGGATTGATCATTGAAGAAACCAACACACAACATGGTCATGCTTGAAGATGTACCCAACAAGAGTCAAAGGAGCTAAGTGGAGCTCACATCATCTCTCAAGCAAGCATACAAAGATGGAAGGTTGACTTGAAGACCAAAGCTAAAGAGAAATTGAAGGTTGCATAGGTATCATTGTACATCTCCTCTCTTTAGATTTTCAAGTCAAGGCAAAGTATTTTCAAAATATTTTTCAAAGAACACTTAAAGAACTTTAAAGGTTTAGTGAATGATTATGTGGTGGACCAACATGTTGGGACCCTCATAAACATTCCATAATTATCATAGGAGTTGAGTTCCAAAAGCCAAAAAATCAAATAAGCAAAAAATACAAAAACTGCTGATTTTTTAGGCTTCTCGGAACTCCGAGAAATGGTCTAGTAGCTTGTGGCCATTTTCTCGGAACTCCGAGAAATGGTCCAGTAGAATATTTTGTTCTTCTGGCCGTTCTCTCGGAACTCCGAGAATATTTCTCGGAACTCCGAGAATTTCTCGGAGCTCCGAGAATGGTTCTCGGAGTTATTCTCGGAACTCCGAGAACCTCGCGACAGGTGAGAATATAGCCGTTGGGACTTGAATAAATTTGTGATTTTTGTTATTGCCACCCCCAAACGGTCATATTCTTTGGAGAGGCTATATATACAACATCTAGAGGATTCATTTCCACTCTCTTGATGATTTGAACACCTCCTTGAGCATTAAAGAAAACTTGCAATCCATTTTTGCTTAAGATTTTTTTTTGTCTTCCCACACTTGCCTTGCACTTGCAAATTTCTTGAGTTGGGATATTTAGAGCTTTCACTTGCAACTACCATCATTGAAGAGCAATCAAGGATCTACAAAGAGCATCAAGTTTTCAAGAAGAAGCCAAGTTATTCAATCTTCATTTCTTGCAAAGGTTGCTAGGGCATCCTACTTTAATACCCTAGGGAGCACCGCTTAGAACTCGGCGGAGAAAGAGAGTCTTTTGTAAAGGTGTAAGGGCATCCTTATTTAATATCCCTTGGAAGTGTAATCGCCTCGGAGCCGGGCATCGTGGAGGTCTCCAATAGTGGAAATCCTTAAGGACGATCTTAAGAAGAGTGGAGTAGGGCTTTGCCCGAACCACTATATATCGGTGTGTCATCTCTCATTTTTGTACTTTCAATTCTTGTTTTTGGTTTGGTATATCTTTTGTTTTCAATCTTACTTGCACTAACCAAAAACCTAATTTAAAGAAGAAAAATTCTAACTAGGTTCACAAGTAATTTTCAAAAGGGATAATTTTGTGTTAAAATTCAATTCACCCCCCCTCTTGTTTATTTCAAAGGGGAAACTACTTCTCGCCCAATCTTCCAAATCATGGGGAAACTACTTTTCGCCCAATCTTCCAATTCAAAGGGGAAACTACTTTTCGCCCAAACTTTCAAATTAGTGGGGAAACTACTTTTCGCCCAATCTAAAAACACGGTGAAACTACTTTTCACCAGGCGATAGCTATACAGACCATTGTTGAAAATCCATCTGTTTAGCTATCCGGGTAACTCTGACTCCTCTCTTTCAAGGTAGCGAATCACCCAAGATTTATATGGTCCTGCCAAACAGTTCCATATAAATCCACGCAGATATACCTAACTCCTAACTCTTTAGGTAGCGGTACATTGCGAAGCGATGATTAAGCAAGTCACCACTTGACATTTCACTGCTAATCATCTGGGTATTCAAATATTTGAGGAAACTACTTCTCTCTCAAACATTCAATACCAAGGCGAAACTACTTTTCACCAAGCAACAAATAAACAGGCCACTACTTGGCACCTCACTGATTAACAATCAAAAGATTTTTTTTTCTTAAAAAAAATGCCCCTTGTTTGGGTTTAACAAAGAAAAAGATTTTTTGAGGCCCAAAGGATTTGCAAACATGATTGATGGGTTTATCGATATTATATCGAGTTCATTAATAGCATAGCTATCCCCTGCCGAGAATAAATGGGAGTGCATGATCATTGCTGAAGACCAGACTCGAAAAACTTGATGGAATTTTTGGGTATTGACTCTTTTAAAGAGAGGAAAAGCTCTCTGCTACGATTTGAAGATTGCAAAAGTGAATTCTAGACTCCATTGGGTACTAGATTTTCTGAAACATTGACTCTATCAAAGAATGAGTTCAATTGATGAATTTGATTCAAGAGAGTATTCAAGCTTCTCTTGCTTTCTATTCGCTGAAAATATTTATCTCAATTATCTTGTATTTGATATCTTTTATGACGCCAGTCATAAAAGATGCCCCTAGTATGATTACTTCCATGACAGGATTCATAGGAGAGCAAAGCCAGGATTGGCAAGAAAGTTGAAGTTTGCATGGGTTCTTTCTTTTGTATATGGGTAAAAGAATATCCACAATGGATGAGTCTGAGAATTTTTTCTTCCATTGCTCACTACTTGAGGCTTTGATGTCTCTGGCAAGTTTGAACAAAATGTCTCTTGCCCTTTCCTTGATTTCTAAACAAGGATCTGAATTTTCTTCACATTTAAAAAGGTATACTCTCGCTCTTCCAGTGCCAAACACTTCGGACATTGAGAGAGAAAATGATAAAAAATAAGAGAAAGACTTCCGATGACTCAATCAAAGAAGACTCAAATTACTCATGGGACTTGACTCACTGTTGATTCACCCTGAGATAAAATGTGTTATTTTATTATGGTAAGGCTAGCCACTCTTAGAGTACTCTCGAAAACCATGTCAAGAGGCTCTAGTTTCCTCCATCGGAAATCCGTCATGGTTATTACCCCATTCAGATTGCTCAGTTTCAATGCCCCTAGTTTAAAAGGATATCAAAGTAAGTCTTATCGACACTACTCGGATTCAGGGATCCTGCCTTGTGTAGAGGTTGCTTCTCTATCTCCTTGATTTCTCTCTTCACAAGAAGTCACAACTATTGCCTTCCAGTATTCAGTCTAAAAGACCACTTGTATCAACTTTTGCTTGCACTAGAAGGACTTTCTAGGAAGGCTTGGGATAAAAAGGGTGGGATATTTAAAGTTCAAACGATTTGGACCGAATCTGGTCTAGCCAGACTACCTACGTACCCCAAAAATGGAGGATCAGATCCGCGTAGTTCGCTTTCGGATTTTTCAAAGAATGGTTTAGCATTTAGCTTCAAAATTTTGAAAGGGAATTTATCCCAAGGTTTGACCGAACTTGAATTAATCAAGTTGCCTATGTATCCCTGAAGAGTTGGGGATCAGGTCCGACGTAGTTCGGGTGCATAAATGCCCCGGGTTTATAATGTGTTTGAAAAGAAATTGTTTAATTTTGCTTTTGGCCATAAAAGTTCAAACGTTCAAGGATGGCCTCCTGATATATTTGGCGTACAAGCTCTTTTGCTTAAGGTTCAAAGACTTAGAATTTTTTTCGAGGAGTCTGACGGCATGTCAGGCAAACCTTCAACCACTATGCTCCACTCCCATCTCGAAGATCTTGAATTTATACTTAAGGTTCCACAACTCCTTGTCTCTTCTTTTTTTTAACATGTGGAATATCTTTACTCTTGAAATGTTCCACCTCGAAATCATACTGAAAATATGCAGCCCAATTGTTCTTTTTAAGGCTCAAATTTATAATACGACTTCCTTGGATGGAAGCCTTCCCTCATTATCTCATCAGCTCCACAAGATGTCTGATGCTCATCTCTTTAAAATTTTACTCTTCAACTGGATGTCAAAGCCTATGAAGTGTTGCTTTGCTCAACGACAGGGCCTTCCCCTGGTTTATCCTTACAGGATCAAGCAAGACTACCTCAAACCCCTTTAAACAGGTTTATCAATTCTTTGCGCTTCTCGGGAGATAAAGTTTTGCCACTCCATCCTTCTCGAGTTTCGAATTTCGATACCACTATCAATGGCTTCGATATCTTCTTCAAGTGGCTATGCTCGACGTTCTTCCTCTCGTTTGACAATCTTTCAGATCTCGAGGTGAATTTCGTCTGCATTCTCATCCGAGAAGGGGGTCTTTAGTTGTTTAAACATTAGATCTAAGAGTGAATCATAAAACATTGAAGATACAAAATCAAATGCTTTATTGAATTGAAATACTTTGAAGTACATAGATGACTTTGAACGCGCCTCAGTAGGCTCTACATTGAATTTAATCAAAGAGCTAAACACTGACTCTAAACGGGAAAGACTGATTGACATGACACATTTTCTTTTTCTTTTTTAACATCAACATAACTGAACTTTTCCAACTTAGAGAGAAGAAAGTTGATGTACACTCAATGAAAGACAAATCTAAAGACACAGGACACTTCTTCAAAGGTAGTGAACCGGCACTGAAAGTTTATAGGTGATACACCTCTCTTCATGATAATGATAATTACAAAGTTCGATCCCGAAGTAGGAATCCCAGAAATGGCAACTCCACAAGGTCTAGGTTAAATGGGGCAACAAAAGGCTTATGCTGACAATGTGGGTAAAGCAATAGACTGCTGTATCGAATGAATTCAGAAATGGTCAGTCTTTTGGAAGAAGGGCTTTTTGTTGAACACAGACTTTTGACTTAGAAGCAATCACACTATCTCAATAGTCATGGGATAAAAATTCTAAACAAATAAAGATAAAAGCAATCTTGAACACATCAATGTGCATTTTATTTTTAAAGTCAAAGAAATACTGTCTATGAAGGTCAAGAAAAAAATAGACAGTGATAATATGACCTACAACAACCGGGTCTCCAGGAATTCTCAATCCACTCCTTTAAGTCTTTTTGAGATATGGCTGCTCTCTTTTGGGGTATGAAAAAGTTAGGAATGATAAACACCCCTAATCTAAATGAGTTTAGACCTCAGCAATAATCATGCACTCGTGACAGATAGGCAAGATTTAGCTAATCCATCAATGATCATGATATAAGAAAGGTAAATCCATGATGGAAAATATGAATCAATCATATGTACAAAAGATCAAAAAATAGATTATGACTAAAGTCCAGAATCTGATGATAATCCACAAATGGATAAATAGGAATAAAGAAAGGGATCACGATACAACAAACTCATGTTTTATCCCTGACTTTCGAGAATAGCAGTCATGCTCAAAATGTTCCAGGTAAAATCCGGCAGCATAACAGCTATACAAGAAGGTCGAAGTAAGGTAAACTCATGGTTTAACTAACTCTAAAGGATAGCGGTCATGCTCAAAATATTCTGCGAAAAATTCGGCAGCATAACGGCTAGACAGGAAAGTCAGGGTAAGGTAAACTCATTGTTTAACTAACTCTAAAAGATAGCGGTCATGCTCAAAATATTCTGGACAAAATCCGGCAGCATAACGACGCTAGAAATGATTCTCACAACTCGACCAAAGGTATATGAATACTGGTGGCAAGATAAGCTCATAATCGGTAAACAAAATATGGTTACCAAAGAAAGGTAATCAAATGAAGGACTGACCAAAGGTGAGAACATATATGACAACGGGTCAAATCCTATAATCAATAGATCAAGGACAAAACCCGGCCAAGGAAATGGCAAGCAGAAGCCACTGACTAGATCTAGATCTGAACAGAAAATGGATATAACCAATTGAAATGAATAAGGAACTCTAACTAAGAGGAGAACCCTAATATACATAATCAGTATATATAGGTATAAACACATACACACAAATCCTAACCAGGGGCACCAGCCCTAATCTAATCTAACGGAGTCGAGAAAGTCTCGACTCAAGACAGACTGATGAGTGTATTAGGACCGTGTTGTAGCCATATAAAATGAGCTACCCTAGTCTACAAATGTGACAAAGCTCCTAACTCTAAGCTTTACATGTGTAAGCAACACATGTTCGACCCTTATATGAATGGAATATACTTATATAAACACGAGTACTTCCTAGTTGGGTTTCACTAGGTCAGTAAGTATATACATAATATATAAAACAAAGTAGGGCTCCGGACTCAATCTATCGGGTACTATGCGTATGAACCATACTTAATATGTATAACAAAAGTACGCCCAATGTTATACATAGTATGCTTCATTGCTCATCGGCTGCTGTAAACACAAGTACGCCTAGTGTTTACGGCTGCAGCACCGGCGCATAGCTTGGAAATAAATACAATAGCACCATCAGGGTATAGTATCCCAGTCGGGCACGCATTGTATCTATCCCGTGGAGCCAATAATGAAAAACAATGAAAGAAATAAAAAATATGATAATGCATGATGTGTAGTGTGTGAATCCCTTGTTTTAATTACGCACCTATTTGGTGCCCCTGATTTCTAACGATAGAATTCCCATTTAAAATGATTTTAGCTCAAATTTCTCCACAGTTAGTAAAAAAATGGCATTTTTATAGAGTTAGGCAATGTTTCAAAAACTCCCCAGCAGAGTCGCCAGCCTGTGAACCCCGATCCGAGGACGGTGAGGGAACGGGTCCCTGACATCCTCTAAAATCTCCACAACGTGAAGGAGAGCTCTGCCAAGGAACTCTCGAAACGGATCCCACCCTCACAGCATAGCATGAGTGGCGATATAAAAAGAAAGAGATATATCCTGATCTGGAGCCAGGGCTCGAAACCAAGATGTACCTGAAAATAACTCAGAGTCGCCATCCATGGACACGCCATGGAACCAAAACAAATACTCTGTTTGCAATGGATAACCAGAGATACATAAGGTCCGTGCCTGATGACGAATGTAGAAGGTCTGAAGAGCGCCCCCAATTCGCCCGACTGCGAACACTTGGTCTCTTATGCCATTTATTATTAACCTCGAAGAGTTTTGGGCAAAAATCATGTGAAATGGGAACAATCCTCAGGAGTCGTCTATCTAAGCATGCATTTCCTGAGAATAGAAATAATAAGCACACAAAAAATAAATGAAAGAGGTGCCACCTAAATATTGCTAGGTTATGAGTGGCATACCTAACTGGTGTCTAAGTTCTGATGGACAAACACATACAAGCTACAGCTAAAGGTATAGGATCAGTACAAGAAAGTAAGAAAACACAACAAAATATACAATATAACAACACAACAAATCCTAAGACTCTAAATGATTTAGCCCGAGTCCTCGGATGGTCTGATGTTCATCCAAAGAAGCCTACGTATCCCCGCCTCCATGAGAATCAAGGCAACGTAGTTCTTCGCACCTATTCTAAACTATGATGCCTAAGACACCTAGATCTCTATCTTAGACTCGATCTAAAAGACCGGACTAATTATTAAAGCTTCTTGAACGATTATTTAAATTCCAGTGAATTGTAGATTTTAGGACACCCTATATGCCCTAACTAAATGCAAGTTAGCCTTAAGCTAATGCAGGTGGTTCCTACAACTTATGTGTAACTAGGTTGTATGCCCTAAGGAAAACAATAGGATTACTAACGCATCTTAGACCTAGTCATCAGTCGGCGATCTGAATCGCCAACTGACCGGACGGAGGCGCAACAACCCCTAACTCTAACACAAACATAAACAAACCACACAACACATCAAAGACAAACTCCCAACTCTAAAACTCTCTATCTAGGACAAAGCCCTAACTCTAGAGGAAGAGCTTTTGAAAACGAGGTTTCAAAGTTGTTTATTCAAAAAGGTTTAAAATCTTATTTACAAAAGTTTGGCTGGACTTGGGATATGTATCCCAAGCTGCACTACGTACCTCGTGGAAGAGGATCTAGCCAACGTAGTTCGAAACGAACTTTCAAACTATGCTATAAAACTCAACACTTTAGATTTTTTTATAGGTTTTTGATGTTTTCAAATGTTTTTGAAGTGCTTTTATATTTTTGACGATTAAAAGTGTGTTAACACCCTTTCGACTAAAGGGGATCCGATGGAAGAGCCTCTATACCCACCATATTGCGGTAGAGTAATTTAGAGGGAAACGGGATCCCTAAAGCCTAAGGGGAAAGAAATCAAAACGGGGGAACTAAAGTTCCGATACGAGAAAAAATAATCTCAAAGAGATGACCAAAAGCAGACGAGGCTTTTCCAGTAACCAAAAGAGACGAGTTCTAACCTGCGAGGGAAAACCCTAAATAAACGAGAGATGAAAAACCTCTAACCCAAAGGGTAAAATTCTAAACAAAAGCAACAGACAAAACACTATAAAAAGAACTACTAAATCGATAGAATCCTGAAACTTGAAAATGATCCCGAGGAACGCGCAAGAAATGATCTCGAAAGTGAAGGGAACTCCTAAACCCTATAAGAAGTAATGATCTCGAAGAAGGGGAAACCTCTAAGCCCTGTAGAAAATGATGAGATAGGAAAATGGACACGAAGGGCAAAGGGGTGGCTCAAGAAACATTTCGTCATCGCCAGAACCCAAGGAAATGCTCCTAAGAATCCCTAAGCTCGCAGAGTATCTGCACGAGGAATAATCTCGAAGAATTGGTATAAATCATGAGAAAAGGAAATTTGGAAAGATTGATGAATACAAATGAATGCATATATGAATGTCAAAATCTGATAGTCATCATGAACACTGAATACTAGAATAGGGGCTGACCATGAAATGAAGAAGAATCAGGAACCTGATCCCATGTTTATATCATCAGGCTACTCTCATAGTAGACATTTAGAGACTGTATAACTTGGGAATGCAAGTCGAGAATAAGCAAAGCCTTAATGATAAGGTGTGACACGCACAAGCCTACAAATAACCAACAGAGAAGATGAACCACAAAGAAATGGGTGCCAGATTAGGTATATTGAAGAACCTAGTTCAAAGCATATATAATGTGGGCTTTGCTTACCAATACATGAGATTAATTCGAAGAACACATATGATTCCTGCACAAACTTCTTCTATGCTACCAAGATGGGTCAAGATTTATCATAATGATCATCTGCCCGACCTAAGCAATTAAGCCCATGACATCACATACAACAGATTAATAGCATGAAGGTGAATTGCTAAGGAAGACTCTATACAGCTTAACAGCTGATCAAGGAAGCTCTAATTTGCAATTGTCTACATATGGTAAAGCTATATCAGTGGGTAAGAATACTAACAAGAACATCTCCTCATATCAACAATTACACTAATTCATCTCATTGCCCACTTCATAACAACCATCCAAATCATTTTGATCCCTGAAACCCATGCATGACTAATTGAAATACTAGAGACAAGCTGATTTCATGTTATTGACAAAAACACGGCAAATGCTGATTCTTAGGAATTTACGAGGCACTGTTATGGGCATCACCATGTTCTGTCACCCCATTGATTTTCCATTGGCTCATTTGAAATTCCGTAATGTCGAAAATTTGCAACAATAAGCAGCAAAAAGCTTTGAAAACTTGGATTAACAAGATGGGCATAATTCTCATTGGGATCATAAGTTGTAAAATGGTAAAGGATTACCAGAGGCAGATGAAAGTAATGATGATTTCTAAGTGTTTTCCAGTGAATAGAAGCCCACTTCAATGGATCAAACCCATCTTCTCATACCAATTCTTCTCTTCTTATCTCAAACCCTCTCTCCCTGCTCTTCTACCTTCTTCTTCTACTTCCTTCTTCTTCTCTTCCCACTCAACCTTAGAAACCCTCTTCTCTGCCACCTCTTTAACCTATTAAAACTCTTCTTATAAACCCCAAATTAGAAAATCCCCAAATCAGCCTCATACTCTTCTTCCCACCCAACATTTCAAAACCCAAATCCTAATCCCATAATAGCTCAAACATATAAGAATCTGTACAGCGATATAAAGGTGAGAGAGATCCAAAAATGATGGTGGAAATGGTTTATAGAACCTGGTAACAGATGGATCTGATGATGGAAGATGCTAGCGGTGGTCAAAATCCAAGGATCAGAAAGTGATGATGGAGGAATGAAGTGATGGTGGAGATGTATTCGGGTGAAATTGCAGGGATGGTTATGGTGGAAGAAAGGGGTTTGAGGTGAAGAAATGAGATGGGTCTGAGGTAGGAAATGGAGGAGGGTTTGGATGGGGTTTGATGGGGGAAGAAGAAATGGGTTTAGGTGATGGGGAAGATGGTGGATGGTAGGGTTAGTGGCCGGAATCCATGGAGATAGTGATCGGAGATGGTGGATGATCGGAATTTGCAGAGAGGAGGTAGACTGGAGAAGACGATGGAGATGGTTACGGTGGTGGTGAAAATGGAGGTTGAGCGAAGGAAATAGAGGTTGTGGCACGGATAATGGGGAAGATGGTCGGATTTCCAGGGTTTGACGGTGGCTTGGTGGAGGAGATAGCAGCTAGCAGCTCTCGTTCTCTCCCTCTCTGCTTTGCTACTCTGCTACTCTGTTCTCCTCTTTTTTCTGAAAATGGGTTTGGGTTTCCACCGGGGTTAGAGATATGGGTTTGGAGGTGGGGAAATGGGGTTTTAATAGTGGGTGGCTCTGGTAGATTTGGTGGTTGGATTGGTGATAGGTTAATGGCAGAGATGAGATAGGGGTAGAAATAGAGGAGGTTGATGGTGAAGGTGACCACAGTCGTATTCCGGTGAGATTCCCGCCGGAATCAATGGAGGTGGCTGTTGGGAAAAGGGGTTGCGCTGGCTGATGGAGGTGGCTGCAGAAGTTTAGGGTTCTAAAATAGAGGAAAACGGTGGAAGTGGTGGTGGTGGTGCCGATGATGGTGGAGGAAGAGTAATCGGCCGGCGGCTCCCTCTTCCCCTCTAACTTTCTCTCCCAGCTCTCTTTCTCTCTGTTTGCAGCCGAAAATGGGAAAACCTCCCTCTGAAACCTAGTTCATGGGATACTTAACAGAAAAAAAGAAAACGATATTTTCGCCCCTTTTATTCCCCAGACAGCCCACTCTAATGCATTTACTTCTGCTATTTTATACTACAAGGGGAGGGCCAAGTAAAAAATGGGGGCAAGAAACTTCTCTTCTCTCTCTTAATCTAAACCCTTTGATTTGATCTAATGGCCACAAAAGATTGCTTGTGAAGGAAGCAACATAAAATTGCCAAGAGTGCCCTCCTTCACATGGGAAATGACGTATTTCACCCCTCCCTTCTGAACTTGCACCACGACACTGTCTTAACTCGTTCACTAGGCAAATGTGCACGGATCTTGACGAAATTTCATAGGGACCTTGGTGGGACCCTAAGCTAGCCTAAGGTGTGATTTGGGATCCTAAAACACTGATTTGAAAAAGTTAAGCACATAATATGGAGGTGCAGGGCACGGTCAAAATGGGGTGTCTACACCTGGATGGCCCCCCACAAATCCAGTGTCAGCCCAAGGGTATTATGGTAATTACCTCAGAGTAGGTGAACTCAAACCTATAACAGGCCGACACCTGTCCTGGGGTAGGTAATCCAACCACCCCAGGTTTCCCTCTATAAAAGGGCTTTCAGAGTTTAAACCAAAGGGTAATAACTTCTCACCCACCACTCTTAAAAACTCATTCTGCACTCCTGCTCATACTGACTCGAGTGTCGAAGGGCCTGTCCGGAGTAACGACTTCGGATTGGTCTTCTGACCTCGTTTGCCCCTTGTGCAGGACTCATCTCCTTCACTTCGTTTCCGCAGGACTCAGCTCCTTCACTTCGCCTCCTCGGGTCCTCCAGCTCAGCTCTTACGTCACTGCCGTATCTGTTACCGATTTTAGGCCTAACAGATTGGCGCTATCCGTGGGACCGCGAACTAAAAGCTGTTCAGATCCCCGAACAAAATGGCAGGACGGAGGAATGCTCGGGTAACAACCGCACGAACTACCCGAGCCGTGCTACCTCGCCGGACCGGAGCGAGCGAATCGCCTCGCAGGTGGTGGTTGCTTCTGCTACAGCAGAACAGAGCCCACCTCGTTCGGAACACCTCAATCCTGCGCCCACTCCGGATCAACTTCAAGCTCTCTTTCAACAGATGACGGCTCTTGTCGATCAATACCAACAATTACTCCAAGCGCCTCCCCAACATCCTCTGGAAACTCCACGACCCGTACAGGAAAGGTTGAACGCCCACAGGGGAGAGTCAACGCGCCACGGTGTAGACTGGACTCACCACTCAAGGCAAGCCCAGCACTCCAGAGCTAGGCATGCCCATACAGAGCCTTACCACTGCCGGAGGTCGCGGTCCCGCTCTGCGCGAAAGCACTGAGCCCATGAAGACCACACACCGCGAGAAAAATCCCTGCCTCGTCGAAGGAGTCCGGAAAGTCAGTCCGGCTTCGCGGCGAGCCAATCGGTGGAGAGAAACAGGTTACTGGACTGACCAGACCGTAGAGCTGATCTGATGCTACGAAGAATAGAAGAAATGGACCACGTATAGGATAGCTGGCAAAAGATCAGAGCCGGCCTGCTGCGCGGGCGTTCTCAAGCAGAACGCCATTCACCGATGACGTTATGAACGCCCCGGCACCCACAGGGTTTAAAATGCCAACCGTCCCGCAATACGACGGGACCACTGACCCTGTGGACCATTTGGAGATATTCAGAACGATGATGCTCCTTCACGGCGCATCCAATGGCTTCCTCTGCAGAGCGTTCCCGACCACACTGACTGGTGCGGCCCGGGACTGGTACTCGAGGATCAAACCGAACTCCATCAGCAACTTTGAAGATTTTGGGGACGATCTGGTCCGCCATTTCATGAGCAGCCGTAGGCCAAGGAAAACAATAGCATCCTTGATGGCCTTGCGGCAGGAGGACAACGAACCTCTGAAAGTGTTCGTCAGCCATTTCAACAGGGAGGCACTTCAGGTACCGAATTTAGATCCCTCAGCCGCCATGAACGCGCTCCTCGCAGGCGCTAGATCCAACGATTTTCACCTTTCAGTGGCTCGCCAAAATCCACACTCACTGGCAGATCTGATGGCCGGGGCTGAAGAATATATAGCGGTAGAAGAAACGCTGGCAGCCCTGGACTCAAATCGGAGGAGATAGGACAAAAACCCTATCAAGCAGCGTAGAGACGATAAGGCCCCCAGAAGAGAGAAGTCCCCCCCAGAGGAGGGAAGAGAACTTTACCCCGCTCAACACCTCCCGGAGACACATACTGGCCGCAATTAAAGGAGAAGAGTTCGTAAGGTGGCCGACCAGAATGATCTCTAAGGGAAATAAGAGAGACAAGTCGAAGTACTGTCGGTTCCACAGGGACCACGGTCACGACACAGACGAATGCTGGCAGCTCAAGGAAGAAATTGAGCTGCTGATTGGCCGGGGCTACTTGAAAAAGTATGTCCGAAGTGACGGCCACAGGGGAGAGCGCAGAGAGAAGAGTCCCCAGGACCAGAGCCCTCGACGGTCACAGCTGCCCCCTGCGAGGAACCAATCTCCCGTGCCATCCAGTTCACAACCAGAAGAACACCGATCCCAGCCAAGGGGAGTCATCGGCACAATTATGGGCGGACCGGCCGCTGAGGGTACATCATCTGCTGCTCGAAAAGCATACGCACGCCGAGTCAACACCGTGCACACATGCAGCAAAATGATGAAGACAGAGAATGAGATCTCCTTTTCAGATGCGGATCTCGACAACTTGATACTGCCACACGATGACGCCCTGGTCCTAACTATGCTCGTCGCAAACTGGAAAGTGAGAAAATCCTTGTCGACAACGGTAGTTCGGCAGATATCCTGTACTATCATGCCTTCCAGAAAATGATGATAGGTGACGACCGTTTGAGGGCGGCAAGCTCCGATCTGTTCGGTTTCTCAGGGGAGGTAGTGAAAGTTGAGGGACAGATTGAACTCCCAGTCCTCGTCGGAGAGCCGCCCTGTCAAGCCTTCGCGATGGTCAACTTCCTGGTAGTGAGGGCCACTTCGGTCTATAACGTTATCTTGGGACGACCCGGCCAGAACTTAATCCGCGCAGTCGCTTCAGCGTATCACCAGAAGATGAAATTCATAACGCCAAACGGCGTTGGAGAAGTCCGGGGAGACCAACCCCAATCCAAGGAGTGCTATGCCATGGCACTCAAGGGCAAAAATGCGGTGGAGTCGCTGCCGATTGAGCTACTCGACCTGAGGGACGAAGCCAAGGGGACTCAGCCCGCCGAAGACCTCATCTCCATCCCTCTATGCAAAGGCAATAATGAAAAAGTTGTTCAGATCGGCTCCTCTCTAGACAGCAACACCCGGCATAGCCTCACCCAGTTTCTTCAGGACAATGCAGACGTCTTTGCATGGGCTCCCGTTGACATGCCCGGCATAGACCCGGAGGTCAGAACGTACAGACTTGGCGTTGACCCAACCTACAGGTCGGTGAAACAGAAAAGAAGACATTTCGCCCTCGAAAGGCGACAGGCGATAAAGGAAGAAGTGGAGAGGCTCTTAAGGGCTGGCTTCATTCGAGAAATCCAATACCCGGACTGGCTGGCAAACGTGGTCCTGGTGAAGAAAACAAATGGAAAGTGGAGGACCTGCGTTGATTTCACTGATCTGAACAAGGCCTGTCCCAAGGACAGCTACCCGCTCCCAAAGATCGATCAGCTCATTGACGCCACCGCAGGTCACGAACTGCTGAGCTTCATGGATGCCTTCTCTGGATACAACCAGATCAGAATGTATGAGTAAGATATACCAAAGACTTCCTTTGTAACGGATCAGGGGACGTACTGTTATCGTGTCATGCCCTTCGGCCTAAAAAATGCCGGGGCCACGTATCAGAGGCTCGTGAACAAAACTCTTCCAGAATCAGATCGGTCGTAACATGGAAGTCTACGTAGATGATATGCTGGTCAAAAGCCGAAGACGTCAAGATCATGTGTCCGACCTGAGGGAAACATTCCAAGTCCTAAGGGAGCATAATATGAAGCTCAACCCCACCAAGTGCACCTTCGGCGTCAGCTCGGGAAAGTTCTTGGGATTTATGGTAAGCCAGAGAGGAATAGAGGCCAATCCAGAAAATATCAAGGCCGTGGTGGAGCTCACTCTGCCGAAAACTATCAGAGAAGTACAACGGCTGACAGGAATGGTGGCCGCACTGGGGCGCTTCATCTTAAAGTCCGCAGAGAGATGCCTGCCTTTCTTCAGCGCCGTCAAAGAGATCAAGACAGCACCTTGGACAGAGGAGTGCCAGATCGCGTTCGAGGAACTGAAGCAGTACTTGTCCTCCCCATAGCTTTTGACTAAGCCAGAGCCGGGGGAAAAATTACTCCTGTACCTGTCCGTGAGCCCCATGGCTCTAGCAGCCGTCCTAGTTCGTGAAGAGCACAACCAACAAAAACTGGTCTACTATGTCAGCAAGGTCTTTCATGATGCCGAGATCAGGTACCAGCGGGTTGAGAAATTGGCCTACGCCCTGATCATGGCAGCCAGGAAATTGAGGCCGTATTTTTAAGCCCACACAATAAAGGTCCTGACCGATCAGCCGCTCAGACAAGTTCTCCATAGGCCGGACACCTTAGGACGACTCGTGAAATGGGCCGTGGAGCTGAGCGAATTCGATATCCTGTACATGCCTAGGCCAGCAATAAAAGCTCAAGTGCTGGCAGAATTCGTAGCTGAATGTACCATCCCCCAGCAGAGCGCCGAATATGAAATTATCCAAACCCCGGCTATGGAGAAGGAAACCACAGCTGAGGAGCGAACAGAAGATGGGACTGAAGCAGAAATCGTCCCCGTACCGGCAGAACATGATCCATCAACCATTGAACCGCTCTGGGAAGTGTACGTGGACGGATCTTCGAGCAAGGGTGGCGGTGAAGCCGGTTTGATTCTCATCGGGCCTGACAACTTCACTTTAGATTATTCCCTGAGGTTTGGATTCCGTGCGTCCAACAATGAGGCAGAGTATGAAGCCCTCCTCGCCGGAATGAATCTCGCAGTCCAGACCAGCGCCCAAAGGTTTAAAGCATACTGTGACTCCCAGCTGGTTGCAAACCAGATTCAAGGAGTCTATGAGGCCCGTGACGAACGTATGATCAAATACCTCTCCAAGGTCCGCCAGTTAGCCAGCAAGTTCAAAAGTTTTGAGGTCATCAGAATCCCCAGAACGGAAAACACAAAAGCCGATGTGCTGTCTAAGCTGGCTGCATCCGGATACACCACTCTCGGGAGCATATGTATGGAGTTTCTACAGAGATCCAGTATAAAAAATGAGGCCGCTGAAGTAATGCAGGTGGAGCAGGAGTCTTGCTGGATGGACGAAATTATTGAATACTTGCGTAGTGGAAAACTTCCCGAAGCCAAGAAGGAAGCCCGCAAAGTGACACAGAGAGCAGCCCGGTTTTCCCTCGATGGTGAGAGCTTGTACAAAAGGTCGTACACCCTCCCATACCTAAAGTGCCTCCGGCCCAACAACGTCGCATACGCCCTCTAAGAGACGCACGAAGGGATTTGTGGGGAACACCTAGGGGGCAAGGCCCTGGCAATCAAAGTGCTGCTGAGAGGTTTGTACTGGCCAACCTTAAGGCAAGACGCACTGAATCTGGTCAGAAGGTGCAAGAGATGCCAAAAATTCTCTCCCACCATCCACCAGCCTGTTGTATCCATGGCTCCGATCATCAGCCCACTCCCCTTCGCAGTATGGGGGATGGACATCTTGGGCCCCTTTCCACCAGCCTCCGGAAGACGCGCGTTCGTAGTAGTGGCCATTGACTATTTCACCAAGTGGGTGGAGGCCGAACCTCTAGCCCATATCACAGAGCAAAATGTGCAGAACTTCTTTTAGAAATCGGTGGTTTGTAGGTTCGGGATCCCCCGTATCTTGATAACAGATAACGGGAGACAATTCGACTGCCAGAACTTCTGAAAAATCTGTTCTGACTTGAAGATCGAATAGAGATTTACTTCAGTGGCGCACCCTCAGACGAATGGGCAGACAGAAGTAACGAACAGAATCCTGTTTCAGGGAATTAAAAAGAGGCTGGACGATGGGCAGATGAACTTTATCATGTCCTGTGGGCGTATCGTACCACCCCGCGCACATCAACGGGGGAGTCACCATTCAACTTCTCCTTTGGGACGGAGGCCATAATACCCGTCGATGTGGGCACCCCGTCTCCCAGAGTCACCAACTTCAATGAGCAGCTCAATGGAGATGGGCTCCGTGCAAATCTTGACTTACTGGAAGAAGCCCGGGAAGAGTCCAGAATCAGGGTCGCCGCCTACAAGCAGAAAGTGTCCAACTATCATGATTTGAAGATACGCCCCAGAGAATTCTGAGCAGGGGATCTAGTCCTAAGGAAAGCTGCTATCTCCCAACCAAAGAAGGTCGAAAAATTCTCCCCCACCTAGGAGGGGCCGTACCGAGTGAAAGATGTGATTCGCCCCGGGGAGTTATAAGCTGGAGACGCTGGAAGAGCACCTATTACCCCATGCCTGGAACTCAAAGAACCTCCGAAAATACTATCAGTAGTAGGCCACCCGGCGTGAAAGTGACTTTGTAAATATATCTTGAATGTGAATGATAGAAACTCTTTTGCAAATCTCCTCGCACTCCTTGGAAACCCAGTTCACTAAAACTAGGGTACTCGCTGCTTGGTTCGTCACGGTTCGTCTCCGCAAAGACCGGGAGCGCACTCCTGGTCCGGAACAAGCCCGGACAGCAAAAACCAAAGCCACTTGGAAACCCGGTTCACTAAAACTAGGGTACTCGCTGCTTGGTTCGCCACGGCTCGTCTCCGCAAAGACCGGGAGAGCACTCCTGGTCCGGAACAAGCCCGGACAGCAAAAACCAAAGCCACTTGAAAACCTAGTTCACTAAAACTAGGGTACTCGCTGCTTGGTTTGCCACGGCTCATCTCCGCAAAAATCGGGAGCGCACTCCTAGTCCGGAACAAGCCCGGACAGCAAAAACCAAAGCCACTTGGAAACCCAGTTCATTAAAACTAGGGTACTCGCTGCTTGGTTCGCCACGGCTCGTCTCTGCAAAGACCGGGAGCACACTCCTGGTCCGAAACAAGCCCGGACAGCAAAAACCAAAGCCACTTGGAAACCCAGTTCACTAAAACTAGGGTACTCGCTGCTTGGTTTGCCACGGCTCGTTTCCGCAAAGACCGGGAGCACACTCCTGGTCCGGAACAAGCCCGGACAGCTGTGGACCCCGATCCGGAAGAGAGAGGCGCGGTGAGGGACATGCCCCCACACGCTAACCGGTCTCTAGATCATCCACGTGAATGGAGAGCTCTACCAAGGAACTCTCGAAAGAATGTGCCTCTCACAGCATGAGTGGCGATACAAAGGGAGATACCTCTCGATTCGGGGACTAGCCCAGATTCGAGGCGTACCTTAAACAAAGAAGAGTCGCCATCCAAGGAAAAGGGTCCAAGGATCCCATACTATGCTCTGTTGCAACGGATAACCAGAGATATAAAAGAGGGTTCGTGCCTGGTTACGAATTCGGAAGGTCTAAAGAGCACCTCATCCGCCCAAGTGCAAGCACCTGGTCTCTTATGCCATTTATTTATTAATTTTGAAGAGTTTTGGGTGAAAGTCATATGAAATAGGAACATATATCTCTGAGAAGACGTCTACCTAATCATGCATGTCTCAGAGATGACAAATTACACAAAATAAATGAAAGATGTGTCAACTAAGCAAAACTAGGTTATAAGTGACATGCCTAATGGGTGTCTGAGTTCTGTTGTACAAACACATGCATGCTACAGCAAAAGGTATAGGATCTGTACGTGAAAGTAAGAAAACATAACAAAACACACAGCACAAATAAACTCTATACACAACAGGACAAGACAAATCCTAAAACTCTAATGCAGGACTTGACTCGGACCAAGATGGCCGTCCATCTTAGCTGCTCTACGTATCCCGGCCTCGGGAAGAATCGGAGTCAACGTAGTTCGATGCCCTATTCTAACTACGATGCCTAACCATCTAGAACCGCTATCCTAGACTCGATTCCACTAGACTCGACTGATTTTTAAAGCTTTTTCCACAATTGCTTAAGTTCAAGTGAATTGTAAGTTTTAGGACTCTATATGCCCTAACTAATGCAAGTTGTTTAGCCTTAAACTAATGCAGGTGGGCCCTACAACTTATGTATAACTAGGCTGTGCATCCTAAAGAAAACCATGGGCTGGCTATATGCTTCCTAGTCTAGCCATCGGTTCGACTAAATGTCTAACCGATCGACTCGAGGCCTCCTAACTCTAAGGACACTCACACGACAGGACACACCACATCAATACAAATCAAGACCGACTCCTAACTCTAAAACACCCTAAATATCTAGGACAGACTCCTAACTCTAGGGGAAGATCTTTTTGAAAAGGTTTTGAAGTTTTTGTATTTTTGAAAGGTGTTTGAAATGTTTAAGTTTGAAGGTTTGGCTGGACTTGGGATGTGGATCCCAAGCTGCACTACGTACCCTTTAGAGAGGGATCAAGCCAACGTAGTTCGGAACAGATTTCCTAACTACTCTCTTAATGACTCAAGATTTTTGAGATTTTTGGTTTTTTAGATGTTTTTGATGTTTTTTGACTCAAGAAGACAAAATCCTATCATCGTAAGGGGAGGACAGGCTCCCGATATCCCGCAAAGGTTGGACAGCATCCTATGCTTTGCGGGGGGAATGAACAGAATAACAACTCTGCAAGGGTTGGACAGCATCCTATACCTTGCAGGAGCGGATAAAATCACATGATTTGGTAAAAGGTTGGAAAGAATCCTAACCCCTATGATGATAGGATTGACTCCTGAAACTGAAAGATTGACTCCTATGCTAATGACTCTGAGAAGGGCTCTAATGAGACTGGGCTAGTCTCCTAGAAGAAAATGATAAGGGTATGATTTTTAACAGACCAAGTCGGTTTTTAACCGAAAGGAGATGTTCTTATTTGAGACTTGGATAGTCTCCTATGTATGACTCGCTAATGAGACAAAGCTTGTCTTCAAAAGGTATGATTTTCTCTGCACGAGACATAGCATGTCTCCCTAAAAGAGAGATGATAACTGATGCTTATGAGACATGGCCTGTCTCCTATGAAAGAGAAAACAAATAAGGATGCTAATGAGACTGGGCAAGTCTCCTAGAAGAGAGAACACTACGACCAAAGAGACAAAGCTTGTCTTCAAAAGATTTGACCTCTCTGCTGAGACATAGCTTGTCTCCCTAAAGATGTTTGATTTTTCTGCTGAGACACAGCTTGTCTCTCTAAAAGGTGGGCTCTAGATAACTCTTTCATTGCCCTTGCAATGATAGGGGACCAAAATCTAAGGATGTCTAAAAGACTAAGAAAGTCTACCTAATAAAAAAAAATGAATGCTATAAGGAATGTGCACGTCCCCTAAAGGATGGGCTTGGGCTATTTTCAAGTCAATACAAAATCTTAAGTTAATTCTAATGAACCCAACTAGAGACTCTTACTTAGAGATATGAGACAAACAAAGACTATAATAGAAAATGCTGAAAGAAATATGTCCATCAATCTTAAGATATTGGTAAGCATTTATCCTCTACAATTCAATTGATGACTAAAAAAAAAACTATTGTATAACACTAAAGACCAGCCTACACATGAATGCAGCCATACAAATATCACTGTACTTCAAACCTGCACTACACACTCCTTTTCGAGTATTTAATCCCAAGAAATTCAAATTTAGCAAGGCATACACTCATAACAAAAGCAAATGATCATAAACTATGCTAAAAAATAGACACAAACACAAACATGACAATCACAGACATAGAGATCATCTTAGTTTGAAATCTTACTTGACAATTTAATCATGACATACTTCCATTATTCAAAATCTTTAACAGATAACCTTCTTGCCATGAACCTGCTAGTTTAAAATTATCACAAGTCACAACAACTGACCATGGACCTTACTCTTTTGGAAATAAACCATGTTAGCATTTATGACTATCTTTTTACACAAAAAGGAATATATGGGCTGAAATGAACCCTTCAAACACACATATATTTGCTCTCTCTTTTTTTTATTCTCTAGTCAAACCTTTGCTAAAGTTATTCACATCCCTTCTTTTAAAGCAATCCCCTGATAGGTATTTGACTATTCTTTTATACTTCAAAAGAGAGATGAATGAGTAAAAGATGATGCCACCAACTAAAAAAGAATGAGTCATTTTATAACCCCTCAATGGCAACCTCGATCTTCTTTTTATAGAGGAAAGGGTGTGCTGATTTTAGCACTCCTCAGCCTTGTTGCATGCATCCCTATTTCAACCTCTTTTAAATGATTTATGGGGCAACCATTGTCATAAGGGTGTGAGGGCTGATATTATCAAAAGATTGTGTGGGCTGTTGATATCATAAAGGTGAGGGGCTGCTATTATAAAAAGTATGAGGGCTGCCAATAATTAAAAAGGTGGCTGCCATTATCAAAGGAGTGTGGGTGCCAAAACAAGGAGGTGAGGGCTGCTACAACACAAACTACTAATTTGGTTACCAGGATTAAGTAATTATAGCAACAGAACAATTAAAATTGATTGATTAGAGAACAAGATGATGCAGGACAATATCACAAGATAATAGGGAACATCATGCATCCCATAAGCAATGGACGTATGCCTTTGACTCAAGCAAAAACAATTTGGATAACAGCAGCCTATCCATGTTCCCTTTTAGGTCTTTTGACCACCCAAACCTCAAGACAAAGATAACTACAGTTCCTCTAATTATATATCTCCTATAAAATCTAATTACCTTAGAATGAGTAACCTCAACCCCAAAATAGAAAGAAAACAAACCTAACCATCTTCATCTCATGAATAAAATTAGCTGGGCACATTTTGTCCTGATTTGATGTAAAGTAATAAATGGCTTGGATCACTCACATGATACATGTCCGATTGTATTTTTGAACTACATGCAAATTTTTAAGGGAAAGCTCATCTTTCCAATATATAAACCCAAGCATATACAAGGTACAGGTCACGTTGAAAAGAACAGAGCATATGATTGTATGAAATACTCTCACAATGAGATAATACATATGCTAAAATTTGATGCCTAAACCTACACTACAGTGCTCAAACATAATTTCTACTAAGACAACCATATAATCATCTTGTTAAATATGAATTTGATGAATAATACGCCAAGCATATTAGTTATACATAAAATAAATAAATGCAGAGGATCATGACAGGCTATAATCAAAATATGAAGACAAGCATTTATCTTTCTAAATCATCTCAATAGGAATATTGTTACCTAGCAATCATTCAAAGTATTCAATACTACTGCCACTCCAACATGAATTATTATCAAGATCAGAACCAGTTTTTTTTTTCTTTAAAATAAAAATAAAAATCAAACCTTGATTTCTGCATAAAAAAAATTATCTTTCGATCAGATTTGCCTTAAGAAAACATTATGCGTAAAGTTTTTTTTTTCATAAGAACCATACCTGAAAATCCTTGCAAATCCTTTGAAATATGAAAGTCCTTCAACAAGGTTTCTAGAGATGTGACTAAATCTGATGCATCCAACGGTAAAATTGCTGGATTTCTTCTCTCTGCAATCTTCTCTCCTTCTTCTTCTGATTTTTCTCTCTTGAAACTGAAATGTTTGAGTTCACCGAATAATAAAAAAAATGAGGCCGGAGCTCCGGCAATCTCGCCGGAGAAGATGATCGGTGTGCTAACGATACTCTTTGAACATAAATGCAAATCCTCTCTTTTTATTTCTTAGATCTGAATCTCAAATGGAATAGCTAGATCGAGAATAAAATAAAAGATCTCTTATTCGGATCGGAGAAGAAAACTACGCCAGAGCTTGACCGGAAAAGAGAGCCTCAAATCGGAGAAGATGAAAATGAATAAGCAAATTAGGGTTTCGATGATTAGGGTTTGGATGTGATAGGGTTTCAGAAGGATCCCTCTCTTTTCTCTCTCTCTCTAAAAAAAATAAGAAAACCCTTCCCCTTCACAAATGAGGCTTAAGCCTTTATTTATATGTAAAAAAGGGAGGTTGATATCGGCACTCTAATTTTGATGAGCGCGCGGTTGCGCGAAAAGATGATGAGGCGCACGGACGGATCATGTCCCATATGGCCAAGCACGTCCTTTCCAGGATAAATTCGCCCCCCTAACCGGATAAATTCAACTCCCTTTCTGGTTTACACTACGGACACCTCTTTGGTTCGTTCGCTAGGCAAACGCACTCGGATTTTGACGAAATTTTACAGGGAGCTAGATGGGATCCTACCCTAGCTTAGGGTGAAATTTGGGATCCTAATTCATTCATTTGATGGGGTTTTGATCAAACATGGGAGGGTTTAGGGCACGGTCAAAATGGGGTGTCTACAGATGCCCCTCTTTGGCAGAGCGTGCTTGTCACGCGAATGTCAAAGCTGAACAGACAAACCATTTTGGCCGACCCGAAAAAGGAAGGAAATCAAATTTTGATTTTTGGTTTTGAAAATGATATTTACAAAGATAACACAGTGAAATAGCCTTTCACCGGACTCCGACTCTGCAAACGCTGGTGAGATAGCCTCTCTCCAACTCGTAACTCCATAATGGATATATGGATGAGATAGCCTCTCTTGCAAAACTTTTAAAGGATTGATTTGGCTGCGAGAGAGCCAGGAAAGATATTGGCATGGTTGCGATTGAACCAAAAAAGCTGGGGTATTGACTTGACTGCGAAAGAGTCAGAGAATCAAGGATATTAGGATGGTTGCGAACGAACCAAAAAATTGGAACACTTGCTTGACTGCGAATGAGTCGAAGAATTGGAAATTGGCTCAGTTGCAAATGAACTAGAAGACCGGATAATTGACTTGACTGCGAATGAGTCAGAGAGTCAGAAATTTGATTTTAGCTGCGAATGAGCTAAGAATTGGAAGATTGACTCGACTGCGAGTGAGTCGAAGTCGGGAGATTAGCTTGATTGCGAATGAATCAAGAAATCAGCGAGAAACTTGGCAGCGAACGTGCCGAAGAGTCTAAGATTTTGACCCGGTTGCGAATGAACCAAAAAGGCCGGAATGATGACTTGGTTGCGAACGAACCGAAGTCAAAGGGATTAACTTGACTGCGAATGAGTCAAGAAATTAGAAAAAATAGACCTGACTGCGAATGAGTTGGAAGCCTAAGATTTTGACCCGGTTGCGAATGAACCAAAAGGCCGGAATGATGACTTGGTTGCGAACGAACCAAAAAGGTAATAACCTTACAGAATTAGAAGTTAAAGGATTAGCTCGGTTACAGATTAACCGAAAAACTTGACTGCTAAAGTCAAAAAGCTCAGAGATCGACTCGGTTGCTAATGAACTAGAAAGTCGAGGATTGACCCGGTAGCGAATGAACCGAAAAGGTCGAAACGATGACTTGGTTGCGAATGAACCAAAAATGTAATAACCTGACAGAATCAGAAGTTAAAGGATTGACTCGGTTACAGATTAACCGAAAGCTTCAGGATAGAAGCTTGACTGCGAGTGAGTCAAATACTAAAGGATCGACTTGGTTGCGAATGAACCTAAAAGTCGAGGATATGAGTTAGACTGCGAATGAGTCCAAGGCTCAAAGGATTGACCTGGTTGCGAATGAACCGAAAGGTCGAGGATACGAGCTAGACTGCGAATGAGTCCAAGGCTCAAAGGATTGACCTGATTGCGAATGAACCGAAAGGTCGAAAATACGAGCGAGACTGCGAATGAGTCAAAGGCTCAATGAAATGGTGAGACAGATTCTCAATGGAATGGTGATACAGACTCTCAATAGAATAATGAGACAGACTCTCAATAGAATAATGAGACAATCTCTCAATGAGATAATGAGACAGACTCTCGGTGGTATGATGAAACAGATTCTCAAAAGATTGACCTGGTTGCGAATGAACCGAAAGGTCGAGAATATCTTGATCAAGCAGAAGTCTACATGAGACAGTACGAGAATCAAAGGTATGAAGGGCCTGTGAAAATGATTTCACCAAAATAACAGTTAGATGGACCTGTCACCTGTGGAAAGGCTGATCTCCATACTAACTATTAGGAGGTAACAAACAATAATTTTGCTTCTGGATGCAAAAATTTTGATTGATTCCACTGAGAGATTGATTGTCTCTTGCCGAGAACAATGGGAGTGTGAGTTCCTTGCTGGGACTGGACTCGGATAACTTGCTGGGTTTTGGGTATTGGCCCTTCTTTGACAAGTGAAAAGCATTCTGCTGAGGTTTTGAAGGTTGCGGGAGCAAATTCCAGACTCCGCTGAGGAAATTGATTTTCTTTGAAAATTGACTTTTTTAGAAAGAGTCTTTCAGAAAGA
Organism: Tasmannia lanceolata; assembly: GCF_043159265.1. NCBI lineage: Eukaryota > Viridiplantae > Streptophyta > Magnoliopsida > Canellales > Winteraceae > Tasmannia > Tasmannia lanceolata. The sequence goes on along the minus strand of NW_027518680.1, from coordinate 46,733,583 downwards.
GGGCTCATTTGAAGAGTTTAGAGATTTGGCTTGAGATATGCTCGTGCCTCTCTTATTTCAACTTGCTATAGACATTGGTATTGATTGCCTTTTGTGTGCTTGATATCTTTTATGACGCAAGTCATAAAAGATGCCCCTAGTGTGCTGTGATTCCATGACAAGAGTCTTAAGGATTCAGAACCAGGATAGGTAAGGGAAATTTGAATTTGTATGGGTTCTTTCTTTGAAATAGGAAGAACAATCTCTACAATGGCTGGGTTTGAGAATTCCTTCTGTCACTGCTCACTGCTTGAGGCTTTGATGTCTTTGGCAGGTCTGAACAAGATGTCTCTTGCCTCTCTTTGATTCCTAAACCAGGATTTTCTTTGAATTTTCTTCGCATTTTGGAAGGTGTACTCTCGCTCTCCAGTGCCAAACAACTTTAGACCTTGAGAACTTTACACCTTGAGAGAAACATGGATAAGAATGAGGAATAGACTTCTAATGACTCGATCAAAGAAAATTTATACGATTCAAGGGACGACTCACTTTTGATTCACCCTTAGACCCAATGTATTATTTTTTTAGGGTAAGGCTAACCGCTCTCAGAGTAATTTCGAAAACCATGTCAAGAGGCATTAATTTCCTCCATCGGTATTTCCGTCATGGTTATTACCCCTCTTCGGATTGCTCAGTTTTAATGCCCCTAGTTTAGAAGGGTATCAAAGTAAGTCTCACCAATACTACTCGGGTTCCGGGATCCTGCCCAGTTTGAAGACTGCTTCTCTATCTCATTGATTTCTCCTCTTTCCAGGAAATCATAACTGATGTCTTCCAGGTTTTCAGTCTTGCAAACCGCTTGTCTTGATTCTTGCTTTGAGTTCTCACTCTACACTCAATTTCTGAAATTCTCCATAACTGAGGAGCTCCTTCTGTATCTCACCAACTTTCTGTCTGTGGGAAGTCTTTGCTGCTAACTAGATTGCCTTCTTGAATTTTTCAATCTAGCAGACCGCTATCCTTACTTTGCATAAGCCAACCTCTTTCGTTGTTGACTTAGCAAGAAAAAATGATTCTCACTTTTCTCTAGGCCACCCTTTCAGGTTTTCAACCTAGCAGGTCTTCAGACTCTCATTCTTTTCTTTTCTTTCTGTTTTTGTTCTATTTGCCTTTAACCTTTGCTTGTTTCACCAGAAGGACTTTCCAGGTAAGCTTGGGTTCAAAAAGGTTGGATATCTAAAGTTCTAAGAATTTGGACCGAATCTGGTCTTGCCAGACTACCTACGTACCCCAAAAATGGAGGATCAGGTCCGCGTAGTTCGCTTTGGGGTTTAACAAAGAATGGTTTAGCTTTTTAGCTTCAAAATTTTGAAAGGGGGATGATTTAGCTTTTATCCCCAAGGTTTGACCGAACCTGAGTTGATCAGGTTGCCTACGTACCCCCGAAGAGTTGGGGATCAGGTCATGACGTAGTTCAGGTTGCTTATCTTTTATGACGAAAGTCATAAAAGATGCCCCTGGTTTATAATGTGTTTGAAAGAATTGTTTGGTTTTAACAGCTCAAAGGTTTGCAAATGGTCTTTCAGATGTTGGGATTTTGGCATTTAAAGGCTCAAACGACCAAGGATGGCCTCCTGGTGTTGTGGTGTACAAGCTTTTGAATGATAAGGTTCAAGACTTTGAAATTTTTTTCTTTTTGAGAGTTTGGCGGTATTTGTAAGCAAGACTTCAACCACGGTGCTCCACTTAAACTTGTGCGCTTATCGAATATCTTGAATTTATACTCAAGGTTATACAGCTCTCGATAGTCTCCAAATGTTGGAGACAATTCTGATATTCAATCTATCTCATAGACTCCATCACTTGGGTCTTTGATTTTTCTAAAGAGTTGTCTTAGAAACACATTCCTTCTACTCTTTTTTTTTGCTTTTAGACATTAACAATGTCCTTACTCTTGAATTATTCCACATCGGAACCTCATTGAAAACATGGAACTCAAGTGCACTTTTCAGGCTCGAATTGATGACTTCATTTTCTGAAAGTCTTCGCTAAATTTCTCATCAGCTCGACTGGATGTCTGATGTTTCACTCTCTTGAATTTTGCTTTACAACTGATATCTAAAGCCGATGGAGTCTTGCTTTGCACAAGGCGTTCACCCGGTTTATCCTTATAGGATCAAGCAAGATTACCTCAAACCCCTATAAACAGGTTTATCAATTCCTCGCTTTCCTCGGGAGATAAAGTTTTTCCAATCCATCTTTCCCGAGTTTCGGATTTCGATACCACTATCAACAGCTTTGATTTCTTCTTTGAGTGGCTATGCTCGACGCTCTTCCTCTCGTTTGATCATGTTTCAGATCTCGAGGGGAATTTCGTCTGCATTCTCATCCGAGAAGGGTGTCTTTAGTTATTTTAAACATTAGATCAAGAGCGAATCATAAGAATACTGATAACATTGAAATCAAACTTTATTGAATTGAAAACTTTCAAGTACATCAATAGTTCTCAACACGCCTCAATGGGCTATATATCAGACTTGACAGAAAATAAAACACTGACTCTAAATGAGAAAGACTGACAAACATGACACCCTTTTTTTTTTTTGACATTGACACTATCACTCACCAACTTTCAACACAAGAGTTGGTATACACTTGATAGAAGTCAAATCTTGAAACATGACACTTGGAACACCTCACTTGAAACAATGACACTTGGACATGGACAAGGACTAGGCACTGAAGTTCACAAGTAGCATGCCTTCCTCCATGATGTTGTCGGCTAGTGGTTTCGGTTCTGGTATAGGAATCTCGGAAGAGGCGGTCCCATGTAGTTCTGTCTACCTTGCCCAAACTGCCCTTGAAAACCAGCTGGTGGCATCATGCCCTCTGCCCTGACATTCTTCGGAGGCTCAAATTCTGACATCTTTCCTTTTCCTTTCGATTCATTTCCCTGCTCTGAGGTGGCATAAGCAAATGTGGTGGGACATTTGAAGGGTTGAATGGGTCTAACCGGTGCATAATTCGCGAAAGCATAGAGTTCAGGAAGAATGGATGAATCTCCATCTATCTCGTCCTGAATTTTATGTTTCAATGCCATGCACTTTTCTGTTGTATGACCAATACCTCCGTGGTACTCGCAATACTGATCTCTTCTCCAGTGTTTGGGGACCGGGTTAGGAAGAAGCTTCGGATCTAAAAGTGTCAAACGACCTTCACTGACCCATTTCTTCATGATAACTTCCTGAGAACATGGCAGCTGAGCGTATTCCCTCCTCAGTCTCTGACCCATCCTTTCTTCCACTTCTATTATTGGCTTCTTAAAGGGTTGACGATAGGGTCCAACATTCTTAACTTCACTGGGAACAATGACAGGCTTGGTCCTACTATGCAAATCAACATATCTGTCAAGAATTAAACTCTGAACTGATGCTTCTTCTGTCATAGTACCCATATCGGCAAACTGCTTAGGAGCTGAATTATATCCGGTGGACAGATATCGTATTTGAGTTTTCATCTCCCTCACTTCTTCAGTTAACATGGCCATCTGACCAAAAAGCTTAACCATCCAGTTTTCCATTCTGATGAGGGCCAACCTTTCAAATGATTCCTCCATTGGTCGAGAGTTTGATGAAACAAGTGGTGTTTCTGAGATAGGACGAATAAGGGATGCAGGATCCAATAATGGTTCATCCGTAGAGATAGCTCCTACCATCGGTAAAGGGCCAACTGATCTTTGCACTGGTTTTCTGGTAGCACCGGGTTCTCCAACAACTACCTTACCATCTTTGATAAGTTTTAGGATCTTATGTTTCAAGGCTTGGCAACTGTTGGATGAATGTCCATGAACTCTATGATATTCACAGAAGTCTTGTTCATAAAAGTTGCTAGGAAGAGGATTGGAAGGAGGAGAAGGTTCAGGAAGTTCAATTTTACCCACTTCGACCAATTCTCTCAAAGCTTTTTCAAGATTCTTCGGCAATGGAGGAATTTCTTTATTTGGCTTCTGAATAGGCTTGTTTCTTTTCTGAGCCACCTTCTTGAAAGGTTGACGAGAGGTCTCCACATTGCTGACCTCTTTAGCTGCTACCATAGTCCTCTTTCCGTCTCTAACATCAGTTGAGGTCCTTGTCTTTAGTCCTTTGGCCAGTGCATCCTCTACTTGGGTTCCTGTCTTGATGAGATGATTGAAATCGAGAAAGTATTGGATAGCCATATGATGGTAGTACTGTGTAGACAGATTCTTAACCACAATCTTGATCTGGTCTTCATCGGACAATCTGTGGGTCATCTGAGCTGCTTTCCTTCTCCATCTTCGGATGAAGGAAGTGAAGGTTTCATTATGTCCCTGTTTCAACATTTTCAGATCCCTTTTGGTTATGTCTATTCCTTCTTCCATGGAAAACTGTTCCACGAACTTGTTGGCAATGTCTTCCAAAGTTCTGATCTCATCAGACTTTAGACTCAAAAACCATTTCTTTGCAGTTCCGACTAGAGATCGAGGGAATACAAGGGCAATCTGCTCTGGAGAAAGTCCATGCTGTTGCAAAATAGGAATGACAGACTTCAAATGGCTTGTGGGACACCCTGTTCCATCATACTTATCAAGATCAGGTACTGTGAACTTAGGAGGAAGAACAACACCTGGGGCTATCATGAAGTCAGACATGTTCAACTTCTTAGTGCCTTGGAACTTCATGCTTTCCATTTCTAGGGTTAGCTTATCCAACCTGTCTACAATCCCTTTGTTTTTATCAGCTCTCTCCAGATGAGGGTGACAATTCTCCTCTACATACTGCTCATCCTCGAAGTCATCCTCAACAGCGAACACTGTTGGTCTGCTCATCATAGGAGGTGGAGGAGGTATGACTGAAGGATGTTGGGGTGCATGCTCCTTAGAAGTAGAACTCTTATCATTTTTTAGACGGGCTATCTCTTCATTAATGGTGCCCAACTGCGCCAGAATAGCCTTCATAACCTCATTGGTGTCAAGGGTATTATTTCCATTCTCCGCCATGGGTTCAAGTATAGGTAGAATGGGAATATGTACTACAAATGAGTGAAGCCAACAAGGTCAGACTCCTGCCATGGAATGGGCAAACACTATAGTTCAGCACAGGGTAATCGAATGAAAATGCCATATGTAAGCTAAGACAAAAGATGATACGAATATATCCTCCCATGGATAAAATCCGGCAGCATAACATCTATGCAAGGAGATGTGGTAAGATAAGCACATAGAGTTTGTCAACAAGTCTAAAGGATAACGACCAAACCCAAGGCATTTGCAGAAAATTCGGCAGCATAACAGCTATATAGAGAGGGTCTAAAGCTGCTAATCACAAAGGGTATGCCAAATAGGTTAAGATAAAGTAAGGCTCTCAGCAAGAACACACACTCGAATGAATGTCAGCAGGACAAACTCGCAATCAAACAAGTGGAACATAATCAGATCAGAATCAATCATAGGAGAAGGATACAATAGGCAACACTGAATTTTTCATCCATGATCAAAGATGATCAGTAGATCAGAAAGAAGACCACGGCAAGTGGCAGAAGTAGGTCATAGACCAGGTCTAAATCTTGAAAATGGATTGATAGAATTGATCGAATTAGATAAGGAAACCTCACTGAATAAGAAGGCCTTAATCTAATAATCAATAGATAGATATATATATATATATATATATATACATATATATCCTAACCAGGGGCACCAACCCTAGTCTAATCTAGAGGAGTCAAGGAAGTCTTGACTCAAGACAGACATGTGAGTGTACTAGGACTGCGTCTGTAGCCACATAAGGTGAACTACAATAATCTATGGATAGGACATGGCTCCTAAATCTAGGCTCCAACATGTGTAAGCAACACATGTTCGTCCTTATATGAATGCAATATATATATAAGCACATGCAGATCCTAATTGGGTTTTACTAAATCAACAAATATATTCATATACATAATATATGTAAAATGAAAGTAGAGCTCCGGACTCAATATATCAGGTACTATGCATATGATCCATACTTTAAGTATATAACACAAGTACACCGAGTGTTATATACAGTATGCTTCATTGCTCACCGGCTGCTGTAAACACAAGTACACCGAGTGTTTACGACTGCAGCACTGGCGCATAGCTTGGTAACAGATACAACAGCACCATCTGGATAGTGATATCCCATGAGGCACGCATTATATCTATCCCATGGAGCTAATAATAAGAAAATCAATAAAAGAAAAAAAATAAAATCAAAATGATGTATGCTGTGCAGTGTGTGAATCCCTTGTTTTAAACACCTATCTGGTGCCCCTGGATTCTAAACGATTAAATTCCCATTTATAATGATTTTAGCCCAAAATTCTTCAAAATTAATAACAAATGGCATTTTAACAGAGTTAGGCAATATCTCAAAAGAAATCCCCAGCAGAGTCGCCAGCCTGTGGACCCCGATCCGGAAGAGAGAGGCGCGGTGAGGGACATGCCCCCACACGCTAACCGGTCTCTAGATCATCCACGTGAATGGAGAGCTCTACCAAGGAACTCTCGAAAGAATGTGCCTCTCACAGCATGAGTGGCGATACAAAGGGAGATACCTCTCGATTCGGGGACTAGCCCAGATTCGAGGCGTACCTTAAACAAAGAAGAGTCGCCATCCAAGGAAAAGGGTCCAAGGATCCCATACTATGCTCTGTTGCAACGGATAACCAGAGATATAAAAGAGGGTTCGTGCCTGGTTACGAATTCGGAAGGTCTAAAGAGCACCTCATCCGCCCAAGTGCAAGCACCTGGTCTCTTATGCCATTTATTTATTAATTTTGAAGAGTTTTGGGTGAAAGTCATATGAAATAGGAACATATATCTCTGAGAAGACGTCTACCTAATCATGCATGTCTCAGAGATGACAAATTACACAAAATAAATGAAAGATGTGTCAACTAAGCAAAACTAGGTTATAAGTGACATGCCTAATGGGTGTCTGAGTTCTGTTGTACAAACACATGCATGCTACAGCAAAAGGTATAGGATCTGTACGTGAAAGTAAGAAAACATAACAAAACACACAGCACAAATAAACTCTATACACAACAGGACAAGACAAATCCTAAAACTCTAATGCAGGACTTGACTCGGACCAAGATGGCCGTCCATCTTAGCTGCTCTACGTATCCCGGCCTCGGGAAGAATCGGAGTCAACGTAGTTCGATGCCCTATTCTAACTACGATGCCTAACCATCTAGAACCGCTATCCTAGACTCGATTCCACTAGACTCGACTGATTTTTAAAGCTTTTTCCACAATTGCTTAAGTTCAAGTGAATTGTAAGTTTTAGGACTCTATATGCCCTAACTAATGCAAGTTGTTTAGCCTTAAACTAATGCAGGTGGGCCCTACAACTTATGTATAACTAGGCTGTGCATCCTAAAGAAAACCATGGGCTGGCTATATGCTTCCTAGTCTAGCCATCGGTTCGACTAAATGTCTAACCGATCGACTCGAGGCCTCCTAACTCTAAGGACACTCACACGACAGGACACACCACATCAATACAAATCAAGACCGACTCCTAACTCTAAAACACCCTAAATATCTAGGACAGACTCCTAACTCTAGGGGAAGATCTTTTTGAAAAGGTTTTGAAGTTTTTGTATTTTTGAAAGGTGTTTGAAATGTTTAAGTTTGAAGGTTTGGCTGGACTTGGGATGTGGATCCCAAGCTGCACTACGTACCCTTTAGAGAGGGATCAAGCCAACGTAGTTCGGAACAGATTTCCTAACTACTCTCTTAATGACTCAAGATTTTTGAGATTTTTGGTTTTTTAGATGTTTTTGATGTTTTTTGACTCAAGAAGACAAAATCCTATCATCGTAAGGGGAGGACAGGCTCCCGATATCCCGCAAAGGTTGGACAGCATCCTATGCTTTGCGGGGGGAATGAACAGAATAACAACTCTGCAAGGGTTGGACAGCATCCTATACCTTGCAGGAGCGGATAAAATCACATGATTTGGTAAAAGGTTGGAAAGAATCCTAACCCCTATGATGATAGGATTGACTCCTGAAACTGAAAGATTGACTCCTATGCTAATGACTCTGAGAAGGGCTCTAATGAGACTGGGCTAGTCTCCTAGAAGAAAATGATAAGGGTATGATTTTTAACAGACCAAGTCGGTTTTTAACCGAAAGGAGATGTTCTTATTTGAGACTTGGATAGTCTCCTATGTATGACTCGCTAATGAGACAAAGCTTGTCTTCAAAAGGTATGATTTTCTCTGCACGAGACATAGCATGTCTCCCTAAAAGAGAGATGATAACTGATGCTTATGAGACATGGCCTGTCTCCTATGAAAGAGAAAACAAATAAGGATGCTAATGAGACTGGGCAAGTCTCCTAGAAGAGAGAACACTACGACCAAAGAGACAAAGCTTGTCTTCAAAAGATTTGACCTCTCTGCTGAGACATAGCTTGTCTCCCTAAAGATGTTTGATTTTTCTGCTGAGACACAGCTTGTCTCTCTAAAAGGTGGGCTCTAGATAACTCTTTCATTGCCCTTGCAATGATAGGGGACCAAAATCTAAGGATGTCTAAAAGACTAAGAAAGTCTACCTAATAAAAAAAAATGAATGCTATAAGGAATGTGCACGTCCCCTAAAGGATGGGCTTGGGCTATTTTCAAGTCAATACAAAATCTTAAGTTAATTCTAATGAACCCAACTAGAGACTCTTACTTAGAGATATGAGACAAACAAAGACTATAATAGAAAATGCTGAAAGAAATATGTCCATCAATCTTAAGATATTGGTAAGCATTTATCCTCTACAATTCAATTGATGACTAAAAAAAAAACTATTGTATAACACTAAAGACCAGCCTACACATGAATGCAGCCATACAAATATCACTGTACTTCAAACCTGCACTACACACTCCTTTTCGAGTATTTAATCCCAAGAAATTCAAATTTAGCAAGGCATACACTCATAACAAAAGCAAATGATCATAAACTATGCTAAAAAATAGACACAAACACAAACATGACAATCACAGACATAGAGATCATCTTAGTTTGAAATCTTACTTGACAATTTAATCATGACATACTTCCATTATTCAAAATCTTTAACAGATAACCTTCTTGCCATGAACCTGCTAGTTTAAAATTATCACAAGTCACAACAACTGACCATGGACCTTACTCTTTTGGAAATAAACCATGTTAGCATTTATGACTATCTTTTTACACAAAAAGGAATATATGGGCTGAAATGAACCCTTCAAACACACATATATTTGCTCTCTCTTTTTTTTATTCTCTAGTCAAACCTTTGCTAAAGTTATTCACATCCCTTCTTTTAAAGCAATCCCCTGATAGGTATTTGACTATTCTTTTATACTTCAAAAGAGAGATGAATGAGTAAAAGATGATGCCACCAACTAAAAAAGAATGAGTCATTTTATAACCCCTCAATGGCAACCTCGATCTTCTTTTTATAGAGGAAAGGGTGTGCTGATTTTAGCACTCCTCAGCCTTGTTGCATGCATCCCTATTTCAACCTCTTTTAAATGATTTATGGGGCAACCATTGTCATAAGGGTGTGAGGGCTGATATTATCAAAAGATTGTGTGGGCTGTTGATATCATAAAGGTGAGGGGCTGCTATTATAAAAAGTATGAGGGCTGCCAATAATTAAAAAGGTGGCTGCCATTATCAAAGGAGTGTGGGTGCCAAAACAAGGAGGTGAGGGCTGCTACAACACAAACTACTAATTTGGTTACCAGGATTAAGTAATTATAGCAACAGAACAATTAAAATTGATTGATTAGAGAACAAGATGATGCAGGACAATATCACAAGATAATAGGGAACATCATGCATCCCATAAGCAATGGACGTATGCCTTTGACTCAAGCAAAAACAATTTGGATAACAGCAGCCTATCCATGTTCCCTTTTAGGTCTTTTGACCACCCAAACCTCAAGACAAAGATAACTACAGTTCCTCTAATTATATATCTCCTATAAAATCTAATTACCTTAGAATGAGTAACCTCAACCCCAAAATAGAAAGAAAACAAACCTAACCATCTTCATCTCATGAATAAAATTAGCTGGGCACATTTTGTCCTGATTTGATGTAAAGTAATAAATGGCTTGGATCACTCACATGATACATGTCCGATTGTATTTTTGAACTACATGCAAATTTTTAAGGGAAAGCTCATCTTTCCAATATATAAACCCAAGCATATACAAGGTACAGGTCACGTTGAAAAGAACAGAGCATATGATTGTATGAAATACTCTCACAATGAGATAATACATATGCTAAAATTTGATGCCTAAACCTACACTACAGTGCTCAAACATAATTTCTACTAAGACAACCATATAATCATCTTGTTAAATATGAATTTGATGAATAATACGCCAAGCATATTAGTTATACATAAAATAAATAAATGCAGAGGATCATGACAGGCTATAATCAAAATATGAAGACAAGCATTTATCTTTCTAAATCATCTCAATAGGAATATTGTTACCTAGCAATCATTCAAAGTATTCAATACTACTGCCACTCCAACATGAATTATTATCAAGATCAGAACCAGTTTTTTTTTTCTTTAAAATAAAAATAAAAATCAAACCTTGATTTCTGCATAAAAAAAATTATCTTTCGATCAGATTTGCCTTAAGAAAACATTATGCGTAAAGTTTTTTTTTTCATAAGAACCATACCTGAAAATCCTTGCAAATCCTTTGAAATATGAAAGTCCTTCAACAAGGTTTCTAGAGATGTGACTAAATCTGATGCATCCAACGGTAAAATTGCTGGATTTCTTCTCTCTGCAATCTTCTCTCCTTCTTCTTCTGATTTTTCTCTCTTGAAACTGAAATGTTTGAGTTCACCGAATAATAAAAAAAATGAGGCCGGAGCTCCGGCAATCTCGCCGGAGAAGATGATCGGTGTGCTAACGATACTCTTTGAACATAAATGCAAATCCTCTCTTTTTATTTCTTAGATCTGAATCTCAAATGGAATAGCTAGATCGAGAATAAAATAAAAGATCTCTTATTCGGATCGGAGAAGAAAACTACGCCAGAGCTTGACCGGAAAAGAGAGCCTCAAATCGGAGAAGATGAAAATGAATAAGCAAATTAGGGTTTCGATGATTAGGGTTTGGATGTGATAGGGTTTCAGAAGGATCCCTCTCTTTTCTCTCTCTCTCTAAAAAAAATAAGAAAACCCTTCCCCTTCACAAATGAGGCTTAAGCCTTTATTTATATGTAAAAAAGGGAGGTTGATATCGGCACTCTAATTTTGATGAGCGCGCGGTTGCGCGAAAAGATGATGAGGCGCACGGACGGATCATGTCCCATATGGCCAAGCACGTCCTTTCCAGGATAAATTCGCCCCCCTAACCGGATAAATTCAACTCCCTTTCTGGTTTACACTACGGACACCTCTTTGGTTCGTTCGCTAGGCAAACGCACTCGGATTTTGACGAAATTTTACAGGGAGCTAGATGGGATCCTACCCTAGCTTAGGGTGAAATTTGGGATCCTAATTCATTCATTTGATGGGGTTTTGATCAAACATGGGAGGGTTTAGGGCACGGTCAAAATGGGGTGTCTACAACAGCAAAAACCAAAGCCACTTGGAAACCCAGTTCATTAAAACTAGGGTACTCGCTGCTTGGTTCGCCACAGCTCGTCTCCGCGAAGACCGGGAGCGCACTCCTGGTCCGGAACAAGCCCGGACAGTAAAAACCAAAGCCACTTAGAAACCCAGTTCACTAAAACTTGGGTACTCGCTAGTTGGTTCACCTCGAACGTCTGCCCGGAGTATTCTTGGCCCACAGTGTTAGAATCAAACAGTATTAGCCAGGGGCAGACAAGTAGGGAAGGGGCAACAAAGTGCAATTTCTATTCATGGAAAAGTGGGGCCTTGAAGGACCATTACAAAAAGTTGGGCCTCTAAGGGCCATTACAAAAAAAAGGCCTCCAAGGGCCAATACAAAAAGAATCAGAAGACAGTGCTCAGGAAGAAAAGAAGGGGAGCTCAAGACACCCCGTGGCTACCGCCCCGTGAAAGGTGTGCCTCCGGGACCTCTGCGGCAGCGGTGGTGCCCGGCTCGTCGTCGTCAGGCGCCAATGGGTCAGGGAGAACTAGGCCCGTCAGTGTCACGCCCGGGTTTGATTCCTTAACCTGATCAAGGCAATCAAAGAATCCCACCTTGTAGGATTCGCTAGACAAACTGATAAGTTCGTCCTCTTTCTTCTGTACGGCCTCATCGACAGCCGCTATCTGTCTCTCCCGGGCTCTTTCCCTCTGTGCGGCGAGGGCCTTGGCGGCCTTTATCTTCTGGGCGGCCAACTCATCCTTGATCCGCTGATTCTCTGCGTCCCTCTGTCCGATGGACCTTTGGAGCTCTTCTGCTTCCTTCATCAGTTGCCCGCTCTCCTTCTCGGACTTAGTTATTGCTTCGGAGAACTTCTTGCTCTTCTCCCGAAAATCGTTGTAGTACAATCCGATCTGCAAGCAGATGTTAACACAAGAAAGCAAGGCAAAAGACAAAACAAACGAACACACGGGCCATCTTACCTGGTAGAGCGAGGAGAAGATGGCCTCGTTGGCCACAGCTGGAGGTTCATTTAAAACCTGAAGCTTGTCCTTGTTGAGGAGACCCTTAGTGACGATCTCCACCGCCACCCGGCTCTCACCAAGGCCGGTGTCACTTTTCTGAACGGCCCAATTGGGCTGAAAAACATTGTCTCCAGATCTCTCCGGGGGAGGACGGGCTCCAGTGGGTGTTCCCCCTGATTTTGAGGATCCTGCTCCTCGGCCGTAGGTGCCGACCAACTTCAGTGTAGTCTTGCCGTTTGGGGGCAGCGTGTCCTTTGTCGGAGCAGGACTCGAAATCTTTGCGGCTTTCCTTTTCTGGCCCTGCTGGGCCCTTCCAAAGGCTCCTTGCCTCACTTTCTCCATCTTTGACTATTTTTGCATCTCTGAAAGTCAACACAGACGAACAAAACCAGTCAGAAGCAAAAAAGGAGGAAAAGGAGTTTAAAAGCAAGACTAGCCACATAAGTGTCTGGGTCGCAGTACTATGGCCAAGCCCGACCAGAACCTCTTCCCCAGAGAATTCCGAACAATGAATGAAGCCCTCACGGTCCAGCTCTTCATGGACTAGGGCGAACGTTCTCATATCCTCGCCCTCGAGGAGCGGCTTGTGGCTCATCGCAATTGTATCTGGGGTGTCCCATTTTAGAGGAACCAGCCAGGGCTCGGTGAACTCCCTGTCCTCGACGTAGAAGAACCTGTTCTTCCATAAGTGTATGGAAGAAGGAATGCCAGTGATCATTTTCACCTCCGGGTGCTGGCTAATGTAAATCGAACCCCCGCCCTTATGCCTCTTCAAGTGCGCACACGCGCGGAACAACGGCACAGACAAACTTCTCTGAAGCCGGCCCTGGACGAGGTAAATAAACCCGGTCAGCATCCTCCACGAGTCAGCGCAACCTGAGCCGGAGCCAGCCCGTAATATTGAAGGACCGCGGCGAAGAATGGGTGCAGTGGGAACCTGAGTCCGGTCCTTAACGACTCATCGTATATACAGACGTCGGAGCTCTCGTTGCAAGCCCTATCCCCCTCTATCGCGACCCTCAACCCAAACCTTGGGAGAATAATGTACCTATCCCTAATGTCTTCCAGCCTGGACTCATCAAGGATGTTCTCCTCGTAAAGAGCCTGGATGTTGTACTGGGGATTGGCGTCCATCCGGGCCCTAGCTACGACCTCAACGGCCCGGCCCGGGACGAATGTGGTGGACGCCTCGGCGGCGTCACTACCAACACTCGCCTCTGCTCGGAGATAACTATCCGTTGGGAGGGGACTGGTGTTCAGATCCAAAATCACCTCGTCCTCAATCACCCCATCCTCACTATCTACGATTTCTACACTAACATCGGGACTTGCCATTTTTGGCCCGGGAGTCCTGGTCGGATTATTTTGGGTCCTCCCTGACGAACTAGACCCTGAGCTACTGGAAGAGGACTTCCCTGAACCGGACTCCGAACTAGAGTTACTACAGGACATGAACGCAGGAAAAGAAACGAATAAAAGGCGCGCTGAAGAAGATTACCGGTCTGAACAGAAGCTCCCAATCCGCAGACGATCACAACCACGACCTATGAGAGCCGAACAGGCAGAGCAAAAAAGCAGAAAGGAGAAGGCGAAAGTAAAAAGTGAAAGATGAAAAATGAAGGGTGAAAAACCTCTTCTTATAGGCGAAAGTAAGGCGGTTCGCATTTAATGAAGGGCACGCACTTCGAGGGACCTTATATGGTGCCTCGTGTCTTTCATTAATGACGGACACACACTTCGAGGGAAGGGCGTAAGTAAATACGCGCGTATCTCCAAGGGGCCAAGGGACATCCGTAAGGTGCTTGTGTACGGGATAAGCGATTGTGCCTGTCAAGAAAATCTGACCGGCCCAAGCCGGACAGAATATGGCGCATTCGCTAGACGACAAAAATCTGTCTGTCTCAAGCCGAACAGAATATGGCGCATTCGCTAAGCGACAAAAATCTGTCCGGCCCAAGCCGGACAGGATATGGCGCATCCGCTACGCGACAAAAATCTGTCCGGCCAGAGCCGGACAGGATATGGCGCATCCGCTACGCGACAAAAATCTGTCTGGCCCAAGCCGGACAGAATATGGTGCATGCGCTAGGCGACAAAAATCTGTCCGGCCCAAGCCGGACAGGATATGGCGCATCCGCTATGCGACAAAAATCAGTCTATCCCAAGCCAGACAGAATATGGCGCATTCGCTAGACGACAAAAATCTGTTCGTCCCAAGCCGGACAGAATATGGCGCATCCGCTACGCGACAAAAATTTGTTCGGCCCAAGCTGGACAGAATATGGCGCATTCGCTACGCGATAAAAATCAGTCCGGCCCAAGCCGGACAGAATATGGCGCATCCGCTACACGACAAAAACCTGTCCGGCCCAAGCAGGACAGACAGCTTTGCCGGACAGGTTTTCCGGACTGATTTCCAAGCCGGACAGACAGATTTTCTGGACTGATTTCCAGGCCGGACAGACAAATTTTCCGGACTGATTTCTAAGTCGGACAGACAGAATTTCCGGACTGATTTCCAGGCCGGACAGACAAACTTTCCGGACTGATCCCCAGGCCGGACAGATAGAATTTCAGGACTGATTCCGCAGGCCGGACAAACGGCTTCGCTGGACAGACTCCCCCCGATCAGGAATGTAACTTACCACACTTCCCCAAATCACTACAATGACTTGGAGAACTGGGGGGCAACTGATGGGGTATAAAAACAGCAGCCAATTAGCCGTCGACACGTGGCCCCAGGATGGCCCACCACAAATCCAGCGTCAGCCCAGGGGTATTATGGTAATTACCTCAGAGTAGGTGAACTCAAACCTATAATAGGCCGACACCTGTGCTGGGGTAGGTAATCCAACCACCCCAGGTTTCCCTCTATAAAAGGGCTTTCAGAGTTTAAACCAAAGGGTAATAACTTCTCACCCACCACTCTTAAAAACTCGCTCTGCAGTCCTGCTCATACTGACTTGAGTGTCGAAGGGCTTGTCCGGAGTAACGACTCCGGGTTGGTCTTCTGACCTCGTTTGCCCCTTGTGCAGGACTCAGCTCCTTCACTTCAGTTCCGCAGGACTCAGCTCCTTCACTTCGCCTCCTCGGGTCCTCCAGCTCAGCTCTTACGTCACTGCCGTATCTGTTACCGATTTTAGGCCTAACACCAGCTATAGTCCATCTGCTATATAAAAAAACTGGTGAATCCATTACATCTTTGGAGGAGGCTGATCAAGGGGAGGAGTCGAGGAGTAAAGTCAAGGAGAATGGGATATTGATATAGCCTGTAATAGCTCATCATGCACTCAAGCTCTCTCTCTCTCTCTCTCTCTCTCTCTCTCTCTCTTATCAGTGGCTAAGGTATCCATTAGTTGGGAATGATCAGTGACCCTCTGAGTATCAGCCCTAGTAAGCCGACCTATTTTTGCGTTCATCTGGTCAATCCGTCTGACGAGATGCTCATATGATCTCTGAGGCTCAGTAGTCTGTGCTTGCTCATCTTCAGCCTGCCCCCATTATAGTATATCATTTCTGGTATACTATAATGGGGACAGGCTGAATCCATTACTAGAAGTGGAGAAGGATATCCTAGCAGCATTATAGTATACCATTTCTGGTGTACCAGCTACAGTCCATCTGCTATATAAAAAAACTGGTGCATCCATTACATCTTTGGAGGAGGCTGATCAAGGGGAGGAGTCGAGGAGAATGAGATCATGATATAGCCTGTAATAGCTCATCATGCTCTCAAGCTCTCTCTCTCTCTCTCTCTCTCTCTCTCTCTCTTGTCAGTGGCTAAGGTATCCATTAGTTTGGAATGATCAGTGGCCCTCTGAGTATCAGCCCTAGTAAGCCGACCTATTTCTGCATTCATCTGGTCAATCTGTCTGACGAGATGCTCATATGATCTCCGAGGCTCAGTAGTCTGTGCTTGCTCATCTTCAGCCTGTACCCATGGTACTCTATTAGAGCTAACTCTACTGCTACCTCCCCCTATGGTATCTCTTACTCCCATTTGAATCAAGGTAGAAGAATCGATCACAAGATTAGGCGGTGTGGAGTAGGCCTTCATCAAATCTACTCCGTTATAATTTAGCAATTTAGTGATGAGCATCCCGTAGGATAAACCTCCTTTTCTCTTCTTAACTACTTCATCCATGAATCCTAAGATAATGGTACCGAGGTTCAGTTGAATCTTCTTAATAATGCAGTGAGTTAAGAGTGCTTCAAATGGCTTGACTGCATCAAGATTGCCAGCTCTTGGAGTAAAATTGTGAACCACAATTTTATGGATTATTCTGGCCTGATGATTCATTTGATTTGACATGATATTCAATTTTTTACTTGTAGGGGGGAAAGATCTTAAGGTTTCGTAAACATCCTTCCTTGTGAAGTGATGATTCTCAATATCATCTTTTCCTCAGAAGAAGATTCCCTTTCCCTTATTAGGGACATCAAAGATATTACAAATTTCAGCAACATCCAACACAAGCTGTGATCTGCGGTAGCTATTCATCACTGCTCCTCCATGTGATATTAAAATATTTGCATAAAAGAGCTTTACAACCTTGGGGAAGATCAAGGAGTTAGATTCTAGAAATGTTACCCATCCTTGTGCCGCAAAGAGATTGAAGAGATCAAACTCAATAAGGTCAGCAATCTCGACTTTCCTTTCCGAGATGATTGGCCTATCTTTGAGGAGCTCGTACCTTTCTTGTGCTTGTTGATTGAAGAAGTGTTCATTAGGAGATTCCTTTTCTTCGGATTCAGATCTTAGCATCTTTTCTTTACTTGCAAGCATTTTCCTTCTTGAGGATTCCATTCTAGGGTTAGGGTTTTGAGAGAAGATTAGAAAATGAGGTGAAAGATGAGAGATAAGGTGAAGGATAATGAAGGATGAAAGAAGAGGGTGAAGGATGAGAGAAATTAGTGGATTAGAGATAGATGTGAAGAAAGAAGTAAAGAAGAGAAGGAATGGAGTGGAAGATACGAAGTGGAAGGGGAAGAACGAGAGATTGAGAAGAGGAGATGGAAGAAAAAACTCACTAGAACCCTTTAATCTTGAGGTTCTTGACCGAAAAATAGCTTGAAAGTGAAGAGGGAAGAAAATCCTAGGAGAGAAAGGAAACGACGGAAGTGAATAAGTGATTTACGGACGCCCTTTAAAAAGCAGTTTTCGACCGTCGCGGTCGACTTGACTATCGCTGTCGCCCGCTACAACCCGCCTGACTCTTTTTATTTTATTTTTTATTTCGACCATCCGCGGTCGACCGGGTTCACGCGGTCGTCCGCCACATTTAACCTGTTTCTATTTTATTTTTGTCCAGGTTGCCTTCTGCGGTCGCCCTCCAAGATCCGGTCGACCGCCACACCCCGAAGAAGATTCCCTTTCCCTTATTAGGGACATCAAAGATATTACAAATTTCAGCAACATCCAACACAAGCTGTGATCTGCGGTAGCTATTCATCACTGCTCCTCCATGTGATATTAAAATATTTGCATAAAAGAGCTTTACAACCTTGGGGAAGATCAAGGAGTTAGATTCTAGAAATGTTACCCATCCTTGTGCCGCAAAGAGATTGAAGAGATCAAACTCAATAAGGTCAGCAATCTCGACTTTCCTTTCCGAGATGATTGGCCTATCTTTGAGGAGCTCGTACCTTTCTTGTGCTTGTTGATTGAAGAAGTGTTCATTAGGAGATTCCTTTTCTTCGGATTCAGATCTTAGCATCTTTTCTTTACTTGCAAGCATTTTCCTTCTTGAGGATTCCATTCTAGGGTTAGGGTTTTGAGAGAAGATTAGAAAATGAGGTGAAAGATGAGAGATAAGGTGAAGGATAATGAAGGATGAAAGAAGAGGGTGAAGGATGAGAGAAATTAGTGGATTAGAGATAGATGTGAAGAAAGAAGTAAAGAAGAGAAGGAATGGAGTGGAAGATACGAAGTGGAAGGGGAAGAACGAGAGATTGAGAAGAGGAGATGGAAGAAAAAACTCACTAGAACCCTTTAATCTTGAGGTTCTTGACCGAAAAATAGCTTGAAAGTGAAGAGGGAAGAAAATCCTAGGAGAGAAAGGAAACGACGGAAGTGAATAAGTGATTTACGGACGCCCTTTAAAAAGCAGTTTTCGACCGTCGCGGTCGACTTGACTATCGCTGTCGCCCGCTACAACCCGCCTGACTCTTTTTATTTTATTTTTTATTTCGACCATCCGCGGTCGACCGGGTTCACGCGGTCGTCCGCCACATTTAACCTGTTTCTATTTTATTTTTGTCCAGGTTGCCTTCTGCGGTCGCCCTCCAAGATCCGGTCGACCGCCACACCCCTGTTTTTTATTTTTCAATTCTTTTCAAGGGATTTTGTGATCTAACCCATTTTCTTCTATTTTTCTTGCATCTATGGGATTCTAATGAACATGTAAACTCGATCCCTAGGCTATGTGAGGACATCTAAAAATTCATTTATATTTTTCTAACATTTAAGCTCACGAGAATGAATGGACATATGTTTTCAATGAAGTTCTTTGTAGATATGTTTTTGAAGAATTTTGCTAGATACAAAATGTGACACTTGTTAGATCTATGTCTAGCAATATTTGACATGTTAGCTCATCTAATTGAGGATGCTAAGTACATATGTGTGTGTTTTTGCACTTAGATGGATTTTACTAAAAGATTTTCAACAAAGCACAACATATAGTCTAAAGAGGTAATTTCTTGTTTTCTTTATAGACTATAACTGATCTATGATGTGATCATAAAGCTCAATAAGCAAAGATACATTCTATTAAAAACATGACTAATGATATGTATCTATGCTTAATTATAAAATGATATATCATTAAAGCACAAGTGATCTAGATACATTGAATGTAACATTGAAATAGTATCTAAAGAGAATTCATATGATATAACAATTAAAGCATAACCACATATATTAATAATTTTAAACAGTGAGTTGAGTGGAAAATTTTGGAACCCAAATCACTTTGGTTCCAACCAAGTTTGTTTGTGGGAGTGTATATTTTCTTATCCAAACAAACTTGCTTGATTTCACAAATCTAAGCCTACTCCTAGATTTTTGATGCCCTAATCTACCACAATATGAACATGAATATGTATGGGTAGATGAGGAACAACTAGAACCACAAGAGTACACATGAGAACATGTATGTTTATCTTTATCTTCTTGTAATCTTTGGTTCTTTATAGATAGTTCTTTATTCATTAATTCAAACTCATTCGTTTGATTCATAAAATGATTTATTTGATGAGTATAATTAATTTTTAAATGTTCTTCATTTTCACAAACAAGTTTATATTATTCATTTAAATCCTTGTTTGTGTTTTCAAGGCTTTCATTTTCTTTTCCAAGGATAGTGCACTTTTTAATTAACTCATCATTCTTATTTATCAAGATTTTGCTTAAATGACTTAATTTTTCATTTCTTTCCAAGCATTCATTCACTTCCGATTTTAAATTTTAAATTTATTTTTCCAAATCAAAAATTGAATGTTTGAAAGAATTTTCCTTTGCAAAAGACTTTTGTAGAGTCTCTTTTTGTTCAAAAATAATATTTTTATCATTTGATGAGAGACTATCACTTTTCTCATAAGAATTTTCAAGTTTAGTCCAAATATCTTTTGCATTTGTACATGATGATATTTTCTCAAAAGCATTGGGATATAGTCCACAACATATTACAATAATAGCTTTTGAGTTTAATGAAAATATTTTTACATCATTTTTAGTGCATTTTGTTGGAATAGAAATTCTCCTTTTAATGACATCTAAGATGTCGATGTCTATGGATTTGCGATACGCAAACATTATTATTTTCCATGCTCTATAATTTGTTCCATTAAAGAATGGAGGAAATATAGCAGATTGTCCTAACTCAAAATCCATTTGGATTGTCACGGATCTTTATCTCTTGTTGATTTTGAGTTTAAAAATCTCTTTAAGTGCCTGTACTCTGATACCAAATGAAATACAAGGTGACAATCCAAGAGGGGGGTAAATTGGCTAATTAAAAATTTGGGGCTTAATTAAGTGGATTATTAAAATCAATTTACCCATTAAGCCTTAACAAGTCTAACCCTTTATCAATCAATAAATATAATGTAGGATAGAGATTAGATATGACTTTATGCTTATATACTCTAACCCTTGTTCAATGAAACATAAACACAAGTAAATGGTAGAGATTACCAACCACCAAAGTGCAAAGAGAATGAGATTAGAAAGCATCCACAAGGCACAAGTTTTATAGTGGTTCGGTCACAACTTGACCTACTCCACTCTTCCAAGTTTTCCTCCTTGGGATCTCCACTAAACTAATAAGATTCTTCAACGGATGAATCTCAAAGCCGTACACCAACTTCTCCTTCAAAGGGATCACACCCTTTTCACACAAAGCCTTGTGTGGGCACCTCCCTCTTACAATGATTCACCTTTCTTAACGAGCCGAATCGGAGACCCTCACAAACAAATGAAGAAATAAAAATAAGAACTCTCTTTGTCTCTTAGATAGGCTGATTACAACTTTGAAAGCTCACAAACACTCCATGGAAGATAAAATGTAAAGCCTATGGAGTATCTCTTAATATAATGTACAAATACAAGTTCAAAGAGGTTTTAACCTTTCGTATAAAAGTTTAGGTTCAAGAAGATAGGATTTAATCTTGCCAAAAAGGTTGTTTAGAAAGGTTTAGATATTGTGTATATAGCCCACACGAAAATATGATCGTTTGGGGGTAAAACTGTAAATTACAGGGTTGAAAAAGTCAACCTGCGAAAGCCCCAACTTCCATGTCGCGGCGGTCGACCGAGGCACGACGGTCGCCTGCCCTTATCAGGCTCTCTATTTGAATTTCAAAATTCATACCGGCGCGGTTGACCGGCCCTATGGCGGTCGCTCGGCGAAGGCTACCTGTTTGAAATAAATTTTCTGCTCAAAACACTATCGCGGTCGACCGGACTTATTGCGGTCAACCTCCAAGCCCAACCTGGATGTTTTTCTGGATTTTCAGAAAACATATCCGCGGTCTCCCTGTTTACCCAAGTCGACCGGGCCAAAAATTTTCGAGATGCCCTGGATTTCCAGGTAGCATCCTGCGGGTCTCCCGGCATATCCCGGTCGACCTGCCCTGAGTAAAATTTCATTTTTAACTTTTAAAATCCAGGGGCTTTGGGCTTTGGTCTTGGGCGAAAGTCCTAGGTTTTCAAACACATTTTTGGGTGTGTGTATGGTTTCCAAAGATTTAAAAAGTTAAGTGTGAAAATCATTTGAAAACCTTTTTGAAATGCATTTAAGCATAAAATCAAGAGGGCTCCAAATACATTCTAAAAGTAAGAACCTTGAGTCTTCTTGGAATGTCTTTGCTCTTTGGACTTCCTTGAACTTTTTTAGCTTGAATGAACATCTTGAACTTTGTCTTGGCTCTTGTGACTTGTCCTCCAATCTTCAATGCATGTTGAGGTACACGAGGTGTCACCATGGCATGTTCAACTTCAAGCTCCTGCTTGACACTTGCTGGGGAACTTGTGGGATCTTCATGTTGAGCTCCTTGACTTGATCATCTCCAAATGGTGATGACTCTAATGTAGGTGCAAGCTCTTTGTTCCTTGCTTTCTTGATCCACAAGTTATGTGTTGAGTTGAGTTGTATAATGGTGATTATAATATAAAATTCCTGTATATGGCACAACACTTCAAGGTAACACATTAGTCCATAAAAGCTAATCAATTTAGTTTGCTAGCATCAAAACAAGGTAAGGTGAATGATTAACCCATGAGAACCATTAGGCTTACAAATACTAACTTTAATTTTTTTTAAAGTAGTTCATGCTATTCGAAAGAATTTAATTTTTATTAGTCTTTTAGACAATACTGGCATGTGTTCATCTTTTTTGGGTGGTCGAGTAACTTTAACTATTAACTCTTATTATTTTAGTTGTGCTTTCTTAATCAATGGTACGTATAGATTGAGTTTAGCAAATGAAACGTTTAGTCAGGTTAGTTCAACTCTTATTGATCATAAGTTGTTACACAATAGATTGAGACATATGAACTATACGAAAATGGTTCAACTTGCTAACACTTATAATATGCTTTTAGATACATTGATTAGATTTGACAGATTTGAAGTGTGTGCACAAACCAAGATCAATAGAAAAACTTTTCGTTCGATTTTCTAAAAGCACACAACTTCTTGAGTTAATACATTATGACCTCTGTGACTTTAAAAGTTTCACTACTAGAGGTGATCGAAAGTATTTAATCACTTTTATAGACGATTTTTCAAGTTATTGTCAAATTTATCTGTTAATATCGAAAGATAAAGCTTTTGATAAATTTAAAATTTTCAAGAATCATGTTGAAAATCAATTGAACTTGAAAATTAAGCGATTTAGGAGTGATCGGGAGGAGAATACAATATGACACAGTTCAAGGATTTATGTGCTTTTCAGGACATAATACTTGAAACTACTGCTCCTTACTCACTTCAATCTAATAGTGTAGCTGAACGTATGAACAAGACGTTAACTGAAATGTTAAACTATGTTATTGACAGTTGGCATGCCTACAGTTATTAGGGGGAAGCAGCTTTAACTGCAAATCACATCCTGAATAGAGTACCACACTCTAAGTTGACTTCTACTCCTTATGAGTTATGGCATAAACATCCTTGTAAATATGACACTCTTAAGACTTGGGGCTGTATTGCTTATGTCATGATACAAGACCCTAGGAGACTTAAGGTAGGACCTAGAACCAACACTTGTGTTTATCTAGGTGGTGCAGAAGATAGTGTTGCTGATCGTTTTCTTGATCTATCTACCAATATTGTTATAGAATCTGGAGATGCAGTTTTCTTTGAGAAGAAATTTCTCAGAGATCTGTTATGGGCAGAAGCCATTGATGAAATAAGCTCTTTGTTACAAAATCAAACTTGGCAGCTAGTCGATTTGCCAAAACGGGCTAAGACTGTGGGCTGTAAGTGGATTTTAAAGACGAAACTTAATCCTGTCGGATCCATGTCTCGGTATAAAGCACGTTTAGTAGTTAAGGGCTATACTCAAGTCAGTGGGATAGACTACCTTGATGTTTACTGACCGATCTGTCATTTATCTACGACAAGAATTCTTCCTGCTTTGGCATCTATTGAGCAATATGTTGTACATCAAATGGATATAAAGACGGCTTTCCTTAATAGAACCCTCATAGAAGAAATCTACATGAACCAACCTGAAGGGTTTGTTATGGAAGGTTTTGAGAACAAAGTTTGTAAGTTAAACAAATCTTTGTATGGTCTTAAACAAGCACCTAAAATATGGCATAAAAAATTTGACAAGATAGTAAAGAGCTTTGGTTTTTAAACCAGTTACTCCGATAAATGCCTTTACTTTCGTTATGTTTCGAATAAGGTTGCGATTAATTACTTGTATGTAGACGACATGTTAATTCTTGGTTCCAATCTCTCTGTAGTGAGTGACATGAAATCATTGTTGGCTAAAGAATTCAACATGAAAGATCTTGGTGTGGTAGACGCCATTCTTGGTATGAAAGTAAGTTTTGATAGGCAAGGGATCACTCTTAGCCAAGCCTATTATATTGAGAAACTACTTTCTACATGGGGATACAGTGAGTGTAAACCGGTTGAGACACCATTTGATTATACCAAAAAGCTGAGACCTAATGAAGGAGCCAGCGTGAATCAGTTGGATTATTCTAAATTGATTGGTAGTCTCATGTATGCAATGAGTTGCACTAGACCAGACATAGCCTTTACAGTTGGCATGCTGAGTCGTTTCATTAGTAATCATGGCCATGAGCATTTTAATACCCTTATGAGGCTGATGAGATACCTTAGGGGTATTCAAGGTTATGCCCTATGTTATAATGGCCATCCTCCTATCCTGAAAGGATATTCTGATGCATCATGGGGCTCAGAATTAGGAGACAGTAAATCTACTAGTGGTTAAGTATTTACACTGGGTGGAGCTGTTGTTGCATGGAAGTCAAAGAGACGAACTTGTATTGCTCTGTCATCTATGGAATCAGAACTTTATGCTCTAGCTTCTGCAAGCGATGAAGCAGAGTGGATTAGGAATCTGATCATGGACATTCCATTGACCCGTTTAAAGATTAACTCTTTAAATTTGTTCTGTGATAATCAAGCTATAATTACGATTGTGAAAACTCACTCTTTAATGGTAAGAAGAGACATGTCAGGCTGAAACATGCCATGCTGAATTACCTTATAGAACAAGGTATTATCACTGTGGTTGATGTAAGATCAAAGGATAATATGGTCGATGCTTTTACGAATGGACAAAACAAAGATCGAATATTCAAAATTAAGGGGGAGATGGGGTTAGAGACTGTGTAGACATGTCTTAACCTACATCCATGTCATTTTGAATTTTTTGAATCTCCCTATCTTGGCCAAGATAAGCACTTGATATGTTTCAATGATGTTTATGTCTTTATGTCATTTCACATTTGATGACATGTTCTTCTTGGAAAATGTTGTTTCATTCCAAACTTGATGATACAGCTTAACTCAATTTGGATATGATGGCTGTAACATTCCAAATGAAAACATGAAATGGTTCTTTGCAAAAGAAACTATTTAGGTCTTGTTCTTGATTGAAACTTGACGTTGATGCTTATTGATATTGATATTTGCTTTTCAGCAATTATGAAATTGTTCTAAGTTCTTCTAGTAGAACTAGATACTTTTAGTAATTTACACAAATGATTGGATTCATTTTTAATAAAATTCATATTTGGTAATTTACAGGAATTGGCAAAAATGGAGGAGCTTGCCTCGATTTGGATTTTGATGAGGATGACTTACTTGATGAGTGAATCCATATAGACCTACTTGATGAGTGAATCATTATAGAGCCATGAGGGGACTATTATTTTCTTTTAAGTTGAATAAATAGTTCACTTCTTTGTTTGAGTTTAGATTATTTCTAAAACTCATGGTTATTCTTAAAAGTATTCTTGTTTTTCAGTTGGATTACAGATCTTTTTTTATACAGTGATATGGATGATTCAATATTTTATTTGGACTTCACATTATCTATCTATTAGATTGTGCTATATGTAGAACATAGGAGGAGATTGTTGGGTGTATAATATAACCCATATATGTTCTAATATAAGCCCAATAAGATAATAGACCGGTGTAGTGGGCCTACATGAGCTAAAGTCTATTAACCAGTCAAAAACCCTAGTGTATCTATATATAGGGGCTGGAGGCAACAAACTTGGTATTCCAAACTTGATACATTGGGTGTAATGCTTTAAGCACTCTTTGCTTAAATCCTAATTCTCCTAACAGAAATCAACAGAGAAATACTCGCCCTTCTTCAATGTCCTAAGGAACGTGAAGGTGTTTGTGGGACCCGATCTCGAGGCAGGCGGCGGGATGAGACCCCGCGGCCTCTCGATCTCCACATGAGTTGGGGAGCTCCGCAGTGGCTCTCTCAAATAGTGCCCTCACAGCATGAGTCTATGGCGCATGCGATACCACTTGATTTAGAGTAGGCTCGGAACCAAGTCATACCTCAATATAACATCCCCACACAAATCCAAGGATCTGATGGGAAACTGAAAAGAAGAGTCGCCATCTAGGATTAGGCCTAGAACCCATAAAGTACTATGTGCAATGGATAACTAGAAAATAAAGGGTCTGTGTCTGGTTACGAGAGGGGAAGGTGTTAAGCACCCCGGTCTCTTATGCCATTTTTATTATTTTTGAAGAATTTTGGGCGAAAACATGTAATGGGAACCTACATCCCTGAGAAGATGACCTATCTAAAGCATGCATGCCTCGGGGATGGGTAATCACATCCACAAAAGAAAAGAAAAAACCATCCATGGCCTAAAGAGGGTTGATATCAGTATCACCTGACATTGGAATGAACACTAGAGTCCACCGTCTTCCCCTCTCAATATACAGGCCATATATATACAGAATATGAATAAAATGCCTCACATCACTCATGGGGAGGTGGAGAAGACTAGTACCAATCCAATATCAGATGACCCTGATACCTGTCTCCACTAATCCTAACTCATCATAACTAAGCAGTAAACAATCACATTCATGCTATAGCTAAGCAGATAAGCAAGTAATGAACAAATAAAGAGATGATAAGCAGATAATCAAGAAGTAGAAATAAGTAGATAATCAAGATAAGATAAGCAGATAAATGCTACAGCTAAGCATTTGAATAAGCAAGTAATCAAGACAATAAAGAAACAAATAATGCTATAGCCAAGCATGTGAATATGCATGTAAAGTCGGGTAATGCTACTACTAAGCATGCGATCAAAGCAATAAAGACAGGTAATATTACTACTAAGCATGTGATCAAAGCAATATAGAACTAAAAATAATGCTACAGCTAAGCATATGAACAAAGTAATAAAGAAGCTGGTAATCCTTATACTATATATAAAGCGTGAATCAGGGGTTAAAGTCATCCTCACTTTTTCTTTATTTCCATTCATGTCTCACAGCCCAGCACAATACCTTTTGCATTGACATTTCTGATTTTCCTTAAGGGTATTCTCAGGATTCACTTTGGGCAATAAATACCCTAGCAATTCCCTATTTTGCCCTCAAAGATAACTCCAAACATTGACTATGTTATTCGACCTATCCCATCGCATCCATGTCTCTGCTTGTTTGATAATGGAACCCCTCACTTTATTTGGACGGTTCAGATCTTTTAAATTTCACAATTGATTAAAAAAATGTCTATAAAGAGGGGAATGAGGACTTCCGTTATTAATTTGAAAGAATCTAAAAGGTTAGTGGTTGTTAACAACTAATTTTTGGGGCCCGCTTGTGCCACACACATGTAATCTAATTCGTTGATTTGACTCATGGCCTTCTATCGGGCAAAATTCCGTTAAGGTTACTTTGATCGGATGATCATATTCTCTTGATCTGTCAAGGTAAGTTTTGGGTTCTGCCAAAAAAAAATTCAACTGTTGATTTTTGATGAATGGGATGACTGTCCGGCAAGGGAGCAAGAGTGTGTGCATTGGATCATGATGTTTTACAAGATCAACCGTTTAGATTGATTGAACAGATCATCTCATCTCATCTCTGTGAAAATACCCTATAAAATGAACATAAAGTGCTTTGAAATTCTTTTTATGAGAAATATCTGAAAATGTTTCATGGGTATCTTATTAAAAATCACCATATTTGGACTCTTTGAACTTTGAAGATTTAACTTTTATTGAAATTTTTGATAGTGGAAAGTAGAAAATTGTACATGTGGCCCATCCATTTCGATGATCCCAGCCATTCATGTTTTATCACTCAACAAAGGCGGCTATGGCACAAAATCTCCAACATTGGATGATTCTAAGAAGGGTAAAAATGCAACTATCCATATTCAAGCACCCCCTAGTGGGTCGCAACAGATATGGTTTTGATAAATCCAAGAAGTCGGCACTACTTTTTGCCTATGAATATTTGCATTTCTTAGGCTGTTTGGGAGTATGGAAAACTTATTTTTCATTTTCTTGTCAAAATTAAAAAATTTCTGTAGGCTGCATTGCTAGACGTAAAATAGGTGTAAAATAATTTTGAACCACTGTTACTGTTAAAAATAGCAATAAAATTTGTTTTATACCCATTAAACATCTCAAGAAACTGAGCTCTTTTTTTTTAAGGAATTTTGCAAACATGTTACACACTGGATTGGTTTTTCATGAAATTTTTTTGTTTGAGTTTGTGACCACTGATTGTGAGCCCTCCAACAGACTATTGAAGGCTAGGGGCACACAATCGGTTGTCACAATCTCAAACGAACTGGGCAATAGTAATTGCTTAATTTTAGGAAGAGGTATCATCGTTATAAATTCAATGCCCTCTAAACATAACTTTTATGCTGTGGCCTGAGTTAATTTTTTCACGAGTAATCAAACAACAGAAAAACAGGAAATTCTAGGAAACGTTTTCATTTCCAAACATTTTTCAAAAAATTCTTGCAATATTTGGACCAAAAGTGAAGGGATTTCATTTTCTATATTTTTTTTTATTTTGGACCCAAACATTAATTGAGTGAGAAACAAGTTTTCTTGCAATCGAATAATATGAGGAATATCTCAATACTTTTTTTAGTCTAAGTGGGCATTAAGCTTCTAATTGTCATTTTTACTGTCTAATCTTCATTTATGATAAATGGTTAGGCCCTATTTGTTTTGAATTTGAGAATCAATTTTGAGTCCAAAACTGATTACTGGACTTAAAATTGAGCCTAATTTTTTATCCAATAATCAGTTTTGGAGTCAAATTTTTTGACTTCTTTATAGCCTGAGTATCAACCTAACACGAGTTCTACTGAGGTAGCTCCAATAGCCTAAGTGATGGGCCTTGGGTAACCTATTTTTTTATGGTATTATAGGAATCATAACTTGCCATGGTGACTGCGACTTTGTTTCCATATAGCCACCTGCATAATTGGGGAATTAAAATTCTTTCAGATAGAGCCTTGATTGTCTTGCCTTTGCTGAATTCCTTGTTTTTTGTTATGTACTTCAAACTCAACAATTTTATATCCAATCCATATACCAAATTTTAGTTCATTCATCTCCTTCTTCTTCTTTAGAAACGTTGTCTTTTGTACAAAACTTCACCTCAAATCACCAATTTATCTGCAAGGTTTTGCTAATGATTAAAATGGATATGATATCAGTACAACCATGCTTTAATAATTTCACAAACACAACTAAACGCCGCTTGTCTTTTCTTTGTAATTATTGGTTTGTAAGAGCTTTTTGGGAACTATAACAAACCTTGAAAGCTCCTTAAATAGTAAAAGACAAGATGTGTTAGTGCAATTATCAAAACATGGTTGTGCTAATGTCATTTCCCTTCTTTTATTTCTTATTTCATGGTTCCTTTCTCTCTGATTTTCATTGTCATTTTCTAATTTTTTTCTAATGTGGAACTCAAAGATAGTAGTATAAGAAATGCATCATCTCCTGCCATTGAATTTTCCATGTAGTTGCTCATTCTAAGCCCGGATTTTCCACTTCCGGTTTTCTTGGATAAATTTAAACATGTTACATTTCTGATCATTTATTTTGTAAACTCTCAGGTCTCATGATTTAAACATGTAATTTCAATAGTCAACGGGACTTCCTCATATTGTACTTTTCCAACCCTCTTTGGTGAAAGCTGGGGAAAGAAGGACAAATATCATTCTCTTTGTTTTTATTGGTGTTGTTTTACTTCAAATATTGATTTTCTGACTGAACAGTGGATTTTTTGAATTTGGGTTTGGAGGTATGTATAGTTTTAGGTGCCTCTTAAATTTGTGTACTTAGTTGTTGGCTGTATTGATCAAAAACAAATTTAGTAAGAGGAGCATTGTGAGTTGAAGCCTATTTAAAGAGTTATGTTAATCTTTTATTCCTGGTTTCATCGATGAGAACAATATCCTGCATATTGAAGTTTCATAACAATTTGTTTGATAACCATACAATTATCTAGGGATTGAGTTTTTTTAATCAAGTTCTCTTTCTTCACGAAGTTAAAGTTTAAATCTTGTTTAATCTAAATTCCCGCATGGTTCGAGTTAGTCAGAACTGCATTTTTTTCCACGCTGGTGAAGAATCACTAAGATGATTGGGCCTTGAATACACAATTGTTCGCCCTGGTCTTCGTTCGCTTGGTCTTTGGTACTATGTTGCAGAGAGTGCTTTTATTCATATTAGGTTCTCATTAACTTCAGAATGAGTGAACTAATGATAAAAAAAAGTCAAAATCTCTTTGTAATTTCTAAGTTTCACTTTACTGACTCAATACATACCTTAACAAATTAATTTTCTAAGAAGAACCCGGTGGACAACATACACTTACAAAGAAAACATAATTTCACAACTACAAATACGACATAATTTAATTCCACCACCATGACATGATATTACTCCATTATTTTTTGTTTGAATAATGGTAAATTTTTTTAATTAAAAAAAGGAAGGAGCCAGGCTTTTTGGTTCAATTATTACTCCAATCCTATCATCACTTGTTTAATTGCAGGGTATCACCTTTGCAAACATGGCTAATATCTGTGTGAAGGCATTCATGATTCAACTGCAAGAAACTAGAGTTTTGATGTGAGCATTTCTGTTTAGACTTCTTATGTTGTTTGGATTATTTGCAAATAGGTAGGACTTACACAATTTGGCAATGATCAGGTATGTTATGGTTATGTTGTCGAGGGAGGAAATGAGCTTTATGAGCTGCTAATGAATGCAGGCTGCATACACTGCCATTTGTGCCATTGGAGGCGGTCGTGATTACTATATGTCTCTCAATATAGAGGCACACTTAAAGTTCAAACACTCAAGTGAACAATACCACATTTTTGTAGAATAAAACATATAATCTATGTACTTGGATGATCTACAATAATATTCAAGAAAGTTCACTAACTAATATAGATGATCAATGATCACCTTTGAAACAAAATGAAAGAATATATGGCATTTTCATAAACAATCAAGATATAAGCATTACAAATTGCAACTGATCCTTTATGTTGATATAAAAAATAAACAACATATGATTATGTTTCTTATGTAGATAAACCGCATGTGCATTTTTACTAGTCATATAACAAAGCATGAATAAACATGTGATCAAGGCAAATCTATATTAATCATGCCAACACACAAATAAAGAATCAAATAATCAAATAATCAATGAAAAAGGATTTGCGAAAGAAAAGGGGCTTATACGCTCGAGAGGGCAATAGTCCTTACCTACAGCCTTGTCCAATGAAATAAATTCTCATAAGAATGTTGACTTCACAGTGCCGTCGACAACAACCTTTTCTTCCTTGTGATTGGATGAAAACTGTTTTTTCCTCAGGTTTTCGAACACCGTCTTATTAGCGTGAAAACAACCTAAAAATATTCTGATTGAAATAATTTGAAAGATTTAATTGAAAGATTTGAGATATTTGAAGATTTTTGTTGAAAAAAGTTTAAAAATGTTTGTTGAAAATGTTTGATTGGATTCGGGAGGACCGAAGCTGCCTACGTACCTTGTGAAAATGGATAAAGCCAACGTAGTTTGAAAACAGCTTGTTGAAATATTTTCTTAGTGTCTTTTAAGTTTTTTTTTTTTTTTTTGTATTTTTTATATTTTTGATATTTTTGCAATTTTCAATGTGTTTTCACCATTTCCGCTAAAGGGAACCTAAAAGACAACACTCCGTGATCCACAGCCTGGCGGAGTGTCAACACAAAGGACAAAATCCCCGAAACTAAAGAGAATCCCTAAACAAATGAACTAGAGTTCCACTATGAATGAAATGATCCAAAGAATGGTAAGAATCTAACAAGACTGAGTTAGTCTCTAGGAAAGGGGATAAACGTCTAAGCTAAAGGACAGACTCCTATGCTATAGGATAGACTCCTAGACTATAGGTTAAACACCTAAGCTATAAAACAGACTCCTAAGCTAAAGGATAAACTCCTATGTTATAAACTCTAAGGGGAGTGCTAACTAGACTAGGCAAATCTCCTAAAAGAAGATGAGATAACTGGTGCTAATGAGACAAAGCATGTCTCCTAGTGACCTTATCATTGCCCCTACAATGATGAATAGGATAACTAAGAAAGACTAGGTCAGTCTTTAATTAGAAGATGAGTTTTCTAATGATGAGACTAGTCATGTCCCCTATGGGTTACTTGCTAATGAGACTAAAATAGTCTCATAAAGAGGTTGCCTCCATGTGTCCATATCATTGTATTCAATATAATTCAATCGATGATGAATTTTTTATCAAAGAGTTAAAAAATGATAAAATTTCAATTAAACAGCTTTAACTTAGTTACTTCTTTACAGCTCTTGATTCGTTCTCTCAAATGTTTACTCCTAAGAAAACTATTATGACTTTCAAATCAAAGAGGAATCTATCAACTGACACATCTATCCTGCAGCACAATTGTATTAATTCCGAAACTAATCAGAGTTATTGAGCTAACAAAAATGATAAATATTATTTGTATTTGCATCAAACCCATTTTATCATTTCTAAGATCATGATGAAAACAGGTTAACTATTAATCAAATCAAATTATAAAACATTCACAGCAAGCTTACTGCTTCATTGAGTGTTCAGATCTAAGTGGAGATGGTAGAAACGAAGAAACACAGATTCATGAAGTTGTTTTCATCCATCCTTGTCATTAAGGTGGAGGTTAAGAAGATAATGGGCCTAATATATTATGAAAATGAGGGGGTTTCAGACGAGGAGACAAAATTGGTCACTCTTGTAGAGGATTTTTTTTTTGGAGGTACAAATCCTTCTATGACTGTTATAGTCAACTTGAGAAACTAGGAATAAATGCTAATGAGGGTGGGAAAAAATATAATGGGTCATCATCTGGTTTCAGTCCATGTTCAGAAGCTGAGAAATCAAATTTTGGGTTTGAGAATGAATGTCTAAAGGTAGAACTGACAGGTGCAAAGAAGGAATTGGCTGATCTTAAAAAGAAATCAGTAGTTGAAAGTCAAGAACAAGATTCATTACCATGTAAAAATTCGAGGCTTTAAGTAATATAGAGCAAGCCATTTAAGACTCAATAGTAGCCATGGCTACAATAAAATGTTATAAAGATGGTGGTATTTCATAGATGGGTGAGAATTAGAATGAGAATGAGAGAATTATGTTGGATCTTGAAGCTGCAAGAGAGAAACTGACAAATCTCAAGAAGGAAATGGTTGATTTAGACCACAAGGATAAATTGTCCTAAACAATTCAACAACTTTGAGCAGGATACAGAAGGAGATGGAGAAAAATATCTGTAAGCCCAAGGGTTTCCATGGGTTAATCATTCACTTTACCTTCTTGTTTTGATGCTAGCAAACCAAATTGATTAGCATTTATGGACTGATGTGTTGCTTTGAGGTGTTGTGTTGTATATAGGAATTTCATGTCATAATCGCCATTACACAACTCTTCAAACACATGGCTTGTGGATCAAGGAGCAAATGAACCAAGAGCTTGCACCTACAGTGAAGACATCCTCATTTGAAGATGTTCAAATCAAGAAGCTCATCATGAAGATTCCACAAGTTCCCAACAAGTTTCAAGAAGGAGCCTGGAGTTGAACATGCCATAGTGACACCTCATGTACCTCAACATGCATTGAAGATTGGAGGATTAGTCACAAGAGCCAAACAAGGTCAAGAAGTTCACTCACAAGCCGAAGAAGTACAAGAAAGTGTAAAGGAGCGAATACATTCCAAGAAGACTCAACGATATTATTTTAGAATGTATTTAGAGTCCTCTTGATTTTATGTTTAAATGCACTTTCAAAAGGTTTTCAAATGATTTTCATACTTGACTTTTTACATCTTCGAAAACCATACACACACCCTAAAATGTATTTGAAAACCTAGGACTTAAGCCTAAGACCATGGCCCAAAAGCCCCTGATTTTTAAAGTTAAAAATGGAATTTCACACAGGGCCGGTCGACCACGGATTAATTTTCTGAAAATCCAGAAAACATCCAAGTTGGACTTGGAGGACGACCGCAATGGGTTGGTCGACCTTGGATAGGTTTCTGAGCGGAATTTTTGAGCTAACAGGTTAGCCTCGCCGGACGACCGCCATGGGGCCGGTCGACCGCGATGGTAAGAAATTTGAAAATAAAAAAGGGTGCCCGATAGGGGCGGGCAACCGCGGTGGCTCGGTCGACCGCGACAGTCGGGCAAACTAGCCGTTGGGGTGTTTTCTGCTTGGCTTTTTCATGCCAGTTATTTATATTTTTACCGCAAACGATCATATTTTCAAATATACTATATATACATGATTAAAACCTATCTAAATAAGCTTTTGAATATTTTGAGAAAGATCAAATCCCATTTCTCTTTGAGCTTCAACATTTTATTTCAAAAGCTAAAAACCTCTTTGATCTTCCATTTCTACATCTTATCAAGAGGCACTCCATAGGGCTTTACATTTGTATTTTCTTGGAGTGATTGTGAGCTTTCAAAGTTGTAATCCACCTATTAAGAGGCATGAGCATTTTTTATTTTCTTTGTTCTTCATTGAGGGTCTTCTCTTCGGCCCGGTAAGAATTGTGAAGAAGAGGGTCTTCTCTTCGGCCGGTTAAGAAAGGTGAAGACGAGGGTCTCATCTTCGGTCCGTTAAGAAAGGTGAAGATGACATATGAGGGTGTGTCCCCTCGCCGAAGGCTTCGTGCAGATGGGCTTCGCTTTGGGCCTTGAGAATAGAAAAGCTTGGTCATGTAATGGCTCATTGAACCGGCCTTGAAGGAGGATCGAGATAGTGGAACTCGCGCGTGGACATGAAAAGTGGAGTAGGTCTTGTGATAGACCGAACCACTACAAATCTTGTGTTCATTGTCTCTCTCTCTTCCTTTTCTTCTCTTGCACATGTGGTGGTTGGTAATCTCTAACCTAACTTATATTTGTGCTTTTGATTGAACAAGGGTTAGTAAATCCAATTGATTGACAATTTTAAACCCTAAGCATTATAATATTTATTTAAACAAGGGTTAGCTAAATGTGCATGATTAGAAAGTCTAAATCCTAGCTTTTATTGATATACCTATTTGAACAAGGATTAGACTAATTAGTATGGGTGCAAGTTTGGCCCTGTCAGCCCTGAGCTCGAACAAGGTCAGGGCTGGATTTTCCAACCTGAGGCCGGGTCAGGGTTCATTTTTTAGACCCTGACTCAGGTCGGGTTGGGTTCTGGGTTAATGCCTTGGGTACCCTGACCCAGCCCGACCCTAAGTTTTCTATTATAGAATTGAACCATTTGTGCATGTTTCTTTTGCTAATGTTTTCTATTATCTTGGATTGATGTTTCTTTAGATTATTATTATTAATTGTCTCTGTTGCCCGTCATGTTGTTGAATTCACATTGTCTTATTTTATTCCCTTTCTCTGTTTATTAATCATTTTGTTCTATATGATTAGTGGTTGCTTTATTTTTGGCGCTCTTAACAGGTATTTGCAATAGGGTCAATTAGGGCTGGCCCGGCCCGGCCCTGCCCAATCAGGGCGGGCCAGGGCCAGCATGAGCCCTGTAGGGCGGGCAATGGGTTGAGGTTTTTCGGCCCTGACTCAGGGTCAGGGCCGAGATACTGGGATCCAGGGTTGGGCTAGGGTTTTGAAAAACCTGACCCAACTCGACCCTGTTGCACCCCTACTAATTAATGCTTAATTAAATAGATTAATTTTTAATCTTTCCTTAATTAAGCCTAAAATCTCTAATTGACCAATTCACCCCCCTCTTGGGTTGTCACACTTGTATTTCAATATCCTAGACTTACAAAATGAAAATAACCGGTTGGTGGAAGAAACTTCAGTGGCTTTGAGCAACGCAAAGGAAATGAAGAAAAACACAGTTTAAGCAGTCGGAGCACGAGGATGAATTAATGCCTGATTTATGTAACTATTCTGAGACAATTTTGACTGACGTGGGCCGGGACCTAAAGAAGCAGAATATTGATTTCATAATGCTTCGTTGCAATGTTATCACACTAAAAAAAAACTACCTAAACTATAATGATTTTCTAACAATTACCAATGGTAATTCAACTACTTAGAAAAAGAGTGGATCAAGCCATATTGGAATAAAAAAGATGCAGGTGAGTAACCATTGGATCGAGAGATGA
Source organism: Tasmannia lanceolata (assembly GCF_043159265.1). Lineage (NCBI taxonomy): Eukaryota > Viridiplantae > Streptophyta > Magnoliopsida > Canellales > Winteraceae > Tasmannia > Tasmannia lanceolata. The sequence goes on along the minus strand of NW_027518680.1, from coordinate 46,697,254 downwards.
TGCACTAAATTAACTGAACATGGCAACACAGTCATCACTTCAATGGAAAATTAAAAGACTAAGAGAATTTGCAAACAATTCGATCTTAAACCCCAAAGAAAGATACGTGTAATGTGAAAATCTATGAGAGTAAGTGACTATAACCATGGTTTTAAATTTCGACTGAAATCCAACCGACACCGAAATCAATCAAAACCGAAACGGTCATTTATTTCGGCCAAAATTTTGGAATTTCGATCGAAATTTGGGTATTGTCGAAATTTGACCCAAAAAATCTGTTTTTTTAATATTAATTTAATATGTCATAGAAACCGAAATTTAAACCTTGACTATAACTCAACCTCACATAGCCATAAGCATAAAGAAGTTAACAAAACAAACATAGATTACATCCACAGTTGACACAACACAAGACAAATTTTGCAACAGATCATTCAAGAAAACCAAATAAATCCAAAATAAGGATGAGGATAATGAGAGGTACCTTCCTTTATCTTACTCTCTGACTTCTGCCTTCTATTTCATTTTTTTTTAATTTCAGGAGCTGTTCTACTGCTACCTTTTTTCGAACGAGAGAAATCCAGATATGGCAGATCAATGCTGGATTCCAGCGAGGACGAAAATGGAGGATGACGGATCTGAAATGAAATTAACTGAATGATTAATGAGGATCAAATCAAAATTGCAAAATTTCTTAAAATTGTTCTGATTTTTTGCTTCTTCTTCTTAAAAGTATGATGATAAATTCTGACAAAGTTGCAGAATCACTAAGATTGAAATGAAGTTCCGGAGACTCCGATCTCCTTGCTTTCTTTCTTCTGATGAGAAGATCTCGATCTCTTCCTCTAATTTTCATATCTGATTGGAATTGAGCTCAAATTACACAAAATTTCCCCTTAAAAAACAGGAAGAAGAACAGAAAGCTGCTGCAAATGATGAAACCTCTGTTGCTGTTTCTTTTACTAATTCTTTTTAATGTTCTTCAATGATTGGAAAGATAAGCTTCCGGTGGAGAATTTTTTACCATAATTAGAGCAAGAGTGATCAAATCAATGCTAAAAACACTTAGATCTAAACAATTGCAAGAGGATCTAAACAACTACAAAGAGGTTTGAAAGGATACAAAGATAATTAGATCTGTTATGAATGAGATCAAAGAAAGCAAGGATCTAAGCTAGAGTTTGAGCTATAGGTAATAGATCTTCACAAGGTAAAAATGATAGAAGCTAAGGTTAGGGTTTCAAGGTTAAACAAAAGAGATTTCAGATTTAAAGTACGAACAAAGGAGGAAGGAAGACTAGAAAAACAAAATAGCTAGGAAAAGGATCCAGCAGAAGATTGGCTGGAGCTCCGGCGAGCTCACCGGAGTAGATGACCGGAGATGAAAAGGGAAAAAAATTAGGATTTCTCTCTCTCTCTCTCTCTCTCTCTCTCTCTCTCTTCAAATGAAAAACCTTAGCTTATGAGAGAAGCCTTACCCCTATTTATAGTGTTTTAGCATAATTTTTGCCCCCTTAAGTTTATAGGACATCCTTCTTTAATTATATTTTGCTGTAGTTTTTACAACTAGCGTGGTCTTGACAAAAATGAAGGATAAAATAAAAATGATATATCCGCCCCCTTTGCACTATGTTATAAACTCAGCTCGCTCCATTACGTAATTTTTGATGGATTTTCGTGAAATTTTGCAGGGACCTACTTGGGATCCTAACCTACCTTAGGGTGAATTTTGGGACATTAATTTACTAATTTGAGGGATTTTTATTCACACAGGTTCATTTAGGGTTCGGTCAAAATAGGGTGCCTACAGATGCCCCTCTTTGGCAGAGTGTGCTTGTCACACGAATGTCAAAGCAAACGAGACAACACATTTTGGCCAACCTGAGATTGAAAGAAATCAAATTTTGGTTTTAGAATTTCAACATTCAACAAGACACATGGATAATTTGGTGAAACGCTAGACACACAACTCTGCAATCAGAAGATATTGGTCAAACGGCCTTTTACCGGACACGTAACTCGGCAACAACATCGATAACCAAGAACACTCCAAACATAGGTATACCTGACTCCTAACTTGGGTAGCGGTACACTGCAGAACGACGGATCATGACCTGGCTTCTCATTACTAACAACGAAATTACTAGATGGAATTGCGGACCGGCTTCTCACCAAACTAGAAAAAAAGGGGACAACAATTGAATGCAAATTTTGATCAAGAGTCCGTGGAGATGAGCCACGAAGAGCCTAGCAGAGATCAAGGGTCCACGATGACAAACCATGAAGAACCAAGCAGGAAAGACTCTGGGGTCTGTGGTAGTAAGTACGAGTGGACATGGTTCCGGGTAAAACCGAAGAACAGAACCGAATCGGCTGCTTCGGTTCGGTTCTGCAATTTCATGGTTCAGTTCTGGGTCTCAGATTTGGGAACTGATGGATTTCGGTTCAGTTCTGGGTTTTGGGACCTGGAACAGAGAACCGAACCAAATCGTAACTTAATTCTATTAACTTATTATTTTATTAAGTATTAACAAAATTGGGGGTGTTGATATCACTTTTTAGGCTAAGAATTTGTTAATTCTTTAACAAAACAAGGGGCTGTTGATATCATTCAAAAGAAATTAAGAAAGTAAGAAAAAGAAACCCTAGATCTGCTTTGCAAAGTGCAAGCAAACCCTTTCTACTTTACTACTTTCTCCCTTTCCGCCTTGACCTCCACCTCCACCTCCACCGTTCGTCCGTCCGGCAACTCCGGTCTCCACCATCGATTTTCGCTGTGAAGAAGAAGAAGGTATGTGTTAATCTTTCAATTTCTGTCTTTTTCTTTCCTCTTAAAGAAATTTTTGAAAGGGTTTTGGGTTTTGGAAGGGATTTGCAATTGTGAGAGTATCCACACAGTGTTTAGTATGAGTATGTATTTGTAATTTTGGTTGCAAACCCAACCATTTTTAACAGGTTTGTATTTGTAAAAACCAATTGTTTACTTCTTGTAAACCCAGAACCGAACCGAACCGATTAAATTTGGTTATGGTTCAGTTCGGTTCCAGGTTCACTTGGTTCGGTTCTGGTTCCAGAATTTGGGAACCAAAAGTAGGTGGTTTGGTTCATGACAAACCACAAAGAGCCCAGCATGAATCAAGGGTCCGTGGTAATAAGCCACGGAAAGCACAGAAGGAACAATGACAGGTAAAGGAGATGAATGGAAAGATCAAGAATAGTGGGTCCATGATATAACCTAAAGGACATATCAAGAAGAACCACACAGGATGCAAGGGTTCATGGTGTGCCTGACTGGCAAACCACGAAGAGCCTAAAATGAACAACAATAGTGGGTGCATGATAAAGCCTAAATGACAGATCACGAAGAGCCACACAAGAGACAAGTGTCCGTAGTGTACCTGAATGGTAAACCACGAAGAGCCAAGAATACATAAGAATAGTGGGTCCAATATATAGCCTAAAGGACAGATCACGAAGAGCCACACAGGAAACAAGGATCCATGGCATGCCTGACTAGCAAACCACGAGGAGCCTAGGAGGAACAAGACTTACACAGGGGACTTATTTGCTGATTTGAGAATTAATTTTTGGTTTGCTTTTCCTTAGGAGCCAACATGTATTGTTGAAGATTGATTGATTTTGAATGATTTTTCCGAGATTGGTTGTCTCTTGCCAAGAAAATTAGAAGTACGAGTTCCTTGCTGAGGATCGAACTCAGATGACTTACTAGGATTTGGATATTGCCCCTTTTTTGTTAAGAGGATGGAATTCTGTGGGGTTGGAGGGTTGCGGGAGCAAATTCTAGACTCTGCTGGAGAAGTTGATTTTCTTTGGAAGTTGACTCTTCTAGAAAGTGGACTCATATGAGGAGTTTAGAGATTTGGCTCGAGATGTATTCGTATATCTCTTATCCCAACTTGCTGGAGACATTGGCACTAATTGCCTTTGTGTGCTTGATATCTTTTATTGACACAAGTCATAAAAGATGCTCCTAGTGTATTGTGCTTCCATGACAAGAGTCTTAGGAAAGCAGAACATTGGTGTCTGAAGAGAAGATGCTTCTTTCTGTGAAGGCTTAAGGTTGCACATGTTCTTTTCTTTGGTGTTGGGAGGGATAGATCAATCACTACAATGGCTGAGTCTGAGAATTCTATCTTTCATTATTGCTCATCACTTGAGGTTTTAAAGTCTCCGGCAGGTCTAAACAAGATGTTTCTTGCCCTTCTCTAATTCCTAAACCAGGATCTACTCTGGGTTTTTCTTTTCACTTCGGAAGGCGTACTTCCGTTTTTCCAGTGCCAGACAATTTGGACCTTAAAAGAAAACGAATACGAATGAGGAACAAACTTCCAAGGACTTGATCAAAGAAGATTTACATTATTCAAAGGACACGAATCACTTTTGATTCACCTTAGATCTGATGTGTTATTTTTTTTTAAAGGTAAGGCTAGCAGCTCTCGGAGTAATCTCGAAGACCATGTCAAGAGGCACTAATTTCCTCCATCGATATTTTCGTCATGGTTATTACCCCTTTCGGATTGCTCGGTTTTAATGCCCCTATTTTAGAAAGATATCAAAGCAAGTCATGCTGACACTACTCGGATTCCAGGATTCTGTCCTGCATTGAGATTACTTCTCCATCCCACCAATTCTTTCCTTGTAAGAACTTATGACTATTGTTTTTCCAGGGTTTTGTTCCAGCAGACCACTTGTCTTAACTTTTGCTTGCACAACTCGAACTCTGGAATCCTTTATAACCAAGGTTTAAAATTTCGGTTTCGGTACCGGTTTCGGACCTTGAAATTTCAAATTTTCGGTACAAAAATCGAAACCAATATTTTATTCAATATTAAATTTCGGTGAAATATTAAATTAATTTTAAAAAAACAGACTTTTTGGGTCAAATTTCAAAAAAACCGAAATTTCGGCTGAAATAAATGACTGTTTCGGTTTTTGGTGGTTTCAGTGTCAGTCTCCACCGAAATTCAAAATTTTGGTCATAAATTTCGGATTTCGATCAAAATTTAAAACCATGTTCATAACTAAGGAACTCTTGCATCTCATCAACACACTCTTTATGGGAAGTCTTTGCCACTGACTGGATCGCCTTTTCGGGTTTTCAATCCGGCAGACCGCTTACCCTGTCTTTTGCATAAGCTAACTCTTAGCAAATAAATGGCTCTCACTTTTATCTAGGCCGCCCTTTCAGGTTTTCAACCTAATGGGTCTTCAGACTCTCGTTTTTCTCTTTTCTTTTCTGTTTTTGTTTGCCTTGAATTTTGCTTGTTTCACCAAAAGGACTTTCTAGGTGAGCTTGGGTTCAAAAGTTTGGATATTTCTTTGGTTCTAACGATTTTGACTGGATACGTTCTAGCCAGATTGCCTACGTACCCCAAAAATGGAGGATCAGGTCCGTGTAGTTTGCTTTTTTGGGGTTTGAAAAAGAATGGTTTGAATCTTATTTCAAAGGTTGAAAGTGAATAATTTTGCTTTTATTCCAAAGGTTGACCGAACCTGGAGAACCAGGCTGCCTACGTACCCTGTAGAAAGGGATCAGGTCCGACGTAGTTCGGATGCAAAAATGCCCCTGGTTTGTTGTGTGTTCGAAAGAAAATATTTGATTTAACTTTCGGCTCAAGGGGTTAAGCAAACGGATTTTCAGTCGTCATTATTCTTGTTCTATCAACTCCATTGTCTGAGTCTTTCATATCTAAGGAGATGACACAGGGACTCATTCCCTTTTTCTTCTTGTCTTTCTCTCGTGTTCTCTTTTGCTTTCAGATATTGGGAATGTCCTTACTTTTGGAATACTCCATCTTCAAATCTCATCAGAAATATACGGCCCAAGTGTTCTTTTTAGGGCTCAAGTCCTGTGAACATGAATTTGTTGTCTGGAAGTCTTCTCATAATATTCTCATCAAGTCCACTGGATGTCTGATGTTCATATCTCTAGAATTTTCGCTTTTGAATATATGTCTAAACTGATGGAGTCTTGTCTTGCACCATGCGCGAGGGCATTCACCCGGTTTATCCTTATATGACTAAGCAAGACTTCCTTGAACCCCTCTAAATATGTTTATCAATTCTTTGCGCCCCTCGGGAGATAAAGTTTTGCCAATCCATCTTTCCCGAATTTCGGATTTCATACCACTATCGATAGTTTCGATTTCATCTTCGAGTGGCTATGCTAGACGCTCTTCCTCTCGTTTGACCATCTTTCAAATCTCGAGGGAAATTTCGTCTGCATCCTCATCCGATGAGGGTGTCTTTTTTTTTTGTTTAGCCATTAGATCTAAAAGTGAATCATAAGAATACTAATAACACTAGAATGAAATATTTATTTCATCAAAAATTTCAAGTACATTGATGACTTTTAGACACGCCTCAATGGGCTTTACATTAGATTTGACAAGGAACTGGACATTGATTCAATGAGAAGACCGACAAACACAACATACTCATAATTGACATTGGCTCAACTAAACTTACCAACTTTGACTAGAAGAATTGTGAAATCCCAGGGGTGATGCAACCCAAGAGGGGGGTGAATTGGGTAAATAAAAATTCTTTCCAAACACACAAATGCAGAAACTAAAGTAAATGGCAAAAGCAATTAAGCACACAAGAAGTAAAAATCAAAATGCACACCACAAAATAAAGAGCAAGGGTAAAAGATATAGTGCACCGAGATTTTTAAGTGGTTGGGTCCCAACCTCAGACCTACTCCACTCCACCAACAAAGACGTTGATGGCTTCACTATGGATTCCTTTAATGGCGAGGAATCAACCCAATTATAACTTGGTTCGGCTACGCCTCGCAAGACTCGCCACGAACAGGAGAAAGCTCCGCATCTCCAACACTCGCTCTTGGGATGACTAAGCGTCCCTTCGCACTCGCCGAATATACAAATGAATGTAAAAAGAAAATGAAAATACAAACACTCTCCAAGGGTGGATGAAGCTCTCAAGCTTTTACAAATAAAACTTGCTCACAAGATGTACAAAGATAAGCTCTAGATCTAATCCCTTTAAATATATCCCAAATGAGGCACAAGGGTGTTTAATCACTCTTCACAAGATTAAAACATGTTTGGGAATGCAAGAGTTCTCTAATAAGAGGTCTTAAATGAGGTATATATAGCTCATTTGAAAATATGACCGTTTGAGGGCAAAAGGGTAAAAAACGGGGTTGAAAAAGTCAAGCCCCACAGGCTCCAACGACTACATTGCCAGGCCTCGGCAATCGACCGGGCTGTGGCGGTCGCCCGCCCTTATTGGGTTCATCCTTTTAATTTCAAATTTCAAACCACAGCGGTCGACCGAGCAATGGCGGTCGTCTGGAGAGAGCAACCTGGACATATTTATTTTTGTCCAAATTTCTATCCGCGGTCGTCCGGCCATTGGCGGTCTACCAGCCCAACCTTACTGGATTGTTTCAGGATTTCCAGAAACACATCCGCGGTCGACCGAAACACCCCGGTCGACCGGCCTACTATTGAAAGCCAAGTCTGGATTTCCAGACTTGCTTCCGCGGTCGCCCAGCAAACCCCGGTCGACCGGCCCTGGTAAAAAATTGATTTTAACTTTAAAACTTCAGGGGCTTTTGCGCCAAGGTCTTTGGGTTTTTTCCTATGCTTTCAAATATATTTTCAGAAACATTTTCAAGTTCATTTCAAATATATTTTTAAGTTCATTTCAAATACATTTTCAAGTTCATTTCAAATACATTTTCAAGTTAATTTCAAATCGTTTTTAAGGCCTTTGAAACTCAATTACTTGTGCCTCTAAAAGGGATGTCTAAGTGGGATTAGACTTACAATCTAACTCTAGACATTCACATGCAAATCTTCAACTTTGAAGCTCTTCATGTCTTGGTCACTTCCATGGATCTTCTCTTTGATTCTTTGGCTCTTCAAGATGATTCCTTGAATTCTCCAAGCCTTCAAAATCCTTTGGCTTCCAATGAGATGTCTCCATTTGGTTCAAGCCACGATCCATGCTTCCTTGACTTTGGTGTTTGATTTCTTGATTTTCAATACATGCACTTTAAAACATCAAACACATTAGATAAACAATACAAATCAACTTGTGTTTGGGATCATCAAAACAAGAAGGTAATGCCAAGGTGGGAACCATTGGGCTTACAAATTGGGATACACTTAACAATGAACTGACTTTAAGAACAGGACACTCCTTCAGAGGCAAGAAACTGGCACTTCAAGTTCACAAGTAGCACACCTTCCTCCATGATAACGATGACTGATGAGTTCAACCCTGGAGTAGGTCCTATTGATCTGGCTTAAGCTGATCTTCGATAACTGGCTTTGGTGACATTTTTTCTGGCTATAACTACCTCTTGACATTTCAAGCTCTGTCATTTCTAAATTTGCAACTGAAGTATCCCCTAATTCCAAGGTAGGACGGATGATGATAGTGGGATCTTCAAAAGGTTCAACTGTTGAATTGGCTTTAGTAGCGGTTGGAGAAATTACAATATGTCTAGGTAAAGGATTCTGAGTGACATTGAACTCAGATAGAATGGGACGGCCTCTATCTTTAAGGTCTAGGATTGCAAATCTGAGAGTGTGACAACGATTAGTGATATGACCAAGACCTTAGTGATAATCACAAAATTCAACCTTGTTATAGAATCTTAGAAGAACCTTGGGGGGTGGCTTCGGAGCCATGAGTTTCAACTGCCCATCCTTAACAAGTTTTCAGAGAATGGCTGGTGCGGGTCTCGGTAATTGAGAGAACTTATTTTTAGGTTTCCATATTGATTTCTCATCTTCTTGATCAGACTTATACATGACAACTTGAGATGCTCGATGGGATGACTCAATACTGTTGATCTTTTTAAAATCAACAACTAGTTTGTAGTCGTTCTTTGGGTTGCGATTCTTCACGTTCTGGTGATCAAGGGTCAATTTCTCAGCCTATTTAGTGAGTTCTTCCCCCTTTCCTACTGTAGTGAGAGATGGGAGGGACTTCTCTTCAGCATGTTGCTTATTTTTGAAATCATCAATTAGTGCTACTGTTAGCCAAAGGTTTCCACGGGTTCAACTAATCACCTTTTTCTTGTTATTATGATGATAGCAAACCTAAATTGATTAGTCTTTATGGACTAATGTGTTGCCTTGGAGTATTGTGCCTTAAACAGGAACTTCACATGTCATATCGCCATTACACAATACAACACAACACATGGCTTGAGGATCAACATGCACAAAGGAACTAAGTGAGCTTGCACACATTGGAGGAACCATCTTTGGAAGATGTCCAAGCATAGAGCTCAAGTTGAGGATCCCACAAGCATGCCTAGCATATGCCACGAGGAGCTTGAAGTTGAACAAAGTGTTGGCGACCTTCTCATGCCTCAAAAGTGAAGATTCCTTTAAGAAGAAAAGTCACATGTACCAAAGCATTCTCAAGTGTTCACTTCCAAGCCAAAAGCCCAAGGAAGACCTTTGAAGCCAATACGATCAAGGTGCTAAGTAATTTAACTTTATAGATTGTATTGGAGATCTTTTTCAAGTGATTTTGCATTTCAAAGTGCTTTTCAATCCTCTTTCAACACCAACCTTGAAATTTATTTTTATTTCATGTAAAATCATTTTCGAAGGTTCTAAATGTTATTAAAACAAAAGTCCATAGCCCATGAACGAAAGCCCAAGTACTAACCAAAGTTTACAAATGAAAATGAATGACATTAGCACTTGAATTATGAAAATAGCAGCTTAAAACTGATTTAAATGGTTCGAAAGATTTTCAAATATTTTTAAAAATATTTTTAACAGATATCTCTCATTTGTTTCATCTCCGTAGAGTATAAGAATATCAAAATCCAATAAGAAACGAGGGAGATATGAATTTTACAAGAAGCGGCTGAAAAACTATTTTTTGCTAGAATTCCAGCAGACCAACGGCGGGCTACCACCCTACCGAGGTCAACCGGGCACCCCCGCGGGCTACCGCGGTTAGACGGAAAACTAGCCATTGAGACATAATGGCTAGTTGCTTTTTGACCTGTTTTTTATCTTTTCTTGCCTAAACTACCCCTAAACATTGAGCAATCATTGTGGGCCATAAATATGATGTTTTCTCATGGATTCTGAGACTTTTGGAGAGATTGAAAATCCTTATTGAGCTTAAACTTTCAAAACCCATTTGATTCTTCAAAGAGCTTGAACTTATGAAATCTATTTGAAGAGGATCTCCATAGGCCTTCATTGTAATCATTCTTTGGAGAGTTTTTGTGAGCATACATGTTGTAATCAAGCCTATAAGAGGCTAAGAGAGTTGTTATCATTGTTCTTCTTCTTCGACAAGTTTTGGAAGAGGGTCTCCGATTCGGCCCCTTAAGAAAAGAGAATCAAGTCATTGTAAGAGGGTCTTCAATTCGGCCCGATAATAGAGGTGAATCGTTCTAAGAGGGTTTCTTGATCTGGCCCACTAAGAAAGGAGGATCTTATAGTTAGACCTGGCAAAAAGTGACCCGGACCCCCGGGTCGACCTGGCCCGCCCGTAATTTCCGGGTCAGGGTCATTAAATCATGACCCGTTTTATAATGACCCACGAGTCCACCCGGCCCGTAAAAACTGGGCTGGGCCGGGTTGACCCACGGGTGCCTGTAAAAAATGGAAATTGTTTTTATTGTAAAGTTATAGATATAGGTGCCAGCTGTTTTGAGCATTCCCAAACATTACCAAACGTTTTTTACCTTCCCCAAAAGTTATAATGAAAATCTCTTCCCATTGGCCAGTAAACCACCTATATTATAGATTTATAGCATGTGGCAGAGGACCTTTTACCTCCCCCAAGCACCTTTTACCATTCTGAAATGTCAAATCGGGTTTCTTGGTATGATGTAACTGACACGTGTCACTTTTTCACGGGGTAGGAAGGAAAAGAAGATAAGAAGGTATATAAGGTACCAATATAATTGTGACACATGGCACTTTTTTGTGGAATTGGTATCTGCACTCCCATTTTAAGAATTAAAAAATAAAACAAACAAATATTCTTTGGAAAAATACGGGTGACCTGCGGGTCGACTTGGCCCGTACGGGCCTGGTGTGGGTCCACGCTTAGTGACCCGTAAAATTTTAAGGGTCATTTTGACCCAGCCTGTTTGACCCAGACCGTCAGGTCTACTTATAGTGGAATAGCCAAGGAGGTCTGGGCAAGTGGACGTAGACCTTAGTATGCACTAAGGTTGAACCACTCTAAATCGTCGTGTGCATTCTCTCTTCATCTATCTCCTCTTTTGGTGATTGGTATTTTCTTTTCCTTTGTATTTATTTTGAATCCATATTAACAAGAGTTAGTTGTAATTCGAATTTAAGGTTAATCACATTCAATATCCTTAAATTTTTAATTAATTCCAATTCACCCCCCTCTTGGGTTGCCTAACCTAATTTCATTTGGTATCAGAGATAAGGCTCTTACATAGGCTTTTTATTGAAAACCTACAAGAGAACAGATCTATTTGGCAATCCAATGAATTCTAGACTTTCATACTTTAATGGAACCGATTATGGATCTTGGTCGATCTGTATGAAGTCCTATCTTAAGAATCTAGATGGGGGCCTTCTAAAAATAATTGAAAATAGATTTGTGTTATCTTCTAAATCCAAAAGAGTAAGTGAATATGATAAAAGGTTATTTTGGTTAAATGCTAAAGCTATGATTGCTATTGGTTGTGCCTTGCCCTCAAATATTTTTGGTAAAATATCTTCTCGTAAAAATACTAAAGATATATGGAATTCAATTGAAAATATTTATAAGGAAAATGTATGTCTTATGGGACTAGATAAAAGTAACGAAGAAAATAGTGATTTGGATAGTGATGATGAAATTCCCACTATTGAAGAACTTATTGACACGTGAAAAAGTAAAAGATGCTTTACTTATTGAAGTTTCTAAAAACTAAAAACTTAAAAAGTCACTTAACTCAATATCTAAAGAATTAGAAGAATCGAAAAAAGATTATCAAAATTTATTAAATGAAGAAAATAAACTAATTGAAAATAACAAAATATTGGAAAGATAAATAGAAAACTTTAAACCAAAAGAAGAAGAATTAAAAGCAAGTTCATCTCATGAAATAAGTGTTTTAAAAGAAGAACTTGAAGAGATGAAAAATAGAAATGAAATTTTGACTTTGGATAATCATACACTACAAGAAGACAAAGCCAAATATGTTTGTGAACACTCTTGTAGTATATCTTGCTCCTCATCTACCTATTCATTTGCATCTTGTGATTATTGTGGTAGATTTGGACATTACAAATCTAGATGTAAGCTTAGACTTATAAAGAGTTCTGAGTTTGTGTGGGTTAAAAAAGATTTATTACATCATAAAAACTTGGTTAGACCCAAGATGGTTTGGGTTCCAAAACCCCTCACTTAAATCTTAATCATGATTAGATTTAGGAGTTTGTGCTTATATTGTCAAATCCTTTGAAAATTGACTACTAGATACAATTTATAAATCTTGATTGATCATCCTGTATCTAGTTTATATTAGAGTTAGTGCCCTAAAAACTAGTGTAATTTGACTGAATATTAATAAAGTTTTTATATTTCATGACAATATTTGGTATTATTATTTAAATATGTGAGATGTGCTTGTGATATTGACACATATTTGTCCTTAGGTAGCAAAGTAGGAATCCCATGCTAAGAGATTCACAGATCTCAGGAAGCAAGGAGGTATGGAATTTCGATTCTTTGCAGACCTTAAAGGATCATAGTTGGGGACAAGATTGGACATCTTCTCATGTATACAACTAACACCAATCTAGCCTACATGCACGTGTCATGGAGTGGCTTATCGCAGTCACTCGGGTAGTTGACCCTAAGCTAGAAGAGTGGGTGCGACGATGGGATCACCACTGAACAGGATCACAATAGATTAGCCTGTGGACAGGAGATAGTAAGGCTATTCTATCAGACAGGACCCTTTACATGTCCTTTGACCTGAGGGAGCATATTAGTCTGTGGGCACGTATTTCTTTCATGGTCTATCTAACAGTGGTTCCACTAGAGATTACTTAAGGGTAGTACTGGAATGTTTGACAAACCTTCGAGATTAATAAGGATACCCGACATGGGATTCTCCGCCCAAATTATTGGGGATCATCTACAGTTTTTGTCAAGAGCAGTAGAACTATGATATTACCTGGCCAGGTGGATTTGATAAAAGGTTTATCAAAGGTTTTACAAATGCATTTGCAGGTCATAACTGCGTGACTAAAAGGTATACCAAGAGTGGGCCCAGGGGGTAAACATAGTCCACCCTCCGTAGGACCCAACTCAGTGGATGAGGATTGGAGAAGGGACTTGCACATTTAGATGTGGTTTGGGGTAAGATGGTTTAACGGTTATCTTCAGAGTTACGTCTAGATGGAGGCCACTGACTCAATGCGATCATAGCGTTGACTTCGGAGCAAGATCACAGTGGGGCCCGCTTATTCAGTTGTGCAGGATCTGCCGTTGAGCCCCTGCAACGATCCCACTCGCTACTCATTTGACCCATATGTATCTATTGGATACGGGTCCCGCATTTATAAAGATTGCACGCGCAAACTTGGTTCGTGACATTTGAATGAAAGGGAAAGATATACACATAACTGATGTGTATATACTAAAGTATTTAATTTAAATACTTGGCCTAGTTAAAAGTTAACTAAGGTTATAAAGGGAATTAAATAAATAAATAATGGAGCTTTATTGAATAAAATATGAGAATGGACTTTGTCTGTAAATATAATGCTGTGGTGAAATTGCGTGGGTCCCATCTATATACGTTCAGCCCTTTTTGGGTATTTCATTTACTACAAACGACTTATGGGATCTGTTAGTTTGTATGGAATGAATGATGATAAAGGAATGTATATTAATATAAACATATATTTGCATGAAAAGTTAATATAAACATATATGTAAATGTTATTCCAAAATAGAATGGTTACTTTTTCATGGTGTATGTAAAGTTAGATAGTTTATATATGCATGGGAAGTAATTCATACGTTGTGTAAGGTGTTTCCAAAAACGTAATCATCACATCCTGCATGGTACATGCAAAAGTTAAAAAGCTTACTAATTATGCATGTTTGACTTTGGAAACCAAGCTGGGGTTTTTAGTATTAATTTTTTCACTTTATAAAGAGCTAGTGGACGAATCTTGGAGGCATAGAAGCTGCTGGAATTTTTTTAGAAAAAGGTTCCCAAGAAAGTTCGTTCATTGTTTTTCTCTCTCATCCCCCAGTTCGCAAATTACTGCATCAAGGTGGTTTGATATTCAATAAAGCTCCAACAAAAGACAATTGATTCCATCTCTTAACAACTATTTAGATCAGTAAATCAAAGAGAACAATCGTTGTTCCCATTCCCTTGTGCGAAAGGATCCCATCGGATCAACTTGCGGCGTTTACGGCGATTAGATTGCATGCGGTGATTCGAGGAGTAGATCAAGCAGACAATCAATTCCGCGATCACAAATAAGGTATTTGACATTATCTTTGTATTTCTTTTATCATCGTAAGATCATCTAGTCCCTAGGAATCCTAGATAGAGGGCAAAATCTTCAGAAAATTTTTATTCTACGCGATTTCTTTTTTCGCTGTGCGTAAGGATTTTGCCCGAGGGTTACGACCATCTAACAGTTTACACTTGTGCTTAAAAGTTGTATCTTTGTAATCATGCATACTAGATGCTATAATCCTATAGATTGACTCTCTTTGCATCTAGTTATTTGTGCTTACAATTGTCAAATCTATTGAAAAAGGTTCTCTTGATACTTCACTTCCTGTATCTTGCGTATACTTGTGCTTAATTGTTTTATCATGTTGAATTATTTGTATGCTAGATATCATATGCTTGATATGCATCTAGTTAGTTAGTGCTTAAAGATGACATCCTTTTGAAAAGGTATTATCGATACACATATACTTATCTTGGTTTATCTATATGTATTTATATTTAAGTGTTCATACTATTGATAACATGATATACTGTGTTGATCTCTAAAGGCTCATATTATTGTGCACAATAAATTAAATACTCTTGGTTTGGTATGACCATGTACTGAGGTGTAAGTCTTTGGTACCTCACTTGAAACTCATTCAAGCACTTAGTACACTTATTGACCCATAGGAATAGCTTAGGTTGGTTCAAGCTAGGTTCCTTAGTAATATCTTGATATTGCTAGACTTCTGTACTTTAGAATTGTTAATCATCTCTCTAGCAAACATAGAAGAAATTGAAAATAGAAAGAAAATAAGAAGATTCATTTCAAAATATTATGTCTAAGCAAAATCATTGAAAATCAATCCTTAGACTTCACTAAATAAACAAGGTTGGGTCAAAACACAAAACTTAGTGAATTTCCAAAACTATTGTTAAAGTCATGAGAAATTCATAGTTGATTCATTAGCCAAAAATATTTATCATTGAGACACTCTTGAATATCTTTGGCTTTTGATGCAATCCCCTTTAACTCAAAATCCTATATCTTGTAAGGGATTATTAAACTTGGTTCAATGTGAGAAATATATATGAGTTATCTTGATTTCTCATTGAACTGATCATGTCTATGAGCCTTACAATGGTTATTCATCTTTGACGTGTATATCACTTGTTGAAAAGAACTCTAAAATTAACTTAAAACTCTCAAACAAGTGAAATTTTATTAGAATAAGTGAAGTGCTAATATACTTTGTTTATCTTAATCCCTTCACAATAAGCTCATATGCACTAGAAAAATAAAAATCTAGTTAAAATCTCTAAGTGTGCACATTAAAATACACTGTCACTATTGAGTGTGTTTGATATGTGTACATCTACATTATCCATATGACATTAATGAGTTTACAAGATAATTGAACTTGAAACATTCTAGATATGTAAACTTCAAACTAAAGTGGAGTCATTAAATGATATGATTATCAAAATCTACTTAATAAAAGGCATGGGATCTATATATATATATATATATATATATATATATACACACACACACACACACACATTATGCCTATATATGTGATCTATTGATATCAATATTTAAATATTCTTAAGATAGATTACCATAAGAGTTTGAGAGTTGGTACTATGAGAAATCTAATAACACTCAAACTAGGATCTCATGAGTTTCTTGCAAGTTAAGAACATCATCAAAATCATGAGATTGCAAAAATGCCAAAATTGTGCATAAAATTGAAATATGTGTATAATTTGGCTTTAAGGGAAAATTGACATGAAATGTGTTTTCATGCGTAATCATTCAAATAAATCTATCAAAAACACATGGAACATCTTAATAAGGGATAATAAAATGAAAATGAAAACAAATATTCCCTAAAAGTTGAAAACTAGTTTGCTTTTGTAGGATAACTTAAAAGAACTAGTTGTCTTCACAATAGGATAGAGTTGTTTATCCTAGGATAGACTCTTAAATACTTATCATCGTTAGCTATCTTTGGTGTGTGTATAATTGTCTATTTGTATAGTTCTCTATGTATATTGTACCACCCCTTGATCGGTATTAGCTGCATGGTAAAGATGTTAAACCTTAAAGTTAAAAGTTATTCAATTGGTGCTCATGCCTTCTTTTGAAGGAACGGTACCATCACTTTAAGTAAGACATCTAATTTCTTTGGCTTCTTGCCAGCATCTAAACCATGATCAGTCTTATGTGTCTTGCCTTGTTATATATACTATATGGACATATTCAGGGGGAGAATGTTTTGCTAAAGTAATCTCTTGATTTCATTTAGTATTTTGATCCGTAGCAAACATGCAATTGTAGCCCAAGGGTTCACCTTCAACTATTCACATAAAGACCCTTGGAGACTATATTTAGGACATCCCTTTGGATTCATATCATATATGAGTCAATAACAAAGGGGGAGCTTTAAAGTTATATATGTCCTATCTTGGACCTATCATATGTTTCATCAAGTGTATACCTCTTCACATATGATAATTACTCACATTTGAAGCTACATAGCTTCATTTGTATTGTTGGGCTTGTCTTGTGTCCTTATTCTGAGAACATCTCTCATATTTGGTATCGACAAAAGCCTTTACCTTGAGCCTCAATGTTATATCTTTCTTAGAAGTTCAACTTATCTTTGATGTGCTCATATGTTTATCATCACTACCAATGATAAGTATCTTGCTCTAGAATTCTACCTTGAAAACTCTCTAGGACTCTTATTCATAGGATCTTATCTTACTTAATCTATCTTATATCCTATGAATCTTCACTCTTATCATGTACTTTTGAATCTAAGTACATCACTTACCATGATTAGTTCCATTGGTTATGCTCTCACTGTCACATCTATAGCCAGTTTGCCTTGTCATGCCTTGCCTCATAGGTTTTCCCCAAGGCCAATGGCAAATACTTAGGGAGAGAGCCAAATTGTCTTACTTTCATGTTTATATGGACCATAGTGATGTACTCACATTGTCCATTTCCCCATTAGTTGTGCTTATAATGCAAATCTTGTATATAAAAAAAAATTGCTTGTCTTGCACTGTACTCAATGCTTCTTGCTAAATCTTTTATGATAAGCATTAGGAGAGCTCAAAATTTTATATCATTCATATTTCATGGGCCACAAGGTTAATTTGTTGTTACCCTTTTCCTGTGCCCATCTTGCATAGCTCTACATAGGACCAAACATAGAACTATCTTGCAAATGCCATTCATATCTCTATGTTTTGCTTGTCCCTATCCCTATCAGGTGTCTTAAGATTGATTATCCTATATTCATGATAGTTTCATAATATAACCATAAATGTTATATCATCTCAATCATTTTGCTAGTTATGCCATATTTTCTAGTGATCTATTGTGTATGCATAACAAGAATTTAGGGGGAGTACTTAACTATCAGATCTTGTATGTTCATAGGCTTCATAGGGTTGTGTTTAGAATATTCATACTACTAAACACCTTTTGATCATGCTTACATTGCATATCTTTACTTGCCTTGCAAAAAAAAAAGGTGATTACTTTAGTTTCTTATATCACTTCACCCTTATCATGCATGTTTCACTTGGAGCATCTTATATTCATGATAAGTAGGTAGGGGGGTGCTCAAAGCACATCTTGGCATATTAGTTTGAGCTTTCACTGTTGAAACCTCCATTTTTGCTACTGCCAAAATGGGGAGAATTTTGGAATTGATTAGGAAGTCCATGTTTATATGCACTACATGCTTTATATTAATGATTTTCTCTTCTGCATATAGTGAGGGGGAGTGTTACACTTTATTTTATATCTCATTGATATTATTTGTCTATCTATTTTAGCATCTCTTTCCTCCTAATCAATTTGCTTTGTCATCATCAAAAAGGGGGAGATTGTTAGCCCAAGGGTTCCCATGGGTTTAACTAATCACCTTTTTCTTGTTGTTTTGATGCTAGCAAACCTAAATTGATTAGTCTTTGTGGAAGTCTTTATGAACTAATGTGTTACCTTGGAGTATTGTGCCTTAAACAGGAACTTCACATGTCATATCATCATTACACAAGACAATACAACACATGGCTTGAGGATCAACATGCACAAAGGAACTAAGTGAGCTTGCACATATTGGAGGAACCATCTTTGGAAGATGTCCAAGCATAGAGCTCAAGTTAAGGATCCCACAAGCATGCCTAGCATATGCCAAGAAGACCTTGAAGTTGAACAAAGTGTTAGTGACCTTCTCATGCCTCAAAAGTGAAGATTCATTCAAGAAGAGAAGTCATATGTACCAAAGCATTCTCAAGTATTCACTTCCAAGCCAAAAGCCCAAGGAAGACCTTTGAAGCCAATACGATCAAGGTGCTAAGTAGTTAACTTTATAGATTGTATTGGAGATCTTTTTCAAGCGGTTTTGCATTTCAAAGTGTTTTTCAATCCTCTTTCAAAACCAACCTTGAAATTTATTTTTATTTCATGTAAAATCATTTTCGAAGGTTCTAAATGTTATTAAAATAAAATTCCATAGCCCATGAACGAAAGCCCAAGTACTAACCAAAGTTTACAAATGAAAAGGAATGACATTAGCACTTGAATTGTGAAAATAGCAGCTTAAAACTGATTTAAATAGTTCAAAATATTTTCAAATATTTTTAAAAATATTTTTAACAGATAGGTCTCATTGTTTTCATGTTCGTAGAGTATAAGAACATCAAAATCCGATAATAAACGAGGGAGATATGAATTTTACAAGAAGCGGCTAATAAACTATTTTTTTCCAGGAATTCCAGCAGACCAGCGGCGGGCTACCGCCCTACCGAGATCGACCGGGCACCCCCGCGGGCTACCGCGGCTAGACGAAAAACTAGCCATTGGGGCATAACGGCTAGTTGCTTTTTGACCCATTTTTTCTCTTTTCCTGCCTAAACTACCCCTAAACATTGAGCAATCATTGTGGGCCATAAATATGATGTTTTCGCATGGATTCTAAGACTTTTGGAGAGATTGAAAATCCTTTTTAAGCTTAAACTTTCAAAACCCATTTGATTCTTCAAAGAGCTTGAACTTGTGAAATGTATTTGAAGATGATCTCCATAGGCCTACATTGTAATCATTCTTTGAAGAGTTTTTGTGAGCATACATGTTGTAATCAAGCCTACAAGAAGCTAAGAGAGTTGTTATCATTGTTCTTCTTCTTCGACAAGCTTTGTAAGAGGGTCTCTTATTCGGCCCATTAAGAAAGGAGAATCAAGTCATTGTAAGAGAGTCTTCGATTCGGCCCAATAATAGAGGTGAATTGTTATAAGAGGGTTTCTTGATCTGGCCCGGTAAAAAAGGAGGATCTTATAGTGGAATAGCCAAGGAGGTCTTGGCAAGTGGACGTAGACCTTTGTATGCACTAAGGTTGAACCACTCTAAATCGTCGTGTGCATTCTCTCTTCATCTATCTCCTCTTTTGGTGATTGGTATTTTCTTTCCCTTTGTATTTATTTTGTATCCATATTAATAAGGGTTAGTTGTAATTCGAATTTGAGGTTAATCACAATTAATACCCTTAAAATTTTAATTAATTCCAATTCACCCCCTTCTTGGGTTGCCTAACCTAATTTCAGCTACCATGATCGTGACAGGAACATGGGTCACATGAGGGTGATTTTGGACTTTAGAGTCCTCATAGGTCACGGATTTCTCATTATCTTGGGTTCTTTGGATTATATCCTCCGTCATGCTCGGCATATATTTAGATAGGTTCCTCATCATTTCTCTCATTTTTGTTAGGAAGTCCATAGATTCAGCCATTTTGTTTGGGTAGGGTGAAGGGAAACTGATGCAGTAGATGGGTGAGGCCAATTAGGTCAGACTCCTGTCATGGAATTGACAAGCACTGATTTTAGTGAGAGGCAATCACATGGCAATGCTATACACAAGTTGAAACAAAAGATGTTACAAACACATCATTCCCTTAGGTACAAAACCAGCAGCATAACATTCGTAAGAAGCGTAGTGATAAGGTAAATGCATGGTTTGTCAACAAAGCTAAAAGGATAGTGATCACACTCAAGATGTTTCAGATAAAATCCGGCAACATGACAGCCTTACAAAGAGATCCCCACAGGTCAACATAAGGGGTAAGCAAACAGAACCACAATAATATAGGGCTCTCAGCAAGGATACTCACACTCAAATAATGGTGGCAAGATAAGCTCGTAACCGATAAGCAGAATCTGATCACCAGAGAGATGTAATGAAATGCAGAACTGACCATAAATGATGACATTTAGCGATGGGTCGGATTTGTGATCAAAAGATCGATAGATAGATCATGACTATGATAATGATGATTAAAGGCCATCGATCTGATCATGAACTGAACGATGAATAGATTGATTGATCGAATTAGATAAGGAATCCTAACTAAGAGATAGGTCTCATATCTAATAATAATAATATATATATATATATATATATATATGTATATACATATACATATATACCCTAACCAGGGGCACCATCCCTAGTTCTAATCTAGCGGAGTCAAGAAAGTCTTGACTCAAGACTTGTTCGTGTGCTAGGACCGCATTTGTAGCCACACATGGTGAACTACGCTATTCTAATAATAGGACAAGGCTCTATCCTAAGCTTACATGTGTGTTACACATATCTGTCCTATATGCAAACAAAATGATGTAATATATAGAGGTCAGGTGAGGCCATAGGTTCCTTAGTCGGTCCATAGCCCAATTGTACATCACGAATATCTAGGTGATGTACGAGCTATGCTCTGTTAGCCCGAGGGCTGCTAAGAGTTGAGTTATATCCCAAGCGGTGTCACGAATGGGCCGTAGCCCTAAATAGATTGTCCTGGCTGGATGTAACTCGAAAGGGGGATAAAATAAACCATCCATCACATCCATAATAGAAAATAATCACAAAATAGATAATAATATGCAAGGATGCAAATGAGTGTATACCCTTATTTTATTACGCGCCTATTTGGTGCCCCTGGATTCTAATGATAAGGGTTCCCATTTTACAATTTTCGCCCAAATTTCTTCAAAATTAATTAAAACAGCATTTTTCAAAGTTAAGCAAAATTAGGAGTTCCCCAGCAGAGTCGCCAGCCGGTGGGACCCGATCTCGAGGCAGGCTGTTGGATGAGACTCCACAGCCTCTCAATCTCCAAATGAGTTAGAGAGCTCCGCAGCGGCTCTCTCAAATAGTGCCCTCGCAGCATGATTCTATGGCGTATGCGATACCACTTGATTCAGAGTAGGCTCAGAACCAAGTCGTACCTCAATATAACATCCTCACACAAATCCAAGGATCTGATGAGAAACTCAAAAGAAGAGTCGCCATCCAAGATTAGTCCTGGAACCCATAAAGTACTCCGTGCAACGGATAACCAGAAAAAAAGGGTCCGTGCCTAGTTACGAGTGGGGAGGGTGTTAAGCATCCCGCTCACCAGAGAAAATTCGGTCTCTTATGCCATTTTTATTATTTTTGACGAATTTTGGGCGAAAACATGTAATGGGCACCCACATCCCCGAGAAGACGACCTGCATAATGCATGCATGCCACGAGGATGGGCAATCTCATCCGTAAAAGAAAAGAAAAAATCATCCATGGCCTAAGGAAGGTTGATAACAGTGTCACCTGACTTTGGAATGAACACTAGAGTCCACCGTCTCCCGCTCGTAATATACAGTCCAAATAGATACAGAATATGAATCAAATGTCCTCACATCACTCATGTGGAGGTGGAGAAGACTAGTACCAATCCAATATCAGATGACCCTGATACCTGTCTCCACTAATCCTAACTCATCAAATCTAAG
The DNA here is from genome assembly GCF_043159265.1 of Tasmannia lanceolata. NCBI lineage: Eukaryota > Viridiplantae > Streptophyta > Magnoliopsida > Canellales > Winteraceae > Tasmannia > Tasmannia lanceolata. The sequence continues at coordinate 46,674,936 of NW_027518680.1, read as the reverse complement.
TAAGCAGTAAACAATCACATGCATGCTATAGCAAGTAGATAAGCAAGTAATGAACAAATAAAGAGCTGATAAGCAGATAATCATGAAGTAAAATAAGCAGATAATCAAGATAAGATAAGCAGATACATGCTATAATAAAGCCTGTGAATAAGCAAGTAATTAAGAGAATAAAGAAAGAAATAATGTTATAGCCAAGCATGTGAATATGCATGTAAAGTCAGGTAATGCTACTTCTAAGCATGTGATCAAAGCAATAAAGACAGGTAATACTACTATTAAACATATGATCAAAGCAATATAGAACTAAAAATAATGCTACAGCTAAGCATATGAACAAAGCAATAAAGAAACTGATAATGATATAACAAAGCATGAATAAACATGTGATCAAGGCAAAGCAATACTGATCATGCCAACACACAAATAAAGAATCAATGAATCAATGAAAAAGGGTTTGTGAGAGAAAATGGGCTTATACACTCGAGAGGGCAATCGTCCTTACCTGCAGCCTGTGTCAAATGAAATTAACTCTCATAGAAATTTTGACTTCATAGTGTCGTCGACAACAACCTTTTCTTCTTTGTTATTGGTTGAAAACTATTTTTTCCTTAGGTTTTCGAAAACCGTCTTATTAGCTTTGAAAACAAAGTGAAAATGTTCTGATTAAAATAATTTGAAAGATATAATTGAAAGATTTCAAATATTTGAAGATTTTTTGTTGAAAAAGGATTGAAAATGTTTGTTGAAAATGTTTGACTGAAATTGGGAGGACCCAAGCCGCCTACTTACCCTGTGAAAAGGGATCAGGCCAATGTAGTTCGGAAACAGCTTTTCAAAATACATTTTTAGTGTCTTTTAAGTTTTTTTTGTGTTTTTTAGAATTTTGATGTTTTTGCAATTTTCAATGTGTTTTCGCTTTTTCAGCTAAAGGGAACCTATAAGACCACACTCTGTGATCCACAGCCTGGCGGAGTGTCAACACTAAGGACAGAATCCCCGAAGCTAAAGGGAATCCCTAAACAAATGAACTAGAGTCCCACTATGAATGAAATGATCCCAAGAATGGTAAGAATCTAAGAAGAGTGAGCTAGTCTCTTGGAAAGGGAATAAATGTCTAAGGTAAAGGACAGACTCCTATGCTATAGGATAGACTCCTAGACTATAGGCCAAACACCTAAGCTATAAAACAGACTCCTAAGCTAAAGGACAAACTCCTATGTTATAAACTCTAAGGGGAGTGCTAACTAGACTAAGCAAATCTCCTAGAAGAAGAGGAGATAACTGGTGCTAATGAGACAAAGCATGTCTCCTATTGAAGGGCTCCAAGTAACCTTATCATTGCCCCTGCAATGATAAATAGGATAACTAAGAAAGACTAGGTTAGTCTTTAATTAGAAGAAGAGTTTTCTAATGATGAGACTAGTCAAGTCCCCTAGGGGTGACTTGCTAATGAGACTAAAATAATCTTCTAAAGGGGTGGGCTCCATGTGTCTATATCATTGCCCTTGCTAAAAGGACAACTTCTTATATTAAATATAATTCAATTGATGATGAATTTTTTATCAAAGAGTTAAAGAAATGATAAAACTTCAATTAAACAACTTTAACTTAGTTAACTCCTTACAGCTCGTGATTCGTTCTCTTAAATGTTTACTCGTAAGAAAACTATTATGACTTTCAAATCAAAGAGGAATCTATCAACTAACACATCTGTCCTAAAGCACAATTATTTTTAATTTTCGAAACTAATTAGAGTTATTGAACTAACAAAAATGATAAATATTATTTGTACTGCATTAGACCTCATTTTATCATTTCTAAGAGCATGATGAAAACATGTTAACTATTAATCAAATGAAATCAAATTATAAAACATTCACGGCAAGCTTACTGCTTCATTGAGTGTTCGGATCTAAGTGGAGATGGCAGAAATGAAGAAACACAGATTCATGACGTTGTTTTCATCCATCCTTGTCATTTAGATGGAGGTTAAGATGTTATTGGGCTTAATGTATGGATAAAATGAGGGGGTTTCAGACGAGGAGATAAAATTGGTCGCTCTTGTGGATGATTTTTTGTTTAGAGGTACAAATCCCTCTATGATTGTTATAGTCAACTGGAGTAACTAGGAATTAATGCTAATGAGGGTGGGGAAAAAAATAATGGCTCATCATCTGGTTTCAGTCCATGCTTAGAAGCTGAGAAATCCAATTTGGGGTTTGAAAACGAATGTGTAAATGTAGAACTGGTGTAGACATGAGACCTTGGCTGCACAAGGTTGGAGTTATTCCTTCCACGCTTCACCAAAAACTGAAATTCATTCGAAACAACCGGGTGATCACAGTCAGGGGAGATCCCGAACCGGAAGTCGGACAAATATCTCAGGAGCTTGTTACTAAAAACATGAGAGATGTTAGTTTGACAGGATTTTCAGTAGAAGTTTCGCCTATCACTATGGAAGAAGCTATGAGTGAAGAAATTATGTTTCTCTCTAGCACCAATACTCAGGTGGTTAAGATGATGCGCCGATATGGTTATGTTCCGGGAGCAGGTCTGGGAAGAAATCTGCAGGGTCCGACTGAGCGGCCAGAGTTAAAAGCATCTGACAGATTGTTTGGGTTGGGATACAAGCCAACTCACAAGGAGATGCAAGAAATGAGAGCTTACATGCTGAAGTGGGCCGAATGCCGCCGCAAGGGTTTAGAATTTCCGATGGGACCATACAGTATGGTCATGAATGGCAGATTTCAAAAAGAGGGAGTTGATTGCCCTTATTACGGTTTTCCTAAGCATTGGTATGATGAGAATGGGACAAAGCTGCCGGGTCTTGAGATCTTCTTCACAGATGAGCTGCCAGTAGATTTTTATAGTGAACAGATTGCAGCGACAGTAGTGACAGAGGAACCAGACTCAGACTGGGTTGAGAACCTTGAATCAGAGCTCCTAGACTCCCTATTTCAGGTTGAGGCACCAGTCATTGCGATGATTGGAGGAGATACACCTTTTGTGAACCCACAGAACTGCATCACCTCAGCCGAAGGACCTCTGGATAACTGGACCTCCCATGTTATACCCCAAGTAGTCCTTCAGTATAGTCCAGTCCCTTCAAAAGAGTCAGTCGTTTCAAAATTTGTGTCAGTTTCTGAGTCCGTCCTAGAGTCTGTTATTTCTAACTTTTTTTTATGCAGGTACTGCAAAGGTCAGGTCTACTTCTGGAGTGGGTGACGAGTCTATTCTTGGTGGCAACGAGTCCGAATTTGAGGACATCTTCATTGATTCTTTGTCTGTACATATTTCTGGTTGTGTCGATACTGAAGTCGACTTATTTTTTCATTCTGTTTCAGAGTCTGTAACGCCTGATGTGGGCGAATCATCTGATCTAATCATTGATTATGATGAAATAAAAGACTCTTTTGTGTATATTCCTGTACTTGTCTCTTCTACTGATTTTGCTTCTAAACCTGATCAAGTAACTAATAATGATAATCAAGACTCCCCCTCTAATGACGAAGCCGACGACACTCCCCTTGAAATCAAACATATGATTCAACAAGAAGAGAGTCGCCGAGCAAAACCACTTGAAGAGGAAATTGAAACCGTAAATATAGGTGATGAAGCCTTAATTCGGGAAATACGGATTGGCAAAATTTTATCTCCTGAGGAGCGCGAAGAATTAATCACCTTGCTAAAAGAGTTTAAGGAGGTTTTTGCTTGGTCTTACGATGACATGCCAGGATTGAGTGAGGACATTGTCCAACACAAATTACCTCTAATCCCTGGCATCAAGCCGAAGAAGCAAAAACTCTGAAAACTTAAAACAGAATGGGAGTTGAAAGTTCATGATGAGGTTAAAAAGCTACTGGAAGTGAAATTCATCGAAGTAGTTGAATACCCCAAATGGCTTGTAAATATTGTACCGGTGCCCAAGAAGGATGGGAAAGTCTGGATGTGTGTCGATTTCAGAGATTTGAACAAGGCAAGTCTGAAAGATGATTTTCCGCTTCCGAACATTGATCTCTTGGTTCACAATACAGCTGGACATGCACTCTTATCTTTCATGGATGGATTCTCAGGGTACAACCAAATTAAAATGGCGCCCGAGGATATGATGAAGACATCGTTCATAACTCAGTGGGGCACATATTGTTACAGAGTTATGCCGTTTGGACTCAAGAATGCTGGTGCCACCTATCAGAGGGCTGTGACTACTCTTCTTCATGACATGATTCATAAAGAAGTCGAAGTCTATGTAGATGATATGATTGTCAAAGGAAAGACACGATCAGAGCATACAATTGCCTTAAGAAAGTTCTTTGAACGAATCAGAAAGCATCAACTATTTTTAACCCAAATAAATGTGTGCTTGGGGTTACATCAGGAAAGTTGCTTGGATTCATGGTCAGCGAGAGAGGAATCGAGGTGGATCCTCAGAAGATTAAGGCCATCCAAGAAATGAAACCACCAAAGACAGAAAAGCAGATTCATGGATTCCTTGGCAAAGTGCAGTACTTGAGGAGATTCATATCTCATTTAACTATGATGTGTGAACCTATCTTCAAGTTATTGAAGAAGAATTCTTCCAAGAAGTGGAATGAATAATGTCAGGAAGCATTTGAAAAGGTCAAGCAGTGTTTATCTTTGCCTCCTGTCTTATCACCAGTTATTCCAGGCCAACCATTACTGATGTACTTATCCATCACGGATACAGCAATGGGTTGTATGCTTGCTCAGCAAGATGCAGGGTCTAAGAAAGAAAAGCCCATTTACTACATTAGCAAGAAAATGCTAGAGTACGAAATCAAGTACATTGTCTTGGAAAAGACTTGTTTAGCATTGGTTTGGGCGACTCAAAGGCTTGACATTATCTTCTGTCGAACAAGGTACTTTTGCTCTCACGGATGGATCCGTTGAAGTATTTGTTTGAAAAACCCGCTCTTACTAGGAGAACAGCCAAATGGTTGTTATTGTTGTCTGAGTTTTGACATCACTTATTTCACTCAGAAATCAATTAAGGGGCGGGTTATCGCTGAACAGCTGGCTGATGCTCCTGTTGAGGAGAATGCTTTTCTAAAGGCAGACTTTCCTGATGAAGAGATTATGACCATTGAAGAGGAGATTTCGAGTACCAAGTGGCTTATGTACTTTGACGGAGCTGTCAATAATCATGGTCAAGGAATAGGGGCAGTTTTGGTATCTCCAAAGAAAGAGTATATCACTATCTCCATCAAGTTACAGTTCGAATGCACCAATAACATGGCTGAATATGAAGCATGCATCGCAGTACTTGAGGTCCGAGTCAGAGATCTAAAACCAGGAGATCTTGTCCTGAAATCATACAGGGCACCGGTATTTGATTCCAGAGGAAAATTTAGGCCAAACTGGTCTGGTCCTTACATTGTTGATGATGTCCTGCCTGGAAAAGCCGTAAGGCTCCTCAATGAAAATGGAGAAAAATTAACAAAACCTACAAACCTGGACCAACTAAAGAAGTACTATGCTTAGATACACCAGGAGGCTATCCTTGGACGATCAGAGCTTAAAGCCAACAACCTCAAAGTCAAAAAACCATTTGCAAACCCTTTGGGCCTAAAAAAAAAATCTTCTTTCTTTGATAAACTCAAACCAGGGGCATCTTTTATGACTTGCGTCATAAAAGATATTTAACCTGAAATACGTCATGACCTGATCCCTTTCTACAGGGGTACGTAGATAACCTGATTAATTCGGGTTCGGTCACGTTATTCCAAATCTTTCAAATCTTCAAAAAGAAAGAAAGAACAAAACAAACAATCCTTGCAACCCAAAAGGGCAAACTATACGGACCTGATTCTCATTTCTTTGGGGATACGTAGGCAATCTGGAGGGCCAGATTCGGTCAAATACATGAAAATTTACCAAAGGTTAACCTATTTGAACCCAAGCTTACCTAAAAGTCTTTCTGGTGTATTTAGGCCCAGGTTTGTAGAGAAACAGAAAGAAAAGAAAAAAATGATGGAGTCTTAGACCCGCTAGACTGAAAACCCGCAAGGGCAGTCTAGGCAAAAGTTAGGGTCATTTACCCACTAAGCTGAAAACCCGAAAGGGCGGTTTAGGCAAAAATTAGGGTGTTGAGCCTGCTGGATGGAAAATCTGCAAGGGCTGACCGTCCAGGCAAAATATAAGGCATGCGGTCCGCCGAATCAAAAACCTGAAAAAAGCGATTTGGTCATGGCAGTGACTTCATAAAGGGCATAGACTCTGAAAGCCAGCAAGACTTTCATTTTCTTTGGCGGCAATACTCCAAAGTCTGAGTAAGCGCCAGTAGAGATTCTTCTGACACTCTCTAAGTTAGAGAGTTAAGACTAAGCAATCCAAAGGGATAATAACCATGACGGAAATACCAGAAAGAGGAATGAAACACCTTTAAATACGGTTTTCAAAAGAATCTAAGAGTGGTAGACTATACCATTTTAAAACACTTATCAGGCTAAGAAGCAAATTCAGTCTCTCATAGAGTTTAAGTCATGTCATCATCGAGGTTCTTGATATCATTGTCAACGTCTTTTCTCTATCGAGTCAAAGTCAAATTCCAGAGTCCTGTGCGGGGAGTCCTGTGTGGTTAGTATCCCTCTCAAAGCTGGGGTGGTAAGAGAAAAATTATACAGTTGTATCTCCTCAAAGGTGATACAAAGTCGAACAAGAGTTCAGAAGAATGTCAGCTTCTCAGACCCATTTAAAGCACTAGCAGTTGGCAGAAATGAAAGAAAGATGTCAATCAGATTCAGTCTGTTGTATATGAGAAAAGTTATGTAACCTTAAGTATTCAATGAAATGAAAACCTTTTGACAATTTTCCTGTGTTTTGCTCTCTTATGAATCTGTCATGAAAATAAAATCATACTAGGGGCATCTTTTATGACCTGGGTATTCAGGTCATAAAAGATATCAAGCAAGCAATGGTAATTGAGATAGCTATTCTCAGCAAATAGGGATAAGAGAAGTTAGAGCACATTCTTTGAATCCGGCTTCTCAATTTCTTTTCAGCTAAGTCAATGTTTTCTAAAATTAGTTTTCTTCAAAACAATTTTTAAAAGAATCTTCACAATACAGTTTTATCTTGAAAATGGAAGGAGGATAATACCCAAAATCTTTTCAACTCAATAAAGTTTTGTTCTCAGCAGAGAATGCGAATTCTTTATTTCTCTCAGCAAGAGATGATCAATCGATTTCTCGTTGAGACAATTGGAATTCATCTTCTAATTTCGAATCCAATCTGACTTCTTTAATCATTCAGCATTTGTTTCTACAGCATCCGTTCTCACTTCGCCATTCTAAATCCGTTTTCACACGGCATTCAAGTTCGTTTTCACATGGCATTCAAGGCATTCTAAGTCCGTTTTCACACAGCATTCAAGTCCGTTTTCGTACGGCATTCAAGTCCGTTTTCACACGGCATCTAAGTCCGTTTTCACACGGCATTCAAAGTCTGTTTTCACACGGCATTTAAGTCCGTTTTCACACGGCATTCAAAGTCCATTTTCATACGGCATTTAAGTCTGTTTTCACACGGCATTCAAGTCCGTTTTCACACGGTATTCAAAATCCGTTTTCACACGACATTCAAGTCCGTTTTCACATGGCATTCAAAGTTTGTTTTCACACGGCATTCAAAGTCTGTTTTCACACGGCATTCAAGTCCGTTTTCACACAACAGTCAAAGTCCATTTTCACATGGCATCTAAGTCCGTTTTTCCCCATTCAAGTCCGTTTCTACACGGCATCCAAATCCATTTTCTCTTCAAATTCCAAGATCATTCACAACCAAATAAATCCTTTAAAGTTTTGCAAGAGAGGCTATCTCGCCAATGTGTGTTGCGTTAAGAGTTGGAGAGAGACTATCTCGCCAATGCTTGCAGAGTCAGAGTCTGGTGAAAGGCTATTTCACCAATTTATCCTAGTGAATATCGTTTTCAAAACTAAAAATCAAAATTTGATTTGTTTCTTTTTCGGGTCGGCCAAATGTGTTGTCTGTTCAACTTTGACATTCGCACGACAAGCACGCTCTGCAAAAGAGGGGCATCTGTAGACACCCCATTTTGACTGTACCTTAAACTTTCCATGTTTGTGTAAAAACCTATCAAATTAGTGAGGTAGGACCCCAAATTGCATTGTAAGCCCAATGGTTTCCACCTTGGCATTCCCATCTTATTTTGATGATTCCAATACACAAGTGATTTAAGATCACTAATGTGTTTGATTGTTTAAGTTGTAGATCTTAATTGTGCTAAGACAATATTGCTTGGATTGAGACCAAGAAGATCTCATTGGACCACATCATGAAGGCCAAAGTCATCGGAGTCCAAGACGAATCAAGACTTGAAGAATCGCATTGAAGATCGAAGTCATTTTAGATTGTAAAAGATCCAATCTTAAATTAGATTTTAGAGGCATAAATTAGTTAATCTCACACACCCTAAATGTATAAGAGATTGTCCTTGTGGTGTTCCAACACTTTGGAATCCTCATAACAATCCCAACTTTGTGTAAAGTTGGAAGCCCAAAAACAAGAATTAAAAATCTGCTTGTCATAGGCTTCTCGGAACTCCGAGAGAATTTTCGAAGCTCCGAGCTCGGAACTCCGAGACATTCCTCGGAGCTCTGAGAAATGGTCTAGTAGCTTTTTTTTAATCTCTGTTTGTATTTTCGGAACTCCGAGATTTTTTCTCGGAACTCCGAGAACACTATAACGGCCAGAATTATAGCCGTTGGGAATTTTCGTAGGAATTACCACAATGCCCCTGAACGGTCATATTTGGGTTTTTCTATAAATATGGGCATTCCAAACTTTCAAACTATGAATCCTAACACTCATAAACTCTACTTGAACATCCCAAGAGTGAATCAAAGCTTATTTATGCCTCTCATCCTCTAAGATTAGGATTTGGATCATAGGCTCAATTTGTACATCTTCTACAATTTGTAAACCCTTGTGAGGGATTGTTTTTAGTTCTTTCTTTCTTTATCAAGATTGTATTCGGGTGAGTGTTCGGAGAAGCGTAGCCCACTCTCCGTGGTGAAGATTGCCACCAAGGTTAAAGATAATCGGAATTGTAAATCGGCACCGGTCTTCGCCTAAGTTAAGAAGATCACATAGCGAAGCCATCAACGTGTTTGGTTGGTGGAGTGGAGTAGGCCTCGTGTTTTGAGGACGAAACCACTTTAAATATCGGGTGCACTCTCTCTTTAACTCTTGCTCTTTATTTGCATTGCACCTGTAGATTTAACTTGTGTGCTTGAATTTCATTGTTGATCTCTTAATCTTCTAAATTAGGTTTGAGTTTTCAAAAGGCTAAAACTTGCTAGCAACCTAATAATTTTCACTCCTCATTAGTTGCCAATTCGGGACCACCCTTGGAATTTCACTTGGTATCAGAGCCTTGGCTCTTAAAAGATTTACTTATCTTAAAATCTTTGGTAAATTTTTTCTTAAATTTCAACAAGGGAAATATCATAAGATCTTTGGCAACTTTCTATTTGTGAAATGGCAAACAAAAATGGAACCGGACTTCCGGAGGGCCATTCACAACTAGACGGTTTCTTTGATGGGTCCAACTATGGACATTGGAAGACAAGGATGCGCATCTATCTTCTTTCGATAGATGTGGAACTTTGGCATATTGTTGAAAATTGATACATTTTGCCTTCCACACCATTTGAAGAATGGAATACGGTAGAGAAAAGGCATGCAAATTTAAATTACAAAGCTACAAATTCTTTGTTTTGCACCTTATCTACGGAAGAGTTCAATCGAGTTGCTCTTTTTGATCCGCCAAGATTATTTGGGATACACTTGCCGTTACCCATGAGGGAACATCACAAGTTAAAGATTCCAAAATAAACTTGTTAAAGAGCAGATATGAAATGTTTAGAATGGGTCAAAATGAAAGCATTTCCGAAATGTATACCCGATTTTCTAAAATTTCTAATGAACTAGCTAATCTTGGTAAATCTTATCCTACTGATGAGCTTGTGAGTAAGTTGCTTAGGTCACTTCCTCCACATTGGGATCCAAAGGTCACCGCGATACAAGAATCAAAGGATCTCAAGGCGCTAACCGTGGAAAAGCTTGTACGATCACTTATCACCCATGAGATGCTCCTCACTAGCCGACAAGAGGAGAAGAAGCCAAAAGAGAAGGAAAAAGAAAGCCGATCTCTAGCTCTAAAGGTCTCCAAGGTAAAAGCGGACTCATCATCCTCAAGTGAGGCGGATAGTGATGAAGAAGAAGCTTTAAGAAAATTTAAAAGCTTATGGAGAAAGAAACATAAAAAGGATAAAAAGAAGAAGAAAGAAGAAAGCGATGTTGAGGGAGTTATAAGATGCTACAATTGCAAGAAGACGGGGCACAAAAGACCGGAGTGTCCGCTTCTGTAAGCCCAATGGTTTTTACCTTGGCATTCCCATCTTGTTTTGATGATTCCAATACACAAGTGATCATTTATCACTAATGTGTTTGTTTGTCTAAGTTGTAGATCTTGATAAAGTAAGATCAAAGATGCTTGGATTGAATGCCAAGAAGCCCACATTGGACCACTAATTGGAAGGCCAAAGTCATCAAGCAAGAAGTCATGAAGACTTGAAGACATGAAGAAATTAATTTTGAAGACCATTTCTTAATGTAATTGATCCAAACCTAGATTAGGTTTTTAGAGGCATAATTAAGGTAATCTCACACACCCTAAATAGACAAGTGATTGTATTTGTGGAGTTCCAACACCTTGGAACCCTCATAGCAATCCCATCTTGGTTGAGAACTGGAAGCCCAAAAACAGAATTGAAAATCTGCTCTGCATAGGCTTCTCGGAACTCCGAGAATTCTCGGAACTCCGAGAATTATTCTCGGAACTCCGAGAAATGGTCCAGTAGACTTTTTCCAATTTCTGTGTGGCTTCTCGGAACTCCGAGATTTTTTCTCGGAACTCCGAGAATTCTCGGAACTCCGAGAATTATTCTCGGAACTCCGAGAATTATTCTCGGAACTCCGAGAACACTCCAACGGTCTGAAAAAGAGCCGTTTGGAATTTTGCTGGAATTACCGTAATGCCACTGAACGGTCATATTTTGTTTTTCCTATAAATATGGGTGTTCTAAACATACAAACTATCAATCCTAACACTCTTAAACTTCATTTGAATATCCAAGAGTGAATCAAACCTCAATTGTGCCTCTCATCACCATCTTTAGGATTTGGATCATAGGCTCTCAATTGTACATCTTTTGTAACCCTTGTGAAGGGATTTTTTAGTTCTTTCTTTCATCTTTCAAGATTTGTATTCGGGCGAGTATTCGGAGAAGCGGAGCCCTTTTTTCTCCGTGGTGAGGATTGCCACCAAGGTTAAAGCAATTGTAATTGGCACCGATCTTCGCCAAGGTTAAGAAGATCAAATAGTGAAGCCATCAACGGGTTTGGTTGATGGAGTGGAGTAGGCCTCGGGTTTGTGGACCGAACCACTTTAAATCTCGGGTGTACTCTTTCTATCTCTTTGCTCCTTCATTTGCATTGCACCATTAGATTTAACTTTTATGCTTAAAATATTGTTTTTGATCTCTTAATCGGTTTAAGTTTTTCAAATTGGGAAATTCTAGTTTTCTTAAACAACCGTATTCTCCCTCCTCATAGTTGCCATTTCTATTATAACTTGGGACCCCCTATATCGGATTTTCACTTGGTATCAGAGCCTTGGCTCTTAAAAGATTTTAAAAATTTTTTGTGAAAGTTATTTCAAAATCTAACTAGGGAAAGATTTTATTTGGCAACTTCTAATTGTGAAATGGCACACCAAATTGGAACCGGACTTCCGGAAGGCCATTCCACAACTAGACCTCCTTTCTTCAATGGGTCAAACTATGGACATTGGAAAACAAGGATGCGCATCTATCTTCTTTCGATAGATGTGGAACTTTGGTACATTGTTGAAAATGGATACAATGTACCTTCCATACCTTTTGAAGAATGGAATGTGGTAAAAAAAAGGCAAGCAAATTTGAACTACAAAGCAATAAATTCCTTGTTTTGTGCCTTAGCTACCGAGGAGTTTAATAGAGTTGCTCTTTTTGATTCCGCCAAGACTATTTGGGATACCCTTGCAACTACCCATGAGGGAACATCACAAGTCAAGGATTCCAAAATAAACTTGTTAAAGAGCAAGTATGAAATGTTTAGAATGAGTCCAAACGAGAGTATTTCGGAAATGTATACTCGTTTTTCTATTATTTCTAACGAACTAGCTAATCTTGGTAAATCTTATCCTAACGATGAGCTTGTGAGTAAGTTACTTAGGTCTCTTCCTCCCCATTGGGATCCAAAGGTGACCGCGATTCAGGAGTCAAAAAATCTCAAGACTCTAACCATAGAGGAGCTTGTAGGATCTCTCATCACCCATGAGATGCTCCTTACTAGCCGACAAGAGGAAAAGAAGCCAAAGGAGAAGGAGAGGGAATTTAGATCCCTAGCACTCAAGGCTTCCAAGGAAGACTCATCAAGTGAAGCGGATAGTGACGAAGAAGAAGCCTTACGAAGATTCAAGAGCTTGTGGAGAAAGAAGCATAAGAAAGATAAGAAGAAGAAAGAGGAAAGTGATGTTGAAAGAGCCTTAAGATGCTTCAATTGCAAGAAGATTGGACACAAAAGACCGGATTGTCCACTTCTAAAATCAACTTCCTCTAAGTACAAGGGTAAGAAGGATTGGAAGAAGCATAAGGCTCTTGCCGCCGGTTGGGATGCGTTAAGTACATCGGGCAAAAGCTCAAGTGAAGGGGAAGAAAATAAAAAAGATGATCTTTGCTTCATGACAATCACCCATGAAGTTGAGGTAAACTCTAACCCCTCATATTCTTCATCTAGTAGTAAAAGTGATAGCATACCTTATGATGAATTATGTGAAACCTTGCATACCCAAATTTCCAAAAACAAAGTTCTTAAAAAATCCATTTTAAAGTTAGAAAAAGAACTTGAATTTTTGAAAACTGATTTATCTTCTTCCATATCTCAAGAACAAGTTACACTTGAAAATCATAAACTTGAGATTAATAACCTTAAGGGTAGTTTGGATGAGAAAACTTGCCAACTTTTAAAATTTCAAAATATGGCAAGCTCCTCCAATTCTTATGAAGATGAAAGAAATGAGCTTTTAGTTCAAACATCCCATCTTCATAATGAAAATGAGAGACTTAGATTATGTTTACATGGATTTCTAAATGGAAATAAAATTATTGACATAATCCTAAGTAAAACTAGTCTTAGACCTCAACATGCTTATCATGATAGGACTAGTGTATCTAACCCTCTTGTTAGATGCCATTTTTGTGGAATGAATGGTCATTACCAATTCCAATGTGCATCCAAGAGTAGGGCTAGATGTGGGACCAAGAAATCTTGGGTTCCCAAAACCCCCATATGATGATATTCATATTGTGTAGATTAGGGGTTTTTTGAACTTAAAATTGAATATATTTCATTTGTATGTTTTGTTTGATAACCCCTCTTGTATTGTAAAATTATTTTAACTAGGGGGAGTTAAAATTGAATTTTTCTTTGAAAAAGGGGGAGCTTTAAAATTGTAAATTTTAAACCCTTGTTTTTCTTACCCCTTCTTTTTGTTGATGACAAAGGGGGAGAAGAATCTAGAGTAAAGTCTCTAGTGTAAGAAAAATGTGAAAAGAGTATATGCTTTGATTTGTAAATCTCTTGTGCTTGTCATCATCAAAAAGGGGGAGATTGTAAGCCCAATGGTTTTTACCTTGGCATTCCCATCTTGTTTTGATGATTCCAATACACAAGTGATCATTTATCACTAATGTGTTTGTTTGTCTAAGTTGTAGATCTTGATAAAGTAAGATCAAGGATGCTTGGATTGAAGGCCAAGAAGCCCACATTGGACCACTAATTGGAAGGCCAAAGTCATCAAGCAAGAAGTCATGAAGACTTGAAGACATGAAGAAATTAATATTGAAGACCATTTCTTAATGTAATTGATCCAAACCTAGATTAGGTTTTTAGAGGCATAATTAAGGTAATCTCACACACCCTAAATAGACAAGTGATTGTATTTGTGGAGTTCCAACACCTTGGAACCCTCATAGCAATCCCATCTTGGTTGAGAACTGGAAGCCCAAAAACAGAATTGAAAATCTGCTCTGCATAGGCTTCTCGGAACTCCGAGAGGTTTTCTCGGAACTCCGAGAATTCTCGGAACTCCGAGAATTATTCTCGGAACTCCGAGAAATGGTCCAGTAGACTTTTTCCAATTTCTGTGTGGCTTCTCGGAACTCCGAGATTTTTTCTCGGAACTCCGAGAACACTCCAACGGTCTGAAAAAGAGCCGTTTGGAATTTTGCTGGAATTACCGTAATGCCACTGAACGGTCATATTTTGTTTTTCCTATAAATATGGGTGTTCTAAACATACAAACTATCAATCCTAACACTCTTAAACTTCATTTGAATATCCAAGAGTGAATCAAACCTCAATTGTGCCTCTCATCACCATCTTTAGGATTTGGATCATAGGCTCTCAATTGTACATCTTTTGTAACCCTTGTGAAGGGATTTTTTAGTTCTTTCTTTCATCTTTCAAGATTTGTATTCGGGCGAGTATTCGGAGAAGCGGAGCCCTTTTTTCTCCGTGGTGAGGATTGCCACCAAGGTTAAAGCAATTGTAATTGGCACCGATCTTCGCCAAGGTTAAGAAGATCAAATAGTGAAGCCATCAACGGGTTTGGTTGGTGGAGTGGAGTAGGCCTCGGGTTTGAGGACCGAACCACTTTAAATCTCGGGTGCACTCTTTCTATCTCTTTGCTCCTTCATTTGCATTGCACCATTAGATTTAACTTGTATGCTTAAAATATTGTTTTTGATCTCTTAATCGGTTTAAGTTTTTCAAATTGGGAAATTCTAGTTTTCTTAAACAACCGTATTCTCCCTCCTCATAGTTGCCATTTCTATTATAACTTGGGACCCCCTATATCGGATTTTCAGCTTCTCAAGTCATCTTCCTCAAAATACAAGGGAAAGAAGGATTGGAAGAAGCATAAGGCTCTTGCCGCCGGTTGGGATGCGTTAAGCACGTCGGGCAAAAGCTCAAGTGAAGGGGAAGAAGATAAAAAAGATGTTCTTTGCTTCATGGCATTCACCCATGAAGATGAGGTAAACTCTAACTCATCTTGTAATTCATCAAGTAGCGATAGTGAAAAAATATCTTATGATGAATTGTGTAACACCTTGCATTCTCAAATTTCAAAAAACAAAGTTCTTAAAAAATCTATTTCAAAATTAGAAAATGAACTTGATTTTTTGAAAAATGAATCATCTTCTTCCATATCTAAATCTCAAGCACAAATTGAAAATTTTAAACTTGAGATTAAAACCCTTAAGGGTTGTTTGGATGAGAAAACTTGCCAATTAGCACAATTTCAAGATGTGGCAAGCTCTTCCAAATCTTATGAAGATGAATTTAATGATTTTTTAAATCAAATAACCCATCTTCATAATGAAAATGAAAGGTTAAGATTATGTCTCCATGGATTCTTAAATGGTGACAAAATAATTGACATAATCTTAAAGAAAGCTAGTCATAGACCTAATCATGCATTTTATGATAGGACTAGCTTATCTAACCCTCATGTTAGATGCCATTATTATGGAATAAATGGTCATTACCAATCCCAATGTGCATCTAAGATTAGGGATTGTGGGGGAACCAAGAAATCTTGGGTTCCCAAAGCCCCCATATGATCCTCTTCACATGTGCTTAGATTAGGGGCTTATGCTTAATATTGAATATCTTTTTATGGTTAAATAGACCCTCTTGTATTGAATTTGTTTTCCAAATAGGGGGAGTTCTATGTTTGTCTCTTTCCTTGAAAAAGGGGGAGCTTAAATTGTATATTTCATCCCTTTGTTTCTCTTTTACCCCAATCTTTTTTATTGATGCCAAAGGGGGAGAGAATTCTAGTGTAAGGAAAATATGTATGCTTTTATTGGAAAATCTCTTGTGCTTGTCATCATCAAAAAGGGGGAGATTATAAGCCCAATGGTTTCCACCTTGGCATTCCCATCTTATTTTGATGATTCCAATACACAAGTGATTTAAGATCACTAATGTGTTTGATTGTTTAAGTTGTAGATCTTAATTGTGCTAAGACAATATTGCTTTGATTGAGGCCAAGAAGATCTCATTGGACCACATCATGAAGGCCAAAGTCATCGGAGTCCAAGACGAATCAAGACTTGAAGAATCGCATTGAAGATCGAAGTCATTTTAGATTGTAAAAGATCCAATCTTAAATTAGATTTTAGAGGCATAAATTAGTTAATCTCACACACCCTAAATGTATAAGAGATTGTCCTTGTGGTGTTCCAACACTTTGGAATCCTCATAACAATCCCAACTTTGTGTAAAGTTGGAAGCCCAAAAACAAGAATTAAAAATCTGCTTGTCATAGGCTTCTCGGAACTCCGAGAGAATTCTCGGAACTCCGAGAGAATTCTCGGAGCTCCGAGCTCGGAACTCCGAGAGAATTCTCGGAGCTCCGAGCTCGGAACTCCGAGACATTCCTCAGAGCTCCGAGAAATGGTCCAGTAGCTTTTTTTTAATCTTTGTTTGTATTCTCGGAACTCTGAGATTTTTTCTCGGAACTCCGAGAAATATTCTCGGCTATAACGGCCAGAATTATAGCCGTTGGGAATTTTTGCAGGAATTACCACAATGCCCCTGAACAGTCATATTTGGGTTTTTCTATAAATATGGGCATTCCAAACTTTCAAACTATGAATCCTAACACTCTTAAACTCTACTTGAACATCCCAAGAGTGAATCAAAGCTTATTTATGCCTCTCATCCTCTAAGATTAGGATTTGGATCATAGGCTCAATTTGTATATCTTCTACAATTTGTAAACCCTTGTGAGGGATTGTTTTTAGTTCTTTCTTTCTTTATCAAGATTGTATTCAGGCGAGTGTTCGGAGAAGCGTAGCCCACTCTCTGTGGTGAAGATTGCTACCAATGTTAAAGGTAATCGGAATTGTAAATCGGCACCGGTCTTCGCCTAAGTTAAGAAGATCACATAGTGAAGCCATCAACGTGTTTGGTTGGTGGAGTGGAGTAGGCCTCGCGTTTTGAGGACCGAACCACTTTAAATCTAGGGTGCACTCTCTCTTTAACTCTTGCTCTTTATTTGCATTGCACCTTTAGATTTAACTTGTGTGCTTGAATTTCATTGTTGATCTCTTAATCTTCTAAATTAGGTTTGAGTTTTCAAAAGGCTAAAACTTGCTAGCAACCTAATAATTTTCACTCCTCATTAGTTGCCAATTCGGGACCACCCTTGGAATTTCATGCACCCTGAGCTAGGTTAGGGTCTCACCAACGTCCCTGCGAAATTTCGTCGAAATCCGAGCACGTTTGCCTAGCAAACGAGCTGAGATGGTGCTGTGGTGTGAATGTAGAAGGGAGGTGAATTATCCTGGAGAGGGTTGAATCAGGTTCGAATGGGACAAAAATTGCGGGCGCGCCTTATCAAATTTTCGCGCGCCTAATCCACTTGTTGTGCCATTATAAACTGCCTAAATCCTCTATAAATAACCATTTTAACCCTCATTTGAAGGGATTAAGTTTTTCTTAAATTTTTAGAGAGATAGAGAGAGAAAAATGAGAGTTTAAGAGAGAGAAATCATATCTGAGTTGAAACCCTAAATCGTTTTGCTTTCCTTCTTCTCCGATCATGCTCCGAACGAGCTTCGGTCGGTCAAAGATTTCTTCTAAACAGTGTTTCTTTCTCTGCTAACCACTTGATCTGCTTATTTTCTTGTTTTTCCTCATATTTCAAACCCTAACCTGTCCTTCATCGTCTTCTCCGGCGAATCCGAGGTCCGGCCGGCCATACTTTCATATTTCTCCCTCTTGCTGACCTTCACAACCTCTGTCTTCTTCTCTAATCATCATTAAGATCATTCTCAGAACCTCAAATTCTAGATTTTTTAACCTAAACTTGAAACCCTGACCTTTTATTCCTCATTTTCTAATGAGATCTTGTCTTCTCCGGTCACTTCTTCCGGTCGGCTGTTTTCTCCGATGAATTCGAGCTCAGGCCATTTTTTAGAGCATTTGTTTGATCTGTGTAAAACGAGCTTTGATTCACATGAACGAGTTCCGATCTGTGCAAAGCAAGCTTAGGTTTGTACAAAACAAGCTCTGAATCGCCATTTCCTCTGTTTCAAAGGTTAGAATTAAAAGGAAAATCTTCAGTTTAGAGCTTTGCAAAACATAAAGAAGAAGAAAAGGTAACTTCATTTTATTTTTCTCGTATGTTATAGCTGTAGAACTGATTCAATGATTGTGCTGATCTTGAATGATTCGATTTCTTCTCGTATTGATGATAGTTTTGATGCCATCTTACTGCTTGTTACTTTCATTTATTTTTGTAAGTGTGTATAAATTACATAGATTTTGAGATTTTGTACATCACAGGGCACTCACTATACTGCTTGTTCAATGTCTTGGGCACTCACAATGCCTTGGATTCTCTTTATTACATTTTAAAGTATATCCCTTAGAATGAGTTTACGGTCTACTTAGCTTACTTTGGATTCTAAGCAAAGGGGAGAAGAGAGGGTTGTCCCTCTAAAATTTCTTAAGGAATTTGGGTTAGTTCTTTAAATATAGTTATTATTTTTTGAAAGGCATATCATTACAATGCATTTTACTAGGAACTTCTGAACATTGTGCTGAAATGTAAACCATAGCAGTTCTTTTATATTGTGCTAAAATGAAAACAATAACAGTTCCTCTTCATCATGCTTAAACCCAAAATTATGGTTGTCCATCTTATTTGTACCTGAACTGACAACTATTGTAGGTCATTGTCGTTGTGCTTGAGCTAAAAACTGTTATAGTTCATTATCATTATGCCTGAAATGGAAGCATTTTATGATTCATGTCATTTTTTTTATTACTCCTATTAGAACATTCAAATGAAATAATAATGTAGGATTGAAGCATAACAGCATTATCACCATGGTCTGTTGTCCATTTCTTCATTAAACTGAATTTGTGGTTGTAAAAGAGGAGAAAGAGAAATTCTAAATCTTGAGTAAAGGAATTTTACTTGTATGGTAGAATCCAATGTGCTGCTTGTGTTTTATGAACTGGTGATGTGTATATTAAGTTGTAAAGGGGTTGTAAATTAGTAGTAATAGAGGTTTAAGGATTGGTTTAGGTTTATGACTAGTATGGGAGGTGATTAGTAGAATTTCAGGGTAAATTGACCATGCACATGGATTTTTGGGTAGAAGGACAAGGTATAGGGTGACTATGAGTCAATTAACATAGGCTATGATGTGAATAACAGGTTATAGATGGATTATTTACAGGTTTTAAAGAGTCTGGACAGTTCATAAGATGGAATGTACAGGTTGGTTTTGGTGACAAGTGGAGATTTTATCGGATGGCTAGAAGTATAGGATGAGAAAGACAGATGCTGGATATGTTCGAGTGGACAGTTGGTTGATATGAAAGATTTCATGTTTTAACTGTTGGACCATGTCCGAACCAAAATTTGAAAAACATAGTGGACTTGCTATTAATGTTGTGTTGGACGTGTGGTTAGCATTGTTTTAATGCCCTTGCTTGATGTAAGGCACATCACTTTATCTCCCAGGTTATGATCAGGTGAGGTCTGCCACTTTTACTCGCACGGTCACACCCATGCATCAGTGTGATCTACTTGAACAGTGCACAAACTTTATTTACCCCTTGATTTGTTATTGGTAAAATTTAGGAGCATATGCTGTAAATATTATTTATTTATTTTAATTCTGTTTTTTTGTTTTTATTCTCACAAATAAAAAAATATACCTGTCATGTGACATGTCTGCGTACAGCATATTATGTATCGATATCATAATATAAAGTATTAATTGTAAAGCAATAGTTAGCTAAGTTTTAAGCAGGAAGTAAAGTAACAACATTTGTATTGTTAAATGATCAAAAGAATTAGATTTGCTATTTTCTTTTATTTTCTGGGTTCAATATAGTCTTTGTAAACTATATTTAATATAATGTGATTAATACTTCCTTCTAGACGGATAGGAAAACATTATTATTCTCAAGCAATGATATTCATGTTCTGAATGCTTCATTAGTTGTAAATTGTTTTCTTCATTGGATTATTTGATATTTTTGTTCAGTAAAATATATATATGACAGTAAAGATCTTGAAGGGCGATGAAGGTGATAGCCCAAGCCCATCCTTAGGGGACTTGTTCGGTCGAAGTAGCGCTCTCCTCTTTTATTTAGAATACTAGCCTAGTCTTTTAGATACCCTTACGCCATAGGTTCCCTTATTCATTGCACGGACAATGAAAGAGTCATCTTGAGCCCACCCCTTTGAGGAGACAGGGTATGTCTCATGTAGGAAAATTCAAACTCTTTGGAGACAGACTTTGTCTTATTGGCCTTAGTTATCCTCTTATTTTAGGAGACATGTCATGTCTCATTAGAGCGTTTCTCATAGTCATTAATATAGGAGTCTGTCCTTAGTCAGAAAGTCTTTTCCATTAGCATAGGAGTCTGCCCTTAGCTAGAGAGTCAGTTCTTCAGTTTCAGGAGTCAGTCCTATCATCATAGGGGTTAGGATTCTGTCCATCCTCTCATCAAGTCATGTGATTTTTATCCACTCTTGCAAGGTATAGGATGTTGTCCAACCCTTGTAGAGATGTGATTCCATCCAGTCCTCCCCGCAAAGCATAGGATGCTGTCCAACCTTTGCAGGATATCCGGAGTCTATCCTACCCTTATGATGATAGGATTCTGTTCTCTTGTACAAAAACACTTGAAAAACCAGAAAATCTTCAAAATATTCCAAAAATCTTGAGTCATTAGGAGAGTGGTTAGGAAATCTGCTCCGAACTACGTTGGCTTGATCCTCTTCCACGAGGTACGTAGTGCAGCTTGGAATCCACATCCCAAGTCCAGCCAAACCTTTCAAAAATTACAAAAATCTTCAAAACCTTTTCAAAAAGATCTTCCCCTAGAGTCAGGAGTCTGTCCTAGCTGTTTGGGGTGTTTTAGAATTAGGAGTCTGTCTTGTTTGCGTTGATTTGCTGTGTATTGTCGTATGAGTATCCCTAGAGTTTGGAGGCCTCGAGTTGATCGGTTAGACCTTTAGTCGAACTGATGGCTAGACTAAGAAGCATATAGTCAGCCCATGGTTTTCTTTAGGATGTACAGCCTAGTTACATATAGGATGTAGGGCTCACCTGCATTAGCTTAAGGCTAATCAACTTACATTAGTTAGGGCATATAGAGAGTCCTAAAAATTACAATTTACTTGAACTTAAATAATCGTACAAAAAGCTTTAAAAATCAGTCGAGTTAGTGGATCGAGTCTAGGATAGCGGTTCTAGATGGTTAGGCATCGTAGTTTAGAATAGATCATCGAACTACGTTGATTCTTATTCTTCCCGAGGCCGAGATACGTAGAGCAGCCAGGGTGGATGACCATTCTGGTCCGAGTCAAGTATTGCATTAGAGTTTTAGGATTCGTCTTGACGAGTCGTGTATAAAATTGAATTGTGTTATGTGTTTTGCTATGTTTTCTTACTTTCATGTACAGACTCTATACCTTTAGCTGTAGCATGCATGTGCTTGCACACCAGAATTTAGACACCAATTAGGTATGACACTCATAACCTAGCTATTCTTAGGTAACACTTATTTCATTCTTTTTATGTGTGCTTACTTTTCATCTCCGAGACATGCATGATTAGGTAGACGTCTTCTTGGAGATATGTGTTCCCATTTCACATGACTTTCGCCCAAAACTCTACAAAATCAATAAGTAAATGACATAAGAGACCAGGTGTTTGCACTTGGGCCGATGAGGTGCTCTTCGGACCTTCCAAATTTGTAACCAGGCACGAACCTTATTTTATATCTCTGGTTATCCGTTGCAACAGAGCATAGTATGGGATCCAGGACCCACTTCTTTGGATGGCGACTCTTCTTTGTTTGAGGTACGTCTCGAATCTGGGCTAGTCCCCGAATCGAGAGGTATCTCACCTTTATATCGCCACTTATGATGTGAGAGGCACTTCTTTCGAGAGTTCCTTGGTAGAGCTCTCCATTCACGTGGATCATCCAGAGACTTTCTGGGGGCTCGTCCCTTGCCTCTCTCGGATCGGGGTCCTCAACTGGCAGGTGCAAAGACGGAAGTGGCTGATCTTAAAAAGAAATTAGTAGCTGAAAGTCAAGAATAAGATTCATTAAGATGTAAAATTTTGGAGGCTTTAAGTAATATGGAGCAAGCCATTTACGACTCAAAAGTAGCCATGGCTACAATAAAAGTTTTTAAAGATGGTGGTATTTCAGTGATGGGTGAGAAAGTAGCTGAGAAGGAGAGAATGATGTTGGAACTTGAAGCAGCAAGAGAGGAACTAGAAAATCTAAAGAAGGAAGCGGCTGATTTAGACAACGAGGATAAATTGTCCTAAAAAAATTCAACAACTTTGAGCCAGATACTGGGGGAGATGTAGAAAAATATCCTAGACTTACAATATGAAAATATTATAGACTTACAAAATGAAAATAAATTGTTGGTGGAAGAAACTTCAGTGGCTTTGAGCAACGCAGAGGGAATGAAGAAAAACACACTTTAAGCAGTCGGAGCAACAGGATTGATTAATGCCTGATTTCTGTAACTATTCCGAGACAATTTTGATTGACTTGGGCTGGGACCTAAAGAAGAAGAATATTAATTTCTTAATGCTTTGTTGCAATGTTATCACACTAAAAAAAAAACTACCCAAACTATAATGATTTTCTAACAATTACCAATGGCCATTCAACTACATAGATGAAGAGTGGATCAAGCAATTTTGGAATAAAACGATGCAGGTGAGTAACCATTGGATCAAGAGATGATGCACTAAATTAACTGAACATGGCAACATAGTCATCACTTCTATGGAAAATTAAAAGACCATGAGAATTTGCAAACAATTCGATCTTAAACCCCAAAGAAATATGTGTGTAATGTGAAAATCCATAAGAGTAAGTGACTGTAACTCAACCTCACACATCCATAACCATAAAGAAGTTAACAAAACAAACATAGATCACATCCACAGAGAAAACAACATAAGACAAATTTTGCAACAGATCATTCAAGAAAACCAAATAAATTCAAAACAAGGATGAGGATAATGAGAGGTACCTTCCTTTATCTTACTCTTTGACTTCTGCCCTCTCTTTGACTTTTTTTTTAATTCTAGGAGCTTTTCTACTACTACCTTTTTTTCGAACAAGAGAAATCCAAAGATGGCGGATCAATGTCGGATTCCAGTGAGGACTAAAATGGAGGATGACGGATCTGAAATGAAATTAGCTAAATGATTGATGAGGATCAAATCAAAATTGCAAAATTTCTTCAAATTGTTCTGATTTTTTGCTTCTTCTTCTTAAAAGTATGATGATAAATTCTAGCAAGGTTGCCAAATCACTGCGAATGAAATGAAGTTTCGGAGACTCCAATCTCCTTGCTTTCTTTCTTCTGATGAGAAGATCTCGATCTCTTCCTCCAATTTTTATATCTGATTGGAATTGAGCTCGAGTTACACGAAATTTCCCCTAAAAACTGGAAGAAGAATAGAAAGTTGTTGCAAAGGATGAAACCTCTGTTACTATTTCTTCTACTAGTTCGTTTTAATGTTCTTTAATGATCGGAAAGATAAGCTTCTGGTGGAGAATATTTTACCGGAATTAGAGCAAGAGTGATCAAATCAATGCTAAAAACACATAGATCTATGCAATTACAAGAGGATCTAAGCAACTACAACGAGGTTTGAAAGGATGCCAAGATAATTAGAACTGTTATGAATGAGATCAAAGAAAGCAATGATATAAGCTAGAGTTTGAGCTCTAGGTAATAGATCTTCACAAGGTAAAAGTGATGGAAGCTAAGGTTAGGGTTTCAAGGTTAAACAAAAGAGATTTGAGATTTAAAGTATGTACAAAGGAGGAAGGAAGACTAGAAAAACAAAATAGCTACGAAAAGGATCCGGCAGAAGATTGGCCGAAGATCCGGCAAGCTCGCCGGAGAAGAAAAGAGGAAAAATTAGGGTTTCTCTCTCTATTTCTCCCTCTCTCTCTCTCTCTTCAAATGGAAAACCTTAGCTTATGAGAGAAGCCTTACCCCTATTTATAGTGTTTTAGCATAATTTTTTAAAATTCAAGTGTGAACACCCAAAAGGGGGGGTGAATTGGCTATTAAAAATTTTAGGCTTAATTAGATGGATTATTACAATTACTTTACCAATTAATCACTAGTTAATGTCCTAACCCTTGTTCAAATAAACATGATAATGAAAGCTAAGGTTTAGATCTTACTTTAGCATGCATTTACTAACCCTTATTTAATTTAAAACGTAGAAACAAGTTAGGGTTAGAGTTTACCAATCACCATGAGTGCAAAGAAGGGAGAAGGAAGAAGCCACACCACAAGAACACACAATTTTTATAGTGGTTCGGTCTACCACAAGCCCTACTCCACTCTTCCAAGTTTTCCTCCTTGAGTGCTCCACTAAAAATGAGGTTCTTCAGTGGCAAACCTCTAAGCCGTACAAACCCAACTCCTTCTCCAACTCCAAAGGGAATAAACCCTTTCTGCACAAAGCCTTGTGAGGGGACACTCCCTCTTCGCTCCGGATTCTCCTTTCTTAATGGGCCGAATCGAAGACCATCTACAATCAAGCTTCCCCTTAAGGCCGAAGTGAAAACCCCTCTTCTAGATTCACCTTTCTTACCGGGCCGAATCGAACACCCTAAAGTATGAAGAACAAATAAAAAGAAAACTCTCTTTGCCTCTTGATAGGCAGATTACAACTTTGATTGCTCACAAACTCTCCAAAGATAGAAAATGTAAGAAGCCTAATGGAGATCCTCTTGATAGAATGTAAAAATCAAGTTCAAAGAGGTTTAGCTCTTGAGAAAAAGGTTAAAGCTCAAAAAGATGGAATTTGATATTTTCAAAATATTTAAAAGCTTGTTTAGATAGGTTTTTATGAAGTATATATAGCCCTTTTGAAAATAGGACCATTTGGGGGTAAAACTGTAATAAACAGGGTTGAAAAAGTCAACCTGCGAAAGCCCCAACGGCTCTTTTGTCAGACCGACGCGGTTGACCGAGCCACAGCGGTCGCCCGCCCCTATCGGGCACCTCTTTTTTTTCAAATTTTATATCTTCGCGGTCAACCGACCCCATGGCGGTCGCCTGACGAGGGCTACCTGTTTCTTAAAAATTTAAGCGCAAAACCTTTCCGCGGTTGACCGGCCCTTGGCAGTCGTCCGCCCCAAACTCATGACGGAATGGTCTGTTTCAACAGAACTATTTCTGCGGTCGCCCGGCTTATCCCCAGTCGACCGGCCTGCTATTGGATAGCAAGTGCTGGATTTCTAGCACTGCATCCGCGGTCGCCCGGGAAGCTCCGATCGACTGGCCCTTGTTTGAAAATCCTTTTTAACATATAAAAATCAGGGGCTTTAGGCCATGGTCTTTAGACTTTAGTCCTGAGTTTTCAAACACATTTTTGGGTGTGTTAATGGTTTCCAAATATGTAAAAAGTTAAGTATGAAAACCATTTGAAAAAGTTTGAAAGTGCAATTCATAAAATAGCAAGAGGACTTTAAATACATTCTAAAATGATACCGTTGAGTCTTCTTGAATGTATTCGCTCCTTTGCACTTCCTTAGACTTCTTCGGCTTGCGTGAACATCTTGAACTTGATTCGGCTCTTGTGACTTCTCCTCCAATCTTCAATACATGTTGAAAGGTGCATGAGGTGTCACCATGGCATGTTCAACTACAAGCTCCTTCTTAACACTTGCTAGGGGAACTTGTGGGATCTTCATCTCGAGCTTCTTGACTTGATCATCTACAAATGGTGATGTCTTCACTGTGAGTACAAGCTCTTGAGCATCATGTGTGCCGATTCACCAGCCATGTGTTGAGATGAATTGTGTAATGGCGATTATAACATGAAATTTCTGTATATAACACAACACCTCAAAGCAACACATCAGTCCATAAGTGCTAATCAATTTAGTTTGCTAGCATAAAAAAATAAGGTAAGGTGAATGTTTGAATCCATGGAAACCCTTGGGCTTACATTCTCCCCATTTTTTATGATGGCAAACAAATTGATTAGGGAGGCAGGAGATATTAAACAAATAAATTAATAAGCATTAAATACTATAAACAATGAAGCCATGCTCCCCCTCACTATATGCACAAGCTTAATATAACAATGCAAAGCAAGAGATGCATATAGAATATGGACTACCTAATCAATTCCTAAAATTCTCCCCCTTTTGGCAACAGTTAAAAGGAAGGAATATATAACTGTGAGAGTGCAAGTGAGGTGTCAAGGTGAATAATAGCTTATATAAGCTATGTATTTGGTATATGATATGACATTCATGCTCATATGATGCTTATCAAAATAGAAAATAAAGTATAATGCATGATAAGCCAGTTTTTATTTTGTTCTGTTCTAAAAGATTTTACTATAAAGCACAAGTAATGGGGCAATAGATCTTATGAACACATCACAATGATCTATATAGACATGACTATATGACTATTTAGCTCTCCCCCTATTTATTTGTCATTGGTCCTAGTTGAAACCTATGTGATAGGGCATGACAAGGCACTATGGTTAAGAAAGTGATTAATTGAGCTCTTGGGCTACATTCATGTAAGGGTTTTCTTGACGAAATGCCAACAAGTCTCTTCCTGAGCATGGATATGCTCAGAACTATAAAATAACTTTTGAGTTTGCAAGTCGCTTACCCCTAGAATGCAAGAGCTCCTCCTGACTATGTGCAAGAATACTAAATGTAGTAGTGTAAGGCACATATGACAATTGATTTTGGGGCTAACACCTTTAACCATTTAAGATTTGCTCCATTCAAATGAAAATCACAATTTGAATATGAATGGATGATTAGTAGACAAAAGATGTGAAGTTGAAGAGAATACAGTCTAATAAGCACATGGATATAAGAATAGAAAATTGAGGTCCAAGACTCATCTATGGCAACTACGGAACATGTATATTATAGATAAAATATTATAAAGCTCCATATACATGAACAAAAGATGGAAGATTGATACCACATTTCAATTAATATCTCTTGAAATGATAAAAGTGGTAACCCAAGAGGGGGTGAATTGGCTAATTAAAAATTTTAGGCTTAATTAGATGGATTACTAAAATTACTTTACCAATTAATCACTAGTTAATGCCCTAACCCTTGTTCAAATAAATATGATAATGAAAGCTAGGGTTTAGATCTTACTTTAGCATGCATTTACTAACCCTTGTTTAATTTAAAATGTAGAAACAAGTTAGGGTTAGAGTTTACCAATCACCATGAGTGCAAAGGAGAGAGAAGGAAGAAGTCACACCACAAGAGACACATAATTTTTATAGTGGTTCGGTCTATCACAAGACCTACTCCACTCTTCTAACTTTTCCTCCATGGGTGCTCTACTAAAAATGAGGTTCTTCAATGGCAAACCTCTAAGCCGTACAAACCCAACTCCTTCTCCAACTCCAAAGGGAACAAACCTTTTCTACACAAAGCCTTGCGAGGGGACACTCCCTCTTCGCTCCGGATTCTCATTTCTTAATGGGCCAAATCGAAGACCCTCTACAATCAAGCTTCTCCTTAAGGCCGAAGTGAAAACCCCTCTTCTAGATTAACCTTTCTTACCGAGCTGAACTGAAGACCCTAAAAAATAAAGAACAAATAAAAAGAAAACTCTCTTTGCCTCTTGATAAGCGGATTAAAACTTTGATAGCTTACAAACTCTCCAAAGATAAAAAAAAATGTAAGAAACCTAATGGAGATCCTCTTGATAGAATGTAAAAATCAAGTTCAAAGAGGTTAGCTCTTGATAAAAAGGTTAAAGCTCAAAAAGATAAGATTTGATCTTTTCAAAATGTTCAAAAGCTTGTTTAGATAGATTTTTATGAAGTATATATAGCCCTTTTGAAAATAGGACCGTTTGGGAGTAAAACTGTAATAAACAGGGTTGAAAAAGTCAACCTGCGAAAGCCCCAACGGCTCTTTTACCAGACCAGTGAGATCGACCGAGCCACAGTGGTCGCCCGCCCCTATCGGGCACCTTTTTTATTTTCAAATTTTCTATCTTCGCTGTCGACCGGCGAGGGCTACCTGTTTCTTAAAAATTTAAGCACAAAGCCTTTCCGCGGTCGACCGGACCTAGGCGGTCGTCCGCCCCAAACCCATGACGGAATGGTCTGTTTCAACAGAACTATTTTCGCGGTCGCGCGGCTCATCCCTGGTTGACCGGCCCACTATTGGATAACATGTGCAGGATTTCCAGCATTGCTTCCGCGATTGCCCGGGAAGCCCCGGTCAACCGGCCCTGTTTGAAAATCCCTTTTAACATATAAAAAACAGGGGCTTTGGGCCATGGTCTTTGGGCTTTAGTCCTAGATTTTTAAACACATTTTTGGGTGTGTTAATGGTTTCCAAAGATGTAAAAAGTTAAGTATGAAAATCATTTGAAAACCTTTGAAAGTGCAATTTCCAAAATATTAAGATGACTCTAAATACATTCTTAAATGATATCGTTGAGTCTTCTTGGAATGTATTCGCTCCTTTGCACTTCCTTGGACTTCTTCGGCTTGAGTGAACATCTTGAACTTGATTCGGCTAATCAATTTAGTTTGCTAGAATCAAAAGAATAAGGTAAGGTGAATATTTGAACCCATGAAAACCCTTGGGCTTACATTTTTGCCCCCTGAAGTTTATAGGACAGCCTTCTTTAATTATATTTTGCTTTACTTTTTACAACTAGGGTGGTCTTGACAGAAATGAAGGGTAAAAATAAAAAACGATTTATCCGTCCATTTCTCTCTTCTCGAGACAACTCCTTTTTGG
The DNA here is from genome assembly GCF_043159265.1 of Tasmannia lanceolata. Classification (NCBI taxonomy): domain Eukaryota; kingdom Viridiplantae; phylum Streptophyta; class Magnoliopsida; order Canellales; family Winteraceae; genus Tasmannia; species Tasmannia lanceolata. The sequence continues at coordinate 46,645,932 of NW_027518680.1, read as the reverse complement.
ATAGCTCACACCCCTTTCTGGCAATACTTTTACTTCCTTTCTTCTCTGGACATCCCCCTTTTCGGATAATTCATACCCCTCTTGGCACTATGTTATAAACTCAGTTCGTCCTATTAGGTATTTTTGGCGGATTTTTGTGAAATTTTGCAGGGACCTACTTTGGATCCTTATCTACCTTAGGGTGAATTTTGGGACACTAATTTAGTAATTTGAGGAAATTGTATTCACACAGGCTCATTTAGGGTTCGATCAAAATGGGGTGTCACAGTGTTTCTCTAGACTGAGGATTGTCGGGCATCCTTTTGAACAGCTAAAGGTGATAGATGGAGTTGGAAATCAGTACGCGCGGCTAAAGCAAGATTGCACTACAATAAAAAACTTTCCATTCCCACTGTCCGACCTAAGATCCTAGTTACTAGATGAATCCATGGTGATACATTGAACCTAAGATCTTAGTTACTAGATGAATCCATGGTGATACATTGAAATAAAAAAGGAATATAAGCATACCAATTTGATTGATTGTCGTTGCCAATCATTGTTTGATCTACTTCCCGCTAGGTGCTCGTCGTTTCTCAAACGTAAGCTGCTCCGGAAGTTGAAGTAGTAGCTTCCAAAGTTTGCGAAGATAGAGGAGGTTGAAGAAGGTATCCTTGGGTTTCAAACCTGGTAATTTAGCAACCTCGATCACCACTCAACGACATATAATGGAAGACCTGGCGAGGTTGAGGATGGAGGTGTGTCTACATGAGCCAGGAGCACTTTTGGCAACACTTAGAGTTCAACCCACATTAATTGAAAAGATTAGAACCGCCGAGGACAAGTATCCTCAGTTGTAGAAGATTAGAGCATATGTAGAGGCAAGCTCAAAGCCAAAGTTTCAAATTCAAGAAGATGGTTCCTTAAGGTATGGGAGTAGACTATGTGTGTCGAATAGTTGGAGCTAAAGAAAGATATTATGGGGGAGGAACACAGTTCTAGATATTCAATACATCTTGGAGATACTAAAATGTACCGTGATTTGAAAGGGTCCTTTTGGTAAAACAACATGAAAAGTGAAATTACCAAGTGCTTAGTGTGTCAATAGTTGAAGTTTGAGCATTAGAGACCGGCAGGGCAGTTGCAACCTCTTCCTATTCCAGAATGGAAGTGGGAGCACATCACTATGGATTTTGTATCGGCTCTACCCTGATCTCCTAGTGGAAAGTATACGATATAGGTCATCATAGATGGGTTGACCAAGTCGGCACATTTCATAACAATCAAGATCTGGTTTACATTGGAAAAGTTGGCCAAGGTGTATATTGAGAAGATCGTGAGACTTCATGGAGTTCTAGTTACCATAGTGTCGAATCGAGACCCAAGATTTGTATCGCGATTTTGGGGGGGGCTTACATAAGGCCTTGTGAACTAAGTTGAGTTTTAGCACTGCTTTTCATCCTCAAACGAATGGTCAGTCAGAAAGAACTATTCAAATATTGGAAGACATGTTGAGAGTGTGTTCTTTTGACCTTAGTGGTTCATGGGAAGACCACTTGCCATTGGTAGAATTTGCATAAAACAACAGCTACCAGGCAAGCATTCGAATGGCACCTTCTGAGGCATTATAGAGGAGGAAGTGCGGGTCCCCTATTTGTTGGAATGATGTGAGAGAGAGAAAGATTTTAGGCCATGAGATTGTACAACAGACAGTTGATAAAGTCCAATTGATCATAGAAAGACTTCGTACAGCCCAAAGCAAACAAAAGAGCTATGCAGATAATAGAAGGCGGAAGTTAGAGTTTGAGGCTGGTGACCACATGTTTTTTAGAGTGTTGCCTACCAAAGGAGTTAAGAGGTTTGGTGTACGTGGGAAGCTGGATCCTAAGTATGTTGGCCCATTTGAGACCTTGGATCGAGTTGGAGATGTGGCCTACTGAGTTACTTTGCCACCCGTTTTGTTTGGAGTCCATAATGTATTTCATGTGTCTATTTGAGGAAATACGTTTCAGACCCCAATCATGTGATTGAGCTAGCTCCTTTATAGTTCAAATAGGATTTGATGTATGAAGAGCGACCAATTCATATCGTTGATAGAAAGAATCAAGTTTTGAGGCGTCGAATCATTCCTTATGTCAAAGTGCAGTGGAGTAGTCATACTAAAAGAGAGGCCCATGGGAGGTCGAGGAGGAGATAAAAGAAAAGAACCCCCAACTTTTTCAGCTCACATGTATGTAAATTTCGAGGAGGAAATCTTTTAGGGGGGAGGACGTAATACCAGAACCCGTGCACACACAGAGACGTGTTATAATTTAAATGGGGTGTCATTACCAATATCGTTCTTATAGTTAATTCTTTAAAATGGGGTTCCATTACCAATATTGACCTCATGATAATTTCTTAGGAACCGGGTGTATTTATCAAAATTTGAGTCTATGAATATTTCTTTAAAATGAGTGTAATTATCAAAGGGCTAAATTCATTTAAATATTTATATAAATGCTTGTTTGGGTGAAACCGACCTTAAATTTAAGAGAAAGTTTGTTAAAAATAAATCAATTTCTCATAGAATTAGTTTTCTATTAAATTTTCTACAGTTATTTAAGTCCTACTTCTAATAAGATATGAAATGATTCATGTGGAGAATTTTAGGTTGCAATTAGTCGAGTTGCTACATGTATGGTTTTTTTAACAAAAATGATTTAAATGTTAGGTTATTTAAATAGGATATTGATGGTTCATGTGAAGAATTTTGGGATCCAATTAGTTGAGTTACACACATTTGGGTTTCGTTGATTAACAGAAATAATTAATTTTTTAGGTTAATTCAATAGGATCCATAAAGAAATATGTTTCCAATGTAAATACGAAAGTAAAGGATGAAATATGACTTATCTCTATAAATACTCTACAAACTCTAGCTTTCACAAGATAAGAGAGAGAGGGGGGAAGAGAGAGAGAGAGAGAGGGGGGGAAGAGAGAGAGAGGAGGAGGAGGAGGAGGAGGAGGAGGAAAGAGAAGAGCTTAAGGATGATTTATTGCCGGTAAGTCAAAGTTAAGGATTTTGGGTTCCGATCTCAGAAGAATTGGGATTAAACTTCTCTTTAAAGAGTGGTACAGGCTTTTGTGAAGGCACCAAGAAAATGGATTGAAAGATTGTCAGTAAGTGGTTACAGCTCTTGTTTAGTTGGTTTTCTCCCGTAATTCCCATGCGTTTCAAATGAATTGTATGTAAGTATTTATTTTGGATTGCTTATTCCTTTGAAATTATTGTTCACATAAAAGTTGCTTTATAATATTTTCTCAATTAGCTTTGTTGTACTATAATTGGATTTTATGTGTTTTATTCCAAATTAATGGAAAACCATGTTTTAATCGCTACGAGTCAAGCATGCAAGCGTTACTGAATACTTTTTTTTTAAAGTACTGAAAGTTACTGATTTTCAAACTGAAAGTGTATTACACATTGAATACCGCTTGATTTCCAATATTATGGTTTATGGGTTCTTAGTCGGACTACGAACTAATCCTGTCAGTGGGGGTTAATACGCTGATGCATGATCATGTTTAGTGACCATATGGTACTGCTACTGAACCGTGCTTGCCACAAAGTAGTGACCAATTGAACTGGCCTTGTCACACGGATAGAGTGTGGTCGTAGTTCCAATGACTGTAGATTCCATTTGTTTTCCTCTTATAAATGTGCATTGTTTTTAAAATTGAGGGAAGTGCCTTAACTATTTATTTTGGGTATTGAAACTTGCATGACTTTTGAAATTAATTGAACCGTCTTATCCATTGATTATTGAAAAGCTTGCATATTTGATATTACATTATGAAATTGATTCTTCATTGATTTTGGTGTCAAATAGTTTTATTATAATATGCGTGTCATGACTAAACAAGGGTTATAATTGCTTGCAGAGTTGTTAGCTTACTCTTTAATAACTGTTCTTTTCAGATGATCAAGAGGTCATGCATCGCTGCGGAATCGCGATTACATGTAGGAGTCCATTTCGAGAAATAAAGAATTTGACACTCGTAGTTTGTTTAGATTTACTTTGAGTGCTGAGAGGAATTTATTTATTTCATATGAGAATTATGTAAGACATTATTTTAAGTTCTTGATGACCTTTAATTATATTAGTTGTGGGTAACTTTATTAAATTATTGCAATGGAATTTATATTTGCGTGTCGAGACATTGCGTGTTTATGGGTCTACCAAGGGCACGCGATCGCTATTGCATCCTTGTTTCCATGCTTCTCGGTCGAGGGCGTGACACTAGGTTCTTAAGTTAACAAGCAAGATCGATGAAATATTTTAATTCTATGCGATTTCTAGTTCCGCTGCGCATAGAGATCTTTCCTGGGGTGTAAACCCTTTCTAACAAATTCTCTATCTTTGCAAGATTTATAATATGGTCTCTGACGATGAGACAAATCCCTTAATTATAAAGAGGCGATGTTGGACATCAATGCAAACAAATGGCTAAATACAATAAAAATCAGAGATGCACTTGTTGTATTTGAATGAGATCTGTGTTAAAAGGGCTTTCACCCCCAGGCGAAGTCGCTATGTGCAGCAGAAGTAGAAATCACATAGAACAAAAATTTTCTCGTCGATTTCGCCCGTTAACCCAGGAACCTAGGGTCTAGATGATCTGATGGTGATTCAAATAAAAATATAAGACATGAAAATATCTTTATGACAGACTGTAATATCAGCCTCTACGTGATCTACTCATCGAACGACCATGATCGCTCCGAACGCCGTGGACCCGCAAGTTGAACCGATGGATTCCTTCAAATTGTGTGTGTGTGTATATCAATATCTTTGGTTGGAAATTTGGATTTCTTGATGGAGCTTTAGCATTTTTTAAAACAATTTGAACTAGAATTGAAAAACTAGAACATAAAGAGAGAAAACTTGAGAGGAGAAGAGAGATAGTCTCGGATGTTTCTCCAAGAAGGAAGCACGCATTTTTCATAGTTTTTCAACCCCCAAAAAATTTCTATGATTGTTTATATAGAGTCGGTTTCCTACTTTAATAAATTCCTAAAGTTTCTCCCACAATTTGATTCAAATTGGGAAAACTAGTTAAGTACACTTTGAATATTAGAAACCAACACAAAGTGGGACGCTATGGAGGTTTCCTACTATCATTGGACGTGTTCCCAACCTTGGAAAACGTGGTTTGCTTGGGCTGGCCATTTTACATGTGAGGCCGATCCTGATGCAGGTGTGTTCCTGCTACAAAGTTGCTGGCCAAATTTTAACTTCATTTTTGGACTATTAGATGGACGAGTTTGAAAAAGTCATAAACTGCAAAGTTGTAGCCTTTTAAAAGTTTTTCGAAATGAGTACTTACACACTTATTTTGGCCAAAACGTCAAAACGTTATGACTGTTTAAGTAAAACGAGTTTATAAGCTAAAGATACACTTGTTATTTAATTTTTCTAATTAAATAAAATTATTTCTTCCCATCCAATGGGATAAAAGCTCCATCCATAATATTCTATAATTCTCAAAATACCCTTAAGTGAACAATTAACTCTTTGGGTATTCCAAATGCATCCTACGATATGTATTCACCAAAGGAACTACGTAAATCTTTTCCTTCGCATAAAATGCGACAAATCTAGTCCGTCCGTACAATCTAGTAAATGCGGGACCATTATCCAAAAGATATAAATGGCTCATCCAAGTTATGATTTGGATCGTTGCAGGGATCTAATGGTCGATCCTGCGAACCCAATCATGGGCCCCACTAGGATTTTGCTCGAATGTCAATAACTACAATCGCATTGGATCAGTGGCCTCCATCGAGACGTAACCCCGAAGATGACCGCCAAATCGTCGTACCCCTAATCAAGGTTTAAAATTTTGGTCTCAATACCGATTTCAGACCTTGAAATTTCAAATTTTCAACCGAAATCTGGTACAAAACCCAAAACTAATATTTTATTCAATATTAAATTTCAAGCGAAATTACCGAAATTTCGGTGAAATATTAAATTAATATTAAAAAAATAGATTTTTTGGGGCAAATTTTGGAAAAACTAAAATTTCGACCGAAAATCTGAAATTTCGGCCGAAATAAATGACTGTTTCGGTTTTTATCAATTTCGGTGTCGGTCTCCACCGAAATTCGAAATTTCAGATTTCGCTCGAAATTTAAAACCATGCCCATAATCACATCTAATACGTTCAAGTCCTTTCTCTATTCCTCATCTACTAAGTTGGGTCCTACGGGGCGTGGACAACTACTACCCCTGGACCCACTCGTGGTATACCTTCTAGTCCAGCAGTTAGGGCCCGCAAATGCATTTGTAAAATTATTTCAAAAACAAGTTTTAATAAAACATTTGATAAACTATTTATCAAATCTTCTTGGCCAAGCTATTTAATAGGCCTACTGCTCTGACCGAAATTGCAGATGATATCCCCTTAAATAGGGGCTGACAATTCCATGTCGGGTATCCCTATTAGTCTTGTGGGTTTGTCCAAGACTTCAGTACTACCCTCTGATGACCCATAGAAGGACCATGGCTAGATAGACTAAGAATCTAGGTCGGGCCCACAGACCAATATGACCCCTCAGGTTTATGGACATGTAAACGATCATGTCTAGTAGAAAGGCCTTACAAAGTCCTGCCACAAGTTATTCTGTTTGATCTCGTTTAGTGCGCGCTTCTATCGTCGTACCTACTCTTCTTGCTTAGGGTCCACTGCCCAATTGACGGAGATAAGTCACTCCATAACACGTGCATGTAGGCAAGACTGGTGCCGGTTGTGTATATGAGAAGATGTCCAGTCTAGACCCCAACTAGGAACCTTTAAGGTCTGCAAAGAACTGGGATACCATATCTCCCTGCTTCCTAGGATCTGTGAATCCTTGAGCATGGTATTCCTACTTTGCTACCTAAGGACGAATATGTGAAGTACAACAAGCACATCATACATATTCAATCATATATTACCCATTAGGTGTCATGAAATTAAACCTTTATTAATATTATCTGACAACATATACGAAATGTACTGGCTTTTAGGGCACTAACTCTAACAATCTGGACTCTAATGGATCTACTGGACGGTGTTAAGCCCATCGGATGCTAATGTATCTATAAGATGAAGAAGGGCCCAAATGGGAAGGTTGACACCTTCAAGGTTAGGCTTGTGCCAAAGGTTATAGTCGGAAGGCTGAAATGGATTATGAGGAAACCTTTTCGCCTGTAGCTATACATAATTCATCAGGATTTTGTTGGCAATAGCCACGCACTACGATTACAAAATCTGACAGATGGGCATCAAAACTGCCATCTTGAATGGAAACATACAGGAAGATATTTATATGGTCTAGACTGAGGGTTTTGTCATTATTGGAGATGGGAGTCAGAAGGTGTGCGAGTTGCTTAGGTCCATTTACGAACTAAAGCAAGCGTCTCGGAGTTGGAACCTTTGGTTTGACGAGGCAATCAAAGAGTTCGGCTTCTCTCAAAATATGGATGACGATTGCGTTTACAAGAAGGTTAGTGGGAGTGCCATCAAGTTTTTAGTACTATATGTGGATGACATTATACTCATTGGGATTGACGTAGCAATGTTTTCAGGAATGAAAATATTGAGGTCTAGTCATTTTGCTACGAAGGACTTCGAAGAAGTGTCCTATATTATGGGCCTAAAAGTGTTTAGGGACCAGAGGTATAGGAAACTGGCTCTATCATAGGAGAGCTATATCCATAAGATATTGGATCGTTTTAGCTTGGTGGATTCTAAGAAGGGGTTGTTATCATTTCGGCATGGAATTAAGCTTTCAAAGAAGATGTCTCCCAAGATTTCTGAGGAAAAGCAAAAGATGACTGCACTGCCCTATGCAACAACTGTGGGTAGTGTTGTATATGCCATGTTATGTACTAGGCTAGACATCTACTACGTGGAGAGGCGAGATTTCCCCAACAAGTGGTATCGGAGCTGAAACGTGGTAACCCCGGTGTGCCTCCGAGGATGGAAAAGTCCCTCAGGCAAGATCTTAGTAACCGCAATATATGCCTCTGAGGATGAAAAAAATCCGTCGGGGAAGATCTCATAGTGTTCCCATGTTGATCCCACGTGAAGGGGCGAGATTGTCCACATTGCTTTTGCATGGAGGGGGAGAATGCTGGGGTTCCATGCAAAGCAAAGATTCCACATCGGAAAAGTGATAGGATGTCGATGGGCTTATAAGTGATTGGGCACCCTCGCCTTAATGGCTAGCTTTGAAGGGTGAGTTCTAACTCGATCCCAACAAAACAATCGAAGAGTGTTGTCGAAGGGAATATTGGTATCGGAGAAGGTGAAAACTGGGAATGGATTCTACGAGAGGGTGAAATTGCCATGTAAAAAAAAAATCTTAAGTCGTGGTAAACAATATCTATCTTATTGTTTTTAACAACAGCTTCAGGCAGGTTTAAGATATTTTACCACACTAAAAATATTTACTACCGTAAAGACTTTAGACCAATAAACTTAATGTTAAGATCAACATAATTAGATTTTAAACCGGGTTACATGGTTCAAATTAGTAATAAGTATATAGGGTTTGTAAGGAGTGGTAAAACTATAGTTAAAACCAATAAAGTGTTTACCCCAATAAAAATGAAGTTAAGACCGATGAAATTTATTTTTACTTGCATGAATTGTTATTACTCGCTAAGTATTTCATGGTAATTTTTAATGCTTGTTAAGTATTTTTAAAATGGTAAATTACCATTTAAGAGCAGTCAAATTATCTATTTAGCGGCTTCATATTTTCACAAGCTTCTCATTCCTCTTGTTATCCTATCTCAGTACTCGATAAGAAAGTCCCCTTCTTTCTCTTTCTCTTCCTCTTCCTTTATGTTGTCTGCCTTGGAGAAAGTGGATCGTTGACAGAATAAGAAATGCAAAATTAAAGAAGAAAAACGGGAAGATAAAGAAATAACGACTTTTTTTTGGTAACCAGGCTAAAGATCGAACCTTGACCTCAAGGCTGAGATACAAAGCCTCAACCATTGAGCTACATCCCCAACCCCTAAATAGCGGGCTTTTTTCACGAGAGGATAAATAACAACTCTTTTCAAGGAGTTCAGGATCCCCGGGAGGAATTTGAAAGAAAGTACTCTTAATTAGCCAAAAAACATCATAGGGATCCTCAAATTTGTGAGAAGAATAGTTAATTAGGAAAGGGGGGAACAAAGAAGATGAACGAGGAAGAAGAAGAAAATAAAGGGGAGAGCTGAGAGAAATAACATCTCTATTCAAGTAGTTGAGCATCCTTAGGTGGCCCTTGAACGAAAATGCTTCTAATCAATCCAAAGGCCTCGTAGAAAGCTCAACTCTGTGAGAAGAAACGTTATTCATAAAATATGAAAATGAAGGAGATGGAAGATGAAGTAGAAAAGTATGACGAAGAGGGAAGAGGAAGAAGGGAGTGGAAAATAACAAGCCTTGGTCGTCCTCAGTCCAATTGAAAATTTTAATTGAAATGAAAGACCTCGGGCGTGGCGTCCGTCGTCAATAATTTGAAAAGTTATTCTAATAGGTAATTTCAATAACTTTTGAAATTTAGATGGTAAACATTCTTTTAATAGAATCAAAATAACTATTTTTCCTCATTTGATTTATATAATTAGATTTCTTCCTTTCCATAACTACACGAGTTATTATATGCTTAACTTGCATACATGCACGTGCGAGCAAGAAAAATAATAATAGGGGCCCACATTGCTAGCTGATTTTAACCATTAAAAAGTTGGTCTCCACGTAGATAGGGCTTGCCCCAAAATTCTTCTCCATAGAAGGACCCCAAATTCCTAACCCTCCTATCTATAAGGGGCCGTTTGGATATCAATATTTTTAAATCTTGGATTTCCTCAAAATCCTGGATGGGAGACAAGAGAAGAATGATACCATTCATCATTTTCTTACTTCTCACTCCTGTTTTCATTGAGCGAGATAGTAGAAGATCGTCTGTATTTCCAGGTTTTAAAAATCTCAGGATGGGGAGAGATTTTTAAAACGTGGATTTCTTACTTAAAACTAGGATAATGGATTGTAAAATTCAGAATTTTACACCGCTTTCAAACTAAATCCTAGATTCTAAAATCCACATATCCAAACGGCCCGTAAAGGTTTCTATACTTATCATTCATTTTAAGCTTCCACAAATTGAAGAGCCAGGATGATCCTCTATATACGAATTTTGCGGCATGACCTACGTTGAGGCCCAACTTCTAAATTGCGTAGGGAAAATGATATATTCACACCTTTTTCTTCCCCTTCCACCCTCTTACAGTGTAAAAAGAGGCCATAAATACACTAGAAGGCGTAGCCCGGTAACAAAAGGGAGCAAATATATCACTTCCCACTAAACAGTGGGATATATTCACCCCATTTTTTTCAACTTAGGACAACCCCTTTAAGCGTATCTATAGATTCCATACTACTCTTTTACGCTAGAGCGGGCTGTCCCAAATAAAAAAGGGGGAATATATCATCTCCCTTGTGTAGAGTGTAGACCACCAAACAATGTGAGGCACCCTATTGTTTTTTTTTCCCATTGTTTAATTCAGGGAATGATATATTCACCCAATTTTCTGCCCCGGACCACCCTCTTAAAATAAATAAAGTAGGCGGAATCTGACTCATAGTCATAAATACACAAGGGGGGTGACACAGGAAAGAAAAGGCGGCCTTTCCTTGTTAAGACTCCCAAATAACGTGAGCCCCACTATTTAAGTACCACACCATCGCAAAGCCTTTCAAACCCTTGTTCAAAGGCTTCTCTCCTTCTTTCCTCTCTCTCCCGCGTTTGACATTTTTTCCTTCCATCGATCTGTTCCTGCTATTAAAGTTTATTCTTCAAGCCCAATCCGATTTCAATAGGCCATTCTTTTCTTGATTTGATTTTTCTATTTCCTTTCTTCTCTGAACTTTCCATTCGCTTGATTATTCTCTCTCGTCTCTAGGTTTCAACTCAGGAAATTCCCAATGTCTATCGATTTGATTCTAAGCCCTACGTGTGGGGGGTGTGGATCCACGTCGGATCTCTATGGAAGCAATTGCAAGCACATGACCCTCTGCGTAACGTGCGGGAAGACCATGGCGGAAAACCGCACAAAATGCTACGATTGTGGTGTTCCCATCACTCGATTGATTAGGGTTCGTCCTCGTCCTAATTGGGTCTTTCCAATTTTTAGTTTATTTCACTTTAATTTAGGACGCTGATATTGGCACTAGCATGTTTTGATAATTGCACTAACTCATCTTGTCTTATCTTATTCAATTGGCTTTTTAGAGCTTTTTGGGGGCTCTAATAACTTTTAAAGGCTGTTTAAATCATAGTAGCCAGAAACTTCTTGGGTTGGGAAGCTCTTTTCCCCTAAATTGAATTTCGGAAACGTTTCCGAAACATGATAGAAAAAGTGGGGAAACGTTTCAGAAACACATGGGAAACATATCAGAAACTTACGTGAAACATGTGTGAAACCTTGAGTAACATATGGAAAAACTCATAGAAAATGTATGTGAAACGCGTGGGTAACATCTCCGAAACTTACGAAAATTGTTTTCGAAATAACATACCAAAAAATTGTGAAATAGATATTAAAAAGAAAAAATAGCATATATTGTAATAAAAAGTAAAAATAAGAAACATTCAATTATAAATTTGAAATTAATAAATTTCAAATTTAAAAAACCATATATTTCATATTTTCCTTATGTTTCATGTGTTTTCATTTGCGGTTCTCCATCATTTCTAAAATGTTTCTGAGGCATTTCATAAGACGTTTCTCGTATGATTTTCCATCTTTTTCTCGTTTCCCCTCTATTTTTTCCTTGTGTTTCCTGTTTCTGTTTCACGTTTCAGTTCCCGAATTCATTTCCCACCATGGTAACTATGGTTTAGAGTTTAGACAATAAAAGACAAGATGATTTAGTGGAATTATCAAACCATGATAGTTCCATTACATAATTTATCAATTTGTGACATTTTAGAACTGAATTTTTGGCATTTCCTTATTATTATTATTTTTTGAAATGGTAAGGACATTTTATCAATTTGTGAAACAACTTATCAATTTGTAACATTTTAGGCATTTCCTTATTCTTGCTGCATTTTTGGTGAAACAACCAATTACTCCAAAAGCTTAAGCTGTTAGAGTTGGTATTATTTAATAATTTATAATTCACCATTTTTCTCTGTTATTTGGTGTAGGAGTATAATGTTCGGTCGAGTGTAAGCAGTGAAAAGAATTACTATATTGCTAGATTTGTCACCGGTTTGCCGATTTTTTCGAAGAAAAGAAATGCCGAGAATAAGTGGAGTCTTCATAAGGAAGGGCTTCAAGGGCGGCAAATTACCGATGCTTTGCGGGTATTTTTTTTCCCTTTATATAGTTGATTGATGAATGTTTCTTTTCTGTTTCTATGAAATTAAGAAATTCCTCCATTTGTTAGTTTGAACCTAATATTTCGATATTCACCTAAAGTTAGTTTCATTCGAGCCTTATCTTTGTCTTTGTTGAAGATCTTTGTGGAATATGCAATTTAGATGCACAGAGAAGAATTTGATAGAGATTTGGGCTTTTGCATTTCGAATCAAACCAATCAAGTTCCCTCAAGTAATGGGATTTTATCCTGTATTTGTGAAATTCCACGGTTTGTCTTACATGTAGCCTTTTCTCTCGTGTTTGGTTGTTTATATTTTATAGACAAGAACATGGTTAGAGATCCCTTCAAAAAGCTCTTGTGACTTATTTTAGGTAACTTAGTCTTAATATAATCGTGCAGATCAATGCACCTATTATAAATCACATATCTCCCTCAACCACTTGAGTTAATCACCTGATGCACTGAGTTGCGAGGCTTGGAAAAAAATTCCTTGTTGAGTAGGAGTTGCAGGAGGCTGGTTTGAGAATGGTTTGGTTGGTCATAAATGGGACTAATTCTATTCCTTTGAACTAGCTACAGTGAACTCACCACAGAAACTGCCGCTACAAGTAGGTCACTAAGTAACAGAATCCCGCCTTGTAATGGTTGTGGATGCACAGGCTTCAGGGAAACACGTTTCTTGTGCTTGTATATCTGAAGATTGTCGAAAGTGTACTCACAAGACTTTACACAAATATTGTGTGTAAACAGTAAGGTGAAAGAGCCCCTGAGCCAATGCTTCAAAGCATGTATATCATCCAACACTAAAGTAATGTCAGGAAGCATAGAGGTTTGGAATCCTTTTAACATCAAATATTCCACTCTGCTCTTGAGAATTCCAACTTCAATTCAAAACCTTGTGCAATGAGATAATGACTTCCAACTAATCACAACGGATTAGTGCTTCTCCCAGAACCGAACAGACAGTAAGCTGTTACTTTTAAGTAGCTGCACGTAGGACTCGAGCTTCCCTCTGGAAGCCTTTAATATATCTTCGTACGTTTGTTTAGCAGTTTTATATTCTTCACAGGTGATTTCTGGGTAAGATTAATAAAAGTCAACATGCGTAACCTAGCAATCTTGTCATCATCTATAAATTCTTCATGTCACTAGGTTTTCGATGTTATTAAACCATTATGGATCACTGTCTTGCTTATGTTATGGTTTCTGTTAGATGTATGTGTGTGTGTTGTGTACATGCCTAAGGGCATAGTGGTATTTTGTATGGTCTCTCCTTTATATAAATATATAATGAGGGGGAGCACACCCTAACTCACTCTTCTTCTCTCATTTTCTATCTCAACATGGTATCAAAGCCCTAGGGTTTTGATCCCCTAGGGACCACCCATAGAACTTCTCTCCAACACCACATTTCCCTAAGACCTAACCCTAACCTAGCCCTACCCCATGACCACCACTCTCCTCTCCTCTTCTCTCCCACGCACCAGCCCTAACCCTTCTCCTGCCACCCCGACAACTCCCGCCATCCCTACCACGCCTCCCTGCCATTTCCGGCAACCCCTACCGCCTCCCTGCCATTTCTGGGGCACCACAAAGAAACTTCAATAGCCACTACAAGTAGGTCACTAAGTAACAGAATCCCGCCTTGTAATGGTTGTGGATGCACGGGCTTCCGGGAAACATGTTTCGTGTGCTTTTATATCTGAAGTTTGTCGAAAGAGTCCTCACAGGACTTTACACAAATATTAAGTGTGCAAACAGTAAGGTGAAAGAGTCCTTGAGCCGATGCTTCAAAGCATGTATATCATCCAACACAAAAGTAATGTCAGGAAGCATTGAGTTTTGGAATCCTTTTAACATCAAATATTGCACTCCGCTGTTTAGAATTCCAACTTCAATTCAAAACCTTTTTGCAACGAGATAATGACTTCCAACTAATCACAAGAGATTAGTGCTTCTCTCAGAACCGAACAGACAGTCTTTTAAGTAGCTGCACGTAGGACTCGAGCATCCCTCTGTAAGCCTTTAATATAGCTTCACGTTTGTTTAGCAGTTTTATATTCTTCACAGGTGATTTCTGGGTAAGATTAATAAAAGTCAACATGCTTAACCTAGCAATGTTGTCATCATCTATAAATTCTTTATGTCACTTTTCTATGTTATTAAACCATTATGGATCACTGTCTTGCTTATGTTATGGTTTCTGTTAGATGTATATGTGTCTATGTTGTATACATGCCTAAGGGCATAGTGGTATTTTGTATGTTCTCTCCTTTATATAAATAGATAAGTGAGGGGAGCACACCCTAACTCACTCTTCTTTTCTCATTTCCTATCTCAACATGGTATCAGAGCCCTAGGGTTTTGATCCCCTATGCTTCGTTTGGTTGCATAAAAGCTCGGCAGCCATCGGAATTTGGTTTGGATTTGGCATCCCATTCCATGTTTGGTTGCCAAAATAGCATTGGACTCCCTTTGATTTCACTCATGTAATAATTACTTGTGTGATGATGTGGATTCCTTGTCCCCTCTAAAAACAAATCCTTCAAAGACTAAAAAAATTTAGTTGAATTTTCTAGGGAATGATGCTCTCTCTTCCCTCTATCCCTATATTGGTATTGACACCCCTACTTTTTCTCCTACTTTCTGAGGATATGCCGTGCAACCAAACACTGGTTCACTATTCTCCAAGGTAATTCTAGACAAATTAAAATGCTTGTCTCATCCTGTTTGACTCCCTTTGACTTGATATTCCGCTACTTTCCGAGCCATCCCTAGCAACCAAATGGAGCATAGAGACCACCCATAGAACTTCTCTCCAACACCACATTTCCCTTAGACCTAACCCTAACCTAGCCCTACCCCATGACCACCACTCTCCTCTCCTCTTCTCTCCTACGCGCCGGCAGCCCTAACCCATCTCTTGCCACCCCGACAACTCCCGCCATCCCTACCACCCCTCCCAACCATTTCCGGCAACCCCTACAGCCTCCTTGCCATTTCCGACAATCCCTACCGCCTCCTTGCCATTTTTGGCGAGGCCCCCCTGCCTGCCCGCCAACTCTCGCCACTTCCGGCAACCCCTACCACCCCCTGCCACCCCCCCGACAACTCCCCTGCCATTTTCGGCCCCTCTACCCCCCGCCATTCCGGCACACCTACGCACCCCTTGCCATTCATGGCAACGACCTTACCCTCATGTGTTTTTCCTGACACTCCTCACCCGACCCCCCCGACAACTCCCACGCCATCTAAACCCCGTCACTGCCCTTTTTCAGCAATTCCCCACCCCCCTGCCACTTCCGAGAACCCCCTCCACCCCCACAATTTCCTCTTTCTCTCTTTCTTTACTTCATCAAATTCAACAAAAAAAAAAACCCTCCATACCCTAATGCCTTGAATCCTCTTCACCCCCTTCTCTACTCCTTGGCCCTCTCTCTCTCTCTCTCTCTCTCTCTCTCTCTACCAGATCTTCTTCTTCCGCGGCTCCCACTCTTTTTATGCCTTTGCGGCCTTCACATGTCTCATTATCCCCCTGATTTTCTTCGGAGTCGCGCTTTTCTACTTCGGCTCGTCTAGTACCTCCTCGTCGTTGTTGTGGTTGAGCTTATTACTCTCTCTCTCTCTCTCTCCATGGATACACCAGATATTGACGATCCTTCTTTAGGGCAGGCTTCTGCGGCCCCTATCCCTATCACTCATATGGTTTCTTCTTCACCTAGTCAGTCTTCATCGGTGGATGGATCAATCCCACCGATGACAACAGTGAAACTGGACGGGTCCAATTACCTGAATTGGAAAGTCGCAGTGGAGACTTACCTCATTGCTAGGTGTAAGCCCAAGGATTCCCATGGGTTAATCATTTACCTTCTTGTTTTGATGATAGCAAACTAAATTGATTAGCATTTATGGACTGATGTATTGCTTTGAGGTGTTGTGTTGTATAAAGGAATTTCATGTCATAATCGCCATTACACGACTCTTCACAACACATGACATTAGGATCAAGAGACAAAGGAACAAAGAGCTTGCACATACATTGGAGTCATCACCATTTGGAGATGATCAAGTCAAGAAGCTCAACATGAAGATCCCACAAGTTCCTAAGCAAGTGTCAAGAAGGAGCTTGGAGTTGAACATGCCATGGTGACACCTCATGAATCATTCAACATGCATTGGAGATTGGAGAGAGTCACAAGAGCTAGGACAAGTTCAAGATGTTCACTCAAGCAGAAGAAGTCCAAGAAAGTGCAAAGGAGACTATACATTCCAAGAAGACTCAAGATTTACATCTTTTAGATTGTATTTGGAGTCCTCTTGATTTTATGTTTAAATGCACTTTCAAAAGGTTTTCAAATGCTTTTCATACTTAACTTTTCACATCTTTGAAAACCATATGCACACCCTAAAATGTGTTTGAAAACCTTGGACTTAAAGCCCAAAGAGCATGGCTCAAAAGCCCCCGGACTTTAAAGTTAAAAATGAAATTTTACACAGGGCCGGTCGACCGGGCTAGGCCAGGCGACCATGGGATCGTACCTGGAATTCCAAAACATCTTGAAATTCATCGGGCCGGTCGACCGGGACAGTCCGGGCGACCGCGGAATATGTTCTATTTGAAACAGAACAATCCGTCATGGGTTTGGATGGGCGACCGCCGTGGGTCGGTCGACCGGGATAGGTTTTTGAGCTTAAATTTTGAGCAAACAGGTTGACCTCGTCGGGCGACCGCCATGGGGCCGGTGGACCGCGACGGTAAGAAATTTGAAAATATAAAAGGGCGCCCGATAGGGGAGGGCGACGGAGATGGCTCGGTCAACCGCGACGGTCGAGCAAACTAGTTGTTGTGGCGTTTTCTGGTTGACTTTTTCTAGCCAGTTATTTACAGTTTTACCCCAAACAGTCATATTTTCAAATACACT
Organism: Tasmannia lanceolata; assembly: GCF_043159265.1. Taxonomy (NCBI): domain Eukaryota; kingdom Viridiplantae; phylum Streptophyta; class Magnoliopsida; order Canellales; family Winteraceae; genus Tasmannia; species Tasmannia lanceolata. The sequence continues at coordinate 46,628,614 of NW_027518680.1, read as the reverse complement.
ATATATACATCATTAAAACCTATCTCTAGAAGCTTTTGAACATTTGAGAAAGATTAAATCCCATTTTCTCTTTGAGCTTCAAGTTTTTAATCAAAAGCTAAAAACCTCTTTGATGCTTCATTTCTACATCTTATCAAGAGGCACTCCATAGGGCTTTACATTTGTATTTTCTTGGAGTGATTATGAGCTATTAAAGTTGTAATCCGCCTATTAAGAGGCATTGAGAGTTTTTTATTTTTATCTTTGTTCTTCATGAGGGTCTTCTCTTCGGCCCGGTAAGAATTGTGAAGATGAGGGTCTTCTTTTCGGCCCGTTAACAAAGGTGAAGACGAGGGCTTTCACTTCGGCCCGTTAAGAATTGAGAAGACATGGCGAGGGTCTCTGATTCGGCCCGTTAATAAAGGTGAATCATGTAAGAGGGTGTGTCCCCTCTCAAGGCTTCGTGCATAAAGGGTTTGTTCCCTTTGGAGATGGAGGAGTCGGGTGTACGGCTTCATCATTTTTAGTGAAGATCCCAAGGAGAAAAACTTGGAAGAGTGGAGTAGGTCTTGTGATAGACCGACCCATTATAAATCTTGTGCCTTGTGGATGTTTTCTCTCTCTCTTGCACGTGTGGTGATTGGTAATTTCTGACCCTAACTTGTATTTGTGCTTTTAATTGAATAAGGGTTAGTAAATGCACTTGATTGAAATGTTTAAACCCTAATTGTATTATAATGCCTATTTGAACAAGGGTTAGCAAATGTGCATGATTATAATGTCTAAACCTTAGCTTTTATTGTTATACCTATTTGAACAAAAGGTTAGATTAATTAGTGCTTAATCAGATGGATTAATTTTTAATCTTCCCCTAATTAAGCCTAAAATTTCTAAATGACCAATTCACCCCACTCTTGGATTGTCACACCTGTATTTCACTAGGGGACGGGTATATCTCATTCGTTGTGATCCTCCCTCTTCCACTGATCCCACCTATGAGAAATGGGAGCAGGACGATGCTCTTATTCACACTCTTGTGGCAGAGTATGACTACTCAGATTGCTGGCACCATGATACACCTTCCCACCGCCAAGCGGATTGGGGATCATACCGCAGTTCTCTATTCTGAAGTGGCAACCTCGCTCACTTTTGTGTCACCTATTCCCAGTGGATGCATCTCCGACGTGGTGACACTCCTCACTCTACGTACTACAGCTAGTTTGTCTCTCATTGTCAGCAATTGGATGTCCTCATGCCCCTCATGACTGACTTGGCTATTGCCGCACAACAACGGGACCATCTTCGTGTGGTTCACTTCCTTAAGACATTGGGCCGTGAGTTCCTTCATCTTCGACATTAGATTTTTGGTTCTGGGTCTATGCCCTCCCTACAAGAGGTATATTTACGGGCTCAACAGTGCATTGTTGGTGATGCTTTGCCTACTGCCCATGTTGATGGATCTGCAGCAACAGTCTATAGTACGGGCGATCGTGCTACCCGTGGCAGTGGCACCTCTGGACGTGGTTGTGGACGTGATTTTGGCCATGGCGGTCATGGTGCTGGCCGTGATTCTGGTAAGGGCCGCAGTTTCGGTGGCCGTCCCCGCCCCTATTGTTCTCATTGTCGGAAGGAGGGACATCATCTAGACACCTGTTATGCTCTGCATCCTGAGCTTCGTCCGCCGCCTGAGCCCCGTTCTAGTCGAGTAGCGCATCTATCTGGTCCTGGCATTTCTGATCCCTCGGCATCTTTTTCCAAGGACAGCTCTGCCGCCCCTGCTGATTGTTTCTATCTTTCTCGCGCAGACTATGACGAGTTCCAGTGCCTCAGGTTAAGGGTGTCAATTTTGGCTCGGGCTCGGAAGCTCGCTCGAGCTTGGCTCGATAAAAGCTCGGCTTGAATCCTTAACGAGCCGAGCCGGTTGGCCAGGCTCGTTAAGCTTAACGAGCCGAGCCCGAGCTAGGCCAGGCTCAGCTCGGCTCGGCTCGTTAAGGCTCGTTAAGGATTGAATATATTAAATATATATAGGGCAGTGCAGTATTAACAAATGGGAAAAGTGTCAAATTTGACAGGTGAGAGGGAGAGAGGTGAGATGCCAGCTTTAAGACAGGACAACATATTAGCTGTCATATAGCTAGCTTTATCACTCTAACTATTTCTCTAGCTGTGTCTGCCAGTCTCATTTATTCAGATAATAAAGGACAATAGAAATGATATATTCTACCCTTATTTTTACTGAGGACAGCCTCCTCTACTGCATTTCTTACTACTCTTTTATAATACATGGGGCTTTCTCATGTAATAAAGGGGTGAATATAACATATCATATCTATACATTCTAAATTTCATTTCTGAAATTTTGGGTTTTGCATATGCTGATCCAACGGCTAAGATTTCAAACACCTTTTAACCATTATTGCAATTGTTTTTTAAACAAATAAAGGTATAACTTTTTGGTCTTAGGTCATCGTCTTCTTCGTACCTTGAGAAACTAAAAGCAACCCATTGCCAGTAGAACATAAACCAAGTAGCAACAACATAGATGAGAAATTAGCACCAATCTTTCAGATAATCAGAAACCTACGAGCAAAAATGGTTTGACGAGAAACAAAGGTTGTCGAGCTTTTGCACAGATTGAATGAGAATCAACATTGACCCCCAAATTTATAGGTATGATTTTTTTACAGAGATCTTTTTTTCTTTTGAATAACAAGCAGTATATGGAAAGATTAAAGGTCTGAGGAGTTATGGATGATGGGCAAAAATGATTGCCAAAGTCGATCACATCCAGTAAAAGGATGGATTCTTGTTTGACTCGGTATGAACTCGGCCGAGATGGCGTGGACTCGCCCGAGTCTGTAAATCCATGACGTGGTCACCACTATTCCGCATTGACTCGGCCGAGTTCCTAGCCGAGTCAACGAGTTTTTAAACACTGCTGAATATATCATTGCCCTTAATATAATCCGAGCTCGGTAAGGCTTGCGAGCCTGGCCGAGCCGAGCCGAGCCGAGTTGGGCCAAGCTCGGCTCGGCTCGTTTACACCCCTACCTTAGGTTGTCCAGTCACACTCCGAGTGCTGGTTTTGCCCAGCCTCTCTACTCACTAGCTCCCGCTCCTGGATCATTGATTCCGGAGCCTCGAACCATATGACAGGTACCTCTTAATCCCTTGGTTCATTTCGTCCCCTGTCCTCTCAATCTATTACTCTTGCTGATGGGAGTACTACTCCCATCTTTGGTATTAGGAGTGCCTCTCCCCACCCTGGCCTTACTTTATCCTCAGTCCTATGTGTTCCTAGGTCCCCATTTAGCTTACTTTCTGTTAGTTAGCTTACTAAACATCTTCACTGCTCTGTCTCATTCTATCCCTCTTATTGTTTCTTTAAGGATTTCTCGACTGGGAGAACGATTGGCTTGGGTCGTGAGGTGGATAGGCTTTATCATTTGGACTGTGGCCCATCCAGTGCCATTTTGCACAGCTCCATTGACGCCTATCAGTTGCACTGCCGTCTTGGTCATCCTTGTTTCGAGCGTCTACGTCGGACATCTATTGTTTCTACTCCTCTTCAGCCTTTTCAGTGCGAGGCCTGTGAACTTGGAAAACACCATCGTGTGTCGTTCCTTCCTAGGCCTGTTAGACGGGTCTCGCATCCTTTTGATGTAGTGCACTCAGATGTACGGATCCCGCGAGGACTACCTCTCTTTCTGGATATAGATATTTTATTGTCTTTATTAATGACTTTTCTTGTATTACTTGGCTTTATTTACTTAAAGATCGCTTCGAGGTTTTCTCTACTTTTCGCACTTTTCATGCTGAGGTTACAAATCAATTTGCTTGCACCATTAAATGTTTGCAGACTGACAACGCTCGAGTACTTTTCCACATCTAATGGCTGTCACGATTTTCTCTCCACTCTCGGCATAATCCACGAATCCTCCTATGCTCACTCCTCCCAATAAAATGGTGTAGTAGAGCGGAAGTTGAGATCTTTACTTGATGGAGCTCGCACTCTTCTCATTCAAATGCGAGTTCCTAAAATCCATTGGGGTGATGCCATCCAAGGTTATCAAAATCGTACGATTTACGATTCAAATCGAATCGTATGCAAAACGATTTAAATCGCAACAGTGAATCATTTTTAGATTCGATTGTACGATTCGATCTTGAATCGTACGATTCGATCGTGAATCGTGCGATTCAAATTAAACACGTATTTTTTGGGAAAAAAGTGGGCCCCACAGCCACAGCGCATATTAAAAACCCAAAACCGTGTTTTTTTTCTCCGTCTTTCTTCTTCTCTTCTTCTCGACGAGGGTTTGCAGAAACCCAGCCTCTACCGTCGACTACCCATCCTCCACCGTCCGGTCCTCCTCCACCACTGTACGGTCCTCCTCCTCCGTACGGTCCTCCTCCACCGAAGAAGAAGAAGGAGAAGAAGAAGAAGAAGAAGAAGAAGAAGAAGACCAGGTACGTTTTTTAATTTTTTTTTTCTCCTCTTTCTCTGCTTTTTCTCTTCTTTTCTTTTTCATTTATGCTCCTCATTTTTTTTTCTCCTCTTCTTCTGCTCCTCATTTTTTTTTCTCCTCTTCCTCCGTACGGTCCTCCCTTCCCCTTCTTTTCTTTTTCATTTTTGCACCTTTTTTGGATTTGGAGAACCGATTGGACTCCAATCAGCTCTTAAAATCCAAAAACGAAGAGGGCTGGCTGACGCTCTGTTTCTTTTATAAATGGAATGGGTTCTGTTTTTTTTTTTTTTTGGATTTTGAGAACTAATTTGGAGTCCAAAACTGATTATCAGACCCAAATTTACGTTTAATTTTGGGCCAAATAATCTGTTATGGACTCTCAATCTGTTTTCAAAATCCAAAACAAACATACCATTAATTTTGAGATCAAAAGATCAAAATTATCATTTTTTGTAACTATTTTTGGGGCGATGTTTGTTTTGAATTTTGAGAACCGATTTTGTGTTATCAGACCCAAATTTATGTTTAGTTTTGGGCCAATAAACTGTTATGGAATCACAATCTGATCTTACAATCAGTTCTTAAACTGTTATGGGATTTTAGGCCCTGTTTGGATTGTTTGAAAGTCGGTTCTAAAAAGTTTATTGTAATCGAAACAGGGCCTTAGGCTCTGTTTGTTTTGGATGTTGATAACTGATTTCGAGTCCTAAACTGATTATTAGAGCCAAATTAATGTTTAAATTTGGGTCAAATAACATGTTATGGACTCACAATCTTTTCACAAAATCCAACAGAAACAGAAGCTTAAATTTGATTGTATTTTGTTGGTCAAATTTGTTTCTTTTGGATTTTGAGAACTGATTTAGAGTCCAAAACTGATTAGGTTCTGTTTGTTTTGGATTTTGAGAACCGATAGGACTCCAATCAGTTCTTAAAATCCAAAACAAACAGAGTGTCAGAGCCCTTAATTTTGAGTTCAAAATCTTCAGTATTGGATTCCAATGGGGCTATTTGATTGCTTTAATGTGTTGCTGTTGCCTGTTGGATTGGTTTAATGTGGGACTATAAGGCTATTTTTCCTTTTGTCATCTATTTTTATTTCAGGCATTGGATTTACAAGTTTGTATTTCTTTGAGAAGTTTGAAGTGTAGTATAAAGAAAGATGGTTAAGGCTAGAGAAGTCGATGTGACATGGGAGCATTGTACGACGGCCGTTCCCAATAACAAGACAAGATTACGATGTAATTATTCTGGAGGTGTATTTAGAATGAAGCATCATTTGATGTACAAAACAGAATGTAGCTGCTTGTACACAAAATCCGGATGACGTTGTTGATAAATTTAAGTTACTATTGAAGGAAAATGAAGAAGAGAAGGAGAAAAGAGATGATGCAAAGTATGATGTGGGGCGGCCGGACTTCTATTATCAAGATAGAGAGGAAATAGAGCATGTGTTGCTAGAGGGAAGAGGAAAATGGATGATTTTGTGGTGAGGGGGGACAAAAAAATCGGCAAGCAAGCAACTATCAATCAAATTTGGAAAAAGGGGGACAGGGATAAAGTTTGCCAAAACATAGCAAGATTCTTTTACTTGAATGCATTGTCTTTCAACCTTGTTAAATGCCCGTTTTTTGACGCCATGGTTGAATCCATAACCCATTTTGGACATGGATTAAAAGTTCCAAGCTACTATGAGATGAGGAATACATTCCTTAAAAGAGAAGTAGAGAACATAGAGTTTATGATGGATGAATATAAGAAAGAATGGAAGAAGACAGGTTGCACGCTTATGTCAGATGGTTGGACAGATGGGGTGAATAGATCAATTACTAATTTCTTGGTTAATAGTCCAAAGGGGACAGTTTTTTTGAGATCAGTAGATACCTCTGATATCTCAAAAAATGCAGATAACTTGTTTGCTCTGCTTGATTCGGTTGTGGAAGAAGTGGGAGAGGAAAATGTAGTCCAAGTTATCACGGATAGTGCGGCTGCATATGTGAGAGCAGGGGAGTTGTTAATGGAGAAGAGAAAAAAATTATTTTGGTCTCCTTGTGCCGCTCATTGCATAGATTTGATGCTTGAAGACATTGAAAAATTACCAACCCATGCAGAGACCATCGCAAAGGCCAGGATGATCACATTATACATTTACAATCATAGTTGGGTTTTGCATCTAATGCGTAAGCATACGAAAGGGGAATTGACAAGGCCAGCTGTGACACGTTTTGCAACGTGCTTCCTGACATTGAAGAGTCTAAGAGAGAGAAAGGCGGGCTTGATGCAGATGTCTGCCTCGGATGATTGGCAAAAAAGCCCATATTCCAAAAAAGCCGATGGGAGCAAGATATGCGGAATTGTGTTAGGCGATTCCACATTTTGGCCCAGTGTGTATTATTGTTTGAAATGCACATCCCCATTGGTGAAAGTCCTACGCTTAGTAGATTCAGATGAGAGGCCTACCATGGGGTACATTTATGAGGCTATGGACCGAGCTAAAGAAGCCATTTTAAAGAATTTGGGCAACATAAAGAAGAAATATGAGATCATTGATGATCGTTGGGACAGGTAACTTCATAGGCCCTTGCACGCAGCGGGTTATTTTTTAAATTCGCGGTTTCAGTATGAGACTTCAAATGACGTGGACATTGAAATTAAGGTGGGGCTATTGGATTGCTTAGAAAGAATGGTTCCAAGTTCAAAAGAGAGGGTGTTAATTGGTAACCAAATTGATAAGTTCATGAAAGCAGAGGGTCTCTTTGGACGGGAAATGGCAAAGTTAATGAGGAAAGAACAGTTACCAGGTAAATTCTTTAACTAAAAATTTTTAATTGAATTCTTATCTTATGTATTTAGAAATTATCATAATTATTTTTTGGGAAAATAGGTTTATGGTGGGACGCCTTTGGAGATGAATGTCCCGAGTTGCAAAAATTTACAATTCGAATTGAAAGCCTAACATGTAGTGCTAGCGGTTGCGAGCGCAACTGGAGCACATTTGAGCAGGTAAATGCTAGTAAGTCTACTTTTTTTATTCGTATTTTTTTATTTGTATCCCTTTAATTTTTATTATTAACTTTTTTTATTTTAGATACATTCAAAAAGAAGAAACCGACTCGAACAAAAGAGGATGAATGCACTTGTTTTTGTCAAATACAATCTTCTACTTCGAGTTCGCAATTCAAAGAGGAAGGGCAACAAAGGATTTGATCCTATTTCGTTATCTGACATGGACTCGGATGGTGAGTGGATAACGGAAAAGGATGGACCTGTGCTTCCAGAAGACACGACTTGGTTGGATATGGGTGAATGTTTTGTAGAAGAAGCTACAGGAGATGAGACGGGCGCCGGCTCCAGCCATGCGCCTCAACAAAAGAAAAGACGTAAGTTATTTGTAATTTCTTTTCTTAGTAATAAAGAGTTAAAGACATGATTTATTGATATTCATTCTTGTAAATGTAACAGGCGTTAGAAACCTCAACAAAAGGAAGGACAAGCGCCAATTGCAAGATGAAGAAGAATTTGGTTCTGCTTCCGACACAGATGATGGAGATGTGGGTGTTAATATTGAGCGAAGAACTACCGATGCCGATGACGAAGATAATGATGAGGATGTGAATGGGATCGACGACATCCACGATCTATATTTTATACAATCATGATATGTTTCATGTTTTGTTTTGTGGTTCATATGTGAGACTTTAAGTTTTTTTTATCTTTTTGAGATCGTTATAGAGAGAATGAATGGATTTTGCCATTTTGGTAATGAATGGTTAATTAATTTTAATCATGACAATCGGTTAAGTGGTTATCAAGCATTTCATGTTATTTATTTTAATGGTTTTGAATGGAAAATTGATAATTACTCTTTTTATTCTTATTTATAATTTTTCCTATTTTTTATTATTTATTTATTATTTTTATATATAAATCTGAAAAATCTTACGATTTACGATTCGATACGATTCGACCCCTCTTACGATTTACGATACGATTCCGATTTTCAGAACATTGATGCCATCTTCACTGTATGCTTCCTCGCCAATTGGCTACCTTCTTCTGTTCTTGGTGGTACTTCCCCCTTTGCTGTGTTACACCCCCAACATGACCCGTTTCCTCTCACTCCCTTTGGCTGTGTGTGCTTTGTCCACAACCTTGGCCCTGGTCTAGATAAATTGGATCCTCGGGCCGAGTGATGTATCTTTCTTGGTTATTCTCGAACTCATAAGGGTTATAGATGTTACAGTCCGGTCTTTTGTTTCTGCTGATGAATTCGACTCTTACTTCATGACACCTCAGGAGGGTCCTCCCACTGTTCTTGAGCCGGCTATTCCTCTTCCTGTTCCTGTCCTTCCAGATTCTAGAGTCTCTTCCTCTTCACTTTCTACTTTACAGGTTCCTGAGGTTGTTCCTATTTGTGTGCCATCTTCTTTAGTACAAGTACATGAGGCTCCTCCTCCGGCTCTCATGGAGACATATCAGCGCCGGCCAAAATCGACAGCCCCTCACTCTCAGTCAGAGGTCATGACGACCACCTCTCAGGGATCTATCCTCCCCTCCTCGTATTGCTACAGATTCTCCCATTGCGTCTCATACTCGCTCTCATAGTACTGCTCATCCTATTTCATCTGTTGTTTCATACAACTCTCTCACTCCTATGTTTCAGAGTTTTGTGTCTTCTTTGTCTTCAGTCTCTTTGCTGCAGTCATTACTAGTGGCTATTGATCATCTTGGTTGGCGTGCGGCTATGGATCTTGAGATAGAGGCTCTTCAGGCCAATCAGGCATGTGATTTGGTTCCCCTTCTTCCTGGAGCTTGACCCGTAGGTTGCAGATGGGTCTGTGCCGTCAAAACATTTACCTGGCGGGACTGTTGAGCGCTTTAAGGCGTGCCTAGTTGCTAAAGGTTATACTCAAACCTTTGGCGTTGATTATACCGAAACATTTTCTTTTGCCGTCAAGATTCCCTCTGTTCGGGTTCTCATCTCTCTTGCAGTTAACTGTGGGTGGCACCTACACCGGCTCGATGTCAAGAATGCATTTCTTCATGAACTTACTGAGGAGGTTTATATGGAGCAACCTCCTGGATATGTTGCTCAGGAGGAGATGTCTTCCTTAGTATGTCTGTTGAAGCGATCTATATACGGTCTGAAGTAGTCCCCTAGAGCATGGTTTGGAAGATTTAGTGATGTTGTCATGCGCTTTGGCATGAAGCAATGTCCAGTTGATCACTCTGTCTTCAGTCATCAGGCTGCTGCTGGTTGTGTTCTATTGATAGTGTATGTTGATGACATTATCATTACAGGTAATGATTCAGTGGGGATACAGAAATTGAAGACCTTGTAGAAAGAGTTTTCCACTAAAGATCTCGGCCGTCTTAGGTACTTTCTTGGCATCGAGGTTGCATATCCCACTAGAGGCATCTACCTCTCACAAAGGAAATATGTGTTGGATCTTCTTGAGGAGACAGGTTGTCTTGGGGTGAAACCTGCTTCTGTTCCCATGGACTCAAATGTGAAATTCTTCTAGAAGGAGATTTATTAGATGACCCAGGCAGATACAGAAGGTTGGTTCGTAAACTCATATATTTTACAGTCACTCGCCCAGTCATATCATTTGCTGTTGTCATCGTCAGCCAACATATGAGCTCACCACGTACTTCACACTGGGCAACCGTGGTTCAGATTCTTCGCTACTTGAAAGGAGTGCCAGGGAAAGGCATCTTATTCAAGAAGCATGGGTATATCAGGTTGGAAGGATTTTGTGATGCAGACTGGGCAGGATCTCCAGCAAATCGGAGATCCACCACTAGATACTGTACCTTTGTTGGCGGCAATTTAGTGTTGTGGAGGAGTAAGAAACAGGACATCGTTTCCAAGTCTAGTGCCGAAGTAGAGTACAGAGCCATGTCTCATACGAGTGGAGAATTTGGTTGCAGTCTCTCATATCAGAGATTGGTTTTCCTCCATCTTCTCTAGCTCAGCTTTATTGTGACGATAAGGCTACAATCCATATAACTACCAATCCTGTATTCCATGAGAGAACCAAGCACATAGAGTTTTATTGTCATTTCATTCACCAGAGAATATAGAGTCGAGATTCATGTTTCCTTCACTCGATCCGTGGACCAGCTAGCTGACATGCTCACTAAGCGCTTGAGTAAAGCAAGACTAAATGACATTTGCAACAAGCTTGGAATGTATAATATCTACATTCCATCTTTGGGGGGGGGAGGAGTGTTAGATGTATGTGTGTATGTTGCAAGGAAGCTGGCAACCTTGGTATGTTGTGTACATGCCTAAGGGCATAGTGGTCTTTTGTATGTTCTCTCCTTTATATAAATACATAAGTGACGGGGAGTTCTAAGTGTGTATTTGTGTTTATTGTAGCATTTCCTAAAGTTCCATCTTAAAATTCTATCATTTGCATATGTCTTTATATGTTTCAGTGATTTTGTAGGATTTCCACTGAAATTACCAGCCGAAATCAAAATGTTTCTGTTTCCGTGGTGTCTGAAACTGAAATTTAAAACCTTGGGAAGCGGTTCTAATGGAGGATCAATCAAAACATAGTCAACCCTATCTTGGCTAAGATTTATTCTGAGTCTACGTTTTCAAATTTTAAAATTGAACCCATCTAATCTTTCGGTTTTGTTATGCTCAAAATCAACTGCCTTGGTTGCTATGGATTTAACTCAAATTAAACAGCAAAGGTTTAGATGACTGACTAGAAACAAATAATTGATATACAGATCGAGTGTGGAGATCGTACATACAGAGGTTTGTTGTGCGTTGATGGAGTTGATGAAACACGCTATGAACTTTTTTTTTACAAATACTTGATCCATGCGCAAAAAACTTTCCAAAATTGCATCTTCTGAAGTGATGCCAGCAACAATACAAACCTGACACTTTTCATTGCCCTCGAATTGGCAGTCTGGAATTCTGCAAACTGACAGAAGGATACCGGAAAACAGGTGGTGTGCAGGTACACTATTCACTAAGCAGTGTAGGCCCTTGCAAACCACAAAAAAAGAGAGGCACTTTTTAATTGTGACGCACCAACGAGTCTCAATTGCTAGTGGGAAAGGATGGTTGACTGTGTTTTGAAAAATATACTGAAAAAATAATTAGAAAATGTCGATAAAAATCATTTTTCTTGACTTGTGAGAACACCTTTTTTGGGTGAGAGGTGCTAGACCTCGAACGATCTTGATTTGTCAGAGTTGTTTAATCGACGACGAACAAGCAACGACCAAAACATATTGAGGCACCCTCCACTCGCTCTTCATTTTCGTCGAGCCAATGTGCAAACCTCCAGGGATAGGAATGACTCCGCTCTAACCACCTGATGACATTTCAAGGAATCTCCCACCACAATAAAACTATCTATCGTAGACCTCTCTAATAGTCTTGTACCCTGCAGGATCTTTCTCACCTCCACTTCTTTAGAGTCTGTGGAGCCTATGGCCCTGAGAAAAGCCCACCTCGTAACTCCCTGCTCATCCCTTGGTAAACCCCCAACCTTTTCAGGGTTGGGATTTCCCTGGATTTTTAGGTTCATATACAGGTGATGGGGAAGGTCTGATCTCACTACTGTAGTACATCTCTCTCCACCCGTGCCCCAATTCATATGCTGATACGAACATGACACTTGGAAGGGATTTGACCCGCTCAATGGTTAGAGCAATCACGTTGATATCAACAAAATGAGGGGACTTGATTAGACCTTTAAATACATGGGCATTCCTTTTCTTTCCAAAGAACCCAAAGTGAGGCTAGCAAAATCACCCTCCACAAAATTTTACCTTTTATCTCCAAGGAACACATGAACATTCCTCCAAAAGGTCCAATAGAGAGGCTGGGAAGGCCCATTGCAAACCAAACCTGTTCTAAATCTTACACCATACTTCTCTAGCCATCTTGCAATGAATAAACAAGTTGTCTACCTTCTCTCCTGATTTGATGCAGTGGGCACAATGATCCACAATTAGCATGTGCCAATTGCACAAATGATCCACAATACGAATCTTGTCCATAAACGCCGTCCATCCAAGGGTGGGGTTTTTTTTTTTTGGGGGGGGGATACTCCACTAGATATAAATAGAAAGACTTTGACACTAAATGACCCAGGGGAGCTCCATTTCCAAACCCTTTTGTCCTCTTCTGATTTCTTTATATAGCATGCTGCCAACGCCGCCAGTAAATTAGTAAGCTTCCCTTTCAAAAAAAGTTCCTTCTGAAATTTAGCTTCGATGAAATCCTTCCTTCAGCCCAGCCAAAACACTCCTTCACCCAAACTTCCTTCAAAGAAAAAAGAAGCTTTTATGACATAAACTTGTAAGAATAAGTTTTACCAAATTCATAAAACCCTCAACTTTCACTATAAGCCATAATTATTCTCCATTGCTTAAAATGTGGATCAAATAATAAAAAAACTGTCGGAGTCAAGTTGAGAGTTGAAGGAGCAACTCTGTTGTCCGAAAGAAAGAAAAATGATACTTTCACTGCACCAAGCTTGACAAAATTTAGCCGAGTATTTCCAAATATTTTGGTAGAGCACTCAGAAACTTGAAATCAAGGATATTTTTTGGAGAATCTGTAATTTCTTTCACAACCGACCTCCTTCCCAGGAGGGTTGACTCAAAAACCCTACAAGAAAAATCAAACCAGCCAAGATTTATACCCATCATGTGGGTCAAAAAACGAAACATGTAGTAAAGATTGTGATCACACTCACAACTTCTGCCCTCAGTTTCAACAGAACACCAAAATCCCTCCTTCATCTTCTCCTCTCTGATCATCGCAAAACCTCCGGGCTCCAGCATAACAAGCAAATTATATCGCAAAAACTCCAACTTCCCTTTGCAATTGAACAAAGATTTCTTTCCAATCTCCTTCCTCTTCTTCCTCTCTGTTCCTTTTCTTTTCTCCTGCGTAACAAGATAACAACATTTTTCATTTTCGGTAAGCCTTAAACCAAGCACATGTCAAAGCTCTTAATTGAAGAAGCAATGCATTTTACACCTTTTTAGCCACAATTAAAGCAGCGTTAAAGAGGAAAGAAAAGCCTTTTTTCTAAAGTGCCAGCGTAGCAACCTGTTAATAACCAATAAAGACCTGAGTACGTTTAAACGGATAGCATTCCTCTATATTCAATGGATAATATAAACAGGAAATAGAGATCAGGTTGGGTTTTTCCTCTTGAAACCCGCACCGACCCGAGAATAGGTCTGGGTTTTCAATTTCAAACCCGATCCGACCCAATTGCCCTCCGGTTTTTTAACCCGACCAATGTTTTTTTTTTGGGTTGGGTCGATGCAGAGTCGGGTAAAACCCAACCCAAGTTGCAACCCTAGTTTTATCCAATCTCTACAAAATTCAATGGTTTGTCTTAGATGTAGCATTTCTCTCGTAGTGGGTTGTTTATAACATTAAGATAGATGGGGATCCGTTCCAAAAGCTTTTACCATGACATATATTGTAGGTCACTTGGTTTTTATCTAGACCTGGCAAACAGACGGGCTGGACCGGGTGTGACCTGGCCTGTACGGGTCCGGGTCAAAATGACCCGGAAAATTTACGGGTCACTGAGCTTGGACCCGCACCCGGCCTGTATGGGCCGGGTGGACCCGCGGGTCACCCGGATTTTTGACATATTTTTTAAGATTTTTTTTGTTTGCACAGGGATTTGCTAGCCACCTTCGCCGACCATTTATGTTCACTGTTTGAGAGATTTGTCTTATTGTCGATGTGGTGCAAACTGCAAAGATTGGCAGAAGTACGATTTGTGAAAAGTTGGCTAGCAATAAATAATAATCATGGGTACTAAGTTTTAAATGAGAAATTACGGAAAAATTGTAGCAAAGTAGAAAAATTAAGTAAAAAAAACCGAAAGTATGTACTAAGATATGACAATTATTGAAAAAACTACAAAGAAAAATAAAAAAATAATGACAATTACGGAAACAAAAGTAAAAAAAGGTGCCAAAATAAAACCTTTTGCACTTCTCTACGGGCACCTGCGGGTCCACCCTGCCCGGCCCAGTTTTGACGGGCCGGGTGGACCCGCAGGTCAATTTCACACGGGTCAATGATTGGTGACCCGAACCCGTAATTTACGGGCGGGCCGGGTGGACCCGCTGGTCCGGGTCACTTTTTGCCAGGTGTATTTTTATCTATATAGACCACCTCTCTCTCCATGGGTTTAAATTTCCGCCGAAACCGACATGAAATGACCAAAATGTTTCTGTTTCTATCCCCACCGAAACTGGAACAACTGAAATGCATAAACCAAAATTGTATGTGTAATAGTGGTATACAATATTAGTATGCATTATATAATTATATTTATATCAATTGCGTGCGAAATGTGGTGTATGTATCATGTATAAATATTTATATGAATTACACATGAAATTTGGTATGTATTAAATTATCTGGCATGCGCAACATTTCATGTCACTAGGTGTTCGATACTTTTAAACCATTATGGATGGTTGCTTTGCTTATGCGATGGTTTCTATGCGTGTATTTGTGCTTATTCTAGTATTTCTTGAAGTTTTATCTTTAAATTATATCATTCGCATATGTTTCCATATGTTTACGTGATTTTACAAGATTTCCACCTGAAACCGAAACATTTTCGTTTCTATGGTAGCCGAAATAAAAAAATGAAACCAAAATTGAAAACCTTCTCCCTTTCAACCACATAACTACCCACTTTCTAAGTGGGATGTTGGTGATTAGACAATCTTATCATGTGTCAACCACATATGAGACCCATCAAGCTAACTCATTAGCTGCTATGTCATGACTCATCCTCTCTCATTTTCCCAATGCACATGCGATGCGTTTTATTCCAACATCCATAAAATGCGATTTATAGCTTTTGATGTAGCGGCTTCTCAAGCTGTATGTATTATGCGCTTGCTAGAGGATCTGAAGCTAGGAGAAATATCAAACGATCTTATTCGTAGTTATTGGGACAATGAAGCTACAATTGCTACCATAAAGACTATTGAGATTGTTTCTAAGGGTGTGTTTGGTTGCACAAATGCCGGGATGGCTTAGGGGTTTTGCTTGGCTAGGGTGCCACATCAGCAAAACCCTCTTTTTTGGTTGCCAATACAGCATTGACATCCTAGGAGGCTCCCCTGGCTAATAATTGCATGTTTGGTGATGTGTCACTCTTCAGGTAAGTTCCAGGCAAATGCAATGCTTGTCTCCTCCCTGTTGACTATTTATTTCACTACTCTTTGAGTCAATGCAAACATCAATATTATTATGTATATGATGTATAGGAAAAGAATGAGATTACAGGGGGTTATCTGCTAGCAAAAAAAAATAAAAAATGACCCGCTGGATAAAGCCGTTGGAACGGATAACTTTAGTAGACAGGATTTCAAAGTTGGGAGATATTGGATCATGTTTGCAACTCGAACGGATGGCTGGATGGGATGGATAAATTTTGGCCATTGATAGCATCTATTATAGGATGAATTTCTCATGTTTTTGTAACACACCGACATGCATTTTGTTTTTATTGTGCGATCGTGCGAATTTCATGTAATAAATCTTATTTTATGGATGCTTAAATAAAATACATTGGGGACATGATACATGGTGATGCAGAACCATCGATGGTAAAAGATTATTTTTCAATAAATTAGAAGTCTCAAAGAAAGGACTGTCGAAATAAACTGAAATCTGATATAGGTAAGTGTAATAAACGACATGGTGGATTGTTACAAACGTACCAGTCTATATTGGGAGTGTAATCGATCTGAAACAAGGGAGGTAAATTCTGGGCAAAGGTAATAGGCTATTGAATACGGTTTGGGTGTAGAAAGGACTGATGGTTCTATATTGCGAGTGTAATCGATCTGAAACAAGGGAGGTAAATTCTGGGCAAAGGTAATAGGTTATAGAATACGGTTTAGGTTATAGAATACGGTTTGGGTGTAGAAAGGACTCATGGTGAGGGTTTAAATGATAAACAGTTCACAGTTGTGGACTGTTATGGTATTGAAGATGGGGTTTTGATTACATGCAACAGGAATTGGGTGTGTTGGCAGGGGCTTTAGGAGGGAGATAAGGTAGTCGATAGTTATAGCGGTGAAGTAGAGGACCGGTTGCAATGCTTAAAGGTTAAAAAATTTGAGAAGGTGGACTATTAGCGTTTAGCAGCATGTCTGTAAATAAGGTCGGGCTTAATTTAGGAAGGTTCTTGGGTAAATTTCTGGGTCTGTAAATAATAGGATTAGATGTTCTTAATTATTTTTTAACCATGTAGTGGTCTAAACTGAGAGGAAAGGGGTCTGAGTTATTGGCGGGGTTGAAAGGCAATATCCCCAGGTAGATCAGTTTGGAAAATGAGCCTTTAGAGGTTTGTTCTTGGATCTGGTAAAGTCGCAAGGCAGAATTCAACTTCGTAAATTTAAACATATAATCCTACCATTACAAGAAATCTTTAATAATCCTACTAGAACCACACTACTCCTAACTCAACTAGGATTTCTATGAAAGCATTGAAAGTTGCTTGTGGCCCATCCTTTGTCACTTAAGTCGCACTGGTTGTTGCCCATTCCTTGTCACTTAAGTCGCACCACCTTATGTCATAAGTGTCCGATGGGTTCAGACCATTAATTATAATGGCACTTCCTCGATAATGAGGCCAATAGGTGATATTGGCACACTGACATGGTCGTATCCTCAAGATTGATTAAGGCACCATGACATGATATTGGCACCCTCTTTTATAATACCTTAAGAAGTAATAAGGACACACTCATGATATCGGAACCTCTTTGGTTAATGTCTACATAAATGATAAAATGCACATTTAGGGAGCTAGGGATGGTTCCCACCATAGGATGAGTCATGCCACATCAGCTAATGAATTGTCTTGATGTGTATGGCTTATCATGCGGTTAACAAACGATAAGATTGTCTTATCACCAACATCGCGCTCATGAGTGTGGCAGATATGTGGTTTATAGGTGAATTGATTTGCACCATTGATTTAAAACCAAGTGACCTAAAATATAGGTCATGGGAGAGCTTTTGGGATGGTTCTCCATCTCTGTTTTTGTGTATAAACCATGGTTTTAAATTTCGGTTTCAGTATGCGTTTCGACCCTCACCGAAACCGAAATTTCGGCCGAAATCCTGTAATTAAAAAACAGTTCGGCCGAAATTTCAGAACAATATTATTATTTTTTATTAAAAAAAACTAATTTACCGAAATTTGGAATTTCGCGAAATTTGGGATTTCACCAAATTTTGTTTCGGTCCCGACTGAAATCTAAAATTTCAGATTTAGGACGAAATTTAAAACCATGGTATAAACAACCCATCACAAGATAACACACACATGTAAGACAAGCCATCGGATTTTGTAGAGACTGGCTGAAATCTAATCACTTGATGGAACTTGTTTTATTTGATTGGAAATCCATAAGTCGAAATTTCTCTTATTCTCCTCTTTGCATCTCCATTGCATCTTCCACAATGTTCTTCATTTGTAAGTTGTAAAACATTTGAAGCTTAATCAAAACACTGAAAATATTTCTCCCTTTAATCTGGATAAGATGTGGAACGAGAATTTGTTTGCCCATATATTTTCCCTCAATCTTGGCCCGATCTGAGGTGAGCTATAAGGGTATAACCTGTCATCATGAGTTATCAAAACAGGTAGAATTGTCTAAAACAACTACGTATAGAGTTTTAATTTGTTTACTTATTTATTTTTTTCTATGTGATTTACTTGATGCCATTCATGGCTGAAAAACCACGACCTAGTTGGGTGTCTTAGGATATCTCTCACCACAAGTCATTGAAATAGGTAGAAATGATAATTATCAAAAAAAAGAAAGTAAAACATTGAAATGTTCCGATGCAATCAAATAGATTTTTTTCTTCTATTTTTATATGATTTACGTGTCATTCGTGGCAGAGAAATCATCACATAGGTTTATTATAAGAATCCGTGAATGCGACGCATTGAGTTGTAGTAAAAATGTAAAATCTGTCATCAACCTTGGTCTTTGGGGAGGAATGATTCTCACTTTCAGCATACTTTTCCTTGGAATAACTTCTGAAAACGTAATTCCTATAAGCCTATGATTGTTTAATCATGCTGAGAACTTTTGTAAGAGGTATTTGATGACCGACAATCAGGTTCAATCCTTGACGGATGATGATGAGCATTCCTCTGTGGGGCCACATAGGGTCCATGAGGCCTTAGTGGAGGCAAAAACATGAGTTGGGTGACTAAGGTTGCTGACGCCTTGTAGTGATAGGTTGCCCAGTGTAAGGTCAAGCTAGTCAGCTAATGCATGTATGATGAAGGGAATGAATGTAAAGATGTGATCTTTGGCTTGAAAGCTGGCTCATTATGGTAACATTGTTATGCAGTTTCCTTTTCCACTAATGTCAGATTTTGTAGAACTTTGAAGATTTGTGCTAACTCTAAAACAAATTTTTTTATCTGTTGGTATCAACGTCAGTAACGATTACCTTTAAAAAAATGTTAGTAACTATTTCTAATGTTTTTTTAGAATTCCTAATGTTATTTTTGGTGGAAAATTTCTAGGGATTGACCATTATTGATTTGACAGGGTTTGCGGATGCTTATCCACATTTTGTTGGAAATCATTCCCTGCAAATTGCATTTGTTTAACTGTGTGGTTGAGAGTAGTTAGCAAGGAAAACAATCAAATAAATATCTCTCATGGGACTTATTGATGTGCCTGTGAAATTATCAACCCTCCACATGCAAGTGCCAACAGTTGTTCTGCATGATTTGTCAGATTTGATTCTTACTTCTGCTTTTCTTACTATATTTACCTCTCTGTCTACCCTTTAAAAAACCCTTTAGGACTTATTTGACTTATCTTCAATGTGCATCATGTAGGAAAAGTACAAAAATAAACCATGGCTTTTGGAGGATGAGACAGGCCAATATCAGTATCAAGGTCAGGTCGAGGGTGCACAATCTGCTAACTATTTTCTGCTAGTGATGCAGGGGAAGGATCAGTTCTCTGCTATCCCTGCAGGTTCCTGGTATATTCAGAACTAGAATTTAATTTTCAAATTTATACAACATAATATTTTATAGCAGTTCTTTTTTCTTCTGATGCTGCTGTACTATCTTTCCTGGCACCTGCTCTGATAAGTAGTTTCTTCAAAGATAGTGGTTGCCAAAACTGCATTTCCGTTTTGTTACGTTCTTGAATTTTGGTAGAATCCTCTACTAATTTATGTTTCAGTCACTATGACATGACAGTACTTGAATTTGAAACTCCTCATTGTTATTGTAGTTGAGGAACCAATAAAAATCTATGGTTTAGCCGACATTTTGAGTTTAATGTTGACACACGTGTCCTGCTGTGTCTGACACGACATGCATGTCCACACTCCTTTCGGACATTTTTAAATGTATTGTTAGGAGTGTTAGAGTTAACATGGGTGTGTGGACATGTATTTGTGTAATAATCAATAACTTTATGCGTATGCACCTGTCACCATTTCTAGATTTTTAGTTGTCATATCAGACAACTCATATCCTTGTCGAAACTCGACACACAAATCCGAACCGACAAATTATGATTATATATACTTTCTGTTTTAGCCGTGTCCCCGTTTCTAAATTTTGGGGTTTTGTCGTGTCCGACACTCCGTCTTAGTGTTGACACGCGACACTCATGTCTGTGTCCACAAATCATAGATAAAAATCTATTTCTTATAACTATATGTGGGCATGGTTGTTTGATTCACAGGTACAACTTTAATAAAGTGGCTCAATATAAACAACTTACATTAGAGGAAGCTGAGGAGAAGATGAGGAATAGGAAGAAGACTGCAGATGGGTATGAAAGATGGATGATGAAGGCTGCAAATAATGGAGCTGCAGCTTTTGGTGAGGTTGAAAGGACTGAGGGAAATAGTGGGGGTGGTGGAGGTTCCCATAGGAGAGGAAATGATGATGATGATGAAGACACGGCTCTCTCGGATAGGGGGGAGGAAGATGAGGAAGAGGAGTTGTCAAGGAAAAATAGGTTGGGACTCGCGAAGAAAGAAGGTGATGATGATGAAGAAGGTCCAAGGGGAGGCGATCATGATTTGGATGATGACGACGTTGAAAAGGGTGAATATGCCTGTCATTTATGTACCTTTATATGCCTATTTAATCTTTTCTTGTTGTAACATTTGGGGTTTGTTCAAATACTTTTCTTTACAATTTACATGCATTTATGTGAAGTCCTTTCTTCGTATCAGAATTGAATGGTGTCCTCTTGTAAATATTATTTTTGATTCACTGATGCAGGAAAAGTCAAAGGGGACGAATTAAGTTCTGGGGTGTCAATCTCATATTTTAGATTCAAGAAAATGGTTTTAGATTTAAGAAACACAATTATATGATGTATTCCAGATTCCAGAATTAAGAAACAATAATCAAGAATCAAGATTTGAAATAAAGACGCCATGATTAAATATCAAGAAATCAAGATTTGAGAATAACCAACGATAATGGCAAAAGAAAAGGGAAAAGGAAAACCGAAATTCAGATGGAAAAAGGGAATTTCAAATGAATTATAAGGGTTGAGGGATAAAGGTTAGCAAAGGAATCCACCAATAGTATCTAGGAATCCACCTAGAAAAGACCACAACATTATCAAAGGAATCCAACCTTGATCTCTAAGTTCTACCTAGAGGATATGCTCCATATTTCAAAGCAATCCACCTTTGATTTCTAGAATCTACGTAGAGGGGGTATACCATGAATCCACGTGGAAAATAGAAGGGCTTCAAAAGCTCTTGAAAATATTATTCATCAATTCATTCTTGTGTTTACGGGCCAAACCCATATAACTTACGAGAAGAAAACAAACTTCCTACTTGAAACAACAACTAACACCTACAAATTAAAACACTATTCTATTCGTATGGACTTAGGACACTAATTACTCGAATTGCTAAAAGCTCATCAATTACAGTAAAAATAAAAAGACTGCTCTCGAAAATATTATTCATCAATTCATTCTTGTGTTTACGGGCCAAACCCATATAACTTACGAGAAGAAAACAAACTTCCTACTTGAAACAACAACTAAAACACCTACAAATTAAAACACTATTCTATTCGTATGGAATTAGGACACTAATTACTGGAATTGCTAAAAGCTCATCCAATTACAATAAAAATAAAAAGACCCAATATTAAACATATTCCCTTACAAAAATAAATGACAACCATACTCCTACAATTAAAAGAAATCCCTAAGTCACTCCTAAAGGGCTCGACTATCAGATTTAGCCACTTTTCTGTTTTAATTGAAGGCTGATCCCTGTCATTCTCATTTGAGTAACTTACTTTATGTCCTAGTAACATGGATTTTCAACTCAAAGTATTGCTCTCTCTCCTTTGTTCCTCTTCCTCTTATCAAGAGCTGCTCAACCCTGATCACTTCTAATTCAATAATTTTCTTTTCGTATGCAGTTCTTGTTGTATCAGTGGAGATTTATAAGTTTCTATGAACACAACCGTTATCAAATATAAAAGCATATGACATATTCTTCAATATTATTTACATGAACACTTTCTAGCCTTTTGACTTCCTCAATTTTTTGTGCACATCTGCCTATTTTCTTAAGGTTCAACCAATCTTTATATTGAGCTTTCTTTCTTGTTAACCTTCTCTTCCACTCCTAGACTGAATGCCTTATTTTTAACTTGATCATAGCTTGAAAATTACAAAAGTAAACTATGAACAGGCTTCACTCGGATCATAATCATACCATGTTAAGAATATGAAAAACACCTGTAGGATGGCTATCACTCGTGGGAGATTAGGTTCTGTTTCAAAATTTAACTAATAACGGGACTCACTAAGCTTTGATAATCACATTTAAACTCTCAGATGGTGTATTTTTTATGCAATATGCTCCAAAGTTTCTGTTTGTCAAATTGTAAGTCCCATTAACAGAATTTCTTGCATTAATGCTTAGCATCAATTTTCTTTTTCTCATCCTCAAGTTGGTTGTTGATTTGTGTGGTCTGGTCTCTCGTGAGCCTACTTTTGTGTGACTTGGTTACTACCAGCTCCTTGGCTTGCTAGCAGACATCTTGTTGTAAAGGCTCCTTAGTAACTTTCAAACTTTGTTTTTATCCCCTAAGTTTGCCTTTTGCATGGATTTCAAGGGTGTACTGTGTCTTTGAACTCATGTTGCTGGCTATATTTGGATCACCACTTCTACTTGCTATCTATTTTATTGACGGTTCAACGTCAAGGAATTACTATTCTAGTGGTAGCTCTCTCTCTCTCTCTCTCTCTCTCTCTCTCTCTTTTTGGAATAGGAAAGACACTACTTGTGGATATATGATGAATTTTATGGTTTCGTCTTTAGCCAAGCACCCAGTTTCTGATTTCTTGTCGTGCTGGCCTTCCTAGGTGATGACTGGGAGCATGAAGAAATTTTCACTGATGACGATGAAGCTGTCGGTAATGACCCCGAGGAACGGGAAGATTTGGGCCCAGAGATACCAGCTCCTCCAGAAATCAAGCAGGTTGATTAGATAAAACTTTGTAACATGCTACTTTCAGAGATACCGATTTGTGAATATCTATTGAGTTTATTTTTAAGACATCTACATGAATTTAAGATTTCGTATTCCAATCATTTTTTGTTAACCTGCAGACATTTAGGATTTGGGCCCTAACATTCATGTTCCGCCATAACAGGGTTTTAAATATCTGTTTAGGTTGGAAGTTTTGGCGGAAATCTTGTAAAATCATGGAAACGTATAGAAACATTTGCAAATTATAAAATTTTAAGATTTAACTTTGGGAAATGCTAGCAATTCAGTACATGCCCTAAGTGGGGCCCAATAAGTAAAAGTGACTTCTTTTTTTTTTTTTTTAAGCATTTTTTGACCACATAGATAATGCTACCACATAGATAATGCTTTCCTTTTGTCTTTAAAAAAAAAAGAATTAGGAAATAAAAATGCTTCTTTATTGTCCGTTTAGATACATGCTACCTTGGTCTTAGTTTTGTTTAGATTCCTATGTTAGGGTCACTAGCTACGAATTTGTTTTCCAATTTACTGTCATTATTTTTGTGTTGCGCTCGGGAGATGTCTCTGAAGTGCAAAATTGTTCCCTTGATATTAGTGCTGTGTGCTTTTTGGTATTGTACATTGCTTGGAAGAACCTGTCTATTTATTTGTGGTCCACTAGTGGTTGTTTTCATTAGGATTTAAGATGTGGTTGTAAAGCTAGGATCTTAGTTCAACAGAGATTATGGGTTGCTGATACCTGTAGTGTAACATAAGCAATGGAAGAAAATTGTTGGAATGCTATGAGAAAAAAGAATAAATATTGCCCCTTTTGTAATTTTATCTTTTTTATTCATATTGAAAAAAGGATCGAGAGAAAAAATATTAATAGGTATCACAACTTCGTTAGGGTAATGCAAAAATAAATAAGATGCTAATAGTAAATAAGATGCTAATAGTAAATAAGATGCTAATAGGTGCATTTATTAGCTTTACCAAACAAATCATGTCGATTATGTTTTCTTGCCAGTGGTGAATGATGCATTCTTTTGCATGATCGGCTTAGGTCAAGAAAAGAATATTGTGGTCATGAGGATTCAAGCTCAGCATGCAATTCTATACATTGACAGCAATTACATGAGCAAGGAACATGCCAAATGGGGCTGTTACTGTGCTGGTTTCACCTATCTTATTTTTGGGAAATAGTATCCTTTATTTTCGCCAATTAGGGTTTGGAATTCACTGTACAGTTACGGTGGAAATATTCATATTTTCCCTCATTCAGTAGAATTAAGCAAGAATTTTGCACTAATTTTTCTCATGCTTTTCTATTTCATACTAAAGATGATATATGCATTTTACTTTTGCTTCTCTTTCTGTCTTGGGTTCACACAGAAATTCCTGATTTTCTTACATGATCATGAAGATTGCTTGTATCTTAGTATCTCTGTCACAGATATTGTTCTTGGGAATTTCTCGGTAAGGGAAAATCTCGGGATATATTAATTATTTTTTATTATTTTTGGGTTTATATCGGGAAAGACGATAAAAATAAAATTATATAAAAAAATATAAAAATATAAAATTTAAGAAAAATATAATAAAAATACCATAAAATATCGGGATAATATCATGATATTATTGCGATATTTTATAATAAAAATGAAAAATGTTGCTATATTTTTAAAATATCAGGATTATTTCGGGATTTTGTTGTTTTATCAAAATGTCGCGATAAAAGCGCGATATTTTGAAAATATCCTAGATATTTGTGACATAGCTTAGTATTGAATAGTTGGGGCACCTTTAACTCGTACCAATACAATTGCTGGGCGTTATGTGTGGAGTCACGCAGTTTTCTCATGCTTGCAGGATGAAGAGGACGAGGAAGAAGGTAACGAAGAGGAGGGGGGAGGGCTGAGTACATCTGGCAAAGAGTTGAAAAAGCTGCTTGGCCGAGCTGCTGGCCTAAATGAATCGGATGCTGAAGAGGATGATGACGATGACGATGTAATTTCTTTTGCCGCCTATCTACAATTGTTTACCATCTTTTATTAAGAGCAACCATGGAACGTCCCTTGAAGCCTATACACACATGTCTTTATGTGCATTGTTTTTACCTTGCACTATAGAAACTATAATATGTGTTATTAATGTTTCTTGCTTTGCAATGATTAATGTCTATATTCAGGGAATGTTAAAATGTCGACACATACAATAAAGCATGCACATATCCCACCTTGGATCAGAATGGTCACTTCTCAACTACCGCAGATTTTGGAATTTTAAGTGTCCAAGTTATCAGCTTAGTTATATGCATTCCTAGGGCTGCAACTCGAGCCGGGTTTTACCCGACCCGCATCGACCCGACCCGAAAATAGCCTGGGTTGGGTTCAGGTTTCATGGATTTCGGGTCGAGCCGGGTTGAGCATTCAAAAGCCCGCATGAATCTCGGGTCGAGCCGAGTTTGAAGGGGCCCGACCCGACCTGACCCGAGTTACATAAGTATGTACATTTTTTTCTATTGTTAGTTAAAAGTTAAAAGTGAAAACCTACGCACCCACTGTTATTGTATGTGAGTGTAATTTCTGCTTCTATGAGTTGAGTTGATTCAAGTGTTTGATTCAGCGTTGTTTAATTGTAATTACAACATTGTTTGATTACAACATTGTTTGATTCAAGTGTAATGTGAGTGTAATTACATCATTGTTTGATTCAAGTGTAATTTCTGCTTCTATGAGTTGAGTTGTCTTGCCAAACAAGAATTTTCCTTAAAAAATTGCGTCAACGTGAAAAAACCCGACCCGACCCGAGATATTTCTCGGATAGGGTTGGGTTCTCCAAAACCCGACCCGCCCGACCCGAGTTGCAGCCCTATGCATTCCCAGTTGGAAACAAGGATTTAAATGTCATTTTCAGTCACAACCATCGGCCGGAATTTCGGCCGAAATTGTGTAAAAAAAAGATAATATTTCGGTTTTCATAAAATTTCCACCAAAATTTTAGAATCTAAAATTTCGGTGCAATTTTTTAAAATTTTGGGTGAAATCTTGTAAAATTCCGATTCTTTGTGAATTTCGTTTCGGCCTTGGCCAAAACCGAAATATTTCTGCTAAAATTTCCGATTTTGGCCTAAATTTAAAACCATGGTTGGAAAATTTCCACGCTAATTTAAGACAGAATCTGGAAATCATCTATATTGCTTAGTTTCATGTGAATTTCTGATATATATATATATATATATATATATATATATATATATATATATATATACACATAGAGAGAGAGAGAGAGAGAGAGAGAGAGAATAGAGTTCCTAAGGTGTCACCTCATATAGCTTATATGAGGTGGCGCTCACAAAACATAAAGGGCCCACATTTTTGGGGTGATCCAAACCACTCATTTGAAAGGCTCTTAGATGGATATGGTGCCTACAAAAAATCAGGTCCATAGGATCATCCTAACCCCTTCATTTATGGAGGTTAAAAATGGGCAGATTTATGGAGGTTTATACCCATCCATTTCAACCTCCACATATGGAAGGGTTAGGATGATCCTATGAAGTTGATTTTTTGGGCACACCCTATCTATGTGAGGGCGTAACAAATGAATGCTTTGGATCATCCAAACAAAGTGGGCCCCTTATGTTTTTAAGCGCCACCTCATATAAGCTATATGAGGTGACACCTTAGGAACTCTATTCTCAAATATATATATATATATATATATATATATATATATATATATATATATATATATATATATATATATATATATATATATATATATAAATGGTATCTGAGCTCAAGCTCAATATATGGTTTGTGAGCAGCTGCTCAAATAGCTTATCTGAACATGGATTTTTAAAACAAGGGTGGGCCCACATTTTGGGGGTGAGGGGTGATCCTAAGCATTCATTTGGAAGGCCCCATCATGGATGGGTTGTGTACCAAAAATCAGCTCCATTGGATCATCCTAACCCTTCCATTTGTGGAGGGAAGAAATGGGCAGATTTGTGGACAAACAGTATCTGTCCATTTTTCCCTCCACAAATGGACACCCTAAGATGATCCAATGGAGCTTATTTTTGGTACACACCCCATCCATGATGGGGCCTTCCAAATGAATGCTTAGGATCACCCCCAAAATGTGGGCGCACCCTTGTTTTAAAATCCATGCTCAGATAGCTTATCTGAGCGACACAAACCATTTCCTAATATATATATGTTCCTCTGTCTTACATTGCTCTTTGTTTGGTTTGTGCAGATGGATGATGATGTTGGACTGTCACCTGTACTGGCTCCAAAACGAAACGATGCACTGAAAGATGAACCTACTGACAGCAGTCCCTCTAAAACAGTACCTCCCGGTTCTTCTCGGGGAACTCCATCTCAATCCAAGACGGCGAAAACTAAGAGAAAGCATGGTGTTGATGATGTAAAAACTGCTAACAGTGCACCTGCTAAAAAGGTGAAAACTGATAATGTACGTCGTTGACTCTTGGACATCGTGATTACTTTTTTCTTGGATAAATACTTAGGATTCAATTTTTCCTTTGTAATTTCATGTCTATTAAAGTATAAAAGATTAAATAACGCCAACTCCAACAGCTAAAGCTTTTGGGGTGATTGGTAGTTTACCATGGTATCTGAGCAATGGTCTTGACTTCAAAACTCCTTGATATTAAAATTCCACATCTAATGGTCAACCAAAAAGTTGGACCACATGTGGCACGTGTGGGCCAACCTGAGGGGCAGGAGTGTGAAAGTATAAAAGATTAAATAACGCCAACTCTCAAAACTCCTTGATATTAAAAATCCACATCTAATGGCCAACCAAAAAGAGGGGCCACATGTGCCACGTGTAGGTCAACCCTAAAAAGAGAGGTCACACGTGAGGGGGAGTGTTAAAGTATAAAAGATTAAATAATGCCAACTCCAACAGTTGAAGCTTTTGGAGTAATTGGTAGTTTAACAATGTCCATAGATGATTCTTTTTGGTTTGGCTTATCATGCAAAGCCACATTCAGTGCTAATGTTTTTATTTCTGCTGGAATACACACCATACACTTTGGGATCAGGACTCAAGGACTTCATCTGTTAAAGATGAGACTGCTAACGCTTCCAAAAGTGTACCTTCAAAAGGTACATCAAGACCTGGGTCAACTTCGTCTGCAGCACCTGTCACGGAAGATGAGATTAGGGCTGTGCTGTCGCAAATGGCTCCTGTGACAACGCAAGACCTGGTTGCAAAATTTAAGGCGAGGCTAAAAGCACCTGAGGTATGCTTTTATCTATTTGCTCCATCTCTAATAAGGCTGCTAATAATATAAGTTATAGTTTCCTGTTCTTATTTTAAAGCAACATAATAAGGACACTGATATCACTTTGGGGAAGTAGTAATCAGTAATCGCCCTTTTAAATCTGTATTTCACCTTTGCCACTTATGAATACTGTCTTATTACTATGAATAGATGGAGTTAATATCTGTGTGGACGGATTCTTTTGTTGAAATAATTTTGTTGTAATATCTGTGAAATTGTGCGACTCAATGTAAAGATACACAAAACCTGGTTATGTTCATTGCTTTTTGATAGCATATGTGGCTGTTACTTTCTTTACCAAAGACTAAATGTCCATTGATAACTTCTTGGTGTAGATACAAATGAAAAATATAATAGCGAAAGACAGAACGAAGAATCTAAACCACATTAGTGACTTGTGAACTCCCTGAAAGCACATGATTAGTAAATCTGTATTCATATTCTGATATTCATTGTGTAACAGAAGCTCAAATTAATCTTTTCGTAGCATTTCTTATTAAATAACTCAATTGATTCTTATGGTGCATGGATCAAGATTTAGTTTTGACTTCTCACGTTTGGAAAATCAAAGTGATAACTGACATCAATTTAGATACTCTCTTGTTATCACGGACCAAATACAAGAGATGCCAATGCCTAGCATAAGAACTCTTTGGATATATGTAATTGCAGATAGGTTGATGAATTGTTTTTAAGCCTTAAGCTGAGCATCACATCCAAAGAAAGAAGAGAAAAAACTCTTATTCATTCATAAAAGATATTAAAATCACAACAAAATAAAGATATTAAAATTATAACAAAATGATATGAAGTTGTTTTGTACTTCCTAGGAGGGTTATAATTAGTTTTGAAATTTCCTTTTTGGTTTTTGGGTTTTGCTTTGATTAGTTTTTTTTATCAAATCTGGCGCTGT
Organism: Tasmannia lanceolata; assembly: GCF_043159265.1. Classification (NCBI taxonomy): domain Eukaryota; kingdom Viridiplantae; phylum Streptophyta; class Magnoliopsida; order Canellales; family Winteraceae; genus Tasmannia; species Tasmannia lanceolata. Next base: position 46,599,373 of record NW_027518680.1, on the reverse strand, counting down.
TTTGTCCCTCTCCAGCAATATTTGTGAAGATCTATTAGATTGCTTCGGTGATTGTTCGATTCTCTGACAAGTTATATATATATATATATATGAGAAAATAAAGTATGTGCAGCTGCATAGATAAGCTATCTGTGCATGGGTATAAAAATCAGCCCTATTGGTTCATTGTTTGGGGGATCCAAAGCATTCATTTGGAAGGCCCTTCCATGGATAGGGTGTGTACCAAAAATCAGCCCTATAGGATCATCCTAACCCAATCAAAGTTGGAGGGGAAAATGGACAGACACTGATTTTTGGTACACACCCTATCCATGGAAGGGCCTTCCAAATGAATGCTTTGGATCCCCCAAAAAATGTGGCCCCCCCATGCTTTGGATCTTCTCATATGTTGAATTTGAGGGTCCACCAAGTCCCAGCTCTTAGAAATTGTATTTTCAAGCTTCCATGGTCCCTTACTCTTAACAAATTTGATGTATCACCTTCAATAATGAGCGGGCCCAAATTGTGCTTCGCGAACCATCTAAGACGAAAGAGTAAGGCTCGGCTTTATTAGCATCACAAAAACCAGTCGGACCGCGAAAAACATAAAAATTACACCATTAGCGTCACAAATCAAGCCTCCAAGAGCTACCATCAAAATTTTAAGCATATTGATCAAAGCTACGGTTTAGACATTCTAATCATGCACATTTACTAACCCTTGTTCAAATATATATTATAATGCAATTAGGGTTTATACATTTAAATCAAGTGCATTTACTAACCCTTATTTCATTAAAAGCATAAACAAGTTAGGGTTAGAAATTACCAATCACCACACGTGCAAGAGAGAGGGAGAGAAAGAAAGCATCGACAAGGCACAAGATTTATAGTGGTTCAGTCTATCACAAGACCTACTCCACTCTTCCAAGTTTTCCTCCTTGGGATCTTCAGTAAAAATGATGAAGCCGTACACCCGACTCCTCCATCTCCAAAGGCAACAAACCCTTTCTGCACGAAGCCTTGAGAGGGGACACACCCTCTTACGGGACACACCCTCTTACATGATTCTCCTTTCTTAACGGGCCGAATCAGAGACCCTCACCATGCCTTCTCAATTCTTAACGGGCCGAAGTGAAAGCCCTCGTCTTCACCTTTGTTAACGCCCGAGAAGACCCTCATCTTCACAATTCTTACCGGGCCGAAGAGAAGACCCTTATGAAGAACAAAGATAAAAAATAAAAACTTTGATGCCTCTTAATAGGCGGATTACAACTTTATAAGCTCACAATCACTCCAAGAAAATACAAACGTAAAGCCCTATGGAGTGCCTCTTGATAAGATGTAGAAATGGAAGATCAAAGAGGTTTTTAGCTTTTGAAATAAAATGTTGAAGCTTAAAGAGAAATGGGATTTGATCTTTCTCAAAATTTTCAAAAGCTTGTAAAGATAGGTTTTAATGATGTATATATAGTGTATTTGAAAATATGACCGTTTGGGGTAAAACTGTAAATAACTTGCTTGAAAAAGTCAAGCAGAAAATGCCCCAACTGCTAGTTTGCCCGACTGTCGCGGTTGACCGAGCCACCGCGGTCGCCCTCCCTTATCGGGCCCCCTTTTATATTTTCAAATTTCTTACCGTCGCGGTCGACCGGCCCCATGACGGTTGTCCGGCGAGGCTAACCTGTTAGCTTAAAAATTCGGCTCAAAAACCTATCCGCGGTCGACCGAGCCATTGCGGTCGTCTGCCAAGCCCAATCTGGATGTTTTCTGGATTTCCAAAAAATCAATCCGCGGTCGACCGGATTGTCTCGGTCGACTGACCCGATAAATTTCGAGATGTTCTGGACTTTCAGGTTCCATCTCGTGGTCGCCCGGAAAAGCCCGGTCGACCGGCCCTGTGTGAAGTTCCATTTTTAACTTTAAAAATCAGGGGCTTTTAGGCCATGGTCTTGAGCTTAAGTCCTAAGTTTTCAAACACATTTTAGGGTGTGTGTATGGTTTTCAAAGATGTAAAAAGTTAAGTATGAAAACCATTTGAAAACCTTTTGAAAGTGCATTTAAACATAAAATCAAGAGGACTCTAAATACATTCTAAAATGATACCGTTGAGTTTTCTTGGAATGTATTCGCTCTTTTGCACTTTCTTTGACTTCTTCTGCTTGTGAGTGAACTTCTTGACCTTGTTTGGCTCTTGTGACTTGTCCTTCAATCTTCAATGCATGTTGCGGTACATGAGGTGTCACCATGGCATGCTCAACTCCAAGCTCCTTCTTGACACTTGTTGGGAACTTGTGAAATCTTCATGATGAGCTTTTTGATTTGAACATCTTCAAATGAGGATGTCTTCACTGTAGGTGCAAGCTTTTGGTTCCTTTGCTCCTTGATCCACAAGCCATGTGTTGTGAAAAGTTGTGTAATGGCGATTATGACATGAAATTCCTGTATACAACATAATACCTCAAAGCAACACATCAGTCCATAAATGCTAATCAATTTGGTTTGCTAGCATCTAAGGTGAATGATTAACCCATGGAAACCCATGGGCTTACATGAGAGATCTTCTCCTTACTTTTCTTTGCCCATAACACCGCATGCCGGTTCCTAAGAATTTCCCCAACACTATACAAGAGTGCCACCTTTCCTCTCGTCCATGCAGTAAGGGTAAGTTTGACATCAAGAGCAATGTGATGCCGACTCTTCTCCTTCCCTTCAAATATTTGGTTATTTCGCTTGTTCCAAATATTCCATATTAGAACATAAGGAATTACTTTCCACATAGATTTGCCCCGTTTTGCCAAAAGGTCTGCCAACCCAATGGATTAAGACCTTGATGCTCTTGTGAAATACCCATGCCACACCAAAAGGTTTTATCGCGTCCATCCTAAGTCTATAGGAAAAGGGACAATGCAATAATAGGTGATCCAGAGATTCCTCCTCCCTTCTACAAGGTAGAGAGTGGGCGTATTGGACCCCACCAAGTGTGGGGTCATTCTGGTCATTTCATATGTAACCCTATTCTCTCTTATATAAATATTATTAATCGTGTGGGAGGAGATTATCTCTTCTCTCTCACTTCACATCTTCTCTTCTCTTATCATCTCTTCACTACCATGGAAGATAGGATACCTCTAACATGGTATCAGAGCGACTAGTTAGAAGATTCCTCATCAAGAACAAAGGTAGATTAAAACCTTAATCCTTTTCATCTTTTTTCTTCTTTGTTCCATCTCACAAACCCTAACCCTAGCAGCCCCTACCATTCTCAATTCTTTTTGGGTTTTTCTCCCCAAACCCCTAGTCGCAACACACCCTCTCACCTTGTTTTTTGGGTTTTCTACAAGAAAACCTAGCCGCATCCTCCAATTCTCATTTTTTTGGGTTTTCCACCCACTAGCCAAGCCGTACCCTGCGCTAACCCTAGCCGCACTCTACATCACCCTATTTTCATTGTTGTTTCCTCCATACATACTTTCTTTCCTTACTTTTTACTCGTCTCCATTCTCATCAGTCCCTAATCTTCCCTATTGATGTGCTAAATACCCATCTTTTCTGATATTTTATTCTGTTGTGGGTTCCGGGATGATGTTTGGCACTTCTCACTTCTTAGTGGTGCCTTTGTGTGAAATTTTTGCTCGGAATCATTTGCTGATGTGCCGGACAGCAGTTGTCAGTGTCTGTACTGCTTCGATTTGGTGGTTGTTGACTCACATTCGTAGTGGATGTGGTGCTGGCTGATGGTTTTCCACCCCTTGTTGGATTTTGTGGTTTTGTTGATGGTTTTCATATGATTTGATGGTTGTTTGGTTAGTGTGGTGATTCAGTTTTCGTGGTGTTTGTTTGTTGGTTGTATGTTGGTGGTGTTGGAGGGGGCTACTAATCAGTAGTTCTTGGTTGTTTGCCTTTTGCTGAGGATCGTTAATGCCTCCCTCATTACTGATTGTGTGGTTTGTGGTGACTGGTGTTTTTATCCTCCTCGTGGTATTCAGAGTATTTGTGGAGATTCGGTATGACGACCCCTACCTCTTCTATTGTGACATTTGGATCTTCTACGACCCTTCATGTAGTTCTGATGACTTCTGTCTAGCTGAATGGCAAGAACAATTCTGCATGGTCTCGGTTTGTTCAGATTTACCTAAGAGCGCAAGGGAAGACGCAAGGGAAGACTACTTATCTTACGTCGGCTCCTCCGTCATCAGAAAGTAACAATCATGTTAAGTGGCACCAGGAGGATGCACACATTCAGACTCCTCTTTCATAGCATGGGGCCACAGATTGCCAAACACATGATGTTCTTTGACACGACCAAAGAAATCTGGGATCATGCTAAAACTCTGTATTCAGGTGAAATTAATCTGACGCGAATATGTGACACTTACTCGACTCGACGACGTCTGGAGCGTGGTGATCGTGCTATATTTGATTACTATTCTGAGTTTGTTCACCTTTGTGAGCAACTTGACACATTCCAGCCCTGCTCTACATACCCTGCCATGTTGGCCAAGCAGAAAAGTGACTTGAGGGTTGTTCAGTTCCTCGATGGATTGGGAGGTGATTTTTTACGGATTCACCAGCAGATTATAGGGCAGGAATCTTTACCGTCCCTCATAGAGACATTCTCTTGTGGTCAGCGTGCTATGAGGATAGATGTTCCTTATGATTCCTCAATCGAGCATTTCGCTCTTGCAGTGCATACTGGTTCAGGTCATGGTACACGTGGTGGCTGTGGTCGTGGCCGTCGTGGACGTGGTGGTAGAGATTAAGCGGGAGGCCGTGGATTTGGCGGCCGTGGATCACGATATTGTACACATTGTGGCTATGAGGGTCATACTGTAGACTTTTGCTATGATTTACATCCAGAGCTGCGACCCTCACGTGCTGCTCATCATGTTTCTGGAGTGACTCCTATCTCTAATGACTTCCATTCGCAGCCTACTCCTTCGGACATGCCCGTTATTTCACGCATTGCATATGAGGCCCTTTTAGGCTCACAGGATCAGGGACAACCAGTTATTGCCACTGTTACTAAGGAAGGTAGCGCCCCATCCTGCTCTCTCAGTCGTTCCGGCTCTTGGCTTATTGCTTTTGGCGCCTCATCAAGTGATGGGTCACAACAGCCTTCTTAGTTTCTTTGCACCTCATTTTGCTAGTACTTACTATCACCCTGGCAAATGGAATGATGTGTCCTATTTCTGGTACAGGGGACACATCACTTGGACCCTATTTCTCTCTTTCCTCTATACTATGTCTTCCCAGTTTTCCTTGCAGTTTACTTTCAGTTAGTCAAATTACTCGCCATCTACGATGTTCTGTAACATTTTTTCCATCCTATTGTGTCTTTCAGGATCTTGCGACTGGGAGGAGGATTGGTTCAGGACATGATGCAAGAGGCCTCTACTACTTTGACAGTGCACCTTCATTCTCGGCCTTGCGTGCTTCTGTTGATTCATTCATGTGGCACTGTCGCCCTGGTCATCCTCCAGCGGATCGCCTTCAGCATTCCTTCATTGTGTCTAGCCCTATTAGTTCTTTTCAGTGTGAGTCTTGTCAGTATGGAAAACACCGTCGTGTTTCCTTTCCATCTAGGTCAGTCAGTTATGTGTCTAGTCCGTTTGAGCTTGTTCATTCTGATATTTGGGATCTTTGCAGAACTTCTTCGTTATTTAGACATCGTTACTTTATTGTATTTGTGGGCGATTATTCACGATTGACTTGGTTATATGTAATAGAAGATCGTTCAGAAGTTTTTAATGTGTTTTGTTCCTTTTATGCTGAGATTTCTACACAGTATTCTTGTTCCATAAAATGTTTGCAAATAGATAATGCACGTGAATATTTTTTTGCTTCTAGTGGATTTCAGCAGTTTCTCTCCAGTCATGGGATTTTACATCAGTCATCCTGTGCCCATACTTCTTAGCAAAATGGTGTTGCCGAGAGAAAGCTTAGATATTTGGTTGATATGATGCGCACTCTCTTATTCCAGACGCATGTTCTAAAGACATACTGGGCTGACGCTATTCTTACTTCATGTTTTCTGGCGAACCGTGTACCCTCTGTTCTCCAAAATAGGTCACCATTTTCCATTTTACATCCGTCAGGGAATCCCTTTCCTTTGCTTACTAGAGTGTTTGGTTGTACATATTTCGTTCATAACCTAGCACCTAGCCTCGATAAGCTTGCTCCACATGCCATCAAGTGTGTCTTCATTGGCTATTCTTGTACTCAGAAAGGCTATAGGTACTATAGTCCACAACTTCATCGTGTTTATGCCACTGCCGATGTCACTTTTTTCGAGGACACACCCTACTTTACGACGTCTTCTACATCATCCTTATTTGTACTTCCACTTCCGCTACCTACTCTTGTTCCTCCTGTATCCTCTTCATTGCCCGAGCTGAAAACTTATTCCTATCGTCCTCGACAGGCTGCATTACCCACATGTGCAGACGGCCCATCATGTGAACCACTGGCTCCACAGCCTATTGATCCACCTGCTGCTCTCGAGGTAATTGTTCCATTGACTATGCCTGATGATGCTCTTGTGTCATCTCGTACGCGTTCTCGTTCTACACTGCACTCTATTTCTAACGTGGTTTCTTATGCTCGCATGTAGTCTACTTTTAGTTCCTTTTTGTCATCTGTTTCCCTTGTCTCTATACCTTGTTCAGTAGCAGAGGCTTTAACACATCCTGGTTGGAGAGCAGCTATGGATCTTGAGATGAGGGCTTTGCAGACTAATCATACATGGCAGTTGGTTTCCCTTCCTCATGGGGCTCAGGTAGTGGGTTGTAAGTCGGTGTTCACAGTGAAATATTTACTAGATGATACAGTGGAGAGACTGAAGGCGAGATTGGTAGCAAAAATATACATACAAACCTATGGAATTGATTACACATACACGTTCTCTCTTGTTTCAAAAATCCCGCCAGTCAGTGTTCTTATCTCCCTTGCTGTTAATATGTCATGGACACTCTATCAGTTAAATGTCAAAAAATGCATTCCTGCATTGTGATGTGCAGGAGGAGGTTTATATGGAGCAACCTCCTGGGTATGTTGGTCAGGGGGAGATGAAGAATGCTGTCTGAAAGTTGAACATGGCGTTGTATGGCCTTAAGCAATCTCCCCGTGCCTGGTTTGGGAGATTCCATGAAGCAGTTGTGAGGTTTGGCATGACTCGGGCCATTCCGTATTTAGCTCTCAGTCTAAGGATGGTCGGGTCTTCTGGTTGTCTACTTTGATGACATCATTATTACTGGGAGTGATAGTGCAGGTATACAGAGGCTGAAGGATGTCCTTCAGAAAGAGTTCAACACCAAGGACCTTGGTCGCCTCAGATACTTCTTAGGGATATAGGTAGCCTACACATGTGAAGGGCTGTCTCTGTCACAAAGAAAATATGCGTGGATATACTGGAGGAGACAGGTCTACCGGGTGCTAAGCTGGCTGAGACGCCTATGGATCCCAACGTTAAGCTTTCTCTTGATGAAGGGGAACTTCTGGAGGACCCGGGTAGATACAGACGTTTAGTTGGGAAGTTGATCTATCTCACTGCCACGCTTCCCGACATATCCTATGCCGTTGGTGTAGCCAGTTCATGAGTACACCACAGACATCATACTAGTCAGCAGTCACTCAGATTGTAAGATACCCAAAGAAAGCTCCTAGTAAAGGATTGATCTTCAGGAAAAACAAGCATATGAGGATCGAGGGATATTCAGATGCAGACCGGGCATGATGTCCTGCAGATAAGAGATCGACTACTGGCTACTGTACCTTTGTTGGAGGCAATTTAGTGTCTTGGAAGAGTAAGAAACATTGTGCTGCATCTAGATGAAGTGCAGAGGCAGAGTATAGGGCAATGGCCTATGCAGGGTGTGAGTTGATCTGGTTGAGGTCGTTTATGTCAGAGATTGGGCTTCCCTGCTCATCTCCTGCTTCACTCCACTGTGATAACAAGTCTGCCATTCATATAGCATAGAATCCAGTCTTCCATGAGAGGACTAAACACATAGAGGTGGACTGCCTCTTTATTCATCATAGAATTAAAAAAAGGGGAGATTCGCAGGGTGTTTACTAGATCCAATGATCAGGTAGCAGATATGTTTACGAAACCCTTAAGTAGAACGAGATTGAGTGACTTGTGTAACAAGCTGGGGATGTATGATATCTACACTCCAGCTTGAGGGGGAGTGTTGAGAGGGTGTATTGGACTCCACCAAGTGTGGAGTCATTCTGGTCAATTCATATGTAACCCTATTCTCTCTTATGTACTCAACTCAACTAAGCCTTTGTCCCAAACTAGTTGGGGTCGACCCTATTCTCTCTTATATAAATATTATTAATCGTGTGGGAGGAGATTATCTCTTCTCTCTCCCTTCATCTTCTCTTCTCTACCATGGAAGATAGGATACCTCTAACACACAGCAACTTGCTACTTAGAATTTTCTTTTCTTGATGTGATCACATGTGTTTGTGCTTCTATGAACAACAGTCCATGCAAAATCCACAACCCTTGCGGGTGCCAAGGATTTCCATATTCTTGCTCGGCTTGAGGTTTCCGTAAGTCCATCATTCAACCTGTAGAAAAAAGATTTAACAGAGAAAGCACCTTAGGTGTCGGGGGTCCACACTCTACGTTTAGACTCAAAGGGGGAGCAATAACAAGAATTTAGGAGAGCAAGGAAGCGAAACTATCAATTTCCTCATCTTTGGGATTTCTTCTAAGTCTAATATCCCCAAAACCTTTCCCAATAATCTCACTCCTCACCAAATAATCACTAATTCTAGACTCAATATTATTTCCTAGAGGAAATATATTCGGGAATGCATGGCACAAGCAGGATTCTCCAGCCCAAAGATCCACCAAAAAACGTACTTCATCCCCCACCCCCACACCAAATCTAACAAGAGGGTCAAATTGGACACTTACAAATGGACTTCACCTGAACCGTTGCCTATAACTAGATTCCTAACATCCCAATCCCCCCCACCCTCGCCCATATTTATCACCAATGTTGTTGTGCCGGAATGCCTCCTTTTCAATACCAAATCTCCATAACCATTTGCTAAGCAGGGCTTCATTTCGAAGATGGCTTTTTCCATTCCCAAAACCCCTAAGCGTCTTCAATTTGCGTATCTTCCAATTCATTAGATGTGTTAGTCTTCTGCTCATTTTGCTTCCTTTGCAACTTTTCAATTCTCATTGCCACTTTAACCGATACTTTATAGAGACACATAAAATATACCGACATGTGATAAAGCTGCCTTGATTAGGGTGATTCTTCTGCCAACCAAGAGGTTTTTATTCTTCCAAGTAGCCAACTTTCTCTCAATTCTTTTCACAACTGGATCCCATTGGATGGCATTGGGGATACCATAGCCTAAAGGGAGACCAAGATAGGTTATAGGTAGAGTTTCCTCCCTACAACTCAAATGTTTCTTCACCGTTTGTGGTTCAAAATTTATACCGGCAATTGCACTTTTGGAGAAATTTATCTTTAGGCCAGATGTAGTCTCAAACCACCTAAAAACCCTCTTAGGATTCGTAAGGTCTGGTCCACCTTCCTCAATGAAGATTAAAGTATCATCAGCAAATTGAAGGTGAGAGACACATGGAGACCTCCTGTTCTCTGCTTTAGATACGAGTAGGCTTATAGCTTCCACAACCATGATGAATAAATATGGAGATAAAGGATCACGCTGCCTCAAACCCCGGGAACTTCCAAAGGATCCAATAGGAGAGCCATTAAAGAGAATAGAAAATGGCGATGATGAGATACACATTGACACCCATCTTCTCCATTTAGAGCCAAACCCATCTTTTCTTGGGTGAACTCTAGAACCTTCCAATCCACATGATCATATGCTTTCTCCAGATCAATTTTGACTGTGATACCTTTACCCCCTTCCTGCTTCAATGTGTCTAGAACTTCAGTAGCAATGAGTATCCCATCCATAATTTGCCGATCATTAACAAAAGCCCCTTGGAATTTAGAAATGATGTTTGCCATAATTCCTTTGAATCTTCATGCCAGTACTTTAGCTAATAGTTTATACAAGCTATGTACTAGGCTAGTAGGTCTGAAATCTTTAAGCTCAATGGCACCATCTTTCTTGGTAATGATAGTGATGAACGTAATATTAGCCTCTTTGTTTATCTTACCTCTTTCATGGAATTTATGGAAGAAAGCCATCACATCGTTCTTAATGATACCCCAATACCTTTAGTAGAATGCCATAGGGAAACCATCGGGTCCCGGTGCCTTATCTTTCTTCATGGATTGTTATGCACTTTCAACTTCTTCTGAAGTGCTCCTTTCCAAAGCCTCCATTTGTTCGGTAGAAATCATTGTTGAAATTAAGCCCTTCAAGCTTTGGCCCCCATTCATATTCTTTTGAATATGGTTAGGAAAATAAGCGGATCATAAGTTCTTTGATACAATCCTTGTCTTCTACCAAAGTCTCACTATCCATGATGCAATTGATTGCATTAATCTTCCTTTTAGCATTAGCCATTCTATGAAAGAATTTGGAGTTTTTTTTTTAAAAATTGACAAATATATTCATACCAGCAAAATTACAATGGGACCGGTAGTCCCACTAGATTTACATAGTATGAATTGCCCAGGAGCATTCTCCTTGGCCCAAAAGAAAAACCCATTACCCCTTACATTACCCAATAGCTTCAAATGAATTGAATCCAACAAAAAGTGCCATATTTGTGGGACCCCCCAAGTCAAGATCGTGACCTGCCACGTCACACCGATTTCTCCACTACAATCCGCTGCAAATTCGATTTTCAAATATCCCGCTCGAAGGCCCAGAGCTATTGTGCGCCCCTAACCGTGCATGATAGCCAACCACCCAACATCATCATCCAATCTCCGGTGGCCTCCACCTCAAACCACCACCCAACACCGACGGCTCCCCATTAAAAGTATATCAAATCCTTCCACCATCCGCTCCAAAACCTACTTCCAATAACCCAAAAATCATCCCATCCAAAAGTATACTCCAAGCCCTAACCCTAAAGACTATAATACTCCCCACCTCCTTCCTCAATCAATCCTGACCCTAACAACCCTAAAACTCCCCACCTCCTCCTTCAAACCTTAACCCTACAAGGTTCATTGCCGCTATCCACAACCTCCCTCACCTCCATATCCAACCTCCTCCTTTTCCCCTGAATCAGAACACCCTTTTTCTTACATCGGCCCCTTCCACAGCCTCCAACGACTCCCCCACCCACTTTCTCCATCATCCCTAACTAGATCTGGTCATTTCACCATTAAATCCGGCCTTCTTGAGCCTAGCTCCGGCCATTCCTCCCCTCTAGCCATCCACGGCTCCAAGTCTGGCACTCCACGGCCTTTCACTGCCACCGGCGACCTTCACGGTTTTCCCTGGCTCTAGATCGAGACACATTTGGAGTTTTTATCACCTTCTTTAAGTCATATGGCTCTAGACTTTTACCGCCAACTAATTTCCTCTGTCCTTAATATCTCTTCATATTCTGCTTTCAATTCCAATCTTTCCAATCTATCTTCCTCCACAAGGGGTGCCAATTCTTCCTTCCTATCCAAGTGACTTGGTGCCAACAATAACTCTTCTTTTCTAGATTTCTTCCTTTCTTTCTCCCTCTTTTGCCATTCCTTGATTTTCTTCGTAATCGTTATTAATTTCTTGCAGAAAGTAAAACTATTCCATCCAACCTCGTGACTTTCATTCCACCATTTTTTGATCTTTCCCTCGAAGCCCTGAGTTTCACATAGAGCGAGATCAAATTTGAAGGGTCTCATTCCACTATAAAATCCTTCAATTTTAAGAGAATCGGGCTGTGATCAGAAATAGAGCACGGAAGAACTCTCTGACAAATGAGAGGAAATGTTTCCTCCCAGTCCTTAGACATAAGAATCCAATCGAATCTGCTTAGAACCAAGTTATCCTGATTATTTGACCATGTAAATTTTGCACCCTCCAGAGGCATATCATTTAGTTCACAATCTTGAATAAGATTGGACAGATTTCTCATACTTGTAGTTATCCTACTAGCTCTGCTCTTCTCATGAGGAAATCTGATAGTTTTGATGTCTCCACCCAAGATCCCAGGTCCGTTCTATTTCTCCCTTATCTCCTTTAGTTCAGCCCAAAGAGCATTTTGCTCTCTTGCTCTAACTGGCCCATACACCATCGTCAGTTTCCAACGACAATTCCAGGTTCTGGAAAGAAAAAGAATAGAAATAGAATACTCTTTGACAGCAATTTCTCCGTGATGAGGTAATTCTACTTCCATATTACAATTATCCCTCCGGCTGACCCCCTCACATCTTTTGAAGCCCATTGCCTGTTTTGTCTACCCCATACGTCAGTAATGGGAGACTCTCCCCCGTCACCTTAGATTCAATAATGACAACTAAATCCAGTCCCCTACTTTGATTTAAATCTTTAACATCATTTTCTTACTATTAGTACCCAATCCCCTGATATTCCAAAAAGCTATCTTCGTTTTGAAACTTTTTAACCCACCAATCATTAGCTTAGCTTAAAGCAAGCCCTTTCTCCCCCCACCTTTTTTTTGTGAAAATGATAGTCCGATTTCATTAAAAGCAAAGAGGACCGAGAAGGTCAATACAAGGGATAAGAAAAATAGGAAAACACATAGAATAAAAAAACAACTTAAGGGGGATGTGAGTCAAAGAGAGCTAAAGACTCCTTAGAAACACCAAGTCTCGCCAAGCCATCCACCATCTCGTTTGCTGATAGACGCACATGATGAAACACAACTACATGGTCTCTCTTCCAATCAAGCATCTCGTCGAAAAGACGATCAAATCTCTGAGGGTGTTTTTTGGTCTCACTGAGCCAACGAATAACATTCAATGAGTCCCCTTCCACGAAAACTTTATTAAGGCCATCCCTATGCAAGAGTCTTATGCCTTGGTGCATTGCTTTGACCTCTGCTTTCGTAGCGTCCGCTATACCTGGGGGCCTGCATAAGCCCACACAACCTCACCTTTATCATTTCTTAGGACACCCCCTACGCCAGCCGGCTGGATTCCCCAAACTAGAGCCATCAAAGTTTAATTTCACATAACCAGGGCAGGGGGGATTCCAACTTTGAACAATCTTTTTGTTTGATGTTCGTACTATTACAAACTTCCCTCTACCTTTCCCAAGTATGATAAAATGAATTGAAAACTAGGAAGAGCTTTAACCCAAGAAATCATCAAGGCTATCACCTTCATATAAAGATGTTGCGTAGTTTTGGCCGTCCCTTTAAAAACCCATGTATTTCTTTCCTTCCAAATAACGCATATAATTGCAAGAAAACATGCCTTCCATAGGACTCTACCTTTGCCTTTCCAAGGCGCTCGTGCCCATTCTAGCAAAGGATGCTTGAGATTAGAAGGAAAGACCCACATAATACCGAATCTTCTGGCCACTTTACACCAAATCTTCCTAACCACTTTACAATGAATGACTAGATGATCCGCAGTTTCTCCCGATTCAAAACAAAGTGCGCAATGGTCAATAATGATCATCTTCATTTTCTTAAGAAAGTCCACTGTCTGGATATGCTTCCTTATGGCCGACTAACCAAAAGTGCACACCTAAGTTATAAATTTCATTTTGTTTTGGCGACCGAAACGTAACGTTTCGGTGTTTCGTCCGTTTCATTCGGCGTTTCGTTCGAAACTTTTCATTTCGCTACGACGAAGGAAATAATTTTTAATAGTTAAAAATATGAAAAAAATCCAAAAAAACAGAAATGGTTAGAAAAATATAAGAAACAATTAAATGAACAAAATATGTAAAAGATCCAACATTTACTTAAAGGAAAATCTTTAGTGTGTTGACTACTGCCTGGCAAGATGAAATTTTTTTAGAGATAAATTATGAGATTTTTTTACCAGACTTTTGGGATCTAATAATGTTTGGACATTATTGAATTCAAGAATTTTTAAAATTAGAAAAATACCCCATTGTTTGGAAGTTGTGGAAGTTAAGATTTTGTCCCTACCCATTTTTTTCGAATTTTGTACTAGAACTAGAAAGTTCGACTTTTTATGCTTTTAGATTTGGGTCTTGAAACTATTTTTAATAGATCTGAATGGGGGGGGGGGGGGATACTCCCTTATTTACTTTGTTAGAATAAGTATATTGCATTAGGGTATTATCGTCATTGTACATCCTCTACTTATATAAATACTTTAGTGAGGGAGAGTCATTCTCTCTAACTCACTTTTCCCTTCTCTTAATCTTTCTCTTAACATGGTATCAAAGCCCTAGGGTTTTTGATCCCTAGGGATTACCTTCAGCCTCCATCTTCTCCATCCCCAAACCCTAACCCTAACCCTAATCTCTCTCCCTCACCTCTATCTCTCTCCCTAACCCTAACCCAACCCCCCTAACGGCCCTCCTCCTCCAACCTCCCCCCCTCGTCGTACCCCTCCAGCACTCTCCCCTCTAGTCCCCCCTCTCCAGCCCCCCCTCCCCTCGTTCCCCCTCTCCAGCCCCCCCTCTCTGTGTGTCCCTAAATCTCTGTTTAGTTTACTTTCTGTCAGTAAATTAACGAAAAATCTTCAGTGCTCCATGTCATTTTATCCCTCTTATTGCCTGTTTCAGGATCTTTCGACTGGGAAGATGATTGGATCGGGACGCGAGGTGGATGGACTTTATCGCCTTGACTGCAGCCCTTCTCCTATTGTTTTGCATAGCTCTGTTGACGCCTATTAGTGGCACTGCCGGCTTGTTCACCCTTCTCTTAAGCGGCTTCAGTAGACTTCCTTTGTTCCTGCTTCTGTCTCTTCGTTCCAGTGCGAGTCTTGTGAACTGGGAAAGCACCGCCGGGTGTCCTTTCCTTCCTGAGTCGTTAGTCGAGTTGATAGTCCTTTTCTTTTAGTTCATTCAGATGTATGGGGACCCTCTAGGGTCGTGCCAAATAATGGATTTAGGTATTTTATAGTTTTTATTGATGACTATTCGCGTCTGACATGAGTGTATTTTTTGAAAGATCGCTCTCAGGTCTTCACTGCTTTTCAAAATTTCAATGTTGAAATAAAGAATCAGTTTAATTGCAATATTAAATGTCTTCGTACTGATAATGCTCGGGAATTTTTCTCGGTCACGAATGGGTTTCAGGATTATCTTTCATCTAATGGGATTCTTCACCAATCCTCCTGTGCCTCCACGTCACAGCAGAATGGTGTAGTTGAAAGGAAATTACGGTATTTACTTGAAGTTACTCGCACTATCATGTTTCATATTTGAGTTCCTAAGTCATTTTGAAGGGAGGCGGTCTTAACTCATGTTTCCTTGCGAATCGCCTTCCATCTTCTGTCCTTCGTGGATCCTCTCCCTTTCAGGTATTATACCCTCAGCAGGATCCGTTCCCTCTCACCCCTCGGGTCTGTGGGTGTGTCTGCTTCGTCCATCATCTAGGTCCTGGTCTGGACAAACTCGATTCTAGGTCAGAACGACGTGTCTTTCTTGGTTACTCTAGAACTAAAAAAGGCTACCGTTGTTATAGTCCTCGACTACTTCGATGGTTTGTGTCAGCTGATGTTACTTTATTTGAGTCTGAGGCATTCTTTAGTCCTTCATTTGCCCCTATTTCCAGCCCCTTGGAACCTGAGGCACCATTATCTCTTCCTTTACTTCCTGACTTGGTTCAAATACACTCCCAGCCTCCTATTCTGGATGTTCCGCCACCATCGTCTTCCATACAAGTGGCTCCATCACCTGTTACCAAACACTATCGGCGGCGTCTGCAAAAAGATGAACCTCCACCTCCTTCACTCGAACCATCGCCTTCATCTGTCGAGGTCCCTGACTTGCCTACTCAGGTATCTTCTTTACCCTCTTCTGTCATTACTTCCGACTCTCCTATTGCATCTCGCACTCGTTCTCATTCTACAGCACATCCTATTTCTCACTTCGTTTCTTATGATCGTCTGACTATTACTTTCCAAGCCTTTGTGTCGTCCTTGTCTTCTGTTGTGTTACCACAATCATTAAAGGAGGCTCTCTAACATCCAGGCTGGCGCGCTGTTATGAATCTAGAAATGGGTGCACTCCATTCAAACCAGATGTGGGATCTTGTTCCTCTTCCTCCTGGTGTTCGACCGGTAGGCTGTCGTTGGGTGTTCTCCATCAAGTATTTACCTGATGGGACAGTTGAAAGGTTGAAGGCCCGTCTGGTTGTTAAGGGTTATACTCAAACCTTTGGGGTTGACTACCATGAGACGTTCTCCCCAGTTGCGAAGATTCCTTCAGTGCGAGTTATATTCTCCATGGCAGTTAATAATGGTTGGACACTACATCAGTTAGATGCCAAGAATGCTTTCTTACATGGCGACCTCAATGAGGAAGTTTATATGGAGCAGCCTCCAGGGTATGCTGCTCAGGGAGAGATGTCCTCCTCTGTTTGCCGCCTTAAGAAATCACTTTATGGCTTGAAACAATCTCCACGAGCATGGTTTGGGAGATTCAGTGAGGCCGTTATGCGCTTTGGACTTAGACAGTGTGTAGTAGACCATTCAGTGTTCAGTCATCAGTCTTTTGCAGGGTGCATTCTGTTGATTGTGTATGTTGACGACGTCATCATTACAGGTAGCAACTCAGGGGGAATACAGAGGTTGAAGACTTTCTTACAAAAAGAATTTGCTAAAAAGGACTTGGGCCACCTCAGATACTTTCTTGGGATAGATGTGGCATATTCCTCTCATGGGATATCTCTATCACAGAGGAAGTATGTGTTGGACTTACTGGAAGAAACAAGAAACCTTGGAGTAAAATCTATATCTGCACCTATGGATCCCAATGTAAAGCTAATTCCAGAGGAAGGAGATCCGTTGGCAGACCCTGGCAGGTATAGGGGTAAGCTCATATACCTTACAGTCACTCTTCCAGATATATCTTATGCTGTAGGGGCGGTTAGTCAGTACATGAGCTCCCCACACACCTCACACTGGAATGCAGTAATTCAGATTCTTATATACCTAAAGGGTGCAATTAAATTGGAAGAGAAGAGTGCGAGTTCCATCCAATAATGATCGCATTTTCCGTTCAACGACACCATTCTGTTGAGATGTGTGAGCACAAGAAGATTGATATAGTATACCATGAGTGGAAAGAAATTCCTCAAAACCATTGGACTTTGAGAAATATTCCCTTGCATAATCAGTATGAAGGCATTTGAGAGTGCAATTAAATTGGTTAGTAATTTCTGAATGAAAAGAACGAAAAACAGAGAATACTTATGAGCGATCTTTCAGTAAATAAAGCCGACACATACGTGAATGATCATCAATAAAACTGACAAAATAACGATGTCAAAAAATAGAGGTAGTCCCCACGGGACCCCATACATCGGAATGCAGTAAATAAAAAAGGTGCGAGGCCGGACTAACAGGCCTAGACGGGAAGGACACCCTCTGATGTTTCTCAATTTCACAGGCCTCGCACGTAAAGGGGCTAACAGAAGAAGAAACTATAGAGGTCCGTTGTTAATGATCAAGGCTGGGATGTCCAAGGCAGCAGTGCCACTGATATGCGTCGCTGGAGCTATGTAAAGTGGACGAAAGGAACAAAGTGTGGAAGAAGTACCTGTCATATGATTGGAGGCTCCAAAATCAATGATCCAGAAGTTGGAGCTAGTAAGAAGAGATGCAGGGGAGCTACCTGGCTGAGCAAAAGTCGCAGTCAGAGGATGGCTGGTAGACCTGACGTTGTAACTCATAATAGTCAGCACGAGACATAAAAACACCATCAGCCTGAGGCCTAGTGCTGGACGGAACAGAAGCAGAAGAGGGCTCAGAAGAATCTGGTGCAGCGAGGTGTGCGGAGCGGCCAAAATGAGCCTCAGAGGAAGGATGAAGCTCAGGGTGCAAAACATAGCAAGTCTCCATATACTGTCCCTCACGACGACAATGCAAGCAATATGGACGCAGTCGGCCACCACGACCACCACGGCCAGAGTCACGGCCACGACCAAAGGTGCCTCTACCCCGAGTAGCACGATCACCTACGCCAGCAGTGGCAGTAATATCAACCGAAGGAGCTGACACATAGTCACCAAGAAGAGTACACTACTGGGCACGCAAGTAAACCTCCTGAAGAGTGGGCATCGTGCCAGATCCAAATATCTGCTGACGGAGATGCATGTACTCAGGACCCAAAGTCTCGAGAAATTGAACGACACATATTTGATCACGCTGCTGCGCGATCGTAGTCAAATCAGTGGTAAGTGGCATAAGAAGTTAAGAACATCTAACTGCTGGCAATGGGAAACAAACTGACTGTAGTAGGTCGAGAGAGGAGTGTCTCTGCGGCGAAGGTTCATCCACTGAGAATATGTGGAACATATTCGAGAGAGGTTGCCTTTCCCGGAGAAGGTAGTAGCAGTATGATCCCAAATCTCGCGAGCAGTGGGAAGGTGTATCATGGTCCCGGAAATCTCAGGGGACATACTCTGCCAGAGGAGAGTACGGATAAGGGCATCATCCTGCTTCCACTTATCAGAAGTGGGATCACTAAAAGGAGGGGTGTCACGACGAAGAATAGAAATCTTTCCCTTAGCAATGATATAGGTCTCCACACCCACTTTCCAATTCAGGTAATTGGAACCATCAAGCCTGACTGTGGTCATGGGAGGAAAAGAACCATCCATTGAAGAAGACAGAGGGTTACAAGAGGAGGAGGATGAGCGAGCCGTAGGAACAGTACCCACAGGGGCCGTCCGAGAGAGGGATCCTCAATAACGGGGCTATCCATGAGTAAATAATCAAAGAGATAATCAACTGACGAGAAGAAACGATGCCGAGGCGGAGAGCAGAGAAATCAATAATGGAGATCGCGGCTCCGAAGAGAGACAAATGATAAATAGGGCATGAAAGAAACCCTTGCTGACATGATGAAGACACACAGATCTAGGGATATAAGATCGGAGCCGCAAAAAGAAGACGAAAGTAGGTAAATGAGATTTAAGCCATTAGGAGAAGAAAGACAGAGAAAGTGAGGCCGCGGGAGCAAATTTCTAGGGTATAGAAATGGTTTTTTTAGGGTACTTTAGCGGTACTGTAGCGGGTTATTGTAGCGGGGAGGGGAGGCAGGTTACTGTAGCAGAGAGTGGAGGAGTTAGGGGAAAGGGAAGAGGGGCAGTGGGAGGAAGAGGAGGAGAAGGGAAGGGAAAGGAAGAGGGTGGGGGGCGGGGATGTTTGGTTAGGGTTAGGGTTAGGGTTAGGATTAGAGGAGTAGGGAGAAAAAAAAGGGAGGGTGAGGGGCTGCTATGGAGGTCCCTAGGGAATCAAAACCCAAGGGCTCTAATACCATGTTGAGGAAGAGAATGAGAGAAAGAAATTGTGAGTTAGGGAGTCTCCCCCTCACTGATGTATTTATATATAATGAGAAATGTACAAAAGACGGATATGAGTGATTTCCTTTGGTATTTCGGTTTGATTCCCCCTTCCATAAATCGTATTCCATCGTGAATCTTATTTACTGTCTGCCCATCATCTCCATCAATAGCCATTGGATTTGTACATGTCTTCTTCCATTTAAGAGAGAAATTCCTGGATTACCTCCTCCCTCCTTCCTGGTATAAGATGGTGGAGATATAGAGGGATCTTTCCGTATAGCACTAGCAAAAGATTTACGACCTTTTACATAGATGGCATCGTTAACCGCTCTATGCCAGAGGACCTCATGGATTAGCTTGTAATCCGGATTTTTATCCGGATTAATCTTGTCCGTTGAGATCAAATCCGCCTGCTTAAGGAGTTTAGCGCCCAAACCGTCTTCGATTAACACTCTTTGCATTATCTACATTTTGTAACCGACGGCTGTAAGTAGAGAACTTCAATTTACGCAATCTTTTAATACGATCAGGAGAGAGAAAGTTGCCGTCTATTTAAACAACAGACATAAGTTGGTTCGGACGCATCATCTTCCATATGGCCACATGTTATACCACTTTTCTTCCAGCGTACCGTTTTGAAGATTCCACCTGATCCCGCGGAATTGAAAATTTTGAATGAACGGTCCAATCATCCTCACGCATCCTGTCCATGTAATCGACTGCAGGGGCTTTTTCTTTTCTTACTTTCTCCCTTACCCACTGGGAATACTTAGATAAGGATGGACCGCCCGATTGGAATTCCAACTCATCCAACGGTGATGGAGTATTCTTTTTCCATGAAACCGAATTCTTTTTAGGGTCTTACAGAGCAATCTCACCAGGCGGATTATCCAGCACCACGGGTTCCAGAGTATCATTTTCCATGACATGTTTTCCACCATGCTCAAATGGGTAGGCTTCACAACGATGACTGGCTTATACAGCCGTGAGATTCAGATCTTCCCCGAATTCTCCGCCAACTCCAAACAAAATTTCATTGTGACTAAAGCTTGAATGTTTCTGGCAAATGAGGGAGCTTCGAAAACCATTGAGCCCAAGCCCATATTTCCTCCATCCTCCAGTCAGTGCTCTTAATCCTTCCAATAAGACCGGTTTAAGCAGATTTACATTTGTTCAATCTGCCACTTCCTTCCCAGAGAGAGAGAGAGAGAGAGAGAGAGAGAGAGAGAGAGAGAGAGAAGGGTTTCTGCGCTCGAGCGCAGATAAGCTTATCTGCGCTCGAGCATAGAAACAGGGGGGTGGGGCCATTAGCGGGGGGGGGGGGGGGGGGGGGTGATCCAAAGCATTCATTTAGAAGGCCCCATCATGGATGGGGGGCCTACCAAAAATCAGCTCCATTGGATCACCAATGGGTGTCCATTTGTGGGGCCAAAAATGGACAGATTTGTGGACACACACACAAATCTGTCCATTTTTGGCCCCACAAATGGACACCCTAAGGTGATCCAATGGAGCTGATTTTTGGTGGACACCCTACCCATGAAAGGGCCCATCAAATGAATGCTTTGGATCCCAACCAAAATGTGGCCCCACCCTGTTTCTGTGCTCGAGCGCAGATAAGTTTCTCTGTGCTCGAGCGCAGAAACCATTTCCTCATATATATATATATATATATATATATATATATATATATATATATTAGGAAAAAGGTTTGAGAGAGAGAGAGAGAGAGAATAAAAGGGGTTTTGAGAAGAAAAGATGTTTGGGCTGTTTATGGTCTCTTATCACGGTGGAGAGGATTTTGTGAAGAAAAGGCTTTTGGGGTGTTTAGGGTTTTGAGGGGGGAATTTAGGGCTGGGGTTCAAAAATGACAGCAAAACAGAAGCATCAGATGGCTTACGAAGAAGGGAAGGAAATCTCGCCAAATAGGGTTTCTTACCAAATAAGGTTTCTGGATGGCTTACAAAGAAGAAAAAGAGAAGGAAATCTTGCCGGAAGAAGAGGTTTCTTTCCAGAAGATTGAATGTAAGAATTTACAATTCAAAAAAGAAAGAAAGATTGAATGTACTAAGATTTCTCGTTGGAAGATTTCTCGCCGGAAGGAGTTTCAGAGATATCTGCTCAAAGTGATTTCCCAGCCCAAGCAGTATATCTTCAGCATCAAATTCGCACTGTAATCCACTGTAGTATTTCTTCTGTCGAACTTTATACCTTTGATGGATTCATAGTAGTTTACTTGCATCAAATTGGCATTAGAGTTAGTTCGATCTTGGATATCGTTCGGGGATTCGTGACGTCACCCCATTAGGCAATTTCTCATTATAAAAGGATTGATTAGTTGGAACAAATTCTAAGGGTGTTGCAAATGCTTGATTGGCTCACGTCAGTTTTTGATTCACCACTTTGAGGGAAATTGGAGGATAAAGATGATGTTGATGGGGACTTGAATGATGCAGAACACACTGACGTCACACCAACTCTCATCAATACGGGGCTTTGGGATGTAAGGTTGAGTTTAAGATTGATGATTAAGACCAAGGACAAAATTTTGATGAGAATTTATTTGTTCGAGCATAAGACCTGAATCTAATATCTTTTGAACAAGGTGTACCTCAGGAGGAAAGTTCCATACTTTATCAGGCTACTGATATTGGCACTACCATGTTTTGATAATTGCACAAATTCAGCTTGTCTTTTCTTTTTTAATTGGCTGCTGAGAGCTTTTTGGGAAATGTAATGGCCTTTGACAACTGTTTAAATAATGAAATACAAGATGAGTTTGTGTAATTATCAAAACATGGTAGCGCCAATATTAGTAGCCTTTTATCATAGATTAAGGATCCACTGGAATCATGGTTTCAAGGGCGATGGTGGGTAAATTCCAAAAACACCATCAACCGTACAAGATACTATAGTTTGTGAAGGGAGGGGAGGCTTTTGTTACTACTCGTTGCTTCGTTTAGTTTTCAAGTGAACCCAACTATAAAGAGGGAGTCTTATTTGATGTAATTCCAATAGTTGCGTGCGGCATATTGCTCGGGAGACCATGGAGATATAATTAGGATGCAATTCATATGGGAAATAAAAACCCATTCTTTTGTGAAAGATGGAGAAAAAATACCAATGAATGAAGAATCTAAACAGAAGTCTTGTAAAGATGAGTCTTCTAGTCTTCTAAGCATGATATCAGAATCCTTTAGAAACCTAGGGGCAGCCAGATGGACTGCGTTTGAGATATTTCTGGTGCCAGAGTGGTCCAACCTAGTTTCTTCATATGAGCTCTATTTGATATTAACAACTGTTGGATATTTATGTGTGTTTCTATGTATGTATGCCATGAGGGCATGGTAGTCTTTTCCTCTTTTCCATCTTATATATATACTCGAGTGAAGGGGAGAGACCCTAACTCATTCTATTCTCTCATTATGGTTCTTCTCCAACATGGTATCAAAGCCTTAGGGTTTTTGTGCCCTAAGGACCAAATTGGAGATTTTTCTCCTTCTTCTTCTTCTCCACTCTCTCCACCCAACCCTATGATCTAAACTCATTTCTCATTCTTCTTCCCTCTTCTATCTTTTTTTTCTTCTTCTTCTTCTTCTTCTTCTTCTTTTCCTTCTCCTTCCTCGTCTCGCCCCCCCTGGTTGCCCCCCTGCATCCCACTGCGCGCCCCCTGGTTGCCCCCCTGGTTGCCCCCCCCGCACCCCACTACTGCCCCTTCTTCTTCCTCTTGCCCCCCTGCGCGCCCCCTGGTTGCCCCCTCTCTCTTTCTCCTTCTTCTTCTACCTCCTCCATTGCCGCCTCCCACCTGCTGTCCATCTTTCTCCACCTCCTCCTCCGCAGGTTCCCGGCCCCGTTAGGATCTACCAGTGCAGATCCCGTCCTCAGCTGTCTCCAGCTCTGCCTGCGCCAATCTCGTCCCAACTAGAGATCACAGCACCTACTTCACAGGTATTGCCGCCTTCTGGCCCTTCACTAGATTCTCCCATTGCATCTCGTACACACTCACGTACTACTACTCACCCTCTATCGTCTTTTGTCTCTTATGACTGTTTCTCACATTCATTTCGTGGCTTTGTAGCTTCGTTGTCTTCTGTCTCCTTGCCTAAGTCTTTGCAGGAAGCACTGGCACACCCTGGCTGGCGGGCTGCTATGGACGATAAGATGAGCGTCCTTCAGGCGAATCAGGCTTGGGCTCTTGTTCCCCCTCCTCCTGGAGTTCACCCAGTTGGATGCCGATGGATCTATGCCATCAAATATCTTCCTGACGGCACAGTTGAGCGCCTCAAAGTGCGCTTGGTTGCTAAAGGATACACTCAGACTTATGGGATTGATTACACTGACACGTTTTCCCCTGTTGCGAAAATACCCTCTGTGCATGTCCTTATCTCATTGGCAGTCAACTATGGGTGGCCTCTTCACCAACTTGATGTCAAAAATGCTTTTGTCCATGGGACTTTGGTTGAGGAGGTGTATATGGAGCAACCTCCAGGGTATGTTGCTCAGGGGGAGTTGACCACCTCTGTCTGCCATCTTCACAAGTCCCTTTATGGCTTCAAACAATCCCTTCGTGCTTGGTTTGGCAAGTTAGTGATTCTCTCATAGGATATGGTATGAAGCAATGTGAGGTGGACCACTCTATCTTTAACCTCAAATCTGATGCTGGATATGTCATTCTCATAGTCTATGTAGATGACATTATCATTACAGGGAGTGACTCTTGTGGCATTCAACTATTGAAGAGTTTTCTTCAGAAGCAGTTCTCTACGAAGGATCTTGGTCGCCTTAAATACTTCTTAGGGATTGTGGTATTGTACTCTGGTACAAATGTTTCCCTATCTCAGCGAAAATATGTGTTGGACCTTCTGGATGAGACCAGATCCTTGGGGATCAAACCTGCTAGTACTCCCATGGAACCAAATAAAAAGCTCATTCCAGAAGAGGGAGACTTATTAGAGGATCCTGACAGATATAGGAGACTTGTTGGAAAGCTCATATATCTTACTGTCACTTGTCCTGATATTTCCTATGCTGTAGGAGTCGTCAGCCAATTCATGAGTGACCCTCGTACCTCTCACTGGGCAGCTGTAGTGCATATCTTTCGTTACTTGAAAAGTGCTCCAGGGAAGGGCTACTTTTGAAGAAACATAGTCACAAGAAGATAGAGGCCTTTTGTGATGCTGTTTGGGCTGGCTCTCCGACTGACAGACGATCCACTACTGGATATTGCACCTTTGTTGGGGGAAACATTGTGTCATGGCGTAGCAAGAAACAAAATATTGTATCTAAGTCAAGTGCTGAAGCAGAATACAGGGCTATGTCTCACACTTGTAGTGAGCTCATTTGGCTACGTGCTCTACTATCTGAGATTGGGTTTCCTCCATCTTCTCCTGTAGAGTTGTATTGTGACAACAAGGCGGCTAGCTATATTGCGAACAATCCTGCGTTTCATAAGCGCACCAAGCATATTGAGGTGGACTGCCACTTCATTAGACACAGGATCCAGCAAGGCGTCTTACGCACTATTTTCACTCGATCGGCCGACCAACTAGCGGACACCTTCACCAAACCATTGAGCAAAGCTAAATTTATTGATATTTGTAACAAGCTAGGAATGTGTAATATATACATTCCAGCTTGAGGGGGGGTGTTGGATATCTATGTGTGTTTCTATGTATGTATGCCATAAGGGCATAGTATTCTTTTCCTCTTTCCCATCTTATATATATACTTGAGTGAAGGGGAGAGACCCTAACTCATTCTATTCTCTCATTTTGGTTCTTCTCCAACAACAACTATGCTTTTCTTTGATTTTGAGAATTCATATATGGTAGTTTGTTTTTTGTTTTTTTTTGAAAAGATGCCCTTTTTTACTAGGAAAATGATATCAAGACATACTCAGGTCACAGTTATCCTAATCATTCCTATTATTGCCATATGTAAGAAAATAAGGGCATGCTTGTCTTTTAACAGGGATATTTCTTTCATGGAAAAAATTATTATTTTTATTTGTTTGTACATGTGGTTCAATAGGAGGGTTGTTGGGAACATCCCTGACCAGGGTTTGTCTTCCTGGCAGCTCTATTTTTAATATGCATGCTAAAAGTCTTTTCCCAAAGGTGTTCTTGGTTTTAACTCTGAAGATTCAATGTTGCAGGATAAGACGGCTTTCGCCGATATTCTGAAGAGAATATCTAAAATACAGAAAACAAATGGACCCAGTTACATCGTGCTGAGAGACAAATAAGTTGACCTCATATGTAAGCTTTCTTGTACTCTACCCGTTTCTTGGGCTAAAATTACATAATCATGTCATTGAAATCCGAAAATCCCTCGAAGCATCTTGATGCTTGAGAAACCGTGTACACATCTGCGATTATTGTTCAATCTTTTGTGTCACCTATGAACCAAACAAAGACCAATATCTATCTTGACTGTCTCATGCACTGTACTTTTACACCATACTTTGTTATGGAACCAAAACTAAGAACAAAGTTATACCTTGTTATGATTCTGTTATGGCTGTTGCAGCATGTTGAGGCTTTTTAAAGTTATTGTATTGTAAGTGAAGTGATTGTCTCAATTAAATTATACTGAAGGTATAATCAAGCGACCTCATGTATGTCAGCTTGGGTCACTTGTGTTTTACTTTGTTGATGGATTGGAGTTATGATCTTACTGTAGAGAAAGTCAAGTGACCCAAGGAGTGTTGGCTTGGACTACTCGTTTATGTTATATATCATAGATGGATGGGAATCTGTTATGATTTTAGTATCTCATGTCAATCCTTGCACTTAGCTACTTTCTAGAAAATGAATTGTTCGTCTACACTCAGTCCTGGCTGCTGAATTGATTTTCTGAATGACCTTGTTTATTTTGCTCGATTTTTGAAGTTTATGCAATGAGGAATCATATATGGCTTATAGGCCTACTCCGTACCACAAACACACAAAATCAGACCACGATATGGTGAATCAACTCAGTTCTTACATAAAACAGAGTCAAAATACGAGAAGACTGTTTTATATAAAAGTAGTCTGTTTTATATAAAAGTAGTCTGACTGGAAGAAGTTTGTTTGAGCTCTTAGCGACTCGTAGCTTGCTGAGTTGCTGACATTCAAGAGTCAAGATTGGTTTCATATTTTGTTTTAAACACTTGATTGAGGATATTTGTGGTGGTGATGTCTGTGACCAATCTCTTTTATTTTCTTTTATTATTGAGGATTGATAGAGCCAAGGGCCCCCTTGTATAAAGATCCGGAGAAGGGCCCTTGATTGGATTTACGTCATTAAGTGGTAACTGATTTTACGTTGTCAACCGATTTTAAATGTTACCGAAAATGATGTGGATCCAATCACGGGCCCTTTTCCGGCCCTTTATGCAAGGGTGCCCTTGGGTCTATCATTCCTCTGTATTCTCTCTCTGCCCGAAGCTTTTGTTTTCTTCTTATTTCCTAAAATCTTTATTCCTAGTCTTGTGTCCCTTTTCTCCTCTCTGTGTTTTTTTTCATGTGATACTTGGGTGTTTCTTTTCTCTTTTTTGGCCCCCTTTTCTTCCATAAACTCTTTCACCACGTGGTGCTTTGTTTTTTATTTTTTTGTCATATTCTTCTTTCTCTTCCACTTATGCATATACGACTCAATTTTAGCTCCTTCCTCTCTCTCGATGTGTGGCTCGCTTTTTTTAGCTCGTTCTCTCGTTCATTTTCGTTCTTTTTTTTCGTAGCGGTGCAGTCAATTATTGGGAATTTGGGTTGAGCTATTAACATAAAATCGGGTCAGTTTCAGGTTTATTCCAATTCATTTTCTAGCAAAAGCTCAACCCGACCCGACCCCCCGCCCCTCTCTCTCTCTCTCTCTCTCTCTCTCTCTCTCTCTCTCTCAGCAAGTGTGTGCATCCAAGCTGAGTTTTTAAAGGGGTTGTTGGTAGTGACAATTTTTTTTGAAATTCTCAGTTACAAATTTTATAATTTAGAAGTTAGAACTTTAAAGTTATGCCTGTGCACATATTAAATTCACTCATCATTTTCTTATTTGTATATTTATAAATAATTTTCAATGAGTTAATTATAACTTTTTTAGTTTTTCATATTGATTAAATTGTTTTTAGAATTATCTTGACTCACCCAAGTCCCTGGGTTGACTTTGGCGGAGTCGAGTCTGGGTTCCAAGTTTTCCAACCTTGCTTAAACAAACATAATCAGGCTTAAAGTTGACTAATTCAATTGAGTTGATACATTAAACTACCCAAATCTTCTCTGCAAAGGGTCGCTCTTCTCTGGCCAACTCCAGGAAGATAAACCAGCAAGCGTGTAGACCATTCTTTTCTTTTCTCTACTTTTTTCCTTCTTGCCTACTATGCGTTTTCCTATTTTTTGTGTTCTTATTCTTTTGTATTTTGGTATTCTTCTTCTTTTATTTGTATGATATTTTGTTTTTTCTTTCCGTCATTTCTTCCCATGATGTGATGCTTTTCTTTTTTCTTTTTATTCAGATC
This sequence comes from Tasmannia lanceolata, assembly GCF_043159265.1. Lineage (NCBI taxonomy): Eukaryota > Viridiplantae > Streptophyta > Magnoliopsida > Canellales > Winteraceae > Tasmannia > Tasmannia lanceolata. The sequence goes on along the minus strand of NW_027518680.1, from coordinate 46,571,543 downwards.
AGATCATGCTCTTCACTATGTTTTCCCATTTAAGTGGTTGTCGGTAATTTCGGTCCGAAATTTCGATTAAAAGGCATTATTTATTTAAAAAAAAAAGTGTTTCAAAATTTTGGCCGAAATTTCGGAATTTCGGTCCTGAATTTCGAACCAAATTACCAAATTTCTGACTGAAATTTTGGATTTCGCTCTGAAATTTCAGTTTTCAGTGGGGTCCGAAACGGTTATCGAAACCAAAAATTTAAACCATGGTCTTTAAAGGACTGCTACAGTTGTTTTCCCTTTAATTTGAAAGTCAGAACTCAAGCAATTTATTCTTGTAGATAACATTAAATTCGCTAAACTTTATCATGCTTATAAATAATTTAAACATGTTTTACTTTTTTCTTATTTATTGAATATTATTTTACAAATATCTTGATTCGCCTGAGTTGCTGTGTTGACTCTCCCTAGTAGGGGTGCAACTCGGGTTGGATTGGGTTGAGGTAAACCCTAACCCAACCCGAGATAGATAGCGTTCCCTCAACCACAACCCAACCCTACTCGAGCCTCGGGTTGAGGATGGTCAACCCCAACCCAACCTGCCTTTAAATCTCTCAACCCTATCCCAACGCATTTAACCCAAAATTAGGTCTGGTTGAGTCATTGGGTTGGGTTCGGGTTAACATAGGGCCAAATAGAAAAATACAATAACCCAAAGAAAATCAAGATTAAATTAGAGGACTAAGGTCGGGTTGCCAAGGCCTCAACCCTAACCCAACCTGAAATTAAATTGGGTTGGCTTTTCCAAACCATAACCCATCCCAACCCAACCCGAGGAAACACCAACCCAACCCGAGTGAAATCCGGATTAAACCCGTAGGGTTGGGGTTGAGGCCGACCCAAGTTGCACCCTACTCCCTAGTCATATCTTAAACCTTGGGGGAATAGATCCGAGTCCTGCATCATCCAACGTTGCTTAAACAAACAAAATCATACTTAGAGTTGAAAAATTCAAATGAGTTGTACATAAAACAACCCAAATCTCAGCATAGGATAGAGAGAACTGAAAACACAAACAAAAAGTCTGAAAGGCAAATTATCCTACAGCCCTCCTCAAACCCTTCAGAATCCAACCACGCATAGTAGAGCCAACCCAAGCCATATCATAGATGAAACTCCTTGAAGACGTGCGGAGCCAGAGGGCATACTGGGCCCGGTGGCCACGGCCTGAACAACAACAGGGTTCTCCAGTTTTGCCATGCTTGCCCTATCATCGGCTCCCTGTGGCAGCACATTGACATATAGTTTCAGGCCATTCTTACAGTTTTCGACCTTGGCACTCGCAAAATATCGAGTACTCACCACGTCCAGGAAAACCCTGTCTAACCCGTCTGTGTACATTCTTAGTGGGTTGCTAATGTCACAAGACTCGAACTCTTCTCTGCTCTTTAACTCTACGATGCTCTCCAGGGCGGCCGAATATGTGAACCCTGCGTCACCAATACCGCAGATTATGATAAAAATATTAGCAAATTGAGAGCTGATTGTTAGATTTCAGAGATTACAGATTGATCAAAATGTCACAGTTAAGTTCCTGTTTTTACTAATGATCTTTTCACTGAAATTCAGTAGAATTAAAGCAGGAGGAAACAGTCTCTTCTCATATCATAATTGAGCATCAAGTGGAGGAAATGTGATGCTCATAGCCCTGTTTGGATGACAAGAATTTTTTTGATTACAGCTTATGATAAAAATATAAGCAAATTGAGAGCCGATTGTTAGAATTCTGAGCTTACAGATTGATCAAAATATTTCACAGTTACTTTGCAAATCTGTTCTTGTTTTTACTGTCCAAAATGTAACGATCTTTTCATCAAAATTCAGAAATAACAAAGAAGAGGAAACCTTCTGAGATCATAACTGAGTATCAACCAGAGGAAAGGAAATGCTAAAGAGATTGAGGGATAACATGCATAGATTGTCAAAAGGATTATGTTTTTCAATACCTTCTGAGAGATTTGTTTAGTTTACTGAGATAAAAATAGCACCTGCTATCTCTTTTCATGTCATCTAGATGCAGTGCCTTTTTTTCGTATCTGTGTAAGCGGGCTGCTGTTGGATCAAATATCAAGGGCGGTATGTTTGACGTACCCCTGCATGGGACTTCACGGGCGGCCATTATCAAGAAAAAAAGAAAAAAAAATAGAGGGTTGAAATGCAGTGAAAATATCGGCCATGTTTGGCAACCATGAATTATTTCTCATGATAAATTGTAGGGGTGGACATGGTTCCGGTTCGAACCGAGGAACCGAACCGAACCGGCACATATGGTTCGGTTCGGTTCGGTTCCATAGTTATATGGTTCGGTTCCGGTTCTAATAACCTGGAACCGATGGAAATTCGGTTCGGTTCTGGGTTTGGATCCCGGAACCGAGAACCGAACCAAGAACCGACCCACCTTAAAACCCTTAGTCAGACTGGAAAACAAGTTTTTTAATCTCAGCACTTGCCCAAATATTTTTAATCTCACCAAACAAGCCTTAATATTTTAATGGCAGGAAAGAAGATGTGGGAATCCTTTTTGTTTTTAATATTAACTTGAAAGTTTTTGTAAGTGTAAGAAGAAAGTGAAAGGCTTTTAAAAATAGTAAAATATTATGAGAGTAGTTTGTATAACGCCCCCACAAAGTCATATTCATCATTTCATTAGAGACTTTTGTGCTCTGCTTTTCCCATAATGATGATGACAAGCTGGAAACAAAAAATTATTCTATCTCAAGAAAAGAAAACCAAACATTCAAACAACTATTGTGAAGAAATTCCGTTGATTTGATGAAGATCGGGTAAACCCAGAACCGAACCGAACCGAACCGATTATATATGGTTCTGGTTCGGTTCGGTTCCAAACTTATATGGTTCTGGTTCGGTTCCAATTTCAGGGAACCGATTATATATGGTTCGGTTCTGGGTATACCCCAAAACCGAACCGAACCGAACCATGTCCACCCCTAATAAATTGGTTTCTCCAAAGTGGTGAGAGAGGGGTAGTTCGTGTGGTGGGAGAGACTTAAGAGGGTGCAAATGAGTAGAGAGGGTGAGAAGTGACTAAAAAACCACGAAAAAGTAGATCACATTTTGCTTAGAGTTTTTTGTTTCCTTGTTTTCAAGCTTTTTCTTACCCCTCCTTACTCACATCCTCTCGTATCTTTCCCTCTCCCAGCCTCCATCGGTGTTGGCTAAACTAATTTTCCAGGAAAAAGCAATTCATGGTAGCCAAACGTGCCTATTATATTCATGCGTATCAAAAATCAGATTTATTTTAGCCATCCAATAAACCGTGCCCTATTACATGAAATTTAAATTAAGGGAAATGGTATATTCACCTATCTAGTGTAAAAAACAATTATAAATACGCTAGATGGGGCTGTCCCAAGTAATAAAAAAAGGGTGAATATAATACTTACCTAATCAATGTGAGTCTCACGTGAGGATGGGAACCCTCATAAATACATTAGAGGGGCGCTGTCCCAAGTAAAATAATTGGGGCGAATATATCACTTCCTTAATCAATGTGAGTCTCACGTGAGGATGGGAACCACCATAAAAGCGATTTGGGCCACCCACCTATAGATCATTTCCCCCTTAAAAATATCTACAACAAAGGTTAGGATCATCCTATGACCCCATTGTGAGGGCATATCCTATGACCCCATGGTGTATGTGGACAAAATCCTCTTGGATTCCATCAAGATAGAAACTCCTATGGGGATACACATCCAACCGGTGGAATATGATTGGAAGCCTTCGGCCCGTAAAAATTGTAGAGATTTTAGTCATGGAACCGACAAATGCAATTATTTTTCAGAATCTCCGAGAACTTCTAATTTGCCTCTAAAACAAGTTTGGAAACCCAAGCAAATAGCAAAGGATGTCCCAAAAGTTCAAGTTGATGGATATAGCAATTCTAAATCTGTCCATGGTCATAAGAAAAATATAAATTTGGTTGGAAAAAGCAAAAAACCCAAAACCTCTAGTCCTATTGTCCCAATCCATGCTAACCGATTTGCTGCTCTAGATCATATGGTCTCTGATCCCCACACCATTGGGGAGTGTAGTCATCAAGTTGTTCAGGAAGGAAATGCCCAGAACCCGGATCATGACTCGTGCCAAAGGGTTCATAGGAAAAAAAGCAAACCGGCCCTTCTAGCTTTCCTATCTCCTCCTACGTGTGGGATCCCTCACAAGCTGCCCTTTGGAAGGAGCATATGACTATGTATTGGTGGTTGGTTGAAAGGATTCAGCTCCTCTTTCAGAGAGTTATCTTTTTTTGTTGCTGTTTGGTTTGGTTTTGTTTTGTTGTTTGTCTGTTTTGGTCTTCTTTTGGAGCGTGTATGTGCTTCCTTTGTTGTTTGTTCTCCTTTCCAAGTTCTGGAAGGGTTGCTTTTCGTTTCTCATGTATATCTTTTCCTTCTATTAATATATCTGGTCGGGGTTCTGCCTAACCCTAGCTTACCCATAAAAAAAATAAAAAAATCCTATCTATTAAAGTCAACTATTTCTGCAGGCAGCCTATCCTATCAAATCAGATCACGTGAGTACCAAAAAAAAATGGTGTAGATCATCAATTTATGTGGGTCCCACTGTATTTATTTGGGCTCCACACTAGCTCACCGGATTAAAAATAAGAAAAAAAGAGGAGGCCTTTGCTAGGGACCATCGCAGAAGGCATTTCGCGGCTGGACTCTTGCACATCCACCTCAGATGAATTAAATGTATAATACAAAATCTAAGCCCTGCTCTCACATGCAACAGCCCAGCCTCGAAATGCCTTCTGCAATGGTCCCTAGCAAATCTCCAAAGAGGAATGAGGCTATGAGAGTCATTATTATGCGAAGCATATAAGAAACTTATTGGCACTAGGACTGTCAGTCGGGCCGAGCTTGGGCGAGCCTGAGGTGCTCAAGCTCAGCCCATGTCTATACAACGGGCTTCGGGCTGAGTTCGGGCCTGACTAAATTAGAAAATTTCCTTGCCCAAATTCAGCCCAAACTCTACAACGGGCTTCGGGCCGAGTTCAGGCTTGCCCATCACCTCTTATTTTCTGCACGAGAAAAGGCTAAGGCAAGCATTGAAAAGCCAATTTCATAGAAAGCCATTAAACTTGTTGGCTTTGGCATGTGAGAAAAGCTACACCGATTGATTTTTTGCCAGATTTTGTCTTATTCATTTAATAAATCTGAGGTCGAACTATAGCTTATAGGATATGATGATCCAAACCGTTCATATGGAGTGGGCTGAAGGGGGCCTAATTTGTATACTTCAACGGTTTGGATCATCATATTAAGTGGGCTAAAGAGGGGCAAAATAAAGAAAAAAAAAACCTATTTAATGTCGAACTATAGCCTATAGGATATTAATGTTTAAGTAATCTATTTAATTAATATCTACTGATTTTTAAGGGCATTAAAAATCTTAAAAAATTATATAGTAAATATATTATCGGGCCTGGGCCTATAACGGGCTGGACAACCCTTGATCAAGCTCAGCTCAAATTAGAGTTCGGGCTTCAACTTTTGACCAAGCTTGGTTTGGCTTGTTCTCATTTTAATTATGGGCGGGCTTTTAACGGGCGGGCTTCGAGCTTGCCCATCCCGATTGACAGTCCTAATGGGCACTCCCTAAATTTCGTGGGTTAAATCATCATGGTGCACATTCAAGTTGTTTGATCTTGGACTGTTCGATTGGAACGATTCTAGGTAAAGAGTGCCATTATCAATGAGGGGAGTGTGGGTATCATATTCCAAAACAAATGGGAGTTTATATTCTCACCTATTTGTCTCACCAAGTTGTCTTGATATGTGCAACTTTATCTTTATCCCAGAAAATAAAAGCAAAAGCAAAAGCCAAAAAAAAAAGAAAGTGGATGGAAGAAGAAGAAGAAAAAGAACTCACAAAGCTTATCTCCAACCCTGAAAATCTTGCCGGCCGACCATTCTCCGACATTGGAAGATGGGTCCCACCCCCTGTCCTCCCCCACCACATGATGAACTTGAGCTTCACATCTCCATCCATTGCTATTTGATATCACCACCACCATATAAACTGATATTACCACCACCAAACCCCTCATAATTTCACAACCCATCAGAGAAAAGAAAGAGGAAGAGAGACACAGACGAGAGAGAGAGAGAGAGAGAGAGAGAGAGATGAAGCCTCTACTATTCTTCTCCCTCTTGTTTATCTGGGCTATATAACTCACTTTTCTTCTTCTGTCATTCTCTATAAGGAATGGTAGGTATAAATATAGTACACTACACCAAATCTATGGTAGATGTAAATATAATACACTACACCAAATCTATGTGTATCTGTATGTTGTTAGACGTTTTGGAGTTTTTATACACAGATCATTTTATGTGGAACTGATATATTTTCCGCCTTTTCTTCCCTGGGACAGCCCCTCTTTAGTGTATTATTATTTTTTTGGGTCCTCTTTAGTGTATTTATGGGTACTCTTTTACACTACAAGGGCCTGTTCCAGGGGAAGAAATGGGGGAGAATATGTAAACTTTGGAATTTTAACTGAACACCTGCTTTTTATGTAATTAAGAAGAAACCTATCGAAAGACAAACCTGTGTCAACTGCCAGGGAGCGTTTTTAAAAAGCCAACCTTCTTGGCTATGTTTTGAGCTCTTCTTTAATTACCATATTTTCATAATAAGAATGCTAAACATAAAACATTAAACAATAAAAAGTTATAAAAATGAGAAAATGATTTTTAGATATTTATTATGTATTTTTCTAATATTTGAAAATAAAAATACTTTCTTAAATGAAAAACACTTTAAAGATTTGAATTAGACCCCTCGAATCATTATTCTAATATACATATTAGTTCGAGTATAAATTTTATTATTAGAAAAATCACTATTTTTAATGAAATAATAAACATGTAAAATGCTAAAAAGAAAACACCCTTACACTCATACTTATTAGGCCCCACTTGTGCCTGATGAACCTAACTACATCCAAGACAAAAAAAAAAAAGAAGAATAATTTAGATAATCCAAAGTAGGGGCCACTGTACTTTTTCTTGCATGCATGGCCCCTATATGGACACTAATTAGTAATGCAGTCAATATGCAAAAAGTGTTGCTGGGGCCATTTTGCTAGTGAAAATACAGGTTATTTATTAAAGATAAAGGTGTTTTAAATATTACGTAAAAAAGAGTGGCTTAATTATAATTTCAAAAAAATTTAAGGGGACTTTTCTTATAATTTAGAGGGTATAGGGGGTGCTTTCTTATAAAAAATCCTTTTGTCCTATATCTACTTGGCTCTGGCATATTATGCCTATGACTGATGGTCATGCCTACCTATCAACTTGCCTTTCTCTCTGGACTGATGAAATTAAGAAACTTACTCCTTTGCAGACAAGGACCCAAAATATCCATTAATTTGCCATTAGTGAAAACTTTCCACACGGGTCGTGATCAGAGCCGTTGATCTGGTGCTTACCTTGTGGATGCAAGATAGAAAAAAAATAATTATCGGAGCATTGTAGTTGTTGGTGTGTGTGTGTGGCTAAGATGACGGTTGTATCTATTTCCGACAAAAAAAATCTAAATCAATCAATGATCATGATTTTAATTTGTGATACAGTCCTACCGCATTTGACAGATGTCCATTTCAGATTTTTTTACTAATGACGTGAATTTTGGTCTTGAATGTGTTTGGAAAAAAACAGGGGAGTGGGGATGGTGAAAACTGATGAGAAAATGGGCAGGATTTGCTTCAAGGTGCATTACTAGTGTTGCACCCATCAACTTTTAAATTGAAGTGCAGGGGGTAAGAACGGATTCATCTCACACATGCAATGAAGCCAGATAGAAAATCCACATGTCTTTTGATGTAATTGTTAGAGATTTTCAAAATAATATTAGAAATTAAAAGAATTTTCATAAGTTATTTTTAAAATAGAAAAACAATTTTCAAACAGGGCCGGTCGACCATGACCGCGGATTGGTTACTGGAAACATAAACAATTTTCAGAAAGGTATGGCCGGTCGACCGCAGTTGTTCGAAAATCTATCCGTTGGGCGAAAATTGACAAGGCTTTTCACTTCCGTTTTCAAACTTTTTCCATGTCTTTTACTTCCCAACCGTCATGGATGATTTTCAAATACAAGTGACACTTTGTAGATGATCCAAAACACTTAAATCATAAAGAGTTGCGATTGAATAGCCATTATTCAAATCAATCCAAGGGATGTCATGAAGGAATTTTTCTCTCAATGAAAAGACATCAAGTACTCTATAAAAAGTGCATAAATATGTCTTTTCAAATACAGAAAAATAGTTATTGCTGTATTTTTATCTCTCTAGCAATCTCTTAATCTCTTGTTTTCAAGATAATTTTTTCATAAAACAGTGCACTAAAGACTGTTTTCCGCAGAAACAGTTTTAGTGATTTATCTAAAGCTTTAAGTTCTTTAAAAGGCTTTTTGGGTTTGATTCCGCTTGTGTAAAGCGTCATCAAACATTTGTAGGATCTTCCTACAAGGTAGTGAAATTCCAAGGGTGGGCCCAATTGGCAACCTAAAAGGAGATTAGGTTGATACAAATAATATTTACCTTTTGAAATTTTAACCTAAAAAATTTAAACTCTCCAATGAAGGATTAAGAGATAAAACAATTTAAGCAAGTGAGTTAAATTCTAAGTGCAATGCAAATATAAAGCAAGAGACAAGAAGGAGTGCACCCGAGATTTAAAGTGGTTCGGTCCTCAAACACACAAGGCCTACTCCACTCCACCAACCAAACCCGTTGATGGCTTCACTATTTGATCTTCTTAACCACGGCGAAGATCGGTGCCGATTACAATCGCTTTAACCTTGGAAACAATCCTCACCACGGAGAGAGGGCTCTGCTTCTCCGAACACTCGCCCAAATACAATGAAGGAAAAATAGAAAAATACAACTTCCCTCTTCTAGGGTAGATAGCTCTCAAGCTCACACAAAATCCACTCTTGAAATGATGTACAAATTCAAGCCTAGGTCTAATCCCTTTAGATATCCCAAATTGAGGCACAAGGGTAATTACCACTCTATAATATGTTTAGAACATGTTTAGGAATGAGAGAGATATGTTCTAAGGCATAGAGAACACATATATATAGAGAAAACCCAAATATGACCGTTACAGGGGCATAGTTGTAATTCTGTGAATTTTTCCAACGGTCGTAAATTTGTTCCCGACATAGTGGTCTCGGAGTTCCGAGAGATTTTCTTGGAGTTCCGAGAAATTCTCGAAGTTCCGAGAATTTTTCTCGGAGTTCCGGGAATACAAACAGAATTTGGAAGAATGCTACTGGACCAAATCTCGGAGCTCCGAGGGAATATTCTCGGAGTTCCGAGAAGCCTAAATCAGCAGATTTTCATGATTTTTTATGCTGATAATTTTTGGGCTTCAAGGGCTTCCAAATTACACATAGATGGGATTGTTATTCCAATTAGGGTCAGGTGACTTCATTATGCCTCAAGGTGGGGTACCTAATAGGGATTAGATGTACAATCTAACACAAGACTTAAGCCTTCAAATCTTCTACTTTTGAAGTACATCTTCAAGTCTTGAACTCTTGCATGGATCACCTCCATTTCTTTGGCTCTTCAAGATCTCTCCTTGAATGCTCCAAGCCTTCATCATCCTTTGGCTTCAAATGGTGTTCAAGGATGTACAAGCCTCGATCCATGCCGTTTTCCTTGATCTAAGTGTTTGAAATGTTTGAATCTTCAGTACATGCACTTAAACATCAAACACGTTAGAAATACAACACATTTCAACTTGTGTTTGGAATCATCAAAACATAGAAGATTGCCTAGGTGAGAACCATTGGGCTTACAGTTTCATTGTATCTTAGAGGCAATTTGCTGTAGACACCCAATTTTGTCAAGGCTGTATTAGTGATAGGTGTCGCGAGGAAGAACCTTATGACGAGTCCCAGAGCACCAGTTGTGTTTCTCTCAATCTATCTTTAGTGTATTTGTAGGATTTCCAAAAATGCCTGTTTTACACAACACCCACCTTTTTTTGGCAACCGAAAAGCCTGTTTTACACAGCACCCACCTTTTTCGGCAAGAACCAGTAAACCCGTTGTCGCTCAGCATTTCAATCGATAAAGTCAAGAAACATACGGTTTTTTACGCAAAAGCACGTTATCTAAAAATGTTGCAATATTAGACTCATTGGAATCTCCTTGTAACAAGGAATTCAACGGATCTAACCGCACGTGATTTGGAGTCCAAACGGGGAAGTTATGGACCGCCGAAGTTTTCTGAGAAAAGACAAAAAATCACATTTTTCGAAAAAGCACAAAAGGATTAAAACTCCTGCAAAATTACCAAAATACCCTTGATGATGTTATCCATGACATCATCCATGATGTCACCGATGACATCATCAGGGTGACTCACCATGGCAAAAATGACCAAAATACCCTCGATGATGTCATCCATGACATCACCCCTCAAAATATCTCAAATTATCTCCCTCCCAAACTCTATAAATAGAGGGGAGGGGTAACGGTTTTCACATTCCTTCTCCTCTCCCCCTTTCATTCCTCTCTCTCTCTCTCTCTCTCTCCTCTTTTGGTTTTCTCTCCCCCCTGTGTGATTGGTTCTACAACCTTGCTTGGGTGTATTTCCAAGGTGAGGCATACAACCCTGCTTGGAGTATTACTGAAGCCCCAAACCCCTACCGAAATTTAGAAAAACCCTAGTTACCTTGCTTTTTAGAAGAGTGAAAGTAGAGAAACACTAGGTAGCTCTCACTGGATGTCGGTACTCCGCTGAAATTCCGAAGGTTCGGAGCGACATCCTCTTTTTGCGCCGTTGTTCTGCCGAATTTCGTAGAACCACGCGCTACTTTTCAATAGTAGCGCCGTTGTTCTGCCGAAATCTCGACAAACTCAAAGGCGATTCGGCAATACAGCGCCGTTACGCCACCGATTTCTCCGCAGCCTCGAAGGCCACTCTCAAACAAGCGTAGTTACGTTGCCCAATTCTCACTGGTAAGATATAATTTATTTATTTTACGCTGCCCAATTTCATCATCCGTGATGTCAAGCCCCTCTACCTGCCCCTTTACTACTTTCAGCTATTTACAATTTTCATTTACAAAACGGATACGGTGGGTTTTATCATCCATGATGTCAAGCTTCTTTATCTGCCCTTATGTCATCTAATTTAAGTTAATCTGTGTCGTGAGTAAGTTACGAAATCAGGCTCTGCTGCAAGCAACTTACAATATCAATCAGGTTAACCATATTTACTTTCTGTTGTGTATTTACGAAACTTATAGGGTGGGTTTCATCATTCGTGGTGTCAAGCCTCTCTATATGCCTTTTACTAATTCCAGCACTTTATAGTTTTCTGCACAGGTAAGGTACGAGGTTGAGACGTCACAAGAGTCGTTCTTATACGGCCGATACCTTGTGGCATAAATTCCTCCGACTTGCTCTTTACTTTCTGCAATTTACAGTTTTCTGCACAAGTAAGGTACGAGGTTGAGATTTTGAAAACCCTGGGTGGCAGCCCAAGAGGGGGGTGAATTGGGTAAATGAAAAAATTTGCCAAACAAACAAATGCGGTAGCTAAATTAAATGGTAAAAGCAATTAAGCATACATGCACACAAAATAAAGAGCAAGGGTAAAATGAGAGTGCACCGAGATTTTTAAGTGGTTCGGTCCCAACCCCGGACCTACTCCACTCCACCAACACAATCCGTTGATGGCTTCACTATGGATTTTCTTAATGGCGGGGAATCAACCCAATTACAGCTTAGTTCGGCTCCGCCTCGCAAGACTAGCCATGAACCAGAGAAAGCTCCGCGTCTCTTACACTTGCTCTTGGGAGGGCTACGCATCCCTTCGTACTTGCCGAATAAAATGTATGATCAAAGAAAATGAAAATATAAAACCCTCTTCAAGGGTGGATGAAGCACTCAAGCTCACACAAATTTTCTCTCTTCAACGATGTACAAAGTTAAGTCCTATGCTCAATCTTTACAAATAGCTTACAAGAAGCTCAAGGAGGTTTCCTCACACTTAGATATGTTCCAACAAAGTTTTGGTGTGTGAAAAACTAGTTTGAAGGGTTAGGAAACACATATATATAGCCTAGGGTCAAAACTAGTCCTTACAGGGGCAAAATTGTAATTCTGGACAAGTTTTAGAACCAGCCGTTGAGCCCCAACGGCTATTTCCAATGCACACGCGGCGGTCGACAGCGGTGGGCCGGAAGCCCGCAGAAGGCCTGCTGGAATTTCAGCAAAAAATATTTTTTCAGCCCAGTTTTGTAAAATTTATATCTCCCTCGTTTCTTATTGGATTTTGACGTTCTTATACTATATTTGAATGGAAACAATGAGATCGTTCTGTTAAAAATATTTTTAAAAATATTTGAAAATGTTTAGAACCAGTTATTTTCAAATTAAGGTATGTGGTCACTAAATGAACTACTAATCAAGTGCCAATGATGTCTATCTTTTGGGTGTGTTCTCTAAGGCTTGTCCCAAGATATTTATCATATTTTAGGACCCTAATAGAGTATGTTTAAATCTTGTTAAGTGCTCCTTGGTCCTCTCATAGGTACTTGCTAAGGATTGGGCTTTTACATTCTAAGACTTGACAAACACTTGATTTCTTCAATGTCTTCATCTCTTCAAGTCTTCATTGTCACAATGGATCATCTCTTCCATTCTTTTGGATTCACAAGGTCTTCATGAAATCCTCCAAGCCTTCATCTTCCTTTGGCTTCAAATGATCTTCTCCATTTGGTTCATGCCACGATCCATGCAATGCCCTTGACTTTTGTGTTTGATTACTTGAATCTCCAACACATGCACTTCAACATCAAACACATTAGAAATACAACACAAATCAACTTGTGTTTGGAATCATCAAAACATAGAAGTTTGCCAAGGTGGGAACCATTGTGTCATGCCCCAAACCGAGTTTCTGGTCTAGGCACATAACAGTGCCACATATCCATCAAACAATGAATATGTAAGGCATTCACACTGGAACTATGCAATAAACAGAGCTACTACGCAAAACTAATTTATTAATTCATCATCAGAGTTATCTGTGCGGAAATTAAATATCTTGTCCAATGGACTACATCAGAAAAACCAAATTAAATATCTCAATGTTTATTGCAACTAATGCTACTGTATGAAATATTAAAATAATAAATCCTAAACTATTGCCCTTGCTCACTCCCAAACTCGTGAATCATGCACCCTACTGTCCATCACCTGTAACATAGAATGCGTGGAATGAGCTAATGCCGAGTGAAATAAACATATCTACTCTTAATAACATAATACCAATTAAACAAATAAAATAATTGGCAATATATGTAAAACTGTAACTGGCATATCAATCTAGCTAGCAAACTATATAACTGGCATAACTATGCATAACTGTAACTGTAACTTTAACTGTAACTGCAGCTTCGCCTGATGCCTAGTGTAGTGAGACTACTACTACTAGACTATGTAGCCAACAGAACCTGCCTACTAACTGGTAGGAAGCCGAATCCCAACGATCGCGTATGGGATTTCACCCTCGTAATACCTTGACAAGTGATACTGCGGCTTGATCCGTGACCATTACTTCGACGGCCTAGAAACTGTACCATACACTAGTAATCATGCAAAACACCTGTCCAACGGACATTAACCGTTGCATCCTTACTTGGACAACATCATGTCCTAATGCAAGAACTACAACTATCAAGTCAAGACTGGCACATACGTGTGTATGGTAGATCCGCACCAGGAGTCAATAGCACACCATGACTATCAAGTCTAACCGGCAGACATAAGTGCATATGGTAAATCCGCACCAGGAGTTAGTACCATACCATGACTATTGACCCTCGTGTACACCAACACAATCAATAACAATCATAAACATGTATAACTTTGCATAAGAAATCATATTCGTTATATAGAATAAATGTGGTATAACAAGTCTACTCACTTGTGGTACTTGTTTGAATTGTCTCCCTCGAAGTAACTCTTCGATCACTGTGTAGTATCCCCTACGGTCCATATTAACCCGTAATTAATACTTTGGACTAATATCTAAGTCCCTTGGGGCAGATCCGTGCCCTCAAAATAAACAGTCCTAGGGTTCTTTTAGTATTTCTAAAAATTTCATCATTTTCGGCATATCCATAGAGTACAAGAGCATTGAAAACGGACAAGAAACGAATAAATTATGAATTTCCGAAGTTTAAGCTGCCGGGGGAAGAATTGTGATGTCGGACGTCTGGGAATTTTTCGGAAGTCAGGGAAACTCTCAGTTATCCCGAATAGGTTCAGACGGACGTCCGCCCCATGCGCGGACCCCAATTTTCTCTGAAACGCGATTTTCCACTGTTTTTTTTTACATACTATAACAAGTTATTTATCGAGTTCTTTCATCGATAAAGGGATCTAACATGAAAGAGCACGAAGACCTTTGAGGGAAAATCAATTCTCCTCCACCTTAATCAATGATTCTTTAATCGAAGAACACAAGGATTGATTTAATCACTATGATTACACTATTATCTTTATTCTTAAGAGATTTGAATCTCTTAGGGAGAAAATAAACCAAAACTATAAATTACATACTGTGGTACCCTGATCCCGCGAGAGGGGTGTGGGGCGCGAGCCGCCGCGCTCTCTCTCTTGGTCTCCCGTACCCACGCGATTGGCGTGTGCATTTAATTATTGATTTGAATTCGTCTTTCATGTGAACTTGGGATCACTAAGGCAATCCGAATTCCACACGAAAGAGACTGACAGAGTCGCCACCTAGATGTGGGATCTAGGACCCGAAATTAACCAGAAATCTAGACTCGCTACCTGGTTACGAGAATGGAAGGTATGGGGAGTTATCCGCCACATGCACCATTCCTGCCCGATAATCGGTCTTCGATTCCAAAAGCTAACTCTTTTAAATTTATTTTAAATGGCTCATTCAACTCTATGTTAATGTGCGAACTAAGTGACATGCATCCTATGATCTAATTTCAATGAGAATCCTAAATGTGTATCTTGATTTATTAATTTGTCTGGATTCAATCTAAGTGAAAGTTCTCCTAGAATTCTAATTTCATGGAAAGTCCTAAGTGATTTGATTAAGTATTTACAAGAAAATTAATATACAAAACACCACAATTTGTTGTGGTGCCGACTCGCGGGTGGTATGCCATCAGACATCCAAGCTGCCTACGTACCCAAGCCTCACTGGGATCAGAGTCGACGTAGTTCGGTGCACCTAAGCTAAGCTACTTATGCCTAACTCAACTAGGACACCGACCTAGACGGGATTGACTGTTTCAACAGTTTTAGGAGAAGTTATTTAATTCAAGTTGAGGATTTTATTATCTTAAGATTTCATCTAAGATGCTATATGATTCTCATCTAAATGCAAATGGTCCCTTAGACTAATGCAGGTTTGCCTACATCCTAGTTTACTAGGCTTGTCCTAGGGAAAGATTGGGTGACTAGTGTAACTAGACCTATGGCACGGTTGCTATACATAGCAAACGTCCATGATGAGGCTGGACTCCTAACTCTAGGACTCCCTAAAACCTAAGACTCCCTAAAACTTAGGACACGACACGACACCGGTGTTCCTAAATTGGGCTCTAAGGGTTCCTAAAGGAATTTTGAATCCACCGGCTCTTGGAAATCTCGAATTCTTTTGGGCTTGTGGAAACTTTTAGAGTTTTCTTGAAGCTTTTATTATCTGAAGGTATTTAGTGTGTTTGGTAGCTTTTAAAGTTGTTTATTTAGAAGGTTTTAGTTTCACTTGAAATTTTTAGTGGTCTTTTGGTTAATGGCTTTTAACGGATTTTTATCAGTGGATTTTAAATGGGTGAATTTTAGTTTTGTTAATTTTAGGTTGGATGTACTTTAGATTAATGTCTTTCGATTTTGGTTTGGAAAATGACGTTAACACAACCAAGTTTTGACAATTGCACAAATTCGACAAACCATTGACCATTAAAAGATCTAACAAATGCAGCCCACTAAAACTGTCGTAACTCTTTAACCGCTTGGCCAAATTCAACGTACGAACATGCGTTGGAAAGATCTTTTATAGGGCTACAACTTTTTAGTTCTCCATTGTTTGTAAATCTGTGATTTAGAGGTTCGAATTTGTGTTGCAAACAAAAGGACAGCAACATTAAACTGGAAATGCCTAAAGGTGTGCCGCAACCATTTTGGACTTAACTTTTTAACCACTCGCCGTCTGATCTAGCACGAATACTCGTTGGAAACGGCACGAAAATATCTACGACTTTGTAGTTAACCATTTCCCACGATTCTGTTGTTTAGAGGTCGAAAAATCTGTTTAAAGTCTAACAGCTAGCACTATGACGGGAATGATATTGGCACCCCCATGTTTTCTTTTGATAGTTCTTATTTTTTTTAGTGATTAAAAGACGGTGAATATGAAAAATGGCTTGAATGGGCCTGAGATTAGATTCAAATGGGATGTTTGAAAAAGGGGTTGTTTTTATCTACTTGGCAAGGTGGGGTATGGATATTGGGTTCTTGAGATTGAGTGGGGGCTGTTGTTATCAAATTGGAGTGGGGGCTGTTGTTATCAATTGAAAGATGGAGATTTTGTAAGCCAAATTAAATGGGTTTTGATAATTCACGTAAAATTCAAGTTTTCTTTCTTGTAAATGTTCAAAATTTTTAATGAATTGTTTTCCCAAAAGAAATCTAAATTCCCTAACAAGCCAATGATTTCAAAATCCCATCACAAATAGGTTCTAATGACCCTATCACATTAATTATATTTAGCATAAGTGAGAACATGACCAAGGCCAAACTAGT
This sequence comes from Tasmannia lanceolata, assembly GCF_043159265.1. Taxonomy (NCBI): domain Eukaryota; kingdom Viridiplantae; phylum Streptophyta; class Magnoliopsida; order Canellales; family Winteraceae; genus Tasmannia; species Tasmannia lanceolata. The sequence goes on along the minus strand of NW_027518680.1, from coordinate 46,554,656 downwards.
ACGAAATTAAACATGACATCAACCAAAATATACGCAAAACAACACTCAATCCTACAAATATAGAAAAGAAAATAAAATTCCAAAAGGCATACCTTTTTGTAGACGATATTCCATGCAAACTTATGGAGAAGAGGGATTTGGTCTAGAGAGAGGGCTTGAATTTTCTAAGAGAGGGGTTCTCTCCTCTTTTCTTTTTTTTCCTCCTTCTCTTTGGTGAGATGAGAGGGTATTTATAAGAGAATGGGATAGGAGGTTAGGTGAGGTTAGGTGAGGTTAGGTAAGGTTAGGTGAGGTTAGGTGATGTTAGGTGAGGTTAGGTGAGGTTAGGTGAGGTTTGGATGGTTATGATGGGAGGAGAGGTTAGGTGAGGTTAGGTGAGGTTTGAATGGTTAGGATGAGAGGAGAGGTTAGGTGGTTTTGGATGGTTAGACCCAGGTCATGATCTGCCATTGATCTAACGATTTACGGAAATCGGGTCTCGGAATGGAATCAGGGTCCGGGCTATGAAGTGACCCTAGCTTATTTTGTCCCGATTGATGATCCGTAAAGTCAGATCAAGATATTAATGACCTAAAACATATAAATCAATGATAGAGGGGGTTCTCACATGGATTTAACACACTAATTTATTTGTTGATTAAAACAAAACAAAATGGGGTGTCTACAGATGCCCCTCTTTGGTAGAGATGACGTAGTCATTGAATACCAAAGTTAAAAATGACAGAACCATTTTGCGTAGTTTTAATCGACAAAGGACTCTCTAGACACAACGCACCTTAACATAATGCAAAACCTTAGATGAAACCCTAGAACTTGAATAATAATAAAAACTCGATGCGGCGCCGTTCACAAACGGGCAATTAGAGAATGAGATATCATTTTCGAATGGATTCTGAAGGGAAAGGACAAAGATCGCTCTCAAACAGTTTTTAGAAGGAGATGAGACGCCGCTCACAAGCGGGTTCAACGAGGATAAGAAGCATTCCCAAATGGACTTGGATAATGAGGCACCGTTCACAAACAGCCTCAAGGAGGATAGAAAACCATTCACAAATGGACTCGAGAAAAGAGGCACCGTTCACAAACGGGCTCAAGGAGGAAGATACCATTCACAAATGGATTCGAGAAAAGAGGCACCGTTCACAAACGGGCTCAAGGAGAAGACAAGACCATTCACAAATGGACTCGAGAAATGAGGCACCGTTCACAAACGGGCTCAAGGAGGACGATACCATTCACAAATGGATTCGAGAAAAGAGGCACCATTCACAAACGGGCTCAAGGATAAGACAAGACCATTCACAAATGGACTCGAGAAATGAGGCACCATTCACAAACAGGCTCAAGGAGAAGACGAGACCATTCACAAATGGACTCGAGAAATGAGGCACCGTTCACAAACGGGCTCAAGGAGAAGACGAGACCATTCACAAATGGATTCGAGAAATGAGGCACCGTTCACAAACGGGCTCAAGGAGAAGACAAGACCATTCACAAATGGATTCGAGAAATGAGGCACCGTTCACAAACGGGCTCAAGGAGAAGACAAGACCATTCACAAATGGACTCGAGAAATGAGGCACCGTTCACAAACGGGCTCAAAGAGGACACGAGACCATTCACAAATGGACTCAGAAAATGAGGCACCGTTCACAAACGGGCTCAAGGAGAAGATGAGACCATTCACAAATGGACTCAGAGAATGAGACACCTGTTCACAAACGGGTTCGAAGAGAAGACGAGACCATTCACAAATGGACTCGAGAAATGAGGCACCGTTCACAAACGGGCTCGAAGAATTTAGGGATTTTTTTATGAACTTGAATTTGACGTAGGAATGGATTTTTATTTTTATTTTTTAATTAAGGATTTGGATTTGATAAATTTTTTTTATTTTTGGAAAATGAGGTACCGTCCGCAAACGGGCTCAAGGAGAAGATGAGACCATTCACAAATGGCCTCGAGAAAAGAGGCACCGTTCACAAACGGGCTCAAAGAGGACATGAGACCATTCACAAATGGACTCAGAGAATGAGAAACCTGTTCACAAACGGGTTCAAGGAGAAGACGAGACCATCCCCAAATGGCCTCGAGAAAAGAGGCACCGTTCACAAACGGGCTCAAAGAGGGCATGAGATTTTTCATGAACTTGAATTTGACGTAAGATTGGATTTGTTTGAATCGGGGATTGGTTTTGATGAATTTTTTATTTTTGGGAAATGAGGTACCGTCCGCAAACGGGCTCAAGGAGAAGACGAGACCATTCACAAACGGCCTCGAGAAATGAGGCACCTTTCACAGAAGGGCTCAAAGAGGACATGAGATTTTTCATGAACTTGAATTTGACGTAAGATTGGATTTGTTTGAATCGGGGATTGGATTTGATGAATTTTTATTTTTGGGAAATGAGGTACCGTCCGCAAACGGGCTCAAGGAGAAGACGAGACCATTCACAAATGGGCTCGAGAAATGAGGCACCGTTCACAAACGGGCTCGACGACACAAGATAGCTTTGATTGATGAATTCAACAATGAAAAATTTAGAGATTTTTATGAATTTGAATTTGACGTAGGATTGGATTTTTTGAATTGGGGATTGGATTTGATGAATTTTTGATTTTTTGAGAAATGAGGCACCGTCCACAAACGGGCTCAAGGAGGACATGAGACCATTCATAAATGAACTCAGAAAATGAGGCACCGTTCACAAATGGGCTCAAGGAGAAGACGAAACCATTCACAAATGGACTCGAGAGATGAGGCACCGTTCACAAACGGGCTCAAGGAGAAGACGAGGCCATTTGCAAATGGGCTCGAGAAAAGAGGTACCGTTCACAAACGGGCTCGAAGAATTTAGAGATTTTCCATGAACTTGAATTTGACGTAAGATTGGATTTGATGAATTTTTTATTTTTTTGAACTCAATGAAATCGGGGATATTATGGATCGTGCCCGACAAAGATGTTGGAAACTAGGACTTTGACGAATGATGAAACGGCAAACCTTTGGAACGAAGAACCATTACTAGCAAGAATGGATTAGGAACATTTTTATGAAACTTCAACAAGATTTTTCTCAAAGAGACTGCTGGTCTTGTCTTCTGGGGATTTTGATAACTGAAACCTTGAACAAGACATTTGAGATTGGTAATTTAGAACAACGACTCTCTTGGATATTAACATGGAAAAGCGGGATCTGCTTCTTGACAGGTGTTTAGATAAACATTTCTTGACCAGGATAACTAACCGGAAGGGAATTATGAATTTGAATGGTTCATCTTTCTGAGAAATTGGCTCAACCACCATTGCATCTGAGGTTCTTCCAAGCTTAAGGTGCCTTCCTGGGGTATGATCTTTTTACGGAAGCTGGGCTTTCTGATGTTTCTACTTTTGAATTTTTCTGAGCTGATCTTCTTTGAAATGAAGTTGTTTGACTAAATTCTCGAGCTCTTTCAGGTATAATTGCAGGGAGCTGCCTAGGCCTGGCCTCCTTCACCAAGACAGTTACATCATTTGGACATAGGAACGACAATTGACTCTTTCTAAAGAGAAAACTTAGATGAAAGGCACTACTCAAAGGATTGAGCAGCCCTGAAGGAGTGAACTTAGAATAATAAAGATTGACTGACTATACTGACAAACATAGTGATGCTTCTGACTTAGTTAATGTTTTGTTTGGTAAGTCTATCCTTTCAAGGAATAGTTTTTCAATTGGTAAACACCGGACTTCTTCCTCGAAACAGTAATGCCTCAAGAATTTAATTACGACCCCTAAGATTGCTTAGCTTCAATGCCCCCAGTTTTGAGGATATCACTTGAATTTGCTTGAACTTCAGTTGATCTTCAGTCTTGATACCGGCTGTTGCCTTCTTATACTGATTCTCTTACCGTGACCAAGTCACCTCTTCGGGGTTTTTAACTTGGCGGACCGCGCTAGCCTTAACTTTTGCCTGAACCACCATTCTAGGTTTTCGATCCAGCAGGCTATCCCCTTAGCTTTTGCCTAAGCCGCCCTTTCGGGTTTTCAACTTAGCAGGGGAATGATCTTAAATTTTGCCTAGACCGCCCTTTCAGGTTTTCAGTCTAGCAGATCTTCAAACTCCGTTCGTTTTCTTATTCATCATTTTTTTTATTGTGTCTCGGGACCTAGCTCATTAGTTCTGAACACCAGAAGGACTTTATAGGTAGGATAGGGCTTTTCAAAGAATGGCTTAAGGTTCAACAAAGATTTCGACCGAACCTGTGAACAGGTTGCCTACATATCCCAAGGTAGGAATCAGGTCGTGTGTAGTTCAGGGCGAATGCCCCTAGTTTGAAGATAAATTGTTTGAAGGTTAATTGATTTTTTCCTTTTTTTTTTTCTTTCTTTCTGGAATAATTGACCTCTCTTCTACTGGAACTTGTCCCTCTTTTTTTTTTTTTTTTTTTTTTTTTTGAAATGATTGAATTTCTTTTCCTTTTTGAATCGACCGAACTCGGTTCAACCGAGTTGCCTACGTACCCCAGTATAGGGATCAGGTCTCGCGTAGTTCGGGGGAATGCCCCAAGTTTGATGGGTTTTCAAGAAAATTTGATTTAGGCTCGAAGGGTTTGCAAATCGGTATTCTTTTGACATTGGGTTTTGATTTTGGGATTTAATCGGCCAAAGGAGGCCTTTCGATGTTCAGATTGGGAATCGATCTAGGTTACTAGAGTCTGTCTGGTACTGATTATTTATTTCTTTTTTTTCTCTTTTTTTTTTTTCACGGAGTTTGACGGCATTTCCAGGTAAGATAATGGATTTTCTTCTTTCAAGATTCTAATGCGTGCTTTCGGCTTTCATAGAGCGAAACTTGTTCCTTGACATCCTCCATCTATGGATTTGTAACTCTTGATATCTGATGACCACTTTTCAATACTTGCTCTTGAACTTCTTATCTTGAATTTGTTGGCTTCATGTTATGAATTTGAGAACCAAGGTCATTGATTGGAAATATGAAAGTTATTTCCACTCTATGCCCCTTGCATAGCATATGATATTCACTTCATTCTTTCTTGAACCTTCTATCTGGGTCTTTCTCTTGACATTAATGGTAACGCTTACGGGACCATCTTTTTATCCTCAAAACGGGTTTACCAATTCTTCACACTCTTCAGAGGGTAATGTATTTTCAATCGGCATTTATTGGATCAAGGTTTCAGTGCCAGTGTTTACCACTTCAATTTCATCTTTGAAAGGCTGAGATTGGCGCTCCTCCTCTTGTTCAAGTAATCGTTGTGACTCAAGTGGAGTTTCGTCAATTTTGTTCTCATTTGAGGAGGGAGTCTTATTTTAAGATCAGAAGCACACTTAAGAACAGACACAAGTGAACTTTTTGGAACTGACCGAAATTTTATTTAAAGAAAAGCTATTACATAGACGACCTATCCTGAACATGCTCAGGATTCACAACTCTAAATAAGAAAGGGAAACAGAAGATAACTTGCCTGGACTAGGCATTGACCTTTAACTGTAAGACCGGACTCAACAATTATACTGACCATGATGACTGACTCAACATAAAATAGTAAGTGACTAAAACTTTAACTGCTGCAACTGTTTGGCGTTGAAGGCTCGACGAAGGCTTGTTCGTTCTGAACATCATCATGGCTGATACTTTCAATTTTGGACAATGATGACTGATTCGCATAGGGAAATGCCCCTAGCTCAAGGATTCTGAGAGTAAACTCTGAAGGATTTAGCAGAAATATTCTTGAAAAAGGTAGCCCCTAGAGGAGGAAGAGATCAAGGGTACAGGCAAGATTGGATCATCAAGATTGCACGATCAAATGATTGAGACACAATTTCCGCCAATGAAGACACAATCGAATCCCACAAAAGACGAATGATAGACACATGATCAAAAGATGAGATTGCATAGGATTACTTTCAACGGATAGATCATGATTGACTAATCCTATGAGATCTTTGGAAATGATGGGATTTATATCCTAACCCCAAAGGGAAAGTTTTTATTCTTCACACATTTTATCAGTGTTACCTGAAGGCATCAACCCTAATCCTAATCTAGCGGAGTGGAGATAGGATCTCAACTCATGACTTTGTTTGTGTACCTAGGACCGATCGTAGCCATTGGAAGATGGACTACGGTCTAATCTAGACACAAATGGGTAGGATATCCTAAACTAGGCTCACACATGTGATGCACATGTGTTCGTATACTACATGCATGTGTGGGTTAATCTAGGGGTAAGGCCAAGAGTTCCCTTAGCGCGAATCCATGTTCGATATACTGTACCAGTGTCCGGCGTATCAGTACGTGAACAATAGATCCGTTTACGCACCATAAAGGTACTAGGCTAAGGGTGGAATGCTTCTCTAGCACAGAGGCACCAGGTGATGAAATCCCAGTCAACCATGCTAGATAACACTCCGGGTTCCTAAAATAGGACGTGTGTGCACGTGAGAAGCAAGGGTTTAGATGCAAGTGATGTAAGTGTGTGCAATAAGTTCGCGCGATCTATGATGCCTTCAGGTTTTGTTAGATTAAGTTTGAGTAAAATGTGATGAGAAAATAAAACAAGACAAACTTATCTGACAAGTATACAAGAGATAGAGTTCTTATGAGCCAGTTAAATTAAATTCAAATGAATTATCTTTTGGAATTTTAATGAAGTTAGCTGATCCCCAGCAGAGTCGCCAGACTGTGGTACCCTGATCCCGCGAGAGGGGTGTGGGGCGCGAGCCGCCGCGCTCTCTCTCTTGGTCTCCCGTACCCACGCGATTGGCGTGTGCATTTAATTATTGATTTGAATTCGTCTTTCATGTGAACTTGGGATCACTAAGGCAATCCGAATTCCACACGAAAGAGACTGACAGAGTCGCCACCTAGATGTGGGATCTAGGACCCGAAATTAACCAGAAATCTAGACTCGCTACCTGGTTACGAGAATGGAAGGTATGGGGAGTTATCCGCCACATGCACCATTCCTGCCCGATAATCGGTCTTCGATTCCAAAAGCTAACTCTTTTAAATTTATTTTAAATGGCTCATTCAACTCTATGTTAATGTGCGAACTAAGTGACATGCATCCTATGATCTAATTTCAATGAGAATCCTAAATGTGTATCTTGATTTATTAATTTGTCTGGATTCAATCTAAGTGAAAGTTCTCCTAGAATTCTAATTTCATGGAAAGTCCTAAGTGATTTGATTAAGTATTTACAAGAAAATTAATATACAAAACACCACAATTTGTTGTGGTGCCGACTCGCGGGTGGTATGCCATCAGACATCCAAGCTGCCTACGTACCCAAGCCTCACTGGGATCAGAGTCGACGTAGTTCGGTGCACCTAAGCTAAGCTACTTATGCCTAACTCAACTAGGACACCGACCTAGACGGGATTGACTGTTTCAACAGTTTTAGGAGAAGTTATTTAATTCAAGTTGAGGATTTTATTATCTTAAGATTTCATCTAAGATGCTATATGATTCTCATCTAAATGCAAATGGTCCCTTAGACTAATGCAGGTTTGCCTACATCCTAGTTTACTAGGCTTGTCCTAGGGAAAGATTGGGTGACTAGTGTAACTAGACCTATGGCACGGTTGCTATACATAGCAAACGTCCATGATGAGGCTGGACTCCTAACTCTAGGACTCCCTAAAACCTAAGACTCCCTAAAACTTAGGACACGACACGACACCGGTGTTCCTAAATTGGGCTCTAAGGGTTCCTAAAGGAATTTTGAATCCACCGGCTCTTGGAAATCTCGAATTCTTTTGGGCTTGTGGAAACTTTTAGAGTTTTCTTGAAGCTTTTATTATCTGAAGGTATTTAGTGTGTTTGGTAGCTTTTAAAGTTGTTTATTTAGAAGGTTTTAGTTTCACTTGAAATTTTTAGTGGTCTTTTGGTTAATGGCTTTTAACGGATTTTTATCAGTGGATTTTAAATGGGTGAATTTTAGTTTTGTTAATTTTAGGTTGGATGTACTTTAGATTAATGTCTTTCGATTTTGGTTTGGAAAATGACGTTAACACAACCAAGTTTTGACAATTGCACAAATTCGACAAACCATTGACCATTAAAAGATCTAACAAATGCAGCCCACTAAAACTGTCGTAACTCTTTAACCGCTTGGCCAAATTCAACGTACGAACATGCGTTGGAAAGATCTTTTATAGGGCTACAACTTTTTAGTTCTCCATTGTTTGTAAATCTGTGATTTAGAGGTTCGAATTTGTGTTGCAAACAAAAGGACAGCAACATTAAACTGGAAATGCCTAAAGGTGTGCCGCAACCATTTTGGACTTAACTTTTTAACCACTCGCCGTCTGATCTAGCACGAATACTCGTTGGAAACGGCACGAAAATATCTACGACTTTGTAGTTAACCATTTCCCACGATTCTGTTGTTTAGAGGTCGAAAAATCTGTTTAAAGTCTAACAGCTAGCACTATGACGGGAATGATATTGGCACCCCCATGTTTTCTTTTGATAGTTCTTATTTTTTTTAGTGATTAAAAGACGGTGAATATGAAAAATGGCTTGAATGGGCCTGAGATTAGATTCAAATGGGATGTTTGAAAAAGGGGTTGTTTTTATCTACTTGGCAAGGTGGGGTATGGATATTGGGTTCTTGAGATTGAGTGGGGGCTGTTGTTATCAAATTGGAGTGGGGGCTGTTGTTATCAATTGAAAGATGGAGATTTTGTAAGCCAAATTAAATGGGTTTTGATAATTCACGTAAAATTCAAGTTTTCTTTCTTGTAAATGTTCAAAATTTTTAATGAATTGTTTTCCCAAAAGAAATCTAAATTCCCTAACAAGCCAATGATTTCAAAATCCCATCACAAATAGGTTCTAATGACCCTATCACATTAATTATATTTAGCATAAGTGAGAACATGACCAAGGCCAAACTAGTACGAAATTAAACATGACATCAACCAAAATATACGCAAAACAACACTCAATCCTACAAATATAGAAAAGAAAATAAAATTCCAAAAGGCATACCTTTTTGTAGACGATATTCCATGCAAACTTATGGAGAAGAGGGATTTGGTCTAGAGAGAGGGCTTGAATTTTCTAAGAGAGGGGTTCTCTCCTCTTTTCTTTTTTTTCCTCCTTCTCTTTGGTGAGATGAGAGGGTATTTATAAGAGAATGGGATAGGAGGTTAGGTGAGGTTAGGTGAGGTTAGGTAAGGTTAGGTGAGGTTAGGTGATGTTAGGTGAGGTTAGGTGAGGTTAGGTGAGGTTTGGATGGTTATGATGGGAGGAGAGGTTAGGTGAGGTTAGGTGAGGTTTGAATGGTTAGGATGAGAGGAGAGGTTAGGTGGTTTTGGATGGTTAGACCCAGGTCATGATCTGCCATTGATCTAACGATTTACGGAAATCGGGTCTCGGAATGGAATCAGGGTCCGGGCTATGAAGTGACCCTAGCTTATTTTGTCCCGATTGATGATCCGTAAAGTCAGATCAAGATATTAATGACCTAAAACATATAAATCAATGATAGAGGGGGTTCTCACATGGATTTAACACACTAATTTATTTGTTGATTAAAACAAAACAAAATGGGGTGTCTACACATACCTTTTGGAAGATTGATCTCCTAAGATTTTCTCTATCTCCTCTCCCAAAAGCTCCACAAGTTTCTGTTAGGCTTTAAAGTTTCAATATCTGTAGATTCATGGAGTTTTTATAGACTCTAGCTTTTAAGAGTCCTAACTTAGCAAGGCTTTTGGAAACCCTAACCCAATTAAACTAGGAAACTAACTATGCTCCTCTTTTAATTTAATTAATTAAAGAAGATAATTATTTTGGGACAGAAATACCCTCACCCCCCAAACGTTCCCACGTTTTGGACAGGTTGGGGTATTCCATTCTCCCCTCCTTACAAAAATTTCGTCCGCAAAATTTGGCAACTAGATGCATACCTGAGAATAAATGTGGATGCTTTTCTCACATTTCCTCCTCTGACTCCCAGGTTGCCTCTTTTTCTAAATGATTGCTCCATTTGACCTTGACGTACGGAATAGTTCGGCGCCTTAAAACTTGATCCTTCTGATCTACTATTCATTCCGGTCTCTCGTCATAGGTCAAATCTTCCCTCAACTGAAGCAGGACTTGCTGAATAATATGACTCGGGTCTGAGACATACTTCCGAAGCATCGAAACATGAAATACATTATGGACCCCCGCCAATGCCGGTGGTAAGACAAGTCGATAGGCTACTGTCCCGATCTTCTCAAGAATATCATATGGTCCCACAAATCTCGGACTCAACTTCCCTCGGATCCCAAACTCATCACTCGTTTAGTAGGAGAGACTTTAAAAAACACATGGTCACCGGGCTGAAACTCTAAATCCCGCCTCCTGGTATCAGCATAGCTTTTCTGTCTACTTTGAGCTGTCTTAAGTCGGTCTCTGATTAGACTTACTTTCTTTTTTGCTTGTTGTACCAGTTCTGGACCCAAAATTGCTCTTTCTCCCACGTCATCCGAGCAAATGGGAGACCTGCACTTCCTTCCGTACAACGCTTCATATGGTGCCATCTAGATACTGGCTTGGTAACTGTTGTTGTACGAAAACTCAATCAAAGGTAACTGTTTATCCCAATTACCCTTGAAATCAATTGCACACGCCCTCAACATATCCTCGTGGGTCTGAATAATTCTTTCTAACTGTCCTTCTGTTTGCGGATGATAAGCTGTACTGAAATCCAACCTGGTACCCAAAGCTCTATGTAAGCTCTGCCAAAACTCTGACTCAAATTTACGATCTCTATCTGACATGATCGACATTGGAACTCCGTGTAACCTCACGATTTCGTCGACATACCATTCTGCCATCTGCTCTAGAGTAGTAACCTCCACTCCATAAGGCAGGAAATGGGCCGACTTCGTCAATCTGTCCATAACCACGCAAATTGCGTCATTCTTCTGTAGCGTCCGAGGTAGCCCTGTCATGAAGTCCATCGTGATACGCTCCCATTTCCACTCGAGAATAGGGAGTGGTTCTAACTCTCCTGCCGGCCTCTGGTGTTCAGCTTTCACATGCTGGCATACTAGGCACTGTACCACAAACTGTGCTACCTCACGCTTCATATTGTTCCACCAGAATTTTTTTTTCAAATCTCTGTACATCTTAGTAGATGAATCGAGTATCCTGAATTATGAGCTTCTTTCAGGATCTCTCTCTTTAAATCTGCATTGTTTGGCACACATATCCTGTTACCAAACCTCAATGATCCGTCCGCGTGGATTCTAAAATCCGTCTATACTCCAGACTCTATTACTGCTCTAGTCTTCTGAAGCTGCTCATCACTTGCCTGGTTAGATTTTATCCTCTCTAGCAAAGTTGGTCGAACTCGAAGGTTTGCCAACTTGGCCCTTGGCTCAAACTGCATCACTATAATCTCTAGCTTTCTTAGATCATCTAAGATTTATCTCTTATCTGTGATCAAGCTGACAACTTTCCTTGTGATTTTCTGCTTAAAGCATCGGCAACCACGTTCACCTTTCCTGGGTGATAACTGATCGTCAAGTCATAGCCCTTTATCAACTCTAGCCATCTTCTCTGGCGCATGTTCAACTCTTTTTGAGTGAAAATATATTTCAAACTTTTATGATCAGTAAACACTTCGCACTGCTCCCCATAGAGATAATGTCTCCAAATCTTGAGTGCAAACACGACTGCAGCGAACTCCAAGTCATGAGTGAGATAGTTTTGCTCATATGGTCTCAACTGTCTGGATGCATAGGCCACAACTCGGCCATACTGCATCAACACACACCCCATGCCATTCCTGGATGCATCACTGTATACGACAAAACCTCCACTACCTGATGGTATAGTAAGCACTGGAGCTGACACAAGTCGATCCTTCAGTTCCTGAAAACTCTTCTCACATTTCTCTGTCCATATAAACTTGGCGCCCTTGTGAGTCAACTGCGTCAACGGAACTGCAATACTTGAAAACCCTTCAATAAATTTCCTGTAATAGCCCGCCAATCCAAGAAAACTTTGGACTTCTAATACATTGGTTGGCCGGTTCCATTCCACTATTGCCTGGATTTTCTGAGGGTCTATGGATACACCTTCTTTGGAAATTACATGCCCAAGGAATGATACTTCTTCGAGCCAAAACTCGCATTTGTTTAACTTGGCATACAATTTTCGCTCTCTAAGGGTTTGTAGGACAATCCTCAAATGCTCTTCATGTTCTTCCTTTCCTTTAGAGTATATCAATATGTCGTCAATGAATACGACCACAAACTCATCTAAATGAGGTTTAAAGATTCTATTCATTAAATCCATAAAAGCTGCTGGAGAGTTCGTCAACCCGAATGGTAACACCAAAAACTCATAGTGGCCATAACGAGTTCTAAACGCGGTCTTATGGACATCCTCCACCTTAATCTTCAACTGGTGATAACCAGATCGAAGGTCAATCTTTGAAAACACTTGTGCCCCCTGGAGCTGATCAAACAGATCATCAATCCTTGGTAACGGATATTTATTCCTAACCGTTACCTTGTTCAACTCCATGTAGTCTATGCAAAATCGCATGCTACCATCCTTCTTTTTCACAAATAATACCGGTGCTCCCCAAGGCGACACACTTGGCCTTATAAAACCTTTATCTAACAACTCTTGCAATTGAACACTGAGTTCCTTCAACTCAGTTGGAGCCATTCGATAGGGAGCATTTGAAATAGGTCCTGTGGCAGGCACTAGGTCAATAGTAAACTCTATCTCCCTATCTGGTGGCAATCCAGGCAAGTCCTTCGGAAAAACATCCGGATACTCCCTCACCACTGGAATGTCCTATAACATAGGATCTCCTTGACTGACATCTCTTACTGAAGCTAAGAACCCTTGACATCCATTCCTCAACAACCTTCTTGCCTGTAGGGCAGAAATGACTCAAGGAGGTACTACTCTCATACTCCCTCTAAAAATAAACTCTGGTTGGTTTGGAATGCAAAATTTTACCATCTTTTGATGACAGTCAAGATTAGCATAATTTGTTGCTAACCAATCCATCCCTAGGATGACATCAAAGTTCTTCATCTCTAGGATCACCAACTCTACAGGTATCTTCCTACCTTCTATTTCAAATGTGTAAGACCTGCAGGCCTTGTTTGCCACAATAGAATCTCCCATAGGGGTGTCTACCACTAGTTCCATTTCCATACGCTCAACTTTTAACTTGTTCTTTCTAACGAAACTAGCAGAATGGGACGCACCCGAATCAAATAGAACATGTGCATATGCATAAGAAACTAATAAGGTACCTGTCACCACAGCATTTGAGGCCCGAGCATCCTGCTCGTTGATGTTGTACACTCTTGCTTGCCCTCGAGGCCCTTGATTAACTTGTCGTTTCTGGTTTGCAGGTACTTGCTGTGCAGGTGCCCGCTCGACTAGGTCCTTGACCCTGTTCTTCTTTCTTCTGAGGGCAATCAATTTTCCTGTGCCCAAGCTGCCCACAGACAAAACAACCACCAGTCACAAAAGGGCATCCCTTCTCGTCATGGTTTTTCTTACATCTTTGGTACCATGTACCTTTGTCCCCACCTTTCTGACCTCCTTGATTTTGAGGTGGACCTCCTCTACCTTGATTTGGCTTATACTTCTTGTATTGATTTCCTGAATTTTGGCCACTTTGAGATTCAGAGTTGTTAAACTTTTTCTTCTTTTGAAGTTCTCTAGCTTGCTGGGCTTTCACTACACCCTATTCAATAGCCAAGGCCTTTCCCACGGACTCAGCATATGTGCGGATTTGAAAATCCTTAACTCTTTGCTTAATGGGTTCCCTAAGACCTTCTTGGAATCGACGAGCTAAGGCTCTGTCATCCTCCATAAGTCTTGAAGGTGCAAATTTTCCCAACTTGCTAAATTTGGCCTCATATTCGGTTACTGTCATGCTCCCTTGCTTCAGATTAATGAATTCATTTTCCTTTAAAATCTTAAAGCCCTCAGGGAAAAACTTATCAATGAAGGCTACCTGAAATTCCTTCCAAGTACACTGTTTGTCCTTCCACGTGGTACGCCTTTCCATCTTCCACCAAGCGTTTGCATCATCATGGAGCATAAAAGTAGCTGCATCAAGCCTCTCCTGATATGTAAATACCAGATAATCAAAATTTTTATTGTATCATCAACCACTCCTCAGCCTCAAGTGGATCTGAACTCCCTTTGAAAGGAATTGCCAGTTTCTAGAATTCTGACTGGCGACTGTTATGCTTTGGTTGAGGTTGTGGCTGGGGTTGATTCTGCTTTGCTTGCATAGTCACTACCCCCACCAAGGTTTTCATCATATCCCTCAGACTCGGAGATCCAGGTTGTTCCTCTTCCTTTTCATTCTAAGTCCCGGACGGAGGGTTCGTGGAACTTGCTTGTTGATCATTAATTGGAGCTTCCTTATACTGGTTTTCCTGTGAGTTCACATCTGCTCCAATTATTGCATCTGTATCCATGGAACGTCCGTCTGACTCCAGGAACTCTTCTTGCACTGTCCCCTGTGGAACAGGCAACAATCTCTGATTGGCTGTTTTCCTTTTGTACTATTCAGGAGGCATCTTGACCTATGTCAATAAATAAATGTCCATAAGTATATGTTTGGGTTTCTTATGTGTAAAACTTATATATGAGCAAAATTAGATATTAGATACACATATACTTATATATATATATATATATATATATATATATATATATATATATATATATATATATATATATATATATTGTTCCCCATGTGATCCACACTCTCACATCGAGTAAGTGTTCTAGGTATTTAAGGTCTCTAGATTTTCAACCTATGCTTTGATACCATAAAACTGTCACGCCCCAAACAGAGTTTCCGGTCTAGGCACATAACAGTGCCACATATCCATCAAACAATGAATATGTAAGGCATTCACACTGGAACTATGCAATAAACAGAGCTACTACGCAAAACTAATTTATTAATTCATCATCAGAGTTATCTGTGCGGAAACTAAATATCTTGTCCAATGGACTACATCAGAAAAACCAAATTAAATATCTCAATGTTTATTGCAACTAATGCTACTGTATGAAATATTAAAATAATAAATCCTAAACTATTGCCCTTGCTCACTCCCAAACTCGTGAATCATGCACCCTACTGTCCATCACCTGTAACATAGAATGCGTGGAATGAGCTAATGCCGAGTGAAATAAACATGTCTACTCTTAATAACATAATACCAATTAAACAAATAAAATAATTAGCAATATATGTAAAGATGTAACTGGCATAGCAATCTAGCTAGCAAACTGTATAACTGGCATTACCATGCATAACTGTATCTGTAACTGTAACTTTAACTGTAACTGCAGCTTCGGCTGATGCCTAGTATAGTGAGACTAGTACTGCTAGACTACGTAGCCAACGGAACCTGCCTACTAACTCGTAGGAAGCCGAATCCCAATGATCTCGTACGGGATTTCACCCTCGTAATACCTCGACAATTGATACTGCGGCTTGATCAGTGACCATTACTTCGACGGCCTAGAAACTGTCTCATACTCCAGTAATCATGCAAAACACCTATCCAACGGACATTAACTGTTTCATCCTTACTTGGACAACATCATGTCCTGACGTAAGAACTACGACTATTAAGTCAAGACTGGCACATACGTGCGTATGGTAGATCCGCACCAGGAGTCAATACCACACCATGACTATCAAGTCTAACCGGCACACATAAGTGCATATGGTAAATCCGCACCAGGAGTTAATACCACACCATGACTATTGACCCTCATATACACCAACACATTCAATAACAATTATAAACATGCATAACTTTGCATAAGAAATCATATTCATTATATAGAATAACTGTGGTAGAACAAGTCTACTCACCTGTGGTACTTCCTTGAATTGTCTCCCACGAAGTAACTCTTCAATCACTGTGTAGTATCCCCTACGGTCCATATTAACCCGTAATTAATACTTTGAACTAATATCTAAGTCCCTTGGGGCAGATCCGTGCCCTCAAAATAAATAGTCCTAGGGTTCTTTTAGTATTTTTGATATTTTTATCATTTTAGTCTCCAAAACTTTTTAAAACACTTTTTAACAGTAAGTACTCATATCCAGCATATCCGTAGAGTACAAGAGCGTCGAAAACGGACAAGAAACGAATAAGTTATGAGTTTCTGAAGTTTAAGCTACCGGGGGAAAACTGTGGTGCCGGACGTCCGGGAATTTTTCGGACGTCCGGGAAACTCTTAGTTATTCCGAATAGGTTCAGACGGACGTCCGCCCCTTGTTAGGGTATTTCACATTGGGCTTACAATCTCTCCCTTTTTTATGATGATAACATATAAGGTGATTGCCACATTTTAGCACAATTTACCTAAAACTTCTCCTCCTTTGTCATCAACAAAAAGATGAGGTGAGAGTTTTTTTTTTTTTTTTTTTAACATAAGGGTATATGATATGCAAATAAAACTCTTCCTTTGTCAATGTATAAAACAAAATCTTCTTTTTTAAATAACAAAATGCAAAACAAGGAGGGTTCAAGCATAATGGGGTTTTCAAAGTAAAACACATACAATGCTCCCCCTAAATCAAATCCTCCCATAAATAAATTGCAAAAAGAATGTAATGGGGATTCATCAAAACATATTTGCCAAGGTAGAAATAAATTCAATCAGAACAATAATCTTTCAAAATTTAAAGATATTCAAAACAAAGCACATGCCCCTAATCTAATGCAAAGGCATAGAAAGGCTAGGTTGGGGCTTTTTGAACCCAAACCAACTTGGTTCCAATAGGTTTAGATTTTCCTAAAATACTATTTTCAACCCAAAAACACAATCATTTTTAAAATGTCCTAATCTACCACAATAATGACATGTAATACAACATGTAGAAGGACATGTAACAATACAAGAAGATTTAAGATTTTCAACATTTTTCTTTTCTTGTAAATTTTGATTTTCAAAAACCAACTTTTCATTTTCTTTCTCAAATGTATTACATCTTTGAATTAAAACATTGTTAACACTAATCAAGTTTTCATTCTTTTGATTCAAAGCATCATTTTTGAGTGAGAAATCATCAATTTTCATTTTTAAAGAATCTACTTCTTTTCGCAAATTGAAAATTGAAATGTTGAAATCCTTTTCAATTTCTAAAGACTTTAAATGCTCAAAAGGATTCTCAACACAAGCATGCATATGAGATGCATTAGAATATACAAATGCAAAATGACAATCATGAGATTTATAGATATTTTCAAGTTTAACCCAAATTTCATGAGCATTTTTACATTTTGAAATTTTCTCAAATATATGAGGAGACAACAAACAACAAATGACAATTAAAGCTTTAGCATGCAAATCAAGCCATTTGGAGTCAATTTCTCCCATTTTCTTTTTAGAAAGAGATAAACCATTTTCAAGGACATCCAAAATGTCATAATCTAATGATCCTAAAAAGAAACTTATACGAATTTTTCATTTATCAAAATTATTTTCATAAAAAATAGGTGGATCTAAAACTGATTGGCCAAGATGAAAATCCATGGGTTTCTGAAACCACTTGGTATCAGAGCACAAGGCTCTTATTTAGGTTTTTGAAAATTTCAAAAATAGAAGAGAAAAAGATAATGGCAACCCCATCCGGATATGTTGAAGGACAATCCGTTTCTAGACCCCCATACTTTAATGGTTCAAATTACGGGTATTGGAAAATCCTGATGGATTTCTTTTTATAATCTTTAGATTATGAAATGTGGGAATTAATTGAAGATGGATAGACGACCGCTCAAAAGAAGAGAGCCGCATTGAATGCTAAAGGAATAAACACAATCTTTTGTGCTCTATCTCCCGAAGAATTCAATCGGGTTTCTACTTGTAAAACGGCCAAGGAAATATGGACAATCCTTGAAACCAGTCATGAGGGGACTTCACAAGTCAAGATGTCTAAAGTTAGTCTTCTTGTTAGTAACCTTGAAGCATTTCAAATGAATGAAAATGAATCCATTTCCGAAATGTATTCTCGTTTTACTATTATTGTTAATGAGCTTGAAGGTTTAGGTAAAACTTATACAAATTTGAAATTGGTGACGAGGCTTCTCCGGTGTCTTCCATTTAGTTGGAACCCCAAGGTCACGATGATTGAAGAATCTAAGGATCTTGATAATGTAAAGTTAGATGAGTTAGTTGGATCCCTCATTACTCACGAAATGAAGATGAAAAGAAGGGAGAACCAACAAGCCGAAGCATCAAGGCTCAAGGAGAAAGACAAAGGAAAATCCATTGTCTTTACCGCCAAATCATCATCCTTTTCCTCAAGTTTCGATAGTGATGAATTGGAAGCTTTCAAGAAGTTTAAGAAAATGTGGAAGAAGAAGAAGGGAAGAAAAGATAAGAAGAAAAAAGAAGAAAAGAAGAAGGAGGACCCTATAAGATGTTTTGAATGTGGCAAACCCGGACATATAAAACCGGATTGCCCTCTCCTCAAGAACAAAAAGAAGAAACATGGGAAGAAGAAGTTTAGAGCACATGAGGCAAATTGGGACGGGCTTAGTGACAGTAGTAGTTTTTCATCAAGTAAGAGCTCCAAGGAAGAAAAATCAAACTTTTGTATCTCGGCCCATATTGATCGGACCGTATGTCTCATGGCCATCACTGAAGATAATAAAAATGAGGTATGTTCCCATCTATCTTCTAGTTCAAGTTCTAGTGATACTGAAATGTCTTATAATGAAGTCTGTCAAACCTTGGATTTGCAAATGTCTAAAAATAAAGTTTTAAAGAAAAATCTTTCTCAAATTAAAAAGAACTTGAAGTTTTAAATCAAGACTTTTCTTCTAGATTTCAAGCCCAAGCCAAAATGGAAAATGACTTAGAGCTTGAAAATGAGACCCTTAAGGGTCGCTTGAATGAACTTGAGACTCATGTTTTGAGCTTTCAAAATCTGGCAAGGTCATCCAGGTCATTTGTAGATGAAAATTTTGAATTTTTAAAACAAATAAATCATCTTCAAAATGAAAATGAGAGGTTAAGGATGTGTCTATATGGTTTTATGAATGAAGACAAAATTATAGACATAATCCTAAAAAAGGCTAGTTCAAGACCTCAATACGTCTATCATAATCGAACTTGTCTTGCTAACCCCTTAGTTAGATGTCATTATTGTAGCCATCATGGGCATTATCAATTTCAATGTGCATCTAAGCTAACTAGGGATAGCCGTGGGACCAAGAAAGCTTGGATTCCCAAAGCCGCAACTTAATTTCATTTTGAAATTGGCTTAATTTAGGGGCTTGTGGTAAATCTTGAATATCCTTCATAGTTTGTGATTTAAAGCCCAAGGTTCAAATGTATTCTTGGTTATTTGGTTACCTTGGCATGTTTATTTTTTATAAAAAAAAGGTGTTTCCCTCTTGTTTTGAGTTTTTATCTTTGATAGGGGGAATTATTTTCACAAAAGGGAAGAGCTTTAACTTTTTTTTTGTATATCTTTTTTTCAATCCCTCATCTATTATATTTGTCAATCAAATAGGAGTAGTTGTTGCTTTCAAAATTTTCTTGATTTAGGGGGAGCCTAATAATTGAAAATTTTATTCTCTTTATTTGTCTCTTGCCCCAACTTTTTGATGACTCCAAAGGGGGAGAGAAATGTATATGCTTTTATTAGAAAATCGGTTATGGTTGTTATCATAAAAAAAGGGGGAGAATGTAAGCCCAATGGTTTGCACCATTAGCATCTCATTCTTGTTTTGATGATTCCAATCTCAAGTGATTTTTTATCACTAATGAGTTTGATTGTCTTTAGTTGTAGATCCCATTTGTTTGCACTCATGGAAGCTTGGATCGAGGCCTAGAAGCTTAATTGGAAAGCATTTGAAGTGCCAAAGGTTGAAATATCCAAGAAGTGAAGTTGACTTGAAGCCTTGAAGTTCAAGAGAAGATTGAAGTGTTTTTCAAGTCTTTTTAGAATGTTTTCTCCTCTCCTTTATTTTTAGAGATGTCAAAGGCACTTAACATAGGTTTAAAATGAACTTGAAAATGTATTTGAAAATGTAGGATTAAAGCCCAAAAGACCATGGCCCAAAGCCCCTATTTTATATGTTAAAATGGATTTTAACACAGCGCCGGTCGACCGGGGTTCCCCTGGCGACCGCGGCAAGGTAGCTGGAAATCCAGCACTTGTCGAAAATAGTGGGTTGGTCGACCGGGGCTTCCCGGGCGACCGCGGAGGTGTTTCTGAAAATTCAGAAACACTCTAGCATGGTCTGGCCGGTTGACCGCCATAGATCCGGTCGACTGCGGAAAGGTTTTGAGCTAAAATTTTAAATCAACAGGTAGCCCTCGCCGAACGACTTCCTTGGTCCGGTCGACCGAGACAGTTTGAATTTGAAATTAAAAAGGTTTGCCCGATAGGGGCGGACGACCGCCGTGGCTCGGTCGACCGCGCGAGAAATAGCCGTTGGGGCTCAACTGCTAGTTCTAAAAGTTGCACAGAATTACAGTTTTGCCCCTGTAACGACTAGTTTTGACCCTAGGCTATATATATGAGTTTCCTAACCCTTCAAACTAGTTTTTCAAAAACCAAAACTTCATTGGAACATATCTAAGTGTGAGGAAACCTCCTTGAGCCTCTTGTGAGCTATTTGTTAAGGATTGAGCATATGACTTAACTTTGCACATTTTTGAAGAGAAAAAATTTGTGTGAGCTTGAGAGCTTCATCCACCCTTGAAGAGGGTTTTATATTTTCATTTTCTTTGATCATATATTGTATTCGGCGAGTGCGAAGGGACGTGTAGCCTTCCCAAAAGCAAGTGTTGGAGAAGCGGAGCTTTCTCCGGTTCGTGGCGAGTCTTGTAAGGCGGACCCGAACAAACCTGTAATTGGGCTGATTCCACCCATTAAGGGAATCCATAGTGAAGCCATCAACAGATTGTGTTGGTGGAGTGGAGTAGGTTTGTGGTTGGGACCGAACCAGTTAAAAATTTCTGTGCACTCTCTTTTTACCCTTGCTCTTTATTTTGTGTGCATTTTGATTTTTACTTCTTGTGTGCTTAATTACTTTTGCCATTTAATTTAGCTTCCACATTTGTGTGTTTGGAAATTTTTTTCATTTACCCAATTCACCCCGCTCTTGGGCTGCCACCCTGGGTTTTCAGATGTTACGGTCGATACCTTGTGGCGTAAATCCCTTCGACTTGCTCTTTACTTTATGCAATTTACAGCTTTCGGCGCAGTAAAGTACGAGGTGGTGACATCATAAGATCTCGGGCGCATAAATTGCCCCCTGAACTTATGTTATAAACCCCTCTGCCTTACTTTTACTTTCTGTACAATCATTTTCCGTTTGATCTAAGTTAACTTGAGTAGTTGCGAGTTCCTTTCGGAGCCATATATAACTTACAACACCGATCAAGTTAACTATCGCTTATTTTCATTTTATTTTGTAAATTCACTCCATTTACATTCTGAATTAAGCATAATCTAATAAGGAAAATAACATCAAATCCTTCCAAAATGCCAATTTAAGTTAAGAGACCGGATTAAGCCGGGCAAGAGGGGTGCTTAATACCTTCCCCAATTGTAACCTCAACCCTTACCTGGATATCTGTAAGGACCATGCCTTAAGCAAACAGAGTAAAATATAAGGTTCTAGGCCCAGAGCAAAGGAATCCTTTATTACTATTCTTCAAACGAAATTCGAGTCGTTACTCATTTCCTTAGAAGAATAGACACGGGTCCTAGGCCCTAACCTAGGTGGCGACTCTGAGTTTCTCTAACTTGTGAAGTTAGGACTATTGTCCCGAGTCCACAAGTAGCGCAAAACAAATAATACCCCATGAAAATCCAATTGTGGTGATCCCCTGTCGTCTTACGCAAACACAGAAAAAAATCGGCTCCCAGATTCGCAGATCCCCTTTGCACACAACTGGTGGGGACATAATTTGTCTTAAGGAAAGCGATTACGTGCCTTGAAGAAAATCTACAGTATTCTATCTTCTCAAGATTCCCACCAACAATCTAAAGACAAATTTTCTCTCTTGCTTCAATGGCGTTGTTTTCAATCTGTCAAATGACCCAAGACTTTGTCAAACTTGAAAGATTTGACAAAGGAAATTTCAAGTGATGGCAAAAGAAGGTGCACTCATCCTTACGTCGCTCAAAGTTGTTCGAGTTCTAACAACTTCAAAGCCTGTGGCAGTTGAAAATGAAACTTTGGCGGGGGCTCGTGCAAGAATGAAATGGGAACAAGATGATTATGTCTGCAAAGGGCATATCCTCAATGCTATGTCGGATATTTTATTCGATATATATCAGGGAATGGGATAGGCGAGTGAGATTTGAAATACACTCGAAGCAAAATACATGGCAGAGGATGCAAGTAGCAAAAAGTTCTCTGTGAGTCGTTTCTTGAATTATCGCATGGTAGATGATAGACCTGATATTGATCAATTGTATGAAATTCAACACATGGTGAGTCAAATTCATTTGCAAGGCATTTTACTTGATGATTCCTTTATTGTACTGTCGATTATTGACAAACTTTCGCCAAGTTGGAAAGACTTTAGAAAAAGTCTCAAACATAGGAAAGAGGAGATATCTCTTGATAAATTGGCTCAATACCTCATGATTGAGGAAAAGTCAAGAATTAGAGATCATAAAGAAGATCATGAGAATTCTTCCTCTAAAATACACTTGGTGGAAAATGTTAATAAATTGAACCAACAAGGGAAAGATAATCGGAAGAGAAAAAAACAAGTGCGACGAGGAATGTCTGCAATGACAAGAATCTATTTCCAACCTATGAAACGGTTGAAGATGGAAGTGTCCTTTTCATGGACAATTCGTCGACGACAGAAGTTAAAGGAAGAGGCAAAGTAGAACTGGAATTTACATCTTGCAAGCGCCTCACTCTAACCGATGTTTTCCTTGTAGCTGAAGTGAGAAATAATTTAGTTTCTGGAAGCATTCTTAACAAGAATAGCTTCAAACTTGTATTTGAATATGACAAATTCATACTTTCTAAAGGAGGTACTTTTGTTGGAAAGGGATATATGTATGAAAGGATGTTTAAACTCAATATTAATAAAGTGAATGTCTTTGCTTTTGTTGTTGACTCTTTATCTTTATGGCATAGTCGTTTAGGACATGTTAATACTAGAACAATGAATGATATGGTTAAGTTAGATTTAATTCCAAAATGTGAAATTGATTTAGTAGATAAATGCAATATACGTGTGCAAACTAAATTAATAACTAAACGATTTCCTAAAGTGGATAAAACTTCTAATCTGCTAGACTTAGTACATAGCAATGTATGTGATGTACATAGTGTTCCTACAAGGGGAGGTGAAAAGTATTTTGTTACTTTAATATATATGATTATTCTAAGTTTTGCTATGTATATTTACTTAGTCATAAAGATGAAGTGTTGGAAAAGTTTAAGGTCTATAAAACAGAAGTAGAAAACCAATGTAAAACAAGCAATATGTGCCTAAGATCAGATAGGGGTGGTGAATACTACTTTCCTCTTTTTCTGTGAGTCAGTAGGTATAGTTCATGAAACTTCTGCCCCTTATACCCCACAACAAAATGGTGTAGCAGAAACGAAGAATATGACTCTAACTAAAATTAATAACGTTATGCTTGTTAACTCTGGTTTGAATAAAAGTTTTTGGGGTGAAGCATTACTTACTGCTTGTTACATATTGAATATGGTACCAAGTAAAAAGTCAAATGTAACCGCTTATGAGTTATGGAAGAAAATAAAACCAAACTTAAGTTATCTTAAAGTTTGGAGTTGTAGGGCCATAGTTAAAGTTCCTAAACCTAATTAAGGAAATTAATTAGGTGAGAAGTGTATAGAATGTATCTTCTTAGGATATGCTAACTCTAGTAAGGCCTATAGGTTTCTAGTTATAAAACCTAATGAATTTCTAGAAATTAATACAATAATTGAATCTAGAGATGCCTTTTTCTATGAGAATAGGTTCACTTCAATTCCAAAAGAAGTTCAACCTAGTACTTCTGAAGAACCTCCTTTAGAAATTCAAACAGAAGTAGGTGAGCCTAGTGAAATAAGAAGTAAAAGAGATAGAAGGAAAAAGAGTTTTGGTCCTGATTTTGTTACCTATCTAGTGGAAGGAACAAGAGAAAAACTCAAAACTTCTATAATGTTAGACTTGAACATGGAAAGTGATCCTAAAACCTATGAAAAAGCCACAAAGTCACAAGATGGTGTTTTTTGGAAAGAAGCAATTAATGACGAAATGGATTCTATAATAGGAAACAAGACTTGGATTTTGGTTGACCTACCACCTGGGTCAAAATCAAGAGGGTGTAAATGGATGTTCAAGAAGAATATGAAAGTAGATGCGTTAATAGAGAAGTTTAAGGCAAGATTAGTTGCCAAAAGGGTGTACTCAAAAATCCGGTATTGATTTCTTTGACACTTATGCACCAATTGCTAGAATTTCTACCATTAGAGTCTTGATAGCTCTTGCTTACATCTGTAAACTTCATATTCTCCAAATGGATGTTAAAACTGCATTTTTGAATGGTGAATTGGAAGAAGAAGTATACATGGAACAATCAGAAGGTTTCATATTATCAGGACAAGAGCCTAAGGTTTGTAAACTAATCAAATCTTTGTATGGCCTTAAGCAAGCCCCTAAACAATGGCAAGAAAGATTTGATAAAGTTTTAGTGGCAAATGGCTATAGAATACATGAGTCAGATAAATGTATTTATAGTAAATTTGAAGGTAATAAAGGTGTTATAATATGTCTATATGTTGATGACATGTTAATATTTAGTACAGATATTGAATATATTCAAAGTACTAAATTATTTTTGTCTCAAAACTTTGATATGAAAGACATGGGTGAAGCAGATGTAATCTTGGGAATACAAATCATAAGGAATGACAATGGTTTGATTATAACCCAATCTCATTACATAGAAAAGGTGCTCAAAAGGTTTAATCATTTTGAGTGCTGACCTGCTTCAATACCTCTTGATTCTAGTGGGAGGTTATATCCTAATCATGGTAGGATCATTTCCCAACTAGAGTATGCTAGTGCTATTGGTAGTCTCATGTATGCTATGACATGTACTAGACCAGACATAGCATTTGCAGTAGGTAAACTTAGTAGGTTTACCAGTAGTCCTGGTTTTGCACATTGGATTGTAATATATAGAGTATTTAGATACTTAAAGAGGACTATGGAATATGGTTTATGTTATAGTGGGTATCCAACAGTGATAGAAGGATACACTGATGCCAGTTGGATAGCTGGGCGTATAGACCATACTTCAACCAGTGGGTGAATTTTTACTCTTGGTGGGGGAGCTGTCTCCTGGGCTTCTAAAAAGCAAAAATGCATAACCACTTCTACTATGGAGGAAGAGTCTGCATGTTGTAAAGAGGCAGAATGGCTTAGGAATTCATTGATAGAAATTACATTATGGCCTAAACCAATCCGTCGATTTATGTCCATTGTGATAGTCAGGTGTAGACACTCAATTTTGACCGAACCCCAAACTTGTCATTTTGAATAAAAATTCTATCAAATCAATGATTTAGAGCCCCAAATTTCTCCCTATGGTAGTTAGGGTCCCAGCTAGAACCCTGCAAAATTTTGTCAAAATATGAACAAAAATGCCCAATAAGACAAGCCGAATTAGAATTGTAGTGCAAAAGAGGAGTGGAATCTTCTGTAAGCCAGCCAGTTTTTACACTAGACCAGAAAGGGGTGCATTATCTCTGTAAAGTCGCCCACGAAAATTTTTATTTGAAAATGCCCATTATTTAGTTAAAATACAATATATATATGAATAGGGGGTTTGTTCAAGGTAACTTAAGGGGCGTAAAGTTCTTTTAGTTAATTTTTTATTAAACCTTTTTCAAATGGCCAGTCTTTTGCAACCAAAACCAAAGTAAAATTTTTGAAAAGCGACTGTCCTATAAACTAATGGGGGACAAAAAATTAGAAAAAACTTTATAAATAGAGCATTTGGGTTCTCATTTAAAAAAAATTGAGGGTTCTTAATTTAATTTTAGATAGAGCGAGGATTCTAGAGAGAAAAGATTCTAGAGAGAGAGCTTTATAGAGAGAAAGAATTATAGAGTGAAAGATTTTAGAGAGAGAAGGAGATCTAGAGAGAAAAAGGAGGAGAAGAAGCTTTTAAGGAGAGATCCAAGAGAAGAATCTAAGAGTTGGTAGAATTTGAAGTGTCTTACATAATGTTGGTAAATTTTGAGTTTATTTTAAGTTTTCTCTTGAAAATTGACTTAAAAATGACAAATCTAAGCTAAATATGCATGAAAATGATTAGATCTAACAACCTAGGGCTAAAATTCATCAAAACATATATGAAATCATGTATAATAACAAGATCTATAACAATTCTCCATGGATTCAATAATGGCAAAATTACATACTGTCTAGCATCATTTTTGCCAATTTTTATCAATTTCAGCCAGATTTGAGTAAAATCTCTTACTTAGGATCGTAGAGAATTGCAAGATCTTCGATTTGACATATTATGGTCCAAAATCGGCCAAAAAACGAAGAAGTTATGCCAATTTTAAGATTTCAGCTGAAAATTTAGGTTAAAATGGTGAATTCTTGAATGATTTTGTGAAAATCTTTAAATATGATGTGTTAAGCATTGAAAATTCAAAAATATGTGTGTTAATATGTGTGTGATGTGAATGTCTAGTGAAATCTATGATAGATCTAGGGTTTTATGTGAAATGCTCTTGTAAGATGTTGAAAACTTCAAAATTACATGTTGTTCAGATTTGTATTTGTGCTTTTTTCACTAAATTTCTGATAGAATTTGCAAAAGTGATACGTATAAAAGTTGTAGACCTTTGCTAGACCTTCGATTTGACATATTTTAAGCTAAAATCGGGTTAGAAATGAAAAAGTTATGGCGATTTTACTATTTCAGCCATTTTTAAAGGCTCAAATGAGAAATCTCCTTGATTTTTCTCATTTCTATCATCTTAAGCTTGGAATCTGAGCCTAATATTCATTAATTCAAGTCTGAAAACATATATAATGCAAAGGTTTAGAGCTAGACTTCTTAGATGTGAATTTTGGCTCTGAAATGTCTTGAAAACTTCAAATTACATGCTGTCTATATTTATTTTCACCATTTTTAGTTTTCAGTCAAATCTAAAAGGAATGGGTAACGTAGAGTTGTAGAGCACTCCAAGTCCTTCAATTTGACATATTATGACCTTAATTTGGCCAATGAATGAAAACGTTATAACATTTTTAAGATTTTAGCCAAAAACACCCTATTCCAGCTTGGGGCTTGACCGGAGATGGTCGTTTTTGGCCACTTCCGGCCAAATCCTTTAAGAGCTGTCAATTCAGAAAGTTTTCATCAATGAATATTTGAAACTTTGGTGTTGAACACTTTTCCTAAAAGTATGTTTTGGTTTCTCTGTTTTGCAAATCCAATTGGAACTTTTCAAAACAAAACTGCATAAATGAAATATGAAATCAGCCCAAAATTAATCAAATGTTTCCTGATGTGTCCTCTACAACTTTGATGTCTATCACTGTTGCTAGTTTTTTCATTTCGATAGTGTGATTTTCAATACAAATTTTTAGCTTCCATGTAGAATGCAAATGCATGCTTTTGATGCTTGATTCATACTTAGCCTAGTTTGTGATGGATGAGATGAAATGCTTTGAATGTTTTGAGTTTAGTTTATGATATTATACATGTTATAGGCTTTCACTCTTGCTTAAGTTAATTGTTTTGAGTCTTGCTATGTTTGGATGCCCTGAATTCCATGCTTTGTGTAATGCTTTGTGATGCAAAAATGTTAAATGCATGCAAGTGGAATTCAAAACTGAAATGAAAGATATAAAAATGATTAACTAAAAGATGTTAGGAGACAAGCTCAGTTACATTAGAAAGTTTCTCATAGGAGGCATGCTTGGCCCCATTTATAGAACCCTCTCTAAGTTGTACCCCAACTTTTACCCCCTATTAGTAGAAGACTAACTTAGTCTTTTAGTTGCCTTACCCTATTTATCATTGCAAGGGCAGTGATAAGGTTACCTGGAGCCCTCCATATGAGACATTCAGTGTCTTGTTAGTGATAGTTGCTTCCTCATTATCTAGGAGACTAGCCCAGTTTCATTAGCACCCTCCCTGTTAGAGTATATAGTTTAGGAGTTTGTCTCCTAGCTAGGAGTCTACCCTCTAGATAGGAGTCTATCCTCTAGATATGAGTCTGTCCTCTAGTTAGGAGTCAGTCCTTTAGCACTAGGATTCTGTCCTAGAGTCGTAGAGTTTATGAAATACAAGTGTGGCATTCCAAGAGGGGGGTGTTTTGGTCAATTAAAAATTTTAGCCTTAATTGAATGGATTATTAAAATCAATTTATCAATTTAAGCAATTTAAATCTAACCCTTGTTAATATAGATTAAAAATAAATACAAAGGAAAATAAGTTACCAATCACCAAAGAGAAGGGGGAGAAGCGAAGCACACCACAATGGACAAGAGATTTATAGTGGTTTGGTCTATCAACAAGACCTACTCCACTCTTCCAAGTTTTGCTCCTTGGGTACTCCACTAAAGATGAGATTCCACACCTCGAATCTCCGAGCTTTACAAACACTTCTCCGCCTCAAAGGGAACAAACCCTTTAGCTCCGGATTCTCATTTGTTATCGGGCCGAATCATAGACCCTCTTACAATCAAGCTTCTCCTTAAGGCCGAAGCGAAAACCATCTTCTCAATCTTGATTTTCCTTTCTTCCCGGGCCGAAACGAAGACCCTGTATTACAATAAAGAACTAATGAAAAACTTTCTTAGCCTCTTAATAGGCTTGATACAAAAATAGTAGGTCTCAAACTCTCCAAAGATAACAAATGTAAGAGCCCTATGGAGATCCTCTTGTTGAATGTAGAATCACAAATCAAAGCATGAAGAGAAAAACTAAAAACCTTAGATTTGAAGGTGTAAGCTCAAATAGATTTGAAATGATCTTGCAAAAGGTTGTTTAGTTGGTTTAGGATAGGGTATAAATAGCCCATTTGAAAATATGACCGTTTGGGGGTAAAACCATAAAAAACTGGGTTAACAAAGTCAAGCCTCACCAGCCCCAACAGTTAGTTTTCCAGACCGTCGCAGTCGACCGAGGCGTCGCGGCAGCCCGCCCTATTGGGCGCTCTCTTTTTAATTTTGAAATTTCTATCGCCACGGTCAACCGACCTTATCGCGATCACCCGCCAAGAGCAACCTGGACTTTTTTATTTTTGTCTAGATCCCTATCCGCGATCGCTAGGCCCTATGGCAGTCAACCGGCCCGACCATGTTGGATTGTTTCTGAATTTTCAGAAACACATCCGCGGTCGCACGGGAGGTCCTGGTCGACCGGCCCGCTATGTTTCGGCAAGAGCTAGATTTCCAGCCACTTTGCTGCGGTCGCCCGGGGTACCCCGGTTGATCTGCCCTGCTGTGAAATCTTATTTTATAGATGAAAATTCTAGGACTTTGGGCCATGGTCTTTGGGCTTTTGTCCAAGATTTTCAAACATGTTTTGGGGAGTGTGGATGGTTTTCAAAGATGTTAAAATTTGATTATGAAAACCATTTGAAAACCTTTTTGAAAGTGCAAATACATTTTATAAGAGGACTCCAATACAATCTAAAAATGTATATAACCTTGAGTCTTCTTGGATTGTTTGGCTCCTCAGCACTTTCTTGGACAACTTCGACTTGAGAGAGAACTCTTCAACTTTCTTTGGCTATTATGACTTCCTTCATTCTTCAAATCATGTTGAGTGGTACATGATGTGTCACCAATACTTGTTCAACTCCAAGCCTCTACTGGCACTTGCTAGGCATGATTGTGGGATATGCATCTTGAGCTCTTGAATCATCTTCTAAGGATGATGACTTCAATGTATGTGCAAGCTCTTTAGTTCATTTGCATCTTGATCCACAATCCATGTGTTGTGATGAGTTGTGTAATAGCGATATGACATGTGAAATTCCTGTATAAGGCACAACACTTCAAAGCAACACATTAGTACATAAAGACAAATCAATTTGGGTTTGCTAACATCAAAACAAGAAGGAAAAGGTGAATGTTTGAACCCATGGAAACCATTAGGCTTACAATTTAGGAGTTTGTCCAACCTTTACAGAGTATAGGAGTCTGCCCTTTTCTTTAGGACTCTATTCTTTATATGAGTATACCCCTTTAGCTCTAGAGATTCTGTCCTTAGCGTTGACACTCCGCCAGGTTGTGGATCACGGGGTGTGATCATATAGGTTCCCTTTAGCCGAAAGGGTGAAAATATGAAAATTCAAAAACAAAAGAAATATAAAACATCAAAAATATCTGAAAACTTCAAAACATCAGAAAAGCTAAGAAAAATTAGTAACGTATTACGAAAGCTGTTTCTGAACTACGTTGGCTTAATCTTATCCCATGGGGTACGTAGGCAGCTTGGGATTCTCATCCCAAGTCCAGTCAAATTTTGGAAATAAAACTTTTGAGAAATTTTGAAATTCAAACTTTGCAAATTATTTTTGAAAAGATCTTTCTCTAGAGTTAGGAGTCTATCCTAGAAGTCTTGAGTGTTTTAGAGTTAGGAGTTTGTCCTAGCTAAGAGTCTGTCCTCGCCTCTATTCGGTCAGTTGGCGATAAGGGTGTCAATTTTGGCTCAGGCTCGAAGGCTCGCTCGAGCTCGGCTAGAAAAAAGCTCGGCTCGAATCCTTAACGAGCCGAGCCGAGCCTAATTTAGGCCAGGCTCGGTTCGGCTCGACTCGTTAAGGCTCGTTAAGAATTTAATATATTTAAATATATATATTATATATTAATTTATACATTAAAAGGGTTGTCCAGGGAGTGAGGGGGGGGGGGCAAAATATGTCACTTCATTTTTGAAACCCCATTTGTTACTAGGACCACCCCCCATAGTGTAAAAAAAGTAGTCAAATTACACTAGTAGGGCTGTCCAGGGAAGATGAGGGGTGTGAACATAATATAACCCGAGCTCGGTAAGGCTCGCGAGCCTGGCCGAGCCTGACCGAGCCGAGCCGAGCCCGAGCCTGGTTCGAGCCCGAGCCGAGCCGAGCCTGGCCAAGCTCGGCTCGGCTCGGCTCGTTTACACCCCTAGTTGGCGATACTCTTCGCCGACTAATAACTAATTAGGATGCGTTAGATAGCCCATTATTTTCTCTAGGGTACACCCCAGTGCACATAGGATGTAGGGCCCACCTGCATTAGTTTAGGGCTAACTTGCATTAGTTAGGATATATAGGGAGTCTTAAAACTCACAAACAAGTGGAACCTAACTAATCATATGCAATAAGCTGTTAACAATTGTCGAGTCTAGTTGATTGAGTCTAGGGTTGCAGTCTTAGATATGTTAGGCATTGCAGTTTAGAATAGGTGAGAGAACTCGTGGCCTTGATTCCTGTAGAGGCAAAGATACGTAGGCGGCTTCAGATGAACATTAGACCATCCAAGATTCAGGCAAAAAAATAATTATAGTCTTAGGGCTCGTTGTTAGTGTTTTAGGGTTTGGATTTGTGGTTATCATTGTTTCTTGCATAGGACCATGACAGTGTGTTTCCCTTCAGACTAAGATTATTTTCTTATTTGATTACTCACATGTTTAGTTGTAGCTCTCACATGCTTAGTTGTAGCTCTTTACTATTGCTGATTGTTACTTTTGCTATCATCTACTGACATTTGCTCACTGTGCAAGTTTGTCTCTTTAGCTATAGCTATGCATGTGTTTGTTTACCGCTTTCTTAGATGTGATGAGTTAGGATTAGATTTGATATGTGGAGACAGGTAGCAGGATTATCTGATATTGGATAAACACTAGTTTTCTACGCCTCTTTGAGAGACTGTGGATTTTAGTGTTCATTCCAATGACAGATGACACTGATATCAACTCTCATTAGGACTTGGATGTTTTATTCTTTCTTTTGCCCATCCCCGGGACATGCATGTTTAGGTAGACATTTTCTTGAGGATATCTGTTCCCATTTCACATGATTTTCGCCCAAAATTCTTCAAAAAGATTAATAAATGGCATAAGAGATCAAGTGCGGTTGGGCGAGTGGGGTGCCTAACACCTTCCTCGTTCGTAATCAGGCACGGACCCACTTACCTCTGAATTTATCCATTGTACAGAGTAGATTTTTGGTTCCATAACCGTATTCCATGGATGGCGACTCTTCATTTTTTGGTACGTCTTGATTCCGGGCTTTGACTCCGAATCAAGGGGTATCTCATACATCACCACTCATGCTGTGAGGGCACCATTTCGAGACAGCCTTAGCAGAGCTCTCCATCGTGTGGAGATCGAGAGGCCCCTTCGGGTTCAGCCTCGAGGTCGCGGGTCTACATCAGGCCACACTATCAAGGGCATATAATAATGTTTATAATGGTAAGTCCAGACATATAGGACTTAGACATAGTACTATAAGAGAGTTACTAACCAATGGGGTTGTAACTTACATCTGTACTTCAATATTCTTCAAAGCAGGAAAATCTTGAAGTGAAGGGTATTTTGACAGGGCCACATGATTTGTTCGAGGAATCCCTGATTGTTTTTGGGGATGATTATGCAACTAGGCAGTTGGCCTGTTAAGTAGGATCTATTGGTATACATATTGTAGACACCCCATTTTGACCGGGCCCTAAATCTCCTTGTGTAAATAGAAAACCCACCAAATCAGTGATTTAAGGTCCCAAATTCCTCCTTAGGTAGGTTAGGGTCCTAAGTAGGTCCATGCAAAATCGGACGAAAAATGCCGAATAAGACGAGCCAAGTGGGAACCGCAGTGCAAATAGAAAGGGCGATAAAGGCGTTAGCCCAAGCCCATCTTATAGGGGACTTACTTAGTCCTAGTATAATCCCCTCTCTCATTTAGGAGACTTGCTAAGTCTTTTAGACATGTGTAGACATTAAACCCCCTTTTCAAAGAAAAAGAGCGATGAAGGCGTTAGCCCAAGCCCATCTTATAGGGGACTTACCTAGTCATAGTATAATCCCCTCTCTCATTTAGGAGACTTGCTAAGTCTTTAAGACATTAAACCCCCTTTTCAAAGCAAAAGGGCGATGAAGGCGATAGTCCAAGCCCATCCTTAGGGGACTTGCTTAGTCCAAGTAGCACTCCCCTCTTTATTTATAAGACTTGCCCAGTCTTTTAGATATGAATCCTTGAAACCAATAGGTATCCTATTCGTTGCAAGGGAAATCAAAGAGTCATCTAGAGCCCCTTTAGGAGACATGCTATGTCTGATACAGTAAAAGTCATACCCTTTAGAGACAGGCTTTGTCTCATTAGTGAGTCACCCATAGGAGACTATCCAAGTCTCAAATAGAACATACCTCTAGGATAAAGACTAACCTAGTCTTATAGTTGCCTTGACCCTATTTATCATTGCAGGGGCAATGATAAGGTTACTTGGAGTCCTACATAAGAGACATTCAGTATCTCATTAGGGTTAGTTGTTTCCCTTATAGGAGACATGCTTTATCTCATTGGTCATAGTTGTCCTCTCTTTTAGGAGACTTGCCTAGTCTCACAAACATCCCTTTATTTCCTCTTATTTTAGGAGACATTCCTTGTCTCATTAGCACCTCTCTTAGAGGCACCAGTTTAGGAGTCAGTCCATTAGTATAGGAGTTAGTCTTTAAGGAGTTTTTCCTATCATCATAGGGAGTTAGGATTCTGTCCAACCTTTTATCAAGTCATGGGATTATGTCCAACCCTTGCAAAGTATAGGATTCTGTCCAATCTTTATAAATCTTCTAAGTCTGTCCTGCCATTATAGATGTTTAGGAATCTGTCCATTCCTTTTGTAAGTTTGTCTTTAGATAGGAGTTCCTTTTTTAGCTCTAGAGATTATGTCCTTAGCGTTGATACTCCGCCATGCTGTGGATCACGGAGTGTAGTCATATAGGTTCCTTTTGCTAAAAGGGTGAAAATATGAAAATTCCAAAAACATTTGAAAATACTTTAAAACATCAAAAATATTTTTTTTTTAAATGTCATGAGTCATTAGGAGAGTAGTTAGGAAAGTCTGTTCCGAATTACGTTGGCTTGATCCTCTCCCACGAGGTACGTAGGCAACTTGGGATTCTTATCCCAGGTCCAGTCAAACTTTTCAAAATAAACATGTTCAAATCATTCAAAAATACAAAAAAATTTCAAACAAATCTTTTACACCCGGTTTTCGAAAAGATCTTCTCCTAAAGTTAGGAGTCTGTCTTAGATGTTTGGGGTGTCTTAGAGTTAGGAGTTTGTCCTGGTTATGTTGATGTTTTGCGTGTTTCATGTGAGTGTCCCTAGAGTTAGGAGGCCTTGAGTCGTGGTAGGTTAGACACTTAGTCCACCCGATGGTTAGATTAAGATACACTTAGTTAGCCTATTTTTTCCTTAGGATGTACAGCCTAGTTACACATAGGATGTAGGGTCCACCTGTATTAGACTTGGTTAATTTGCATTAGTTTAGGACCATATAGGTGTGTCTAAAATACTTAAACGACTTAAACATGAGTCGAGTCGTGTCGTGTTGAGTCTATTGTGGACTAGGCACATTTAGGCATCGCAGCTTAGAATAGGCCACCGAACTACGTTGACTCTGATTCTTTCCGAGGCCGGGATACGTAAAGCAGCCAGGATGACCATCCTAGTCCGAGTCAAATTTCACATTAGTCTTACGGTTTATTGTCCTAGAGTCATAGGGGTTTGTGGTTTGGTATTTATTTGTATATCTGAGTGATTATCTTCTTTAGATGATTCACATGCTTAGCTGTAGCATTTACCTGCTTACCCACATGCTTAGCTGTAGTATTTACCTGCTTACTCACTTGTTTAGTTATAACATTTACCTGCTTACTATTTTGATCACATGCTTAGCTGTAGCTCTTTACTATTGTTGATTATTATCCTTGTTATCATTACTAATGTTTGTTCATTGTGCAGGTTTGTCTCTTTAGTTATAGATGTGCATGTGTATATTTTTCTATTTTTTTAGATCGATATATAGAGATTGGTAGCAGGATTATGTGTTATCGGATCAACACTGGCATTCTATGCCTCTTTAGGAGACGACGGATTTTAGTGTTTGTTCTAATGACAGATGAAACTGATAATTACTCTCTTTAGACATGGATGTAGACATGATGTATGGAGATAGGTAGCAGGGTTACTTGATATTGGATTGACTTTAGTCTTCTCTGCCTCTTTGAGAGACAGTGGATTCTAATGTTCTTTCCAATGTCGAGTAATACTGATATAGATTTTCCTTAGGACTTGTGTGTTTATTTTTCTTTTATCCATCCCCGAGACATGCATGCTTAGGTAGATGTCTTCTCGGGGATATTCGTTCCCATTTTACATGATTTTCGCTTAAAACTCTTCAAAGTTAATAATAAATGGCATAAGAGATCGGATGCTTGCATTCGGGCGGATGAAGTGCTCTTTAGACCTTCCTCATTCGTCACCAGGCATGGACCCAAATTATATCTCTGGATTTTATCCATTGCACAGAGTATCTTATGGGATCCAGGGCCAACTTCCTTGGATGACGACTCTTCTTTGTTTCAGGTACGCCTTGGTTCCGGGCTAGTCCCCGAATCAAGAGGTATCTCATTTACATCGCCACTCATGCTATGAGGGGCACTCTTTCGAGAGTTCCTTGGTAGAGCTCTCCTTCACGTGTGGAGATCTTAAAGGCTGTTGGGGGCTCGTCCCTCACCTTCCTCGGGATCGAGGTCCGCAGGCATTCTAGTGTTCATTCCAATGACAGATGACACTGATGTCAACTCTTCTTAGGACTTGTGTGCTTCTTTTCTTTATCCCTCCCCGAGACATGCATGCTTAGGTTGACGTCTTCTTGGGGCTATCTGTTCCCATTTCACATGATTTTTGCCTAAAACTCTTCGAAATTAATAAATAAATGGCATAAGAGACCGAATTCTTGCATTCGGGATGATGGGGGTGCTCTCCAGACCTTCCTCATACGTCACCAGGCACGAACCCAAATTATATCTCTGGATTTTATCCATTGCACAGAGTATCTTATGGATCGGGATCGGGATTCACATATATGTAGTTTTTATGTCAAGTCTATGTTGGTTGCCCGATTTATATCTTGGCAATTCTATCTTGGCAACTCTATATTTGTGACAATTTGATTGACATTGTTATTGTTCAACTATATCTTGGCAACTCTATATTTGTGACAATTTGATTGGCATTGTTATTGTTCAACTCTATCTTGGCAACTCTATATTTGTGACAATTTTATATCAAGTCTATGTTGATTGCCTGATTTATATCTTGTCAACTCTTTATCTGTGACAATTTGATTGGCATTGTTCTTGTTCAACTTTTGTTTGTCATCGTTTTCTTATTTTGATTGACTTCAGAGGGTTGGACCCACTTATTTTAGACTAGATTCTATGTTGGCATCATTCTGCATGTCAGTTTGTCACAGTTTCTGTTTAAAAGGTTTCTATTGAGTTTCCTTGCAATGAAACACATATTTTTGTAGTTTCTGTTAGTTTCTGTGAGGTTTCTGTGAAGTTTCTGTGCAATGAAACGCTCATCTAACAGGTTTTCTGTCAAGTTTGTTTTCCTTCACTTTCTTTTCTGCCACATCAGTTTCCTTCCCTTCACTTCCCTTTCCTTTCCATTCCCGATGAGAGAACTGAGCATAAGGGACTTTGCTAAATAAAAGGAATATGGAATCTCCCGTATATCTTTCTTCCAGAAGGCAAGGCTATCTTTCCATATTGGGCCCACGCCACATGTCGCTCGTCAACAGGGCGAGGCGGATTTTACCCCAACACAAGGCAATTTCGTGGGAAGCCATTTAACAATTGCAGGAGAGAACAACTACACAGGCTCACTTTTTAGCCGATTTTTTGTTATTAATTTAAGGGAGATGTTATCAGCACTACTGTATTTTGATGATCACACTCCTCACTTTATTAAAAGCACGGTATGGGCCGCACCATAGGATAATCCAAACCGTCCATTAGATGGGCCACAACCTAAATAGGTTGTGCCCCAAAAATCATTTCCATTGGTTTATCCGAACCCTCCGATCTATAGTGTTGTTAACATTTCCTAATTTAATACATTTAGGATAGCTGTTCTCTCCTGCACAAGTGAGCAGCAAAGTGGTTTTCCGAGAAATTGCCTAGTAAATCCTAAAGAGAAAACAAGGCCTATATGAGCTCGAACAATGATAATTACAAGTGTTGTTGATTAGGATCTTGAGGGGACATTTAGAGTGGACCTCGGACCTCCTCCAATCCAAGGTGGGGGCATCCATGGTTTTAAATTTCGACCGAAATCCGAAATTTTGGACCGAAATTTCGGATTTCGGTGGAGACCGACACCGAAATCAATCAAAACCGAAACGGTCATTTATTTCGGCCGAAATTTTGGAAATTTCAGTTTTTCCCAAATTTGACCCAAAAAATCTGTTTTTTTTAAATATTAATTTAATATTTCACCGAAATTTCGACTGAAATTTAATAATGAATAAAATATTGTTTTTGGGTTTTGTACCAGATTTCGACCGAAATTTCGTTCGAAATTTCAAAATTTCAAGGTCCGAAACCCGTACCGAAACCGAAATTTTAAACCTTGGGGGCAACTAGGAAAATAGTTAAGATCTAAAACGAAGTCTAACTATTTCAATGGAATCCCTTTATGAGGTTCAGCAAATTTGGGTCGGTGTTAATTAAGGGTTGTTGGGCATGGTCCTTCTAATTGTACCAATTTTGAACAAAGAATGGTATATGCACCAATTATTTATTCATGATGTCTACATCATAATTAAGGAAGCTTACTAATTAAGTAAGAAGGTTGCTTCCTACGCTGAATTTTCCTGCTTTTAAAATTTAGGGAAAAGTGTGATACCTACACGCTTCCTCTTAATTAAGCATTTGCTTCATAGTTAAGTAATAATTTTTTAAAGAGTGTATCAAACTTTTAAAAAATAATAATTATTTTAAATAGAGTCACACATTTGTAGATATTTTGCAAAAACCTAAGATTGAAGCTACATAAATAAAATAATATATCATTATGTAATCCAAAAATTTATAGTTTAATCAATCACAAAGTACTCTTTACTAATTGTAACGTAAGCCTTTGTCCCAAACTAGTTGAGGTCGGCACAATGTAAATAGGTTGTTCCACAAAAATCATTTCCATTGGATGATCCCAACCCTCCGATCTATAGAGGTTTCCTCTATAGATCGGAGAGCTAAGATCATCCCATGGAAATGATTTTTGGGGAACAACCTATTTACACTATGTTCCATCTTATGGACGGTTTAGATCATCCTATGATGCGGTCCGTACATTTCTTTTTGAAAAATAAGGGACTATAAAGGCTTACACCACATAAAAACTCATGATATATTTGCCCCTTCGGGCCACTCCTTTGTAGTGTAAAAAGAGTAGTCATAAATACAATGCGTCTGGTGGCCCGAGGAAGAAAAAGGGGGTGAATATATTAACCCTTCCTCCACGACTATAACCATAGGGAAATGATATATTTGCCCCCTTTTATTGCTCGGTCCACTCCTTTGTAGTGTAAAAAGAGTAGTCATGAATACAATGAGGGGCCCGAGGAAGAAAAATGGGGTGAATATATCACTTCCCTAATTATCTCTTTCTATAAGCTTTCAGTAATACTTATTACTTAGGGAATTGCTAGCGTCCACCCCAAAAGGCTTTTCGCGGTGGTCCGTCTCATTACAGACCAGCAACCAGACCAGCCACCTCGTGAATGGAGACAAAGGCAAATCCCTCTTACTTAATACTTATCACTTCCTTCTTCATATCTTTCCTATGCAGTTCTCTTTCTACATGCTTGACGTGGACTTTTGATGCCTCTTTCTTGTATGTTGGGGCTATGATATCAGTCTCTTGTATTTATCAGAAATCAGTTATATAATGTGATTCAAAGATGAATGCTTTCCTTTTTAATAATTTTTTTGGAATTTGATATTCGCACTCCATTTATTTAATAATCACATTGCTCTCTTCATATTCTATGCGATCAACAGTCTTGTTTCTATGTACATGCCCCAAAATGCCCCCTGCAGGACCCCAAAATTGCCTTTTATCATTGATAGTAAAAGTGCCTTTCTTAATGCCCCAAAAGCAATTAAGAACCAATCAAAAAAGTGGAAAGTATTCATAGCCAAAAAAAAATGACTTACCAACGGAAGGAGTGCAGATATCATTTGCCTTCCTGTTTAGAGAAGACCGGCTTTAAAAAATGGGTTTGTTGCCTCGCCTCTTTTTCCGGTTGTCCTGGCGGAGCAGAGAATGGGGGAAGTCTCTTTTTTTAAGAAAAGTCCCGCTCTTCTTCCTTTTCCTCCCTTTTAAAGGGAGGCGCGCGGCCCCTTTCATCATTATGGAGAGAAAGCCTTCCTTTGCAGGATTGGGCCGTCCCCTGCCTTGCCGGCGCGTGTGGCTTCGCCGGCCGTTTCCTTCCACAGTTGATGATGGTGAGGCCTGGGTGGCGACGTGTGTTATGTCTGCATGGTCTTTATCATTTTCCAACGTCTTTCTTTATGATGGCCGGGTTCTCCTCGTACATGGGCGACACGTGGCGATTTCTGAGAACGACGCAGTATTTATGTCCTATCAGGCGGTACCATAATTTTAAAAAAGTGAGGAGTGCGATCATCAAAATTCAGTAGTGCTGTTAACATTTCCTAATTTAATACATTTAGGATAGC
This sequence comes from Tasmannia lanceolata, assembly GCF_043159265.1. NCBI lineage: Eukaryota > Viridiplantae > Streptophyta > Magnoliopsida > Canellales > Winteraceae > Tasmannia > Tasmannia lanceolata. Next base: position 46,514,861 of record NW_027518680.1, on the reverse strand, counting down.
TGTTCTCTCCTGCACAAGTGAGCAGCGAAGTGGCTTTCCGAGAAATTGCCTAGTAAATCCTAAAACGAAAACAAGTCCTATATGCGCTCGAACAATGATAATTACAAGTGTTGTTGATTAGGATCTTGAGGGGACATTTAGAGTGGACCTCGGACCTCCTCCAATCCAAGGTGGGGGCAACCATGGTTTTAAATTTCGACCGAAATCCGAAATTTTGGACCGAAATTTCGGATTTCGGTGGAGACCGACACCGAAATCAATCAAAACCGAAACAGTCATTTATTTCGGCCGAAATTTCAGTTTTTCCCAAATTTGACCCAAAAAATCTGTTTTTTTAAATATTAATTTAATATTTCACCGAAATTTCGACCGAAATTTAATAATGAATAAAATATTATTTTTGGGTTTTGTACCAGATTTCGACCAAAATTTCAAAATTTCAAGGTCCGAAACCCGTACCGAAACTGAAATTTTAAACCTTGGGGGCAACTAGGAAAATAGTTAAGATCTAAAATGAAGTCTAACTATTTCAATGGAATCCATTTATGAGGTTCAGCAAATTTGGGTCGGTGCTAATTAAGGGTTGTTGGGCATGGTCCTTCTAATTGTACCAATTTTGAACAAAGAATGGTATATGCACCAATTATTTATTCATGATGTCTACATCATAATTACGGAAGCTTACTAATTAAGTAAGAAGGTTGCTTCCTACGCTGAATTTTCCTGCTTTTAAAATTTAGGGAAAAGTGTGATACCTACACGCTTCCTCTTAATTAAGCATTTGCTTCATAGTTAAGTAATAATTTTTTAAAGAGTGTATCAAACTTGTAAAAAATAATAATTATTTTAAATAGAGTCACACATTTGTAGATTTTTTGCAAAAACCTAAGATTGAAGCTACATAAATAAAATAATATATCATTATGTAATCCAAAAATTTATAATTTAATCAATCACAAAGTACTCTTTACTAATTGTAACGTAAGCCTTTGTCCCAAACTAGTTGAGGTCGGCACAATGTAAATAGGTTGTTCCCCAAAAATCATTTCCATTGGATGATCCCAACCCTCCGATCTATAGAGGTTTCCTCTATAGATCGGAGAGCTAAGATCATCCCATGGAACTGATTTTTGGGGAACAACCTATTTACATTATGTTCCATCTTATGGACGGTTTAGATCATTCTATGATGCGGTCCGTATATTTCTTTTTGAAAAATAAGGGACTATAAGGGCTTACACCACATAAAAACTCATGATATATTTGCCCCGTTGGGCCACTCCTTTGTAGTGTAAAGTAGTCATAAATACAATGCGGGAGGTGGCCCGAGGAAGAAAAAGGGGGTGAATATATTAACCCTTCCGCCACGACTATAACCATAGGGAAATTATATATTTGCCCCCTTTTATTGCTCGGTCCACTCCTTTGTAGTGTAAAAAGAGTAGTCATGAATACAATGAGGGGCCCGAGGAAGAAAAATGGGGTGAATATATCACTTCCCTAATTATCTCTTTCTATAAGCTTTCACTAATACTTATTACTTAGGGAATTGCTAGCGTCCATCCCAAAAGGCTTTTCGCGGTGGTCCGTCTCATTACAGACCAGCAACCAGACCAGCCACCTCGTGAATGGAGACAAAAGGGCAAATCCCTCTTACTTAATACTTATCACTTCCTCTTCATATCTTTTCCTATACATTTCTCTTTCTACATGCTTCACGTGAACTTTTGATGCCTCTTTCTTGTATGTTGGGGCTATGATATCAGTCTCTTGTATTTCTCAGAAATCAGTTATATACTGTGATTCAAAGATGAATGCTTTCCTTTTTAATAATTTTTTTGGAATTTGATATTCGCACTCCATTTATTTAATAATCACATTGCTCTCTTCATATTCTATGCGATCAACAGTCTTGTTTCTATGTACATGCCCCAAAATGCACCCTGCAGGACCCCAAAATTGCCTTTTATCATTGATAGTAAAAGTGCCTTTCTTAATGCCCCAAAAGCAATTAAGAACCAATAAAAAAAGTGGAAAGAAAAAAAATGACTTACCAACGGAAGGAGTGCAGATATCATTTGCCTTCTTCTTTAGAGAAGGGCTGGCTTTAAAAAATGGGATTTGCTAATGGGTGCACTCAGGGCAATGGTTAAGTGTCATTTAATTTGCCTAACGGTCACCCGTCTGCAAAACCCTTTAAAATTTTAATTGTAAGGGTATAATCGTAATTAAACTTGAGTCTGTCTCTATAGATTAACGGCCTATCATTAATCAGTTAATAACGCAGAAAGGGAGATAGGGATACAAACAATTAGCCCTGGGCCCACTTATCGGATGATCTAGTCCGTTAATTTCACGATGTGAATAGGCAACTCCCATGATCTGCGTGACTCATCTTCAATTTTTCAGCAGATTTTGTCTTATTCATTTAATTCATTTGAGATGGCTACTCTCTTATGCAACAGCCAGACGCAAAATGCCTTTTTGCGAAAATTCTTGGCAAATCCCTCCTAATAAATATTGGTCTTGAGATTTTCTAGACTTGGGCGTTAGGACTATTTCCTGACAACCATCTTTTGGGCCCCACTCTTGCCATGTAGAAATGATCAGAGCCGTTGATCTGACCGGCGATCACTATTTGAATACCCATCCGATGTCGTTGGTGGGTCCACCGTACATGATTAACTTTCATAACAAAAACAATGTTCGTACAATTAGACCATGTTCGACAACTATGACGTTTTTTTCCTAGAATATTAGCTTATGGAGTGGGAGACATGGTGATATGTGGCTGAAAAATAGGAGAAATTATACTCTATTTTGAATAGAGTTTCTTTTCTCTTCATTCTCTCGTCACTCTCGTGACCCCTCAATTCTCTCCCTCTGACCTGCTCTCACCACTTGATAAAGACCTAAGAATTTTCATGTTTGCCAACCATGGCCTTAGTGCATGTTTGGCAACCCTGAAAAATTATTCCATGGAATATTGGTGGGCCCAATTATGAGAGATGAGCTGAGGAGGGAGGGAGAGGGACTCGCGAGGGCAAGCGTAGAGAGCATAAAGAGACTCAAGAGTCAAAACAGTGAAAAAAATTACTCGACTTCACATGGGTTTTCTTTCTTCTAACTTTTTTCAAGGGCTTTGCATGCTTTACTGACTCCCACCCTCTTAATTCCTTTTTCAAGTCTCTGCTCATCTTTCACAACTGGCTCCACTAATATTGCATGGGATATTTTTCATGGTTACCAAACATGTGCTTAAGGTTTAATGAAGATAGTGCCATTATCAAAATAAGGTAACCCGGATACAAGTCCCCTTCCATAAATTTAAGTGTCACCCTTGTAATTTTTGAGTTAAGTCATCTAGAAGTTAGAGCCCCTCACGTGGATGTGGGCCCATGTTCACACAATTATTTCCCGCCAAAATTTATGTACTTCTAGAAAAAAAAAATCGACCCCCTATGTTTCTTTCTCTCTCTAACCCAGAGGAGAGAGAAAGACACCTAGGGTCGATTTATCACTGCCCAAAAAAAAAAAAAAAAAAATCGTGAATGCTTTTCGTGTCCATGAAACATGGTGGGGCCTACTTCATATATAGTTAAGGGTGTCAATTTTGGCTCGGGCTCGGAAGCTCGCTCGAGCTCGGCTCGAATCCTTAGTGAGCTGGGCTGAGCCGAGCCGGCTTGCTAGGCTCGTTAAGCTTAACGAGCCGAGCCCGAATTAGGCCAGGCTCGGCTCGGCTCGGCTCATTAAGAAAAATCAGGTATAATAATGACTTTTTTCCGTAATCATGACTTTTTTCCCTAAATGTCATAACTTCTAACTTTTTAGTTGTATTTTTTTTGTAATTGTCATAACTTGCTACCATTTTTTGGTAATTTTTCATTTAAAACTTTATACAATACCTACTATTTTACTTTTTCCGTCATGATTATTTCTTTTTTTTTTTTATGATTTCGCTTTGCTGTGATAATCCAAAACCGTCCATTAACCCAAGCTCGATAGGTAGGCTCGCGAGCGGCTAGCCGAGCCTGACCGAGCCGAGCCGAGCCCGAGCCGGGCCCGAGCCGGGCCCGAGCCTAGTCTTTGATCTTAACGAGCCGAGCCCGAGCTTGGCCAAGCTCGGCTCGGCTCGTTTACACCCCTAATATATAGTCTATATGTGGAAAAGTGTTTCCGAGTACATCTCGAATCTCTATACCATTTTCCACTAACCTTCCTAACTACACTGAGCATTTATGCTAAAAGTTAGTTACATAGAGAAATGTAGTGAGTTTAGCTTCCCAAGGTATGAAACTTGTCCAGATTAAAGGGTCACCATGGGCCATTGGCCCTATTCGTTTTGCTAACTACTTTTACTTCATCTAGACTTCTTGATTTTTGGGGCGATTTTGCAAAAGAAGCCTTCTACTTTGCTCTATTTGCAACAAGTTGTTTGCAAGAGTCGTCAGATTTGAGTGTGACTTCTGCATAACAGGGCATGACAACAAATTGTTATCATAACACCAAGGTGGATTTTTAGATGTGAAAAAGACAAAACTTACCATGTGAAGAGAGCAGAACACACATGACGGCCAATGATTTGTTTTGAATCATGTCACTCTCGACCCGAAATCCGTGGGCCGGCGACGGCCCGTGGGGTCGCCTCCACAACTATGCAAGGCTGATCAGTTCTATCACCGTTCATTTATTTAACAGAGCTATCTCAATTTGCAGAATTTAAATCATAAATGGAAAACTTATTTAAATAACAACAATCTAACCCATTAATAAGTCTAACAATCCTTACTTAAGGATCATAGTAGTATCAATTACAATTCACCACAATAAGGAAAATAAGTCTGACTACAAATTTAATAAGGAAACCAAAGGTCTAATCTGGGCGCGATCCTTGCCCGATCGCCGATCTCCGAATCTGCGCCGCTTACTCTGCGACAGATCTCCTAACGTTCATCTGGATCTAAAATTTGTTAATCATATATTGAGCCCAAAATCCCAATAGGAATCCCAATTGCCTAACCAACTAAGTGAAAAGTGTTCCTGCGTTGCAGCGCAGGGAGCTTCCCTGCGCTTTAGTGGCTTATTGGTTGAGTTTCTCTGGGTGGAATCAGACTCTCTAGTAGTTGTAAATGTTGTCCTCAAAAAATATAAAAACCCTTGGAAAGGAATTCCGACTCTTGCCAAAATCTATAAATGTTTGGCTGAGTCAAATTCTTGGAGCATAAGTCACACTTGGCGAGAAGCAAACTCTGTTCCAGACTTCTTATCCAAGACCGATTGTGCTGTTAATGGAGATGACCTGAGCATAGAATCAGCCCCTCCCATTCTGCTAGACCTCATGGCTCAAGTCTCTAGTGGAGCCAAATACACTAGGTTGTAATCCTCTCCATGATCAAGGTTCTTTTGATTTGGAGTGCTTTCTGTTGGGGTTTGGTGCCTTCTCCCTTGCCTTCCTGCTTTTTGTGCTTTATTTGGGAGCATGTTCCTAGTTTGTTGGCTTTTGAACCCCCTCAGATTGTAATTTCTATTTTCTTTAATGTTTCTGATGGGGGTCTTGCCTAACCCCAACTTTTTTCATAAAAAAGAAGAAGCCTCCCATTGGTTTGTATAGCGGTCCACCTTTGTGGGTCCACAAAAACTGAAGAATGGGAGGCTTTATAAGCCACTAAAGAACAGGGAACTCCCTGCGCTGCAGCGCAAGAATACTTTCTACGAAAATAATATATGTAATGTAGGTAAATTCCTAAACATGCTTGAGATCATTTATCAAATGGAAATTTGAAAGAATTACTTGAAATACAATAATACCAACATGCGTCGACAGTAAAATTGATTCGATAATCAGTCAAATGAAAGCCAATTTTGATGTTTTATTCTGTCAGACTAAGTTCAAATGAAAGACATTTCAAGTTATTTCTACCATTTAAAAAATGAGAAAATTATTGGGAATCGAAAACAATCAATACATCACTGAAAAAATCATCAGGAATCAAAATCAATAAATGCATCACTCTTCACTCATCAATCTTCTTTGAGGCCAATATCACACTGAAATACAAGTGTCACAACCCAAGAGAGAGGGGGGGGGGGTTGAATTGGTCAATTAAAAATTTTGGGCTTAATTAAATGAATTATTGAAATTAATTTACTAATTAAGCACTTATTAATCTAACCCTTGTTCAAATATTCAAGATAATGAAATTTAGGGTTTAGATATTACTTTAAGCCTATTTGCCCTAACCCTTGTTTTAGTAAAACATAAATACAAGAAAGGATAGAGTTTACCAATCACCACAAAGTGCAAAGAGAAGGAGGAGATAAAGCATCCACAAGGCACAAGATTTATAGTGGTTCGGTCTATCACAAGACCTACTCCACTCTTCCAAGTTTACCTCCATGGGATCTTCACTAAAACAATGAGATTCCTCAAAGGGAGAATCTCAAAGCCGTACACCTAACTCCTCCGATCTTCAAAGGGAACAAACCTTTTCTGCACGAAGCCTTGGTGAGGGGTACAACGTCTTCACCTTTCTTAACGGGCCGAAGAGTAGACCCTCACAATATCTTCATCTTTGTTACCGGCCGAAGAGGAGACCCTCAAATACAATGAAAAAAATAAAAGAAAAACTCTCATGCCTCTTAGATAGGCGGATTACAAACTTTGATAGCTCACCAACACTCCAAGGAAAGATAAAATGTAAAGCCTATGGAGTTCCTCTTGATAGAATGTGCAAGTGCAAGATCAAAGAGGTTTAGCTTTTGATAGAAGGTTTTGGCTCAAGAAAAATGGGATTTGATCTTTCTAAAATGTTCAAAAGCTTATTTAGATAGGTTTTAATCATGTATATATAGTGTATTTGAAAATATGACCGTTTGAGGTAAAACTGTAAATAACTGGCTTGAAAAAGTCAAGTAGAAAATGACCTAACAGCTAATTTGCCCAACTGACGCAGACGACTGAGCCACCGCGGTCGCCCGCTCTTATCCGGCGCCCTTTTTTATTTTCAAATTTCTTATCGTCGCGGTCGACCGACCCCATGGCAGTCACCCGGCGAGGGCTAGCTGTTCGTTCAAAAATTTTGGCTTAGAAACCTATCTCGGTCGACCGACCCACAGCGGTTGCCCGCCTAAACCCATGACAGAATGGTTCTGTTTCAACAGAACCCATTCCACGGTCGCCTGGATCAACCCGGTCGACCGGCCCGATAAATTTCGAGATACCCTGGAATTCCAGGTTCCATCCCACGGTCGCCCGGCATAGCCCGGTCGACCGGCCCTGTGTAAAATTCCATTTTTAACTTTAAAATTCAGGGGTTTTGGGCCATGGTCTTTGGGCTTTAGTCCTAGATTTTCAAAACACATTTTTGGGTGTGTGTATGGTTTTCAAAGATGTAAAAACTTAGGTATGAAAACCATTTGAAAACCTATTGAAAGTGCATTTAAACATAAAATCAAGAGGACCCCAAACTACATTCTAAAGTGTATACCATTGAGTCTTCTTGGAATGTCTTTGCTCTTTGCACTTCCTTGGACTTCTTCAGCTTGAGTGACCATCTTGAACGTTGTCTTGGCTCTTGTGACTTCCTCAAATCTTCAAATCATGTTGAGAGGTGCATGAGGAGTCACCATGGCAAGTTCATCTTTAAGCTCCTTCTTGACACTTGTTGGGATCTTGTAGGATCTTCATGTTGAGCTTCTTGACTTGAAAATCTTTAAATGAGGATGCCTTCAATGTAGGTGCAAGCTCTTGGTTCCTTGCTTTCTTGATCCACAAGCTATGTGTTGAGAAGAGTTGTGTAATGGCGATTATGACATAAAAATTCTGTATACAACCCAACATCTCAAGGCAATACATGAGTCCATCAATGCTAATCAATTTGTGTTTGCTAGTATCAAAACAAGAAGGTAAGGTGAATAATTAGACCCATGGGAACCCTTGGGCTTACATTTTCCCCATTTTTAACGATGGCAAACAAATTGATTAGGGAGGTAGGAGATATCAACCAAATCGATGAATAAGCATGATATGATATACACAATAGAGCATAGCTCCCCTTCAATATATGCACAAATATAATTAATTAATGTAAAATATATGGTGCATATACAATTGGACTACCTAATCAATTCCCAGAAATCTCCCCCTTTTGGCAACAACAAAAAGGTAGGGATCTAGAAGTGAAAGTGCAAGTGGGGTGTTAAGATGAATGATAGCTTATATAAGCTATATATATGGTATATGATATGACATTCAGTTCCTATGATGCTTATCAACATATAAAATAAAGTAAAGTGCATGATAAGCCTCTTTTTTTTTATCTAAACATTTGCAAGGTAAGCACAAGTATGGGGGTAATAAATCATATAAGCATATCATAATGATTTATATAAACATGAATATGATACCATTAAGCTCTCCCCCTATTTTTTTTGTCATTGACCTTAGGTGAAACCTATGTTGTAGGGCATGACAGAGAAAATAGTTAAACATGTGAGTGATTTGAATATTTTTGAAGCAGATAAGTATCTACCTGAGCAAGAATATGCTCAGATTGATGACATAACCATTTAGGTTCACAAGTTGCTTCGAATGGGGTTTTTCTTGTCATAAGGCAGGCAAGTCTCTTCCTGGGCGTGAACATGCTCACAACTATAAAATAACTTTTGAGTTTTAGTTGCTTGCCCTTAGAGGAACATATATTTGCAAGTGAAAGCTTCCCCTGACTATGTGCATCTAGTCTAACTGTAATAGTTCAAGGCACATAGAACCCATGATTTGAATGTAACCACCATTTGCTCCATTCATAGGATAACTATATGAATAGATGATTATTGGACAAAACACAATAATAAAGAATAGAGCGCAGTCTAATAAACACATGGATACAAAATAATGAACAATAAAAGAGTACATATCCGTGGCAAAAAGAAAGATCATGTGTGTGTGTGTGTGTGTATATATATATATATATATATATATATATATATATATATATATATATATATAGGGCAAAATGAGGCTCCATATACAAGAATAGAGAATGGAAGAGACACACCCTCTTCACATCCTGTCAAACAATCATTAGAGGTATATAAATGGATGTGGAGAACAAGAACTCATCACCACCACAATAGATACAAGCATACACTCTGAGATATGAACCAAAATAAATCATAAAGCATAAAGCCCCTATGGGCACCATCCATATATCCATAAACAAATATCAAGCCCACACGGGGCGTACAACCACAATACCCACAAGCCCATCTAGGGCAACATCCACAATAGTCATAAAAGCCCATACTGGGTTTGTACAAACCAAAATAAAAGCCCACATCGGGCATAACCATCCACTGAAGAAAAGGAAATACAAGCATAGTCCAAAAGCCTATAATGGGCAAGAGAATATTGAACAAAAGATGATGATCAAGCAGCAATCATGATAAGGCAAACTCCAGTGCGTCTGCTGCAAAGAAGGTGCTGGTCATCGATCAGTCTTGAGGTGGAGGCTGATGCTCATCACGAGGTGGAGTCCTAAAGGTGTAGTATCTGGTGACCTGACTCCTCTGAAAAGTTTGCATCATCTCCCTATGCTGCCTTGCCATAATCTCCATAAGTCTCTCATGATCTGAGGCTCTTTGACTCTCTGCAGTCTTAAAGGCAGTAGAGAGGGTATCAAACCCGGTAGAGAGAGTTTCCATGCCAGTCTTCAATGATGCGATATCTCTGGCAAGATCCTCATATGAGCCAGTAGTGAGAGCCTGGAGCTGCTGAGCCTGTGCCTGCTCATGTGCTCTACTCTGCCCTTGCATCAGGGCCACTCATTCTGCTTCATCCACAATGTCACCTATCTCATCTTGTGCTACCGCACTAGGACCACCTCCACCCGGTATCGGGATTTTCATAAGAGTAAGGGTGGTGTGGTTGATTACAGGATCAGGATTTTCAGAGAATGCATTTGTAAGGTTCATCTTCTTACGTCTCAGGAACTTAGTAATTTGGAAACTATAAAGAAGACCACCTTGTCCTCTCTTGACCGCCTCATCCATATAACCCATCATAATGAACCCTAGGTTTAGCTTGATCTTTTTCATAATGCAATGGATTATGAGGGCTTTAAAGGATTTCACTACATCAAAATTTCTTGCCCTGTGAGTGATGTTCTAGGCTACAATCTTGTGAATGATTTGGGCTGCATGATTCATTAGCCCTCCCATGTTAAGTTTGTCTTGAGAAGGAGGGATAGTTCCTAAGGTTTCATAAACATCCATCCTTGAAAAGTGTTTCTCTATCTCATCCTTTTTTGAAAAGAAAATCCTTCACCCTTCATTCGATACATCAAGCCAAGCACAAAAATCTTTCAAATTTAACCCAAATTTGTCTCCTTGAAGATGGGTGTTCATAATTACTCCTCCATGAGAAATATCCAAATTGGCATAAAAATACCTAACTAGGTCAGGATAAACCAAGGCGCTATAAATGAGAAAGAAGGACCAACCTTGGAAATAAAAAAGTGGTAGGAGATTGAATTTATCAAAATCTTGAAAGATGACTTTTCTTCCAGAGATGACTATTCAATTCACGAATACCTTGTAACGATCCTTGGCCTGCTTGTTGAAGAAGTGTTTGGTGGGGAACACCTCCTCTTCCATTCTTGCTCGCGTTCCTTTTTGAGCCATGGTTTTCCTTGAAGTTGACATTTTAGAACTAGGGATTTAAGGAAAAGTGTAAAATCAAAGTGAGAATCAAAGGAGTTTTGAGAAAGATGATGAGAATGGATGAAAAGGATGGGAACAAGTACAAAATGAAAGATTTGAGGGAGAAATGAGGAGAGATGAGGAGAGAATGGGCCATGGGGTGATTTAATGGATGAAACAAAGAAAAATATGAGAAAAATGAGAAATAGAGAAAGAGAAACGGATCAAAACTCACTTGAATGTGTTAGTCTTGATGATCTTCCATCAGAAATGGCTTGGGAGAAAAGAGGGAAGGAAAACCTAGGAGAAGAGATAAGCGGCAGAAGTTAGAATGAATCCTGTCACGGAAGTACATCAGACTAGGGGCATCTTTTATGACTGGCATCATAAAAAATATCGAACAAACAAGATAATTGAGATGGCTATTCTTAGCAAATAGAAGCCAGAGAAGCTTGACCACATTTCATTGGATTAAATACCTCAATTGAATTCATTCTTCAAAGAGTCAACGTTCAGAAAATCAGTTTCCCTGGCGGAGTCTAGCATTAGCTTCCATAGTCTTCAAAACCTTAGCAGAATACATTGTGAAATTTCTTTTGATGGCAAGTCGATGAAGTGCAAAGTAGTGGGGTGTCTAGTCATCCTGTCAATTAGCAGCGAAGTGCCAAGTAGTGGCCTGTCTAATTGTCGCTTTGTAATGTACCGCTATCTAATGAATTAGGAGTCAGGTATATCTGCGCGGATTTATATAGAGCCTTTCCGCAGGACCATATAAATCCTGGGTGATCCGTTACCTTGAAAGATAGGAGTCAGGATTACCTGGATAGCTAGTACAAATGAATTTTAAGCAATGGTATGTATGACTATCGCCTGATGAAAAGTAGTTTCACCTCGGTATTGCATGTTTGGACGAAAAGTAGTTTTCCCAAATATTTGAATACCCTGTTGATTAGACAGTGAAATACCAAGTAGTGGTCTGTCTAATCATCCCTCTACAATGTACCGCTACCTAATGAATTAGGAGTAAGGTATATCTGCGCAGATTTATATGGAGCATTTCCATAGGACCATATAAATCCTGGATGATCCGCTACCTTGAAAGATAGGAGTCAAGATTAGCTGGAAAGCTAGTACAAATGAATTTCAAGCAATGGTCTGTATAGCTATCGCTTGGTGAAAAGTAGTTTCACCTCGGTATTGAATGTTTGGGTGCAAAGTAGTTTCTCCAAATATTTGTATACCCTGATGATTAGACAATGAGATACCAAGTAGGGGTCTGTCTAATCATCGCTCTACAATGTACCGCTACCTAATGAATTAGGAGTCAGGTATATCTGTGCGGATTTATATGGAGCCTTTCCAGAGGACCATATAAATCATGGGTAATCCACTACCTTGAAAGATAGAAGTCAGGATTACATGGATAACTAGTAAAGATGAATTTTAAGCAATAGTCTGTATAGCTATCGCCTAGTGAAAAGTAGCTTCACCTCGGTATTGAATGTTTGGGAGAAAAGTAGTTTCCCCAAATATTTTAATACCCTGATGAATATACAGTGAAATACAAAGTAGTGGTCTGTCTAATCATCGCCCTGCAATGTACTGCTACCTAAGAAATTAGGAGTTAGGTATATCTGTGCGGGTTTATATGATGCCTTTCCACAGGACCAAATGAATCCTGGATGATCCGCGACCTTGAAAAATAGGAGTCAGGATTATCCAGATAGTTAGTACAAATGCATTTTAAGCAATGGCCTGTATAGCTATTGCCTGGAGAAAAGTAGTTTCTCATGGATAAGAAAGATTGGGCGAAAAGTAGTTTTCCCTTGGATATGAAAGATTGGAGAGAAGTAGTTTCTCATGGATATGAAGGATTGGAGAAAAGTAGTTTCTTATGGATAAGAAAGATTGAGGGAAAAGTAGTTTTCCCTTGGTTATGAAGGTTTTGGGCGAAAAGTAGTTTCCCCTTGGATATGAGTGTTTAGAGAAAAGTAGTTTCTCGTGGATATGATGGTTTTGGAAGAAAAGTAGTTTCTCATGAACATGAAAGTTTGAAGAAAAGTAGTTTCTCATTAAAATATAGGTGTGACAATCAAAGAGGGGGGTGAATTGGTCAATTAGAAATTTTAGGCTTAATTAAGGAAGATTAAAAATTAATCTTCTAATTAAGTACTAATTAGTCTAACCCTTGTTCAAATATGTATATCAATAAAAGCTATGATTTAGACTTTCTAATCATGCACATTTACTAACCCTTGTTCAAATGGGTATCATAATGCAATTAAGGTTTATAACATTTAACACAAGTGCATTTACTAACCCTTGTTCAATTAAGGCATAAACACAAGTAAGGTTAGAGATTACCAATCACCACACGTGAAAGAGAGGGAAAGGAAGAGAGAGAGAGACAATGCACACCACAATGAGGACACCAAGATTTTATAGTGGTTCGGTCACAACATGACCTACTCCACTCATCCAAGTTTGGCTTCTTGGGTACTCCACTATGGTGAGATTTCAAGCCTAATCTCGAAGCTCTTACAATAAGCTTTTCCATTCTCAAGGGCCAAAGCGAAGCCCGTCGCAGGAAGCCTTAGCAAGGGAATCAAACCCTCACACATGATTCACCTTTCTTCACGGGCCGAATCGGAGACCCCTTTCTTCACCTTTCTTTACGGGCCGAAGAGAAGAACCTCTCATGAAGAACAAAACTCTCAATGCCTCTTAATAGGCGGATTACAACTTTGTACGCTGACATTCACTCGAAGAAATAAACAAATAAAACCCCTATGGAGTGCCTCTTGATAACATGTACAAATGAAAGATCAAATAGGTTTTTAGCTTTTGAAATAAAAGGTTGAAGCTCAAACAAAAATGGGATTTGATCTTTCTCTGATGTTCAAAAGCCTATAGAGATAGGTTTTAATCATGTATATATAGAGTATTTGAAAATATGTTTGGGGTAAAACTGTAAATATTTGGCTTGAAAAAGTCAAGGAGAAAACGCCCCAACGGCTAGTTTGCTCGACCGCGGCGATCGACCGGGCTATAGCGATTGCCCGCCCCTATCGGGCGCCTTATTCTATTTTCAAATTTCTTATCGTCGCGGTCGACCGGCCACATGGCGGTCGCCCGGCGAGGGCTAACTGTTTGCTCATAAAATTCGGCTCAAAAACCTATCCCTGTCGACCGACCCACGGCGGTCGCCCGCCCAAACCATGTAGGATTGTTCTATTTTGAAACAGACACATATCCGTGGTCGCCCGGCGTAACCCGGTCGACCGGCCCGATAAAATTCGAGATGGCCTGGATTTTTAGGTTCCATCTTGCGATCTCCCGGCATAGCCCGGTCGACCGGCCTCGTATAAAATTCTATTTTTACTTTAAAGATCAAGGGCTTTTGGGCTATGGTCTTTGGGCTAAAGTCCAAGGTTTTCAAACACATTTTTGGGTGTGTTGATGGTTTTCAAAGATGTAAAATGTTAAGTATAAAAACCATTTGAAAACTTTTTGAAAGTGCATTTAAACATAAAATCAAGAGGACTCCAAATATATTCTAAAAATTAGAACCTTGAGTCTTCTTGGAATGTCTTGGCTCCTTTGCACTTTCTTGGACTTCTTCGGCTCGGGTGAACATCTTGACCTTGTCTTGGCTCTTGTGACATCCTCCAATCTTCACCGCATGAAGTGAGGTGCATGAGGTGTCACCAATGGTGTGTTTAGCTCCAAGCTCCTTCTTGACATTTGCTTAGGAACTTATGGGATCTCCATGATGAGCTTCTTTACTTGAGCATCTTCAAATGAGGATGACTCCAATGTAGGTACAAGCTCTTGGTTCCTTTGATCCTTGATACACAAGTCATGTCTTGTGAAGAGTTGTGTAGTGGCGACTATGACATGAAATTCCTGTATACAATACAACACCTCAAAGCAACACATCAGTCCATAAATGCTAATCAATTTAGTTTGCTAGCATCAAAACAAGAAGGTAAGGTGAATGATTAACCCAGGGAAACCCTTGGGCTTACATTCTCCCCCTTTTTGATGATGGCAAACAAATTGATTAGGGAGGGAGGAGATATTAAACAAATATATGAATGAGCATTAAATACTATAAACAATAAAGCAAAGCCCCCCCTCAATATATGCACAAGTGTAATATATGAATGTAAAGCATTTGGTGCATATACAATATGGACTACCTAATTAATTCCCAAAAACTCTCCCCCTTTTAGCAACAGCAAAAAGGTAGGAATATGCATGTGAAAGTGCAAGTGGGGTGTCAAGATGAAGAACAAATCATAAGAGTTATTCAAAGTGTATATGATGTGTCAATGAAGCTTATATGATGCTTATCAAAATATAAAACAAAGTAAAGAGTATGATAATCAAATTTTTTTTCTTCAAAAGATATGTAAGTTAAGCACAATTATGGGGGTAATAGACTATGTGAGCATATCACAATGGTCTATATAAACATGAAAAGGTAACCATTTGGCTCTCCCCCCTTTATTTGTCATTGGCCCTAGGTGAAATCTATGTGATAGGGCATGACCAGGCAGAATGGTTTAAAAGGTGAGTGATTTAAACACTTGGGCTTCATTGTGTAGGGGATCTCTTGACAACAAGCAGACAAGTCTCTTCCTGAGCATGAACATACTCAGAACTATAAAATAACTTTTGAGTTCCAGTTGCTTGCCCTTAGAGGATTTGTATATTTGCAAGTGAAAGCTCCCCCTGATTATGTGCATCTAATTTACATGTAATAGTTCAATGCACATAGACCTCACGATTTAATTAATCACCTTTAACCATTCAGATTGCTCCATTCATAAACCAATCACACTTTGAATATGAATGGATGATTATTAGACCGAGGATATGAGTTTAGGAAGATGGTCTAATAAACACATGGATACAAAAATAAAATAGTAAATACCATATCCATGGTGACCAAAAGATCATGTATAAATAGATGAGAACCATAAAGCTCAATATACATGATCAAAATGGAAGATTAATACCACATTTCATTTATCACTTCAAGAAATGCTAAAAGTGGTATTTGAAAATCTCTCGAAAGAAGTAAAACTGGACTTCTTTTATCCTATCCGGCACTCTTCTACTGATGAATGTTTAGAAGAGCTTAGATCAATGCTTGACCATTTCTTCCATGTAAGGGAGCATCTTTAAACGTTCTTTCCGGATTGAGAGATTGGGTACTTGTTTCAACTCTTCTCCTTCATCAAAAGGTCATCCTTAAGAGTATGATCATGAAGTACACATGCTAGCCTTTATACAGAGTCTTCAATTTCCTTAGTTTCTGTTCATCCTTCACTATGGAAGAATGTAGAGATAGACAGAGGAAAATTAAGTACATCTACCATCTTATTACATTTGGCACGATGGAAGGAGACAAGTACGATAGACAAGCTACGAAGGACATATGATCAGAGTGGAGTCCTCCGAAGCTAAAATCTTGAAAGAGATGATGGGACATGACAAACTCAAAAATATTTTTAAATCATCCCTCTTCCAAGAGATTGTCATTGGGCTTTGATAATTCTTATAATGCAAGGCCTGACAATACACAATGGCTTAGATATGAATGTAAAAGCATAGCCATTGGAACTTATCATGATAAAATATTTTCATTCAAAAGTACATGATAAGAGATTACTTCATAGGAGATAGGATGATCATCTCAATCACTATTCTATGAAGAGGAGTTCTAGACATTTTCAAACTCTAGAACAAGATACTTATCATTGGCAGAGATAGAAACATATAAGTCTATCTAATATAAGTATAATGCCTGAGAAGATATGCCACTGAGGCACAGGCAAACGGATCCTGTCAAAAGATGAGAGATGATCTCAAATTTAAATAAAAGGACAAGACCCAACTACAACACATATGAAGCAATATGGCTCCATATGAGTGTACTTATCATATATGATGCACATCACACATCATATGATAAGGTGAATGGACAGACATTGAGCATATATAGCTCTCCATTTGAAAGTAACTCATACAATGTATGAATCCAAAGGGCTGTCCAACCACATAGACACCAAGGGATTTAAAGGTGAATGATTTTTAAACCACCCTTGGGCCACTAAAGCATGATTATTATAGGTAGTCATATGATACCAAAAGAGGTGACAACCTAGCAAACCATGCTCCCCCTAAATATGTGCAAATAATATATTTATATATAACATACAAGGCACATATGGCTTATTATGGTTAAGATGCTGGCTAAAAGCCAAAGTAATTAGATGCTTTAATTAAGGGTGAGTGTACACTCTCCATCTTACAGGGTAAGAAGACTAAGAGTACTAATTGAGTGATTTTTAAATTTAAGTTTACCATCTTTACCATTTACCCAGTAGCATACAAGGGGAAAACTATAGGATATATATATATAATATTAATTAAGCACAATTCTATAGGACTTAGACATTATAAGAGGGATCAATAGAATCTCATGTCTATGAGAGACATCCATGGCTCATTCAATGAAAGCATTCATGAATAGTCTACCATGTTTGGACACACGAATCATGGTCCAAAAATCTATGCATGTATCCACAAACCACCATATAAAAATAGGGCATTTAAGCACAAAGTGCAAAAGGCCCATGGAAAATCAAGAGGTGTGGGAAACAAGTGTTCCCAACATAATATGTTACATGATAACCATAACAATGAGAAACTGCCCAACAATGGTACTAGATTCCTATGACATTGTCAATTTTACTCAATTGAGTTTCATACATTGAATCTAGACACATTTTCAATTCTCTACACAAACAAAGATATTCATGCAGGACTGTAGAGAATAATCCAAGGACTTCTAGAGAATGTCAAGTGATGAATACCTTGGAGACATCCATTCCAAAATAAACCACTATGACTACATAGTTTTATCTTAGTCATGAGAGGATATTCATTTTAAGCTTTCTGGAATAGATCAATTTAACCCATCAAGATTTCTTATGCATTTAATGATAATTATTAAGCACATAAGACTATGTTTGAAGGACAACTAGGTGCATAGTAATAAACATACTTACTCACCTAGGGCAAATGAGATGTTTAAGAAAGGATCATAGTCGATTTCCATAGACATGACTTTTGACACTCAATTTTGCTAGAAATGATATTCTTCCTAAGTTGAATATACAGAGATCTAGCAAATGCCAAAATTATCCTAGATAGAGTTCAAGAATGAAGGGAATGAACTTGAAAGATCAATTTGAACTCAAGGGCAAAAAAAAGGATGGTTAATTTTTATGAAAGCACACATATGGTTCTCACATTTGAATTTTCTATTGTGGATTTGCTATGTGGATGCTAAGTGCACAAGTGATATGATTTGCTCTTAGATAGGCTTTTCGAAAAGATATTCAATAAGCACAAAACTATAATCTAGGATAAAATGTATCATTGAATTATACTTAGATCATAGAAATAGAAAGATGTGATCATTTAAGCACAATGAGCAAAGATACAAACTATTAAGAACATGAATAATGATGAGTATCTAATGCTCAAAATTAAAAAGATATATCATTAGCTCATGAAAACTAGATATAAAAAATATTCAATGAATTAAAGTATCTAAGAAGAATGTGAATGATAAAACAATTTAGCATAGCCCCTAAACTAACTCATTCACTAATTAGATTAGATGGACTCTTTTGGAACCCAAATCCCTTTGGTTACATCCAAGTTTGTTTGTGGGAGTGTACCTTTTCTTATCCAAATAAACTTGCTAGATTTCACAATTCCAAGCTTAGACTCGGAATTGTGATGCTCAACTCTACCACAATAATTATGATTGGTAAATGAGGAGCAATTAAAATCATAAGACTTTGAAGTATGTTTATCTTTTTCTTCATGAAGTCTTTGATTCTTAATGGAGAGTTTTTCATTCATTTGTTCTTCTTTTACACAAACATGTTTATATTTTTCAACAAGCTCAATGTTTGTGATTTCAAGGCTTTTAATTTCTTTTTCAAATGCATTGCATCTTTGAAATAAGTCAACATTTTTATTTATAAAAAATATCCTCATTTGACTTAATTTTTCATTTCTTTTCAAACTTTCATTTATTTCCAATTTCAAATTTTCAACTTGAATTTTCAAATAAGAAATAAAATGTTTGAAAGAAACTTCATTTACAAAAGATTTTTTCTGAAAGCTCTTTTTGGCTAGAAATTGTATCATTTGAAAAGAGACAAATATTTTTCTCAAAAGTGTTTTCTACTGAACTCCAAATATCTTTTGCATTAATGCAATTTGAAATATTGTTAAAAATGTTTGGAGTTAAACCACAACACAATAAAATCATAGCATTTGAGTTCAAGGAAAACAATTTCATATCACCTTCAGTGCATTTCTTTGAAAAAAAAATTCCCTCTTTAATGATATCTAAAATGTCATTATCTATGGATTTGAGATAGGCTTGCATTTGTGCTTTCCAAGCTCCATAATTCGTTCTATCAAAGAATGGAGGAATTAGGGTGGATCCGCCTTTCTCAAAATCCATATGGATTGTCACAGATCTTTTCTCTTGTAGATTTGTAAGATTTAAAAATCTCTTTAAGAGCATAAGCTTTGATACCAAATGAAATACAGGTGTGACAATCCAAGAGGGGGGGTGAATTGGTCAATTATAAATTTTAGGCTTAATTAAGGGAGATTAAAAAGTAATCTTCTAATTAAGCACTAATTAGTCTAACCCTTGTTCAAATATGTATATCAATAAAAGCTAGGATTTAGACTTTCTAATCATGTACATTTACTAACCCTTGTTCAAATGGATATCATAATGCAATTAGGGTTTATAACATTTAATAAAAGTGCATTTACTAACCCTTGTTCAATTAAGGCATAAACACAAGTAAGGTTAGAGATTACCAATCACCACACATGCAAGAAAGGGAAAGGAAGAGAGAGAGAGACAATGCACACTACAATGAGGACACCAACATTTTATAGTGGTTCGGTCACAACATGACCTACTCCACTCGTCCAAGTTTGGCTCCTTAGGTACTCCACTATGGTGAGATTTCAAGCCTAATCTTGAAGCTCTTACAATAATCTTTTCCATTCTCAAGGGCCAAAGTGAAGCCCGTCGCAGGAAGCATTGGCAAGGGAATCGAACCCTCACACATGATTCACCTTTCTTCACGGGCCGAATCGGAGACCTTTTTCTTCACCTTTCTTTACGGGCCGAAGAGAAGACCCTCTCATGAAGAACAAATGTAAATATTTGGCTTGAAAAAGTCAAGCAGAAAATGCCCCAACGGCTAGTTTGCTCGACCGCGGCGATCGCCCACCCCTATCGGGCGCCCTATTATATTTTCAAATTTCTTACCGTCGCGGTCGACTGGCCACATGGCGGTCGCCAGGCGAGGGCTAATTGTTTGCTCAGAAAATTCGGCTCAAAAACCTATCCCGGTCGACCGACCCACGGTGGTCGCCCGCCCGAACCATGTAGGATTGTTCTATATATTGAAACAAACACATATCCGCGGTCGCCCGGCTTAACCCCGTTGATCGGCCCGATAAGATTCGAGATGGCCTGGATTTCCAGGTTCCATCTCGCGGTCGCCCGTCATAGCCTGGTCGACCGGCCCTGTATAAAATTCCATTTTTACATTAAAGATCTGGGGCTTTTGGGCTATGGTCTTTGGGCTAAAGTCCAAGATTTTCAAACACATTTTTGGGTGTGTTGATGGTTTTCAAAGATGTAAAATGTTAAGTATAAAACCCATTTGAAAACATTTTGAAAGTGCATTTAAACATAAAATCAAGCGGACTCCAAATACATTCTAAAAATAAGAACCTTGAGTCTTCTTGGAATGTCTTGGCTCCTTTGCACTTTCTTGGACTTCTTCGGCTCGGGTGAACATCTTGACCTTGTCTTGGCTCTTGTGACATCCTCCAATCTTCACTGCATGTAGTGAGGTGCATGAGGTGTCACCAATGGTATGTTCAGCTCCAAGCTCCTTCTTGACACTTGCTTAGGAATTTGTGGGATCTTCAGGATGAGCTTCTTTACTTGGGCATCTTCAAATGAGGATGACTCCAATGTAGGTACAAGCTCTTGGTTCCTTTGATCATTGATCCACAAGTCCTGTGTTGTGAGGAGTTGTGTAATGGCGATTATGACATGAAATTTCTGTATACATCACAACACCTCAAAGCAACACATCAGTCCATAAATGCTAATCAATTTAGTTTGCTAGCATCAAAACAAGAAGGTAAGGTGAATGATTAACCCAGGGAAACCCTTGGGCTTACACTCATTATGGTGAAGGTTTAGAGAAAAGTAGTTTCTCATTGATATGAGAGATTGGAGAAAAGTAGTTTCGCATGGATAAGAAAGATTAGGTGAAAAGTAGTTTCCCCTTGGTTATGAAGGTTATGGGTGAAAAGTAGTTTTCCCTTGGATATGAAGGCTTAGAGAAAGTAGTTTCTCATAGATATGATTGTTTTGGAGAAAAGTAGGTTCTCGTGGATATGAAGGTTTTGGAGAAAAGTAATTTCTTGTAGATATGAAGGTTTTTGGAGAAAAGTAGTTTCTCATAATGGTGAAATTTTGGAGAAAAGTAGCTTCTCATGGATTTGAAGGTTTTGGGAGAAAAATAGTTTCTCATGGTTTTGAAGATTTTTTGAGAAAAATAGTTTCCCCGTGGATTTAAGAGTTTAATGAAAAATAGTTTTACCAATATAATATGTTTTGTAGAGTTAAGAGTGAGAGAAAGGCTATCTCACGGATATGATTGCAGAGTTAGAGTCCGGCGAAAAGCCATTTCACTAGTTTACCCTTGTGAATATCATTTTCAAAACCGAAAATTCAAAATTTGATTATTTTAATTTCGGGTCGGCCAAAATGTGTTGTCTTGACAGCTTTGCCATTTGTGTGACAAGCACACTCTGCCAAAGAAGGGCATCTGTAGACACCCCATTTTGACAGAACCCTAAACCGATTTGTTTGAATAAATTTCCTTCAAATAAAAAAATTACTATCCCAAATTTTACCCTAGAGTAGTTTAGAGTCCCAAGTATGTCCCTATAAAATTTCAAGAAAATAAGATAGGAAATGGAGAATAATACGAGTGTAGTTAGGCTTATATTGATAAAAGGGGTGTCAATACCAATACTATAAGATTAGCTAAAAAAGGGAAAAAAAAAACAAGTGGGAGTGCAAGTAACAAAGTAGGGGTGTGTCAATAACATATTTAGGTTAAATAAAGAGGAGAGAAAGTGTTACCTGGACCACCCTAAGGAGTGAAAATACACTAGATAGTGGGGTGTCCATGGGGTAAAGAGGGGTGAATTAACTAGATAGAGGCACCCCTTTGTAAAGCATAAAAAGTACTTAAAATACAAGTGAAGAAGGGCTGTCCATAGCAGCATGGGCGGGGATTAAATATGTAGGAATGGCTATAAAAGAGGATCGTTCTCTCATTTTGGGGGAGATTCTTCGTTTCGAAAATCCCTAGCAGAGCAAATAGAAAAAGGAGAGAGAAATGGAGAAGAAAATCTTCTAAACCCTAACCCTTTTCCTCTTCAAGCCATCTTCTCCGGCAAGTTTCCACCTTCGGTAGACCTCCGTCCACACTTTAGCTAACTCTTTTTCACTGATTTACCTGTATTTCATAGAGATTCTTTGCTTCCATCTAGTTTCTTCATTTCCATCATTTGAAACCCTAGATTTTTCAATTTCTTTTCTCGAAACCCTAAATCCTACCTTAGTTACTTCAGATTTCAGATCCGATTGTTTTGTAGATTTTGCCATTCAAGATAGTAAATCTAGGTCCTAAAATTTCAAATCCATCACCTTTCATTTTAGTTCTCACCAGAATTTAGCAAAAAGCTTCTTAAGCTTGTTAGGATTACGCATCCTTTGGCCTTCATTTGTAGATCTGTTGAGCTTGGAGGTAATTTCATCTCAGTGAAGAAATTTAGTTCTCTTCGGCAAAATTATCATCTTTGAAAATCATGAGTAAATCTTATATTCATTTTCTCTAAGAAAAAAAGGTATTACTTATTAAAATTTCAATTGATTTGTTATTTTTCTTGATTTATAGTCGATTACGATGCTTGATGCTTTATTGTTGTGGTTATTGTTGAGATCTATGATAATTTTTTTATCTAGCTTTATTATCCTTTGATGCTTACTCTATAGTGCAAAAATCTCATTTCTGCGTGAATTAGTTTTTTATGTTTTAGGTTTTTTTTTCCGCTTCCTTTGATGTTTAGTTGATAATGCATAATTGTAGTTGCCGAGAATCAGCAATATGTTTATTCATAACTTGTAATTATTTTTGTTGAATGTTTATTTTGTGCTTGGAAAAACCTTTTAGGGAGTTAGATTCCTGCATGTGGTTAACAGATATTATTTGAATCATACTTATTAGATGATTGAAATGTTTTTTTTTTAGAATTTACATATTTTGATAAGTTGTTCAGTTTCCATTTGTTTCTTTGTGATTTTTACATGCAGTATATGTGTGTATATATATATATATATTTAAATTTATTACAAAGACTTTCATTCTTAGTCTGTATTGGTTCATTTCTTATATTGATTGATGGATCTGTTTGTAGAGTTTGATCTTAAAATCTATCAAGACCTAGTTAAAAGCTTCATTATACAGTTGGATTTTCATACTTGAATGTTTCAAAATTTATATGAGGAGATTAAAGTAATTTTATTTTTTTAGAGTAATTTTCATTGTTAAGGAATAAGTGTCGAATTGTTTGAATTTATTGAAAACATCAAGTTTGAGAGGCATGTTGATATTTATGGCAGCTCCTTTATGTGATTGCATTAGTGCTATCATAGTTAAATAAATTCAGTTTATTTCCAGGTTACTACATTGATTCCTTTTTTTTTTAAGAATTATGTGTTCGAGAAAGTTGTTGCAGGTTAGTTCTCTTGTCGTTATCTTTCATTTTGAAAATAATGTATGTATAGCTAAACCGCCTAGTTGGTTCTCATTATCTCATCTCATATTCTCATTTCATGTTTTTGGACTTGTTTGACAGCTCCTAGTTCTGTAGGTTTTGAAGTTTGCAGGTTTTGGTTAATGTAATGTTGTTATGGTAATTAAGTGTGATAGTTATCCTAAATCAATAAAAAGAGATGAGTAATAGGAACTTTAAAAATAACCACAACTTGGATGGTCATTGTAGATTTATTACCAAAGCATGATGATGCTTATGACAATCAATTTTTTATTGTGTCTTCTTAATCTTTTAGTTTAAATTATCTTAATTTGGCAGTTTTATTATCAAAGACACAATTTGTTTATATATTTGACAGTTTTCTTAGAAGAATTTCGCGAAGATTTTTTTTAAGGAATTGCTTATCATTAATTTTTAAGAGAAAAATTACAATGTGTGGACCCCGATCCGAGGACGGTGCCGAGGGATGCGAGATCCCTCCTGCAATCCTCTAAGATCTCCACAACGTGAAGGAGAGCTCTGCCAAGGAACTCTCGAAACTGTTGCCACCCTCACAGCATAGCATGAGTGGCGATATAAAAAAGAAAGACATACATCCTGATCTGGAGCCAGGGCTCGAAACCAAGATATATCTGAAAATAACTCAGAGTCGCCATCCATGGATGCGCCATGGAACCAAAACAAATGCTCTGTTTGCAATGGATAACCAGAGATACAGAAGGTCCGTGCCTGGTGACGAATGGAGAAGGTCCGAAGAGCGCCCCCAATTCGCCCGAGTGCGAACACTTGGTCTCTTATGCCATTTTTCATTAACTTCGAAGAAGTTTGGGTAAAAATCATGTGAAATGGGAACAAATATCCCCAAGTGAATGTCTACCTAATCATGCATGACTCGGGGATGAAATAATAAACACACATAAAGTAAGATAAAAGATGTGTCACCTAATGACAACTAGGTTATGAGTGACATGCCTAACAGGTGTCTAAGTTCTGGTGGACGAACACATGCATGCTACAACTACAGGTATAAGGTCTGCACAAGAAAGTAAGAAAACACAACAAAATATACAACATAACAACACAACGAATCCTAAGACTCTAAACGATTTAGCCCGAGTCCTCGGATGGTCTGATGTTCATCCAAAGAAGCCTACTTATCCCCGCCTCCACGAGAATCAAGGCAACGTAGTTCTTCGCGCCTATTCTAAGCTAGGATGCCTAAGACACCTAGACCTCTATCTTAGACTCGATCTAAAAGACCGGACTAGTTATTAAAAGTTTCTTGTACGATTATTTAAATTCCAGTGAATTGTAGATTGTAGGACACCCTATATGCCCTACCTAAATGCAGGTTAGCCCTAAGCTAATGCAGGTGGTTCCTACAACCTATGTGTAACTAGGCTGTGCGTCCTAAGAAAAGCAATGGGATCGCTAACGTATCCAAGACCTAGTCATCAGTCGGCGATGTAGATTGCCAACTGACCGGACGGAGGCGCTCCTATAACTCTAGGACAAACCTCTAACTCTAAAACAAACACAAACAAGCACACAATAAATCAAAGACAAAATCCTAATTCTAAAACTTTCTATCCAAGACAAAGTCCTAACTCTAAAGGAAGATTTTTTCGAAAAATAATATTTGAAAGATTTTTGGTATTTTTAAAAGGGTTAAATGATTTATTTACAAAGGTTTGGCTGGACTTGGGATAAAGATCCCAAGCTCCACTACGTACCTCGTGAAAGAGGATCAAGCCAACGTAGTTCGAAACGAACTCTCAAACTACGCTTCTGAAAGAAACACTCAACACTTTAGACTTTTTTTTAAAGGTTTTCAAATGTTTTTGAAGTACTTTTATATTTTTGACGATTAAAAGGTGTGTTAACACCCTTCAGCTAAAGGGGATCCGATAGAAGAGCCTCCTTACCCACCATATCGTGGTAGAGTAATTTAGAGGGAAACGGGATCCCTAAAGCCTTGGGGGAAAGAAAATATAAGAGGGAACTAAAAAACCGATACGAGAAAACAATCTCAAAGAGACGAAAACGAAACTAACCTTCGAGGGAAGACCCTAAACAAACGAGAGATGAAAAGCTTCTAACCCTAAGGGTAGACTTCTAAACAAAAGAGCCAGACAAAAACCTTATACTAAGAACTACTAAACAACCAGCCACTAAGGAAGGGTCCTAACTGGCTAAACATTATAAGAGGAGAGAATCCCTTAACCTGCGAAAACTCTAAGGCAGGAAGGGAAGAGGCTGGCTCAAGAAACGTTCCATCGTCGCCTTAGCCCGACAAAGTGTTCCCAAAATCGATGGAATCCCGAAACTCGAGAAGGATCTCGAGAAACGTGCAAAGAATAGTCCCGGAAAGAAAGGAAACCCCTCAAACCCTGTGAAGACCCTAAGATGGGAAAAAAGATAAGAATGGCAAGGGGTTGGCTCAAGAAACATTCCGTCATCGCCACCTAAACCCGAGAGAAGTGTTCCCAAAATCGATGGCGATCCCGAAACTCGGAAAGGATCCCGAGGAACGTGCAAAGAATAGCTCCGAAAGAGAAGAGAGGAATAAACCCCAAACCCTGTAGAAGGTGATAATCCTAGAGAAGAAACAACCCCTAACCCTATAAACAAACCTAATATGCCGAAGGAGACAAGAGATAAACCCCAGGCACGAGAGGAAGATCTTGAAGACACTCTATAAGTAATCTCGAAGGCTACAATGAATCTTGAGGGACAGAGAAGATCCTAAAAGTCCTATAGGAATCATGCACGAAGACTAAAATCATAGAAAACATACAAACATCCCAAGCTTCAGAGTAAAATGAGAGGGCAGAGTGACAGAGAAGAGAATAAGGGAACTCTT
Source organism: Tasmannia lanceolata (assembly GCF_043159265.1). NCBI lineage: Eukaryota > Viridiplantae > Streptophyta > Magnoliopsida > Canellales > Winteraceae > Tasmannia > Tasmannia lanceolata. Next base: position 46,488,307 of record NW_027518680.1, on the reverse strand, counting down.
TCGACCGATTCATTCCATATGACGCGAAGTCAAGTAAACCCAGAAGCATCAATTACTTTCTAAGAGTACACATCAATCATTCTTCTATTCACTTCTAAGTGTATACGCCAAAAGCCCCGATCCGATAAGAAGCAAGGAATGGGAATATGGAGATTAAACATAGAAAATGAACTCTATCTCATGTCCATCAGGGAGTGATTTCCAAGATTCGATCCAATTACAAGGTATACAATCAAACACAACCAATGCAGAAACAATCTACATATTTCAACCTTTAAATCTACTAATCTGACTTAGATCCAGATTACATTACTGAAACACCATGAATTACAATCAAGTATCATTAACATTCAATCAGCTCTAACCAATATTTGCCTTAAAACTTAAACATGCTAAACGGAGGATATAATGAAATTATTAAATGTAAAAAATCAGATATTACCTTATTAATGCAATGAGACGAGTATATATCAATTCACCTCTGTTAAAACTTGATAGAGAAATATGACCCGCAAGATCCTCGAATTCTAGATCTGGACAGAACCTTTAACATCAAACAATGGCGAAATCGCAGCGAGGTTGAGACGTCGGTCACGACGATGACCAAGCAGATATAATGGCCGAAGATGAGGGCTGGAAATTTCTTATCTCCTTCTTGCTCTTTGTCTTCTCTAATCAAGCAGAGATATGAGGATAAAATGCCAAGTAGAAAGGAGATGGTGGAGAGATCCAATCGGCTGCAGATGATGGAAGAGGCACGGCCGGATCCCGTTTGAAGCCACCGGAGAAAAAATAAAAAATGGGTTTAAGAAAATGGGTGATTAAGGTGGAGAGGGAGGTGGAGAGGAATAAGATGGTTGGAAATGAAAATGGTCGAGGGTTTGGCTGATTCAGGTAGTGGTTATAATGGAGGTGGGTTTGGGGGAAGGAGAAGAGGATGAAGGTAAAGATGGATGGGGTTGCCGGATTTAATGGGGTTGGTGGAGAAGAAGAGAGGGTTTCGGTTGTGGGAATGAGGTGGTGGAGAAGAAGCTGGGAAATGGAAGAAACACAGGAAGATGGTGGTGGTTGCCGGAGTGTGGCTGAGAGGAGGATCGGCCGGATTTGGGTTTTGGGTTAAATGGGGTTTGGTGGTAGCTTGGATTGTAGAGGAGGAGGAAGATGGTGGTGGTCGATCGGAATCGGGTGGGTTTGAAGGTGGAAATGGGTTTGGGTGTTGCAGGTGGTGGGTTTGTCTGGAAAAATAAAATAAAATAAATGAAGAGGAAGAAGATGGTGAGAGGGAGTGATGGTGGCGGTGGTGGTGCTAAACGGCGGTGATGGGGAGGCCGGATTGAATGGCAATCGATCGGATTCCGGCAAGATTGTTGGAATCAACAGATTTGCAGAAAAGAGGTGGGGATGGGATCTGCCTGCGGGAATGGGCTGGCCGGAGAAGACGAAGTGGGTTTTGGGTTCAAAGAGGTTCAAGGAGGTGGAGGAGAATCCGGTAAGGGTGATGGCGGCCGGAGGAGATGGAGGCCGATCGGAGCTTCGGCCGAAGATGGGGTTGATGGTGGTCGAGTTGCAGCTCTCCCCAACCTCCTCCTCTCTGCTATTTCCAGAGGAAAAATGAGGTGCCTCCCTCAGAGAAGAAAAATCAAAAACTCCCCCTCTCTCTCTAATTCGTTGGAGGCTTTATACTTAGGTGTTTCTTCTAGGTTGATCCTAGCCCTCCATCTCTCTCTCTCCTGTTCGGCTGCCACGATGAGACTCCCCTCTTTGAAAGCCCTAATTTGCTTGCTTGGAAAACAAGCAAGATGCTAAAGTATATTTGTAACTATTTTTTTTTTCAACATAGGGGGTGGCTTAGGAAAGAACATCGATCAGCATTTGGGCCCTGTTTCATTCTATATGATGTTAATAATGGCACACCCTGGCTGGGTAATTCACCTCTCTCTTTGCATTGGTTTTGGGATAACAATAAGAATTGGGGGGGCAACTCGGGTTAAATTTCCTGGGATTCAAGCTATGCCCTCAACATAAAATCGGATCGGGTTCAGGCCAATTAACCTCATTTCTTGAAAATTTTTTTGACTTGAAATGACCTGAATTGCACATTTAAGCGCGAGGTATCAAAGTCGGTGATTCAAGGCTCGAATAATGGGGTACCGGCATCAAAGCTATTTAGGCTTCATAACAATGGTCAAAGATATTGGGGCAACTAAACAAGGGTCTCAATAGGCACTTGGGGACCATTCAGGCTTCAAGAGATTTCAAAAATTATCCACCAATGAGAATTCTTCAGGATTTATTTCATTTCGGCACTTCGACTCAACTTCAGAAATGTATTTGATTTTGGGGAAAAGGGTTCGGTCAAAATGGGGTGTCTACAGATGCCCCTCTTTGGCAGAGTGTGCTTGTCACACTAATGGCAAAGCTGACAAGACAACACATTTTGGCCGGCCCGAAAATAAGGAAAAGCAAATTTTTGGGTTTTGATTTTAAAATGGTATTCATAAAGGTAAAATAACAAAGTAACACTATGAGACTCAAAGACTGAAAGCAAATGGGAGATAACCTCTCACCGACTCTTAACTCGGTGCTTGCATTGAAGAATGAAGATTTTGATTGACAATTTAAACCAAGAATCACTTGGCTAATTATCGGGTGCTAAAACGAGTAAAGAATACTTAAGAAAACTCAAAACTGGATTATGAAATTACCAAAACGGGTAAAGAAGTATTTGAGAAAACTCAAACTTTCAATACCGGACTACAAGACGGGCAGAGAACGTTTGAGAAAACTCAAACTATCAATACCGGAATACAAGACGAGTGGAAAATATTTGAAACGACTCAAATTATCAATATGGAATACAAGACGGGTAGAGAACGTTTGAGGAGACTCAAACTATCAATACCGGAACACAATACGGGTAGAGAATGTTTGAGGAAACTCAAACTATCAATACCGGAATACAAGACGGGTAGGGAATATTTGAGAAGACCCAAATTTTCAATACCGGATTACAAGACGGGTAGAGAAGGTTTGAGAAGACTCAAATTATCAATACCGGATACATCGAGTTTTTATCCTGGAATCGAGAGCCAGATCATTCAAAACGGGTAAAGAATATTTGAGAAGACTCAAACTATCAATACCGGAATACAAGACGGGTAGAGAAGGTTTGAGAAGACTCAAACTATCAATACCGGAATACAAGACGGGTAGAGAATGTTTGAGAAGACCCAAACTAGCAATACCGGAATACAAGACGGGTAGAGAACGTTCGAGAAGACTCAAACTATCAATACCGGAATACGAGACGGGTAGAGAATGTTTGAGAAGACTCAAACTATCAATACCGGATACATCGAGTTTTTATCCTGGAATCGAGAGCCAGATCATTCAAAACGGGTAAAGAATATTTGAGAAGACTCAAACTATCAATACCGGATTACAAAACGGGTAGAGAACGTTTGAGGAGACTCAAACTATCAATACCGGATACAAAACGGGTAGAGAACATTTGAGGAGACTCAAACTATCAATACCGGAATACAAGACGGGTAGAGAAGGTTTGAGAAGACTCAAACTATCAATACCTGATACATCGAGTTTTTATCCTGGAATCGAGAGCCAGATCATTCAAAACGGGTAAAGAATATTTGAGAAGACTCAAACTATCAATACCGGAATACAAGACGGGTAGAGAATGTTTGAGAAGACTCAAACTATCAATACCGGATTTCAAAACGGGTAAAGAATGTTTGAGAAGACTCAAACTTTCAATACCGGAATACAAGACGGGTAGAGAATATTTGAGAAGACTCAAATTTTCAATACCGGATTTCCAAACGGGTAAAGAATGTTTGAGAAGACTCAAACTTTCAATACCGGAATACAAGACGGGTAGAGAATATTTGAGAAGACTCAAATTTTCAATACCGGATTTCAAAACGGGTAAAGAATGTTTGAGAAGACTCAAACTTTCAATACCGGAATACAAAACAGGTAAAGAATGTTTGAGAAGACTCAAACTTTCAATACCGGATGGGGTGATGATATCTCGAGTTTTTTTTTTTTTTTTTTTCTGGAAATGACGGTCAGATCGCTCCTAACATAACCTCTTAGAGGTCAGAGAGGAGGAAAGAGAGTTAAAACATAGCGTAGCTGGAAACGGTTAGGAAAACATGACTTTTACCAAAGGTACAACTCGAAGAAATTTGATGAAATCTTGCGGGCATTGGCCTCTTTAAACAAGTAAACCAAAAACTCTGCCTATATCTTGAAAATTGCAAAACTGAATTCCAAATTCCAATGAGGATTGGATTTTTTTTTTTTTTTTTTTGAAAAGAAACTGGAAATCGAGGGTCCATAGTAATAACCATTAAGAGCCACGCAGGAAATCCAAGGTCTGTGGCATTATACCACGAAGAGTTAAGCAAACAGAAATCGAGCATGAAGAGCATAGCAATAAATCCGAGGTCCATGGCAATTAGCCACGAAGAGCCCAGTTGAAAAGGAATCGAGGGTTCACGACAATAAACCGTGAAGAGCCAAGCATTAAATCCGGGGTCTGCAGCAATAAGCGACGAAGAGCCCAAAAAGAACAAAGATAAGTAATGGAAACGAATGGAATGATCATGGATAGTGGGTCCATGATATACAAAAGGATATATCACAAAGAGCCACTCATAGAGCAAGGGTCCATGGTGTATGTAAGCCCAAGGGTCTACTCTCCTATCTTGTTTTGATGATTCTAAACATAATTGATTGTGTTTTTGAATACTAATCAATTTGCTTTGAAGTGTTGTGTTTGAGATAGGATTGATCATTGAAGAAACCAACACACAACATGGTCATGCTTGGAGATATCCCATACAAGAGTCAAAGGAGCTAAGTGAAGCTCACCTCATCTCTCAAGCAAGCATACACAAGATGGAAGATTAATTGAAGACCAAGACTAAAGAGAAGTTGAAAGCTACATAGGTATCATTGTACATCCTTTCTCTTTAGATTTCCAAGTCAAGGCAAAGTGTTTTCAAAATGTTTTTTTAAAGAACACTTAAGAACTTAAAATGGATTAGTGAATGGTTATGTGGTGGACCAACATGTTGGGACCCTCATAAACATTCCAAAATAATCATAGGAGTTGAGTTCCAAAAGCTAAAAATCAAATAAGCAATAAAAATCAAAATCTGTGGATTTTTAGGCTTCTCGGAACTCCGAGAATTTTTCTCGGAGCTCCGAGCTCGGAACTCCGAGAGTTCCCTCGGAACTCCGAGAAAAGGTCCAGTAGCATCTGGACATTTTCTCGGAACTCCGAGAAAATTTCTCGGAACTCCGAGAAATGGTCCAGTAGAAATTTTATTTCTTCTGGCCGTTGTCTCGGAACTCCGAGAATATTTCTCGGAACTCCGAGAATTCTCGGAACTCCGAGAATGGTTCTCGGAACTCCGAGAACCTCGCGACAGACTAAAAAATAGCCGTTGGGATTCAAATTAATTTTTGGTTTTTGATATTTCCACCCCCAAACGGTCATATTCTTTGGTGTGGCTATATATACAACATGTAGAGAAGTTTTTCACTCTCTCTTGATCTTTGAAAAAACATCCTTAAGCATCAAAAACATTTGCAATCCATTTTAGCTTGAGTTTTTGTTTTTCATCCCAAACTTGCCTTTCACTTGTGAATCTTTTGAGTTTGGATATAGTAGTGCTTTCACTTGCAAATCACCATCTTTGAAGAGCAATCAAGGGTCTACAAAGAGCATCAAGCTTTCAAGAAGAAGCCAAGCTATTCTCTTTCAAATCTTGTATAGGTGGCTAGGGCATTCCTTTTTTAATTCCCTAGAGAGCAACCGCTTAGAACTCGGCGGAGAAGGAGAGTCTTTGTAAAGGTGTAAGGGCATCCTTGTTTAATATCCCTTGGAATTGTAACCGCCTCGGAGCCGGGCATCGTGGAGGTCTCCAATAGTGGAATCCCTCAAGTGCGACCTTGAGTAGAGTGGAGTAGGCCGTTGGCCGAACCACTATACATCGGTGTGTCATTTCTCACTCTTGCATTTCCATTATTGTTTTGGTTTGGCATTTCACTTTGTTCTTTCAATTATATTTGCACTAACCAAATATTTAATTAAGTGAAGAAAAATTCCAATTAGGGTTTATAGATAATTTTCAAAAGGCCTAATATTGAGTTAAATTCAATTCACCCCCCCTCTTGAGTATTTCAATTGGTATCAAAGCCTCGTCTCTATTTTTTTTGAAAACCCTAACCGGTTTAGAGTAAAGATTCAAAAATGGCAAACTACCCTCAACATCATGAAGGTTATTCAAACACTAGGCCACCCTATTTTGATGGTACAAATTATGGTTTTTGGAAAACTAAAATGAAAATCTTTTTAACTCAAGACTATCAAATGTGGAGAGCAATTAATAATGAATATATCCTACCCACAAGAAATTTAAATGATTGGACCGAAGCCGAACAACAAGCTTCGAATTATAATGCCAAAGCCATGAATTCTCTCATTTGTGCTCTATCTCCCGGAGAATTCAATAGAGTATCAAATTTGAATTCGGCTAAGGAAATTTGGGACACTCTAGAAGTCACCCATGAAGGAACCAATCAAGTTAAAGAATCTAAAATGAACCATCTTTTTCGGCAATACGAACTTTTTCAAATGACACCCGATGAAACAATTGCCGACATGTACACTAGATTCACCAATCTTGTAAATGGATTAAGGGGACTTGGAAAACAATTTTCCAATAGAGATTTAGTAACTAAAATTCTTAGATCCCTACCTTTGTCTTGGGAATCCAAAACCTCCGCAATCACCGAAGCCAAGGACATGAACACTTTGAACCTAGATGAACTTATAGGGTCCTTGATCACACATGAAATGATTTTCAAAACAAAAGCACCCGAAATCGAAACTAAAATCGAAAAAGGAAAAGGAATTGCTTTTGCTTGTAATGTAGGTGAAAGTGAAGATGCAAAGGAAGACATCGAGGATGAAGTAGCTCTCCTAACAAGAAGGATCAAATTCTTGCAAAGAAACATGGGAGGCATGAGAAATAGAAGGACCAATCCTCCATTCAAGAAGAAAGAAGAAGTTGGTGATGGATCTTCTCAACCCCGATGTTACGGTTGCAAGAAGCTTGGACACATTCGCCCGGATTGTCCACTCAACAATGAACCTACTTCAAACAACCGCTTCAAGAGAAGAGAAGGCAAGAAAGGAATGTCCGCCACATGGGATGAGGAGATTGAAAGCGAAGGCGAACAAAATGATGGGGAAGATTGCCTATTAGCAAGAAATGTGTGCTTCATGGCCTCAACAAACGACAACAATGAGGTAAACACTTTAAATGATGTCATTATCTTACAAGAAGTTTTAGATTCCTTACAAAGTGCAAATGATGAACTTGAAATTCAATTTGATAAAATTGCATCACTTGAAAATTCTCTTGCTAACATGACAAAAGAATTTGGTTGGTTAAAAAAGGATCATAAATTCTTAGATGATGCAAATGAAAAATGCAAAGTAGAGATTCATGAGCTAAATGCTACCATTAAGACTTTGAATGAAAATCGACAAAATCTTTCTATTGAAAATAACAAACTAAAGCATGAAAACGGTAAACTATCTTTTGAATATGATGAACTCAAGAAACTCTTTGAAAAATTTGAAAATAGTTCATTAAAATTGGATAAACTTGTAAATCTTCAAAGAATGTCAAGTGACAAAAGTGGACTTGGACATAGATGGAATACCACAATATCTAACTATAAAAACAAACTTGAAAAGACTTCCTCTAGTAGTACCAAAATTTGCTTTTATTGTGGATTGTTAGGTCATTATAAAGTTGCTTGCTTACATGCTAAACAAGATAAGATCAAATTGAACTCTAAAGTGAAAACAAATGAACATAGCAAGATTAGGAAGATTTGGGTACCTAAGGGATCTCACTTGCCTATTCCTATGTAGGTATGCCTTAAAAGCCACAACAAGAGGAACACATGGTACCTTGATAGTGGATGCTCTAGACACATGACTGGAGACCTCACTCAATTCGCATCACTATCACTCAAGGATGGTGGAGAAGTTACCTTTGGAGATGACAAGAAAGGAAAAGTCAAAGGTGAAGGCACCATAGGTAACTCTACCTCTCCCATACATGATGTACTCTTTGTTGATGGCTTGTCCCATAATCTTATTAGCATTAGTCAATTATGTGATAATGGTTTTGAAGTTGTCTTCAATCCCGACAAATGCATTGTTAAAAATAAGATAAATGGAGAAGTAAAATTCATAGGGTCTAGAGACAATAACATTTATACAATTGGACTAGATGATCTTAGACTCCAAAAAGTGACTTGTCTAAATGCCATTAGTGAGGATTCTTGGCTATGGCATAAGAGGTTGGGTCATGCCGGAATGGATCTCATTTCGACCCTCTCCTCAAAAGAAAGTGTTAGAGGATTGCCTAAGTTCAAATTCATCAAGGATCACATTTGTAGAACTTGTCAATTAGGAAAACAATTGAAAAGCTCTTTTGCACCTAAAAATATGATTTCAACCTCCTACCCCTTGGAGCTACTTCATATGGATCTTTTTGGACCAATGAAGACTAGTAGCCTAGGTGGAAAGAGGTACGTGTTTGTAGTTGTTGATGACTACTCACGATTCACATGGGTCATATTTCTAGGACATAAAGATGAAACTTATGAAAACTTCCTAACATTATGCAATCAAATTCAAAATGAAAAAGGTGTTGCCATCTCCCACATTAGAAGTGATCATGGAACGGAATTTGAAAATGTACACTTTGACACTTACTGTAATGAACATGGCATTAAACATAATTTTTCCGCACCTAGAACACCTCAACAAAATGGAGTAGTAGAAAGAAAGAATCGAACTCTCCAAGAAATGGCTAGAACAATGTTGCATGAAAATGATCTCCCTAGATATTTTTGGGCAGAAGCGGTTAGCACCGCCTGCTATATCATAAACAGGGTATACTTAAGGCCAATCTCTAAGAAAACACCTTATGAGCTTTGGAAAAACTTGAAACCAAATATAAGCTATTTTAGAGTGTTTGGATGTAAATGCTTCATTTTGAACATTAGAGATAATTTACATAAATTTGATAAGAAGTCGGATGATGGAATATTCTTAGGGTATTCTTCTCATAGCAAAGCATATAGAGTATTTAATAGGAGAACCCTAGTAGTAGAAGAATCCATGCATGTGACATTTGATGAAAGAGAGCCAACACCTCAAGAAATGCCACATGATGAGGATGAACCCGTTGAACATCTTTTTCCAAAATTGAGTGCTCCTCCTCATGCATCTACTAGTCATACACCACCTAGTGAGGAAGTAGAAAATGAAAATGATGCCTCATTACCTAGGGATAGGAGAACATTGGTTGATCATCCTGAATCCCAAATCTTAGGTGATGCCACATTGCCAGTAAGAACTAGATCATACTATCGTAGTGTGAGCAATAATTTGGCATTCCTATCCGAATTGGAACCAAAATCCATCAAGGAAGCAGAAAAGGATGAATATTGGTTGATGGCCATGCAAGAAGAGTTGAGTCAATTCGAAAGGAACAAGGTATGGAGGCTAGTACCTAGACCTAGTGATCATCCAGTCATTGGCACGAGATGGGTGTATAGAAATAAATTGGATGAAAATGGAATTATCACTAGGAATAAAGCTAGGCTTGTAGCCCAAGGGTACAATCAGGAGGAAGGGATAGATTATGATGAGACATTTGCTCCTGTTGCCCGTATGGAGGCTATTAGGATACTTTTGGCATATGCATCTCATAAAGGATTTAAACTATATCAAATGGATGTCAAAAGTGCCTTCCTAAATGGCTATATCCAAGAGGAATTGTATGTTGAGCAACCTCCAGGTTTTGAAGACTTCAAACATCCAAATCATGTCTTCAGGCTTGATAAAGCTTTATATGGATTAAAGCAAGCTCCTAGAGCTTGGTATGAGAGGCTTTGCACTTTCTTAGTTGAAAAGGGATTCGAGATGGGAAAGGTGGATAAAACCTTATTTATCAAAAGAGAAAATCATGATATCCTCCTTGTCCAAATCTATGTGGATGATACCATCTGTGGCTCAACTAATCAAAAATTGTGTGATGAATTTGCAAACTTAATGAAAAATGAATTTGAAATGAGCATGATGGGAGAGTTAACCTACTTCTTAGGACTCCAAATTAAACAATACAAAAATGGAATATTTTTAAATCAAGAAAAATATACAAAGGAGTTATTAAAGAAGTATGGCATGGATAGCAGTAAGACATCAAGAATTCCCATGAGTACTACTGGTAAGCTAGAAAAAGATGAATTTGGCAAATCTGTGGATCAGAAATTGTATAGGGGTATGATAGGTAGTTTGCTCTATTTGACAGCCAGCAGACTAGACATTATGTTTACTGTCTGTCTCTGTGCTCGATTTCAATCGGATCCTAAAGAATCTCACCTATCGGCAGTTAAGAAGATCTTCAAGTACTTAAAAGGAACCCAAAGTCTAGGACTGTGGTATGAAAGATCATCTTCCTTCACTCTCATCGGATATTCAGATGCAGACTTTGCTGGATGTAGAGTAGATAGGAAAAGCACTAGTGGGACTTGCCAATTCTTGGGTAAATCACTTGTTTCATGGTTTAGCAAGAAGCAAAATTCAGTAGCTCTGTCCACAACAGAAGCAGAATATGTGGCAGCTGGAGCTTGCTGTGCTCAAGTCCTATGGATGAAAAGCACATTGATGGACTATGCAATCAAAATGGAAAATATTCTCATCCAATGTGACAATACTAGTGCTATAAGCTTAACAAAGAACCCAATACAACACTCAAGAACAAAACACATTGAGATTAGGCACCACTTCATCAGAGATCACTCACAAAAAGGGGATATTTGCTTAAAATATATCAACACTGAAGAACAATTAGCGGATATCTTTACAAAACCCCTTAGTGATGATAGAATTTGCTATATCCGAAGTACCTTAAACATATGGAGTGCGGATCAAATCAAAGAAATTGCCAAATAAATACTTTGTGCCTTTAACCAGCTTATCTATATAGTATTTATATATATAATCTTTGTTTGGTAGTATCTGCATGAATGAGATGTCAAATTTTTAATCTTAAAAATCACTCAATTGATATTCTTAGCCTTCTTAGTTTTTTCTAAGTTGGAGAGGTATCTTCACTTTAATTAAAATACCTAACATCTTGACATATGTCAACATCTCGATCATGAACAGGTATATGTGCATTACTTGGTTATATAATTTTATACCATAAGCATTGATTCAGGGGGAGTTATCCACTCCTATTTTTTTTTACACCCTTTCCGTCGATGACAAAAGGGGGAGAAGTTTGAAATTGATTATCTATTCAATTGACTATATGCACCACTTGCTTATAACTTGTATCATTTATATGTGTGCATATATTGAGGGGGAGTTCTAGTATTCACTTGCCTACTATGTCACTCCACACACACCTCATAATCAATTTTGTTTGTCATCATAAAAAAAGGGGAGATTGTAAGCCCAAGGGTCTACTCTCCTATCTTGTTTTGATGATTCTAAACATAATTGATTGTGTTTTTGAATACTAATCAATTTGCTTTGAAGTGTTGTGTTTGAGATAGGATTGATCATTGAAGAAACCAACACACAACATGGTCATGCTTGGAGATATCCCATACAAGAGTCAAAGGAGCTAAGTGAAGCTCACCTCATCTCGCAAGCAAGCATACACAAGATGGAAGATCAATTGAAGACCAAGACTAAAGAGAAGTTGAAAGCTACATAGGTATCATTGTACATCCTTTCTCTTTAGATTTCCAAGTCAAGGCAAAGTGTTTTCAAAATGTTTTTTTAAAGAACACTTAAGAACTTAAAATGGATTAGTGAATGGTTATGTGGTGGACCAACATGTTGGGACCCTCATAAACATTCCAAAATAATCATAGGAGTTGAGTTCCAAAAGCTAAAAATCAAATAAGCAATAAAAATCAAAATCTGTGGATTTTTAGGCTTCTCGGAACTCCGAGAATTTTTCTCGGAGCTCCGAGCTCGGAACTCCGAGAATTTTTCTCGGAGCTCCGAGCTCGGAACTCCGAGAAAAGGTCCAGTAGCATCTGGACATTTTCTCGGAACTCCGAGAAAATTTCTCGGAACTCCGAGAAATGGTCCAGTAGAAATTTTATTTCTTCTGGCCGTTGTCTCGGAACTCCGAGAATATTTCTCGGAACTCCGAGAATTCTCGGAACTCCGAGAATGGTTCTCGGAACTCCGAGAATTCTCGGAACTCCGAGAATGGTTCTCGGAACTCCGAGAACCTCGCGACAGACTAAAAAATAGCCGTTGGGATTCAAATTAATTTTTGGTTTTTGATATTTCCACCCCCAAACGGTCATATTCTTTGGTGTGGCTATATATACAACATGTAGAGAAGTTTTTCACTCTCTCTTGATCTTTGAAAAAACATCCTTAAGCATCAAAAACATTTGCAATCCATTTTAGCTTGAGTTTTTGTTTTTCATCCCAAACTTGCCTTTCACTTGTGAATCTTTTGAGTTTGGATATAGTAGTGCTTTCACTTGCAAATCACCATCTTTGAAGAGCAATCAAGGGTCTACAAAGAGCATCAAGCTTTCAAGAAGAAGCCAAGCTATTCTCTTTCAAATCTTGTATAGGTGGCTAGGGCATTCCTTTTTTAATTCCCTAGAGAGCAACCGCTTAGAACTCGGCGGAGAAGGAGAGTCTTTGTAAAGGTGTAAGGGCATCCTTGTTTAATATCCCTTGGAATTGTAACCGCCTCGGAGCCGGGCATCGTGGAGGTCTCCAATAGTGGAATCCCTCAAGTGCGACCTTGAGTAGAGTGGAGTAGGCCGTTGGCCGAACCACTATACATCGGTGTGTCATTTCTCACTCTTGCATTTCCATTATTGTTTTGGTTTGGCATTTCACTTTGTTCTTTCAATTATATTTGCACTAACCAAATATTTAATTAAGTGAAGAAAAATTCCAATTAGGGTTTATAGATAATTTTTAAAAGGCCTAATATTGAGTTAAATTCAATTCACCCCCCCTCTTGAGTATTTCAGTGTACCTGACTGGTAGACCATGAAGAGCCAAGAATGAACAAGGATAATGACAAGCACTGGAGATGAATAGAATGAGTATGTATAGTGGGTCCATGATACGACTTGAAAGGCAGATCTCGAAGAACCACGCGGGAAGCAAGGGTCCATGGTATACTTGAATGGTAGACCACGAAGTGCCAAGAATGCATAAGACCTACACAGAAGACTTACTGATTGGAGAATTGATTTTTCTGGGATTAAATGTCTCTTGCCGAGAAAAATGGGAGTACGATTTCCTTGCTAAGGATCGGACTCAAATAACTTGCAGGGATTTGGATATTGACCCTTCTCTAACAGATGAACAGCATTCTTCTGAGGTTTGAAGCTGCGGGAGCAAATTCTAAACTCCGCTGGGGAAATTGATTTTCTTTGGAAATTGACTCTTTTAAGAAAGATGGCTCATTTGAAGAGCTCGGAGATTTGGCTCAAGACGTGCTCACATCTCTCTTACTTCAACTTGTAAATATTAGCATTGATTGCCTTTGTGCTTGATATCTTTTATGACGCAAGTCATAAAAGATGCCCCTAGTGTATTGTACTTCCATGACAAGAGTCTCAAGGAGAGTAGAACAAGGATAGATAAAGAAATTTTGAATTTGCATGGGTTCTTTCTTTGGAATAAAGATGGGATAATGACTAAACTCAAAGAGTTCTCCTTTCATTGACCACTATTTGAGGTTCATTCTTTCTGCCACCCACTGTTTGAAACTTGACATATTCAACCTGTCTGAACAGGATACATAAACCAGGATCTTTCATTTTGGAAGGTGTACACTCCTTCCTTTGAGTGCCTTACAATTTAGACCCTGAAAGAAAACAAAAACAAATATAAATGAGGGACAGACTTCCAAGGACTCTATCAAAGAAGGTATAGATTATTCAAGGGACTCGACTACATTTTGATTCACCCTTAGATCAAATGTGTTTATTTTTATTTTTATGATAAGGTTAGCCACTCTTAGAGTAATCTCGAAAACTATGTTAAGAGGCACTACTTTCCTTCGACAGGATTTCCGTCATGGTTATTACCCCCTTCGGATTGCTCAGTCTTAACACCTTCTAGTTTAAAAAAAGATATCAAAGTAAGTCTTGTCGATACTACCCGGATTCCGGGATCCTGCCCTATTTGAGAATGCTTCTCTGTCTCCTTGATTTCTCTCTTCAAAAGAAGTCACAACTCAAACTTTGAAAATTCTGCATAACTGAAGAACTCCTTTGGTATCTCATCAATTCTCTCTTCATGGGAATTCTTTGCCTCTGACTAGATTGCCTCTTCAAATTTTCAATCCAGCAGACCGCTACCCTTACTTTGCATAAGCCAATCCCTTTGGTTATTGACTTAGCAAGAAAACAACTTTCACCTTTCTCTAGGCCGCCCTTTCGGGTTTTCAACCTAGTGGGTCTTCAGACTCTCGTTCTTTTTTCTATTTTTGCTTTCATTTGCCTTGAACCTTTGCTTGTTTCACCAGAAGGACTTTCTAGGTGGGCTTGGGTTCAAAAGGGGGGGATATTTAAAGTTCAAACGATTTGGACCGAATCTAGTCTTGCCAGACTACCTACGTACCCCAAAAATAGAGGATCAGATCCGCGTAGTTCGCCATGGTTTAACAAAGAATGGTTTAGCTTTTTAGCTTCAAAATTTTGAAATGGGGATAATTGAGCTTTTATCCCCTAGGTTGACCGAATCTGAATTAATCAAACGCCTACGTACCCCTGAAGATGTGGGGATCAGGTCATAACGTAGTTCAAACCTCTTAAAAAAAATGCCCCTGGTTTATATTGTGGTTAGAAAGAAAGGGTTTGATTTGACTTTTGGCCCAAAGGGTTCACAAAAAGATTTCAAAACGTTAAGATTTTGGCTATAAAGGCTCAAACGTCCAAGGATGGCCTCCTGGTGTTTTAACTTGCAAGCTCTTACATGCTAAGGTTCAAAGACTATGAAATTTTTTTCGAAGAGTCTGGCGGTTTTTCAGGCAAGACTTCAACCACGGTGCCCATCTCTTGTCTTGAAAATCTCGAATCCATGTCTAAGATTCCACAACTCTCATGAGTCTCCAAATGTTGAAGACAATTATCATATTCAATTTATCTCACTGACTCCATCATCTAGGCCCTTGATATTTCTAAGGAGTTGTCTTAGAGACTCATTCACTTCTCTTTTTTTTCTTTTTTCTTTTTTTTTCACACTTTTTTTTATATTAGAAATATCCATACGCTTGAGATGTTGCGACTCAGAATCTCATTGAATACACGTAGCCCAAGTGTTTCTTTTCTTTAGGGCTCAAATCTGTGACTCGATTTTCTGAAAGTCTTCTCTCAATATCTTATCAGCTCCACTAGATGTCTGATGCTTCACTCTCTAAAATTTTCACTTTCAACTTGATGTCTAAAGATGGTGGAGCCTTGTCTTGCATTACACCAGAGCATTCACCTGGTTTATCCTTGTAGGATCAAACAAGACTTCCTTGAACCCCTCTAAATAGGTTTATCAATTCTTCACGCTCCTCGGGAGATAAAGTTTTGCCAATCCATCTTTTCCGAGTTTCGGATTTCGATACCACTATCGATAGCTTCGATTTCTTCTTTAAGTGGCTATGCTAGACGCTCTTCCTCTCGTTTGACCTTTTGAGATCTCGAGGGGAATTTCGTCTGCAATCTCATCCAAGAGGTTGTCTTTAGTTATTTAAACATTAGATCTAAGAGTGAATCATAGAACATCAAAGATTCGAAACCAACAACTTTATTGAACTGAAGACTCTTAAGTACATCAGTAACTCTTTTTTTTTACGCACCTCAATGGGCTCTACATTAAACTTGACAAAGGACGTAAACTACAGACTCTGAATGAACACGACTGACAAACATGACACACATCCCTTCTTTTTTTTTCTTTTTTTTTCTTTTTTTTTTGAGATTAACATAGTAAGACTTACAAACTCTGAGAGAAGAAAGTTAGTACAAACTTAATGAAAGACAAACCTTAACAACACAGGACACATATTTTTTTTTATAATGATGGACTGGCACTGAAAATATATGAGTAGTACACCTTCTTCCATGGTGTCAATGACTTGGGGTTCAACCCTGATATAAGTCCTGTTGACTTGATTAGGTGAAATGAAAGGAAACTGGTTCAACAAATTGGTGAGGTCAATTAAGTCAGACCCCTGTCATGGAATTGACAAAAACTGATTTTAGTATGAGGCAATCTCATAAAAATGATATACACAAGTTGAAACAAGAGATAATACAAACGCATCTATGCATTGGGTAGGAACCAGCATCATAACCATTGTAAGAGGGATCATGGTAGGGTAAGCACATGACTTATCAATAATCCTAAAGGATAGCGATCACACTGAAAATGAGTTGAGTAAAATCCGGCAGCATGACGGCTATATAGGGTGATCCCCACAACTCAACATAAGGGTAAATGAATAGAAACTCAGTAATGTAGGACTCTCAGCAAGGATACTTGCACTCAAATAATGATGGCAAGATAAGCACACAATCGGTAAGCGGAATATGGTCACCACGGAGATATAATCACATGAAGGACTGACCATGAATGACGACGCTTGGTCATGGGTTGGATTTGCGACCAAAAGATATATCATGGCTATAGAGACATCGGACAAGCCATCGACCAGATCTGAGACACAACAAAAGAATGGATATACAATCAAAAGAGCAGCAAGTAGACTGTGGCCATGAGAGTGACAAGTACAGGCCACCCGTTAGGTGAATCTAAAAGAATGTAAATATAATAGATTAAACCAGGAATCCCCCACTAGAAATGGGTCCTAATCTAATCAACCGACAGAATCATATACACACAAGGGATATGTATAATCTGAGGACGAGATGACAGATTATGGTTTCAATAATGGCAAGGGAAATGCCACCAACCAAATCAAGAGAATGCAGATAGGATGAATTAGACCAGGAATACCCACTTAAAATTGGTCCTAATCTAGACAATCAACTCAACAAATGGTGCAGGTACAAGAAGGTAACTACAAATCGACTCAGCAAATAAGTCATGTACAAAGGAATGACACAACTGTCCTCGAGAGACAAAAGGTAGACCATGTTCAGAATAACGATAGAGGAAAATTACTGACCAGGTACGAAGGCTGGGGAATGAAACAATGTGGCTAATGGATAGACCAGAAAACTTCATTGATAGACAGGCCCTGGTCTAACAGCTAGCACGGAATGATTAGGTTCACAAATTTTAAATGAAACGGATAACGAGGAATCGAGAAATGGATCATGGTCATAAAAGGTGGTGAACAAGAACCATCGGCCTGATCCAAGACTGAAATAGTGAACAAACTCTAATTGGCGATAATAGATCAGAAAATCTCTGTAGAAAGCAGGCCCCGATTTGACAGCCAACAAAACGGATAGATACTGAGATCATATGATAAAGATGATAGGGTAGACCGCGATCTGGATGATGACCAAGCAAGAGCAAGAGTCATCGACCGGGTCTGAAAGAATGGTATGACTGAAATAGATAAAGAAACCTTATTCGAAAGGATAAGCCCTAATCTAAGAATAATACACTATACACACACACACACACATATATATATATATATATATACACACCCTAACCAGGGGCACCAGCCCTAATCTAATCTAACGGAGTCGAGAAAGTCTTGACTCATGACAGACTCATGAGTGTACTAGGACCGTGCTGTAGCCATATAAAATAAGCTACCCTAGTCTACAAAGGGGACAAAGCTCCTAACTCTAGGCTTCACATGTGTGAGCAACACATGTTTGACCCTATATGAATGCAATATACTTATATAAACACGGGTACTTCCTAGTTGGGTTTCACTAAGTCAGTAAGTATATACATAATATATAAAACAAAGTAGGGCTCCAGACTCAATCTATCGGGTACTATGCGTATGAAACATACTTAATATGTATAACTCAAGTGCACCGAGTGTTATACAAAGTATGCTTCATTGCTCATCGGCTGCTGTAAACACAAGTGCACCGAGTGTTTACGGCTGCAGCACTGGTGCATAGCTTGGAAATAGATTCAACAGTACCATCAGGGTGTAATAACATCCCAGTCGGGCACGCATTCAATCTATCCCGTGGAGCCAATAATAATGAAAAACAATGAAATAAGTAAAGAATAAACAATATGATAACATATGATGTGCAGTGTGTGAATCCCTTGTTTTAATTACGCACCTATCTGGTGCCCCTGGATTCTAACGATAGAATTCCCATTTAAAATGATTTTAGCTCAAATTTCTCCAAAGTTAATAAAAATGGCATTTTTAAAGAGTTAGGCAATGTTTCAAAAAAACCCCAGCAGAGTCGCTAGCCTGTGGACCCCGATCCGAGGACGGTGCCGAGGGACGCGAGATCCCTCCTGCAATCCTCTAAGATCTCCACAACGTGAAGGAGAGCTCTGCCAAGGAACTCTCGAAACTGTTGCCACCCTCACAGCATAGCATGAGTGGCGATATAAAAAAGAAAGAGATACATCCTGATCCGGAGCCAGGGCTCGAAACCAAGATATATCTGAAAATAACTCAGAGTCGCCATCCATGGATGCGCAATGGAACCAAAACAAATGCTCTGTTTGCAATGGATAACCAGAGATACAGAAGGTCCGTGCCGGGTGACGAATGGAGAAGGTCCGAAGAGCGCCCCCAATTCGCCCGAGTGCGAACACTTGGTCTCTTATGCCATTTTTCATTAACTTCGAAGAAGTTTGGGTAAAAATCATGTGAAATGGGAACAAATATCCCCAAGTGAACATCTACCTAATCATGCATGACTCGGGGATGAAATAATAAACACACATAAAGTAAGATAAAAGATGTGTCAATTAATGACAACTAGGTTATGAGTGACATGCCTAACAGGTGTCTAAGTTCTGGTGGACGGACACATGCATGCTACAACTACAGGTATAAGGTTTGCACAAGAAAGTAAGAAAACACAACGAAATATACAACATAACAACACAACGAATCCTAAGACTCTAAACGATTTAGCCCGAGTCCTCGGATGGTCTGATGTTCATCCAAAGAAGCCTACGTATCCCCGCCTCCACGAGAATCAAGGCAACGTAGTTCTTCGCGCCTATTCTAAGCTAGGATGCCTAAGACACCTAGACCTCTATCTTAGACTCGATCTAAAAGACCAGACTAGTTATTAAAAGTTTCTTGTACGATTATTTAAATTCCAGTGAATTGTAGATTTTAGGACACCCTATATGCCCTAACTAAATGCAGGTTAGCCCTAAGCTAATGCAGGTGGTTCCTATAACCTATGTGTAACTAGGCTGTGCGTCCTAAGAAAAACAATGGGATCGCTAACGTATCCAAGACCTAGTCATCAGTCGGCGATGTAGATCGCCAACTGACCGGACGGAGGCGCTCCTATAACTCTAGGACAAATCTCTAACTCTAAAACAAACACAAACAAGCACACAATAAATCAAAGACAAAATCCTAACTCTAAAACTTTCTATCCAAGACAAAGTCCTAACTCTAAAGGAAGATTTTTTCAAAAAATAATATTTTGAAAGATTTTTGGTATTTTTAAAAGAATTTAAATGATTTATTTACAAAGGTTTGGCTGGACTTGGGATAAAGATCCCAAGCTGCACTACGTACCTCGTGAAAGAGGATCAAGCCAACATAGTTCGAAACGAACTCTCAAACTACGCTTCTGAAAGAAACACTCAACACTTTAGACTTTTTTTTAAAGGTTTTCAAATGTTTTTGAAGTGCTTTTATATTTTTGACGATTAAAAGGTGTGTTAACACCCTTCAGCTAAAGGGGATCCGATAGAAGAGCCTCCTTACCCACCATATCGCGGTAGAGTAATTTAGAGGGAAACGGGATCCCTAAAGCCTTGGGGGAAAGAAAATATATGAGGGAACTAAAAAACCGATACGAGATAACAATCTCAAAGAGACGAAAACGAAACTAACCTTCGAGGGAAGACCCTAAACAAACGAGAGATGAAAAGCTTCTAACCCTAAGGGTAGACTTCTAAACAAAAGAGCCAGACAAAAACCTTATACTAAGAACTACTAAACAACCAGCCACTAAGGAAGGGTCCTAACTGGCTAAACATTCTAAGAGGAGAGAATCCCTTAAGCTGCGAAAACTCTAAGGCAGGAAGGGAAGAGGCTGGCTCAAGAAATGTTCCATCGTCGCCTTAGCCCGACAGAGTGTTCCCAAAATCGATGGAAACCCGAAACTCGAGAAGGATCCCGAGAAACGTGCAAAGAATAGTCCCGGAAAGAAAGGAAACCCCTCAAACCCTGTGAAGACCCTAAGATGGGGAAAAAGATAAGAATGGCAAGGGGTTGGCTCAAGAAACATTCCGTCATCGCCACCTAAACCCGAGAGAAGTGTTCCCAAAATCGATGGCGATCCCGAAACTCGAAAAGGATCTCGAGGAACGTGCAAAGAATAGCTCCGAAAGAGAAGAGAGGAATAAACCCCAAACCCTGTAGAAAGTGATAATCCTAGAGAAGAAACAACCCCTAACCCTATAAACAAACCTAATATGCCGAAGGAGACAAGAGATAAACCCCAGGCACGAGAGGAAGATCTTGAAGACACTCTATAGGTAATCTCGAAGGCTACAATGAATCTTGAGGGACAGAGAAGATCCTAAAAGTCCTATAGGAATCATGCACGAAGACTAAAATCATAGAAAACATACAAACATCCCAAGCTTCAGAGTAAAATGAGAGGGCAGAGTGACAGAGAAGAGAATAAGGGAACTCTTTCGACCGATTCATTCCATATGACGCGAAGTCAAGTTGACCCAGAAGCATCACTTACTTTATAAGAGTACACATCAATCATTCTTCTATTCACTTCTAAGTGTATACGCCAAAAGCCCCGATCCAATAAGAAGCAAGGAATGGGAATATGGAGATTAAACATAGAAAATGAACTCTATCTCATGTCCATCAGGGAGTGATTTCCAAGATTCGATCCAATTACGAGGTATACAATCAAACACAACCAATGCAGAAACAATCTACAGATTTCAACCTTTAAATCTACTAATCTGACTTAGATCCAGATTACATTACTGAAACACCATGAATTACAATCAAGTATCATTAACATTCAATCAGCTCTAACCAATATTTGCCTTAAAACTTAAACATGCTAAACGGAGGATATAATGAAATTATTAAATGTAAAAAATCAGATATTACCTTATTAATGCAATGAGACGAGTATATATCAATTCACCTCTGTTAAAACTTGATAGAGAAATATGACCCGCAAGATCCTTGAATTCTAGATCTGGACAGAACCTTTAACATCAAACAATGGCGAAATCGCAGCGAGGTTGAGACGTCGGTCACGACGATGACCAAGCAGATATAATGGCCGAAGATGAGGGCTGGAAATTTCTTATCTCCTTCTTGCTCTTTGTCTTCTCTAATCAAGCAGAGATATGAGGATAAAATGCCAAGTAGAAAGGAGATGGTGGAGAGATCCAATCGGCTGCAGATGATGGAAGAGGCACGGCCGGATCCCGTTTGAAGCCACCGGAGAAAAAATAAAAAATGGGTTTAAGAAAATGGGTGATTAAGGTGGAGAGGGAGGTGGAGAGGAAGAAGATGGTTGGAAATGAAAATGGTCGAGGGTTTGACTGATTCAGGTAGTGGTTATAATGGAGGTGGGTTTGGGGGAAGGAGAAGAGGATGAAGGTAAAGATGGATGGGGTTGCCGGATTTAACGGGGTTGGCCGGCGGGAATGGGTTGGTGGAGAAGAAGAGAGGGTTTCGGTTGTGGGAATGAGGTGGTGGAGAAGAAGCTGGGAAATGGAAGAAACATAGGAAGATGGTGGTGGTTGCCGGAGTGTGGCTGAGAGGAGGATCGGCCGGATTTGGGTTTTGGGTTAAATGGGGTTTGGTGGTAGCTTGGATTGTAGAGGAGGAGGAAGATGGTGGTGGTCGATCGGAATCGGGTGGGTTTGAAGGTGGAAATGGGTTTGGGTGTTGCAGGTGGTGGGTTTGTCTGGAAAAATAAAATAAAATAAATGAAGAGGAAGAAGATGGTGAGAGGGAGTGATGGTGGCGGTGGTGGTGCTAAACGGCGGTGATGGGGAGGCCGGATTGAATGGCAATCGATCGGATTCCGGCACGATTGCCAGAATCAACGGATTTGAAGAAAAGAGGTGGGGATGGGATCTGCTGGCGGGAATGGGCTGGCCGGAGAAGACGAAGTGGGTTTTGGGTTCAAAGAGGTGGAGGAGAATCTGGTAAGGGTGATGGCGGCCGGAGGAGATGGAGGCCGATCGGAGCTTCGGCCGGAGATGGGGTTGATGGTGGTCGAGTTGCAGTTCTCCCCAACCTCCTCCTCTCTGCTATTTCCAGAGGAAAAATGAGGCGCCTCCCTCAGAGAAGAAAAATAAAAAACTCCCCCTCTCTCTCTAATTCGTTGGAGGCTTTATACTTAGGTGTTTCTTCTAGGTTGATCCTAGCCCTCCATCTCTCTCTCTCCTGTTCGGCTGCCACGATGAGACTCCCCTCTTTGAAAGCCCTAATTTGCTTGCTTGGAAAACAAGCAAGATGCTAAAGTATATTTGTAACTATTTTTTTTTTCAACATAGGGGGGTGGGTTAGGAAAGAACATGGATCAGCATTTGGGCCCTGTTTCATTCTATATGATGTTAATAATGGCACACCCTGGCTGGGTAATTCACCTCTCTCTTTGCATTGGTTTTGGGATAACAATAAGAATTGGGGGGGGGCAACTCGGGTTAAATTTCCTGGGATTCAAGCTATGCCCTCAACATAAAATTGGATCGGGTTCAGGCCAATTAACCTCATTTCTTCACAAAAATTTTGACTTGAAATGACCTGAATTTTACATTTAAGCGCGAGGTATCAAAGTCGGCGATTCAAGGCTCGAATAATGGGGTACCGGCATCAAAGCTATTTAGGCTTCATAACAATGGTCAAAGATATTGAGGCAACTAAAAAAGGGTCTCAATAGGCACTTGGGGACCATTCAGGCTTCAAGAGATTTCGAAAATTATCCACCAATGAGAATTCTTCAGGATTTATTTCATTTCGGCACTTCGACTCAACTTCAGAAATGTATTCGATTTTGGGGAAAAGGGTCCGGTCAAAATGGGGTGTCTACACCATGCTATATAGAATTTATTTGGTTAATGAGAATACTATGGGTTGTTTAATCACTTTGTATCTATTTGGCAGAAATAGTACATGGTATGAGTATTGAGAATATAAAGTTAAAATTATTTTACTTTGGAAATTTTGGTTTGTTGCTGCTATCATTTTTTCTTCCAATAAAATATAAGTATTTGACATCGATATATATATTCTCTATTTTTACCTGGTATTATATTTTGAGCTCCATTAAGTATATAGTTTTTAGTAGTATAAAAAAAAAGTGTGGTTACTGAACATAAAGAGGTTTATCCTTTGTTTTTACATACAAACCTGAGGCCTTATGATGTCTTAAACTTGTTTGAAATTTTGCATCTTAGCTAGGAAGTAAATAAAATTATAGCCAGACCATAGCTATGTATGATGTGAGTTTATTTAGGAGTTAGACAATTCCAAATGTTTTGATAATTGCAGATGCTAGTTGAGTTGTTTATATATATATATATATATATATATATATATATACGAGGAAAAGGATTGTACGCTCGACCGTACCTAAAGTTAGGTACGGTAGAGTGCCAAATCACATGGGTCCCCCATTTTTGGTGGGCATCTAAACCATTCATTTGCATGGCCCCATCATAGATAGGGTGCATACCAAAAATCAGCACCATTGAATCATCCTAACCCGTCCAAAACTGGAGGCCAAAATGGGCAGATTTGTGGACAAACACTGTCTGTCCATTTTGGCCTCCACAAATGGATGGGTTAGGATGATCCTATGGAGCTGATTTTTGGTATGCACCCTATCTATGATGGGGCCTTGCAAATGACTGGTTTAGATGCTCACCAAAAATGTGGGACCCATGTGATTTGGCACTCTACCGTACCTAACTTTAGGTACGGTCGAGTGTACAATCTTATTCCTCTCTATATATATATATATATAAAGAGAGAGAGAGAGAGAGACAGAGAGAGAGAGAGAGGAAAAGGATTGTGCGCTCGAGCGCACCAACCTTAGGTGCACTCGAGTGCCGGAAACTCATGTGGACCCACTTTGTTAGGATGATCAAAGGCATTCATTTGAAAGGCCCTTACATAGATGGGGTATGTACCAAAAATTAGCTCCATAGGATCATCCTAACCCATCCATTTGTGGAGGTAAAAATGGATAGACTCTGTTTGTCCACGAATCTACCCATTCTTGCCCTCCACTTTTGGAGGGGTCAGGATGATTCAATGGACCTGATTTTTGGTACACACCCCATCTATGTAAGGGCCTTGCAATTAAATGGTTTGGATTAGTACAAAAAATGTGAGACCCATGTGATTTGGCACTCGAGCGCACCTAAGCTTAGGTGCGCTCAAGCACATAATCCTTTTCCTCAAATATATATGATGATGGTGTTTTGTTGTAATGGTATGGGTTCAGTGTATGATGGTAATTTTCATAGCTCTACTGTTCCGGTTTGTTTTTATTATTTTGGGCTTTGGAGTTGAACCAACTTTGATGGTCACTTGGTAGTGTGAATTGATGCCTGGTGTGAATAGACATGTTATAATTGCATAAGACTAAACCTATTTCCATTTGTTCCAGCTGAACTTTCTGATTGTTAGGATGTGATTGTTAGGATGCCTCTAGGATCCATGTAGTCTTGGTAAAGCCTGTACTTGAACTTTATCTTTCATTCCGGGATTGTAATGATGATAAGTTAGTTTCTTTACCCTTCATTTCAGTTGAATGTTAGTTGTATGCTTCTCAATTATTTTGGTAAATAAAATCTGTCGTGTTCTATACCTGGAAAACTTAGCAATGCCAAATGAAATCAGGTGTTATGAATAGAGTTTATGGCAGCAGAGTGGTATTTATTTGGACTTTGTTTAGTAAATAAGATTTTTGTTAACTTTGTGTTGGATAGATTTAAAAAAAAAAGAAGCCTGCTATTTGAAAATCAATTGGAATTTTCTTTCTTGTATTCTTAGGAAGATAGTCTTAAGATAAGGTTTTTGCAAGTTCTGCATTATTAAATGCCCTGTACATACTGCTATCTTTAGAGTTAATCTATGATTGTTTTAGTTTTTTTTAAAAAAAAAGAGAAGAAGAAAATGTTTTTGCTTTGATTACATCTTGCTTGGGAGTTTGATATTGATGTGCTTTGATATTGATGTACTTTGCTTCGTTGAATGAAGGAAGTTATGAATATTGGTTCATATTTAGGATAGATGATAGCACTAATATTATTATCTGTAGAATTGGGGATTCTTTGCCAAAAGTATCTCTTTCACATTCATGATATCATCACAGTCATGTTTGAGAAAGCTGAATTATTTAGTCTAAATGATCTTAATACGCATGTCTTTAGGTCAAATTGTAACTATTGACCTCTTTGGGTTGAAGTTTCCTTGCATAGAGAGAACAATTGAGAATCCATCATAGATAGTATTTTAGGTTCTTCTTAGCAATCCTTTGATGTTTAGATTTTATTGTTCACTTCTGAAGTAATGGTCTATAGAACCAAGAGGGGGGTGAATTGGTTTTATCAAAAATTTATACCATTTTAAATTCAAGTATTAAACCTAATTTGATTTTTTCTTCTCTTGATTAGATTTTGGTTAGTGCAACTAATATCAAATGAAAAAGAAAATGCCAAACCAAACAAAAATGAAAGTGCAAGTCAAGGAAGGAACACACCGATGTATAGTGGTTCGGGCAAAGCCCTACTCCACTCTTCTTGAGATCGTCCTCAAGGATTTCCACTATGTGAGACCTCCACGATGCCCGGCTCCCAGGCGACTACACTCCCAAGGGGTATTAAATGAGGATGCCCTTGACACCTTTACACCGACTCTCCTTCTACGTCGAGTTCTAAGCGTTACTCCTTAGGGTATTAAAAATAGGATGCCCTAGCCACCTTTACAATGAATAGAAGATGAAGATTGCTTGGCTTCTCTTGAAAGCTTGATGCACAATGAAGTCCCCTTGAGTGCTCTCCACAATAGGTTGCAAATAAAAGCCCTAAATCCAAACTCAAATGATTTGCAAGTGCAAGGCAAGTTTGGTGGAGAAGAAAAACAAAGTCTCAAGCTAAAAGGGGTTTGCAAGTTCTTTGAATGCTTAAGGATATTTTTCAAATTCTTCAAGAGGGGTAGATAATCCTCTTGAATGAGTATTTATAATCCTTTGAAAAGATATGACTGTTTGGGGGTGTGAGTATCAAAAGACACCAAAAATCAATTTTTAATTTTAAACCCAATGGCTCTTTTCTGTGCTGTCGCGACGTTCTCGGAGTTCCGAGAACCATTCTCGGAGCTGCGAGAAATTCTCGGAGTTCCGAGAGAATGGCCAGAAGATGGAAAATACTACTGGACCATTTCTCGGAGTTCCAAGAAAAATTCTCCGAGTTCCGAGAAATTGTCCAGAGTATGAAATATACTCCCTGGACACTTTCTCGGAGCTCAGAGAAAAATCTCGGAGTTCTGAGAAGCCTAAAATCAGCAGACTTTTCTGTTTTTGTTGCTATTTGACTTTGGGCTTTTGGAACTCAAATCTTATGATAATTTGGATTGTTATGAGGGTCCCAACATGTTGGTCAACCACATAACTATTCACTTAACCAATTAATTTTAATACGAGAAGTGTGGTTAGTTTTGAAAAATACATTTGAAAGATTTTGCCTTGACTTAGAAATCAAAGAGAGGATGTACAACAAGTCTAAATACGGTTACGCTCCTCTTTGGTCTTGGTCTTCATAGATCTTCTATGGTGTGCTTGCATTGCTTGAGTGTGTTGAGGTGAGCTCCACATTGATTGTTCTTCCAAGGTGAGTTGTCTCATGTGGTCTCTAGCTTCTTTGACTCTTATGTTGTACATCTTCAAGCATGACCAGTGATGTGATGGTTCCTTCTATGATCACCCTACCTTATCACAACACTTCAAGGCAAATTGATTAGTATTCAAGAACATAATCAATTATGTTTAGAATCATCAAAACAAGATAGGAGAGTAGACCCTTGGGCTTACAATCTCCCCCTTTTTGATGATGACAAACAAAATTAATTATGAGGTGTGTGTGGAGTGACATAATAAGCAAGTGAATGCAAGAACTCCCCCTCAATATATGCACAATGATAAATGATAACAAGTAAAAGCATATAGTGCATATAGGCAAGTGAATAGATAATCAATTTCCAGACTTCTCCCCCTTTTGTCATGGATAAAAAAGGGCGAACTTAATCAAGGTTTAAGCGCATACATGAACAAAGTGATATTCGAGAAGTAGTTCATGTTGATTAGTTATAAAACTCCCCCTTAAACTTTCAAATGAGACAGATTATGATGTATAGCAAATAGGAGTGAATGATGATTAAGTTAGGGACTCCCCCTAAATCAATACTTATGGTATAAAATATGTAGCCAAGTAATGCACATATACCTGTTCATGATCGAGATGTTGACATACTGTCAAATTGTAAGGTATTTTAATTAAGGTGAAGTTACCTCTCCATCTTAGAGAACTAAGAAGGCTAAGAGTACCAATTGAGTGATTTTTAAAATTAAGGTTTGATATCTCATTCATGCAGATACTACCAAACAGGGATGATATATATATATATATACAATATAGATAAGCTGGTGAAAGGCACAGAGTATTTATCTGGCAATTTCTTTGACTTGATCCGCACTCCAAATGTTCAAGGCACTTCGGATATAACATATTCTATCATCACTAAGGGGTTTTGTAAAGATATCAGCTAATTGTTCCTCACTGTTGATATATTTTAAGCAAATGTCCCATTTTTGTGAGTGATCTCTAATGAAGTGGTGCCTAATCTCAATATGTTTGGTTCTAGAGTGTTGTATGGGGTTCTTTGTCAAGTTTATAGCACTAGTATTGTCACATTGGATGGGAATATTTTCCAATTTAATTCCATAGTCCATCAATGTGCTTTTCATCCATAGGACTTGTGCACAGCAAGCTCTAGCTGCCACATATTCTGCTTCTGTTGTGGATAGAGCTACTGAATTTTGTTTCTTGCTAAACCATGAAACAAGTGATTTGCCCAAGAATTGACATGTCCCACCAGTGCTTTTCCTATCCACTCTACATCCAGCAAAGTCTGCATCTGAATATCCAATGAGAGTGAAGGCAGTAGATCTTTCATACCATAGTCCCAGACTTTGGGTTCCTCTTAAGTACTTGAAGATCTTCTTGACTGCAGATAGGTGAGACTCCTTTGGATCCGATTGAAATCGAGCACAGAGACAGACAGTAAACATAATGTCTGGTCTGCTGGCTGTCAAATAGAGTAGGCTACCTATCATACCCCTATACATCTTTTGGTCCACAGATTTGTCAAATTCATCATTTTCTAACTTAGCAGTTGTACTCATGGGAATTCTTGATGTCTTGCTGCTATCCATACCATACTTCTTTAATAACTCATTTGTATATTTTTCTTGATTTATAAATATCCCATTTTGATATTGTTTGATTTGGAGTCCTAAGAAGTAGATTAACTCACCCATCATGCTCATTTCAAATTCATTTTTCATTAGAGTTACAAATTCATCACACATTTTTTGATTAGTCGAGCCACAGATGGTGTCATCCACATAAATCTGGACAAGGAGGATATCTTGATTTTCTCTTTTGATAAACAATGTTTTATTTACCTTTCCCATCTCAAAACCTTTTTCTACTAGGAAGGTGCAAAGCCTGTCATACCAAGCTTTAGGAGCTTGCTTCAAACCATATAAAGCCTTATCAAGCTTGAAGACATGATTTGGATGTTTGTAGTCTTCAAAACCTGGAGGTTGCTCAACATACACTTCCTCTTGGATATAGCCATTTAGGAAGGCACTTTTGACATCCATTTGATATAGTTTAAATTCTTTATGAGATGCATATGCCAAGAGTATCCTAATAGCTTCCATACGGGCAACAGGAGCAAATATCTCATCATAGTCTATTCCTTCCTCCTGATTGTACCCTTGGGCTACAAGCCTAGCTTTATTTCTAGTGATAATTCCATTTTCATCCATTTTGTTTCTATACACCCATCTTGTGCCAATGACTGGATGATCACTAGGCCTAGGCACTAGCCTCCATACCTTGCTCCTTTCGAATTGACTCAACTCTTCTTGCATAGCCATCAACCAATATTCATCCTTTTCGGCTTCCTTGATGAACTTAGGTTCTAATTCAGATAGGAACGCCAAGTTGTTACTCACACTTCGATAGCATGATCTAGTTCTTACCGGCGATGTGGCATCACCTAAGATTTGGGATTCAGGATGATCTACCAATATTCTCCTATCCCTAGGTAATGAGTCATCATCTACACTCTCAACTTCCTCACTAGGTAATGTATTATTTGTAGATGCATGGGGAGGAGCATTTGTCTTAGGTAAGAGGTGTTCAATAGGTTCATTCTCATCATGTGGCATTTCTTGAGGTGTTGGCTCTCTCTCATCGAATGTAACATGCATGGATTCTTCTACAACTAGGGTTCTTCTATTAAATACTCTATATGCCTTGCTACGTGTAAAATACCCTAAGAATATGCCATCATCCGGCTTCTTATCAAATTTGTGTAAGTTATCTTTGATGTTCAAGATGTAGCATCTACAACCAAACACTCTAAAGTAGCTTATATTTGGTTTCAAGTTTTTCCAAAGCCCATAAGGTGTTTTCTTAGAAATTGGCCTCATATACACCCTATTTATGATATAGCAAGCGGTGCTAACCGCCTCCGCCCAAAAGTATCTAGAGAGATCATTCTCATGTAACATGGTTCTAGCCATTTCTTGGAAGGTTCGGTTCTTTCTTTCTACAACCCCATTTTGTTGAGGTGTCCTAGGTGCCGAAAAGTTGTGTTTGATGCCATGTTCATTACAATAAGTGTCAAAGTGTATATTTCCAAATTGCATTCCATGGTCACTCCTAATGTAAGATATGGAAATACCTTTCTCATTTTGGACTTGATTACACAACTTAAGAAACTTTTCATAGGTTTCATCTTTATGTGCTAAAATTATGACCCATGTAAATCGCGAGTAGTCATCCACAACAACAAACACGTACCTCTTTCCACCTAGGCTACTGCCTTCATTGGTACAAAAAGATCCATATGAAGTAGTTGGAAGGGGTAAGTGGTTGAGATCATATTTTTAGGGGCAAATGAGCTCTTCAATTGTTTGCCTAATTGACAAATTCTACAAATGTGATCTTTGGTATACTTGAACTTAGGCAACCCTCTAACAATGTCTTTAGAGGAGAGGGTTGAAATGAGATCCATTCCGGCATAACCCAACCTCCTATGCCACAACCAAGAATCTTCACTAATGGCATTAAGACAAGTTACATTTTGGAGTCTAAGATCATCTAGCCCAATAGTGTAAATGTTATTGTCTCTAGAACCTATGAATTGCACTTTTCCATCTATCTTATTCTTAACAATGCATTTGTCGGGGTTAAAGACTACTTCAAAACCATTATCACACAATTGACTAATGCTAATAAGATTATGAGATAAGCCATCAACATAAAGTACATCATGCATGGGAGAGGTAGAGTTACCTATGGTGCCTTCTCCTTTAACTTTTCATTTCTTATCATCTCCAAAGGTAACATCTCCATCATCCTTGAGTGATAGGGATGCAAATTGAGTGAGGTCTTCGGTCATGTGTCTAGAGCATCGACTATCAAGGTACTATGTGTTCTTCTTGTTATGGCTTTTATGGCATACCTACATATGAATAGGCAAGTGAGATCCCTTAGGTACCCAAATCTTCCTAATCTTGCTAAGTTCATTTATTTTTACTGTAGCATTCAATTTGATTTTATCTTATTTAGCATACATGCAAGCAACCTTATAATATCCTTCTAGACTATAATAAAAACAAGTGTTAGTACCTGAAATTCCACTTAGCAACCAAAGAGGGGGTGAATTGGGTTTCGTTTCAAATTTTAAGGATTTTGAAAACTTAGATTGCACTAGTTTTAGATTGAATAGGAAATCAAAGATAGTATTTAAAGCAATAGAAAAAAGCTTACCACAAGAGAAGAGGTGAAGAGACAAAGAAGCTTTGACACAATGATTTTTATAGTGGTTCGGTCTTAGCTCAAGACCTACTCCACTCTTCTCAAGTTACTCTCCTTGAGGATTCCACTATCTTCTCCAAGGAACTTAAATACAGCGTTCCTTCCGCCTTGTACAAATCGAGCTTCAAGCTCCAAGGGTCTTCTACGGCGCCCTTCGTGCCAAATACAAAGAAGATGAAAGGTTTTAGCTTGCTTGCCTCTAGATAGGCTAGTTTACAAGTAAAGCTCACTCACTCTCACAAGAACAAGATGAACAAATGAAGGTCCTAAAGTCTCTCAAGAATAATCTAAAGTAAATGGCACAAGAGAGAGATTGAGAGTGAAGATTTTGAGGAGAAGGAGAATGAATGCCTTTTAGAGCTCTTAAAATCTTTGTAAACTCCTTAGGTGATGTTCCAAGAGTCCCAAGGTTCATATAAATAGAGGGGAGGAAAATACATAATTTTTAAGCTCCCCAACGGTCTTCTCGGACTCTGGGCTCGGAGCTCCGAGTCCTATTTTTTTTTAACCTGGAACCATTCTCGGAGTTCCGAGAAGCCTACGAACAACAGATTTTTTCTTATATTTTTGCTGTTTTTGTTTGGGCTTTTGGAACTTTAATTTATCAAGTGAAATGGAATGTCATGAGGGTCCAACAATGTTGGGACACCACTATGATCATTCACAAACCCATTAAGTTCTAATTAGTTTGATTTTAACTCTCCTTTGTGCCATAGACCTAGATTATACATGAATGACCTTTTACATTCTAAATTTACTTGGTCTTCAATCTTGTTGGCACCTTGTAGAGGCTTTGACATGTCTTCACTCAGCTCCACTGATGCTTGAGCCAAGCTTGAACTTTTGAGTTGATTACCATTCTTGTTAGGCTAGAGTTCAACCTTGTCTTTGAATACCTTTGAGATGGTGATGCCTTCTTCATGCCTTTGATATCACTTTGAGCTTGAATAATTTGCCGTTTGTCATTTACTCTTGAGGATGCTATGCTGTGAACATTATAACTTTGCCAATGGAAATCATTAGTGTATAAAACTTTTATTTTATAACAAATTGAGTTTGTTAATCATCAAAACATTTCAATAGGAGTACTTGTTGAACCCTTGGGCTAACAATCTCCCCCTTTTTGATGATGACAAACATAATTTGTTTCAGGGTAGGAGCTCCCCCTTTAGGGATGAATGAAACAATTTGGGCTCCCCCTAAGAGTTTGATTTAATTGAACATTTAAGGCATTACTTTTAATGATTGAATTTTGATTGCAAAATTATAAGTATCGAGCTTTGTTCCCCCTTAATATATGCATGTTATTATGACTTGGGAGCTCAAATATTCTCCCCCTTTTGTCATCACCAAAAAGGTGGAATAAAAGGAAAGGGTGTAGGTGAGAGCCAATGAGACAAGTGAAGTGCAATGCAATAGAGAAAGCAGGCATAAGACAAGGTATGCAAGCAAAAAAAAGAACAGAGAAGCACACCGCACAGTAAACCAAAGAGATAAATATATATAGATGATGTGAAATGGCATACATAAAAGTGCATATAACCAGTCAAGGGACATATCATTCATGACACATCATAACAGTGACAGAAGTAGATAAACCGAATACATCCCAAAAAGATCCAACT
The DNA here is from genome assembly GCF_043159265.1 of Tasmannia lanceolata. Classification (NCBI taxonomy): domain Eukaryota; kingdom Viridiplantae; phylum Streptophyta; class Magnoliopsida; order Canellales; family Winteraceae; genus Tasmannia; species Tasmannia lanceolata. The sequence continues at coordinate 46,455,232 of NW_027518680.1, read as the reverse complement.
AACTAGAGAAGCATCTAGCTAATAGGATCCATACAACCAACGGATAATAGAAACATATAGATAAGCCTAAATCAGAATAAAATGGGATCCATCATTAGAGAACGAGAGCCATCTACTACTCCGGAGGAGGCGGTGGCTGATTTGAAGAACTGCCCGGCGCCTGGCCCCACTGGTCACTGGAGAGGTAGCGATAATAGGCAGCCCACTGTTCATCAACATGGGTAGTCATGGTCTGGAAGCGAGTCGAAATCTTAGAGTCGACATGGGTAGACAGCCGTGCAAACTGTGAGGCCATGGATCGCTCAATATCCTCCTGCATGTGAGCCAAATCCTGGCAATTGCAGAACTGAGACGTATCCTGTGACGGGTGGGGTGCCGGTGCAGCCTGGTCCTCAGCTTCGTAGCCGCCTCCATCGTCAGAATCAATGTCAATCACTGCTTGATTGAGAGCCATGCGGTTAAAGGTCGGAACATCAAACGGGGCAGTCAGAGTCATGATCATCTCACCATCCAAGATGATGACAAAGTGGCAGAAGACACGGGTGAGAATCATGCCATATGACAAGGAAGAGCGGTGGCGGCCAGGGGTCTGAAACATGTAGCGAAACATGATATAAGGCAGACAAAGCTGGCGGCCCTCGAGGATGCTGTAGATAATATATGCCTCTAAGGGTCTTAGGGCTTCACGCATCCCAGCACGAGGTGTGAAGATGTGGTACATGAAGTTATGAAGCATGCGCGCAACCGGAATGAGATCGACAGATTGGACGGGCATATTGGCGTGGTAGCGCCGAGTTATCCGACCATAGACAGTGTCATGATCAAGATCATCAAGTGAATGTGTCCCATCTTCCGGCCAAAAATAGTGTGAGAGGCCTTCATGGCTAATCCCAAGAAGTGTGGCAAAAGTGTGATAGTTGAGTTTGATGACAGTTTTCTTGATCTTAGATTCGATTTTGAAAAAGGAAGGGGAAATTGTGAGATTGGCATAGAAGAGACGCACCAATCGAGGGTAAACGTGTTCGTTGATGTGAAGGATGGGTGTCCAATGAAGGGCATCAAGTTTTGCCTTTAAATCAAAATTTTGAAGGACAGGGGGATCAATGTACCTGCCGGTGAGGATACCCCTAGTGCCGACGTCGGCCCAGAGTTTCTTGGCCTTATCCCCAGTGAAAAAGGAGTTGGACACAACCTCGGCCGCCACAGCTTTCGCCTTCGCCTTCTTCCGTGAAGGCCCTTCTTCCTCAGGAATGTCTTCAGGAACGTATTCAGGGTCTGCAGCTTGGGAGGAGCCTCCAATGTTGAGATTTTTGGTTTTAGGAGGCATATTGAGCGAAAAATGTGGGTGGAGAGAAAAATAAGGAAGAGACAGAGCACCAAAATGGAGGAAAATAGAAGAAGTAGAGAAAGGAAGAAAGAAAAAATGAAAAAAGGGAAATCCTAGGGTTTGAATGGAAAAACTAGGGTTTTTAGGAAGGAGAGAGGGATTTGGAAGGGAGAAGAGGGTTTTGGAGGAAGATGTAGGGAGAAAATGAAGAAAAATAACGAAAATGGAGGTAGGGTTTGAAGAGAAATTGAAGGAAGAGGGAAAGAAGAGAGAAAAAAAAAGAGAAAAACAGAACCGGGTCCGGAGTTTTAACGTTCCTGGTCCGATTCTCGGAGCTCCGAGAAAAATCTTGGCGTTCCGAGAACACACGATTTTTTTAATTTTATTTTCTACTGGCCCGATTCTCGGAGTTCCGAGACATTTTCTCGGAGCTTCGAGGACCACCTGGACGAAATCTCGGAGTTCCGAGAACCTTTCCAGGTGCCCTCTGCCCATATTCTCGGAGTTCCGAGAATTATTATATTTTTTTGTAAGGAGGACATAGTTACACACATACACATAAATATGTATATATATATATATATGTGACATTGCAAGTATAAACCATGATCCAATGCATGAATTACACATATGACTTACCGAAGGTTTAGATGATGGCACATGGCCAAAGTTTTAAGTATCTTAATTAGGGGTGATGGTACCGACTCCCCCTTGACATGAAGTGGGCTATGGGTACCAATTGAGTGAGTTTTAGAGTTAGGGTTGGATCATCTAAAATCATGTAGTCACTATCAAAACAAGATATATATATATATATATATATAGATATATACAAGGAGAATTGTGTCTTCTATTCATGCTTCATGTGCAAACTCTTTGACTTGATTTAAGCTCCAAATGTTGAGTCCACTCCTAAGGTCACAAAATCGATCCTCATTAAGGGGTTTTGTGAAGATATCCGCCAATTGTTCATTGGTGTGGATGTACTTAATTTCGATATCCCCTTTTTGAGAATGATCTCTTAAGAAATGATGCCTTTCCTCTATGTGCTTAGTTCTAGAATGTTGAATTGGATTTTTTGTCAAGTTGATGGCACTTGTATTATCACAATGAATTGGAACATTACTAAATGCAAGATTGTAGTCCATGAGAGTGTTCTTCATCTATAGGATTTGTCAATAACAAGCGCCGGCTGCAATGTATTCTGCTTCAGTTGTAGACAAAGCTACCGAGTTTTCTTTTTTGCTAAACTAAGACACAAGAGACCTTCCTAGAAATTGACAAGTGCCACTTGTGCTTTTTCTATCAATTCTACAACCGGCAAAGTCGGCATCCGAAAATCCTACTAGGTTGAATTCATTCGATCGTTCATACCATAAACCTAAAGGAGTTCCTTTGAGATATTTGAATATCCTCTTAACGGTACTCAAATGAGATTCTTTAGGACCCGATTGAAACCTAGCACAAATACACACGCTAAACATTATATCCGGCCGACTAGCGTTCAAATATAATAGACTACCTATCATTCCTCTAAACTTTTTCTCATCAACCGGTTTCCCACTTTCATCATTTTCTAATTTGGTGGAAGTGCTCATAGGAGTTGGCTTGATTTGTGAGCTATCCATGCCAAATTTCTTAAGGAGTTCCCTAGTATACTTTTCTTGGTTGATGAAAATTCTATTTTTACATTGTTTGATTTGAAGTCCAAGGAAATAGGTAAGCTCTCCCATAATACTCATGTCAAACTCTTTTTGCATGGATTGTGCGAATTCTTCACACATCTTATCATTGGTAGCACCAAATATTGTATCATCTACATAGACTTGAACAATAAGCATATCTTTTTCATTTCTTTTAATGAACAAGGTTTTGTCAACCATGCCCATTTGAAAGCCACTCTCTAATAGGAAGGAGCTAAGCCTCTCATACCAAGCTCTAGGATCTTGCTTTAGACCATACAAGGCTTTGTCCAACCTATATACGTGATTAGGGTATTTGAAATCCTCAAAACCGGGAGGTTGTTCAACATAAACTTCCTCCATAATATACCCATTTAGGAGTGCACTCTTCACATCCATTTGATACAACTTAAAGTTTTTATGGGATGCAAATGCAAGTAGCATCCTTATGGCTTCCAATCTAGCAACCGGAGCAAAGGTCTCATCATAATCGATACCTTCCTCTTGGTTGTAACCTTGGGCTACCAATCTAGCTTTATTCCTTTGAATATCTCAATGCTCATCGAGTTTGTTTCTAAACACCCATTTAGTCCCAATAACCGGGTGATCACTAGGCCTAGGAACTAACCTCCATACTTGGTTTCTCTCAAATTGGTTTAGTTCCTCATTCATAGCAATCATCCAAAATTCATCCTTTTCAACTTCTTTTATGGACTTGGGTTCTATTTGGGAGATAAAGGCCATGTTGGCACAAACATTTTTATAGTGAGATCTTGTCTTGACTCCTTGTGAGGTTTCACCTATGATTTGAGTAGAAGGGTGACTAGACATGATTCTACTATGTTTGGGAAGACCTTCTACTTCAAGTCCTTCAATAGGTTGACCTTCTAAATCAAGATTTTCTAAGGGTTGAACAATGGACTCTACTTGGCTATGAGGCTCTAGAAGATTGACATCGTCATCATCTTCATTAATGACTTTAGGAGGTTCAAATGACTCATCAAATTTGACATGCACGGATTCTTCCACAATTTGAGTTCTTTTGTTATAGACTCTATAAGCTTTACTATGGGTTGAATAGCCTAAGAAGATACCTTCATCGGATTTTGAATCAAACTTGTGCAAGGTGTCTTTCATGTTTAATATAAAATATTTACAACCGAAAACTTTGAAATAGCTAACTTTGGGGGGTGTTCCACTCCATACTTCATAAGGTGTTTTGTTAAGGTGAGGTCTAATAAGCACTCTATTTAAGAGATAGTAAGCCGTGTGAACGGCTTCCGCCCAAAAGTTTCTTGGAACATTGTGCTCATTTAACATGGTTCTAGCCATTTCAATAAGTGATCTATTTTTCCTTTTAACTACCCCATTTTGTTGGGGAGTTCTTGGAGCCGAGAAATTGTGCTTGATTCCATTTTCATTACAAAAGGTATCAAACTCAATGTTCTCAAACTCGGTTCCATGATCACTTCTAATTTCATTTATGAAAACCCCTCGTTCATTTTGAATTCGCTTGCACAAGTTGACAAATTTCTTGAAGGTTTCATCTTTACTAGTTAAGAACAACACCCAAGTGAACCTAGAGTAGTCATCAACAATCACATATACATATCTACTGCCTCCTCTACTACGAGTCTTCTTGGGGCCAAATAGGTCCATGTGAAGGAGTTGTAGTGGGCAAGAGGTAGATAATACACTTATGGGTTTAAAAGAGTCTTTAGCATGTTTTCCATGAATGCAAGCACTACAAACTTTATATCTAATGTATTTGAGTTTAGGTAACTCTCTCACAAGATTTTTAGAAGATAATATTGAAATCAAATCCATATGAGCATGACCAAGTCTCCTATGCCATAACCAAGGGTTATCATCCATGACGGAGAGACATTGGATGTTTTGATTTTCAAGGTCTTCTAATGCTAATGAATACATATTGCCATCTCTATATGCAACAAATTCAACTTCATTATTTTTAGCCTTCAAAATCTTACACCTATCTTTTTCAAAAAGAACTTTGTGACCAAGATCACATAGTTGACTAATGCTTATCAAATTAAATGAAAGACCGTCAACGAGCAAAACATGTTCAACTATAATGTCCTTAATTTTAATGGTACCTTCACCGATGATTTTGCTTCTTGTATCATCCTCAAAGGTGACATTTCCTTGATGACTCACGGTGACACAGGCAAACTTGGTTACGTCTCCCGTCATGTGCCTTGAGCAACCGCTATCCAAGAACCACTTGTCCTTTGAGGGTTTTCCTTTCAAGCACACCTACAAGAATCAAAACTCATGTTGAAGTTTTAGATACCCACCTTTTCTTGGGTCCTTCAAGGTTAGCAACATCATAAAGCTCATTTTTTTAACCCACATAAATTTAGATGCTTTTGATTTCTTAACATTGCATGCAAACCTTAAGTGTCCAATTCTACCACAATAGTGACATGTAGGAATAAAAGCACTAGTGTTAGCGTGGATGTGGGAGGAATTCATCATAAACTTATTTTTGGATGAGGCTTTTCCTTTAGAAAGGGGTTGGTAACCAAGACCATTTTTTTCTAAAGAGACAAGCTTATTTTCAAGAATTTCATCTAGTTTGTTTTTGCCACATGAGAATTTTCTAAACGTTAAATCAAGTTCTTTGCATTTCAAAACAAGTTTCTCATTTTCCTCTTTCAAGCTTTTGTTTTCAAAGATTAATTTGTCTACTTCTTCATTCAAGGCTTTATTTTCCAAAATCAATTTTTCACTTGTATTGGTTTGTAAATCGAATTCCTTTTTCTTGTAAGGACTTTTTCATTGTTTTGTTTTTGGCAAGTTGTAAATCTAAGTTTTCATGAAGTTTTTCACAAGCAAATATTAGTTCATCATTAGAGAATTCATGAGATATATCATCAACATCATTTACCTCGGATACAGAGATATCTTGTGTCACATCGGCGAGTCCCATGATGCAAAGGTCATCTTCATCCTTTCCATTGGATTCATTTCCGGATGAAGCACTCCCTTCATCCCAAGCCGCCGCACACGAGGCCTTTTTGCCATTTCTTCTATTCTTCTTATCCTTGTCGTTGTTGATGAGTGGGCAATTTGGCCTTATGTGACCAACCTTGTTGCACTTATAACATCTCATTTCCTCTTTGCTTGAAGGCCTATTTCTTCCTTGGCTAGAGTTGCCTCCTTTCTTGAACTTGAGAAATTTCTTGAATCTCTTGGTGAAGAGAGCAAAATCATCTTGTCTGTCTTCTTCACTCTCAACTCTTGCTTTAAAAGCTATTCATTTCCTTTTTTTATCTTCCTTTTGTTTGTTTAAGGTTTCTCTTCCTTTTAAAACCATTTCAAAAGTTATTAAGGATCCTATTAAGTCTTCTAAGGCCATTTTTGATACGTCTTTTGCTTCTTCAATGGCGGTGACCTTGGGATCCCAATCTTTAGGTAATGACCTAAGTATTTTAGTAACTAAGTCCTTGCTAGACAATTGTTTACCTAATGATCTCAACCCATTTGTTATGTTTGTGAACCTAGTATGCATTTCGGCAATGGTTTTATTAGGGTCCATCATGAATGGTTCATACTCTCTAAAGAGAAGATTCATCTTGGACTCTTTCAATTGATTTGTCCCTTCATGAGCTATCTCTAGCACATCCCAAATCTCCTTAACTGTTTCAAGAGTAGAAACTCGATTGAACTCCTCGAGAGATAAGGCACAAATCAAGGCGTTCATTGCTTTTGCATTGATAGTGGATTCTTTTCTTCCATTTTCATCCCATAATTCCATATCAACACTAGGTTCTTTATATCCACTTTGGATACTTCTCCAAACATCAAAATCTAAAGATTTCAAAAACACTTTCATTCTAGCTTTCCAATAAGGATAGTTTGAGCCATTGAAAAAGGGAGGTCTAGTAGTGGATTGCCCCTCATTGCTATGAGAAAAGGTTGCCATTTGGATCTTTCCTTTGTAAGTTTTCAAAGAGAAATCATATGTAAGAGCCTAAGCTCTGATACCAAGTGAAATTCCACTTAGCAACCCAAGAGGGGGTGAATTGGGTTTCTTTTCAAATTTTAAGGATTTTGAAAACTTAGATTGCACTAGTTTTAGATTGAATAGGAAATCAAAGATAGTATTTAAAGCAATAGAAAAAAGCTTACCACAAGAAAAGAGGTGAAGAGACAAAGAAGCTTTGACACAATGATTTTTATAGTGGTTCGGTCCTAGCTCAAGACCTACTCCACTCTTCTCAAGTTACTCTCCTTGAGGATTCCACTATCTTCTCCAAGGAACTTAAATACGGCGTTCCTTCCGCCTTGTACAAATCGAGCTTCAAGCTCCAAGGGTCTTCTACGGCGCCCTTCGTGCCAAATACAAAGAAGATGAAAGGTTTTAGCTTGCTTGCCTCTAGATAGGCTAGTTTACAAGTAAAGCTCGCTCACTCTCACAAGAACAAGATGAACAAATGAAGGTCCTAAAGTCTTTCAAGAATAATCTAAAGTAAATGGCACAAGAGAGAGATTGAGAGTGAATATTTTGAGGAGAAGGAGAATGAATGCCTTTTAGAGCCCTTAAAATCTTTGTAAACTCCTTAGGTGATGTTCCAAGAGTCCCAAGGTTCATATAAATAGAGGGGAGGAAAATACACAATTTTTAAGCTCCCCAACGGTCTTCTCGGACTCCGAGCTCGGAGCTCCGAGTCCTATTTTTTTGAACCTGGAACCATTCTCGGAGTTCCGAGAAGCCTACGAACAGCATATTTTTTCTTATATTTTTGCTGTTTTTGTTTAGGCTTTTGGAACTTTAATTTATCAAGTGAAATGGAATGTCATGAGGGTCCAACAATGTTGGGACACCACTATGATCATTCACAAACCCATTAAGTTCTAATTAGTTTGATTTTAACTCTCCTTTGTGCCATAGACCTAGATTATACATGAAGGACCTTTTACATTCTAAATTTACTTGGTCTTCAATCTTGTTGGCACCTTGTAGAGGCTTTGACATGTCTTCACTCAGCTCCACTGATGCTTGAGCCAAGCTTGAACTTTTGAGTTGATTACCATTCTTGTTAGGCTAGAGTTCAACCTTGTCTTTGAATACCTTTGAGATGGTGATGCCTTCTTCATGCCTTTGATATCACTTTGAGCTTGAATGATTTGCCGTTTGTCATTTACTCTTGAGGATGCTATGCTGTGAACATTATAACTTTGCCAATGGAAATCATTAGTGTATAAAACCTTTATTTTATAACAAATTGAGTTTGTTAATCATCAAAACAGTTCAATAGGAGTACTTGTTGAACCCTTGGGCTAACAGTACGACTAGAAGAAGCCTTCACAAATTTGTTATTATAGTTTGACATTGTAGCATCCCATTTATGTCCAAGTCCACTCTTATCATGTGACAATCTTTGAATATTAACAAGCCTATCCAATTTTAGTGAACCGTTTTCAAATCTTTCAAAGAGTTTCTTTAACTCATCATATTCATGAGATAGTTTACTATTTTCATGCTTTAGTTTGTTGTTTTCAATAGATAGTTCTTGTCGATTTCATTTAAAATCTTGATGGTAGCATTTAAATCATAAATTTCAGCTTTATATTTTTTATTTTCATCATCTAAAAACTAATGATCTTTCTTTAACCAACCAAATTCTTTTGTCATGCTAGAAAGAGAATTTTCAAGTGATGCATTTTTATCAAGTTCAATTTCAAGTTCATCATGTGCACTTTGCAAGGAATCAAGAACTTCTTTTAAAAGAATGACATCATTTAAAGTACGTACCTCTTGATTGTCATTTGTTGAAGCCATGAAGCATACATTTTTTGCTATCAAGCAATCTTCTCCATCATTTGGTTCACCTTCATTTTCATTTTTCTCATCCCATGTGGCAGTCATTCCTTTCTTGCCTTCTCTTCTCTTGAAATGATTGCTTGAAGTAGGCTCATTGTTGAGTGGACATTCCGGGCGAATGTGTTCAAGTTTCTTGCATCCTTAGCATCGGGGTTGAGATGATCCGTCACCGAGCTCTTCTTTCTTCTTGAAAGGAGGATTGACCCTTCTATTTGTCATGCCTCCCATATTCCTTTGCAAGAACTTGATCCTTCTTGTTAGGAGGGCTACCTCATCTTCCATGTCTCCATTTGCCTCTTCATCATCACCTATATTGCAAGCAAAAGCAACACCTTTTTATTTTTCAATTTTATTTTCAATTTTGGGTGCTTTTGTTTTGAAAATCATCTCATGGGTTATCAAGGACCCTATTAGTTCATCTAGGTTTAATGTGTTCATGTCCTTGGCTTTGGTGATTGCAAAGGTTTTGGATTCCCATGATAAAGGTAGGGATCTAAGGATTTTGGTCACTAAATCTCTATTTGAAAATTATTTTCCAAGTCCCCTTAGTCCATTTACTAGGTTAGTGAATCTAGTGTACATGTCGGCAATAGTTTCACCGGGTGTCATTTGAAAAAGTTCATATTACCTAAATAGATGATTCGTTTTAGATTCCTTAACTTGGTTAGTTCCCTCATGGGTAACTTCTAAGGTGTCCCAAATTTCCTTCGCCGAATTCAAGTTTGAAACTCTATTGAATTCTCCGGGTGACAAAGCACAAATTAAAGAATTCATGGCTTTGGCATTGTAGTTTGAGGCTTGTTGTTCGACTTTGGTCCATTTATTTAGATTTCTAGTGGGCAAGGTATATCCATTATGAATGGCTCTCCACATTTGGTAATCTTGGGTTAAAAAGATTTTCATTTTGGTTTTCCAAAATCCATAATTTGTTCCATCAAAATAAGGTGGCCTAGTGTTTGAGTATCCTTCATGGTGTTGAGGGTAGTTTGCCATTTTTAAAATCCTTTCTCTAGACCGGTTAGGGTTTTAAACAAAGTAGAGACAAGGCTCTGCTACCAATTGAAATAATGGTCTATAGAACCAAGAGGGGGGTGAATTGGTTTTATCAAAAAATTATACCATTTTAAATTCAAGTATTAAACCTAATTTGATTTTTTCTTCTCTTGAATAGATTTTGGTTAGTTCAAATAATATCAAATGAAAAAGGAAATGCCAAACCAAACAAAAATGAAAGTACAAGACAAGGAAGGAACACACCGATGTATAGTGGTTCGGGCAAAGCCCTACTCCACTCTTCTTGAGATCGTCCTCAAGGATTTCCACTATGTGAGACCTCCACGATGCCCGGCTCCGAGGCGATTACACTCCCAAGGGGTATTAAATGAGAATGCCCTTGACACCTTTACACCGACTCTCCTTCTACGCCGAGTTCTAAGCGTTACTCCTTAGGGAATTAAAAATAGGATGCCCTAACCACCTTTACAATGGATAGAAGATGAAGATTGCTTGGCTTCTCTTGAAAGCTTGATGCACAATGAAGTCCCCTTGAGTGCTCTCCACAATAGGTTGCAAATGAAAGCCTTAAATCCAAACTCAAATGATTTGCAAGTGCAAGGCAAGTTTGGTGGAGAAGAAAAATAAAGTCTCAAGCTAAAAGGGGTTTGCAAGTTCTTTGAATGCTTAAGGATGTTTTTCAAATTCTTCAAGAGGGGTAGATAATCCTCTTGAATGAGTATTTATAACCCTTTGAAAAGATATGACCGTTTGGGGGTGTGAGTATCAAAAGACACCAAAAACTAATTTTTAATTTTAAACCCAACGGCTCTTTTCTGTGCTGTCGCGATGTTCTCGGAGTTCCGAGAACCATTCTCGGAGTTCCGAGAGAATGGCCAGAAGATGGAAAATACTACTGGACCATTTCTCGGAGTTCCAAGAAAAATTCTCGGAGTTCCGAGAAATTGTCTAGAGTATGAAATATACTCCCTGGACACTTTCTCAAAGTTCCGAGCTCGGAGCTTCGAAAAAAATCTCGAAGTTCCGAGAAGCCTAAAATCAGCAGACTTTTCTGTTTTTGTTGCTATTTGACTTTGGACTTTTGGAACTCAAATCTTATGATAATTTGGAATGTTATGAGGGTCCCAACATGTTGGTCCACCACATAACCATTCACTTAATCAATTAATTTTCATACGGGGAGTGTGGTTAGTTTTGAAAAATACATTTGAAAGATTTTGCCTTGACTTAGAAATCAAAGAGAGAGGATGTACAACAAGTCTAAATATGGTTACGCTCCTCTTTGGTCTTGGTCTTCATAGATCTTCTATGGTGTGCTTGCATTGCTTGAGTGTGTTGAGGTGAGCTCCACATTGATTGTTCTTCCAAGGTGAGTTATCTCATGTGGTCTCTAGCTTCTTTGACTCTTGTGTGGTACATCTTCAAGCATGACCAGTGATGTGATGGTTCCTTATATGATCACCCTACCTTATCACAACACTTCAAGGCAAATTGATTAGTATTCAAGAACATAATCAATTATGTTTAGAATCATCAAAACAAGATAGGAAAGTACACCCTTGGGCTTACAACTTCATCTCATAAGGTAGGCTGAAATTTTCCTTTTGAGTTTTCTTTTATGTAATTTATGGGTTATCCTTATTAGTATCAGTGAGTTGCAAGTACATGAAACATTTACACTCTCACTTTAATGGGAATATTAAAGATAAGCCTATGTAATGATTCCATTATTCTGTGATGAAAATATAGAAGGTTGTATTCAATTTTAGTCATTGTTTACTTAATGATTTCAAAGTTATGATTAGTCATATAGAAGATAATAGATATTTGCCTATCATGATCTGATGATAGCATATTACTTCACACCTAGTCATTCATATGGATATTTGTATATCTTTATTTCTATTGTAACAATTATTTCACTGATCACTTGAATAGAATATTAAATGCACATCATATAATTTACACGTTCAGTGGCTAGTGGATGCCCTTTGCTTTTGGTATGGAGTTTTACCTAGATTTGATGTTACAGAAATAGCTTATCCCTTATATTTTAATTGATGCTGCATAGATTACTCTTGAGTGTTGAAATAATCTCTCATGTACTTGATTTATTTCTGTACGGATGCCTCTTAATGTTATCCTGCGAGCTTTATAGGGTGAGTTAAAATTTTATGATCATTTTTTCAGAAACTAATTTCAATTTTGATCTATCCAAAGATACCTGATACCAATTAAGTGAAGAAGGTTGACATGTACGTATATATGTTGGAAAATGATTTTCTTTTTGCATGCTCAGAAAATGTTTTGGATATATCCTCTTAATATGTTAGATGACCAAGTTATATTATGGGTTATAGCCATATTGATATCTGCTCAAATCCTTATTTGAGCATAAATGAAACTTTAGGATAAGAGGCTGTCATATATAATAGAGCATGATAATGGGAATTATTAAGAGCAATGTAGGAGTTATCCAGAGCCCATCATTTAGGGGACTTGCCAAGTCTCGGTAGCATTTCCCTTTCTCTTTTGGAAGACTTTCCTAGTCTTTATACATGAACCTTACATGGTTGTCCCCTCTATCATTGCAAGGGCAGTGAAAGAGTCATCTAGTCATTTAGAAGACTTGCTTAGTCCTAGTAGTATTTTTTTCCTTTTCCTCTTCATTATGGAGACTTTCTTAGTCCCTAGATATATTTTTAGTTATCTATCCCCCCATCATAGCAAGGGATATGATGGAACTATCCAGAGCCTCCCCCTCTGGTAGACAAACTTTGTCTCATTAGAAAAGTCATATCTTTAGAAGACAAATCTTGTCTCATTAGAAGAGTCACCCTTAGGAGACTATCCAAGTCTCAAGTAGAGCACCCTCTTCTAAGTTAAAGACTAACTTAGTCTTTTAGATACATTACCCCTATTTATCATTGCAGGACAATGATAAGGGTACTTGAAGCCCTCTATAGAAGACATTCATTGTCTCATTAGTATTAGTTATTCCCTTTATGTCTAAAAGACATGCTCAGTCTCACTAGCGCCCCTATTATCTTCTCTTCTTCTAGGAAACTCACTTAATCTCATTAGTTATTTAACCTCTATGGCTTCATTACCTTTATAGAAGTAACAATCACTTGATGGTATCCTCGTTTTAGTTATATTCTTGAATTGAATTTCTATATTAGATAATTTTGCCCCATGTCGTAGGTATATTCTTGAATTGAATTTCTATATTAGATAATTTTGCCCCATGTCATAGGTATGGATATTTGATTCTCTTTATTTTGCCCCATGTCGTGGGTATGGATATTTGATTCTCTTTATTGCCCCATGTCGTGGGTATGGATATTTGATTCTCTTTCTTTGCCCATGTTGTGGGTATGGATATTTGATTATTTGATCATCTTTATTTTGCCCCACGTCATAGGCATGTATATATGAAATATTTGATTCTTTTTCTTTTGCCTCATGTCGTGGGTTTGGATGTATGAAATATTTGATTCTCTTTATTTGTCCGCATGTCGTGGGTATAGATATGTGAGGTATTTGATTTTCTTGTCTTATCAGCACCCCTACTTGGGGTCATAGTTTAGGAGTTCGTTCTTTAGTATATATTAGCACCCCTACTTAGGGTCATAGTTTGGGACTTTGTACTTTAGTATAGGAGTCAGTCTTTTAGATTAGACATTGTCCTCTTTCATATAGACTAGCTTAGTCATATTAGATATTGTTTACTTGCTTGGGATCTTGTCCATTTTATTTCCGGGACACCAGTTCACTTGTTTAGGGATACCCTTAGGCTATAGGGATTCAGTCTTTAGAGTTGACACTCCACCAGGCTGTGGATCACGGAGTGTGGTCATATAATTTCCCTTTGGCTAAAAGGGTGAAACACATAAAAATTGAAAAAAAATAAAATAACAGAAATGTAAAACAACAAAAACATTAGAAAAGTTAAAAGATATTAGGAGTTTTGGAAAAGCTGTTTCCGAACACGTTGGCTTGATCCTCTTTCACGAGGTACGTAGGCGGCTTGGGACTGTCATCCCAAGTCCAGTCAAACCTTTCAAAAAAAACTTCAAAATAAACCTTTTAAGGAAAATCTTTTAAAATCTTTCAAAGAAAAAAATATTTTCAGTTAGTTTTCAAAGTTAAAAAGACAGTTTTCGAAAACCTAAGAAAAAACAGTTTTCAACGAATAACAACGAAGAAAAGGTTGTTGTCGACGGCACTTTGAAGCCAACACTCTTCTAAGAGTTGATTTCATTGGACGCAGGCTGTAGGTAAGGACGATTGTCCTCTCAAGCCTATAAGCCCATTTTCTTTCGCAAACCTTTTTTATTGATTCTTTGATTCTTGGTTGGCTTGTTGACATGACTAGTATAGACTTGCCCCGATTGTATGCTTAGTTGTAGGATTATTGTTGCTTTGATCACATACTTAGCTATAATTTGCTTGTCTATATTGCTTATTGATATATCACTTGCTTATTCACATGCTTAGCTATAGCATTTACATATTCATTATTTCTTGATTATTTGCTTAGCTGTAGCTCTTTACTATTTACGTGTTCATTATCTTTTGATTATTTGCTTAGTTGTAGCTCTTTACCATTTACATGTTCATTATCTCTTTATTATTTGCTTAGTTGTAGCTTTTTATTGTTTACATGTTTATTATCTCTTGCTTATTTGATTAGTTCTAGATCTTTGTTCCCACTTACATGATTTTTGCCCAAAATTCTTTGAAAATAATAAAAATGGCAAAAGAGACCGAGTGCGCTCGGGCGAGTGGGGTGCCTAATACCTTCCACACTCGTAACCAGGCACAGACCCTTTCTTCTCTTGTTATCCGTTGCACAGAGTATATTTTATGGGTTCTAGGGCCTTATTCCCTAGATGGTGACTCTTCTTTTATTTTTAGGTATGTCTTGGTTCCGAGTTTCTACTCTGAATCAAGACGTATCGCACACGCCAGGACTCATGTTGTGAGGGTCACTATATTTTGAGAGAGTCTTAGCCTAGCTCTCCAACTCATGTGGAGATCGAGGATGAGATGGGATTCGTCCTCGCACGTCCGAGATCGGCGGGTCCAGAGTAGCATACCAGATGCCTGCTCAAAACAAAAGAGTTAATAATAGGAAAGATATATCTGCACTACCATGTTTTTTATAATGGTACTAATTCTTCATTTTACACTTTTTTAACCAACCATCAAAGGTGTAAGCCCAAGGGTTCCCATGGGTCTAATAATTCACCTTACCTCTTGTTTTGATGCTAGCAAACACAAATTGATTAGCATTTATGGACTAATGTGTTGCTTTGAGGTGTTGTGTTATATACAGGATTTTCATGTCATAATCGCCATTACAAAACTCTTATCAACACATGACTTGTGGATCAAGAAGCAAAGGAACCAAGAGCTTGCACTCACAGTGAAGACATCATCATTTGAAAATGTTTAAGTCAAGAACCTCAACATGAAGATCCCACAAGTTCCTAGCAAGTGTCAAGAAGGAGCTTGGAGTTGAACATGCCATGGTGAGACCTCATGTATCATTCAACATGCATTGAAGATTGGAGGAGAAGTCACATGAGCCTATCAGGTTGAAGATGTTCACTCAAACTGAAGAAGTCCAAGAAAGTGCAAAGGAGAGAATACATTCCAAGAAGACTCAATGGTATTCATTTTTAGAATGTATTTAGAGTCCTCTTGATTTTATGTTTAAATGTACTTTCAAAAGGTTTTCAAATGATTTTCATTCTTAACATTTTACATATTTGGAAACCATACACACACCCAAAAATGTGTTTGAAAACCTAGGACTTAAGCCCACAGACCATGTCCCAAAAGCCCCTGAACTTTCAAGTAAAAATGAAATTTTATGTAGGGCTGAACGACCGAGGCGTCCCGGGCGGCAAGGTAGCTGGAAATCCAGCACTTGCAATTACATAGCGGGTCGGTCGACCTGGTCAAGCCGGGCGACCGCGGAATGGGTTCTGTTTCAACGGAACCAGTCCGTCATGGGTTTGGGCAGGCGTCTGCCATGGGTTGGTCGACCGCGGATAGGTTTTTTTTTAGTCGAATTTTTGAGCAAACAGGTTGACGTTGCCGAACGACCGCCATGGGCCAGTTGACACGACGGTAAGAAATTTGAAAATATAAAAGGGCGCCCGATAGGGGCGGGCGAGAGCGGTGGCTTGGTCGACCACGACGGTCGGGCAAACTAGCCGTTGGGGCTTTCGCAGGTTGACTTTTTCAACCCAGTTTTTTACAGTTTTACCCCCAAACGGTCATATTTTCAAATGCACTATATACACTATCAAAACCTATCTAAACAAACTTTTGAACATTTGAGAAAGATCAAATCCCATTTCTTTGAACTTCAACTTCTTAAATCAAAAGCCAAAAACCACTTTGAGCTTGTATTTTCACATTCTATCAAGAGGCACTCCATAGGGCTTTTATTTGCTTATTTCTTTGGAGTGATTGTGAGCCTTACAATGTTGTAATCCGCCTAATTAAGAGGCATTGAGTGCTTTTTATTTTATTTGTTCTTCATTTGTGAGGGTCTTCTCTTCGGCCAGTTAAGAATTGTGAAGACATGGTGAGGGTCTCCTCATCGGGCCCTCTTCGGCCCGTTAAGAAAAGTGAAGACATGGTTAGGGTTTCCGTTTCGGCCCATTAACAAAGGTGAATCATGTAAGAGGGAGTGTCCCTCGCAAGGCTTCGTGCAGAAAGGCTGTGTGTCCTTTGGAGTTGGAGAAGTTGTGATGTACGTCTTGGTGATTCGCCATTCAAGAATCCCAACTTTAGTAAAGCATCCAAGGAGGAAAACTTGGAAGAGTGGAGTAGGACTTGTGATAGACCGAACCACTATAAAAATCTCGTGTTTCTTGTGGATGTCTCTTCTCTCTCTTTCTCTTGCCCTTGTGGTGATTGGTAATCTCTAACCCTAACTTATATTTATGCTTTTGATTGAACAAGGGTTAGTAAATGCACTTGATTGAAATATATAAACCCTGGTTGCATTATAATGTCTATCTGAATAAGGGTTAGTAAATTTGCATGCTTAGAATGTCTAAAGCCTAGCTTTCATTAATATATCTATTTGAACAAGGGTTAGATTTGAAATCCCACTAGGCAACCGAAGAGGGGGGTGAATTGGGTGTCTTTAAAAAAATTTATCCTCTTTAAAATTTTTTGTAAGATTAGTTTCAAAATCTTAAATGAATATCCTCTCTTAGACCTTTTGTCAAACACTTGTTAGATGGCTTTTGAAAACCCTAGTTGATTATTCCCTTTTTAATATTTCTATGAAAATACTTGGTGGTTGATTAAAGATTGTAAATCCCACAACAAGGTAAATGAATTAGATGAATGGTTTCTTTTAGGCCTTTTATCAAACACTTGGTGGAAGGCTCATGCAAACTTAATTAACAAGATTAAATGGGCTAATTAGCAAGGTACTAGATAAGCAAGTTAATTACCATTGCTAACTACTCACTCAATTCTAAGTGTATAAATGCAAGCACAAATAAGAGTGAGGGTGAGAGAGATAAATACCACACAAGAGACGCGAAGATTTATAGTGGTTCGGTCTTAACCCCAAGACCTACTCTACTCTTCTCAAGTTTTGTCTCCTTGAGGAATCCACTATCTTCCAAGGAACTTAAATGCGGCCTTCCTTTCGCCTTGTACAATCCGAGCGTCCAAGCTCCAAGGGTCTTAAATACGGCGCTCTTTGTTGCCAAGTTTAAAATGAAGAAGAAGATTGAAGCACACTCTTTAGCCTCTTGAAGGTTTGATACAATGTAAAGCTCACAAGAGTCTCTCAAAGATAATTACAAAGATAAGCCTAGGTCTAATCCCTTTAGATATTCCCAAATTGAGGCACAAGGGTGTTTTCCACTCTCTAATATGTTTACAACAAGTTTAGGAATGAGAGAGATTGGTTCACATGCTTAGGGAACCCATATATATAGAGAAAATCCTAAACTAGCCGTTATAAGGGCATTTTTGTAATTCTGGGCAACTTCCCAACTGATTTAATTCAGGGCATTTTTGACATTTTCCAGATTTCAGACTCGATTTTATAAAATTCATATCTCACTCGTTTCGCGTCGGATTTCGACGTTCTTATACTCGATTTGAATGGAAATGATGAGCGGTTTCTGTTAAAAATATTTTCAAAAATATTTAAAAATGTTTAGGATCAGTTATGATAGGATTTATGACCTGATCTCAAAATTCAAGTGCTAAGTGTGTCGATTTGAATATTTTGCAATTCTAAGCTATTTATGGTACTAGGGCTTTGGTCCACGGGTCTTTTCCTTATATTCTAATATTTTTTGGGACCTTATTAGTGACTTGATTATGCCTCAACAAGAAATACCTAAGTGGGATTAAATTATACAATCTAACACAAGACTCATTACTCACATCTTCAACTTTAAGGCTCATCTTCAAGTCTTGGTCTCTTGCATGGATCACTCCTTCAAGTTGTTGATCTCCAAGCTTTGGCCTTCATCGATCTTTCTTTGTTTGTTCAATATTTGAGATGACTAATGTTGAGCTTCTCCTTGGTTGATCCTCTAAGGTATGATTGATCCTTTCTATGCTCTAGCTCCTTTGACACGTGTTTGGTTCATCTTCAAGCATAGGCCATCAATGGTGTGTGCTAGCATGGATTAACCTGTGAATTTCCTGTCCATACCACAACACTCAAGGCAAACAATTAGTCCATGAAAGACTAATCAATTTGCGTTTGTTAATCATCAAAATAAGGTGATTGAATGAACCCATGGGGAACCGTTGGGCTAACAAGATTAATTAGTGCTTAATTAGTGGATTAACTTTTAATCTTCCCTTAATTAAGCCTAAAATTTCTAATTGACCAATTCACCCTCCTCTTGGGTTGTCACACTTGGATTTCAAAAGGCTATCATAAATCCATAATTCCCAAAAAGCTTTACAGTAAATTAGAAAAGTATAAAACAAAGTTATTAGTGCCATTATCAAAATATGATCTCATTCAAACAAGTGAATCCACATCAAATATATCTAAGGGTTAGGATTATCCTATGAAGAATTTTGGAGTATGACCTAATTATGTTGGAAATGAATAATAGAATGTTGAGATCATTCAGATAGGTGGACCAAATACAATATTCTAGGCACCGGCCATATATTTTGATGTGTAGTTTCTAAGTTAATAGAACACACTATGGAGGGACATTCGATGAATAATCACATTGCCATATGTACATGGTACTGCAGACTCTCATCCAACAAAGTCCTAAAAATGAAGAGACTAAGGTGAAAGCCCACAAAAGATCGACTGCCCATCCAAGGAGAGTCTCACAACCAAGTGCTTTATCGTAGTGATTCTACGCTTTTAACACAAATTGGCTGTTATTCTGTGTCCTCCCCCTTTCTCCTCAGTCTGCTCTTCTTTCTCAAAGCAAGATCCTTTTGGGCGTGCTTTTCGGATTCCTCTTTTTGAGTCTGAGTCATGATCCATTGAGAATAGGAGCATCCACCAACTCCCATACTAAATGGATGTACAAGGTTAGGGATTAGGGTTAGAAACGAAAAGAAAGAAGAAACTAGTAAAGAGGGAGAAGAAATGTCATCAAAACAAAAGGAGAGAAAATAAAATGTTGTTTGCTGTTTTGAGTTTAGTTCTTTGAATATTATGAAATTGCCCGTCATGAATAGACATAAATGAATGAGAATATGAAGGGTATTTTTGTACACACAACCACGCTCCATTCAGATCTAGGATGCTCTATAATTTCTGGCCTTATGATATGAATCCAATGGACCTGTTCAAATCGAGCTGTTGTTCCCAAATCCTGTCCATTAATGGTTAGATCTAGTGGATCCATCGGGTAGTCTGGGTTATGGGACCATTGACACTCTTATAATTCTATAGTATGGTGTGAAATTTGGCACTCACTTATTTATCAACACTCATTGCACTTTTTATTTTAAACATTTTCCTTTCTGTTCAATAAAAACTTCCAACAGGTGCATCACATGGTTAGTCCCACTAGTTTTAATTATATTAGGATGGAGTTGTCCTTTTTTATTGGCTCAGAGAGTGTATGGGTAGATAGTTTAGGAGGCTAATTTTTGAGAGCCAATCATTTTCTTTTGATGTGGGTTTGGTTTTGTTAACTAGATTATTTAACAATATTTTGAAGACTAAGAAGATGCCTGATGAGTGGAGGAAGAGTACATTAGTACCTATTTATAAGAATAAAGGGGATATTCAAAGTTGCACAAATTACTGGGGAATTAAGCTAATGAGTCACACCATGAAGCTTTGGGAGAGGGTAATTGAGCATAGACTAAGAAAAGAGACTAAGGTGTCAAAGATTCAGTTGCGTTTCATGCCTTGACGATCGACTATGGAAGCTATCTTCTTGATTAAGCGAGTAATGGAGAGATTTAGAGAAAACAAGAAGGACCTTCATATGGTTTTCATTGATTTGGAGAAAGCGTATGATAGGGTTCCCAGGAGTGTTATGTGGTGGGTCCTTAAAAGGAAAAAAGTGCCTACTAAATATGTTGATGTGATTAAGGATATGCACGATGGAGCAGTAACTAGTGTCAGAACCACGGATGGCACGTCTAGCAAGTTTCCAATTACAATAGGACTACACCAAGGATCAGCTTGAAGCCCTTATCTCTTTACGCGAGTTATGGATGAGCTTACAGAGGGTATTCAAGGTGAGATGTCGTGCTGTATGTTATTTGCAGATACCATAGTATTAATCAACGAAACCAAAGCAGGGGTGAATGCAAAATTAGAATAATGGAGAACTACTTTGGAATCCAAAGGTTTTAGACTGAGTAGGACTAAGACAGAATATATGGAATGCAACTTTAGTAATGTAAGGAGGCGGGACGATGATGTAGTAAATATGAGTGGACAGGAGGTACCTAAGAGGGATATCTTTCGCTATCTTGGTTCAATTCTACATAAGGAAGGAGAGATTGAAGAGGATGTTAACCATAGTTGAAGTGGAAGCTTGCCTCAGGAGTTTTGTGCGACCGTAAAATTTCTACCAAGTTGAAGGAAAAGTTTAATAAGAAGGCTGTGAGGCCAACCATGCTGTACGGCTCAGAATCTTGGGCCACGAAGAAGCAACATGTGCATAAGATGAGTGTAGCGGAGATGTGAATGCTTAGATGGATGTGCAGCCACACAAGGTTAGAGAGAACTAAAAATTAAGACATTCGTAAAAAGGTGGGGGTGACACCAATTGTGGAGAAGATGAGAGAACACCGCTTAAGATGGTTTGGACATATCCAACGTAGGCCTTTGGATGCTCCGGTAAGAAGAGGCGATTCGTGCCAAATTGATGGAGTAAAAAGAGATAGGGGCAGACCGAAAACAACTGGGGTAGAAACAGTGAGGAAAGACTTGATAGCTAGGAACATAATAGAGAGCATGACCTTGGATAGGATAGAATGGAAGAAAATGATCCACGTACAAGAACCCAACTAGAACCAAGATTAGAGCCGGGTAGATTCCTTTTACCTTCTTCATGAATTTTTTCTAAATGATTCATTTAGCCGACCCCAACTAGTTTGGGACAAAGGCTTTGTTGAATTGAGTTGAGTTAAGTTGAGAGTGAAAAAGGAATCATTTTTCTTTGATAAGTTAGGAATGCCTTTTTCTTTTGGGAAAGGTTGAATGCACTATTCTCCCTATTAGTTTATAGCTTTAGTAAATTCCTTTTTGGATTACGCATGCTTAGGAAATATAGCCAATCAAGGGATGGGAGATGTCCAAGGATGGGTATTGATTTGGTAAAGTTCCCTTTTGATGAAAAATACACCCTTATACATAACTACCATGGTATAGATATATACCTTCTTGAATGGGGAAATTCCTTGTGAAATTGTGAGGGAGAATTCTTTTTGGAGAGTAGCAAAAACAATACGATCATATCTTCATTTATGAATCTCTTATTTCAACACTCTTGGGAGTTGGGACTCCACCTTGCTGCCCGCCATCATTAAGAACGTTCTTCGCGTCCTAAGGAGTAGCAACAATCTTATGAAGTTGCTATTTGCAATGGCAAGCCTGTCCCTTTGGGCCCTATTTGGGTTTTCCATTTGAAACACCCTAAACATAGGGTGTCTTTTTTTGTAAAATCAATACTAAGAGAAGGAACCCAAGAAGAAGAAAGGAGAGGAAAAGCTCTGGGTTTTTCCATTGATCCGTCGATCCGCCGATTCATCATTCTAGGGAGTGTTTTCTCGCTAAAAGGTAGCTGACCCTTCATCCAAACCACTGGATTAGAACTACTTTCAATGTGAACATGGATTTCTCTTGATTTGAATGTGTTAGGAAAGTTGCCTTATTTCCCACCCACGGTGGATTTCTTGGGTGGGAAGGCAAGAGGCAAAAGAATAGAAATTATGCTTTAGGTTTTTTTAGAAAACCTAGGTATAAAAGCAAGCTCTCTTTAACGAGAGTGTGATGTGGCAAACCAAGAGTGAAGGGGTGTGTCGGCTGCCTCTGCGGGAATATAGAGAAGAGAAAGAGAAGAAAAGAGAGAGAAGAAGAAAGAGGACGTGGGTTCCTTCTCGGGGTTTTCTCTTGGAGTTTTTCTTTGGTTTTCTCTTGTGGGTTTTTCTTGGGTTACTCTTGTATGGTCTTGGGTTTCAGAGAAGCAAGGAAAGGGTTGCGGGTTTTGGGTTTGAGATTAATCCATTGTAATCCTTGTATTTTGTTTTTCTCATAGTGGAAGATCGTGTTTCTTGCCTGTGGAGTAGGCTTGGCTAAACCACGTAAAATCTTGGTGTTCATCTTGTGGCTTGTTTGTTTATTTTACTTTTTCGTTAAATTTGTACACGATCAGAATTTTTTGCCCCGCGGATTTTTCTCAACAAGTGGTATTAGAGCCGTTGTTGGAGCGATCGTCGAGGCCGGGTGGAGCGATCGTGGGTGTTGTAATTTGATCATGGTTAGACAGATCTTTGGAGTAGAAAGATTGTCCAAGAAAGATTCTCGTTCGAGGTGGAGCAATACACCGAGAATTGCGAGGTAATCTGAGATGGCGATAAAATCAGGTTCTACTCAATTTAACATCGACAGATTTGACGAAAAGGGCAGTTTCACCCTAAGGAGGATGAGGGAGATGGACATCCTAGTTCAACAGGGCTTAGCTAAGGCGTTGAAGGGAAATGATGTGATGCCAGAGAAGATGACGGGTGCGGAGTGGGAAGACATAGACTCGAAGGCGGTCAGCACGATTCAGCTATGTCTCGCAGATAGCGTGATGTTTAATGTTCTGGAAGAAGAAGATGCGCCTAAATAATGGGAGAAGTTGGAAAAGCTTTATATGTCAAAAAGCTTTGCCAACCGGTTGTATCTGAAGCGGCAATTGTATGGGCTGAAGATGCAGGAAGGCAGAGATCTTTTGGAACACATCACGGTGTTCAACGGGCTTGTAGATCGGCTCCACAAGGTTAATGAAAAGTTGAAGGAAGAAGATAAGGACCTATTACTTCTTACTTCACTTCCTGATTCGTATGACAACTTGGTGACGACTTTATTGTATGGTAAGGATACGATAAAGTTGGAGGAAGTCACAGCATTGCCCTTATTGAATGAGATGCGAAAGAAACCTGGTCCTGGTGAAGATGAAGAGCATGGGTTAGTTGTTCATGGTGGGAATCAAAGAGGAAGGTCGTCTGACATGGGATCCGGAAAGGCAGGTCAAGATCCAGGGTCGGCGGAAAGGGCGTTCAATGTTACCGTTGCAAGGAATATGGCCACATTAAGCGGAATTGTTCGAAGCGAGCTGACTGGGCGGACAATGGTGCTATGATTACTGTAGTAGCGGTAATGGATGAACAGAACGAAGAATTTGGAGACGTTCCGATAGTCTCCATAGGTAATCACACTTCTCCTCATGATGAGTGCATTTTAGATTCAGGGTGCTCTGTTCATGTATGCTCCAGGAGGGAATATTTTGATACGTTCCAGGAGACAAGGGCGGGTGTAGTGTCCTTATGTGATGGTCTACTTGTGACGTCACGGGAGTTGGGACGGTGTAGATCAAGATGTTTGATGGAGTGGTTCGTACTTTGGGTGGTGTGGCATACGTCCTAAAGATGTGAAGGACACTTGGCCGATTGGACTCCAAAGGTTGTAGGTATTCAGCTGCAGGTGGAGCAATGAAAATCACACGCGGCTGTATGGTTCTGATGAAAGGAGAAGACTGTGGTGGGTTATATCGACTGGTCGGGGACACGGTGACTAGTGTTCCTAAAATCTCGATGGTTAGTTGGAAACGGAGTGGTAGCGCGTGCACGCGTAGGATCTCTTTTGCAGTTGGTGTAGAGATGGATTTCCAGGTTGCAGATGATGGTGAGAGGATGACAGTACCTACGTTGGGGAGGATAGATCGAGATCCCTCTCCAACGTTGACTGGGTGACTCAACGGGTTGGCAGCTACACATGTGCATTGGCCGTGTTGATCGAATCAGGAGGAGTCAAAATCAGGATGATTCGAGAGTGTGTAGCTGGTACTTTGGAAGGCCAATGGTGGTTTGCGGCAATAGCGGACCGATGTCGACATCAACGGACAATCTTCAGGTGGCTGGGAAAGAAGCCAAGTTGGAGATTGTTGGGAAAGTTGCCTTATTTCCCACCCACGGTGGATTTCTTGGGTGGGAAGCAAGAGGCAAAAGAATAGAAATTATGCTTTAGGTTTTTTAGAAAACCTAGGTATAAAAGCAAGCTCTCTTTAACGAGAGTGTGTTGCAGCAAAGCAAGAGTGAAGGGGTGTGTCGGCTGTCTCTTGGGGAATAGAGAGAAGAGAAAGAGAAGAAAAGAGAGAGAAGAAGAAAGAGGTTGTAGGTTTCTTCTTGGGGTTCCTTCTCGGGGTTTTCTCTTGGGGTTTTTCTTGGTTTTCTCTTGTGGGTTTCTCTCGAGTTACTCTTGTACGGTCTTGGGTTTGAGAGAAGCAAGGAAAGGGTTGCGGGTTTTGGGTTTGAGATTAATCCATTGTAATCCTTGTATTTTGTTTTTCTCATGGTGAAAGATAGTGTTCCTTGCCCGTGCAATGGGCTTGGCCGAACCATGTAAAATCTTGGTGTTCATCTTGTGGCTTGTTTGTTTATTTTACTTTTTCGTTTAATTTGTACGTGATCAGAGTTTTTTGCATAGCGGATTTTTCTCAACAGAATGGTTTGAACGTAGATTTTGACTATTCCGAAGCATCAATGGGAGAGCTTGTAATGTCTATTTTATTGTCTACTAAAATAGTCATATCTCTCCAATCACAAGTCCAATTTTCGAGTGTCAAAACTCGTTTGAAATGACAGAAAGAAACCTGCAACTTCTCAGTTTACCACTTTTTCAAATACTACTATCTAGAAGGCTAAATTTTGGGTTCAAAAATTGTCAAATGTATTATGACGAGAATGCACCAACATCGATACGAACTAGTGAATGATGTTTTAATATAATTGAATCCATATATTTACTTTTTTCGTTGGATTTGAATATATATATATATATATATATATATATAAGAAAACGATTTCTACACACAAGTGTAGATAAGTTATCTACACACAAGCTTAAAATACAGTGGAGGGCATATTGTTTGGGTGATCCAAACTATTCATTTGATTGGCCCTCATATAGATAGGGTGTCCGCAAAAAATCAGCTCCATAGGATCATCCCAACCCTACGATTTGCGGAGGTAAAATGGACGTGTATAATTTGTCCATTTTTTGCCTCCACGGTTCGAAGGGTTAGGATGATCCTATGGAGCTGATATTTTGTGAACACCCTATCTATGTGAGGGCCAATCAAATAAATGGTTTGGATCACCCAAACAATGTGGGCCTCCACTGTATTTTAAGCTAGTGTGTAGATAACTTATCTACACTTGTGTGTAGAAACTGTTCTCTCTCTCTGTGTGTGTGTGTGTGTGTGTATATATATATATATATATATACACACACATGAGAAAACGGTTCCTACACACTTCTGTAGATAAGTTATCTACACACTAGCTTAAAATACAGTGGGGGCCCACATTGTTTGGGTGATCCAAACCATTCATGTTAAGGCCCTCACATAGATAGGGTGTCTACAAAAAATCAGACCCATAGGATCATCCTAACCATTCGAACTGTGGAGGCAAAAACTGGACTAATTTGTGAAGGTTTAAAGACGTCCATTGTACCTCCACAAATCGTAGGGTTGGGATGATCCTATGGATCTGAATTTTTGTGGACTCCCTATCTATGTGAGGCATTTAAGCCCCCACTTGTATTTTAAGCTAATGTGTAGATAACTTATCTACATAAGTGTGTAGGAACCGTTTTCTCACATACATACATATATATATATATATATATATATATATATATATATATATATATATATATATAGAGAGAGAGAGAGAGAGAGAGAGAGAGAGAGAGAAAACGGTTCCTACACATATGTGTAGATAAGTTATCTACACACTAGTTTAAAATACAGTGGGGGCCACATTATTTGGGTGATCCAAACCATTCATTTTTAAGGCCCTCACATAGATAGGGTGTCCACAAAAAATTAGATCCATAGGATCATCCTAACCATTCGAACTGTGGAGGCAAAAAATGGACTAATTTGTGAAGGTTTAAAGACATCCATTTTACCTCCACAAATCGTAGGGTTTTTATGATCCTATGGATCTGATTTTTTGTAGACACCCTATCTATGTGAGGGCCTTTAAAATGGATGGCTTGGATCACCCAAACAATGTGGGCCCCCACTGTATTTTAAGCTAGTGTGTAGAGAACTCTCTACACATATGTGTAGGAACCGTTTTCTCATATATATATATATATATATGGAAAAAAGGTTTATGAGCTCGAGCGCAGATAGCTTATCGACGCTCGACTGTGTGGGACCCGATCCCGCAAGAGGGTCGAGAGCGCGCGAGGCGCTACACTCTCTCTTGGTCTCTCGTACCTACGCGAATGGTGTGTGCTTTTTATTATTGATTTTAACTACCCAACCAAGCAGGTAACAACCAAGCCATAGGGTGCAAACAAACGTGCAACCCAATACCCATAAGGCAGGGGTAAGCCGCCGAGCCTAGCAAGGTGTGATTTAATTCATCTTTTTCGTGAACTTGGGATCACTAAGCAATCTGAATTCCACGCAAAAGAGAGTGACAGATTCGCCACCTAGATGAGGGATCTAGGACCCATAATTGACCAGAAATCTAGACTCGTTACCTGGTTACGAGAATGGAAGGTATGGGGAGTTACCACCACATGCACCATTCCTGTCCGATAATCGGTCTTCAATTCCAAAAGTTAACTCTTTTGAATTTCTTTTAATGGCTCATTTAACTCTATATTAATGTGCGAACTACATGACATGCATCATAAAATCTAATTTCAGGGTAATTCCTAAATGTGTATCTTGATTTTCTTAATTTGTTTGAATTCAATCTAAGTGAAAGTTCTCCTAAAATTCTAGAAAGTCCTAAGTGATTTAATTACTTTTAATTTAAGGATTAATGTACAAAACCCCACCACTTATGTGTGGAGCCGACTCGGGCTTGGTATGCCACTCAAGTATCCA
This sequence comes from Tasmannia lanceolata, assembly GCF_043159265.1. Classification (NCBI taxonomy): domain Eukaryota; kingdom Viridiplantae; phylum Streptophyta; class Magnoliopsida; order Canellales; family Winteraceae; genus Tasmannia; species Tasmannia lanceolata. Next base: position 46,427,737 of record NW_027518680.1, on the reverse strand, counting down.
AGTTGCCTACGTATCCCAGCCTCACTGGAATCAGAGTCGATCGTAGTTCGGTGCACCTGAACTAAGCTACTTATGTCTAACTCATCTAGGAGACCGATCTAGACTGGATTGACTGTTTTAACAGTTTAAGAGAAATTATTTAATTTAAGTTGAAGATTTTATTATCGTAGGACTTCATCTAAGATGCTATATGGTCCTAGCGAAGTGCAAGTTGTCCCTTAGACTAATGCAGGTTAACCTACATCCTAGGTAACTAGGCTTGTCTATGGGAAAAGGGATCAACTAGTGAAACCTAATCTAAGGGTCAATTGCTAATAATAGCAACCGGCCGTGATGAGGCTGGACTCCTAACTCTAGGACTCCCTAAGACCTAAAACTCGATTTGACCTAAGTGTTCCTAAAAGGGGCTCTAAAGTTTCCTAAAGGAATTTTGAATCCACAGGCTCTTAGGAATCTCGAATTCTTTTGTTTGTTGAAACTTTTAGAGTTTTCTTGAAGCTTTTAGTTATCTGGAGATATTTTGGTATGTTTAATGTCTTTTAAGTTGTTTAATTGGAAGCTTTAGTTTCACTTGTGATTTTTATTGGTCTTTTGGTTAATGGCTTTTAACGAATTTATATCGGTGGATTTTAAATGGGTGAATTTTAGATTTGTGATTTTTTGGTTGGGTGTATTTTAGATTAGTGCCTTTCGATTTTGGTTTGGAGAATGACATTAACACAATCATGTTTCGACAATTGCACAATCTCGACAAAACCCTGCCCATTCAAAGATCTAACGAACGCAGCTCAGTAAAACTGCCATAACTCTTTAACCACTTCCCAAATTTAACGTACGAATATGTGTTTGAAAGATCTTTCCGAGGGCTACAAGTTTCTAGTTTATCATTTTCCGTGAATCTTTTGTTTAAAGGTTTAAAATCTGTTCACAAGACGGGCAGCCAACACTATGGCGGGAATGATATTGGCACCACCACGTTTTGTCATATAACTTCTTTTGTTTTAATGGTTAATGGGCTGTTATTATCAAAAGTGGCTTTATTGCTGTGATTGGATTCTAACGGGATGTTTGGGGATGATTGGAAAAGGGGCTGTATTTATCAATTGAAAAGGTGGGCTATGGATATTGGGTTCTTAAATGAATAGACAATCTAGAACTAGAAATTTTAAGAAAAAGTAAATCATGATTTTGAAATTAGAACATGCCAACAAGAAAATGCAACTTGAACCAAAATATACAATTTGGGACTCAAAACAACAACATGCAAATTGAATCTAAAAAATAAAAATAAGAACATGCCCCGAGACTAGAGAATATGAACTATATATTAAAATAAAGGGACCTACTTGATGGTGGAAAATTTGACCTCCTTAATGTAGGGATGAGAGAAATCAGATCGGTTGTATCGTTGGAGAGGAAGTGATTTAAGGTTGCCCCAAATTTTCGCTCAGAACTCGGACAGATAGGGGAGGGAGGAGTTGTTGGATTGGAAAAGTGGTAAGGGCTGCTGTTCGATTGGAAAATGATGAGGGCGAGGGCGCTGCAAATATTAGTGGTGGGAGCAAGGACTGCAAAGGGGTGATGGGAGTAATTAGTGTAACTGCTGTTGGAAGAGGGTGAAGAGGGCTTTTGGTGATTAAAGTGATAAGCTTAAGAATAGTGATATGCTTGAGTTGTTTGATGGTAATCCAAAAGATTGTGCGGTTAGCAATTGTGATTAGGTGGGAGAGAGTTGCCCAGAGAATCACATGAGAGAGAGAGAGAGAGAGAGAGAGAGAGAGAGAGAGAGAGAGAGAGAGAGAGAGAGAGAGAGAGATTGGACGAAATCTGTTGGGCTCTCTTCGTTCCTTCCTCTGTTTTTTTTTTTAACAGTAACATTACCCCCATATATGAGAGAGAGAGAGAGAGAGAGAGAGAGAGAGAGAGTTCGATTCCAAAAATCCCCACATGAGGTATATCCCCTCTCTACTTCAAGCAAAATTCTTTTCTTTTCTTTCTTTTTTCACAAGAAAAGAAGCTTTCCATATTTATTCCATATAATTCCAAAAAGCTTAGCAACCAAAGAAAAACAATCCTTCACTTCTTATAACAGCAGCCCATGTTTCCATCTTTTTATCAAAGGCTTGCCCTTTTTAATATTAAGAAAGAAAGTGAGGCTTGCCTTTTCTATATACTCCATCCACCGAATAACCCTTTCCTTTTATAATATTTGGATGGCCTTCTCTTTATTTTTAGCACCTCAATATGAGTAAAGGAGAAAGTTACTATCTTATAAAGATGGTGAGAGAGAGAAGAGTTGCCCACGTGAGCCACTTTCCTATATGGAGAGAGAATGATTCTTGCATGGCCAACTTCCCTTAATCAAATTAGTAATGCTTTTGTCACTTCCCATATCCAAGAATACCTTGACTTCTAAGAATATATTATTTCCACTAAATTCCAAACGAGTGAGGTAAATTCCCACAAATGTTGGGCTCCTAAAGTGAATGAATCTTGGATTAGACTAGAGGGCCCACCACATATACAACGTGTTATAGCACCCCCAATTCGTTTTTCATAAAATGATCCACACCGCTCACTTGATCGGTCACAATGACAATCGGTTATGTCTAAAACCATTCCCATTGGCTGATCAAAGCCATCCATCTACTCAGTTGTAATGTAAACTAATTGTAGCCCTACTACCCCAATATAATTTTCGTGAGATGATCAAGACCCTCCAATTGTTGGGCGCATGAATGGATTATCTCCCCCATGAAGTCATTTCCATACGATGATCAAAACCGTTCGATTGATGGGTTACGATGTAAACTGGTTTGTCCCAAATCACTCCCATGGGATGATCTAAACCTGCACTTGGTGAACCCCATTGCATATTTGACCAAAACATATATGGGTCCTCCATAAAAACAATTTTATTCATTGGATCGAAATAAGTTCAAAACTCATATTTTTCATGAATATCAATGCAGGGCACACCTGCTTGATCCCATTCCAATCGAAATGTTCAATGCGAGCCCACCCAGTGGGTCCAAATTCTCTCTTGTTTTGACCCTTCTCAACACTTAGCGAAAAAATGCATATCATGACGGAAACTACCGAAAAGATTGAAGAAACATAAAAGAAGGACACGAAAATGAAAAGCACTAGAAAACCGATAGAAAAACACTAACCTCTTCATTGATTAAAGCGGAGCAAAATGGGGGTGTCTACAGACTGCTGATAAATCATGTGGGCCCACATTTATGGGGTGATCCAAAGCATCCCATTTGGAAGGCCCTTCTATAGATAGGGTGTGTACCAAAAATCAGATCCATAGGATCATCCTAACCCATCCAATAGTGGAAAGGAAAATGGACAGACGTTGTTTGTCCACAAATTTGCCCATTTTCCCTTCCACAAATGGATGGGTTAGGATGATCCAATGGAGCTGATTTTTGTGGAAACCTATCTATGATAGGGCCTTCCAAATGAATGCTTTGGATCACCCCAACAATGTGCCCACCTTGTTTCTGCACTCGAGCACAGATAAGCTTATCTAAGCTCGAGCGCAGGAACATTAAGCTCTATATATATATATAAAGAGAGAGAGAGAGAGAGAGAGAGAGAGAGAGAGAGAGGAAATGAAGTATGTGCAGTTGCACATATAAGCTGTCTGTGCATGGCTGCACAAACCATAGTGGGGCCACATTTTTGGGGGGATCCAAAGCATTTGTTTGGAAGTCCCTTCCATGGATAGGGTGTGTACAAAAAATCAGCCCTACAGGAGCATCCTAACCCAATCAAAGTTGGAGGGGAAAATGGACAGACACTGTTTCTGCCCATTTTTTCCCTCCACAAATGGCAGGGTTAGGGTGACCCTAAAGGGCTGATTTTTGGTACACACCCTATCCATGAAAGGGCCTTCCAAATGAATGCTTTGGATCCCCCCAAAAATGTGGCCCCCACTATGGTTTGTGCAGTCATGCACGAATAGCTTATCTGTGCAGCTGCACATACTTCATTTCATATATATATATATATATATAAGTGATGCTTAGTATACTTAATGGAATTGAATGCATTTGAATGGTCTTGAATTTGACTCCATGCATAATGTTTTTCAAACTTGATGTACTTGCCTAAGCCAGTTGCGATATATTAAAAATGATTTGTGATTGCCACTTTGTTAGTTATATTTCCATGGATTTAAAACGTTGAAAATTGATTCAAACTTGTTTATGGATATGAGCAAACAAGGTTTGAAATGTACTATGAGCCTAATGATGAATCACATGTCATAGAGTATTTGAGAAATGATAACTTGTACTCTTAGTCTTAGTATAGAGTATTGGACCTCCAACAACGTTGATCTCTGGTGAGGATTTTGTACCCACACCTTCCAGTGGGGATGGATCACTGGCTATGATCACGTAGACCATGGTCGAAATTAGATTACCCACAACAAACGGTGGGCCATCCTTAGTCATCAGTGTGTTCTAGGCTAGCCGTCACCCATGTGTGGCGGGCCGCCGGTATTGAATCATTGGTGATATCGATATTGATTATTGCGCACCTAAAGACTTGCGAGTCTCTGCGAACGTGCGTTCGCTTTGGGTACACTGCTTGCCAATAGGGTGTGTGTAAGCCCAAGGGTTCCCATGGGTCTAATCATTAACCTTACCTTCTTTTTTTGATGCTAGCAAACACAAATTGATTAGCATTGATGGACTAATGTGTTGCCTTGAGATGTTGTGCTGTATACAGGATTTTCATGTCATAATCGCCATTACACAACTCTTCTCAACACATGGCTTGTGGATCAAGAAAGCAAGGAACCAAGAGCTTGCACCTACATTGGAGGCATCCTCATTTGAAGATGTTCAAGTCAAGAAGCTCAACATGAAGATCCTACAAGTTCTCAACAAGTGTCAAGAAGGAGCTTGAAGATGAACTTGCCATGGTGACTCCTCATGCACCTCTCAACATGAGTTGGAGTTTGGAGGAAGTCACAAGAGCCAAGACGACGTTCAAGATATTCACTCAAGCTGAAGAAGTCCAAGAAAATGCAAAGAGCAAAGACATTCCAAGAAGACTCAATGGTATACACTTTAGAATGTAGTTTAGAGTCCTCTTGATTTTATGTTTAAATGCACTTTCTATAGGTTTTCAAATGGTTTTCATAACTAAGTTTTTACATCTTTGAAAATCATACACACATCCAAAAATATATTTTGAAAACCTAAGACTAAAGCCCAAAGACGCCCAAAGCCCTTGAATTTTAAAGTTAAAAATAGAATTTTACACAGGGCCGGTCGACCGGGGTATGCCGGGCGACCGAGGGATGGAAGCTGGAATTCCAGGGCATCTTGAAATTTATTGGGCCGGTCGACAAGGTTGAACAGAGCGACCGCGAAATGGGTTCTGTTTAAACAGAACCATTCTGTCATGGGTTTGGGCGGGCGATTTTTGAGCGAACAGGTTGCCCACGCTGGGCGACCGCCATGGGGTTGGTCGACGGCGACGGTATGAAATTTAAAAATAAAAAAGGGCGCCCGATAGGGGCAGGCGACCGCGATGGCTCGGTCAACTGCGACGGTCGGGCAAACTAGCCGTTGGGGCATTTTCTGCTTGACTTTTTCAAGCCAGTTATTTATAGTTTTACCCCAAACGGTCATATTTTCGAATACACTATATATACATGATTAAAACCTATCGAAATAAGCTTTTGACCATTTTAGAAAGATCAAATCCCATTTTCCTTGAGCCAAAACCTTCTATCAAAAGCTAAACCTCTTTGATCTTGCACTTGCACATTCTATAAAGAGGAACTCCATAGGCTTTACATTTTATCTTTCCTTGGAGTGTTGGTGAGCTATCAAAGTTTGTAATCCGCCTATCTAAGAGGCAAGAGAGTTTTTCTTTTATTTTCTTCATTGTATTTGAGGGTCAACTCTTCGGCCGGTAACAAAGGTGAAGATATTGTGAGGGTCTACTCTTCGGCCCGTTAGGAAAGGTGAAGACGCTGTACCCCTCGCCAAGGCTTCGTGCAGAAAAGGTTTGTTCCCTTTGAAGATCGGAGGAGTTAGGTGTACGGCTTTGAGATTCCCCCTTTGAAGAATCTCATTGTTTTAGTGAAGATCCCATGGAGGTAAACTTGGAAGAGTGGAGTAGGTCTTGTGATATACCGAACCACTATAAATCTTGTGCCTTGTGGATGCTTTCTCTCCTCCTTCTCTTTGCACTTTGTGGTGATTGGTAAACTCTATCCTTTCTTGTATTTATGTTTTATTAAAACAAGGGTTAGGGCAAATAGGGTTAAAGTAATATCTAAACCCTAAATTTTATTATCTTGAATATTTGAGCAAGGGTTAGATTAATAAGTGCTTAATTAGTAAATTAATTTCAATGCTTTTGAGAAAATTTTAACATGCAAAAGATATTTGGACTAATCTTGAAAATTATTATGAGAAAAATGATAGTCTCTCTTCAAATAATAAAAGTATTATTTTTGAACAAAAAAAGACTACAAAAATCTTTTGCAAAGGAAAACTCTTTCAAACATTCAATTTTCGATTTGGAAAAACAAATTGAAAATTTAAAATCGGAGGTTAATGAAAGTTTGAAAAGAAATGAAAAATTAAGTTGTTTGATCAAAATCTTGATAAACAAAAACGATGACTTAATTAAACAGTGCAATATCCTTGGAAAATAAAAAGAAAGCCTTGCAAACACATACAAGGATTTAAATGAGAAATTCAAACTTGTTTGTGAAAATGAAGAAAAGAAAAACCTAATTTATCTCAATAAACAAATTGCTTTGAAAGTTAATTAAATGAGATTAAACTAGTTAATAAAGAACTCTCTATGAAGAACCAAATAATACAACAAGAAAGGGACAAACATGTTTGTCATTATGTGTATTGTTGTGGTTCTAGTTGCTCCTCATCTACCCACACTTATTCATGTTCTTATTGTGGTAGATTGGGACATCACAAATCTAGGTGTAAGCTTAGATTTGTGAAATCAAACAAGTTCGTTTGGGTAAGAAAAGACACACTCCCACAAACAAACTTGGTAGGAACCAAAGTGATTTGGGTTCCAAAATTCTCCACTCAATTCATTGTTTGAAATTAGTGATATATGGGGTTGTGCTTTAATTGCTATATTATATGAATCTTCTCTCTAGATACTATGGTTCAAATGTTAAACTTCTTGTATCTAGACTGTCTGTGCTTAAATGATACATCATTTCAATTCATGAACTTAGATACATATACTTGTATTTGTTCATTAAAGGTTGTATCCATGCTCTTATGTACTTAATGATAACATCATATTCATGCTTTAGTCTAAAAGTAAATCACTTTTGTATTCACATTAGACTATATTTTGTGCTATATTGAAAATCTTTTTTAAAAAAGAAAGAAAATCCATCCAAGTGCAAGAACACACACATATGCACTTCGGATCCACAAATGGAGAGCTTATCTTGACAATATTTTGCTAGACATATATATTAAACATATGTAATCATCCATATCTAGCAAAATCCATTTAGAACATCCACTTTAAGCTTCACTGAAAACATAGGTCCATTTATTCCATTTGAGCTTAAATAATGAAAAATAGAAATGAATTTTTAAATGTCCTCACATAGCCTGGGGATCAAGTTTACACGTCCATTATAATTCCATAAATGCATGAAAAATAGGAGAAAATGAGTTAGACCACAAAATCCCTTAAAAAATATGGAAAAATCCAAAATAGGGGTGTGGCGGTCGACCGACCCTCGGCGGGCGACCGCGATAGGGAAATAGGAGAAAAATAAATCGAAACAGGTTAGACGCGGTGGGTGACCACTCGAACCCGGTCGACCGCTGGTAGTCGAGATGGAAAAAATAAAAATAGTCAGACGGGTCGCGGCGGGCGACCGCGATAGCCCGGTTGACCGCGGCGATCGAAAACTGCGTTTTAAAGGGAGATCGCGAGTCATTTCTAACTTCCGCTGCTTATCTCTTCTCTTAGGTTTTTCTTCCCTCTTTGCTCCCAAGCCATTTCCAGTGGAAGATCATCAAGATTAACGCATTCAAGTGAGTTTTGATCCGTTCATCTTTCTCTATTTCTCATTTTCTCAACTTTTTCTTTGTTTCATTCATTAAATCACCCCATAGCTCATTCTCTCCTCATCTCTCCTCATTTCTCCCACAAATCTTTCATTTTCTACTTGTTCCCATCCTTGTCATTCATTCTCATCATCTTTCTCAAAACCTCCTTGATTCTCACTTTGATTCTACACATTTCCTTAAAATCCTAGTTCTAAAATGTCAACTTCAAGGAAAACCATGGCTTAAAAAGGAAAGCGAGCAAGAAACGAGCCGGAAGAGGAGGTGTTCCCCACTGAACACTTCTTCAACAAGCAGGCCAAGGATCATTAAAAGGTATTCGTGAATCGAATAGTCATCATGGCATAAGAGATCGGGTGCTTACACTCGGGCGAATTGGGGGCGCCTAACACCTTCCCCATTCATCATCAAGCACGGACTTTTGTATCTCTGGTTATCCGTTACGATAGAGTATAGTATGGGATCCAGGGCCTACTTCCTTAGATGACGACTCTTCTTTATTTTAGGTACGTCCTGAATTTGGGCTAGTCCCCGAATCAAGCGATATCTCATTTTACATTGCCACGCATGCTGTAAGGGCACTATTTCGAGAGTTCCTTGGTAGAGCTCTCCTTCACGTGTGGAGATCTTAGAGGATTGATGTGGATCTTGTATCCTTGCCAGTTTCCTCAGAATCGGGGTCCAAAAGCTGGCGACTCTGCTGGGGAGTTCTTGGAACATTGCCTAACTCTGTTATAATGCCATTTTAATTAATTTTAAAGAAATTTGGGCCAAAATCAAGCTAAATGGGAACCTTTTCGTTAGAATCCAGGGGCACCAAATAGGTGCGTAAATAAAATTGATTATTGGCTCCTTAGTTAGGTTCTCCTCCCTAATCTAATCAATTATTCATATCTATCCATTCTGTGGATTATATTTAGATTATTGGCTATGTACCCATAATCTATTCCTTGATCTATTGGTCATAAACTTGATCCGTATTTTTCATCAATGGATTTACTATTCTTATATCATAACCATTAGTGGATTAGTTAAATCTTGCTTATCTATCTTACGAGTGCATGATTATTGCTAAGATCAAAAACCTATTTAGATTAGGGGTGTTTATTGTTCCTACTCTTTCGTACCCAAAAGAAAACATTCATATCTAAAAAAAATTTAAAGGAGTGGATTGAGGATTCCTTGATACGCTGTTGGTGTAGGTCATATTATCACTACCTATTTTCATTTAACCTTCATAGACAGTCTCTTTTTGACATTCCAACTCAAAATACCCATAGATATGCTCAAGATTGCTCTTATCTCGATTTTTACATAATTGTTATCCTATGATAATTGATGTAGTGTGTGTACTTCCCATTCAAATGTCTGAGTTCAGTAAATGACTATCCTTCCATAAGACTTATCATTTCCAAACTTATTTGATTCAGGTAGCCTTTGCTTCACTCATTTTGCCGATACAGCCTTCTCCCATTTCATATAATTTTTACCAAATGACTGAATCTGAGGATATGCAGATGGAGATAATATACATGATGAAGACCCTCTCTATAGAAGTAACAAATATGAAAGAAGAGTTGACCCGTTGGAAGGCTCAAGAAAAGGCGAAGTCACCCATGATTTCTGAGAATTCGACTATTCTGAACTCTCCCATGATTACAAGCTTGGACCAATCTGAGAAGTCATTAGTACATGATGTTGATAATTGACTACATGCCAAGGGGAAGTGTAGTGGGTATAAGACCAAGGTAGACAAAGGAGAATCATTACTAGAAGAGCTTGGGATATTAGATCTTAATGATGAAAATAAGAGAGTTCAGGGCAAAAAGAAGTTTGACCTTAATGATTACGTCCTTTTCCCAGATGTTACTTTCCCTCCTGGATTTGAGGTTCCTGAGTTTGATATATATGACGGGATGGGATGTCCAAGGAGTCATTTGAGATCATTTATTCCTTTGCTAGAAATGAAAGACCTATCCTCAGAACAGATGGCCAAGCTGTTCCCATTCTCCTTAACTCGTCCGGCTAAGAAATGGTTCTTCACTCTGAACCGAGGGATATCCCAAATTTGGGAGATCTAGTTGAAAGGTTCCTCGATCGGTTTTCTTATGAAAATATAAAGGAAATCATCCATTTTGAGCAGAGGTCATCCAAGCAGAAACTGGATGGAAGGAAGCCTCTCTATTGCTTTAAAGGTAGTAAATCACATTGGAACTTCCCGTCAATCTTTAAAGAGACCTTTGGTTTCAGAAGAAAAACTAGCTAAGAAACACAGAAGAGAATTTTGCAGATTACCATGTACCCATGCAGCTGCTCTAAAGAAGTTGGTCAGAATGGGAAAATTAACTTTGCCTCCATGCTTGAACCCTTTGAAAAACTCAGAGAAGTAGGATGATGGTGAGTACTATTGTTTGTACCATCAATGTCTTGGCCATAGAACCGGTTATTGTGTAGTGTTGAAGCACAAGATCCAGAGTTTAATTGACAAGGACCCTCGTGTTCTTCATGATCTTAGTACCACTCAGAAGCCTGTGTCAAAACCTGTGCCAAAACCTACGCCGAAGAGTGCTCCATACGTCTTGAGGTTTAATGAAACTGATGAATCTATCACCCCAGGGCCGAGTGTGCCGAAATGTACTTCATATGTCTTGATAATTGACGAAGACGATGAGCTCATTCAATCCCCCGTGAAGTAGACCATTCTTACTCATACCCCAGGGCTAAGAAATGAAGTGACTGTGAATGAAAAAGAGCCAGAGTTTAAGATTTCAGAAAGTTCTGTCATGCCCAAGGAGACTTTGATGAGACCAAAGAATGAAGATCAATACAAGCCAGGTCATCCAGACTTAGTGGGATTACCCTTTCTGAGATTCCTACTCCGGGATCGAACTTAGTAGTTATCATTATCATGGAGGAAGGTGTGTTATCCGTGAATTTTCATTGCCAGTCACTTTCTCTTAGAGAAGTGTTCTATTTTTAGAGTCTGTCTTTCATTAAGTATATGCCACTTCTCATTTCAAAGTTGGCAAGTCTAGTTGTGTCAATGTCCGTCCTGAGTATGTTGAGTCTATTAGTCCTTTTCATCGAGTCAATGTTTAGTCCTTTAATGAATCTGATGTAGAGCCATTTTGTGGCGCGTCAAAAAAAATGTCATGTCAGTCAATCTTTCTCATTCATAGTCAATGTTTAGCTCTTTGTCAGAATGTAGAGCCCATTGAGGCATGTCAAAAAAAAGAAGAAAGAAATTACTGATGTACTTAGAGTCTTCAATTCAATAAAGCATTTGATTCTGTATTTTCAATGTTCTATGATTCACTCTTAGATCTAATGTCTAAATAAACAAAGACACCCTCCTCAGATGAGGTGCAGATGAAATTCCCCTATTTGAAAGAAGGTCAAATGAGAGGAAGAGCATCTAACATAGCCACTCGAAGAAGAAATTGAAGCTATCGATAGTGGTATCAAAATTCGAAACTCGGAAAAGTTGGATTGGTAAAACCTTATCTCTCGATGAGCACAAAGAATTGATAAACCTATTTAGAGAGAGGTAGTCTTGCTTGATCCTATAAGGATAAACCGGGTGAATGCCCTACCGTTGTGCAATACAAGACTCTATCAGCTTCAGACATCCAATCGAAAAGTAAAATTTAAGAGAGATGAACATCAGACATCCAGTGGATTCGATGAGAATATTGAGAATAGACTTTTGGATAGAGAAGTTGTGTTCATAAGGCATGAGCCCTAAAAGAACACTTGGGTTGCACATTTTTATGAGATTCTGAGATGGAATATTTCATGAATAAGGACGTTCCCAATGTCCGAAAATAAAAGCAAACTCGAGAGAGACAAAAATGAGAAGGCTGAAAATAAAAGAGAACTCGAGAGAAAAACAAGAAGGAAAAGGGAATGTGGCCCTAAGACAACTCCTTAGGAATATAAAAGACCCAGATGGAGAAGTCAATGAGATAGATTGAATATGGGAATCGTCTTCAGCATTTGGAGACTAATGAGAGTTGTAGAATCTTGAGCATAAATTCAAGATCCCGAGATGAGAGTTGAGCATCGTGGTTGAAGTCTTGCCTCAGAATACTGCCGGACTCCTCGACAAAAATATTCAAAGTCATTAAACCTTATTCCTGCAAAAGCTTGTACACCAGAATACCAGGAGGCCATCCTTGGACGTTTGAGCCTTTATAGCCAAAATCCTAACGTCAGAAAATTTATTTTCAAACCCTTGAGCTGAAAAGCAAAATTAAACATTCCTTTTCAAGTACATAACAAACCATGGACACTTTTGCACCCGAACTATTCGGACCTAATCCCCAGTTCTTCAGGGGTACGTAGGCAGCCTGGCTTACCAGGTTCGGTCAACTTTTGGAATAAAAGCTCAATTATTCCTTTTCAACTTTTGAAGCTAAAAGTTAAACCATTCTTTGCCAAACCCCAAAGTAAACTACGTGATTCTAACCCTTTATTTTTGGGGTACGTAGGCGGTCTGGCTAGACCAAATTTGGTCCAAATCCTTAGAACCATAGAAATATCCAACCCCTTTCAACCCAAGCTCACCTAGAAAGTCCTTCTATTGAAACAAGCAAAGGTTCAAGGCGAATAAAAGTAAAAACAAAAAAGAAAAGAAAAGAACGAGAGTCTGAAGACCTGCTAGGTTGAAAACCCGAAAGGGCAGCCTAGAAAAAAGTGAGAGTCATGTATTTGCAAAGTCAAAGGGATTTGCTTCTACAAATGCAAGGATAGCGGTCTGATGGGTTGACTACCTGAAAAGGCGATCTAGTCAGGGGCAAAGACTTCCCATAAACAGAAGGCTGATGAGATACAAAAGGAGTTCCTTAGTCATGAAGAATTCCAAAAATTGAGCAGAGTGAGAAATCCTGACAAGAGTTGGGACAAGTGGTCTGCAACATTGAAAACCTGGAAAGACAATAGCTATGAGTCCTCGCAAGAGGACAATTGATGAGATGGAGAAGCAATCTCTGCACATGGTAGAATCCTAGAATCCGAGTAGTGTCGACAAGATTTACTTTGATATCATTTTAAACTAAGGGCATTGAAACTAAGCAATCCGAAAAGAGTAATAACAATGACGGAAATATCGATGGAGAAAATTAGAGCCTCTTGACATGGTCTTCGAGATTACTCCGAGAGCGGCTAGCCTAAACCATAAAAAATATAACACATCAGATCTAAAGGTGAATCAAAAGTGCATCAAGTCCCTCGAATAATCTGAGTCTTATTTGATCGTGTCCTTGGAAGTCTGTTCCTCATTGCTATTCGTTTTCTTTCAAGGTTCAAATTGTTTGGCACTAGAAGAGCGAGAGTATACTTTCCAAAATACGAAGAAAATTCAAAGTAAATCCTGATTTAGAAATTGAAGAAGGGCAAGAGATATCGTGTTTAAACCTACCAGAGACATCAAAGCCTCAAATAGTGAGCAGTGATAGAAGGAATTCTCAAATTCAACCTTTGTGGGGACTATCTTACTCTTATGCACAAGAAAGAACCTATCCTAGTTCTGCTCTCCTAACTTTGAAGAATTTTGCGTGAAAATCACGTGAAATGGGAATATATTTCTCTGAAAAATGTTTACCTAAACATGCTTGACCCGGGGATAATAAGCACATACAAAATAAATAAAAGAAGTGTCACCTAAGCATAGCTAAGTTATGAGTGTCATGCCTAATGGGTGTTTAAGTTCTGGTTGACAAATACATGCATGCTACAGCTAAATGTATAAGGTCTGTACAGGAAAGTAAGAAAACACAACAAAATATACAACACGACTCGATACCACACATGACACAACACAACAAACCTTAAGACTCTAAATGTTTTCGCCCGATGCTTTGGATGGTCTGGTATTCATCCAAAGCCGCTTACGTATCCCCGCCTCCACGAGAATGAAAGCAACGTAGTTCTTCGCACATATTCTAAACAATGATGCCTAAGACATCTAGACCACTAAACAAGACTCAAATCTAAAAGACGGACTGGTTTTTAAAGCTTCTTGAGCGATATTCAAATTTAAGTGAATTGTGAATTTCAGGACTTTCCACATGCCCTAACTAAATGCAAGTTAGCCTTAAACTAATGCAGGTGGTTACTATATCCTGTGTAACTAGGTTGTATGTCCTAAGAAAAACAATGGGCAAACTAACACATCCTATTCTAATCATAAGTCGGCGATGTAGATCGCCAACTGACCAGACGGAGGCGTCATACTCCTAGCTAGGACAAACTCCTAACTCTAAAACAAACACAAACAACACACAACATATCAAGGATGAACTCCAAACTCTAAAACCCTCTATCTAGGACAAACGCCTAACTTTAGAGGAAGATCTTTTCAAAAACAATGTTTTGGACGATTTTTATGTTTTTCAAAGAGTTTAAATGATTTATTTACAAAGTTTGGCTGGACTTGGAATAATGATCCCGAGCTGCCTACGTACCTCGTGGAAGAGGATTACGACAATGTAGTTCGAAAAACAAACTTTCCTACTACGCTCCTAAAATTTTAAACTTTTCAGATTTTTTGATGTTTTTTAAATGTTTTTGAGTTTTAAATTTCAAATGTTTTTGGATTTTTTTTAATGTTTCGAGTTTTTGAAATGATTCCATATTTTTTTTATTTTAAAATGATTTCAAAAAAGCAGCACACTAGGGCCAAACCCTAGGGCTAAGGGAAAGCCCAAACAAACAAACCAGCTGGTATCACAAAACGAGTAAACAAGTGTCTCAAAACAAATAGAAATGATTGAATCACAAAATCGGTAAACAAGTGTCCCAATAAAAATGAAAATCATCTAAGATCCAAAGTAAGCAAAGCTCTAATAAGACTAAACAAGTTTCTAGTAAAGGGGAATGACAATCAACACTAAAAGATAAACTCCTAACTGTCAACACTAAGGAGAGGGTGCAAATAAATCAAAACATGTCTAACAACTCTATGATGGGTGCAAATAAGTCAAAAACTCGCTACTAACGCTACCAAAATATGAAGGGTAAATAAGTCAAAGACTCGCTATTAATGCTACCAAAATATGGAGGGTAAATAAATCAAAGACTTGCTAATAATGCTACCAAAGTATGGAGGCAAATAAGTCAAAGACTCGCTAATAATGCTACCAAAATGGGGGTAAATAAGTCAAAGTCTCACTATTAACGCTACCAAAAAGAAGAGGAGATAAATATGGGTGCTAGTGAGACTGGACAAGTCTCCTAGACACAAAGGCGGGCTACAAGTATCCCTATCATCGCCCTTGCAAGGATAAATAGGGAATAAGGTAACTAACAGACCAAATTGGTCTTCTACAAATAGGGGGTACAAGTTAGAGTACAACTTAGAGAAGGCTTTTACAAACAAGGCAGGGCATGCCTCCAAAGTCAAGGTTTACTCTCTAAAGGATAGGCTCTAAACAACTAGGCTTGTCTCCAAAGGAGAACTGCCTTAATGAGACAGAGTGTGTCTCCTATGGGGGCTCTAGATGACTCTTTCATTGCCCTTGCAATGAAAAAGCTATTAATGTCTAAGGCTATGTAAAGACTAGAAAAGCTTACTAAATAAAGAGGGGAGTGCTACTTGGACTGAGCAAGTCCCCTAAAGATGGGCTTGGGTTAACACCTTCATCGCCTTTGCAATGAGTAGAAGGATTAAAGGAAAAATGATGATGTGTGCAAAAGATGTAATCGATGGGCAATGATACAATCGAGAGACAAGAGATGTAAGCAATGGATCTCAAAGATAGAATGAGACATGGCATGTCTCCAAGAATGAAACTCACAAGATTTGAAAGGTTTTATTCAAAACAAGGTGTAAAAGGGTTTGGTCAAAATGGGGTGTCTACAGATAGATATGAATAATTGATTAGATTAGGGAGGAGAACCTAACTAAGAAGAAGGCCCTAATCTAATAATCAATATGTATACATATAAATGATCAACCCTAAATAAATCATGCAATAGAGATAAGGATACACTCGGCAAGGTTAACTTTTCCATCAATGATCTCAATATGATCTAGAAAATGGTGAAACAATGGTAGATGGCAAGGATCAGATTTACGATAAAAAAAGAATAAGAGGATAGACCATGGCCATAATGATGGCAAGTAGGGCCATAGGCCAGTTCTAAATCTAAGTGAAGGATAAATGTAATTAATAACTTTTCATCAATGATCTCAATATGATCCAAGAAAGGTAGATCAATGACAAAGAATATGGATCAGATTGATAGTCGGTAAACCAGAGGATAGACCATGGCCACAATGATGGCAGGTAAGGGCCACATACCAGATTTAAATCTGAATAATGGATAGATATAATTGATTGATTTAGATAAGGAAGCCACACTAAGAGTAGATTCTAGTCTAATAATCAATATATGTATATATATATATATATGTATATATGTATGTATGTATGTAGACATATATACACATTTATCCTAACTAGGGGTACCACCCCCAAGTCTAATCTAGCAGAGTCGAGAAAGTCCTGACTCATAACTGACTGATGAGTGCACTAAAAGATTGAGCGAGTAACCGCATAAGGCGAATTACTCTTCTACACTACATGGGTCAAGGCTGGGCTCTAACCTAGACTTACATGTGTTGGGTGCATATGTTCGTCCTATATGTATATATAATATAATAATACCAAAGTAAGGCCCCATACATAGGTCTTTATGCTGATCCACAACTCTTATTGTACACCATGAATGCCTAAGCAATGTACAGAGCCATGGATCATTTCTCATTGTTTGCATAGCATGGGTATAAATCTCATCCGGTGTCCCGTCCAGGTCATGACTTCATGCTGTCCTGGCTGTATCTATCCCGAGGCTGACTCATATAAAGAAAAGACAAAAAATAAATATTGGATGAAGTGAAGTGTGTGCATCCTTTGTTTTAATATGCACCTATCTGGTCCCTCGGATTCTAACAATAAGGTTCCCATTTGTCTCGATATTTGGCCAAATTTCTTCAAAATTAACAATAATGGCATTTTTAAAGAGTTAGGCAATTTTTAAAAGACCCCCACCAGAGTCGCCAACCTGTGGACCCGGGATCTCAGACGTGCGGGGACGAATCCCCTCTCATCCTCGATCTCCACATGAGTTGGAGAGCTCCGCTAAGGCTCTCTCAAAATATAGCGACCTCACAGCATGAGTCCTGGCGTGTGCGATACCTCTTGATTCAAAGTAGAAACTTGGAACCAAGACATACCTAAAACTAAAGAAGAGTCGCCACCCAGAGAATAAGGCACTGGAACCCATAAAATATACTTTGTACAACGGATAACCAGAGAAGAAAGGGTCCGTGCCTGGTTACGAGTGGGGAAGGTGTTAGGCACCCCATTCGCCCGAGCGCACTCGGTCTCTTATGCCAATTATATTATTTTCAAAGAATTTTGGGCGGAAATCATGTAACTGGGAACAAAGATCTATAACTAATCAAATAAGCAAGAGATAATAAACATGTAAACAATAAAAAGCTACAACTAAGCAAATAATCAAGAGATAATGAACATATAAATAGTAAAGAGCTACATCTTATCAAATAATCAAAAGATAATGAACACGTATATAGTAAAGAGCTACAGGTAAGCAAATAATCAAGAGATAATGAATATGTAAATGTTATAGCTAAGTATGTGAATAAGCAAGTGATATAAGAATAAGCAATATAGACAAGTAAACTATAGCTAAGTATGTGATTAAAGCAACACTAATGCTACAACTAAGCATATAATAAGGGCAAGTCTATACTAGTCATGTCAACAAACCAACCAAAGAATCAAAGAATCAATAAAAAGAATTTGCGAAAGAAAATGGGCTTATAAGCTCGAGAGGGCAATCGTCCTTAATTAGAGCCTGTGTTTAATGAAATCAACTCTCAGAAGAATGTTGACTTCAAAATGTCGTCGACAACAACCTTTTCTTCTTTGTTATTAGTTGGAAATGATTTTTTCTTAAGTTTTCGAAAACTGTCTTATTAACTTTGAAAACTAACTGAAAATATTTTTTTCTTTGAAAGATTTTAAAAGATTTTGCTTAAAAGGTTTATTTCGAAGGTTTTTTTAAAGGTTTGACTGGACTTGGGATGACGGTCTCAAGCTGCCTATGCACCTCATGGAAGAGGATCAAGCTAACCTAATTCGGAAACAGCTTTTCCAAAACTCATAATATCTTTTAACTTTTCTGATGTTTTTGTTGTTTTACATTTCTGTTGTTTTTTTTAAATTTTTATGTGTTTCACCCTTTTATCCAAAAGGAACTTATATGACCACACTCTGTGATCCACAGCTTGGCGGAGTGTCAACTCTAAAAGACAGAATCCCTATAGCCTAAGGATATCCCTAAACAAGTGAACTAGTGTCCTAGAAATAAAATGGATAAGATCCCAAGCAAGTAAACAATATCTAATATGATTGAGCTAGTCTCTATGAAAGAGGAAAATGTCTAATCTAAAAGACTGGCTCCTATACTAAAGGACAAACTCCTAAACTATGACTCTAAGTAGGGATGCTAATATATACTAAAGGACGAACTCCTAAACTATGACCCCAAGTAGGGGTGCTGATAAGACAAGAAAATCAAATACCTCACATATGCATACCCATGACATGGGGAAAATTAAAGAGAATCAAATATTTCATAAATCCATACCCACGACATGAGGCAAAAGAAAGAGAATCAAATATTTTATTTATCCATACCTACGACATGGGGCAAAATAAAGCGGATCAAATAATCAAATATCCATACCCACGGCATGGGCAAAAGAAAGAGAATCAAATATCCAAACCCACAACATGGGGCAAAATTATCTAATATAGAAATTCAATTCAAGAATATAACTAAAAGCAGGATACCATCAAGTGATTATCACTTCTATAAAGGTAATGAAGCCATAGAGGTAAAATAACTAATGAGATTAAATGAGTCTCCTAGAAGAAAAGAAGACAAATAGGGGCGCTAGTGAAACTGAGAAAGTCTTTTAGATACAAAGGGAATAACTATTATTAATGAGACAATGTATGTCTCCTATAAAGGGCTCCAATTAACCTTATCACTGCCCCTGCAATGATAAATAGGGGTAAGGTATCTAAAAGACTAAGTTAGTCTTTAACTTAGAAGGGGGTGCTCTACTTGAGACTTGGATAGTCTCCTAAGGGTGCCTCTTCTAATGAGACAAGATTTGTCATCTAAAGATATGACTTTTCTAATGAGACAAAGTTTGTCTCCTAGAGGGGGAGGCCCCGGATAGTTCCATCATAGCCCTTGCTATGATGGGGGGATAGATAACTAAAAATATATCTAGGGACTAAGCAAGTCCTCCTAATGAAGAGGAAAAGGAAAAAATACTACTAGGACTAAGCAAGTCCCCTAAAGGATGGGCTCTGGATGACTCCTTCATTGCCCTTGCAATGATAGAGATGAACTACCATCTAAGGTTCATGTCTAAAAGACTAGGAAAGTCTTCCAAAAGAGAAAGGGAAATGCTACCGGGACTTGGCAAGTCCCCTAAATGATGGGCTATGGATAACTCCTTCATTGCCCTTAATAATTCCTATTATCATGCTCTATTATATATGAGAACTTCTTATCCTAAAGTTTCATTCATGCTCAAATAAGGATTTGAGCAGATATCAATATGGCTTTAACCCATAATATAACTTGGTCATCTAACATATTAAAAGGATATATCCAAAATGTTTCCTGAGCATGCAAAAAGAAAATCTTTTTCCAACATATATACATACATGTTAACCTTCTTCACTTAATTGGTATCATGTATCTTTGGATAGATCAAAGTTGAAATTAGTTTCTGAAAAAAATGATTATAATATTTTAACTCACCCTATAAAGCTCACATGATAACAATAAGAGGCATCCGTACATAAATAAATCAAGTACATGAGACATTATTTCAACACTCACGAGTAATCTATGAAGCATCAATTAAAATATAAGGGATAAGTTATTTCTGTAACATCAAATCTAGGTAAAAATCCATATCAAAAGCAAAGGGCATCCACTAACCACTGAACGTGTAAATTATATGATGTGCATTTAATATTCTATTCAAGTGTTCAGTGAAATATTTGTTACAATAGAAATAAAGATATACAAATATCCATATGAATGACTAGGTGCGAAGTAATATGCTATCATCAGATCATGATAGGCAAATAACTATTATCTTCTATATGACTAATCATAACTTTGAAATCATCAAGTAAACAATGACTAAAATAGAATACACTATTCTATAGTTTCATCACAGAATAATGGAAAGGTTACATAGGCTTATCTTTAATATTCCATTTAAAGTGAGACTGTAAATGTTTTGTGTACCTGCAACTCATTGATACTAATAAGGATAACCCATAAATTACTTAAAAGAAAACTCAAAGGGAAAATTTCAGCATACCTTACTTATGAATTGAAGTCAACAATAAAATCTAGACAACAAAGGATTGCTAAGAAGAACCTAAAATACTCTCTATGATGGATTCTCAATTGTTCTCTGTATGAACGGAAACTTCAACCCAAAGAGGTCAAGAGTTAAAATTTAACCTAAAGACATGAGTATTATGATAATTTAAACTAAATAGTTCAGCTTTCTCAAACATGACTGTGATGATATCATGAATGTGAAAGAGATACATTTGGAAAAGAATCCTCAATTCTACAGATAATAATATTAGTGCTATCATATATCCGAACTATGAACCAATATTCCTAACTTCCTTCATTCAACGGAACAAAGTACATCAATATCAAAGCACATCAATATCAATCTCCCTAGCAAGATGTAATAAAAGAAAATACATTTTTTTTCTTCTCCTTTTTTAAAAATAAAAATAAAACAATCATAGACTAACTCTAAAGACAACAGTATGTACAGGGCATTTAATAATGTAGAACTTGCAAAAAATTTATCTCGTGACTATCTTCCTAAGAATACAAGAAAGAAAATTCCAACTGATTTTCAAATAGCTGGCTTCTTTTTTTTTTAAATCTATCCAACATCAAATTAACAAAAATCCTATTTACTAAACAAAGTCCAAATAAATACCACTTTGCTGTCATAAACTCTATTCATGACACCTGATTCCATTTAGCATTGCTAAAGTTTTCTAGGTATCGAACACGACATATTTTGTTGACCCTAATGATTGAGAAGCCTACAACTAACATTCAACTGGAATGAAGGGTAAATAAACTAACTTATCATCAGTACAATCCCGTAATGAAAGATAAAGTTCAAGAATAGGCTTTACCTAGACTACATGGATCCTAGAGGCATCCTAACAATCAGAAAGTTCAGTTGGAACAAATGGAAATAGGTTCAGTCTTATGAGAGTATAACATGGCAATGCAATCTATTCACACCAGGCATCAATTCACACTACCAAGTGACCATCAAAGTTGCTTCAACTCCAAAGACCAAAATAATAAAAGAAAACCGAAAGAGTAGTGATCTGGAAATTACCATCATACATTGAACCAATACAATTACAACAGAACACCATCATCATATATATATAAAAACAACTCAAATAGCATCAGCAATTGTCAAAACATTTGGAATTGTCTAACTCCTAATTAAACTCACATCTTACATAGCTATGGCCTGGCTATAATTCTAATTACTTCCTAGCTAAGACGCAAAATTTCAAACAAGTTTACGACATCATAAGGCCTCAGGTTTGTATGTAAAAATAAAGGATAAACCTCTTTAAGTTTAGTAACCACACTTTTTTTACACTACTACAAACTAAATACTTAATGGAGCTCAAAATATAATACCAGGTAAAAATAGAGAATATATGTATATCCATGTCAAATACTTATATTTTATTGGAACAAACCAAAATTTCCAAAGTAAAATAATTTTAACTTTATATTCTCATTACTCATGACCATGTACGATTTCTGCCAAACAGATACAAAGTGATTAAACAACCCGTAGTACTCTAATTAACCAAATAAATTCTATATAGCATGGTAATTTTCCTGTTCAAAATTAATGATAAGCAATTCCTTAAAAAATTCTTAAAAAAATCTTCGCAAAATTCTTCTAAGAAAATTGTCAAATATATAAATGAATTGTATCTTTGATAAGTCCAAAATGACCAATATTTCGACCCTATAATTATTTCATTGAATAAAACCATTGAAAACTATTTTAAAATAAAAATATAAAAATATTTTACTATCCTTATAACTTTCAGATACTCTTTTAAACTAAAAAATTAAGCAGATACAATAAAAAATTGATTGTCATTAAATCATAATGCTTTGGTAATAAATCTACAATGACCATCCAAGTTGTTGTTATCTTTAAAGCTCCTATTACTCATCTCTTTCTATTGATTTAGGATAACTATCACACTTAATTACCATAACAACATCACATTAACCCAAACCTACAAATTTCAAAACCTACAGAACTAGGAGGTGTAAAACAAGTCCAAAAACATGAAATGAGAATATGAAATGAGAATATGAAATGAGATAATGAGAACCAAGTAGGCTGATACATCTACCAGGCTTAGCTATACATGCATTATTTTCAAAATGAAAGATAACGACAAGAGAACTAACCTGCAACAACTTTCTTGAACACATAATTCTTAAAAAAACCGAATCAATGTAGTAACTAGGAAATAAATTGAATTTATGTAACTATGATAGCGCTAATGCAATCACATAAAGGAGCTGCCATAAATATCAACATGCCTCTCAAACTTGATGTTTTCAATAAATTCAAACAATTCGACACTTATTCCTTAACTATGAATACTACTCTAAAAAAACAAAATTACTTTAATCTCCATTATATAAAATTTGAAACATTCAAGTATGAAAATCCAACTGTATAATGGAGCTTTTAACTAGCTCTTGATATATTTTAAGATCAAACTCTACAAACAGATCCATCAATCAATATAAGAAATGAACCAATACAGACTAAGAATGAAAGTCTTTATAATAAATTAATATATATATATATATATATATATATGTGTGTGTGTGTGTGTGTGTGTGTGTGTGTACACACACACATATACTGCATGTGTAAATCACAAAGAAACAAATGAAAATCGAACAACTGATCAAATTACGCAAATTCTAAAAAAAAACCTTTCAATCATCTAATGAATATGATTCAAATAATATTTGTTAACCACATGCACGGATCTAACTCCCTAAAAGGTTTTTCCAAGCACAAAATAAACATTCAACAAAAATAATTACAAGTTATGAAAGAACCTATTGCTGATTCTCAACAACCACAATTATGCATTATCAACTAAACATCAAAGGAAGCAAAAAAAAAAAAAACATAAACCTAAAAACTAATTCCAGCAGAAATGAGATTTTCGCATTATCAAGTAAGCACCAAAGGATAATAAAGCTAGATAAATTTTTTTATCATAGATCTTAACAGTAACCACAACAATAAAGCATCAAGTATCGTAATTGACTATAAATCAAGAAAAACAACAAATCAATTGAAATTTTAATAAGTAATACCTTTTTTTTCTCAGAGAAAATGAATATAAGATTTACTCATGACCTTCAAAGATGATGATGTTTGCCGAAGAGAACTAAATTTCTTTACTGAGATGAAATCACCTCCAAGCTCAACAGATCTACAGATGAAGGCCAAAGGATGCATAATCCTAACAAGCTTAAGAAGCTTTTTGCTAAATTCTGGTGAGAACTAAAATGAAAGGTGATGGATCTGAAATTTTAGGACCTAGATTTACTTTCTTAAAAGGCAAAATCTACAAAACAATCGGATCTGAAATCTGAAGTAATTGTGGTTGGATATAGGGTTTTAGAAAAGAAATTGAAAAATCTAGGGTTTCAAAGGATGAAAATGAAGAAACAAGGTGGAAAAGCAAAGAACCTCTATGAAATACATGTAAATCAGTGAAAAAAATTTAGCTAAAGTGTGGCCAGAGGTCTACCAAAGGTGGAAACTTGCCGGAGAAGATGGCAGGGAGAGGAAAGGGTTAGGGTTTAGAAGATTCTCTTCTCTATTTCTCTCACCTTTTTCTATTTGCTCTGCTAGGGTTTTTTCAAACGAAGAATCTCCCCCAAAATGAGAGAACGATCCTCTTTTATAGCCATTTCTACATATTTAATCCCCCCCCATGCTGCTATGGATAGCCCTTCTCCACTTGTATTTTTACAACTTTTTATGCTTTACAAAGGGGTGGCTTTGGTGGAAAAAGACTTATCAAAATCATTCTAATTAAAGCACTCCTCCTCCTCCCCTGGACAACCTCTATCTAGTTGATTCACCCCTCTTTACCCCATGGACACCCCACTATCTAGTGTATTTCACTCCTTGGGGTGGTCCAAGTAACACTTTCTCTCTTCTTTATTTAACCTAAATATGTTATTGACACACCCTGCTTTGTTACTTGCACTCCCACTTTTTTTTTTTGTTCCCTCTTTTAGCTAATCTTATAGTATGTGTATTGACACCCCTTTTAGCACTACAAGCCTAACTACACTCGTCTTATTATCCATTTCCTATCTGATTTTCTTGAAATTTATAGGGACCTACTTGGAACTCTAAACTACTCTAGGGTAAAATTTAGGACACTAATTCATTTATTTGAAGAAAATTTATTCAAACGAATTGGTTTAGGATTCAGTCAAAATGGGGTGTGTACAGCTACCGATGGATGAATTTTGTGATAAACAAACACATGCAAGAGAATATGAAATCAATACTGCTTTTTAAATTTTCTCTCTTTTTATCTTCTCTTTTGAAAAAGTAGCAAGGTTTATTTGGGGTTTGAAAGAGAGAGTGAGAGATGCCTTGGAGAGATTGCTGCAATAATATGAGAGAGAGTTGCTCAAAAAGGAAATATGTCATTGCTCAGGAAGAGAGAGTTTCAAAAAATCTTGTTCCGTCCAAGAGAGAGTTACAGAAATAAAATCTGTAGTAAAATTGGAAATCAATACGTTTTTAGGTTATTCTCTTTGAGTCTTGAAAGAGGGTGCCACATCAGATGCAACAAAATAGGAAATCAATACGTTTCTAGGTTTTTCTTTGAGTCTTAAAAGAGGGTGCCACGTATGTAGACACCCTCATTTTGCTATACTTTAACCAACAATAGCCTAATATATTGATCAGTGGAATTTCACTGGTAAAATATGCATCCTCACATTCCCTGAAAATCAAAATGATAAAGAGATATACCTGGTGAGATGATTTGATCTAAAAATTGGAAAAATACCCTGATTGGTGACTTTAGTGTGTTAAATTCATGTGAGAGTCCCTCTATCATGGATTTATATGTTTTAGGTTATTAATATCTCGATCTAACTTTACGGATTATTAATCAGGACAAAATAAGCTAGCGTCACTTCACAACCCGGGCCCTGATTCCATCCGCGACCCGATTTTCGTAAATCGTCAGATCGAGGGCAGATCTTGACCTGGGTGTCTTTCTTTGCCAAGAATTTGTGATCATTTAGTCAAAATAATATCAATCAAGGTTAATCACAAATCCGGATCGAACATTGGGTTAATTAATTGAGCAAAAACATAGTGAAAAGTCACAGATCAAGGCAGGATGAATGAGATCCGTCAAAATTATCTCATTAAATCATCGATAACAGAAATTTTTAATGTCTTAATTGGTATTGATATCTTGGTTTAATAGTTTTAACCGTTGATCCAAAATTGATCGAGTCGGTTGGTTCGTTTGGATCACCGATTTGCCCAATCTTTGAAAAAGCGATTTCCCGATGGAGATCGATGGCTCTCATTGGTCAAAAAATTTGAAATCAATATTTATATGGAAATATTGGGCTTAAAAGAACAAGAAAAAATTAGGAATTCATAATTGGGAAAGATCATTGAAAGCGGGCAACAAAATCTCCCGAAAATCCACTTTTTCTACAATTTGGATTCCCATTTCCTCTCTCTTCTTGTGCACGTTTTCCCACACATGAAAAGATATGTCCATGGTGATATCATTCCTATTTTTTTTTAATTTGGAAATATTTTGAAGATTCGTGTCCAATATTTGCAAATTTGGGAGAGAAATAAATGGTACAAGCTCATTGGTTTAAGGAATTGCTTTAATTTAGAGAGGACACTTGTCATTACCTTATTGAACTAATTGGTTGCTAAATTTCTAAAATATATGCTCCAAATTGGACGTTTATTTTGTTTCTAATTGATTCCCAATTAGCAAAAAAGGATGTGGGACAAGTGTCACTAGCTAACTAATTGATCAATTTCTTAAATCCCGAAAGGACACTTGTCCTCAATCCAATGGACCTCAACCTTCTAAAATTTAGCATGGAAAGCCCAATATGGACGTTCTCCTTTTCTATTGAGTGTTTCCAAGATTAAGAAGAGGATATCTTTTTGGTTTCAATCTTGTCCATCTATTGAGTGTTTCCAAGATTAAGAAGAGGATATCTTTTTGGTTTCAATCTTGTCCATCCTTTTACTTTCTAGTTTAGTTGATCAATCTCAACCCTACATTTTCCAACCCTCTCAAGATAGCAACTCTTGCCTCCCATCCTCTATAAATACCTCCCAATCTCTCCACAAAAGACACACAACAATTCTTAGCTCTCTCTCTCTCTCTCTCTCTCTCTCTCTCTCTCTCTCTCTCTCTCTCTCTCTCTCGCTCTCCCTTCCCCTTCAAGGATCATCTTGGTAATCATCATCAAAGGAATCATTGTAGTCAAATATCAAAGTGGGGATCGACTTCAAACTCCGGAATAGGTAGGCTTTTGTTAATTCATATATTAGAATTCATGCTAACTTAGTTCATACATCTCCATGTTAGGGTTTACACTAGTATAATGCACATCTCTCATCTCTTTTTCCCTTTTCTTTTATTTTTAATGCAAAACTAATGTAGATCTAAGATCATGTTATATTATAAATCATGCTAGGATTAGAATTTATGTTCATACTCATTTGTATCTCTGTCTCACCTCAATCCTCGTTTTCTTTTCGCCAACCCATAGTGCTAAATTCCACCCAACCTTTGATCGTTAGCCAAACCCAAAACTGTTGCAATCCAAGGGCCTTTGGCCATTACCAAAACCTAATCCATTGGCCTTTGGCCTCTAGCCCACTACACAAGCCAAATCCACTTTTAACAGCATATCTATGTCCAAACCCCCATACCCAATCAACACCAAACCCATACCTATTCGGCAAGCCCAATTAGCACCCCAACCCACACCTAGTTTTGCAAACCAAACCCACGCCTAGCTTTATAAAATAAGCCCATATACTGTTTGGTCAACCTTAGTAGCACTCTGCCCCTTTGACCCTGGCCATATCTTATGCATTTTCCATAGTCCCTACCCATAACCAATAGATCCTAACAATTTAGTTCCCCATAGGCCCAATATACCCGGGCCTACTACTCATGCCTTATACTCATAGCCTAGTGCGTGTACCTAGACACCACCAAACCAGTGCCAAACCCATGCCCCACCTTAGCCTAGAGTTGCCTATCCAGTGCCTAACCCATGCCCCACCTTAGCCCAGAATTGCGTATCCAGTGCTTGAGGACGCCTACAAGTGCCTAAGATTCAAACCCACAATTGCCTATTCAGTGCCTAAGACGCCCACCCATAATTGCCTATCTAGTGCCTGAAGACGTCCACCAGTGCCTATGTCCAAACCCAGAACTACCTATCCAGTGCCTAAGACTCCCACCATTGCCTATCTAGTGCCTAAGACGCTCACCCAGAATTGCCTATCCAGTGCCAAAAGACGCCTACCAGTACCTAAGATTGAAACCCAAGATTGCCTACCAGTGCCTAAGCCGCACCCCAAGCCGCACCCCTAACCCCAGCTCGAGCCTAACCCAACTCGAAGCTTGACTCAACTTGAGTCAACCCGTACCTAACCCAACTTGACCCAACTCGACCCAATCCGAAGTCTCAAAATCCAAATCCAAGTGTCCAATTCCAAGATCCATACCCGAATTTTCAATCCAAGTTCTCATTTCAAACCCCAACGGAACTACGTGTGGCTTGATCCCCACTACGGGGTACGTAGGCAACTTGGCACCTCAAGTTCAGTCGCACCTTTCTTCTACCTCTTTCCTTTCTCACACCCTCCTTCATCTCTTCCATTCCATTTTACCTTTTTTCATGCTAGATGTTTCTTTTTAGTTGCATGGTTAATTGCACATTTAGATTTCTTTATTAATTGTTCTAATCATATGCTTAGAAATCACATGTTTAGGTATCTTGCTAGTTGTTTTGCTTTGCTTGTTTTGTTACTTTGTATATTAGTCATGTTGCATGTTTAGTTGTATTTGTTTAAATTTGGAACTTTAGGGAATTCGAAGATCCTAAGAATCTAAAGAACTCAAGCTATTCAAAACTTTAATTCAAAATCTTAACCTCCATAATCTTAAGCTCTATGTTCTACAGATTGGAAAACTTAGAAGTGGCACTCTAGGTTCCCTAATAGAACTTTTAGATCCAAATTCTGCTAAGATGCTAAAAAGGCAACTTAGGTCCTTTGCATTAGATCTAGGTTCATATAGCATATGTCACTTCATGTTCAATCAATCAATCAAACTCAACTAAAATCAAGCATCATCAATCTCATAAAATATCAAAAAACACTCACATAGGCACATAGGCATGTAGTTGCATGTAGGATGCACTCCTGGCCCGCTTGAGTCTAAACTGTGAACGGCCAAATCATTAGTAATATTTAGGTCTCTCAATAAAAATAAGCACATTTACTCCCCTTTAGTTAGAATTTAGATAATTAAAGTTCTTTTAAAAAGGTAAAGATCGACTTTCGTTGGGCAAGAAGGATGCCTAACACCTTCCCTTCTTGTAATCAGGTAACTTACCCAACTCAGAATCGTAGACCAAATTTACAGAGTTAATCATGGGTCATAGGTCCCAAATCTAGGTGGCGACTCTGGTCATGGCTTCTCTCATAAATTAGAATTTTCATCCCAAATTTTCGAGAAAAGCAATCATATTCAAAATCAATGAACAAAGGCGTTGTCATAAAAGCACACACCCTCGTGGGTCACCTCCGGGTGGGATCCACAATGTCAGATGCAGAGGCGGGATAGGGGGCTGTCCACGTCAGCGTTAACAGTGAAACCCCCATCCTGCTATATTATAATAGATACCTACAGAGTGTTTTCATAATCTCTTGCCAGTTCGTTTATATTGAAAAAGGGATCTCTTCAATTTTCCTAACTTCTTGTTCTACCTTTCCATAAGAGACGATTTCCACTAATATTTGGATTCCATTACTAAAGTGGCCCATGTGCTTTTACACACTTTGAATTAACTTTTACATAGGTTTCCAACATTATTTAATTTGAAATAGGATGTAGTTATAAAAAAGGTTTGGGCGCAATTCAGACCCTTTTATCCTTAAATAGAAATGAGTGTAAATATCCAAATTTTAGGGTGTAAATTAAAAAACTAAGACTAGAAAATATGGAACTCCCCACCATAGGGAATCATTAATTTAGGGAAGTAACAATTACAAGAAGCCTTATCTTAAGAAAAACGAGAGCTATCTGTTAAAAATATTTTCAAAAATATTAGAAAATATTTTAAACAAGTTTTGATAGGATTTAGTTGCTGGTCCAGGTTGTTTCTTCGGAACTCTGTTTTGTTCAATGTTGTGTTGAATGCCATATGGGTCCCAACATGTTGGTACACCACCATGGCCATTCACTTATCCATTTAAGTCTTTAAAGTGTGTGTTAGTCTCTTTGAAAAACATATTTGTAAGGGGTTTTAAGATGTGCCTTGATCAAGAGAAAACACAAGAGAGAAAGATGATACATACTACCATTCTAAGTACTCTCTTGAACTTCTCTTGAGCTAATCTTCATTTGATCTTCAATGAGGTGATTGGCTTGCTTTGGGATCTTCAAAGGTGAGCTTTGCTTTGACTTCTCCAGTTGTGGTACAAGCTCCTTAGTCCTTTGCATTGGTTCTTGATCCTTTTGGCCTCTATGATCTTCTCTCTATGTTCAATGCTTGATGTGGATGATGTTGAGCTTCTCCTTGGTTGATCCTCCAGGGTGTGTTTTGTCCAAGTGTGCTTTAGCTCATTTGTCCATTGGTTGGTTCATCTTCAAGTAAAGGCCATCTGTGTGTGTTGGTGCTATCATGGATTAACCTATAAATTTTCTGTCCATAGCACAACACTCAAGGTAAACAATTAGTCCATAAACGACTAATCAATTTGAGTTTGTTAATCATCAAAATAAGGTGATTGAATGAACCCATGAGAACTTTTGGGCTAACAAGCCTTATCTTAAGAAATTCCTAGGAAGGGTTTCTATAAACTATCTTAATCAAATTTCAGAGCAGACAGAAGAGTTATGAGTGGCACAGAGCAGACATAAGAGTTATGCTGATGTTAGAAGATGTGACTTACAATTTCAGGTAGGTGATACCGTTTATTTGAAAGTGTCTCCGATGAGGGGTAAGATGAGCTTTGGTGTTCGTGGAAAACTAAGTCCGCGATATGTGGGTCCCTTTGAAATACTGGACAAAGTGGACGAGGTAGCTTACAGGTTGGCATTGCCACCAGCATTATCCGCAGTCCACGATGTTTTCCATGTCTCAATGCTTAAGAAGTGTCTCTTTGACTCGAGTAGTGTGATCGAACTGGAGCCACTAGAGTTTGCAGCTGACCTATCTTACGAGGAGGTGCCAGAGTGTATTGTTGCTCGAAAAGAGCAGATTCTCCGTAGCCGTTCGATTTCGTATGTTAAAGTCAAGTGGCAACATCACTCGATTGATGAGGCTACATGTGAGCGTGAGGAGGATATGCGAGAATGCTATCCGTTTTTGTTTTGAATAATTATGTACATATAACTTTTATGTAGATATTTGACATTTGTTTTGATATTTAACTCTTATCTTGTTGTATATTTCTTTAAAAATTTCGAGGACGAAAAATTTTTTTTGTAAGGTGGGAAGAATGAAAGGACCAAGTTTTGGGTTTAACATTAATCCTAAGTGACTTAGAGAAGAAGAATGATTGAGTGATTAAGTAAGATTAGTGTTTATTATTTGAGTTGTTTAATTATTTAAAGTTATGGGGGTATTTTGGTAACTATACTAGGGGATACAAGAGTAATTACTAATAGGTTAAGTGTAATGTTCAAGGACACTTTGGGTATTAAATGTTAGCATGGCTGGGAGAGAGAGGAGAGTGACACTTGGAAATCCAAGTGCCATATCTCTCTCATGCAAGCTTACAAATCAATATTACTCTTATTAATCCATTTTAATGATGAAAAAAATGAAGAGAAATTCGTGCAAAATGATGGAGAAATACATATAATTTGATTTATGGTCTGGAAGTATTTGAAATCAAAGTTTGATTTCAATAAAGTGGAAATAGAGAAGAAATTTCATAAAATTGATTTGAAGAAGAAAAAGAGAAAGAGGAGAGAAAGCGAAAGCAAAAGGGCAAGGATAAAGTGATTCCCAGTAAGTGATATGGTACCTGTCAGTATTAATTACTTGTTATGCAAACCACGAACGTAAAAGATGTGTGATGTGAATAAGAAGAATTAATATTATATATATAGGTATGCATAATTATATAAGGGTGTACATACATTGGTTTATATATGTATATATTTTCCTCATTTCAATGCTTTTGGTTTGTTTCACTATTCTTCTTACTGGATAATTTTAGAATATTTGGCCATCTGTATAATTATTATTCAATTTGTTTAGATCCGTTCTTGTATGGTTGTTGGACATACATTAAATCTGAAACACTGCATCTGCACATCATAAACATGGTCCCCCCAGTGGTGTATCTGGACATGGTCCCCCAGTGGTGTATCTGGACATATGGTCCCGCCAGTGGTGTATCTGGACATTATAGCATGGTCCCACCAGTGGTGTATCTGGACATCATATTCATTTTTAATCTGAATCATCATCTGAGTTTGAATTTGAAATTACACTTGAATTTGTACTTGAACTTGGCTCTGAAATTGAGAATGAGCATGACTTAGATATATTTCTGTCAAGATAAACAATTTATATTCAGTCTACTTTGACATCAACTGGAAAATGCTATAATACTATATATGATATCCTGATCAGTAGCAGTTAGTGATATACTGCTAGATTACTATATTACTTACTAGCCCTATGCTAATGTGCATGATGTTGCACACTTCAGACTCCGAGGCATTTCTTATGTTCGAACCGTCTATTCCGATGCAGTGTACCGAGGTTGAGTTCGAGAGAACGTGGCTATACTAGAGTGAGTATGGCAATGCATTTTGGTTTTATTGCTATGTATATATGTAAAGAGACCCTGAGCGGCTTGTATAAATGAAAGAAAGTTTCTTTTATTTCATTGTCTTCTAGTTATTTGTGGATATTATGTTTTTACCATGCTGCTCTGAATCTTTGTATATTCGGAGGCCTTGCACACTTGCCGGGTTCGCTTAGTAAGTGTGTGGCGCCTGTCACGTGCCCCGAGGGTTCCCGGGTTGGGGGCGTGACAGGAAGTTCCCAATGAACACTTCGTCAATCAACAAGCACAAGGAAGGTACAAGCTCATCAAATATAGGCCGATCATCTCGGGAAGGAAAGTCGAGATTACTGACCTTATTGAGTTTGACCTCTTCAATCTCTTTTCGGCACAAGGATGGGTAACATTTCTAGAATCTAACTCTTTGATATTCCCCAAGCTTGTAAAGCCCTTTTATGCAAATCTTTTAATATCACTTGGAGGAGCAGTGATGAATAGCTACTACAAATCACAACTTGTGTTGAATGTTGTGGAAATTCGTAATATCTTTGATGTCCCTAATAAAGGAAAGAGAATCTTCATTTGGAAAAAAGATGACATGGAGAACCATCACTTCACAAGGAAGGATGTTTACGAAACTTTACGATCTTTTCCCCCTACAGGTGAAAAATTGAATATCATGTCTAATCAAATGAATCATCAGGACAGAATAATCAATAAAATTGTGGTTCACAATTGTACTCCAAGAGCTGGCAATCTTGATGCAGTCAAGCCATTTGAAGCATTCTTAACTCACTGCATTATTAAAAAGATTCTATTGAACCTCGGTACCATTATTTTAGGATTCATAGATGAAGCAGTTAAGAAGGGAAAAGGAGGTTTTCCCTACGGGATGCTCATCACTAAATTGCTAAAATATAACAAAGTTGATTTAATGAAGGCCCACTTCACACTGCCTGATCATGTGATCGATTCTTCTACCTTGATTCAAATTAGAGTAAGAGATACCACAGGGGGAGGTAGCAGTAGAGTTGGCTCTAGTAGAGTACCATGGGGATAGGCTGAAGATGAACAAGCACAGACTACTGAGCCTCAAAAATCATATGAGCATCTTGTCAGACGGATTGACCAGATGAGCGTAGAAATAGGATGGCTTACTAAGGCTGATATTCAGAGGGGCACTGATCATTCGAAACTAATGGAAACCTTAGCCAATGACAAGAGAGAGAGAGCTCAAGAGCATGATGAGCTATTACAGGCTATATCAAAATCTCATTTTCCTCTACATTACTCCTTGTCTCCTCCCCAAGATCAGCATCCTTCAAAGATGTAATGAATTCACCAGTTTGACTGTAGTTGGTACACCAGAAATGGTACACTATAATACTGGTAGGACATCCTTCTCCATTTCTTCGTGCTCTAGATGAGCTTTTGGATAGTATTATTATGTTGTGATGAAGGTTGGCCCAGTAAGGGTTTTATGCTCGATGGACGTTTATGCCCAGTAGGGGCTTTCTTTTTATAGATGTGGATGGATATGCCATGTTTGCCATATGTTTGGATGATTTTACATACTTGCCCAAAGGGGCATTGAACTTTATGGTTCATTTAGTTTTTCATATTTAGAGATTATACGATTTTATCCTTTGTAGTGGTGGTGAGTTCTTGTTCCTCACACCCAGTATTCCTGTATCTCTAAGGGTGTTTTGATATGATGAGAAGAGGGTGTGTCTCTTCCATCTATTGGCTCATGTATATGGAGTTCTATGTTTTTCAATATATATATACATGATCTTTTGGTTCCCATGGATGTGTATTCCCTTCTTGTTCATTATTTTGGTATCCATGTGATTATTAGACTGTACTTGCCTCAATCCTATGCCTAATAATCATCCATTCATGTTAAAACTGTGAATATCTCTTGAATGCAGCAAATGTGGAATGGTTAAAGTGATTCAAATCACTGGGCCTATGTGCTTGTATCTTTTACAGTTAGACTAGATGCACATAGTCAGGGGGAACTTTCACTTGCAAATGTATAACTATCTAGGGCCAAACAGCTTAAACTCAAATTATTTTATAGTTCTAAGCATGTTCATGCTCAGGAAGAGACTTGTATGCCCTATGCCTAGAAAACTCCTATATAATGCAACTTGTGACCATGAAAGGTTAAGTTATAGATCTGAGCATATCCTTGCTCAGGTAGATACTTATCTGCTTCAAAAAGTTGCAAATGAAGCCCAAGTATTCAAATCATTCTGCCATGTCATGCTCTACAACTTAGGTTTCACCTACGGCCGATGACAAATTCTTAGGGGGAGAGCCAAATGGTTATATCTTCATGCTTCTCTAGATCATTGTGATGTGCTCACAAGGTCTATTGCCCGTATTCTTATGCTTAACTTGCAAATCATTTGATCAAAACTAATAATAATAATAAAAAAGGGCTTATCAAGCATTTCACTTTTGCTTTCTATTTGATAAGCATTTCTAGAGCGTGAACGGTACATCATATACAAGGCATATAGCTTAACAAGCTATTATTCATCTTGACAGCCCACTTGCACTTTCACTTGTTGATACCTACCTTTTTATTGTTGCCAAAAGGGGGAGAATGTTGAGAATTGATTAGGTAGCCCAATTGTATATGCACCTTATGTTTTACAGTCATTAATTTTGTTTGTGCATATAGTGAGGGGGAGCTATGCTTTAATGTATATATCATATCATGCATACTCATCTATTTGGTTAACATCTCCTTCCTCCCTAATCAATTTGTTTGTCATCATAAAAAAGTGGGAGAATGTAAGCCCAAGGGTTCCCATGGGTTAATCATTCACCTTACCTTCTTGTTTTGATGCTAGCAAACTAAATTGATTAGCTTTTATGGACTAATGTGTTGCTTTGAGGTGTTGTGTTGTTTACAGGAATTTCATGTCATAATCGTAATTATACAACTCTTCACAACACATGCCTTGTGGATCAAGAGACAAAGGAACAAAGAGCTTGCACCTACATTGGAGTCATCACCATTTGGAGATGATCAAGTCAAGGAGCTCAACATGAAGATCCCACAAGTTCCCCAGCAAGTGTCAAGAAGGAGCTTGGAGTTGAACATGCCATGGTGACTCCTCTTGTACCTCGACATGCATTGAAGATTGGAGGACAAGTCACAAGAGCCAAGACAAAGTTCAAGATGTTCATTCAAGCTGAAGAAGTCCATGGAAGTGCAAAGAGCAAAGACATTCCAAGAAGACTCAAGGTTCTTATTTTTAGAATGTATTAGAGTCCTCTTGATTTTATGTTTAAATGCACTTTTAAAAGATTTTCAAAATGGTTTTCATACCTACGTTTTTATATCTTTGAAAACCATACACACACCCAAAAATGTGTTAGAAAGCCTAGGACTTAAGCCCAAGACCAAAGCCCAAAGCCCCTAGAATTTAAAGTTAAAAATGCAATTTTGCTCAAGGCCGGTCGACCGGGCTATGCAGCATGACCGCAGGATGCTACCTGGAAGTCCAGGGCATCTCAAAATTTATCGGGTCGGCAACCGGGGTATGCCTGGTGACCGCGAATATGTTTTCTGGAAATCCAGAAAACATCTAAGTTGGGCTTGGTGGTCGACCGCCATAGGTCCGGTCAACTGTGATAGTGTTTTTGAGCCAAAAATTAATTTCAAACAGGTAGCCCTCGCCGGGCGACCTCCTTAGGGCCAGCCGACCACGCCAGTATAAAATTTGAAATTCAAACTAAGAGCTTGATAAGGGCGGGCGACCGCCGTGCCTAGGTCGACCGCTGCGACAAGGAAATAGATCTGTTGGAGCTTTCACAGGGTGACTTTTTTAACCCTGTAATTTTCAGTTTTACTCCCAAACGTTATATTTCCTTGTGGGCTATATATACACTATCAAAATCTTTCTAAACAACCTTTTGACAAGATTAAATCCTATCTTTTTGAACCTAAACTTTTATATGAAAGGTTAAAACCACATTGTATTTGTACATCCTATCAAGAGGTACTCTATAGGCTTTACATTTTATCTTCCTTTGAGTGTTTGTGGGCTTTCAAAGTTGTAATCAACCAATCTAAGAGGCAAAGAGAGTTCTTTTATTTTATTTCTTCATGTGTTTGTGAGGGTCTCCGATTCGGCCCGTTAAGAAAGGTGAATCATTATAAGAGGGAGGCGCCCTCGCAAGGGTTTGTGTGGCAAGGGTGTGATCCCTTTGAAGGAGAAGTTGGTGTATGGCTGTGAGATTCGCCCGTTGAAGAATCTTATTGGTTTAGTAGAGATCCTAAGGAGAAAAACTTGGAAGAGTGGAGTAGGTCAAGTTGTGACCGAACCACTATAAAACTTGTGCCTTGTGGATGCTTTCTTATCTCCTCTTTGCACTTTGGTGGTTGGTAATCTCTATCATTTACTTGTGTTTATGTTTCATTGAGCAAAGGTTAGAGTATATAAGCGTAAAGTCATATCTAGTCCCTATCCTAGATTATATTCATTGATTGATAAAGGGTTAGACTTGTTAAGGCTTAATGGGAAAATTGATTTTAATAATCCACTTAATTAAGCCCCAAAATTTTAATTAGCCAATTCATCCCCCCTCTTGGATTGCCACCTTGTATTTCATTACTGAAATTCCAAGGGTGGTCCCGAATTGGCAACAAATGAGGAGGGAAGAATTAGGTTTCTAACAAGTTTTAACTCTTTTGAAAACTCAAACCCAATTTTGGAAATTAAAAGATCAACAATAAAATTCAAGCACACAAGTTAAATCTAAAGTGCAAATGCAAATAAAGAGCAAGAGTAAGAGAGATTGCACCCGAGATTTAAAGTGGTTCGGTCATCCAAACGCAGGGCCTACTCCACTCCACCAACCAAACCCGTTGATGGCTTCACTATGTGATCTTCTTAACTTCGGCGAAGATCGGTGCCGATTACAAATTCTGATTACCTTTAACCTTGGTGGCAATCTTCACCGCGGAGAGTGGGCTGCGCTTCTCCGAACACTCGCCCAATACAAAGTTCTTGATAAGAAGGAAAGAACAAAAAACAATCCCTCACAAGGGTTTACAAGATGTAGAAGATGTACAAATTTAGCCTATGATCCAAATCCTAATGTTTAGAGGATGAGAGGCATAATCAAGTTTGATTCACTCTTTGGATGTTCAAATGGAGTTTAAGAGTGTTAGGATTGATGATCTTGAAGTTTAGAATGCCCATATATATAGAAAAACCCAAATATGACCGTTTGGTGGCATAGTGGTAATTCTGGAAAAAACACCAACGGATAAAAATCTGACCGTTATTAGTGTTCTCGGAGTTCCGAGAATTTCTCTCGGAGTTCCGGGAATACAAACAGAAGATGAAAAAAGTCTACTGGACCAAATCTCGGAGCTCCGAGGATTTCTCGGAGTTCCGAGAAGCCTATGTTGAGCAGATTTTCATTTCTTGTTTTTGGGCTTCCAATTCTCAACCAAGATGGATTGCTATGAGGGTTCCAAGGTGTTGGAACACCACAAGGATAATCTCTTATATATTTAGGGTGTGTGAGATTAACTTAATTATGCCTTTCAAAATTCTAAACTAGGATTGGATCTTAATACAATCTAATATAACTTTGATCTTCAATGGATTCTTCAAGTCTTCATTTGACTTGGACTTCGATGTCTTTGGCCTTCATGATGTGGTCCAATGAGATTATCTTGGCCTCAATCCAAGCAATGTTGTCTTAGCACCAATGATCTACAACTTAGACAATCAAACACATTAGTGATCATTAATCACTTGTGTATTGGAATCATCAAAATAAGATGGGAATGCCAAGGTGAAAATCATTGGGCGTACAATCTCTCCCTTTTTGATGATGACAAGCACAAGAGATTTTCAAATAAAAACATACATATTTTCCTTACACTAGAATTCTCTCCCCCTTTGGCATCAATCAAAAAGATTGGGGTAAAAGAGAAACAAGGGGATGAAATATGCAATTTTAAGGCTGCCCCTTTTTCAAGGAAAAAGACAAACCTAGAACTCCCCCTATTTAGAATTTTTATTCAACATAAGGGGGGGTATTTTAATTTTCTATAGAAAGATATTAAATTTTAGAGCAAAAGCCCCTAATCTAAGCACATATGAAGATGATCATATAGGAGCTTTGGGAACCCAAGCTTTCTTGGATCTACCATAATCCCTAATCTTAGATGCACATTGGAATTGGTAATGACCATTAATTCCACAATAATGGCATCTAACATGAGGGTTAGATAAACTAGTCCTATCATAATGTGAATGATTAGGTCTTTGACTAGTCTTCCTTAAGATTATGTCAATAATTTTGTCACCATTTAAGAATCCATGGAGACATAATCTTAACCTTTCATTTTCATTATGAAGATGGGTTATTTGATTTAGAAAATCATTAAATTCATCTTCATAAGATTTGGAAGAGCTTGCCACATCTTGGAGTTTTACAATTTGGCAAGGTTTCTTTTTCCAAACAACCCTTAAGGGTTTCAATCTCAAGTTTAAAATTTTCAAGTTGTGCTTGAGATTTGGAAGAAGATTCATTTTTCAAAAAATTAAAAATTAAGTTCATTTTCTAATTTTGAAATGGATTTCTTTTGAACTTTATTTTTAGAAATTTGAGAGTGCAAGGTTAAGCACAATTCATCATATGATATTTTTTCACTATCACTACTAGATGAATAACACGAGGGGTTAGAGTTTACCTCATCTTCATGGGTGAGTACCATGAAGCAAAGATCATCTTTCTTTTCTTCCCCTTCGCTTGAACTCTTTCCCGAGGTGCTAGTAGCATCCCATCCGGCGGCAAGAGCCTTAAATTTCTTCCATTCCTTCTTTCCCTTGTATTTTGAGGAAGATGACTTGAGAAGAGGACAATCCGGTCTTTTGTGTCCGGTCTTCTTACAATTATAGCACCTTATTCCTCCTTCTACTTCACTTTCTTCTTTCTTCTTCGTTTTATCCTTTTTATGTTTCTTTCTCCATAAGCTTTTAAATTTTCTTAAAGCTTCTTCTTCATCGCTATCCACCTCGCTAGAGGATGATGAGTTCGCTTTGGAGGCTTTTAGAGCTAGAGATCGACTCTCTTTTTCTTTCTCTTTCGGCTTCTTCTCCTCTTGTCGGCTAGTGAGGAGCATCTCATGGGTGATGAGAGATCCTACAAGCTCCTCCATGATTAGCGTCTTGAGATTCTTTGATTCTTGTATGGCGGTTACCTTTGGATCCCAATATGGAGGAAGAGACCTAAGCAACTTACTCACAAGCTCATCAGCAGGATAAGATTTACCAAGATTTGCTAGTTCATTTGAAATTTTAGAAAAACGGGTATACATTTCGGAAATGCTTTCATTTTGACCCATTCTAAACATTTCATATTTGCTCTTTAACAAGTTTATTTTGGAATCCTTAACTTGAGATGTTCCCTCATGGGTAACGGCAAGTGTATCCCAAATAACCTTGGCGGAATCAAAAAGAGCAACTCGATTAAACTCCTCCGTAGATAGGGCGCAAAACAAAGAATTTCTAGCTTTGTAATTTAAATTTGCATGCCTTTTTTCTACGACATTCCATTCTTCAAATGGTTTGGAAGGCAACATGTATCCATTTTCAACAATGTGCCAAAGTTCCACATCTATCGAAAGAAGATAGATGCGCATCCTTGTCTTCCAATGTCCATAGTTTGACCCATCAAAGAAGGGAGGTCTAGTTGTTGAATGGCCCTCCGAAAGTCCAGTTCCATTTCTATCCGCCATTTCACAATTAGAAAGTTGCCAAAGATCTTATGATCTTTTCCTTGTTTGAAATTTTTAAAGAAAAATTTACCAAAGATTTATAGAAAAGAAAATCTTTTAAGAGCCTTTGCTCTGATACCAAGTGAAATTCCAAGGGTGGTCCCGAATTGGCAACAAATGAGGAG
The DNA here is from genome assembly GCF_043159265.1 of Tasmannia lanceolata. NCBI lineage: Eukaryota > Viridiplantae > Streptophyta > Magnoliopsida > Canellales > Winteraceae > Tasmannia > Tasmannia lanceolata. Next base: position 46,387,372 of record NW_027518680.1, on the reverse strand, counting down.
GGAAGAATTAGGTTTCTAACAAGTTTTAACTCTTTTGAAAACTCAAACCCAATTTTGGAAATTAAGAGATCAACAATAAAATTCAAGCACACAAGTTAAATCTAAAGTGCAAATGCAAATGAAGAGCAAGAGTAAGAGAGATTGCACCCGAGATTTAAAGTGGTTCGGTCCTCCAAACGCGAGGCCTACTCCACTCTACCAACCAAACCCGTTGATGGCTTCACTATGTGATCTTCTTAACTTCGGCGAAGATCGGTGCCGATTACAAATTCCGATTACCTTTAACCTTGGTGGCAATCTTCACCACGGAGAGTGGGCTGTGCTTCTCCGAACACTCGCCCAATACAAAGTTCTTGATAAGAAGGAAAGAACAAAAAACAATCCCTCACAAGGGTTTACAAGATGTAGAAGATGTACAAATTTAGCCTATGGTCCAAATCCTAATGTTTAGAGGATGAGAGGCATAATCAAGTTTGATTCACTCTTTGGATGTTTAAATGGAGTTTAAGAGTGTTAGGATTGATGATCTTGAAATTTAGAATGCCCATATATATAGAAAAACCCAAATATGACCGTTTGGTGGCATAGTGGTAATTCTGGAAAAAACACCAACGGATATAAATCTGACCGTTATTAGTGTTCTCGGAGTTCCGAGAATTTCTCTCGGAGTTCCGGGAATACAAACAGAAGATGAAAAAAGTCTACTGGACCAAATCTCGGAGCTCCGAGAATTCTCTCGGAGTTCCGAGAAGCCTATGTTGAGCAGATTTTCACTTCTTGTTTTTGGGCTTCCAATTCTCAACCAAGATGGGATTGCTATGAGAGTTCCAAGGTGTTGGAACACCACAAGGACAATCTCTTATATATTTAGGGTGTGTGAGATTAACTTAATTATGCCTTTCAAAATCCTAAACTAGGATTGGATCTTAATACAATCTAATATAACTTTGATCTTCAATGGATTCTTCAAGTCTTCATTTGACTTGGACTTCGATGTCTTTGGCCTTCATGATGTGGTCCAATGAGATCTTCTTGGCCTCAATCCAAGCAATGTTGTCTTAGCACCAATGATCTACAACTTAGACAATCAAACACATTAGTGATCATTAATCACTTGTGTATTGGAATCATCAAAATAAGATGGGAATGCCAAGGTGGAAACCATTGGGCTTACAATTACCCTTGAGAGAGTGTAGAGATTTTGGGGGTAATTTGGGAATTACAAGATTTCCTCTCTATATATAAGTGAGCAAAGGGCCCATTCTATACACACATGAGAGTTCTCTCCCCCCTCTTCTTCTCCCCATAGCATCTTGCCATCTACTCTCGATCTCACTCGTCCATCTTCATTCGACTGAGATCGAACGGGTGTACAGTTACAAGCACCTTAGCGGTGTACGTACAAAGCCCTCAGGGTTCGCAATCGTCTTCCATCTCATCATTCATGGTCTTTTTTGCGGCGTTCTACGTGATTACGCGCCTGGTTTGTAAATCCTGAGAGAATTTTTTTGGAAGTTCGCTTCCGCACAATCGAATAAGAGGTACATTAACTCTAAACAAACTACTTGGTATAGGAAAACGGTCATTGAACAAAGTTGGAATAGGATATGATGATTATCAAAGTCCCAAAAGACTTCAAACCAACTTTGTAAAAGCAAGACCCTCTTGCTCATCCTCTAGTAGTATTGTGTGCAATGGTTGTGGTTTGCAAGGTTATTATAAATTTGCTTGTATCTATTCTAATAATCCTAAGTATGTGTTGTAAATAAAGGTTCTTTGAATGAGACTAGTCAAATTAGGATTAAGAAAGTTTGGATTCCTAAGAAATGAACTAATTTAGTATCTAAATGTAGGTGTGCTTGAGGAGCCAAACCAAGCCAGACAAGTGGTACCTTGATAGTGGATGCTCAAGGCATATGACCGGAGATTTATCTCATTTTGAGTCTCTCTCTATCAAGGATGTCGGATTGGTTACCTTTGGAGATAATAAAAAAGGAAAAGTCATAGGTCAAGGAACCATAGGTAAACTCTAAATCCCCTATCCACAATGTTTTACTTGTTGATGGCTTGTCACATAACATGATTAGTATTACTCAACTATGTGATAGTGGGCGTAGAGTTATATTTGAACATGATACATGCATAGTTGAAAATACACCATAAGTTTAGATGACCTAAAAGCTCAAAATCTAAAATGTCTTACCGTCATTGGTGAAAACTCATGGTTATTGCATAGAAGATTAGGTCATGCTAGCATGGAACTAATTCTAAAATTTCATCTAGAGATGTCGTGATTGGTTTACCCAAAATCAAATATGTTAAAGATCAAATTTGTAAACCATGTCAAATGGGTAAACAAATCAAAACATCTTTCACACCAAAGAACATTGTTTCTACTTCTTATCCACTTGAGCTATTGCATATGGAGCTGTTTGGACCAATGAAAACTAGTAATCTAGGTGGAAAAAGATATATATATGTGATTATTGATGATTACACTAGATATACTTGGGTGTTATTTCTTGCTCATAAAGATGAATCTTTTGATATATTTTTAAAATTAGCCAATAAAATACAAAATGAACTAGGTATTGCAATTGCACAAATTAGAAGTGATCATGGCACTGAATTTGAAAAGTGTCATTTGAACAATATTGTGCTAAGAATGGAATCTATCATAACTTTCTGCGCTTAGAATGCCTCAACAAAATGGAGTAGCTGAAAGAAGAAATAAAACTATTCAAGAAATGGTTAGTGAAATCCCGATAGGCAATCCAAGAGGGGGGGTGAATTGGCCTAATTAAAAAATTTAGGGAATTAATCCTAATTTAAAAACTAATTAATTAATTAATCCAATTAGTAAGTTAAATCAAACAAATCACCCACACTTGTTACTTTGCAAATAGATGTGGAATTAAAATAAAATGCAAAGTAAATATCTTACCAACTAAGAGAATGAGAGAAAAGATGGGAGTGCACAAGATGTAAAGTGGTTCGGGAGATCTCCTACTCCACTCTTCCTAAGTTTGGTCTCCTTGGGAAAATCCACTGAGGATGATCTTCCACTCTTAACGGGCCGGATCATGAGCCCTCTTACAATGATTCTCCTCTCTTATCGGGCCGAATCGAAGACCTCGTACAATTAGTAGAATAAAAATGATATTGAATATCTCTTAGCCTCTTATAGACTTGATGTACAATGATTGCTCTCAAATAGCTCTTGAAAAGAATATTACAAGAAACCCTTATCCAACTCTCCAAAAATGAGTACAAGTGAGCTTGGTAGATCTTCCTTTGAGTTGATGACAACTGAGCTTTTAGTGTATCTTCTCCAAAGATGATTACAAGTAAGATTGTGGAGATCTTCTTCTATGAGTTTGCAAGTTTGAAAGCAAGGAAGAAGAGAACTTTTGTAAAATGCTTGGAAATGCTTAAATCACTTGTATAGATCTTTTCCCAAGTTGCGAAAGTGTATTAATGATGAAAATAAACTCATATATAAATCCCATAGAGGATATAACCGTTGGAAGGCAAAATGGGCATTTTCGGGTTTTGAAAATTCAAAATAAAGACAAGCCGCAAGTCCCAACGGTCATATTTTTCCCGACGCCAGAGACTGCCCAGACGTCTGGTTGCCTCCAGGGATCAACCAAATGATCGGGCAGACCTCTGCCGCAAGGTCTGGTTTGCAAGTTCACTTATCAAATGAATGAGTTTTCCTCTGATTTTTTGTACACATTGGTATTGATATTAGGGAAGATTATGCACCAAAATTTAGCTCATTTTGAAAACGTCTAGGTCCCTTTTTGATCAACCAGATGATCGGACCAGACTTCTGACACAAGGTCTGGTTTGTAAGTTTGGCTAGTAAATGAATGAGTTTTCTTCCCAAATTTTGTACATATTAAAGTAGATATGAGAGAAAGGTGTGGACAAAATTTTGGCTCAATCGGAAAACATTTGGGTCCATTTGTGATAGAAAAGCAGATGATCTTACTTATGGTTTTCAAAGGATGTTTGGATTTTTGCTTTAAAATTATTTTGGAAACTCTTTGAAAACACTTTCAATCTTGTTTTGAAGTTGATCTCCATTCAACTTACTTTTGAATAATCCTCTTGAGTTCGGTGGTTGAATGAGCTAGCTTAACCTTCCATGTCCGTGCTTTGACTTTGACCTTCAACTTTAAAGCTCATCTTCAAGTCTTGGTCTCTTGCACAGATCACTCCTTCAAGTTGGTTCAAGCTCCTTGACATTGTATGTGGTTCATCTTCAAGCATAGGCCATGGAATGATGTAAGTGCTAGCCGGATTTACCTGTGAATTTCTTGTCTATAGCACAACACTCATGGCAAACAATTAGCCTATAAAGGACTAATCAATTTATGTTTGTTAATCATCAAAACAAGGTGATTGAGAGAACCCATGAGGACCCTTGGGCTTACAATCTCCCCCTTTTTTATGATGACAAACCAAATTGATTAGAGAGGTGGGAGGAACCTCTTATGAGGATTTAATAAATAATATAAGCATAACTATTCCCCCTCAACATGTGCATAGGTTAGTTTTAAGTAGTTTAAGCATACATGCATATGGATTATGGACATCTAATCAATTTCATAATCCTCCCCATTTTGGCATAAGCAAAAAGGAAGGATTAACCATTAAGCACAATCATAAAGAATGAAATATTTTTAATGAAAATACATGCTCTCCCTAGTTTCTTATCATGAATACAAGATAAATGAAGTGTAGATCACATGATAAGAGCATAACAACATAGAAAGAGAATATCAAATGAAAATCTAGTCTATGTTGGGAAAAATCAAGGAGACATTACGTTTTAGCACAGTTTTGTGTGTGGTACTATATAAAGTATGAAAGACATTCATATACACCTAATGACCCATTCAAACATGAATAGTATTACATTATAAAACTTATAATATACTTATCATGAAAGAAAATAGAGCAAATATAAAACTTAGCATGATAAGCCCCCTTTTTTTGTGAATTCCTTATAGAATCTTAGCATGAGGAGATGGGTAGATATAATATGAGATGAAACCTATCATGATAAGCAAGAATGAATATAGAACAAGTTAAGAACTCCCATTTTGATTTGTCATACATAAGAATAACTTTTAGCATTTTCATGAGATGACAGTGAGGTATATCATGGGTATATGAGTGAAAAGGTGAAAACACACATGATAACCACTCAAATTCATAGAAATTGTGATAAGCAAATGTATTTTACTTCTATGAATGTGGATCAACAATGATATTAAAGTTTTAGTACAAAATTTAAAAAGTCAAAATGGATGATTTGAGCATCTCATAATGATCCATAGGAACATAAATATATGACTATTGAGCTCTCCCCCTTTGTATTTGTCATTGGCCTTAGGTGAAACCTATGTAGCAAGGCATGACATGAGAGAATAGGCTAAAAATGTGAAAGTGAATACATGGCCAAAACTAAACTTATTCTTAGAATACATATAATACCAAATATCAAATGAATATCCAAGATAAGTGTGAAGCCTAAATGATGTGAAATTTAAGGTTTAGGCTAAGGGCCTTTAGTCTATACCAAGTATGGTACCAAAAATTAGAAACATAAGACAAGCCCAACTAACTCATGTATGGAGCAACCATGCTCCAATGAGTGTACTTATCATATATGAAGTAATATACACATTAGAGATCATATGATAAGTCTTAAGGACAAGATTTGAACTTTCAAGCTCCCCCTTTGAAAAAGAATCATACAATGTATGAATCCAAAGGGTGTCCACACATAGACACCAAGGGGATTGGATACATATCCCATAAGATACCAAATAGATGAGGACATCCCTTGGGTTACAATGACACAATTTGCATGAATGCTAAGGATCAAAAGATCAAAACAAGGTCACGAGAACACCTAGCAAACCATGCTCCCCCTAAGTGTGATATCAAATTCAATAGTTCAAATATACTCCCCTAAGGATATAACATACAAATAAGCTAGGAAAATCACACACACAAATATATCTATCTATGATTGAGATGCTGGCACAAGGCAAAAGTAATTAAGTGCTTTAATTAAGGTTATGGTACCATTCCTTCAAAAGAAGGCATGAGCACCGATTGAGTAGCTTTTAACATTAAGGTTTGAACATCTCATACATGTAGATAATAGCAAAACAAGTGGGGGTTATACACTCTATAGATAGAGACAACAATAGTAATCTTCAAACACCAAACTTATTAAGGACAAAAGATACCAAAACATAAGGAATGTACCTAGAGTAAGCAACTCTATCCAAGTGTGGAGAATAACTAGTTCTTTTCAAATTTGCTTATAAAAACAAACTAGTTAATTATGGAGGGAGTAATCAAATAAATTCATTTGTCCCTCACAAGGTTTTAAGTTTGAGAGTACTTAGATAATTTCAAAGTTTCAAATCACTCAAACTTATGTGATATGTATAGTGATCTAACATGTAAGTATCACAATGTGAAAACATAGATCAAATACATACAAGGCAAATAATATGACAATTAGAACCAATGCCTTATGAATATATATATATATATATATATATATATATATATATATATATAAGTTCACATATACTTGGTTTTTCGAATTTAGAACACTCTATGTGAACATGACCTAGATTACATGGACAATAATCATCCATGGATGGTCTACTATGTTTGGACACCAAAAATATGACATATAAGACATATTGTCCAATCATCTACCTACATCTACAACCACAAGTCTAATGACAAGGCATTAGGCACAAAAGTGAGTTATTGCCCAAATAGGATACTAGATTCCAATGATATTTCAATTCGACTCATATGTTGAATCTAGACTTGTTTTCAACTTTCCTTACAAAATATATTATATAAGAATGCAGGGAAGGATCCAAGGACACTAAGGATATCAATCAAGAGATGACACCTTGGACACATGTATTCCAAAGAAACTACCATGACTAAAAACATATGATGCCATCTAAGTTTCAAAGTTCATCTTAGTCATGAGAGGATATACAATTAAGGCTCATGGAATACACATACATAAAACCTATCAAAGATTTCTTATTGCTTTTAATGATAACTATAAAGCACATAATAAGAGAATCTTATGAGGGTGTGAAGGACAACTAGGTGCATAGAGATAAACTTATTTTCTCACATAGGGCATTAAAGGTATGTCTAAGAAGTGATCAATTTCCTAGACATGGCATTTACTTACATAGATTTGCTAGAAATGATATATAAATAGTTTAGACACCAAATAATCTAGCAAAAGTCAATTTTGTCCAAATTTTGAGTTCAACTAAGAAATATATGCACTTATGAGTTTAATATGAACTCAAGGGCAATGGAGAGGTTGATAATCATGTAGGATCAACTATGGTTTTCACATTAAGTTCAAGTGTGGCATGTCATGTGGATGGATACTAAGTGCAATAAGATTTAAGTCATAGTGTATGCACCTAGCAAAAATACATATAGCTACATACAAGTCAAACAATATAAGTATATTGTATCTATAGGTTGTTTCTTCACAAATGATGTGATCATGAAGCACATATCAACTAGATACAACAAGAATAAGTATATTGTATCTAGAGGCATATCTTTCATATGATTTTACAATTTAGCTCCAAATATAAACTAGATGTCAAAAATAGAATATCTAGGGAACCTTTTCCAATATATATAACAATTTAGTGCAATATATCAAAGCCTTACAAAAACTAAGTTTCAAGCATAAAGACTTTGGATTATAACAAAAGGAGTTGTCATTAAAGCACAAACATGGATACATGTGAATCAAACAAGATAGCATATGGTATCCAAAGAATATTTTCAAATGATTTAACATTTAAGCTCATCCCCTAATCTACTAAGTGTCAAAATAGATTAAGTAGGGGGTTTTGGAACCCAAACCATCTTGGATCCATGCAAGTTAGTTCTATAAAGTAACTCTTTTTTAATCCAAACATACTTGCAAGATTTCACAAATCAAAATCTACAAGTAGATTTGTGATGTCCTAATCTACCACAATAATCACAACTCATATAAGAATGGGTAAAAGGACTAGATGACAACTACAAGAATGCATAGGTACACAAACATGTTTAGCACTCATTTCTTGTAAGGATTTATTTTCCAACTCAAGTTTTTCGTTTTCGAATTTCAACATCTCAACTTTATTTTCTAAGTAGTCAATTTCATGAGATGTATTGGTTCTAAGTTCTTCATCATGTTTTAACAAATTAAAATTTTCAATAAACTCAATGTTTGCCTTTTCTAAATCATTATTATGTTTTTCAAAGGCAACACATCTTTGAATTAAGTCATTATTTTGGTTTATCAAAACTTTGCTAAGTTGACTTAATTTTTCATTACTAGAGATGATTTCATTAAGATCCAATTTCAATTTTCAAATTTGCTTTTCCAAACCGAAAATTTGAGTTTCAAATTTGTTCTCTTTTGCAAAAGACTTTTGAGAAACACTATTTTGTCTAAGAATATGATTTTCATCAATAGATGCACTTAAACAAATATTTTTCTCATATGAATTTTCAAATGAAGTCCAAATCGCTTTTGCATTTTTACAGGATGAATTTTTTGTAAAAATATCAATTGTCATTCCACAACACAATGCAATCATTGCTTTAGAATTTAATGAAATTTTTTTTGAACTAAGCTTGTTGCAATTAGGAAAGGTGAATGATTCATCAATTAAGTCCATGATATCAAAATCTATAGATTTTAGAAATAATTACATTATAATCTTCCAAGATCCATAGTTATTTCCATCAAAGATGGGAGGAGCTAGATCGGATTGGCCTCTCTCAAAATCCACAGGGGTTGCCATGATCTTTTACTCTTGAAGAAATTTGAAAATCAAAGATCAAAATAGAAAAACCTTTCAAAATGAGATATTTGAAAAATCAACACATCTAGTTAAAATACCAAATGAGATTTTTGAGGAATAAAATTTCTAGTAGAAGAACCGAGCCTCTGATACCAAATGAAATCCTGATAGGCAATCCAAGAGGGGGGGTGAATTGGCCTAATTAAAAAATTTAGGAAATTAATCATAATTTAAAAACTAATTAATTAATTAATCCAATTAGTAAGTTAAATCAAACAAATCACCCACACTTGTTACTTTGCAAATAGATGTGGAATTAAAATAAAATGCAAAGTAAAGATCTTACCAACTAAGAGAAGGAGAGAGAAGATGGGAGTGCATAAGATCTAAAGTGGTTTGGGAGATCCCCTACTCCACTCTTCCTAAGTTTGGTCTCCTTGGGGAAATCCACTAAGGATGATCCTCCACTCTTAACGGGCTGGATCGTGAGCCCTCTTACAATGATTCTCCTCTCTTATCGGACTGAATCGCAGACCCTCGTACAATTAATAGAAGAAAAATGATATTGAATCTCTCTTAGCCTCTTATAGACTCGATGTACAATGATTGCTCTCAAATAGCTCTTCAAAAGAATATTACAAGAAACCCTTATCCAACTCCCCAAAAATGAGTACAAGTGAACTTGGTAGATTTTCCTTTGAGTTGATGACAACTGAGCTTTTAGTGTATCTTCTCCAAAGATGATTGCAAGTAAGATTGTGGAGATCTTCTTCTATGAGTTTGCAAGTTTGAAAACAAGGAAGAAGAGAACTTTTGTAAAATGCTTAGAAATGCTTAAATCACTTGTATAGATCCTTTCCCAAGTTGCGAAAGTGTATTAATGATGAAAATAAACTCATATATAAACCCCTTAGAGGATATAACCGTTGGAAGGCAAAATGGGCATTTTTGGGTTTTGAAAATTCAAAATAAAGACAAGCCGCAAGTCCCAACAGTCATATTTTTCCCGACGCCAGAGACTGCCCAGACGTCTGGTTGCCTCCAGGGATCAACCATTTATGATCGGGCAGACCTCTGCCGCAAGGTCTGGTTTGCAAGTTGTAGACACCCCATTCTGACCTGACCCTAAATTCACAAAAATTGAATAAAGTTCCCGAAATCGATCCCTGAAATCGAGTTCAAAATTCCCCAAGCTCAACTCTCAAGTTCATGAAATAGATTCCTGAAGTGTCTGAAACCGATTCCCGAAGTACCCTAAAAACTGAGTCCCGAAATTTCTAAAAATCGAGGTCCAATTGCAAAAGAACATGAAAAATCCGAAATGCCTGCTTGAAAATCATTTTTTTGAAATATTCTGAAAGCCTGAGCATTCCTAAACCCCATTGATATCCTCCGTTCAATTACCCCGACCTTCCCTTTCATTTTTCCCTGAATTTACAAAAATTGCAAAATACCCCTGAGTTTTCGGTAGTGGCATCCCCCTATTTGAACCCTTGGGCTCCAATGTATATCGGCACAATCATATTTTGATATTTTCACTAACCCGGCTTGTTTTGGGATTTAAAGAATTATCAAATGGTTTTTTTACATTTTTCCAAAGTACTCCACGAGTGAGAAAAGACAAGCAGGGAGAGTGTAATTATCAAATATGGATGTGCCAATATCATTTCCCTAGGAAAAGATGCAAGAGAAAATAATTCGCCTTTTCCCCTTTTCTTGCTTAGACCACCCCCTATGGCTAGAAATATGTTAAAGAGGGTTGTCCGAGGAAGAAAGAGGAGGCGAATATGTTTCCTTTGTAAGTGTAGGGTGAACTAGCAAAGCAAGGGTGCCCATTGATGAGAAGAAAAGACAAGTAGAGCATAATGGTAGGAGGGTAAAATCACCTTATCATAGGGGCATTTTAGTAAAATGAGTATTGCTTCCTTCCCAAGAAATGAACATAGGCCATTGGATCAAAAGGGTGAGGTGTAGGGCTGGATTAGATTTGAACATTCTAGGTTTTTAGGGTTTCTAAGATAGAATTAGGGTTAGGAGAGTAGATCAAGGGCTGAGGATAACCAAGGAGAAAAGGCAACAAATGGAGGGTGGGGATTGGATTAGGAAAAAACCCAAGATATAAAAACACAAAAATTCGTAGCGGAGGGGAGGATCCTCATTTTGGGTGTAGGAAAAATACAGAGGGGAGAAAGCCCTAGCTGAAATTCTAAAGAAGAGAAGGAGATAGAGAGAGGAGAGGAGATTTCCAGCCGCCGACCATCTTCCCAACTTCACCACCACCATTTTCTCCATTTTAGAACCCTAAACCTCTACAGCCACCTCTACCACCATCTTCTCAGACCATTCTTGCCGGAATCCTACCATTCCTGCCGGAATCCGACCATCTAATCCACCCTCTCTACACCACCACACTCAGCCACCTCCATTTCTACAGTCATCACTCTCAAACCCATTTCAGTCATCTTCTCCGACCATCCTAGCTGGAATCCGTTAAGAATCCGACCATCCACAACCATCTTCAACCTCAAAATCCGACCACAATCTTCCTCATCTACTACTGCCTCTCAATCCATACCCATCTCATTACACGCTCCAACCACCATCCTCTTCTTCCAGCTTCACCTCTAACCCAAATCCGACCATTTTCCCCATCTCTGGCCAGAGCTCCGATCGACCCCAACTCCGATCGCACCTCCATCTCCACCTCACCATCAACCCTACGCTACCACCTCATCCACCATTTTCAACCCCCGAAACCCACCTCATCTTCAAACCCTATTCTGTTTCCTCTTCTCCTACCACACCTCGTCAGAATCCAACGAAGCTACCTTACCAGCCATCCATCTCCACTACCACGTCATCCACCATCTTCAACCCACCACGTCAACCACTCTCTAACTCCCAGATTCTTCTCAATCCATAACCCCATCTCCTCTTCTTCTACCCTCGACTCTCAGTGCCTGCCCTCCACCATTTCGTCTTCACCGGCAAGGAAGAAATTGCAGAGGAGAAAGCTAAGGTCAGGAGAGGGAATAGAGCAGATTTTGGGATTTTCTTGAGGGAAGAAAACCCCTAATTGTAGAGAGAGAGGTAGAGGAGAGGAAGGAACCGCCGGCCAATTACCTCATCCACCATCATCCGATTCCACTTCCTCCTCCATAGCCAACTCTCAAAGGATTTTCACCATTTTTTCCCACCACTAAGATCCCTTCCTAATTTATTCAAACCCTTTTCCATTTTCTTCCAATCACCTCATCATCAAACCCCTTTTCCCATCTTTATCACTAGAGCAAAACCCATTCCCAACAATATCTCCTAAAAACCATTCTCAAACCCACTTTACTGATATTATCATCTCCTCCAGTGTAGATCTCAATCTTTCCTCCATTGTTCCCACCGGCCACTTCGTCTTCTACGCCAAACATCTCCGGGCTCCGATTGCTTCATTTCAACCTCCATTCTCTTCAACCACAATAAGCTCCAATCATTTCACCTCCTCAGGATAGCATCTCATATCATCATTAAAACCTCACTTATTGATCATCCCCGTCAACATCGGCAAAAGTTCCATTGTCGGAGATTCTCGGAGTATAAAAGAGAAAGCCTGCAACCTCGCCATCCTGCAACCTCGAGGGAGTATAACCGAGAGGAAGGTACCCTTTTAATTCCTCTTCTTATCTTTGGTATAGCTACTCTTTAATCTGCCCTAAAATTTCATTTCAATGGATGCTCATTTCAATGATGGTTTTGAATGGATCTTGATGCCTTGTGTGCTCCATATTTGATTATTCTCTTTGGTAATCTGACTTGGTGAAAGACAGGCAAATATGTAGAATTCACCTTCACATTGGTTTTCTGAAAATGGGCTTGATCTAAGTTTTTGCTCAGAATTCTATTAATTTTCGATCCTAAATTTTTAGTTTCAGGTTCTTTGCATTTGAAGTAAAAGAAAAATCGGTGTAAACGAGTCCCTAGTTTGGTTTTGATATGGTGATCAATGCATATTAGTTGGGTGTTAACTTGGCATGCTTCCTTCATCTTGGTGGTTACCCATGTTCGTTTTGAAACAATCAGGGGATTTGTCTTATCTTCCCTCCATAGAAATAATTTAGATTTGGTAAGTGATGCATGGAACAAATGACAATGTGGTTATAGTGTTTCGGTTGTAAAAATTTGACTGATAAGAGTAGTTGCAGGTACTCAAATTTTGAAATTTCTGTGGTATTTTGCATGCTTTCACCTCATTAACCCGAACTTTTAATATGCCTATTTAGGAACCCTAACAATCTACGATGAGCTTAAATGTTTGGGAAGGTTGGGTTGGGTTATTTTATTCGTGAATTACCTTTCGACATAACTTTGGAGTTAGCATACAGTAGGTTTTATTCTCGGCTATAATAGGTCCCCCCATTTCTCTCGTATAACCTAGTGTGAAAGTTTATCTTGATCTCAGTCTTTTTGTGTCGCTTCTATATTTTTCTCAATGCACATGTCCCCCATTTTTTTGGGCTTCCATCAGTTTACGCAATGACGGAATGTTTCTTGAACCAACCCCTTGCCCTTCCTATCATTTTCCCCATCTTAGGGTCTTCACAGGGTTTGAGGCGTTTCCTTTCTTTTTAGGACTATTCTTTGCACGTTCCTCTAGATCCTTTTCGAGTTTTGAGATTCCATCGATTTTCGGAACACATCGTCGGGTTGAGGCAACGATGGACGGAAACCTCCTTAGCCAAAACCCCCTTTCAATCAAAAGGGATAAAAACAACAAAAATCTAAAAACAATCCAAAACATCAAAAACACCAAAAACTTTTTTTTTCGAACTACCTTGGCTTGATCCCTTTCCGCAGGGTACGTAGGTAGCTTGGGTCCACCCAAGTTCAGTCTAACCTTTTTAATAAATATTTTCAAACCTTTCAAAACAAATTCTAAAAATGGGCAAGGATGGTGATTGCCAGGTCGCTCGGAGTCCCCTTTCATTCCATTTCCGATTTTGATCGTGGTTTTCCGATTTTCATCGATTTTTCGAAGTTTTATCGAATTTTGAGGCGGGTGACGACGTAGCGTGGCCCCTTCACAGGGATTTTCCTCGCTGAGCCCAACGATAGGTCATGACGATCGCGAGACTTGTTCGATCTTCAGCAGATTAGGATCGTTGGGCTTGATTCTTTTTGAATCGCCCTCTGAGCCTATCGTGTGTTCCATTTTCTTTTCCCTGGCATTTCTAGTCCTTGCATATCGTCGACTTTCTGATTCCTTTCTTTTCGTGCATCTTTTAGCGTGTTTGTCTTTAGTTTCTTTTATGTTACCTTTAGTTTGGTTACTTCTCTAGCATGTGATTGATTGATATTTTCTCAAACTTGTCTCTCGCATAGGTTCACATGCTAGTGTGTTTACTTTACTACTTTGGTTGCTTAGCTATAACGTTTATTCATTCGTCTTATCCTGATTATCTGTCTAGATATAGCTCTTTACTGCTTTCCCTATCTTATTATATTTGTCATTATCGGTTTAGTTATAGCTCTGCATGTGCTTGTTTACTGCTTTATTAGATGTGATGAGTTAGGATTTGTTTGCTTTCTTCGCCCATCCCCGGGTCATGCATGCTTTGATAGACGTTTTCTCGGGGATGATTATTCCCATTTCACATGATTTTCGCCTAAAACTCTTCAAAGTTAATTAAAAATGGCATAAGAGACCAAGTGCTTGCACTTGGGTGAATTGGGGGTGCTCTTCGGATCTTCCTCATTCATCACCAGGCACGGACCTTTGCATCTCTGGTTATCCGTTGTGACAGAGTATTTTGTGGGGTTCCAGGGCCGGCTTTCCTGGATGGCGACTCTGAGTTATTTTAGGTATGTCTTGGTTTCGAGGCTCCTGTCTCCAGATCAAGAGGTATCTCATACATATACATCGCCACCCATACTGTGAGTGGCATCATTTCGTGAGTTCCTTGGTAGAGCTTTGCTTCACATTGTGGAGATCTCAAAGGATTGATGGGGATCTCGTGTCTCTCGCTCACCATCCTCGGGATCGGGGTCCACAGGCTGGCGACTCTGCTGGGGAGTTCTTGAAACATTGCCTAACTCTGTAAATATGCCATTTTTACTAATTTTGAAGAAATTTGGGCCAAAATCAACTTATATGGGAACTTTTTCCCTTAGAATCCAGGGGCACCAGATAGGTGTGTAAATAAAACGAGGGAATCACACACTGCACAACATGCATTATCATATTCTTTATCTCTTTTATTATTTTTTTTACTTTATTATTGGCTCCACGGGATAGATACAATGCGTGCCAGATGGGATGTCATTACCCTAATGGTGCTGTTGAATTTATTTCCAAGCTATGCGTTGGTGCTGCACCCGTAAACACTCGATGCACTTGTGTTTACAGCAGCCGATGAGCAATGAAGCATACTATGTATAACACTCGGTGTACTTGTATTATACATTTAAAGTATGGATCATATGAATAGTGCCCGATAGATTGAGTCCGGAGCCCTACTTTATTTCATATATTATGTATATAAATATATTTCCTGACTTAGTGAAATCCAATTAGGAAGTGCATGAGTTTATATATATATCTATATTGCATTCATATAGGGATGAACATGTGTTACTTACACATGTGGAGCCTAGAGTTAGGAGCCTTGTCCTATTTATAGACTAGAGTAGCTCACCTTATGTGGCTACAACACGGTTCTAGTAAACTCATCAGTCTGTCATGAGTCGAGACCTCCTTGACTCCGCTAGAGTAGACTAGGCTGGTGCCCCTGGTTAGGATATATGTATATATATTTATTAATAGAGTAGGGCTTACTTCTTAGTTATGTTTTTCTTTTTAATCTAATCAATTATTCCCGTCTATCCATTTTTGGATTATGATCAGATCATTGGTTCCACATCATTATCTTTCTAGCCATGATCTATCTTCCCTGAGCCTGATCTTTTGATCTATCCTGATCAGATCGCATTCCACATGTCGATTGTGAGTCTATCTTGCCATTATTACTACCAGAGTGTATGTTCTTGCTTAAAGCCCTGCTTTATCTTGACCATGACGGCGTACTCTTCATGTTTAGTTGCTGACACCCTCCTAGTACAGTCGTTATCCTGCCGAATTTTCTCCAAAAACCTTGAGCGTAATCATTATACTTTGGGTTTATTGACAAACCATGTGCTCACCTTACCACATCTCCTAGTATAGCCGTCATGCTGCCAAATTTTCTCTAAATACCTCGAGTATGGTCATCATCCTTTTAGGCTTGTTAACAAACCATGTGCTTACCTTACCACATCTCCTAGTATAGCCGTCATGCTGTCGAATTTTATCTAAGAAACTTTGAGAGTAATCATTATCCTTTAGGGTTATTGATGAACCATGAGTTTACCTTAGCACGGCTCTTTTGTGAGGTTGTTATGCTGCCGAATTTTATCTAAGATCATTGGGAGCAACCACTATCCTTTAGGGTTTTTGATAAACCATGAGTTTACCATGCCATGATTCTTTGGTAAGGCCGTCATGCTGCCAGAATTTTTATCTGAAACACCTTGAGTGTGATGGCTATTCTTTTAGGTGTGATAGGCCGTCATGACCCTTCTCACGATTGATATGCTGCTAGTTTTTACCCAAGGGAGGGATGCATTTGTATCATCTTTTATTTCAATTTGCATGTAATATTGTCATATGATTACCTCTTATTCAAACCTAGTGTTTGTGATGTCCATGACAGGAGTCTCGCCCGATCGCTTAATCATCGCTCCCCGAAAAGTTACCGCTTCTAAGCATGTTTGGTCTCGTCAAACATCGAGACTAAGTCGTTATTCTGATTCACCAGTATTTTCTGATCCTGACCTAATGGCTGAGTCTACTGAGAATAGTTTCATGGTTGAAATGAGAGAAATGATGATGAACCTTACCAGACAGGTGTCGACCCTTACTGAAAAGGTAACACGTCTGGAGAGAGGTCTGCAACCTCAAAGGACCCTGTGGTCTAGAATCCTTCAACTGGAGTCCATATCCCAGTCAGATCCATGCAAGCTCCTGCCTATGATTACGATGATGAGTCGTACGCTGAGGAAAATCTTCTGCCATCTCCTGCTAGAGCTGGAAAAGAGAAGGAGTTGTCCTAGAAAGTAGACCAGTTGGCCCTCGAGCTTCTGAATTGGAAAAATCACAATCCAAGGAAAATAGACATGTCTGAATTCTCGATCTTTCCTGGCGTCACTCTCCCTCCCAAGGTCAAAATCCCTGACTTTACCAAGTATGACGGATCTGGGAGTTCTAGGAGTCATCTGAAGATGTACATCAATGCACTGGAGCAGTAGAGTTTGAATTCTCAACAGATGGCTAAATTGTTCCAAATGTCTCTATCAGGCGTGGCGTGTAAATGGTTTCTGACTTTGGATTCAGCTTATACCAAGACTTGGGAGGACATTGTTGAAAGTTTATTGAACAATTCTCTTATGATGACGGAGTTGAGGTCACTCGTTGAGATCTGAAAAATGCTCAAGTAGCAGATCCATGAGCCGTTTAGTACCTTTGTTAAGAAGTGGAGGAGAAAGGCAGCTCAAATGACTAACCGCCCATATGAGGAAGACCAGCTGGGCATTATTGTCAAAAATCTCTCCGGCCCTTATGTGCAGTATATGGCTACTCAATACTATCCATATTTTAAGCATTTCATCCACACTGGGAACATGACAGAAGATGCTTTAGCACAGGGTGTAGTTCTGAAACATTATGTGAATCCGAAGGAGAGTCAAAGACCTATCACTGCTCCCAAAGAAGTGAATCAATTAGGGACTTCCCGCCCACCTCCAAGAAATATAGTAATGGGAGGAGAAAAACCCATACAAAAGCCAAAGAAAGAGTTCACTCAGTTGCCTTACACCCCATCTTCCATCATGAGAAATCTTGTCAGAGATGGTGTAATTGAACTCTTACCACCAAGACCTCCCCCAGACCCTCTTCCCAGAGGTTTTAGAGAAGACCAATTCTGTCAGTACCACCAAGGTCCTGGACACCATACTGATCGTTGTATAGCCCTGAGATACATAATTGAAAAACTGTTAGCAGTGGGTGATCTTGTTCTACCAGAACCTAATGTTACTCAAAACCCCTTACCCAGACATACCGCTCATCCTCCACCTGAGATAGGAGTCATCTCTGACGACAAGCCCTTTGTTAATCCAACCTCTCTCATTTGTGCCATAACTCCTGCAACTCCCTATGTCTTAAATTTCAAAGAAGAGGAAGAAGAATGCCTTGCTGAGCCTGTCATCAATCGCACCGCCCGAATTCCTTATGTTTTCCAGCCTGATGAGGAAGACCAGGTGATTTACCCGTGTGTTTATCAATCTAATAAAAGAGGCGGTATTGAACCCACTGTCCATCAAGTAGCATGAACTCCATATGTTTTCCAACCTGATGAGGAAGATCAGGAAGTCCGAATTCCTTATGTTTTCCAGCCTAATGAGGAAGATCAGAAAGTTCATCCTTATGTTTTTCAGCCTGATGAAGAGGATCTGGAGATTGATTGTGATGAGGTCTGCCATGTCACTCGCGGCTGGCGTGTCTTTAAACAAGCCGAGTTAAGGGTCGAGAATCCCATTGAGTTGGCCAGAGGATCTGAGTTGTTTAAGTCGAAGTCAAATGAAGAAGACGAAAACCTCCTTCAGCAGTTAAAGAAAACTCAGGCAAATATTTCAATCTAGAGTTTGCTTATGTACTCTGCAGAGCACCGAGAGGTTATATACTTAGAGAGTTGAATGCTGCTAAAGTGTCTGTTGATATCACTCCAAATCAGTTGGTCGGACTTGTAGCTATGGCCCGAGTTTCCAAAACCTTGTCTTTCACTGATGAAGACTTGACTCTCGACGGTCGCAATCATACCCGCCCACTCCGAGTCACCGTTTTCTATAAGGAAAAGAAAGTTCATGAGGTTTTAGTTGACAATGGATCCGCTTTGAATGTTTGTCCTCTGAGTTCCGCTACTGCCTTAGGATTTGAACCTGGTGATTTTATCCCTTCTGAACAAGGCATCTTAGCTTATGATGGTATGAGGTGTGATGTTGTTGGGACTTTAGCCACAGAAATCCTGATTGGAGGCGGAATGTTTGAAATTGAGTTTCAAGTGTAAGACAATAAACCATCATTCAATTTGCTCTTGGGCCGACCATGGCTTCATAAATACGGAGTTGTACCTTCATCATTGCATCAAAAGCTGAAATTCATTAAGGGTAACAGGTTAATAACAGTCAGAGGAGACCCAAACCTTGAAGTTGGCCAAATTTCTCAGGAGCTCATCATCCAGGCCGCTTCAGAAAAGAATGAAGATGTCAGTCTGACTGGTTTCTCGCTGGAAGTTACAGCCATATCCATAGAAGAAGCCATGAACGAACCTCTCACTTTCCTTACAAGTTCAAACCCAGCAGTAGTCTGAATAATGCGCAAACAGGGCTATGTTCCAGGGGCCGGGTTAGGTCGCCACCATCAGGGTGTAACTGAGTGGCCGAACATGGGCAGAGCAATTGGATTGTTTGGGTTGGGCTATGAACCTACAAATGAAGAGATCAGTGAGATGAAGAAGTATATGCACAGAAAGGCTGAACTTTGTCGTTTGGGGCGAGATGAGCCGAACAGGTCTTACAGTTTGTTGAGGAATGGACATTATAGGAAAGAAGGGGAGGATTTCGCCTTTTATGGTTTTGTTGAGCCATGGGTTGATCCAATAACCAATGAAAAGCTGCCAGGGTTTGAGATCTTCTTTGACATGAAATTACCAGATGAATTTCCATCGTTGCAGATTAATGAGGAGGAATCTGAATCATACTGGGCTGACCTTATGGAGCCGTACCTTCTGGAATCTCTGTATAAGATTGATTCACCGGTTGTAGCTATGATCGGAGAAGACGCGTCGTTTCTGAACCTGCAAGCCATGATCACCTTAGCTGAAGGAGACCTCACCAACTGGAGTTCTTATGTCTTTCCTCAGGTTGTTATGGAGTATGATGATGTCCTAGTCAATAAGTCTTCCAATGACATGAAGTCTGATTATGAGTCAGAGTCTGTTAATGTGTCTGAAATTGAGTTTGAGTTGTCTGATGTCATGTCTGATGTAGCTACTGTTAAGCTCAAGTCCATTGATGGGACCGATGCCCAGTCTGTTTCTTTCTTTGTTGAGTCCGATGTTGAGCCTGAGTCAGGCGCGTCCGATGATGTACTTGCAGTTTACGATGAAATGAATATCTCTTCTCAGTAGGTCTCTGTGTCTGCTTCTTTATCTGATGAATTCAATGATAATAATAGTAATAATAAAGAACCAGATGAGGATGCCGACAAAACTCCCCCTGAAATCAAGTATATGATTAAACAGGAGGAGGAGCGTCGAGCAAAGCCACTCGAAGAAGAAATCGAGACCATAAATATTGGTAATGAAACCGAAACTCGGGAAATACGAATTGGCAAAATATTATCCCCTGAGGAAAGGGAGGAATTAATTGGTCTAGTTAGGGAATTCAAAGAAGTCTTTGCTTGGTCCTATAAAGACATGCCGGGATTAAGTGAAGACATTGTCCAACATCGGCCTCCTTTAACCCCGGGTGCCAAGCCGAAAAAGCAAAAGCTTCGGAGAATGAAACCTGAATGGACTTTGAAAATTAAGGATGAATTTACCAACCAACTAGAAGTAGGCTTTCTCGAGGTGGTGGAATACCCTGAATGGGTTGCAACATAGCACTGGTGCCCAAAAAAGATGGAGAAGTTCGAATCTGTGTAGATTTTTTAGATTTGAACAAGGCAAGTCCGAAGGATGACTTCGCTCTGCCGCACATAGATGTCCTGGTGGACAATACAGCTGGTCATGCATTGCTTTCCTACATGGATGGGTTTTCGGGATACAATCAGATCAAGATGGCACCCGAAGATATGATCAAAATAGCTTTTATAACTGAATGGGGAACATATTGTTACAAAGTGATGTCGTTCGGACTTAAGAACGCAGGAGCGGCTTATCAGAGAGCTGCTACTACCTTGTTGCATGATATGATGCACAAAGAAGTCAAGGTTTATGTGGATGACATGATAGTCAAGGCTAAGACCAGAGAAGGGCATGTTGTGTCATTGAGGAAGTTCTTTCAGCGTATCCAAAAGTATTAGCTTCGTCTAAACACAAACAAGTGCGTGTTTGGTGTTACATCAGGGAAGTTATTGGGTTTCTTGGTGAGTCAGAGAGGAATCAAAGTTGATCCTCAGAAGATAAAAGCTATTCAAGAAATGACTCCACCAAAAACAGAGAAGCAAATCAGAGGATTTCTTGGCAAGGTGCAATACTTGAGACTATTCATAGCACAGTTGACTACTATTTGTGAGCCGATCTCCAAGCTTTTGAAGAAGAATGCATCAAAGAAATGGGATGAAGAGTGTCAGCAAGCTTTTGAAAAGATCAAGTTGTGTCTGACCTCGCCTCCAGTGTTGTCACCAATTACGCCAGGCCAGCCATTGTTGTTGTACCTGTCCGTGACTGATATAATGATGGGATGCATGTTGGCCCAACAAGATCCATAGTCGAAGCAAGAAAAGGCTATTTATTATCTCAGTAAGAAGATGCTTGAGTATGAACAGAAGTACACCATACTCGAGAAAACTTGTCTGGCACTGGTTTGGGCTACTCAGAGGCTGAGGCATTATCTGTTATCAAATAAGGTCTTGCTTCTTTCACGGATGGATCCCTTGAAGTATTTGTTTGAGAAACCAGCTCTCACTGGAAGAACTGCAAGGTGGTTGTTATTGTTGTCTGAGTTTGACATCACTTATGTCACTCAGAAGTCAATCAAGGGGCGAGTAGTAGCAGAGCAGCTGGCTGAAGTACCTGTAGAAGAGGTTGAATATTTGAAAACAGAATTTCCGAATGAATAGATAATGACGGTAGAAGACAAAATTCCAGGGACGACATGGTCTATGTACTTTGATGGAGCTGTGAACCATCATGGTCACGGTATAGGGGCAGTGTTGGTATCACCGAGAAAAGAGTATATTCCTGTATCAATCAAGCTACAATTCGAATGTACAAACAACATGGCGGACATGTATTGCTGGTCTCGAAGCAGCTATGGCTTTAACCACCCAAGACATCGATCTGTTCGGAGACTCGATCCTGATTATTTGTCAAACCAAAGGATGTTGGAGAACAAGAGAAGACAGACTGATCCCCTATCACGAGTATTTGGGGTATCTGGTTAGTAAATTCAGAAACATCACATTTACTCACCTGCCTTGAGTGAAGAATCATTTCGCTGACGCCCTCACTACTTTAGCTTCAATGTTGGAACTATCTGCGACAATGGAGGTCCAGCCTTTGGCAGTACGACTGCAATGGGCCCCGACGCATGTTAATGCAATAGAGATAGCAGTAAGGTGTCCAGACGGCAAGCCATGGTACATAGATATAAAAGATCTCATTTCAGGTAAGGGGCATCCAGCCGAAGCCTTTGGAAAAGAGAGGAGAACACTTCATAAGTTGGCCTCTAATTTCATCATATGTGGTGAAGAATTGTATAGGAGATCGTTTGACGGGATCCAGCTCTTGTGTGTAGATGAAGATCGAGCCACTAAAATCATAGAACAAATTCATGAAGGTGTCTGCGGACCGCACATGAATGGAAAATGTTACCAAGAAAGATCACAAGACTTAGGTATTACTGGCCGACGATGGAAGTAGATTGTCATGCTTTTGTAAAGAAGTGTCACAAATGCCAAGTTTATGCTTATCTCATCCACGTGTAGCCATCTCAGTTGCATTCTCTTACGTCGCCCTGGCCTTTCTCAGTATGGGGAATAGACATTATTGGGAAGATATCACCGAAGTCATCGAGCGGACATGAGTACATTCTGGTTGCCATTGACTACTTCACCAAGTAGGTAGAATCAGCTTCCTATGCCTCATTATCCTCTGCTTCAGTTGCAAGGTTCATCAGAACAAACATCATTTACAGATATGGAGCACCACATGAGCTGATCTCAGATAATGGATCTCACTTTAAGAAGGAGGTGGCACACTTATGAGAAGAGTTCAAAATTAAGCATCACAAGTCCTCACCATATAGACCCGAAACCAACGGAGTTGTTGAGGCGGCCAACAAGAATGTCAAAGTTATCATTAGCAAAATGACTAAAACTTACAAAGATTGGTCGAACAAGCTCCCGTATGCTCTATGGGCCTATAGGACATCAATCAGGGCCTCCACAGGTGCAACTCCGTATTCACTGGTGTACGGAATGGAAGATGTCCTGCCTGTAGAACTACGAATTCCTTCTTTGAGAGTGATGATGGAGGTTGACTTGCCAGAATTAGAATGGGCACGAGCCAGATACCAGGAGCTTCATATGATCGATGAGAAGCGGTTGAAAGCTCTATATCATGTCCAGGGATATCAACGCCATATCGAGAAAGCTTTTAACAAGAAAGTTTGCATCAGAGACTTGCAGAAAGGAGATCTCGTGTTGAAAACTTTTCGGGCGCCAGTCTATGATCCTATGGGAAAGTTTAAGCCCAATTGGACAGGCCCCTATATTGTGGACAAAGTCCTGCCAAGAAAAGCCGTCAGACTCCTCGATCAAAATGGTGAAAAATTAACAGAGCCAACAAACCTGGACCAACTCAAGAAATATTATGCTTAGAACACCAGAAGGCCTCCTTTGGCCAGCCAGAACCTTAAAAAAAAACCCTGAAAAAACCAATACAACAATCTTTCGCAACCCCTTTGAGCTTTAACAAAATCAAAAGTCTTTCAAAAACCCAAGACAAGGGGCATTTTGCTTTGAACTATGCCCGACCTGAACCCTATTCTTCCAGGGTACGTAGGCAACCTGGTTTATCCAGGTTCAGTCGCTCTTTCAAAACAAAAATTAATCACCTTCAAACCTTGAAAACCAAAGCCAAATCCCATCCAGTGAACCCATAACCCAACAAAAAAGTCGTTTTGGTGCAATAGGCAAAGGGTTTATGGCAAAAAAAAAAGAAAAAAAAGATAGAGTCTGAAGACCCGCTGGACTGAAAACCCGAAAGGGCGGTCTAGGCAAAAGTTAGGGTCATTCACCCGCTAGGCTGAAAACCTGAAGGGCCGGTCTAGGCAAAAATTAGTGTGTTAGCCTGTTGGACCAGAAACTTGAAAAATGTGACCCAGGCAAAAATCAAGGCACAGCGGTCCGCTAGATTGAAAACCCCGATGGGCGATCTGGTCGAGTGGCAGTGACTTCCCACAAGAAGTGGAGCATCGGAAATTGAGCGAAGTCTTCAACATTAGAGTTGGCATCATCAGAGTCAGAATAGTGCCAACAAAACCTTCTTTGACTCTCCCCTAAGCTAGGGGCATTTAAAACCGAACAATCTAAATGGTATGATGACCATGACAGAAATACTGAGAGAGGGAAGTAATGCCTTTAAACATGGTATTTGAAATACTCTAAGAGTGGGCGACCATTACCATTCAAAATGCTAAAAAAAATCATTAGTTTCATCAGGTCCTGAAGCAAATCAAGTTTCTCTTTGAAGTCTCGGTCTTTTGTGTGTCGGGTCGAGTGTAAGTCATTAAAGTCTAGTTTAGTTAGTCTCTTCCTGAAGTTGGGGTGACATGCATAAAAAGACATCACGTCGTCAGAAATCAGAACAAGTCAGAGCATGATCTAGAAGGATTGGAGATTACTTTTCCCAAGTCTGTCAGAAATCTCAACATCATAAACGAGCAGGACTAGAATGAAGACTCTCAGGCTACATCAGCAATGTGTTTGTTTTCTTTCCCTCTTATAAAAAAAAGGGGGGAGAAAAGAAAAGAAGAAGCAAAAACTCATGTAATCCCAGTGTTCATGAAATGAAATATCAGCTTTACATTGCCTTGTTGTACTCTTGTCATGGAAGCACAAATACACTAGGGGCATCTTTTATAACTTGCATCGTAAAAGATGTCAAGCACACAAAGATAATCAGTGTCAATATCTCCAGCAAGTTAAAATGAGAGAGGCATGAGCACATATCGAGTCAAGCCTCCAAATCCCCAACCGAGTCAACTCCCAGCTGAGCCCGCTCTCTAGCAAAATCTACTCCTTAGCAAAATCAGTATCTCCAGCTGAGTCCACTCTAAAATACAGTGAACTCTCCATCAAAATCAATTCCCCAATAAGTCATTCAAGTTTTGTCCTTAGCAGAGAACACACACTCTTAATTTCTCTCGGTAAGAGATGATCGATCAATTCCGGGTGGAGTCGGTCAAAATCCAATTATTCCGAGTCCAATCCAATTTCTCTAATCCCAATTGATTCTCGTCTCGCTGACCTCCAGTCCCGCTGGCCATGTCTCATTCGCAGACAGGTCAATTTCGCAGACAGGCTAATTTTGCAGACAAATCAATTTTTCTTCTTTGATCTCCGTCACGCTGACCACCAGTCCCACTGGCCGCATCTCATTCGCTGATAGGTCAATTTCGCAGACAAATCAAAATTTCTTTAGCTCCCGTCTCGCTGACCTCCAGTCCCACTGGCCATGTCTCATTCGCAGACAAGTCAATTTCCCAGAGAGGCCAATTTCGCAGACAAATCAAATTTTCTTCATTTCCTGTCTCTCTGACTCCTAGTCTCGCTGGCCGTGTCTCGTTCGCAGATAGGTCAATTTCATAGATAAATCAAATTTTCTTCTTTGATTTCTGCCTCGCTGACCACCAGTCCCGCTGGCCGCGTCTCATTCGCAGATAGGTCAATTTCGCAGACAGGTCAATCTCGCAGATAGGCTATTTTTCATCCGCCTTCCCAAGGCATTCTTTTCAAAGTCCCCTGAGGCATTCTTACCAAAGCCCCCTAAGGCATTCCTTCTAAAGTCCCCTGAGGCCTCCAATTTGAGTAAGACCCTTGAGGCATCTGACCCTTCAAGAATTCAATCTTCGCAAATCACTTTCTTTAATTCTTTGCTTCTTTAACCAATTTTCGAGGCAGGTCAAAATGCGTTGTCCCTTTGGCTTTGGCATTCATGCGACAAGCACCCTCTGCCAAAGAGGGGCATTTGTAGACACCCCATTTTGACCTGACCCTAAATTCACAGAAATACCCCTGAGTTTTTGGTAGTGGCATCCCCCTATTTGAACCCCCGGGCTCCAATGTATATCGGCACAGTCATATTTTGATATTTTCACTAACCCGGCTTGTTTTGGGATTTAAAGAATTATCAAATGGTTGTTTTACATTTTTCCAAAGTATTCCACGAGTGAGAAAAGACAAGCAGGGAGAGTGTAATTATCATGTATGGATATGCAAATATCATTTCCTTAGGAAAAGATGCAAGAGAAAATAATTCGCCTTTTCCCCTTTTCTTGGTTAGACCACCCCCTATGGCTAGAAAATATGTTAAAGAGGGTTGTCCGAGGAAGAAAGAGAGGCAAATATGTTTCCTTTGTAAGTGTAGGGTGAACTAGCAAAGCAAGGGTGCCCATTGATGAGAAGAAAAGACAAGTAGAGCATAATGATAGGAGGGTAAAATCACCTTATCTTAAGGGCATTTTAGTAAAATGAGTATTGCTTCCTTCCCAAGCAATGAACATATGCCATTGGATCAAAAGGGTGAGGTGTAGGGCGGATTAGATTAGAACATTCTAGGTTTTTAGGGTTTCTAAGATAGAATTAGGGTTAGGAGAGTAGATCAAGGGCTGCAGATAACCAAGGAGAAAAGGTAACAAATGGAGGGTGGGGGTTGGATTAAGAAAAAACACTAGATACAGAGGGGAGAAAGCCCTAGCTGAAATTCTAAAGAAGAGAAGGAGATAGAGACAGGAGAGGGTATTTCCAGCCGCCGACCATCTTCCCCACTTCACCACCACCATTTTCTCCATTTTAGAACCCTAAACCTCTACAGTCACCTCTACCACCATCTTCTCCACCCTCTCTACACCACCACTCTCAGCCACCTCCATTTCTACAGCCATCACTCTCAAACCCATTTCAGTCATCTTCTCCGGCAATCCTAGCCGGAATCCAGCAAGAATCCGACCATCCACAACCATCTTCAACCTCAAAATCCGACCACCCCCATCTTCTTCCTCATCTACTACTGCCTTTAAATCCATACCCATCTCCTTACACGCTCCAACCACCATCCACTTCTTCAACCTTCACCTCTAACCCAAATCCTACCATTTTCCCCATCTCCGGCTGGAGCTCCGATCTACCCTAACTCCGATCGCACCTCCATCTCCACCTCACCATCAACCCTACCCTACCTCCTCATCCACCATTTTCAACCCCCAAAACCCACCTCATCTTCAAACCCTATTCTGGTTCCTCTTCTCCGAGCACACCTCGTCGGAATCCGTCAAATCTACCTTACCAGCCATCCATCTCCACTACGACCTCATCCACCATCTTCAACCCACCACCTCAACCACTCTCTAACTCCCAAATTCGTCTCAATCCATAACCCCATCTCCTCTTCTTCTACCCCCGACTCTCGGTGCCGGCACTCCACCATTTCGTCATCATCGGCAAGGAAGAAATTGCAGAGGAGAAAGCTAAGGTCGAGAGAGGGAATAGAGCAGATTTTGGGATTTTCTTGAGGGAAGAAAACCCTTAATTGCAGAGAGAGAGGAAGAGGAGAGGAAGGAACCGCTGGCCAATTACCTCATCCACCATCATCCAATCCCACTCCTCCTCCATAGCCAACTCTCAAAGGATTTTCCCCATTTTTTCCCACCACTAAGATCCCTTCCTAATTTCTTCAAACCCTTTTCAATTTTCTTCCAATCAACTCATCATGAAACCCCTTTTCCCATCTCTATCACTAGATCAAAACCCATTCCCAACGATATCTCCTAAAAACCATTCTCAAACCCACTTTACTGATATTATCATCTCCTCCAATGCAGATCTCAATCTTTCCTCCATTGTTCCCAACGGCCACTTCGTCTTCTCCGACAAACATCTCCGGGCTCCGATTGCTTCATTTCAGCCTCCATTCTCGTCAACCCCAATAAGCTCCAATCATTTCACCTCCTCAGGATAACATCTCAGATCATCATTAAAACCTCGCTTATTGATCATCCCCGTCAACATCGGCAAAAGTTCCATTGTCGGAGATTCTCGGAGTATAAAAGAGAAAGCTTGCAACCTCGCCATCCTGCAACTTCGAGGGAGTATAACCGAGAGGAAGGTACCCTTTTAATTCCTCTTCTTATCTTTGGTATACCTCCTCTTTAATCTGCCCTTATATTTCATTTCAATGGATGCTCATTTCAATGATGGTTTTGAATGGATCTTGATGCCTTGTGTGCTCCATATTTGATTATTCTCTTTGATAATCTGACTTGGTGAAAGACAGGCAAATCTGTAGAATTCACCTTCACATTGGTTTTCTGAAAATGGGCTTGATCTAAGTTTTTGCTTAGAATTCTATTAATTTTCAATCCTAAATTTTTAGTTTCAAGTTCTTTGCATTTGAAGTAAAATAAAAATTGGTGTAAAAGAGTCCCTAGTTTGGTTTTGATATGGTGATCAATGCATATTAGTAACTTGGCATGCTTCCTTCATCTTGGTGGTTACCCATGTTCGTTTTGAAACAATCAGGGGATTTGTCTTACCTTTCCTCCATAGAAATAATTTAGATTTGGCAAGTGATGCATGGAACAAATGGCAATGTGGTTATAGTGTTTCGGTTGTAAAAATTTGACTGATAAGAGTAGTTGCAGGTACTCCAATTTTGAAATTTCTGTGATATTTTGCATGCTTTCACCTCATTAACCCGAACTTTTAATATGCCTATTTAGGAACCCTAACAATTTGCTATGACCTTAATTGTTTGCGAAGGTTGGGTTGGGTTATTTTATTTGTGAATTACCTTTCGACATAAGTTTGGAGTTAGCATACAGTAGGTTTTATTCTCGGCTGTAATAGGTCCCCCCATTTCTCTCATATAACCTAGGCTGAAAGTTTATCTTGATCTCAGTCTTGTTGTGTCGCTTCTATATTTTTCTCAATGCACATGTCCTCCATTTTTTTGGGCTTCCATTAGTTTAGGCGATGACAGAATATTTCTTGAGCCAATCCCTTGCCCTTCCTATCAGTTTCCCCATCTTAGGGTCTTCACAGGGTTTGAGGGGTTTCCTTTCTTTTCAGGACTATTCTTTGCACGTTCCTCTAGATCCTTTTCTAGTTTCTGGATTTCATCGATTTTGGGAACACATCGTCGGGTTGAGGCGACAAACGACGGAAACCTCCTGAGTCAAAACCCCCTTTCAATCAAAAGGGATAAAAACAACAGAAATCTAAAAAAAATCCAAAACATCAAAAACACCAAAAACGTTTTTTTCGAACTGCGTTGGCTTGATCCCTTTCCGCAGGGTACGTAGGTAGCTTGGGTCCACCCAAGTTCAGTGAAACCTCTTTAATAAATATTTTCAAACCTTTCAAAATAAAAACTAAAAATGGGCAAGGGTGGTGATTGCTAGGTCGCTCTGAGTCCCCTTTCATTCCATTCCGACTTTGATCGTGGTTTTCGGTTTTCATCGGTTTTCCGACGTTTTATCGAGTTTTGAGGCGGGTGACTACATAGCGTGGCCCATTCACAGGGATTGTCCTCGTTGAGCCCAATGATAGGTCATGACGATCGCGAGACTTGTTCGATCTTCAGCAGATTAGGATCGCTGGGCTTGATTCCTTTTGAATCGCCCTCTGAGCCTATCGTGTGTTCCATTTTCTTTTCCCTGGCATTTCTAGTCCTTGCATACCGTCGACTTTCTGATTCCTTTCTTTTCGTGCATCTTTTAGCATGTTTGTCTTTAGTTTCTTTTATGTTTCCTTTAGTTTGCTTACTTCTCTAGCATGTGATTGATTGATATTTTCTCAAACTTGTCTCTCGCGTAGGTTTGCATGCTAGTGTGTTTACTTTACTGCTTTGGTTGCTTAGCTATAGCGTTTATTCATTCATCTTATCCTGATTATCTGTCTAAATATAGCTCTTTACTGCTTTCCCTATCTCATTATATCTGTCATTATCTATTTAGTTATAGCTCTGCATGTGCTTGTTTACTGCTTTATTAGATGTGATGAGTTAGGATTTGTTTGCTTTCTTCGCGCATCCCCGGGTCATGCATGCTTAGATAGACGTTTTCTCGGTGATGATTGTTCCTATTTCATATGATTTTCGCCCCCAAAACTCTTCAAAGTTAATCAAAAATGGCATAAGATACCAAGTTCTTGCACTTGGGTGAATTTGAGGCGCTTTTCGGATCTTCCTCATTTATCACCAGGCACGGACCTTTGCATCTCTGGTTATCCATTGCGACAGAGTATTTTGTGGGGTTCCAAGGCCGGCTCCCCTGGATGGCGACTTTGAGTTATTTTAGGTACGTCTTGGTTTCGAGGCTCCTGTCTCCGGATTAAGAGGTATCTCATACATATACATCGCCACCCATGCTGTGAGTGGCATCATTTCGACAGTTCCTTGGTAGAGCTCTCCTTCACGTTGTGGAGATCTCAGAGGATTGACGGGGATCTCGTGTCCCTCGCTCACCGTCCTCGGGATCGGGGTGCACACAAGTTCACTTATCAAATGAATGAGTTTTCCTCTGATTTTTAGTACACATTGGTATTGATATTAGGGAAGATTATGGACCAAAATTTAGCTCATTTTAAAAATGTTTGGGTCCCTTTTTTATCAACCAGATGATCAGACCAGACTTCTGCTACAAGGTCTGGTCTGCAAGTTTGGCTAGTAAATGAATGAGTTTTCTTCCCAAATTTTGTACCTATTAAAGTAAATATGAGAGAAAGGTGTGGACATAATTTTGGCACAATCGAAAAGCATTTGGGTCCATTTGTTATAGAAAAGCACATGATCTTAGTTCTGGTCTTCAAAGGATGTTTGGATTTTTGCTTTAAAATTATTTTGGAAACTCTTTGAAAACACTTGCAATCTTGTTTTGAAGTTGATCTCCATTCAACTTACTCTTGAATAATCCTCTTGAGTCCGGTGGTTGAATGAGCTAGCTTGACCTTCCATGTCCATGCTTTGACTTTGACCTTCAACTTTAAAGCTCATCTTCAAGTCTTGGTCTCATGCATAGATCACTCCTTCAAGTTGGTTCAAGCTCCTTGACAGTGTAAGTGGTTCATCTTCAAGCATAGGCCATGGAATGATGTATGTGCTAACCGGATTGACCTGTGAATTTCTTGTCTATAGCACAACACTCAAGGCAAACAATTAGCCCTTAAATGACTAATCAATTTGTGTTTGTTAATCATCAAAATAAGGTAATTGAGAGAACCCATGAGGACCCTTGGGCTTATAGTTAGGACAATGTTAAATACAAGTAACATCCTATAGACACCTAATTTTGTCAAGGTGGAACTAATGATAGGTTGTCACGATGAAGAGTCTCTTGACGAGTCCCAGAGCACCTGTAGTATTTCTCTCAGTCTCTCTCTAGGTTATGAATTAGGACAATTTTGGAAAAATAAACTTTACCCCTGAGGTGAAATAAAATCCCGTCTTTACACGGCATCCCGCCTTTCATGGCACGGTCAAAAAGTCTATTTTTACACGGCCTTTCAACCGAGAAGTTAACTTTGGGGCAAACATTCGTGTTTACCCAAAAACACTTCGTGTTCCAAAAACCATCGATATTAGGTTATTGGAATCTCCTCCAAATGAGGAATCCAACAGATCTGACTGCGTGCGAAATGGAGGAGTTACGGTTCGCCGAAACTTCCAGAACCCGTCAAAGAGACGAAAAATCACATTTTTCGAAGCCAGAAAAGACAAAAAATCACATTTTTCAACCCTTGCTGACCTGACACTGATATATGTCAGTGTCATCCAAATTCGCACCCTGCGAATTTGGATTTCTCCCAAATTCGCAGGGTGCAAAAAATTCTCAACCTGCGAATTACTAGGTCCGAACCATATAAATAGGGGGGTATGACTAAAAATAAGATTATCAAATTTTAATCTTTTAAAAAGAGATTTTATTTGGTTTTAATCTCTCTCTGGTTAGTTTTATGTACGATCGTGGTGCTACCAACTATCCCAAAACCAATTGTTGATGGGGAAGGCGCAACCATTATCTTTATTGAGTAGCACCATTGCGGGAACGCGGGCCAGGTGAATCACACCCTACTTGGTCTCCAGGCCCTTCGAGCACAGTGAGCATCGTTGGCACCCATATGCAAACACCCACAATGGGAAACCCACAACAGATGTGTGGGATTAGTAGTAATATCCTCAATGTTACTTATATTTTCTAAAGCATTTATTATAAATAATCCATCAACTAATATACCTTCTGTAATTAAGGAATTTTCGTGTTTGATAAAAACACTACTTTTATTAAAAATTGTTGAATAACCATTGATCAATAGTCTGAAAACTGAAATTAAATTCCTTATAATGGAAGGTACATAAAGACAATTATTTAAATGTAAATATCCTCCTGAAAATGCTAGTAGTAGATCACCCATAGCTTGGACTGCAACAGTTATCCAACCTGTAGGTAGAGTTTGCTTTCAGTCAACCTTCTACTTTTCCTGAACCCTGCAAAAAGTTGTATACATGTGAGGTCGTACCAATATCCACAGACTAGGAATAAGCAGGACCAATCAAATTGGTTTTCGTAACAAAGATTTGCAACATACCTTGAGAGGTCTGGTTGCTTTTTTTAGTTGCTATGTAATACCTGCAATTACGCTTACAGCAACCAACTTTTCCACAATGGAAGCATGCATCATTGGATTTGGTTGATTTCTGATTAAAAGTTTTCTTGTTCTCAACTTTGGAAATGTTTTTCTTAGAACCCAAGCCTTTACCCTTTCTTTTTCCCATGCCTTTCAGTTTGGGAGTTAATCTACATTAGCTTCAACCGAAAAAGAGGATTTCTTATTCTTTTTTTGAAGGTCCTCAGTAGATTGAAGATGATTCAATAACTCTATAAACATCATTGACAATTTGTTCATGTGGTAATTCATGACGAAGTCATTGAATGATGGAGGTAGGGATGCTAACACAATGTCGACTTGCGACTCTCCTTCTAACATGGCTCCTCAAACATTGATCTCATTTAAATAGCCCATCATCTTCAACCTGTGATCTCTAACTGGGGTTCCTTCCACCATTTTAGTGGAAACCAGGCCCGTAACACTATTTGTCTGCCACTGCGATTTTGTTCTCCAAACATCTTCCTAAGATTGTACTTAATATCCATGCACGAAGCTATTCCAACATGTTGTTGCAACACATTCGACATCAACCCAAGGATATAGCCAGTTCATTATCTTCATGCCATTTTGTGCCTCTGTCCTTGACATCCTGGGGGAACTAGGTCCAGGCAACTTAGGTGCCTCAGTAGTCAAGACCCAATAAACTTTTGTTGCCTCTGAGAGCTGGAATTAAGTTCCTCTTCCAGTCCACATAGTTTGCACCAGTAAGTTTGTTGTCTTCAAGGATCCTAGCTAATGGATTAAATGATGCCACATTGAATGCAAAGGAAATGAGGTATAAAATAATCAAAACTAACCATTTTAGATTTTATCATGATATTTAACCATTAGATTTCGCTTCTTGACCTATAATGGTATTGGTAATTGTTGGTCTCATTTATGCGCCCCTCAAACACATAAACCAAGAGAAATAACATCATTTCTCCAATGGGCATCGGATGCTCATAAAAAAAAAATTTGTTGAGTATGAGTGGAATCATCTAATCCATCATATTATAATCATAATTCCCGATTTGATTTTGGCCTCCAAGCATCGCAGTGTATCTATCTTTTTGGCATCAACACTCTTTGCTTCGTTAAGCTAAAACCTACTGCCTCAGAATCATTTTACAAAACATACTAACTTTTGCTTTGGCGTATGACTAATGTATTTTGAAAATATCCCTTATCCTTATAGGAATCTAGTAGTTACTATAGATAGAAAATCAAGATCGGCTTCTGCTTTGGCATATGACCGTCTAGTTCTCTAAACTAGTCGACCAATAGATGGCTATGGAAGGTCATGGAGATTAATCCTTTCGATTTAAATCCCTATTTACAACTTAATATTATATAAAGAGGGTACCTCTTAAGTGGGAAAATCTGATTCCTATGCACGCATCTAAACCAAACCATCCAATGGAAATACATACATAAGGAAAGGAAAATGCAATCAACCATCACACATTCAAACCATCCAATGGAAATACATACATAAGGAAAGGAAAATGCAATCAACCATCACACATTCAAACCATCCAAAGTAAAAAAATCACATCCATAAGCTTAATTTTGTCATCTTGTACTTATAGGCATTCTCCCACTAACCATGTAAGAATTATCTAACCATTAGAGAGTTAGTTAATCCCCATAATTCTATATTACCGAAATTAAGGGTGAAACTTGGGCAGCTATTCACTATTCGCAATAGGAAAAACCCGCCGACCTCAAGGCGATTTTTTCAAAGGTATTAGTACTGATATACTGCATCATATGAAGTATTTTAGATCTCAAAAAATAATGAAGAATGCATCCACTCTCGATTGAAACGATGGAATCAAGGTCCGCCATCATCTATAGCATTCTTGAAGCATCACCATGTCCAAGTTCTCTTTGATTCTTTGATTGACCACCTTAAGAGAGATTTTATTTCTTCATTACTTCTAATGTAATATGAAAGTAAACTACTTTAGTATCCTATACTAGTCTAAATAATATAAACATCAAAAAAATTCTCCATGGGAAACCAGTTGTGTGGACAACTGCATAGAGGGAGTACATAAACTAATAAAATCTTTAATAATACATTGCAGACTTTTGATTGCTACATTCCAGCAATATTAAACCATTAAAATAAACAACAAACATCCACAAATATTATCCATATGCATCTCATACATGTATAGAGGTCAAATTGAAATCCTTTCTCTTTGAAACTAATAGGGTGGAATTCTAACAATTGGAAGAGATGAAGAAAGAGAGAGAGTGTGTGCATGTGAAAATGATTTTTCAAGGAGAGGAGAAGTGGCTGGGGAATTTTGGAGATGGAATACTCTCCAAATTCGTTCAGACCTCTCTCTTAAATAATAATTAGAGTTTGGTTTGATCTTCCCCTTGTTTATCTCGCCCAATTCCTATCAAATACAAAGACTAATTGCATTAAGAATCCTTTACGAATTGGGACTCTTCCCAAACGTCCAAGGCTCTTTGGGGACACCCAAGAAATCTTGGGGAATGTGTATTGAAGTCACGTACAGTCCAGTTCTCTTTGGTCTTATCTCATAAGAGTTGGTGTTGGTGATGAATTGCTTACTTTCTAGATCCTATATTTTATCAATTCATATCCAAAGAGGAGTTTGAGTGCGACTCAAAGTCCATGAGAAATTTGGAACATTTCCCCCAGCTCTCCAATTGTTTTGGGCATGTGGTGGGCCCCACCAAGCTTATCCAAATGGGTAGTCCTATCCCAAGTCCCAATTTCGTTCCAATTCCGCAACTTTTGTGAAACTGTTTGGGAATAACTATCCTCATTTGGATTTCACATTATTATACTTATTATTATAAATAATATATAATACTGTATAATAAAGGAATAAGTAATTAATAATTAATTACTAACTCGCATCCAATGGGAGTTATTTTGGCTCTAATTTGTCTTCGAAAAATTCTCTAATTGTCTTTTGTTAACTATTAACAAAGTCATATATATATATATATATATATATATATATACTTTATTAATATCCACATTGATCTAACGGATCATATCTGTCCATGCAATTACATAAAATGCGGAACCCTGATCGTTTGGATGTTACCGGGCCATTCGAGTTATGAGTGGGATCGTCGCAGGGATCCAACGGTTGATCCTTCAGAACCCTATGGTGGGACCCACTGCGATCTCGCTCTGTTAAACTACACTCGAATTAGGTCAGTGGCCTCCATCGAGACGTAACCCTGAAGATAACCGTCAGATTATCTTACCCATAATCACATCTTGTATGTGGGAGTCCTTTCTTCTTGACTACATCTAATGAGTTGAGTCATACGAGGGGCGGAGGTAGACATCTTTTACCCCTACATCCACTCGCTATAAGGGTTAACCTGTGGCGGGTATCCTAATGAATTTGATGCTTATGCCATGTTTTGAGTGTGTCGAATTCAATTGCATCTTCTAGTTTTGCTAGAGAGAACAGATTAGGTTGTAACCTATTAATGTGGAACTAGTTGTCGACACCACAGTGAAAAGTGCCTTGATGGAGGCCGCCAAAGATTTCTAGCAGCAATGAGGGATGTCAGTCATGGAGATTTGAGACTAGGAGACATTCCTATAGGGAGGGAGTTTCTGGATTTTGTTTGAGGGGTTGCATGGGTTACCACCTAATAGGGAGATAGATTTTACGATTGACCTAGTATTGGGTACAAGTCCAATCTCAAAGGCTCTGTATCTCATGGCCCAATAGAACTAAAGGAGCTTAATGCACAGTTGCAACAATTATTGGACAAGGAAATTTTGAGGCCAAGTTTATCACCGTGGGGAGCACTAGTTCTGTTCATGAAAAAGAAGGATGGTAGCATACATCTTTGCATTGAGTACAGAGCAATAAGGTGGTCAGGCGAAACAAATACCCACATCCTAGGATTGATGATATATTTGATCATTTGCAGGGAGCTTAGGTATTTTCAAAGATTGATCTTCGATCAGGTTATCAATATTAAAGATTAAGGAAGAGGACATGTCTAAGACTGCATTCAAGCCCAACACGTGCACTACGATTTTTATTATTGCCATTTGGGTTGATGAACGCACCAGAAGCCTTTATAGATTTAATGAATACGGTGTTTAAATCCAATTTTATGAGTCCGTCGTCATGTTTATTGATGACATTTCAATATATTCTAAGGGTAGGAACATGAGTAGTATTTGATGATTGTTTTACAGACCCTTAGGGAGCAGGAGCTTTACGCAAAATTTAATAAGTCCGAGTTTTGGATTGAAGAAGTACCCTTCTTGGGGCATGTGATTTCTAAAAATGGTGTGTCCGTTGATCCTCAGAAGACCCAGACAGTTATAGAATGGAGTCGGTCGACCAATGTAGCAGAGGTGCGTAGTTTCTTACGATTGGTTGGTAACTATAGGAATGTTTTGGAGGGGTTCTCCAGTATTGTAGTTTCGCTGATGCAGTTTACTCACAAAGGTGCCAAGTTTGTAGATAGAGAAGTGTGAGTAGAGTTTTCAGGAACTGAAGGATCAGTTGATGTTAGATCCAGTTCTCGTGATTCTATTAAGGAGTGGTGGTTATGTCATATACATGGATGATTCCAAGAGTGGCTTGGGATGTGTTTTGATGCAGCATGGCCTGTTTGTAGCCTATGCATCCCGACAGTTGAGAAGATATGAGCAGAATTACCCCACTCATGACCTGAAGTTGGCAATGATTGTGTTTGAGCTCAAGATATGGAGGCATTATCTCTACGGGGAGCAGTACAAAGTGCTCACCGATCAAGAGCCTGAAGTATATTTTCACTCCAAAGGAATTGAACATGCCCTAGAGAACGTGGTTGGAGTTTTTAAATTATTATGATCTGATGATCAGTTATTATCTACGAAAGGCGAAGGTGGTCGTCAATGCTTTAAGCAAGAAACACAAGGAAAGTTGTCATCCTTTATCATAGACAAGAAGCACATCTTAGAAGATATGAGAAGGCTGGAAATAGTTGTGAAACAGTATGATCAAGTGGTACAGGGAGCAAACCTGCGGGTTTAACCTACTTTGCTGGAAAGGATTAAGTCTGGCCACGCAGTAGATGAACACCTTCAGAAGATTAGAGTTGTGTCAGAGACTAGAGCACAGTCATATTTCAGGGTCCATGACGACGGGTCATTGATATTAGGTAAAAGGTTGTGTGTGCCTCATGACACAAATTTAAAGAGAGAGATTCTAGAGGAAGCTAATAGCTCAAGATACTCAATCTATCTCGGAGGTACCAAGATGTACAGAGAATTGAAATAAAATTTATGGTGGAATAAGATAAAGCGTGAGGTAGTATAGCTGTGGCACAATGCCTCGAATGCCACCAGGTGGAATGAGCAGCAGAGGGCGGTAGCTAGATTGGAACTTTTTCCCATTCCAGAGTAGATGTGGGAGCATATCATGATGGAT
Organism: Tasmannia lanceolata; assembly: GCF_043159265.1. Classification (NCBI taxonomy): domain Eukaryota; kingdom Viridiplantae; phylum Streptophyta; class Magnoliopsida; order Canellales; family Winteraceae; genus Tasmannia; species Tasmannia lanceolata. Next base: position 46,349,303 of record NW_027518680.1, on the reverse strand, counting down.
TATTTAAGCCCAAGGGTTCCCATGGGTTCATACATTCACCTTTACCTTGTTGTTTTGATGCTAGCAAACCTAAATTGATTAGTCCTTATGGACTAATGTGTTGTCTTTTAGTGTTGTGTCTTAGACAGGAAACTCATGTCATATCGCCATTACACAACTCATCACAACACTTGTCTTGAGGATCAACATGCACAATGGACCAAAGAGCTTGCACCTACATTGGAGACATCATCATTGGAGGATGTTCAAGTCAAGAGCTCAAGTCAAAGATCTCACAAGTTGCCTAGCAAGTGCCAGTAGAAGCTGAAGAGTTCACTCACAAGTCAGAGTTGTCCAAGAAAGTGCGGAGGAGCCAAGTAATCCAAGAACACTCAAGGGTATACACTTTAGATTGTATTTGAAGTCCTCTTGTTATTTGTATTTGAAATCCCAGTTGGGCAACCAAGAGGGGGGTGAATTGGTTGGGTATTAAAATTTCTACTCTTTTAGTATTTCTTTTCAAAAGATTACTAACACTTGTTAATTACTCTTTGGTTAATAAAGGTTAGCAAAAATAAAAGTAGAGGAATGAACAACCACAAAGCAAATAAGAAAAGGGGAAGAGTAATAGAAGAGATACCACACTAAGATTTATAGTGGTTCGGTCTTATAACTCCAAGACCTACTCCACTCTTCCCAAGTTTGTGTCCTTGAGGGAATCCACTAAAAGTATGATTCTTGGTACAACAAAGAAGGCTCCGCGTCTTCAACACTTGCCCACGAAGATGGCTCCGCGTCTCTGAGCACTCGCCAATTTCAAGGGGTTTAATATTGGTGCCCTTTCCACCTTTACAATGATTTTCAAATTACAATATGTGAATGCCTTCACTTAAGGCTAATACATCACTTCAATATAAGAAATCTTCTCCAAATGATTTGCAAGTGAGCTTGATGAGAACTTCTCAAATGATGGGATTGCAAGTGAGCTTGGGAGATCTTCAAAGATGTTGAAGGCAAGTGAGCTTGAGTGATTCTTCTTCAACTAGATTGCAAGTAGGCTAAAGGAAATCTTCTTCAAGGTAGATTGCAAGATTTCGGACAAAGAAGAAGAACTTTTTGTAAAGATTGCTTGAAAACTTAAATCACACTTAGGGTTCTTTTCTCAAGCTTGCAAAAGTCGTGGAATGATGAAAATAAACACATATATATAGCCTCTTAGAAGATATAACCGTTGGAGGACATATTGGGCATTTTTGGGTTTTGAAAAATCAAAAAAAGAACCAGCCGCAACTCCCAACGGGTCATATTTTCCCGACGCCAGACGTCTGGTTGCTTCCAGGGATTAACCAGATGATCGGGCAGACCTCTGCCGCAAGGTCTGGTTTGCAAGTTCACTTATCAAATGAATGATTTTTTCTCTGAATTTTTGTACACATGTATTGATATTATGGAAGATTATGTACCAAAATTTAGCTCATTTGAAAACTGTTTGGGTCCCTTTTTGATCCACCAAATGATCGGACCAGACTTCTGCCGCAAGGTCTGGTCTGCAAGTTTGGCTAGTAAATGAATGAGTTTTCTTCCCAAATTTTGTACATATCAAAGTAGGTATGAGATAAAGGTGTGGCCAAAATTTCAGCTCAATCGGAAAACGTTTGGGTCCCTTCATGATAGAAAAGCAAATGGTCTTAATTATGGTTTTCAAAGGATGTTTGGATTTTTTGCGTTAAAAAACACTTTGAAAACACTTTGAAAATACTTGCAATCTTGTTTTAAAGATGATCTCCATTTGACCTGCTTTTGAATAGTCCTCTTGAGTCCGGTGGTTGAATGAGCATGCTTATCCTTCCTTCTACATGCTTGTTCTTTGGTCTTTAATTTGACTTAGCTCTTAATGACTCCATCTTGATGTTGATTGCTCTTCTCTAAGTTTCAACTTGATTTGTCTTTGTCCTTCTTGGTTGACGGATCTTCACTATGCCTTTGATCACCATGTTCTACCTTGTTGTCGATCTTGGTAATCTAAGTTTCCTGTATGAGCTTATCATGGTAGAATCATTAGTACCAACCTACTTCGATCAATGTGGGTTTGTTGTCATCAAAACAATGAGTAGGGCCACACATGGGAACCCTTGGGCTAACAGTATTTGCACTTTCAAATGGTTTTCATAATTAAATTTAACATCTTTGAAAACCATCAACACTCCCCAAAATATGTTAGAAAATTTTGGACAAAAGCCCAAAGACCATGGCCCAAAGTCCCTAAAATTTTAACTGTAAAATGGAATTTTAAACAGGGCCGGTCGACCGGGGTTCCCCGGGCAATCGCGGCAAAGTGGCTGGAAATCCAGCACTTGCCAAAACATAGTGGGCCGGTTGACCGGGGTTTCCCGGACGACCGCGGATATGTTTCTGTCGATTAGAAACAAATCCAGCATGGTCGGCCCGGTCGACCGCCATAGGGCCGGGCAACTGCGGATAGGGATCTGGACAAAAATAAGAAAGTCCAGGTTGCTCACGTCGGACGACCGCCGTACCTCGGTCGACCATCGTACCTAGGTCGACCGCGATGATAAGAAATTTCAAATTATAAAGTGAGCACCTGATAGGGCGTGCGACCGCGATGCCTCGGTCGACTGCTCCGGTTCGAAAAAGTAGCCATTGGAGCCTGCTAAGCTTGACTTTTTCAACCCAGTTTTTTACGGTTTTACCCCCAAACGGTCATATTTTTAAATGGGGTATTTATACCCTATCCAAGACCAACTAAGCAACCTTTTGGAAGATTATTTTCATATCTTTGTAAGCTTACACTTTCATATCAAGAGCTTTTCCTCTTTGAGCTTTGATTTTGCAAATCAACATTTATCAAGAGGATCTCCATAGGCTTCTACATTTGTATTTTTATTTGGAGAGATTGTGAGCTTGAATCTTTGTGTAAGCCCAAGGGTTCCCATGGGTTAATCATTCACCTTACCTTCTTCTTTTGATGCTAGCAAATCAAATTGATTAGCATTTATGGACTGATGTGTTGCTTTGAGGTGTTGTATTGTATACAGGAATTTTATGTCATAATCGCCATTACACAACTCTTCACAACACATGACTTGTGGATCAAGGATCAAAGGAACCAAGAGCTTGCACCTACATTAAAGTCATCCTCATTTGAAGATGCTCAAGTAAAGTAGCTCAACATGAAGATCCCACAAGTTCCTAAGCAAGTGTCAAGAAGGAGCTTGGAGTTGAACATGCCATGGTGACACCTCATGTACCTCAACAAGCATTGAAGATTGGAGGACATGTCACAAGAGCCAAGACAAAGTTCAATATGTTCACTTGGAGTCCTCTTGATTTGGAGTCCTCTTGATTTTATGTTTAAATGCACTTTCAGAAGGTTTTCAAATGGTTTTCATACTTAACTTTTTACATATTTAAAAACCATACACACACCCAAAAATGTATTTGAAAACCTTGGACTTAAACCCAAAGACCATAGCCCAAAAGTCCCTGGATTTTAAAGGTAAAATGGAATTTCACTCAGGGCGGGATGGAAACTTTAGAAATCCAGGCCATCTCGAATTTTATCGGGCCGGTCGACCGGGTTAAGCCAGGCGACCGCAAATATGTGTCTATTTCAAAACAGAACAATCCTACATGGTTTGGGCGGGCAACCACCGTGGGTCGATCGACCGGGATAGGTTTTATGAACCAAAATTTTGAGCAAACAGTTAGCCCTCGCCGGGCGACCGCCATCTGGCCGGTCGCCCGCGATGATAAGAAATTTAAAAATAGAATAGGGCGCCCGATAGGGGCGGACGACCACCGTAGCCCGGTCGACCGCGGCGGTCGAGCTAACTAGCCGTTGGGGCATTTCCTGCTTGACTTTTTTTTAAGCCAATAATTTACAGTTTTACCCCAAACGGTCATATTTTTAAATACTCTATATATACATGATTAAAACCTATCTCTACAAGCTTTTGAACATTAGAGAAAGATCAAATCCCATTTCTCTTTGGGCTTAAACATTTTATTTCAAAAGCTAAAAACCTCTTTGATCTTCCATTTCTACATGTTATCAAGAGACACTATATAGTGCTTTTATTTGTTTATTTCTCGGAGTGAATGTGAGCTTACAAAGTTGTAATCCGCCTATTAAGAGGCATTGAGTGTTTTTTTATTTATTTATTCTTCATGAGAGTATTTATTCTTCATGAGAGGGTCTTCTCTTCGACCCGTAAAGAAAGGTGAAGAAAATGGTCTCTGATTCGACCCGTGAAGAAAGGTGAATCATGTGTGAGGGTTTGATTCCCTTGCTAAGGCTTCGTGCGACGGGCTTCGCTTTGGCCCTTGAGAATGGAAAAGCTTATTGTAAGAGCTTCGAGATTAGGCTTGAAATCTCACCATAGTGGAGTACCCAATGAGCTAAACTTGGAAGAGTGCAGTAGGTCAAGTTGTGACCGAACCACTATAAAATCTTGGTGTCCTCATTGTGGTGTGCATTGTCTCTCTCTCTCTTCCTTTTCTTCTCTTGCACGTGTGGTGATTGGTAATCTCTAACCTTACTTATGCCTATGCTTTAATTGAACAAGGGTTAGTGAATGCACTTAAGTTAAATGTCTAAATCCTAAATTGCATTATAATATCTATGTGAACAAGGGTTAGCTAAATGTGCATGATTAGAAAGTTTAATCCCTAAATTTTATTGATATACCTATTTGAACAAGGGTTAAACTAATTAGTGCTTAATTAAATGGATTAATTTTTAATCTCCCTTAATAAATCCTAAAAATTCTAATTATCCAATTCACCCCCCCTCTTGGATTGTCACACCTGTATTTCATTTGGTATCAGAGCTTAGGCTCTTAAAGAGATATTTAATTTTAAAAATCTGCAAGAGAAAAGATCAGTGACAATCCCTATGAATTTTGAGAAAGATCGATACACCCTAATTCCTCCATTCTTTGATGGAACAAATTATGGAGCTTGGAAAGCACAGATGCAAGCTTATCTCAAATCCATAGATAATGACATTTTAGATATCATTAAAGAGGAAATTTCTTTTTCAAGAAAATGCACTGAAGGTGATATGAAATTATTTTCCTTGAACTCAAAGGCTATGATTTTACTGTGTTGTGGTTTAACTCCAAATATTTTAACAATATTTCAAATTGCATCAATGTAAAAGATAATTGAACTTCATTAGAAAACGCTTTTAAGAAAAATGTTTGTCTCCTTTCAAATGATACAATTTCTAGACAAAAAGATATTTCAGAAAAATCTTTTGCAAATGTAGTTTCTTTCAAACATTTAATTTCTGGTTTGAAAATTCAAATTGAAAATTTAAAATTGAAAGTAAATGAATGTTTGAAAAGAAATAAAAAATTAAGTCAATTGAACATAGTTTTGATAAATAAAATTGTTGACGTATTTCAAAGATGCAATGCCTTTGAGAAAGAAATTAAAAGCCTTGAAATCACAAACATTAAACTTGTTGAAAAATATAAACATGTTTGTGAAAATGAAGAACAAATGAATGAAGAACTCTCCACCAAGAATCAAAGACTTGATGAAGAAAAAGATAAACATACTTCAAAGTCTTATGATTCTAATTGCTCCTCTTCTACCAATCATAATTATTGTGGTAGAGTTGAGCATAATAATTCTGAGTGTAAACTTGGAATTGTGAAATCTAATAAGTTTGTTTAGATAAGAAAATATACACACCCACAAACAAACTTGGATAGAACCAAAGGGATTTGGGTTCCAAAAGAGTCCCTCTAATCTAATTAGTGAATGAGTTAGTTTATGGGCTATGCTAAATTATTTTCTCATTCACATTCTTGCTAGATACTTTAATTCATTGAATATTTGTTTATCTAGTTTTCATGAGCTTATGATATATCTTTTTAATTTTGTCCATTAGATACTCATCATTATTCATGTTCTTAATAGTTTGTATCTTTGGTCATTGTGCTTAAATGATCACATCTTTTTATTTCTATAATCTAAGTATAATTCAATGATATATTTTATCCTAGATTATAGTTTTGTGCTCATTGAATATCTTTTAGAAAAGCCTATCTAAGTGCAAATCACATCACTTGTGCACTTAGCATCCACATACCAAATCCACAATAGAAAATTCAAATGTGAGAACCATATGTGTGCTTCTATGAAAATTAACTGAAATATACAAGAGGGGGGGTGAATTGATTTTAAACACTAAATTATGCCTTTTGAAAATTTAAGTAGTGAACCTAGTTTGACTTTTCTTCTTTAGATTAGATTGTTGGTTAGTGCAAGTAAGATTAAAAAACAAAAGAAATACCAAACCAAAAACAAGAATGAAGGTGCAAGAAAAGGAAAGAACACACCGATATATAGTGGTTCGGGCAAAGCCCTACTCCACTCTTCATAAGATCGTCCTTAAGGTTTTCCACTATTGGAGACCTCCACGATGCCTGGCTCCGACGCGATTACACTTCCAAGGGATATTAAATAAGGATGCCCTTACACCTTTACACCGACTCTCCTTCTTCGCCGAGTTCTAAGCGAATGCTCTCTAGGGTATTAAGAAAGGATGCCCTAGCCACCTTTACAATAATAGAAGTTGAGTAGCTTGGCTTCTCTTGAAAGCTTGATGCACGTTGTAGTCCCTTGAATGCTTCTCTTAAGAAGGTTGCAAGTTGAAGTTCTAAATTCAAACTCAATAGATTTGCAAGTGCAAGGCAAGTTTGGGAAAAACAAAATCTTAAGCTTGAAAGGGTTGCAAGTTTACTTGAATGCTTAAGGGGGTTTTTCAAGTGTTCAAGAGAGAGGAAATGATCCTCTTGATGTTGTATATATAGCCTCTTGTCAAAATATGACCGTTTGGGGGTGTTGTTATAAAAAACCAAGTTTTAATTTAAATCCCAACGGCTATATTCTCAGCTGTCGCGAGGTTCTCGGAGTTCCGATAACCATTCTCGGAGTTCCGAGAGAACGGCCAGAAGATGAAAATTTCTACTGGACCATTTTCTCGGAACTTCGAGAAAATTTCTCGGAGTTCCGAGAAAATGGCCAGAAGCTACTGGACCATTTCTCGGAGTTCCGAGAAGCCTAAAAATCAGCAGACTTTTTATTTTTATTGCTTGTTTGATTTTTAGCTTTTGGAACTCAACTCCTATGATAATTTTGGAATGTTTATGAGGGTCCCAACATGTTGGTCCACCACATAACCATTCACTAAACCATTTAAGTTCTTAAGTGTTTTTGAAAACTCTTTTAAAAACCTTACCTTGAACTAATAAATCTAAAGAGAAATGATGTACAATGATACCTATGTAACTTTCAACTTCTCTTTTGTCTTGGTCTTCAATTGATCTTCCATCTTGTGTATGCTTGCTTGAGAGATGATGTGAGCTCCACTTAGCTCCTTTGACTCTTATGTTGGTACGTCTTCAAGCATGACCATGTAGTGTGTTAGTTTCTTCAATGATCAATTCTATCTTAAACACAACACTTCAAGACAAATTGATTAGTATTCAATAACATAATCAATTATGTTTAGAATCATCAAAACAAGATAGGAGAGTAGACCCATGGGCTTACAATCTCCCCCTTTTTGATGATGACAAACAAAATTGATTATGAGGTGTGTGTGGAGTGACATAGTAGGCAAGTGAATGCTGGAACTCCCCCTCAATATATGGACACAGATAAATTATAACAATTAAAAGCATATGGTGCATATAGTCAATTGAATAGATAATCAATTTCAAACTTCTCCCCCTTTTGTCCTCGACAAAAAGGGTGAATTAAAATATACAACAATTTTGGAGTAAATGAAGATTGAGATAGGTACTCCCCCTAAATCAATGCTTATGGTATAAAAATATTTAGCCAAGTAATGCACATATACCTGTTCATGATCGAGATGTTGACATAAGTCAAATTGTTAGGTATTTTTAATTAAAGTGAAGGTACCTCTCCAACTTAGAAAACTAAGAAGGCTAAGAGTATCAATTGAGTAATTTTTAAGATTAATATTTGACATCTCATTCATGCAGATACTACCAAACAAAGATGATAGATATAAATACTATATAGATAAGCTGGTGAAAGGTACAAAGTATTTATTTGGCAATTTCTTTGACTTGATCCGCACTCCAAATGTTTAAGGCACTTCGGATATAACAAATTCTATCATCACTAAGGGGTTTTGTAAAGATATCAGCCAATTGTTCCTCAGTGTTGATATATTTTAAGCAAATATCCCCTTTTTGTGAGTGATCTCTAATGAAGTGGTGCATAATCTCAATATGTTTTGTTCTAGAGTGTTGTATGGGGTTTTTTGTCAAGCTTATAGCACTAGTATTGTCACATTGGATGAGAATATTTTCTATTTTAATTCCATAGTCCATCAATGTGCTTTTCATCCATAGGACTTGTGCACAACAAGCTCCAGCTGCCACATATTCTGCTTCTGTTGTGGACAGAGCTACTGAATTTTGTTTCTTGCTAAACCATGAAACAAGTGATTTTCCCAAGAATTGACAAGTCCCACTAGTGCTTTTCCTATCCACTCTACATCCAGCAAAGTCTGCATCTGAATATCCAATGAGAGTGAAGACAGTAGATCTTTCATACCATAGTCCTGGACTTTGGGTTCCTCTTAAGTACTTGAAGATCTTCTTGACTGCCGATAGGTGAGACTCTTTTGGATCCGATTGAAATCGAGCACAGAAACAGACAGTAAACATAATGTCTAGTCTGCTGGCTGTCAAATAGAGTAAGGTACCTATCATACCCCTATACATATTTTGATCTATTGATTTGCCAAATTCATCATTTTCTAGCTTAGTAGTTGTACTCATGGGAATTCTTGATGTCTTACTGCTATCCATGCCATACTTCTTTAATAACTCCTTCGTATATTTTTCTTGATTTAAAAATATCCCATTTTGGTATTGTTTAATTTGGAGTCCTAAGAAGTAGGTTAACTCACCCATCATGCTCATTTCAAATTCATTTTTCATTAGAGTTGTAAATTCATCACACATTTTTTGATTAGTTGAGACACAGATGGTGTCATCCACATAAATCTGGACAAGGAGGATATCTTGATTTTCTCTTTTGATAAATAATGTTTTATCCACCTTTCCCATCTCAAATCCTTTTTCCACTAGGAAAGTGCAAAGCCTCTCATACCAAGCTCTAGGAGCTTACTTTAATCCATATAAAGCTTTATCAAGCCTGAAGACATGATTTGGGTGTTTTAAGTCTTCAAAACCTGGAGGTTGCTCAACATACACTTCCTCTTGGATATAGTCATTTAGGAAGGCACTTTTGACATCCATTTGATATAGTTTAAATCATTTATGAGATGCATATGCCAAGAGTATCCTAATAGCTTCCATATGGGCAAGAGGAGCAAATGTCTCATCATAGTCTATTCCCTCCTCCTGATTGTACCCTTGGGCTACAAGCCTACCTTTATTTCTAGTGATAATTCCATTTTCATCCAATTTGTTTCTATACACCCATCTCGTGCTAATGACTGGATGATCACTAGACCTAGGCACTAGCCTCCACACCTTGTTCCTTTCGAATTGACTCAACTCTTCTTGCATAGCCATCAACCAATATTCATCATTTTCGGCTTCCTTGATGGACTTAGGCTCTAATTCGGATAGGAACGCCAAGTTATTGCTCACACTACGATAGTATGATCTAGTTCTTACCGGCGATGTGGCATCACCTAAGATTTGGGATTCAGGATGATCTATCAATGTTCTCCTATCCCTAGGCAATGAGTCATCATCTACATTCTCAACTTCCTCACTAGGTAATGTATTACTTGTAGATCCATGGGGAGGAATATTTGTCTTAGGTAAGAGATGTTCAATATGTTCATCCTCATCATGTGGCATTTCTTGAGGTCTTGGCTCTCTCTCATCAAATGTCACATGCATGGATTCTTCTACAACTAGAGTTCTTCTATTAAATACTCTATATGCCTTGCTATGTGAAGAATACCCTAAGAATATGCCATCATCCGACTTCTTATCAAATTTGTGTAAATTATCTTTAATGTTCAAGATGTAGCATTTACAACCAAATACTCTAAAATAGCTTATATTTGGTTTCAAGTTTTTTCAAAGCTCATAGGGTGTTTTCTTAGCCATTGGCCTCATATATACCCTATTTATGATATAGCAAGCGGTGCTAACCGCCTCTGCGCAAAAATATCTAGGGAGATCATTTTCATGCAACATAGTTCTAGCCATTTCTTGGAGGGTTCGGTTCTTTCTTTCTACAACCCCATTTTGTTGAGGTGTCCTAGGTGCCGAAAAATTGTGTTTGATGCCATGTTCACTACAGTAAGTGTCAAAATGTACATTTTTAAATTCTGTTCCATGGTCACTCCTAATGTAAGATATGGCAATACCTTTTTCATTTTGTATTTGATTACACAATTTAAGGAAATTTTCATAGGTTTCATCTTTATGTGCTAAAAATATGACCCACGTAAATCGTGAGTAGTCATCCACAACTACAAACACGTACCTCTTTCCACCTAGGCTACTAGTTTTCATTGGTCTAAAAAAGTCTATATGAAGTAGTTGCAAGGGGTAAGTGGTTGAAATCATATTTTTTGGGGCAAATGAGTTTTTTAATTATTTGCCTAATTGACAAGTTCTACAAATGTGATATTTGATGTATTTGAACTTAGGCAATCCTCTAACAATGTCTTTTGAGGAGAGGGTCGAAATGAGATCCGTTCCGGCATGACCCAACCTCCTATGCCACAACCAAGAATCTTCACTAATGGCATTAAGACAAGTCACATTTTGGAGTCTAAGATCATCTAGTCCAATAGTGTAAATGTTATTGTCTCTAGAACCTATGAATTTCACTTTTCCATCTATCTTATTTTTAACAATGCATTTGTCAGGATTGAAGATTACTTCAAAACCATTGTCACACAATTGACTAATGCTAATAAGATTATGGGACAAGCCATCAACATAAAGTACATCATGTATGGGAGAGGTAGAGTTATCTATGGTGCCTTCTCCTTTGACCTTTCCTTTCTTATCATCTCCAAAGGTAACGTCTCCACCATCCTTGAGTGATAGGGATGCGAATTGAGTGAGGTCTCCGGTCATGTGTCTAGAGCATCCACTATCAAGGTACCATGTGTTCTTCTTGTTATGGCTTTTAAGGCATACCTACATATGAATAGGCAAGTGAGATCCTTTAGGTACCCAAATCTTTCTAATCTTACTAAGTTCATTTGATTTTACTTTGAAGTTCAATTTGATTTTATCTTATTTAGCATGCATGCAAGCAACTTTATAATGTCCTTCTAGACCACAATAAAAACAAGTTTTGGTACCACTAGAAGAAGCCTTTACTAGTCTGTTCTTATAGTTGGATATTGTAGTATTCCATTTATGTCCAAGTCCACTTTTATCATGTGGCATTCTTTGAATATCAACAAGCCTATCCAATTTCAATGAACTATGTTCAAATTTTTCAAAAAGTTTCTTTAGTTCATCATATTCAAAAGATAGTTTACTATTTTCATGCTTTAGATTATTATTTTCAATAGATAGTTCTTGTCGATTTTCATTTAAGATTTTGATAGTAGCATTTAAATCATGAATTTCAACTTTATATTTTTCATTTTCATCATCTAGAAATTTATGGTCTTTCTTTAGCCAACCAAATTCTTTTGTCATGTTAGCAAGAGAATTTTCAAGTGATGCATTTTTATCAAATTCAATCTCAAGTTCATCATGTGCATTTTGCAAGGAATCTAGAACTTCTTTTAAAACAATGACATCATTTAAAGTATTTACCTCTTTATTGTCGTTTGTTGAGGCCATGAAGCAAACATTTTTTGCTAACAAGCAATCTTCTCCATCATTTTGTTCGCCTTCACTTTCAATTTCCTCATCCCATGTGGCGGTCATTCATTTCTTACATTCTCTTCTCTTGAAGCGATTATTTGAGGTAGGCTCATTGTTGAGTGGACAATCCGGGCGAATGTGTCAAAGCTTCTTGCAACTGTAGCATCGGGGTTGAGAAGATCCGTCACCGAGCTCTTCTTTCTTCTTGAATAGAGGATTGGTTCTTCTATTTTTCATGCCTACCATGTTCCTTTGCAAGAATTTGATCCTTCTTGTTAGGAGGGCAACTTCATCTTCCATGTCTTCCTTTCCATCTTCATTATCACCTACATTACAAGCAAAAGCAACTCCTTTTCCTTTTTTAATTTTAGTTTCAATTTCGGGTGCTTTTGTTTTGAAAATCATCTCATGGGTTATCAAGGACCCTATTAGTTCATCTAGGTTTAATGTATTCATGTCCTTGGCTTCGGTAATTGCGGAGGTTTTGGATTCCCAAGACAAAGGTAGGGATCTAAGGATTTTGGTCACTAAATCTCTATTTGAAAATTGCTTTCCATGTCCCCTAGTCCATTTACAAGGTTAGTGAATCTAGTGTACATGTCGGCAATAGTTTCATCGGGTGTCATTTGAAAGAGTTCATATTGCCTAAAAAGATGATTCATTTTAGATTCTTTAACTTGGTTGGTTCCCTCATGGGTGACTTCTAAGGTGTCCCAAATTTCCTTAGCCGAACTCAAATTTGACACTCTATTGAATTCTCCGGGTGATAAAGCACAAATTAGGGAATTCATGGCTTTGGCATTGTAGTTTGAGGTTTGTTGTTCGACTTCGGTCCAATCGTTTAGATTTCTAGTGGGTAATATATATTCGTTATTAATGGCTCTCCACATTTGGTAATCTTCGGTTAAAAAGATTTTCATTTTGGTTTTTCAAAATTCATAATTTGTTCCATCAAAGTAGGGTGGCCTAGTGTTTGAGTAACCTTCATGGTGTTGAGGGTAGTTTGCCATTTTTAGAATCTTTACTCTATACCGGTTTTGGTTTTAAAAAATTAGAGACGAGGCTCTAATACCAATTGAAATATACAAGAGGGGGGGTGAATTGATTTTAAACACTAAATTATGCCTTTTGAAAATTTAAGTAGTGAACCTAGTTTGACTTTTCTTCTTTAGATTAGATTGTTGGTTAGTGCAAGTAAGATTAAAAAACAAAAGAAATACCAAACCAAAAACAAGAATGAAGGTGCAAGAAAAGGAAAGAACACACCGATATATAGTAGTTCGGGCAAAGCCCTACTTCACTCTTCTTAAGATCGTCCTTAAGGTTTTCCACTATTTGAGACCTCCACGATGCCCGGCTCCGAGGCGATTACACTTCCAAGAGATATTAAATAAGGATGCCCTTACACCTTTACACCGACTCTCCTTCTTCGCCGAGTTCTAAGCGAATGCTCTCTAGGGTATTAAGAAAGGATGCCCTAGCCACCTTTACAATAATAGAAGTTGAGTAGCTTGGCTTCTCTTGAAAGCTTGATGCACGTTGTAGTCCCTTGAATGCTTCTCTTAAGAAGGTTGCAAGTTGAAGCTCTAAATCCAAACTCAATAGATTTGCAAGTGCAAGGCAAGTTTGGGAAAAATAAAATCTTAAGCTTGAAAGGGTTGCAAGTTTACTTTAATACTTAAGGGGGTTTTTCAAATGTTCAAGAGAGAGGAAATGATCCTCTTGATGTTGTATATATAGCCTCTTGTCAAAATATGACCGTTTGGGGGTGTTGTTATAAAAAACCAAGTTTTAATTTAAATCCCAACGGCTATATTCTCAGCTGTCGCGAGGTTCTCGGAGCTCCAAGAAATTCTCTGAGCTCCGAGAAATTCTCGGAGTTCCGAGAGAACGGCCAGAAGATGAAAATTTCTACTGGATCATTTCTCGGAGTTCCGAGAAAATAGCCAGAAGCTACTGGACCATTTCTCGGAGTTCCGAGCTCGGAGCTCCGAGAAAAATCTCGGAGTTCCGAGAAGCCTAAAAATCAGCAGACTTGTTATTTTTATTGCTTGTTTGATTTTTGGCTTTTGGAACTCAACTCCTATGATAATTTTGGAATGTTTATGAGGGTCCCAACATGTTGGTCCACCACATAACCATTCACTAAACCATTTAAGTTCTTAAGTGTTTTTGAAAACTCTTTTAAAAACCTTGCCTTGAACTAATAAATCTAAAGAGAAAGGATGTACAATGATACCTATGTAACTTTCAACTTCTCTTTAGTCTTGGTCTTCAATTGATCTTCCATCTTGTGTATGGTTGCTTGAGAGATGATGTGAGCTCCACTTAGCTCATTTGACTCTTGTGTTGGTACGTCTTCAAGCATGACCATGTATTGTGTTGGTTTCTTCAATGATCAATCCTATCTTAAACACAACACTTCAAGGCAAATTGATTAGTATTCAATAACATAATCAATTATGTTTAGAATCATCAAAACAAGATAGGAGAGTAGACCCTTGGGCTTACATTAACCATCCCTTTTGCCTTGGAGTTCAAATTGACCTTTCAAGTTCATTCCCTTCATTCTTGAACTCTATCTAGGATAATTTTTGCATTTGTTAGATCTCTGTATATTCAACTTAGGAAGAATATCATTTCTAGCAAAATTGAGTGTTAAAAGTCATGTCTATGGAAATTCACTCTGATCCTTTCTTAGACATCTCATTTGCCCTAGGTGAGTAAGTATGTTTATTACTACGCACCTAGTTGTCTTTTAAACCCATTCTTATGTGCTTAATGATTATCATTAAATGCATAAGAAATCTTGATGGGTTAAATTGATGTATTCCAAAAAGCTTAAAATAAATATCCTCTCATTACTAAAATAAAACTATCTAATCATAGTAGTTTATTTTGGAATCCATGTCTCCAAGGTGTACATCACTTGGCATTCTCTAGAAGTCCTTGGATTATTCTCTACAGTCCTGCATGAATATCTTTGTTTGTGCAGAGAATTGAAAATGAGTCTAGATTCAACGTATGAAACTCAATTGAGTAAAATTGAAAATGTCATAGGAATCTAGTACCATTGTTGGGTAGTTTCTCATTATTATGGTTATCATCTAACACATTGTGTTGGGAATACTTGTTTCCCACACGTCTTGGTTTTCCATGGGTCTTTTGCACTTTGTGCTTAAATGCCATATTTTTATATGGTGGTTTGTAGATATAGGCATAGATGTTTGGACCATAATTCGTGTGTCCAAACATGGTAGACTATCCATGAATGCTCTCATTGAATGAGCCATGGATGTCTCTCTTAGACATGGGATTCTATTGAACCCTCTTGTAATGTCTAAGTCCTATAGAATTGTGCTTAATTGATAATATATATATTCTATAGTTTTCCCCTTATATGCTACTTGTACATGGTAAAGATGATAAACTTAAATTTAAAAATCACTCAATTGGTATTCTTAGTCCTCTTACCTAGTAGGATGGAGAGTGTACACTCACTTTTAATTAAAACACTAATTTCTTTTGGTTTTAGCCAGCATCTTAACCATAATACGCCATATGTGCCTTATATGTTATATATACATATATATTATTTGCACATATTTAGGAGGAGCATGGTTTGCTAGGTTGTCACCTCTTTTGGTATCATATGACTACCTATAGCAATCATGCTTTAGTGGCCCAAGGGTGGTTTGAAAATCGTTCACCTTTAAATCTCTTGGTGTCTATGTGGTTTGACAGCCCTTTGGATTCATACATTGTATGAGTCACTTACAAAGGGAGAGCTATACATGCTCAATGTCTGTCCATCCACCTTATCATATGATGTGTGATGTGCATCACATATGATAAGTACACTCATGTGAAGCCACATTGCTCCATGTGTGTTGTAGTTGGGTCTTGTCATATTCTTTAAATTTGAGATCATCTTTCATCTTTTGGCAAGATCTCTTTGCCTATGCCTCAGTGCCATATCTTCTCAGGCCTCATACTTATCTTGGATAGACTTATATGTTTATATCTCTGCCAATGATAAGTATCTTTTTCTAGAGTTTAAAAAATCTCTAGATCTCTTCTTCATAGAATAGTGATTGAGATGATCATCCTATCTCCTATGAAATAATCTCTTATCATGTGCTCTTAAAGATAAGAACATCTTTAATCATGATAAGATCAAATGGCTGTGCTTTTACGTTCTTATCTATAGCCATTATGTATTGTCAGGCCTTGCATTATAAGAATTATCAAAGGCCAATGACAATCTCTTGAAAGAGGGATGATTTAAAAATATTTTTGAGTTTATCATGTCCCATCATCTCTTCCAAGATTTTAGCTTCGGAGGACCCCCCTCAGATCTTTTCCATGTATATTGACCTTTATGATTGTCATTTATGTATACATGATCTTTTGATTGCCATGAATATGTACCTCATTGATTTCATTCTCTTATCCATGTGTTTATTAGACCATCTGCCATAAACTCATATCCTCTGTCTAATAATCATCCATTCATATTAAAAGTGTGATTGGTTTATGAATGGAGCAATCTGAATGGTTAAAGATGATTAATTAAATCATGGGTTCTATGTGTCTTGAACTAGTACATTTAAATTAGATGCACATAGTCAGGGGGTGCTTTCACTTGCATATATACAATACTCTAAGGAAAGCAATTGGAACTTAAAAGTTATTTTATAATTCTCAGCATGTTCATGCTCAGGAAGAGACTTGTCTGCCTTATGACAAGAAAGCCCACATTCGAAGCAACTTGTGAACCTAAATGGTTATGTCATCAATCTGAGCATATTCTTGCTTAGGTAGAGACTCGTCTTCCTGCAAGTTGCAAATGAAGCCCAAGTGTTTAAATCACTCACCTTTTAAACCATTCTACCTGGTCATGCCCTATCACATAGGTTTCACCTAGGGCCAATGACAAATAAATAGGAGGAGAGCCAAATGATTACTTTTTCATGTTTATATAGACCATTGTGATATGCTCACATAGTCTATTACCCTCATAATTGTGCTTAACTTACATATCTTTAAAAAAAACTCTACTTATCATGCATTTCACATTGTTTTCATTTACACATCATATACACTTTGAATAACTCTTATGAGTTGTTCTTCATCTTGACACCCCACTTGCACTCACACTTGCATATCCCTACCTTTTTATTGTTGTAAAAAGGGGGAGAATTTTGAGAATTGATTAGGTAGTCCAATTGTATATGCACCATATGCTTTACATTCATATATTACACGTGTACATATAGTAAGGGGGAGCATTGCTTAAATTGTTTATTGTATTTAATGCTCTTTCATACATTTGTTTAATATCTCCTGTCTCTCTAATCAATTTGTTTGTCATCATAAAAAATGGGGTGGATCTAAGCCCAAGGGTTCCCATTCGTTAATCATTCACCTTACCTTCTTGTTTTGATGCTAGCAAACCAAATTGATTAGCATTTATGGACTGATGTGTTGCTTTGAGGTGTTGTGTTGTATACCGAAATTTCATGTCATAATCGCCATTACACAACTCTTCACAACACATGACTTGTGGATCAAGGATCAAAGGAACTAAGAGCTTGCACCTACATTGAAGTCATCCTCATTTGAAGATGCTCAAGTAAAGTAGCTCAACATGAAGATCTCACAAGTTCCTAAGCAAGTGTCAAGAAGGAGCTTGGAGTTGAACATGACATGGTGACACCTCATGTACCTCAACAAGCATTGAAGATTGGAGGACATGTCATAAGAGCCAAGACAAAGTTCAAGATGTTCACCCAAGCCGAAAAGTCTAAGAAAGTGTAAAGGAGCCGAGACATTTCAAGAAGACTCGTGGTATTCATTTTTAGAATGTATTTGGAATCATCTTGATTTTATGTTTAAATGCACTTTCAAAAGGTTTTCAAATGGTTTTCATACTTAACTTTTTACATCTTTGAAAACCATACAGGCACCCAAAAATGTGTTTGAAAACCTTCGACTGAAGCCCAAAGACCATAGCTCAAAAGCCCCTGGATTTTAAACTTAAAATGGAATTTCACTCAGGGTCGGTCGACCGGGCTAGGTCGGGTGACCGCGGGATGGAACCTGGAAATCCAGGCCATCTCGGAATTTATTGGGCCGGTCGACAGGGTTATGCCGGGCGACTGCGGATATGTGTGTGTTTCAAAACAGAACAATCCTACATGGTTTGGGAGGGCAACCGCCGTCGGGTGGTTGACCGGGATAGGTTTTATCAAACAAGTTTTTGAGCAAACAGTTAGCCCTCGCTGCGCGATTGTCATGTGGCCGGTCGACCGTAACGGCAAGAAATTTGAAAATAGAATAGGTTGCCTGATAAGGGCGGACGACCGCCATAGCTCGGTCAACTGCCGCGGTCGAGCAAACTAGCCGTTGGGGCATTTTCTGCTTGACTTTTTCAAGCCAATAATTTACAGTTTTACCCCAAACGGTCATATTTTTAAATACTCTATATATACATGATTATAACCTATCTCGACAAGCTTTTGAACATTAGAGAAAGATCAAATCTCATTTCTCTTTGAGTTTGCACATTTTATTTCAAAAGCTAAAAACCTCTTTGATCTTTCATTTCTACATATTATCAAGAGGCACTCCATAGAGCTTTTATTTGTTTATTTCTCGGAGTGAATGTGAGCTTACAAAGTTGTAATCCGCCTATTAAGAGGCATTGAGTATTTTTTATTTTATTTGTTTTTCATGAGAGGGTCTTCTCTTCGGCCCGTAAAGAAAGGTGAAGAAAAGGGTCTCTGATTCGGCCCGTGAAGAAAGGTGAATCATGTGTGAGGGTTTGATTCCCTTACCAAGGCATCGTGCGACGGGCTTCGCTTTGGCCCTTGAGAATGAAAAAGCTTATTGTAAGAGCTTCGAGCCAAACTTGGAGTACCCAATGAGCCAAACTTGAAAGAGTGCAGTAGGTCAAGTTGTGACCGAACCACTATAAAATCTTGGTGTCCTCATTGTGGTGTGCATTGTCTCTTTCTCTCTTCCTTTCCTTCTCTTACTCGTGTGGTGATTGGTAATCTCTAACCTTACTTATGTTTATGCTTTAATTGAACAAGGGTTAGTGAATGCACTTAAGTTAAATGTCTAAACCCTAAATTGCATTATAATATCTATTTGAACAAGGGTTAGCTAAATGTGCATGATTAGAAAGTTTAATCCCTAAATTTTATTGATATACCTATTTAAAAAAGGATTAAACTAATTAGTGCTTAATTAAATGGATTAATTTTTAATCTCCCTTAATTAAGTTTAAAAATTCTAATTATCCAATTCACCCCCCCCTCTTGGATTGTCCCACCTGTATTTCACTTTGTAATCTGCCTATCAAGAGGCTTAAGAGTTTTTCTTTTTAGTTTTTTATTTGTATTGAGGGTCTCCGATTCGGCCCGATAAGAAAGGTGAATCTTGGAGTTGTGAAAGGGGTTTTATGGTTCGGCCCTTTAGAAAGGAGAAGTTGATTGTGAAGAAGGTTTTTGCTTCGGTCTTTGAAGGAGAAGCTTGAGTGTAAGAGGATCTTGGATTTGGCCCTTTAAGAAATGAGAATCCGGAGCTAGAGGGTTTGTCTCGTCGGAGGCAGAGAAGGTTCTTGTAATGCTTGAAGATTAGGCATGTAAAATCTTAACATTAGTGGAGTACCCAAGGAGCCAAACTTGGAAGAGTAGAGTAGGTCAAGTTGTGACCGAACCACTAAATCTTGGTGTCTCTCTTCTTCTCTTGCTTTTCCTCTTCCACTTGGTGATTGGTAAATTCTAACCTTAACTTGTATTTATATTTTATTAAGACAAGGGTTAGAGAATATAAATGATTGGTAATATGTAAACCCTAATTTCATTGTCTTATTTAATTAACAAGGGTTGGATATAAATTGACTAATTGGTGAATTGATTTTAATAATCCACATAATTAAGCCAAGAATTTTTAATTAGCCAATTCACCCCCCTCTTGGGTTGCCACACTTGCATTTCAATGCCACCTCAGAAGCTGCTGAAGAATGACGTTATTTGGGTGATCGTCGACAAATTGACATAGTCATCATACTTCCTACCTTATAAAGTCGGTCTGACTCTAGAGCAGATGGCAGGGTGGTACACATGTGATCGTAAGGTTACAGGGTTCCAGAGACTATCTGTGGGAGCCGGTTTTTTCTCGCGCTGTGTAGGTGCAGACACCCCCATTTTGCTACGCTTTAGAAAGCGAAAAGGTTTATTTGGTCTGTAAAATCCCAAGTCAAGTCTTCTGTATTAGGTTAACCATTCTTGCATTTTACGGTGAATTTCATCTCATTTTTAGTGTTTTAATGTTAGTTCGCAATCCCAAAGGTCTCTAGGGGGTTCTATTAGTCCCCAGATGATGATATCTTATGTTTCCAATCGAGTGTGTGAACCTGCTATTTTTAGAATTTCTTAGGGTTTTCCTCATTTTTATCATTCTCCGCATCTTATAGGTATTTTGGTCATTCCCAATGTATTAGAGATTATGCCGAAAGATTGTCTGAGAAATCATGAAGGATTTCGAGTATTTTAGAAAACCTGCTATTTTTAGAATTTCTAAGGGTTTTCCCCATTTTTATCATTCTCTGCATCTTAGGGGTATTTTGGTCATTTCCAATGTGTTTGAGATTATCCCGAAAGATTGTCTGAGAAATCTTGAATGATTTTGAGTATCTTGGGAACCTGCTATTTTTAGAATTTCTCAGGGTTTCTATCTTTCTTGGAAATTTTATGTTCTAGGGGGCATTTTGGGCATTTTCAGAGAATTCCAAATAATCCTATTTGATGTCATCCATCATCTTAAGTGAACATTATTACTTTCTATTTTTGAAGTTTCCCTCGCATACTTGCTATTTTTTAACTTCACCCTTAAAAGGGTATTCCTCTTCGAGGGTATTTTGGTCACTTTTTTATATGTGTTGATCAAACGAGGTCATTTTGGGCAAAAATGATTTTTCCAAGGGGTGAATGTGGTTAGGCCATGTGTGTAGGACCCACCATGTGCATCACATGGTGTGGGCCCACCATTATAAATTTTGAATTATTATTTGAAATGGGTTGGATTCCATGAAAGATGAGAAAGAGAATGGGCTAATATGATCAGTTCACTAAAACGGCCATAATGTTTTAACCACTCTTCCAAAACTTTGTACTTGTACTTGTTGGAAACATTTCGAGAAGGGCTATAACTTTTTAGTTTATAACGTTTCATTATTCTTCCACGAAACAAGTCAAAAATGAGCTTTAAAATCAGCTAGTGTCATTTGGACAGGAATTCCGACCCACTAAAATTGTCATAACTCTTTAACCGATTTGACAAATTTAAAGTCTAAATTTGCGTTAGAAAGATCTTTGAAAGGGCTACAACTTTGGATTTTACGACTTTTCATGATTCTTACTCTAAATAAGAAAAAATAAGCTTTAAAGTTAGGCAGTGCTTTTTGTACGGAAATCCCCAAAAGAATCATTGGAAAAGATGATTTCTTATAAAGAAGTTTCTAGAAAACTCATGAGAAGTTTTCTTTAATACAAAATAGAATGTCTTGGAGATTAAGATAGCTTTTTGTGATGAATTTAGAAACACAAACAATTAAGTAACAAGAGGGAAAAGGAACCTAGTGGAGAAAATTAGAAAAAAACAAGAATGGCAACTCTCACATGGGAAGTTGCTATACTAGTTTTTGCCCTAGCTTTCTCTACAAAAAGAGATTGAACCAACCGTTTGAGCACTCTTGGATTTTCGTCCAGCCCTATCTCCTTCCCAAAAATTATATCCCCCCTTGTGTGGTGCTTTGGTTCATCTCCCATATTTTTTCTTCATCAAAGCACAATTGGATTTCTTCATCTCTTCTTCAACATACGTGGAATCGGATTATATCGGGCGATCTTTGGGTTTTCCATTGCGCATATATAAGGTGTGACAAAGCGTATATCTTGGATTTACAGACCTTAGAGACAAGGAAAGCGATCAACGATTAGTATCTTATTACATGTAATCTAGAACTAGTAACATGTTTAGGAGTGTCTTTTCTTTATTTTCTCCATGGGTTTTTGTAGAGAATTTCATGAGAGGCTATCTTGCATGATCTAACATGATTTATGATGGGTCAATTTGCTTTATTACCGATTTTGGTGGAAGAAGAACCATGTTACATTGAAAAATTGGATGTTCAACCAATTAGGGTTTCAAGTGGCCTTTGAGTCGATTTACAAGGCAACTATTTCAAATCCGAGGATTTTTTGTGAAGTTATATTTTCTGAGTTTCAATTGGATTAAAAGAACACTAGAAATCTAAAAATTTCAGTAGAATTCGTTTATCTTGATAACTTTAAAATTCGATCAACCAATTAGGGTATCAAGTGGTCTTTAAGTCGATTTACAAAGCAAGTGGTTCAAATCCAAGAATATTTTGTGAGGTTATATTTTCTGAGTTTCAATTGGGATAAAAGAACAGTAGAAATCTAAAAGTTCCAGTAGCATTCATTTATCTTGATAACTTTAAAATTCTTTCAAAAATACTTTGAAAAAAGAAATTTGAAGAATAAAAATTAGTTCATGTATGAAAACAATTCAAAATTGAATGAAATTTTATTCTCAGTAGCCTTTTAATATTTGAATATCATACAAAAATGTTCAAAAGATTTTGAGTTTATTTATTATATTTACTCGAATTTTTAAATGAAAATCACTTATTTTCACATGTATGACAGAGATACCATCAAATGAACTCCTAAGAAGCTGAAATTTTATATTAAGGTGAATTGACCCAGAAAAATCACATTATGGATTTTTCAAAATTATTGTGCATGTTTTGATTTTTTTTATTGATTTTTAATTGATTCAGCCAGAACATAAATAAATCTGTTAAAAATAGTAAAATTCAGAAATGATGTGTGAAATTTCTACTGTGATTTTCTATTATTATGAGAAACTTATAGTATCAATTTGGACTGATTTAGAGTATGTTTGTTATATGTTACATTGTAACACCATTAATCTGGCCTAATTTCGTTAAAATCATTAAAACTTCATTTTAATTCTAAAAATCATGAAAATTTTCAAAATATCATAACTTTCCATAATTCATGTAATCCCTAAGTTGCTGGAACAGAAACCTTAAAAGTCATTAACTTCTTTCATAACTTGCTATTCTAGGTCATCTTAGCTGAGAGAGTTGTTTTCATAATCGTTTCTTCATTGTGATCGACCCTGGACTTTTTAGCATCTAAATTTAAATATATTGTTGACTTTGAGGTTTTTGTCCACAGAAATCCTGAGAACGTGCCAAGCAACAGCATATCATAATTTATTTGCTGAGTTCAACCCAAGCATGGAAATAGCCAACCCTTAGAGCCTTAGGATACTTTGAATTCTAGGTCATAGGAATCCCTTAAAAGTAAAAAAAAATTATTAACTTAATAATTTTGGTTGGGCAAACCCAAGTCCAAATCGATTTTGGAACCGTTGGATCACGGTCCCATCTCGTAGGAGCCTTTAGAGCCCCTTTAAGAACACTTATGTCGCGTCGTGTTCTAAGTCTTAGGGTGTCCTAGGTCTTAGGGTGTCCTAGAGTTAGGAGTCCAACCTCATCGCGACCGCTTGCTATTATTAGCAACTGAGTCATAGATTAGGTTCACTGGTTAATCATTTTTCCCTATAGGACAAGCATAGTTAACCTAGGATGTAGGACCCACCTGCATTAGTTTAGGGAGTGTCTTGCATTTAGATAAGATCATATAGCATCTTAGATGGAGTCATAGGATAATAAAATGTAATCAACTTGAACTAATTAATTTCTCTCAAAACTGTTGAAATAGTCTGTCTAGTCTAGATCTGTGTCCTAGATGAGTTAGGCATGTAGCTTAGTTTAGGCCACCGAACTACGTCGACTCTGATCCCAGTAAGGCTTGGGTACGTAGGCAACATGGATGCTTGGATGGCATACCAAGCACGAGTCGACCCTACACACACTCCTGTAGGATTTTAAGATTTTATTTTGTTTATATCTTTAGCATTTTTCAAACCCTAAATCAAATTAATTAAATCACTTAGGATTTCTCCCAAATTAGAATTTTAGGACTTTCACATAGGTTGAATCTGAACAAATCAAAAAAATCAAAAGACATATCTAGGAATCATATTAAAATTAGATCATCTAGGATACATGTCCCGTAGTTTGCACATTAAGAGAGTTTAAATGAGCCTTTTAAAGAAATTCATTTGAGTTATTCAGTGGAATTGAAGACCGGATTATCGGGCAAGAATGGTGCATATAGTGGTAACCCGCCATACCTTCCATTCTCGTAATCAGGTAACGAATCTAGACTTCTGGGATCGCAAATCATTGCAGTGTCACTTATGGGTCCTAGGTCCCTTACATAGGTGGTGACTTTGGTCATTCTCTTTTGGTGACAATTGGGGAAGGTGTTAGGCACCCCTCTTGCCCGGACGAATCCGGTCTCTTAACTTAGATTAGCATTTTTCAAAGAATTGAAATGAGATAATTTATCTTTTTATCCTTTCTTTGAGTTGTGCTTAATTCTAGAATGTAAATAAAATGAATTTACAAAAAAATTGAAAATAAGCGATTTCGGCTCGATCCTGTTTGAGACCATATGTTACAAACCCAATGAGGGAATTGCAACTGATCCCAAGTAGGCCACCTAAATCAAACGAAAAAGACAATACAGAAAGAAAAAGAAAGGCAGAGGGGTTTATATCATTAGATCTAGGGGCAAAAAAGGCGGAGATCTTATGTATAGATAGACACCTGTTCGAGGTGGATATTCATACAAAAATGCCCCTAGTTTAACTCCTTAAACAACTTGATTGAAACATTTTGCATTTATTAGCAAAGGCTAACTTGATTTTGAGCATTTTACATTATTAGCAAAGGCTAATAATACAAAATGCCCCTTACATTGTTTCTTGAATGATTTAATCATGCATTTTGTGTTATTAATCATACTTCTATAATTAATAATACAAGATGCCCCTAGTGTATTCATTCCCATAGACAAGAGAAAGTTAATACAAGGTAAGAAGCAAAGATAACAATTTTATTGCAACGCAAAAGAAAGGCTCATTATAAGTATCCCCAACTATGAAGTTATATTTTTCTGAACATTCTTGTTTTGTACACTAAGCACTGAGCTTGATCTTCCTTGTTCGGTACATGGAGTACTGAGTTGGATCTTGACATCAGCTATGTTTCTCTTCAACGTATGATTACCTTTGCTGAGTAAATGACTTAGCTGAGGGAATGGAGCTTTTTCTTTTCTGAATTCCCATGTAGGGAGGAAAGGAAGAAAGGAAGGAGACTCGATTTTACTGAAACAAATGCTTTCGATTTATTTAGGTAAGTCAAACCCCTAGATAGATGAGTTTAAATGTTCTTACGTATAGCAGTGTTTCTTGTATAGCAGTGTTTCCTGCTTCTGGCTTTTCAATCATGGTCAAAGACCCTTTAGATTGTTTGAAGTATTAACTCATCTTGTTTTGGACCAAATAATTCTTTGTCTGGTCTTTTCAAAGGTATACACTGCCAACAATTAAGTTGTCATTTGCTGATTTTCAACTTAACAGACCGTTTGTACCTTAAATTTTGCTAGAAATATGTTTCAGGTTTTGTTTCTATAGGCATGATGACCCTAATTTTTGCCTAAATCGCCCTCTCAGGTTTTCGACTTAGCGGATCTTCAGATCTTGTTCTGGACATTGGGAAGACTTATGGAGATTTTGAACAAGGTTTGTTGGCTTTGCCAACGGTGACCGAGCCTAAGATGATCAGGTTGCCTATGTACCCCAAAGAAGGATTGGGATCAGGTCCTCGTAGTTCCAGGCTTTCTACTGAGGAGAACTAATTGGGTAATTTGGCTTTTCCAAATGGGACCGAACCTGAAATGATCAAGTTGTCTACGTACCCCAAAGAAGGGTTAGGATCAGGTCCGCGTAGTTCGAAGCTTTCCTGCGGGGGAAAAGAATCGAAAGGGGTAACATGAAGGGTTTTGTTCAGCTTTGCCAAAAGGTGATCGAACCTGATTTTGTCAGGCTGCCTACGTACCCCAAAGAGGTTGGGATCATGTCCACGTAGTTCGCAACTTGAAGGCATCTTCAAAAGGTTTTTTGAATTTTGTAGGTAAGTCATTTTTGGCTCTGATCGGCTTTGACTTGATCGAGGTTAATAGGTTCTGACATTCTATCTCCATTCGGGTCAAGAAGTCTGACGGCTTTTTTGGACATGATTTTATGAGCTCGGCATTCTCTTGACACCATATCCCCCTCTCTGGAAGTTCATGGCTTCAGCTCTGTATCTTCAGTAGGTGCATCAGTTAATTGTTCTGTGGCAACTTTGTCTTTGACAAACTTCTGAGTAATGTTCATTATCTCGAATTCTGACGAATAGTCGTCAGGCGAATGTTGGTGATAATATCGAGGGAGATGACAAACAATCCTTGATTTTTCTTGAAGGCTTATTGACATTCAGGGTTCCATTGTTTGGATAGTCGTCCTTTGGAGAGGCTTTGTTCAGATCAACGCAACACCGTATTCTTCTCTCCTCCTTAGCAACTTGAACGATATTTGCTAACCATTCAGGATATGTGAAAATCACTAGAAATTTCGCTTTCAACTGATTGATCACATCATTTTTATTTTGAGGACCTATTCAGGTCTTATTCTTCTAAGCTTCTGTTTCTTCAGCTTGGCTTCTGGGAAGAGGGGGATATGATGCCGGATAATTTCCTCACTTAATCCTTGCATATCTTCGTATGACCAGGCGAAAAATTCTTTGCATTCTTTTAACAATTTGGTTAATTCCGCACGCTCTTCAGGGGATAAGATTTTGCCAATCTTAATCTCTTGAAGCAGGGATTCACTGCCGATGTTAATAGTTTCAAACTCATCTTCCAAAGGTTTTGCTCGACACTCCTCCTCTCATTTGATTAATTCCCTTAACCTTGAGGGGAGTTTCGTCTGCATCCTCGTTTGAGGAGGGTTGTTCATTATATTTTAGAACATTTTGTTCAGAAGAGTCGAGAGACAAAAGCGACTATAGAGAAAGTTCTTTTTCTTGATTTTCATGATACATCAGAAGAAGACCTGACTGACGCACCCTTGTCGGGCTCATTTACATTTGAAGTTTTTTCAAAAGATGAGTCAAAATTGGAAAAATGAGTCTGACTCAGAGGACGAGGAGTCTGTATCTAGAAGGATAATTGGAGTAAGGAGTGGGATAAAATTATTCGACCCGTTGGAGACTTCTGCGTTGCCAGCATCGGTAATCATATTCTGAGAAAAAAGTGCAAATGCCTATGCTTTCACGCTTGCAGTTACGACCTTTAGAGGGCAACATTTGCCCCTGATGGGAAGATGAAGTCACCCTTGCCGATGAGTTTCTTGATGGCGTGCTTCAGGGAGACACAATTCTTAGTCTGGTGGCGCTTCCCTTGATGATATTCACAGAATTCCCAGTCACTGTAGTTTATCGGTAGTGGATTTGGATGAGGGCTAGGTATACGAGCAGTGAGCTTATTGTTCTTGATCAGAAACCTCGTAACCGTGACCAAGTCAGATGGTAATGCGGGGAATTCCTTGTGGGGCCGCGGTGACGGTGTTTTCTCTAGTTTTCCTACTTTGGCTGAAATATTGTTTACTTCTGTCCCAGACTCAGAATTCTTGGAGTATGCACGGTTCGACTCTGATACGGATCTTGGTATCCATCCTTTGGCCATGGAATCATCTATCTTGTTGCCCGTGTCAATGAAATATTTAAGACTTGAGAAACTCTGAGTGGCCATAGGGCGCAGGAAAAAAATGGTTAGGTTCTGTTGCATCATGTCTATTTGATCTTTCTCAGACGGTCGTTTGAGCATCTGAGCTGCCTTCTGACGCCAACATTTTATGAAGTCTGAGAAAGACTCCATAGGTTCTTGCCTAGTGGACCGGAGATCCCGACGAGAGATTTCTGTTCTGTCCTCATGAGAGAATTGCTTGATAAATTCATTCATTATGCGGTCCCAACCCATAATTAGTAACTTAGGCAAATTCAAAAGCCATTTTTGCACCACGCCTTCTAGAGACATTTGAAAGACCAATACTAACTGTTCTGGAGACAGTTTCTATGATCGGAGCATGCCTTCAATTGCTGCGAGATGCATACGAGGACAGCTGGTTCCATCGTACTTGTTGATATCTGGCCACTTGAAGCTGCTGGGTGTTGTATATCGGGCAACAGAGATACCTCCTGCATAGTGAGTCATGATGACTCCTGAACCTTAATGACCTTGAGGTCCTGGTTAACTTTGGCGAACTTATCTTCCCACTGTTTAACTATCTGTGAAAATGGATGATTCTCATCGGCATACTGCTCTTCTAGGAAGGGGTCCGGAAGCTGAGTTGTAGACTGGTTAATGGGCTAGACTGGTATGGTTTCCTGAACAGGAGGAATAGGTTGTTTAGGTACATGAGGTGCCATAGTAACCTGAGGAGGTAATCTCAACGCGGCTTTCTCTTCCGAAAGTTGAAGGAAACTCCAAGTGAGTTCAGCTACTGCCTGTTGTAGCTCTTGGATAACCTGAGACTGGTCCATAGGTTCTGCCATGATGGCAAGAGGAGTTGATGGACTGGAAGGTTCTGAAATTTCTCGGGTGCAATGGTTTCAAATGTGAACTTTCTACCTACAGATAGAAATATTCATACACTTGTTTCAGTGCTTTTTCACACAAGGAGGAAAAAGCATACAAAGTTGTTTTTTTTTGTAATTTTTACAAATTTTCTCAAATTTTGACAGGAATTTGACAGAACCTAGATATGCGAGGAACTGAGAAATGGGAGGACATCCTCGAAATGACTGCATTTGATCAGGGTTCAGATAACCCTAATCTCGAGATGATAACTGGACAGAGGTTTGATACTTTGGCTGACAAAGGTTTGGCTACGTATACCTTCTCACGAGAAGGCATATTCATTTGAACAGAGCCCTGACGCGTTGATCATGAAAAATGGTCGGGATAGGATTGTCTTCAAAAGTGAAGACAACATGACCAGAGTTTGACTCCTGACTTGTGAACAAAATATTCGTTAGAAAAAAGGGTCATCTTCTCGGAGGAAGATGAAGACAATTTGGGTAGAGTTCTGCCGCTCTTGACCATAACAGAGGTCAAGTAAGGTCTATCTCTGTGTGGGAAGACAACTTCAAAAGAGGATTTTGATCAGGGTGGTTGGGACAAGTTTAAGGACAAATTGACATTATTTGGATAGAGCTTCGCCGTCTTGACTATAATGATAGTCAGGATGGATCGAGGATACAAAAGCAGTTGAGCCTAACGCGGCTGAGACCAAGGCGGTCTGGACAGACTTATTTGAGCAGAGCTTCGCCGCTTTGACCATAACGATGGTTGTTATGGTCAGGACAGGTCTGAACTCTCTTTGAAAAGTAGAGCCTGATGAGGATGTAACTGGGTTGGTCAGAAAAAGAAGATGTTTGAGGGATTGCAATAACTGTAGACACCCCCATTTTGCTCCACTTTATCCAACAAAGGATTTCATTAGTTTTCATAATGTTAGGACTAGTTTTCCATTTCCTTATCAGTTTCCTACATTTTCTCAATCTTTTTGGGTAATTTCTCCACTTCCACGATTTTCCGTTTTCCCGAAGTTTTCCCTTGTGTTCCATTACTTTTCCCTTGCTTTCCATTTCTTCAATTTTCTTCAAGGGAATCATTTCCATGGGATATCAAAACTCCAAAGGGTGAAATTCTGGCTGACTTCGAGTAGGGCCCGCCAAAGTTATTTAAGGTTCGAATCTTCTTATCGGGGCCACTAAGGTTGAGAGGTTGTTTAATATCGAAAAATTTCAAATTATAGAGAAGATGCATGTTCGGCCAAGAAGTGGGGCCCACTATTTGTATTTTTGAGAATTATGAAATTCTAATCTAAAGTGGAGTTTTGGCCAACATTAAATGGGCCCGTCAAATGTTTTAAAGATGTCTTTGCATTAAAATTTGAAAATCCCAATCATCCCATGGAAGTAAAGTTGGGGACACAAAACATTTGTGCGTTGGTACATCATTTGGACGGTTTGGATCATCCTATGATGCCAACCATACAATGACTAGAAGTGGTCAGTGTTACATACAAAAAGGATAAGGAATATGTCTAGGTTTCTCAGATAACAGTTAAGGTCCTTAACGGATAAGATGGGACCCGAATGGATCGTCACAGTATGTATGAAACTTTCACTAGTCTACTATGCAAGGGCGGAGGCACGTATAGCGTGGGGGGGGCGCCGTGGCCCCCCCAAAGATTTGCAAAAAAATATTTTATAGTAGCACAGCCAATTGACTTGCAAAATCCATTTTATAGTGGGCCCCCACAAATTCGGCAAAGTTTTGGGCGATGATAAATTCGCATCCCTTTCACGTTAAAAAGTGTAAAAGTCTGCTACATATCCTCCCTTAGGGGTGCCAATTATCATAAAGAGGGGTGTTAATTTATCATTGCCCATCGTTTTTTTTGCCAAAAAAAAACAACACCGTCTGCGAACAAACAGACCTTCGACTCTTCCTTACCCAATTTCCCTTAAAGTTAAATCCTTAAACCCTAACTCCCATTCCTTTCCTAGTTTCCTTTGTAACTTTGTCTCTAACTCTCTAAGACTCTAACCCTAACATAGTAACATTCACCGGCACGGGCGCACGGCGGAACCTCTACACGACTGGCCTCTTTCAATCGAAGAAGAAGAACTGAAGAAGAAGAAGTTAGAAGAAGAAGAAGAAGTTAGAAGAAGAAGAAGAAGGCACACAGTTCAGACTTCAGAGGTATGTCACAAATCTCTCTTTTTTTTTCTTTTTTTTTCTGTCTTTCTTTCGGCTTTCTCGTTCTCTATTTGACTATTTGGAATTTGGTCATTACTCATTTGGAAACATCAAACATAGATTTTATAATCCAGCAGGGTTGAGGGTTGCTGAATTTTACAATTTAAAATCTAATTTTTATAAGCTGAAACTTGGATTTTATAAGCTAAAACCTGGATTGTACAGGGATTTTACAATCCTCAAACTGTACCATCCAAGTTTTACCATATGAAATCTAGGTTTTAGCTTCTAAAACCCAGGATTTTACAATCTTGGTGTAAACACCTAATTTTAAAAATGATTTTTTAAAGCTGGCCAGCTGGGAGAGGGGAATTCTCTGTTTGATTTTGGATTAAGGCGCTGCTCGTTTAAGAGACTAAGGGGCTTTTCAAAAGATATTTATTTTGGATTGAGAATAAGGCCTTGTTCAATCATTTAAGGCTTTGGTTGTTTTGGATTATGACTTGCATCCCATTTTCATGAAAAACTTCCTATATCTAATCTATCATAGGTTTTAAGATTTAACTCTCTTTTTTCCTTTCTAACAGAGGCATCAGAATTGTATATCTTGAAAAATCACAAAGTCATGGTTTTGTAACTTCTATTTATGTGACCCCTTTTCCTTTCTTTTGTTTCCAATTTTTAAAGTTCTCTTGAAACACATGTTCAGTTCATGGATTAGTGGATATATTTAATATTTATATCTTTCCCTTAAGAATATTCAACTTATCATGCTTGTCTGCTTGAGTTAGATTTAGCATTAGTGCATTACTATATTATTTTTGAAAAGCAATGTTCCTTTCAGTTCTTTCTCCTTCACATTTCTCCCATACCCAAATTTTAGTTTCAATTTTCAATGTGTTACATGTGTAGTCTTCCTTGAGTAAATTTTAAACAAATAAAAAATCTACAGACAGAGAGCCAGAGAGGAGCTTTTATATGCTCTTCAGCTCTTCCAATGGTTTTTTTTTTGTGAACCCATGTCTAATTTCGACAAAAGAATATGTTTCACATGAAAATGCCATGGTTATCTTGGAATTGGGTTCTTGTTATTATAAGGAAATGAAGTACTTTGTTAATGTTATAAATATGGAAAATCATCAGGCTTTTCTAGCTGCTTGGAAAGCTGCATGCAAGTACCTCAAGCTCCAGTACAAATCCCATCATAATTCAAGTTTTTCAATTGTCATCATACCAATAACACTCCAAGGCCCTTGCATTCCTCATCTTGTTCTTGAGGTCAGTAATGCTCGTCCATTTCTCTATTTTCCTTCAAAATGAAGCTCTTTCCTCTTATAAAAACATGAGTATTTGAAGTCCTTTATTTTCTTAGCATATCCTAATTAATCATTGAATAGCCTATTAAAAGCGTACTTTATTCCTAAAACTCTTGTAATTATGCTTAAATATA
The DNA here is from genome assembly GCF_043159265.1 of Tasmannia lanceolata. Classification (NCBI taxonomy): domain Eukaryota; kingdom Viridiplantae; phylum Streptophyta; class Magnoliopsida; order Canellales; family Winteraceae; genus Tasmannia; species Tasmannia lanceolata. Next base: position 46,317,132 of record NW_027518680.1, on the reverse strand, counting down.
TGCTTCACACGCTTGCATGCCCAAATATACACAATCAATTTACCAAATCCCAACAGCATGACTGTCCAATACATATAATTCTTTAAATTCTCTCCAATTCTAGTTTTCCATTTGTTCCAATCCATTGAGAAGAGAGCTTTTTGATTTCGAAAGCACTCCTCAAAATTTTAAGTTGAATCATGGGCAAACCAAAAACTATCGATGCATTCTTCAAGAAGAAGAATGTTAATGATTCAGAAGTCATTGCACCATCTCCATTAAACGCTAACATGTCAAATATTGAGCAACATCCTTCCAAGTTACCAAGAATCCATCATGAAGAAGTTGATACTACTTCCTTAGTACGTTATCCAGCACTACGTCCTCAAATATGGTAATATCCTGTTAATCAAAGAGATGAAATTCGGCGTGCATATCTTAGAGCTGGAGCATATCAATTTCTACTTTCAGAATATCCTCTTTCAGGAGCAGAGAATCATCTTCGCCGATTTCAATCTTCTTGGTTTAAAAAATTTTCTTGGTTAGAATACTCCCCTTTAAAGGATGCTGCATTTTGTTTGCCATGCTATCTTTTTTGTAAAGAACCAACAGGACGCCCGGGATTAGGCGCGTTTACAAGTGAAGGGTTTCGAAATTGGAAAAAAGTGAATGACGGATTGAACTGTGCCTTTCTAGGTCATGTTGGAAAAGATCCTAATTCACCACATAAGACTGCTGAGAAAGCTTGTCGAGATTTATTGAATCAATTGCAATATATTGATAAACTCATAGAAAAACAAACATCACAAGAGATTGAAAATAACCGGTTGCGACTCAAGACCTCCATAGACACTGTTCGTTGGTTAACATTTCAATCATGTGCTTTTAGAGGTCATGATGAAAGCTTTAGTTCAAAAAATCGAGGTAATTTTATTGAAATGATAAAGATTTTAGCAGACTATAATGAAAAAGTTTCTGGGGTTGTCTTAGAAAATGCTCCAAAGAATGCCAAATACACATCGCCCACAATTCAAAAGGAAATTCTGCATATTTTCTCAAGTAAAGTGCGTAGTACAATTCGTGACGAAATTGGGGATGCAAAGTTTTGCATTATTGTTGATGAAGCTCGAGATGAGTCTAAGAGAGAGCAAATGGCTCTTGTTTTGAGGTTTGTTGATAAGGATGGTTTTATTAGAGAGCGTTTTTTTATATCGTGCATGTTAGAGATACTACTGCACTGACTCTTAAAAGGGAGATATGTACCGTTCTCTCTCATCATAATCTTAACATTCAAAACATTCGAGGTCAAGGGTACGATGGTGCTAGTAATATGCGTGGTGAGTGGAATGGTTTACAAGCCTTATTTCTTAAAGATTGCCCATATGCATATTATGTGCATTGTCTAGCTCACCAATTACAATTAGCATTAGTTGGAGCATCGAGAGAAGTGTTTCCTATTCATCACTTTTTCTCAAAGCTGTCTTCCATTGTTAATATCGTCGGTGCCTCCTGTAAGCGTCATAATGAATTACAATCTAACCAAGCGGCTGATATTGCACATTTGATTGCTATCGATGAGATTGCGACTGGTAGAGGGGCTAATCAACTTGGTACTTTGCAACAAGCCGGGGATACTCGATGGGGCTCTCATTTTAATTCTATTTGCAGCTTGCTAAAGATGTTTTCTTCATCTTGCACAGTGCTTATGAATATCATCGATGAAGGAACCACTTCCTCTCAACGTGGTGATGCAGATGCCGCTTATGATGTGATGACATTCTTTGAATTTGTTTTTATATTACACTTGATGAAAGAAATCATGGGAATCACTGATATTCTCTGTCAAGCTTTGCAAAATTGTTCTCAAGACATTTTGAATGCTCTACATATTGGTCTCAACTATAAAATTACTCATTCAGAAGTTGAGGGAAGACAGCATAAATGGTTTGCTTGAGAAAGTGAAATCATTTTGCGAAAGACGTGGGATTGATATTCCTGATATGAGTGCCCATTATACAGCAGGTCGTGGTCGCCCACGTCATTCAGAGGATCCCATTACGATGGACCACCATTATCGGGTTGATATATTTAATGCTGCAATAGACTCTCAATTGCAAGAGCTAAACAGTAGATTCAGTGAGCAAGCAATGGAAGTCCTTATTCTTAGTTCTGCTCTTGATCCGAATGATGCTTATAAATCTTTTAAAATTGATGATATTTGTAATCTTGTGGAGAGATTTTATCCTCAAGATTTCTCAGAACAGGAAAAAATTCATTTGAGATTTCAACTGCAGCATTATGAGCTTGATATAATTCAGCATCCGGATTTTCAAAATATTTCCACAATTTCTAAACTTTGCCAGAGATTAAGTGCAACGGGAAAGTCAATGATCTATTATTTGATTGATAGATTGATATGTCTTGTGTTGACTCTTCCAGTTTCAACTGCAACTACAGAACGTGCATTTTCGGCTATGAAGCTTGTTAAAACAAGACTTCGTAACAAGATGGAGGATGAGTTTCTTGCATATTGTTTAATTGTCTACATCGAAAAAGAAATCGCTGAGAGTTTCAATACAGACATGATCGTAGATGAATTTTATTCTATGAAAAATCGGCGGGCACAGCTTCAATAGAAAGATTTGTATACTTTTTTGGTTTTTTGTGCATGTCAATCAAAGATATATATACTTTTTTTGTCAAACCTTTTTATTCTATGAAAGAATATACATATATAGAGAGTATATCTTGCATTTTTTTTACAATTAGTCCGGCCCCCCCAAGTGTAAATTCCTGGCTCCGCCCCTGCTACTATGTCTTGGTTCTCTCGCAGGTATTGCGAGGAGAAGATGACTTGCCTGTTAGCGGGGCAGCTGCCTACTGCAGGCATTGTGGGGATTAGATTTCTCACTGAATTGCAAGCAGTCATCTTCCGCAAATTTAGAAGGGATGAGATCTCTCACGAGTTAGTGAGGATGTGGTCACTCACAGGTTTAGAGAGGACATGATCTCCCACAAGTTTAGTAGGGATTGGGTCTCCCACTGGTTTAGTAGGGACTTGGCTTGTCACAGATTAGGTCTACCAGGCTAGTTTCATCATGGCAGTGAACCAAATATAGTGTACCAGTTACAGTACACCATATACATTATACCATATATAGTATACCAGTTACAATATACATGATACAGTGTACAAGTTAAGTACAGCCATATATATATATATATATATATATATATTATGCTAGTTCTACAATTGTTGCATGGATTTGCCGGTTAGCGTAGTATTGCTTTAGCTATCAAAGATTACAATGTTATAAATTCATGTTAATTACTATTATAGAACTTGTCTATCTTAATGGCCATTAGCTCACTTTATATTATATATTTACAGATGTTCGGCAAAGGAGCTCATTTATCGTGGAATTGGGAATGAGCAAAATGGACTCTAGGATTTATGTTTTGCTTCACCTAGTGATAATGGCAGAATTCTGTTATTCATTAATGATCATTTATGGTAGTTCAGGTTGGACGATAGATTTAACTCCCATAGTAATCTTTTATTTATGACGGTTATTTAGAGTTATTTATGAGATTATTTCATTTAGTACTGCTTTGTATGTCTTCGTGTTGTGGTTTGCAGACCCTCGGGTCAAGGAAAATGGTCAAATTACCATAAATCGAGAAAAAAAAGACCAGGGTACCCTCAAACCAACCAAAATGGTCAAAATACCTCAAATCGGGTAAAAAGACAAGAATACCCTTGTTGGTCAAAATGTTATGAATCAAGTAAAAAGGGCCAGAATACCCTCGTGTCAACAAAATTGTTCAAATACCTTAAATCAGGTAAAAATACCAGATTGCCCTCGGGTCAATGAAAATGGTCAAAATACCACAAATCGGGGTGAACCGGGTCCGGTTCAAGGCGATAATCATGCTTGGATATAATATCTCACCAGTGATTGCATGGAGTGTACAACCCAAAAACTATTTTATTTAATTTATCAATAATTTGTCATGAGAATTTTTGTATTTCTTATTAATGTCAAAACTTGCTAGGATTATGACAGAGAAAAGCACTCATTTTTTCTATCGGAAAAATGTTCAACACTAATCTTGTTTACTTGTTAAGTTACACTGACCAAGATGTAACCTAACAAGGACACTTCAATTAGAATTAATCAAATAATCTGGTGTGATATTATGAGAAGCACCTGCATGAGACGCTCACAAGACAAATTGTGCTTTGCCCCACCCAATTAACATTGCACTTGCATGAGACGCTCATGAGTAGACCTGGCAAGAATTGACCCAGACCCGCGGGTCGACCCGGCCATCCCGTAATTTCCTGGTTCGGGTCAATGTTTTGTGACCCGTTTCTAAGTTGACTCACGGGTCAACCTGGCCCATCAAAATTGGGCAGGTCTGGGTGGACCCGCAAGTGCCGGTAGAAGTGAGACAAAGTATTTTTAGGTAATTGTCATATTTCTATACCTCTTCTTTGTAGTTTTTTATGTAATTGTCATATAAAGGAACCTTTTCGGTACTTTTTCCGTAATTTTTCTACTTTATAGCACTTTTTCCGTAATTTTCCTCTAAAACTTTAGTACATTATGATTATTATTGCTAGCTTTTTCGGTACTTATTATCATGGTTTAAAATTTCAGTTTCAGTAACCGTTTCGGACACCACCGAAAACCGAAATTTCGGTCCGAAATTTGGTAATTTGGTTGGAAATTCCGGACCGAAATTCCAAAATTTTGTAACACTTTTTTTTTAATTAAAAAAGGCACATAATCGAAATTTCAGACCGAAATTCCGAATTCTGAAATTTTGGACCGAAATTCTGAAATTTCGGCCGAAATTTGGTAAATGACGAAATAATGAATTTCGGCATATTTCGGTTTCGGTCCCCACTGAAATCTGAAATTTCGGATTTCGGTCGAAATTTAAAACCATGCTTATTATTGCTAGCCACCTTTCTAGAAAAATACTTTTCTTTGCAGTTTTCACAACATCTAATAAGACAAATCTCTCAACACATCAGTTGCAAAGGATTGGCGAGGAGTAGCCTTTGGAGAAGGTGGCTAGCAAATACCTATAAAAACTAAAAAAAAAAATAGAAAAAGCAAAAATTTACTAAAAACACGGGTGACCGGTGGGTCGACCCAGCCCGTACGGGCCAGGTGCGGGTCCAAGCTTAGTGACCCGTAAAATTTTCCGGGTCATTTTGACCTAGCCCGTTTGACCAAGACCCATTCGAACCGGGTCCAACCCGGCCCAGCCTGCCCATTTGCCAGGTCTACTCATCAGACAAACTGTGATCAGCCCCACCCAAGTATCATTGTCAAGATCTAGACCATTCATCCAGTGTCCCTACCACACTTAAAGATGTGGTAGCTTAAAATTTGCAACCAATGTAATCCAAAACATCCCATCAAAAGTTGCAAATTAACCTGGGTATATCATATAGATGCATTGTCTAGTATTTGATCCGGTAATGTCATATTAAATTTGAGCTATAAATTAATCATTTAATTTCTAATAACTCAATCTTCACTAGCTAATAAACACATGATCAAAGTTTAATTATTTCATATTTAATATTTTAAGCTCATTATTTAAAATTTAAAATATGAACTCTAGTAAAGAAGTCACATATTTGTTTGGTAACAAATCAAATCATTATTTACAATGAAAGTAATTATAATCCTAAACATTTTTTAACATATTAAATAAAAAAGTATGCAACATTTAGAACGGTATCTTTTTGCAACATAGTTGAGGATGCAAATCTGTTTAATGGAAAATCTTAAATTATCTAGCAATTGAAAAATACCAACAGATTTCTGCTACTCCAAGGAATTATAAGAAAACATTCAATGAAGACTCTTCTTCTTAGATTCATGTTCACATGACAAAAAGAAACTAATGAAAAGAAGGAACCTTTATTTAAGCTTCAAAAGAATGCAATAATAAGCAATGGGCTATCATCCCTACATCCCAAAACAGACAAAACATAGTGACATCATTCCATTTTTGGATCCATCACCCTCTCTCAGTCTCTCAGTTGTTTAATAGGCTACATGGTTTAATGGGCTACAACTCTCTCTCTCTCTCTCTCTCTCTCTCTCTCTCTCTCTGGTTTATTGAGCTACAAGTCCTCTCCTGTCATAAATGAAGAATCTATCACAAAATCCATCTCCTTGACCTACTAATTCCAATCACCGAGGATACCATTGAATAATGCAGAACCCTAAAATTCATGCAAGTGTAGCATTCCCAAGAATAATTAAACTTACGTTTCTATTTTACATGGCTACTTATAATCCGCATGCAACTGCAGGTCTGGAGGGAAATTTGAGTAATTTTATCACTAAACCCATTGATTACGGTTTGATTTGCTACTGTTTTAATAAAAGTATAAGATATCGAGCACGAAGAGGGGTTGCTGTTGTTCCATACACCAAATTTTTGGCGTTATACGTCTGTATGACAGTACTCAAGATGTTGGGTCCTGTTTTGTGTGACGGTTCCCTCATGCTCGAACCATCCAATCACGATCTGACATGTAATTATAAGGCATTCCCTGAATGGTATGCGTGGATCATTATACTGTATCAATTCTCTTCCAACACAAATACAGGGGAATGATTTCAGCGCTCCAATATTTTGATAAACATGCGCTCACTTGTTTGTCGTGCAGTATTTAAAGGGTTTTAAGAGTTTTTTTATAACCATAATATCCTCTGACATCCCTTTAAGTCCTACACGACAAACAAGTGGAGCGCGTGTTTATCAAAACACTGGAGCGCATAAATCATTTCCCTAAATATATATGGAAGATGATAAATTCGCTCACCCTGTAGGATGATTCACACCCACTTTAAAGCTTTTTGATGTCAGTTCACATTAAGAGGGTGTGAATCATCCTACAAGGGATGCGAATTTATCATCGCCCACATATATGAGGAATTATAAATCCAAGGGCGCTCTTGTAAAAAGCCGCTGCAAGGGCACCTGATTGGATCTATGTCATCAAAAGTGCACTTATTATAGCATTTAAGCATAAGTTATGGAATTAATAGAGCGCCCCTGAAAAATGTAAAAGTAATGAAATAATAGAGCACATAAAAATGTAAAAAGTAATGGAATACTTAATGCACATTGATGATGCGGATGCAATGGGGCTCCCTAGCAGCTGGATTTTGCAAGGCCTTGAAAGAGAAACCTTTAATTGAGTATCCCTTGCACTCACGCATTCTCTCTAACTCTAGATTTATATGAGAAATTGATGAACAAATTGAAATTTTTAAATTTAATTTGGAAAATTCAAGTTTAATTCCATAAATTCACTTTTCATTCAAAAAAATGCAAGATTTTTTAAATACTCATGATTTTTAAAGGATATGGTACAAAAAAAATTCACGGCTTAAATTATTTGGAGAATTCTCACTCTTGACATATCTTTCACCACACCTAAGGTTTCATCTTCCTCTTCGGTTTCTTCATCATGCAAGAAGTTTCCAAGTGAAGAATCCGGGCCTTCAAGTGTTCGACTTGTCTTAAAAGCATGGCTAGTTCGTCTCGTGTCTCAATCTCCGCCATCGGAGCGGTATGAGTGCCTCTTCTTTTCGGTGGCATGATCAATCCGCCGCCAACCACCAACCGCCAACCGCAGGAGCGAAGTAGCTCTGATACCAATCTGGCGCAACCCAAATACCAAGATCAAACAAAATCAAGAGAGAACAAGTAACAAGAAGAACTCATACGAAATCTCACGTATGCCGTGAAGATAAAATTTTATTCAATCTCAAAAACTCTCATAACTCCAATCGTCCATCTCCTTTATTACATTTCTAAAAGATTTCCAAAGACTAAAAAGTAGCTAAAATTAATATTGGTATATCTATCTAAAATATTAAAGTTTCCTTAGCTAAAAACTAGATACAAATAAGAAAAGCAACTAGAGCCTATCAAATCTAGTAAATAACTAAATTAGAAAATGATAACCTTTTAGGAAACGAAATACTTAAGGGAATAGGAAATCATATTTATCAAATCTTGAAACTTGCTAAATCTCAAAGCTTGTAATCTTGCAAGCTTTCCAAGAATATAAGTTTCCCATATCTCAAAATCATGTAAGCTTAGCAAGTTTCTATTCTACCAAAACACCTTCTTATCCACGAAAACTTTTCGCATTTTTTACTTGTGAAACTTCCACTTATGAATCTTCCTAAAATAGCCATCCTCAAAATTTATTGCTAATTTTTAGATAGCATCAATGATAGTGCCGCCCTAACATTCTTTAAATAAAGGGTAATTTTGTCATTTTAAAATTTAAAATCACATTTTGTTTCAAGTCCGTCACGAGAACATCCACTTCATCTCTTCCGCAAAAAATGGCCAAAAGCTATCACTCTTTCCGCATATTAGCAAACTAGGTTTTTCTTTTTGCAAATATGGTACTCTGGAATACTCTTTTTGCAAAAACCACTAAGGTTTATGATAAACCATATATAATTAGGTTTTTTTTACTAAACCTACAGTACTCTCTCTATCTCTCTCATATAAGTAGGAAAAACAAGAAAAATCATAGTATTTCAAACCATCGAAAATTCCATTTCTTATTATTCATATACCACAGGGGACATTTTTCACTTCTATTTCATTTCCATATCCATAGCTATTCACCCAACATAGAAAAGCAACTAGAACAAGGCGTCAATCCCAACAAAAAATATATAATTCAATTAAAGATGGGAACGGTTCTTATGTGTTGATCTCTTTGGGTGGTTAGTTATAGTCCGAGCCGTGATCCCTGCATTGGGTCCCTCAAAACTAGAACAAATATTTTGAGAGTACGACGGCATGTTCCGATAAATAGACTACCATGATAAATTTCATGTGAAGGTGGCCTTGTCTAGAATCATTGGAAATTATAACCTGCTATTGTTAATTTATTTGTAATTTTTTATTAGTAGCCTCTAAGTAGGTAGCAGCTGCCTGATAAAAAAACAAAGCCTAGAGTTAGAATATTAGAATCATATAAGAGATTTGGCCCCTTTGAAGAATTCCAGAAAAAGGGTCATACAAGGACTTAAAAGACATTAAATAGGGTGCAAAAGAAAAGGTTATGAGATTGATATAATCAAATAAAGTTGAAAGGGAATGGTCGGCCTTGTTTCACGTGAAAGGGCGACTATCACGGCGTGAAGACTGAAATCGTGCAAAAAGCAGTATGTGGGAGAAAGAAGAGAACAAAATCCCGGGTCTCACGAGGAAGGAAAGAGTCATCTAATGCTGACTGAAAAGTTTGAGAGACATGGATTTTCAGGGTGGTGACTAAAGAGAGATTCATCATCTTTTTCTTCTAATTAATCATACTAATCCAAATTATCTCAAAAAGCTTCTTCTTGCCGACAGGCAAAGCTAATTGCATGTGTAGAATAGAGGACTGATGAGAGAGGAAGGGAGAGAGGGATAAGATATTGTGACTTGAGAGAGGGTCTTTTTCAATTTTTTACTTTTAGGAAAGGAAAACATTACAGTGGAAAAGGAGCTAGCAGTTTTGGAAGTTAGGTGGCTTTTCCAACTGCCACCTTATATTTAATTAGAAGAAAACAGAACCGGGTTAAAAAGCTTAAAAAGTGCAAAAATATTTTAGAAGCTATGTAAATTACTATATTGTCTATACTAACAATAATATATACAACCATTTCCTCATATATATATATATATATATATGAGGAAAGTGAAGCTATACCGCCGGTGTAGCTAACTTAGCTACACCGCCGGTATAAAATACAATGGGCCCACATTGTTTTGGTGATCCAAAGAATTCATTTGATTGGCCCTCACATAGATAGGGTGTCCACCAAAAATCAGCTCCATAGGATCAACCCAACCCTTCAAACTGTGGAGGCAAAAATGGATAAATTTGTGCAGGTTTTTACACGTCCATTTTTGCCTCCACAAATCGTAGGGTTGGGATGATCTTATGGAGCTGATTTTTGGTGGACACCCTATCTATGTGAGAGCCAATCAAATGAATTCTTTGGATCACCAAAACAATGTGGGCCCATTGTATTTTAAGCCGGCTGTGTAGCTTCACTTTCCTCTCTCTCTCTATATATATATATATATTTATATATGAGAAAAGCATTTGTTGCGCTCGAGCACAGCTAAGCATAGCTGCGCTCGAACACAGAAACGGGGTGGGGCCACATTTTGGGTGGGATCCAAAGCATTCATTTGATGGGCCTTTTCATGGGTAGGGTGTCCACCAAAAATCAGCTCCATTGGATCACCTTAGGGTGTCCATTTGTGGGGCCAAAAATAGACAGATTTGTGGACAAACAGTATTTATCCATTTTTGGCCCCACAAATGGGCACCCATTGGTGATCCAATGGAGCTGATTTTTGGTAGGGCCCCCATCCATGATGGGGCCTTCCAAATGAATGCTTAGGATCACCCCCCCAATGGCCCCACCCCCTGTTTCTGTGCTCGAGCGCAGCAACCCTTTTCTATAGCTAGATAGATATAATAGTGTTTGAAAACTCGTTGATTCGACTCAGAACTCGCCCGAGTCGACTCCCTTTTACCTTGGCCGCGTTCTGCGTTGTACAGCATCCACATTTCACGTTTTGCCCCACAGAGTCAATAAAAACTCCTTTGACTCTCCCGAGTTATGACAACATCAATTGCGTTTTTGGCCACGTCCACGCCGAGTTGACAAGGATTTTTTTTGGCCGAGTTTCGCGTCACATCCTCATTTATATATATATATATATATATATATATATATATATATATATATATATAGAGAGAGAGAGAGAGAGAGAGAGAGATTACCACGCCTTTTGTTAGTTTTTTTTCTATAACCGGCAGCATTTCCGAATTTTAACTACACGAACAAAAGGGGTAGACATGCTTGGAAAGGGGTTGGAGATTTTCATTGACACGGTGTGAGATTTTCTCCTTAATTAATTTAATTAAACCAGCGCATGGGACAAAAATAAAATTTTGGGTCGAGGAAATCATGTTTTTTACCAATTAAGCACGGTGAGAGATTTTCATTAGCACGGTGTGAGATTCCTCCTTGATTAGTTTTAATTAAACCAGAGCGTGAGGTAAAAATAAAATCTTGGGTTAACTCGGTATTCATGTTTCTTACCAAATTCAGGCGAGTTTCATTAGCATGGCATGGATAATGGAGTATTAGATTCCGGCGGTAATTTTGGGGCTACTACATTCCATGTGACACCCATTTTGGTTTGTTCTATCTCATTTACTTATTACAACCAATGCTTCTTTTTTGCTCGTGTGAATGAAAAATATTTTTCCCACCAGAAATATATTCAACTGGCCTATATATGTTGACCTCCTCTTGCCTCTTTTCCAACTCACAAAATCCCAACCCTGAAAGAGAAAAAGTTCACCCCAACACTATAATGGCTACTATCCAAGGAGACAATGTGGTAGTCCCTCAGATGAAACTTGAAAGGCTGTTTTGCATGAAAGGAGGGAAAGGAGAGACCAGCTATGCAAACAACTCACAAGCTCAGGTATTAAGTGTCTTTAGAGAAAGTTGATAAAATTTTCTCCTATCTTTTGCAAAATGACTTGAATTAGTTCAGATTCTATCTTGGGATAGAGCTGCATGAACTTACGATTGACACCGATCCCAGCTCACCCAAGAATGGAAATTATATACATGTTTAAGAAACTTGAGAAAATGATCAGGAGATAAAGTTCCTTAATATGTATTCCTTCAACTAGGAGATTGTTTTTTTCCCTTGTGACATCAATCTTGAGCTGTTAGATTTTCTATTTACTCGAGTCCTGTATTCATATATAATTTTGTGCTGTTATATTTATTATTTTCTCGGTGGGTTGTTATTTAGGGGCAGTTTGGATACGCGGATTTTAGAATTCGAGATTTCTTCAAAACTGTAGCTAAGAGACAAGAGATTAAGCGGACCAGCCATCGTTTTTTACTCGTGTTTGACTTCTCGCCCTTTTTTTCCGTCAGCAAGAGAGTAGTAAATCCTCCCATATTTAGAAATCTTAATTAGGATGCACGACAGATTTTCAAAACCTGAATTTCTCACTTAAAATCCAAGAAACACTGCCAGGACAGCATGCATCAGCTTGATCATGAACCCTCTTTTACACTGTTTTCAAACTAAAAATCTAGATTCTAAAATCCACATATTCAAACGGCCCCTTAGTGTTTCTTCATCACTCACAATGTATAATTATTGTTTTATCACAATTAATATAAAAAGATGTGTCTATAATACTCTTTGTGTGTGTGTGTGTGTGTGTGTGAGAGAGAGAGAGAGAGAGAGAGAGAGAGAGAGAGAGAGAGAGAGAGAGAGATTGTTTCCAAAAGGTAGGTGCAATTTGTTTGGGAGTAATTAATGTTAGATGGACGGAGAAAAAATGTTTCAAATTACAAGATTTGTGGATACATATTTAAACTCTATATGGGGATGTGGATTCGAAGACCAGAAATTTCTTTTTCAAGTTCGGGATGGTTTGGATTCGAAGACCACAAATTACAAGATTTGTGGATACATATTTGAAATGTTAAGAACTGACCAAACTGTTTTTTCTATAACAATATAGATTATATTAACTATTTCTTCAGATGAGCGGAGAGTCAAACGGGTGATGGTTTGGATTTGTATTATCTATTATCATCATCATTATTGTTTTTGTTGTTGTGGTTCTTTTTATGATTAGAATGTTAACCATAGTCATTCTCGCAGTAGTCAGAATTACAAATTTCTTAATCAGGAATGATTTGGAGAGGCAGATGTTCAAAGCATGTTTATCTATATCTATATCTCTATATTTAGGCTACTGATACTATCATGTATTGATAATGGGATGAAGTCACCTTGTATTTTATTATTTATAACCAATCGCGCCAAACGCTATACACTTCCCAAAACAAAGGTCTCATGAAAAGGAAAAGACAAGGTGAGTTTCTCTCATTATCAAAACATGGTAGTGCTGACAAATACTAAAATATAATATCAGTAAGTAGAGTATAGAAGAATGGTTGGGTGCCTATGTTTTGTAGATTTAGGTTTCAATTTAATTTTTACTTCAATATTTTTTCAATAATTCTGAATTTCTCATTAGATTTGCAAATAATATGTAATAAATTGAAGAATTATTCATGTTTAAGTTCGAAAGTATTGGTTTAATTTGGGAAGTTCATATTTAATGCAAACAAGTTAGTTCTTTGGAAGTATTATGGATTTAAAAGGTTTTAAACATGACATAAAAAGGCAGGATTTTTTTTTCAAGAATTTCGTAACCATGTTCCTATCTTTATTCATGTTTAAGTTTGAAAGTTCATATTTAACCCAAAAACCTGAGTTTTCTTTGGCATTATTAAGGATTTAAAAGGTTTTAAACATGACATAAAAATTCAGGATTTTCTTATCACGAATTTTATATATCACGTCCTCGTTCTTGCCTTGTTTTGTTCTCATTTTTTTTTTTTTGATTTATTTAATGTCTTGAATAGGCTCGACATGCTCGATCGATGCTTCACCTTCTTGAAGGAGTCTTAGACAACATTACTCTTCCTTCTCCAGATGAGCTCTTCACAGTCTCAGACTTGGGTTGCTCTAGTGGTGAAAACACACTCTTTATCGTTGATGTTATCATCAAACACTTTGCAAAGAGGTATGAAGCCATTGGATGTGGGCCTCCTGAATTCCAAGCCTTCTTCTCCGATCTCCCATCGAATGATTTCAACACTCTCTTCCAGCTTCTCCCTCCTTTAGCCATTAAAATAAGCTTGGAAGAGTGCTTGGCAGCAGAAGGCCGTCGCTCTTACTATGCCGGTGGAGTCCCTGGTTCGTTCTATCGACGCCTTTTCCCGGCCAAATCTATCAACGTATTCCACTCGGCATTTTCCTTGCACTGGCTCTCTCAGGTGATACCAAATACACTAAATTTACATGAATACTATATATATATATGAGGAAAGTGAAGCTACACCGCCGGTGTAGCTAACTTAGCTACACCGCCGGCTTAAAATACAATGGGCCCACATTGTTTTGGTGATCCAAAGAATTCATTTGATTGGCCCTCACATAGATAGGGTGTCCACCAAAAATCAGCTCCATAGGATCATCCCAACCCTACGATTTGTGGAGGCAAAAATGAACGTATAAAAACCTTCACAAATTTGTCCATTTTTGCCTCCACAGTTTGAAGGGTTGGGATGATCCTATGGAGCTGATTTTTGGTGGACACCCTATCTATGTGAGGGCCAATCAAATGAATGGTTTGGATCACCAAAACAATGTGGGCCCATTGTATTTTAAGCCGGCGGTGTAGCTAAGTTAGCTACACCGGCGGTGTAGCTTCACTTTCCTCTATATATATATATATATATATATATATATATATAGAGTTAAGTAAAGCTACACATACGTGTAGCTAACTTAGCTACACCAACGGCTTAAAATACAGTGGGCCCACATTGTTTGGGTGATCCAAACCATTCATTTGATAGACCCTCACATTGATAGGGTGTGCCCAAAAAATCAGCTCCATAGGATCATCCCCACCCTTCAAACTGTGGAGGCAAAAATGGACAGATTTGTAAAGGTCTTTACGCGTCCATTTTTTCCTCCACAAATCGTAGGGTTGGGATGATCCTATAGAGCTGATTTTTTGGGCACACCCTATCTATATGAGGGCCCATCAAATGAATGGTTTGCATCACCCAAACAATGTGGGGCCCACTGTATTTTAAGCCGTTGGTGTAGCTAAGTTACCTACACGTATGTGTAGCTACACTTTTCTCATATATATATATGAGGAAAGTGTTTCTAGTCCGGCCAACTAGAGATCATTCTCTAGTCCGCCACCCAAAAACACATGGGTCCCACATATTTGGGTGATGCAAAGCATTCATTTGATGGGCCCTGAGATAGAGACGGTGTCCACAAGAAATTAGCTTCATAGGATCATCCCAACCCTATGATTTGTGGAGCTTAAAATGGACGGCTATAAACCGCCACAAATCTGTCCATTTTTTAACTCCACAAATCGAAGGGTTCAGAAGATCCTATGAAGTTGAATTTTTGTGGACATCCTATCTATGATGAGGCCTATTAAATGAATGCTTTAGATCACCTAAATGTATGGGACCCATGTGTTTTTGGGTGGTGGACTAGAGAATGATCTCTAGTCGGCCGGACTAGAAACACTTTTCTCATATATTAGATCACCCAAATATGTGGGACCAATTGGTATATATATATATACCAATTGGTTCGGATCAACGAACCTCGTACATTCCATTGTATTTTTTTGAAAAAAAATACATGCATATGCGTACAGACATCAAATGAAACTCTCTCTTTCTTTCAATCTCTCTATACACACTCTCTCTTTCTTTCAATCTCTCTATACACACACATTCACACATGTTTATATATATATATATATATATGAGGAATAAGATTGTGCGGTCGAGGGCTCCAAACTCATGTGGGCCCACTTTGTTAGGATGATCCAAAGCATTCATTTGAAAGGCCCTTACATAGATGGAGTATGTACAAAAAATCAGCTCCATAGGATCATCTTAACCCATCCATTTGTGGAGGTCAAAATGGACAGACACCGTTTGCCACAAATTTGCCCATTTTTGCCCTCCACTTTTGGAGGGGTTAGGATGATCCAATTGAGCTGATTTTTTGTACACACCCTATCTATGATGGGGCCTTGCAAGCGAATGGTTTTGATCAACACAAAAAATGTGGGACCCATGTGTTAGGGCCCTCGACCGCACCTAAGCTTAGGTGCGCTCGACCGCACACTCATTTTCCTATATATATATATATATATGTGAGGAAAGGGTTCCTGCTGACGTTAGCAGCTAGCTTTGCTTAGAACAAGAGTGGGGCCACATTATTGGGGTGATCCTAAGCATTCATTTGAAAGGAACCATCATGGATGGGGCGTGTACCAAAAATCAGCTCCATTGGATCATCAAATGATGTCCATTTGTGGGAGTGAAAATGGACAGATACTGTTTGTCCACTAATCTGCCCATTTTTTCTCCCCACAAATAGACACCCTAAGATGATCCAATGGAGCTGACTTTTTGGGGACACCCTATTTATGAAAGGGCCTTCCAAATGAATGCTTTGGACCCCCTAACATTGTAGGCCCCACTCTTGTTTTATGCTAACGATAGCAGCTAAGCTAGCTGCTAACATTAGTAGGAACCCTTTCCTCTCTCTCTCTCTCTCTCTCTCTCTCTCTCTCTCTCTCTCTCTCTATATATATATATATATATATATATATATATATATATATATATATATATATATATGAGAAAACAGTTTCTACACATACGTGTAGATAAGTTATTTACACACTAGCTTTAAATATAGTGGGGGCCCACATTGTTTGGGTGATCCAAAGCATTCATTTGAAGGGCCCTCTCAAAGATAGGGTGTGCCCAAAAACTTAGTTTCATAGGATCATCCTAACCCTTTGAACCGTGGAGGCAAAAAATGGACAGATTTGTGAAGGTTTATACACGTCATTTTTACCTCCAAAAATCGTAGGGTTGGGATGATCCTATGGAGCTGATTTTTTGTGGACACCCTATCTATGTGAGGGCCAATCAAATGAATGGTTTGGATCACCCAAACAATATGTCCTCCACTGTACTTTACGCTAGTGTGTAGATAACTTATCTACACTTGTGTGTAAAAACCATTCTCTCTCTCTCTATATATATATATATATATATATATATATATATATATATATATATATATATATATATATATAGAGAGAGAGAGAGAGAGAGAGAGATTTTATGGTGGGCGGCGGTGAAGTCCGTCAAGGTGGTACATCAAACGTGACCACCCTTGATATTTGATCCAACAGCAGCATCTTAAAAAGTGCGCTGCTTTTGGATCAAATATCAAGGGTGGTACCGTTTTGATTGTACTTGACGGCCGGCCACCATATAAAAACTCGTATGTATATGTATATGTATATGAATTATGTATGTATATAAGAAAGGGACAAATATATCCTATAACTTTAGCCAAAATAATGAAATGCATTTCATGGACTTTCTAAAATAAGTAATTCAAAATGATCACCTAAGCATATAGGTTAGCAGGCATTAGGTATTAATATTTTATGGACAATGTCATAAACAGTCAAAACGGATATCACCTTTGAAAATGTTGTAGAAAGGTAAGATATTTTGTCTTTATGAAAAAAGCGTATCTTGATTACGTTTGAAAAAAATGAGTCAAAGATGTTGACAAGCTAAAAAGATAAAGGCAGGTAAATGGTAATGTGTGTAAAAGTTGAAGGGGGCATAGAAATTGATATTTACGCCCCTTGGTCTCCTCGAATTTGTCCTTACGTTCATGAGTCCTAGAGAGCTCACACTGTTGGTTTTATGTATGTAAAAAGCAGGTGCCGGAGAGCGTGACGGATAGCAAATCGTCTGCATACAACAAGGGAAGGGTGTTTATTCACGGAGCCTCGGAATGCACGGCTAATGCTTATAAGCAGCAGTTCCAAATGGATTTGGCTGCATTTCTAAGGTCACGATCGATTGAGTTGAAGGCCGGAGGGTCCATGTTTCTTGTCTTTTTGGGCAGAACGTCCGTGGACCCTACCGATCAAGGTGGACCAGGTCTCCTCTTTGGGACCCACTTTCAGGAAGCTTGGAATGACCTAGTTCAAAAGGTAAAATAAAAGACTCTTAATTAAAATAGGCTAGGCTCACATGCACCGTTGCCAAAAACAAAAGGGTAAGAGGGTGTCCTCTTTTACCCTTTTTTTTGGTAAGGATGCCTATGAGTAAAGCATTCCTCTCCTTATATAATCATATACACTAAAATTTCGGTGTAAATTACTCAACCACTGTGTGATGATAATAGTTGACAACTTTAGGTGTGTTACTTATTACTTTGTGGGTCCCCTCATGTCAAAACCGGGACGATAATGATTCGACAGGTTCTAAGAATGGCTTACACCAAAAGTTCGGTGCATGTCCGTATTTAAACATAATATGTCTTCTTAGAACTACGCAGTCAATTGGCTAGATTCGGACATGCACTGAACTATAGGAAGGGAAGTGATATATTGGGATCCTACAAAAAAATATATTTTACCGTTATTAAAATTAGGAAACCATGTGCAAGGGTTGAATATCTATATATTTGTCATAAAAGTACTAAAATAGGAAGGGAAGTGATACATTAGCCCCTTATATGTACTTATAACCAGGGTTTTAAATTTCGACCGAAATTCGAGTTTCGGTCGAGACCGAAACCGAGATTAGGTATACCCGATTTGCTAATTACATGCAAAATTTTGATACAAGCAGGGTCTTGTAGATGGCGAGAAGCGTGACAGCTTCAACATCCCGGTTTATGCTGCAAGCCTACAAGATTTCAAGGAAGTGGTAGAAGCCGATGGCTCGTTTACCATCAACAAGCTCGAGATGTTTCGAGGGGGTAGCCCATTAATTGTTAGCCGTCCGGACGATGCCAAGGAGGTGGGCCGAGCCTTGGCTAACAGCTGTCGGACTGTCTCGGGCGTCTTGGTGGACGCCCAGATTGGCGAAGAGCTCAGCAACGAGCTCTTCGCACTGCTCGAGCGGCGGGCCACGAGTCACGCCGCAGAGCTGTTAGAACAACTACAGTTCTACCATATAGTTGCCTCACTCTCCTTGACATAAAGGCATAAAGAGCTATCATGGTGCCTGTTTTTCATTTGATTGTTGTGTTTCCTTGTTTCCTTCCTTCCCCCTCTACTCATCTAACTTTAAAAACCCTTTTTTCTACCTTAGGACTTTTAATTCTTATGATGTCTAATAACATAATGAAATGTCATATATAGACTGATACATCGATATATAATCTCAGTTTGTCATAGTTTTTTATGCATTTCTTCCCTTGCAATTATAGCAACTGAAAAGAAGTGGTGTTTTTGCATTATTTATGGTATTTATATGATTTAGATCAATTGGCGGTGCAACAAAGATATGGAAGTAGAGCTGTACGCGAATCTTTTAATGATCTTAACCATTTATCAACCGGGCCACACCTCTGATTGGGAAAATCCTAAAAAAAACCTTTGGTAACTTGCAAATTGACGATTAAAAAACGGAAATAAAAGCCCGCGATCCTTCGGCCACAATAGTCCGGCTTGTTTGGGTCACAAAAGTTTTCATATCATGGATTTTTCCATATAGACGAACACTAGCGCAAGCAATAACACACATGAGATAAGAAGAGGAAAATTGATTAGTTTCATTTTAAGTAAATCTACAATTATAAGTGAGAAATCTAAGGAGCTGATAATCCAGATGAAACCATGTTTGTAAGAGGAATAGAGATATTACAAAATATTGAAGGGAAGCTTTAACAACCCCCCCACACACATACATTAAAAGCTTTGATGGGTATCCTTATCAAAATGAAGCAGGGATTTTTGGCATGATGTCCAATTGCATAAAGGGTGCTCTCATGAAAATGGCTAAGGATGTTGTTAACACTCTATTTTCCATAGTTAAAAGGATATGATGTTATGAATATTAACCAATACTCCAATAGGATGATCGAGGAAAGAGAGATTTCAGGGGATCTTTTACTTGTCAATTAGGATATGATTTTGGTCAAAATTTTCTCCCACTGATCACTTGGTTTTCAGGGAAGTTTGTTTCCATAAAATTTTGATTCTTTTTTTGAGTTTTAGCCGACCAAAGGAATGGGATCGTTGCATCACCAAGTTTGACTCCTGTTATTGACGATAGGGAAAGTTTCTCTTTAATTTGGAATATGATACATAGTTTGCCCATGTGTGACATACAACCCTTTTATAGGTGTTTTGATAACTAATTTTGTTGTTGTTGTTAAACTACAAGAAAAAAGGATTTTACCGGGGGTCATTAATGCCGGCATATGGTAGCCTTCCACCGGTACTACCATTACCCACGGTAGCACCGCCGGCGATGCTACCGTGGGTAACGGTGTTGCCGGCCGTTTCAGCGAACCGCTGGCGAATAATGTGTATTTCCGGCGGTCATTAACACCGGCAAATGTCTGTATAAAATGTTATTTTCCATATAATGCCGGTGGTTATATAAATGCCGCCAAAAATTATAATAATTGCCAGCGGTCATAAACCGCCGGTAATAGTTTAAAGCAGTACGTATATAAATGTTTTTGGAGTGGTTATTGAATTTTATACTGGCGGTCATGACCGCCGGTAAATGGATTTTTTTTAATAAACAGCTATTATGCTGAATCCCCTCATGGGTACATATATAACTGAAACTGATAACAAATTATCATAAACACATTGTCCACATCCAAAACACAAGTAGAAGTATACATCAAATAACAACACTTATATTTCCCACAAACACATTGTCCACATCAAAGACACGAGTAGAACTACATCACTTATATATTCCATCTCACAAATGAAATTTATGATATTCATATAACATCTGATACATAACCCTAAGGGAGTAGAAACCCAATTTTCCACCCGAACGCCAAGTAGTCCTCTCCTTCAAGATTAACTAAGAAAAACAAACTTATTCTCAAATATATATAGAATATTGCACCATCAAAGGAGAGCTCACTCATAGAAGTTGAAACCTGCAAATGAATTTGAAAATGTTACTATACATAAAATCGCTTACAGATGAATTTGAAAATGTCACTTCAATAGAGTCACTTATAGATACTATCTCCAATTACATATATGACTCAGTCAAGGGTGGTCTTTGAGCCTTCTTATGATGCTCCGCTATGTTATGCATACAATAAAGATTGTAGTGCCCAAAGAACAGTCCATATTCCATTTGGTGCCTGAATCATGCAAAAGTGAAGCCAAAATCAATTATTATGAAAGGAAAAGGCACTGCTGTTAAAGAAAAAAATTATAAATAATAATACTAAACAACAAAATATGTTATAAAGAATTATAATCATAATAAGCAACAATAATTGAGTCAAATGAACAGTTTTGGACTCATAATCCATCTACATATTTATAAAAGGAAATTTAGTGGGAAATCTCCATGAGAGGTAATCCAAAAGGGCAGGGAATTGCCACTATAATAAAAATTGTTAGTAGTCAATTGAGAATAAATTTCGGTCCCGTGTTTCACATGATGAGAGAGGCAACGGGAAGCTGGTAGACAACACTGCATACATCGGGTGGTACATCACGTCAATAAAAGACACAATGCGAATAATGTTTGACTAGTTATTTAAAATGTAAAATAAGGAAAACTAACATATACCAAGACTCCTTCAGCTGAACATCCAAACGTTGCTGGACATATGTCAGTATCCCAACAGTAGCCTGACAAAACAAACCTTCATCAATAAACATGGTGAATCACATATGATGATATACAGAAAATACAAAATCCCCATGTAAGGGTTTTGAATGAAAAGTATTCATCATAACAATAAAGAAAAGCATTACATATTTGCACAGAGTTAAAAATGGAGAGCAAATCCCAAAGCATGGTTACATGGCAAAGTGTATTTTTGTAATCTATCTCCCATGAGCTAATAGCTAAAATACAAATGTTTAAATGAATGAAATGACGATATGAAGTTAAAAGAAAAAATAGGATACAACATGAAGCTAAAAGAAAATAAGGACAACGGATATAAGCTATCTGTTCATGATAGCAAATAAAAAACCTTACATAATCATGTGATCAGGAGCACTTTCCTGGAAGCATTGGGACTGAGGTTCACCCAGTTTTGAAGATGAAGAATAATTACACACTTATTGAAGTCTCATACAAATTATCTCTAGTAATGAAAATAAAAGATCTTTTGGAACATGGAGCACAACTTCTGCTCAAAGGTCTTGACAAAGAAAAGTAGAAAATATCCCAAGCATTCTACTAAATGATGCTATGCCAGTATCACCTATCACAAAATTTGCATGTCTAATAAATAGATTTATGTTTGTGTGGACCCCGATCCTGAGGAGGCGACGAGGAACGAGTCCCCCATCGGTCCTTTAGGATCTCCACATGAAGGAGAGCTCTACCAAAGAACTCTTGAAACAGGTGCCACCCTCATAGCATAGCACGAGTGGCGATATAAATGAGATACCTCTTGATCTTGAGCCAAGGCTTGAAACCAAGACGTACCTTAAACAACTCAGAGTCTCCATCTATGGATAGGCCATGGAACAAAAAAAAAAAACAAATCCTTTGTGCAATGGATAACCAGAAATATATGGGCCCTGCCTGATTACGAATGAGGAAGGTCCGAAGAGCACCTCATCCGCCCAAGTGCAAGCATTCGGTCTCTTATGCCATTTATTTATTAACTTTGAAGAAATTTAGGCGAGAATCATGTGAAGTGGGAACAAATATCCCCGAGAAAACGTCTTCCTAAACATGCATGTCCCGGGGATGAGCAAAAGAAAATAAAACATCCAAATCCTAAAGAGAAGTGATATCAATGTCATCTAACATTGGAAGAGACACTAGAATCCACAGTCTCTAAAAGAGGCAAAGTAGACTAGAGTTTATCCAATACCAAATAACCCTGCTATCTATCTCCACACATCACATCTAACATTCATACCTAAAGAGAGCTAGCACCAGTATCATCTATCATTAGAATGATCACTAGAATCCATCGTCTCTCAAAGAGGCGAAGAAAACTAGAGTCAATCCGATAATAAATAACCCTGCTTCCGGTCTCTAGACATCCTATCTAGTCCTAACTCATCACATCTAGGAAAGCAGTAAATATACGCATGAACATCTATAGCTAAGGAGATAAACCTGCACAATGAACGAACGTTAGTAGATAATAACAAGAATAATAATCAGCAAAGATAAAGACCAACAGTTAAACATATAAGAGCTATAACTAAGCAATATAATCAAAAGGCAATAAACTAGTAAACAACAAAGAGCTACAGCTAAGCATGTGAGTTGTCAAGTAAAGAAATATTCACAGTCTGAAAGAAAACACACAAGAAATAATAATAACCACAAACACAGACTCTAAAACACTGACAACAAACCCTAAAACTCTAAACATTGTCGCCCGAATCTTCGGATGGTCTAGTGTTCATCCAAAGCCGCCTACATATCCCCGCCTCACAGGAATCAAGGCAACGTAGTTCTTCGCACCTATTCTAAACTGTGATGCCTAAGACATCTAGACCACTAAAGTAGACTCAATTCTAAAAGACTGGATTGGTTTTTAAAGCTTCTTGAGTGATATTCAAATTTAAGTGGATTGTGAATTTTAGGACCCCTTATATGCCCTAACTAAATGTAAGTTTTTTAACCCCAAGCTAATACAAGTGGTTCCTATATCCTATCTGTAACTAGGTTGTATATCCTAAGAAAAATAATGGGCAGACAAACACATCCTATTCTAGTCATCAGTCGGCGAAGAGTATCGCTAACTGATCGGACAGAGGCGTCAAACTCGTAGCTAAGACAAACTCCTAACTCTAAAACAAACACAAAACACCAAAACTATCACACAACAATCAAACAACATTTCAAGGACAAACTTCTGACTCTAAAACTCTTTATCTAGAACAAACTAATAACTCTAGGGGAAGAACTTTTTGAAAACATGTTTTATGAAAGATTTTAGTATTTTTAAAAGGGTTAAAATAATTTATTTACAAAATTTGACTGGACTTGGGATAAGGTGAAATACAAGTGTGAAATCCCAAGAGGGGGGTGAATTGGTCAATTAGAAATTTTAGGCTTAATTAGGGGAAGAATAAAAATTAATCAATTTAATTAAGCACTAATTAGTCTAACCCTTGTTCTAATAGGCATATTGATCATAGTTAGGGTTTAGACATTCTAATCATACACATTTACTAACCCTTGTTCAAATAGATATATAATTGTAATTAGGGTTTATACATTTAATTTAATTGCATTTACTAACCCTTGTTCCATTAAAACAATAAACAAGTTAGGGTTAGAGATTACCAATCACCACACGTGCAAGAGAAGGAAAGGAAGAGAGAGAGAGAGAGAGAGACAATTAACACAAGATTTATAGTGGTTCGGTCTATCACAAGACCTACTCCACTCTTCACATCCGCGTGTGAGTTCCACTATCTCGATCCTCCTTCAAGGCCGGATCAATGAGCCATTACATGACCAAGCTTTTTCATTCTCAATGGCCAAAGCGAAGCCCATCTGCAGGAAGCCTTCTGCGTGAGGACAAACCCTCATATGCCTTCTTCACCTTTCTTAACGGGTTGAAGAGGAGATCCTCGTCTTAACGATTCTTAACGGGCCGAAGAGAAGACCCTCAATGAAGAACAAAGAAAATAAAAACTCTCATGCCTCTTGATAGGCGAATTACAACTTTATAAGCTCATAATCACTCCAAGAAAATACAAATGTAAAGCCTTACGGAGTGCCTCTTAAAAGAATGTGAAAATACAAGTTCAAAGAGGTTTTAGATTTTGAATGGAAAGTTGAAGCTCAAAGAGAAATGAGATTTTTTATTTCTCAAATGTTCAAAAGCTTGTAAAGATAAGTTTTAATGATGTATATATAGTGTATTTGAAAATATGACCGTTTGGGGTAAAACTGTAAATAACTGGCTTGAAAAAGTCAAGCAGAAGACGCTCCAATCGCTAGTTTGCCCGACCGAGCCACCGCGGTCGCCCGCCCCTATCGGGCTCCCTTTTATATTTTCAAATTTCTTATCGTCGCGGTCGACCGGCCCCATGGCGGTCGTCCGGCGAGGCTAACCTGTTAGCTAAACAATTCGGCTCAAAAACCTATCCGCGGTCGTCTTCCAAGCCCAACCAGGATGTTTTCTGAATTTTCAAAAAATTAATCTGCGGTCAACCGGATTGGTATAGTCGACCGGCCCGATGAATTTTGAGATGTCTTGGATTTCCAGGTTCCATCTCGCGACCGGCCCTGTGTGAAATTCCATTTTTAGCTTTAAAATCAGGAGCTTTTGGGCCATGGTCTTAGGCTTAAGTCCTAGGTTTTCAAACACATTTTAGAGTGTGTGAATGGTTTTCAAAGATGTAAAAATTTAAGTATGAAAATAATTTGAAAACCTTTTGAAAGTGCATTTAAACATAAATCAAGAGGACTCTGAATACATTCTAAAATGATACCGTTGAGTCTTCTTGGAATGTATTTGCTCCTTTGCACTTTCTTGGACTTCTTCAGCTTGTGAGTGAACTTCTTGACCTTGTTTAGCGCTTGTGACTTGTCCTCCAATCTTCAATGCATGTTGAGGTACATGAGGTGTCACCATGGCATGTTCAACTCCAAGCTCCTTCTTGACACTTGTTGGGAACTTGTGGAATCTTCATGATGAGCATCTTGATTTGAACATCTTCAAATGAGGATGTCTTCACTGTAGGTGCAAGCTGTTGGTTCCTTTGCTCCTTGACCCACAAGCCATGTGTTGTGAAGAGTTGTGTGCGATTATGACATGAAATTCCTGTATACAACACAATACCTCAAAGCAACACATCAGTCCATAAATGCTAATCAATTTGGTTTGCTAGCATCAAAACAAGAAGGTAAGGTGAATGATTAACCCATGGAAACCCTTGGGCTTACATTCTCCCCCTTTTTGATGATGACAAACAAATTGATTAGGGAGGAAGGAGATTTTAAACAAATAGTTGAATAAGCATTAAACACTATATACAATGAAGCAATGCTCCCCCTCATTATGTACACAAGTTTAAAAGGATAACGTAAAGCATGTGGTGCATACAAAATATGGACTACCTAATCAATTACCAAAAACTCTCCCCCTTTTGGCAACAACAAAAAGAAAGGGATATGCAAGTGAAAGTGCAAGTGGGGTATTGTGGGACCCGATCCCGCGAGAGGGGTGGGGCGCGAGCCACCAATGCTCTCTCTCTTGGTCTCTCGTACCCACGCGATTGGCGTGTGCTCTTTTATTATTGATTTTAATTCATCTTTTATGTGAACTTGGGATCACTAAGGCAATCCGAATTCCACATAAAAGAGAGTGATAGAGTCGCCACCTAGATGTGGGATCTAGGACCCATAATTAACCAGAAATCTAGACTCGTTACCTGGTTACAAGAATGGAATGTATGGGGAGTTACCACCACATGCACCATTCCTGCCCGATAATTGGTCTTCAATTCCAAAAGTTAACTCTTTTGAATTTTTTTTAAATGGCTCATTTAGCTCTATATTAATGTGCGAACTATGTGACATGCATCTTATGATCTAATTTCAATGTAAATCCTAAATGTGTATCTTGATTTCTTAATTTGTTTGAATTCAATCTAAGTGAAAGTTCTCCTAAAATGCTAATTTAAGGGAAATCCTACATATTTTAATTAATTAAGAAGCTAATATACAAAACCCCACCATTTGTGTGGAGCCGACTCGTGATTGGTATGCCATCAAGCATCCAAGCTGCCTACGTACCCAAGCCTCACTGGGATCAGAGTCGACGTAGTTCGGTGCACCTAAGCTAAGCTACTTATGCCTAACTCATCTAAGAAACCGATCTAGACTAGATTGACTGTTTCAACAGTTTTAAGAGAAGTTATTTAATTCAAGTTGAAGATTTTATTATCCTAGGACTTCATCTAAGATGCTATATGACCATATCTTAATGCAAGTTGTCCTTAGACTAATGCAGATTAACCTACATCCTAGGTAACTAGGCTTGTCCTAGGGAGAAATTGGGTGACTAGTGTAACTAGATCTATGGTTCAGTTGCTATCCATAGCAAACGCCAGTGATGAGGCTGGACTCCTAACTCTAGGACTCCCTAAAACCTAGGACACGACATGACGTAAGTGTTCCTAAATGGAGCTCTAATGGTTCTTACGATGGAAACCGCAATCCAACGGTTCTGAAAGACATGAGACAAATTGATTTGATTTGTTGAAGTTAATGATTTCCGATTTCAAGAATTTTCGATTCCTAAACATTCAAGGAATACCAAAGTCTCTATGGTTCACACATTTCGACCTAGAATTGCATCCATGGAAAGGAATTGTGCGCTCTCCCCTTGCGCAATTTAATACTTAAGTTATAGCACCTTATTGCCTGGCATATCTCTCAGGATTTCCGTGGACAGTAACCTCGGAGCCAATAACATGCTATAATTTAAATATTCAAATTGTCAAAGATCAATTGCAATGGGGATACGATTATGGATGCTGTCTTGGCGTCTAAATTATCCTAGCATGGCCATTTTACAAGGAAAATCTAAGACTCCTAAGATTTCTGTTTCAGTGAATTAATGAATGAATATGTAACAGAAATTTAAGGTTCCTTAGAAATTTTCATAATGATTTTGATCAATTCCAATTTTTAATGGATTTTATCAATTTCAGACCACTTGAATGATTTTACAAATGAACTCATTGCAAACAAATTCGAAATAAATTGCAATTTCTACAGTAACAAGATATGAAGGAATGTAGCTTACTGGAAAATTTTTATAGATTTTTATATTAAGCTCCTATTAATTTTTGATTTAATAACAATACGACCAGATTGTTAAATTTACAAAGAAACCCTTAGAAATAGAAATCTAAATTCATTAAAATTTCTACAGTAATAAGACATGAGTGAACATAGTATACTGTGAAATTTTCATGAATTTGAGATACGATTTATTATTAATTTCGGATCTTTAAAGTTTCAGACCAGATTATGAATTTACACTACATCCCTTAGGAAACAAATTCCAAATCAATTGAAAATTTTACAGCAGCATGAAATATGGAATATAAGACTACGGTAAAATTTTTGAAAATTTTAATTATGATTTGATATTAATAACAAATCTCACAAAATCTGATTGTTTTCAAAGAAAATATCAAATAATATACCAAATAAAATTCTAAAATCATTAAAAATTCATGATAGAATATATCAGCATCATATTATTTTTTCACGAAATTTCATTAATTTTAGAACCTATTTGGTATATTTTCCATTTTTCTTCTTCAAAAAAAATGTTTTTTAAGAGTTTTCTATTTTTTAAACATGATTTTTGAGAAAATTACGACTTCGGAAAATGACCTTTAACATTGTTCTGATGTGATGAACATAAAAAAGTTTTAATATTCCAAAAAATAGATCATCCTGAGATAGCTATTTTTTCCAATTTCTCAATATCTCAGTCATTATTTCAAATAAAATTCCAATCTTCACTCAAATTCTCGAAATCCTTTGATCTAATGCCCGATCCAATCCGATAGTTCTTTTAGTCTATTTAAACAGATCAGTGTATTAAATTTTGAGACGAATCGAACTTGAAACACTCATGTAAAACATGATTTTGAGCCCACCCATATAATATTGAATTAAATACGGTTAAATGCTAAAACTATGCAAAAATATTAAAAAAATACAGAATAATTCTAAAAAAAATCTAAGAATATTGCACCTACCTTTGGTCGAGACCCTTGCCGAATCCACGAGCCTAAGATTCCGAGAAAATTCGCCGACGCTCAATCCGATGTCCTTTCTTCTTCTTTTTTTATATTTTGCTTTTTCTACCACTCAGATAGATGGAGAGAGAGAGAGAGAGAGAGAGAGAGGGAGTGAGAGAGAGAGAGAGAGGGAGTGAGAGAGATAGAGAGAGAACGAGAGTGAGTGAGAGTGAGAGAGACAGAGAGATTGAGTGAGAGTGAGAGAGACAGAGGGGGAATAAGAGTGAGAGATACAGAGAGGTTGAGAGTGAGAGAGACAAAGAGATTGAGAGTGAGAGAGATAGAGAGGGAATGAGAGTTGGAGAGACAGGGAGGGAATGAGACGACAGAGAGGGAGTAAGATATAGATAACAGAGAAATAGTAAGGGAGTGAGATAACAGAGAGATAGAGAGGGAGTGAGATAACAGAGACAGAGAGCCGTGGAGAGTGGGATAACAGAGAGATAGAGAGGGAGTAAGATAACAGAGACAGAGAGCCGTGGAGAGTGGGATAACAGAGAGATAGAGAGGGAGTAAGATAACAGAGACAGAGAGCCGTGGAGAGTGGGATAACAGAGACAGAGAAAGAAAGGTTGAGGGTAGTGTGGAGAGCTTGAGAGATGATGAATGGAGAGAGACCAGAGAAAGATACGATGCTCTATTTTTTTGTTTTTTTATTTATTTTAGGAATGGAAATCTCAATACTCTGTTTTGAGAGAGATGGAGAGGGAATGAGAGTGAGAGAGACAGAGATGGAGATGCTCTGTTGAGCGTGGGGAGGGATCCGAGAGAGAGCAGAGAGAGAGCCGTTCCTCCTCCTTTCTCCAACGTGACCTGTTCTTCTTCTTTTCTTTCTATTAGAGCTGCTGCTCTTGAGGAGAAAACCCAGCCACAGTTTTCTTCTTTTTTCTTTCTTATAACAGAGGGACCAGAGAGAGAGAGAGCTGGGCCCAAGAATTTTTAATCGTCCCCCCTCCTTTGTTTCTTTTTTTCTTGATGAAGTTGGGAAACAAGAATAGCAGGTTTCATCCAATGGGAGAGGAAGGTTAGGTGTCACAAAGATCCAAATTTAAGCATTCCCAAAGTTACCGACCTATACAAAGCAAATTTCTACTTTTGGGAATTCCTAATCTGTCCACTCCAATTCCAACATTGCCTCCTTCTAAAGATAGAATTTGATTTTGGGAAACCAAGAATTTGCTCTTCATTAGGAACATTCCTGAGTAGGGCCGCCCACACATGGTGGCCGAATTTGGGATGGAGCCCATTTGGAACGATCCAAACCATCCTCATAAGATGATCCAAACGGTCCTGTTTGATGAGCCATCAAATGAATGGTTGTTCACTCCAAACCATTTCCTTAGGTTGATTTGAACCATCCATCTAATGGTTAACATTTGTAATTGGCCGAATCCCCCATTTGAAATAGCCGTATGATTTTCTTTTTAAACATGGGTCCATTTTATTAGGCTGATCAAAACCGTCCAAACGATGGGCTACTACCATTGACCGAACCACTACTCCTTCCAAAATTTGATCTTTTTAAACCTCAGTAGGCCCCACCAAATTGACTCAAAATCCTCTGCTTTTAATTCATCATTTCCAAAATATAATGATCTGAACTCTCCGATTAACAAGCAAAAATCAAATTGCCTGCCCCCCCCACAATAATTCACAATAGAATGATCTAAACAGTTCACTTTGACAGGCCATGGCATGGACGACTTGTATCCTCCAAATATCACCCCCATGGGATGATCCAAACCATTAATTTATAAAGTTGTGCCTCAAAAATCATTTCCAAGGGTTATCTGAATAGCTCAACTTGACGGTCGCAACAAAAATTGGTTGTTAAATTGACTTCTCTGAGATCTTGACCGTTCCCTTGATGGGCATCTTTATGCATTAGATCGAAGTAGGTTCAAAACTCATTTTTCATTAAAACAATATGCGGGCCCCCTGTTTGATCCAAATCTAAACAAATGTTCAATGCGGGCCCACCAAACGGGTCCAAATTCTCTCTTGTTTTGATTCTTGTGAATAACCCTTCTCAACACTTAGCAAGACAACACGAAGCATGACGGAAATGACCGAAAATATTTAAAAATGTAAGAGACGGACGCGGAAAGGAAAGACACTAGAAAACCGATAGAAAAACACTAACTTCTTTGTTGATTAAAGCGGAGCAAAATGGGGGTGTCTACAGGTATCAAGATGAATCATAGCTTATATAGGCTATATATATGGTATATGATATAACATTTATGCTCATATAATGCTTATCAAAGTATAAAACAAGGTAAGGTGCATAATAAGCAGTTTTTTTTTTTTTGATCTAAAGATTTTCAAATTAAGTACAACTAAGGGGGGTGAAATTCCACTTAGCAACCCAAGAGGGGGGTGAATTGGTTTCTTATAAAATTTTATGGATTTAAAAACTTTGATTTGCACTAGTTTTAGTTTGTTTAGAAAACTAAAATTAAGATTCAAATGCAAAAGTAAAACGCTTACCACAAGAGAAGAAGAGAAGAGGCAAGATGGTAGACACAATGATTTTTATAGTGGTTCTATCTTAATCCAAGACCTACTCCACGCTTCTCAAGTTGCTCTCCTTAAGGATTCCACTATCTTCTCCAAGGAACTTAAATATGGCGTTCTTCCACCTTGTACAAACCGAGCTTCGCGCTCCAAGGGCCTTCTACGGCGCCCTTTGTTGCCAAATACAAAGAAGAAATGAAGATGTAGCTTGCTTGCCTCTAGATAGGCTGATTACATGTAAAGTACACTCACTCTCACTGGAAAAAGATGAACAAATGAAAAGCCTAAGGTCTCTCAAGAATAACCCAAGGTAAAGGCAGAAGAGAGAGAGAGGGAGAGTGAAAATCTTAAGGAGAATGAAAATAAATACCTATGAATGCTCTTAGAATATTAGGTAAACTCCTTAAGTCGTTTCCCAAGAGTCCCAAGGTTCATATATATAAGGGAGCAATAAATATGCCTTTTTTTAAGCTCCCCAACGGTCTTCTCGGAGTCCGGGCTCGGAGCTCCGAGCGAACCGTAGTCCCTATTTTTTTTGAACCTGGAACAATTCTCGGAGCTTCGAGAATTTTCTCAGAGTTCCGAGCTCGGAGCTCTGAGAATAATCTTAGAGTTCCGAGAAGCCTGAAAACAGCAAATGAAATGTGTTTTTGTTGCTGTTTTGGTTTGGGCTTTGGGAACTCAATTCTATCATGTTAAATGGAATATCATGAGGGTCCAAACATGTGTGGACACCACTATGAACCTTCATTGACCATTTAAAATTGATTTAGGTTGATTTTAACTCTCTTTTGTGCCTTTGACCTAGACTATACATGACAAACCAAATACATCCTAAAATTGCTTGGTCTTCAATTTTGTTGGCACTTTGTAGAGGCTTTGACATATCTTCATTCAACTCCTTTGATGCTTGAGCCAAGCTTGAGCCTTTGAGTTGATTTGCATCCTTGTTGGGCTTGACTTCAACCTTGACTTTGAATAATCTTGACTTGCCTTTTGTGTTGGTCTTGTCTTGCTTGATTCGCCATTGTGTTAATGATGCCTTCTCCAAGATTTTTATCTCACTTTGAGCTTGAATGATTTTGCCATTTGTTGTGCAATCTTGAAGGTGCTAGAGCTATGAACATAATCACTTAGCCAATGGAAATCATTAGTATATAAAACTTTTTTATGTCAAATTGAGTTTGTTAATCATCAAAATATTTCAATGAGAGTACTTGTTGAACCCTTGGGCTAACAATCTCCCCCTTTTTTATGATGACAAACACAATTTGCCTTAGGGAAAGAGCTCCCCCTTAAGGGATGAATATAACAAATAATGCTCCCTCTAGGAGATTGATTAGATTGACCATTTAACTCATTAATTGCAATGATTGAAATTGATAGCAAAATTATAAGCATGGAGCTTTGCTCTCCTGCAATATATGCATATTATTATGACTTGGGAGCTCAAATATTCTTCCCCTTTTTGTCATCACCAAAAAGGTGGAACAAAAGGAAAGAGGGTATGTGAAAACCAAGGAGACAAGAAAAGTGCAATGCCACAGAGATAATGTAAAGCGAGTACCACACAACACAGTAAGGAGTGTAAGAAGATAGAACAGTACATACAACTGTAGAGCAAACCATAGTATATATATAGATAAAGTGAAATGGATATATAGAGAGATAATCCAAAGTACATCTAAATGTTATCCAAAACACAGCTAGAACCATCCAAATATACCCCAAGGAATAGCCAGATACATACGAACATCATCTACATAGAGATGAGCCTAATGGATCCAAGGAGAACCATACAAGCAGCCAAAATGACCTAAAGGATCCACACCATCATGACTCCAAATAGAAACAACTAAAGACGAAGATATCGAAACAAGCATGCAGAATGGTAATCCTAATATGTCAGAGGAGTCTGATAAAAAAGAAGTCCATCATTAGAGAACGGAGGCCGACTACTACTCGGGAGGAGGCGATGGCTAATAAGATGAACTGCCCGGCTGCTGACCCCACTGGCCACTGGAGATATAGTTGTAATAGGCCGCCCACTGGTCATCAACGTGTGTAGTAAGAGTCTGGAAGTGAGTAGAGATCTCAGAGTCGACATGAGTAGACAGCCGCTCAAACTGTGAGGCTATGGAGGGGTCAATGGCTTCCTGCATGTGGGCCAAATCCTGTCGAGTATAGAACTGAGAAGTATCCTGTGATGCCTGGGGTGCCTGTGCATCCAGGTCCTTCGCTTCGTCTTCTTCTTCAGTGTCGGAGTCGGCGTCATCAGAGACAACTTCAACTGCTACTTGATCAAGTGCCATGCGTTTAAATGTCTGATTAGCAACGGGGTAGTAGGAGTCATGGTCATCTCACCATCCAAGATGATGCCAAAGTGGCGGAAGACAAGGGTGAGAATCATGCCATATGGCAAGGAAGAGCGTTAGCGGCCAGGGGTCTGAAACATGTATCGAAACATGATATAGGAGAGACAAATCTAGCGACCCTCTAGGATGCAATAGATGAGATAGGCCTCTAAGGGTCTCAGGGCTTCACACATTTTAGCATGAGGAGTGAAGATGTGGTACACGAAATTATGGAGCATTCGCCCAACCGGAATGAGGTCGGCGGCTTTCACAGGCATATTTGGTTTGTAGCGCTGGATAATCCTACCAAAGACAGTGTCATGATTAAGATCATCAAGTGAATCGGTCCCATCTTCCGGCCAAAAATAGTGTAAAAAGCCCTCATGACTAATCTCAAGAAGCGCGGCAAAAGTGTGATAATTTTGTTTGATGATAGTTTTCTTGACCTTAGATTCGATTTTGAAGAAGAAAGGGACAATGGTGAGATTGGCATAGAAGAGACGAACCAACCGAGGATAAATGGGTTCGTTGATGTGAAAGATGGGCGTCCAATAGGGGTGTAAACGAGCCGAGCCGAGCCGAGCTTGGCCAGGCTCGGCTCGGCTCGTTAAGCTCAAAGGTTAGGCTAGGGCTCGGCTCGGGCTCGAACCAGGCTCGGCTCGGCTCAGCTCGGCTCGGTCAGGCTTGGCTAGGCTCGCGAGCCTTATCGAGCTCGGCTGCTTGGGTTGTATTAAAAAGAAAACAGTAGTTGATAACATTTCCTTTTTTCTGTTTTTTTTATAGGAATTTGCTAGCAAACTTCTCCTATGCCACTTCTCGGGCATGTGACCATCCTTTGTGCAGAGATTCGCACATGCCAAAGGTGGCTAGAAAAGCAAAAATAATAAAAAAAAAGTAATCATTACGAAAAAAGTAAAAAAGCTGAAGGTGTAAAGTTTTAAATGAAAAATTACCAACAAAAGTTAGAAAGTTATGACAATTACCAAAAAAATACCAACAAAAGGTAGGAAGTTATGACAATTACGGAAAAAAGTTATGACTCATGATGATTATGCCTACAGCTGTTTCCTACTGTATTATATTTATATTATATTTAGGACTATTCTTTTATACGGGTTTTCTTAACGAGCCATAACGAGCCGAGCCGAGCCGAGCCTGGCCTAAATCGGGCTCAGCTCGTTAAGCTTAACGAGCCTGGCAAGCCGGCTCGGCTCGGCTCGTTAAGGATTCGAGCCGAGCTCGAGCTGAGCTTTTTTCGAGCCGAGCTCGAGCGAGCTTCCGAGCCCGAGCCAAAATTGACACCCTTAGCGTCCAATGTTGGGCATCAAACTTGGCTTGTAAATCAAAATATTGAAGGACAGGGGGATCAATGTACCTACCGGTGAGGATGCCCCTAGTGCCGACATCGGCCCATAGTTTCTTGGCCTTCTCGCCCGTAAAGTAGAAGTTGGGCACAACCTCTGCTACCACAGTCGGAGCCTTGGCCTTTGCCTTCTTCCGTGAAGGTCCTTCTTCCTTAGGATCATATTCGTGTTCGCCAACTTGGGAGGAGCCGCCAATGCTTAGATTTTTGGTTTTAGGAGGCATGGTGAGAAGGTAGGGTCTGAAGAAAAAGTAAAGAAAAATAACCCAAAATTAGACGAAAACCAACTAAGAATGGGAGGAAATGGAAGAAAAATAGTGGAAAGGAAGGAGGAACACAAAAAAAAACCAAAGAAAAGGATGGAGAGAGAGGAAAAAGTGGGGAGGATTAGGGTTAGATTGAGGTGATTTTGATAAGGGGCGAAATCTTAGGGTTTGGATGGAGAAAACTAGGGTTTTGAAGGTAGAAGAGGAAGGATTAGGGTTAGATTGAGGTGAAAAGGAAAGGAAAAGGGAGAGAATATAGTTAGGGTTTGAAAGAAGGAGAGAGAAGACGAAATAAGAGAGAAGGGAAGAAAAAAAAAGTGAAGGAAATGAACCGGGTCTAGGCCTTTAATCGCGCCTGGACCGATTCTCGGAGCTCCGAGAAAAAATCTCGGAGTTCTGAGACCCCATCATTTCTTTTTATTTTCGTCTGTCCCGATTCTCGGAGTTCCGAGAATTCGTCCATGATGGATCTTCTGACCCTTTCGCGGAGTTCCGAGAGATTTCTCAGAGTTCCAAGATTTTTTTATTTTTTTTTATTTTAACAAGTGTCTTTCAATCAACAAGATTTTGCCATAAAAATAGCACATTTGTAGCACTCATCCTTTGCACATTCAATGTATTTCCTCATGAATAATCATATATATATATATATATATATATATATATATATATATATATTACCAATAGATATAACACATATATATCACTAATTCAAAATATGAATTCCATACATAACCTACCAATGGTTGAGATGATGGCACATGGCCAAAAGCTTAAGTGTTTTTTTTTTTAATTAAGGTGACGGTATCGACTCCCCCTTAGTATATAGTGGGCTATGGGCACCAATTGAGTGAGTTTTAAATTAAGTGTTTAATCATCTTAAACCATGTAGTCACTACCAAAACAAGGGTGATACATATACACATACAAGGAGAACACTATCACCAATTCATGCTTCATGGTCAAACTCTTTAACTTGATCCAAGCTCCAAATATTGAGTCAACTCCTAATGTCACAAAATCTATCCTCATTTAGGGATTTTGTAAAAATATCTGCCAATTGTTCATTGGTGTAGATACACTTAATTGAAATATCTCCTTTTTGAGAATGATTTCTTAAGAAATGATGCCTTACCTCTATGTGCTTGGTTCGAGAATGTTGAATTGGATTCTTTGTCAAGTTGAATGTACTTGTATTATCACAATGGATTGGAACATTGCTAAATGCAAGATTGTAGTCCATGAGAGTGTTCTTCATCCATAGGATTTGTGCAGAATAAGCTCCGGCTGCAATGTATTTGGCTTTGGTAGTAGACAAGGCTACAGAGTTTTGTTTCTTGCTAAACCAAGACACTAGAGATCTACCAAGGAATTGGCATGTGCCACTTGTGCTTTTTTCTATCAATCCTATAACCGAAAAAGTCGGCATCCGAATACCCCACTAGGTTAAATTCATTTGATCTTTCATACTATAGACCTAGAGAAGGAGTTCATTTGAGATACTTGAATATTCGCTTAACGGTACTCAAATGGGACTCTTTAGGAACCGATTGAAATCTAACACAAATTCACACACTAAACATTATATCCGGCCTACTAGCAGTCAAATATAATAGGCTACCTATCATGCCTCTAAACTTCTTTTCATCAACCGGTTTACCAACTTCATCATTTTCTAATTTGGTGGATGTGCTCATGGGAGTTGGCTTGATTTGAGAGCTATCCATTCCAAAGTTCCTTAGGAGTTCTCTAGTCTATTTTTCTTGGTTGATGAAAATTTCATTCTTACATTGTTTAATTTGAAGTCCAAAGAAATAGGTAAGCTCTCCCATCATACTCATCTCAAACTCTTTTTGCATGGATTGAGCAAATTCTTCACACATCTTATCATTAGTAGCTCCAAATATGGTATCATCCACATATATTTGAACAATAAGCATGTCTTTTCCTTTTCTTTTAATGAACAAGGTTTTGTCAACCTTGCCCATTTGAAAGCCACTCTCTAATAGGAAAGAGCTAAGCCTCTCATACCAAGCCCTAGGAGCTTGCTTTAGACCATACAAGGTTTTATCCAACCTATAGACATGATTAGGGTATTTGAAATCTTCAAAACCGGGAGGTTGTTCAACATAAACTTCCTCCATAATATACCCATTTATGAATGCACTTTTCACATCCATTTGATACAACTTGAATTTCTTATGGCATGCAAATGCAAGTAGCATCCTTATCGCTTCCAACCTTGCAACCGGAGCAAAGGGTCTCATCATAATCGATGCATTCTTCTTAGTTGTACCTTTGGGCTACTAATCTAGCTTTATTTTTTTAAATATCTCCATGCTCATCTAGTTTGTTTCTAAACACCTATCTAGTTCCAATAACCGGGCGATCAATAGGCCTAGGAACTAACCTCCACACTTTGTTTCTTTCAAATTGGTTTAGTTCCTCTTGCATGACAATCATCCAAAATTCATCCTTTTCGGCTTCCTTTATGGACTTGGATTCTATTTGGGATATGAATGCGATGTTGGCACACACATTCCTATAGTGAGATCTTGTCTTTACTCCTTGAGAGGTTTCACCTATGATTTAAGTAGAAGGATGACTAGACATGATTCTACTATGCTTAGGAGGACCTTATACTTCAACTTCTTCTATTGGTTCACTTTCTAGATCAAGATTCTCTAATGGTTGAACTAGTGAATCTACTTGACTAGAAGGCTCGAGTAGATTGGCATCATCATAATCTTTATCAATAACTTTAGGAGATGCAAATGACTCATCAAATTTAACATGCACTGACTCTTCAACAACTTGAGTTCTCTTGTTATAAACCCTATAAGCTTTACTATGAGTTGAATAGCCTAAGAAGATACCTTAATCGGATTTTGAATCAAATTTGTGCAAAGTATCTTTCATGTTTAAAATAAAACATTTACACCCAAAAACTTTGAATTAGTTAACTTTAGGAGGTGTTCTACTCCATAATTCATAAGGTGTTTTGTTAATGTGAGGTCTAATGAGCACTCCATTTAAAATATAGCAAGCCGTGTGAACAGCTTCCTTCCAAAAATTTCTTGGGAAATTGTGCTCATTTAATATTGTTCTAGCTATTTCAATGAGTGATCTATTTTTCCTTTCAGCTACCCCATTTTGTTGAGGTGTTCTTGGAGTCGAAAAATTGTGCTTGATTCCATTTTCATTGCAAAAGGAATCAAACTCAATGTTCTCAAATTCGGTTCCATGATCACTTCTAATTTCATTTATGAAAACCCCTTTTTCATTTTGAATTCTTTTGCACAAGTTGACAAATTTTTTGAAGGTTTCATCTTTGCTAGCTAAAAAAACTCCCCAGGTAAATCTAGAAAAATCATCAACAATTACACACACATATCTACTTCCACCTCTACTACGAGTCTTCATGGAACCAAATAGGTCTATGTGAAGAAATTGTAGTTGACAAGATGTAGATATCACACTTATGGGTTTGAAACAGTCTTTAGTATGTTTTTCATGAATGCGAGCACTACAAACTTTATCTCTAATATACTTGAGCTTAGGTTGTTCTCCCATTAGGTTCTTAGAAGACAATCTTGAGATCAAATCCATATGAGCATGACCAAGTCTTCTATATCATAGCCAAGGGTTATCTTCCATAGCGGAGAGACATTTGATGTTTTGATTCTCAAGGTCCTCTAAGGCCAATGAGTACATGTTACCATCTCTATATGCAACAAATTCTAATTCATTATTCTTAGCATTCAAAATCTTGCATCTATCTTTTTCAAAAGGAACTTTATGACCAAGATCACATAGTTGACTAATGCTTATCAAATTAAAAGAACGACCATCAACAAGCAACACATCTTCAACTTTAATATCTTTAATTTTAATGGTACCTTCACCGATGATTTTGCTTCTTGTGTCATCTCCAAATATGATATTTCCTGGTGGCTCATGGTGATAAAGGCGAGTTTGGTTACGTCTCCCGTCATATGCCTTGAGCAACCACTATCCAAAAATCATTTGTCCTTTGAGGGCTTTCCTTTCAAGCAAATCTATAAAAATCAAGACTCATGTTGAAGCTTTAGGTACCCAACTTTTCTTGGGTCCTTCAAGGTTAGCAACATTATAAAGTTCATCTTTCCTAACCCAAACAAAATTAGATGATTCTGACTTCTTAACTTTACATGCAAATCTTAAGTGTCATACTCTACCACAATAGTGACAAGTAGGAACAAACGAGCTAGAACTACCATGCATGTAAGAGGAATGCTTTACAAATTTATTCTTGAATGAGGCTTCTCCTTTGGAAAATGGTTGGTAACCAATACCAACTGTTTCTAAAGAGACAAACTTGTTTTCAAGAATTTCATCTACCTTATTTTTTTTACAAGAAAACTTTCTAAATGATAGATCGAATTCTTTACATTTAAAAACTAGTTTTTTATTTTTCTCTTTCAAGCTCTTGTTTTCAAAAATTAATTTATCAACTTCTTCATTCAAGGCTTTGTTTTCCAAAATTAATTTTTCACTTGTATTAGTTTGCAAATCAAGTTCCTTTTTCAAATAGCCAAAATCTCTAGTTATGTCTTACAAAGATTTTTTCATTGTTTTATTTTTACCAATTTGCAAATCTAGATTTTCATGGAGTTTTTCACAAGCAATAATTAATTCATCATTAGAGAATTCATGACAAATATCATCAAGATCATTTACCTCGGAAATGAAAATGTCATTTGTTACTTTGGCAAGTCTCATGAAGCAAAGATCATCTTCATCTTCTCCATTTGATTCATTTCCGGATGAAGCACTCCCTTCATCCCAAGCCACCGCACATAAAGCCTTCTTGCCATTTCTTCTATTTTTTTTATTTTTGTCATTGTTGTTGTTGAGTGGGCAATTTGGCCTTATGTGACCCACCTTCTTGCAATTGTAGCATCTCATCTCCTTTTGGCTTGAAGGTCTATTTCTTCCTTGGCTTGAGTTGCCTCCTTTCTTATACTTGAGAAATTTCTTTAATCTTTTACTGAAGAGAGCAAGATCATCATCTTGTATGTCTTCTTCAATCTCTTCTTCACTCTCAACTCTTGCTTTAAAAGCTATCCCTTTCTTTTTTGTAACTTCTTTTTGTTTGTTTAAAGTTTCTCTTCCTTTTAAAATCATTTCAAAAGTTATCAAAGAACCTATTAAGTCCTCTAAGCCCATTTTTGATACATCTTTTGCTTCTTCAATGGCGGTGACTTTAGGATCCCAATCTTTAGGTAAAGATCTAAGAATTTTAGTGCTTGTTCGACAATTGTTTACACAAAGATTTTAAGCCATTTGTTATATTAGTAAACCTAGTGTGCATTTCAGCTATTGTTTCATTTGGGTCCATCATGAAGAGCTCATATTCTCTAAAGAGAAGATTCATCTTAGACTCCCTGACTTGATTTGTTCCTTCATGTGCTACTTCAAGCATATCCCAAATCTCCTTAGCAGATTCAAGAGTCGAAACTCGGTTGAATTCCTCGAGAGATAAGGCACAAATCAAGGCATTCATGGCTTTAGCATTTACGGTGGATTCTTTATTTTCATTGTCATCCCATAGTTCCATGTCAATGGTGGGTTTCTTATATCCATTTTGAATACTTCTCCATACTTCAAAATCTAAGGATTTTAAAAAGACTTTCATTCTAGCTTTCCAATAAGGATAATTCAAGCCATTGAAGAAGGGAGGTCTAGTAGTGGATTGCCTCTCACTACTTTAAGAATAGGTTGCCATTTGGATATTTTCCTTGTAAGTTTTCCAGAGAAATCCTATATAAGAGCCTTAGCTCGGATACCAAGTGAAATTCCACTTAGCAACCCAAGAGGGGAGTGAATTGGGTTTCTTATAAAATTTTACGGATTTAAAAACTTTGGTCTAGTTTTAGTTTGTTTAGAAAACTAAAATTAAGATTCAAATACAAAAGTAAAAAGCTTACCATAAGAGAAGAGGCAGGAGGGTAGACACAAGGATTTTTATAGTGGTTCGGTCTTAATCCAAGACCTACTCCACTCTTCTCAAGTTGCTCTCCTTGAGGATTCCACTATCTTATCCAAGGAACTTAAATACGGTGTTCCTTCCGCCTTGTATAAACGGAGCTTCGCACTCCAAGGGTATTCTACGGCTCCCTTTGTTGCCAAATACAAAGAAAAATGAAGACGTAGCTTGCTTGCCTCTAGATAGGTTGATTACATGTAAAGTACACTCACTCTCACTAGAAAAAGATGAACAAATGAAAAAGCCTAAGGTCTCTAAAAAATAATCCGAGGTAAAGGCACAAGAGAGAGAGGAAGAGTGAAAATCTTAAGGAGAATGAAAATAAATGCCTTTGAATGCTCTTAGAATATTAGGTAAACTCCTTAAGTCGTTTCCTAAGAGTCCCAAGGTTCATATATATAGGGGAGCAACAAATATGCCTTTTTTAAGTTCCTCAACGGTCTTCTCGGAGTCCGGGCTCGGAGCTCCGAGCGGACGGTAGTCCCTATTTTTTTAAACCTGGAACAATTCTCGGAGCTCCGAGAATTTTCTCAGAGTTCCGAGCTCGGAGCTCCGAGAATAATCTCGGAGTTCCGAGAAGCCTGACAACAGCAAATGAAATGTGTTTTTATTGCTGTTTTGGTTTGGGCTTTGGGAACTCAATTCTATCATGTTAAATGGAATGTCATGAGGGTCCAAACATGTGTGGACACCACTATGAACATTTACTAACCATTTAAAATTGATTTATGTTGATTTTAACAATCTTTTATGCCTTTGACCTAGACTATACATGACAAACCAAATACATCCTAAAATTGGTTGGTCTTCAATCTTGTTGGCACTTTGTAGAGGCTTTGACATATCTTCAATCAACTCCTTTGATGCTTGAGCCAAGCTTGAGGCTTTGAGTTGATTTGCATCCTTGTTGGGCTTGACTTCAACCTTGACTTTGAATAATCTTGACTTGCCTTTTGTGTTGGTCTTGTCTTGCTTGATTCGCCATTGTGTTAATGATGCATTCTCCAAGTTTTTTATCTCACTTTGAGCTTGAATGATTTTGCCATTTGTTGTGCAATCTTGAAGGTGCTAAAGCTATGAACATAATCACTTAGCCAACGGAAACCATTAGTATATAAAACCTTTTTATGTCAAATTGAGTTTGTCAATCATCAAAATATTTTAATGGGAGTACTTGTTAAACCCTTAGGCTAACAGGGGGAATAAATCATATGAGCACATCACAATGGTCTATATAACTATGAATATATAACCATTTGGCTCTCCCCTATGTATTTGTCAGAGGCCATAGATGAAAGCTATGTGATAGGGCATGACAAGACACAATGGTTGAAAGGTGAGTGATTTGAACACTTAGGCTCCATTTGCAAGTTCTTGAAGCAGATAAGTCTCTACCTGAGCAAGGATATGCTCAAGTCTTAGACATAACTTTCAAGATCACAAGTTGCAATATGTAGGGGATCTCTTGACAGTAAGCAGGCAAGTCCTTTCTAGAGAATTGATATAACCTTTTTGAGATGACTTGTTTCGTGCTCATAGAGATTTAAACATATCAAAATGAAAGCTTCCCCTGACTGTGTGCATCTAATCTAAACGTTAGAGTTCTAAGCACAAAAGCCCTTGATTCACACCTAATCACCTTTAACCATTTTGAGTTGCTCCATTCAAAAGAGATAAGAATGGATGGTTATTAGACTTTAGGATAGAAAATGAAATGAATACAGTCTAATAAACACATGAAGAAGAATGTAACCAATGAAGACAGGAACATGTCCATGGCAACCAGAGATAATGTATATATATATATAGATAAAAACTATAAAGCTTCATATACATGAACAAAAGATGGAAGGTTGATACCACATTTATATTTAATACTTCTTGAAATGATAAAAGTGGTATTTGGAAATCTCTCGAAAGAATCTATCCAGAACTCTTCTTCAAATGACTGTGACACAAGATTATTGATGAATGTCTAGAAGAGCTTAGATCAATGCTTGACTCTTTCCTCCATGTAAGGGAGCATCATTTGATAAATCTTTCCGGATTGAGAGATTGGGTACTTATTTTAAATCTCTCTCCTTCATCAAAGGGTCATCCTTGAGAGGATGAGCATGGAGTGGACATGCCAGCTTTTAGACATGAATCTTCAATTTTCTTAGTCTCTGTTCATCCTTCACAGTGGAAGACAGTAGAGATAGACAGAGAAAAATTGAATACATCTACCATCTTATTACATCTGGCACGATGGAAGGAGACAAGTACCACAGACAAGCTACGAAAGACATATGATTTGAGTGGAGTCCTCCGAAGCTAGAATCTTGGAAGAGATGATGAGACATGACAAACTTTAAAAAATAATTTTCTCTCCCAAGAGATTGTTAGTGGCCTTTAATAAAACCTATGAGGTAAGGCTTGACAATATACAATGGCTTAGATATGAATGTGAAAAGAACAGCCATTGGATCTTATCATGATAATATATTTTTATTCAAAAATACATGATAAGAGATTACTTCATAGACAATGAGATGATCATCTCAAGCATTGTCCAATGAAGAAGGGTTCTAGAGATTTTTTAAACTCTAGAACAAGATACTTATCATTGGCAGAGATAGAAACATATAAGTCTATCCAAGATAAGTATAAGGCTAGAGAAGATATGGCACTAAGGCACAGGCAAAAGGATCTTGTCAAAAGATGAGAGATGATCTCAAATTTAATAAATAGGACAAGACCCAACTACAACACATATAGAGCAATGTGGCTCCACATGAGTTTACTTATCATATGTGATGCACATTAAACATCGTCTGATAAGATGGATGGACAGACATTGAGCATGGATAACTCTCCCTTTGTAAGTGACTCATACAGTGTATGAATCTAAAGGGTTGTCCAACCACATAGACACCAAGGGGTTTAAAGGTGAATGATTTCCAAACCACTCTTGGACCACTAATGCATGATTGCTATAGGTAGTCATATGATATTAAAAGAGATGACAGTCTAGCAAACCATGCTCCCCCTAAATATGTGCATATAATATATAAGTATAACATACAAGGTACATATGGCTTATCATGGTTA
Organism: Tasmannia lanceolata; assembly: GCF_043159265.1. Taxonomy (NCBI): domain Eukaryota; kingdom Viridiplantae; phylum Streptophyta; class Magnoliopsida; order Canellales; family Winteraceae; genus Tasmannia; species Tasmannia lanceolata. The sequence goes on along the minus strand of NW_027518680.1, from coordinate 46,273,007 downwards.
AAATGTTGGCTAAAAGCCAAAGAAATTAGTGTTTTAATTAAAAGTGAATGTACACTCTCCAACTTACTAGGTAAGAGGACTAAAAGTACCAATTTAGTGATTTTTAAATTTAAGTGTACCATCTTTACCATGTACCTAGTATCATGCAAGGGAAAATAAGTATAGATTATATAGATTATCAATTAAGCTTAAATCTATAGAACTTAGACATTATGAGAGCGATCAATAGAATCTCATGTCTAAGAGAGACATCCATGGCTCATCCAATGAGAGCACTCATGGATAGTCTACCATTTTTGGACACAAGAATCATGGTCCAAGCATCTATGCCTACATCTACAAACCACTATATATAAGATAGGGTATTTAAGCACAGAGTGCAAAAGGCCCATGAAAAACCAAGATGTGTGGGATACAAGTGTTCCCATCACAATGCGTTACATGATAACCACTACACTGAATAGCTGCCCAAACGAGATACTAGATTCCTATGACATTTTCAACTTTACTCAATTGAGTTTCATACATTGAATCTAGACTCATTTCTAATTCTCTACAAGAAAAATATTCATGAAGGACTGTAGAGAATAATCCAAGGACTTCTAGAGAATGTCAAGTGGTGAACACCTTTGACACATGCATTTCAAAATAAACTACTATGACTAGATAATTTTATCTTAGTCATGAGAGGATATTCATTTTAATCTTTTTGGAATACATCAATTTAACCCATCAAGATTTCTTATGCATTTAATGATAGTCATTAAGCACATAAGAATGGGTTTGAAGGACAACAGGAGCATAGTAATAAACATACTTACTCACCTAGGGCAAAAGAGATGTCTAAGAAAGGATTTGAGTGGATTTCCTTAGACATGGCTTTTAACACTTAATTTTGCTAGAAATGGTATTCTACCTATGTTGATGTAGACACCCCATTTTGTTTTGTTTTAATCAACAAATAAATTAGTGTGTTAAATCCATGTGAGAACCCCCTCTATCATTGATTTATATGTTTTAGGTCATTAATATCTTGATCTGACTTTACGGATCATCAATCGGGACAAAATAAGCTAGGGTCACTTCATAGCCCGGACCCTGATTCCATTCCGAGACCCGATTTCCGTAAATCGTTAGATCAATGGCAGATCATGACCTGGGTCTAACCATCCAAAACCACATAACCTCTCCTCTCATCCTAACCATTCAAACCTCACCTAACCTCACCTAACCTCTCCTCCCATCATAACCATCCAAACCTCACCTAACCTCACCTAACCTCACCTAACATCACCTAACCTCACCTAACCTTACCTAACCTCACCTAACCTCACCTAACCTCCTATCCCATTCTCCTATAAATACCCTCTCATCTCACCAAAGAAAAGAAGGAAAAAAAAGAAAAGAGGAGAGAACCCCTCTCTTAGAAAATTCAAGCCCTCTCTCTAGACCAAATCCCTCTTCTCCATAAGTTTGCATGGAATATCGTCTACAAAAAGGTATGTCTTTTGGAATTTTATTTTCTTTTCTATATTTGTAGGATTGAGTGTTGTTTTGCGTATATTTTGGTTGATGTCATGTTTAATTTTGTACTAGTTTGGCCTTGGTCATGTTCTCACTTATGCTAAATATAATTAATGTGTTAGGGTCATTAGAACCTATTTGCAATGGGATGTTGAAATCATTGGCTTGTTAGGGAATTTAGATTTCTTTTGGGAAAACAATTCATTAAAAATTTTGAACATTTACAAGAAAGAAAACTTGAATTTTACATGAATTATCAAAACCCATTTAATTTGGCTTACAAAACCTCCATCTTTCAATTGATAACAACAGCCCCCACTCCAATTTGATAACAACAGCCCCCACTCAATCTCAAGAACCCAATATCCATACCCCACCTTGCCAAGTAGATAAAAACAACCCCTTTTTCAAACATCCCATTTGAATCTAATCTCAGGCCCATTCAAGCCATTTTTCATATTCACCGTCTTTTAATCACTAAAAAAATAAGAACTATCAAAAGAAAACATGGGGGTGCCAATATCATTCCCGTCATAGTGCTAGCTGTTAGACTTTAAACAGATTTTTCGACCTCTAAACAACAGAATCGTGGGAAATGGTTAACTACAAAGTCGTAGATATTTTCGTGCCGTTTCCAACGAGTATTCGTGCTAGATCAGACGGCGAGTGGTTAAAAAGTTAAGTCCAAAATGGTTGCGGCACACCTTTAGGCATTTCCAGTTTAATGTTGCTGTCCTTTTGTTTGCAACACAAATTCGAACCTCTAAATCACAGATTTACAAACAATGGAGAACTAAAAAGTTGTAGCCCTATAAAAGATCTTTCCAACGCATGTTCGTACGTTGAATTTGGCCAAGCGGTTAAAGAGTTACGACAGTTTTAGTGGGCTGCATTTGTTAGATCTTTTAATGGTCAATGGTTTGTCGAATTTGTGCAATTGTCAAAACTTGGTTGTGTTAACGTCATTTTCCAAACCAAAATCGAAAGACATTAATCTAAAGTACATCCAACCTAAAATTAACAAAACTAAAATTCACCCATTTAAAATCCACTGATAAAAATCCGTTAAAAGCCATTAACCAAAAGACCACTAAAAATTTCAAGTGAAACTAAAACCTTCTAAATAAACAACTTTAAAAGCTACCAAACACACTAAATACCTTCAGATAATAAAAGCTTCAAGAAAACTCTAAAAGTTTCCACAAGCCCAAAAGAATTCGAGATTTCCAAGAGCCGGTGGATTCAAAATTCCTTTAGGAACCCTTAGAGCCCAATTTAGGAACACCGGTGTCGTGTCGTGTCCTAAGTTTTAGGGAGTCTTAGGTTTTAGGGAGTCCTAGAGTTAGGAGTCCAGCCTCATCACGGACGTTTGCTATGTATAGCAACCGTGCCATAGGTCTAGTTACACTAGTCACCCAATCTTTCCCTAGGACAAGCCTAGTAAACTAGGATGTAGGCAAACCTGCATTAGTCTAAGGGACCATTTGCATTTAGATGAGAATCATATAGCATCTTAGATGAAATCTTAAGATAATAAAATCCTCAACTTGAATTAAATAACTTCTCCTAAAACTGTTGAAACAGTCAATCCCGTCTAGGTCGGTGTCCTAGTTGAGTTAGGCATAAGTAGCTTAGCTTAGGTGCACCGAACTACGTCGACTCTGATCCCAGTGAGGCTTGGGTACGTAGGCAGCTTGGATGTCTGACGGCATACCACCCGCGAGTCGGCACCACAACAAATTGTGGTGTTTTGTATATTAATTTTCTTGTAAATGCTTAATCAAATCACTTAGGACTTTCCGTGAAATTAGAATTCTAGGAGAACTTTCACTTAGAATGAATCCAGACAAATTAATAAATCAAGATACACATCTAGGATTCACATTGAAATTAGATCATAGGATGCATGTCACTTAGTTCGCACATTAACATAGAGTTGAATGAGCCATTTAAAATAAATTTAAAGGAGTTAGCTTTTGGAATCGAAGACCGATTATCGGGCAGGAATGGTGCATGTGGCGGATAACTCCCCATACCTTCCATTCTCGTAACCAGGTAGCGAGTCTAGATTTCTGGTTAATTATGGGTCCTAGATCCCACATCTAGGTGGCGACTCTGTCAGTCTCTTTTGTGTGGAATTCGGATTGCCTTAGTGATCCCAAGTTCACAGGAAAGATGGATTCAAATCAACAATTAAAAAACACACGCCAATCGCGTGGATACGAGAGACCAAGAGAGAGAAGGCGCGATGGCTCGCGCCCCACCCCTCTCGCGGGATAGGGTACCACAGTCTGGCGACTCTGCTGGGGACCACCTAACTTCATTAAAATTTCAAAAGATAATTCATTTGAATTTAATTTAACTGGCTCATAAAAACTCTATACTTGTTAGATTAGTTTGCCTTGTTTTATTTTCTCATCACATTTTACTTGAACTTAATCTAACAAAACCTGAAGGCATCATAGATTGCGCAAACTTATTGCACACACTTACATCACTTGCATCTAAACCCTTGCATTTCACGTGCACACACGTCCTATTTTAGGAACCCGGAGTGTTATCTAGCATGGTTGACTGGGATTTCATCACCTGGTGCCTCTGTGCTAGAGAAGCATTCCACCCTTAGCCTAGTACCTTTATGGTGCGTAAACGGATCTCTTGTTCACGTACTGATACGCTGGACACTGGTACAGTATATCGAACATGGATTCGCGCTAAGGGAACTCTTGGCCTTACCCCTAGATTAACCCACACATGCATATAGTATACGAACACATGTGCATCATGTGTGTGAGCCTAGTTTAGGATATCCTACCCATTTGTGTCTAGATTAGGCCGTGGTCCATCTTCCAATGGTCACGATCGGTCCTTATATACACGAACAAAGTCATGAGTCGAGATTCTCTCTCCACTCCGATAGATTAGGATTAAGGTTGATGCCTTCAGGTAACACTGATAAAATGTGAAAAAAAAAAAAAAAATTCCCTTTGAGTTAGGATATAAATCCCATCATTTCCAAAGATCTCATAGGATTAGTCATTCATGATCTATCCGTTGAAAGCAATCTTATGCTATCTCATCTAATCTTTTGATCGTGCGTCTTTCGTTCTTCTGTCATACGATTCGATCGTATCTTCATGCCATCCCCTAACTGGCAGATGCAGAATCTCACAATCTTTCGATTATGCGTTCTCATGATCTGATCATGCCTGGTCCAGATAATCCAATCTTGCTTGTACCCCTGGTCTGTTCCTCCTCTAGGGGCTACCTTTTTCAAGATTATTTTGCTAAGTCCTTCAGAGTTCACTCTCAGAATCCTTGAGCTAGGGGCATTTCCCTATGCGAATCAGTCATCATTGTCCAAAGTTGAAAGTACCATTTATGAGCCAGCTTTCACCGAGCCTCCGAAGCTAGACAGTTGCGGCAGTTAAAGTTTTAGTCGTTTACTATTTTATTTTGAGTCAGCCATCATGGTCAGTACAATTGTTGAGTCCGGTTCTACAGTTCTAGGTTAATGCCTAGTCTAGGCAAGTTATCTTTTGTTTTTCTTTTAGAGTTGTGAATCCTGAACATGTTCAGGATAGGTTGTCAGATGTAGTATCTTTTTCTTTAAATAAAGTTTCAGTTCCAATAGTTCACTTGTGTCTATTTCTTAAGTGTGCTTCTGATCTTAAAATAAGACTCCCTCCTCAAATGAGAACAAAATTGACGAAACTCCACTTGAGTCACAACGATTACTTGAACAAGAGGAGGAGCGCCAATCTCAGCCTTTCAAAGATGAAATTGAAGTGGTAAACACTGGCACTGAAACCTTGATCCAATAAATGCCGATTGAAAATACATTACCCTCTGAAGAGTGTGAAGAATTGGTAAACCCGTTTTGAGGATAAAAAGATGGTCCCGTAAGCGTTACCATTAATGTCAAGAGAAAGACCCAGATAGAAGGTTCAAGAAAGAATGAAGTGAATATCATATGCTATGCAAGGGGCATAGAGTGGAAATAACTTTCATATTTCCAATCAATGACCTTGGTTCTCAAATTCATAACATGAAGCCAACAAATTCAAGATAAGAAGTTCAAGAGCAAGTATTGAAAAGTGGTCATCAGATATCAAGAGTTACAAATCCATAGATGGAGGATGTCAAGGAACAAGTTTCGCTCTATGAAAGCCGAAAGCACGCATTAGAATCTTGAAAGAAGAAAATCCATTATCTTACCTGGAAATGCCGTCAAACTCCGTGAAAAAAAAAAAGAGAAAAAAAAGAAATAAATAATCAGTACCAGACAGACTCTAGTAACCTAGATCGATTCCCAATCTGAACATCGAAAGGCCTCCTTTGGCCGATTAAATCCCAAAATCAAAACCCAATGTCAAAAGAATACCGATTTGCAAACCCTTCGAGCCTAAATCAAATTTTCTTGAAAACCCATCAAACTTGGGGCATTCCCCCGAACTACACGAGACCTGATCCCTACACTGGGGTACGTAGGCAGCTCGGTTAAACCGAGTTCGGTCGATTCAAAGAAAAAGAAAAAGAAAAATCAATCGCTCCAAAAAAAAAAAAAAGAGGGACAAGTTCCAAAAGAAGAGAAGATAATTATTCCAGAAAGAAAAGAAAAAAAGAAAAATCAATTAACCTTCAAACAATTTATTTTCAAACTAGGGGCATTTGCCCTGAACTACACACGTCCTAATTCCTACATGGGGATATGTAGGCAACCTATTCACAGGTTCGGTCGAAATCTTTGTTGAACCTTAAGCCATTCTTTGAAAAGCCCTATCCTACCTATAAAGTCCTTCCGGTGTTCAGAACTAATGATCTAGGTCCCGAAACAAAAAAAAATGATGATGAATAAAAAAAAAAAAAAAAAAAAAAATGGAGTTTGAAGATCTGCTAGACTGAAAACCTGAAAGGGCGGTTTAGGCAAAATTTAAGATCATTCCCCTGTTAAGTTGAAAACCCGAAAGGGCGGCTTAGGCAAAAGCTAAGGGGATAGCCTGCTGAATCGAAAACCTAGAAAGACGGTTCAGGCAAAAGTTAAGGCTACCACGGTCCGCCAAGTTAAAAACCCTGAAGAGGTGACTTGGTCACGGTAAGAGAATCATTATAAGAAGGCTACAGCCAGTATCAAGACTGAAGATCAACTGAAGTTCAAGCAAATTTATAAGAAGGTTACAGCCGGTATCAGGACTGAAGATCAATTGAAGTTCAAACAAATTCAAGTGACATCCTCAAAACTGGGGGCATTGGAGCTAAGCAATCCTAGGAGTTGTAATTAAATCATTGAGGCATTACTGTTTTAAGGAAAAAGTCCAGTGTTTACCAATTGAAAAAAACTATTCCTTGAAAGGATAGACTTACCAAACAAAACATTAACTAAGTCAGAAGCATCACTATGTTTGTCAGTATAGTCAGTCAATCTTTATTATTCTAAGTTCACTCCTTCAGGGCTGCTCAATCCTTTGAGTAGTGCCTTTCATCTAAGTTTTCTCTTTAGAAAGAGTCAATTGTCGTTCCTATGTCCAAATGATGTAACTGTCTTGGTGAAGGAGGCCAGGCCTAGGCAGCTCCCTGCAATTATACCTGAAAGAGCTCGAGAATTTAGTCAAACAACTTCATTTCAAAGAAGATCAGCTCAGAAAAATTCAGAAGTAGAAACATCAGAAAGCCCAACTTCCGTAAAAAGATCATACCCCAGGAAGGCACCTTAAGCTTGGAAGAACCTCAGATGCAATGGTGGTTGAGCCAATTTCTCAGAAAGATGAACCATTCAAATTCATAATTCCCTTCCGGTTAGTTATCCTGGTCAAGAAATGTTTATCTAAACACCTGTCAAGAAGCAGATCCCGCTTTTCCATGTTAATATCCAAGAGAGTCGTTGTTCTAAATTACCAATCTCAAATGTCTTGTTCAAGGTTTCAGTTATCAAAATCCCCAGAAGACAAGACCAGCAGTCTCTTTGAGAAAAATCTTGTTGAAGTTTCATAAAAATGTTCCTAATCCATTCTTGCTAGTAATGGTTCTTCGTTCCAAAGGTTTGCCGTTTCATCATTCGTCAAAGTCCTAGTTTCCAACATCTTTGTCGGGCACGATCCATAATATCCCCGATTTCATTGAGTTCAAAAAAATAAAAAATTCATCAAATCCAATCTTACGTCAAATTCAAGTTCATGGAAAATCTCTAAATTCTTCGAGCCCGTTTGTGAACGGTACCTCTTTTCTCGAGCCCATTTGCAAATGGCCTCGTCTTCTCCTTGAGCCCGTTTGTGAACGGTGCCTCATCTCTCGAGTCCATTTGTGAATGGTTTCGTCTTCTCCTTGAGCCCATTTGTGAACGGTGCCTCATTTTCTGAGTTCATTTATGAATGGTCTCATGTCCTCCTTGAGCCCGTTTGTGGACGGTGCCTCATTTCTCAAAAAATCAAAAATTCATCAAATCCAATCCCCAATTCAAAAAATCCAATCCTACGTCAAATTCAAATTCATAAAAATCTCTAAATTTTTCATTGTTGAATTCATCAATCAAAGCTATCTTGTGTCGTCGAGCCCGTTTGTGAACGGTGCCTCATTTCTCGAGCCCATTTGTGAATGGTCTCGTCTTCTCCTTGAGCCCGTTTGCGGACGGTACCTCATTTCCCAAAAATAAAAATTCATCAAATCCAATCCCCGATTCAAACAAATCCAATCTTACGTCAAATTCAAGTTCATGAAAAATCTCATGTCCTCTTTGAGCCCTTCTGTGAAAGGTGCCTCATTTCTCGAGGCCGTTTGTGAATGGTCTCGTCTTCTCCTTGAGCCCGTTTGCGGACGGTACCTCATTTCCCAAAAATAAAAAATTCATCAAAACCAATCCCCGATTCAAACAAATCCAATCTTACGTCAAATTCAAGTTCATGAAAAATCTCATGCCCTCTTTGAGCCCGTTTGTGAACGGTGCCTCTTTTCTCGAGGCCATTTGGGGATGGTCTCGTCTTCTCCTTGAACCCGTTTGTGAACATGTTTCTCATTCTCTGAGTCCATTTGTGAATGGTCTCATGTCCTCTTTGAGCCCGTTTGTGAACGGTGCCTCTTTTCTCGAGGCCATTTGTGAATGGTCTCATCTTCTCCTTGAGCCCGTTTGCGGACGGTACCTCATTTTCCAAAAATAAAAAAATTTATCAAATCCAAATCCTTAATTAAAAAATAAAAATAAAAATCCATTCCTACGTCAAATTCAAGTTCATAAAAAAATCCCTAAATTCTTCGAGCCCGTTTGTGAACGGTGCCTCATTTCTCGAGTCCATTTGTGAATGGTCTCGTCTTCTCTTCGAACCCGTTTGTGAACAGGTGTCTCATTCTCTGAGTCCATTTGTGAATGGTCTCATCTTCTCCTTGAGCCCGTTTGTGAACGGTGCCTCATTTTCTGAGTCCATTTGTGAATGGTCTCGTGTCCTCTTTGAGCCCGTTTGTGAACGGTGCCTCATTTCTCGAGTCCATTTGTGAATGGTCTTGTCTTCTCCTTGAGCCCGTTTGTGAACGGTGCCTCATTTCTCGAATCCATTTGTGAATGGTCTTGTCTTCTCCTTGAGCCCGTTTGTGAACGGTGCCTCATTTCTCGAATCCATTTGTGAATGGTCTCGTCTTCTCCTTGAGCCCGTTTGTGAACGGTGCCTCATTTCTCGAGTCCATTTGTGAATGGTCTCGTCTTCTCCTTGAGCCTGTTTGTGAATGGTGCCTCATTTCTCGAGTCCATTTGTGAATGGTCTTGTCTTATCCTTGAGCCCGTTTGTGAATGGTGCCTCTTTTCTCGAATCCATTTGTGAATGGTATCGTCCTCCTTGAGCCCGTTTGTGAACGGTGCCTCATTTCTCGAGTCCATTTGTGAATGGTCTTGTCTTCTCCTTGAGCCCGTTTGTGAACGGTGCCTCTTTTCTCGAATCCATTTGTGAATGGTATCGTCCTCCTTGAGCCCGTTTGTGAACGGTGCCTCATTTCTCGAGTCCATTTGTGAATGGTCTTGTCTTCTCCTTGAGCCCGTTTGTGAACGGTGCCTCTTTTCTCGAGTCCATTTGTGAATGGTTTTCTATCCTCCTTGAGGCCGTTTGTGAACGGTGCCTCATTATCCAAGTCCATTTGGGAATGCTTCTTATCCTCGTTGAACCCGCTTGTGAGCGGCGTCTCATCTCCTTCTAAAAACTGTTTGAGAGCGATCTTTGTCCTTTCCCTTCAGAATCCATTCGAAAATGATATCTCATTCTCTAATTGCCCGTTTGTGAACGGCGCCGCATCGAGTTTTTATTATTATTCAAGTTCTAGGGTTTCATCTAAGGTTTTGCATTATGTTAAGGTGCGTTGTGTCTAGAGAGTCCTTTGTCGATTAAAACTACGCAAAATGGTTCTGTCATTTTTAACTTTGGTATTCAATGACCACGTCATCTCTACCAAAGAGGGGCATCTGTAGACACCCCATTTTGTTTTGTTTTAATCAACAAATAAATTAGTGTGTTAAATCCATGTGAGAACCCCCTCTATCATTGATTTATATGTTTTAGGTCATTAATATCTTGATCTGACTTTACGGATCATCAATCGGGACAAAATAAGCTAGGGTCACTTCATAGCCCGGACCCTGATTCCATTCCGAGACCCGATTTCCGTAAATCGTTAGATCAATGGCAGATCATGACCTGGGTCTAACCATCCAAAACCACATAACCTCTCCTCTCATCCTAACCATTCAAACCTCACCTAACCTCACCTAACCTCTCCTCCCATCATAACCATCCAAACCTCACCTAACCTCACCTAACCTCACCTAACATCACCTAACCTCACCTAACCTTACCTAACCTCACCTAACCTCACCTAACCTCCTATCCCATTCTCCTATAAATACCCTCTCATCTCACCAAAGAAAAGAAGGAAAAAAAAGAAAAGAGGAGAGAACCCCTCTCTTAGAAAATTCAAGCCCTCTCTCTAGACCAAATCCCTCTTCTCCATAAGTTTGCATGGAATATCGTCTACAAAAAGGTATGTCTTTTGGAATTTTATTTTCTTTTCTATATTTGTAGGATTGAGTGTTGTTTTGCGTATATTTTGGTTGATGTCATGTTTAATTTTGTACTAGTTTGGCCTTGGTCATGTTCTCACTTATGCTAAATATAATTAATGTGTTAGGGTCATTAGAACCTATTTGCAATGGGATGTTGAAATCATTGGCTTGTTAGGGAATTTAGATTTCTTTTGGGAAAACAATTCATTAAAAATTTTGAACATTTACAAGAAAGAAAACTTGAATTTTACATGAATTATCAAAACCCATTTAATTTGGCTTACAAAACCTCCATCTTTCAATTGATAACAACAGCCCCCACTCCAATTTGATAACAACAGCCCCCACTCAATCTCAAGAACCCAATATCCATACCCCACCTTGCCAAGTAGATAAAAACAACCCCTTTTTCAAACATCCCATTTGAATCTAATCTCAGGCCCATTCAAGCCATTTTTCATATTCACCGTCTTTTAATCACTAAAAAAATAAGAACTATCAAAAGAAAACATGGGGGTGCCAATATCATTCCCGTCATAGTGCTAGCTGTTAGACTTTAAACAGATTTTTCGACCTCTAAACAACAGAATCGTGGGAAATGGTTAACTACAAAGTCGTAGATATTTTCGTGCCGTTTCCAACGAGTATTCGTGCTAGATCAGACGGCGAGTGGTTAAAAAGTTAAGTCCAAAATGGTTGCGGCACACCTTTAGGCATTTCCAGTTTAATGTTGCTGTCCTTTTGTTTGCAACACAAATTCGAACCTCTAAATCACAGATTTACAAACAATGGAGAACTAAAAAGTTGTAGCCCTATAAAAGATCTTTCCAACGCATGTTCGTACGTTGAATTTGGCCAAGCGGTTAAAGAGTTACGACAGTTTTAGTGGGCTGCATTTGTTAGATCTTTTAATGGTCAATGGTTTGTCGAATTTGTGCAATTGTCAAAACTTGGTTGTGTTAACGTCATTTTCCAAACCAAAATCGAAAGACATTAATCTAAAGTACATCCAACCTAAAATTAACAAAACTAAAATTCACCCATTTAAAATCCACTGATAAAAATCCGTTAAAAGCCATTAACCAAAAGACCACTAAAAATTTCAAGTGAAACTAAAACCTTCTAAATAAACAACTTTAAAAGCTACCAAACACACTAAATACCTTCAGATAATAAAAGCTTCAAGAAAACTCTAAAAGTTTCCACAAGCCCAAAAGAATTCGAGATTTCCAAGAGCCGGTGGATTCAAAATTCCTTTAGGAACCCTTAGAGCCCAATTTAGGAACACCGGTGTCGTGTCGTGTCCTAAGTTTTAGGGAGTCTTAGGTTTTAGGGAGTCCTAGAGTTAGGAGTCCAGCCTCATCACGGACGTTTGCTATGTATAGCAACCGTGCCATAGGTCTAGTTACACTAGTCACCCAATCTTTCCCTAGGACAAGCCTAGTAAACTAGGATGTAGGCAAACCTGCATTAGTCTAAGGGACCATTTGCATTTAGATGAGAATCATATAGCATCTTAGATGAAATCTTAAGATAATAAAATCCTCAACTTGAATTAAATAACTTCTCCTAAAACTGTTGAAACAGTCAATCCCGTCTAGGTCGGTGTCCTAGTTGAGTTAGGCATAAGTAGCTTAGCTTAGGTGCACCGAACTACGTCGACTCTGATCCCAGTGAGGCTTGGGTACGTAGGCAGCTTGGATGTCTGACGGCATACCACCCGCGAGTCGGCACCACAACAAATTGTGGTGTTTTGTATATTAATTTTCTTGTAAATGCTTAATCAAATCACTTAGGACTTTCCGTGAAATTAGAATTCTAGGAGAACTTTCACTTAGAATGAATCCAGACAAATTAATAAATCAAGATACACATCTAGGATTCACATTGAAATTAGATCATAGGATGCATGTCACTTAGTTCGCACATTAACATAGAGTTGAATGAGCCATTTAAAATAAATTTAAAGGAGTTAGCTTTTGGAATCGAAGACCGATTATCGGGCAGGAATGGTGCATGTGGCGGATAACTCCCCATACCTTCCATTCTCGTAACCAGGTAGCGAGTCTAGATTTCTGGTTAATTATGGGTCCTAGATCCCACATCTAGGTGGCGACTCTGTCAGTCTCTTTTGTGTGGAATTCGGATTGCCTTAGTGATCCCAAGTTCACAGGAAAGATGGATTCAAATCAACAATTAAAAAACACACGCCAATCGCGTGGATACGAGAGACCAAGAGAGAGAAGGCGCGATGGCTCGCGCCCCACCCCTCTCGCGGGATAGGGTACCACAGTTGAATACTCCAAGATCTAGCAAATGCCAACATTGTCCTAAATATGAAAGGAACGAACTTAAAAAAATCAATTTGAACTCAAGGGCAAAAAGGGGTGGTTGATTCTCATGAAAGTACACATATGGTTTTCACATTGAATTTTCTATTGTGGATTTACTTTGTGGATACTAAGTGCACATGTGATGTGATTTGCACTTAGATAGGCTTTTCTAAAAGATATTAAATAAAGCACAAAAATAAAAAAGATGTGATCATTTAAGCACAATGAGCAAAGATACAAACTATTAAGAACATGTACAATGATGAGTATCTATGCTCATAAAAACTAGATATAAAGAGTATTCAATAAATTACAGTATCTAGCGTGAATGTGAATGATATAACAGTTTAACATAGCACATAAACTAACTCATTCACTAATTAGATTAGAGGGATTCTTTTAGAACCCAAATCCCTTTGGTTCCAACCAAGTTTGTTTGTGGGAGTGTACATTTTCTTATCCAAACAAACTTGTTAGATTTCACAATTTCAAGCTTACACTCAGAATTATGATGTCCAGATCTACCACAATAATTACTTGAGTAATGATTGGTAGATGAGGAGCAATTAGAATCACAAGACTTAGAATCATGTTTATCTTTTTCTTCTTGAAGTCATTGATTCTTAATAGAGAGTTCTTCATTCATTTGTTCTTCATTTTCACAAACATGTTTATATTTTTCAAAAAGTTCAATGTTTGTGATTTCAAGGCTTTTAATTTCTTTCTCAAAGGTATTATATTTTTTAAATAAGTCAACATTTTTATTTATCAAAAATATGCTCAATTGACTTAATTTCTCAATTCTTTTCAAACTTTCATTTATTTTCAATTTGAATTTCTAAATCGGAAATAGAATGTTTGAAAGAACTTTTTTTTGCAAAAGATGTTTCTGAAGTCTCTTTTTGTCTAGAAATTTTATCATTTGAAAAGAGACAGACATTTTTCTCAAAAGTATTTTCTAATGAAATTCAAATATCTTTTGCATTTATGCAATTTGAAATATTGTTAAAAATGTTAGGAGTTAAACCACAGCACAATAAGATCATTGCCTTTGAGTTCAAGGAAAACAATGTTAAATGACTTTCAGTGCATTTCCTTGAAAAAGAAATTCCCTCTGTAATGACATCTAAAATGCCACGATCTATGGATCTGAGATAGGCCTGCATTTGCACTTTCCAAACTCCATAATTCGTTCCATCAAAAAATGGAGGAATCAGGGTGGATCGGCCTTTCCCAAAATCCATAGGGATTGTCACAGATCTTTTCTCTTGTAGAATTTTAAAGTTAAAAATCTCTTTAAGAGCCTAAGCTCTGATACCAAATGAGATACAAGTGTGACAACTCAAGAGGGGGGTGAATTGGTCAATTAGAAATTTTAGGCTTAATTTGGGGAAGATTAAAAATTAATCCATTTAATTAAGCACTAATTAGTCTAACCCTTGTTCTAGTAGGCATATTGATCATAGCTAGGGTTTAGACATTCTAATCATGTACATTTACTAACCCTTGTTCAAATAGATTTATAATTACAATTAGGGTTTATACATTTAATTTAAGTGCATTTACTAACCCTTGTTCCATTAAAACAATAAACAAGTTAGGGTTAGAGACTACCAATCACCACACGTGCAAGAGAAGGAAAGGAAGAGAGAGAGAGAGAGAGAGACAATGAACACAAGATTTATAGTAGTTCGGTCTATCACAAGACCTACTCCACTCTTCACGTCCGCACGTGAGTTCCACTATCTCGATCCTCCTTCAAGGCCGGATCAATGAGCCATTACATGACCAAGCTTTTCCATTCTCAGGGCCAAAGCGAAGCCCATCTACACGAAGCCTTCGGCATGAGGATAAACCCTCATATGCTGTTTTCACCTTTCTTAATAGGCCGAAGAGGAGACCCTCGTCTTCACGATTCTTAATGGGCCGAAGAGAAGACCATCAATGAAGAACAAAGAAAATAAAAACTCTCATGCCTCTTGATAGGTGGATTACAACTTTATAAGCTCACAATCACTCCAAGAAAACACAAATGTAAAGCCCTATGGAGTGCCGCTTGAAAGAATGTGGAAATACAAGTTCAAAGAGGTTTTAGCTTTTGAATGGAAAGTTGAAGCTCAAAGAAAAATGGGATTTTTTGTTTCTCAAATGTTCAAAAGCTTGTAAAGATAGGTTTTAATGACGTATATATAGTGTATTTGAAAATATGACTGTTTGGGGTAAAACTGTAAATAACTGGCTTGAAAAAATCAAGCAGAAAACGCCTCAACAGCTAGTTTGCCTGACCGTCGCGGTCGCCCTCCCCTATCAGGCGCCCTTTTAAATTTTCAAAATTTTTATCATCGCGGTTGACCAGCCCCATGGCGGTCGTCCGGCGAGGCTAACCTGTTAGTTCAAAAATTCGGCTAAAAAACCTATCCGCGGTCGACCGACCCACTGCGGTCGTCTTCCAAGCCCAACCTGGATGTTTTCTGGATTTCCAAAATATCAATCCGCGGTCAACCGGATTGGCCAGGTCGACCGGCCCGATGAATTTTGAGATGTCTTGGACTTCCAGGTTCAATCTCGCGGTCGCCAGGCAAAGCCCGGTCGACCGGCCCTGTGTGAAATTCCATTTTTAACTTTAAAAATCAGGGACTTTTGGGCCATGGTCTTGGGCTTAAGTCATAGGTTTTCAAATACATTTTAGGGTGTGTGAATGATTTTCAAAGATGTAAAAAGCTAAGTATGAAAACCATTTGAAAATCTTTTGAAAGTGCATTTAAACATAAAATCAAGAGGACTCTAAATACAATCTAAAATGATACCGTTGAGTCTTCTTGGAATGTATTCGTTCCTTTGCACTTTCTTGGACTTCTTCGGCTTGTGAGTAACTTCTTGACCTTGTTTGGCTCTTATGACTTGTCCTCCAATCTTCAATGCATGTTGAGGCACATGAGGTGTCACCATGGCATGTTCAACTCCAAGCTTCTTCTTGATACTTGTTGGGAACTTGTGAAATCTTCATAATGAGCTTCTTGATTTGAACATCTTCAAATGAGGATGTCTTCACTGTAGGTGCAAGCTGTTGGTTCCTATGCTCCTTGATCCACAAGCTATGTGTTGTGAAGAGTTGTGTAATGGCGATTATGATATGAAATTCATGTATACAACACAACACCTCAAAGCAACACATCAGTCCATAAATGCTAATCAATTTCGTTTGCTAGCATCAAATCAAGAAGGTAAGGTGAATGATTAACCCATGGAAACCCTTGGGCTTACATAAGGATCCCAAGCTACCTACGCACCTCATGAGAGATGATCAAGCCAACGTAGTTCGGAAACAAACTCTCCTACTACGCTCATAAATTTTTTAACGTTTCAGATATTTCAATGTTTTAAAGTTTTTCAAAATATTTCAATATTTTTGAGTTTTAAAATGTTCAAGTGTTTTTAAAATTTTAAAATGTTTCAAGTGTTTTTTAGATTTCTAAAATGTTCTAAGTGTTTTTTAGATTTTTAAAACGTTTTCAATGTTTTTGGTGTTTTAAAAAAAAAATGTTCCAGTGTTTTGGGCATTTAAATGATTTCACCCTTAATGGGAATATGCAAACATAACAACAAACTAGGGCAAAGCCCTAAAGCTAAAAGGGAAACCCTAAACAAACAACTAGTGTCAAAATGAAATGATTCACAACAAGTAAACTAATGTCCCAAAACAAGTAAATGATCCAAGATCCTAAGCAAGCAAACTAGTGTCCCAACTAAAACAAACATGGTAGGATCCCAAGTAGGCAATAACTCTAACAAGACTAAACTAGTCTCTAAGGAAAAAAGGGAGTGACAACAACATTAAAAGACAAACTCCTAAATTAGAGGACAAACTAATAGTCAATGAGCTAGACTCCTAAACAATCAACACTATGAGGGGGTGCAAGTAAGTGAAAGCATATCTAACACTCTATAAAGTGGTACAAATAAGCCAAAGTATGACTAACACTCTATGAGGAAGTGCATATAAATCAAAGTATAATTAACATTCTATGAGGGGGTGCAAATAAGTCAAAGTGTGACTCCTAAATAAAGAGGTGATAAACAAGGGTGCTAATGAGACAAGGCAGGTCTCTTAGCCACAGAGGTAGGCTCCAAGTAACCTTATCATTGCCCTTGCAATGATAAGTAGGGTCATGGACAACTAACAGACCAAGTTGATTTTTAACTAGTAGGGGGTGCAACTCATGAGACTCGAGGTAGTGTCCTATAAAGGGGTATGCTCTAAATGACAAGGCTTGTCTTTAAAGGAGAACTATCTAATGAGACCTTATAAAGGGGTATGCTCTAAATGACAAGGCTTATCTTTAAAGGAGAACTGTCTAATGAGACAAAATATGTCTCCTAATAGGGGCTCTAGATGACTCTTTCATTGGCCTTACAATGAATAAAGGACCATGTCTATAAGTAAGTGTCTAAAAAAATAGAAAGTCTACTAAAGAAAAAGGGGAAAAGGGAAAAAAAGGAAAATGCTACTAGGACCAACCAAGTCCCCTAAGGAAGGGCTTGGGCGATCACCTTCATCGCCCTAGTAATGATAAAGAGATAGATCAATCTAACAGCCTTAACTAATTTTCCACTCAAATATTATGAAGTACTTGACTCCACTGTAATAGGGATATCAAGGGTAAAAATTAAGATAAGAAAAAAAAATCTTACAAAGGCTTAGCCTAATTTCTAAACCATACAGACAAACAACTAAAGAATTCATAATTGCATTTATACATAAGCCATAAACTCCCATTGTATGCCCTCTACGTCCAGGGTCATAAAACCCAGTTGAGTTCAGCCGATCCAACCTGCTATCTCTCAAAAAAAATATAAACATCACAGCCATGTTTCAACCGTTAAACTGATTTTCCTTTAGGCTTTAAAGATCCCCTGCAATTTTCTATGTATGTTCTCATATACCTCATATAAGAGAGAAGCAATTCCAGCAATATAAATCAACAAGGCGGAATGATGTTCATTCTATGCATTAACAAAATATCTAAATGACCACCTCTTGAGATGATGGTACTAGTATTACTATTCTATACTCAAAGACTCAACCATAAGCCATGGAAACATGTCTGGTAATATTCTAGCTAACCAAAACAACTCATCCAATTTTTTACAAGGAGATCTTAGTAAATGCCCAATAATCTATTACTATTGAAATTAAAAACGACATGAACATAAGCAGCACTCTTAGTAGGACATTCCAATGCAAACTGAAGATCTACAAACTTTAATTTCTACATTTTTGAATCTGATTGCTTGTCATCAAAAGCCTAATTATATAACCTACACAAAGGCATGAATTACATCTTTATGTCACAATTCTCCTGACAGTTAGCCATGAGGTCTAAGAAAAGCCTCGACCATATAAAAAAAACTCAAACTCATGACTCATCTAACAACAAAATCACTTCCTGTGGGTCTCACCAACTGACAGACAATCTATTTCAACCAATGCATGCAATCTAAGGTTAGAACTCACATTTGAAGCATAATATCTTATAAAAATCGTATGCATCATTTAACTATAAATCATTGGCTGAATTTATCAAGGGTAATAGGGCTGTCATTATCAAAAGGGGTTAGGGCTGCAAATATCAAAAGGGGCTAGGGGCTGAACATATCAAAAGGTGTTAGGGGGCTGCACAAATCAAAAGGGGTTAGGGCTGTCCATATTAAAAGTAATGAGGGCTATCCATATTAAAAGGGATGAGGGCTGTCCATATTAAAAAGGATGAGGGCTGCCAAAACCAAAATAATAAGAGGACTGCAAATATTAAAATAAAAAAGATGGTTGACACTAATGCCAAAATTATATTAACAGCCATCTTTTAAACCAATTTGCACATTTCATACAATTAGCAAGGCCGAGGTACCACCTCTTTTAGTAAATAAACAAATTCAGTTTGACTTCTTACCCTTGCCTTAATTCCCACAGATTAACATAAAACCACGTTTAAAATTTGAATGCCAACTTAAAGAAAATGACCTTAAGAGACATAAACCAAGAATATTGTATGGGTTGCTAAAACCTTATGGGAAAGAAATGAGTCAACAGAAATGAGCTATGAGCTGTAAATCAAACAACTTGAGAAAGGATCAGATCATCAAGCCTTATTAGTGGGCTAAAAAAAATCAAAATGAATGTTAAAGATGAAGACCAATTCAAAGTGCTATTCACACATACCCACACACACATACATACATGTACACAGACACTCACATACATGTACACACATACACTCATATACATGTACACTCTCACTCTCACAGATATACACACTGACACACACTCATCAATCAGGTTCTCATTCTACTTTTCTTTTAAAAGCAAACACCAAAACTAAGTTATGTGAGAAACGCATTCAAAAAGCCCTATCAAATTAGAATGTGGAGAATTAAAAGGAATTGAACATATCCTCTAATAACAAAATTGGCGGAAATTACAAGAGGTGATGTGCTACTATCATTTTCTAGAAACAAAATAAGGATGGAATACAAGGACCTTCTTAAAGGCATTTAAATGATTATGACAGACCGTGTTGAGCTCCTACAAATCACTCCATGAAGAAGAACAAAGTCAGGAAATGGTTCATTTAAGTCATCTATCAGCCTTCTGAACTAAACAAGTCAATATTAACCTCACAAACAACGATCATAACCTATGAGAACAACAAACATGAACTGAACATGACCCAACCAACAATACAATATGTATACGAGAATCTAGCAGGTTATCTTATAATTCAGATAGAGCATAGTATGTACAGTACTATGTTAACTATAATGTTCAGCATAATGAACATCAACATCATAGAAACAGCTCCACTTAGCTTCTTTGACTCTTGTGTGGTACATCTTCAAGCATGACCATGTGGTGTGTTGGTTCCTTCAATGATCAACCTATCTTAACACAACACTTCAAGGTAAATTGATTAGTATTCAAGAACATAATCAATTATGTTTAGAATCATCAAAACAAGATAGGAGAGTAGACCCTTGGGCTTACATACCACACTTAAATCAAGGTAGTCCAAGGCTCCAAATGTCATCTAGGTGAGAACAACTCTTATTTCAAATTCTCTCAGGCAACATGTAGGTAGACAAAAGTAGAAAACTAGTAAACCACATTCATAGATATATTAGGCAAACTTTCAAAACTTGGTCTCTAAGTTATGAAAATAGAAGTAAAACAGTATCCATATTGGTTTCAACTTTCAACTCCTTATAAGGCTTTTGCAATGTGTTCTTACTTAGAATGTTAGGAAAATGAAAGTAGTGGTATGAGTCTACACTTAACTAGGCATTTGCCAGATATATGTTATTGACATTTTCCACCATCAAGAAAACTTATGAGACGACAATAATATCTATTAAATAAGCAAAACCAGCTTCCATTAAAAAAAAAGTGTGTCCTAGCTTCACTATAAACCTGATATTCACTAGCAAACTAGCTTCACTAGACAGTAGTGGCAATCTGCACGATACAAAAAAAGGAAAGGAAAATTGAGTGATGTAACATATAAAAGGATTTGGGTTCTTGCCCTATTGTTATAAACTAAAAACATTTCACCATCCTCATAAAAGACCACCTCCTATAAAATGCCAGAATGAAATTACTTGGGTGAGCAAAATTACCAAAGAAAATCTCCTTAAAATGAATAATCAATGGTATGAAATCTATGACAGTCTTGCATTTGTTACATCAGAAAAACTCCTAACTATTTCAGAGTTCAGAAATTTAAAATTCAAGACACGAGTTTAAGCTTCACTTTCAAAGCATGCAGAATCAAGTCTCGAAATTGTTATACTTGATTAGAAATAATAATCAAAACCAAACAATGAGCAAAGTTCTGAAATAAAGAAGGTTAAAGAGAAACGTCCAAAGATGATGCAATGGAAACAATACGGTATTGCCCAATAGATGGAGCTTACTTACATATACTCCTAATAGCACAGGAGCTCAAAACAATAGTAGATTACATGCACTAGAAGATTTAACAAGACGAACAAAATGTGTTTTTCTAGAGTATCATTATGCATGAAAACAAATGATGTTATTAACTATTAAATGATGTCATTAACTGTCATAGACTGCATACCATTAGTTAAGAATGATGTTATTAACGGTCAAAACACGGTAGAAGTGAGAATAAATGAAAATGAAATAGAGGAGATCCAAAATAAATCAAACTGTAAGTTCAAGCTCAAACAAGTGTAGTTTCCACCACAACAAAAAAAAAGAAAAAGAGGACGATTTTCAATGCATCCTTTTTTTATAGGTAAGCTGGGATTGAACCCCTGACCTCTTGGTCGAAGAGTAAAATCTTGACCATTGAGCTAGAGGCTCAATCCCAAATCAAACTATAATCACCCTATATTTAATTTGTTAGCTCTCTCTCTGCAAAACACAATTTGCATATATCATTTGTAGTTGTAAATCAATCTCCGAAATTGCATCTCCAGATGAAGGTACTGTAAAAAACACCTTTCCCCTAAGATTAGTGTAATGGAAAATATGGCCATAAAAGATACCAATAAACAACAACTTAAAGGGCATAATAAGAAGAAAGCATGGTGTATTTTCGAGTCCAAATACTAAGAAAACCCATGAAAACACCTATTTAGTGGATCTGTAGCAATCTTAGCAACATAATTATCACCCTAAAATGTCCGTCATAACTATCACCTATTTGGAAACTGCTTGGTCTCAATGCTTTGTGTACACCCATCTCCAACACCATATTTCAAATCTCATCTTGCTCAACTCAAGCGACAATTTACTGTCACTTAACAAGCATCTAAACTCTAAGACATCAATCTTAGTATCGTTCATGACTTCTTTGGGTATAAATATTTGAAGGAGCAAATAAGCACTTTTTCTAATTTGGTCTTGTCCTCAATCGAGTGCTCATGTTTTTCATAATTTAATTGATTTATTTCATTCAACTGCAAAATCAAAAGGACCTTTGTCTCTATCCAACAGTGAATAAAAGGGAAGAATATTTGCTCTTTTCTACCTATATTTAACATGTTCTTATTGGATATGTTCTAAATATAAGCCCAATAGATAATGGACGAGGTGTAGCGGTCCCATATGGGCTGGAGCCCATTAACCTTTCAAAAAACCCTTCAATATTTATCTACATAAATAGGGGTTGGGGGTAGTTGTCTTGACATTCCAAACTAGATGACATTAGAGCAATGCTTCAAGCTTTTCTTCCCAAAAACTCCACCGACTTAACATTTATTTTCGTAAATACTTTAAATAAAAATTGTTAGATATGTTCTAAATATAAGCCCAATAGATAATGGACTAGGTGTAGTGGGCCCATATGGGCTGGAGCCCATTAACCTTTCAAAAAACCCTTTAATATTTATCTACATAAATAGGGGCTGGGGGCAGCTGTCTTGACATTCCAAACTAGATGGCATGAGAGCAATGCTTCAAGCTTTTCTTCCTAAAAACTCCACGACTTAACATTCTTGAAGCATCCACCAAACCCTCGTTCAATTCTGGATTGGGGTTATTCTCTTCTTTCCACTGGTGAAACGACTCTTGTTTTGCAAAGTTTTTTGGTGACCGAAGAAGCTATAACTCCACGAGTTTTGAAAGTTGGTTTTCACACGATTGGGAGTTTCTACAAATAGTAGACTTCTTGATTTTATGCTGATTTCACGGCAGTGGATTGCAATTCTTGCCAAAACCCTCTTGTTCCAAAATTGTAGCCGAGCCTTGCTTCTCTTGAAACCCTCGTTGGAATTACGATTTGGCTGTAGGTTGTGGCCATTTATTCTGGCTAGCTCTTGGATTGGAGTGATTGTTTTGGTAATTGTTTTGCGCCCCTCTTGCCGCCGTTTTTTCGCGTTTGGTTTCACGGTTCGGTTTGATTCTCGCGATTCGGCTTTCGTGATGTGGTTCTCAGGTGCACTCTTTCCAATTTATTTTTCATGATTAAAAATGGAAAAGACGGCAGTTTCGTTTGAGATGGTCAAACTTCAATCGTTTGGAGGATCTGAGTTTAATTCCTAGAAGCGAAAGACTCAATTCGGTCTGAAATACGTGAATGTTTTCTACACCGTCTTGAGTATGTTCGCTGATTCGGTTGAAAGTGTTGAGGAATCTCAATGGATTCGAGATGAAGATCTCTGCAAAGACTATTTGTTAAACTGTCTGTCAGATCATCTTGAAGAAACTTATAGCAAATTTGAAACTGCTAAGGAAATTTGGGATAATTTAGATGCTCAATTCATAAAGGAGGAGGAATTGTCCAAAACTCACCTTGTGGACAAATTCATGGATTTCAAGTTCCAGAAGTACATGAAAATCACTCCTCAAGTAACTGATTTAGAGAATTTGAGATATAAATTAACCAATGAGAAAATAATAGCGTGTGATCTGTTTATTGTGGGTGCAATCATATATAAGTTACCATCTGCATGGCACTCTTTCAAAACAGAAATGTATAGAAAGAAAGTGCAAGTGGGACTGGATGATCTCAAACGATTCATTCGAATAGAATATGAGAATAGAGCTAGGACTAACTTGGAGATGGTTAGACAACAACAGTTAGCTGCTAACACGGTGATATATCCCAAGAAATTTCCTAAGAAATTCAAGTCACCTAAGAGTGATATCCCCAAGTTGGAAGCCAAAAAGACTGTCTTTAAGAGAAAGAAGGGCAAGTACTACAATTGCGGGAGATGGGATCACTTTGCAGCAGATTGTAGGCTACCTAAGAAAGTTAAATCTGACATACCACAGAAAGAAACTACTATGTTGGTAGATAAGGCAAAGCCTAAAAGTTTTATTGCCATGATGGGCAAAGATAAGCCTAGTACTTATTCAGAGTGGTGGTTAGATGCAGGTGCCACTTGTCATGTTTGCAACTCGAAGAAACTTCTCACTGATGTTACCAAAGTAAAGGAGACTGTTACAGTGGCTAGTGGAGCACACATAGAGGTTACTCACATTGGTACTGTGAACCTGGCCCTTTTTTCAGGTAAAATACTAACTTTAAAAGATGTTAAAATAGTTCATACTGTTCAAAAGAATTTGATTTCCATTAGTCTGCTTGACAATACTGGTATGTGCACTTCATTTTTGAGTGGTAAAGTAACTTTAACTGTTAACTCATACTATTTTGGTTGTGCCTTCTTAATCCATGGTATGTATAGATTGAGTTTAGAAAATGAGACTATTAGTCAGGTTAGTTCACCACTTATTGATCCTAAGTTGTTACACAACCGATTGGGACATGTGAACTATCGAAAAATGGTCCAACTTGCTAAAACTTATAATATATCATTAGATATGTCAATCAAGTTTCATATGTGTGAGGTTTGTTCTCAAACTAAGATCACTAGAAAATCTTTTCATCAGGTTTCTAGGAGCACATAACTTCTTGAGTTGATACATTCTGACCTCTGTGACTTCAAAAGTTTCACTACTAGAGGTGGTCGGAAGTATTTGTTCACATTTTAGACGATATGTCAAGATATTTTCATATTTATTTGTTAAAATCAAAAGATGAAGCTTTTGATAAGGTTAAAGTTTTCAAGAATCGAGTTGAATTGCAACTGAACTTGAAAATTAAGAGATTTAGGAGTGATAGATGAGGAGAATACACATCAACAGGGTTCAAGAAATTCTGTACCTCTCAGGGCGTAATCCTTGAAACTACTGCTCCTTACTCACCTCAATCTAATGGCATAGCTGAACGTAAGAATAGTACGTTAACAGCAATGTTAAACTCTATGTTATTGACACCTCGCATGCCTAGTTGTTATTGGGGAGAAGCAGCTTTGACTGCAAATCACATCCTGAATAGAGTGCCAAACTCAAAATGCTCCTCTACTCCTTATGCGTTATGGGATAAGCATCCTTGTAGATATGATACTCTTAAGACTTGGGGCTGTATTGCTTATGTAAGGATACCAGACCCTAGGACACCTAAAGTGGGAACTAGAACAAACACTTGTGTTTATGTAGGAGGTGCAGAACATAGTGCTGCTAATCAGTTTTTGGATCTATCAACCAATATGGTTATATAATCTCGAGATGCAGTTTTTCTTGGGAATAAATTTCTTAGAGATCAAGGTTTGACCATACCAGGCGATACAGAGATGGTTACAGAATTGCCGGTTGATTCTAAACCAGTTACTTCTGACACCTGTCCCAATCTGATTTCTGAATCATTTCTTGTAAGAGTTTCTACAAGAGATAGAGTACCCAAAAATTTTGGTGAGGACTTCGTGACCTACCATTTAGAGAATGATCCATTATCCTATAAGGAAGCGATGAGAACTAGGGACTCTTTGTTCTGGGCAGCAGCCATTGATGATGAAATGAGCTCTCTGTTGCAAAATCTAACTTGGCAGCTAGTCGATTTGCCAAAAGGGGCTAAGACTGTGGGCTGTAGGTGGATATTGAAGAAGAAACTTAATCCTGAAGGATCCATAGCTCGGTATAAAGCACGTTTAGTAGCTAAGGGCTATACTCAAGTGAGTGGGATAGACTACTTTGATATCTACTCACCGATCTGTCATTTGGCTACGATAAGAATTCATCTTCCTTTGGCATCTATTGAGTATTTTGTTGTGCATCAAATGAATGTAAAGACAGGCTTCCTAATTGGAGAACTGTCAGAGGAAATCTATATGAATCAACCCGAAGAGTTTATCATGAAAGATTTTGAGAATAAAGTTTGTAAATTAAACAAATCTTTATATGATCTTAAACAAGCACCTAAATTGTGGCATTAGAAATGTGACAAAGTAGTAAAGAACTTTGGGTTTCTGACAAGTTACTCGAATAAATGCCTTTATTATCGTTCTGTGTCGAATAAGGTCCCAATTATTTGCTTGTATGTAGATGATATGTTGATTCTTGCTTCCGATCTCTCTGTAGTGAGTGACGTGAAACTAACCTTGGGTAAAGAATTTGATATGAAAGACCTGGGTGTTGTTGACACCATTCTTGGTATGAAAGTAAGTTTTTACAGGCAAGGGATTTTCCTTAGCCAAGCCTATTATATTGAAAAAACTACTTTCTATATGGGGATACAGTGAGTGCAAACCGATTGAGACACCATTTGATTATACCAAGAAGCTAATCTCTAATGAAGGAGACAGTGTGAATCAGTTAGATTATTCTAGACTGATTGGTAGTCTCATGTATGCTATGAGTTGCACTAGGCCAGATATAGTCTTTTCAATTGGCATGCTGAGTCGTTTCACTAGTAATCCTGGCCATGAGCACTGCAATGCCCTTATGAGGTTGATGAGATACCTTAAGGGTACTCAAGATTATACTCTTTCTTATGGTGGCCATCCTCCTGTTCTGGAAGGATATTCTGATGCATCATGGGGCTCAGAATTAATAGACATTAAGTCTACCAGTGGTTATGTGTTTACCCTAGGTGGAGCTGCTGTTGCGTGAAAGTCGAAGAGACAGACTTGCATTGCTCTGTCATCTATGGAATCAAAACTTTATGCTCTTGCTTCAGCTGCAGATGAAGCAGAGTGGATAAAGAATCTGATTATGGACATTCCACTGACTCGGTTAAGGATTAATTCCTCAAGTGTGTTCTGTGATAATCAAGCTACAATTACGATTGTGAAGAGCTCACTCTTTAATGGTAAGAGGAGACATCTTAGGCTGAAACATGCCATGCTAAATTATCTTATTGAACACGAAATTATCACTTTGATTGATGTAAGATCGAAGGATAATATGGCCGATGCTCTCACAAAAGGATTGAATAAAGATTGAATATTCAAAACTGTAACGGAGATGGGATTAAAGTCTATATAGAAATGACTTAATCTATATTATCCATGTTAGTTTGAATTATTGAATCTTCCTAATATGGCCCAGATAAGCACTTGATATGTTTTTTTTTATGTTTATAGTTGTTGTATGCCATTCCATACATAGATGACATACACTTTTTTGAGTAAGATTGTACATTCCATACATAGATGATACAACTTAACTCAAATTTGGTTATCCTTTTTGGGAATGGTTGGACATTCCATACATAGATGATTCAGCTTAACCCATTTTGGATAAGATGACTGTAACATTCAAATAGAAACATGAAATAGCTCTTTGCAAAAGAAACTAGTTTGGTCTTGTTCTTTATTGAAACTTGACAATAATGAATGGTTATTTGTAAAAGAAGCTATTTAGGTCTTGTTTTTTATTGAAACTTGACAATAATGCTTATGGTGAGAGTGATACTGATACTTTTCAACCATTTTAGAATTGTACTAAGTTCTTCTTCAGGTAGAACTAGATACTTTTGTGAATTTTGGAATTGTACTAAGTTCTTCTTCAGGAAGAACTAGATACTTTCATGTTTACACTATTGGTTGGATTCATTTTCATGAAATCCATATTTGGTAATTCACAGGGATTGGTGAAAAAGGAGGAGCTTGCCTTGATTTGGACTTTGATGAGGATGACTATGCTTCTAATGTCATGGAGACTATGCTTTCATTTCAGTATGTATAGAGTTCACTTGTTAGTGGAACTTTATTTTGGATCTCGATGAGAATCATACCCCATGAATGAATTCATCTAAGATCAGTGGGGTTCACTTATATGTGAAACTACCTTTTGGTTGAGTTGAGATTGTATCTAAAACTATTGGTTAATCATAAAGTATTCGTGTTTTCAATTGAATTACAGATCTTTTATGATATGGTGATGTGGATGATTCAATATTTTGTTTGAACATCACACTATCTATCTGTTGGAATGTGCTATATGTAGAACATAGGAGGAGATTGTTGGATATGTTCTAAATATAAGCCCAATAGATAATGGACTAGGTGTAGTGGGCCCATATGGGTTGGAGCCCATTAACCTTTCAAAAAACCCTTTAATATTTATCTACATAAATAGGCTTTGGGGGCAGCTGTCTTGACATTCCAAACTAGATGGCATGAGAGCAATGCTTCAAGCTTTTCTTCCCAAAAACTCCACCGACTTAACAGTTTTGTCCTAATCAAGTCTCAGGTCTTTCTTCTTTGATAGAGTTTTAATTCTCAAGAAAAAATTGCTAGAAAATCCTTGTACCTGTGTTCGTGAATGTGGCATTAATAATCTGAATCGGTATGGGTCTCCCATCACTAATGTCCAACCTTAATAGGAAAGAGGCTATCTCGGTAAATCCTTTATATGCATGTAGTTTTCGAACTGGGACAAATTGAAAGATCTTTAAAACAGAACCATCAATGCGCTTTTAATTCATCAACAACACCTTCCTATCAAGTTCGTTTCAGGCACATTCCATAAACCACTAATATATCCAATTTGGGAAGCATTTCAACCAAAATTACTTGGCATGCAGAGAAGATAGTGTGTTACTTTATCAAACTGAAGTATACTTTCTTGAGGAATTTCAGCAAACACGGAACTTTTATCATTTCCAATTTCGTATGCAGGGTCATTTAAGGTGTGATGGGCATGCAACACAAAGGATTGTGAGATCTAACTTGCATATACAAACAAAATATCCTCACAAAACAAATCACTAGAACCATAATCACATACAAAACAAATCTCTAGAACCCTAATCACATAACAAAAACAAATTTCTAGAACCCTAATTGCATATAAAAAAAAGAGAAAATGAACAAAAAAAAGGCCTTTATTATGATAATGACGTGTCCAGAGGGGAGATTTGAAAATGACTAATATAGAGTGATAGTGACTTGTTTGGGTGTTTTAAGACCAAAGTACCCCTCAGTTGAATTTATTTTTTTACTTTGGGAATGAGTAAAAAGATATTTTCACAAAGATATTTTCACCTCTCTCTCTCTCTCTCTCTCTGTCGCAATCACCGGCCTTTCTCTCCGGCCTCTCTCTCCGGCCTTTCTCTCTCTTTACTCTCTCTCTCTCTCCGGCACTCTCCGTCGACGGCACGGCACCCTCTCTCTCGACCTCTCGACGGCCCTCTCTCTCGACGGTACCCTCTCTCTCTCCGGCCCTCTTCGTCGATGGCACGGCACCCTCTCTCTCGACCTCTCGACGGCCCTCTCTCTCAACGGCACCCTGTCGCTCTCCCTCTCTCATAGGTTGGTACTCTCTCCCTCTCAGTTGTTTTTTGGGATTTTAGAGTTTTGAAAAATTAGGGAAACCAAAAATTAGGATTTTAGCGAAACCAAATTTTTGGGAAACCAAATTTTTAGGATTTTAGGGAAACCAAAAATTAGGGGTTTTGAAAACAAAAATCAGTTTGAAAATCAGTTTTCTCAAAACCCCTAATTTTTAACCCCTAATTTTGTACTAAATCTATGGTTTAAAGCCCTAAAGGTTGGTTTAAACCCCTAATGTGTTACTAAATCTATGGTTTAAAGCCCTAAAGGTTGGTTTAAACCCCTAATGTGTTACTAAATCTATGGTTTAAAGCCCTAAAGGTTGGTTTAAACCCCTAATGTGTTACTAAATCTATGGTTTAAAGTCCTAAAGGTTGGTTTAAACCCCTAAGTTTTTACTAAATGTATGGTTTAAAGCCCTAAAGGTTGGTTTAAACCCCTAATTATTTACTAAATCTTTGGTTTAAAGCCCTAAAGGTTGGTTTAAACCCCTAATATTTTACTAAATCTATGGTTTAAAGCCCTAAAGGTTGGTTTAAACCCATAATGTTTTACTAAATCTATGGTTTAAAGCCCTAAAGGTTGGTTTAAACCCCTAATTTTGTACTAAATCTTTGGTTTAAACCCCTAAATGTTCGTTTAAACCCCTAATGTTTTACTAAATTTATGGTTTAAAGCCTTAAAGGTTGGTTTAAACCCCTAATTTTTTACTAAATCTATGGTTTAAAGCCCTAAAGGTTGGTTTAAACTCCTAATGTTTTACTAAATCTATGGTTTAAAGCCCTAAAGGTTGGTTTAAACACCTAATGTTTTACTAAATCTATGGTTTAAAGCCCTAAAGGTTGGTTTAAACCCATAATGTTTTACTAAATCTATGGTTTAAAGCCCTAAAGGTTGGTTTAAACCCCTAATTTTGTACTAAATCTTTGTTTTAAACCCCTAAATGTTCGTTTAAACCCCTAATGTTTTACTAAATTTATGGTTTAAAGCCTTAAAGGTTGGTTTAAACCCCTAATTTTTTACTAAATCTATGGTTTAAAGCCCTAAAGGTTGGTTTAAACTCCTAATATTTTACTAAATCTATGGTTTAAAGCCCTAAAGGTTGGTTTAAACTCCTAATGTTTTACTAAATCTATGGTTTAAAGCCCTAAAGGTTGGTTTAAACACCTAATGTTTTACTAAATCTATGGTTTAAAGCCCTAAAGGTTGGTTTAAACCCATAATGTTTTACTAAATCTATGGTTTAAAGCCCTAAAGGTTTGGTTTAAACCCCTAATTTTGTACAAAATCTTTGGTTTAAAGCCGTAAAGGTTGGTTTAAACCCCTAATTGTTTACTAAATCTATGGTTTAAAGTAGGGCTGCAACTCGGGTCGGGCGGGTCGGGTTTTGGAGAACCCAACCCTACCCGAGAAATATCTCGGGTCGGGTCGGGTCGGGTTTTTTTTCGAAAAACCCACGATTCCCAAACCCGGCCCTACCCATGATAAATCTCGGGTCGGCTCGGGTCGGCTCGGGTTTTTTCATGTTGACGCAAATTTTTAAGGAAAATTCTTGTTTGGCAAGGCAACTCAACTCATAGAAGCAGAAATTACACTCACATTACACTTGAATCAAACAATGATGTAATTACACTCACATCACACTTGAATCAAACAATGCTGTAATCAAACAATGTTGTAATTACAATCAAACAATGCTGAATCAAACACTTGAATCAACTCAACTCATAGAAGCAGAAATTGCACTCACATACAGTAACAGTGGGTGCGTGGGTTTTCACTTTTAACTTTGGGATGATTACATTTACACCCCCTCTAGTTTCTGACACATCCACTTCTACCCCTATAGTTTAAAACGTGACAAATACACCCCTGTAGTTTCAATTTGTTTAAGGTTTGCCCCCTCAGCTGAAGGTTCGTTCATAGATTGAAGGGTTAGGATGATCCGATGGAGCTGATTTTTTGGGCACACCATATCTATGTCAAGACCCATCAAATGAACGCTTTGGATCATCCAAATAATGTGGGCCCCTACCCAAATCCAAACACTACCAAAAAATCATCCAAATAACGTGGGCCCACATTGTTTGGATGATCCAAAGCGTTCATTTGATGGGTCCTGACATAGATAGGGTGTGCCCAAAAAATCAGCTCCATCGGATCATCCTAACCCTTCAATCTATGGACGAACCTTCAGCTGAGGGGGCCTACCTTAAACAAATTGAAACTACAAGGGTGTATTTGTCACGTTTTAAACTATAGGGGTGGAAGTGGATGTGTCAGAAACTAGAGGGGGTGTAAATGTAATTATCCCTTTAACTTTTAACTAACAATAGAAAAAAATGTACATACTATAACTTATGTAACTCGGGTCGGGTCGGGTCGGCCCCTTCAAACCCGGCTCGACCCGAGATTCATGCGGGCTTTTGAATGCTGAACCCGGCTCGACCCGAAACCCATGAAACTTGAACCCGACCCAAGCTATTTTCGGGTCGGGTCGATGCGGGTCGGGTAAAACCCGGCTCGAGTTGCAGCCCTAGTTTAAAGCCCTGAAGTTTGGTTTAAACCCATAATTTTTTTAAAATGTATGGTTTAATGACCTAACGTTTGGTTTAAGCCCTAATAATTTTTCAGAAATCTATGGTTTAAGCCCTAATAATTTTTCAGAAATCTATGGTTTAAGCCCTGAGATACAATACAATCGAAAATATATGGTTTAAACCAATAATTTCTCACACCTTATTGGTTTAAACTCTAAATCTTGAATAATATATGGTTTAAATCAATAATTTATGACAAATCATTTGTTTAAACTCCTTTTTCGGAAATCAGCCCCTAAGTTTTGAAAAACAATGGTTTAAACCAATAATTTATGAGAAATCATTGGTTTAAACCCTTAATATTTGAGAAATCAGTTGGTTTAAAGCAGTTGTTAACTTTTTTTTCACCACATTCTGTTTCAACAGGTCGAAATCTGATTTAGTGGATTTGATTCCATCTTTTCCCCCTAGTGATCATCTCATCAAACCATGGTAATGCCTCCGTTATTCTTTTAAGCCTTGTATTTTTAAAAATGTTGTATATATCTAATAATGGTTTGTTTTGCAAGCGTCTTATGCTACGTCGAGATGCTGCCCCTCTAAGTTTGACGAATTCTTCAGGTCCCTTGACTTGAGGAAAGCACATACCGATATGCTAGAGTGCGGCCCATTTGGGGCCTTGCTTAATTTGGAAGGTCTGAAATTGCACAAGGCAATTTTGACCGTCCTCGTGCGATGTTGGATACCCAAGTCAAGGGCATTTCAAATAGGTGGCATATTACTCCCCTTTGAGGTAAGGGATTTAGCATTGGCATTGAGCCTAAGCTTGGTAGGAGATAGAATACGAATAGATTGGGATTCGACAGAGGAGGTCGAAGGTTGGAGGTTTTCCGGTGCTTGGGCGAGATTTAGTGAGATTGTAGATGTTATAAGGGCGGAGTCGAGATCGGATGAGATTGCATCCGTCCACGCAACAGTGAGACATTTGTTGCTGCTTCTGTGCTGCTGTGTGCTTTTTGCCCGAGCTGACCCTGTGGATCACAGGACAAAATCCTGCCTCTTCCCTTACTTAGGAACAGAGACCGTGGGAAGAATTGCTTGGGCATACCCTGTGTACGACTTCCTGGTAGACTCATTGGATTCATATTCGAAAAACAGGAAGACAGGATATATCACCGGATGCGCTATTGTGCTACAGGTGAAGAGTAGATATATTATATACATGATTACTCTTTTGTAAGTTTGGTTTTTTCTTCTCTAAAGGCTGACTGTCTGTCTTCATTCCAGGTGTGGCTCTTTGAGCATACTACCTTGTGGGCACCTTTAGCACCAGATGCACATCCACGCCTATTAAAGTGGATCACAGGGATCGATACACGGCGGACTGACCATGCAGCCTTTATCAGACAGATCCGTGATGGGAGGCTAAAGAAGACCCAGGTAAGACCTAGAGCTTCTGTACTCTCCTAGTACTCACTTCTTGTAACCGAGATTAACTATTTGATTTCAGGTTGTGAGGTGCCTACTACCTCTTCCTCGAGAAGAGGGCCTGCTATCTTTCACGGTAGATGAGGCTGATACTGTGATGGGAGAGGTAACGAAAATGACTCTCTTTCTTGCATATGGTCGTTATATTCAAGTTATCTAAATTTTATGTATTGTTGATACATTTTCTCTATTGTTGATACATTTATAAGAAAGAAGCTTCTGCGACCGCCCCAACAGTTGAGGAATTCCTCCAAGACATTCGTATTTTAGAGAAAGAAACGATAGCGTCTCTGAGTGATATGTTACGTAAGGTACTGAATTTTAAGTCTATATTCAATTACTATATAGTACATTCTCTGAGTGATATGTTAATAATTTTCCATTTCCACTTTTCAGATGAGCATACCTTTTAAGGGGAGGACAGGGAGAAAAAGAGATGTTGATAGGGAAGTGAAGGAAGACCATGTGTCTATAAGCAAGGCTGATTTTGATTTGTTAGTGGAGAGGGTTAGAGACCTTGAAAAGAGGTCAGTACGACATGAAAATGAAATAGCTGAGCTTAAGAGGATCATTGCCTCGGGTGGAATGGAGGCCGAATCACAGGATGAAGGAAAGGGGGAGATGATGGAAGGGGATGACGGAGGGGTGGCCGAATCGTAGGATGAAGGAAAGGGGGAGATGATGGGACGGGATGACGGAGGGGTGGTAGTCATCCCCAGCCACGATTCGTTGGAGGAGGAAATAAAACGGAATGTCATTTCCATCCCCGACAGTCCACTGAAACCTGTGGCAAAAGTGATTTGGAGTATTGAGAGAGGAGTGAGGCTGCGTTTGAGGAAAAGTAAACCCTCTAAACATACTACTTCGCCGTATACGGCTTTCGGGACTAAGAAGGTCAATGATAAAGCATTGCTGGTGGCAGACCCGCAATGCCATCGGTTGCTCCCAAAGCTTCTTGCGCTTCCCCCAAGGTAAATTGGATTGAAGCCCTTTTCCAATATAGTTATCTAGCCTTTGTAAATCCTAAACTATCAGGTGTTTTGCAGCGAACGAGTTATACAGGTCAACGGCAACTTCCTGTGTGCCGAGGACTTGGTTATCCTTAACAACCCCATTGAGTGGTTAAGTTCTCCGGTAAATAATTTGGTTATTTATGCTAAAGCTGAATTCTTTCACCATCGATATTTGTCTCAAATCTCTATATGTTATTTTACGTAGATTATGAATGTATACGCCGAATATCTAAACGTTCGGGACGAAAATAAAAGAAAGCCTAGAGAAAGAGCCTGTGTGGCCATTACTACCTTCCTCTATGTAAGAATAGATAGTTTTTCATTCCCAATCACAAGTTATTTTTTATAGGTGGTTGTTCACAAGGTTTGAATTTGTTTTCGTCACTCCATTAACTTCTCTTGTATTATGTTTTTAGGATTGTCTAACTAGCAAAGACTACACTGGCGGAGATAGTCTTATGAAGTATGTGAAACGATTAAACGACTACCCGCCGGATACCCTAAAAAGAGTCTTATTCCCGCTGCATGTCCCTAACCATTGGATTCTCCTGGTCCTCGATATGGTGGATGAGAAGTTCTACATCTTCAACTCCTTGCGAGAGCAGATCTACTATAGAGATGTTGTACCATTGGTGAGTTCGGGTCCCACTTTCCTTGGTTATATTTCAATGTATATAAAATCCTTAGCTTGTATGGATTGTTTTATAGATACGATACCTTTAACGGCTATACATAAGTATGTGGGACTTCGATGTAAGCAAGTTTAGAGTAGTGGAAGTCGAGAAGAGGCCCTTACAACTCAACAGGTAATAAAGTTCACTTAAAATCAGTTTGGAAGTTTAAATTTATTGTGGAAGAGCGTGGTCGATGATGTGTTGTTGTTTTGCAGCAATGATTGCGGGCTGTTTGTGCTTAAGGAGATGGACTGCCTCGCACGTGACATTCCGCCTGAGTTCAGTCAGGCAGATATAGCGCTGATGAGACGACAATTGTTTGAGGATTTCTTAGAAGGCCGGTGTGGCACGGTTCTGAACTTGTAGGAGTTCATGAACAGGCAGGCTTGGCGAGGTTGAATTCCATTTGAAATGTAGGCTTGTAAGAAAAAATATCCTTGTAATGTTTATATGTGGGTAAAGGCTCGAAAGAATTCCGAATCGTTTTTGATATCAACATTGTATTTGGTTTGTCTTTTTCTACCAACCAGCAGAAAATGCTGTTGTAAATAAGATAGGCTTTACACGGATATGTAAGTGGTACACATTCCAACACGAAAACATCTCATCTCTGTTGTTCTATATGTGGATCTTATCAAATACATGGATGATGGTTTTTACTCTATAAATTTGTTTTAGATTTTGAGATCCAATGTAAGCCGAAAGTTGATTACTTCAGTCGGTAATAAATTTGTGACCAATAATCAGTTTTGAACCCAGAATTCCGTGGCCAAAAATCAGATAACAAATTGTGGGCAATAATCAGTGAGAAATTTGTGGAAACATTAAGCAAGGAAAAAAAATTTCGTGGGAACCTTACTGCGGAATTCCAAAAATTTTTCGGAATTAAAAAAATTTCGTGGGAACCTTACTGCGGAATTCCGAAAATTTTTCGGAATTCCGAACTTGGAATTCCGCGATTTCTTTCGGAATTCCGCATTACCCATATCCCAAACGTCTACATTCGAATTTCGTACTGCGGAATTCCGCTATTTTTCTCAGAATTCCGCAGTAACCGAAATGACAAAAAAAATGTCTCGGAATTCCGAATGTCTTTTTCGGAATTCCGAGAGTCGGCCCAGGCGCGCATAAAGAGTGGACCGACTCGTTTTTCTCATTTTTTCTTTCTCCCTTTTTCTCCTCCATCTCAAAAACCTCCTTTGTTTTTTATTTTTTTTCCCCTAAATCCACCATCCATACTCCCTCCATCCTCGATCCTCTTCTTCCTTACGAAACCCTACATTCCTCTCCTAAACCCTACCCACACCATTTTTCTTGAAACCCTTTCCTCTTTCTCTCATTTTTCCATCTTTTAGGTGTCCCTTCCTCTTCTTTTCCCCAATCTCTCCTCTCCATCCTACATGCAACCCGTTTTTCTTCCTTCTCCCCCCTTCTTTCGTCATATTCTTCTATTTAGGGCTTCAAATCCCTCTTTTTCTCTCT
The DNA here is from genome assembly GCF_043159265.1 of Tasmannia lanceolata. Taxonomy (NCBI): domain Eukaryota; kingdom Viridiplantae; phylum Streptophyta; class Magnoliopsida; order Canellales; family Winteraceae; genus Tasmannia; species Tasmannia lanceolata. The sequence goes on along the minus strand of NW_027518680.1, from coordinate 46,236,779 downwards.
TTTCTTTCCTTCTCTTCAAACCCTAATTTTCCAACCATGCCTAGAACGAAAAATCCTAAGTTTGGCCGTTCCTCCGGCGGCCGAGACGATGAAGGACCATCAAGAAAGAGAGCCAAGCCTAAAGCTCCGATTCGGAAAACTGAGTTTATTTTCGATTCATACTTCTCCTCCGCCCAAGCCAAGAAGAGATGGCCAAAACTGGCTAATCGGGGCATCCTCACCGGCCGATTCATTGAGCCCAACGTTCTCCACCATTTCGACCTTCAAGCGCGATTTGATGCCGAATGATATCTCACACATTATTGGTTTAAACAATTGATTGTTCAAACTTTAGGGTTGTAAACCAACAATCTGTGAGAAATTATTGATTTAAACCATTGATATTTGAAAATTTAGAGGTTTTCTCAACTGTGTTATAAAATATTAGTGGTTTAAACCAATGATATCTCACACATTATTGGTTTAAACAATTGATTGTTCAAACTTTAGGGTTGTAAACCATTGATATTTGAAAATTTAGAGGTTTTCTCAACTGTGTTATAAAATATTAGTGGTTTAAACCAATGATATCCCACACATTATTGGTTTAAACAATTGATTGTTCAAACTTTAGGGTTGTAAACCAATAATCTGTGAGAAATTATTGATTTAAACCATTGATATTTGAAAATTTAGAGGTTTTCTCAACTGAGTTATAAAATATTAATGGTTTAAACGAATGATATCTCACACATTATTGGTTTAAACAATTGATTGTTCAAACTTTAGGGTTGTAAACCAACAATCTGTGAGAAATTATTGATTTAAACCATTGATATTTGAAAATTTAGAGGTTTTCTCAACTGTGTTATAAAATATTAGTGGTTTAAACCAATGATATCTCACACATTATTGGTTTAAACAATTGATTGTTCAAACTTTAGGGTTGTAAACCATTGATATTTGAAAATTTAGAGGTTTTCTCAACTGTGTTATAAAATATTAGTGGTTTAAACCAATGATATCCCACACATTATTGGTTTAAACAATTGATTGTTCAAACTTTAGGGTTGTAAACCAATAATCTGTGAGAAATTATTGATTTAAATCATTGATATTTGAAAATTTAGAGGTTTTCTCAATTGAGTTATAAAATATTAATGGTTTAAACGAATGATATCTCACACATTATTGGTTTAAACAATTGATTGTTCAAACTTTAGGGTTGTAAACCAACAATCTGTGAGAAATTATTGATTTAAACCATTGATATTTGAAAATTTAGAGGTTTTCTCAACTGTGTTATAAAATATTAGTGGTTTAAACCAATGATATCTCACACATTATTAGTTTAAACAATTGATTGTTCAAACTTTAGGGTTGTAAACCAATAATCTCTGAGAAATTATTGATTTAAACCATTCATATTTGAAAATTTAGAGATTTTCTCAACTGTGTTATAAAATATTAGTGGTTTAAACCAATGATATCTCACACATTATTGGTTTAAACAATTGATTGTTCAACTTTAGGGTTGTAAACCAATAATCTCTGTGAAATTATTGATTTAAACCATTGATATTTGAAAATTTAGAGGTTTTCTCAACTGTGTTATAAAATATTAGTGGTTTAAACCAATGATATCTCACACATTATTGGTTTAAACAATTGATTGTTCAAACTTTAGGGTTGTAAAGCAATAATCTCTGAGAAATTATTGATTTAAACCATTGATATTTGAAAATTTAGAGGTTTTCTCAACTGTGTTATAAAATATTAGTGGTTTAAACCAATGATATCTCACACATTATTGGTTTAAACAATTGATTGTTCAAATAATCTGTGACAAATTATTTGAAAAATTAGCTGCTTTCTCAACTGAGTTGTAAAATATTAGGTGTTTAAACCAATGATATCTCAACTTCTTACAAACTGTAGGTTTAAACCATTGATTTTGCAGAAATTACAAATTTTCCAATTGATTTTCTACAAAATTGTGGTTTAAACCATGCAGATTATGGGTTTCAAAATATACTTCTGACAAACTATTGCTTTAAACCATCTCTTAAACCATTGATCTTTGAAAAATGAGAAAATATATTAAGGGTTTTAAAAAACCATTTTTCACAAATATTGATTTAAACCATTTTTTCCAAAACTCTATTGGGTTTTAACTATTGATCTTTGACAAAAGTGAAGGAGAAAGTCACGGTGAGGCCATTTCCAAAAAAAATAAACCCATCTCAAAAAAATAAACTCACAGTGAGAGGGGTACCAACCTCTTTTGTGCCGGTGGCGGGGAGAGAGAGGACCGGCGAGAGAGGAAGAGAAGACCGCCGGAGAAGACCGCCGGAGAGGGAGAGAGAGGTGGGTGGGTAAAGTGCTTTGGTTTTCTGAAATTTATATTTCCAACAGCTGAAAGTAATCATCATAGTTCTCAGTTGATTTGATAGGGGAGAGAGAGGGAGAGAGAGAGAGGGAGAGGGAGAGAGAAAAACGTATGTAAGGAAGGGTATTCTCGTCAAAGTCACTCTATATTAGTCATTTTCAAATCTCCCCTCTGGACACGTCATTATCATAATAAAGGCCTTTTTTTTGTCATTTTCTCTAAAAAAAACTAATCGCTGGAACCTACTGAAACAAAAACCATGAAAGAACCCCCCAAAAAAAAACCTGAGAAACATATCCCCAGAAAACAAAACGGTGGTCAATGTGAAAAAACCCAGCCCAAAAAACCTAAAAACTCAAAAAAAAATGCTGATCAATGGGAAAACCCTAAAACCCATCTCTAAACAAACCAGTACCCCAAAAATCCTATAAAAAAGAGCTTGGAATGACAACCGTATGCAAAAGTGAGAGAGCGAGGGTGCCTGTAGTTGGATGCTAAGCATTTCCAGAAAGCTTCAGGAGAGAGAGAGAGGATCCCAGAGAGCTTTTCAGGTGAAAGAGAAGTCCAGAGAGCTGAGAGAGAAACCTAAACACCGATGGGAGACTCCACAGGAGAATAGAAACCCGATACTTAAAATTTCCATACAGAAAGTGAAATTTGGAATTTTGGAGCGCGCGACAACTTAAGATATCACTACGGGATTTTTTAGCTAGCCGTAGGTAAAAAATAATGTATTCCTACGGAAACACTATCATTCACGTAGGTATAAGAATACAGTAGGCAGAAAAGTAGGTCTTTGCCTATGGATTACTACACGGACAGTAGGTAAAACTTATATTTCTATGGCAAAATTAACACCTGTAGGGATATAATGTATTTCCCTATGGATTTTAAATCCATAGGGAAAGAACAAACTTCTCCCTACGGAAATAAGTATAGTCAGTAGGGAAAGCCCAGTTTAGATAGGTTGTTCCTAAGAAACCATCTCCATAGGATCATCCAAACCGTTGGAGTTGTAGAGGCACAAAATGGACCATTTTGTAGACGTCCATTTTAATCCTCCACAAATCAACGCTTACCATGATCCTATGGAGATGATTTCTTAGGGACACCCTATCTATTTTAGGTCCTATAAAATCAATATCTAACATAACCCAAACAACATAGGCACCCACCCTATTTAAAAACTCTAGCTCCGAAAATCTATCTGAGCTTGAGCTCAGAAAATCTATATGAGCTTGAGCTCAAATACCATATATATATATATATATATATATATATATATATATATGAGAAAAGAGAAGGTACTCCTTAGAGTACATAGCTTATCTACTCTCTACCTTTAAATAACAGTTGGGGCCACATTGTTTGGGTGATCCAAAGCATTCATTTGATGGGCCCTCACATAGATAGGGTGTGCCCAAAAAATCAGCTCGATAGGATAATCCTAACCCTATGAATTGTGGAGGCAAAAATGGACGTGTATAAACCTGCACAAATTTGTCCATTTTTTGCCTCCACAGTTCATAGGGTTAGGATGATTCTATCGAGCTGATTTTTTGAGCACACCCTATCTATGTGAGGGCCCATAAAATGAATGCTTTGGATCACCCAAACAATGTGGCCCCAACTGTTATTTTAAGGTAGGGAGTAGATACGCTATCTACTCCAAGGAGTACCTTCTCTTCTCTCTCTCTCTCTCTCTCTCTCTCTCTCTCTCTATATATATATATATATATATATATATATATATATAGACTGGTCTGTCGAACTAGATAAATTATTATATATATATATATACTGGTCTGTCGAACTAGATAAATTATTAGGTCCGTCGACCAGAAATAGGGTGGGCCCGCTTGTTTGGGTGATGCAAACCATTCAATCTGATAGGCCCTGACATAGATAGGGTGTGCCCAGAAAATCATCTTCATAGGATCATCCTAACCCTTCAATTTATGGAGGTCCAAATTGATGGTTTTAAACCTCCATAAATTTGTCCATTTTAAACCTTCACAAATCGAAGTGTTAGTATAATCCTGTGGAGATGATTTTTTTGGCCCACATATGCCAGGGCCCACCTATGTTAGGATAATCGAAGTGTTAGTATAATCCTATGGAGATGATTTTTTTGGCTCACCTATGATAGTATAATCGAAGTGTTAGTATAATCCTATGTCAAGGCCCATCAGATTGAATGGTTCCACCCAATTTTTGGTCGACGAACCGGATAACTTATCTTTTGTTAGTCGTTTTTCTAAAACTAGCAGCATTTCCTAATTTTGACTAACAGGTAAACAAAAGGGATAGAGATGCTTGGAAAGGGGTTGGAGATTTTCATTAGCATGGTGTGAGATTTTTTCCCCTTAATTAATTTTAATTAAACCAGAGCGTGACACAAAAATAAGATCTTTGGTTAACAAGGAAATCTTGTTTTTTACCAAATAAGCACGGAGAGAGATTTTCATTAGCACGGTGTGTGATTTCTCCTTAAATAGTTTTTATTAAACCAGCTGGGGAGACAAAAATAAAATCATTTGTTAACAAGGAAATCTTTTCTTACCAAATAAGCACGGAGAGAGATTTTCATTAGCACGGTGTGTGATTTCTCATTTACTTATTATAAACAATGCTTTTTTTCTCCATATATTTTTACCACTAAATATATATTCATCTGGCCTATATATATTGACCTCCTCTTGGCCCTTTTCCACTCACAAACCCCTGAAAGAGAAAAAGTTCACCCCAACAATATAATGGCTATTATCCAAGGAGACAATGTGGTAGTCCCTCAGATGAAATTTGAAAGGCTGTTTTGCATGACAGGAGGTGTTTGAGAAATTAAATAACCGCAAGTGCACAAATCGTGTAAATACGGGTCGAACTCAGGGAAGAGAAATCTAGTTGTCAATCCTATTCTTGTACCGATTAGAATACTAGCTATGATATAATTTTGCCTGGAATGGACTCAGGATTTTTGTGGACTTAGACCTCGGAGCCAACACTATATATAAGCGTATATTCTATTCAATCTAAGAATCAAATTCAACTAAGATCTTTTTTATTTAAAATCCTAATTTAGGCAAAGTGTACCAAGGTTCTAATGATCTCTTTTAACTACTTATCTAATTTAATTAGAAAACCAAAATTCTAACGGCTTAAGTAAATTGAAAAATTGCAAAAGTAATTTGGAATAGTGTAAAAACCTTAATTCAATATAAAAGATTACTTAGGGTTAGAATCCACCATAGGCTTGGATTAGATTGATTAATTAAAATAATTTTTGTATATTGAATTGTATATTTGATAATTAGTCTATGGAAAATAAGATCAATGGATGTCATTGCCCATGAGTAATTTATCAAAGACACACTCCAATTTTAAAGGCTATATAAATATTTATAATGTTCATAGCAATCACTCATACGAAAGGGGAAAGTCAATGGCATGAATGATTGGTATGAAACAATTATAAACCATTAATTTCATACCATTAAATTTAATTAAAAACCTTTCTCCTTCCCCATGGTTTCATCTAAACCCTAAGTATATAGGATTTAGTTACTCATGAAGAAAGTCAAATAAACAAAAATAAAAAGTAGAAAGAAGAGAATTGCCATTAAGAACTTGAGAAGGAAAAAGAAAATAAAAAGAACTCTTCTTTAATTGAAATTGAAAGCAAAAATACATCAAATTGTAATTTAAAATAAAGAGCAAAATAAGAAAAAATTATTCTTTTCTCCTTCAATGGTTGAATCATTATCTTCCTTCAAGCCTTGATCGAATTCCTCTCATCAATACGAGTTCAACGGATCCGACCACGCGCGAATCGGAGCTAAAACGAAGAAGTTATGGTCCGTTGAAGTTTTAGAAAAAAATAAAAAAAACTGCTGAAGACGCGACGAGACGAGACGAGACTAAAAATTCAAGAAGATGGGAGAGAGTTCAAGAGAGATTGATATATAGATTTTGGGTGAGAAGGGTTGCTAAATTAAGTGATTGAAAAAGATGTAAGGTGGAGATTAAAAAGCTAATCTTAGGAAACAAATGAAAGGACAAGATTAAGGCTTGAATGGGTTTTCTATATCTCTTCTAAAAAACACATGGGTTGCTTTCCTATTTTTTTTTTCCTTTCCAAATTTTTGTCTAAAACCTTCTAATTATTTTGTCAAGCAACTTTCTAAATGGTAGAAAAATAATAGAAAGTTTCCAAGTTGAGGAATATGTGCATGAAAGGACCAAATTATCCTTATCTTTCGAATGAATTGCAACCATGCCATATACTTTCGCAAATGGCAAATCTACCCTTCCTTTGTAATGCACATAAACAACTAATAATTTCCTTCTCCTCTCTTGATCATTTCAATCTCAACCATTGGAATTAAGATCATTTCTCTTCTCTTGTTTTTCATCATCCATTATTGAAATTTCATCTTTCAAAGCAAAATAAGGGGGTGTGGCATTATCAATTTGATCCTACTAAAGCATCATGCCAATTCGGCCAACTAAGGCATCTTGGAACTTTGGATTCTCATGTCAATTGGTCATTTCTTCACTATTTTCATTTGTTAAGCTCAATTTCCTTCATAATTCCAATAAAAATCCTGAAACAACAAAAATAACAAAAATACCTTCGTAGCACCGCTTAAAACATAAAATATACATGCATCCTACCACTATCATTCACACATAAATGTGTTCATCGGGAGGCAAAGGAGAGACCAGCTATGCAAACAACTCACAAGCTCAGGTATAAACTTCTCTTGGGTTTCATTTTTTATATACTTCGGCTAATCTAGCCAATAAATGTATTTAGAGAAAGTTGACGAAATCTTCTCCTATCTTTTGCAAAATGATTATACTTCAGATTCTATCTTGAGTTGAGATAGAGCTGCATGATCCCAGTTCACCCAAGAATAGAAATTATATACATGTTTAAGAAACTGAAGAAAGCATGATCAGGAGATAAGGAAACCGATAATAGTAAACGTGAATGTTGAGTTGTGACATGAATGTTGAGTGGCTGCTTCACTTGCAACAGCCCATCCGAGAGGGAGAGAGAGAGAGAGAGAGAGAGAGAGAAGAGTTTCTGCGCACGTGCGCAGGGAGCTCCCTGCGCACAAATGGCTTAAAAAGCCACCGATTGGTCGCTTTTTGTTGACCCCGAAGAGATAGACTCGCCTTACGAACCAATCAGTTGCTTTTTAAGCCAGTTGTGCGCAGGGAGCTCCCTACGCAGAAACACCTTCCTCATATATATATATATATATAGAGAGAGAGAGAGAGAGAGGAAAATGATTGTGAGCTTGAAGCTCATATAGCTTATATGAGCTTGAGGGCCCAAACACATGGGTCCCACATTTTTTGTGGTGATCTAAACCATTCATTTGCAAGGCCCCATCATAGATAGGGTGTGTACCAAAAATCAGCTCCATTGGATCATCCTAACCCCTCCAAAAGCTAGGGCAAAAATGGGCAGATTTTGGAAAATGATGTCTGTCCATTTTGCCCTCCACTTTTGGATGGGTTAGGATGATCCTATGGAGCTGATTTTTTGAACACACCCTATCTACGTAAGGACCTTTCAAATGAATGCTTTGGATCATCCTAACAATGTGGGCCCACATGTGTTTGGGCCCTCAAGCTCATATAAGCTATATGAGCTTCAAGCTCACAATCATTTTCCTCATATATATATATATATATATAGAAAACAGTTCCTACACATATGTGTAGAGAGTTCTCTACACACTAGCTTAAAATATAGTGGGGGCCCACATTGTTTGGGTGATGAAAGCCATCTATTTTAAAGGCCCTCACATAGATAGGGTGTCTACAAAAAATCAGATCCATAGGATCATCCCAACCCTACGATTTGTGGAGGTAAAATGGATGTCTTTAAACCTTCACAAATTAGTCCATTTTTTGCCTCCACAGTTCAAATGGTTAGGATGATCCAATGGATTTGATTTTTTGTGGACACCCTATCTATGTGGCCCCCACTCTATTTTAAACTAGTGGGTAGATAACTTATCTACACATGTGTGTAGGAACCGTTTTCTCATATATATATATATATATATATATATATATATATATATATATATATATATATATATATATATATATATACACACCCTTGTTGTATGCTTAGCTGCTAACGTTAGCATAAAACAAGCGTAGGGCCACATTGTTGGGGTGATCCTAAAATTCATTTGAAAGGCCCCATCATAGATGGGGTGTGTACAAAAAATCAACTTCATTGGACCATCATAGGATGTCCATTTGTGGGGGTAAAAATGGACAGATACTGTTTGTCCACTAATCTGCCCATTTTTTCACCCCACAAATGGGAATCCTAAGATGATCCAATGGAGCTGATTTTTTGTGGACACCCTATCCATGAAAGGGCCTTCCAAATGAATGTATTGGATCCCCCCAACAATGTGGGCCCGACCCTATTTAAGCTAACGTTAGCAGTTAGCTGCTAAATTTAGCAGGAACCCCATATATATATATATATATATATATATATATATATATATATATATATATATATATGAGAAAACGGTTTCTACACACTAGTTTAAAATACAGTTAGGGCCCACATTGTTTGGGTGATCCAAAGCATTCATTTGATGGACCCTCACATAGATAGGGTGTGCCCAAAAAAACAGCTTCATAGGATCAACCTAATCCTTCGAATCGTGGAGGCAAAAAATGGACAGATTTGTGAAGGTTTATACACGTCCATTTTACCTCCACAAATCGTAGGGTTGGGATGATCCTATGGAGCTGATTTTTGTGGACACCCTATTTATGCGAGGGCCAATCAAATGAATGGTTTGGATCACCCAAACAATATGCCCTCCACTGTATTTTCAGCTATTGTGTAGATAACTTATCTACACTTGTGTGTAGAAACCGTTTTCTTATATGAGAAAACAGATTCTACACACTTGGCTTCAACTATGAGAAAATGTTTTCTCTCTCTCTCTTTATATATATAAATATATGTATGTATATATATGTGTAAGAAAGAGGACTAATATATCCCATAACTTCAGCCAAAATAATGAAATGCATCTTATGGGCTTCCTAACATAAATAACTCAAAATCATTACCTAAGTATATCGGTTAGTAGGTATTAGATATTAATATTTTATGCACAATATCATAAACGGTCAAACGATATCATCTTTGAAAATTGTTGTAAAAAGGTTAATTATTTTATCTTTATGAAAAAAGCATATCATAATTTCGTTTGAAAAAATTGTAACTTTGGAAAAAATTGAGTCAAAGATGTTGACAAGCTAGAAGATAAAGGCAGGTAATGTGTCTAAAAGTAGGAATGGCATAGAAACTGATATTTTTTACCTCCTTTATTTTGATAAGTCGAGTCAAAAAATTACGTTTGAAAAATTGTCTAAGAGGTTGACAAGCTATAACATAAAGGCAGGTGATTGTCTCTAAAAGTAGGATCGAATGGAATAGAAACTGATATTTACACCCCTTTTATTTAGGTAAATAAATCCTCTCTGAACTTTTCAATTGGTTTTAAGTTAATTTGGACGACTACTAATAGTGTTTGCCTATTTCTGCATTAAGAGTGAATGATATATTAGGAGATAGTGATCTGATTGAGCTGACTTGGTCTGTCATACTGTGTCAACTTAGTCTAGTTTTGGCAATGGCATTCTATAGTTCATTAAACATTTTTCTGATTTACTACTAAAAGCATCTTGTGATTTGTAATAACTATGGGTGCAACTCGGGTAGGATTGGGTCGGATTGAGGCCAACCCTAGCCCAAAATGAAATAGCATTACCTAAACCGTAACCCAACTCAACTCAAGCCTCGGGTCAATGATCGTCAACCCTAACCCAATTCCCCTCTCAATCTCTCAACCGTAATCCAACACATCTAACCAAATTTTGACAATCGATTCGAGTTGTGTTCGACTTGGTCTAGAGGCAAAAAAAATACAATAAAAAACACAATTCTAAATTTCGAAAATCACAATAATTTTTGGGGGTTATGGGCCAGGTCAGGTCGGGTCGGGTTGGGTTAACCTTTTGTAACCCTAACCCTAACCCCAACCAACCAAAGGAACTTCCAACCTACGCCCTGTAAAAATCAGGTTGGGGTTGAGCCCGGCTTAAGTTTCACCATAGTAATAACCTTCTAAAAGCAAATAAGAAAGATTAAAAGTGAAGATTTGAATGTCGAAACAAGAAGGGAGTGTAATCAATTTTCCCATGGTCTCCTCAAATTGGAGCTTACGTCATGACTCATCATAAAGAGATCTCACACTGTTGGTTTGGTGTATGTGAAAAGCAGGTGCCGGAGAGCGTGACGGATAGCAAGTCGTCTGGATTTGGCTGCATTTCTAAGGTCAAGATCGATTGAGTTGAAGGCCGGGGGCTCCATGTTTCTTGTCTTTTTGGGCAGAACGTCCGTGGACCCCACCGATCAAGTGGACCAGGTCTCCTCTTTGGGACCCACTTTCAGGAAGCTTGGAATGACCTAGTTCAAAAGGTAAAATAAAAGACTCTTAATTAAAATAGGCTAGGCTCACATGCACCGTTGCCAAAAAAAAAAAAAAAGGGTAAAAGAGGGAAAACAAAAGGGTAAAAGGGTGCCCTCTTTTACCCTTTTTTTTATTAAGGGCGCCTATGAGTCTAGCATTGCTCTCCTTATATAATCATATACACTAAAATTTCGGTGTAAATTACTCATCCACCGTGTGATGATAATAGTTGACAACTTTAGGTGTGTTACTTATTACTTTGTGGGTCCCCTCTAGGGCTGGTGTTGGGTCAGGTTTTTCAAAACCCTAGCCCAACCCTGGATATATTATCTCGGCTCTGACCCGCCTTGACCCTGAATCAGGGCCGAAAAACCTCAACCCATTGCCCGCCCTACAGGGCTCAATGTTGGCCCTGGCCAGCCCTGATTGGGCAGAGCCGGGCCGGGCCGGCCCTAATTGACCCTAGTGCAAATACCTGTTAAGAGTGCCAAAAATAAAGCCACCACTTATCATGTAGAACAAAATGATCAATAAACAGAGAAAGGGAACAAAATAAGACAATATGAATTCAACAACATGACGGGCAACAGAGACAATTAATAATAATAATCTAAAGAAACATCAATCCAAGATAATAGAAAACATTAGCAAAAGAAACATGCACAGATGGTTCAATTCTATAATAGAAAACTTAGGGTCGGGCCAGGTCAGGGTACCCGAGGCATTAACCCAAAACCCGGCCCGACCTGAGTCAGGGTCTAAAAAAATGAACCCTGACCCGCCCTCAGGGCTGAAAAATCCAACCCTGACCCTGTTTGGGCTCAGGGCGGGTCAGGGCTGACAAGACCAAACTTGCACCCCTAGTCCCCTCATATCAAAACCGGACGATAATGATTAGACAGGTTCTAAGAATGGCTTACTCCGAAAGTGCGGTGCATGTCTGTATTTAAACATAATATGTCTTCTTAGAACTACGCAGTCAATGGGCAAGATTCGGACATGCACTGAACTAGGAAGGGAAGTGATATATTGGGATCCTACAAAAAAAAATATTTTACCATTATTAAAATTAGGCCACCATGTGCAATGGATGAATATCTATATATTTGTCATAAAAGTACTAAAACAGGAAGGGAAGTGATACATTAGCCCCTTATATGTACTTATAACCATGGTTTTAAATTTCGACCAAAATTTGAGTTTCGGTCGAGACCGAAACTGAGATTAGGTATACCCAATTTGCTAATTAAATGCAAAATTTTGATACAAGCAGGGTCTTGTAGATGGCGAGAAGCGTGACAGCTTCAACATCCCGGTTTATGCTGCAAGCCTACAAGATTTCAAGGAAGTGGTAGAAGCCGATGGCTCATTTAACATCAACAAGCTCGAGATGTTTCGAGGGGGTAGCCCATTAGTTGTTAGCCGTCCAGACGATGCCAAGGAGGTGGGCCGAGCCCTGGCTAACAGCTGTCGAACTGTCTCGGGCGTCTTGGTGGACGCCCAGATTGGCGAAGAGCTTAGCAACGAGCTCTTCGTACTACTCGAGCAGCAGGCCACGAGTCACGCCGCAGAGCTGTTAGAACAACTACAGTTCTACCATATAGTTGCCTCACTCTCCTTGACATAAAGGCATAAAGAGCTATCATGGCCCCTGTTTTTCATTTGATTGTTCTGTTTCCTCCTTTCCTTCCCTCCCCCTCTACTCATCTAACTTCAAAAAGCCTTTTTCTACCTTAGGACTTTTAGTTCTTATGATGTCTAATAACATATGTGGTGGGCTCTATGAAATACTAATGAAATGTCATATATAGACTGATACATCGATATATAATCTCAGTTTGTCAAAGTTTATACATTTCTTCCCTTGCAGTTCTAGCAAGTGAAAAGAAGTGGTGTTTTTGCATTATTTATGGTATTTATATGATGATTTAGATCAATTGGAGGTGCAACAAAGATATGGAAGTAGAGCTGTGGGCCAATCTTTTAATGATCTTAACGGTTTATCAACCGGGTCGCGCCTCTGATTGGGAAAATCCTAAAAAAGACTTTAAATATTTTGGGTGATTGTAAACTTTGGTAGCTTGCAAATTGACGATTAAAAAACGGAAATAAAAGCCTGCGATCCTTCGGCCACAAGAGTCCGGCTTGTTTGGGTCACAAAAGTTTTCTGATCATGGATTTTTCCATATAGACGAACACTGGCGCAAGCAATAACACACATGAGATAAGAAAAGGAAAATTGATTAGTTTCATTTTAAGTAAACCTAAAATTATAAGTCAGAAATCTAAGGAGCTGATAGTAGTCCAGATGAAACCATGCTTGTAAGAGGAATAGAGATATTACGAAATATTGAAGGAAAGCTATAACAACCGGCCCCACACACACATACATTAAAAGCTTTGATGGGTATCGTTATCAAAATGAAGCTAGGGAATTTTTGGCATGATGTCCAATTGCATAAAGGGTGCTCTTATGAAAATGACTAAGGATGTTGTTAACACTCTATTTTCCTTAGTTAAAAGGATATGATGTTATGAATATTAAACCAATAGGATGAGAAAAGAGAGATTTCAGGGGATCTAATACTTGTCAATTAGGATATGATTTTGGTCAAAATTTTCTCCCATTGATCACTGGGTTTTCAGGGAAGTTTGTTTCCATAAAATTTTGATTCTTTTCTTGAGTTTGTCGACCAAAGGAATGGGATCGTTGCATCACCAAGTTTGACTCCTGTTATTGACGATAGGGAAAGTTTCTCTTTAATTTGGAATATTATACATAGTTTGCCCATGTGTGACATACAACCCTTTTATAGGTGTTTTGATAAATAAGTTTGTTGTTGTTGTTAAACTACAAGAAAAAAAGGTTTTTATCGGGGTCATTAATGCCGGTAAATGGTAGCCTATCCGCCAGTGAACTATTTGCCAGCGGAATGCCGGCGGTCAAACAACCGCTGGCGATGCTACCATGGGTAAAGGTGTTGCGGGCGGTTTCAGTGAACCGCCGGCGAATGGTAGCTTACCATGGGTAAAGCTGTTTTAATAAACAGTTGTTATGCTGAATCCCCTCATGGGTACATATATACCTGAAACTGATAACAAATTATCCTAAACACATTGTCCACATCAAAAACACAAGTAGAAGTACACATCAAATAACAACACTTATATTTCCCACAGACACATTGTCCACATCAAAGACACGAGTAGAACTGCATCACTTATATATTCCATCTCACAAATGAAATTTATGATATTCATATAACATCTAATACATAACCCTAAGGGAGCAGAAACCAAATTTTCCACCCCAACGCCAAGTAATCCTCTCCTTCAAGATAAACTAAGAAGAACAAACTTATTCTCAAACTTATATACAAGCATTGCACCATCAAAGGAGAGCTCACTCATAGAACTTGAAACCTGCAAATGAATTTGAAAATGTTTCTATACATAAAGTCTCTTACAGATGAATTTGAAAATGTCACTTCAATAGAGTCACTTATAGATCCTATCTCCAATTACATATATGACCCAGTTAGGGGTGGTCTTTGAGCCTTCTTTTGATGCTCCGCTATGGTGTGCATACAATAAAGATTGTAGTGCCCAAAGAACATTCCATATTCCATTTGGTACCTGAATCATGCAAAAGTGAAGCCAAAATCAATTATTATGAAAGGAAAAGGCACTGCTATTAAAGAAAAAAATTATAAATAATAATACTAAACAACAAAATATGTTACAAAGAATTATAATCATAATAAGCAATAATAATAATTGAGTCCAATGAACAATTTTGGACTCATAATCCATCTACATATTCATAGAAGGAAATTTAGTGGGAAATCTCCATGAGAGGTAATCCAAAAGGTGAAGGAATTGCCACAATAATAAAAATTGTTAGTAGTCAATTGAGCATAAAATTCTGTCCCGTGTTTCACATGATGAGAGAGGCAACGGGAAGCTGGTAGACAACACTGCATACATGGGGGGGGGGGGGGGGGGGGGGGGGGGGGGGGTGGGTACATCACGTCAATAAAGGACACAATGAGAATAATGTTTGACTAGTTACTTAAAAAGTAAAATAAGGAAAACCAACATATACCAAGACTCCTTCAGCTGAACATCCAAACGTTGCTGGACATATGTGAGCATCCCAACAGTAGCCTGAGAAAACAAACCTTCATCAATAAACATGGTGAATCACATATGATGATATACAGTGATGGGGTGTAAAAACTCCAGCCACTCACAGGCTGCCACCTGTCCCAGAGCAGGTGAACTCCAGCCACTCACAGGCTGCCACCTGTCCCAGAGCAGGTGAACTCCAGCCACTCACAGGCTGCCACCTGTCCCAGAGTAGGTAAACTCCAGCCACTCACAGCCTGCCACCTGTCCTGGAGTAGGTGAACTCCAGCCTCTTACAGGCCGCCATCTGTCCAGGACACCTCACCAGGTTTTCCCTATAAAAAGGGATTCAAAGCTCAAACCAATGGGTAATGCGAAAATCCCTTCTCTCCCTAAACTCTCAGACATCTCCCCTTCACTCCTGCTCATACTGACTTGAGTGTCGAAGGGCCTGTCCGGAGTAAAACCCGGTCTGGTCTTCTGACCTCGCTTGCCTTGTGCAGGACTCAGCCCTCATAGCAGGACTCTCTCTCGACCACCTCACTCCTCGTTCACTCCGGTCCTTCAGGACTTAGCTCCTCTAGTCATCCAGCTCAGCTCTTACATCACTGCTGTACCTGTTACCGATTTTAGGTCTAACAGATTGGCGCCATCCGTGGGACCCCAGAACTAAAAGTTGTCTTTACATCCCACTCACAAAAATGGCAGGACGCAAGAGTACGCGGATGCCTACTGCGGTGAGGGCCGAACTCACACCATGGTGAGGGGCCGAACTCATCATTCCACTAGACAAGTCCCTCACCCCGCGACGAGGCATGCCCAAACAGAGCCTCATCGCCGTGAAAGGTCACGTTCCTCCTCCGTACAGAGGCGCCGAGCTCATGAAGATCGCGCGCCACCAGCGAAGCGCCGACCTCGTCGTATGAGTCGGGAGAGCCAATCCGGCTCTGCGGCGAGCCAGTCTGTGGAAAGGATCAGGTCCTTGGACCACAGGACGGATCCGCTGCTACAGAGAATGGAGGAGATGGACCATCGGATAGAGGAACTGGCGAAGGACCAGAGCCGGCCCGTCTCCAGGGCGTTCTCAAGTAAGACTCCATTCACTGATGATGTTCTGGGTGCCTCAGCACCCAGAGGGTTTAAAATGCCCGCCGTCCCTCAGTATGACGGCACTACAGACCCCGTGGACCACTTGGAGACGTTCAGAACAATTATGCTCCTCCACGGAGCTTCCGATGGCTTTCTTTGCAGAGCGTTTCCAACGACGCTAACTGGCGCAGCAAGAGACTGGTATTCCAGGATCAAACCGAACTCCATCAACCATTTTGATGATTTTGGAGAGGATCTTGTCCGCCACTTCATGAGCAGCCGCAGGCCAAGGAAAACAACAGCTTCCCTGATGGCCTTGCGACAGGACGACAACGAGCCTCTGAAGGTGTTCGTCCGTCGATTCAACAGGGAGGCACTTCAAGTGCCAAATCTAGATCCCTCAGCAGCAATGAATGCGCTCCTCGCAGGCGCCAGGTCTAATGAATTCCGTCGAGCGGTGGCTCGACAAAATCCGCACTCACTAGCGGATCTTATGGCCGGAGCAGAAGAGTACAAAACGGTGGAAGAAACACTGGCAGCTCTTAATTCAAATCGGAGGATAACCTCTGAAGAGAAGAATCTCCCTAAGCAGCGCAGGGAGGATAAACCTCCCAGGAGAGAGAAGTCTCCGCCTCCTCAGAGAAGAGAAGAAAACTTCACGCCTCTCAACACCTCCAGAAAGCACATACTGGCGGCGATCAGCGAAGAAGAGTTCGTAAAGTGGCCTGCTAGAATGATCTCCAAGGGAAACAGGAGAGATCCCTCAAAGTACTGCCGGTTCCACAAGGACCACGGCCACGACACAGATGATTGTTGGCAACTCAAGCAGGAAATTGAACAACTCATCAGCCGGGGCTATTTGAAAAAGTATATCCGAACTGACGGCCGCAACCAAGAGCGCAGAGGAAAGAGCCCTCAGGGCCGCAGCCCTCGAAGATCACAGCAGCCCCCTGCTCAGGACAAAACTCCTCAGCTGGGCAATACGCAGCCTGAGGCACCCCAACCTCAGCCAAGGGGGGTCATCGGTACAATTATGGGTGGGCCTGCAGCTGGGGGCACCTCTTCTACCGCCCGCAAAGCATATGCACGGCGAGTTAACGCCGTGCACACAACCAGCAAAAAGACGAGAACGGAGAATGAGATCTCCTTCTCAGATGCAGATCTGGATAATCTTATCCTGCCCCACGACGACGCACTGGTTTTAACTATGCTCGTCGCCAACTGGGAGGTGAAGAAAATCCTCGTAGACAATGGGAGTTCGGCGGACATTCTATACTACCACGCCTTTGAGCAAATGATGATAGGCGACGACCGTCTGAAGCCGGCAAACTCAGATTTATTTGGCTTGTCCGGAGAGGTCGTGAAAGTGGTGGGGCAGATCGAGCTCCCTGTTCTTGTCGGAGATCCACCTTGTCAAGCTTTCGCCATGGTCAACTTTCTAGTAGTAAGGGCCACTTCGGTCTATAATGCTATCTTGGGACGGCCTGGCCAGAACCTCATCCGTGCAGTAGCCTCGGCGTACCACCAAAAAATGAAGTTCATAACCCCCAATGGTGTGGGGGAAGTTCGAGGGGATCAGCCTCAATCCAGAGAGTGCTACGCAACGGCACTTAAAGGCAAAAATGCAGTTGAGTCACTGCCAATTGAACTGCTCGATGTAAGGGACGAGCTCAGAGGGACTCAACCTGCTGAAGACCTCCTCTCCATCCCACTGTGCCCAGAGGACAGTGAGAAAGTCGCTCTGATCGGTTCCTCCCTCAGCACCGACATTCATCACCAGCTCACCAACTTTCTCCAGGACAATGCAGATGTCTTTGCATGGGTTCCCGCTGATATGCCCGGCATTGATCCAGAGATCAGCACACACAGGCTCGGTGTTGATTCAACCTGCAGACCGGTGAAGCAGAAGAGACGACATTTCGCCTTCGAAAGGCGGCAGGCAATAAAAGAAGAAGTGGAGAGGCTTCTGAAGGCTGACTTCATTCGCGAGATTCGATACCCGGACTGGTTGGCAAACGTAGTCCTAGTCAAGAAAACTAATGGGAAATGGAGGACATGCGTCGACTTCACCGATCTGAATAAGGCTTGTCCTAAGGACAGCTATCCACTCCCGAAGATCGACCAACTCATTGACGCCACAGCGGGTCATGAACTGTTGAGCTTCATGGTCGCCTTCTCCGGATACAATCAGATCAGGATGTACGAGTCGGATATACCAAAGACCTCCTTCGTCACAGATCAAGGGACTTACTGCTACCGAGTTATGCCCTTCGGCCTCAAAAATGCCGGAGCCACTTACCAAAGGCTTGTGAACAAACTTTTTCAGAACCAGATCGGCCGTAACATGGAAGTCTATGTAGACGATATGCTGGTCAAAAGTCGGAGTGCGCAGGATCATGCGTCTGATCTCAGAGAAACATTCCAGGTCCTGAAGAAGCACAACATGAAACTTAACCCCACCAAGTGCACATTTGGTGTCAGCTCGGGGAAGTTCTTAGGATTCATGGTGAGCCAGCGAGGGATAGAAGCAAATCCAGAAAAGATCAGAGCCGTCATGGAGCTTACTGCCCCAAAAACCATCAGGGAAGTCCAGCGGCTCACAGGAATGATAGCGGCGTTGGGTCGCTTTATCTCCAAATCAGCGGAAAGGTGCCTCCCCTTTTTCAGCGCGGTCAAGGGACTCAAGACCGCGCTCTGGACGGAAGAATGCCAGGTCGCATTCGAAGAACTGAAAAGATATTTGTCCTCTCCGCCATTATTAACAAAGCCGGAGCCGGGCGAGGAGCTATTTTTGTATCTCTCCATCAGCTCCACGGCTCTGGCAGCTGTACTCGTCCGTGAAGAGCACCGCCAGCAAAAACCAATTTATTATGTTAGCAAGGTTCTTCACGACGCAGAAACAAGGTACCAGCGGGTCGAGAAATTGGCTTACGCGCTGGTAATGGCCGCCAGGAAGTTAAGGCCGTACTTCCAAGCTCACACTGTAAAGGTCTTGACTGATCAGCCACTTCGACAAGTTCTTCATCGACCAGATATCTCCGGGCGACTTGTGAAATGGGCTGTAGAGCTAAGCGAGTTCGATATTCAGTACGCACCCAGGCCAGCTATCAAGGCCCAAGTACTGGCAGATTTTGTAGCAGAGTGCACTATCCCCCAGCAGGTCGTCGACCCTGAAGCATTGCAGCTCCCAGTTATAGAGAAAGTAGTCCCTGAAGAGCGTATGGCAGAGGAAATTCGGACAGAAATCAGGCCACCTTCAGCCGGACAGGACTCCATAACCAGCACACCAACTTGGGAAGTATATGTCGACGGATCTTCAAATAAAAACGGCTGTGGAGCTGGCCTCATCCTCACTGGGCCTGATGAGTTCACTGCGGATTACGCCCTGAGATTCGGGTTCCGTGCATCAAATAATGAGGCGGAATATGAGGCCCTCCTTGCCGGAATGAGCCTAGCAATTCAAACCGGCGCCCAAAAATTGAAAGCATACTGCGACTCGCAGCTGGTAGCAAACCAGATCCAAGGTGTCTACGAAGCCCGAGACGAGCGTATGATTAAGTACCTCGCCAAGGTTCGCCAACTTTCCAGCCGGTTTGCAAGTTTCGAGGTCATCAGAGTGCCAAGAACGGAGAATGCCAAAGCTGACGTGCTGTCAAAACTGGCTGCCTCTGGATATACCACTCTCGGAAGCATACACATGGAGTTTCTACAGAGGTCCAGCATCGACAGTAAAGCCATGGAAGTCATGCAGGTGGAAGATGAGCCGTGCTGGATGGATGAGATCGTGGGTTATCTGCGCGATGCTAGACTCCCGGAGGATAAGAAAGAAGCTCGTAAGGTGATACAGAGAGCTGCCCGATTCTCCCTCAGTGGTGACAATCTATACAAAAGGTCATATACTCTCCCATATCTGAAGTGTTTGAGGCCGAGCGACGCCGCGTATGCACTACAAGAGACTCATGAAGGAATTTGCGGAGAACATCTGGGGGGCAAAGCCCTGGCGATAAAGGTGCTGCTCAGAGGACTGTATTGGCCTACTATCAGACAGAATGCCCTGGATCTGGTTAAAAGGTGTGAGAAGTGTCAGAAGTTCTCTCCTACCATCCACCAGCCTGCCGTAGCAATGGCTCCAATTATTAGTCCGCTTCCCTTTGCAGTATGGGGGATGGACATCCTAGGCCCTTTCCCACCGGCCTCTGGAAAGCGCATGTTCGTGGTAGTGGCGATCGACTATTTCACTAAGTGGGTGGAGGCAGAACCTCTGGCCCAGATCACTGAGCAGAATGTGCAGAACTTCTTCTGGAAGGCAGTAGTCTGTAGATTTGGGATTCCCCGTATCTTGATCACAGACAATGGCAAACAGTTCGACTGCCGGAACTTTCGAAAGTTCTGCTCGGACCTAAAAATTGAACAGAGATTCACTTCGGTTGCACACCCCCAGACCAATGGGCAAATGGAAGTAACTAATAGAATCCTGCTCCAGGGGATAAAGAAGAGGCTGGACGAAAAAGCTGGCCGTTGGGCAGATGAGCTCTATCACGTTCTGTGGGCTTACCGCACTACTCCTCGCACGACGACTGGTGAATCGCCATTCAACCTTTCCTTTGGTACTGAGGCTGTGATACCAGTCGATATAGGCGCTCCGTCTCCCCGAATCACCAGCTTCAACGAGCAGCTTAACGGCGACGGGCTCCGTGCCGACCTCGACTTACTAGAAGAAATCCGGGAAGAATCTCGAATCCGGGTCGCCGCTTATAAGCAGAGGGTATCAAATTATCACAACTCCAAGATTCGCCCCAGAGAATTCAGGACAGGAGATTTAGTCCTGAGGAAGGCAGCCGTCTCCCAACCGACGAAAGTCGGGAAACTCTCCCCGACTTGGGAAGGGCCATATCGAGTGAAAGAAGTTATCCGGCCAGGAAGCTATAAACTGGAGACACTGGAGGAGCACTTGTTACCTCACGCATGGAACTCCAAAAATCTCAGAAGATATTATCAATAGACAAAATGTACAGCGTAAAAAGGTGACTTTGTAAATTTGTCAATTTGTTGTTATAAATAAATAATCTTTTTGCAGACTTTGTTTCACTCTTACTCTCTGGAAACCCAGTTTTTAAACTTGGGTACTCACTGGAAACCCAGTTCTTAAACTTGGGTACTCACTGGAAACCCAGTTCTTAAACTTGGGTACTCACTGGAAACCCAGTTCTTAAACTTGGGTACTCACTGGAAACCCAGTTCACAAAACTTGGGTACTCACTGGAAACCCAGTTCTTAAACTTGGGTACTCACTGGAAACCCAGTTCACAAAACTTGGGTACTCACTGGAAACCCAGTTCACAAAACTTGGGTACTCACTGGAAACCCAGTTCACAAAACTTGGGTACTCACTGGAAACCCAGTTCTTAAACTTGGGTACTCACTGGAAACCCAGTTCACAAAACTTGGGTACTCATTGGAAACCCAGTTCACAAAACTTGGGTACTTGCTGGAAACCCAGTTCTCAAACTTGGGTACTTTCTGGAAACCCAGTTCACAAAACTTGGGTACTTGTTGTTCCTGAACTTGGGTACTTGTTAAAAGACCAGTTCGTCACAATTCGACTATCAACAGCCTCAGTCCCAGGTTATCAAAATTAAAAAGACAGTCAAGCAAATCACTCAGTTGAGAAGTATCAGAGATAGACATGTGATTTCATTGATCAGAATATGTGGGGCCTCGAGGGCCAATACAAAATTCACTTTAAAAAGGCTGGTAAGAGCTGTAGGGTCTCAAGGACCATTACAAAAAGAGGTCAAAACAAACAAAAAAATAAAAAATACTAAGCATCTGGAAGAGAGGTGATGTCAGCAGAAGCATCAGCAGGAGTATCTGGCTCCTCATCAGTAATCTTCGGCCTGGCAGGGAGAGTCATGTTCTGCATCAATAAGTTTGGATTGCAGGCCTGGAGCTCCTGGAGGCAGTCGTAGTATCCAAGACTATAAGCCTCGCTCGACAGGCTGAAAAGTTCAGCCTCCTTCGCCTCTGTGGCCTCCTTCACTGCCTTCTCCTGCCTCTCAGTGGCTCTTCCTCTTTGAGCCTCCATGGCTTCAGCAGCCTTGGCCAGTTTCTTCTTCTCTGCGGCCAGATCCTCCTTCAACAACCTCCTCTCCTCCTCTATTCGCCCGATGCTCGTTTGAAGCTCCTGCACCTCAGCGGCCAACTTTCCGTTCACCTCTTCAGATGCAGTAATGGCTTGGGAGAACTTCTTACTCTTCTCCTTGAGGTCATTATAGTAGAGCAAGATCTGAAGAAAGAAACAGGCATCAGTATGGTGAAAGGAAGAAATGGGCAGAAAGTTAGCAAACGGATCACCACTTCCTTACCTGGTAAGCTGAGGATAGCACAGCCTCCTCTCCTGTAGCTGGCGGCTCGTAAAGGATCTGTTGCTTGTCCTTCCGCAGCAAACACTTGCTCATGAGCTCTGCTGCTACTCGGCTCTCGCCTAGGGCAGTGTCATCCTTCAGAACGGCCCAATTGGGTCGAAAGACGTGCTCACTAAGCCGCGTAGGAGGACCACCGGTTCCGGTAGAAGCACCACCGGACTTAGAAGAGCCACCGCCCTGAGCAAAGGGGCCTATTAGCTTCACCGTAGTCTTGGGCCTCTGGGATGGGGGTGGAGTGCCCTGTGACGGGGCCGGACTCCCCAGTACAGTCGCCTTTCTCTTCTGGCGCTCCTGTTGTGCCTGTGCAGCACCCTCCTGTGCCCGTGGCTGGGCTCCCTGTCTTATCTTCTCGACAGTCGATTGTTTCTTCATTTCTGCCAGACAAGCAAGCAGTCAGAAGCAAGCATATAAAAGTAAACATATCTTAAAAGACAAGTCTAGCTACATACGTTCTGGAGTCGCGGCACTCACGCCCAGTCCAACTAGCACCTCCTCTCTTGAGAACTCTGTACAGCGGATAAGGCCTGATTGCTCAATCTCCTTCCGCATCAAGGCGAAAGTCTCTTTGTCCTCACTCTCGAGGAGCGGCTTTCGACTTAATTTGGAAGTGTCCGGAGTGTCCCACACTAGAGGGACAGGCCAGGGCTCACTGACGTCCTTATCCTCGACGTAGAAGAACCTATTCTTCCATGAATGTATTGACGAGGGGATACCGGTGATGATTTTGAGTTCAGGGCGCTGGCTGATGTAGATCCAGCCCCCTTCCTTATGCCTCTTCAGATGTGCACAAGCACGGAATAGCGACAAGCTCACGCTCCTCTCTAACCGGCCGTGGACAAGATACAAGAACCCAGTCAGTAGTCTCCATGAGTTCGGAGCTACTTGAGCTGGGGCCAGTCCGTAGTATCGAAGCACCGCTGCGAAGAATGGGTGCAGAGGAAATCGGAGTCCCGCCCTCATCGACTCCTCATAAATACAGAGATCTCGACTCTCGTTACAGGCTCTGTCTCCCTCTATAGCTGCCTTCAGTTCAAATCTTGGAGGCACACAGTACTTATTCCTAATGTCGCCTAGCATGGACCTGGTGAGGTAGTTCTCTTCGACTAGAGCTCGCAGGTTGTATTTTGGGTTGGCATCCATCCGCGCTCTAGCGACTACCTCCACCGCCTGACCAGGAGGGAATGTTGTAGACGCCTCAGCAACGTCGCTTTCAACACTCCCTTCTGCTCGGGAGAGACTAGCAGTGGGGAGTGGAGTGGCGTTTAAGTCTAAAAACACCTCCTCCTTGTCCCCTTCGTCGTCACTATCTACAAGATCTACTCTAGCGGACGTCCTAGCCATTACAGGCTCCTGCGGCGGCCTAAATTCTGAACTACTGCTAGTGGAGGACTCCGTACCGGACTCGGAACTCGAATTACTATCAGACATGTAGTAAAGAGAAGGGCTGAGAGGAATACCGGTGAGTGGAGCTCGTCAAGTCCTTGCGCAACTCGAACTGCGGACTGCGAACTGGGAACCGCGAACTGGGAACTGCGAACTGCGAACTGAGAACTGAGAAGTCGAAGCTCCCAGAGCAAGAAAAAGAAGAAAAGATGAAAAGTAAAAAGTAAAGAATGAGAGGGGGTAAAACCTCCTTTTATAGCTTTTCAGAGGCGGTGGGGCATTAAATACGATGCACGCATCTCGAGGACACTCAAATGGCGCCACGTGTCCCATATTTATGACGGACACATTCTCCCACTCAAAAATACGATCAAGCACGCGCGTGTTCCTACGTGCATGAAAATTCACATCTCCGCTCCACCTCATGCTTCGTACTCCGTGCTCCACGCTCCGCACTCCGTACTGGATTTTTAAATCCGAACTGGATATTACGCGTTTCAACAAAACGACAAAAATCAGTCCGGTCCGAACCGGACTGGCCGCAAGACGACAAAAATCAGTCCGGGAAAATCCGAACTGGATATAACGCGTTTCAACAAAACGACAAAAACCAGTCCGGTCCGAACCGGACTGGCCGCAAGACGACAAAAATCAGTCCGGGAAAATCCGAACTGGATATAACGCGTTTCAACAAAACGACAAAAACCAGTCCGGTCCGAACCGGACTGGCCGCAAGACGACAAAAATCAGTCCGGGAAAATCCGAACTGGATATAACGCGTTTCAACAAAACGACAAAAACCAGTCCGGTCCGAACCGGACTGGCCGCAAGACGACAAAAATTAGTCCGGGAAAATCCGAACTGGATATAACGCGTTTCAACAAAACGACAAAAACCAGTCTGGTCCGAACCGGACTGGCCGCAAGACGACAAAAATCAGTCCACATCCGGACTCCACTTCCAGCCGGACTCCGGACTCAACTTCCAGCCGGACTCCGGACTCAACTCCCAGCCGGACTCCGGACTCAACTTCCAGCCGGACTCCGGACTCAACTTCCAGCCGGACTCCGGACTCAACTCCCAGCCGGACTCCGGACTCAACTCCCAGCCGGACTCCGGACTCAACTTCCAGCCGGACTCCGGACTCAACTCCCAGCCGGACTCCGGACTCCACTTCCAGCCGGACTCCGGACTAGACCTCCGGACTCAACTTCCAGCCGGACTCCACTTCCAGCCGGACTCCGGACTCCACTTCCAGTCGGACTCCGGACTCCACTTCCAGCTGGACTCCGGACTGGACCTTCAGACTGAACCCTCCGATTCACTTCCACACAACACCTGTCCATCCAGATAAGCGATCAACCACACTTTCCCAAGTCACTCAATGACTTGGAAAACTGGGGGGCAACTGATGGGGTGTAAAAACTCCAGCCACTCACAGGCTGCCACCTGTCCCAGAGCAGGTGAACTCCAGCCACTCACAGGCTGCCACCTGTCCCAGAGCAGGTGAACTCCAGCCACTCACAGGCTGCCACCTGTCCCAGAGTAGGTAAACTCCAGCCACTCACAGCCTGCCACCTGTCCTGGAGTAGGTGAACTCCAGCCTCTTACAGGCCACCATCTGTCCTGGACACCTGTCCAGGACACCTCACCAGGTTTTCCC
Organism: Tasmannia lanceolata; assembly: GCF_043159265.1. NCBI lineage: Eukaryota > Viridiplantae > Streptophyta > Magnoliopsida > Canellales > Winteraceae > Tasmannia > Tasmannia lanceolata. The sequence continues at coordinate 46,211,192 of NW_027518680.1, read as the reverse complement.
TATAAAAAGGGATTCAAAGCTCAAACCAATGGCTAATGCGAAAATCCCTTCTCTCCCTAAACTCTCAGACATCTCCCCTTCACTCCTGCTGATACTGACTTGAGTGTCGAAGGGCCTGTCCGGAGTAAAACCCGGTCTGGTCTTCTGACCTCGCTTGCCTTGTGCAGGACTCAGCCCTCATAGCAGGACTCTCTCTCGACCACCTCACTCCTCGTTCACTCCGGTCCTTCAGGACTCAGCTCCTCTAGTCATCCAGCTCAGCTCTTACATCACTGCTGTACCTGTTACCGATTTTAGGTCTAACATACAGAAAATACAAAATCACATGCAAGGGTTCTGAATGAAAAGTATTCATCATAACAATAAAGAAAGGCATTACATATTTGCACAGAGTTAAAAATGAAGAGCAAATCCCAAAGCATGGTTACATGGCAAAGTGTATTTTTGTAATCTATCTCCCATGGGCTAATAGCTAAAATACAAATGTTTAAATGAATGAAATGACGATCACACCCTGAAAAAATAGGATACAACATGAAGTTAAAAGAAAATAAGGACAATGGATATGAGCTATCTGTTCATGATAGCAAATAAAAAACCTTACATAATCATGTGGTCAGAAGAACTATCCCGGAAGCATTATGACTGAGGTTCACCCAGTTTTGAAGGTGAAGAATAATTACACACTTATTTAAGTCTCATAAAAATTATCTCAAGTAATGAAAATAAAAGAACTTTTGGAACATGGAGCACAACTTCTGCTCATAGGTCTTGAGAAAGAAAAGTAGAAAATATCCCAAGAATTCTACTAAATGATCCTATGCCATTATCACCTGTCACAACATTTGCATGTCTAATAAATAGAGTTATGTTTGTCAATTTATCAAAACAAGAAGACAAATAAGGCAATATTAGATACACAATTGATTAAATTGTAACTTGTCGAGCTTGTCCAACCCTTTAACCTCTTGCAGCTCCTTAATTTGGTATCTACTTAAAACCACCAAAGCCTCAAAGTTAAACAGTAACATCATAGTAATAAAATAGGCAAAGGAGCAATATACAGTGGGGGGCCACATTGTTTTGGTGATGCAAACCCTTCATTTGATAGGCCCTCACATAGATAGGGTGTGCAAAAAAAATCAGCTCCATAGGATCATCCAAACCCTACGATTTGTGGAGGCAAAAATGGACGTGTATAAACCTTAACAAATTTGTCCATTTTTACCTCCACTGTTTGAAGGGTTGGGATGATCCAATGTAGCTGATTTTTTTGGGCACACCCTATCTATGTGAGGGCCTATCAAATGAATGGTTTGGATCACCGAAACAATGTGGATCCACTATATTTTAAGCCGACAGAGTGGATAAGTTAGCTACTCGATCGAGTATCTACACTTTCCTCCCTCTCTCTCTCTCTCTCTCTCTCTCTCTCTCTCTCTCTCTCTCTCTCTCTCTCTCTCTCTTTATATATATATATATATATATATATGGGGGCGAGCAACCCACTATAAAACACCATCTCCAAGTAGCTTCGCTCATCCAACCCATTAATTCTATAGCACCTCACATAGATAGGGTGTTCCTAACAAACCATAACCCATAACCCTAACCCTAACCATAACCATAACCCAAATAATTTCTAGCCATCCATTTATAAACCTCCACAAACCATAACCATAACCATAACCCATAACCCTAACCCTAACCATAACCATAATCCTACCTATAACCTACAAAACTAATGGGGTGGATGAGTCAACCAACTATGGGAGATGGGCTATTTAAAGGGCTGCTCAGGCTGAGTGATACCTCAAAAACCTTTTCCTATATATATATATTATATATATATAGTAGAAGAGAAAAGGAGAGAATTATTTGAATTTCTTCCAAAATTCTAATAGAATTACACATCACTTTTTTTGACTTTTTTAACAAAGGCACCCATTCAACCCACATATTTTCAATCCTACCCCCTACTTTATGCTTTTTAACAAAGGCACCCATTAAAGCCACATAATTTCAATCCTACCCCCCTCCTTTATGCTTTGTTAATAAAAAAAGTGGACACAGTCAACATAGTGACGTTTTGTCTTTGCAAAATTATGGATTGGGTACATATGTTACATAATAGTACAGATTTTTATGAACATATTATATAATACTACGGATTCAGGACGCCTTGCAAAATATTGACGAACCCGAGTATGTTTTGATACAGAACGTGTTCAATTAGTACATAAGACTACCGATTTTTGCCACCTTTCAAAATATTCTGGGTCCCACTCGAATGCATGGGTTTGGCTATAGATGGTGCGTGATTAACCATTTATATTTAAAAGACCCACCTGTCAAAGCATGAGTGTGAAATACTCCACCGCATCAAATGGGAAAGTGATTAACCATTTATATTTTTCTCGCCCTGTGCATCGCACGGGTGTTTTTACTAGTATATATATATATATATATGAGGAATGTAGATGCAAGGGCCATTGAATAGATATACGTCATTAAGTGCAACCGAATTCACTTTCTCAACCGAATTTTAAAATGACGTGGATCTATTCAAAGGCCGTCATTAAGTGCAACCGAATTCACTTTCTCAACCGAATTTTAAAATGACGTGGATCTATTCAAAGGCCCTTCTCCGGCCCTTGCATAAAGAGAGCCCTTGCATCTATCATTCCTCATATATATATATATATATATATATATATATATATATATATAGGGAAAAGTGAGTATGAGTGGCCCCTCATATAAGCTTATATGAGGTGACCGGCTAGAAGCACGGTCGGCCCATATTTTTGAGGAGATCCAAACCATTCATTTCATAGTCCCTGACATCGATAGGGTGTGTGAAATACAAGTAGGGCAACACAAGAGCGGAGGTGAATTGGTCAATTAAAAATTTTGTCCTAATTAAGTGTATTGTTAAAACTAATTTTAACAATTGGTAATTATAAGTTTAATTAGGATGTATAAAATATTACAAGTTTAAGTCTAACCCTTGTTAATTAAGCATAAACATAAAGAAGGTTAGAGGTTACCAAACACCAAATGCAAGAAGGCAAGTAAGAGAAGAAGAGACACCAAGATTTATAGCGGTTCGGTCTATCAAAAAGACCTACTCCACTCTTCCAAGTTTGTCTCCTTGGGTATTCCACTAATGGTGAAATTCTTCACGCCAAATCTCCAAGCTTTACAAACGTCTTCTCCGCCTCCGAGGGAACAAACCCTCTTTGCTCCGGATTCTCCTTTGTTACCGGGCTGAATCGTAGATCCTCTTACAAACAAGCTTCTCCTTTCGAAAGCCGAAGCGAAAGCCTCTCTTCACAATGTTGATTCACCTTTCTTACCGGGCCGAATCAGAGACCCTCAATACAAAGAAGAACAAATAAAGGAAAACTCTCATTGCCTCTTGATAGGCTGATTTTACAATGGTTGAAGCTCACAAAAACTCTCCAAAAGATAAGCAAATCAAAGCCCTATGGAGATCCTCTTGTTGAATGGAAATGCACAAATCAAAGAATGAAGAGGAAAAACTAAAAATCTTAGATTTGAAGGTGTAAGCTCAAAAGGATTTGAAAATGATCTTTCAAAAGGTTATTTAGTTTGAGGCCAAAACAATAAATAACTGGCCAAAAAAAGAACTAGTCGTTTGAGCCCCAACGGCTACTTTTTCGAACCGGCGCAGTCGCCCGCCCTATCGAGCGCTCTCTTTTTTATTTTGAAATCCGCAGTCGACCAGGTCTATCGCGGTCGCCCGCCGAGAGCAACTTAGACTTTTTATTTTTGTCCAGATACCTTTTCGCGGTCGGTCGGCCCTATGGCGGTCGACCGACCCGACCATGCTGGATTGTTTCTGGCTTTTCAGAAACACATCCGCGGTGGCCCAGGATGCCCCGGTCGACCGGCCCACTATGTTTCGACAGGTGCTGGATTTCCAACCGCCTTACCACGGTCGACCGGCCCTGCTTTGAAATCTCAGTTCTAAATATAAAATTTTAGGGACTTTGGCCATGGTCTTTGGGCTTTTGTCCAAGGTTTTCAAACATGTTTTGGGGAGTATGGATGGTTTCTAAAAATATCAAATTTATTTTAAGAAAACCATTTTGAAAACCTTTGAAAGTGCAAATACATATAACAAAAGGACTCCAAATACAATCTAAAAATGATATAACCTCGAGTCTTATTGATGTTGTGGCTCCTTGGCACTTTCTTGGACATCGTCAACTTGCGAGAGAACTCTTCAACTTTCTTCGGGTCATGTGACTTCCTCCATTTCTTGGACATCTTCAATGTTGCATGAGAAGGCCACCAATGCTAGTTCATCTCCAAGCTTCTTCTGGCACTTGCTAGGCATGCTTGTGGGATCTTTGATTTGAGCTCTTGACTTGAACATCTTCCAAGGATGATGTCTTCAATGCATGTACAAGCTCTTTGGTTCATGTGTATGTGGGATCTGCTAGCCATGTGTTGAGTTGTGTTGTGTAATGGCGATATGACATCTAAAGTTCATGTCTAAGGCACAACACTACAAAGAAACACATTAGTCCGTAAAGACTAATCAATTTAGATTTGCTAGCATCAAAACAACAAGAAAAAGGTGAATGGTTGAACCCATGAGAACCTTTGGGCTAACATTCTCCCCCTTTTATATGATGGCAAACCAAATTGATTAGGAGGTAGGAGATATTAAACTATTAGATGAATAAGCATCAAATTACATCAAACAATGAAGCATTGCTCCCCCTCACTATATGCACAATTGTAATATAACAATATAAAGCTAGTGATGCATATAACCTATCGACTACCTAATCAATTCCAGAAATTCTCCTCCTTTTGGCAACAGCAAAAAGGAAGGATTTAACAAATAAAGTTCAAATTATAGTTCCATAATGACTCCCCCTATCTATTTATCATTGATATGATATATTTAAAGTGAAACATTCATGATAAGAACACTCAAACATAGACATGTAGGATAACAGTGTGAAACACTTCTATGTTTGTGGATGGGCATAGGTGAAGGGTATGTCAAGATACTATAAAGTACTTCTATGACCCATGAAACTAAAGATGATATGACATTTAAGCTCATATAATGCTTATCAGAAAGATTTAAGAAGAAAAATTAAGCATAGTGCATGATAAGCAGTTTTTTTTTATTTGATCTAACAGATTTACATATTAAGCACACCAAATGAGGCAATGGACATTGTGAGTACATCAGTATAGTCCATACAGAGATAAAAATAAGACAATTAGGCTCTCCCGCTAAATATTTGTCATTGGCCTTTGGTAAAACCAATAAGGCAAGGCATGACAATACAAACTGGCTATAGATATGATAATGATTGCATAGCCAATGGATCTTATCATGGTGAGTGATGTACTTAACTACAAAAACACATGATAACAGAATGAATTCATAGGCAATATGATTGATCAAGTGAGATAAGATCCTATGAATGGAGATTCAAAGATTTGCAGGATAAGGCACATGGATAGAAACTTATCAATGGCAAATAAGATAACTATCATGAGGCCATACAAGATAAGTTTGAAGCCTAAGAAGATGTGACACTGAGGCTCAGGCTAAGGGTACTTGTAATAAATGAGAGATGATCTCAGAGTGAAGGCATAAGACAAGCCCTAACTACAATACAAATGGAGCAGTGGGGCTCCAAATGAATATACTTATCATATGTAATGTAGTATACATATCAAACAACATATGATAAGATAGAGAAGGACAAATATTTACATATATTGCCCCCCTTTGTTAGAGACTCATACACAGTATGAATCCAAAGGGTTGTCCAACATACAGTCACTAAGGGTTTGAAAGGTGAATAATTGAAAAACAACCATTGAGCTACAATTACATGTTTGCTATGGATAGCAAGTCGTCTGCATACAATAAGGGAAGGGTGTTTATACACGAAGCCTCGTAATGCACGGCTAATACTTATAAGCAGCAGTTCCAAATGGATTTGGCTGCATTTCTAAGGTCACGATCGATTGAGTTGAAGGCCGGGGGCTCCATGTTTCTTGTCTTCTTGGGTAGAACATCCATGGACCCCACCGATCAAGGTGGCCCAGGTCTCATCTTTGGGACCCACTTTCACGAAGCTTGGAATGACCTAGTTCAAAAGGTAAAATAACAAACTTTTAATTAAAATAGGATTTTAAATTTTCAAAATTCAAATTTTCAAATTTTCAAAATTTCGGTTTCGAAATGTCGAAATTTTGAAATTTCAGTTTCAGTGAGAACCGAAATCCATTCCGAAACCAAAATTTGAATTCATGATTCTAACTAAAGTTTTTACATTACAAGGGTTGCCAGCGGAATAAAAGGAGGTGCATATATCATTTTCCAAATAGGAATTGGGCTTATAGCTCAATATCGAGGCCTTGCAACTCCACCTTGAGGTTATAGGGTCAATCCTAGTACTCATTCTAAAAAAACCAAAATACCCTTATAATTCATAGAAAATCATGTTTAACAAATATGAAAATACCCTTATAATTTATACAAAATCAAACAAAACAAAACAAGTGAAGTCACTTGTGTAATTATCTGATCCCAATAGAATCCATATATGTACGAAGGATCCTAATTTGGATCCATTGTTTTTCAGACTGTAATGTGTAAAGGATATATCAAGTTAAAATTAGCGCCCAAATCCATATTTATAGTCTACAGACAGCCTACATAGAACATGCATTAGAGTGTAATATAGATGATACCATGACCGATTCGCTAATTACATGCAAAATTTTGATAGAAGCAGGGTCTTGTAGATGGCGAGAAGGGTGACAGATTCAACATCCCGCTTTATGATGCAAGCCTACAAGATTTCAAGGAAGTGGTAGAAGCCGATGGCTCGTTTACCATCAACAAGCTCGAGATGTTTCGAGGGGGTAGCCCATTAGTGGTTAGCCGTCCAGACGATGCCAAGGAGGTGGGCCGAGCCCTGGCTAACAGCTGTCAGACTGTCTCAGGCGTCTTGGTGGACGCCCAGATCGGCGACGAGCTCAGCAACGAGCTCTTAGCACTGCTCAAGCGGTGGGCCACAAGCCACGCCGCGGAGCGGTTAGAACAACTACAGTTCTACCATATAATTGCCTCACTCTCCTTGACATAAAGACATAAAGAGCTATCACGGTGCTTCTTTTTCAGTTGATTGTTGTGTTTCCTTGTTTCCTTGCCTCCCCCTCTACTCATATAACTTAAAATAGCCTTCTTTCTACTTTAGGACTTTTAGTTCTTATGATGTCTAATAACATATGTGGTGGGCTCTTTGAAATACTAGTGAAATGTCATATATAGACTGTTACATCGATATATAATCTCAGTTTGTCAAAGTTTATACATTTCTTCCCCAGCTCTAGCAACTGAAAAGAAGTGGTGTTTTTGCATTATTTATCGTGTTTATATGATATCGATGGTTTAGATCAATTGGAGGTGCAGCAAAGATATGGAAGTGGAGCTGTGGAGCTGTGGGGCAATATTTTAATGATCTTAACCGTTTATCAACGGGGCCGCGCCTCTGATTAGAAAAATCCTAAAAAAGACATTAAATATTTTGGGTGATTGTAACCTTTGGTAGCTGGCAAATTGACGATTAAAAAATGGAAATAAAAGCCTGCGATCCTTAGGCCAGATAGTCCGGCTTGTTTGGGTCACAAAAGTTTTCTGATCATGGATTTTTCCATATAGACGAACATTAGCGCAAGCAAGAACACACATGAGATAAGAAAAGGAAAATTGATTAGTTTCATTTTAAGTAAATCTAAAATTATAAGTGAGAAATCTGATCATCCAGATGAAACCATGCTTTTAAGAAGAATAGAGATATTACGAAATATTGAAGGGAAGCTGTAACAACCGACCCCACACACATATACATTAAGAGCTTTGATGGGTATCCTTATCAAAATGAAGCCAGGGAATTTTTGGCATGATGCCCAATTGTATAAAGGGTGTTCTTATGAAAATGGCTTAAGATGTTGTTAACACTCTATTTTCCTTAGTTAAAAGGATATGATGTTATGAATATTAACCAATAGGATGAGGAAAGAGAGATTTCAGGGGATGTTTTACTTGTCAATTAGGATATGATTTTGGTCAAAATTTTCTCCCTTTGATTACCTGGTTTTTAGGTAAGTTTGTTTACAAAAACTTTTGATTCTTTTGTTGAGTTTTAGTCGACCAAAGAAATGGGATCGTTGCATCACCAAGTTTGGCTTCTGTTATTGACAATAGGGGAAGCTTCTCTCTAATTTGAAATATGATACATAGTTTGACCATGTGTGACCGTTTTGATAAATAAGTTTGTTGTTGTTGTTGTAGTTGTTTTTTGAATGGCTTTTTTTATAAATATGGTTGTTGTTATGGAATAAGGTCTATGTTGAAAAAAAATTTTTGCAAGAGATCGAAAGAGAGAGAGAGAGAGAGAGAGAGAGAGAGAGAGAGAAATAGGAAGAGCAAGACAGAATGAGAAATAGATTATAGGAGATTTCCATTAGCTAGGGCTTAAGAAAACTAAGGCCCTGTTTGTTTAAGATTATGGCAACTGATTGTAACTGCCAACCGATTATTGGACTCAAATTTAAACTTAGTTTTGAGTACAATAATAGGTTAGACACTCACAATCGGTTGTCATAATCTTAAACGAACAGGCCTAAGTTTTAGGTGGATTACGTGTGACTATTTTCCATTTATAAACTTTTTTTAGTCAGTTGTTTTTTGGAAATAGGAAGGTTTGGACATTGAGGGAGCCTTGATAAAAGTAAGACATTGGGATTCCTATGATAGGATTTCTAATTAATCTTGTAAACAATAGAAGCTTTCCTCTATACACATTCCTCTTCGGGAAGGCAATAAGTAAGTAATATATCCAATTAGTTCCATGGTCTTATGATAGATTCAAAATAAGAGCAACTTAAGAGAAACCCCTATGGTTATGCAATCAGGACTCTTACGAATAATATATTCTACACATGCCAGACCAAGAATTTATGAATTTTCTTTAAGGGACTAAAGTTCCTATGCTATATTTTAGGAGATCGAATAACCTTAGTGTGATTGGTTAATCTAAAATAACATACATTATCATATTTTTGTCTTTCTCTCTTTTTTTGTTTTAGATTTTCCTTCTGTCCCAGATGCAAGACACATGCAATCGTTTCCAGCAGCTGCGAGACACATGCAACCGTTTCCAGCAGCTGAGCGAGTCGGTGATGCCATAGACTTGATCGACCTGGCGGATGATTTAGATTCGGGATATGTTTCAGCTTCTATTCTTCCCTCGCTTGGGGTAGACGAGTAGATGCTCTTACGAAAGAAGCATCTGGCATAGCCTTATTAATAGGGGCCTTACCCTTAATAATAGGGGGGCTTATGCAATGAAGCTCAGGAAAAAATCTTATTTGTGCTTATGTGCGCTTTAATTTCCCAAGACTAGAAAAGAGGATTTTCCTACAAAAGATGAAAAGTTCTTTGCTCATGCCCCCTCACATATTGATAGGGGCGATTCGAGTCATCGATGAAATTCCCACCCATCAGTCTTGTATACACTTAGATGGGTCCATTCGGATGCGTCGGAACCCCAACAATGATTTCTCATTTAAAATTTGGAAGGGGCTTGCGGAATCAGAAAGAAGTGAGTCGGGTAGTGCGCATGAAGGAATGGTTCCCTCTCTGGCTGCCCTTATCTATCTCAGTCAGGGGGCTGTAATGAGAGAAATTCCTTTCCCTTTAGAGTCAGGTTCCTCCACGATAGGTGATAGGTTAAAATGATCTCCAGCCTCTGACTTTTCATGCATAGGACTCCCCTGTCCATATTTGAGGGGGATGGTGGCTTGATCAACTGGATCTACTGGCCCTCACTAATAGAGTGCTTGAATCTATTACACCGCAAACAAGCGAATCTATTACTGTAGGATCTTCCCCAGCTTCTGTTGTTATTGCTCCCGCCTGTAACTACGCCACCTCAGTAGTTGGGACAGGAACTGCTTCCGCATCTGGCCGTGCTTCAAACAATTTTGTCTTCTCCACATTACCATATCTCTAGAGTCAATAATTTTATATGACTATTGTGGTTGTCGGGGACAGTTAGAGTTCTGTTTTGGGATATTTTATTTTTCAGAAAGTCTTGTAGTGTGGAAGAGTGTCAAATCGACACTATTGGTTACTTCCACCTTCAGAGCAGAGTTTATTGTGTGTTTCAACGCCTTGTGTTATGCCTTGACTACATAATTTAGTCTTAGGATGTTATATTGTTGGTGATCAACAAGTCAATAAGAATGTGTTGTGATACTTCTGTTGCGGGTTTTTACTTTTTCAAGAACGAAAAATTAAGGGGTCAATGTGTTGAGATATTGTCATGAGAAAGAGAGTTAATAATCATACAATGTCTGCGGAACACATATGTACCTCCATTTTGTGAGTATACTACATGACAAAAGCTTTCCATATGAGACCATTAGGGATCAAATAGCATGCATATGGCTGGTGGGTAAGCATAGTGGCTTTGGACAGTGAAAGTTTGTATGGATTGTTAATTCTAACACTATGGTTGTTTTCTGCTGCTCCAATTTGGTTATATGTTCATTATATGTGGATTGTAATAAGAGGCAGAATGTCTGATTGACTGTTTTGGATCATATTTATGTTTCTTGCATGTATGTGTTGATATTCAAGTTGGTAAGGATTGTTGATGGTATAACCATAGGGTAGGATATTGGGTAGAGTTGATAAACGATTTATTATTGGTAATTTTTAGTAGGGATTTGCTAGGGTCCATCGTAGAAGGGATTTTGCAGATGTTCTGTTGCATCTGACAGCAGCCACACCAGCTCACTTTTCAGCAAATTTTGTCTTCATTTATGATGTGGCTGTTGTCAGATGTAACAGGCCATCTGTGAAATTCCTTCTGCGATAGACGCTAGCTAATCCCTTTTAGTAAACAAAATATTTGGTTATGATGAACAATTTGTATCACCTAAGTTCTTATCATTATGTTAGGCCTAAAGATCTTTCCTGGCTAAATGGTAGAATTTTAGGATTGATCCTAACCTTTAGTGGCCTTTGCAATGATCTATGGCTCAAATCTTATGAGGCTCGCGACATTGAATTGAAATGGTTTGCGATAAGGCAATTTAAAGAAATGGATTTTCCAAAAAGAAATGTAAACTTAAGGTAGACTTGGGGAGAAGAGAGGCGTAATGAGAAGTCTCTTCGTAATCTCGATCTCTAACTTATGTTTACAAACCCTAAGGTACCTCTGCGCTCACGTAATAGAAACATCAAGCTCTAGGTATTTGTGATGTTACGATGAAATCCCAACCAAAGATGGTCGTGGAGAAATCAATGGCCTAGATCAACACTCTTTCATTAAGAGTTTTAACTTGGCTGAATGACTAACAGTAGACACCCAATTTTGTCAAGGTGGAACTAACAATAGGTTGTCGCGAGGAAGAGTCTCATGACGAGTCCCAAAGCCCTTATTCTCTCAATCTCTCTCTAGGTTATTGAAGTAGGAACGATTTCTCGAAAAATGAATTTATTCAAGAGTTGCAGTAAAAGCCAGTCTTTACACGGCACCCGCCTTTTACAGCACATCCAAAAAGCCCGTTTTGACATGGCATTTCATCCAAGAAGATAACTTTGAGTAAAAAACATTTTTTTACGTAAAAACACTTCGTGCCCTGAAAGCTTGCGATACTCAGAACGAGGAATCCAATGGATCTGACCGCGTGCGATTCGGAGTCCAAACGAAGGAGTTGCGGCCCGCCAAAACTCCCAAAAATCCCCCATAAAATACAAAATTTCACATATTTCGAAATCTTGCCGACCTTACACTGACATCCATGAGTCAGGTCCAATTTCGCAGAGTGCGAAATTGGACTTTTCCAATGTCTTAGAGTGTAAAAATTTTCGCACTCTGCGAAATTTTAGCTCGGCCCCTATATAGGAGGCAGAAGTAAAATCAGAATTCAGAAGTTATTGAATTCTGAGAGAATTTTCACCAGAGTTTTTTTAGTTTTTCTAGTTCTGAATTAGGTTTTTTACTTATAGAAATTCTAGTTTTTCTCTTTTCAAACCCCTTTTGAAAGAAAGTTATGTCCAAAATTCCCTAGTTTCTTTACTCTAGAAGAGAGAAGGTAGAGAAATTCTTAGGTAGCTCACACTGGGCGTCGGCATTCTGCCAAATTTCGGAAGACTCGAAGCAACATCCTTCAAATAGCATCGTTGTTCTACCGAATTTTTGGAGAACCTGAAGCCCTTTCATCCAAATAGCTCCGTTGTTCTGCTGAATTTTCGGAGAACACGAAGCTACATCATCCAACTAGCGTCATTACGCCACCAATTTCTCGGAAGACGTCTTCATACTTTTGGTAAAATTACATTTATTTCCCTGCTTTTTGCACTTTTGTTACAAAACCCGGTGCAGGCTAGTTATGGGATTTAGGGCTCCTTTTTTCCTAGATCCTGTAACGTAAATCCCTCTCCTTTCTTTGTAAATAGGGCTATGTTCCCTCTCTTTATCCCTCCACTCTGTCTTCGGCCCCACCATAGACAAAAGAGACAGAGACGAGAGCCCTGGTGCTGTACGGTTTGGACATACGGAGGGAATTATAAACCCAATGTTTTCTTTCCCTTATGTCTTGTCATTTTCCTTTTGTTTTAGTTATCCTGATTGAAGTCAACTGAGAGATCCTCCTAGAACTCGAAACATGCAATACACGACCTCAATCCGAATAACGCCAAACTGATTTTTCTTCTTTTCTTTGTAAATCAACTTTACTTTACAAACAAGAATTAATCATAACCATAATAATGGGTAAACAGTAAAGATTTCTGATAAATCTCTCCAAATCTGCCAAATCAAGTCAATAGACCAGGTTTACCCTGGCCATGAGGGGTGCCTAACACCTTCCCCGAATGTAACCATAACCCTTACTCAGATTTCTGTAAGGACCAAGCCTTAACAAACAGAGCAAAATTATGGGTTCTAGGCACCCAACCTAGAGTACAACTGCGGTTACTGCTCTTTTAATGAAACTTGAATCTCCATTCACGTTTCATCAGAAAAACAGACACGAGTCCTACGCCCTAACCCAGGTGGCGACTCTAAAATTCTCTTTCGTGTGAAATCCGGACCCTGATCCCGAATTCACAAGAAACGCAGACAAACAAACACTCCCACTCTTTCAAAAAAGAGCACTCGATGTGGTGTCCCACTCCTCGCAAGATGAACGATCAGGGCGGGAAGAAACCGGCTCCCACAAACTGACAACTCTACTAGGGAGGAAAAGGATGGTTATAACTCTAGAGTGACTTGACTTGGCAGATTTTCAAAAAATCATCAAAAAACTTGGCTTTTTCCGCCTTTATTACGGTTAATCTTAACCCTACGTGCGCTCAAGGGCAATCGTAAGTTGTGAATCTCTCGCAAGTTGCGGCTGGTCCTCACAAGAAAAATAAAACAAGTGTTAGGTTTACTTTCCGTACCATACGCTTGCTTTACAGGTTCGCAAGAGCCAATGCTCAAAACCGCGACCAATCCCGGGAAAATGCCTAGGGAGGCACCTAAGCTTACCTATTTAATTTATGTCAAACACTGCACACACCATGTTTTGCATACGTACTACCCTCGGGAGTTATTAGTGCTTGGTTCGGATGGGTGGTGTTTAGGATTTCATCACCAAGATTGCTATTTGTCACGGTACTATTTGACGTGAAAGCACCACTGCTTTGCACATCGCCCTTGTGGTGGCATTAAAACGAGATTGTATTGAACTTCCCCTGCCACACCAGGGCCTCCTGGTAAGGGTTGTTCATACATCTCGGCAAAAGGGACCTTCAAAGCCTTCATCACAATGCCTAAGCCCAGCATACGCACGTAGTTGTATACCATGCCCACATAGGGCATGCTGAGCTTAGAGTTAGGTAAAGCCAAAACCTGTTACGCTCGAGAGATGTGAGCAGATTCCCAAAATAGGAATCACTAAACCTTTGGCCCACATAGGCTTTGTTCACTTCTTTTCCCTGGTGTTGTTTTCCTTGGAAAACAGCCGTTTTTTCCCTGACAAGACCTTTACAAGACAGAATTTCTGTGTTCACTTCTTTTCTAGGGAAAAATATTATCAGATGTGGAATTTCTTATTTAAAGTTGAAAATGACATGGAAATTGACTTTTTCCCTGTTACTCGAGATTTGGTTTCCAATTAAATATATCGGAAAGAGGCTTTCCAAGGAAAACGAAACATTTTCCTTAACACTTTCCTTGGATTCCTTTTCCTTCTGCCACGTCACCTGGAAAGGAAAGGAAAATGAAATCCTTTCCTTTCCTTTCCGGGGAAAAGAAGTGAACAGAGCCATAGGGCATGTCTAGCGAGTCTAGAAAGGTGTTCCCGGGTTGCCTCAAGTCTCGCCAGGTATTTCATCACCCTAGCCCGATGCACATCGGCCGCAGCTCATTTTTACCCAAAACTGGGGGTTATTTCAAACCTTGTGTTTTGTCCAGAGTCATGGTTACAAACCCATGCCATCACTTTCCTTGGATAAACAACCATGGACCCTGGAGGAATGTCCGTCTTACGATTAACATGCTTAACCGAAATGCCTACATTTAGGTCTCATCTTTTCAAAATAAATGTCATTATTTCTCTTTGAAACCTTGACCCTTCATTCATCTTTTCTCCTGACCATCCTGGTCACAGCCTTGTTGGCTCTACTTTTCATAAAGGAGTAGACCCGTCCCTACCATCGTTGTGGTCAAAGCGGCGCAATTCTGCTCAAAATAAGTCTACCTTCTCATACGATGATAGACATCTCCTAACGATCCTGGTCACAGCCTCTTTCAGCTCTACTTTTTAAAAAGAGTTTAGACCCATCCTGACCATCATTATGGTCAAAGCGGTGGAACTCTGATCAAATAAATATATCTTTTCATACAAAGATAGACATGTCCTGACCATCCTGGTCACAGCCTCTTCCGGCTCTACTTTTCAAAAGAGTTTATACCCCTCCTGACCATTGTTATGGTCAAAGCGGCGGAGCTCTACTCAAATAAATCTATCTTTTCATACAAAGATAGACATGTCTTGATCATCCTAGTCACGGCCCTTGTAGGCGCTACTTTTCAAAAGAGTTTGGACCCGTTCTGACCATCGTTATGGTCATAGCGTCTGAACTCTGTTCAAATCAATCTATCCTTTCTTACGAAGATAGACCGTTCATGACCATCATCATGGTCGAATCATCCGAGCCCTGCTCAAGCATTCGCGTCCTCCCATGTGGCGATGTGCCCATCTCGATCATCTTCGTGGTCGAAGTGTCGGACCTCCGTCCAACTGTCATCTCAAACAGGATTAGATATTTCTCTAATCCCCAACCAAATTCAATATTGTCATGGGAGATTCCCCCATTTCAGCAGCCATGGGGACAGACTTCATTCTCAACCCCTC
This sequence comes from Tasmannia lanceolata, assembly GCF_043159265.1. NCBI lineage: Eukaryota > Viridiplantae > Streptophyta > Magnoliopsida > Canellales > Winteraceae > Tasmannia > Tasmannia lanceolata. Next base: position 46,195,703 of record NW_027518680.1, on the reverse strand, counting down.
GCATGACCAGGATCTGTCAAAGTTCTGTCCAGATTTGAGGAAAATTTGTAAAAATTACAAAATCACAAAGACAAAAAAAAAATTTACTGCATGTTTTCTATTCTCCTATCTCCTGTGTAGGTAGATCATGAACTTGAACATTCTAACCAAATGGATCCAATACTATCACTATTCCCAGAGTTGTGAGTATCTCGAATGGCTCATTGACCCAGATGAAGATTTCTTCCCTCTACTACCCACCGTCCAGGTAGATGATGGCCTGCTCAGAGCAGCTGTCACATTTTGGGATCCGATGTATCATGTCTTCCACTTCAGTACAGAGGAGATGTGCCTGACGTTTGAGGAATTTTGTGTTTTGTTGAGAATGTCACCTGACGGTCCTATAGTTACGCCCATACTCAAGGGCGGCTACCAAACACTTGTCAAGCACCTATTCTGCTGAGACCAACACGACCCTCTCAATTTTGTAGTCCAAGACGGCATTTAAGTTAACCAGCTCATCCGCGCCTCCGCCCCAGATGAAGACTACAACAACATTCCCTACCAGATACGTCGGCATAGGGTTCTGTTATTCTGCGTATACCCCAAGTATCTCACTTGTCAGAACTCCAACATAGCCTCTCCTTCCATCTTAAGCATTGTGCATCAAATTTCCGATGGGGAAAACCCTGTTCCAATTATCTTGGAAGAAACCCTCAATGGTTTAGATGATGTTGCCAAAGACTCAAACCTACCATTCTCAGGGAGCCTCATCCTGCTGTATATCTGGCTCTATTTAAAACTCGGTATCTTCATTCCCAGGTTTAGGATAAACGTCTCCATCTATAACTTTGATGCATGGGCTTATGGTCATTGTTGCTACACTCAGTCAGAGTGGACTTCTTGGTTAGGTGCCTGTACCTCTGAATACATATGGTGGAATTTGGGTGGATATATCACTGCCACCTTAGCAACCCACAAATCCTATTATGTCCGAATCCTCACCCTGGAAAACACCTCCTTTTATATCCCAAACAGTATCATGCGTTAGTTCGGAGCAAGGTAATAGGTCTGTCGACCCCTCACCCAGTATTTCCCTCCCCTAGAGTCCAACCGTATGACAGCTGGAAAGATTGCTACTAAATGGAACAAGATGGATATCATTCTCCTATTCGGCATCGACGCAGCCCGAGAAGAAGAAGTGTCCTCAGACTACTACCTGGCACTCCAGAGGGAGGTCGCCGGCAGAATGTTGACTCTACAACTTTGACTCAATCCGCACAGGAGATAGGGAACAATGTTTTTCCTTCTTTTACCACTTTCTATCGTATTTTGTGTTCAGCCTACGACCGACCATGTAAAAAGAAGAAAAGAAATGTGAATAAATAAAAAAATATGTGCATAGGTATTGTATTTATCTTTTGTTTTGAAATCTCCTTTTTATCTTCTGTATGGAACAGACCATGACTGCAGAAATGATGTTCGAATGGATCCAAAGTTACAGCCAGCCTGAGAGCTTTTGACTGTTCTACCATATGTCCTACCATGAACAGTTGTTCCCCCTATATGAGTCCATCCAAATAGACTGGAACCTCCTCAAAGCAGTGGCAAAATACTAGGATCCCCGGTACCATATCTTTCGTTTGGGTCTGGAGGAAATCTGTCCTACCATCGAAGAGGGTTGTACTCTGTTGCAGTACCTAGATGACGGACCTCTCATCCGCCCTGAGATTAGGTATGAGTTGAACAAATTCATGTGTCTTCGACTGCTCTGCATGCCATTGCAAGATCCCAACAACTACATGACACTAGAAGGCGTCCATGTAGATTGGCTTATTGAAGCCTATGCTCCTGTCGGAGACTTAGAAGACCTGTTATTTCAACAACGTCGTCACGAGGCCTATACATTCTGTGTATATACAAAGTACCTTCTATGTCAGAAGTCCAACACGACCTCTCTTTCTCTCCTTAGCGTGGTTGACCAGTTGCCATTAGATGCTAACCCTATACCAACCATACTTGCTGAGACTTTCAATGGGCTTGATGAAACCTTCCAGTATCCCCATCTCCCATTCACAGGGTGTCCAACCCTCCTCTACATTTGGTTGTGCCTGAAGCTTCGTATTGCAACCCCTCGACCTCGAACAATCCCCTCCATTCTGAATTTCGAATCATGGAGCTGCGTTGTTCATTTCGATACTGAAACCGAGTGGTCTAACTTGTTAGGAACCCATACAAATGAAGACATACTTTGGAGACTCCGAGGTCCCGATACTGCCACCACGACTACTTTTGAGGCCAACTATGTTCACATCCTTGGCCTTCAAGATACTTCTTTCTACATCCCCTCACCGGATCATGCGTCAATTCGGAGGTTAAAAAAGGCCACGTAAGCCTCTCTCAGCTTTCACCCACCAGAAGAATTCAATGCATACACAGCCAGGACTGTGTATTTAGCATGGAAAAAGCGCAGAGTAGTCTCTATCTACAACATCTTCGTTCCTCATGAATACAAGATACATCCGGAGTACTACTTAGCACTCCAGATGCGACTTCTCTCTGATGTTCAGCCTCCAGACCTCTCTACCGATTTCGAGGCATAAGAGTTGCTCAGCTTTCAAACGTCATCCGCACGGCTCATACCTACCAGTCCATGAGCTACTTCAATACAAAAGATATCAAGTTCTTTTCCTTTTTGTAAAATCTTGTAAAATGCTTTAGAAATAAGGCTATCACAGGCCTCATGTACAAAAATTGTAAAGTTGGTCAGATATGTAAATAAAGAAGATAATTCCATGAAAAATTTTGTTTAAACTCTTTAATGTCTGCGTTTCTTTCTCCTTCCATGGACAATCTTTAAAAAAAGTGTATGAATATTCCCATTTGCAGGTAGAAAATTCACACACTAAAAAACATTGCACCTAGGAGAGAAAAAACCTGGTCCCGAACCGATTCTCGTTTGGTGAGAACCTCAGAACTACCTCGTTCTCTGAGTCCTACTCATTTCAGGACCTTCTAGTCCTCCAACTCCTCTCGCCATCATGGATGGTAGAACCTACGGACCAGTTCCAAGTCATCCAGGATCTATAACAAGCAGTGACAGGCCTCTTTCCTAGACTAAACCAAATATCTGAAGAGGATGCTAAGCTAAAAACTCATCTCGAGTTAACCCAAATCTTGGAACCATTCAGGAACTCAGGATTCAAAGGATCCAACCAGCAATCCAGCCAGTTGCACCAATGTTAGATCTGTTTCTACAAGAAGGAATTCGGATGAGATAACAAAATATGACTCCCCTCTCCCTACATCACATGGTCGTTCAATGTTTCGCAAGTTTCAAATATTTCGTTGACACTGGAAGCAAAATAGAGGCCCACATGGTTCATAGATGGATTTCCGAGGCTAGACTTTATATGAATCTTTATGTGCCCAAAACGCCACCCGTTTCCAAAGAAGTTAATGCGACGAAGTCAGTCGCAGAAACTTCTGAATCACCTATTGTCTGGCAACATGGCGATGCACCCCAAGGGCTTGCCAACACAAACAAACCTCCAAGGGAATTTACCCCCTTACCTGCTAGTCCTTCTACCATCATGAAGAAACTTCTTCGAAAAAAAAGTTGGTCTTGCTTGCACCTTGTCAGCCTCCGAACCCTTTACCTAAGAATTGGAACAACAGAGAGTTTTGTAAATACCACCAAGGAAGGGGACACCTAACCAATTGATGTCTCGCTTTAAAACACGCTATCCAGGATCTCATTGAAAAGAAACAGAATAAGCACGAAGAAATGGCAGAATTTAACCAGAGTGACAACTTGGCCCTTGGGCTGCTAGAATCCCTGTTCCTGGAAGATCTTCCAATCGTCATTATTTTGGAATCTATTCTACCTTTTTCCCTGCAAAGTATGATTACCAACGCTAACAGTGCAGAGTTCAACTGGTCCGAAACCCACATTCTCGTTTTCACTTCAACTATCTCTTCAGAAACGGACTTCTCGTCTCTTGAGTCAGAATACAGATCCGATTCTGATTCCTCTGTGCGTCAGTCAATGTTTCTTCTGAGGTATCAGTCGCTATCAAATCAATGAAAGAGCTTTCTCTGTACTCGCTTGAGTCTCTCGATTCTTCTGAAATAAATGCTTTAAACAATAACAAACAAACCTCCTCGGATGAGGATGCAGACGAAACTACCCTCGAGATTAAAGAATTAATGAAACAAGAGGAGGAGCGTCGAGCAGAACCTTTAAAAGATGAAATTGAAACTATTAACATTGGCAGTGAATCCCTGCTTCATGAGATAAAGATTGGCAAAACCTTATCCCCCTGAAGAGCGTGCGTAATTAATCAAATTGTTAAAAGAATTCAAAGAGGTCTCCACCTGATCATACGAAGATATGCCAGGATTATGTGAGGAAATTGTCCATCACCATATCCCTCTCTACCCAATATTCAAGCCGAAGAAGCAAAAACTCAGAAGAATAAAACCAGAGTGGCCCCTCCAGATCAAAGATGAAGTAACTCGTCAGCTGAAAGCAAGATTTCTATTGGTTGTCAGATATCCCGAGTGGTTAGCAAACATTGTTCCAGTACCTATGAAAGATGGAAGGGTTCGGTGTTGTGTTGATTTCAGAGATATGAACAAAGCCAGTCCAAATGATGACTTTCCTTTGCCTCAAATCGACATCCTGGTTGATAATACGGCAGGTCATGCCTTGCTCTCCTTCATGGATGGATTTTTTTGTTACAATCAGATAAATATGGCTTCAGAAGATAGGACCAAGACAGCATTCACTACGCAGTGTGGAACCTATTGCAACAAGATAATGACGTTCGGCCTCAAGAACGCTGGTGCAACCTATCAAAGGGCTGCTACTACTCTCTTTCATCACTTAATTCATAAGGAAGTAGAAGTGTACGTCGATGACATGGTTATCAAAGCCAAGACTCGAGTAGATCATGTTCGAGCTCTAAGGAAATTTTTTGAAAGAATCGTAAAGTATAAGCTCCGGCTTAGTCCTAACAAGTGTGTTTTCGGGGTAACTTTGGGGAAGCTACTGGGTTTTCTTGTCAGTCATAGAGGTATCGAGGTAGACCCTGCCAAGATCAAAGCAATTCAAGAGATGCCATCTCCAAAAATAAAAAAAGAAATCAGAGGTTTCTTAGGAAGAATTTAGTACTTAAGCCGTTTCATAACTCAGCTTACCAGTACCTGTGAACCAATTTTCAAACTTTTGAAAAAAAATGTGTCCAAACCGTGGAACCCTAAATGTCAAGAAGCATTTGAAAATATCAAGGATTGTTTGTCAACTCTGCAGGTGTTATCACCAGCAATCGCTGAACGACCACTCCTTCTGTATCTTTCGACCACTAACATATCTCTCAGATGTATGTTCGCACAAGAAGATCCTGATACTAGAAAAGAAATGCCAGTTTACTATCTCAGCAAGAAGATGTTGGAATATGAACTGAACTACACCTCGTTGGAGAAAACCTGTTTAGCATTAGTATGGGCCACTCAGAGGCTTAGGCACTACTTGCTATCGCAGAAATTCCTCCTCATGTATCGAATGGATCCAGTGAAGTATTTGTTCTAAAAACCAGCCCTGATCGGCAGGAACGCTCGTTGGCTTTTGTTGTTATCAGAGTTTGACATCACGTATATCACCCAGAAATTCGTCAAAGGCAGAGTCGTTGCAGAACAGTTAGCTGATGCACCTACTAAAGATATAGAGTTGAACCGTAAATTTCTAGATGAAGGAATCATGACGATCAGATATGTACGCAGTGACACTACATGGACCATGTACTTTGATGGTGCGTCAAATTCCAGAGGCAGAGGGATTGGCATTGTTCTTGCCTCACCGCGAGATGAGCACATACCAATTTCAATCAAATTACAATTTGAATATACCAACGATATGGCTAAGTACGAAGCTTGCATAGCTGGTCTCGAAGCAGCCACGTCGTTAGAGGTCCAAGACCTTGAAGATAGGCTAATTTCGTATCACACTTATCTCACAAGCCTGATGAAAAGTTTCCACAATATCAGCTTTGCTTACATCTCTAGATTGAGAAATAGATTCATCGATGCTTTAGCCACACTCATGTCCATGGTTGAGATCCCAGTAGGAGTGGAGGCCCATACTTTGGCAATAAAGCAAAATGTGATCCCAGCACACGTACACATGGTTCAAATAGCAGCCAGATGTCCAGATGGGAAACCCTGGTATTTCGATATCAAGAATCTTATCTCTGGCAGGGGGCACCCCCCATAAGCCTCATCAAAGGAGAAAAGAGCATTACAGAAACTAGCATCTCAGTATGTCATTTGTGGAGGACATTTCTACCGCAGATCTTTTGACGAAGTCCAGCTCCACTATGTCGATGAAGACAGAACAACAAAAATTCTATAAGATGTTCATTCAGGGGTTCATGGTCCTCATATGAGTGGCAAAATGTTAGCTCGGAAGATCATTTGTCTTGGTTACTTCTAGACTACTCTCGAAGGAGATTGCTTCTCATTTGTCAAGAAATGTCACCTATGCCAGGTCCATGCAAATCTGATACATGTGCTGCCTTTAGAGCTTCACTCTCTCACATCTCCGTGGCCATTTTCCGCGTGGGATATTGACATTATCGGCAAAATTTCTCCCAACTCCTCTAGCGGATACAAGTACATACTTGTCGCAATTGATTACTTTACCAAATGGATTGAAGCTCAGTCATACGCTTCAATATCATCAGCAGTAGTTGCCTAGTTCATCAAGGCTAACATCATATGCAGATATGGTACCCCACATGAGCTGATATCAAACAATGGCTCCCACTTCAAGAAAGAGGTAGCCTCGTTGTGCGAAGAGTTCAGAATTAAGCACCAAAAGTCATCGCCGTATCGGCCAAAGACTAATGGCGCTATCGAAGCAGCCAACAAGAATATCAAGTTGATCCTTCGAAAAATGACCCGATCCTGGCGGGATTGGTCAAGCAAGCTTCTGTTCACACTATGGGCATACAGAACGTCGGTTCGTACATCCACAGGAGCCACTCCGTACTGGCTTACATACGGTATGGAAGCCTTACTGCCAATCGAGTTGAAAATACCTTCACTCGGAATTTTGATGTAAAGCAATCTACCAGAATCTGAATGGGTCTATATCCATCACCAAGAATTATGCATGATGGATGAGAAAAGGCTGAAAGCAGTATACCACGTACAAGGCTACCAGCGTAGAATAGAAAGTGTTTTCAACAAGAAGGTTCGGGTCATAGAACTCAAAGAGGGGGATATGGTGCTTAGAGAATGCTGAGCTCCTGTCTTTGATCCTAGGAAAAGTTTAGACCTAACTAGTCTGGCTCCTACATTGTTGATGAAATCCTGTCCGGAAAAGCCGTCAGACTTCTTAACCAAAATTGAGATAGAATGTCAGAACCTACCAACCTCAATCAACTCAAAAGATATTACTCATGAATATCAAAGGCCTCCATGCGCAGATCAGAGACTAAAATGACTCACATTTAATTCAAAAACCCTTCACTCACACCCATTTCCCCAGAGAAAAAGCTTTGAACTACGCGGACCTGATCCCAACCTTCTTTGGGGTACATAGGCAGCCTGACCAGTTCAGGTTCAGTCACCTTTGGCGAGGCTAACAAAATCCTCTGCCCCACCCTTTTCGATCATTTTTTTCTAGCAGAAAAGCCTCGAACTACGCGGACCTGATCCCAACCTTCTTTAGGGTACATAGGCAGCATGACAAATTCAGGATCGGTCACATTTGGCGAAGCCAACAAAACCCTTTGGTTCTCTAACATTCCCAAAGAAAGCCTCGAACTACTCGAACCTGATCCCAACCTTCCTTGGGGTACGTAGGCAGCCTGTTGAATGCAAGTTCGGTCACATTCTATAAAACAACCCAAAATCCTCAAAACTCTACCCTGAGGTCCTACCGATATCCAAGACGAGGTATTCAATAGGACGAAAAAAAAGTGAAAAACAGAAGGTCTGAAGACCCGCTAGGTCGAAAGCCTGAAAAGGCGACTTAGGCAAAATTTAGGGTCATTGCGCCCGTAGAAATGAAAAACTTAAAGAGACGTTTCTAGTAAAACTTAGGGCAAATCGGTCTGCTAAGTCGAAAACCTACAAAAGGCGACTTGGTTGTTGACAAGGCATCCCTTTAACAAAGATCGGGGCAGAGCACTATTTGGTCCAAAATAAAATGCTTTAAAACTCCAAACAATCTAAAGGGTCTTTAGACCATGATTGAAAAGCCAGGGGCAAGGAACATTGCCCGTGGACAAATACATCCAAACTCATCTACTAAGGTTCGACCCACCTAAATAAATCAAACGCATTTGTTTCAGTAAGAGTCGAATCTTCTCCCTTTCTTCTAAACTTCATAGGAAAACCCATAGAGAGACCAACTTTTCCCCAGCAAGCCGTTACCCAGCAAAGGTAATCATACGTTGAAGGAAAAACACATCAAATCTCTCTCCTATTAGAAGGAATTAAGATGCAGCCTAGTATCTTGTGTACAGAGCGAGAATGTTCAGAAAGATGTAACCTCATGATCAGGGATGCTCAGAATGTACCCCCTTTTTCTTGTTGCAATGAAATTGCCCTCATTTCTTATCATGTGTTAAGTTTCTCTTGCCTGTGGGAATGTATACACTAGGGGCATTTTGTATTGTTAGTCATAGTAAGATATGACTAATAATACAAAATGTTGGATCAAATCATTAAAGAAATCATGAAAGGGCATTTTGCATTATTAGCTTTTTGCTAACAATGCAAAACGCTCAAACAAGTTGTCAAAAGAACTAAACTAGGGGCATTTTGTGTAAATACCCGCATAACTGCAACCATTTAAACAAAATGCACTTTATTTAAAACAGACAACAACACACAATTGCAAATAAGAGAAATAAATTGGATCCATTTATCTCGTATATCAAATGAATACATGTCTGATCAAAGAAAAAAATACATCTCATCCCAAACGGCGTACATCAAAAGAAAAATAAAATAAAATATTGAAGAAACCCTAACTGAATGTTTTCTTTTTGGGGAAGACGATGACTAGAGATGGTAGAACCTACTAATTTTATTCAAGCGTGCTTGGTTTTGTCATGTTCGAGTAAACATTCATCTCACTCAGAAACGGTGGGACCCAACTAGTCATCAACCAATTTTAATCAGTCAAACAGAGACTAGTTGTCTTGGCACCCCTAGCCTTCCAGTATGTATCATGGACATGCAAATTTTCTTTTTGAAAATTTAACCTGGGTAGAAAGACTAGTGTCAATTTTTTATCATGACATTACTTATTTTAAAAGGAAATATCAAACCTCATGTTCACATACTATTTATCAAGATTAGTATGTAACATGTGTTTCAATTTCCTTTAAAATAAAAAAAATTGATGATTTATTTCAACAGTAACTTGGAAAATCTATCCTTGCTTTATAGAGATGATAAGAATGGCACTTTAATTCCCTACTTTAGTTTTTCCATGTTTGCTTTTAGTGGAATGACCGATTGACCCTAACTTCAATATAGGTTTGTTAGTGACTTAGTTGTGAGGATTGCTTGATGTATGGTTTTCCTTACTAATATTTATTTGTTTCGACCTTTTGTTCTTCGTAATTAAGATTACATTGAAATTGTCACTTTTAATAGAATGAAAAACTCATGATTTTATTTTGGGAAGAATGGAATCACTAGATGATGAGTGGTTTAATTTGTACAGTGTATGTGATGTTTATAAACATTAAAGAAACCACTTTAAGGTTTCGTCCGTTTGCACAAGGCATCACTTGGCCCAAAGGACAATTGATGTTTTGTATAAATTGGTGGAAAGAGAGGGTTAAGGTTGGGCAATGTAATTCAGGGACACTTCTGCCGAAAGGTGATGTTCGCCCTGAATATTGCATTGCTTTGCCCTAATCGATCTCAGGACTGAGAACCAACTATGCACCGTGGCTTGGCCTGGCCCAACGGACGGCCCATGGTGGCACACATGGTGTTTCGCCAAAACCATGGTGATGTGATTATTAGAGATTAAACCAACTGTGTGTCATAGTATGGCCCAACGGACAGCCCACGACGACACACCGAGTGACTCATAAGTTCACACTTATGCTCTCTATGGTTCTGGACAATCTAGCTATTTTCTCTATATGTTGGATCGATTTCAATTGTGGATTAAACTAATAAACTCCTTATAGACTTAAATGGTGTTAAAGAATGTGAGCCTAATTGTAAAATTGAATTTGTACCTTCAACGTTCGACCCTAGTTCTATCTCAAGATACCTGTCTGGAATAAAAAACCTAAGTAGGACCAACTTTGCTAAGTGTAAAGATCATATCAACATTGTGTTAGGGTGTTTGCATCTTGACTATGCGCTAAGACATGACGAGTCGCCAAGGCTTATGGTTGAAAGTGAGCTCTCGGTCAAGGCCCTTTATGAAAAATGGGAAAGATGCAATCACATGTGCTTAATGATCATGAAGAGCACAATATCTTCGTCCATTCGTAGCAGTATTCCTGATTCTGAAAATGATAGGGAATTTACGGCTAAGGAATTTATGCAAGCATTGGAGGAACACTTTAGAGGATCATCTAAAGCACTGGCAAGCACCCTAATGATGAGGATGATCGCCATGAAATATGATGGACAAAGTGGCGTACGAGAGCACATAATGAAAATGAAAGATGCAACCTGTCAATTGAAGCATAAGAATATGGAGATCTTAGAAGGTTTTCTTGTCCACTTTATCATGACATCGCTTCCTGCTCAATTTGGTTCATTTAAGATCAACTACAACACACAGAAGGAAAATTTGTAAATTAGTGAATTAATTGCCATGTGTGTTCAAGAGGAGGAGAGGCAGAAGATGGAACATCTAGAAAGCATGCATTTCACCACACTTGGAGCATCCAAGGACCAATTCAAGTGAAAGGGCAAGAAAGGTTTTAAGAAAGGCAAAAAAAACAGAGTAGAGAGCACAACCCAGCAGGGTCAGACTGGTGAAATGAAAAATGGCATAAAGTGTCACTTTTGTCGCAAATTTGGGCACATAAAGCATGAGTGCTCTAAATATGAGGATTGGCTGAAAAAGAAAGGTAATCTTTCTGTTTTTGTTTGCCATGAATCCTTTTTTATTGACGCTCCCAAAAATACTTGGTAGAAAGATACAGGATCTATTATTCACATTTCAAATTCCTTGTAGGAATTTCAACAAAGACGGAAACTCATGAAGGGGAGCGGACCATTAAAGTATGGCATGGAGTAGAGGCATATGTAGAGGCAATAGCCACTTTTCGTCTAATTTTAGATAGTGGTTTTATCTTAATTTTAGAGGATACATTTTATGTGCCTACAATAAGTAGAAACCTTATCTCGGTTTCAATACTTGATTCTTCTGGTTATCAATTCAAGTTTGGAAATAATAGTTTTTCTTTACTCCATGGTCCCGATGTGGTTGGTTCTGGCACGCTCGTGGGTAATCGCTACATGATTAATTTAAATAACTCTTTTTCTCGTACTTTATTATCTCTACATGTGAATGATCAAGTTGGAATCCGCGGTAATAAATGGGGTCGAGTGAATGAGAGCTCTTCTAATTTGTGGCATAAGCGACTTGGACACATTTCCATTGATCGAATGGAAAGACTAGTCAAGGATGGAGTTCTCCATTCACTTGATTTTTCTGACTTAGGAATTTGTACGGAGTGTTTAAAAGGAAAGGAAACTAAAACTAGAAAGAAAAGAGCCACTAGGAGTACATGTCTCCTACAAATCATTCACACTGATATCTGTGGATCCTTTCTGACTCCTACTTTGGATGGCGAAAGATATTTTATCACTTTCATAGATGATTTTTCTAGATTCAGCTATATTTTTCTCATCAAAGAAAAGTTAGAAGCATTACATACCTTTAAAATTTATAAAGCGGAAGTTGAGTTACAACTCGACTTGACAATAAAGGTAGTGAGGTTTTGATAGAGGTGGGAAGTATTATGGAAAACACTCTGACAAAGGCCGAAGTCCAGGTGCATTCGCTCTATACTTACAAGAGAACGGAATCGTCACTCAGTACACAATGTCGGGTACACCTAAGTAGAATGGAGTGGTTGAGAGGCAGAAACGTACTCTTATGGATATGGTGAGAAGCATGATATGCAACTCATCATTGCCTGGATCATTGTGGGGACATTGCCTGAATCATTGTGGGGAGAAGCCTTAAAGAAAGCGGTGCATATTCTGGATCGTGTACCGAGAAAAGCCATAGCTAAGACCCCTTATGAGTTATGGGTTGGTAAGAAGCCAAAGCTAGGATATTTGCACGTATGAGGTTGTACTGTAGAGGCAAAAGTGTAGAACCCACATTTAAATAAATTAGATCCTAGAACAACCACTTGTCATTTTATTGTTTACCCTGATAGGTCTAAAGGTTATAGATTCTATTGTCCATCTTATACTACATGCATAATAGAGACCAAATATGTTGTATTTTTGGCAGTGGGAGTAAAGTGTCTAGATCTTTGGTTTTTTAGGAAGATCGAGATAAGCTACAATTTGAAGAGGAGACCTCACTACTGTGATACCAGTTGCTCCTTTGGGAAAGATTGGTAGATTACCTGACACTATGGACGAGCCGCCCCACATTCCTAATGCTCAAATGGCGACAGCCACAAAGCAGGTTGTGCATAGATCACAGAGAGAAAAGAGGCCAGCCATCTCAAATGACTACTTAGTTTATTTAAATGAGTGAGATTTGATGGAGAAATGAATGAAGTCCCATTTCCTTTGATCATGCCATGAATACTGAGAGATCATCTCAGTGGATTAATGCCATGAAAGATGAGTTGAGCTCCATGAAGGAAAACCATGTTTGGGAACTCACTGAGTTACCAAAGGGAGTCAATCTTGTAGGATGCAAATGGGGTTTTAAGACCAAACGTGACTCTAAGGGTGGGATAGAAAGATTCAAGGCCAGATTAGTCGCTAAAGGTTTCACTCAGAAGGAAGGAATAGACTACAAGGAGACTTTATCTTCTGTTTCAAAGAAAGACTCTTTGAGAGTTATTATAGCTCTAGTAGCCCATTTCGACCTTAAGTTACATTAGATGGATGTGAAAACTGCTTTCTTGAATGGTGACTTGCTCGAAGCAGTCTATATGACTCAACATGAAGGTTTTTGGGTTAAGGGAAAGGAACACCAAGTCTGTAGACTTAAGAAGTTAATCAATGGATTGAAGCAGGCTTCAAGATAATGGTATCTAAAATTTTATGAGATAATTTCAAGTTTTGGGTTCAAAAAAAATGTTGTAGATCAATGAATCTATCTTAAGACTAGTGAGAGCAATTTCATCTTCCTTATGTTATATGTAGATGACATATTGCTTGCGAGTAGGAATTTGGCAATGCTGAACGAAACCAAGCAATTTCTCTCAAGAAATTTCAATATGAAATATCTTGGTGAGGCATCCTATGTGATAGGAATCGAGATCCATATCGGTACGACTTGAGGATTGTTGGGGTTATCACAAAAGGCCTATATTGAGAAGGTTCTTAAGAGATTCAGTATGGATAAGCGCTCCGCTAGTCCGGCCCCTATTTTAAAGAGTGATGTATTGAGTAAATTGCAAAGTCCGAAGAACGCATTGGAGCAAAATGTGATGAAGGACATTCCATATGCCTCAGCAGTTGGGAGCCTTATATATGGTCAAGTCTGCACTCGCCCAGATATTGATTTTGCTTTTGGTATGCTTTGGAGATATCAAAGTGATCCTGGATTGGAACACTGGAAAGCTGCTAAGAAAGTTATGCGTTACTTGAGAGGAACCTCGGACTTCATGCTCATATATAAGAGGATAGAAAGCCTTGAGGTTGTTGGCTATTCTGATTCTGATTTTGATTTTGCTGGTTGTTGGGACCCCTGCAGGTCCACCTCCTGATACATTTTCATGCCTGCAGGAGGACCTATATCATTGAGGAGTGTTAAGTAGCAGTTGACGGCTTCATCCACTATGGAAGCTGAGTTTATTGATCCCGCTCCTGGGCGCCACTGCGTGCGCGGGGGTTTGTTTCCCATGGGTGTTTTGTCGTGTCTGCGTTTTCCTTGAACTTGGTACCGGGGTCCGAATTCCACGCAGAAGAGAGTCTCTTAGAGTCGCCACCTAGGTTAGGGCCTAGCACCCGTGTCTGCTTTTCCGATGAAATAGAGATAAAGATTCGAATTTCATTGGAGGAACAGTAACCAAAGTTGTCCTATAGGTCTGGGCCTATAACCCATAATTTTACTCTGTTTTTAAGGTATGGCCTATACAAAAATCTGAGTAAGGGATATGGTTACATTCAGGGAAGGTGTTAGGCACCCCCCATGCCCGGGTAAACCCGGTCTCTTGACTTGACTTTGCATTTTTAAAGAACTTTATTAGAAAAACATTAACTTTTTGTCCTTTATTGTGTTTAAGCTTAGCACCCATTCAGAAAACTACGTGGATTTACAAGGAAAAATCGGTTAGATGTTATCCCGCATAGGGGTATATACTGCATGATCCAGATCCTTAGGGATTACTCCTGAATCACATAGCAACCGTGTAACAACCCTCAAAAAAAAAAAAAAAAAAAAAAAAAAAAAAAAACTCGGAATTCCGAGAATAATTCTCGGAACTCCGAGAACTACTGGAGAGATCTCGGAACTCCGAGAAAATCACCTCGGAATTCCGAGAAATCGGACAGTAGTTTTGGAATCCGGTTCTCGGAACTCCGAGAGCATTTCTCGGAACTCCGAGAATTCTCGGAACTCCGAGAAAATGCCTCGGAACTCCGAGAACGTCGCGGATTGAGAATCCGAGAGTTTCCAAACTCTCTATGAAGTGCCGATTTCCATCCTTTTTTGGTAAGTTAACACCCAAACAAACCCTAGAAAGATTCATGACCATATATATACACTATCTTAACCTAATGTTCTTCAAAAATCAAAACCCTAAAACCTAAGGAGAATAAGAAAAGGAGAATTCAAGGAAAGGGAGAAGAAGGAAGGGCTTTCAACTCCAAGATCCATCAAGCTTCATTCAATTCTCTCCATTCAAGTAATCAATCACATCAATCAAACCAATCCATTCAAAAGCAAAGGCAAGATTTCGGATTATGTTTTGTAATCTACACTATAACTAGAGTTCTTGAAAATTTAGATAAAACCTCTTATGTTTTTGTTTCTTGATTCTTGAATCCAATTCATGGCTTTCATTGAAAACCCACAACCCTATGATGGAGATGATTTAAAGGCCATAGTTTCTTATACCCTTGATACCATTTCCCTCGTACCCAAAAAGGGGCGAGAAGGTCAAAAGAACTACGTGAACTCCTCGTACAAAAACAGTGCGAAAGGTATCTTCGTACAAAAACAGTTCGAAGGTTATAATTCTACATGGGTATCATTGTGTATAGAAATTAATGGGGAAGGAAAGGGAAGAGCATAGTCTCTAAACGATTTTAGAACCTTAGATTCTAATGACTAGAGCAATAGCTTCTAATGAACAATCATATTTAACAAGGAGTCCTATTTTGCAAGTTCAAAGGTGTTATTAGAAAAACCTCTATATTATTGCTTATTGTTGCACCAAATACCATGTCTTTCTTGATATGCTAAATTTCTTTGATATGCCTCTAATATGAGATGATTATATCTTTACATCTTCAATTGCCTAAGTTAAGTTTTATTACTCTGCATAACCGTTATTCTTGCATCCTGACCTTTAAAACTTTTCAACAGACTTTAATGGCGAAAATCCAGAAAACCAGCAAATCGATCAAAACGAAGGAGCATTTGCTGATGAGATGACCTAGGCAATGGGATGGGGAGAGATGGCATAGTTTAGGCAGTTATTTATTTCTTTTAGTTTTCTTTCCAAAGTCCTTTGGGGCATGGATATTTAATTTGGCAAATTTGTGGAGTTATTATTGAAAGTATTGGAATAAAATTCTCTTCCCTTATTTTTGTCTCTATTTCATTAAATAAAAGATTTGTTTTTAACTAAGACTTCCGCTGTATGAAAGAATGAATGTGTTTTGTGCCTCTTTTATTTTTTTTTTGAGAGGCGTAGCAATCCGGATTTTTGGGGCTCGTTTGCTCTGTTTTATAAAGAGCTAGGCTCAGAATTGCCTCAAAATTTAGCCTGAGAATCCGGGTCGTTACAGAGGTGGTATCAGAGCCTATCTAGGTTAGTCAGTGAGGAACCTAGTACGAGTCTGGGTATATGTCTAAGGTTGGGTAGTTGAACCAAATTAACTAAAGTACAACCTAACCATAATTTACATGATCATAATTAAATTAAGTAAATTAGAATTTTTATGAACTAACAATTGTGTGTTCTTTTGACAGATGGATCAAAGAGAGTTGCGAGGTAATGCTAGGAGAGGTCGTGGTGATGCCCATGTTGGTGAAGGAGCAGATCCTTTACTCATGATTGCTGATCTCCTTAGAGGTCAAGCTCAGGCACAGGCTGCTAACCAAGCAGCTAATCAGGCCGCTTTGCAGAACATTGCAACCACTCTAGCAGCTCGCCATGCGCCTGCAGCAGATCCGACTAAGTTGCACAGGCAATTCAGGGACTACAGGCCATCGGAGTTTACAGGAGTGGGAGACCCTTTGGTTGCAGACCACTGGATTTTGGAAGTGGAAGGAATTTTTGAAGTGATGGAGTGCAGTGATATTCAGAAAATCCGTTTGGCTACCTTTTTACTAAAGGACCAAGCAGGAGTGTGGTGGAGATCCTTACTGCAAAATTATCCGTATGCTAAGAATGAGACGTGGACCGAATTCAAAGTACGGTTCAACAACCAATTCTTTCCTAACCATGTTAAGAGGGAATTGGCATCTCAGTTTGCGTCTCTGAAGCAGGGATCTTTGACTGTGGCTCAGTATGGAGCCAAGTTTAGGCAGTTGTCGAGGTATGCACCTGGCTATGCCTCTACAGAGGAGGATAAAGTTTCGAAGTTTGTTGACAACCTTCGCCCATCTCTTATGGCGAAAGTTGTTCTTCATGAACCTCAGACTTTGGTAGAAGCTTGCGCGAAAGCCGAGATGGCTGAGCGTAGTGAGAAAGTGATTATGGCCGCCAGAATGCCGCCATCAGGGAGCAGGAATCAAGTGCCGCCGCCTAAGAGACAGAGAATGGAAGATGGAGTTCCTGCAAGGGTTCCTTGTGCTATTTGCGGAAAATTTCATGCTGGAAGGTGTTGGAAGACGATGAATGTCTGCCACAACTGTGGAGACCCGAGTCACAAGATTTTGGAGTGTCCTAAGCCTACATTTAGGGACATGAGACCTCAAAGGCAGCAGCAGAATTTTCAGCCAGCAATGAATCAGGGGAACCGAATTAATAATAATCAGCTGCAGCAGAAACCCCCAGCGCTGCAGCAGCAGCAGAATCAGTGGAAAGGGTATCAGAATCGCCAGCAGAATCCGGAGAAGAGTGCATCTCAAGCACCTGTCAACCGAGTCTATGCGCTTAATCAACAAGACGCTGATGCCTCCGACGCAGTCATTGAAGGTCAGCTTTTTGTTAATAATACATCTGTGCATATTCTTGTAGATTCTGGCTCTACCTTGTCATTCATATCGCCAATTTTTGCGAAGGAACTGAATTTGACCCCTATTACTCTAAATTTCCCTTTGAGAATTATTACTCCTTTAGGAGATGATGTAATTACAAATTTAGTGTGTAAGGGATGTATTATAAAGATAGGTGGTAGAGAGCTTTTGGCTGATTTAGTGCTTCTGGAGATGAACGATTTTAGAGTTATCCTTGGTATGGATTGGCTAGCAGCTTATCATGCTAATGTGGATTGCTTTCATAAAATCGTGAAATTTGCAATTCCTGGAGAAGAAGAAATCGTTTTTGAGGGAGTGAAGCGCCCTATGAAGAAGATTAAAGTAATTGCAGCTGTGAAAGCTCAGAAGTTGATCAATAAAGGATGTGAATGCTTTCTGGCTTTCATGGAGAAGGAAGAAGTCGGTATTGAGTTGTCTGTTTCAGACATCCCTGTGGTGAGGGAGTTTCTGGATGTCTTTCCAGACGACTTTGAATTACCTCCCCACCGAGAGATCGACTTTACTATCGATCTTGTGCCAGGGACCGAGCCTATTTCTAAAACACCTTACAGAATGGCCCCGGCTGAATTGAAAGAATTGAAGGAGCAGTTATCAGAATTGTTGGAGAAGGGATTTATTAGACCCAGTTCATCCCCATGGGGAGCTCCTGTGCTATTTGTAAAGAAGAAGGATGGTAGTCTTCGCTTGTGCATTGACTACAGGCAGTTGAATAAGGTGACTATCAAGAATCGCTATCCTCTTCCTCGGATAGACGATCTCTTTGACCAGTTGCAAGGAGCTACTCATTTCTCGAAGATTGATTTGAGATCTGGATATCATCAGTTGCGTATCAGAGACGAGGACATTTCAAAGTCAGCTTTTCGTACTCGATACGGTCACTATGAATTTGTCGTAATGCCATTTGGATTGACAAATGCACCAGCCATATTTATGGACTTGATGAATAGAGTATTCAAGCCATTTTTGGATCAGTTCGTGGTGGTATTCATAGATGACATCCTTATTTACTCGAAATCTGAAGAGGAGCATGCTAAGCATTTGGGACTTGCATTGGAGACTTTGAGAAAGAATCAGTTGTATGCAAAATTCTCTAAATGTGAGTTTTGGCTCGAGCGTGTTACATTTTTGGGTCATGTGATATCAAAAGAAGGAATTGAAGTGGATCCTGCTAAGATTCAAGCAGTTACTTCTTGGAAGCAGCCTACCAATGTTACTGAGATCAGAAGTTTCTTGGGTCTGGCCGGGTATTACAGGAAGTTTGTTGAAGGCTTTTCAATTTTAGCTGGACCTTTGACTAAATTGACCAGGAAGAATGTTAAATATGTTTGGAATGAAGAATGTGAAAGCAGTTTTCAAGAATTGAAGAAAATATTGACATCAGCTCCAGTTTTGATACTTCCTACCGCAGAAGGAGATTTTGTGGTGTATAGTGATGCATCATTTCGAGGTTTGGGTTGCGTGCTCATGCAATCAGGCAAGGTCATTGCCTATGGTTCGAGGCAGTTGAAGAAGCACGAAGTGAATTACCCAACTCATGATCTGGAATTAGCAGCAGTGGTTTTCGCTTTGAGGATATGGCGACACTACTTGTATGGTGTCAAGTTTGAGGTTTTTACAGATCATAAGAGCCTCAAGTATCTTTTTGATCAGAAAGAGCTGAATATGAGACAGAGAAGATGGGTAGAATTTTTGAAGGATTATGACTTCACTTTGAGTTATCATCCAGGCAAGGCTAATGTAGTGGCCGACGCTCTTAGCCGACAAGAACACCCTATGATGGCCTGTCTGATGATGGAAGAATGGGAATTGCTTGAGCGGTTCAGAGATTTAGATTTGGGAACTTGCGAAATTGGCGATAAATCCTTTATTGCTAATATTCGAGTTCGGTCGAATATCATAGAAACTGTTAAAGCAGCTCAGATAGATGATGAAGGAATTTTGAAATTAAAAGCTGAAGTTGATTCTAAACCAAAGTTTTCAGTAGGAGAGGATGGATGTTTGTTCTTTAAAGACAGAATTTGTGTGCCAGCTAAGGAAGAAATCAGAAGGGACATTTTGGATGAGGCACATAAGTCTCGTTACACCATCCATCCAGGTAACACAAAGATGTACCAAGACTTGAAGAGGAATCTTTGGTGGAGTGGAATGAAAAGGGACATTGCTGAGTATGTTTCTAAATGCCTAACTTGTCAGAAAGTAAAGGCAGAGCATCAGAAACCTGGAGGTACATTGGATCCTTTGGAGATTCCCATGTGGAAATGGGATAGCTTGTCCATGGATTTTATCATGGGTTTACCCAAATCGAAGAGCAATTGTGATGGTATCTGGGTGATTGTGGACCGTCTTTCTAAATCGGCTCATTTCATTCCAATTAAGAAAGATTGGAAGTTGGAAAAGCTTGCTGAAATATATGTGGCTCAGATCGTTAGGTATCATGGTGTGCCCTCGACCATAATCTCTGACCGAGACTCTCGTTTCACTTCGGGATTCTGGAAGAGCTTACATTCTGCTTTGGGTTCGAAGTTGAGTTTCAGTACAGCATATCATCCTCAGACTGATGGTCAGACTGAAAGGGTAAATCAGATCCTTGAAGATTTGTTGAGAGCTTGTGTTCTAGATTTTGGTGGAGATTGGGAGAAGCATTTGCCTCTATGTGAATTTGCTTACAACAACAGCTACCAGCAGAGTATTCAGATGGCTCCATTCGAAGCTCTATATGGCCGTGCCTGCAGATCACCTTTGTGCTGGGCTGAAGTTGGTGAGAAGCAATTGCTCGGACCAAAGTTGGTTCGAGAGTCGACTGAAAAAGTTGCATTGATTAAGGATCGTTTGAAGATCGCGCAGAGTCGACAGAAGAGTTATGCCGATCAGCGGAGGAGAGATTTAGAATTCGCTGAAGGCGATATGGTTTTTGTGAAGATTTCGCCGTTCAGGGCAGTAATGCGTTTTGGAAAGAAAGGGAAGTTGACTCCTCGTTTTATTGGACCCTACCGAATTGTGAAAAGGATTGGGGCAAGAGCTTATAAATTGAAGTTGCCTTCTAATTTGGAGCGGATGCATGATGTTTTTCATGTATCGATGCTTCGATTGTATCATCCCGACCCTTCACATGTTTTGGCCGAGGATGATGTCGAGCTTCAAGAAGATTGGTCTTTTTCTGAAGGACCTGTGAAGATTTTAGATCGAGAAGAGCGAGCTTTGCGAAATAAGACGATTTCGTTGGTCAAGGTTCTTTGGCGACATCATGGCATTGAAGAAGCAACTTGGGAGCGCGAATCGGAAATCTTGAAGAAATATCCGCATTTGCTCGGAGGTATATTCCTTACTTCTCATTTATAATCTGTTGTATAATAATCGGTTGTTTTCGGTTTACCCTATGAGAGAGATCTAATTTCGAGGACGAAATTCCTCTAAGGGGGGTAGAGTGTAACAACCCTCAAAAAAAAAAAAAAAAAAAAAAAACTCGGAATTCCGAGAATAATTCTCGGAACTCCGAGAACTACTGGAGAGATCTCGGAACTCCGAGAAAATCACCTCGGAATTCCGAGAAATCGGACAGTAGTTTTGGAATCCGGTTCTCGGAACTCCGAGAGCATTTCTCGGAACTCCGAGAAAATGCCTCGGAACTCCGAGAACGTCGCGGATTGAGAATCCGAGAGTTTCCAAACTCTCTATGAAGTGCCGATTTCCATCCTTTTTTGGTAAGTTAACACCCAAACAAACCCTAGAAAGATTCATGACCATATATATACACTATCTTAACCTAATGTTCTTCAAAAATCAAAACCCTAAAACCTAAGGAGAATAAGAAAAGGAGAATTCAAGGAAAGGGAGAAGAAGGAAGGGCTTTCAACTCCAAGATCCATCAAGCTTCATTCAATTCTCTCCATTCAAGTAATCAATCACATCAATCAAACCAATCCATTCAAAAGCAAAGGCAAGATTTCGGATTATGTTTTGTAATCTACACTATAACTAGAGTTCTTGAAAATTTAGATAAAACCTCTTATGTTTTTGTTTCTTGATTCTTGAATCCAATTCATGGCTTTCATTGAAAACCCACAACCCTATGATGGAGATGATTTAAAGGCCATAGTTTCTTATACCCTTGATACCATTTCCCTCGTACCCAAAAAGGGGCGAGAAGGTCAAAAGAACTACGTGAACTCCTCGTACAAAAACAGTGCGAAAGGTATCTTCGTACAAAAACAGTTCGAAGGTTATAATTCTACATGGGTATCATTGTGTATAGAAATTAATGGGGAAGGAAAGGGAAGAGCATAGTCTCTAAACGATTTTAGAACCTTAGATTCTAATGACTAGAGCAATAGCTTCTAATGAACAATCATATTTAACAAGGAGTCCTATTTTGCAAGTTCAAAGGTGTTATTAGAAAAACCTCTATATTATTGCTTATTGTTGCACCAAATACCATGTCTTTCTTGATATGCTAAATTTCTTTGATATGCCTCTAATATGAGATGATTATATCTTTACATCTTCAATTGCCTAAGTTAAGTTTTATTACTCTGCATAACCGTTATTCTTGCATCCTGACCTTTAAAACTTTTCAACAGACTTTAATGGCGAAAATCCAGAAAACCAGCAAATCGATCAAAACGAAGGAGCATTTGCTGATGAGATGACCTAGGCAATGGGATGGGGAGAGATGGCATAGTTTAGGCAGTTATTTATTTCTTTTAGTTTTCTTTCCAAAGTCCTTTGGGGCATGGATATTTAATTTGGCAAATTTGTGGAGTTATTATTGAAAGTATTGGAATAAAATTCTCTTCCCTTATTTTTGTCTCTATTTCATTAAATAAAAGATTTGTTTTTAACTAAGACTTCCGCTGTATGAAAGAATGAATGTGTTTTGTGCCTCTTTTATTTTTTTTTTGAGAGGCGTAGCAATCCGGATTTTTGGGGCTCGTTTGCTCTGTTTTATAAAGAGCTAGGCTCAGAATTGCCTCAAAATTTAGCCTGAGAATCCGGGTCGTTACAAACCGCCTTAACAGGGGTAACGAAAATGACGAAAATAAGAAAAGAAGGGGTGGGTTTCGGTTCCCTCCGTTTGCCCAACACCGTCGGAGCGTGAGGGCTCTCGTCTCTATCTCTTTTGTCTATGGTAGGACCAGACTCGGAGTGGCGGGATAAGGAGAGGGAATGTAGTCCTATTTACAAAGAGTGGTACGGGATTTATGTTATAGGATCCGGGACAAGAGGAACCTTGGACCCTATAACTACGCTATGCCGGGTTTACAACGGAAATATGGAAAGCTGGGAAATAAATATAATTTTACCAATGGAGTGAGAACGTCTTCCGTAAAGTCGGCGGTGTAACGAAACTGATTGGATGGTGTAGCCCTGAGTTCTCCAAAAAATCGGCAGAACAACGACGCTAATCGGATGAGGGAGCTTCAGGTTCTCTGGAAATTCAGCAAAATAACAGCACTACTTGGTCGATGGAGCTTCGGGTTCTCCGAAAATTTGGCAGAACAACGACGCTAATTGGGTGACGTAGCCTCAAGTTCTCCAAAATTCGGCAGAACAACAGTGCTAGGAAAGGGTTGTCGTTCCGAGTCCTCGGAAATTCGGCAGAATGCCAACGCCCAATGTGAGCTCCCTAAGTAGTTCTGTACTTTCTCTCTTTCTAGCAAAGAAACTAGGGTTTTTGGATAGTGATTTCTCAAAAACAATGGAAAATCAAAGGGCCAGAGGTTTTTTACTGAAATCCGATTTGGTTAAAAGAGAAACTTATTTTGACACTTACCCCCTATTTATAAGGCCCGGATCCAAATCGCAGGGTGTAATTTTAAAATCACAAATTGAGATTGTAAATCGTAATTTACGATTTGGGAATCGTACCTCTCATTTTTGGGCCACCAGTAGGTCGGTTGGGGGTATTTCGGGTATTTTGGGGAGTTTCCGGGAGTTCTGATGGGCCGTAACTCCTTCATTTGGACTCCGAATTCCGCACGGTCAGATCCGTTGGACTCCTTGCGGCAAGAAGAACTAATGAACTTTATTTCATGCATTGAAGTAGTGTAGGAAATTTCGGTGTGTTTGAAATCAGGTTCCCTTGGTTTTTTGCGAATTTTCGGGAACTTTTAAAAGACCAAAACTCCTTCGCTTGGACCCCAAATCGCGCGCGATCAGATCCGTTAGACTCCTCGCAAGAAGGCGAATCCAATAAACCTAGTTACACGCTTTGAAATGGTGTATGCAATTTTGCACGTTTTTTACTCAAAGTTAAGTTTAGGTAAATGCCGTGTGAAAACGGGCTTCTTTGGTTGTGCCGTAAAAGGCGGGTGCCATGTAGAAACGGGCTTTTGGGTTTTAACTTTGGAACAAATTTTTTTTTGAGAAGTATTTCCTATTTCGCGAACCAGAGAGAGATCGAGGGAAAGAGAACAGGCGCCTTGGGCTCGTCATGGGACTCATTCTCGCGACAACCTATCATTAGTATCACCTTGACAAAATTGGGTGTCTACTATTACATGTTCTAGGCTTTGGCTCCTGATTTGTGGATGCAGAATTTTGTGTCTGGGCTTCAGTTAGTAGACTCTATTGAGAAGCCACAAAAGTTGTTTTGTGACAATTTCGTTGCGGTTTTCTTTTTCAAGAACAATAAATCTGGAGACGGGTCGAAGAACATTGATTTAAGGTATCTTGTTCTGAGGGAAATAGTTCAAGATCAGCGAGTATATGCGGAGCACATAAATACCGCACTTATGTTGGCAGATCCCCTGACTAAAGGCTTGTCACCATAGCTCTTTAGGGAGCACGTAGCGTACGTGGGATTGGTGGACAGTTTTGATAGGCTGCGATAGTGGGAGTATGTTTAGTGAGCTATACACATCATTGTGATCACATTAAGTTATTTTGATTCTGACATTTTTTGTTTATCTGCTACTCCATTATTTGTGCACTGTATGGAAATTAATAAGAGAAGCAGACTGTCTAGAGACTGATGTTCATGTTCATAAAAATTCTAATAATATAACCATGGGTTCAGCTATTGGATCGACATCAAGATCATATTGTTACATGATTTGTTATTGGTATTTTTATTGAACAAAAAACAAGTGTTGATAAGTGAGTTGTGAATTCCGTTAAAGAAATTTTGATCCTTATTTTAAGCCTGAGAATTTGCGCTAGCCAAGTGGGAGAATGTTAGGATGAAACCCCAACCGAAGGTGGCCGAGGCTAAATCTATGGCCTAGAGTTTTAATTTGACCGAATGAATAACTCTTCTATAAAAAAAAAAAAGAGGGATAAGGATTATCTCGTATCTCTTTGGATTATCTTAAGGTATTGTGAACCTAAAAGTAAGGAATTCTAAGTTGATCTCGTGGGCGTGATGGTGAGCCACACGACTTATGAAATTCTATAAATACCCTATTTGGACACTGCTTGTACACGGTTAATTTGAGAAACTTTTTCTCTTTCAAAATTCTAGCAATCCACAACCTTTGAGAGAGAGTGTGTCTGTACGGCTCCCATCGCCGCTTTGCCATGGAGCAAGGAGAATCCGAGGAAGATAGAAAGTATCAAGATCCGACTTAAGTGCAATGTCAATCAAATAGAACTTATTTGTTTGTTTTTCTCTGGGTTTATGACGCCAAAGATCTGAGTCTCGATTTCCGCATAAGGCCGAAACTCATATGTGATCCCTGGAAAGTGCAATGTCGATCTTTGGTCCCCATCATGTTCTTGTCTTCTAGGATCGACCAGGGACGACATCCCGATGACAAGCATACCAGAAACCCGACAGTAATGGTACGAGTACAGATTTCACGTTTTCTGAAAACCAATATACTTGTTATCATTTCTTTTAAAGTTGGAAGCGTAGATCCGTGTTCGTCCTCCTATGGTATCGAGCACCATCGATTTCTACCAAAACAATGTGTTTAACCAAGATTTCTCTCTTGATTGACATGAGAAATTTATTCGTTTAGCTCAGTACCTAGCCAGTCATCAACATAGGGCCCTTTTTTTTACCACTATAATTGTTAATTATTTTGAAATAAAATTATCTAAATTTAATCTTACTCTTAAATGGGACCTTAAGGTCTCTTTGGAAGCCATAACTATATCATTTCTAAAACTATTATAACCATATATTATCTGCAAACAATCATATTTAATTTCAAAACCATTTGCATATAATCTTACAACAAATATTTTTCAGAGTTAACCTAGAGGACGATAAATTCCACAATCCCTCATTTATTAATGGTCATTCATCAATGGTGAAATAGATAGAAATTTGCAAGCTAAACATATCACAACTAAGCCAACTCTCTTTAGAGAATTTAAAATGTTCAATCTTTCGCCCTTTGAATCACTCTCCAACTCCATACTAAGGTGAATAAAATATAAAGATGTCTGCCTCGTCAGGCGATCTAAAACTCACCCTCTTCTTATGCAGCTTCCCATTTTGGCTTCTAGTTAGAGAAGAAACTAAGACTCCTTCACTCCCCTCATCAAGACTCAGTTTCCTATCCATGGGGAGAGTCTCATGTTTATCAGTTGAGGCAGCCTCTCCTACCCCCGTGAAATGATGAAGGATTTTCACAGTAGTAGGGATTTTCACAGTAGTAGGGCTACATGTCCATGGACAAACCCTTGCAGATTGCCTAGAAACTTGAACTTCACCTCCATTGATAAAATCTCGCTTCGAGGCAGGAGACGCAAGGAGACATTCCTCTAGAGTCACCTTCCTCACCTTCTGTGTTTTCACTATCTTCTTCTTCTGTCTTTAAGCACCCGGGTATCAAACACTCGAGAAACGGCCTTCGAACATCTGTGACGCCATTCTCCCCGGACGGATTCGAACCCGATTGCCGAGGGTTAGATAGGCTTCCTCCCATGACTTTTTCTTCTTAAGAACTAATCAATGAATGGTTGGATTGAGAAATGAATTTGATTAGTGTTTTGAGGGGTTTATGAAGGAATAGAGACGGATAGCACTAGAGGAATGGATGTGCATGATCACGTAGACCTTATGGACAAACATCATAGTTATTATCTAGATTAGCTGGATGTGAAATTTTGGGAGGGTCTGTTTAAAGTGCTCATGTTGTAGCTTAAAGGGGAACCGCAAATGGAAACATAAGAAAAATGCAATTGTTCACATTCAATTCAAAAAATCAGACAGTTACGATCATCCAACTAGCGCGACTTTTAGATCATTGCATCTCCATGTTTTGGCCCTCTAATGAACGGTCTAGATCATGTTTGATGTAAAGTGTGTGGGCCCACTACATGCTGTTTCGTATAAGTGCATCTCAAAATACCTCCATTTAGATGAGTGGATAGGATTTAGTTGTTAATGTATGTCTTGAGTTAAAAAATTCATGTTTTGTGTGATCTTCACTGAGCCTTTCAATCTATTTGTCTTAATCATATTTGACGAAAATGGTGATGATAGCAGAGAGAGTTTTAGTTTTTCTTGTGGTTGTAAGTACAAGAGTGGCCATAAGTACTTGACATAGGAATTTGAGGAAATCTTGTTTTCATTAGGTGGATCTATGTTGGTCTCGAATCTGTGTTGGGGACATCTATGTATGAAAAAATCAAACTAGGCCTACAGTGAGAGAACTTGGACTTAATAGAAGATAATATAATAAGGGGAGTTATAAATCGACTCCCCAAATTGATAAAGCGACTCCCCATGTGTCTTTCTCTCTCCTCTAGGTTAGAGAGAGAAAGAGGAGAGAGATAGACACATGGGGAGTCGATTTATCACTGCCCTATAATAATTAGGGGAAATAAGTATCCACCCCGTTTTCTTGCACATGTGCACCTTTTTTAGGGGAGTGATATCCCCCCGCCCCTCCACCACGGATAAAATCCACCCCCCACCCACGGATAAATTCACCACCTTTAACGTTTTTACTTACCTTTGAAAGTTAACGGATAACGTTAAGGGGGGATTTTATCCGTTGGGGGGAGGGTATCATTTCCCTTTTTCTTTTTTTTGTCTTTTCCTAAAACTGACAATGTTCCACCTCTTTTCTTGCATATCTACACCTTTTGTTATGCCTTTTCCTAAAACCTACAATGTTTCCACCCTCCTTTATTTGTCTTTTCCTGGAATTAACTTTATTTTCAGCAAAGGACAAAAAAAGGGGGTGAAAAGTGCTTACCCCCTTTGCTATCATCTCTCGGAAATAACTTTATTTTCAAGAAAAGACAAACAAAAGAGAAAGAGATTGCTGGAAAAGTCGTGGAAATACCATTTCCCGAATTAGAATGTCTTTTAAATTGGACGGTATGTTGGCATCCCTTTATACAAGGTTTGTTTCTAGGCCAAAGTGTGACATAACGGGTTTAGCACCATATCAGACAGACGTGATTATGAAGTCTAAACAAACGAGGGTTGATGCATTCAGAAAGTGTATAAAGAAATAGGTAATTAGTATCGATTCTTGAGAGTAC
Source organism: Tasmannia lanceolata (assembly GCF_043159265.1). Lineage (NCBI taxonomy): Eukaryota > Viridiplantae > Streptophyta > Magnoliopsida > Canellales > Winteraceae > Tasmannia > Tasmannia lanceolata. The sequence goes on along the minus strand of NW_027518680.1, from coordinate 46,167,655 downwards.
TATCCTTATCATCAAAGATAGATTCTTTAATCTCAGAAAGCTCTAGTTGTTCTCCGGTGAGATATCCAGCAAGCTGAAAGGTAACAATAACTTTTATTAAGATCAAAAGGGGGGGACAAGAAGTCCCACAATATACAACCCGAAGAAGATAATCATCCTCACAATTACATCCATAGTTCAGTTGAAATAAACGCCTCAGGATGCAATGGATCGAGAATGCGGGGTTCAAAAAGATTAACCCCTCTTTGGCTAAAGCATCTGCCATTGAGTTCGCAGATCTTCGCCTATGAGTAAGCTAGGGATGCAATATCCGAGCTAAATCCCTAACCGCATCAATCGTCTGATAAAGGCGCCAAGGACCACTGCATCGATTGGACGCCCAAGCAATGACATTAGCCGAATCACCTTCAATAATCAGAGGTCCAAGATTGTTCTCCTCGAACCATCGTAGTCCAAAGATTGGCTTCAGCCTCATTTGCATCGCAAATACCCGCTGGGCCCGCATAGGACATTATAATTCTACCCTTTGAATCCTTAATTACCCCACCAATTCCTGCATTACCCGGGTTCGCAATAGAACTGCTGTCGAAATTTAATTTCAACCAATCCCAAGGGAGGAGGATTCCATATGGGGGTAATCCCGATTTTAGGTGACCGTTCCGATATTACAATGTTCCAATTCCGCAATATGGTTCCCACAGAATATGGAAGACCCTTTTTAGCCTGCGTCCATGATATTAAAGACATTTTGACCTCCAACACAAAATGCTGCCATGATCTCATTCGATTTTGAAAAAACCGATTGTTTCGCTCTAGCCAAATATGCCATATAACTGTAAAGGGGATCGCAGTCCATAGTGATTGACCAAGGCATCCAGTATATACCCCTCTCCAATTCAGAATAATTTTGGTGATTCTCCTTTGAAATACCCATACCATTCCAAAGGATGAGATGATGGACATCCACACATTATGTATGAAATTCCAAAGGGCAACACACAAGAGGGGGGTGAATTGGGTGTTTTAAAAACTGTCCATTCAAAAGCTAGGGCTTGTAAAATTAACCTAGTTAGTTCTAACCCTTGTTCAAGAATATATCCAAATCGAAAGAGGAAAGAGATTACCAATCACACAAGAGCGAGTAAAGGAAGTAAGGAGACCACACAATGATTTTATAGTAGTTCGGTCACAACTTGATCTACTCCACTACCCAAGTACTTGGTCATTGGGATTTTCTCCACTATGACAAGGCTCCTCAACGCTGCCTCACAAAACGTATACAAGCGATCACCGCCTACACAAGGGGACATACCCTTGTATTACAAATCCGCCTCCAAAGACGTTCTTCTTCGTTGCACCGCGGCCTTGAAGCAAGAAACTCCTATTGCGACTTCAAATACAAACAGAAGAAGGAAGAAAGAAAATGAAAAGCTCTCAAGCATCTTTAAGGCGAATATAACTCTCAAAGCTCACAAGACTCCCAATGATTGAAACTAAATGTTTAGGGAGAACCTCTTGGCAAGACATGAATGCAAGTTTGAATGCTCAAGATATTTGATAAATAATCCTTTTAATTTTGAAAGAGAAAAGCTCTAGGGTTTTATAATCATTCAAAATGTGTAAATGAAGGTCTTTGATGCGGTTGAAATAGCCCTAGTTCATTTGGAAAGAATCAAGGGCAAAACTGTAATAAAACTGGGTGGTTGCACCTACCCACTGCGAACCCTAACGACTCGTTGGCGAGTCCGCCGCGGTCGTCCACCCTTATCGGGCGCCTTTTTTTATTTTTAAAATCTTTATCGCTGCAGTCGACTGAGGTTACCGCGGTCGCCCGGCGAGGGTAACCTGTTTCAAAATTATTTGGCTCGAAAAAGACTTACACGATCGACCGGACCTTCACGGTCGCCTGCCATATGCAATCTGTTTCCAAAAATTATTTTGCCTTAAAACGTTCTGCAGTCGACCAAGGGGGTAGCGATCGTCCTCCAATACCCATCTGGATGTTTTCTGAATTTCTAAAAACGTATCCGCGGTCGACTGTATTGACCCGGTCGACCGGCCCGATAAATTTCGAGATGTCCTGGAATTCCAGGTTCCATCCCGGGGTCGCCCGGCCTAGCCCGGTCGACCTGCACTGTGTTAAAAATCTAGTTTTGAAATATTTGTGTGAGGAACTTTGGGCCATGGTCTTTGGGCTTTAAACATGTGCTTTCAAATATATTAATGCACTTCGAAAAATGGTTCTAAAGATAATTTGAAAACACAAAAACATGCAAACACAGTATGTCAAGAGGACTCCCATGCATTCTAAACATATGAACCTTGAGTCTTCTTGATCTTTAATTTTCTTGGGTGCTTGCACGAGTCTTCCTTTGTCTTGAGATAGTCTTTGAACATGTTCTTGTGCTTGTGGTTCCCTTAATTCTTCGATACACCATATGGCTTAAAGGATAACCACTGAGACTTGACTTTCTCCAAGACTAGCCGTTGTTCTTCTTGCTCCATCAATTTGGGTTTGTGGATCATCAAAACAAGAGAGGTATGTACCCTTGGGCTTACAATGTGCAAATAGACATTCAATGAAGAGGTGATCAATATGTTCTTCCGAGTTAAGGCATAGTGCACACCGACTCGCAAGTTGGAAGCCCCTCCACTGAAGTCTCTCGCAAGTTTTAATGCATCGCATTGCAAAAGTCCACGCAAATGCTGAAAAAAGGGCGATAACAAAAGCTCCCTCCCTAGGGCATCGACCTAGGGAGGGAGGCGGTTTCTCCTCTCGTCTTCCTGTCTCTCGTCCCCTCTCTCTCCCACATCTTCCTCTCTCTCATCTCCCTTTCTCCCCCTCTCTCCCTTTCTCGCTCATTCTCCCTCTCTCTCTCTCCCTCTCTCTCGCTCGTTTCCCTCTCTTTCCCTATTGCTGACCCTCAAATCGTCTCTCCCATTGTTGGCAAAAGATGAGCCGCGGAAGCCGAATCGGGATCCGTGGAGGCCAGATCTGGAACATGGCTTTCTGTGGTGGCTAGATCTAGGGTTGTGGAGGCAGGATCTGGGGCCGTGGAGGCTGGATTGGGAGCTGTGGAGGCCGGATTGGGAGCCGTGGAGGCCATGAAGCTTAATCTGGAGCCGGAAAAAACCGTGAAGGTTGCCGGTGGGGATGAAAAGTCGTGGGGTGCCAAACCTGGAGCCGTGGATGGCTGGAGGGGCGGAATGGTCGAAGTTGGGGTCGAGAAGGCGGATTTAATGGTGAACGGGCCGGATCTAGTTAGGAATGATGGAGAAAGTGGGTGGGGAGTCGTTGGAGGCTGTGGAAGGGGCCGATGTAAGGAAAATGATGTTCGGATTCAGAAAAAAATGAGGAGTTTGGATATGGAGGTGAGGGAAGTTATGGATAGCCGCAATGAACCTTGTAGGGTTAAGGTTTGAAGGAGGACGAGGAGGAAGGGAGTTTTAGGGTTGTTAGGGTCAGGATTGAATGGGGAAGGAGGTGAGGAGTACTATAGTCTTTAGGATTACGGTTTAGGGTTAAGGCTTGAAGTATACTTTTGGATTGGATGATTTTTGGGTTAGTGGAAGTAGGTTTTGGAGCAGATGGTGGAAGGATTTGATATATTTTTAATGGGAAGTCGTCGGTGTTTGGTGGTGGTTCAAGGTGGAGGCCGCCGAAGATTGGATGATGATGTTGAGTGGTTGGCTAGCGTGCACGGTTAGAGGCGCACAATAGCTCTTTAGCCTTCGAGCGGAATTTTTGAAAATTGAATTTGCCATCAGATTGTAGTGGAGAAATAGGTGTGACGTGGCAGGTCACGATCTTGACTTGGGGGGGGGTCCCACAAATATGGCACTTTTTGCTGGATTTGATTCAATTGAGGCTGTTGGGTAAAGTAAGGAATAATGTAAGGGGTTTTTCTTTTGGGCTAAGGAGAATGCTCCTGGGCAATTCATACTATGTAAATCTAGTGGGACTACTGGTCCCCTAGTAATTTCGCTAGTATGAATATATTTGTCAATTTAAAAAAAAAAAAGTCCAAGCAGATGCTGCTATACGAGGGGGGAGGATAGACTTCCATACCCGCACTCGTCTCGAGTTCCAACCAGATCCTTCGTTGATCTTTTTAAAGGAGCGAACAGAAAAACCTCCTTCAACATCAACAGTCCAAATCCATTCGTCTTCGCAATTGGGGCTTAAGTAACACTTTGTAAGCATCTCCATGCCACTCATTTCCTGTTTCTGAGATCGATGTTAGCTGATTTAGTAGAAATTATGCTTACACACAGCAAGCAAACTCACTTCGTCCTTCACATAGGTGATCTTGTTCTAGAGACAACTATGAGTAGAGAAAACAAGCTTGGCATTCACACAAGTACGGTCACTATCATAATTACATCAAATTTGGAAGAGTGTAAATACTAATAGATGAACATGAGGCTGCATATTTTCAAGTTAACTTTGTAAGAAACTAGTCATGTATGCCATTAATAAATGCCTGTGTAAGATTACAGGCAGGCATTAATACATCAACCTGTACAACCAATCAAACTTAAACACCAAATACCATTGTAGCAGGAAAGTAACTCACATTTGCAAGATCTTGGGTAAGGCTTAGTAACTTGCCGATGGATTGGTCAACAGATCAAGAGAGCGCCTAAGGAAATCCACAGCAACCGATACATCATCAAATGCCAGAGCCCCAACAGCAAACCTCGCTGCCTTGTGTGCGTCGGCGATCTTATCAGGTTGTGGCTGATAATTGCTGTCATAATGGAATGTAAAGGTAGATGGAGGTTCGGATCCAGGACGAGTTTCACTCCCATTGCCAGAATTATATTGCACTGTTGACACGTAGTTTGATGGTGGAGGACTTGAATGGTGCAAAGGTGCACTTGATTGATGTGGGATAGGAGGATCAGACCCCTGATAGTATGATGGGTAGTGTGTAGGAGCAGTTGGAAGGGTGCTATCGTTGAAACTAGGGTAAGACTGGTAATTAGGGAAAGTGTAAGAGGTCCCGTTTTCATGTGAAGGATAAGTTTGCGGTGAGGACTGTTGATCATGTGAAGGATAACTTTGTGGCGAGGACCGTTGTTGTTCATGTGACTGATAAGTATGTGGCAAAGACTCGTGAGAGTAGGGTTGATGTGGTAATGACTCGGGAGAGTAAGGTTGATGTGGGAAAGACTCGTTAGAGTCAGATTGATGGTGGAATGGCTGAGGATAAGCAGAATTTTCTGGTCTATTGGCAGGTGGAGGTGGTGGGGGTGGAGGTTGTTGGAAATCATTAGAAGGGTAATCACCACTTCCATATGAGGAATGTGTAGTATTTATAGAAGGTTGATGATTAACCTTGGCCACAAGTCGAGGAGATTCATCAACTCCTGGATGGCTAGATGGAAAGCCCTCACTTGGTCCCAGATCCTGCAGGAAAAAGAAGAAAAAAAATGAGGAGACAGAATCTTTTGGGGGACACCATGCTAGGCGGAAAAGTCGTTTCTACATTACCAGTGATAACAACCATTTAAAAAAAAACTCGTACCAGTGATTACCACAACCTATCAGCTTATACTCCAATTACCTTAAAGTTAGTTATTATTAAACTATGCTTCTAGAAAACAGAAGAGATACTGTTACTGAATACTCAAGGTGTAGTGTTTATAGAAGGTTGATGATTAACCTTGTCCACAAGTCGAGAAGATGGATCAACTCCTGGATGGCTAGATGGAAAGCCCTCACTTGGTCCCAGATCCTGCAGGAAAAAGAAGAAAAAAAATGAGGAGACAGAATCTTTTGGGGGACACCATGCTAGGCGGAAAAGTCGTTTCTACATTACCAGTGATAACAACCATTTAAAAAAAAACTCGTACCAGTGATTACCACAACCTATCAGCTTATACTCCAATTACCTTAAAGTTAGTTATTATTAAACTATGCTTCTAGAAAACAGAAGAGATACTGTTACTGAATACTCAAGGTGTAGTGTTTATAGAAGGTTGATGATTAACCTTGTCCACAAGTCGAGAAGATGGATCAACTCCTGGATGGCTAGATGGAAAGCCCTCACTTGGTCCCAGATCCTGCAGGAAAAAGAAAAAAAAATGAGAAGAGACGCAGAATCTTTTGGGGCACTCCCTGGTAGGCGGAAAAGTCGTTTCTACTTTACCAGTGATTACAACCATTGAAAAAAAACACTTTACCAGTGACTACCACAGCCTATCAGCTTCTACAAAACAAAAGAGATACCAATGCTGAATAGAAGAAATAATAGTTATTATCTAGCTATGCTATTTGTTAAACCATGATGGGTCCACCATCTTGCCAGTGGTTAGAACTTAGAACATATCGCAACTTTGAGATCATAGGCATGAATGCAGCTTACCAAAGAAAAAGAATCAGAATGTTGCAAAATAAAAAAAGGGGTAAAAACAATTGAAGAGTCCGTCTATTTAGGAAGCGATTTATAAAAGATTCCCCCTTCAGTAGAGTGCCTCTGTTGAGCCAAGGATGATTGGTGGAAGCAAGAGACCAATGCTTCCAGCCTTCCACCAACCAAAGTGTGAACCCACCAAGGGGATTCCTTATCATTCTGTGAACCCACCTTGTTTCCACCAACCAATGTGCACTACCAATCCTTTGGTTTTTATAAAAAGTTATGAAATCAGTTATTTTGGTAAGTTCCGAAAAAAATGCTGGCTAACTGTAAATTATAGTCAAGAGGCCAACTTACAGTATGCAGCCCCATGGGGCTGACCAGAAGAACAGCCCCTATCATCCCACATGCATGCCGCATGTAATTGGCTCGAAATATTTGAGTGAATGAAAAGGATGTGGGAGTAGAATTCCTCATAAGCATTATCGGAAGAAATACTCAAAATTGAGGTGCTTATACCCAGAACTCAAAATTGAAGGTATTTACATCCAGATTCAAAGGATGGATGCTAATCTATGGTGTATTTAGAAACCTTCGGAAAAATCGAAATGAGATCTCAGCAATGGAATTCACATATCCAAGAAATGTTGCTAATGATCCTTCTGTTAAAAATGAAATTTGGACAAAGAAGGATCCCATAGGTGCCTTCAATGATTTTGTCATTTCACAATTCAACAGACGAAGAGATTGGATATATATATATATTAGAATAGAGTTCCTAAGGTGTCACCTCATATAGCTTATATGAGGTGGCGCTTAAAAACATAAGGGGCCTACTTTGTTTGGATGATCCAAAGCATTCATTTGATAGGCCCTCACATAGATAGGGTGTGCCCAAAAAATGAACTTCATAGGATCATCCTAACCCTTCCATTTGTGGAGGTTGAAATGGATGGGTATAAACCTCCATAAATTTGCCTATTTTTAACCTCCATAAATGGAAGGGTTAAGATGATCCTATGGACCTGATTTTTTGTAGGCACCATATCCATCTAAGGGCCTTTCAAATGAGTGGTTTGGATCACCCCAAAAATGTGGGCCCCTTATGTTTTGTGAGCGCCACCTCATATAAGCTATATGAGGTGACACCTTAGGAACTCTATTCTCTCTCTCTCTCTCTCTCTCTCTCTCTCTCTCTCTCTCTCTCTCTCTCTCTCTATATATATATATATATATATATATATATATATATATATATATGAGGAAATGGTTTGCGAGCAGTTGCTCAGATAAGCTTATCTGAGCAGGAGCTCACAAACACATGTGGCCCCACATTTTTTGGGGGATCCAAAGCATTCATTTGGAAGGCTCTTCCATGGATAGGGTGTGTACCAAAAATCAGCCCTATAGGATCATCCTAACTCTGCCATTTGTTGAGGGAAAAATGGGCAGAAACATGGACACACAGTGTCTGTCCATTTTCCCCTCTAACTTTGATTGGGTTAGGATGATCCTGTTGATCTGATTTTTGGTACACACCCTATCCATGGAAGGGCCTTCCAAATGAATGCTTTGGATTCCCCCAAAAATGTGGGGACACATGTGTTTGTGAGCTCCTGCTCAAATAAGCTTATCTGAGCAGCTGCTCACAAACCATTTGTGATCCAAAGCATTCATTTGGATGGCCCTTCCATGGATAGGGTGTGTACCAAAAATCAGATAAAGCATTCATTTGGAAGGCCCTTCCATGGATAGGGTGTGTACCAAAAATCAGTTCAATAGGATCATCCTAACCCAATCAAAGGTGGAGGAGAAAATGGACAGACATTGTGTGTCCATGTTTCTGCCCATTTTTCCCTCCACAAATGGCAGGTTTAGGATGATCCTATAGGGCTGATTTTAGGTACACACCCTATCCATGGAAGGGCCATCCAAATGAATGCTTTGGATCCCCCCAAAAATGTGGGGCCACATGTGTTTGTGAGCTCCTGCTCAGGTAAGATAAGCTGCTCACAAACCATAGGGGAGGCCACATTTTTTGGGGGATCCAAAGCATTCATTTGGAAGGCCCTTCCATGGATAGGGTGTGTACCAAAAATCAGCCCTATAGGATCATCCTAACCCTGCCATTTGTCGAGCGGAAAAATGGGCAGAAACATGGACACACAGGTGTATGTCCATTTTCCCCTCCACCTTTGATTGGGTTAGGATGATCCTATAGGGCTGATTTTTGGTACACACCGTACCCATGGAAGGGCCTTCAAATGAATGATTTGGATCCCCCAAAAAAGTGGCCTCCCCTATGGTTTGTGAGCTCTGCTCAGATAAGCTGCTCACAAACCATTTCCTCATATATATATATATATATATATATATATATATATATATAGAGAGAGAGAGAGAGAGAGAGAGAGAAAGAGAGAGATTTTATATGGTGTAAGGGCTTACAACAATACGATAGGGGTACCGCCCTTGATATTTGATCCAACAGCAACTCACTTGTTGAGTAGTACTGTGGGATCAGATATCAAGGATGGTACTTCCACCCTACAAAGGCCTTATTGTTGTAAGCCCTTACACCATATATATATATATATATATATATATATATATAGAGAGAGAGAGAGAGAGAGAGAGAGAGAGAATGGTTTCTACACACAAGTGTAGATAAGTTATCTACACACTAGCTTAAAATACAATGGGGGCCCACATTGTTTGGGTGATCCAAAGCATTTATTTGATGGGCCCTCACATAGATAGGGTATGCCCAAAAAATCAGCTTCATAGGATCATCCTAACCCTTCGAACCGTGGAGGCAAAAAATGGACAGATTTGTGAAGGTTTATACACGTCCATTTTACCTCCACAAATTGTAGGATTGGGATGATCCTATGGAGCTGATTTTTTGTGGACACCCTATCTATGTGAGGGCCAATCAATCAAATGAATGGTTTGGATCACCCAAACAATATGCCCTCCACTGTATTTTAAGCTAGTGTGTAGATAACTTATCTACACTTGTGTGTAGAAACCGTTTTCTCATATATATATATATATATATATATATATATATATATATATATATATATATATATATATATATATATATAGACACACACACACACACACACACAGAGAGAGAGAGAGAGATTGATCTGATAGAAAAGAAAATTAAGATTTTTTGTTTGATGTCTTTGAGGTATGTCCCAAATTCAGTTCTAGAGACATACGTATGTGCCTTTTGGTGTATCTGAGGGAATTGACAAATCTTTATCGCCGCCAGGAGGTCCTGGCTCAGGCCTCCGTCCTTCCTTCAAAGCTTTCCTTATATCTGCAGCTTTCCAAGCAGCATATTTCTGCTTCTGCTCAAGCTGTCATAGAAAAGGGCATGTAAACATGTCAAAAAGAGATACAAAGTCAACTTGGCTAAATCAAATCAGAACAATTCTTCAGATCACATACAAAGAATAGTTAACAAGAAAACCCTCTAACATCAGAAAAATTTCTTTTCAAAATTTTTGACAGCTTGCCAAAATCAACAATATTGTAACTGATAATGTGACTATGAACTCACATCAGGCTGAAGTTCACCAAACTGATTAAGAATCTCAAAGAAAATGCTTGCCGCATAAAAGGTTTTCGCAGTATTCCTGAAACAAGTCCAGATATTAGGTGCCGATTTCCATGCAAAATTCCGAAATAAATAATCGCCAAATGTACAACAACATCAATCAATTCAACATATAAAAAAATTGAAATAAAAAAAAAGGATGTTGCTGTACAGGTCAGCTCGCCCAGCCCTGTCTTGCTTATCTGCCTTTGAAAAGACATTTGAGGCAAATCCTTCTACATGCAGGTAGTCATCAGGCCCTAACTTCAATGACTTCTTATCCTGTGAGAATAAACACAGATCCACAACAGTGAGGAGACAAGTACACAGCCAAATATGTAAAAGATCTTATATTGATAACAACAACAAATCTGCACCAACAAACAATAGTGCTCAAGAACATAACAAAAGACCTACAATTTATACAACTTTGGGAATATAGATTTACAACCTGTTATGAAGAACATGTAACTATGTAAGGCCCTGTTCGGTTGGGATTATTAATAATCGATTGTCCAGAACACACCGATTATACACTCGATTATTCTTAAAAGAGTGTTCTGTTAACTTATATAATAATCGCTTATAAATCATAATCCGATTATCCAATTGTCATAAAATACACATACCCGTATAATCACCAAAATTGGTGATTATAAAATGATTGGGCACGTTTGGGAGGTCGAGATTTCCCAAATTCTGAATCATTTTCCAATAAAACCCTCAAATAATTTCCAACATGACAATATTACTCGGATCTAAATATTCCCTTTCTCGAGAAACACTACCCCCTATCCCTTGCGAACGAGAGAAAGAGGATGGGCGCGAGAAACCCTAACTCCATTACTTTCGAAACCGTAGCTGCAAAACCCTAACTCCATTACTTTCTCTCAACAAAGACCTTGCGAAACCCTAACCAGAGAAAGAGATGGGCGCTAGAAACCCTAGACCTTGTGAAAAATCTTACATTCAACACTCTCCTCTACCTGCGAAACCCTAACTCCATTAGTTTCTCTCGAAAAAGACCTTGCGAAACCCTAAACAGAGAAAGAGAATAGCGCGAGAAAAAGAAGATCAAACTTTGGAAGCTGCTGGAACGTGCTTCAATTTCTGAGTTTTTGTCGACAATCTTTCCTCTATTTCATTTTTGGTAAGTGGATCTACAACTCATGAATCTGCGTTGAATTTCGTTAATAAATATTGTGGAAGTGCATGAAATTGTCCTGTTTGGAGTTGCTATGCCAATTACTGTTCGTGAGTGTTGAGTTGGAATGGTTAACAAGTTCGGAAACTTGTCCAATGATTGTTCCCAAGGTGGTTTTTTTTTTTTTTTTTGAGCAAATGGATTTTATTAGTGTAGATCTGAATTATTCCTCATCTAAAACGATTTCTCTGATGTTTCCAATTGAGTTTTACATCAATTTCACCACTGATCAAAGGATTGGTAAGGAATTTAATTGACAAGGGTTCTGTTCCATATAATTGAGGAATTTAGGAAAGAAACGAGCTCAGATTTTGCCATTCTGCTTGTGCTTTCCATAACACTGTTATTGAACATTTTTTTTATATGCATGTAAGCATATCATATAGATAGATTATTTTTTTATGTGCATGTAAGCATATCATATATATAGATTATTAATCCAATTCTTTTGTTTTTTTTTTTTACTCATGTAAAAATCCCTCTTTTTTTTCTTTTCTTGTTTCTTAACCAAAAGCAAGAGATTGATTAGTCTTCGCCTCTTCGGCAAAGCTACTGATAGAGTAGGATTCTGAGAGAAAACCCATTTCTAAGTAATGGGTTTCTCTTATTTTCCGAATCAAATGCTAGATATGGGGTAATTGTTGGTAAAGCTACAGTTTTGAGTGTGTTTCTGAGAATGCTACTACTGATATTGACACAACCTTGTTTTGTTAATTGCACTAACTCATCTTGTCTTTTGTTATTTAAACAGCTGTCAAAGGTTATTACAGTTCCCAAAAAGCTCTCAGAAGCCAATTAAAAAAGAAATGACAAGTTGAGTTTGTGCAATGCCCATATCAATAGCCTTCTCAATAGCCTTCTGAGAAATACCCATGTTCCAAGTATTGTTTTAACTTTCAACCGAAATCCGAAATTTCAGGTTTCGGTCGAGACCGAAACCGAAATGACACATACCCGAAACGTTACCTTATTTCGACCGAAATTTCAAAATTTTGGTCGAAATTTCGTTTTGAGAATGAGACAGTGTCCTTGTCTTTTCCTTTTTAATTGGCTCCTTAGAGCTTTTTAGGTATTTTAATAGCTTTTGACGACTGATTAAATAATAAAAGACAAGGTGAGTTTTTCTCAATTTCAAAAAATGGTAGTGGGTTTATTAGTAGAGCTCTCTCTTCTTTCTAATTCATTATATTTTTTCCTTGTGTTTTAAGTATTTGGGTTGTGTAGGCCTGCTAAATGAATATGCCTCTTGGTTATCTTGTTTTCTTCTGTATTTTCATTTTCACCTTTGTTGGTGATTCCCTTCTTTCTAATTCATTCATGCAGGCAGATCATAGTAGTACATGTTGTCCATTTTCTGTTATGTTCATTACCCTGTACGGTTTCTGATACTCTCTTCTACTTTATCATATGTTGTGCTTCAGTTGGAAACTGTACTGATCGATTTTGCTTATCTTTTAATAAAAAATGCTATAGGAGCAAACTAAGACATTGCTTTCCTTGCAGTGCGGGGTGCTGTTACATCGGGTCTGCCTCCTTCTTGGGTGGATTTTTCAGAAGAAATAGATGCAAATATGCAACGTGCACAGACAAATATGGCGGAGTTTGTGAAGGCCCATGCAAGGCTTTAATGCCATCTTTTGGAGATGGGAAAATTTGGAACATTTATCTTTTATTAATTTAAACATTCGTCAGAGGTTATTACAGTTCTTAGAAGGCTCTTTTTTTGGATGGTAGTTATTATAAGGCTCTTAGAAGCCCAATAAATCAGAAAAGACAAGCTAAGTTTGTGTACTTATCAAAACATGGTAGTGCCAATATCAATAGCCAAAGCATGGTATGCCAACAGTAGCTGTAACTGTATTTTTTATTCCCTTGTAGTTGCATTTGAACACTCATTTGTAAACCTGTAATTTTTGTATCTAAGGGTATTTTGGTCATTATAAGTTGTGTAGTTAATCACTCAATAAATGATGCAGCAGAACACAAGTATATGATAATAGATTATTTTCATCATACCGAAAGCTTCTGGCGGTTCGCTTCTACGCTCGGCCCGCCGCGTATCCTATCGCCTTGGAAGCAAGCTACCTGTCCCCTATCTCACCCGACAATTGGAAGGGTGAGCCTTCACCTTTTGGATCGTCTTCTGCCCAATGCGGTACCCCCATGTTCTTTTGTTCCCATCTCATTGGGTTTACCTTATTCACAGGTTGACCCCATCGTAGCAAGAAAAGGCAATCTTGTGCTATACTCCGGTGATCTCTTGCCTACCGAGGCACGCAAACTCCCATCGTGTCCCAAATCACATTCCGCGAATTGAGAAGGGCATCCATCAGCCCCTCTCGTAAGTGATGGACTTACATTTCTATTTCTATAGGATGGGACCCATCATTAGAAAGTATAAGGGCATACATGTAATTAGATAGACTTACAATAAAAATATATATAAGAGATGAATGTCGTGAGGTTGCCATTCAAAAAAATAAAAATAATGAATGTTGTGAGTTTAGAATTCAACCCGAATGAGTTCTTTCCTGTTCCTCTCTTTATTTTTACTCTTCTTGTTTACATCTTTCTTTGGTTTGTAGCATGTTATCAGAGCAAATTATGATCCTATTTTAAACCTCCCCTCTCTAGCTCGACTACTTTGTTCAAACATCCATTTTTTCTTGTCTCTTTTTTTAATGGTCCATGTTTCTATTTTATTTTATTTTTTGAATTGGTGAAGCCCTAATTTAGGAGTTTCTAGATTGTAATACCCTAATCTAAGGTTTTTTATTGATTGTCCGATGGTGTTCCGGCATACTAAGTTCCTCTTTTAATGAATTGAAATATATAAGCGGCGACGGACTGTGTCTACTGAACAAATGTGTCCGGGATGGAAATTAGTGCCAGAGTTGTCACGACTCATGAGAGGATGCTGATTTGTTTTATTTTTTGGGAAAACTAGTAGAAACCCCCTACTTTAAAAAGTATCTACAAGACTCCCTACCCCACCCGACGCACGATTTTCTTAATTGCCAATAGTTATGTGTTGTGCCTTAAATAACTTTTAGTTTTTTTCCCAGTTTACCCTTCATTATATTATCCTTATTTATAGAGAATGTTTACTTTTGGTTAGCAAAGATATTGAGGGCGTAATAAAAAAATCCCTAAAATCTCTCCAACATTAGTTGTAACTCCCCCCACCCGTCTCTCTCTCTCTCTCTCTCTCTCTCTCTCAAGTCGTTGGTCTTCTCTGTTTCTTTCAACGACAAACATGCATGTAAATGCAATTGATGAACATAAATGAATGTAAGTAACTCCATGTCTCACTCACAAATATTAAGTACAAATGAAATGAAACATTATCGAAAGCTATATAGATTGGATGGTTAGGATCATCCTATGGAGATGAATTTGGGAACACAATGCATTTTAGTCGGGCACGATAAATGAACGGTTTAGATCATCTGACCAAGAGGACCCCACCATATTGGCTTGTTGTTAGATTTATTTTGAAATAGTGTGAATATAAAAGACGAAATCATGGTCCACTTAAAAGAGAGCGAGAGAAGGGGAGAGAGTTACTTCTTTGAACAGAGAGAGAAAGAGAGAGAGAGAGAGAGAGAGAGAGAGAGACCTACTTCTTTGATGAGATGGATTCAATTAAGAGAGAGAGAGAGAGAGAGAGTCAAACAAAAAGAGAGATGCTTATGGGGTATGGTAGGAGGGAGATAAGTTTTCAAACAACTAATGTTTCCTTTATTGATGTAGGAGAGAGGTTTTAGGGATTTGTATTTGCATCTTTAATAAACATCTATATAAATAAGGGTAATATAAAGAAGGGTAAAATGGTTGATGAAAAAAATAAAAGTTACTAAAGGCACAAGATGGCATTCTTAGTAAATACGAAAATTTAGGGGGATTATGGTATATACTTTTTTATGTAGGGGGTTTCTAGTAGTTTTCCCTTCTTTTATTTTATTTTTTTAATAATGAGAGTATGCTTGTTTGTTCTGAATGATTTACAAAGTGAAGTAGTGATTTTGGCTAGCATGTACTCCTTTAAATCGTACTTGGTGTGTTTCAATTGCACTAAGTTCTTTAATTACATATTTAATTTTTCTTTTTGGATTATAATGCAGAGTAAATTAGAGGGAAGATCCGGTATGCTTAGTCCTTCATAGTTACTTGGACTTTAGATGAAATCCATTTACTGAAGGGATAAAAATATCTCCAATGTTCCAGAGCAGTTCAAGTTTTCTTAACCGCAAAAGGCGAATGAACTATCTTACGAATGAAGTACCTTCCTCTAGTACATCTTATAGTGAATGGATCCAAGAAAATGCCCAAATTATGGCATAGCTCTAAAATAGTATGGATCATACGAAGTAACCTTCCTATAGTACACCTTATGGTGAATGGGTCCAAGACGGCATACATCTAGAATAGTATGGATCTATGGATCCATTTGTTAGAACTAATGCAATGTTTTTGAAAACTACTAAAAGGATATGGGAATCACTATGTAAAATATATTCATTTGATATGCTTAGTTCACGTATTTACCAATTATATCATAAAATATTCTCTTTACAACAGGGTGATATGTGTGTTAGGGAATATTATATTGTTCTTAAAGAAATGTGAAAGGAGTGTATCAGCCTCTTACAAGTAATATATCAGCTCAAAGGCAGCAACATGAATAAGTCATAGTGGCCAAATTTCTCTCTGGTTCATGATCTAGTAAATTAAAGAGGAAATACCCTCCTATGATCCTCGTCTTTCTTGCTCTCGTGATGTGATCCTGACAGGACTACTTACCATTTAGCCTAGTCTCTACTTTTGGACACTTTTCTTTTTTAGCACTTTCTATTTTATTTTTATTTTTTGAATGGTGAGCACTTTCTATTTTTATGGAGTATATATTTTAGGATTATTATAATTTTTGGCATCTAAGATGTAGGGGTTGTCCACATTAACTCGGGCCCACATCTCACCATGTTACATTTGTCACACCCATATATGTATACCATGGCCCACGTCTTGTCTTTAAGTCACTTAAGTTAAATGACTTAAGAGAGTTTTTATCCTATTGGTTATTAGGTAGGGACCCACACATTTTTCAAGAAGAACCCAAGGGAGGAGGAAAACCTAAGTTCTTGTGAGAAAGCACAAAGCAACCCACTCCCCCCTTGCAGCCGTCAAGGAGAAAGACAGCGTTCTTCTCCCTCTCTTTCTCTTTCTTCTTCTTCTCCCCCTCCTCATTTCTCCTTTCTCTCCTCTCCTCCTCCTCCTCTTCTTCTTTCGTTCCCTTATCTCTCTTCTATTTCTCTTCTTTCCATTTCCTTTTCTCTTTTTTTCCTTTCTCTTCACTCACGGTTTTCTCCCTAATCAGTCCTTGCGGCTGGACTGCAGTCCACAACCACACCAGTCCACTTTTCCTTCCCTATCTCAACCACCCTTCCCTTTCCCTCCCCCCCCCCCCCCCCCCCTCTCCCTCTTTTCCCTGACCTATTACATGCAACTGAAACCTTCCAGCCCCCCACCTCTCCGCCCCGCTTTCTTCTCTAACTAGATTTCTCCACCACAGCATTTTATTCTCAATTAAAAAAATGTTGTCTTCTCCCACCCTCCGCTGTCCACCATCACATCGCTCCATCACTTGTTGCCCGCTTCTCGATCTCAAGTAGTTCGGATGATTTTCAGAAGATAGCCATCCATTCCATGTTGCTCTTTCTCATATTGTTGCCATGATAACTGTGAGATCTACCTCTCCACCACTCTTTTTGGGCCTTCTTTAAGAGGAATTTGACGCTCATACGCGCATCATCGGGTGAGATCCACTTCATCACAGCAATTGACTGCCCAGATCTGATTTTTCTTGTCATCCCACTCTTAGTACTGCCCTACCTACCCGGTTTCCCATTTGAGGCCTTTTATTATAGCTAAGCGGCATTTTGGGTCCTATTGGTAAATTGTTTCTAGCCATTTTCAGATTGTAGATATA
Source organism: Tasmannia lanceolata (assembly GCF_043159265.1). Taxonomy (NCBI): domain Eukaryota; kingdom Viridiplantae; phylum Streptophyta; class Magnoliopsida; order Canellales; family Winteraceae; genus Tasmannia; species Tasmannia lanceolata. Next base: position 46,150,490 of record NW_027518680.1, on the reverse strand, counting down.
TGATTTTGACTCATTGCCCATTATTATAAAACCTTATTTTCTTAATGTCTGACTATTTACTTGCATGGCTTCTTGGGAATAAACTTTATGCCGTGATGAATTATCCTAAAGGCTAATATTCCATGAGAAGACTCTTAACACGTGAAATCATCGCGAAAGTTTAATCTGATATGGAATTGAGGACACTTAATTTAACTTGAAAGTTAGTCACTCTTGCTCCTAAAGATCATCAAAAAAACCTGCGAACGCTACGTTTTTTTTCTTTTTTTTAAAAAATTGACAATTTCATTAATAATCAAAGTGGGGACAAGATGTCCCACGCCAAGTACAAATGCGGAAATTAAAGCAATTACAGAATCTGCCACATTAGTTAATTTTAAGAAGCAGTGACAAACATGGTGTCCCTAAATACTCCTTCCTTTGCTAAAATGTCTGCTGCCTCATTAGCCGATCTTCTTCTATGTCCAATCCTGGGTTCCAAAATTCGTATAAGGTCCAAGATCTCAGCAATTAGCCCTTGAGTTCGCCAAGGACCCCTAGAAGCATTCGAAGCCCAACTAATTGCATTAGATGAGTCCCCTTCCACAATTATATGCCTCAAATCATGTTCAAAAGCCCATCGAAGACCAAAAAGAAGGGCTCTTACTTCTGCCTCATTTGCATCGCATTCTCCTACCGGTCCTGATTAGGACATGATGGTTGATTCCCTTTCATCCCTTATCAGACCCCCAATCCCATCATCCTTACCTGGATTACCTATGGAGCTCCCATCAAAGTTCAGTTTGACCCGGCCTGATGGAGGTGGTTTCCATTTTGGCATCGGTTTCGTCCGAATAGTTATGTCCCATATGATTGCCCACCAATTACGTAGAGTTTCAAATAATCCATATTGAACTCTCTTTTTTGCTTTTGTCCAGGAGATAATTTCCACTCTAATATCCGCAATAACAGGGCTTGCGCACCTTTGCGATTCCTCAAAAATCTGCCGATTGCGTTCTTTTTAGACATTCCATACAACGGCATACGGAATGGTACTCCATAGTAATCATCCTAAGTCCCCAAAAGGACCAAAGTTCTAGTTTAGCAGTACTCTCTTGATAGATTTAGGACAAACCCATGACATTCCAAAGATTCTAAACGCCTTAGTCCAAAGTCAGCATTAGGTGATCGAAGGTTTCCTACGCCTCCAAACACAAGTAGCATCTACTCGCTATATGGAAACACCTTTTTTTAAGTCGGTCACAAGTGCTAATTCGCTTGTGGACCACTGTCCATACAAACGCCATTACTCTTGGTGGAGCCATGGACTTCCATACTCAGCAGCTAGAAGAAGCCCGACCACTATTAATAGAGGCAAAAAATGACTTAGCAAAGAATTCCCCATTCGGTTCTGGTATCCATATTCTATTTTTTGAAATTCGAGCAGTATAAGGAGTTTAATTGTGTGAGAAGCAACTAGAGATCCAAGATTTCCTCATCCTTGAGGTCCCTTCTCAGTCTCACATCCCATAAACCCCTGCCCATGTTATTCTCTCTTACCAAGTAATCCGCCACAGATGCCTCAGGATTCAAAGCTATCCTAAAGAGCTTCGGAAAGGACTCGCAAAGCACTTTGTCGCCAACCCGTAAGTCACGCCAAAATGGAACCTCTAGTCCTTTTCTAATCTTATAGCGAACGAGACCTTCGAAATCTGACTTCACAGAGCAGATGGACCTCCAGGCCCCAGACCCCTTGCCAAGGCCTAGGATTTTAGCGTTCCATTCACCCCATTCCGATCCATATTTCCTTCCGATGACTTTGCCAAAGCGAAGATTTTTCATTTCCATACCGCCATAACCATTTGCCCAGTAACGACGTATTACGGGCTTTAATTTTGCCTATTTCAAGGTCTCCGTTCTTCTTCAATATAGATACCTTCTTCCAATTCATTAGATGTTTCATCTTCTTGGTGGTGCCATCCCCCTCCCATAGAAAATCCCTCTAAAGCTCTTTCAATTCTCAGAGCCACTTTCATTGGTATTTTTTATTTTTATTTTAAAGATGACAATTTTATTGAATCCATGAAAATTATAGTGGGGACCAGAAGTCCCTAAAAACAGTACATAGAGTCAACAGATAAAGACCAGGAATATATCCCTGAGCAAAAAGATCCGATAATTCTTCAAAACCAAGCCACGAATAACCACCTCCACCTCCAAACCTTTCCAAAGACTCATAAACCCTCATAAACCCATCCTCAGCCGATGTATCCAAAAAGTTTAAACAGGGACGGACCTTTTTGCTAGGGGGGTGTATATAGGTGTTTTGAATTTTCTCTAACTCACTTTCATTGGTATTTTGAATAACGACATAACGTATATAGGTGTTAAGAGAGGATTTAGAGAAGAGAAAGTGAGTTAGAGATGAAACTCCCCCTCACTAATATATTTATTAAAAGAGAGATAAGCACAATTACAATTATGCCCTCAGGCTTATTACATATATCCAACACTCCCCCTCAAGCTGGAATGTAGATATTATACATTCCTAGCTTGCTACAAATATCATTCAACGTTGACTTAGGCAAGGGTTTTGTGAAAATATCTACTAACTGGTCCCCAGATCGAGTAAAAGAAACATGTATCTCGCCCTTATGGATTCTCTGGCGAATAAAATGGCAATCAACCTCTATATGCTTAGTTCTCTCATGGAAGACGGGATTGGTGGTTATGTGAATCGCAGTTTTTTATCACAAAAAAGCTGAGCTGACGAAGAAGAAGGAAAAGCAATCTCTATCATGAGGGAACGTAACCAAAGAAGCTCCCCACTCGTATGGGACATAGCTCGGTATTCTACCTCGACACTAGACTTCGAAACAGCTTCTTGTTTCTTACTTTTCCATGACACTAGATTGCCACCAACAAATGTGCAGTAGCACGTGGTTGATCTCCTATCTGCTGGAGATCCTGCCCAATCTGCATCACAATAGCCTTCCACTCTGACATGTCCATTTTTCTTGAATAGTAATCCTTTCCCTGGTGCCCCTTTCAAATAGCGGAGAATCTGAACTATTGTTGTCCAGTGAGAAGCACGAGGAGCACTCATAAACTGGCTAACTACTCCAACTGCATAGGAGATAGCTGGGCGAGTAACCGTGAGATATATGAGCTTACCAATGAGTCTCATATACCTGCCAGGGTCTTCCAACAGATCTCCTTCCTCTGGAATAAGCTTCACTTTGGGATCCATAGGCGCAGATATAAGTTTTACTCCAAGATTCCCTGTTTCTTCCAGTAAGTCCAACACATACTTTCTCTGTGATAGAGATATCCCTTGAGAGGAATATGCCACCTCTATCCCAAGAAAGTATCTAAGCCAACCCAGATCCTTTGTAGCAAACTTTGTCTATAAGAAACTCTTCAATCTCTGAATTCCTCCTGAGTTGTTACCTGTAATGATGATGTCATCAACATACACAATTAAAAGGATGCACCCTGCAGAGGATTGATGACTAAAAACTGAATGGTCTACTGCACACTGTCTAAGTCCAAAACGTATGACAGCTTCACTGAATCGACCAAACCATGCTCGCGGAGACTGTTTCAAGCCATACAGCGATTTCTTAAGACGACAAACGGAGGAGGACATCTCCCTCTGAGCAGCATACCCTGGAGGTTGCTCCATATAAACTTCCTCCTGGAGGTCGCCATGGAGAAAGGCATTCTTGACGTCAAGCTGATGTAGAGGCCAACCATGATTAACTGCAATGGATAGTATCACGCGAACTGAAGGAATCTGCGCCACTGGCGAGAATGTCTCATGATAGTCAACCCCAAATGTCCGAGTGTAACCCTTGGCAACCAGACGGGCCTTCAACCTTTCAACTGTCCCATGAAGTAAATACTTGATTGAGAATACCCAACGACAACCAACTGGTCGAGCCCCAGCAGGAAGTGGAACAAGGTCCCATGTCTGGTTTTATCGGAGTGCACCCATTTCTAGATCCATAGCAGCTCACCAGCCAGGATGTTGAAGAGCCTCCTGTAATGACTTTGGTAACACAACAGAGGACAAGGAAGAAACAAAGGCTTGGAAAGAAGGCGTCAGACGGTCATAAGAAACAAAGTGAAAAATGGGATGTGCAGTAGAATGAGACCTAGTACGAGATGCAATGGGAGAATCAGAAGCAATGACAGAGGAGGGTAGAGAAGATACTTCAGTAGGCAAGGTAGGGACCTCGATGGAAGAAAGCGATGGATCTTGGGAAGGAGGTGGAGGTCCGACTTTTTGCATGCGGCGCCTATATTCTTTGGTAACTGGTGGTCGAGCCATTGGAACTGATGAAGAGGGCGATGGATCTGAGATCGTAGCAGGCTGTAGGGGTACCTGAGCAAAGTCAGAAAACGAAGGAAGAAATAATGGAACCTCATTCTCCAAGGAACTTGTAAGAGGTGGAGATGAAGGACCAAAAAAAGCTTCAGATTCAAAAAACGTCACATCTTATGAGACAAATCATCGTCGTAAGCTAGGACTATAACAACGGTAGCCTTTCTGAGTCCTAGAATACCCTAGAAAGACACAACGTTCCGACCGAGGATCGAGTTTGTCCCGACAGGACCAAGAAGGTGGACGAAGCAGACGCACCCAAATACTCGAGTGAGAGGGAAAGGATCCTGCTGAGGATATAGCAGCTAAAAGGGAGAAGAACCACGAAGGACAGAAGAGGGAAGACGATTTGTAAGAAAACAGGACGTCAACACAGCCTCCCCCCAAAAAGACTTAGGGACTCGCATTTGAAACATGATTGTGCGAGTAACTTCAAGTAAGTATCTCAATTTCCTTTCTGCGACACCGTTTTACTGCAACGTGTAGGCACAAGAAGACTGGTAAATAATTCCATGACCTGAAAGATAATCCTGAAACCCATGTATGGAAAAGAAAAACTCGTGAGCATTATCAGTGCGAAGACATTTAATATTGTAATTAAACTGATTCTTTATTTCAACATGAAATTTCTGAAAAGCAGTGAAGACCTGAGAGCGGTCTTTCAACAAATATACCCATGTCACACGCGAGTAGTCATCAATAAAAAGACTGAAATACCGAAATCCATTATTTGACGCGACCCTAGAGGGCCCCCATACATCACAATGAAGTAAGAAAAAAGGACTATCGACTCGACTGAGGACTCGTGAAGGAAAGGACACCCGGTAGTGCTTCCCGAGTTCACACGACTCGCACTTGAATGGAGAGACTGAAGAAGGAACATAAGACGTCTGTTGAAAGCGCTGAAGAGACAAATGACCAAGACGACAGTGCCACTGATAGGCGTCAACTGAGCTATGCAAGGCTGTAGGAGAACGACTGTAGTCAAGGCTGTAAAGGACATCTATCTCACGACTCGATCCAATCGTCTTCCCAGTCGAAAGATCCTGAAATACACTATACAATGGATAAAATGAGATGGAGCATTAAAGATTTTTCATTAATTGACTAACAGAAAGTAAACTAAATGGAGATTTAAGGACACATAGTACAGATGATAAAGAAATATTAGGCGAGGGGTATTGTACCAATACCAGTGATGGAGGAACTGGACCCATCAGCAAGGGTAATGGTCTGAGAGCTTGTGGGGATAGAACGAAAAGATGACAGCTGAGAAGAGTTACCAGTCATGTGATTGGAGGCTCCCGAGTCAATAATTCAGGACCCGGAGCTAGAAAGTAAGGTCGTGGTTGAGCTACCTGGCTGGGCAAACCCGACAGTGGGCTGTGAAGCACTCCGTCTAAACCGCTGCAATTCCTCATAATCTGCCCTCGTGAACGTAAATGACTCATCAACTGAAGTAGAGCTAGGTGTAGGAGTCACACTGTCAGATGGACTAGGAGCAGTGAGATGAGCTGATCGGGGTGGTCGAAGCTCAGGATGAAGCGTGTAGCACGTCTCGATCTGGTGGCCATCCCGATGGCAATGAGTACAGTAAGGACGGCCACGTCCACAACCAACTCGACCACCTCAACGGCCACCCCACGAGCCCGGGCAAAGGAGCCACCTCCTCTGGGTGGCCTGGAGCCACCAATACTATCAGAAGATACGAGACCCGAACTATCAGAAGGGAGGCTGGAAGATGAGTCATCAAGGCACTGCTGCGCTCGTGAATATGCATCTCGGAATGACGGAATAGTGCCGGAGCCAAGGATCTGCTGACGAATGTGCGTAAACTCAGGACCCAAGCTCTCAAGATATCAGAAGTGAGAGGTAAGAAAATGTCAAGCTGCTGACAAAAGGATATAAACTGGCCATAATGAGTCTCAAGGGACATGTCACCACGTCGCAGACGCATCCACTCAGAGTAAGTGGAACAGATACGTCTGAGGTTTTCAACCCTAGAGTAGGTGATAGCTGTGTGATCCCATATCTCCTTCGCAGTAGGGAGGAGAATCATGGTGGATGAAATGGCAGGCGTCATGCTCTGCCAGAGAAGACTACGAATCAATGCATCTTCCATTTCCCAGCAAGTAAAGGGTGCTTGGGTGAAGGTGGGTCCTGTCGAAGAAAACTGACCTTACCTCGTCCAAGAAGGTATGTCTCAATTGCAACTTTCCAGCGTAAGTAGTTGGTTCCATCAAACTTGGCAATGTTCAACTGTGGGTGGGAGTGTTCCACATGAGCCAAGGTAGAAGATGAAGAAGACATCGAGGGTGTGGTAGAAGCACCGACCTCGGTGGTCATGCCAGCAGATGAATCAACAATGACAGGAAGATCCATAAGGACAACAAATAGCGACACAGAGAGACCACCGCCAACGGCTACAGCAAGTAGAAGGAGAAAAAAAGAATGATAGAACCAACTAATCAAGGGAGGGGCTCATAGGACGATGTCGGAGGTGAAGGACAATAACATAGACGAGCCCATCGAGAAGATAGGAAGATGCGGGAAAGAGAGAAACAAAGAAAGAAAGAAAAAAAATAACTCATCACATAACAAAGGAGAAGAGGAAAAAAAATATACTAAGAGAGATTAGGGTTAGAATTGGAAGAAGGGAGGGGCGAAGGAATATAATGGAAGAGGGTTGGAGGAGGACGAGGGAAGGAGGTGGAAGATGGGGCCTAGAGTGGGGCGTGGGTTGGCTGAGGGGCCTGGAGTGGGCTGGACAGGGGCGTGGGGGTGATGGAGTAGGCTGGAAGTGGGGGCGGGAGGGATGGGGGGTCTGGAAGAGGGAGGTGGGGCCTGGAGGGAGGCGCGAGGGGGGTGGAGTGGGCTGGGAGGGTGGGGCGCAGTCTGGAGAGGGGCGCGGGGGGAACGGGGCCTGGATAGGGGCATGGGTAGTGGAGTGGGCTGGAAGTGGGGGGGCGGGGCCTAGAAGAGGGAGGCGAGGGGTCTGGTGGTGGTTGCGGCTGGTGGAGGGGCGTGGAAGAGGAGGGGGCTGATGGAGGGGCGTGGGTTTTGGGTTTTGGGTTTTGGGTTTTGGGTTAGGGTTAGGTAGATGATAGAAATAGTGAGGAGGGAGACGGAAAAGATGATAGGGAGGATTAGGGTTTACGGAGAGACAGAGAAGATGGAGGCTACGGGGTTTCCCTAGAGATCAGAAACCCTAGGGCTCTGATACCATGTTAAGAGAGGATTTAGAGAAGAGAAAGTGAGTTAGAGATGAAACTCCCCCTCACTAATATATTTATTAAAAGAGAGATAAGCACAATTACAATTATGCCCTCAGGCTTATTAGATATATCCAACAATAGGCATGTTCGCTAGAGCTGCTTTTATCAATGTGACTCTTCCACCCAGCGAGATGTATCTTCTTTTCCAAGTCGCCAACTTTCATTCAATTCTTTCAATGACCGGGTCCCACTGAGCTGCTGAAGGAATTCTGAAACCCAAAGGCAGACCAAGATAAGTTATAGGTAGAGAACCAGCTTCACGGCCTATTATCATAGCATAACTCTTGACCAGGTTCTGTTCCACATTAATTTTCGTCATCATGCTTTTTCGAAAATTAATTTTCAACCCTGATACCCTATGTTTGCATCATCTCGCCATCTGAATCCTAATATTTCATACTTGTGGTTAATGCTAGCATCAAATGGTGGATGGCATCGATCTACAGGGAATTGGAGGCCCTAATCCCCGGGGAACCAAAGCTTTCATATCCCTTAGCTCCTCTTTCTTTCTCGGAGAATTTGGAAGGTTCATAGGCTCCTTTCAGCATTCCTTTGTGTGGATTATAACCGGTGTCACCTACGTTGCCACCACCCTTTCTTTTATTGCCAATAATTGGGAGGGGGCTGTGGTTTCCTTGGAATCCACGAGACCTGCTCTCTATATTCTTTGGAAATGTATAATAGCCAAACTCTACGCTACAAATCCAGACTGAAAATTTGTTTTTGATTGAGCTCCAAGAGTATTGGATAAGCAGGTCCCTATTTCTGCTTATGGGGAGGTATTATATCTCTTTCAGTCTCAATCTTATGTGATTCAATAGTCTCAATAATTAGATTCAGATATTTTATATTGGACATGTGTTATTTTCTCTTTAAGTAGGATTTTCTTTTGAATTTAGTGACATTAATTAGGCCTAGATGTGAGGGATGTCCAAATCAGCCTATAGCCCACCAATACCTATTACCCATCGAGATCAAAATACGGAGATAATATTTTGAACAAGTACGAACTTACTATTATTAGTAAATATGAACTTATTATTTTAATAAGTGTACACTTGCGATTTTTAGTAAGTACGAACCTTGGCAAAAGACCCTCAACTCCCATATAAAAGACCTAAAGAAAGAAGCCCCATAGGAATTTCAACGATTTGAAGAAAGCTCAAGGAGATCCCAACCGTAAGGTATTAGACTGCAACTGCTGCTTCCATTCCGATTTTTTTTTTTTTTTTTTTTTGAAATGGCTTCCCTTCCGATTTGTAGGAACTAGGAAGAGTTTCTTTTCAGCCAACCTTCTTTTTCCATATTTGATTCCATTGTTGCAAAAGTAGATTGGAAGAAAATTACAAAGTTTATGATTCCATCGTTGGCTTAGAGGTTCCCATGCTTCCCCTTCGGAGATTTGCTTATATCTGCGATGAGATTCAAGATAGAGTGGGAGGCACGGGGATTTCATTTTGGCATGTGAGGAGGACGGCCAATAGTGTTGCCAATAACCTAGCCAGGGATGGCGACTATAAATAGGATTTGGAGTTGTTTGATTTCCTCCCCCTTTGATCTCTCCTTCTCTTTCACCTAGATGGGGCTGCTCTTTATTTTTGACTTCTATATTCTCCATCTTTCTCTGTGTAGTTGTATGGACCATCTCGGTCTTTTCTTCTTTAATAAATATCTTCGCCACTAAAAAAAAGTTATAAATCTACAATGAGGATGTTGGAGATTAAATATCAAACTATGAACTAGACTTCGTATGCCGCCCACTTCTTATGCTAGAAACCTAGCCAAATCATACAAATTTCCAATTATATCAAACATAATTGAAAGGGCCCGGTAGACCACCAAGGCAAACTTGAAATAGGGTATCCATAACGTAGAGGTTGAAGAATAAAAAGACGGAGTACATGTCTAGCTGGAGAGTTAATGATATAAGATCGTATAACCAGGAGTTAATGATATAAGATCGGATAACCAGCTTTACAGTCCCCTTCAAGCAGCAGGTTACTTCCTTAACCCAACTTTATTTCTAAGTCCCCCACCCTCTCTAAACATAATGAGGTCATCAAAGACTTAGTAGATTGCATTTGATGAAGGTATGTAGGATACCATTACTACTCAGGTTGAGGAGTAATTCAAAGCTTCAGGATACTTCAACACAGCGATGAAAATCTGCAACCAAACTATATTGGGTCCCAAGTAAAGTACTTATTTTCTTTCATGGAGTTCATTTCATTTCAATTTTCAACAGTTAATGATGCTTTGCAACTCATTATTATTTTATCATTATAGTTGCAGGGTAAACGCAGTTTGACAATGGCGTACAGGAACTACAAAGCTTTCAATTAGAATTCTAAGCTGAACTTATGGTGAGACATTATGTTTCAAAAAAAAAAAAAAAAAAAAAACCTTGTAGTGAGGCATGAATTACTCATAAAAATGAAAAATGATTGTAGCACAAAAGGCAATGAAAGAAACTAGAGTATTTTCGAAGATATCTACTTCGCAAAGAGGAATGGGTTGGAGATGGCATGATGTTTGCCCATTATAATTTGAAGTTTCGAGAAAGGTATAATGTTTTTAATTAATGTTCGAACTTTTCAAAAATAAATCACTATCTGTTTGACATTAGACTCATTAGAAATAATTAAATTTTGCACTAGAGATTTACGGAAAAAGTCATCAAACACTAGTGACACTGCTAGGCTAGACAACCTAGATCTCTTGATAGATTAGATAGTAGATGAAGATCCCCTTTTTTTCACCACATAAGAGTTATATTAGCAACAAATGGAATAGCATGTTGTTAAATCACTTTCTGTTTGACATTAGACTCGTTACAAATAATTGAAGTTTGCACTAGAAATTTACGGAAAAAGACATCAAACACTAGTGACACTGCCAGCCTAGACAACATAGATGTCTTGATAGATTAGATAATAGATGAAGATCCGGTTGTTTTCACCACATAAGATTTATATTAGCAACAAATGGAATAGCATGTTGTTGCGCACAACAAAGATGGGATCATCAATGCCGATGATGATATTTGTAAAGCTACCAGTGGTGATGATGAGGGATACCATTTAACTGAGTAAGATGATTCGGCATATGAAAGCCTCTGGGAGATGACATATTATGAGTCAGTATACTTGACAGATGAGATGTGATTTGTGAGAACCTTAAACAACTCAATCTTCATTTTTATTTGTAATATTTATAGTTAGCTACTTAGCATTTTATATGATTAAATTTTCTTAGTTTCATTGATTTATTGCAATAAAGTTAATATTTGAAGAAAGGGCAAATGATGAAAAAAATGCAAAGTTTTATGGAAATTGTTAATAAAGGGTAGGGATTCGAAAATTATAAAATAAGGGGTGTGAGGTGAGAGAAAATGTGTTTGAAGACAAATATACCCTTTTGTAACTTATTTTTTCTTACTTTCGTTTTTTATCTTTTACACTGTTTTTTTTTTTACCTCTCTCTTCTCAGACGAGACTTCTCACCGTCGGTGGAGAAAAGAGACGGTTGGGAGAGGAAGATAAGTAAAATACCCTTCCATCCATTTAACCTCTCGTTTTACCCTCTCACCCTCTCACCCTCTTTTACCCTTTTTCAGTCTTTTTCTCCTTTTTTTCACTCGTTTTTTTCACTCGTTCTCTCCCTTTGACCTCGCCGGAAAATACTATTCTTGCCGGGAAGGTTGCATACGCGTCGGAAAGTTTAGGTTGTCGCCGGAAAGTGTAGCTCCTCTTGCCAAAACCAGTACTTCAACTCTCCAAGGTATTTTTTAAACCATTTAATGTAGGGTTTCATTTTTTGGGTTTTCTTCTTGGGGTGTTGGAGATGAAATACTTGGAACCATTATTGAAATTGTATAAAGCTATAATTAGTTCCTGTGTTAGGGTTTCAAAAGGTTTCATTTGATTTCTAGTTTATCCATGGTTTGCAAAGGGTTTCATTTTGTTGATTTTCGTTTTGTTAGGGTTTTGATGGATTGAAAGAAATCAATTTTAGAAACCAAATTAGGGTTTCATTTAGGGTTCAAAAGGGTTCCATTTGTTTTGAAAGGTGTAACTGTGGTTTGTTAGGATTTGATTCAGGATTTGTAGGTTTTGAAGGGTTTCATTTTGGTAGTGAAGGGTTTTATTTTTGTTTTCAAAGGGTTTCATTTGATTTTATTGGGAGAAGGACCGTTATCGATTTTGTTTTGCACTCTTTTGACAGAAGGGAAAGAGGCATAAGCATTTATTTTGGGATTTTTGAGACTTTCGAACCCTTGAAACCAGTAAGTATGGTTCCAAGGATCCTTGTAAGCAATGATTTTCATTCGAACTGTCTAATAGTGTGTTTGAAGTGGTTCGAAGTCTGAAAATAGTGGTTCCTATTATTCCTTCTGTGGAAATAATTATCTCAATTGTCAATTTTGGTTCAATTGTGGTTGTAACTATTTCTGGTTCGAACCCTCATATTTGTGGTTGCAAGGATTGTTACGTCTTTCTCTTGGATTTTCCTATGGTGAAAAATGGCTACTTGGAGGGAGCCAACCTCCACGAAAGAGTATACTTTTTAAGAGAAGAAAGTTGTATATCTTTCATTCATAAGAGAAGAGTTTAAGTAGAATACAATTCTCCAAATGACAAGTGCGACAACTGACTCCACGTACTAGTAACAGGACTCCATAACTGACACCACAATGACTCAAAACAAACTCCATTACATACATGGGTCTGACCCTACAGAAAATAACTAAATAACTGGTACAGATTGTGCACGTAACATTCCCCTCCACTTCAAGCAACCTTGTCCTCAAGGTTTGAATCTGGAAACCTCTTCAATAGATCATGGTAGCGCTCCCATGTTGCATCTTCAACTTCAGCTCCTTGCCATTTCACTACCACTTCAGTCATGGTTCGATTCCCACGGTTCAGAACTCGACGATATAAGATGATTTGAGGTTGAGGTTGGATTAATCCCTCATCAGTAACTGGTGGCAGCGAGGTCTCTGTTGGAATGCTCTCTCCCAACTTCTTCTTGACCAAAGAGACATGAAAAGAAAATATTGGGTTGACTGAAGAAGGTCAATGGCCTCCATTCTTGCATGAGGACACCACCCACCCCTTTTCCTGAAGCATCACAGTCAATGGTGAAAGGTTTGGAGAATTTGGATAGAGCCAACACTGGGGGTTCAGCCATTGCCTTTTTGAGGTCTTCAAAAGCTTCACTTGCTACATCGGACCATTTGAAAGAATCATTCTTTAGCATAGCCGTCAAAGGTGCTGCGATTTTACCATAATCCCTTATAAATTTCCGATAATACCCACCTAACCCAAAAAACACGCGTAAGGGCTTAAAATGTGAATAATGAGTAGAAAAATCATAGGAGATCTAGATCCCAAGGGGCATTGTGAATCTTCCGCCATTTTTCCTTCGCTAACGATTTGGGAGTATTTTTGAGAAGCAATTGCATTTTGAATCTGTGTACTTGTATGTTCTTTCTCTTTTGGTAAATGAACTCAACACTAGTTATCTACAAAGCACTTACATGCAAATACACAGATATGTTAAATCAATGGGTTCTGGTTTTTCTATTATTTATACCCAGTTGCTATCTGATATTCTGTAACTTGGGATGTTTTAAGGTTCTGTATAGAAGGACATACATGCAAAAAAAAGTTTGCTTTTAGAGTTTCATATTGGAAATGCTATTTTTAAAATGTTAAATCATGAAAGCCCAATATTTAATTGTAGGGATTTATAAGTCAATACAACTTTCCCAGACCTACTTACTTTTAGAAGCATTTACCAAAACTTTCTTGAGAGAGATGTCTTCACTTAATATCAGTTCCAAGATTAGCTTACGCTTCAAGTAAATATAAGAAAAAAAGGAATATTTTCCATCTCAAACTTATGACAACCTATGCAACAATTTAGCACTCTAGCAAATGGAAACTGAAGTAGACAAGAACCATGTCAAAGTTGTTCTATATTACCCCCTCTCAAACTTGTTCTGTATTACCCCCTTCAATTCCATTAAATGTTTAATCCATGCCATAGTTTCAAAACTCCCCCACATCATCATGGACTCACCCAACTGAACTCTTTTTAACTTGGCTGTGTTCTTGGCCGAGTCCGCGTTTTGTCCTACAAAGTCCATCAAAGCTCCTCTGATTCTCCTGATTTATGTGGGGGAGTCAACCGATTACTCAGTCTCATCAACCAAGTACTCAGCCGCATCAACCAAGTCGACTAGGATTCACTTTCGCTGCATTTTCACCCCATCTGCATTTTGAAAAACTGATCCATACTGAGTTACAGAACAACCTGGTAATCATGGAGCAACTTTGGCTGTATTTTTTCCCTTTTAAGATTCCCTCCTGTTCTTGAATTTCTTTTTGTTGGTTAAGGTAATGCTAGCCTCGAACAAAGTTGATGATTTGAAGTTCTAATTGGCATTGTGATGAATATTTGTTGTCCCTTTTGTTCTTCAACATCTATAATGAAACTTTCATGTAGTTAATGTATTTTAAAAAAAAAAGGGAAAAATACAGATACACCCCTTGTGGTTTGGCCATTTTCCACTTTTAACCCCGTGGTTTGGAAGTTAGCAATGACACCCCCTCAACTTTATGACATTTTTTAGTAGACCCCCGCTGTTGACGGTCCGTTAGTTTAACCTGACGGAATGAGTAAAACTAAACATGGTTAATATATTGAGGACAGAAATACCCTTATCAGTGGTTTGAAGCCATTTGCCACCGCCACCTTCGCCATCTCCGGCCACCGCCGTCACCTCCACCACAGACAATGAAACCCCACCCCATGGGTACATTAAACCCACATTTTAAGAAAGAGAACATTGATAAAAACAAAAAAATTGTGGAAATCATGATATTTGGACGTGCTCATTAACGGGAAGACCACGAGGCTTCAGTGTACATATGCATAACTCGCAACTTCGTGTTGGAGGATGGTATGCCGTTAGGCCTACAATTTGCGAATGACTTTACACCCGTGAAGGTCGTAAACTTGGAGGCCCACCCTAGGGTGGAAAAGGTGTGGAAGTAAAGTTCGTAGAGTTCCATCAACCTCACGACAATGCCCTTGTACGACTACCAGGTGATACAAGGAATGGAGTTCTCATGTGCAGCAAAGGTAGGTAGTTCCCATACCTCATCTTGTAGTGGTAAGTACCATGGGCGAGTGGTTCCCATACATGTTCCCCATTGTACATACGAAGAATGGCAAGGATGGGAGAGTCTCAACCTTACAATTAGTTGAAGGCCCTATGATGGAAAGAGCAATATGGGCAACAAGGAATGGGCGCTTGGAGTGTCCCAGTCGGTTGAAGAGTCGATGGGAGGATCGAGCTCCTCATCGGAAGAATTGATGGAGGAATCGTTGAAGGAGGTGGTATGCTGAAGGAAAGAAAAGGACGTCAACGAGATTTGGTAGGGGAGGATTGTCCTGCGATGACAATTGGTCTCCCTTCATATCATTTTATAGGCCTAAACGAGGCTCAACCAAGGTTATAAACTTCAGTTTTGAATTCGGTTTCAGTTGTGAGAGAAACATAAATGTTTTGGTTCGGAATTTTGCTGGAAATCCTGATAAAATCATGAAAACCTATGGAAATGCTGGACATGTAAGATGAGATTTAGGAAGTGCTAGAATAAGCACAAATATCTAATCTCTGCTATTACGTCATCTTGCTTCCAAGGTCCTGACGATTTAGTAGCAGTCCAAGCGATGGCGTTAGAGGAGTCCCCTTCGATGATCAGTGGCTCTAGTCTAGCATTCGAATACCATTTCAGCCCCCATAGTAAGGCACGGGCTTCTCTTGTTTTTCTGTCCTTGTAATCTTTGGAGTTTCGACCATCTTGGTCTTCTTCCTTTTAATGAAAGCTTCAACATTCAAAAAAGAAGAAGAATTAAGGCATGGGCTTCTACTTCATTTGCATCACATATGCCCAGTGATACAGAAAAAGATAAGATTTTTAAAGATATTTTTTTAATGGCATGGGATTGTTTACCCATCGTAGTTACGGAAGATTACCCCAATCCTTACCCAGCCCGGGCTTCCTTTGTAGCTTCTGTCAAAATTGAATTTGATTGATCCAAGGGGTGGGGTGTACCACTTTAGTGAGGTTTTAGGTTTTCCACTCTTCTCCATGAGATTCGTTGTCCGACCCCTTAGAATATCACTCACCGTGTTTGTGGGTTTGAGCTTGTTCCCTCTTCCCCATAGTATAACAATGTTGATATCTAGCAGTATTCTTCCTATTTCTCTCTCGCGCTCCTTCACTATTCAGTTGTTCCTTATTTCGAAAGTTGACATATCAAAACAAATGGGACATTCTTCCATGTGATTCAACCAGCTTCGCCGAAAGGGCGTATACTCCAATTAAGAATGACTTTCTTGATTGATCCTTGAGATACCCTACCTATGCCAAAACTCTTGATAACGTGCATCCACAGTTGATAGGAGAATTGGTAAGTCAGCAGGAGATGATCTTAGGATTCTTCGCTTTTGTTGCATGCCACATACCTGGTGGTGTCGTTGGTAACTTCCAAACCACGAGGTTAAAAGTGGGAAATGGCCAAACCACAGGCTTCTGTCTTAACTCCACCAAAAACAAGAAATGTAACACCAAAATAAGAACTCTTTGTGCTCTGTATGGTTGCCAGGTTTTTTTTGTTCCTGGGAGTTATGTGGGAGAAAAAAATACCCTGGGAGATAGGTGGGAAAAAAAAAGTCGTAGAAGTATCCCGGTAAAATAAAAATCCCATGTTTGGTTATGTGGGAGAAAAAAATACCCTGGGAGATATGTTGGGAAAAAAAAAACCTTTGTTTGGTTGGTTGCACTGTTGGGTAGAAAAAATATCTTCTGAAGCTTATTTTTGGTTCCTGAGTTTATTTTTGTTCCTGGGGTTATCTTGGGATGGGATGACATTTCAATCATTACAAAAGTGGGATTAAAAATTTCACCCCAGAAGTAATCATTAGAAGAGTGGGATTAAAAAAAACCTAGTGCTAAAAGGCAACCAAACATGGGATGGGACCAAAATTTAACTTACTCTCCATAACTGACACCACAATCACTCAAAACCAACTCCATTACATAGATGGGAGTGACCCTACGGGAAAATTAACATAAAGGAAAATAACTAAATAAGTGGTACAAATTCTGCACGTAACAAGGATCCTCTATTTTGGCATTTTTCAATAGGTTCATCTGGTTTCTCTTTTTGTATATAGTTCAAACCAATTTTAGTTCCAAAGGGTTTCAATAGTATAATTTTTGGTTTGAAAGGGTTTCAATGGTTTAGGCTCGCATTTATGGTTTCAATGGTTTGGCTGGTTTCATTTAGGGTTTAAATGGTTGCATATAGGTTTCCAATGGTTTCAAGGGTTTCATTTGGGGTTTCCATGGTTTTCAATGCTTTTCAATGGCTGCATTGTTTTGAATTTGTTTGAAGGGTTTCAATTAGGGGTTTGAAAGTTAGAACCGTTATTCCATGGAAGTTGCATCCATGAAACCACTTATTCTGCCGAAGTTGGAACCAGTATTCCATGGACCCTGTATCCAGTATTACTGGTTCAAACTGTGTAATTTGTGGTTTTGTACTTCATCTATCCAGTTATTGTGGTTTGAACTTTCTAATATGTGGTTCCACTAATCATATTTGTGAACTTTCTAATATGTGGTTCCGTAGTTCGTCTATCCTAACATTGGTTTCAAGTGGTTCGAAGTCTCTAAATGGTGTGTTTGTACAAACTTTCTGAAACATGGTTTTCTTTGAAGTATCTTTAATTTCAACTTTTCAACTATCTCCTACTTAAAGTATCTTCCCCTCCAAGTTATTCTCCTGCTTTGTGCAGATAAGGACCGGAAGCGGCTCCCCTTTTACTTTGTGAACCCCACTAACCACCTAACCCAAAACCCCTATAGTCATGCAGCGCGCGAAGCAAAGAAAGAAGAATGTGAATGTAGATGCAGGGTCTTCCACCCGCAAACGGCATGGGAAGGCTATCCGTGAGCCCTCCCCTAGTCCTCCTGCCTCTGATGAGGATATGGGCAATGAGGATGCAGATGTAGAGGTTGGGTCCCTCGGTCGTATAGAAAGGAAGGGCATACTCCGAGGTAGGAAAGTCATTTTTAAAGATGTCGAAGTTTATAATGTGAAACCCTTATTTCTGGCCTTTCGATGGGTCAATTTTCTCGAAATTCACTGTGACTCGTACCCGACTCTCGTCAAGCAATTCTATGCCAATTACAGATTCGACAGAGATTTGAAGGTCTTCCAATCCAGAGTAAACAACAAAACCATCCATATGACAGTTCAAAAGTTTTGTGAAGTTGTCTCTCTTCCCACCACAGGCGACGAAATCTACTTTTGGCCCGGAACCATGGATGACATTAGTGCCTGTATAGATGATCCGGTCGCCGCCTATGGGGAGCCTGGTTGCGAAGGCCCACCTACTGACGGGTCAACCAACGTATCCTACAATTCCCTGACCCCTATGTGCAAAGTCCTACACAAGATTCTGACGAGCAATATCACGCCTCGCGGAGGCAATGCTGACATGGTCCGGCCTTTTGAGGCTTTTATTATGCACCGACTTCTTCGCGGCACGCCCCTTCACCTTGGCTATATCCTCCTTAGGTTCATGGAGGACACGAGGACAAAGGCCTTGGCTAGTCTACCATTCGGGATGCTTCTCACGCATGTCTTCAACCATGAGAAGTTGATACAAGGTGGTGAAGAACGCCTTAGTCCCGCAACTGTGTTCAATGCTAAAACTATAAAGGCCATGCGGCTTCATATACAGGGCCCTGCTCCCCCTCCTCGTCAGCCGGCTCAGCGTTTTGCATCACAGGAGTTTGTTGCGCAGGAGCTTCGTGCACATCGTCAGCACCTTGACGGGCACTTTACCGCGGTTAATCAGCTTTTACAATCCCATCATCAAGAGCAATTGGCGACTCAGCAAGCTTTGACTGGGGTACGCACCGAGATCTCCACCCTCCGCCAGGACTTGGGCACAACGGTCACCTCACTCACGGAGCAGCTTTCTTCACTGACCAACTTGGTCCACCATCTGTTGCCCCCAGATCATTAGAGCGTTGCTGTGGTTGATTTATGGATAGATGGATGTTATGTTTCTTTTAAAAAAAAAAAAATTTTTAATGGTTCATGGATGTTATGTTATATACGGGTTTGATATGTTATTATGGATGGATGGATTAAATGTTATTATCGTTATATTGTGTGTCTTGCTTGCATGGTATGTTTATGATGGTTCTTATGAATTTGATTCAAGTATCTATATAGCTATGATTGTTTTAAGTGATTTTTGGTGGTTTAAGTTTGAATGGTTTTGCTTGACTCTCGTACGGTTTGTTATGGTTGCTATTACTTGGGGAGCCATATGTTGTTTGAACCGATGTTTGATTGTTTAAATTTGAAGGGATTAGCTACGGTTGTCATATATGGTGTTCATGATCTTTACGTCTGGTTGTTTCCAGTTATTTGGGGAGCCCTGTGTTGTTTAAAGTGATTACATATGGTTTCTTTATCCTTGTTGTTTCAATGGAGTAATACTGTGTTTGAATAGACTAATATTGTGTTTCAAGTGATTGTTGGTGGTTTCGACAGATACAGACGAAGTAAACAAAATTGTTGATCTTTCCCAACAATTGTTTCCTTTTTCGTGATGGTGAGTAACTGTTATATTTTCCGTCTGCATCTCCTGCTGTTTCTCGCTCAACTGTTTAATAGTGCCATTTTTGCAGGCGAAATATGTCTTATCTAGATGCTGTCCATCACGCTTTCACGAGTCCCTACAAAATATTCGGTTACGGGATGTGCATAGGGATTTCATAAAGGATACCCCATTTACAGATTTGGTTCTGCATGAGGGCCTCGAAGATGTCGAGTTGCGGAAGAAGATTTTGACGACAATGGTAAATAAATGGGATCCCAAACGGAAAGCTTTTTGTTTGGGCGGCATCGTACTCCCATTTCTAGTTAGTGATGTAGCTAAAATATTAGGTTTAAGTATGATTGGGGAAAGGCCGCAATTTGATTGGTCTAGCAGTGATACTGTGGATGGTTGGAGGTTTGGGGGTCCAACCGCCACCTATGACGAGGTGGTCAAGGTTATTCATGCCGATATGGATTCAGACGAAGAAGACTTGGTGAAGTCGACTGTGAAGCATTTGATATTGTTATTCTGCAGCACTGTCTTGTTTGCGCAGAGGGATCAGAAGGCATGTTCTTGCCTCTTCCCGTATATTGATCTGCAGACTATAGGAAATGTTGCATGGGCTTTTCCCGTTCATGAGTTCTTGGTCAGATCATTAGATTCACATGCTGCACTCGGTGGAAAGGGACATATATTGGGTTGCTCTATCATTTTACAGGTAATTTTCCATTCATTGCATATAGTTTTTTTCTTTCTATCTTATGCGGATCTAATCTACTTTGATATCAGGTATGGCTATTTGAGCATACCACCTTATGAGCACCTAATTCTCCTGATGCGTATCCGCGTCTATTTAAGTGGACCGCTCAGATGAATACGAAGAAGATGGAGCATCAACAGTTGATTAACTATATTATTCATGGGACGGTGAAAGCCGCAGAGGTGAGAGTATAATGCATGTTGGTCGTTGTATGTCTTTCGTGTTATTTTTACAGTCGTATTTGTAATTAGTAATATGGAATGTATTCCAGGTGGTTAGGAGGGTCGAAGCTACGGCAAGGGAAGAATCTCTACTTCGACTCGATGATCAACACGACGATGGTAGTATTCCTTGCGATTCAGTCGGTTCAATTGTGGTCCCAGTGGGGGATTGCAGGGGTCAAACTCTGCCTGTACTGAGGGATCCAATGAGGCCAATTGCGACATATCAGAGGAGGGAACGAAGGAGGAGAAGTACGAGAGGAAGAGGGGAACATGGGAAGTCCGAAGTAGATGAATCTGTTACAAATAGTTCATTGTTGGAGAGGTTAACCAAAGTTGAACGTGAAATGAGGGAGGTAAAAATTCATTTGTTCGGGAGAGGTTCCAGAAAGAGGGAAGGTTTGGAGTCAGGGAATAATATCCCAACGAAGATAACGAGAAAGAGGGAACGAGAGGCCGACAATATGGATGGGGAAGCCGAGATAGTGACTGCGAAGGGGGAAGTAAGGGATGGTGTTTTTGTAGATGATATGGGGAAACACATAGTTGATGATAGCGTAGAACATATCTCTATTGATAGCCTAATTACTAGGGATGTCAGGGATGCTGCAGCTAAAATGGTTATCTTGGTTGACAGTCCTGATTTGAACCTCAGTAAGAGTAAGAAATCAAATAAGAAAGAAGATGAAAAAGTTATTGGGAGCATTGAAAAAAATGTGAAGCAACGTCGAAGGAAGTTACAACCTAGTAGAGCAGTCAGTTCACCGTATGTCATAAGCAACCGGAAAAGCATGTATGCTCTTCGCAATATCACCGGGCCTGCAGCGATGAAGGTGGATGCATTGACAGCGCTACCACCTAGGTAAATTTTCGTACAACCTACATTGTTTTTTAATTCTAATATCTCCGATTAATTGCATACATAGGTTGTTTAAGTACAATTATATGACCAAAGGACCATAGAGGTAGGTGACTTTTTACTCGATTTGCAGTGAGAGAGTCATTCACAGTGATGGGTACCACATGTGTAAAGAAGACTTGCTTATACTAACCGATCGTAGAGGGTGGATATCATCTCCGGTAAGATGTTATATGGTTCAGTTAGTAACGTAAAGCGTGAATAATGCGTTGGTACACATATCTTCTTAGAATTCCTTCTCGTTGACCTATGGTCTGTTCTGTAGATTGTTAATGTATATACGGATTACTTGAACTTGCGGGACGAATGTTGGCGAACAAAAAAAAAGGGATCATGCATTTGCCTTGCTACCCATCTACCTGTGAGATTAAATTAACTTATAAGTAGTGATTTTTGTTTCCCAAGCTGCGGGCAATTCTAACATTTCTTTTTTTGGTTGCAGCAAGTTATTCTTGACGAAAGATGTGAACGTCCCGATGCATGTTCCAGATTCGTAACTCGTGTAGAGAACACCCCTCTTCAAGAGATACGAAAAGTACTCATTCCAATTAACATTGATATGGTTCATTAGGTACTTCTCGTGTTGGATATGGGGCATCGTACCTTCCTTCTTTACGATTCTCTTTACAGTCACACAGATTCTAGGAAGGTGCAACCCCTTGTGAGTACTACTCTTTACTTGATTCGTATGGCAATTAGTAATTAATTTTTTCTTACTACTGCCCTAACGTACGGAATTCTTGATTTGTAGGTCGATTACTTTGTTAAATGGTTCAGAATGGTCAAAGACATTGATATAAGTGCATTCCCCATTGATGTAGTGGTCGATCGGCCCCTACAAGGTAACAGGTATGTTACGTGCAATTACTTCAGTTTACGATACCTCCGTAAACGATTAATTCTTCTTCTCGGTTTTGCTTGATGTTTTGCAGCCACGACTGTGGGCTGTTCGTTTTGAAAGAGATGGAATACATTACCCGTGACGCTAGCCTCGATTTCACCCAGAAAGATATTACGGCTATGCGAGCTTCCCTACTTTCGGAAATGTTGAATGGGGTCTATGGGAAAGTATCCCTATAAGTTGTTCACATTCTTACCTGGGAGTCATTGTTGTTGGTTGTACATGCATTAGAGTTCAATTGCTTGGCGGGTGATCCGATACTTGCTCTCCTCGTTCCTGAAGTAGGTGGCGGAAATCAACCTGCTAGGGTGAGTGGATATTTTGCACACAATTGGGAAACACCAAAATGTTCTACTTATTCATTATGATAATTGTGCTTGTTTGCAGGTAAGGCTTGTTCCAAATCCGGGCTCTCTTCAGCGTTTGTGGCAACTTGAAGAAGTCGTGGATGAGGAATGGCTTCAACATCTGGTCCTTGAATAGCAACCTTCTGGATGAGGATTGATCTATATGGTCTGCAAGTCTCCCTTGGGCAAATCTTTTCAATGATCAGAAATCCACCCCTTCATCTCCAAGCTATTCTGCCCCTACCAAACGCAAAGAAATCACTTCGAGCTTTGTTTTTTTGTTTTGGGCTGTTTTTGCAGGTTCTGTCCTGTGTTTGGATGTTGTTGTTTGGGCTTCTTGCCTCTTTTTGTTCCCCCCTTTTATGTAAGGAGGTTGTTTTCTTCCTTCATGTATATCTTTGGTTTCCATAAATATATCTGGTCGGGGTCCTGCCTAACCCCAGCTTACTCATAAAACATATTTTAAAAAACAACAAACACAAAAAAGCTTCTGAGTGACCAGGATCGGGAAAAAGCTCTTTCTAGTGAGGTAAAGATGAAAAATGTAGTGGGGACCGGTAAACTGACATGTTCCACAATTCCACTCTTTTCTCCATCCGACACAAAAGATATGTGCTTTAAACATCAAGTTCTTAACATTACGAGTTCATCACCAAAATGATCATCATTAATATATAATCTGAATGATCTTGCGCCACAAATGATGTATACATGTGATCAAGCCCATTGAATTGGTAGATCCTCGTGTAGTAACGTACATGAACCCGGTCCGAAACCATATATGCTGTTGTACTGGACTCCTTCGGACTACCGATTGAACTTCGGACTTCCGCGTCGGAATTCCGAACCAACTTCCGGACTTCCGACGGAAGTTCAGTAGACTTTGCAACTCTACTGGACATCATTCGAAAATCCGAGTACTGGTTCGGAAATCCGAACCAACGTCCGGACTTCCGAATTATGTCCAGTAGAGTTGCCAACCTACTGGACTTCCGTCGGAAGTCCGGAAATTGGTTCGGAATTCCGACGCGGATTTCCGAAGTTCAATCGGTAGTCCGAAGGACTCGGAATGCCGAAACAACACTCGGACCTCCAAATGATGCCCAGTAGAGTTGCAAAGTCTACTGGACTTCCGTCGGAAGTCCGGAAGTTGGTTCGGAATTCCGAGTCGGAAATCCGAACCAACGTCCGGACTTTGCAACTCTACTGGACATAATTCGGAAGTTCGGACGTTGGTTCGGACTTCCGACTCGAAATTCCGAACCAACTTCCGGACTTCCGAGGGAAGTCCAGTAGACTTTGCAACTCTACTGTTCGTCCGGACGGGAAAGAAGTGATATTGCGCTTTCGCTCTCGTCATTGGGAAGTCCAACGCTAGGTTCAGACTTTCGAGTAATCGTATGTACACTTTGTTCGTCCACAGATGGAAGCATTACCTCCATTCGATGGACCTGATTATTTGAGCACACCCAATATATGTGATGGCGTATCAAATGAACGATTTAGATGATCCAAACAATGTGGGCCGACTGACTTTTCGGTAGTGAGTAAAAACCAATGATATTGCCAACACCAATGATACATTAATGATAAGTTTTACAACAGTCACGGTCAGCTGTACAACCAATATAATACTATAAGTCTATAATAACGTTTAATTTATACAAATTCTGTGTGAGTAAATATTTATGTGCAGTATGAAGAGTCCCAAAATCAATGCCACTTTGTACAAACAAACCAACAACTCCATCCCTAAGCAAAGAAATGAGGTGCGAATGAGACACCGGACCTACAAGAAAAACATGCAACAATCAATAAAATGATGGGTTTGATAGAGAAATCATATCAAGTGAGTCATAATGGAACATACGTATTTTCTGTAGGTGCGGATGGACCGATGGGCGTCATATTTAACTGAAGATTTACAAGGGGGGGATTTTTGCACGTTCTTTTGTTGTGTCCAGGTTCCCCACATGATTTGCAGTTGTGATGTTGTCCAAATTGTAGCCCTCTTTCCATTCGTACTTTTTTGGGTCGTCCAGGCTGTCTTCTTACTCGTGATGGCAACACTACTTCTAAAACATTGCCATTGTGTGCGATCTAAAGTAGGGTGAATCACGTCGTCATATGTAGTCCGATAAGTTGAAGCCAAAAACCAATCCTGACAGTACCTATATTTGTCCAGCTTGTTGACTCCCATGGCTGCTATGGCATGCCCACACGGCAATCCCATAATTTGGAACAGACCACACGTACACGTTCTCTGCTCTAAGTCCACACGATCCGTATTAGTTGACGATATAACTTCATATTCATTCCAACTACACGGCCGGGGTGTGAACTTACTGCCATACAGACATGATCTGGCTAACCATTTTTCTGCATTATGGGTCAAATGCATTTTCCATTCAGAAGCAGCCTTGCGGCGAAGGTGGAAGTACTCTTGTACTTTCCATCTAGTGTGATCGACTAGAGCCGCGATGGGTAACTCCCGTGCGCCCTTTAATACGTTGTTGAAGGACTCCGCTGCATTAGTTGTCAACATATTCCACCTAGACCCTTTAAAGTATACATTAGCCCACTTTTCTTTAGGAATCTCAGATATCCATTTCTCTGCTTTTGCATTCTTCTCTTTAATACATTCCATCGTCTCCTTATATTCTCTCTCCCTTAAAGCATATGCGGCTCTCGAAAATAGTTTACAAAGTATTTGACTCTTAAAGGTCTTCAGAAAATTAGCATTGAGGTGACGAATACAGTAGCTATGGTATGATCCCGGCAATGCTTCGTCTATAGCTCTAGGCAAACCCTTCATCCTATCAGAGGAAATAGTGAATTCGTTGTTGTTTTTTTCGGCTGGTATCACCCTTTGGCGGAGTAAACAAAGAAACCATAGCCAGCTCTCATACATCTCATTCTCAACCACTGCATATGCTAACGGAAATAATCCACCGTCACCATCTACTGCAGTGGCAGCTAATAAAATTCCTTTATACTTGCCTCGCAAATGTGTCCCATCAATTAGTATCAGTGGTCTAATTGTTCGACTGAATGCGCGAATGCTAGGGCCGAATGACCAAAATAAACGAGAAAATGTATTATCTCCACCGGTCCATAGCTGACGACTTCGATATACACACATAATGGTGCCAGGATTGCATCTCTCCATCTCTTCAGCATATGCAGGAAGGATGCGGTAAGACGCTTCGGCATTTCCACACATTTTTTCGTGTATAATGACCTTCGCATTGAAAGCCTTCTCATAGCTTATGGTTATACCCCACTTATCCTTGATGTATGCTCTTATCAGAGTAGGCCTCACGTCTCCTGGGCAGGGAAATAACCCAAAACAGGTGTCTGCTGCCCAAGCTGCTGTGACAAGGGGATGGTCATTACCCCTCATAGTACCTGAGCATGTATGCTCTGGCACAAACCGTTTTACCATAACATGATCCAAACAAATTCTCCCACTGATTCTGAAGGGGCAACTTTTATCCTTGCATCTAACAGCATACTTTGTAGGCTTTGAATCTACTGGGACGAATACAAACTTCCGTTCAATTGCGTACTCTTTCACTTTGTTCTTAAATACTTTCAAATTCGGGAAGATTCCCCCCACCTTCATCTCCTCAAGTCCTATACGTCCCTCATTTAATTCATCTACAACCATCTCATCTACTTCCAACCGCTCCCTTCTATATGTATTACACAACGGGTCGCCCACAATGTTCTGTAGACCAACGAGGGGGCGTACAGCTTCGCACTCATCTTCCTTACCAAAGTCACCTTCGCGCACACTGTCCTCAACGAAGTCATCATCACCAAATGAATCATCACCCTTTATACTATTACCATCCTCGCATTCAATGCCATTACTAACATGCATATCACTATGGAAATCCCTGCTGAACTCTGCATCGTGCCTGCACAATAGGGACTACGTTAGAATGAATATTGTATGAGAGAAACATAGAACTGGCGAAGTAAATGTAATTAGTAATTACAAGATTACATGGCAGTGCTCATATGTTACCATGTATTTTCGTCTGCCACATTAAAAATAGGGTCCTCATAGTCTTCGTTCAAGTCCACGGAATATCTGTTCGGATTCTGAGGAATATTGGTATCTTCTCGGTTTCTGCCCAATATTTGTATGTTCTTCGGAGCACCAACGTCATTTCGATTAGGTGTTGCTGACGCTGCACGGATGGATTTATTTATGAGGTTCAATGGCGGTTCAAGAGGACGAGAAGAAGGTTCACAAATATTTCCATATAAAATAGGATATTCATAATGTTGAATTCGATCCCTCATATTTCTGAGCAATGACAAATTTCACATCACCTAATAGTGTAATGGAATGAGTTGAAAGAATGAAAATTTCCACCTTACTGAATATTTTACCTCCGGATGGGGATCGGTGCAGAACTAATTCCTCCTACTCTGTACTCTTTGGTTATGTACAGGCTCATACAATTGAAGAGGCTATTCTCAAAAAGCATCATCACCATAGCTACGTCATCGTCATTTCGAATGTCGTACAACACGATTTGATATGGATCCACGACATATCGACATTGTATAGATTGTGAGATACCGGTTGCTGTGGTATGGATTTTTTGGTGAACTAGAGACTCAAATTCTGCAAATTTTATATTCCGATTCACAATTAAAGACATCTTCGTCCCGCCAATATACTCAAATGATACATTATCCTTCAAGTACCCATCAACGTGTAACATAAAAGAAGCCATTCTTTCCACCATTTTCGCAAACCCTATTAGGATAAGAACCAATATTAAACCCCCATAAAATTAGAATACAAAGTAATATATGAACAACCATTTACAATGATACAACCACAATTGGAACAATAAGTTACACTCATGGAAGCACACTTTAATTCCTTCGAACCACAGCGGGTCCACAATTTATACCTCGGAACAACATTTTATACCCCGGGAACCATTACGGATTCATATTCTATACCTCCGAACCACTACGGAACCACATATTATACCCCACAACCACTATGGAACCACATTTTCTACCCTGGAACCTCTAGGGAACCACATTTTATACCACGTAACCACAACGGGATCACATTTCCTACTCCGCAACCACTCCGGAACCACATTTTATACCCCGGAACCACTACGGAACTACATTTTACACCTCTGAACCACTACGGAACCACATTTCCTACCCCGGAACCTCTAGAAAAGCACATTTTATACCCCGGAACCACATTTTATACCCCACAACCACTATGGAACCACATTTTATACCACGTAACCACAACGGGATCACATTTTCTACTCCGCAACCACTCCGGAACCACTACGGAACCACATTTTCTACCCCAGAACCACTAGGGAAGTACATTTTATACCCTCGAACCACTAGGGAACCACATTTTCAACCCTCGAACCACTTCGGGACCACATTTTATACGCTAGAACCACTACGGAACGATATTTCATACGCTAGAACCACTAGGGAACCACATTTCATACCCCAGAACCACTAGGGAACCACATTTTATATCTCGGAACCACTACGGAACCACATTTTCTACCCCGGAACCTCTACGGAACCACATTTTATACCATGGAACACTACGGAACCACATTTTATACCACGTAACCAGTACGGAACCACATTTTATATCTCAGAACTACTACGGAACCACATTTTCTACCCCGGAACCACTACGGAACCACATTTTATACCTCGGAACCACTACGGAACCACATTTTCTACCCCACAACCAGTACGGAACCACATTTTCTACCCCGGAACCTCTACGGAACCACATTTTCTACCCCGGAACCACTACGGAACCACATTTTATACCTCGGAACCACTACGGAACCACATTTTCTACCCCACAACCAGTACGGAACCACATTTTCTACCCCGGAACCTCTAGGGAACCACATTTTATACCCCTGGAACTACTACGGAACCACATTTTATACCCCACAACCACTATGGAACCACATTTTCTACCCCGGAACCTCTGGGGAACCACATTTTATACCCCCGGAACCACTACGGAACCACATTTTATACCCCACAACCACTATGGAACCACATTTTATACCAAGTCACCTCTACGGAACCACATTTTATACCTCCGAACCACTTTGGAACCACATTTTCTACCCCGGAAGCACTAGGGAACCACATTTTCTAGCCCACAACCACTATGGAACCACATTTTATACGACGTAACTACTACGGAACCACATTTTATACCTCCGAACCACTAGGGAACCACATTTTCAACCCTCGAACCACTTCGGGACCACATTTTATACGCTAGAACCACTAGGGAACCACATTTCATACGCTAGAACCACTAGGGAACCACATTTCATACCCCAAAACCACTAGGGAACCACATTTTATATCTCGGAACCACTACGGAACCACATTTTCTACCCCGGAACCTCTACGGAACCACATTTTATACCATGGAACCACTACGGAACCACATTTTATACCCCAGAACCACAATGGAACCACATTTTATACCACGTAACCAGTACGGAACCACATTTTATATCTCGGAACCACTACGGAACCACATTTTCTACCCCGGAACCACTACGGAACCACATTTTATACCTCGGAACCACATTTTATAACCACTTATCCACTACGGAACCACATTTTATACCCCACTACCACTATGGAACCACATTTTATACCTCGGAACCACTACGGAACCACATTTTCTACCCCAGAACCTCTAGGGAACCACATTTTATACCCCCGGAACCACTACGGAACCACATTTTATACCCCACAACCACTACGGAACCACATTTTCTACCCCGGAACCTCTAGGGAACCACATTTTATACCCCACAACCACTATGGAACCACATTTTATTCCAAGTAACCTCTACGGAACCACATTTTATACCTCGGAACCACTTTCGAACCACATTTTCTACCCCGGAAGCACTAGGGAACCACATTTTCTACCCCACAACCCGTACGGAACCACATTTAATACGACATAACTACTACGGAACCACATTTTATACCTCCGAACCACTAAGGAACCACATTTTCTACCTCGGAACCACTAGAGAACCACACTTCATAGCCCGGAACCACTACGGAACCACATTTTCTTCCACGGAACCAACAGGGAACCACATTTATTACCCCGGGACCACTCGAGAACCACATTTCATACCCCGGAACCACTAGGGAACCGCATTTTATACCCCGGGACCACTACGAAACCACATTTCATACCTTGTAACCACTACGGAACGACATTTTATACCCTCAAACCACTAGGGAACCACATTTTGAACCCTGGAACCACTTCGGGACCACATTTTATACGCTGGAACCACTAGGGAACCACATTTCATACCCCAGAACCACTAGGGAACCACATTTTCTACCCCACAACCAGTACGGAACCACATTTTATACCTCAGAACCACATTTTATACCTCCGAACCAATAGGGAACCACATTTTCTACCCCGGAACCACTACGGAACCACATTTATTACCCCGGGACCACTCGGGAACCACATTTCATACCTCGGAACCACTAGGGAACCACATTTTCTACCCCACAACCACTACGGAACCACATCTTCTACCTCCGAAGAAATACCGAACCACATTTTCTACCCCGGAACCACATTTTATACCCGGGAACCACTACGGAACCACATTTTCTACCCCGGAACCTCGACGGAACCACATTTTATACCATGGAACCACTACGGAACCACATTTTATACCCCACAACCACAATGGAACCACATTTTATACCACGTAACCAGTACGGAACCACATTTTATATCTCAGAACCACTACGGAACCATATTTTCTACCTTGCAACCTCTATGGAACCACATTTAATACCTCGGAACCACATTTTATACCCCAGATCCACTTGGGAACCACATTTTATACGCCAGACCCAGTAGGGAACCACATTTCATACCGTAGAACCACCACGGAACCACATTTTATACCCCTGAACCTAGTATAGAACAACATTTTATACTCCGGAACCACTTGGGAACTACATTTTATTCTCCGGCACCAGTACGGAACCACATTTCATACCCCGGAACCACTACGAAACCATATTTTATACCCCTGAAGCACTACGGAACTACATTTTACACCTCCGAACCACTAGGTAACCACATTTTATACCCCGGAACCACTAGGGAACCACATTTTATACCCCGGAACCACTACGGAACCACATGTTATACTCCAGAACCATTATGGAACCACATTTTATACCTCGTAACCACTAGGGAACGACATTTTATACCCTGGAACCACTAGGGAACCACATTTTCAACCCTGGAACAACTTCGGGACCACATTTTATATGCTGGAACCACTAGGGAACCACATTTCATACCCCAGAACCAGAAGGGAACCACATTTTTTACCCTTGAACCAAGTACGAAACCAAATTTTATAACTCGGAACCACTTGGGAACCACATTTTATACGCCGGAACCAGTACGGAGCGACATTTTCTACCCCAAAACCAGTACGAACCAAATTGGGTAGAAACAAGTAATGGTCTTTCTCCAACAGAGAAAATGGTGGTTCTGACTTTCTTTTAAAACGCAAGAAAAGAATGAAAACAACTATACAACCTACAACAACTTCGGTAATTTCTCTGTTTTTTTCAACACAAAACAATTAGGCTTTTCTACTCCGGAACCCCTTTCGAACCACATTTTATACCCCGTTTCCACTACATTCTAACATGTAACCAAACATGATTGTATGCTCCCTTCTATCTATCATTCCTCCTAATGAGAACTCGGTACAGGTGAAAAGAGTCTAATTGTACGAGTTTATGAACTGACATTGCCAACCTTTTACTAATTTAGGCCACCCAAAAGGAAAAAAAAATTGATTGATTTTGTAGTGAAAAAACATGGCCAAAGTAAAACCTAGTCGAGTCGTTCAAGTTAACGATTAACTTGGGGCACTATTCAACCAATTACCAAACGGTCCAAACTCACATCATGACTGGGTTAGCATTCATAAACAGCTAAATATAAGAACCGATAGGCTTTTTTGGGCAATACTAAATCCAATGAAACATGCTAGTAATTAAAAGGTCCAAATGCTCATTGACTCGATGACTCGGCCAGTGAGTTGTTCACTCTTCAATAGCGCTTATAGATTCCAAAAACGGAATGTCACAGTGAGCAGGGATAGCTGACAACCACCAAGCACCAACTTATGCACATGTATGATTTTCTCATTTATTTACCTTACAAAGTAGTCAAATACAGGAAGGAGGGGGGTGCCCTGCATAAAACAACGGGGTCCAAACATAATCTCCTTTGAAAAGATTCGCTTCCATTTACTACCCAATTCATTCGTCTTCTCCGAAGCAGGAAAAAAGGGAAAAGGCAAAGTTTTCAATGGCTCTCGCAGCTCCTGTCTTCTCGCCTCCAATTCCCGCCAAATGAACCACAAATTCCCTCTTCTTTCCCTCCATTTTATCCTCAACTCTTACTGAAAAACAAAGATCTATAAATAACAAAGACTATCCTTTATATTTCCAACAGGGAATAAGAAAAACAAACATACATATTAGAAACTGGCATATCGAATGTCTCACAAGACAGCAACATTATTCTATCAATGTCATCCAGTGAGTCAATGGATTACCTGGTTAAGGCAGCCCTCTGTTCGTGAAAGTCAAATGTATAGATATGGCCAACAGGAGCAACAGCCCTTGCAAGAGAGGTTGTTAGAGAACCACTTCCAGTGCCCGACTCAAGAACCAGACAGCCAGGGATAACTTCCAAGTATGAAATCACAAAGCTAAAATTCGCAATATATAAAATCTGGGTCCTATGGCTTAGAACCAGAGTCCACAACTAGGAGTAGGAGGAAACATATAAACAAATCCCCCCTTATTGCTCAGCACCTTGGATCCAAAAGGCCTCCCAACCCAATCAGAATGCCTAAAGACACCAAATCAATTCTGGAGCTCTGAACCTTCACATACTTTGATGGCCTTCATGATGTCATGCCTCTCATACACGAGAACCAGGTCCCCATTGCATATGCAGCGCTGGAAAGAGTTCCTCTTTGTTGGGTCAATGGGCAACATCCTCAAAATCTTATACAAAAGATCACACAGCTTCAACTACTTTTCACTGCCATATGTGAAATTTTGTATGTTGAGCCTAATAGAACAATAAGAAAATAACCACGCATAAATAATCATAAAAAATGGAATTATGGGGAAAATATGATTGGATCTAAAATTCAAGCCGGTGATAGTGATCCATAATCGTTTCCTTCAATCAGCCTATTCTTTTCCTTCTTTTTTTTGAATATTAAATAACATGACCTTTCCTATGCATTTACTAATATGAAAGAAGAGTTTTTCTAGGTTTAAAGGTTAAAGAGGAAAGATCGATTGAGCAGCAACCTCATTAAGTTACAATGGTGTGCATATGTAGTGCATATCGAGCTCTAGTGTAGATCATTTCATACCACCCATCGGGCAGAGTACGTCTCTGATCCTCCAAGGCCCCAAAATCACATATAATGGAAAATTCAAACTATTTGATTAAATGCATTTGAGTTGTTGAATATGGATCAAAACTTATCAAATTTCTATTACTGTTCATTCGTAGGCAATTGATTGGATGGTTAAGATCATCCAATCAGGCACAAGAAGATGATGAACATACTCCATGGACCTCTTTGGCTGCCACCAAAATTAGTTCTTATTTGTAAATGGGACAATAAATCCTTTTTGGAAGGCAATAACTATATTGTTTCTAAAACTATAATAACTGTTATTTGCAAAAAAATCAGATTAAAGTCCAAACTCCCTGTTCAATTAATATGTATAATCCCATATTCAATTAAGCACTATGAACAGAAATTCGAAAACAATGCTACGAGAAGCTGCAGAACAGACCCACCTCTTCATCTTTCCTTCCAATACTATCTAAATGAATGGTAAGGCATTCTATATCTCTTCTTCCCCTATTCTTAGTATAACAACTGTATGGATGATATGATCTTTGATCCTGATCTGATCCTGATCATCCAATTGTGGATCCCACCTCATTCACAATACTTAATATGACGAAAGCATCCCCACATTTGCTAACACAATAGATAGATGGATTTCTCTAACAAATTACAATAAACACCTTCAAGGAATGACGGCAACAACCAAACAAATTGGCACACATGACTTCAGCACACAACTATCAAGTATATCAGCATTGATATGATGGGATCTATACGTGATAAGGGTAACTGTTGAATCATTCCATTCTTTGATGCTCTACCGAATCAAAGAGACCTGGATCATATACTCAAGCACACAACTATCAATTATATTAGTACTAACTATGAAACATCTAATAAAATCACTGGTAAAGCTATCAAACGAAGGAATATCATAATTCTTTTGGGCCAATAAGACATGACAGTTATTTCCTCCTCTAAATCCTGAAACACAGAAAAAAGAATTTTTTAAAAAGAAAAGGCTTAGTTTCAAAAAAATAAAGAAAAAGAAAAGAGATTAAAATCTCTTCCACCAATGAACTCAAGACCCCACTCTCATAATGCAGTCCAATGATAGCTAAAGAAAAACATGAATTTGTGACAAATACATGAAAAATATAAGAATGAGATTAATCAAACAAAATTTAAATACTATGAGGCAAGCCCAAAAGAATGCATGAAAAGGGGGAAGATTCTACAAATTAATACTAAACCAGCACATACTCGATGTATTCCAACGGCTGTAAAGGAACATATGACCATCAAAGATCTATTATCATTACTGAAAGAACTGAAATTCTTGTGTACCAAACAGAAGCAATTCACATACTGGAAGAACCGGAAAAATCAAAATCTATTTTTTTAATTAGTTTAAATGTATCTCGATCATCGATTTCAGCAGCTAGACAATCGACCAACCTTAAAAGGAAAAAAAAAATATAATACGAAATGGGTATGTGAGATTACTTACCCGATAGCCATTTCTTCTGCAAATTACCTCTTACACGATTCTCTGAAAAATGAGGAAGAAGAAAGAAAAACGTGGGGACTAGAGCTTCCAAAGGATGACAATGGCTGCACTGGTATTTTTCAGCTTGGCTGGGTGAGGAGAGGAAGAAACAAGAAAAACGTGGGGATTAGACCTTCCAAAGGATGGGAATGGCTCTGTATATTTTACATTCCCTGGGTAAGGTGAGGAAGAAGAAAGAAAAAGAGCTTAAGAAATGGTGGGAAAATGAATGAAAGTGAGGGTATATTTGTCATAAAACTGATACTCTCTCACCTGACAGCCATTTTTTAATAATTTTTAAATATCTACCCTTTATTAACAATTTAGCATAATCTTTGCATTTTCTTCATCATTTGCCCAAAAAAAAAAACATTTCCAATATGAAACTCTAAAAGCAATTTTATTTTTTGCATGTATGTGCTTCTGTAGAGAACCTTAAACCATCCCAAGTTACAGAAGATCATATAGCAACTGGGTATAAATAATAGAAAAACCAGAACCCATTCATATCAAGAAACAACATTCTCTGAAATATTACTCCTAAATTCCTAATACACATACATATCTATGTATTTGCATGTACGTGCTTTGTAGATAACTAGTATTGAGTTCATTCAGCAAAAGAGAAGGAACATACAAGGAGACAGATTCAAAATGCAATTGCTTCTCAAAAATACTCCCAAATCGTTAGCGAAGGAAAAATGGCGGAAGATTGGCAATGCCCCTTGGGATTTAGATCTCCTCTGATTTTCCTACTCATTATTCCCATTTCAAGCCCTCAACGAAACCCTTTCAAACACAAAATCAAATCCCAACCATTGAAAACCTATAAACCCTATATCAAAATATTTTCTTTCTAACAATTAATGGTTCCAGCCCATTAAAACCCAAAATTCTCTAAATCCATACAAATGAAACCCCTTGCAAAGCATTTCAAAGGCTTCAAAACTACATACTCATGCAAATTCCTCTCACAAACTACCAAAGAGGTACTTAAAAGAGCTTCACATACCAACAAACTTAGTTCCTGGTATGTGAGATCCAACCCATGACGAAACAAACCCCAAATTAACTAAACAGTAGATGAAAATGTTTAAAAATTACCTTGGAATAGTGCACGAAACAGATTTCCGGCAAGAAGGGAAGCTTTCTATGTGAGATCCAACCCATGACGAAAAAAACCCCAAATTAACAAAACCCTAGATGAAAATGTTGAAAAATTACCTTCGAATAGTGCACGAAACAGATTTCCGCCAAGAGGGGAAGCTTTCCGGCGAGTAGCTCGTGCGTCACCGAGATTCACGCCGACGTACGACGGTGACAAAGGTCGTCTCTCCACCGGCAGTGACAACTCTCGTCGGAGAAGACAAACGTAAAAAAAACAAACAGTGTCAAATGTTAAAAACGAAAGTAAGAAAAAACAAACAGTGTAAATGGTAAAAACCAAATATAAGGGTATATTTGTCTTCATGCAAATCTTCTCTCACCTCACACCCTTTTTTTATAATTTACAAATTGCTACCCTTTTTTCAGAATTTCGAATAAACATTGCATTTTTTTCATCATTTGCCCTTGAAGAAATAAAATGTGTCTTTTGGTTAAATTTGGTTGACATAATGCTTATATTTTTTTTCTTTCTCATTTTTGATTTTTTTTAGTTTTAAATATTTAAGAAAAAACATATATGGTTGTAGCGTCTTTTCCAAAACGAAACACCAAAATGGGCAAAACACTATTACATCTCATACAAGAGAATAAAATGAAATGTCAAACAAAACAGTAATAATAATTACATATACTTGTCTAAGACATATATGGAAAGGGTGGGAGTACTTCAGAGGTGGAGGTGATGGGTTAAAGCTAGGATCAAACGTGCGACCTTGATTACCCATAGATAATAACTACTTGGATGTAAGGCATGAGCATGGAATAAAAAACAATATTTAAAAGCATGGTCATTCACTAGGAAATCAGCAACAGATCTTGGCAAGCAACTCCACCAAGTCAACGTAGAGATCTGCCACGCCGAATGAAAAATTGGGAAATGGATAAAAATGCACAAAATCTTAAGTTTATATGAAACAAGAGAATGAGGTAATAGAACTTAAGTGAGAAAAGATCACCTAAATGTATGCAGGATTTGCTAGGAACCATCGCAGAAGGCATTTCGCGGATGGGCTGTTGCATGTGAGAGCAGCGACCTCGGGAATGAAGACAAAATCTGCTGAAAAGTGAGCCTGTGTGGCTGCTCTCACATGCAACAGCCCATCCGCGAAATGCATTCTGCGATGGAAGCTAGAAAATCCCTATGCATAAATATATAGTTAAAATAATGTGAATATGGGATAATGAGTGGAGAAGTGAGAGGGAGAGGAAGAGTGAGGGAAAAGTGGCTAAAATCATTATTATACTCCTAGGGATGGATCTTAAAAAAGGGTACATGAAAAGTGTTTTAGACAACAGGTATTGGGTTAGGATGGTCGACCTAATTAAATTGGGAGATTATATGTAAACCCAAAAGACACCGCTACCTAAAATTTTGTTTTTCTCGTATATAAGATAGGTAGTGTTTTGTCCAACAGGTATTGGGTCAGGATGGTCCAACTAATTAAATTGGGAGATTATATGTAAACCCAAAAGAGACAGCTATGGAATATTTTGTCTTTCTCGTATAATAGATAGGTAGTGTTTTGCCCAACAGTTACTGCGTTAGGATGGTCCACCTAATTAAATTGGGAGATTAATATGTAAACCCAAAAGAGACAGATATCTAACATGTTGTATTTCTCGTATATAAGATAAGATCAAATGCACTGCTCTCTCCCTATCTAATAAAATCTCTTTTTTGAAATAATGGGAGACTTATTAAATGAGAGAAAACAACCGAGATGGTCAATACATGCAAGAAGAGAAGCAGAAAAATACAAAACAATGAAACCCTCGAGGGGGAAGTAAATCAAATAACTCTAGCCTATCTCTGGCAACGCCTTCTATGGAAAGCCTATAACTATCAGAATCAGAATTTGTGGATTCTATAGCTCTTCTGAGATGATTATAAGAGATTGCCAATCCTGAAACCCGATCATAAATTTCGTCAAACCAATGTGCAAATCTCCACGGACGAGAACAAGCCCCCCATATCCATATAATGACGTTTAGTGAATCTCCCTCAACTATTATGCGATCAAGGGAAATGGTCTTGATAAGCTTCAGCACCAGGAGAACCGGTTTGACCTCTACCTCGTTAGTGTCAGCCATCCCTAAAGAACCTGAGTAGGCTAGTAAAGTTATCCCCAAATCATCTCTAAGTAGGCCTCCCATTCCAGCTGGCCCAACATTACCCATGCTTCACCCATCAAAATTCAACTGCGGTTTTCCCGGATCTGGCAGGATACATACACTGCCAGGAGCCTGAACCTGTTCACCCAGGCTATTGTTAAAGATATCACCTTGGTAACGATGAAATGAGAGCTCTTGACAAGGCCCTTGAACACTTTGGCATCCCTTTCTTTCCACAGAAACCAAATGGTGGCAAGTAGAACTACCCGCCATAGAATTTTTCCTTCATTCCTCCATGGCTCATAGAACCAGTTATCCAACATTTCAACCAACTTGGATGCGAAAACCCATGATATACCGAAAACCCATGCAAAAGCATATGATCAACTGACTCAGCTACCTACACTCATAAAGCACAACGATCAATGATTATCATTTTTCTATTACGCAGATTGTCCACCGTGAGTATTTTGTCATGGAAGGTTGTCCATCCAAAGGCCCGGACGCTGGGCGGAGCAGGTACATCCCATATCATGATGAGAGGCGAAGATGCTAGGCAAGGAGAAAGCTGACAGTAGAATGATTTTACGCTGAGGACCAAGAGGATCACCAGATCCAAACCCTTTTATCTTCCCCATATTCCCCATTCCTCTTGATGTAGCAAGACTGAACCACCTCCAACAATCTGACTATGTGAACGACTTCTCTCTCAAAAAAGTTCCTCCTAAAATTAAGTTTCCAAGAAATTATATTTCCCTCCCACTCAAAGTAGTCCTTCAAAAACACATCCTAATCTGAGGTCACAACGAATAAGGCTAGAAAAACCACCTTAAAGGGCGCATCTTTACACCAAATGTCGTGCCAGAACATAATTTATCCCCTTGTACACCCTCAATAAATTTATACTTCTGTCTGAGAATTTCTCTCCATATAGTTAGGGCATTATGACTATAATTATCACCAGAAATCCAATGGCCAAGCAAAGCCCGATATTTGCTCGCAACGACTTTAGCCCAAAGGTGATCCCTATGCCCCCTAAACCGCCATGGCCGCTTCCCAAGCAGAGCCTTGTTCATTTCCTTCAGGCTCCTGATCCCAAGACCTTCGGCTTTAATGGGACTCCATCCCTCCTTCCAAGCGACCAAATGAAATTTTCTTTTCTCGTTCGATCCTCCCCAAAGGAATCTTCTTTGTATCTGCTTTATTCTCTTAATGACACTCATCGAGCACTTGAAGATAGATAATTGATAAAATGGTAAATTATCCAAGACCACTTTAATCAGAGTTATTCTTCCACCTAAAGAGACCATATTCCCCTTCCAAGTGTCTAATCACTTCTCCATTCTTTCCACTATTGAGACCCATTCCCTCTTCCTCAGCCGACCTATGCACATAAGAATACTGAGGTTATTTTGATGGGAAGCTATCTACAGAGCAACTAAGAAGTCCGGCCACTCCTTCAATATCGTGGTTTGGAATATTAATGCCAAGGAGTGTTGATTTCCTCATATTGGATCTCTGACCCATCACCACCTCATAACAGCAATTCAATATGGCCTTCAAACTTACCAACTTATTATAATTAAAAAAAAAATAGTGCATGATCCACCTCTAGAGCACTGAACAGCTACGTGTCATTTGCAAATTGAAGATGCGACACTTCCGTTGGAGGATCCCACCTTAAAGCCATCGATCAGCCCTTAGGCCTTCCTTTTCACAATCAATCTGTTGATGGTCTCTGCTACTATCAAAAATAGGAATGGTGATAAAGTATTCCCCTGTTTCAACCCTCTAGAAGATTTGAAGAAACCTTTCGACGGCCCATTGACCAAGATAGAGAACCAGGCTGAGGACGCACATGACATAATCTAAGCACACCACCTATCTCCAAACCCCATTCTACTCAATAAATAGAAAAGGCAGTCCCATTCCACCCAGTCGGAAGCTTTCTTCATATCCAACTTACAAATGATACCCTTCTCCCCTTGCTTGGCAATATACATCTCCTACCTCACCTGCAATCAATACATTTCTAGGATTTGTATTCCTTGGACGAAGGCCGACTAATTGATTGATATGTAGTTGCCGGAAACTCCTTGGGCAGGTGGGAAACCCGTTTCCCCTGAAAAGTGTTTCTCGCGGGTGGGAAACTCGTTTCCCCTAAAATGCATTTCCCGCGTTTCGGAAAAGTTTCCGAAATATGATAAAAATTTGGAGAAATGTTTCCGAAACGCATGGGAAACATAACTTATGTAAATCATATGTGAAACGCATGATAAACGTATGCAACACTCGTAGAAAACGCATGTGAACGTGTAGGAAATATGCGTGGAACTTACGAAAATCATTTTGGGAAAAACACATCAAAAATTGTGGAATATATAATAAAAAAGAAAACAATAGCATATATGGTAAGAAAAATAAAAACCAGTAAAATTCAAATAGAAATTTGAAATTAACAAAATTTAAATCTACCAAACCACATATTTCGTGTTTTCCTTGTGTTTCATGTGTGTTTTTTCTATTGTTTCTAAAACGCTTCTAATGCGTTTAAATCACTTTCTCATTTCTCATTTCCCCTATATTTTTTTTCATGCGTTTCCCGTTTCTGTTTCACGTTTCGTTTCCCGAATCCGTTTCCTAATCTTTGGCAACACCTTTAACCGCTCCACCAAAACTTTTACCAGGATTTTGTATAAGCATCCAACTAACTGATAGTGCAAAAATCCCCAAGGCTCACTGCACCCTTTATCTTGGGGTTAAGTGTTATGAATGTGGCTCCAATTCCTCTGGCTAACTCCAAGACTTCATAGAATTCCGAAAAGAATTGGACATCATCTTTCACAAAATCCCAACAGTTTTGGAAGAAAGCGATGCAACATTCGTTAGGCCCAGGAGCTTTGTCCTAACCTAGAGCCCAGAGACTCGATCTCACCACTTCCTCCTCAAAAGGGTTTTCCAGAAGCATTGTCTCTCTCCCCAAGCCTGTCAAAAGGAAACCCATCCAGTTTTAGCCGGGTTACATGATATGATGAATATAGCCTCGAGTAAAAATCCACTATCTCCTTGATGATAACTTCATTTTCCTCCCAAAGTATCCCATCAACCATCAATGAGTTTATACGATCAGCCCGCCTCCTAGCACTTGTTATTCCGTGAAAGTACATAATTTTTTTATCTCACTCCTTAAGCCATAGGGCTATAGATCTCTGTCTCCAAAGAATTTCCTCTTGGAGCACCAACCGGTTGAATTACTCTTTCAAGAAACCCATCTCCTCCACCTCCTCTTGACTATCGAGACCACCTTCATCTGCCATAGCGATTTCCTAGATCCAACAGAGAAACCTGTTTTTTCTTTGCTCTCCCTCACGCTTGAACTTTTGATTCCACTCCTTCAGCTTTCCTTTTATAGCGTAGCTTTTTTCTTATTCTTACATCTACTGGACCTGAAACTGAGGCCTCGCTCCACCACCCTCGCAACCTTTCCTCCATCTTGGGAGACTGAAGGCACACTAACTAAAAAACGGAATGGGTTATGACCCCAAGACTGTAGCCTGGGGTTGAGTAAAAGGGGGACGTGATCTAGAGATCGTATTAGGCAGCGCCCTTCCGTTATACATCTGAGAATGAAGACAATCATCGAGGGCAAATAAGGAATCTATATATTCAACACCGATTCTCATTTCCCACCCAAGTGAATTAAACCCCGTTAAGCGGAAAATCCACTAGCTCATGTCTACCTATGAAATCGGCAAAAGCAGCCAAGCATTGAGTCGTTCTGCTGCAACCTGCTCTTTCCTCCACCAATCTAATGACATTGAAATCACCTCCTATGCACCAAGGAAAGGCCCATTGCAGCCTGATCTCGTCAAGTTCTTGCCACAACAACCTCCTATCGGCTCTTGAGATTGGCCCGTATACACCCGGAAAGATCCACTTTGATTGGTCGGATACCCTTTTTTCTTTTAAATGGAGACCCCAAATGAATAAGAGATGAATGTAGCTGCTTTAAATTTGAAGGAAGCTATATAGAAAAAATACTCCCACCAATCACGTAGCAGATCTGCTCTTTAGGCCCCATGGAAAAGTAGTCGGATATCTTCATGACAATAGATATGGAGAATCTCCCAATATAATTATCAACCATCTCTACTTCGACTGTATCCCAGGCCATTAAAACTCGCCCAGTGTTGCCCACTGCATCAATAGTCGAGAAGTCCCAAGAAGACCGGCAACCCAATGCTTTCAAAACAGTTCTATGCATGCATTTCATCTTAGTCTCTTGCAGACACAGGATATACTGTTTATTCTTACGCATCAGCTGCTTAATATGGGCATTTTTTATCAAGTCTTCCCAGACCTCTTACATTCCTTACCATGATCTCCATTACACACCAATCTGACTTGATCGCCCTCCCTAAGATTGTATCCCACCCGTTCTACCTCTTCCTCAGCCTCTTAATCTACTGCCCTATGTGCTTTCATAATTAATCAAAGACTGTAATCTGACGAGCTCGCTGATCATTCTCCTTGATCTTGTAACTTTGGTCCCTTATTTCTGGCAGGTGGAACATTCATCACAAATTCGACTCCAAGCCCACATAAGAAAGCCCCAGAGCCTTGCTTGTCACCATGAGATAACTTCCTGATCTTTAGACACTTATTGACTTTCCTCAAACTGCTCAAGGTCGGTTTCCAAAGGGTTTGGATCATGGGTAACTCCCTCCCGGGGGAGGGAGGAGGGGGAGTCTCATCCTCTACCGGCTAAGGTCCTGACCCTGCATCCTGCATCCTGCATCCTGCCAAACACATGGGATGATGGGCAAACCATGTACATTAGCTGGAAATCTGGATAGCGTACCTGAATATGGAAACGAGTCTCTGGGAGAGTAAAAGCCTTCACTCCGCTTCGAACTTTTACGATCATCAACCCTAGACACTGAAACCACCCTCGAACCTACTGCTTGGCCATGGGTTCTTGGAAATCCCCCACAGAAAAAGGCAAAGAGTTATTCCGCTGGGTCCAGCCGCCTACGCGGGGGCGAAGACCCCATCCTGACACAGCCCTTCTTTGATCCTGCCCTGCATGCGATGAGTCTACAGCAGCGCACAATAAATTTTGAATTTCAAAATTTACAACTCTGCCCTCCCCACTAATGTTTGCCTGAGCTTCGGTGACCGTCTAGTTGGGCTCCTCTGTCTATAGCGATTGAACTCCACCACTGGGCGAGAATCTTCTCTCCTCACCACCTCTCATGAAATCCCTGCCCCCAAACCATCTCCTCCCTGCGGAGGAGGTATCCCCACCCCCAGCAGCATCAATTTCTAAGCTGATTGTTGATCATTCTCCAATTGAACGAGAAAGCCTCGCCTCCGCCCAGAACACAAAGCCATCTACAACCATTGGCAATTTGGCACCGATACACTAAGTGAACAACTGGAGTCTGTATCAGCAATGTACCTTTATCGTAAATGTATCCCTCCATGCACGATGCAACCGCCGTCAAGACCCTGCCAACTTAGAACCCAATCCTCCTAAAATTGCTCTCACATCACGCATGCGGTGGAAGTGTGGAACTCCGTTGATCTCTCCTTTATCGTAACTGTATCCCGCCATGCACGATGAATCCACCACCAACACCGTTCCAACTTTGAACCCGATCCTCCTGAAATTGCTCCCACACCACGCATGTGGTGGAACTTTGCTGATATCCCACCAGGTTGCCAGGGCCCATGATGGCGAAGGCAAATTTGATATACGAAGGTGATAACTCCTCAAACGGAGATCCCTCGCTAGATGTCCATATTTGTTTCAATTAATCCATATTTGCATTCAGAGGGATGATTAGAACCTCTTTCAAGTCAAGTTGGTAAAGATGGTCTCCCTGAAACCCTCCTCTGTGAAGCCATCTCTCTGTTGACGTAAGAGATTCCATCCAGTTTGCAACAAGTTTTCCCCAGATGCCGCTCTTCGCATTTGGAATTGATAGAAGAAGGGTAATCTCGCCTGGATTTCAACCCTTCTGAAGCTCTGAAAGCTCTTCTGCATTTCCAGCAAATGGTTCCTCCAACCCTTCCTGGTGGTGGTCTCGAGCTAGAGGCGGGAGATTGGTTCCTTCCGAAGCTTGACCCTGTTTGGTTGAATCCTCCTACTCTGACCTCCCAGAGGGATATTCTGTTCACACGATGACCAGAGCTTCTTGCATCTCCAACATTCCAACCTTTTTGAAGTTAACTACCTACATTTTGAACATATCCAATCCCCCATTCTGCCATCTTTTATTAGGCTTGCAGCTCTTACATATCTCCTCCCCCGTCTTCCTCAAGCTACTTCCCACCTACTTTCATCCCTTAAAATTTCGTTTTCGTCCGGACCTTCGATCTCCACAACACTTCCTCCTAAACCGGCTGGGATACCACCACTATAGGTGGCACCTTGACAACATTCCGGC
Source organism: Tasmannia lanceolata (assembly GCF_043159265.1). NCBI lineage: Eukaryota > Viridiplantae > Streptophyta > Magnoliopsida > Canellales > Winteraceae > Tasmannia > Tasmannia lanceolata. The sequence goes on along the minus strand of NW_027518680.1, from coordinate 46,106,191 downwards.
GCTCCCTGCACTCGACAGCCCCCCGAAGAAGACGCCGTCATTGCTCCCTATCAACATAATGTCATTATCTAACAAAATTCATTACCATTAAAAAAAATCAAATGCACTGCCCAATGTTGCAGCAGAAAACATCTTCCAGTTGAGCCTTCACCCTTATATCTTGAATATGCTTTCACCTGTCTCCATTGCTGCAATCCTAACATCAGGAAGTCATGACAAGTTGATAAATCAACAAACTGCCAACCCCAATCTCATTCAACATTCCAATTCCAACTCGAACACCCATAACTTAAAAATCAGCTCTTTAAAACCTCCCTTTAAGAAAATACTGATGGAGAATTGTCAATGCCAAAAATAAGTGTTGGCTGAAAGTTCAAAACTGTAGTAATAGAAGAGAAGTAGTGGCCTCGGTTATAATGGAACAAGATGAATTGCCCATAGTAGATTCTTTACTTTTTTTTACAATTTGGGCATCTGGGCAGGCCCAAAATACCAAATTTCTCTCCTCCATGTGTTAACAAGGGTTGTTATAAGAGATTGAAGTAACAGTTCTAGTGGTAATTTTGCCCTCCATTTGCACTAGAGATTTTTGCATTAGAAGCATAATTTCAAATAATAATAAAAAGAAGAAGAAAATCCAAAAAAATGAAATTCAATTCCAAAAAAAGAAAAAATATATATATGAAATTGAGAATTGGGACCTTTTCAAGCTGCTTCATGAGCGAGATAAGGAGTGAATTCGTCGTCTTCGTGCGCTCCTTCTGAGGAATAATCAGCCCTCGTTCCATTGCGTATAATCGGCCTAAAAAGGAAACAAAATATAAAAATGAAAACAAAAAAGAACTACAGCAGATGAACAATAAAATCAAAAGCGCAGAAGGAGAAGAAAAGTTATGGAAGGTGTGAAAGAAGAAAAGTGAAGGTGGGGTTGAAAGCTAGGGTTAGGGTTTTGAATAATTTGGAATTCTGAAGGAGGGTGATTACAGTAATAGGCTACGAGCGGCTCGTGTTTCTGTAATTCATCGGCTCTCTGAAGGTACGGAAGGAGGAGCTTTGCTGGCTCGTTCTCGCTCCCCATCTCGATCCTATTTTCAAAACGTACAGACTGAAGAGGAGGAATACCGTATATATACTCCCATTCTTTTTTCACGGGTATTAAAAAGTTGATAGAGTGAGGGACTTACACGGAAAGATACAGTATATATTCCTTCTTGTTGTTGATGACTTCCAAAAGTTTTGTTAAGTCATATTTCCGTCCCCTTTTTTCCCTGGCCAACCCATTTGGTGTATTTATGACCAAGGTTTTGAATTTCGGTTTCGGTGTCAGTTTTGGCCACCACCGAAACCGAAATTCGGTTCGGCCGAAATCATGTAAAAATATGATTATGATTTCATTTATTTTTTTAATTTTGACCGAAATGTCTAAAATTTTGGTGCCAATTTCAGCGATTTCAGTTGAAATTTTGGCTATTTCGGTGGAAATTTCTTAAATTTTGGTGGAAATTATAACATTTCGGTTTACATTTTTTTAATTTCAGTGGAAATTTGTAAAAAATCCAAAAATGAAATTTGAACCAAAATTTCTAGGACATTTCGACGAAATTTCGAAATTTGGGTAAAATTTCTGCAAAATCTTATAAAGAAACGACTTCATGTGAATTTCGTTTCAGTTGGTGCCGAAATTTAAAACCATGTGTATGACTACCATTTTACACTACAATGGGGTTGAGGAAGGGAGGAAGGAAGGAAGAAAGAGAGCCTAATATATCATTTCCCTTTTCAAAGTTAAAAGAGTGTGGGGGCCGAATGCGTTTGGATCGCTCCTACCGATCAAAGATGATCATCATGGTTCTGGTCTCATGCATAAAGGCTCATCCTAGATTTGGGCCTTAAAACAAATCAACGGCTTAGCTTCTTAGTGGAACCCTATGGTAGGTGTAAATTTTGTCCTCCGACTAGCGAATGACATGTAGCATCAACCCAACTTGCCACTTATAGAATGAGGGCAAGGAAGTCATTCTCCCACTCTCCATCAAAAGTGATTCCAAACAAATAGGAAAGCGCCTTGTAGGAGATCCGAACATCACATGGCAACCTTCCTACAAGTTCGGGCGTATAAATTGAAACTGAGCTCCACTAGGAAACTTGAATATCTCACCGTTTAGTCGCATTCCTCTTTTTGAAAATAAGTGGAAATGACGGGCAAAAGGAAAAAAGAAAAGAAAAAGAAAAGCGAGGAAAAAAGAGGAAAATATGTGTTTTCTTATTGGGAAAATGGAAATGGCCTTTTATTCGTTCTTCTTCGTTCTTATCTCATAACAGCAAAGAAGCTTCTGCAGGTGCTGGTGTAGATAAAAATTTATCGCTGCACTCATTCCAGAGATAAACACAAATACCTAATCGACAAGATTCAGATAAAAATTGTCTTGCAATGCACGGGCTATGCATAACTCCAAGCAAAATTAGGGTTAGGGCAGACGACTACAGGCGTTGGTCAGGGCAAAACCGGGTTAGGGCAAGATCCAGGTGCATATGATGATCTCTGGTAATGGGAAGAAGGGGAGAAATGGGCCTTTTGCTCTTCTCATTGCCAGCAACATAGAGAAGTCAAGGTTAAGGAAAAATCAACGTTTTCTCCTTATAACTAGCAACATAGGATTGTTTCTGCTCCATAGGTGATCTCTAAACCCATCTCTTCTAGTGTTGATAACTCCACAGGTTTCTGGGAAAAAGCGGGATCCTTCTCGTATGATGATTTCCGGTGATGGAAAGAAAGAGAGAGAAAGTTCTTGTGTTCTTCAGGCTAGAGAGAGAGAGAGAGAGGATCTCCGGTGATGAAAAGAAATGGTTTTCTTCTTGTATGATCTTCATCCAGCAGGTTCAGTTGGATGATGATATTCTGTAATGATCTTTGCAGGAGAGAGAGAGAGAGAGAGAGAGAGAGAGAGAGAGATTTTGTGTTGTGTGTTCTAATGGAAAATGCCAAAATTCATTCCTCACAGATGGAAAACGAAAACTGAAAAGGGAGCCGACAAAGAATCCATGCCACCCGACAGAGATTTCACGTCAGTTGCTCCTTCCCTTAAGTAACACAACTAAATGACCGAATTTTTGTGTCTTAGGAAAAAAGGAGCATTTTCCTTTTCTTTTTCCACCGAAGTAGGAGAAAGGAATAGAGGACAAGATAAACATAGAAACCGACTCCTTAGGGAAGTCAACCAATAAGGAAAGTATTCATATTCGAAACTGCAGAGGACTTTGGATCTATAAAAAGAACCCCACTCTCAAAGTAACTATGATCTCTAGCATATAGTTACTTTGCTCCTTGGCTATTCGAATTTATCCTATCTATGCTGATTTCTGCCTTAAGCATCAGAGGGGCTTCCCAAAGTCCAAACTTCGGGACCTCTATCGTGTGTTCTCTGAGCACAGGACATGCACGGATCAATGTACTATTCAAGCTCCTCAGACGGAGCAGATTTTGGCACCAACAAAATTGGTGTCGTCCATGGGACACTTCAACTTTTCAGTCAAAGAAACCTGTATTTTGAAGAAACCTCTATTTTGAAGAGCATAATGACTAGGAGTAATCAAACATGACGAGGAGAGATATGACATTCTAGTTATTTATTGACTTAAAATGTTCCTGGTTGGAGTTGTAGACACCCCATTTTGACCGTGCCCTAAACCATCCAATTTTGTGCAAACCCCCCATCAAATCATTGAGTTAGGGTCCCAAACTTCATCCTAAGCTAGGTTAGGGTCCCATTTAGCTCCCTACAAAATTTCATCGAATTCCGAGCGCGTTTGCTTAGCGAACGAGATGAGAGAATGCCATAGTATAAACCAGAAAAGGGGGGTGAGTTTATCCTGGGGAGGGTTGAACTTAGCCATATAGGACGCGCAAAACCGCGCGCCTATCATTTTCTTTGCGCAACCGCGCGCTCATCAAGTTAGTAGTGCCAATATCATTTCCCAGAATTTTCTATAAATATGAAAATCAAAGCTTAAGAAAAAAAAAATTCGCAGAGATAGAGAGAGAAAGCCGATCTAGATCTCAAACCCTCTTTTGTTTTTTCCCCTCTTCTCCGGCCAAATCCGCTTATCTTCTCCGGTGATCTCCGTCAAGACTCCGACTACATCGTCACAACGATCTTGCAGAAAGAAAGAAAGAGAGAGAGAGAGAGAGAGAGAGAAAGAAAAAGGAAAATCCCTTTTTAGTGAGAGGAAGTAGATCTTGCCGATCTTTGTCTTCTCCGATCGATCTCTGCAGCTTCCGACAAAAGATCATTTGTTCCGGCCAATTCTCAGCCGATCGGAACTCCGGCAAGGTTAGGCTCTGGTCAGATCTAGCTAAATTCTAGTTAGAGTATCTGAGATTCAGCCTCAGATTTACTCATTTTCTTCCTTTCATTATTCGATATTCTATCTAGAAATTTCAAAACCCTAGCCTCTTCTTCCCTATTTTCTATCAATCATCTTCTCCGGCAAGACTCGCCGGTGCTCTGATCATTTATTTTCACCTCTATCTTGTTCAAAACCTTAGATCTGTCTTTTGTAGTCTCAAATCTTAGATCTCATTCATTCTTTTTCCATCTTAGACCTTAGATTTTATCCTTAAGCCCTAGATCTATACTCCTAGACCTTAGATCTGTGATCTCTAACCCTAGCCTACAACTTTTATTTTCCGATCAAGAAATCACCTAGCTTCGATCCTCCTTTTTCTTCCGATCTTAGATCTGTCTTAGACAAGATTTGGAGATTCTCAAGTGCAATTTAAAGAAGAATAAAGAGGAGAAAGATAGATCTGCTAAAGCTCTATTTCAGTTTGGGCATTTGATTCAATCAAAGTTCATTAAGTATAAAAAGGAAGGAAGATCTTTCAAGCTCTGTTTTGTTAGCAAATCAGGTATTTTATTTTTCAGAGTATGAATGTGTTTGTGTGCTTGTTAAATTTTTGAGTTTCTTTTCTTTTCTCAGGTTTACATTCATTTCCTGAGGATTACATGGATTGTTTCTGATTTTCTTTGGTAAAATGATGAGTTGTTGTATGATTTTCATGTATCTTACACTGTTATATAGTGTTCTAGTGGTGGATTTATGTGAGATAGAGATATAGATCATATCATATTCTTCACATTTCAGGTTAATTATATTCTATGCCATGATCCTCTTTCTTTGTTAATGCTTATTTCAGTTTGAATTCCTCAATTTTACATCATATGGTTGGTGTACAGATTCTCTGATGAAACATAATCCCATGATTCTTACATTTAGTTTGTATGTAGTTGAGATTTCTATTGTGTCTGAAAATGAATGTGTAATTAATAATTAGTTTAAAAATATTATGCATATTGAGTAAGATTGTACCTAGTTCAAGACTCTGGTGGTATCATTGCATCTCCATATTCGTTAGATTTTGTTTCCACTAACCTGTATGTGCTTCAATTTTTCTCAAAATAAGCTCTCTAACTGTCCTGTTAATGAATAAACACCTGAACACATCTTGTCCTCATTTAGTCCATTAGGAATGTGCTTGACATTTTCTTAAATATAGATAAAATGGGCTGATACCTATGTTGCTATATTTTGATGACAGGAATCACTTTTCACTGTCATGTTTTTTGTAATCAATTCTTGAAGGTCATTTTTTTAGGTGTATGTAATGCTATTTGCAAAGTTAATTTAATATGATCGAAATGGTATAAAATATCTTGATGGTTTTCTTAGCGAATATATGAAGCTGGCCAGTTCTTTCTGAGACAATTAGAGTCTTTGTTTTAAGAATACTTCTTAAAGTTTTGTATGAAAAATTATTTAGGCAAAAATATGATTCCTGGACATAATCTGCAATCAAATGAGCATCATTTTATTAAATCAGTTCATATGTTGAGTTGTTTGCATTATAAGGAAACCATGATGTTTGTCTGGAAGTTATAAAATTTCAGTCATGATTGTAGATTTTTTTTCTTACTTATCACACGGATTTTACACTAATGACTGGAGTTGTGAATGTTATACCTATCAAGGATGTGTCGGAGAATTTGAATAAGTAGTTGCTCTCAACTTTGTTGAATGGATTAACACAGGAAATAAAATAGTTCAGGTTGAATGCAGCCTCACATAGTCATTTGTTGTCACTGTTAGACTTGTACCTCTCTTAGGTAGATATGCAATTACATGTTTTTCGATGAATTATTACTCTTGGATTATTGTAGCTGGATAAACTACATTTTGGATAATTGATAAACTAATGGTGCTCCATATGTTTATAAACACACGTATGGTTGTTTATTTATTTGGGAGTGACACAACAGAACTTTGAATTAACAATACATGCATGTTGGTCATTCTTGGTGTAATTATTTACACAGGGTTGGTTATTTTCATTAGACCATGAGTCTTTTAGGAATAAGAATAGCATTCCGACATCACTAAAAGAAGAGGTGTCTTTGTAGAATTATTCTCTGATAAGATCATTAGATAAAAGGGAAAAGGACATAATGGAGAGATGATTTCATCAGCTGAAGAAGCAGTTGTGGACCCCGATCTCGAGGACGAATGGGCGAGGGACACGAGATCCCACGCCGATTCTCTAAGATCTCCACAATGTGAAGGAGAGCTCTACCAAGGAACTCTCGAAATTGTGCCACTCACAGCATGGGTGGCGATATAAATGAGATACCTCTCGATTCAAGGACTAGCCCGGAACCAAGATGTACCTATAACAAATAAGAGTCGCCATCCAAGGAAAGAGGCCCTGGATCCCATGAAATACTCTGTTGCAACGGATAACTAGAGATACAAAAGTCTGTGCCTGATAACGAATGGGGAAGGTATTAAGCGCCCCCAATTCGCCCAAGTGCAAACACCTGGTCTCTTATGCCATTTTTAATTAATTTTGAAGAGTTTTGGGCTAAAATCATGTGAAATGGGAACGAGTATCCCCGAGAAAACGTCTATCTATGCATGCATGACCCGGGGATGGGCAGAAGAAAATAAACATCCAAATCCTAACTCACCGCATCTAATCCTAACCCATCACATCTAGGAAAGCAATAACATCCGCATGCACAACTACAGCTAAGCAAGTAATAGCAGATATGATAAGCAGAAAAGCGGTAAATAAGCATATGATCATGATAAGTAAGCCAATAAATGTCACAGCTAAGCAAGTAAATAAGCAGGTGAAACTAAATGCACAAGGAACAAGCAAGCTGAAAGTAAACACACACGGAACCAAAGACAAACACATGATAAGCTAAAAGATGCGAGGAAGGAAAGGAATCAGAAAATAGACGGTATGCGCAAACCCAGGATGCCAGGGAAAAGAAAATGGGACATACGATAGACTCAGGGAGCGATTCTAAAGGAATCGAGCTCAGTGATCCTGATCCGCTAAAATCGGACAAGTCTCGCGATCGTCATAGCCTATCGTTGGGCTCAGCGAGGACAATCCCTGTAAAGGGGCCACGCTACGTCGTCGCCCGTCCCAAAACCCGATAAAACGTCGGAAAACCGATAAAACCGGCAAACCACAATCAAAACCGGTAATGAGATAAAAAGAAGGCTCTGAGTGACCTGGCAATCACCATCCTTGCCTATTTTGGTTTTTGTATTGTTGAGAAAAGCTTGAAAGATATTTTTGGATGCTGAAATAATTTTTTTTTGAAGGGTTTAAATGATTTTATTGAAAAGTTTGACTGAACTTGGGATGACGATCCCAAGCTGCCTACGTACCCTGTGAAAAGGGATCAAGCCAACGTAGTTCGACCCAGCATTTCGAAATACGTTTTGAGTGTTTTTGAATTTTTATTGTTTTTGGATTTTTATTGTTTTTAGTTGTTTTTATCCCTTTTGATTGAAAGGGGGTTTTTGGCTCAAGAGGTTGCCGCCCGTCATCGCCTAAACCCGACGAATGTTCCCGTAATCGATGGAACCCTGAAGCTCGAAAAGGATCCCGAGGAACATAAGGAGAATGACTCTGAATGAAAAAGAAACCCAAGAGAATGTCCCTATAGTCGAAAGAATCTCGAAGCTCGAGTAGGATCCCTAGGAACATGAGGGGAGTAGTCCCGAAAGAAGACAAGAAAACCCTTAGACCCTGTAAGAAATAATGAGATAGGAGGAGGGACATGAAGGGCAAAGGGGTGGCTCAAGAAACATTCTGTCATCGCCTTGACTGAGAGGGGGTGTGAACGTCGGACACAAATGATAACCCAAATTCTAATGAAGATTCTCAAAATGGGAGAAAATCCTTAGAATGAAAGATGTAATCTAGGTCTTGACTTAGAACCCAGTAAAGAGAGGCAGAGACAGGACAGGGAGAGTGCAGCAGTATCAACAACTAATGGGTGAGTTGCGTACTGCTCAAGCCATACAAATAACGAGCGGTAGTTATCAACGATTACTTCATACTTGGAGCTCATTGATGGGACAATTGAACACCACATATTGGAACACCTTCCCTTGTACAATATGCCAACCATAATTCATCAATCCATCAACCATAATCAAGCAAAAATATTGGGTTAGTGAATCAACAAAGGCAATTATTCTTAAAACATTCTCTTCATCAACCTGTACAATAACTCCTCTATCAATTTATTGCCTCACCATCGTTAGATCGTTAAGTTCAATATTTGCATTGATTCATTATGAAAATCAGCATCTCACTAAGCTTATTTGCCTACTGAAAATAGTAAAAATGGCACTTCTGAAAAGGACAAATGTATAACTATCAGATCAATGTTGTTACTACTCAATTGATACTAGCGCACACGAAATATATAATAGGCTAAGACCAATGACAAAATGACCATTATGCTCACAATATAGCTTAATCAATGATGAGTACTACTTATAGAATCAACAATAAACCCAAAATTAATGAAAGAACAACCATCATAACCATCACATAACTCAACCCTTAATGAAATATCTGTAAAATCTTCAACAAGCTAGAACCAGTGGAAAAAAAAAACAAATATATCAGCTATGCAACCCAATCACTGGAAGTATGACCATCAAAACAATAATACAATCCAATCGAGGATGGAACTCATGAAATTACCACTAATCTAAGATTAATGAAAGAATGACCATCATGCAAGTATTAGGAGCCATTCGAACAAAACAGACAGAACTCCTTAGAAATGAAGGACTAAATGAAATAAAAGGAAGATTACCTGAATATATAGATCAGAGGGGGGGGGGAGGTCTCTTTGTGCTTTTCCCTTTTCTCCTTCTCTTCAATAGTTCGAAATTCTCCAACTCCCTTTTACCTTGGGGAAGACAAATTCTGGCGAGACCTTCACCGGCTGGGGTCAGATTTGAGAAACGAGAGGCAAATGGTTGGCAGAGGTATGGAAATTGGGACCAGAGAAGATGCAATGGGGTTTATTGGGATGGTTTTGCTTCGAATGTTTGTTGTGAGCTATAGAGGTAAGTTCAGGTTCCGAATTTTAGGCAGGGATGCCGGATTTAGGAAGGGCCACCGGACTAGATGGGAATGGGTTTGTGAAATCACCTGGCAGAGGAAGTGGAGGTTGGGTGGTGATGTTGGCCGGAGGTGGAGATTTGGTCGGAGAAGGGTGGAAGAGAAAGAGGGTTTGGGTTGTTGGTGGATGACAGTGGTGGCAGAGATGATGGCCGGCCGGCCGGCGGGAATGAGGGTAGAGATGGTGAGATGGAAGAGGGTTTAGGCGAAATGGGGTTAATGGTAGTCGGTGGCTGGTGGTGAGATTTGCAGAGGTGGCCGGCTGATGTGGGTTTGGGTGGAGATGGTGGTGGGTATGGGGGAATAAAATAGGTTTTGAAGGTGAGGTGGGGTCGAGCGGTGATGGTGGTGGTGATTGTCGGTGGCGGTGACAGAGAGGGTTTGAGATGGGTTTGTGCCGAAAATGGGTATGGTGGAGGGATTTCAATGGAGGTGGTGGTGGCGATGCCTGATTTGAGGATGGTGGTGGTAGTTGGTGGCTGGTTTGGGTGGAGAAGAAGGTGCAAATGAAATGGGTTCGGGTTTTATAAGTCTGGGTGGCCGGAATCCATGGTGGTTGCGGAAGAAATGGGTTTCAAGGGCAGAGATGGGTTTGGAGGAGGTAGTGCAAATGGTGATAGAGGCGACGGCCGATGGAGGGGTTGGAGGTGGCGATGGAAACCGAGACCAAGCTCTCTTCTTCCCTCTCTCTCCCTGTGTATTCTCTCTTCTTCTTTTTTTTAGAAAAAAAAAAAAAACCCCTCCCCTGCCTCTCACGAGACTTGCTATTTTTATAGGTAGGGTTATCATCGTCCTCTAATCTCAGCCATCCATTTCATCCCTTCTCATCTCAGCCATCCATCTCTCTTCTTTAGCCTTAATGCCCCCTTAGAAACCCTAAAACCTAGAACATTCTAATTGATCTAAGCCCTACACTTCACCTCCTTGATCCAATGGCCCATGCCTGTTGCTTGCAAAGGAAGAAAATGTTCATTTTACTAAATACCCCAAGGAGAAGGCAATTTTACCTTCTTGCCACTATACTCTATTTGGCTTTTCTTCTCTTAAAAGGGATGGTATATTATTCCCTCTCTCTTCTCTAAGCAACCCCAAGCTGGCTAATTCACTCCCCTCCTGCTTAACATGGGAAAGTGATTTAACACACGCCCGCTTTGATAAATGCACTCCTAGGGATATTAGCAGCCTCTTAGGGACTTTGCACTGCAGTGGGAGGGTACACTTTTGAGTTTTCTCTGCACTTAGGGCCCACCCTCTTCAGGAATTCTGGGATTCGGTTCGAGATTTCGACTCAACTTCGGGATTGGGATTTTATTCGATTTTGAGAATTTATTCGATTTTAGGGAAAATGGTCCGGTCAAAATGGGGTGTCTACAGCAGTAGACTTGCCGAAGAAATTTTTTGCAAGAAATGTTTCTTTAGGGCATTAGACCATGCCAAGAAAAATTTGAATGTATCAGATTTTGAGAACAAAGAGAATAAAAGACAGCGGGGTGCCAAGTCAATTGTTGTGGTTTCAAGATCTTCTTCTGAATTGGAAGTTATCCTTGGCGTTATAAAAAAATTATTCCAAAGCATTGTTGGAAAGAGAGGTTATGTCATATGCTAGAAAATAATTACTTCTTATTAGGGCGATGAAGGCGCTAGCCCAAGCCCATCCTTAGGGGACTTACTTAGTTTCGATAGCATTCCCCTCTCATTTAGAAGACTTGCCCAGTCTTTTTAGATATGTACCCTTGAACATTAGAAACCCATTCATGGCAAGGGCAATGAAAGAGCTATCTAGAGCCCTCTTTTAGGAGACAAGCTATGTCTCGGCAGAAAATCAAACCTTTTGGAGACAGGCTTTGTCTCATTGGCCCTACTTATCATTTTGTTTTAGGAGACATGTCATGTCTCATTAGAGCCCTTCTCAGAGTCAGTCCTTCTTTCAGGAGTCTGTCCTATCATCATAAGGGTTAGGATTCCATCCAACGTCTCATCAAGTCATGTGATTTTTATCCGCTCTTGCAAGGTATAGGATGCTGTCCAACCCTTGCGGAGTCGTGATTCTGTCATTTCCCCCCGCAAAGCATAGGATGCTGTCCAACCTTTGCGGGATATCAGGAGTCTGTCATACTCTTATGATGATAGAAATTTGTCGTTTTGATTAAAAAATAATTGAAAATTCAAAAACATCTAAAAACCAAAAATCTCAAAAATCAAGAGTCATTAGGAGTAGTTAGGAAATTCTGTTTCGAACTACGTTGGCTTGATCCTCTTCCACGAGGTACGTAGTGCAGCTTGTGATTCATATCGCAAGTCCAGCCAAACCTTTAAAAATAAACATTTCAAAATTTCCAAAAAATACAAAAATCTTCAAAACCTTTTAAAAAAGATCTTCCCTAGAGTTAGGAATCTGTCCTAGATGTTTGTGGTGTTTTAGAGTTAGGAGATTGTCCTGATTTGTATTGATATGGTGTGTCCTGTCGTGTGAGTGTCCCTAGAGTTAGGAGGCCTCAAGTTGATCGGTTAGACATTTAGTCGAATCGATGGCTAGACTAGGAAGCATATAGTCAGCCCATGGTTTTCCTTAGAATGCACAGCCTAGATACACATAGGGTATAGGGCCCATCTGCATTAGCTTAAGGCTAACCAACTTGCATTAGTTAGGGCATATACAGAGTCCTAAAAATTACAATTCATTTGAACTTAAGTAAATTGTGCAAAAACTTTAAAAATCAGTCGAGTCTAGTGGATCGAGTCTAGGATAGCGGTTCTAGATAGTTAGGCATCGTAGTTAGAAAAGGTCATCAAACTACGTTGACTCCGATTCTTCCCGAGGCTGGGATACGTAGAGCAGCTGGGATGGACGGCCATCTTGGTTTGAGTCAAGTCCTGCATTAGAGTTTTAGGATTCATCTTGTCCAGTCATGTATAGAATTGATTTGTGTTGTATGTTTTGCTGTGTTTTCTTACTTTCATGTACAGATCCTATACCTTTAGCTGTAGCATGCATGTGTTTGCACACCAGAATTTAGACATCAATTAGGTATGACACTTATAACCTAGCTATTTTTAGGCGACACTACTTTCATTTCTTTTATGTGTGCTTATTATTCATCTCCGAGACATGCATGATTAGATAAACGTCTTCTCGGAGATATTCGTTCCCATTTCATATGACTTTTGCCCAAAACTCTTTAAAATCAATAAGTAAATGGCATAAGAGACCAGGTATTTGCACTTTGGCGGATGAGGTGCTCTTCGGACCTTCCAAATTCGTAACCAGGCACGAACCTTCTTTTATATCTCTGGTTATCCGTTGCAACAGAGCATAGTATGGGATCCTGTGCCCACTTCCTTGGATGGCGACTCTTCTTTGTTTAAGGTACGCCTCGAATCTGGGTTAGTCCCCGAATCGAGAGGTATCTCCCTTTGTATCGCCACTCATGCTGTGAGGGGCACTTCTTTCGAGAGTTCCTTGGTAGAGCTCTTCATTCACGTGGATGATCTTGAGACTTTGTGTGGGGGCTCGTCCCCCGCCTCTCTCGGATCGGGGTCCACAGGAGTTAGGACTAAACATCTCTCCTAGGTCACTATTCTTTTTTTTGCCCCCCTTTTCTAGGCCTCCCATTTTGCCACACTTTAAAAAAGTAAAAGATTCGGTAGTTTATCAAGTTTCGAGTCCGTATTCCACCTAGGATTAGGCATCTGTGCATTTTATGGTAGATTTCACCTCGTTGAAGGAATTCTGAAGTTGATTCGTGATCCTAAAGGTTTCTAGGGTGTTCCAATGATATCTAGAAAATGAAAATTCAAGTTTCTAAGCAAGTGAAAAAATCTGCTATTTTTAGAATTTTCGGGGTTCCCTCATTTTGCCCATTTTTACACTACAGGGGTATTTGGTCATTCCCGATGTATCTCGTCTGACCCTGAGTTATATTTGAGAAATCTTGAGTGATTTTACAAATTTTGAAAAAGCTGCTATTTTTAGAAACTCATGGGGCTTCCACATTTTCATCATCTTATGGATATTTCAATCATTTCTCATATATCCAGAACCATCTTGAGGGTACGACTGATGAATTAGGAGTAATTTCGTAAGATTTGGGAAACCTGCTAAATTTAGACCTTTCAAGGTTTTCTCGTAGTCTTGCACTTCGGGGATATTTTAGACATTTTCAACATGTCATATTTGGTCCCTAAGTTGTGTCTAAGAAATCTTGAGTCTGTTCATAAATTTTTGGAAATCTGCTATTTTTGGAATTTCTCAGGGTTTTCCCTAGTCTCGCCAAATTCTTGCACCTCGGGGTAATTTGGTATTTTCCTGTGTAATTCTTTTGATCCCCGAAAGGTGTCTGAGAGATTATGAATGATTTTCTGAATTTTGAAAAACCTGCTAAATTTAGAATTTCTCAGGGGTTTCGTTTAATTTGAAAATTCTGAGTGTTGATGGCATTTTAGGTATTTTCAGGGGATACCAAATGATCCTGTTTGATATTGCTCACCGAAAGGACCCAACTTTAAAAGTTTCTATTTTTGAAGTTTGACCACAACGACTTTCCATTTTTATATTTTTCCCTTTAGGGGTGAACCAATTTGAGGGTATTTTGGTCGCATTTGGATGTGTAATGGTCAAATAGGGGCATTTTGGTCCGAAAAGTTATTTTTCCAAAAAAGATGGTTCGGTCACGTGTTAGAGGTGCACTATAAATATCATATGTGTTGGGTTCATCAATAAAAATTTTAAATTTAAAAGATTTTATTGAATTTTCATTGAAAAAAAACCCCAAAATACATGTCATAAGGCTTATTGGGCTAAAGCCCACAAGGTGGGGTCCGTGTGGACCTACCCATGTGGGTCAGCCACATAAGTGAGCGCCCCACATGAGGAGGCCACATGCAAAAACGTCCAACATGGGATGAGGTGGTTGGTGACATCATATTTGTTTTAGAAAAATAATAAAGAAAGGAAGAGTTATAATTAGAAATGACTTGTATGGTCAGGTTACTAAAACTATCATAACTTTTTACCTTTTTGTCTAAATTTTTTTTATTATACTTTTTCCGAACGTTTCGAAAAGATCTACAACTTTTTAGTTTATGACTTTTCCTGAATCAGCTTCTAAATAAGTCAAACATGAGCTCAAACGTCGGGCAGCCCTTTTTGGACGAAAATCATTCATAAAACCTAGTTTCCTATGTGAGAAGGCTTCTAGATTGAGCTTGAAAGATCTCCATTGTGTAATTTAGCATTGCTTGGCTTGCAAGAAATCAATATTAGAAGTAAATACAATTTAGAAGGTAAGGAAAAAGCAAGCCATAGGTGAGAATTAGAAACTAACTAAAGGTAGGAGTCCTCACTTTGCAAACTTCCAAATCCAATCTAACCCTAACTTTTACTATAAAAACAAAGCAAGCACAACCTTTGGCCGGACTCTAGAAAATTCATCCCTCTCTCTCTTCCTTATTGGAATTCATTCCTCTCTTCAAATGTGTTCATCTCTCTCTCAAGTATTCTTCACAAAAGGGGTTCTTGAACTTCTTCTTCTCCAAGGCATCATATAATCAAGGATTATAGGAGTGTTCTTTGGATCTTTTTGAGCGTATAAAAGGGGACAAGTGTATATCTCGGATCACCAACCTTAGAGACAAGGATCGCGATCAACGGTAAGGATCTCTCTTCTTTGCGAATTAGAACAAGCATGTTAGGATTTTATTTTTGAAATATCAAATCAATGAGTTTTCTTTTGAAATTCTAGAATGTTATAGTATAGATTAAAGGCTTTCAAAATCTAAAATTTCAACAAAAAATTAGTTTTCCTCCATATAAATATTAATTTTCTTTCTTTCTTCTTCAATATGAGTTTAAATTCAAGTCTAAACTTCAATATTAGTTTTCCTCGAAAGATAACCCGGCAAAGGGTTATTTCTTGAAGAATAAAATGGAAAATGGGTCAAATCAAGTCTAAATTTCATGAAACTTTCGGTCCAAACCGATTTTTGGATTTTCAATTCACCATAAACTTTTTGGAATTTTTGGAAAATTTTAATCTGGTTTTAATTTATTTTAATTTTGGTTTATTTTTAATAAATATCAAACGATTTTAAAAATTGCTGAAACTTTCCAGAACTCATGTTTAATTATAAATTGAAGTTTTCATGAAATACAATTTTGAAAAAAAAAATTTCTTTACTATTTTCTAATCGATTCTTCGGTTTACGTGCCGTAATTCTTTTTCGTATTAAATTAGTAAATTTTTGAAATTTTTCTTTACAAACCAGTAACTTAGGTTATTGGAATGTTAGATAAAAATTTTCAATTGGTTTTGCAAAGTTTTAATATGGTTTTGTAATTTATTTTTATAAACGGGTTTCAATTCGTTGGAAACAAATTCTCCTTTTCTATTTAAAAATTGATTTTATGGAGGATATTTAATTTCTAAGTTTTGAAATTTTGATAGAAAATTTTATAATCTATTATATATCTACTGAAATTTTTTATTTGATTTTAGGATAGCATTAGATTTGCTTTTTAAGTAATTCTTTGGTTTCATCTGATTTTTGTGTGAATTTTAATTTGTATCAAATCGTAATAAAAATTCATGAAAGTCATGCAGTAGCCTAATCTCATGATTATCTTTATACTATAAGTGTTTGAGTCAATTTAAAATTGATATGCTATAGGTTACTGTATTAATCTATAATCTGATTTGAATTTTAAAATATCAGAAATTGATATCAAACCGTAATGATGATTCATGAACATTTTCCAGTAAGCTATAATAATCTATATCTTTATTTTGTGAAAGTTTTGATTAATTTCAAATTGATATGCTATAGTTACTATGTTAATCTATGAACTGATTTGAATTTTGAGAAATAAAAAACTGATATCAAATCTTAATGACAATTCATGAAATTTTTTCAGTAAGCCACAATCATCCATATCTTGTTACTGAAAAAGTTTCAACTGATTTGGAGTTCGATTGCTTAGGGTTTCTGTGTAATCCTAGCAATCTGGTCCTAATGTTAATAAATCATAATTTAATAGCAAATCAACACAAAAGTCAGTAAAAACATTCAACAAATCTTAACTTTACATCATGAATTTAATCCTCAACTTGTTTGAAACAGAAACCTTAGGGTTCATAGATCACCCATGTAAATTCTATATACCACGATAGTCTAAGTGCCGAGATCGCAACCACAATCGTATACTAATTGCGATTAATCCTGCATAATTGGAGTGGGTAAATTATAGTATGATATTGGCTCCGAGGTCCACTGTCCACAAAAATCCTGAGAAACATGCCATGCAATAAGATACTATAACTTACGTGCTAAATTATACAAGGGTTGAGAGCACGATTCCCATCCATGGTTACGATTCGAGGCCGAAACTGGCCAATGATGGAACCTTTGGTATCCCTTAGATATTTAGGAATCGAAAATCATTGAAAATAAAAAACATTCAATCTAAAAATTACCAATATTAACAAATTGAATTAACTTAATCAAAGTCTTCGGAGCCGTTGGATTGCGGTCTCCCATCGTAGGAACCTTTTAGGGCCCCTTAGGAACACTTACGTCACGTTGTGTCCTAGGTTTTTGGGAGTCCTAGAGTTAGGAGTCCAGCCTCATCACGGTCGTTTGCTATGGATAGCAACCGTGCCATAGATCTAGTTACACTAGTCACCAAATTTTTTCCTAGGACAAACCTAGTTACCTAGGATGTATATTAACCTGCATTAGTCTAAGGGACGACTTGCACTTAGATAGGACCATATAGCATCTTAGATGAAGTCCTAGGATAATAAAATCTTCAACTTGAATTAAATAATTTCTCTTATACTGTTAAAACAGTCAATCCAGTCTAGATCGGTGTCCTAGATGAGTTAGACATAAGTAGCTTAGTTCAGGTGCACCGAACTACGATCGACTCTGATTCCAGTGAGGCTGGGATACATAAGCAACTTGGATACTTGAGTGGCATACCAAGCCCGAGTTAGCTCCAAACATAAGTGGTGGGGTTTTGTATATTAATTCTTAACTTAAAAGTAATTCAATCACTTAGAACTTTTCATGAAATTAGAATTTTAGGAGAACTTTCACTTAGATTGAATTCAATCAAATTAAGAAAATCAAGATACACATTTAGGAGTTACATTAAAAATAAATTTTAGGATACATGTCACGTAGTTCGCACTTCAATAAGAGTTAAATGCGTCATTTAAAAGAAATTCAAGAGAGTTAACTTTTAGAATTGAATACCGGATTATCGGGCGAGGATGGTGCATGTGGTGATAACTCCACATACCTTCCATTCTCGTAACCAGGTAAGGAGTCTAGATTTCTGGTTATTTACGGGTCCTAGATCCCTCGTCTAGGTGGCGACTCTGTTGTTCTCCTTTGTGTGAAATTCAGATTCTTTTAGTGAACCCAAGTTCACGGAAATGATGAATTAAATCACACCTTACTAGGCTCGGCGGCTTACCCCTGCCCTTATGGGTACTAGGTTGCACGTTTGTCTGCACCCTATGGCTTGGTTGTTGTTGGCTTGGTTGTTGTCGGCTTGGTTGGGTAATCAATAATAAAACTAATAAAAGACATGCGCCGATCGCGTGGGTACGAGAGACCAAGAGAGAGGGAGGCGGCTCACAGGCCATTCCCCTCTCGCGGGATCGGGTCCCACAGGCGCACACGGGGGTCGAGCTATATTTTTCAATTCTCTATCAAGGATTCTAAGAAGTTCGAACCTAATAGTATTTTTTAGACAACCTTTTTTGCCATCTTTCTCTTTCTAAGCCTTTCTTTTTTTTTCTTGGTATTTTTCCCAGGCCTCATTTTTTTAGGCCGCCCTTTCTCATTTTTTAGGGTATTTTTTTCCTGGGCCTCCTTTCTTTTTTTAGGCCCCCCTTTCTCTTTTTTCAGGGTATTTTTTTCTAGGGCCTCCTTCCTTTTGTTTAGGCCCCCCATTCTCTTTCTTTAGGGTATTTTTTTTCTAGGCCACCTTTCTTTTTTGAGGAGTCCCTTTCTCTTTTTTCAGGGTATTTTTCTTTCGAGGCCTCCTTTCTAATGGCTGAAATCAGGTTGTCTTTAAAGTTCCTATTAAGTTTGAACTTCCTAGAAATCTTAACCGTTCATATGGTTCTTTAATCAACTTGGTTGGCGCTTTCAGACGTGGACTGGCAAAGTATTAGGACTTCTGTTTTCTTTCAGTTTCAGTTTGCAACGCCAAGTATCATAGAGAAGATTCTCTTCTTAACTTCTCGCCCTGAGAAGTCGATTGCTACTATTACAGTTTTCCATTTAAAATCCTAAAGAATATCTAGTACCTATTTCCTACGGCTGCAAGCTACTTACCGATAACGGTTATTTTATTAAGCTTTAACATGTATTTTTTTCTGGGGCCTCGTTTCTTTTTTTTAGGCCCCCTTTCTAGTTTTTAAGGGTATTTTTCATGCTGGGCCTCCTTTCTTTTCTTTAGGCCCCCCATTATCTTTCTTTAGGGTATTTTTTTTCTGGGCGTCCTTTGTTTTTTAGGCCCCCCTTTCTCTTTTTTCAGGGTATTTTTTTCTAGGCCTCCGTTCTTTTTTTAGGCCCCCATTTCTCCTTCTTTTAGGGTATTTTTCTCTGGGCCTCATTTCTTTTTTAGGCCCCCTTTCCTTTTTTAGGGTTTTTTTAGGCCTCTTTTCTTTTTCTAATGGCTGAAATCAGGTTGTCTTTAAAGTTTCTATTAAGTTTGAACTTCCTAGAACTCTTAACTTTTCATTTTGTTCTTTAAACAATTTGGTTGGCACTTTCAGATGTGGACTGGCAAAGTATTAGGACTTTAGTTTTCTTTCAGTTTTAGTTTGCAACGCCGAGTATTATAGAGAAGATTCACTTCTTAACTTCTCGCCCTGAGAAGTTGATTGCTACTATTACAGTTTTCCATTTAAAATCCTAAAGAATATCTAGTACCAATTTCCTACCACTGCTAGCTACTTACCGATAACGGTTATTTTATTAACCTTTAACAGTTATTTTACCATTCGGAATGAATATAGGTGTCTCCTATTTCGTCATTACGATGTTAAAATTCTAAGAAGAGGTTTAATATGATATTGTGACACTTTCGTGTAGACGGCTTATATTTTCGTGTTACACAGCACCCACATGGACTAATGTGAGTGGCACACACGCGGGTGGAGCTATATTTTTCAATTCTCTATTAAGGATTCTAAGAAATTCGAACCTAACAGTATTTTTTAGAAAACCTTCTTTGCCATCTTTCTTTTGTAGGCCCCCTTTTTTTCTTTCTTTTTTGGGTATTTTTTTCCTGGCCTCGTTTCTTTTTTTTTTAGGCCCCCCTTTCTCATTTTTAAGGGTATTTTTTTCCTGGGCCTCCTTTCTTTTTTAGGGCCCCCTTTCTCTTTTTTCAGGGTATTTTTTTTCCTAGGCCTCCTTCCTTTTCTTTAGGCCCCCCATTCTCTTTTTTCAGGGTATTTTTTTCCTAGGCCTCCTTTCTTTTTTTTTGGTCCCCCTTTCTCCTTTTTCAGGGTATTTTTTTCTAGGCCTCATTTTTGTTTTTAGGCCCCCCTTTCTCCTTTTAGGGTACTTTTTTTCTTAGTCTCCTTTCTTGTTTTAGGCCCCCTTTCCTTTTTTCAGTGTATTTTTTTAGGCCTCCTTTCTTTTTCTAATGGCTAAAATCAGTTTTGGTTTAAAGTTCCTATTAAGTTTGAATTTCCTAGAACTCTTAACCTTACATTTTGTTCTTTAAACAATTTGGATTGGCAAAGTATTAGGACTTTAGTTTTCTTTCAGTTTCAATTTTCAACGCCGAGTATCATAAAGAAGAATATCTTCTTAACTTCTCGCCTTGAGAAGTCGATTGCTACTATTCCAGTTTTCCATTTGAAATCCTAAAGTATATCTAGTACCAATTTCTTGTGGATGCTAGGTACTTACGGATAACGGTTATTTTATTAACCTTTAACAGTTATTTTATCATTCGGAACGAATGCAGGTGTCTCCTATTTCATCATTATAATGTTAAAATTCAATTAAGAGGTTTAACATGATATTGCGACACTTTCGTGTAGACGGCTTATATTCTCGCGTTACACATCACCCACACGGACTAATGGGAGTGGCGCACACGTGGGTGAGCTATATTTTTTAATTCACCATAAAGGATTCTAAGAAGTTTGAACCTAACATTATTTTCTAGACAACCTTCTTTGCCATATTTCTTTTTCTATGGCCCATTCCTTTTCTTTCAGGGTTTTTTTTCCAGCCTCGTTTGTTTTTTACGCCCTCCTTTCTCTTTTTAAAAGCTATTTTTTTCCTGGACCTCCTTTCTTTTTTTAGGCCCCCATTTCTCTTTTTTCAGGGTATTTTTTTCCTGTGCCTCATTTCTTTTCTTTAGGCCAAGCATTCTCTTTCTTTAGGGTATTTTTTCTGGGCTTTTTTTTCGTTTTTTAGGCCCCCCTTTCTCTTTTTCATGGTAATTTTTTTGGGCCACCTTTCTATTTTTAGCCCCCCCTTTCTCTTTTTCCAAGGTATATTTTTTTCGGGGCCTCCTTTCTTTTTGTAGGCCCTTCTTTCTCCTTGCTTTAGGGGATTTTTTTCTTGGGCTCCTTTCCTTTTTTAGGCCCCATTTTCTTTTTTTCAAGGTATTTTTTTAGGCCTCCTTTTTTTCTAATGGCTGAAATCTGGTAGGGTTTACACTTCCTATTAAGTTTTAAGTTCCTAGAACTCTTAACCTTTTATTTTGTTCTTTAAACAATTTGGTTGACGCTTTCAGACGTGGACCGGCAAAGTATTAGGACTTCAGTTTTCTTTCAGTTTTAGTTTGCGACGTCGAGTATCATAGAGCGAGAAGTCGATTGCTACTATTCCAGTTTTCCATTTGAAATCATAAAGAATATCTACTACCAATTTCCTATGGCTGCTAGCTACTTACTGATAACAGTTATTTTATCATTGGAACGAATACAGGTGTCTCCTATTTCGTCATTATAACGTTAAAATTGTAATAGGAGGTTTAATATGATATTGCGACACTTTCGTGTAGACGACTTATATTCTCGCATTACACAGCACCTACACGGACTAATGTGAGTGGCGCACACGCGGGTGAAGCTATATTTTTCAATTCACCATAAAGGATTCTAAGAAATTCGAACCTAACATTAAATTCTAGACAACTTTCTTTGCCATATTTCTTTTTCTATGCCCCTTTCTTTTTTTCAAGGGTATTTTTTTCAGGTCTCGTTTGTTTTTTAGGACCCCCTTTCTCTTTTTTAAGGGTATTTTTTTTCTTGGCCACCTTTCTTTTTTCAGGTCCTCCTTTCTCTTTTTTCTTGGTATTTTTTTTTCTGGGACTCCTTTCTTTTTAGGGACCCTTTCTCTTTTTTCAGGGTATTTTTTTCTAGGCGTCCTTTCTTTTTTTTAGGCCTCCATTTTTCCTTCTTTTAGGGTATTTTTTTCTGGGCCTCCTTTCTTTTTTTAGGCCCTCCTTTCCTTTTTTAATGGTATTTTTTAGGCCACCTTTCTTTTTCTAATGGCTGAAATTAGATTGTCTTTAAAGTTCCTATTAAGTCTGAACTTCCAAGAACTCTTAACCTTTCATTTTGTTCTTTAAACAACTTGGTTGGCGCTTTCAAACGAGGACTGGCAAAGTATTAGGACTTCAGTTTTCTTTCAGTTTCAGTTTACAACGCCGAGTATCATAGGGAATATTCTCTTCTTAACTTCTCGCCCTGAGAAGTCGATTGCTACTATTACAGTTTTTCATTTGAAATCCTAAAGAATATCTAGTACCAATTTCCTACTGCTGCTAGCTCCTTACCGATAATGGTTATTTTATTAACCTGTGACAGTTATTTTACAATTCGGAACGAATACAGGTGTCTTCTATTTCGTCATTATAATGTTAAAATTCTAATAATAGGTTTAATATAATATTGAGATACTTTCGTGTAGACGGCTTATATTCTTGCGTTACACAACACCCACATGACTAATGTGAGTGGCGAACACGCAGGTCAAGCTATAGTTTTCAATTCACCATAAAGGATTTTAAGAAGTTCGAACCTAACATTATTTTCTAAACAACCTTCTTTGCCATATTTATTTTTCTATGCCCCCTTTCTTTTTTTTCAAGGTATTTTTTTTGCCTCGTTTGTTTTTTTTTGGCCCCCTTTCTCTTTTTTCTTTTCTTTAGGCCCCCCATTCTCGTTCTTTACGGAGTTTTTATTTCTGGGCCTCCGTTCTTTTTTTAGGCCCCCTTTCTCTTTTTTTCAGGGTTTTTTTTTTCTGCGCCTCCTTTCGTTTTTTAGGTCCCCATTTCTCTTTTTTCAAAGGTATTTTTTTCTGGGCCTCCTTTCTTTTTTAGGCCCTCCTTTCCTTTTTTCAGGGTATTTTTTAGGCCTCTTTTCTTTTTCTAATGGCTAAAATCAGGTTGTCTTTAAAGTTCCGATTAAGTTTGAACTTCCTAAAACTCTTAACCTTTCATTTTGTTCTTTAAACAACTTGTAAGCCCAAGGGTTCAACCTTACCTATGTTTTGATGATTTACATACTCAAATTGATTATATGTTGCTACCTGCTAGTGTTGTGATTTAGACATGTTACATTCATATCAACATTTGAAGCAAGAAGAACAAGGGCTAGTCTTAGAGAAAGTCGAGTCTTGGTGCTCATCCTTCAAGCCGTATTGTCTATCGAAGATTCAAGGGAACCACAAGTGCGAGATTAAGTTTGAAGACTATCTCAAGACTAGAAGAAAGCCATGCAAGCAATCAAGAAGATCGAAGCAAGAAAAGACTCAAGGTTCTTTAGTTTTTAGAATGCAATGGAGTCCTCTTGGCATTTAGTGTTTGCATGACTTAGTGTTTTTAAAACTCATTTTGACTTTTCTTTACAACTCACAAAAAGTATTTGAAAATACTTATTTAAAGCCCAAAGACCATGGCCCAAAGTTCCTTGGAATAACCTTTTAAAATCAAGTTTTTAACACAGGGCGGGGCAACCGGTCTAGGCCGGGCGACCGCGGTATGATACCTGGAATTCCAGGATCAACCGAATTTAAGTGGGCCGGTCGGAGTTTCTGAAAAGTCAGAAACCATCCAAGAAGGTCTTGACGGGTGTAAGCCCAATGGCTCATCCTCTTACCTTGTTTTGATGATTAACAAACCCAAATTGATTAGTTCTTTATGGGCTAATCGTTTGCCTTGAGTGTTGTGCTTTAGACAGGTCCTACACAAGTCAAATCATACTAGCACACACCTTGTTGGCATATGCTTGAAGATGAACCAAACACAATGGCAAAGGAGCTCGGAACATATTTGGACCAATCACACCTTGGAGGATCATCCAAGGAGAAGCTAAACATCATCCACATCAAGCATTTGGACAATTAGAAAAAATCAATTAAGCCCAAAGCTAGAGGATCAACAAGCAATGTAAATGACAAATGAGTTTAAATCAAATTGTGGCATCATCCTTGGAAGGTGTCAAACAAAGAAGCTCAACTTTGAAGATCCCAAAGAAAGCCAAGCACCACATTGAAGATCAAATAGAGATTGGCTCAAAAGAAGTTCAAGAGAGTACTTAGAATGGTAGTATGTATCACCTTTCTCTCTTGTGTTTTTTCTTGATCAAGGCACAACTTAAAACCCCTAAAAATATATTTTTCAAAGAGACTAACACACCCTTTAAGGACTGAAATGGATAGGTGAATGGCCATGGTGGTGTACCAACATGTTGAGACCCATATGGCATTCAACACAACATAGAACAAAACAGAGTTCCGAAGAAACAACCTGGTCCAGCAACAAAATATTGTCAAAATTTATTAAATTTTTTTAAAATTTTTTTTAACAGATAGCTCTCATTTTCTCATATCCGTAGAGCACAAAAACGTCAAAATCCGACGAGAAATGAGGGAGATATGAATTTTACAAGTTGGGAGGTAAATGCTAGAAAACCAGTCTCGGAATTCCGAGAATTATTCTCGGAACTCTAAGAAATTTCTCGGAGCTCCGAGAAAACAACCTGGAACAAAAAAAATGTTGTGGCCTAACGGCTAGTTCAATATTTGACCCGAAAATGACTGTTTTGCCCCTGAAACGGTCATATTGTGTTGGGACTTCATATATACCCATTCAAACGGTCGAAAAAACATGATGAACATACTCCAACACTAAAAACCCCTTGAAACTCATTTGTGAATCATTTTTGGGTAAAAACTCTCACCAAACTCATTGTGCTTTGATTTTGGAAAAATCCATTTCAGATTGGTTTAGGTTTTCATTTGGAAATTATTCTTGAGAGAAATTGTGTGAGCTACAAAGTGTATTCAAGCCTACATAGAGGCTAATTACTTCTTCTTCTTCGTTCGATCGGTGGTGAGGGCATCCCTTTTTAATTTCCTTGGAGAAGGGCTTGGTTCTCGGTCGTGTAGGAGAGACGTTGTGGGCTTAGTTTACGGCCGTGTAGGAGAGACATTGTAAAGGTGGCAAGGGCATCTTCATTTAATTCCCTTGGGTTGTAAAAGCCTCGGAGCCGGGCGTCGTGGATGTCTCAATAGTGGAAACCCTCAAGTGCGACCTTGAGAAGAGTGGAGTAGGCCTTTGCCCTACCACTATAAATCATTGTGTCACTTGTGTTGGTATTTCTCTTTCTCTCACACCCTCGCACTCTTTTATTTGTGCTTGCATTTTTACATATTTAGAATTGAGTGAGTAGTTACCATTTTGGTTTTGATTGAATAATTATTACCTTGCTAACTAGGCTATTAATCACGTAATTAAGTTTGCTAATCAACAAGGGTTTTGAACTTACATTAATTTGTAATATTGCTTTTAAGTTCAACTATTTCAAAGTTAATCAAACAAGGGATAAAAGTAGGGTGAAAGTGGTAAAAGTTTTTAAAATGAAAAGTTTTTCATAAACAATCTATTCACCCCCCTCTAGGTTGCCAAACCGGTTTACTCTTTGGATTTCAATTGGTATAAAAGCTAGGGCTCTTGATTAGACCCTAACCGGTTAAGAGTTAAAATATCAAATTTTTTTTTTGGTAACTTAAATTGATGGGATCTAGACTACCTATTTATGATGGATCGGATTATGGATCATGGGTGATCCATTTGAAAACATATCTTAAAGGTCTAGATAGAGATATGGTAAAGATAAATGAAAATAGTTTTCTTTTAAATGCTAAATCTAAAGGCTTAAATGAATGTAACAAAAAATTATCTTTACTAAACACTGAAGCCCTAATCACTATATGTTGTGCCTTACCTCACACCATTTATGAAAAAGTATCCTCTTGTACAAATGCAAAAGATATTTTGAACCAAATTGAAAAGTACTGTCAAGACAAACTCCTATGCTTAACCACAACACTTGAAACTTCAAATATCAACCGCCAAGTATTAAATGAATTAAATGATGGGATTGCATCAATTGAACAAGAAATTCAAGACTTAAATGAAAACCTTGAGGAGCAACTAGCTAGAACCGAAATCTTAGAAAACTTATTAGCTAGTGTTAAAAGAGATTACACTTCAAACTAAAAAGAACTTCAAAGAGTAGAAAAGGAAAATGATTCATTTGAACTTAAAATTGAAGAATTAAATGAAAAGATTGAAAAACTAAAACAAGAGAACCAAGCCCTAAAAGAAGAAGAAGAAAGGATAAAAATGTTCTCATCTCTTAAATCAATTAACTTGAAAACAGAAATAAATGGTTTAAAAATCAAGAATGAGAAACTTGAGTTGAAAAATCATAAGCTACAAGAAAGTACAAAACATGCTTGTCATCACTTCTATTCTTGTAGATCATATTGTTCATCTAGTCCATCTACCTACTCATCTATGTCATGTGATTAATGTGGTAGATAGGGACATTACAAGTTTAAATGTAAATTTAGACTTGTAAGAAGTACCAAGTTTGTATGGGTTAGAATAGATTCATATTATAGGACAAACTTGAGTGGAACCAACATGGTTTGGGTTCCAAAACCCCCAACATGATCTACATTGTGTTTATCATAGATTTAGGGGTATGAGCTTTAAATTGAATATCATTTGATAAATTTGGTTGTATAGATACCATGTGCTTATTCTTGTTTTGATTCCATGTATCTATGCATGCTTGTGCTTAAATAATAAATTCTTTTTAGAATTCAAAGTCTATGTGCCTAAAACTTGTTTACAAGAAGACTTTGACATGTTGTACTTAATTGTCATATCTATTGGAAAAGGTTCCATAGACATTCTATGCTAATATCTAGATACAATGTGCACATCACAAACTATCCTTGTATATCTAGGTTAAGCTTAATGT
The DNA here is from genome assembly GCF_043159265.1 of Tasmannia lanceolata. Taxonomy (NCBI): domain Eukaryota; kingdom Viridiplantae; phylum Streptophyta; class Magnoliopsida; order Canellales; family Winteraceae; genus Tasmannia; species Tasmannia lanceolata. The sequence continues at coordinate 46,079,374 of NW_027518680.1, read as the reverse complement.
TATATCTTTTGTAATTTTGGATACTAGATGTTGCATTCCTAAAGTAGATTGATCTCCTTGCATCTAGCCATATGTGCTTCATGATCATATCTTTTGAGAAGAAACAAATTATAGATACAATAGGCCTATCCTGTTTTATTCTTATGTATCTATATGCATTATGCTAAGTGCACACACTATGACTTAGATCTTATTGCACTTAGTACTCATCCACATGTAAAACTACAATAGAGCATGCAATGTGAAAACCATAAATCATGCTTATAGAATATTCAACCACACCTCTTGCTCATGTGTTCAAATTGAATCTACAAGTATATCCTTAAAATTTGAACCTAAATTGAACATTTTGGTACTTGCTAGAAGTTAGGTTAAATTATCACATCATTCTAGCAAAAAAAAAGGGGAGAAGATAGTTTGAAGACTTGAACTTGAATGGATTAGTGGCATAAAATAATACCTGAGCCAAATTTGAGAAAAAGCTATAGTATCATTCTTTAAACTCTATTTTTGGACAAACATGGCATTTGCTAGATAATTGGATACTCAACCTGTTTAAAATATCTTTTCTAGCTAAATTGAGAAACTAAATGCTATGTCTGAGAAATTACTTCCAATTCTTTCTTAGACATCTTTTTGTGCCTTAGGTGGTGAACAAACATGTTTATTACTTTACACCTAGTGGTCCTATCAAGCCCATTCTATTACATGATTTATGATTGTCATCAAATGTGTAAGAAATCATAGATGGGTCAAAATCGAATGTGTTCGAAAAAGCTTTGATTGGAAATCATCTCATGACTAAAGTATAGATGACGTTTTGTAACTCATCTAGTTTTTCATGAAAGTTCATAATGGAATACATGTGTCCAAGACGGTTACTATCACTTGATAAATATACTCTAAAATCCTTGGATTATTCCCTAAATTCATAAAAGGATATATTATGTAGGGAAGGTGAAAATATGTCTAGATTCACTTAAGTTAAATTGAAAATTTCATAGGAATCTAGTAACATATTTTAGCATTTACTCACTTGAGTAACATTAAAACACATATGGTAGTTGCACACAATACATTGTGATGGGAACACATGTCTACAATACATTTTGGTTTTCAAATAGGACTTATGCACTTGTACTTAATGCCTTGTCATTATATGTGGTTTGTAAATGTAGGAAGTAGATGTTTGGACCATGTATCTTATGTGTCCAAACTTGATAAACTATCCATGGAAGCTTTGATATGGATCATTTCTTTCTCATGAGGTATACTCTCACCTTCATGAGTCATGTATATCTCTCTCTTAGACATGGTACTTTATTGTCCATTCTTCTATGTCTAAGTTCTATAGAATTGAGCTCAAATTCTTTTATATATTCTATACTTATCACCCATTGTTTGATAGTACATACTTGTATGAGATGTCAAACCTAATCTTAAAAGCTATTCAATCAGTACGTATGCCCTCTTGAGGGAACGGTACCATCATTTTAATTAAAACACCTAATCATGTGGCCTTGTTCGAACATCTCAACATGGAAAGGTATATATTTGTGAGATCTTCCTATCTAGTTTATATGATATATACTTAAGGGAAGCAAAATTTGAAATTGTAGAAATGATATCACACTTAGGGGGAGCATGAGCCAAAAATTATAAATCTTTTGTACTATGCTTGTTTATCATGATGAGCTAGATGATGGCTATAATTTTATTCATGATAAACCAACACTTAGAGAGTAGAGTGTCATTGTAGCCCAAGGGTTGATCTAAAATTATTCGTTTGAAGATCCCTTGGAGTCTATATGCAAGGACATCCCTTTGGATTCATGCATTGCATAATTTTTTTTTAAAGGGGGAGCTTTTAAAGGTTAAAATTTATCCATGGTGGCTTATCATATGTCTTTTGATGTGTGTATCACTTAACATATGATAAGTATACTCATTTGGAGCCTTGTTGCTCCATTTGGGTTGATTGGGCTTGTTTTGTGATTTGTCTAAACCAAGAAGCCCATAGCCTTAGAACTTAGTGTCATATTTTTTAGGCTTTTAGACTTATCTTAGATGATCAAATGTGCTATCATCTAGTCTAAGGATAAGTTTTGTTGGCCAAAGTATTCAATTGTCATATTTTTGGCCTATTATGTAATGTCATGCCTTGATTCATAGGTTTCATCTAAGGCTAATGACAAATACAAAGGGGGAGAGCTAATTCTTTACTATTTTTATGTTTATATGGATCATTATGAGATGCTTACATTATCCATTCAAACATATCCTCACTAGTTGTGCTCAAACTTGCATATCTTCAAACAAAAAGAAAAAAAAAGAAGGGGGAGCTTAAATGATCTATCATTTTAAACAAGAGCTAAAAATTACATATCTTTCTAGATGTACATTCATATAAGTAAATCAAACATGTTTATCTCAATTTGTATGAATTTGAATGCTTATCATGTGTATTTCCACTTGGCTATCCATATACCCATGATAGAGTTCACTGTCATGTCAAGAAAGTAGTAAATGATTATCTTTACACATGACAAATTTAGAAAATATTCTTAACTTGATATACATCTATTCTTGCTTATCATGATAGGTTTTACATCATAATTAATCCATCACCTCATGATAAGATTCTATAAGGAATTCATAAAAAAAATGGGGGCTTACATGCTAAGTCTAAAACTTACTAAATTTCTTTCATGATAAGTTGAATATAAGCTTTAACTTGCTAATCTATTATTGTATTATGGGTCATAGGGTAGATTTATATTGGATTTATACATATACTAAGATATACCCTAAAAATTTGTACTAAATTTGAATGTCTCTTTGTTTTTCTAACATAGGCTTGATTTGTATTAGTTTATTCGTTTCCTATGTTGTTATGCTCTTATCATGCCATATATAGTATGATTTTAATTAGTAAATCATGATAAGAAGTTAGGGGGAGTATCTAGTCTCACTGAATATCTTTGATGCTTTATGTATTGTGCTTAAATGTTTAATCCTTCATTTTTGCTAATGCTAAAAGGGAGATAATTTGTGTAATTGATTAGATCCATAATCATATGCATTATTGTACTATAACTTGTTAAATATAACTCATGCATATGTTGAGGGGGAGTAGTAATGATTAAATTGTTTATCTAATTCTCACAAGAGGTTCTTCCCACCTATCTAATCAATTTGGTTTGTCATCATAAAAAAGGGGGAGATTGTAAGCCCAAGGGCTCATCCTCTTACATTGTTTTGATGATCAACAAACCCAAATTGATTAGTTCTTTATGGGCTAGTCATTTGCCTTGAGTGTTGTGCTTTAGACAGGTCCTACACAAGTCAAATCATACTAGCACACACCTCATTGGCTTATGCTTGAAGATGAACTAAACACAATGGCAAATGAGCTCGGAACATACTTGGACCAATCACACCTTGGAAGATCAACCAAGGAGAAGCTAAACATCATCCACATCAAGCACTTGGACAATCAGAAAAAATCAATGAAGGCCAAAGCTAGAGGATCAACAAGCAATGCAAATGACAAAGGAGCTTGAACCAAATGGTGGCATCATCCTTGGAAGGTGTAAAAGAAAGAACCTCAAATTTGAAGATCCCAAAGCAAGCGAAGCACCACATTTAAGATCAAATGGAGATTGGCTCAAGAGAAGTTCAAGAGAGTACTTAGAATGGTAGTATGTATCACCTTTCTCTTTTGTGTTTTCTCTTGACCAAGGCACATCTTAAAACCCTTAAAAATATGTTTTTCAAAGAGATTAACACACCATTTAAGGACTTAAATGGATAAGTGAATGGCCATGGTAGTGTACCAACATGTTGAGACCCATATGACATTCAACACAACATTGAACAAAACAGAGTTCCGAAGAAACAACCTGGACCAGCAACTAAATCCTATCAAAATTTATTTAAAACATTTTCAAATATTTTTAAAAATATTTTTATCATATAACTCTCATTTTTCTCATATCCGTAGAGTACAAGAACGTCAAAATCCGACAAGAAATGAGGGAGATATGAATTTTACAAGTTGAAAGGTAAACGCTGGAAAACCAGTCTCGGAATTCCGAGAAATTTCTCGGAGCTCCGATAAAACAGCCTAGAACAAAAAAAAATATAGTCATTGGGCCACAACGGCTAGTTAAATATTTGACCCGAAAATAATTGTTTTGCCCCTGAAACGGTCATATTGTGTTGGGACTTCATATATACCCATTCAAATGGTCTAAAAAACATGATGAACACACTCCAACACTAAAAATCCCTTGAAACTCATTTGTGAATCATTTTTTGGTAAAAAGTCTCACGAAACTCATTGTGCTTTGATTTTGGAAAAATCCATTTGAGATTGGTTTAGGCTTTCATTTGCAAATTATTCTTGAGAGAAATTGTGTGAGCAACAAAGTGTAGTCAAGCCTTCATAGAGGCTAATTACTTCTTCTTCTTCGTTCGATCGGTGGTGAGGACATCCGTTTTTAATTCCCTCGGAGAAGGGCTTATTTCTCGGCTGTGTAGGAGAGACGTTGTGGGCTTAGTTCTCGGCCGAGTAGGAGAGACATTGTAAAGGTGGCAATGGCATCCTCATTTAATTCCCTTTGTTTGTAAAAGCCTCGGAGCCGGGCGTCGTGGAGGTACCCTCAAGTGCGACCTTGAGAAGAGTGGAGTAGGCCGTTTGCCGAACCACTATAAATCATTGTGTCATTTGTGTTGGTATTTCTCTTTCTCTTACACCCTCTCACTCTTTTATTTGTGCTTGCATTTTTACATAATTGAGTGAGTAGTTAGCAATTTTGGTTTTGATTGAATAATTATTACCTTGGTAACTAGGCTATTAATCACTTAATTAAGTTTGCTAATCAACAAGGGTTTTGAACTTATATTAATTTGTAATATTATTTTTAAGTTCAACTATTTCAAACTTAATTAAACAAAGAATAAAACTAGGGTGAAAGTGGTAAAAGTTTTTAAAATGAATTTTTTTTCATAAACAACCTATTCACCCCCCTCTAGGTTGCCAAACCGGTTTACTCTTTGGATTTCAACAGGCGACCGAGATGACCCAGTCAACCGCAAAATATTTTTCGGGCCATACAATTTTCAAATAAAAAGGCCCTTGGCGGGCGACCGCCGTAGCTCGGTGGACCGCGCCATAATTTGTGCCAAAATGTTTATCGGATAAGTAGCCCTCGGAGGGCGACCGCAGACACCTCGGGCGACCGCAGACACCTCGGTCGACCGCGGATGTTCGAATTTCAAAAATAAAAACGAGGGCCCGATAAGGGTGGGCGTCCATCGTAGGCCTATCGAACACCTCAGTCTGGTAAAAGAGCCGTTGGGGCCTGCGCATGGTAGGTTTACCTAACCCAGAAATTATAGTATTGCCCCCAAACGGTCATAAATCCTTTAGGGCTATTTAAACACCATTAAAGACCTTCATTCCAACCTTTTGAAACATCACTTATGAAAATCCTAGAGCTTTAACTTTGAAAATCAAAAGGAATCATCTTCTACCTCTTGTGCTTTTGAACTTGCATCTATTACTTGTCAAGAGGGCCTCCAAGAGCATTTAGTTTCTATTATTTGGAGATTTAGTGAGCTTGAGAGTTGTATTTGCCTATTAAGAGGCTTGAGTGTTTATTTATTTCTTTCTTTTATTTTTGTAAAGAGGGTTTCTACGCTTCAACCCTATAGAAGAAGCTTGTTTGAGAAGAGGGTTTCATGCTTCGGCCCTTGAGAAAGGAGAAGCTTGTGGAGAGGGGTTTTACGCTTCGGCCCTTGAGAAAGGAGAAGCTTGGTTGTAAAGAGTTCTACGCTTCGGCTCATGAAAGGAGAAGCTTGATCATTGTAATTAGTTCATTGATCCGGCCATTTGAAGCAGGATCGAGATAGTAGAACTCGCGCGTGGACGTGAAGAGTGGTGTAGGTCTTGTGATAGACCGAACCACTATAAATCTCGTGTTGTAAGCCCAGGGGTTCTCATGGGTCTATTCATTCACCTTACCTTCGTTTTTTTATGTTAGCAAACTAAATTGATTAGCATTTATGGACTGATGTGTTGCTTTGAGGTGTTGTGTTGTATACAGGAACTTCATATCCCATGACACAACTCTTCACAACACATGGCTTGTGGATCAAAGAGCAAAGAAACCAAGAGCTTCCACCTACAGTGAAGACATCCTTATTTGAAGATGTTCAAATCAAGAAGCTCATCATGAAGATTCCACAAGTTCACAACAAGTGTCAAGAAGGAGCTTGGAGTTGAACATGTCATGGTGACACCTCATGTACCTTAACATGCATTGAAGATTGGAGGACAAGTCACAAGAGCCAAGACAAAGTTCAAGATGTTCACTCAAGCTAAAGAAGTCCAAGGAAGGGCAAATGAGCGAATACATTCCAAGAAGACTCAACGGTCTTATTTTTAGAATGTATTTAGAGTCCTCTTGATGTTATGTAAAATTGCACTTTCAAAAGGTTTTCGAATGATTTTTATACTTAACATTTTACATCTTTGAAAACCATCAACACACCCAAAAATGTGTTTCGAAAACCTAGGACTTAAGCCCAAAGACCATAGCTCAAAGCCCCTAAATTTTAAAGTTAAAAATGAAATTTTACACAGGGCCGGTCAACCGGGCTATTTCGGTCGACCGCGGGATGGAACCTGGAATTTCAGGGCATCTAGAAATTTATCATGCCAGTTGACCGGGTCAAGCCGGGCGATCGCAGATATGTGTCCGTTTCAAACAGAACAATCCGTCATGGTTTGGGTGGACGACCGCCGTGGGTAGGTCGACCGGGATTGGTTTTATGAGCAGAATTTTTTAGCAAACAGGTAGCCATCGCCGGCGACCTCCATAGGGTCGGTCGACCGCGACGGTAAGAAATTTGAAAATATAAAATGGCGTCTGATAGGAGCGGGCGACCGTGATGGCTCGGTCGAGCAAATTAACCGTTGGGGCATTTTCTGCTTGACTTTTTCAAGCCAGTTATTTACAGTTTTACCCCAAACGGTCATATTTTCAAATACGCTATATATACATGATTAAAACCTATTTCTGCAGGCTTTTGAACATTTTAGAAAGAACAAATCCCATTTTCCTTGAGCCAAAATCTTTTCTATCAAAAGCTAAACCTCTTTAAACTTGCATTTGTACATTCTATCAAGAGGAACTCCATAGGCTTTACATTTTATCTTTTCTTGGAGTGTTGGTGAGCTATCAAAGTTTGTAATCCACCTATCTAAGAGGCAAGATAGTTTTTCATTTATTCTCTTCATTGTATTTGAAGGTCTTCTCTTAAGTTCGGTAACAAAGGTGAAGACATTGTGAGGGTCTACTCTTCGGCCCGTTAAGAAAGGTGAAGACGCTGTAAGAGGGAGTGTGCCCTCACCAAGGCTTCGTGCAAAAAGGTTTTATTCCCTTTGAAGATCAAAGGAGTTGAGTGTACGGCTTCGAGATTCTCCCTTCGAAGAATCTCATTGTTTTAGTGAAGATCCCAATGAGGTAAAGTTGGAAGAGTGTAGTAGGTCTTGTAATAGACCGAACCACTATAAATCGTATGTTCCTTGTGGTCGCTTCTCTACTTCTTCTTCTCTTGCACATTGTGGTGATTGGTAAACTCTACCCTTTACTTGTTTTTATGTTTGTTATTTATTGAACAAGGGTTAGGGCAAATAGGCTTAAAGTAATATCTATACCCTAAATTTCATTATCTTGAATATTTGAACAAGGGTTAGATTAATAAGTGCTTAATTAGTAAATTAATTTTAATAACTCATTTAAGCCTAAATTTTTTAATTGACCAATTCACCCCCCCTCTTGGGTTGTCACACTTGTATTTCGTTTGGTATAAGAGCTTAGGCTCTTAAAGAGATTTTTAAATTTAAAAATCTACAAGAGAAAGATCCATGACAATCCAAATGAATTTCGAGTTAGGCCAATCTGCTCAAATTCCTCCATTCTTCGATGGAACGAATTTTAGAGCTTAGAAAATTAAAATGCCAGCCTATCTCAAATCCATTGATTATGACATATTATCAGATGTTATTGAAAGGGGATTTTCTATTCCAAGGAAATGCACTAAAAATGATGCAAAATTATTTTTGTTAAATTCAAAAGCTATTATTATAATATGTTGTGGACTATGTCCCAAAGCTTTTGATAAAATTTCATCATGTACAAATGCAAACGATATTTGGACTAATCTTCAAAATTTTTATGAGAAAAATAGTAGTCTCTCTTCAGTTGATAAAAATATTATTTTTGAATAAAAAGAGACTCTACACAAATCTTTTGCAAAGGAAAACTCTTTCAAACATTCAATTTCTGATTTGGAAAAATAAATTAAAAATTTGAAATCGGAGGTTAATGAAAGTTAGAAAAGAAATGAAAAATTAAGTCATTTGAGCAAAATTTTGATAAAAAAAATGATGACCTAATTAAACAATACAATATCATTGGAAAAGAAAAGAAAAGCCTTGAAAACACAAACAATGATTTAAATGAAAAATATATACTTGTTTGTGTAAATGAAGAAAAATTAAAACTAATTCATCTCATAAGATAAATTGCCTTGAAGATCAATTAAATGAGATAAAATTAGTAAATGAAGAACTCTCTATAAAGAACCAAAGAAAGCAAGAAGAAAAGGATAAACATGTTTGTCATCATATGCATTCTTGTGGTTCTTCATGTTTCTCATTTACCAATCATTACTGATGTTCATATTGTAGTAGATTATGACATCACAAATCTAGGGGTAAGCTTATATTTGTGAAGTCAAACGAGTTTGTTTGGGCAAGAAAAGATACACTCTCGCAAACAAACTTGAGTGGAACCAAAGCAATTTGGATTCCAAAATCCCCCACTCAAACTATTCATTGAATATGTTAATATAAGGGGTTGTGCTTTAATTGTTATATCATTTGAATTCTCTCTAGGTACCGTTTCAATATTGCATTTATTGTATCTAGATTACATGTGCTTAAACGATATATCATTTCATTTTTTAGCTTAGATACTCATCTTTGTACATGATTTAATAGAAAGTATCTTTGCTCATTGTGCTTTCATGATCACATCATTCTTATTCTAAGTCTATACAGAAAACTAGAATACATCTCTATAGACTATAGGGTAATTTCTAAGGTGTCCCAAATTTCCTTAGCCGAAATTAAGTTTGAAACTCTATTAATTCTTAGGGTGACAAAGCACAAATTAAAGAATTCATGGCTTTGGTATTATAGTTTGAGGTTTGTTGTTCGGCTTCGATCAATTCATTTAGATTTTCAGTGAGCAAGGTATATCCATTATGAATGGCTTCAAATTTGATAATCTTGGGTTAAGAAGATTTTCATTTTGGTTTTCCAAAATTCATAATTTGTTCCATCAAAATAAGGTGGCCTCGTGTTTGAGTAACTTTCTTGGTGTTGAGGGTAGTTTGCTATTTTAAGATCTTTTCTCTAGACCGGTTAGGATTTTGAAAAATAGAGACGAGGCTCTGATACCAATTGAAATTAAGGTCTATGGAACCAAGAGGGGGGTGAATTGGTTTTATCAATAAATTTATCCCTTTTTAAATTAAAAGTTCTAACCTACTTCAAATTTTCTTTTCTTTCTTAGTTTTAGTTAGTTCACATAATATCAAAGTAAAAAGAAAATGACAAACTAAAAATAAAAATGTGAGTGCAACAATAAAAGAAGAACACACTGATGTATAGTGGTTCGGGCAAAGCCTTACTCCACTCTTCTTGAGATTGTCCTCAAGGATTTCCACTATTTGAGACCTCCACGATGCTCAGCTCCGAGGCGATTACACTCTCAAGGGTATTAAATAAGGATGCCCTTGCCACCTTTACACCAACTCTCCTTCTTCGTTGAGTTCTAAGCGATACTCCCTAGGGTATTAAAAATAGGATGCCCTAGCCACCTTTACAATGAATGGAAAGAAGATTGCTTGGCCTCTCGTGAAGGCTTGATGCACAATGATTACTCCTTGAATATTCTCCACAAAAGGATTGCAAATAAAATCCCTAAATCCAAACTCTAATGATTTGCAAGTGCAAGGCAAGTTTGGTGGAGAAGAAAATAAAAGCTTAAGCCAAAAGGGTTTTAAAGGTTTTGAATGCTTAAGGATATTTTTCAATCATTCAAGAGGAGTAGATGAACCTCTTGAATGTGTATTTATAAGCCCTTAAAATGATATGACCGTTTGGGGGTGGATGTATAAAAAAGATCCCAAAAAGCAACTAGCCGTTTGAGTTCAAACGGCTATATTTTTTTGTTGACGCGACGTTCTCGGAGTTCCGAGAACATTTCTCGGAGCTCCTACAAATTCTCGGAGTTCAGAAAAAAACTCTCGGAGTTCCGAGAAAACAACCAGAACACTTTCTGGAATGTTTCTCGGAGTTCCTAGAAATCAAACAGAGTTTTGAAAAATACTCCCTGGAATATTTCTCGGAGCTCTATGAGATTTCTCGGAGTTCCGAGCTCGGAGCACTGAGAAAACTCTCGGAGTTCCGAGAAGCCTATATTTAGCAGTTTTTTGTTGCTGATTTATTTTTGGGCTTTTGGAACTCTATTCTTATTATAATTTGGAATGTTATGAGGGTCCCAACATGTTGGTCCACCACACAAACATTCACTTAACCATTTAAGTTCTTAATACATGGACTGTTAATCTTTTTGAAAACATTTTCTTAAAAAAGCTTGCCTTGACTTAGAAATCCAAAGAGAGAGGATGTACAACAAGTCTAAGTATAATTACTCTTTTGGTCTTGGTCTCCATAGATCTTCTATTGTGTGCTTGCTTTGCTTAAGTGTGTTGAGGTGAGCTTCACATTGATTGTTCTTCCAAGGTAAGTTATCCCATGTGTAGTACATCTTCAAGCATGACCAAGTGATGTGATGGTTCCTTCTATGATCAACCTATCTTATCACAACACTTCAAGGCAAATTTGATTAGTATTCAAAAACATAATCAATTTAGTTTAGAATCATCAAAACAAGATATGAGAGTAGACCCTTGGGCTTACAGTTTATGACATGTTTTTCTTGATTATGTATGATGAGTCTGTTGAGGAAATAATTAGTTCTTATTCACGGAGTCAACATGCTCATGCAATTATGGTTTTCATCTCTCTTTATATAATAAGTATGTTGAGAATGTTCATCTATACAAAGCATGTTAACAATAAGTCAATTGCTTATGTCAGAATAGCATTTCCGACAGATGCCAGTTTAATTCCATGTTGAGAAAGGGACATTGAATTAGTTGTGTCATGATTGTGTTATGATTGTTGATTGAGAAATTAAATAACCGCAAGTGCACAGATCGTGTAAATACGGGTCGAACTCAAGGAAGAGAAATCTAGTTGTCAATCCTATTCTTATACTGATTAGAATACTAGCTATGATATAATGTTGCCTGGAATGGACTCAGGATTTTCGTGGACTTAGACTTCGGAGCCAACACTATATATAAGCGTATATTCTATTCAATCTAAGAATCAAATTCAACTAAGATCTTTTTGATTTAAAATCCTAATTTAGGCAAAGTGTACCAAATTTTAATTATCTCTATTAACTACTTATCTAATTTAATTTAGAAAACTAAATTCTAAGGGCTTAAGTAAATTGAAAAATTGCAAAAGTAATTTGGAATTGTGTGAAAACCTTTATTCAATATAAAAGATTACTTAGGGTTAGAATCCACCATGGGTTTGAATAAAATTGATTAATTAAAACAATCCTTTGAATTAGGTTGAAAATCCAACTAAACAGTCAATAAATAATAATATCTAAAAGATGTCACTATTTATGAGTATTTAATCGAATTAACCCTCTAATTTATATTAATTATATAGAATTTAATCTTTGTTAATCAATAATCATCCATACGAAGGGAGAAAGCCAATGGCATGGATGATTGAGATTTGTACAAAAAAAAATCCTACATAATTTGTTATATGAACCACTTGTTTTAATTACTTCTCTTCTCATTTTCCATGGCTTCATCTAAACCTTAAGTGTAGTGGGTTTAGCTACTCATGTAGAAGGAGACTTGCTAATAATAAGAAGGTGGATGCCATGGATAAAATTTTAAATGTGTTTAAACAAATGCAAATTAACATTCCTTTATTAGATGCAATTTCTCAGGTTCCTACTTATGCTAAAGTGTTGAAAGATTTGTGCACACAAAAGCGCACAACTAATGTGCCCAAGAAAGCTTTCTTGGCCGCAAATATAAGTTCCATCTTGTCTCAACAAATGGTGGCTAAGTATAAGGATCCAGGATGTCCTACTATTTCTTGCACTATTGGTAACACGAATGTTGAACATGCTCTTTTGGATTTGGGTGCAAGTGTAAATCTCTTGCCTTTTTCTGTATTTAAGCAACTAGGATTAGGAGACCTCAAACCAACCACCGTCACTCTTCAATTGGCGGATAGATCAATGAAAACACCCAAAGGGATGGTTGAGGATGTGTTAGTTAAAGTAGGTGATTTTTTATTTTTCGTAGATTTTGTTGTGTTAGATACCTAACCCGTTGCTAATATCAAGGATCAAATTCCTATCATCCTTGGTAGGCCTTTCCTTGCTACTAGCAATGCTTTAATTAACTGTAGGAATGGCTTAATGAAATTGTCTTTTGGAAACACATCGGTTGATTTTAATGTCTTTAGATTGGGTAAGCAACCAAATTTTCATGAAGAAATCAATATGTTGCATTCCTTTCCTGATGATATTGTTTCTAAATTTGAAATTGATTTTGATGCAGGATTCCAAGAATGCTTGGATGCACTAGGAGATGACTTCTTTTCTAAAACTTTTGCCATTCAAAATGTGGAGCCCGTTGGACCATTGCAAATTGATTTGCCCCTTAAATCAATTCTATGGACTGATCCAACCGCCCAATTTTAATTTGACCGAAGCTCCTAATAATAGAGTTAAATCCAAAACAGCTCTTCAAATGATCATTGATATTAAATCTATGGTCTGACAAAAATCCCCTTTATATATATATATATATCTAATATGGGAGAGGGGAGAAATACGTCACCATGTGGGGACCACCATTGTGATCCAACCGTCCATTTTGTTGCCTAACATAAACAGGTAGTCTTTTTAACTCATTTCTATGGGACAATCCAAACCGTTCATCTTGTTGGGCTGAGATTGTCAATGGGTTTAAATCATTTTCATGAAACTTCAAACCGTATCAAGATGGGTTATCCCATTTGGCTGCTCTAAACTGTTCATTTAGTGGGTCTCTATATAAATGGGTTGTTCCAAAAGTATCTTCCAAGGGATTATCTCAACTGCCCATTTTATAATTGTAGATATGCTTTGACCACTAAATCATCTCAAGTAACTACTCCAAGCCATCCACGTTGAATTCTCATTCATTATGATCACCGGAGGTTGGTTTCTCAAAGTAGCTTTGGAATTGGTATTTATCTTTTCAAAGAGCGAAATAGTGCTTTTAAACCATTTTGCACCACCTTAGCTCCATTTTCCTTGAAAGTTCAATAATAACCCTGAAACACCAAAAACAAGAAAAATACGTCAAGTAGCACTGTTCCAAGTATAAAATATGCATAATTTACTACATAAGATTCACACATTTATGTGCTCATCAATTGTGTTATTTTATTGATCATATATTCTGTCTTTGTTGTCTTGAATACTAGCTTTGAAATGGATATAAGAATAACATTATGTTAATCTGACTTTGATGTTGCAATTTTTAACCTGAATATCCAAATGAAGTGTGTACATTTGAATAGCATAGAAAGAAAAGGAGTCACATTTGTGTGATGCTTTTCCTATTGGAATTTGGTGTTCTTATAATTTCCTCTTCAATTCATCAATACAGTTTAGGAAATAGGGGTTCTTGAATGTAGATGTAGGGCTTACGTTGTTGCTGATTATAGATGTAGGGTGAGTGTCCTCTGAGCTCCTTTTAAGCTTGGTTGTTAAAAATGTGTAGGGGGTTAACATCTTTAAGATAAACAAACAGGTTAGGGATCAAATATTAATTCTTTGGATTTCAAGCTTTCTATATAATGAGAATCAATGGTCATTTTTCAATGTCGTGAAAAGGATTTGGGCTCAATTGATTAACCTTGTCATGTTTAAAGAGGTCTGCAAAATATCTTACTAAATAATATTCAATGAACTTGTAGAATATTGCGATAGTATTTTGGTAATATCTATGGACTTGCTATTAGATAGTTTTTATTTGCAAATTAAGCTTGGAGAAGGGAATTGAGTTAGGACTATTACTTAAATGACTATGCCTTTTTGTTTTAAGTGATGCTAAATCATCAGTTAAGAATAGTTGAATAAGGTTTATATCATTTTCATAGTCTTTCCTTTGTTTATGTTTACTATACTCTCCTCGTGTCAGACAAACCTTACCTCATATGTCATTCATTTGTATACTAGAAATTTGGTGATCAAGAACATTGTTAAGCGGTTGTCTCATAAAAGTGACCTTATACATGTCTTGTTCCTGAGTGGTCTGGTTCAATATATTTGCATAAAGTTTCTCCAGGATTATCATGTCAATGAAACCTTTATGAAACCCAATACTGAAATATGTTAATGATTTTTAATTGGTGTTTTAATAGTAGATCTCCAGATTTATATTAGACAATTATCTTGTTAAATGAAATCATTTGCAAATGCTTGTGTTCAACCTCGTGAGTGTTACAACAGCTAGCCTTTAATGTTTTATGTTGAACATAAAAAGTTTAAGTTTTAAGGTGTTGTGTCCATTGTAGGTTATCATTATTAGACTACTTTAGTCTCTAAACTAGGAGCCTGTGCTTTAGCCTAGAAGTCAGCCCATTAGCCTAGTAGTCAACCCTTTGCCCTAGGAGTTAGCCCATTAGATTAGGAATTTATCCTTTAACATTAGGAGTATGTTCTTTAGTAGTAGGAGTCTATCCTTTAGAATTAGGAGTATGTTCTATAGCATAGCTTCTTTTAGATACTGTTTACCCTACTTGGGATCTTATCATGTCATTCATAGGGGGACACTAGTTTACTTGTTTAGGGACCCAATAGGCTCTAGGGATTCCGTCCTTTAGTATTGACATTTCACCAAGCTGTGAATCACGGAGTGTGGTCTTATAGGTTCCCTTTAATTGAAAGGGTGAAAATACTTTTAAAATATCAAAAACACTAAAAAACTTAAAACTCAAAAAGCTAAAAGTCATTAGAAACATATTTTGGAAAAACCGTTTCCGAACTACGTTGACTTGATCCCTTTCCACAGGGTATGTAGGCAGCTTGGAACCGTCATCCCAAGTCCAGTCAAACCTTGTAAACAAAACCTTTCAAACCTTTTCAAAATAGAAATTTCTTTTTATGTGATAGGAGTCAGTCCTAGATGTGTAGGAGAGCCCTGGAGTTAGTAGTGCTTCAGTCAGGTCAGTTGTACACATCGTCAACTGATGATTAGAATAAGGTTCACTTAGATAGCCTATCTTTTTCTCTAAGGTAAGCCTAGTCATATATAGGAATAGGGCCCACCTGCATTAGTCTAGGGATAAACTTGCATCTAGTTTAGGAGCATAAAGGGAGTCTTAAAATTTATAATTAACTTCAACTTAACTAATCATCTTCAATAAGCTTTAATCACCAGTCCAGTCTAGTTGATAGAGTCTAGTTTAGTGGTTCTAGGCATTATAGCTTAGAATAGAGCCACCAAACTACGTTGATCTCATAGTTATAAATTTCGTTCCGTTCTAGCCGGAATGGACAGGAATTCCGGTTTAGAGCCGGAATCTGGAACGGAATGGCCATATATGCCGTTCCAGACAAAACATGCGGAATATGCTGTTTCGTCTTGAATCCCTTACATGTATATAAGGGAATACCCCCCATTTGGATCTATTAAAAATAGTTTCAATACCTAAATCTAAAACGATAAAAAGTCAACTTTCCAGTTCTAGTACAAAATGAGAAAAAAAATGGGTCGGGTCAAAATCCTAACTTCCAAACGATGGGGTATTTTTCTAATTTTAAATATTCATAAAATCTACCATGTCCAAACATTATTAAATCCCAAAAGTCAGGTAAAAATGTCTCATAATTTGGTCTCTAAAATTTTTTCATCTTGTCAGGCACTGGTCAACGCACTGGTCAACACACTAGTCAACATGCTAGTCAACATGCCTTTTGGGACACATATTTTGGATTATTTATTAGTTTTGTATCATTTGCTATTGATTTTTAATTTTTTGGGATTTATCTCATATTTTTTAATATTTTTTTGTGTGACCGAAAAGTTTCGACCGGAATGCACAGGAATGACCAAAATCCCCACCGAAATTTCGTTTCGGTGGCCAAAACGGAATGGCCACCAAAATGGAATTTACAACTATGGTTGATCTTGATTCCAAAAGAGGCTTGGATACGTACGCAGCTTGGACGGCCATCTAGGTTCAGATCGATCATATGCACATTTTTTAGGGTTTTAGGGGTTGTGGTCTATTGCTTATTAGTATCTCTTGTATAGGTACATGATAGTGTGTTTGCTTCTTTAGTTGTATCTCTTACGTAGTCTTACATGCTTTCACATGCTTAGCTTTAGCGTTATCTGCTTATTTTATTGTTTTGATTGTTAGCTCATTTACATGTTTATATACTCACATGTTTAGCCACAGCATTTACTTGCACTGCTGGACACGGGAATAAACCTCCGTGAGTGAAGGAATGGATCCAGATCTGAAAAGCAAGTGTGGCAACCCAAGAGGTGGGTGAATTGGTCAATTAGAAATTTTGGCTTAATTAGGTGTGAAGGTTAAAATCAATTTGCCAATTTTAAGCTATTTATATCAAACCCTAGTTCAAGTAATCAAGATAGAACAATTAGGGTTTAGATATTTCTTATCATTTATATTTTCTAACCCTTGTTCAATAAAAACATAAATACAAGAAAGGTTAGAATTTACCAATCACCACAAGGAGGTAAGAGAAGAAGAAGGAGACCACACAATGATTTATAGTGGTTCGGTCACTAACGGACCTACTCCACTACCCAAGTACTTGGTCTTTCCTTGGGATTTCTCCACTAATGTTGAAAGCTTTACACACGCCTTCTCCCCCTCCGAGGGGACAAACCCACCCTGTAGCTCCGGATTCACCTTTCTTAATGGGCCGAATCGAAGACCCTCTTACAATCAAGCTTCTCCTTAAGGCCGAAGTGGAAACCCCTCTCACAACTCTTAGATTCACTTTTCTTATCAGGCCTAATCGGAGGCCCTCAGTACAAAGAAGAACAAATAAAGAAAAACTCTCTTTAGCCTCTTGATAGGCTTGATACAAAGATAATAGCTCTCAAAACTCTCCAAAAGATAACACAAATGAAAGCCCTATGGAGATCTTCAAAATGAAATATGCAAGTTCAAAGCTCTTTGAAGAAATTAATGGATTTGAAGGTTTAAGCTCAAGTAAGGTTTTCAATAAGTCCAAAAGTCTTTTAATCCATTATATAACAACATATTTATAGCCCACAATGATTCATGACCGTTTGGAGGTAGTTTGGTCAAGAAAAGCCAAAAAAAAGGGTCAAAAAAGCAACTAGCCGTTATGCCCTAACGGCTAGTTTCTCTCGCCGTGGCGGTCGACCGAGGTAGGGCGGTCGACCTCCGAGGGTCATCTAGAATTTAGAAAAAACAAAATTTTTACTGTCCCAATCGACCGTGGCTCGGCGGTAGCCCGCCACTGGTCTGTTGTTTCAGCAAAAAATAGTTTTTAGCCGCTTCTTATAAAATTTATATCTCCCTCGTTTCTTATTAGATTTTAATGTTCTTATACTCTACGGACATTAGAAAAATGAGAGCTATCTGTTAAAAATATTTTCAACCATTTAAATCAGTTTTAAAGTGTTTTTTTTCACAATTCAAGTGTTAATGTCATTCTTTTTTATTTGTAAACTTTGGTTGGCACTTGGGCTTTGGTTCCTTGGGCTATGGACTTTCGTTTTACTAATGTTTAGGACCTTTGAAAATGGTTTTCCATGAAATACAAATAGGTTTCAAGTTTGGTTTTGATGGATGTTTAAACAACACTTTGAAATGCAAAACCACATGAAAAAGATCTCTAATACAATCTAGAAATGTAAAACTACTTAGCACCTTGATCGTATTGGATTCAAAGGTCTTCCTTGGTCTTTTGGCTTATAACTGAACACTTGAGAATGCTTTGGCACATGTGACTTCTCTTCTTGAATGAATCTTTACTTTTGAGGCATGAGAAGGTCACCAACACTTTGTTCAACTTCAAGCTCCTCTTGGCATATGCTAGGCATGCTTGTGGGATCCTCAACTTAAGCTCTATGCTTGGACACTTAGTCTAGCCGATGGTCCATTGTGCATGTTGATCCGCAAGCCATGTGTTGTGTTAAGTTGTGTAATGGCGATGTGACATGTCAAGTTCCTGTCTAAGGCACAACACTAAAAAACAACACATTAGTCCCTCAAGACTAATCAATTTGAGAACACTCCGTCTTTTCATCCTGAAATGGATCCACTTGCCTCCTAATTCAGGAAAGAAAGTCCTGAAGGAGAAGTTTCTTCTCCTACTGATTGTCTCTTTGTTTCCCCTTTGGCTAGAAGGGAGAATCCTTTAAAAATTCAAAAAAATATTAAAACATTTCAAAACAACAATAACACTTGAAAAATATTGAAACATCTTAAAAGTCGAGTCTTAGGAGCGTACTAGGAAGTTATGTTTCCGAACTACGTTGGCTTGATCCCTTTCCACAAGGTACGTAGGCAGCTTGGGATTCTCAACCCAAGTTCAGTCAAACCTTTCAAAATAAACATTATCAAACATTTCAAAACCTTCAAAAATAAACATTTCAAACCTTCCAAAATTCTTAAAAATCATTAATAAATTCAAAACCCTAAAAATTGAAAAATTCTTCAAAACCTTTTCAAAAAGATCATCCTCTAAAGTTAGGAGTCTGTCCTAGATGTTTGGGGTGTCTTAGAGTTAGGAGTCTGTCCTAGATAAGTTGATGCTTTGTGTGTCTTGTTGTGTGAGTGTCCCCAGAGTTAGGAGGCCTCGAGTCGTGGTCGATTAGACACTTAGTCGAGCCGATGGCTAGACCAGGATGCACTTAGTTAGTCCATTATTTTCCTTAGGACATACAGCCTAGTTACACATAGGATGTAGGGCCCACCTGCATTAGTTTAAGGCTAACTTGCATTAGTTAGGACATATAGGAAGTCCTAAAATGTACAATTCACTTGAATCTAACTAATAACAAAAGAAGCTTTAAAAACTAGTCGAGTCTAATAGATCGAGTTTAAGATAGCGGTTCTAGATGGTTAGGCATCATAGTTTAGAATAGGCCACCAAACTACGTTGACTCTGATTCTTCCCGAGGCCGGGATAAGTAGAGCAGCCGGAATGGCCATCCTGGTACGAGTCAAACTTCACATTAGAGTCTTAGGGTTTATTGTCCTAGAGTTTTAGAGGTCTGTGGTATGATATTTGTTTATATGATTGAGTGTTTTCTCTGTTGAGATACGTTGCATGTGATGTTGGTTGTGTTACCTCTTACTAGTTATGATTTTATATATAGGGATATGCTAGTGTGCTTTATTTTGACATTATTGAGTCATTACTTTCTTTAGATGATTCGCATGCTTAGCTATAGCATTTAACTGCATAATTTGCTTACTCACATGCTTGGTGTAGTATTATTATTATTTTGATCACATGCTTAGCTGTAGCTCTCTATTATTGCTGATTGTTACTTTTGCTATCATCTACTAACATTTGCTCACTATGTAGGTTTGTCTCTTTAGCTATAGATGTGCATGTGTATATTTACCATTTGCTTAGATGAGTTGAGTTAGGATTAGATGAAGGTATAGAGACTGGTAACAAGGTTATCTGTTATCAGATCGATACTAGTCTTCTACTCCTCTTTATGAGATGGCGGATTCTAGTATTCATTCTAATGACAGATGATACTGGTACCAACTCTCTTTTGGCATGGATGTTAGACATGATGTATGGAGATAGGTAGCAGGGTTATCTTATATTGGATAAGCATTAGTCTTCTACGCCTCTCTAAGAGACGTTGGATTCTAGTATTCATTCCAATGACAGATGACATTGATAACAACTCTTCTTATGACCTAGATGTTTATTTTTCTTTTGCCTATCCCCGAGACATGCATGCTTAGGTAGACGTCTTCTCGGGGATATTCATTCCCATTTCATATGATTTTCACCTAAAATTCTTCAAAGTTAATAAATAAATGGCATAAGAGACCGGGTGTTTACACTCGGGCGAATTGGGGGGGCCTAACACCTTCCCCATTTGTCATCAGGCACGGACTTTAATATCTCTGGTTATCCGTTGCGACAGAGTATAGTATGGGATCCAGGGCCTACTTCCTTGGATGACAACTCTGAGTTATTTTAGGTACGTCTGGATTCCGGGCTAGTCCCCGAATCAAGAGGTATCTCATTTTACATCGCCACTCAAGCTGTGAGATGCACTCTTCGAGGTTCCTTGGTAGAGCTCTCCTTCACATGTGGAGGTCTCAGAGGATCGACGGGGATCTCGTATCCACGCCAGCTTCCTCAGGATCGGGGTCCATAGGCACCCATTAAAGCCACATAATTTCGATCCTACTCCCCTCTATGCCTTTTTTTTAAATCTATAGGGTGATCTTAATCATCAGATTTAAGAGGAGCAGCATATTATGGAAACCTTTATAGATTGGAGGGCTAGGATCAGCCTATAGAAATGATTTCTGGGGCACATCCTACTAATGTTGTGTTCCATCACATGGACGTTTTGGATCAACCTATGATGTGGTCCGTACAGTTCTTTGTCGGCATGTGCTCACGTGTCAACCTCCCCTTTCGTCTTACCATATATACCTGGGTTTTGGCTAATTTGGAAAAAAACTTAAAAAAAACAATTGCCTTATGTGTCAGCCTCCCATTCGTCTTCACTTCCAGAGAGATAAAAAATAGAGGGGGGCTCACGATATGCCTAAAATCTCGGCCCCCAGATTTGCGAGATTTTCCACGAGAAATTTCTTTTTATCTCAGCTTTACACGTCAGCATTACTCTCTTACAATGAACCACTTTGCTTCTAGAAAACTTCTATATCTATGAGAAATTATTTGAGGCTAAAATCGTCAATTTCATACGAAAATTATCGACACAAGGTACCTGTCTATGACAATTACGGCAAAAAACTACCAAGAAGAGGTATAAACATATGACAATGACGAAAAAACTACTTTATATTACTCATGCAGGACACTTGCAAAATATTGACGAATTCCGAGCACCTGAAGAGGAACAACAATTATGGAAACCTCTATCAGTTGGAGGGCTAGGATCAGCCTATATCGAATGGAGGACTAGGATCACCATATGGAAATGATTTTATGAGCACAACCGATTGATGTTGTGTTCCATCACATGGACAGTTTGGATCAACCTATAACTCTCTATCGATCGGAGGGTTCGGATCAACCTATGAAAATTATTTTTGGGGCACAACCTATTTCGGCAGTGGCCCATCTAATGGAAGGTTTAGATCATCCTATGGTACATGCCATACCGTACATTTTAATAAAGTGAGGAGTGAGATCATCAAAATACGGTCAGTAGTGCCATTATAAAATATGGTAGTGAGGACATTAGCACTGTATATAACTTGAAACCATCGTTCTTACGTGGATGTTCCCACGCAGGTCGGGTTCAACCCTAACCCGACTGGTTCAACCCGAATTTGGGTTAGGTCGGGTTAAGTTTTTTCGCAAATCGGGTTGGGTTGGGTTGGGAAAAATCAACCCGAATTGAAAATTGGGTTGCGTAGGGTTGAGCTGTCGAGCAACCCGACCCGACCCGAAACCCGAATTTGGGTTCCATCTGAAGAAGTTCTGTATATGTGTTTTTCTTTTTCAACATTGAAATAGTCTCCATAGTCCACAATGGACGGTTTGGATAATCCTATGGTGCGGGCCATACCGTACTTTAATAAAGTGAGGAGTGTGATCATCAAAATATAGTAGTTCAGATAACATTTCCCTTTGTTAATTGTTAGTCCCTGTTTGTTTTGGATTTTGAGAACCGATTGTGAGTTAAAAACTGATTATTCATGACTCACTATTGGTTCTCAAAATCCAAAACAACCCGGCTTTAGTTAAAGTGGTCAACAATTGGTACCATATCAAATCGGGTCAACCTGACCCAATCCTACCCCCTCCTTTATACTTTTTAACAAAAGCACCCATTAAAGCCACATAATTTCAATCTTACCCCCCTCCTTTATGCTTTTGTAAGAAAAAATCTATAGGGTCATCGTAACCATCCGATTTAAGAGGAACATGAAACCTCTATAGATTTGAGGGCTAGGATCAGCCTATGGAAATGATTTTTGGGGCACAACCTATTTATGTTGTGTTCCATCACATGGACGCTTTGGATCAACCTATGATGTGGTCCGTACAGTTCTTTATCAGCTCATGCATCGCACAGGAAAAGAAAAGGAGAGGATTTTTTGAATTTTTTGGAAATTCTATGAGAATTACACATCACTTTTTTTGACTTTTTTAATAAAAGCACTCATTCATCCCACATATTTTCATTCCTACCCCCTCCTTTATGCTTTTTTAATAAAAAATCTATAGGGTGATCTTAACCATCCGATTTAAGAGGAACAACATATTATGGAAACCTTTATAGATTAGAAGGCTAGGATCAGCCTATGGAGATGATTTTTGGGGCACAGCCTATTTATGTTGTGTTCCATTACATGGACGGTTTGGATCAACCTATGACGTGGTCCGTACAGTTCATTCATGCTACCGTGTCAGCCTCACCTTCGTCTAAATCTTACGTGTCAGCCTAACGTCCACAGAGAGAGAAAAAATAGACGGCAAAAAATTATCGCTTGCGCTACTGCTAAAATCTCGGTATTTTCTATGTTTTCGCTTGCCAACATTATACAATACAATAGGCTTTAAAAAAGTTGCCGAAATTAAACATCAACCACAGGTCTAGGGGAAACACAATCCCAAGGATATTATTTATTTTAGAATTGGGGTTGAATTGGAGGGTAATTTTATGATTATTTTCAGTTTTAATTTTGGGATTTTAGATGGGTTGTTATTAATTTTTTCCTTTCTTGCCCCGTGCATTTCTCGCCTCGTGCATCGCACGGGCTTTATTAATTTTACTAAGGAAGCTATGAATTGCATACATGACACAAAATTTCTAATGACACCAACATAAAGCCATCAGAATATTGTTGTATCAATCCCCATCAAAATGCATACCAAAATTGTAGTGATAAGTGTATAAATTATATTAATTAATTACTTTGGTACCTTGGAAAAGTATTGGTTTTGGATACAAATTTCAATGATAATTATATTAAATTATGAAAAAGTATTGATTTTTTCTTCGTACTGAGACGGGTTTTAGCCTACTAAAGATTTTGTTGGACTTTATTCGTGCTTTTCTGGTGAAAAACTTTTATCGTAAAAATTTGGTACCTAAAAATGGGTTGCGAAAAGGCTCTGACATTCAATTTGCATCATGGAATATTTTTTTTAAGAAAAAAAAACAGGCATACCCAATCATGCACTATGACATTTTTTTCTTAGTTATCCAAACTTAGTGATCCATTTTTTTCCTTGATAGATGAGTGTGGGACCCGATCCCGCGAGAGGGGTGAAGCGCGAGTTGCCACGCTCTCTCTTGGTCTCTCGTACCCACGCGAATGGCGTGTGCTTTTTATTACTGATTTTAATTACCCAACCAAGCAGGCAGCAACCAAGCCATAGGGTGCAAACAAACGTGCAACCCAGTACCCATAAGGGCAGGGGTAAGCCGCCGAGCCTAGCAAGATGTGATTTAATTCATCTTTTCCGTGAACTTGGGATCACTAAGGCAATCCAAATTCCACGCAAAAGAGAGTGACAGAGTCACCACCTAGATGAGGGATCTAGGACTCATAATTGACCAGAAATCTAGACTCGTTACCTGGTTACGAGAATGGAAGGTATGGGGAGTTACCACCACATGCACCATTCCTGCCCGATAATCGGTCTTCAATTCCAAAAGTTAACTCTTTTGAATTTCTTTTAAATGGCTCATTTAACTCTATATTAATGTGCGAACTACATGACATGCATCCTAAGATCTAATTTCAGTGTAATTCCTAAATGTGTATCTTAATTTTCTTAATTTGTTTGAATTCAATCTAAGTGAAAGTTCTCTTAGAATTCTAATTTCATGGAAAGTCCTAAGTGATTTAATTACTTTTAATTTAAGGATTAATGTACAAAACCCCACCACTTATGTGTGGAGCCGACTCGGGCTTGGTATGCCACTCAAGTATCCAAGTTGCCTACGTATCCCAGCCTCACTGGAATCAGAGTCGACTTAGTTCGGTGCACCTAAACTAAGCTACTTATGCCTAACTCATCTAAGACACCGATCTAGACTGGATTGACTGTTTTACAGTTTAAGAGAAATTATTTAGTTCAAATTGAGTAGATTTTACTATCCTAGGACTCCATCTAAGATGCTATATGGTCCTATCTACGTGCAAGACATCCCTTTGACTAATGCAGGTGAACCTACATCCTAGGTAACTAGGCTTGTCCTATGGGAAAAAGGGGTGACTAGTGTAACTAGATCTATTGGCACGGTTGCTATCCATAGCAAACGACCGTGATGAGGTTGGACTTCTAACTCTAGGACTCCCTAAAACCTAGGACACAACGAGACGTAAGTGTTCCTAAGGGCCCCTAAAGGTTCCTACGATAAGAGACCGTAATCTAACGGCTCCTAAGATGCGGATCGAGTTAATTCGATTTGTCAAACTTAATAATTTTTTATTTTTGAGGATTTTCGATTCCTAAACATCTAAGAAATACTAAAGGCTCTATGGTTCGGAAGTTTCGGCCTCGAATTGCAACCATAGAAGGGAATCGTGCTCTCAACACTTGTATAATTTAGCACGTAAATTATAGTATCTTATTGCCTAGCATATTTTTCAGGATTTTCGTGGACAGTGGACCTCGGAGCCAATATCATACTATAATTTACGCACTCCAATTATGCAGGATTAATTGCAATTAGTATACGATTACGGTTGCGATCTCGGCAGTTAGACTATCGCGGTATAGCGAATTTACAATGGAGATCTATGATCCCTAAGGTTTCTGTTTCAAATAAGTTAGGGATTAAATTCATTATGTAAAGTTAAGATTTGTTTGAGGTTTTTACTGACTTTTGTGTTGATTTGCTATTAAATTATGATTTATTAATATTAAGACCAGATTGCTAGGATTACACAGAAACCCTAAGCAATTAAACCCCAAATCAGCTAAAACTTTTCCAGTAACAAGATATGGATGATTGTGGCTTACTGGAAAATTTTCATGCATTATCATTAAGATTTGATATCAATTTCTGATTTTCCAAAATTTAAATCACATTATAGATTAACACAGCAACTTATAGCATATCAATTTCTAATTAATCCAAACTTTCACAGAATAGAGATCGAGATTATTATAGCTTATTGGAAAACTTATATGAATTTTCATTAAGATTTGATATCAATTTCCAATTTCTCAAAATTCAAATCAGTTCAAATTTTCATTAAGATTTGATATCACATTATAGATTAACACAGTAACTTATAGCATATCAATTTCAAATTAATCCAAACTTTCACAGAATAAAGATAATCATGAGATTAGACTACGGTATGACTTTCATGGACTTTTATTACGATTTGATATCAATTAAAATTCACACAAAAATCGGATGAAACCAAAGAATTACTTAAAAAAAAACCTAATAGTATCCTAAAATCAAATAAAAAAATCCAGTAGATATATAATAGATTATAAATTTTTCTATCAAAATTTCAAAACTTTAAAATTAAATATCCTCCATAAAATTTATTTTTAAATAGAAAAGGGGAATTTGTTTCCTAGGAATTTAAACCTATTTATTAAAATAAATTACAAAACCATATTAAAACTTTGCAAAACCAATTGAAAATTTTTATCTAACATTCCAGTAACTAAAGTTACTAGTTTGTAAAGAAAAATTTAAAAAATTTACTAATTTAAAACGAAAATGAATTACGGCACGTAAAACAAAGAAGCGATTAAAAAACAAATAAAAAAACCTTTTTTCAAAAAAACAATTTCATGAGAAATTCAATTTATTATTGAACATTAATTATGGAGACTTTCATCAATTTGTAAAACATTCTGATATTTATTAAAAATCGCCGAAATTTAAAATAATTTAAAACAGGATTAAAAAATTCATAAAAATTCAAAAAAGTTTTGGCGTTCTGAAAATCAAAACATTGGTTTGGAAACAAGATTTCACAAATTTTGGACATGGTTTGATATACTTTTAGATTCGTTCGTCAAGAAATAACCCCTTTCGGGGTTATTGTTTGAAAAATAGAATTAAAATTAAAACGGCCAAACCGTGATTGAAAATTAAGTTTCCAATAGTATTTTATTTTATAAAAATCTCAAAAAATATCAGTTTTTAAAGAAACCCACGTTTTCTAACACTTGCTTTGATAATCCGATTTAAATCCATATTTAATAAAAACGAAACAAAATCATTATTGAATGGAGGAAATTTAATTTTTTGGTGAAATTTTGAATTTTGAAAACTTATAATCTATATTATAACATACTGAAATTTTAAAGAAAAATTCATTGATTTGATCTTTCAAAAGTAAAATCCTAGCACGTTTTTCTACTTTTGATATTACAAAGATAAAGATCCTACCGTTGATCGCGCTCCTTGTCTCTAGGGTGCGTAGATCCGAGGTATACGTTTTGTCGCACCCTATTATATAATGAAGAAGACCCAAAGAACACCCCAAAGATCCTTGATGTGTGATTTGTTGAAGAAAAATGGATTTTAAGAATCCCTTTTGTGAAGAACCCTTGAGAGATATGAACACACTTCAAGAAAGAAGAATTATTTTTTTCTTGGGAGGAGAGAGAAAAATGACGAATTTGGATTTTTTCCATCTTTTCTAGGATTGTTTGCTTTGATTTTTATACAAAAAAGCTAGGGTTAAGAGAGAAATAGTAATTTCCAATATGAGAGCTCCATTTTTGGCTTGTTTCCAATTTTCCCCTCTTGCTTTCTTTCTTTCTTATTTTCAAATTGGATTTGATTCCAATCTTAATTTCTTGTCAATCAAGACAGGATATTCTCATTCCACATTACTTCTTTGGAAGAAAACTTTTTTAAGCAATCATTCATGTTTTCCTTCTTTCCTTCGTTTAATTTTTTATTCTTTTTATTTTTCTTTTAACAAATATGATGTCACCATTGTGACATCATCAAGGTTGGGTGCTCAACTCATGTGGGTCAACCATGTGGGCCGCCCACCATGGTGGTTGACTCATATGGGTGAACCCACATAAGCTCCATCTTTGCGGGCTTTAGTCCAATGGGTCATTTCACACGTGTTTCAGGTTTTTCCGTAAAAAATCAATAAAATCTTTCTAAATTCAACATTCTATATATGGACCCAACCCATTTGACATTTATGGTGCATCCCTCACACATGATCAGACCATCTTTTTTGGAAAATAACTTTTCGGACCAAAATGCCCCTATTTGACTGTTAGACATCTAAATGCGACGAAAATACCCTCAGATTGATTCACCCCTAAATGGAAAAATTAAAAATGGAAAGTCTTTGTCGTCAAACTTCAAAAATAGAAACTTTTAAAATTGGGTCCTTTCGGTGAGCAATATTAAACAGGATCATTTGGTATCCCCTGAAAATACCCAAAATGCCTTCAACACTTAGAATTTCTAAATTAAGCGAAACTCCTGAGAAATTCTAAATTTAGCAGGTTTTCCAAAATTCAGGAAATCATTCATAATCTCTCAGACATATTTCGGGGATCAAAAGAATTGCACAGGAAAAGACCAAATTACCCCGAGGTGCTAGAATTTGGCGAGACTAGGGAAAACCCTGAGAAATTCTAAAAATAGCAGATTTTCAAAAATTTATGAACGGACTCAAGATTTCTTAGACACAACTTCGGGACCAAATATGATATGTTTGGAAATGTCTAAAATACCCTCAAAGTGCAAGAGTAAGAGAAAATCTTGAGAGATCTAAATTTAGAAGGTTTCCCAAATCTTACGAAATTACTCCTAATCCATCAGTCATACCCTCAAGATGGTTTTGGACATATGAGAAATGATTGAAATATCCATAAGATGATGAAAATGTGGAAGCCCCATAGTTTCTAAAAATAGCAGCTTTTTCAAAATTTGTAAAAACACTCAAGATTTCTCAAATATAACTCGGGGGGTCAAACGAGACACATCGGAAATGACCAAAATACCCCTGCAGTGCAAAATAGGCAAAAATGAGGGAAACCCTGAAAATTCTAAAAATTGCAGGTTTTTTCATTTGCTTGGAAACTTGAACTTTCATCTTCCAGATGCCAAAGGAACCCCCTAGAGACCTTCAGGATTGCGAATCAACTTCAAAACTCCCATAATGAAATGAAATCTACCCTAAAATGCATGGATGCCTAATCTAATGCTGAATACGGATTCAAAACTCGATGATACTACCGAATCTTTTGCTTTTTAAAGCGTAGCAAAATGGGGGTGTCTACAATGAGTTGTTTTCTAAATAGACTAAAAGAGATGGAAAAATCAGAACTGCAACTACTCCTTAGAATCATCCTTCATGATTTTAGTTAACATCATGTATATATAATTATTTTGCTTCCTCTGCTGGTGGCTTCTGCTACTTCTTTGTTTCCGATTTTCTTAACATTCTCAACTGATACATGATTACGAGTTTTTATTTTCTTTTCTTCTCAACTTTTCTCTTGAACTTGAGTTTGTGGTTTTATTCGTAAGGGCAATTTAGTTTTTGCTTATAAAGTCTTAGGATGACCTATGTTACTAAATACCCAAATTTCAACATTACTAATGTCCTCAGATAATATAGTCTATCCACTTATGTCATACCTAAATTTCAGCATTGCTGGTGTTCTGAGAAAATATATTCTTGCCCCGTGCATTTCTCGCCCCGTGCATCGCACGAGCTTTCTCACTAGTATATATAATAAAGAGGAAGGGGGTTTACTGTTCACCGTTGATGTGACAGCCCTCCCCTTCCTCCCTCAAATCTAGGTGGCAATGAAATTCCAATGTGTCAATAAGAAATCAGTAGTATTTTTTCTTTTCCTAACGTGTCCTTTCCCATCCCAAATATTATTCCCTTTCGAAAGTAAAGGCTTTAAATAGAAACGTTTCCTTTATTTTTGCCATTGGCGGGTTTTGATCAGGACACATTTGTTTATGAGAATTAGCCTTCCCAGCACTTTATCATGGTGGAGATAAATAGTCGGAGGGTTGTTCTTGACCTGTACGATGCCATCAAGGAAGCCAGTATTATCATGTGCTTCTCATGTGTCTCTTTTTAGATCATAATTTATTTTTGCATCATTTTGTTCTCTTAAGAAATTCTAATTAATCTACTATTCATTTCTTTGGAGCAGTCTAACCAAAGTACTGTTTAACCAAGGCCTGAATCTGTAAGTTTCCTTGCTTTTCTTTTGAAATTTTCATGTGACATGTTAACAATCAGTGTTTATGATGATAACCCCTTTTGGAAATGTCACTTTTATGAATCCATTTCTGTTTTAGCATGTTAGTATTGAGAGAAATCTTGGAGTTTGGGCTTTTTCTCTATTCACCCTCTTTATGGTAAGATAGGATTTTCAGATATTTTAAAAATGTAATATAGGGTGTTGGGGTAATTTAAGCCCTTTTTGTTAATGAATTTGAGAACAGGTTGTGATTGCGAAATTGGTTATTGGATTTCCAACTTATTCTTTAACCATCTCTGATTCCAAATTGATTTTAACCTATTCAGGTGTTAAAATTCTGATTTTTTCTTTCACTATCTCTTTCAACCCATCTATTTTGTTCTTTAATCAACTTTTATTTTATTTCCAATCTTAATTTACTCCCAAATCGTGCATCGCACGGTTGGACCCACTAGTAATATATAAGTAAAACAGAATCCTTCACGTTGTGAGTACGCCAGGTGGCATCAGTTTTTTTAGTTTGTAGATACAAAACACGATATCAAAATCTTGCAAATAAAGCAAGGACGGCTCCCATAGAAAGTACATAATGGAAATGTGCAACCGTATAATAAGTATCATGTAGAACAATGTCTAGCCCAGAATTTGCCAGGACTATTCCAGTGAGTTCTCCTATGGTGAATAAAATAGACGGACCGTACAACAAATAACATGGGTGCTTTGTAATGTATCGAACCTCCCTACATGGTAGAGATCCAAATAAAGATTTTGATTCCTGTGGGGACAGCTATGATCATGGTAGCTGCGGTGAAGTAGGCACGCGTATCAACGTCTGAGCCCACAGTAAACATATGATGAGCCCAAACAAGAGATCCTGGAGAGTGATCGTTTCATGATAGGGATTCTTATCCCACTGATTGAGTTTTGACCTAACGGCGTCTCCATTTTGATTTGAATCTGTTTTCATTAAAGATCTCCAAACCATGGTGTTAATGATTGTTCGAGTAGACAGATTGAGGAAAAACGCAACGTTCTATTTATTCCCGTAGAATATTTAAGCTAAAAATCAGCTACTTCTCTAACTTTTTCCTAAAGCGTTTGGGAAGCAGTAAAAATATCAGCACTTCTCTCGATTCTCCATCCACGTGGCATATCCTCTTCCAAAAAGTCTAACGATTCTCTTTCCTTATACAAAAAGGATTTGGTGGCTCTCCACTCTTCAACAAACCAATGTCTCTTAATATATCTTTCTTTGTTTTTCGTTCCCATGCAATGCATGGGTCTGCAACTAGTGTATAAGTATAAAAGACCCCACAATACCACATAAATAAGTTAGGCCCAACAATACCAGGTTTATTGAAGTAGGCCTATGCCCTATCCATCACGTGGTCCCGCATGTGACCATATGCACAAATAATATGGGCCCCACTCATAATGGATCGCACAACAGACTCAAATTTAAGTGAGGCCCAAATATGGTGGATCCCAAATATGGTAGATTCCATATATTATTTGGAGATCACATGTAAGCATATAAATCTAATATGGGGCTAGACATCTAAGAAATACGAAAAAACGATTGAATTTGATATGTTAAGTTGTACCCCTAGAGTTATACTTATCTAAACCACCAATTATATAACAAGGGATTCCCTAGGGACCATCGCAGAAGGCATTTCGTGGATGGGCTGTTGCATGTGAGAGCAGCCACACGGGCTTAGATTTTGTCTTGTTCATTTACTTCATCTGAGGTGGCTACTCTCACATGCAGCAGCCGGACGTGTAATGCCTTTCTGCAATGGTCCCTAGCAAATCCCTTATGACAAATAAATTAGAAGGTTAATTTTTTTAATGGTTAAATTAGAAGGTTAATATCACATTCTCATGTTGAATTTTGGACCACAGAGAACTTAGGAATGGGGCTAATAAATGATTTGTTTCGATCGTGCAAATAAGTTGGGTCACTATATATTTTCTAAAGCATGTATTATTTTAACCTTAAAATTATGGAAGGGATATAGTTTCACAAGGGATGGGGGGAGGTGGGTTTGCAGGGAGAAGTGAGGGAATGTCATACGAAGAGACAGGGGGAGACCCGTCGAATACCTCATCTTTTCCACCCCACCATTCTCATGTTAGATGTGTTGTGTGTAAATCTGTACCTTTAGGATTCAGATTAAAACGTAATCAAACGGTGCCGCAACAGAAGTAATAATCCACCATAAATAGAACTGTAGACATATAGAGAAAGGATCACTTATTAGGCTGAGGCGTGAATATGTATTCACTATCCTTAAGGAAAATCTCGCCTCCACTTTGATGAATCAAAGGTGCAAATAGGCCTCTTGGCGTGTGCCTCCAGGATACATCAACTCTCGCTCCAGGGGTGTGCACTCATGTGCCCCGGATGCCTATCGAACTCGCTTATCTTTGCCGAATGCCTTCATCAGAAAGTATTGGGGAAAATCGTAATAACAGAAGCATTGAAGAGGAGATAACAAAGAGTTTTTTCCTTCTAGATATATTTCTATTTTTTCTAAATTTGACTTTTATAAAACAAAGAGATCCGTAATGGCGAAACGTTGCACCCTTTAATGCGTAAAAAACTTTTCCCAAACAACCCATTTAACCACGTGGAAACCGTATCTCAACGGTAACCAAAAGATAAACTCAAAACAGTAAAGAGGATGAAAAACGAAATCGTTAATGCACGTTGTGCTATAACGTTGCACTGACTGAAAAGCCTCTTAACGTCGATGTTAATCTCCAAGTAACAGCGACGTTATTCGTATATTAATGGCAACATTTAGAGAGGAAAAAGAAAATGGCAAAGTTAAGAATGAAAAATAAATAATTAAAAGGGAAAACACTTCGGGTTGGGTTGGCCGGCACATGTGTGGCTCATGCGCGGAGGACCCCCCCCCCCCCCCCCCCCCCTTTTTCCTCTTCTCATTCAGAGGGTGGGAGGAGTGGAACTAAATATATATCCATTCTCCTCTCCTCATGCTTCCAATGTGAGACTAAAGATCTCCACATTACTTAAGAAGAATCGAAGGGAGATTCAAATTTGGGTTAAAAATTTCATAAAGTTAAAGGAGCGTAAGTGTGCCACTAGAAGACAAAGTCGACAAAATGCTAAGACTACCACAGGTTATAGGGGTGTGAATTATCATAGAGAGGGTATGGATTCGCACCCCCTGTAGAATCATTCGCTGCCCTTTAACGTGAATTGACGTTGAAAAGTGTAAAAGCCTCCCACATACCCTCTTTTAAAGGGGTGTGAATTATCATAGAGAGGGTATGGATTTATCATCGCCCCTTCCTTTAACAAAAGAGTAGAAGGCAAAATTTCTTTTCTCTTTAAATAACAAAAGGAAAGTCAACATCTCCTTCCTTCTTCAACAATCTCAAGATCCAATTAGAATTTCATCAACAATCCCTCCTTCCTTTCTTCCTTCTTCCCTAACCTCTGAATACGTCATTAGCCATGTCGTTTAAGATTAAAAAGCAAAAAATAAAGACCACTTCTAGATGGTCAACCTTCTATGAAACTACACGTGATAGAAGGTTCAACTGACACCAACCTCCTATGAGACTACACTCGAAAGAAGGTTCAACTGGCATCTAATTGATTCTCATATCTTTTAATAGAAGAGGGAACGGCGACATTGAAAAGAGGTATGTGTCATGAGTACGCACGAGATACCTGTGGGACTATTTTATACATGGGACTATAATAAAGATGAGCATAATCTGATGACAACAACTCATATGACTCTTTTATATGTGAATTTTGAACAGATGAAAAACCTAATAGATTTAAAAGATAATCATAGACTTATCTTTTCATGCATCAACCATCAAAATGTAACATTAGACTCAACTTTCCCCGCAACAACTATCAAGTAGAAACTTGTAAGCCCAAGGGTACATCCCTCTCTTGTTTTGATGATCAACAAATCCAAATTGATGGTAGTTTGCTAATGGCTTCTCTAGTGTTGTGATTTAGACAGGTTATATTCATATCAACACTTGAAGCAAGAAGAACCGGGCTAGTCTTGGAGAAAGTCAAGTCTTGGTGGTCAACCTTCAAGCCGGATGGTCTATCAAAGAATCAAGGGAACCACAAGCGCGAGAACAAGTTCAAAGACTATCTCAAAGACAAGGAGACGTTCATGCAAGCGCCCAAGAAGATTGAAGATCAAGAAGACTCAAGGTTCATATAATTTAGAATGCATTGAAGTCCTCTTGGCATGTAGTGTTTGCATGATTTAGTGTTTTCAAAACTCATTGAAACTTATCTTTACAACTCATAAAAAGTATTTGAAAACACATGTACAAAGCCCAAAGACCATGGCCTAAAGTCCCTTGGAACAAATTTTTAAAACCAAGTTTTTAACACAGGGCCGGTCGATCGGGCTAGGCCGGCGACCGCCGAAGGTTGGCTGGAAATCCAGCAACCTCTGAATTTAAGCCGGCCAGTCGACCGGGACCATTCCAGTCGACTGCGGATCGATTTCTCAAGATAGATAAATCATCCAGGAAGGTCTTGGCGGGTGACCGCGATGAGCCGGTCGACCGCACCACGTTTTGAGCCAAATGTTTTATCGGATAGATTGCCCTCGGCGGGCGACCGCTGCCACCCCAGTCAACTACGGTGGTTTGAAATTCAAAAATAAAAAAGAGAGCCCGATAAGGGCGGGCGACCTCCGTAGCTCGGTCGACCGCCCCAGTCTGGCAAAAGAGCCGTTGGGGCCTGTGCAAGGTAGGTATACCTACCCAGTTTATTATAGTTTTACCCCTAAACGGTCTTAAATGTGCTTGGGCTATTTAAACACCATTAAAGACCTTCTAAACCAACTTTTGAAATATTATCTTTGAAACCCTAGAGCTTAAATCTTTGAAAATCAAAATGAATCCTCTTCTACCTCTTGTTCATTTACATTTGCATTCATTACTTGTCAAGAGGGTCTCCCCAAGCATTTAGTTTCAATCATTGGGAGAATATTGTGAGCTTGAGAGTTGTATATGCCTTAAAGCGGCTTAAGTGTTTTTTATTTCCTTTCTTCCATTATTTGGTGTTTGCAAAGAAGAGTTTATTTCTTCAAGGCGGTGTGCAACGAAGAAGAACGTCCTAAGAAGCGGATTGTATACAAGGGTTTGTCCCCTTTTGGAGGTGGTGTTTGTTTGTAACGATTCATGAGGCGGCGTTGAGGAGTCTCACCATAGTGGAGAAAATTCCAAGGAAAGACCAAGTACTTGGGTAGTGGAGTAGGTCAAGTTGTGACCGAACCACTATAAATCGACGTGTAGTCTCTTCACTCACGTGTAGTCTCCTCTCTCTTTCTCTCCTCTTCTTTGGGTTGTGGTAACTTCTTTCCTTTACTTAATTATAAATTGAACAAGGGTTAGAACAAATTAGGTCAATTTCATATATTTTGCAAATTTGGGGAAGAAAATTTTAAAACACCCAATTCACCCCCTCTTGTGTGTTGCCCTTGGGGATTTCACTTGGTATCAAAGCATTAGGCTCTTATAGAGATTTTTAATCCAAAAATCTACAAGAGAAAGATCCATGGCAACCGATAACATCTCCTCATCCAATCCCTTTCCGGTAACCTCATCCGGTTATGCCGAAGGTCAAGCTTCAAATAGACCTCCATATTTCAATGGATTAAACTATGGATATTGGAAAATTAGAATGACTTTTTATCCAAAATTCATAAACTTTGAAATGTGGGAGTTAATTGAAGAAGGTTATGAAGAACCTACCACGGAAAGGAAGACTTGGAGTGCCGCCGATAAGAAGAAGGCCACATTGGATGCTAAGGGAGTGACACAACTATTTTGTGCACTATCTCCCGAAGAATTCAATAGGGTCTCAAATTGTAAGACGACAAAGGAAATTTGGACCACCCTTGAGACAACCCATGAAGGGACAACTCAAGTCAAAAAATCTAAAGTAAATATGTTAACTAGTGATTTTGAGGCATTTGAAATGCATGAAGGAGAGTCTATCTCTGACATGTTTACAAGGTTTACTAATATTGTTAATGAGTTAAATGCCTTAGGAAAAACTAATACAAATTATGAGTTGGTTCAAAGACTCCTTAGATGCTTCCCGAACTCTTGGAATCCAATGATCACGGCAGTTGAACAATCAAAGGACATAGATACCCTTCAACTTGATGACCTCATGGGAAACCTCATCACCCATGAGATGAAGATAAAGAAGAGGAAAAGCAAGAGGAAGAAACAAAGAAGAAGGATGTGGCTTTCAAAGCCAAGGTGGAAGTGAAGAAGAGGACAGGGATAGAAAGTTACGTATAGAAAATTTAACCTCGGAAATGGCTCTCCTCACTAAAAGGATAAGTAGATTTGAGAGATTCAATCGAAAGAATCAAGTGCTAGAAGGAGCAAATCCCCAAGAAAAGATAAGGATAGAAGAAGAAGAGAAAAAGATGATGAACCGGTCCGGTGTTATGAATGTGGGAAAGAGGGACACATTTGTCCCAAATGCCCTTTGCTAAAGAAGGACTCGGATAGAAGAAGAGGAAGAGATGACAAGAAGAAGAAGATGAATGTGGGAAAGAGGGACACATTCGTCCCAAATGCCCTTTGCTAAAGAAGGACTCGGATAGAAGAAGATGAAAAGATGACAAGAAGAAGAAGAGTTTTAGCGCTAATTGGAATGGCTTGAGCGACTCATCCGAGAGAAACTCAAGTGGAGATGAGAAGTCAAACCTTATATGCTACATGGCAAGCGATCCCTCCAAGCTCAATGGGTGCTTGAGCTCAAGATCCACAACGGACAAATGGTATTTGGATAGTGAATGCTCAAGGCACTGACGGGAGACCCCACAAAGTTCTCTAGCATTGTCATGGGAGACAAATGAAATGTCACATTTGGAGACAATGGCAAATGAAAAATCATCGGGGAAGGTAACATTAAATTCAAAGGCCTTATATTAGAAATATTTTTCTTGTTGAAGGTCTCTAGCAATGTCATGGGAGACAAATGATATGTCACATTTGGAGACAATGGCAAAGGAAAAATTATCGAGGAAGGTAACATTAAATTCAAAGGCCTTAATATTAGAAATGTTTTTCTTGTTGAAGGTCTTCATTTAAATTTGCTAAGTATTAGCCAACTATGCGATGTTGATTTTGAAGTTTTATTTAAAAACAACAAATGCATAGTTAAGAAAGAAAATGAAAGTAAAATCAAATTTGTGGTGGCTAGAGACAGAAGTCTATATTCATTGGTCCTAGAAGAGCTTAATGACCAAGAAGTGAAATGCATTTCTACTTTATAAGACAATTCATGGATTTGGCACAAAAGGCTAGGCTATGCTAATATGGACCTTATGTCTAGGCTTGCTTGAAAGGAGATTGTTAAAGGTTTACCCAAGTTGAAATATGAAAATAATCTTTGTATGTAGAGGTTGTCAACTTGATAAACAACATAAAGACTCTTTTAAACCCAAGAATATCATCTCTTCTTCTAGGCCACTACAATTGTTGCATATAGACTTGTTTGGACCCATGAAAACCTTTAGTCATAATGGTAGAAGATATGTATTTGTTATTGTGGATGATTATTCTAGATTTACTTGGGTTTCTTTTCTTGCATCCAAAGATGAAACTTTTGAAAAATTTTGTACTTTATGTAATAAATCGGAAGTAGAAAAATGATGTAAGATTTCAAAAATTAGAAGTGATCATGGAACTGAATTTGAAAACATTCATTTTAGCACATATTGTAAAGAACATGGAATTGATCACAACTTCTCAACACCTAGAACCCCACAACAAAATGGTGTAGTGGAAAGGAAAAATAGGGTTCTTCAAGAAATGGCTAGGTCTGTGCTTCATGACAAAAATTTGCCTATAATTTTTTGGGCGGAGGCCGTTAATACGGATTGTTATGTAATTAATAGTCATGATTAGACTCCATACACACAAGGCACCTTATGAGCTTTGGAATGATAGAAAGCCAAATATTAAATATTTTAAGGTATTTGGGTGTAAGTGTTATATCTTGAATATCAAAGACAACCTTCATAAATTTGATGCAAAATTTGATGGCATCTTCCTTGGATACTCTACTAGAAGTAAATCATATAGAGTATTAAATAGAAGAACACTTTGTGTTGAAGAAGTAATTCATGTGAAATTTGATGAACTTAGTGAAGAAATCAAAAAGTCACGTGATGATGATGATTATGAACTAACCCACCGAGATACAAACCAAAATGAAATTGAAAATGAAGTGCAAGTTGATAATATTAGTGAAATCTTAGAGACACTAGAGCTAGAGAGTCCTCCTAAAGAGGTTAATGATCAAGGAAAAGGGAAAATGATTCTATCCAGTTACCCAAGTACCCAAATCATTGGTGATACCTCTCAAGGAGTTAAAACTAGATCACACTATAGAAATGTATGTGAGTTTGCTGTCTTTTTGTCACAAATAGAGCCTAAAAGTATAGATGAGGCCGAAAAAGATGAGTTTTGAATTATTGTCATGCAAGAGGAACTAAACCAATTTGAAAGAAACAATGTTTAAAAATTAGTTCCTAGACCTAGAGACCACCCAGTGATTGGTACTTGGTGGGTCTACAGAAATAAGCTAGATGAACAAGGAAATATTCAAAGGAACAAAGCTCGATTGGTAGCCCAAGATTACAATCAAGAAGAAGGAATCGACTATGATGAAACATTTGCACCCATTACCCGGTTAGAGGCCATTAGGATGCTTCTTGCATTTGTTTGTCATAGATGATTCAAGTTATATCAAATGGATGTCAAGAGTGCATTCCTAAATGGGTTCATAATGGAGGAAGTGTATGTTGAACAACCTCCCAAATTTGAAGATTTCAAATTTCCTAACCATGTCTATAAGTTGGACAAAGTCCTATATGGATTAAAACAAGCTCCTTGGTATGATAAGCTTAGTTCCTTCTTATTAGACAAGGACTTTGAAATGGGCAAGGTTGATAAAACCTTTTTCATCAAGAAGCAAGGAGATGACATACTTATTGTGCAAGTCTATGTTGATGATACCATTTTTGGTTCAACAAATGAGAGTATATGTAATGAGTTTGCTCAATGCATGCAAAATGAATTTGAAATGAGCATGATGGGAGAACTCAAATATTTCCTAGGTCTAAAAATTCATCAATTGAAAAATGGCATATTCATTAATCAAGAAAAATATACAAAAGAATTGCTTAAAATGTTTGGAATTGATAGCTCTTTAACAAAGCCTATTCCTATGAGTACATCCAACAAACCAAGCAAAGATGATCTTGGCCCATCTATTGATCAAAAGAAATATAGGGGTATGATAAGGAGTCTACTATATTTGACTGCTAGCCGACCCGACATTATGTTTAGTGTCTGTTTATGTGCTAGGTTTCAATCGGACCCTAAGAAATCCCATTTGTGAGCTGTCAAAAGGATATTCAAATATCTCAAGGGGACTCCGAGTCTAGGTTTATGGTTTGAAAGTTCCAAAGAATTTAACCTAGTAGGGTATTCGGATGCTGACTTTGCCGGATGTAGAGTGGATAGAAAATGTACAAGTGGCACTTGTCAGTTCCTAGGTAGATCCCTTGTACCTTGGTTTAGCAAGAATCAAAATTCAGTAGCCCTATCTACTATTGAAGCTGAATATATTGCGGCAGGAGCTTATTGCGCACAAATTCTTTGGATGAAGGATACTTTGGAAGACTATGGTCTCAAATTTGAGTGTGCTCTAATCCAATGTAATAACACAAGTGCGATCAATCTAACCAAGAACCTCATTCAACACTCTAGGACTAAACATATTGAAATTAGACATCATTTTCTTAGAGATCACTCACAAAAAGGTGATATATCTATTGAATACATGAACACTTATGCATAGCTTGCCGACATATTCACTAAACCCCTAAGTGAAGAAATATTTTGTGATCTTTAGGATTGGTTTGAATATGTGATCACTTCAACAAGTAAAAGAATTTGATTGAGCTATTGCATGTATCTACCTATATTCTATGTACTTAAGTGTTTGTGTGCTATTGAATGCATGGTCATGATGTCAACTTAACTTTAAAAGTTACTCAATTGGTGCTCTTAGTCCTCTTACCTAGTAAGATGAAGAGTGTACCCTCATCTTTTAATTAAGACATCTAATCACTAAATAAATGCCTCATCAAGACCATGAACATGCTCATTTGCTTCCTAGTACTATATTTATTTAGGCATGCATTTAGTTATCTAGGGGAAAAGATTTTTACCAAAAAAAAAAGAAGGGGGATTTTCACATGTTTTATCTTTCTCCATTCTTTTTTATGTGACTAAAGGGGGAGAAGAAGTGTATATTGATTATGTGTATGCATGCATGCTCACTTTTGCAATCTCCCTTAGTATTCCATGCATATGTTTTCTCTAGTCACCATAATAGCACTACCTATGCTTATCTTGTGCTCATTGTTTTAAATCTTCAATTAGTGCATAAATCTCTTAATCATCTTAATTATGATAAGCATATATTGAGGGGGAGGCCCATTTTGCATAATTGTTTTACTAAGGGGGGCCTCCAACCCCATAATCAATTTAGGTTTATCATCATAAAAAGGGGGAGAATGTAAGCTCAAGGGTACATCCTTCTCTTGTTTTGAAGATCAACAAATCCAAATTGATGGTAGTTTGCTAATGGCTTATCTAGTGTTGTGATTTAGACAGCTTATATTCATTTCAACACTTAAAGGAAGAAGAACCGGACTAGTCTTGGAGAAAGTCAAGTCATGGTGGTCAACCTTTAAGGCGGATGGTCTATCAAAGAATCAAGGGAACCACAAGCGCGAGAACAAGTTCAAAGACTATCTCAAGACAAGGAGAGGTTCATGCAAGCGTCCAAGAAGATTGAAGATCAAGAAGACTCAAGGTTTGCATGATTTAGTGTTTTCAAAGCTCATTGAAACTTATCTTTACAACTCATAAAAGGTATTTGAAAACATATGTACAAAGCCCAAAGACCATGGCCTAAAGTCCCTTGGAACAAAATTTTAAAACCAAGTTTTTAACACAGGGCCGATCAATTGGGCTAGGCCAGGCGACCGCGGAAGGTTGGCTGGAAATCCAGTAACCTCCGAATTTAAGCAGGCCGGTCGACCGGGACCATGCCGGTCGACCGCAGATCAATTTCTCAAGATAAAGAAATCATCCAGGAAGGTCTTGGCGGGCGACCGCGTAATGTTTTTGAGCTAAACAATTTTCCAAACAGAAAGCCTTTGGTGGGCGACCGCGATGAGCTGGTCAACCGCACCACATTTTGAGCCAAATATTTTATCGGACAGATTGCCCTAAGCAGGAGACCGCAGCCACCCCAGTAGACCGCGGCCACCCCGATCGACCTCGGCAGTTTGAAATTCAAAAATAAAAAAGAGAGCTCGATAAGGGTGAGCGACCTCCGTAGCTGGGTCAACCGCCCCGGTCTGGCAAAAGAGTCATTAGAGCCTGCGAAGGGTAGGTATACCTACCTAGTTTATTACAGTTTTGCCCCTAAACGGTCTTAAATGTGCTTGGGCTATTTAAACACTAATAAAGACCTTCTAAACCACCTTTTGAAATGAAATTCGAAAGGGCAACAACCAAGAGGGGGTGAATTGGTATTTTTAAATTTTTCTATTTGAAAAGCTAGGGCAAGTGAGTTTGGCCTAATTAGTTCTAACCCTTGTTCAAGTATATTAAAAATAAAAGGGAAAGAGATTACCAACACCACAAGAGAGATGATGAAGAGTAAGGAAACCACACGATGATTTATAGTGATTCGGTCACAACTTGACGTACTCCACTACTCAAGAACTTTGCTTTTCCTTGAAATTTTCTCCACTATGGTGAGACTCCTTGACACCGTCTCACAAAGCGTATACACATTCACCACCTCAACAAGGGAACACACCCTTGTATTACAAATCCACCTCCAAAGATATTCTTCTTCGTTGCACACCGGCCTTGAAGCAAGAAACTCCTCTTTGCAATCTCAAATACATATGAAAGAAAAAAGAAGGAAAAATGAAGAACACTCAAGCCTCTTGTAGGCGTATACAACTCTCAAAGCCCACAAGACTCCCAATGATTGAAATAAAAGCTTAGGGAGAACCTCTTGGCAAGAAGTGAATGCAAGTTTAAATGCTCAAGAAATTTGAAGAAGAATCCTTTTGATTTTCAAGAAAAAGCTCTAAGTTTGATTTTTTAAATATTCAAAAGGTAGTAATGAGGGTCTTTGTTGGGGTTTAAATAGCCCTAGTTCATTTGGGAAGAACCAAGGGCAGAACTGTAATAAAACTAGGTGGTTGCACCTACCCACTGTAGACCCTAACGGCTAATTCGTGATACCGTCGCGGTCGACCGAGCCACGGTGGTCGCCCGCCGTTATCGAGCGCCTCTTTTTATTTTCAAAATCTTTATCGCCGCAGTCGCTTGTAGAGGGCTAACTGTTTGAAAAATATTTTGGCTTGAAAAGGCTTACGCGGTCGACCGGACCTTCGCGGTCGCCCGCCATGGGCAAACTGTTTCTAAAAATTGTTTTACCTTAAAACGTTCCGCAGTCGACCGAGGGGGTCGTGGTCGACCGAGGGGGTCGTGGTCGACCTCCAATACCCATCTGGATGTTTTTTGGATTTCCAGAAAACAAATCCGCGGTCGACCGTATTGTCTCGGTCGACCGGCCCGATAAATTTTGAGATGCCCTGAAATTTCAGGTTCCATCCCGTAATCGCTCGGCCTAGCCAGGTCGACCG
Organism: Tasmannia lanceolata; assembly: GCF_043159265.1. Lineage (NCBI taxonomy): Eukaryota > Viridiplantae > Streptophyta > Magnoliopsida > Canellales > Winteraceae > Tasmannia > Tasmannia lanceolata. The sequence continues at coordinate 46,036,905 of NW_027518680.1, read as the reverse complement.
ACCCTGAGTTAAAAACTTGATTTTAAATATTTTGTGCAAGGGACTTTCGGCCATGGTCTTTGGGTCTAAAACATGTGTTTTCAAATATAATAATGTATTTAGAAAAATAGTTTTAAAGATGATTTGAAAATATCAAAACATGCAAACACTAAATGCTAAGAGAACTCTCTTGCATTCTAAAACTATAACCATGAGTCTTCTTGATCTTCAGAGTGCTTGCATGATCTTCTCCTTGTCTTGAGATAGCCTTCAATTACATTCTTTCACTTGTGGCTTCCTTGATTCTTCAATAAACCATACGGCTTGAAGGATGACCACCAAGACTTGACTTTCTCCAAGACTAGCCCTTGTCTTCTTGCTCCAAGTGTTGACATGAATGAACTCTGTCTTAATCACAACACTAGAGCAATTATTAGCAAACTACCATCAATTTGGGTTTGTTGATCATCAAAACAAGAGAGGGATGTACCCTTGGGCTTACATGAAATATTATCTTTGAAACCCTAGAGCTTAAATCTTTGAACATAAAAAGGAATCCTCTTCTACCTCTTGTTCATTTACATTTGCATTCATTACTTGTCAAGAGGGTCTCCCCAAGCATTTAGTTTCAATCATTGGGAGAATATTGTGAGCTTGAGAGTTGTATATGCCTTAAAGATGCTTAAGAGTTTTTCATTTCCTTTCTTCCGTTATTTGGTGTTTGCAAAGAGGAGTTTCTTTCTTCAAGGCGGTGTACAACGAAGAAGAACGTCCTCAGAAGCGGATTGTATGCAAGGGTTTGTCCCCTTTTGGAGGTGGTGTTTGTTTGTAACGATTCGTGAGGCATCGTTGAGGAGTCTCACCATAGTGGAGAAAATTCCAAGGAAAGACCAAGTACTTGGGTAGTGGAGTAGGTCAAGTTGTGACCGAACCACTATAAATCGACGTGTAGTCTCCTCACTCTTTCTCTCATTGTAAGCCCAATAGTTCCCACCTTGGCATTCCCATCTTCTTTTGATAATTCCAATACACAAGTGATTTTATATCACTAATGTGTTTAATTGTCTAAGTTGTAGATCATGATTGTGTTAAGACAAGAGTGCTTGGATTGAGGCCAAGAAGCTCTCATTGGACTGCATTCGGAAGGCCAAAGGCATCAGAGATCCAAGACGCATGAAGACTTGAAGCATCGCAATTGAAGATCGAAGTCGTTTAGATTGTATAGGATCCAATCCTAGTTTTAGGTGTTAAGAGGCATGAATGAAGTAATCACACACCCCTAATGGACTAACATGTTTAAGTGATTGTCCTTTTGGTGTTCCAAGCCTTTGGAACCCTCATAACAATCCCAATCTTGTATAAAATGTGGAAGCTTGAAGCCCAAAACATATTTGAAAACCAGCTGGAATTAGGCTTCTCGGAGCTCCGAGAAATGGTCCAGTAATATTTTTCCAATTTATGTTTGTATTCCCGGAACTCCGAGAGAAATTCTCGGAACTCCAAGACCACTATGTCAGGAACAAAATTATAACCGTTGGGATTTTTGCCAGAATTACCACTATGCCCCTCAAACGGCGATATTTGGGTTTTCTATATATATGTGGGTTCTAAACTTCCCAACCATCAATCCTAACACACAAAAAACCTATTGAAATATTCTAAGAGTGTATTAAGCTTGTTTATGCCTCTCATCCTCTAAAATTAGGATTTTGATTATAGGCTCAAATTTGTACATCTTCTTCAACCTTGTAAACCCTTGTGAGGGATTTTTTATTTCTTTATTTCTTTATCAAGACGATTGTATTTGGGCAAGTGTTCGGAGAAGCGAAGTCCTCTCTCCGTGGTGAGGATTGCCACCAAGGTTAAAAGCAATTGAAATTGTAATCGGCGGCGATCTTCGCCGAAGTTAAGAAGATCAACATAGTGAAGCCATCAACGGGTTTGGTTGGTGGAGTGGAGTAGGCCTTGCGTTTTGATGACCGAACCACTTTAAATCTCGGGTGATTCTCTCTTATCCCTTGCTTTATATTTACATTGCACTTAGGATTTAAGTTGTATTCTTAATTTCCTTTTTGATCTCTTAAATCTTCAAAATTGGGTTAGAGTTTTCAAAAGCTTAAAACTTGTTAATAACCTAGTTTTCCCTCCTCATAAGTTGTCATTAGAATAGTACTTGGGCATACCCTTGGAATTTCACTCATCTTCTTTGGGTTGTGGTAACTTCTTTCCTTTACTTAATTATAAATTGAACAAGGGTTAGAACAAATTAGGTCAATTTCATATATTTTGCAAATTTGGGGAAGAAAATTTAAAACACCCAATTCACCCTTCTTTTGTGTTGCCCTTTGGAATTTCAATACTCCCACTTTTCACACCTTTAAAAAGAGTTTATGGCCAATGATGTTGAGGAAGGAGAAAGTGTTGGAAGGGTCGTAACCCCCGGGCGAAATCGCTGTGCGCAGCAATACTAAAAATCACGTAGAGCAAAAAATTTCTCGTCGATTTCACCATCAAGCCCAGGATTTTAGGGTCTAGATGATCTGATGGTGAATTAAATAAGAATATAAAATACAAAAATACTTTTGTGGCTATCCGTAATAACAGCCTCTGCTTGATCTACGCCTCGAACGGCCATGAATGATCTAATCGCCGTGGAGCCGCAAATTGAACCAATGGATTCCATCAAATTGTATGAAGGAAAATTGAATTACTGATCATATCAGCACTATGGATGGGAAATTTGAATTTTCTTGATGGAGCTTTAGTTCTTTTCGAAAACAAAAACTAGAAGAAAAAGAAATATAAAAGAGAAGAACCTGAGAGAGAGAGAGCTTTTGACAGTTTTTTAAAACGTAATTGGGCATTTTTCTAGCCTTGACTGATGTCCCAAAATGTCCTCAATTGAATACATAATATTTATAAAAGTTGTTTTCTCGGTTTCCAAAGATTTCTACACAAAAATAGGAAACTAGCTTCATGTTTAGGAAACAAACTTTATAAGAGACATACACAAAACCGTGTTGCACGTTTTTGCTTCCCAAGTCGGGTGTGTTCCCATCTTTGCAAAATATGGGTTTCTTTATTTCAAATTCAATTTCTAAAAGTTTTCTAACAATATCTCCTAAAAGATCTCCACCGGTTTCTCTTTCGCTTAAGTAATTCCTTTTCCTATTATCTCTCCGAATAAATAGAAAAACAAGATTCGAAATACCTTTTAAATATCTTCAATGGGTAGAAAATGTGCCTCTTTCAACAAGTTGGGCGTTTTTGCATGTGGGACCCACCCTAATGCAGGTACATTCCTGCTACAATGTTTTTAGCAAATTTTCAACCCCATTTTTGAACTGTTCATTTTCTCCTTAAGACAGAATTTGCCCCTTATAAATCTGCAAAAGGTAATCATCAAATCTGCCTCCCAAGATAATTTAGGCCCAGAAATTAATCTGTTTCAATTACAAATTGCAGTTTTGTAATTGAAGCAAAACTACAAAAGTAATAGAGAAGAGAGAATGAATTTGAAGTGCTTTGAATTGAATCCCAGCACACCTATTTCTAACCAACCAATAATCACTTTCTACAGACATATATTTTCGAACCATCATCAATGAATAGACATCTCTATTGCCTTTTCATTTGAATCAATATGTCATTTCAAAACAGATATGTCTGTTCATCTTATAAATTCGAAAGATATTTCAGTTTGAAACAATGTGATTGTTGGTATAAAATCATGACTGTTCACCAAAGATTGCAATGCTTGGGTATAGAATCATGACTGTTCACCAAAGATTGCAATGCTTAGGTATAGAATCATGATTGTTCACCAAAGTTTGCAATGCTTAGGTATAGAATCATGTCTGTTCACCAAAGATTGCAATACTTAGAATAATATTCAGAAACATTGTAACTTTTGAGAAACATTGTAACTTTTGAGAAACATTGCAACTTTTCAGAAATGTTGCTTTATGGATTTTAAAAATCCTAACAATGGGCCTATCATAAACACGGTATAATTAGTGTAAAAATCTTATTAGTTGTCCCGCCAATGGACCTTTTCTCTTGAATGTGAGCCGTTGGTATTTTTATTGTAGCGAACTTTTTGCAAGTCAATGAAGAATAAAAGTGGGTGTTTCCTTGCAATTTAGCAAGTGATAGCATTATTCACCTTCAAAATTCGACATCTATCTTTACATTGGCCCTGTTTGTTTTGGCTTATAAGAACTGTAACGACCCTGATTTTTTGAAAATGGTCATTATGAGCAAGAATAAAACCTGTCCAACTTACCATTATTATTTTTTAAACATAATCATTCTAACTTCAAACATGACCATCTACAAATCTTATTTCATGACTTAAAAGAAATTCCCATTACAGTTATTCAAATTCAATGTCTAAAATAAAAGCATAATTAGAAGTTCATAAACGTTTCTCCAAATAAAAATTTTAAACTGTAGAGATTGACGTGGCTCGTCATCTCCAATCTTTATTCGACTCCATTACCCTGCCCAACGAACTAAATGTCCTCGTCCGCAAACGCTCATCTTACATTCTTTGACCCTGAGATGAAAACCGAGTGAGGACAACAGGATCATATGGCTATGCTCAACAAGTATTGGATATCATTGAATGAGATAGGTTCATGAGAAATATCTATTAATAAACAAGTACTGGAAAGAAAACTTTATGAAACCAACTAAGATATTTAACTGTAAAGCATGAGACACTAAATATAAATTCCCAAAGTTTCATTATCACTTCATTTAAGTATCAATGTTACCCCAAGGTACTCCAACTCCCATTCGCCTGTTACCTTGGCCTACACGATCGGTTCCGTGCGGACTTGTTACGGTAGATCCTATCGCCTAGAGACTCGTGGTCTTCAGACGATTCCGTTATCAACAGGGGTTGCTCCTGACTCTCATGTTGTCTAGTGGTTTATCGAGATAGCTCCTGGCTTCCCTTCACCCTTATTCTTTTACGATTTTCATTTCTTTCCTTTCTTATGTATATTCTTAATTACATGTATTCTCATGGTTGAAACCTTTCGTCTCACATTATAATATCATAAAAGCATTACTTTAATTCAAACCTCGCGATGGTATAAAACAATAACTCATAAAGTTTCAGAATAAAATAGGATTAAACTTGCAATAAAGTAAAAACAACAAGATACTTATCACGTTCCAAATTGCTTTAATTGATAATTATACAAGCTGAGTGAAATAACTCAAAAGATCAAAGAGAGACAATGTTTTACGTGGTTCGACAGATTGCCTACTCCACGGAAGGAAGATATCTTTGTTCTTTCATTCATAATAAAATCAATACAAGATTACCGATATATATAGAGAAGGAGATGTACAGAAGTCTTGCCCAATTTACTCAATCATATCCCATGAGATCATGCCAATCTTCCATATAAGAGAGATGGCAAATCCTCTATGAATAGAAATAATCTTGCAACGGTAAGAATGGAGAACGGCTATATGCCAGCTTTAATATTTCCAACACTCCCCCTCAAGTTGGTGCGAAGATGTCAATGGAGCCCAACTTGGAAAGAACTTGTTGAAGTCTTGACTTTGAAGTTGCCTTTGTAAATATGTCTGCAAGCTGATCTTCACTTCGAGTATAAGGAGTGGTGATAGTTCTATCTTGAACCTTCTCGCGTACAAAATTGCAAGCTGATCTTCACTTCGAGTATAAGGAGTGTTGATAGTTCTATCTTGAACCTTCTCGCGTACAAAATGGCAATCAACCTCTATATGTTTGGTTCGTTCATGGAAAACGGGATTAGCAATAATGTGAATAGCAGCACGATTATCACAAAACATTTTAACTGGTTCTTTAGTGTAAAAACCCATGTCTCGGAGGAGAAACTTTATCCAAACAATTTCACTCGTTCCAGCCGCCATAGCTCTATATTCAGCTTCAGCACTGGATCTGGCAACTACTGACTGGTTTTTGCTTTTCCAAGTGACAAGGTTACCACCTACCATCATACAATAGCCGGTTGTAGATCTTCTATCTTGACTCCCTGCCCAATCTGCATCTATATATCCCATAATATCGACGTGTGAATTATTTTTCATCCAAATTCCTCTACCAGGAAATCCTTTTACATACCTTAGAATTCTTTCACCAGCTTCTAGATGATTCGTTCTAGGAGCATGCATATGCTGACTGACAATTCCAACGGCATAACTTATATCAGGACGGGTAATAGTAAGATAACTTAATCTCCCTACCAATCTTTGATATCTTCCAATATCTTCAAGCAATTTTCCATCAGAAGTATTCATCTTTTTGTTTATTTCAACTAGAGTCTCACATGGCTGTACACCTAATTTTCCAGTTTCATTTAGCAAGTCCAAAGCATACTTTCGTTGGGATAAAAAAAGCAGTTTTTTGAATATGCAACTTCAATCCCTAGAAATTATTTTAATTTTCTCAAGTCCTTAATATCAAATCTTTTATGAAAATAAGTTTTTAAGTTCGAAATTCTGTTTTCGCCATTTCCTGTAATAACTATGTCATCTACATAGATTAACACAATAATTATTCCTTTCAAACTTCTTTTTGTAAACATGGAAGAATCAGCCGTGCCTCTTTTAAATCCTACCTTAAATAGGGCGTCGCTCAACTTAGCATACCAAGCCTTGGAAGATTATTTTAACCCATATAACACCTTTTTTAATTTGCAAACAATTCCAGGCTTTCCTTCCATGGGATGCCCTTGAGGAAGATTCATATAGACATCTTCCTCTAGATCCCCATGCAAGAATGCATTCTTCCTCTAAATTTGAACAACAATTTTCCTATTTTCACCATTTATTGCAGGAACTATCCCAGAATACTCCACCCGAGTCTTTTTTCCAAGATTATTTAAATTGTAATCTTGGAAGGACTCATTTTCATGAAATTTTACATCTCTAGATATGTAGAATTTTTCAATTTTGGGATCATAACACTTATATCCCTTTTTTGTGGAGGAATACCCCAAGAAGACACATTTAATAGCACGCGGATCTAATTTATCTCGCTTTTGAGAATTATTGTAAACAAAGCAAACAGATCCAAAAACACGTAAATGAGATAGATCTATTTTCCTACCTTTTAAAATTTCAAGCAGACTTATTTGTAAGAATCTTACGTGGGAGTCTATTAATCAAATAACAAACAGTTAGAATAGCTTCAGACCAAAAATTTTGAGGAACTCTCTTCTCGAATATAATAGATCGAGCAACGTCTAATAGATGTCTATTTTTTCTTTCAGACACACCATTCTGTTGAGGTGTGGATATGCAACAGGTCTGATGTAAAATGCCTTGATCTTTGAGATATTCTGAAAAAACTTTATTTGTATACTCAGTCCCATTATCTGAACGTAAAATCTTGATCTTAGCATTATATTGAGTTTTAACTTGGTTTGAAAATTTCTTAAATTTTTCGAAAACATCACTTCGTCTTCTTCACAGAGACTTTCCAAAGGGTATTAACAAGAGAAAAAAAATAGAATGAAAAGGATCCACTTCCTTGTTTCTTTCCTTCACATCAAAGGGACAACATGCACATGATTGGTGTGCTTTAATACCATGAAATAACTCAAAAGATCAAAGAGAGACAATGTTTTACGTGGTTCGGCAGATTGTGTACTCCACGGAAGGAAGATATCTTTGTTCTTTCATTCATAATAAAATCAATACAAGATTACCAATATATATAAAGAAGGAGATGTACAGAAGTCTTGCCCAATTTACTAAATCATATCCCATGAGATCATGCCAATCTTCCATACAAGAGAGATGGCAAATCCTCTATGAATAGAAATAATCTTGCAACAGTAAGAATGGAGAACGGCTATATGCCAACTTTAATATTTCCAACATTGAGTCTAGCTATCACCTGCCTTATCAAACCTGGTTGGTGCGGAGCTTGAGACGAGTCTTACGGATGGGCAAGTTTAACCTGAAAATGACTATTCTATCTTAGGAATTGCAATGTGAAATTCAAATTTGATAGTCATATGGCTGTCGGGAGTCGAGGTCATCTGCAAACTTGTTTGACTACACTAACCATTTTACCATTATAGGTCCCACTTAATCATTCTTGTTATCAGTCCAAACCATGAAAAGCATTCATATTCTACTAGGATCCAACATGAGCCTTCACTTATGCACGTATGGATCCATAGACACACACATACATATGTATAAATTATTATTATTTGTTTTTTAGTTGAAGTCTTGCGATATTTTTCTATACAAAATATTCTTTTCAGCGGATGGAATCGAAAAAGTCAAAACTACATTTTCTAATTGAAATATTTTCATTTTATAAAAATCAGATAGGTCAAAACTCATTTGAATTCTTGTTTTGGTCATTCACGGAGATACAACTCTATGTGACTTCCCATCTCCTATCTCCTTAACCCTATGTGACTTTTGGGTCTAAGGTTTAAAAATAAAAACCTCATTTCCTAATCATATGGCTATACAACTGTTGAATGTACATATTATACCAAAAATATTCATTTTCCAACTATTGGGTCATATAACCGTTAGGTCTAAGTATCATTCAGGAAGAATTTCATTTTCTAACTCATATGAACATACAACTGTTGGGAATAAATGATACAAATTTTTCTTTATAAATACTATACTTATGAACCGATTAGATGATATATTTATTCAAGTATCTCTATAGAGAATAACTACCTAGTACTGTAAATTTATTTAATTTAAAAAGGATGTCTATAGACAAATCTTTGCATATAGGGTTATTGGATCTTACTGAACTGACGAAAAGATATATTTGTGGGGTACATAGAACAAATAAGATCATTTGATCCAATAGGAGTGCCCAAAATCATAACCGCATGTTAAACCATTTGATACTACTGCTCGGACACAACTATGTATAAGGTACATAAAACAATAAATACATAATAGAGTCATTTGATTGAATAGGATTGTCGAAAATCTATAGTCGCAAATAAATTTGTTTGTCCCAAAAGAACAGTCAAAAGTCAAGGATTACACATACATCAATACATAGGACCGATGAATTTTTGCATAAAATCAAGGGATTAAAAGAACTGACAAGAATAAAAAATCGTACTAGGAAATCATTTGGTTCCAGCAACTTAAAATATAAGTATTGGAAGAATGATCAGATACTTAGAGTTATATACACTCGAAATTTCATAATAGATATATAAAAATCATTTGAAACCTTATGCGTATGTACAGTTATATTAAGAGATCATTCGGCACCTTAGGTACTTATATTATTATAACAAAAAATCATTAGAAACTATATGCTCACGTACTGTTTGTGAAAGAAACATACCCCAAATTACATTTATCTCATATGTGCATACCCTGTTTCTGAAAGAAACATTTACTAATGGAAATTATGTGAGACTTAAAAGTGTATTTATGAAATCGATATGGAAGAATAACAATGCACTGATGAAACCCATTTTAAAAAAATGACATTCAACTGACGAAATGAAGACCATACAAAAATCCATTCGGTTAACATAAAGGCATTCAACTTTGACATAAAACTCTAGAAAAAATTTGATTCAATTAATATGAAGATATCCAACAGTTGAAAATAATAAAAAATTATTTGAAACTCATTTATTTAATATGGTGGCCATCAACAGGTGACAAAATTTATCAAAGGAAATTTCTATTTAATTAACACGGGGTCATCAACTGTTGATACAAATTCATCCAGAAATCCCATTTATTTAATATGGTGACCCTCAACTGATGATCAACCACCATAGGCGAAATGAAAACAAAAATAAGAAAGAATACTTACTTGTAGTCAACTTAGGGCTTGAAGGTACTAGATCTCTCTTTGTATGAGAGGAAGCAAGGGAGAAATGGGCTTCAATTGAAGGGAGAGAGAGTTGGGCATCCAACTTTTTGGACGTGAGAGGGAGAGAATCCAATATATTATTTTTCTTTTTTTTTTCTAAAGGATCTCAAATCTATCTAACTTTCCACTTCTATTAATTCTCATTCCAAGCATATATTAGTGATTAGTTAAGTTTCCATAATACCTTTATGATTTATTTCCCTTAAAATCTTTTATTTAAGAAAACTTTGTGAGCAAGACAATTATAATCCTATAAAATCTCCTTCTATGTATATCATGTTGACTTTAGTTATTTCCTTCCATATTTATTGGTATTTTCCCTTCTCAATATATTTTATACTTATCTTCTAAGATTTTGAAATCCTTTTTAAGTCATTTAAGCCACACAAGTGGGGCCCATATGATTTTGGGGAAGTGTGCACACATTTTTCCATGCCAATTAACTTTTCACATTATAAATTTTCCTTAATCTTTTTCTTTCCATGAAAATTGGTTTCCAAGGAAAATAAATAGCCATTTGCAGTTTTGAATATAGATAAACAAGGGCCCTTGATTCCGAGATCACTTGATCCGAGATAATCAAGGAAGAAATAAAGGAACCAATTAAGATCGAGAATCGATCTTAGGTGGATCGATGATCTCGACCATTGAATTACGATCGGGTGGTCAAAATTTCAGATTTTAAAGATCAACGAGGGGAAATAGAAAGGCGGACTTTACAATAACCAATTGTGACTCAATAATCAGTTTTGGATTTACAATCTGTTCTTACAATACCAAACAAACTGGGCCTTAAGGTCAAGTTTGGATACCCACAAGATTTTGATTTTGATTTCTCACATTTGCAGTTGAGATTTGGAGTTGGATCAGATCCTTCGATATCCAAATCAGCCACAACAGTGGAAAAAAAAAAGATTTTCAAATCTTTTATGTGGGACATTATTTGGAAATCCATATTTGTGACAATTACCTTCACCGTCGCTGCTCCTTGACCATGCTGCACAACACAGCAAGACGTTCCTCCCTTCCTCCCTCCCTCATACAACATGAGCATGAGGATGATTGATGTATTTTGTATCAAAAACTCAAATCCAAATTCAAATACAAAACCACGAGGTATCCAAGGGCTAAGTTTATTGATTGCTGGTCATTGGATAGAAAAACAATCTCATATTGGTCGGAGTACTCAAACCAAGTGGAGGGAGAGAGTGCGAGAAAGCTCTGTAATACGAGGAAGACATATTATGGCATAGTGAGTCACACTTTTGATTAATCTAAGGAAAAATTGCCAATGGTGGACACAAAAATACAAGAATTGCCAACGGGTACGCACGTTTGAAAAATTGTTAAAGAGGGTTGATAACCCCCTTTTGAGAGTTTGATAACCCATTTAGAGACTCGATAACCCCCTTTCGTCCCTCTCTAACAATATTTTAAAAGTGTGTCCCCCCGTCGGCAATTCTCGTAGTTTTGTTAAGCTTTCATTCGAATCTCCATTCAAAAATTACGCAAATACCCAACCCTATCATCCAATAATTGGGCAAGAAAACAGAAATGATATTTCCACCCCTGCACATCATTACCATTCCCTCCTATTTTTTCCCCAAGCCGCTCTCATTCCCTGTTCAATTTTCCTTCCTCATTCCACAGAAAGATATGTATCAGAGTGTAGATCGTATGACCTAGAAATTTCCTCATCTATTCCACATGGATTCTGCACCTGCAACTCCTCGATGGAACGTTGAACGGCCATTTCTAACCGGCCGTTTTCATCAGGTCCGATCATTTTCTTCTTATCTTGATTGCATTAGTAAGAGTTTTGCCTAACATTCCTTCAATGATAGTTAATATCTCCTTTTCCCCTTTTGAACCAGGAAAAAAGACCTCAAAATGCAGGAACCAAGGGGGTTTGCGTGGACTCCTTTAGGTAGGGATCTAATGCTCACTGCTCTCAATTTCTCTGAAATTACTCAATAATTTCTTTTGAATGCCAAAATTACTCAATAATTGACTCCTTTTTTTGATTATTTTTTTAAGTTGAAGAATGTAATGCTTTGTGTTGTGTGAGATTGTCGTTTCTCTTTTCAAAATCTGTTCTATTTTTTTTTTTAAATTCTTCGGAAAACCAATATCCGAGTCGCTACCAAAGAATAAAAGAACGTCAATTAAGTCATTCTATGGTTGTGATTTGCTTAATATTGTAGTCTTAACCTACTTGTTTTCTTCTAATATTAATTAAGCCATAATTTTATCCCTAACTAAGACATACGTGGAGATCATCTAAGGGATCCTGATCTATAACACTGATGGAGAGCCTCATCTTATAATAAGGTTATTATCATTATAACTTAGGTACACTGGTTTATGAAAAAAATATTGATATCATTCTACAACTCTATATACATGATTAACTGAAAGAGTAGGTAAAATTCTTAGTATTTTATTATTATTATTCTTTTTCTTTACTGACACCCGCACACTCATATATATATATATATATATATATATATATATATATATATATATATATATATATATGCGTGTGTATGTGTATCTTAACATGTAGGTTTGGAAAATTTCAGCCCAAAGTGGCACACGGTTAATAAATAGGAGGTGGGTTTTTGGGGTTTACTAAATTGCCCCCAAGACTTGCAATAATTGCATTCCAATGCTCCAAAACCAATTAAATCACATATGATTATAAAAAGGGGGTGTCTTTATCAATTATTTTGGTGCTTAAAATGAAGAGGACTTAAGTAGGGTGTCTATATCAAAATTCAAAAGGAATTATGTATTGTGGTCATTACATCTTTTATGTTGCAGTGACTGCTTTGTCACATATTTCATTTGAATTGTCCACAAATAATACTGTTGTGCTTATACTCTGTTTTTTTCTTTGTCTTTTTCGTTTTTTTTTCTTTTCGTAGTAACCGAGATTCACAAAATCCCGTTGGCTCTTATCCAGCTTCTATTCAGGTAAGTGTTCTTATTATAATGGGAAACATATCATTTAACTTATTGTATTCTAGCATAATTACGTTATTTTTAGTTTTAGGGGTGCAACTTGGGTTGGGTTTTTGGTAAAAAATTAATTGGAATCAACCTGGACCGGACCCAATTTTATAGTAAGAGCTCAACCCGAATTCCCGAAAAGCAACCCGAGTTGCACCCCTAGTTATTTTTTGTAAGCCTATATGCTTCACTGATTGTCCTTGTGTGTAGCAGTTAGGTGGATCATGAAAATGACGTCTTTAGTATTATTGGAAGTTGGTCAATTATAAAAGGAAATTTATAGCTAACACGTCCTTTTGAAGATTAGAGAGCTCATATTTAATTGTAAATGTTTCATCACCATGTTTATGTTTCATAGTATGGGTTTTATTTTTACATATGTTTTATGAGAATGCAGGAACTATTAGTTATCGATGACTTGCTTTACGCCTTGGTCGGCATTGAGGGACGGTATATTTCAATAAGAAGAGTTCGTGGGAAGGAAGGCCACATTACCTTTCAAGTTGATTCATCTATGGACTTAGCACTCCAGGTGAGACAAAAAAGCTGTATGAAATGTAGAAGATGATTTTGGTAGTGAATTTGGGCATATGATGGCAAGAACTGATTGTTTCTAATGCAGGAATTTGCAATGCGGATATTTCCTCTTTGTGAGAACTTTTTGACGATCAGTGAATTTGTTGAGTCGAGGTCACATTTCAAGAATGGCCTGGTCAATCATGCCTTTGCTGCTGCACTACGGACCCTCCTTCTGGTTTGTGTTTCTTGGGTCTGAATTATTTCTACATGTACCTTTCGTTGGTTGTTATGTTTATTTTAACTGTAGGTGAAACTTTACTTCGGTAACTGCTAAAAATACAATGAAATTGAAAATATGAAGCTGCAATTTTATTGATTTTTTTGCTAATTTTTGGTTCATGTTATATACTAATATAGAAACAAAAGCATTTTTGGAAGAAGGGCCAAGAGGTAGATAAAAAAAAGCTACAAAGGCTTAAACTCGCACAAGAAATGGGTAGGCCAACTGGCTTTGCACAACAGGCCTTAATTGGCTGCCTTTGAAAGTTTGAATCACATTCTATATTTATTTTACTTTATTGAATAAAATGAGCAATCATTACCACCTTCCATAGATGTACCGATTTAGATATAATTGTATGTACCAAAATCCTTAACCAATCGCTATCCATTTGCTAGCCTTCCTGTTTTCCAAAATTAACAGAGCCAAAGCTCATGATCATTTGATGCATCTTTGGATCTATTAATGTTTAGAAACTAATAAGGTATAATTTGCATGGGAGAAGAGGAAGAAAGCAAAAAAGAAAAAAAAGAGTAAGGATGGGAATTTTCGTGGAGGTAGGCTCTCCAACCCTGATGACTTCAAGCTTCATAATATTCATTCGTCACTTAATTTCATGGAATGCCATTGGGCCATCCATGGCAGGCCCTATCTTACTAATGTAAAACAAACATAAACTAAGGAAATTACACCAAACATAGATATGGGCCTAAATAGGCTTAATTCTTAATTCCACCCTCCCCCGGAAAAAATGGACCATATATATGTCATCCTTGCCGACTTAGAACAAATATTATCAAATTGTCTAAATCTGAGTGCCTTTCTGTATATGTTTGCCAATTGATCTCTAGACTAAGTACAAGTGCCTTTGTCAATATTTTTACCAATTTATCTTCTGACCTTAAACAACCAAGCATATATCAATTTTGTGGTGATCTTTTCACGAGCAAAATGACAATCTACCTCAATATGCATAGTCCTCTCATGAGACATCAGATTGATAGCAATGGAGGTGTAGCCTGATTATCACATACCATCTTCATTGGCTTGCAACCTTCAAACTCCAGATTTTCCACAAGTGTTTTCAACTATATCATCAACTCACACGCTTTGCACGATACTCATGAAACATAGGATTGCTAGCAATGTAGGTATCAGCCTGACTATCACACGTCTTCATCAGCATGCAAACTTCAAATCTCAACGTTTCCATTAGCATTTTCAACTATACCAACTCACACACTGTGTGGACCATTACACGATACTTTTCTTGCGAATTGGATCTTACCATAGTTTTAAAACTCCCCCGCATCCTCGTTCTACTTTTTGCCCTTCATAGTCAATAAAAACTCTTTTGACTCTCCCGGATTATGACCGCGTCAACCGAGTGCCCAGTCGTGTCAACTGAGTACTTGACCGCGTCGTGCCGAGTCGACTAGGATTTTCTTAGGCCGCATTCCGTGCCCCATCCGCGTTTTGAAACACTGGATCTTACAACCACACTTTTCTTTTTGTTGTGCTAGGTAGCCAGATTTCCTCAAACAAAATCAAGGTAGCCAGATTTCCCCAAATAAAAGCACAATAACCCGGTGTCGAATGTCTATTAGAAGGCAATTCAGCGCAATCTTTATGTGAAAAACATCCCACTCTTAAATGGTTATTTTTCTTTTGAAAAATAATTCCTCTGCCCGGTGCACCTTTTAGTTATCTTAGAGTCCACCGAATTGCTTCCTAATCATCAACAATTAGAATGCACATTAATTGACTTGCAACACATACATGAACTGGACTGATAATTGTCAAGTATTTCTGGACTGTTAATTGTCAAGCAAATAAATCTTTTAATAAGACGTGAATATCTATTGGGATCCTCATACAAATCTCCCTTGTCATTAAGTAAATTTACATTAGGATTCATAAGAGTACAAATAGGCTTTCCCCTAGCGTACCTATTGACAAAAAGGAATTATTGTTCCTTCAGTGCTTTTCATGGATAACTTGTATATACATTTATAGAATTACAAAGGATTCCAAAGTAGGAAAGAGCATAAAAGAATATACAATCAATACAATTAAATCCCATGATTATGGGCTGTACATGGTTGACATACTCAAAAAAGGCTTGCCAAATATTGGTGTTACCGGATATTAGTCTTGCCAAATATTGGTATTGCCTAATACTCCCCCTCAAGTTGGGAATGTATATTGTGAATGCCCAACTTGCGAAGGAGATAATGAAACTTGGATGCACCAAGGGGTTTAGTAAACACATCTGCAGGTTGGTGATCTGTGGAGATGTGGGCAGTACGGATCAAGCCTTTCTGGATTTTCTCACGAATAATATGACAGTCAATTTCGATGTGTTTCGTCCGTTCATGAAAAACAAGATTGGCTGCTATGTGTAAGGCTGCTTTATTATCACAAAAAAGGGCAACTGCTTGTGGGTGAGGGATTTGAAGATCTCGTAGTAAATAGAGTAACCATGTAATCTCACAGGAAGTGCTGGCCATGGCCCTATATTCGGCTTCAGCAGATGAGATTGAAACAGTAGACTGCTTTTTGGACTTCCAGGAGATGGGAGAAGCACCCAACATAACGCAGTAGCCTGTAATTGAGCGTCGAGACTCTGTGCAACGAGCCCAATCTGAGTCGCAGAAGGCTGAAAGTTGGAGTGAGCTAGATGATGAGAGCAGGATACCATGTCCAGGTGTTTGTTTGAGGTAACGAAGGACTCGATGCATAGCATCAAGATGCGGCTGGCGCGGCTTATCCATGAATTGACTGAGAATTTGCACAGAGTAGACAATATCTGGGCGTGTGATAGTGAGATAAATGAGGTGGCCTATGAGACGTCGATAACAAGATGGATCAGCAAGAAGGGGTCCCTCATTTTTGGTGAGCTTGAGATTTTGCTCCATAGGAAATGCTGCAGGGCGTGATCCAAGAAGACCAACATCATCAAGAATTTCCAAAGTATATTTTCGCTGTGAGAGATATATACCTCTTCGAGAGCTTGCAACTTCAATGCCCAAGAAAAATTTAAGTCGACCAAGATCCTTGATCTTGAAGCGGGAATGAAGAAAGTTTTTAAGAGCAGTAATGGAACTTAAATCATTTCCAGCAAGAATGATGTCATCTACATAGACAAGAACTGCAGTAAAGGATGTCCCAACAGACCGAGTGAACAATGAATAATCGGCCGGCGATTGCTTGTAACCAGCATCAAGAAGGGCAGTTGAAAATTTTGCAAACCATTGTCGAGATGCCTGTTTCAGCCCATATAAGGATTTGTTGAGGTGACAAACTCGAGTCTCCCCCTTTCGGGCAAAACCAAGAGGAATCTCCATGTAGACTTCCTCATCAAGGTCCCCATGTAAAAATGCATTGTTAACATCCAACTGATGGAGATGCCAATTGTTAATTGCTGCAATAGATAGTAAGCATCGAATGGTGACAAGTTTAGCAACAGGGGCATAACAACACAACTACCACTAACTCTATTCAAGGTGAAAGGAGTTTTGGATTTTGTAATAGCAGGGAATATATAAAGGAGTGGCTGCTCAGAATTGAGTATAGCCGTGACACCCAAGAAGGGAGAGGAAAACGTCAAGAGCTTTGTGGCTTTGATACCATGACAAAAAGGAATTATTGTTCCTTCAGTGCTTTTCATTGATAACTTGTATATACATTTATAGAATTACAAAGGATTCCAAAGTAGGAAAGAGCATAAAAGAATATACAATCAATACAATTAAATCCCATGATTATGGGCTGTACATGGTTGACATACTCAAAATAGGCTTGCCAAATATTGGTGTTACCGGATATTAGTCTTGCCAAATATTGGTATTGCCTAATACCTATATTTGACAAAAGACCAATGGCATAATTTCTTTGCGATAACCTCCTGCCAAATTTTGGCCGTTCGACTTCAATGCGAAGGAGAGCCTTACTGCCTCAAATCTTCTGTTTGCACATGTTCTTTCAAATATCATTTTACTATATTCATTTTCCTCTAGTCATTCCCAGAATAACAATGTTATCTACATATTGATGTAGAAACAAATCTAAGTTTGACACTTTGATACCAAATATGATAATTCTTTTACTAAAAAACAAGGTTCAAGAGTCGATAGCTATTGTTTTAAATTTCAACTATTATATTTAGATGTGGAATCACTGAAGAAACAAATTATTGCAGGAAAATTAGCAACTCGCTTCCAGCTGAAAACATATCCTAGAAAGTATATTTTGTAGCAGAATACACATCTATCTTGGTTGATTACAACCAGGCTGATCTATTGAAAACAACATCGCAAAAAACAACTTCCAGGGTTTTGTATGGAGATCTCCTCTTATGAACAGCCACATGAACTGAAATTTGCATAAGAAATTCATGCATAACTGAAATTTGCATGAAAAACCTGCTGTAATATAGTCCTAATAGGACTAGAACTACTTGTTACTATTCCTGTTACGGTTCATGTGACCCCATAAACCCTACCGAAATAAAACATAAAACTTGTAACATAGCAGCACAGATGGTCCCCACTAAAATAAAAGACAACAAAATCGAAGTAATGCGATTGGACCACTTGGAAGTGGGCTTCAATTGCATCAACTGTATTCTAAATTATAGCTGGTTTGAAAAGTCTTTGAAGTGGACTCCATCAAGATGATTCTCACTCTAAAAAACAATAACTTTTCACCTCTTTCTTGGCTCTTGTTCTAGCCCCAACTTCGGATCGCTAACTTTTTCTTCTTTACTCTTGATTATTTTAATAACTTTCGGATGTTCTAACTGCTGTACATGTTGTCCTTCTTAACCTCAATGTGAGGTTGTACATAAATCACCCTTTCTTGAAAAAAATTTGCCCTCGAGTTCTCGCCTTCAGATCATAGTTTTAAATTTTGGCCGAAATCCGAAATTTCGGACGACATATTTCGGTTTGGCCCGAAACTGAAAGTACATTAAATCGGATTTTTACATGATTTCCCTGAAATTTAGCTGAAATCCGAAATTTCATTTTTCATCCTTATTTACAAATTTCTACCGAAATGTTAAAGATTTCCACTGAAATTACCGAAATTTCCTCCAAAATGGCTGAAATTTCCACCGAAGTTTTATACATTCCGGTGGAAATTAAAAAAAAAAAAAACCAAAAATTTTGTCAAAGTTTTACATGATTTTGGCCAAAATTTCCACTGAAACCGAAATATAGGCATTGCAATTGATATTTCGGTTTCGGTGGTGGCCGAACTCGACACCGAATCTAACATTTAAAACCTTACTTCATATTCCTCATAGCAAAGAGAAAGATACTTGATGTTGAAAGTGTCACTAACACACAAATTCGGATGCCACTTCACCTTATAGGCATTGCAATTGATCTTCTTCAAGGTTTCACAGGGACTAATCTTCTAACGCTTAAATTTATGAATATCCATAAAATCTTCTATCATCTGATCCTCAAACTGATGTCTAAAAGGGCCTACTATACATTTTCCCTTCTCGAAATTTGAATTACCTTTGGAAGGCATCACGGTGAATTCCGTACCATTTATGTAACAATGTAAGGATTCTTTATACCATCATATATAGCACTCCTATCAAATTACTAAGGCCTCCCAAACAAAATGTGACATGTATCCATAGATACTATATCACACTACCTTTTTGCTTGTTTTCCTATAGAAAATAAAACCAGGAACCGTTGAGAGACTCTTACCTCATTAGAGTTATTGAACCAACGCTAGTTTGCATGGTCGATGGTGTTCTTGCACCTTCAAGTTCAACTTTTTCATCCCTTGAGAAATCACATTCTCGCAACTCCCTGAATCAATGATGAGCTTTGCTATATAGACTCCAATAGAACACATGATAAAGAATATGTTATGTCTCAACTAATCTCCTTCCTCCTTATGAGTAAGAAAAGTCTCCTACTAACCAATCAAGGGCCTTGAAAGTCTTCATAAGGAACATTACCCTCCTCTTCTGGAACACTGAAATCCCAATAGGCAACACAAGAGAAGGGGGGGGGGGGTGAATTGGGTAATTAAAAATTTTGCCCTAGTTAAGTATAATGTTAAGATTAATATTCACAATTAACAATTATAAATCTAACCCTTGTTCAAATAACAACAATAAAGGAAATAGGGTTTAGATTTTACCTATCACCATAAGATTTCGGTCGAAATTTTGATTTCGGCCGAAATTTTAGTTTCGGTAAGAACCAAAATGCATTCCGAAACCGAAATTTGAAACCATGGGAACTGTAACACCACGTCTCCTGTCCTGGATCTGTGAATCCGTAGCTTAGTGTTCATACAGTGTTGCCTAAGGAACCCTAGTTATCATATCATAACCCTACTTATCATATCAGTCATGTCTCATAGAAATCCAACTGGAGATGACTGAAACTGTATAATAGAAATCTAATTCCTCTCACAATACATTGAAGAGACGCAAAATAGGTAGGTAGAGCCCTCCCAAACCCCCAACCACACGCACACACACACACACAATGATTAGTAATGTCTTGTTGTAACTGATATATCCATTTAAAGTTCTTCACTTCTTAGTAAGTCTGGGATGTTGCATCCCAGATGGCTGCAACCGTGCAACCGTGTCTTCAAGAACATGAAGCGCTTGCCTCTAGATCCATGGAATTAATTAGGACAGACATGAATGAGGTTCTCTACTGTTAACAGGTCTTTAGGTCTTTATTGTAATGCCCAAGGGCATACTTGTCTTTGTACTTCACTCTTTATTATTTATATTACATGAGTGAGAGGGAGAACCCTAACTTAATCTTGTCTCTCATTCTTTACTTTCTCTCTTTTCTCTACCTCTCTCAACATGGTATCAGAGCTCTAGGGCATGGATGCCTAGGGCCATTTTTTTTTCCCTTTTCTTTTCTTTTCTTTCCTTCTTTTTTTCCCTAACCCTAACCTTAACATCCACCTCCATCTTCTCCATCCCTAACCCTAACCATAACCCCTCCATTCTTTGCTACAGTATCCGCTAGAGTAAATCGCTACAGTACTGCTACAGTGAATCGCTACAGTACCTGCTACAGTACTGCTACAGTGAATCGCTAAAGTACATTGCTACAGTACCCTCTTTTCCCCACTCTTCCTTGCTCTAATCTGATCATCATAATCTCTTCTTCTTCTTTTGGGTCATAGCTATGCCCTAGATTTTCTTGTTCGGCTTGATCGCTATCTTCATGGTGTTGTTCTGGATTTGTACTTACATCATTGCGATGTTTGTGGCTCGGAGTTGTCTTGACTTTGTCTTTATGTCGTGATGCTATCTCATGCCTCCCTTATGCATATGTTGTCCTCACAAAGCCGCGTTCTATTAGCTTGCTTATAGTCTTCATCCCTTGTCTCTACTTGCTTGATGTTGGTCCTCTTCAGTCTTCTTTCCGGTCTCTTATGGAAGATACCCTTCATATTGAGGACCCTACTATTCGTACTCCAGCTATGGCTACTAGTTCCCAGCCGCGTCAGGCTGCGTCGTCGTCTTTGTCTTCTGTGGATGCGTCATTCCCACCGATTACCACTTCCCGTCTTGATGGATCCAACTATTTGACTTGGAAGATTGCTGTGGAGACATATCTGAAGGCCCAACGAAAGATTTCTATTATTCGTCGTAATCCCCCTCCTGAGACTGACCCTACCTTTGATGATTGGGATGTAGATGATGCCCTTGTTCGTACACTTCTATGGCAGAGTATGACCCCTGCCATTGCTAGCACCATGATGGATCTCCCTATTGCCAAAAAAGTATGGGAGCACACTGCGGCATTATATTCTGATGAGGGGAATGTCGCCCGTCTCTGCGACACTTATTCGCGCTGGATGGGTCACAGGCGCGGTGATTCTACAGTCCATGATTACTATAGACAGTTTGTCTCCTATTGCCAGCAGCTGGATGCTCTTATGCCTCTCACCACTGATCTTACCACGGCAGCCAGACAGCGGGATCAGCTCCGTGTTGTTCATTTCCTTGAGGGTCTTGGACCAGAGTTCACTCATCTTCGACAGCACATCTCTGGGTCTGGTACTGTACCCACTCTTCAGGAGGTATTTTTACGAGCTCAGCAGTGTGCACTTGGCATTACTGTTCCTACTCCCGTGGATGTCTCGACTACTGCTGCTTATGGAGCCGCTGACCGCCCTTCCCGAGGAGGAGGCATTTTTGGTCGCGGTAGTGGTCGCGATACTAGCCGAGGCGGACATGGCGGTGGCCGAGAGGGTGGCCGTGGAGGTCGAGCTCGGCCCTATTGTACTCATTGTAGGCGTGAGGGTCACTATCACGAGACATGCTTTGATCTCCATCCTGAGCTGCGTCACACTCCATATCCTCGTCAGGGCCGTACTGCACATCTTGCCCTTCCAGATTCGCTTGCTTCTATTGACAGCCCCTCACAGACACCACTGGCTACTCCGACCGATCAGATGGTCGTCTCTCGTGCCGACTATGATGAGCTACAGCGTTTCAGGTCTGCCAGCCGCCCTCCTATTGCTGGTCTTGTTCAGCCAGGTAGTTCTCCTGCTTCGTTCCTCTCTAGTAAAAACTCCTGGATTATTGATTCGGGAGCATCTCATCACATGATAGGTACCCAGTCATCTTTACATGATTTTCATCATGTTGTTTCACGTTCTATTACTCTTGCTGATGGGAGTGCCTCTCCTATCACTGGTGTTGGCAGTTGTTCCCCTTCACCAGGCATTACATTATCATCTGTGCTCTGTGTCCCCAAGTCACCTTTCAGTTTACTTTCTGCTAGTCAATTAACAAAGCATCTTCATTGTTCTATCTCATTTTTTCCTTCATATTGTCTTTTTCAGGTCTCTCGACTAGGAGGACGATTGGCTCGGGCCGTGAGGTGGATGGCCTTTATCGTCTCGATTGCACTCCGTCCCATTCGATTCTACATGGCTCGGTCGATGCATACCAGTGGCACTGCCGTCTAGGATACCCGTCTATGGAGCGTTTACGCAAGATTCCCTTCGTTCCTTCTTCACCTGTTAGGTCTTTTCACTGTGAGGCCTGTGAACTTGGGAAGCATCATCGTGTGCCATTTCCCTCTAAGACTGTTGTCGGGCTTCACACCCTTTTGCTCTTGTTCATTCTAATGTATGGGGTTCTGCGAGGACTACCTCTTTATTTGGATTTCGCTATTTTGTGGTCTTTATTGATGACTATTCACGTATGACATGGACTTATTTAATAAAAGATCGTTCTAAAGTTTTTTCTGTGTTTCGTGATTTCTATGCTGAAGTTAGTAATCAATTCTCATGTGTTATCCAATGTCTTCGCACTGACAATGCAAAAGAATATTTCTCTTACTCAAATGGTTTTCAGGAATTCCTCTCTTCGCAAGGCATTCTTCATCAGTCCTCATGTGCTCATACCTCTCAGCAGAATGGAGTGGCTGAGAGGAAGCTTCGCTCCTTGTTAGATGGGGCCCGGACACTACTCTTTCAGATGTGGGTCCCTAAGACCTATTGGGCTGATGCTGTACTCACAACATGCTACCTGGCGAATAGGCTTCCCTCTTTGGTCCTTGGTGGCGCCTCTCCGTTCTTGATTCTCCGTCCTACCTCTGACCCTTTCCCTCTTACACCTCGAGTTTTTGGCTGTCTCTGTTTTGTCCACGTTCTTGGGTCAGGATTAGATAAGTTGGTTCCTCGGGCCGAACGGTGTATCTTTCTAGGTTACTCTCTCGGACCCAAAAGGGTTATCGTTGCTACAACCCTCACCTGCGACGATCCTTTGTCTCGGCGGATGTTACATTTTTTGAGACTCAGTCATTTTTTAGTCCGTCCATCTCGTTGGATCCCTACCCCTCTACACTTCAGGAGGATTCCTCGCATATTCCTGTTCTTCCTCTTCCGGTTCTTCCTAATCCCATCCTTGTTTCTACACCTCCGGTGTCCAGTTCCTCCCCTACAGTTGATTCTACTGTTATGCCGACGTCAGCGCCTTGTGCAGCCCCTCTACCTCCGCCATTGAAGCAGTATTAGCGTCAGACCAAATCTGTTGCTCATTCAGCCCCGCCCGAGCCATCATCATCTCAGCCGGAGATCCCCACTTCTGAGGTACATTCTGACTCTCCCATTGCCTCTCGCACTCGGTCTCGTAGTACTGCTCATCCCATTTCCTCTTTTGTGTCTTATGACTTTCTCACCCTGTATTTCGTAGTTTTGTTTCGTCTTTGTCCTCTATTTCTCTACCTAAGACTCTACAGGAGGCACTTGATCATCAAGGCTGGCGGGCGGCTATGGATCTTGAGATGCAGGCCCTTCAGGCCAATCAGACATGGGATTTGGTCCCCTACCATATGGTGCTCGCCCCGTTGGTTGTCGCTGGGTTTATGCAGTCAAGCACCTTCCTGATGGCACAGTTGAGCGCCTTAAGGCTCGACTTGTTGCCAAAGGGTACACACAGACATATGGGATTGATTATGGCGAGACTTTTTCACCAGTTGCGAAAATTCCTTCTGTCCGTGTCCTGCTATCCCTTGCTGTGAATCATGGCTGGCATCTTCATCAGTTGGATGTAAAGAATGCCTTTCTTCATGGTGATTTGGAGGAAGAGGTCTATATGGAGCAACCTCCTGGATATGTTGTTCGGGGGGAGAGATCTTCTCTTGTTTGCCGTTTGAGGAAATCCATTTATGGTCTCAAACAATCTCCGAGAGCCTGGTTTGGGAAGTTCAGTGCTACACTTATTCGCTTTGGCATGAAGCAGTGCGTAGTTGATCACTCCGTCTTCAGTTTTCAGTCTCAGGCTGGTTGTGTTCTGTTGATAGTATATGTCGATGATATCATTATCACTAGTAGCGATAAAGGTGGCATTCAGAGGCTCAAATCCTTCCTTCAGACAGAGTTCTCTACTAAGGATTTGGGTCGTCTTCGGTATTTCCTGGGCATTGAGGTTGCCTATTCGACTAGGGGTATCTACCTCTCACAGAGGAAGTATGTTCTGGATCTTCTTGATGAGACAGGTTGTTTGGGAGTCAAGCCTGCCTCAACTCCTATGGACCAGAATATGAAATTACTCCCTGAGGAGGGAGTCCTGTTAGAAGATCCAGGGCGATACAGACGGTTAGTTGGTAAGCTCATTTATCTTACTGTTACACATCCAGATATTACCTTTGCAGTTAGCGCTGTTAGCCAGCATATGAGCTCACCTCGCACTTCACACTGGGCTACTGTACTTCAGATATTGAGATATTTGAAGAGTTCGCCAGGTAAAGGGTTGTTATTTTAGAGGCATGGGTACCAGAGAATTGAAGACACTGATGCAGACTGGGCAGGTTCTCCGGCTGATAGGCGGTCTACTACAGGATATTGCACCTTTATTGGAGGTAATCTTGTTTCATGGAGAAGTAAGAAACAAGATGTCGTGTCTAAATCCAGTGCCGAGGCAGAATATAGAGCTATGTCTCATACGAGTGGGGAACTCATGTGGCTACGTTCCTTACTTTCAGAGATTGGATTTCCTCCTCCTTCTCCAGCTCAGTTATACTGTGACAACAAATCCGCCATTTACATTGCCACGAATCCAGTCTTCCATGAGAGGACCAAACATATTGAAGTGGATTGTCATTTCATTAGAGATTTGATTTAGCGAGGCTACATATCTCCCGTGTTTACCAGATCTACAGATCAATTAGTAGACATGTTCACGAAGCCTCTAAGTAGAGCTAAGTTAGTTGATAATTGTAACAAGCTAGGAATGTTAGATATCTACGTTCCAGCTTGAGGGGGAGTGTTAACAGGTCTTTTGGTCTTTATTGTAATGCCCAAGGGCATACTTGTATTTGTACTTCACTCTTTATTATTTATATTACATGAGTGAGGGGGAGAACCCTAACTCAATCTTTTCTCTCACTCTTTACTCTCTCTTTTCTCTACCTCTCTCAACATCTACTTTCACGGTTTCACCTATCATGAAGTGGATCATTATGCTTCTTTTGTCTTACCAGTTAGATATGCATTCTGACCTCGCCCTCCAATAAACATCTTCACAGCCTATGGCAACTGGAGGTAGTTCAGTCTGGTCAGTTTCATCGCTATCATGGGAACCACCATGCTTCCAAGTTCCAAGCGAACCAATAGCTCCCTTGTATTTGATGGACTAGCCCCTTTTTTCGGTGAACTAACTTTGAAGTTGGACATTGCTGTAATCACAAAGTAGCACTACTAGACAACAAATAAGTCCTTTTTCCAATGGAAAAATAGATCACACCACCTCGTTAATACCACACGGACTGGTACACCATAAATGACCCAAAACAATTAGCTAGTGAGAGGTGAACATAAACCGTTATACATAAATCAGTTCCATAAAAAAAAGGGCGGCCAAGTGCATGAGGCTCCCGCCATTGCGGGGTCTGGCGAACCTCATTCATGTCTGTCTACATAAATCAGTTCCATAACACAAAAAATTTCAGCTTCAGCATACCCCAGAATTTTCTGCGCATTTAGCACTATAATCAACACACCCTTTATGTACTTAGATGAACCGAAAAAGAAAAAAGCTTTACGGCAGGAAAAAACAGGCCCATACATCAACTCATAAACATCGATCTGAAAGGGAAAGAGCTAAAAAACTCATCTTCCAAACAAAATAGGCCAATCGGCAAACAACATATCTGTATTTTTCTGATATATTTCATCGATTGGAAATAAAGCATCTCGTACACCTTTAAAAACAGTCTATATATATCACACAATTGAGAAAAAATCAGATCCTTCCAACCAGTACTCGATCCGATCAACCTTTATTAGATCCGATCCTTCTTGATGAATCCGGCAATGGAAAAAACCTTCACATAGTGGTTGGGTTTTCCCGCATTACTTGGAGGTGCGCATAGCAGATCCATTCCCTTCGGCTCTGATAGCAAGTAGAGAGACCTAACTATGAGGAGGGAGGAAAAGAAGGAAGAGAGAAAGGAGAGAGAAATAGAGAAAATGTAAAGAGAGGACAATAAGAAAGGTTTCATTAGGTTGTGATAAGCACAACCCATGACCTTTTTTTATTCATATCATGGAAAAGGGGAAAACCCCACTTAATGCAAGAGGGAGAGGGGACCCTTTTAACATAAATGGGTCCCACGCTCATTACATCATATTTTAATATTTAACGCAAGGGGGGACCCAATTAAGGTAAATGGACCCCACCCCTATTGCAATTATATCTTGATAACTTGAGCACAGCATATTGCTCTACTCTATCTCACATTGTTCTTTCTTATGAGTAATTTTTGAAGGTTGAGTTAAATTTTATTCTTTCATGAAATCCGGGCTCATGTCACACTTGATTTTATTTTTTAATACCAGGATTACCAAGCCATGGTGGCACAATTGGAACACCAATTCCGTCTTGGAAGACTTTCCATACAAGGATTATGGTTCTTCTGTCAGGTTAAAGTTTGTCTTGAATGTACATTTCCCTGCCAACAGTCTTGTATACCTGCTCACCTCTGCAATGCTGGTTTTACTTTGTGTGCCAGCCAATGATGGGATCATTGCTTGCTTTGTCCACCGTGATAGAGAGGGCTTCAACCAACAATTTTTTGGGTTCATCGGTTCTTAACCTCTTGCAAAGCCAGGTAGAGTATATTCACAAGTAAATCCTATTCCTTTTGGAATAAATGCTAGTTTGTTGACATTGTTTTTATGTTGCATCTTCTCACAATTATTTCCTCTTTCATCTAAAACATTTAGGGGCCGTTTCGATACTCAGATTTTAGAATCCAGGTTTTTAGTTTGAAAACAGTGTAAATGAGGGTTCATGATCAAGGTGCTGTATGCTGTCCTGAGAGCGTTTCTTGGATTTTAAGTGAGAAAATCAGGTTTTAGAAATCTCTCCCGCATCCTGAGATTTCTAAAACGTGGAAACATGGGATGATCTGCTACTCTCTTGCCGTTGGAAAGAAGGGCGAGAAATCAGAAAACGACGGCTGGTCTGCTTCTTCTCTTGTCTCTAATCTACAATTCTGAAGAAATCCTGGATTCTAAAATCCGCGTATCCAAACGGCCCCTTGATTTCACTTGAAAATCATGATTATCATACGATTAACGTTAATCTTCTTGGAGCTCAATGCCCCCCTTAAGGATGTCAGAATTCAGGTCATTTTGGTGCTCTTATCTCAACATGAAGACATTTGTAATTGAAATCATTATGGACTAGTGCATAAGATATTTCTTTTTTACAATCAATTACCCGAGATTATTACTTACCAAAGGGAAAACAATAAAAGTCCAAGGTTTTACTATAATACCATACTAGTCATCATGGTCGGACTTGTGGTTCTCTTTGCCTGAGTATTGTTATGATCAATTTGCATTTCAGGCTAAGGCAATGGCTGGTGATAATGCAGTGAGGTCATTGCTAGAGAAGATGACAGAGCATGCTAGCTCTGCTTATCTCTGCATATTAGAAAGGTATTTGGTTATTGGCAGCCTCCTGTGACAATTAGTATTGTGATTTTTAGTTCAGTTTACTGTTGAACGGTCAACTGCTTTCAGTATCTTGCAATCATGGTTTTAAATTTCGGCCCGGTTGAGACCGAAACCGAAATTTGGCGAAATCTGAAATTTCAGTAATTTTGGCCGAAATTTGGTAAATAATTAAATAATATTTTTTAGTTACCAGATTTTGGCTGGAATTTTGGGATTTTGGCCGAAATTACGGTTTCAGTCATGGCCGAAATTATAACCGAACCCGAAATTTAAAACCATGCTTGCAATTTTAGGCTTTGACTGCCCATACTTCTCATGTTGGAAAGCTTCTTAACTTAAATTTTTTAGTTTCACACCATACATAAACCTGTTTAGGGAAGGGATTCTAAAGTGTTCTGTTGACTCTTTCATTCATATTATCTTTCACTTCATATTGAAAATTGTCACTCGTCTAGGTGGGTACATGAAGGGGTAATTGATGATCCTTATGGGGAATTTTTCATTGCTGAGAACAAATCATTTCAGAAGGTATTTAAGATTAATCCTGATGTGTGACATCATGACTCTACGGCTTGGACTCTGAAGGCTCTATGATTTTTCTTTGGTAGGAGAGTCTCACTCAGGATTATGATGCCAAGTATTGGCAACAGCGTTATAGCCTCAAGGATGGCATTCCTAGCTTCCTTACAAATGCTGCAGGGACAATTTTGACTACTGGGAAATATTTAAATGTCATGAGAGAATGTGGGCACAATGTTCAGGTTTTTCAGTTCTCCCATTCCGATAGAATATAAGCTTGATGCATTTGGCACCATTAGCATCAAGGTATAAAATTTCAGTTTCGGACATAACCGAAATCGGAATTTCGGCCTAAATTCGGTAAAAAAACAAATTTCATTATTAGGCCGAAAATTTGGAAAAAAAAAGAGTAAATTTCAGAAAAACATTACATTTTTCTGCCGAGATTTTTTATTTTGGCTGAAATTTCTGATTTTGGTAGTTTCGGTGTCGGTCCCAACAGAAATCCAAAATTTCGGTATTTCGGCCGAAATTTAAAACCATGATTAGCTTTCAGCAAATACCATAATTGGTTCTCATGGGCAGGTTCCTGTATCAGAAAGTTCAAAACTGATGAACTTTGGATCAAACCATCATTATCTTGAGTGTGTCAAAGCTGCTTATGATTTTGCAAGTGGGGAGCTTTTGAATCTTATAAAAGAGAAGGTATTTTATGGTTTTCATTGTTCATCTAAGTCTACGAGACGACCTTACCATCTTTCTATAAGCATGTATTCCTTTTTTTGTTTTTATGAAATGCTTATGTCAGTAGTAAATTTCTCAGAAGAGCCTTGTTAATTTGTACAGTACGATCTCATGGGAAAACTGCGCTCTATGAAGCGGTATTTTCTTCTCGATCAGGTAGTTTTATTTTTTATGGATTTATTTTCAACTAGTAATCTGGTTTTTCTGTTGGCCAAAGTCATTGCATCTACTGGCATTTCATAGATTTTCTTGACATTATTCGGCTGGTTGCTTTATAAGTTGTACTATATGCTCACTAGTCTACTCCTATGCTGCTGTTATGATGTTTTAAATGTTGTACTTTTCTCTCTAATATTGCAACTATGCCACTGTCATATACTATTCTATTGCCACAACATTGCAACTTTGGTACCATATTCATGCCACTAGGCATCAACAGGAACTAGTTACCTACACAAGACATGAAATTTACGTGGCATGAGTAGTTCTTGGTGTCTAATTTTTTTGACTTTACCAAAGCCATATCTTACAAAAATAGATTTTTTTTTTGAAAAATAATAACATATAACTTACTTTTGAGAGCTCAGGGGCGAATCTTACAAATATAGATTGACTCATTGAGTTGTGTTATTGTATTCCACTTTTATGTTAAGTGCCCTTGTGCATGGACTACCATTATGAATTAGCACATGACTTCTGTTTTATTGTTTTGAATGTAAGGAAAGGGAAGTGCTTGGGCTTTTAGAGTGACTTAATGAGTTGTAAACCTGTCACAGGGTGATTTCTTGGTTCATTTTATGGATATAGCTCGGGATGAGCTTGTTAAAAGACCTGATGACATTTCTGTGGAGAAGCTGCAGGTTAGGCTCTTTTTTTTTATAATGAATTTATCTTGAGCTCTGATTTTATCGTGATTCCTTTATGTCTTTCCATTCACATTCTTGTTCAATTATTTTATGAAAGCTGAGGTGAATTTAGGATCCACAGTTTCATATTTGATCCCTTGTAAAAAACAGTCTCTCTTGGACCTTGCTTTGCGCACCACTGCTGCTGCAGCAGATCCTTGTCATGAGGAGTTGACGTGTTGTGTGGTAAGCAATTTTCTTTATCTTCTTACATGTAGGTGCCATTTGGATACATGGATTTTAGAATCTTGGATTTCTTCAAAATTGTAGATGGGAGACGAGAAGGAGCCCAGCCGTCGTTTTCTGATTTCTCTCCCTTCTTTCTGTCAGCAAGATAGTAGGAGATCATCCCATGTTCTCAGGTTTTAGAAATCTCAGGATGGGGGAGAAATTTCTAAAACCTGGATTTCTTTCTTAAATTCCAAGATTCTAAAGAGAAGCGAAACGGACGGTCTCCTTCTTCTCGTCTCCCATCTAGAAATCCAGGTTTTAGAAATCTCTCCCTATCCTGAGATTTCTAAAACCTGGAAACACGGGACGATTTCCTACTGTCTTGCTTGACGGAAAGGTGGGTGAGAAATCAGAAAATGACGGACAGCCTCCTCTCGTCTCCCATCCAGGATTTTGAGGAAATCCGAGATTCTAAAATCCGCGTATCCAAACGGCCCCTTAATGTTAGAGAATTTGTGACAATCAATCTTCTGATTCCCTCGTTATGTATTTCTTTCTTTTTCCCCACAGGAACGATCCTCTTTACTTAACCGATTGGGTATGATGAAAGATCTGGAACATGGAATGAAAAATTTACTTGCTAATCATTCTGATATCAAAAAGTCTTTTTCCGATGGTAATGATCAGACAGAGCCTGTAAGCATTACTGGCCTGGAAACGTTCTCTCTGAGTTACAAGGTCTGTTGCATTCTGGCGGTCCTTGGACATTTCCTATCATAGTTCTTTCTCAGCAATCCATTCTAACTTTGGTACATGAATAGGTACAATGGCCACTCTCCCTTGTTATTTCAAGAAAGGCCTTAACAAAGTACCAGTTGATTTTTCGCTTCTTGTTTCATTGTAAACATGTCAACCGCCAACTTTGTGGTGCATGGCAAGTACATCAAGTATGGTTTTGTGTTTCATTCACTTAACATTTTTTGTTTTGTTCCTGTTTTGTTCTAAGTTAACTACTCTTTCTCATTGGAGCATTTGCTCAATCTATATTAACTAATTTATTTCAAGGGAGTCCGCGGTCTTAACATATTAGGAACACCCATCTCCCGATCGTCAGTGCTCTGCCGCAGCATGCTTAAATTTATTAATAGCCTTCTACATTACTTAACATTTGAGGTAGGCTTCAGTCCTTGCATTTGTAGTATTTTGATTTTATTAGAAGTTTGGGGTATCAAAGTGCTTCTTTTAGTTCGTTGTAACAGTACCTGTGCCTAAATTTTCAGGTACTTGAACCCAATTGGCATGTGATGAATGATAGACTTCGAACTGCAAAGAGCATAGATGAGGTCTCCTCTTTATTCCTTTGGACTTGCTATGTTATAGATACTTATCGTAAATTTACGACGAATGTTTTTCTGTATCTAACAGAACGATTTTTTTAATGGACGAGGCGTGACAGGTTATCCAATACCATGATTTTTTCCTTGAAAAATGTCTGAAAGAATGCTTGCTTCTTTTGCCTCAACTTCTCGAGGTCAGTATGCTCTTTACCTTATCTATCAGACATGAACACTGTACAATACTTTATTATGAGTTGATTTATGTTTCTCATGAGAAAAATCAAAGTCACATGCAATTACCAAGGGAAGTGTTTGCATTTCAGTTTGAATACTGTTTCTTTTGATAAAGGTCCATCATGTTAACTGGGTACTGTGAAGGTTGGAACTCAACATTTTATTTGCTGCTTGCACTCCTTATTGTCATCTTGGTAAGATTCATATAATATTAGTCAAGTATATGCCATGAACTGAAAGTCACTATTCATCAACAATTACATATGGATCCTCAGCGACCATATCTCAATATTCATATGTATTGTGTGGTTTTGTTCAGACACTTTTTAGTCTTGTTAGTATTGCTTGGAACACAAATAAATGGAAATTTTCTTTTATCATTCTGTAGTGCTTGTTTCTGTTAAAACCATTGGTGAATATTGAGACCAAGGCAGCATATGAGCGACACAAACTTAGGCCAATGTGAATTACTATGTATTTTGTGTGTTCCCTTATAATGTGTTCACCTAGAAGGATGTCCTGTTTTTAAAAGAGTGATGTGCCAGAGACATGCTTCAGATTCAGCAAGTGGGTATGTTGACACATCTTTTAGGAAAACCTCAATTACGTTTCTATTTTATGTTTTTCGATTTTTATGTAGTTCTATGTCATTTATCTGTAATGCTTTTCTAACTTCGTGCTTATAAAGCAACTAAAATTTATACTTTTTGAAAAAGATTACGATTTTATTAAAGATGAAGAGGTATTACAGCCAAGGGGACAAGGTGTCCCACAGATAACAACATTCTTACATAGCCATTCCAGACTCTGTCATAGCAGGTAGACTGTATGTTTGCCGTATTACAGTGGCTGTTAGTATAACCTACGGGAAAGGGACAACCTAAACTTGCATCCTGTCACGCAGCTGTCCAATGCATAACAAGATAGGAACTCCAGATTAGCCCGAGATGACTGGCACTTTACCCTCCCTGCCCGCTCTTTTTGCAAGCTTGTCGGCTTCCTCGTTCGCCGATCTCAGCTTATGCTACAATGAAGGATTATTGGCTGAGACTAAATCTCTAATTTCATCAATTATGCCTGCTAATTTTCATGGTCCGGATGTCTTGTTGCTGGCCCAAGCAATGGCGTTAAAGGAGTCCCTTTCCATAATTAAGGGATCCGATCTAGCATTTGGATACCACCTTAAACCCTAAAACAAGGCCTGTGCTTCTGCCTCATTTGCATCGTAGACACTAACGGGCCCTGAAAAAGATAAGATTTTCTGGCCATTTGAATCACGGAATATGCCTCCAATTTGTGCCCTACCCGGATTCCCTTTAGAGCTGCCATCAATGTTGAATTTCACCGATTCGGGAGGAGGGATCCGCTTTGGGGTAATCTTGATAATGAGCCCCCTTTCCACGATGATTGTTTGCCAGCCTCTTAGAATCCAACTGACACTGGAGGTAATCATAAGCTTGTCTCCTCTACCCCATGATATCGGATCAATCTTTATGTCCAAGAGATTTCTATCCTTTTCTTTTATTTGCTCCTTGAATATTCAGTCGTTCCTTTCTTTCCATACATGCTATATCATGGATAGAAGAACCAATTTTCAAATGATTTGTCCCCCTTCTCCAAAAGGGCTCGCGTTCCAGTTTAGCTATGATTTGTGGACATGGACACGAGTGTCGTGTGTCGACACGGACACGGCAAACCCCCAAGCTTTAGAAACGGGGACACGGCTAAAATAGAAAGTTTATGTAATCGTGATATGTGGATATGGATCTGTGTGTCCAGTTTCAACATGGATAAAAGTTGTCTAAAATAGGTAAACACAATATTCAATAAAAAAACAGAATGTCACACTTGACGCGGTACAAAAACATGTCCACACACCCACATTAAGTCTAACACTTCCAGCAATACAAGTAAAAGTGTCCAAAGGAGTGTCGACACGGGTGTCGTGTCGGACACGGCAGGACACGTGAGTCGGCAATAAATTCAAAGTGTCGGCCAAATCATAGCAGTTTAGTAATATCTTCTTGATGGAGTCTGGAAGAACCCAAGTTAGGCCGAAGCTTTTGATGATGCTTATCCATAAATAGTGGGAGAAAGGGCACCCCACCAAGAGAAGGTCCAAGGTTTCTTCGCTTTTGTTGCATAGGACACACATGCTAGCGAGATGGAAATGCCTCCTCTTTATCTGATCACATGTGCTGATTCTCTTCCATGCCACCGTCCATGCAAAGGCTGTAACCCGAGGGGGAGCGGCAAATTTCCATATTTTATTAATCTTGGAGGGTGCTTGGTTCATGGTAGCCAACCATTGGAAGAAAGATCTCACCGAGAAAGATTCTTGGGGGTCCAGTGTCCACACCCTACAATCCTCCATATTCGGAGAACAATAATAAGAGGATAAAGATTCATATTAGCTTTGTTGCTTTTTGTATATAGCCTTGTTCTTTTTGTATATAGTTTTGTTGCTTTCTCCTTTTTGTTCTTTCGTTTGACCATCTCGGTCTCTTTTAAAGAAATTCTTAACCATTAAAATAATAATAGTAATAATAATAATATGAGGATAAAGATTCAAGGAGGGTGGTAAGTGATGGCGTCTGGATCCGGGTCTGCGATCGCGCGGTCGGTAGAGGGCCTCCGCGGGGTCTGCAATCACAAACAAAAGGGGGTCAGGGGGTCCGGGGTGGGTCCCGGACGACCACTTCGACACCCAAGTCAGATCCTTCGACCAGTCAATATAAAGAACAGCTAGAAAGGGAGGGGGTTTTGATCAGGGTTACCAGGGCCGGTGCGCGGGGACATTTCTGGGTGCATAAATGAGTGAGTCGGAGGGGACTAGCAGGGAGGGCAGGATGGGATTCCTGGCCTCCTCTGTTGTTGCCTCGCCTCTTTTTCCGGTATTGCGGGGTGGAGGATGGGTGAATTCCCTGCTTTCCGGGGCAAAAAGAAAAAGGTCCTTTCCTTCTTCCTTTCCCTCCCCTTTTAAAGGGAGGTGTGCGGCCATTTTCATCATTATGGAGGGAAAAACTTCCTTTGCAGGATTGGGCCGTCCCTCTGCCTCGCCGGCGCGCGTGGCTTTGGCGGCCATTTCCTTCCCTAATTTGTGATGATGAGGCCTGGGTGGTGAGAGGGCGACATGTGTCATGAATGTGTGGTCTTTGCCGTTTTCCAACACCCTTCTTCATGACGGTTGGGCTCTGCTCGTGCATGGATGACACGTGGCGATATCTGGGAGCATAGCCGTATTTGTGCCCCATCATAACTCCCCCTTACTCCTTTGGTCCATTGAATGGGCCAAGGGAGTAACGTTTTGTTCGAGCTAAGTCATGATGAGGATATTTACGAGGACTCCGGGGTGCGAGGAGACGTGCCGTTTTATCCGGCGGCTGTCCTTGGGAAGCGGCAGCGTCGTTAGGAAGGCTGCGTTGTCTCGAGGCACCAGGATTTCTTTCCCGAGTTTAAAAGAGGGGAATTACCCTGGTGCCTTTTTGTGGCTCTTCGTGGCTCTTCTTCTTTCCTTTGCGGTAGGGGTTCTTTTCGTATATTCTTCAGCAACATGTCTGGCTCTTCTTCACGAGTTAGGGGCAAGGCCTGTTTCCTCCATGAGTCGTCGAGCGACCCTGACTTGTCTTCCGATCCGGGGGAGGATCTCGCGGCTCGTCGGAAGAAGGCTAAGAGGGGCCCGGGCGCTTCGTCGAGCTTCCCCCCCTTCGCCTTTCTTCCCTGCTTAGGAAGGACAGATCGTCCAGGTCCCGCGTTGCCCGGGAGTGGTGGTTTTTCTCTCGAGCCTATCGTTAGGGAACGGAACTAGGCGGACGTGTTTCGAAGATGGGTCAGGAGATCGAGGACTTGAAGCGGGAGAACGAGGTTCTGCAGAAGAAAGTTCATCTTCTCAACGAGCAGCTGTTGGAATACGAGGTGGACCCCCTGCTGGAGACCTCTTGGGAGGAGGAGGGGAACTCCTCTGGAGAGGAGTCGTTCTCCGATTAAGCTTTGGCTTTCTATGTTCTCCTGCGTGTCTATCCCCTTCTCTGGCGGGGATTTCTGAGGCCTGCGTGCCCTGTGCTGTTTTTTTTTTTTTTTTGTTTTCCTTTATTTTTGTAGGCCTATAGGCCAGGAGGATGTCAATGGGTAGTTTATGTGTATTTGGGCCGTATCTCTTAATGTTGTTCTTGGCTTGTGATGGAGAATCTCTGTTGTTCTTGGCCGTATCTCTTAATGTTGTTTTTTTTTTACTTTGAGCGATTGTTATTTTCTTGTTTTTGGCAGGAGAGATGTCTTCTTCTGGTGACGTTGGTAAGGGGAAGGAGGTTGCGGCGGTGACAACGGGCTTGTCGAGCCGTAAGAAAATTCCTTCTGACTTTATGGCTGCGGCCAGGCTAGGTCGGTCGCAAGCGAGGCTCGCAACATCTATGCCTTCCAGCCCCTCTGGTCGAGCGGTTGGAGAGAAGGGGCCGGTTGGTTCCTCACCCCCGGGGTCTGAGCATCCTGCCAAGAGGGTCGCCGGCCGCGTGGCGTGTCCTTCAATCTTTGCGGAGGACGTGCCAAGTCGGATGGAGGGGGCGGTAACGACCAAGCTTCTTCTGGAGCGGGCGGAGCTTCCCCCGCAGAGTTTCCAGGTGCGAGGGGAACTGTTTAAGCCTGGCTGGAGGATTGGTGTTGAGGACAGCGTTCTTGCGAATCCCCGGGTTGGGGTGGAGCTAGGGGTGACAACTGCCCTTCCTTGTGACGAGGCTGAGCTGAAAGGCTACGATCGTAGGGCCCTGGGGGCTCAGTATTTTCAATCAACTTCCTGCGTAAGTAACGAGTGGCCGGTTTTCTGATGGTATTTTTCTCTCCTCGCTGTTTTCGAGGTTGTATGTTGGAAGTTTTCTGATAACTTGCCTTTTGCAGTCCCAAAGTTATGCCAGGAGGATGGTGCAGTGCCTTCTTGAGGATGAGGCTGAGATGAGTGCTGTGGGGGAGCTAAACCGGCAGTTACGCGAGGAATTGGACAGAGCCCGGGCGGAGAGAGCGACCTTTGATGACACCGTTGCTCAACTCCGGGAAGATCTCCGGGTAACTGTGGAGGGGAGGAGCCGTGCGTCGGACAAGTTGGCGCTGGCTCGGCGAACTCATGCCCGGGAATTGGCGAAGGCACGGGAATGGCGCGACTCTGCGGAGTTTTTTAAGGCTGCGGCTGCGGCTGCGTTCAGCGTGGATATTGAGATTGATGCGTTTGCTGAATGCCGGCGGCGCGTTCAAGAGGTCTATTCTTCCTTCCCTCTCGATAAACTGATGCATGAGTCTGAGGTTGATCCTTTGCCGGTACCGGCGGAAGTGGTGGAGCCGGTAGGAGAGGGGGCCCAGTGATGTTGTGAATGCCTCGGGGGGCTTGCTCTTTTCTTTTAATGTTCCTGGTTATTTGGTCTGTAATAACTTTTGAACTACCTATTTTTTTGTTTGGTATGTAACCGTATTGACATCTCTGCATATATACGATGCGCCGCGAGGTTTTCGAATGTTCCTCAGGCTTTTGCGAATTTTGTTGGTGAGGGTATTCTTAGTGCACCCCGTAGGGCGTCTGTTTATGGGAGGACTATCTTCCCCTCGAATGATCAGTTCGGGGTTAATGGGTCCCGCCTGCCCTTAAAGGGGGAGGTCTTTTTTTTTCATGGGGAGCGTTTTAGGGTATTCTCGGGGGGATCGGCCCCGATGTTACCTCTGTCTCACTCCCTGTTTTCTTTCGGGTCCCTCATTTATCGTGGGCCGGAAAGTGGAGATGTACGCTGCTTTTGTAGAAGTGCTTTTCCATTAATTTGTTGACGACAATACATCTTTGCTTCTAGAACACAAAAAAGGAAACCAAAACACTTGTCATATTTTTAAAAGAAAGACACGGAACTTACCCTGTCGTTTTACTGATAGAACTTTCGGAGGTTGTCCATGCTCCAACTGCGAGGGACCGGGGTCCCATCGAGGCGTTCTAGTTGGTAGGCCCCGGGTCGAAGTGCTCGAACGACTTTGTACGGTCCTTCCCATTTGGGTGCGAGCTTACCCGTGTTGTGGGGGTCTGATACCTCTGCACGCCGTAGCACCAGATCTCCGGGTTTTACCGAACGCTTTTTTACCCGGGCGTTGTAGTATCGTGCCACCTTTTGCTGGTAGGAGGCGGTTCGGAAGAGGGCTTGCTCTCTTTTCTCGAGCACGAGATCGAGGTTGTTCCGGAGGAGTTCGGAATTTCCCTGCTCGTCGTAATTCGCGGTGCGGAAGCTGGGAGGCCAATTTCTAGCGGAATAACCGCTTCGGTCCCAAAGGTTAAGCTAAAAGGGGATTCTCCAGTTGCGGTCCGTGGTGTTGTTCGATAGGCCCAGAGGACGCTAGGGAGTGCGTCCAGCCAGTTTTTTCCGGCTTCTCCCAATCTCTTCTTGAGACTTTGTAGCAAAATCCTGTTGGTTACCTCGACCTGCCCGTTGGCCTGCGGGTGTGCTACGGAGGCGAAACGGTGTTCGATGCTTAGGCTATCACAGAATCTGCCAAATTCGGCGCTTGCGAACTGGGGACCGTTGTCTGTTACAAGGGTCTTTGGAATGCCGAAACGGCAAACGACGTCGTGATAGAAGAACTTCTCCGTCGCTTTGGAATTGGGTTTCACCACGGCTTTGACCTCAACCCACTTGGTGAAGTAGTCGATGGCGACGTATAACATTGTATGCCCCCCGGGGGCCTTGGGGAATGGTCCGAGTAGATCCATGCCCCACATGGCGAAAGGCAGGGGTCCTGCTATCGCGGTGTACTGTGTAGCCGGTTGGTGGGGGGTGGTTGCGTACCTTTGGCATGGGCTGCATTTTTTGACGAATTCCTTGGCGTCCCTAAGGACCGTGGGCCAGAAGTAGCCGTGCCTTACGATTTTCTGGGCTAGGGTCCTGCCGCCTCCATGGTCTCCGCAGATCCCTTCATGTACTTCTCGTAGCGCGTAGTCTGATTCGGAGGGTACCAGGCATCGGAGGTACGGTCATGTGTATGACCGTTTGTAGAGCCTGGGCCCGTGGACCACGTAATGGGCGGCTCTTGCGGTTAGGCGCCGGGCTTCCAGCTTATCTGCGGGCAGTATACCGTCTTTCAGGTATCGTATGATGGGGTCCATCCAGTTTGGCCCCGGTGGAATCTCCAGAACTTGTATCTCGTCGATGCTGGGGTGGGGCAGGATTTCTGTGAGCACGGTGCCGAAGTCATGGGTCTCTTCGGCGGCCATTCTTGATAATGCATCCGCTCGGTTGTTCATGTCTCGCGGCACTTGGAGGATCTCTACCTCTCCCATCCCCTGCAGTTTCTCTTTTACCTTGTGGAGGTATTTTTTCATTCTGAAGCCCTTGGCTTCGTATATTCCGTTTACTTGGTTAACGACAAGCTGTGAGTCGCTATACACTTTCAACTTGCCCGCGCCGAGCTCCGCGGCTAGACTTAGTCCTGCTAGTAAGGCTTCGTATTCGGCCTCGTTATTGGAGGCTTTGAAATCCAACCTGAGGGCATATTCCAGTGTGAACTCTTCTGGGCCGTGGAGGACCACTCCCGCTCCGTGTCCTTTATTGCCGGCGGAGCCGTCAACGTGCAGGATCCAAGGGGTCTCGCTGTTCTGTTCCGAGGAGTCCTGTATCCCGTCGTCGCAAACCGTGTGCGCAGTGGGGCCCCCGCCGCTCCCCATTGTTGCTGGTTCTTCGGCCGGGGCCGTGAATTCCACTATAAAGTCAGCGAGGGCTTGAGATTTGATAGCCGGCCTTGGGCGAACTTGTATGTCGAACTCGCCCAGCTCGACGGCCCAACTTACCATCCTACCCGAGGTCTCTGGTTTTTGGAGAATCTTCCTGCGGGGCTGGTCGGTTGGCAGGACTATGGGGTGGGCCTGGAAGTAGGGGCGGAGCTTTCGAGCGGCACTGACGACTGCGAGGGCGAATTTCTCTATGTTCGAGTATCGGATTTCTGCACCGTGGAGAGTCTTGCTCACGTAGTACACAGGGTGTTCCTTTTTGTCGCTTTGTTTGGCCAACACCGCGCTTACTGCTGTGGGGCTGACGGCCAGATATAAAAATAGCTCTTCCCCCGGCTCGGGTTTGGCGAGTACGGGCGGTGTCTGGAGGTATTGCTTTAGAGAGTCGAAGGCCTCTTGGCAGGCCGGGGTCCATTCGAATTCCCGTATGTTTTTTAATTGTTTGAAGAAGGGTTGGCACTTCTCTGCTGATTTGGGCATGAATCGGCCGAGGGCCGTGATCCGTCCTGCGAGCCTCTGTACTTCCACTGCTGTCGTCGGGGGTTCCATGTCTAGGATGGCCTGGATTTTTTCTGGGTTGGCCTCGATCCCTCTTTGGCTGACCATGAACCCCAAGAACTTTCCGGAAGTTACCCCAAAGGCGCATTTCGCGGGGTTCAGCTTCATTCGGGCTCGTCGTAAGGTGTCGAAAGTTTCCTGAAGGTCGGAGATGTGTCTGGCGGCTTCTAGGCTTTTTACCAGCATATCGTCGACATACACCTCTACGTTCCTTCCAATTTGCGTTTGGAATAGCTTATTCACGAGCCGCTGGTAGGTGGCGCCTGCGTTTTTTAACCCGAAGGGCATGACAGTGTAGCAGTAGACGCCCTGATCGGTGATAAACGCTGTTTTCGGGATGTCTGGCTCGTGCATTTTGATCTGATTGTAGCCTGAGAACGCGTCTAAGAAGGTGAGAAGTTCGTGTCCGGAGGTGGCGTCGATGAGTTGGTAAATGCGCGGGAGGGGATAGGGGTCTTTTGGGCAGGCCCGGTTGAGGTCAGTGAAGTCTATACAGGCCCGCCATCCTCCGCTAGCTTTCTTGACCATCACGACGTTTGACAGCCACTCGGGATACCGGATTTCCCTGACGAATCCGGCTTGTAGCAGTTTTTCCACTTCGGCCTTTATGTGAGTTTGACGCTCTACTGTGAAGTTCCTCTTTTTCTGCCGGACGGGTTTAAGGGCGGGGTTCACATTCAACTTGTGGACGGCCATTTCCTTGGGTATCCCGGGCATGTCCTTGGCGGACCATGCGAACATGTCTCTGTTTATTCTGAGGAAGTTGATCATCTGGTCTCGCAGGGGGCCTGTTAACATGGAACTTATCCGGACTTGTCTCTCCGGCTGATCTTGGGTCAGGGGGATGGAGTCTAGCTCCTCGGCGGGCTCTCCTCTGATTGCGCGAGCCCGCTGCCGAGGGTCTTCACTGCCGATTGTGAAGTTTTCGGCTGGGGCGTTGGTTCCTCTCAGGCTTGCCGCGTAGCACTGGCGTGCTATCATTTGCTGTCCCCTGACCTCTCCTACTCCGTCCGGAGTGGGGAATTTCATCTTGAGATGGGGGGTGGAGACTACGGCTCCCAAGTCTCTGAGAGCAGGGCGCCCAATGATGGCGCTGTAGGTGAACGGTATGTCTACGACCAGGAAGGTGGTCAGGATGGTTTTCTGCAAGGGGTACGCTCCGAAAGTCACGGGCAAGTCGATCTTGCCGTCTACCTGTACGGATGCCCCGGAGAAACCGTAGATGGAGTATTCCGCGGGTCCCAGCCTTTCCCTGCCGAGCTTCATTTCTTCGAAAGTTTCGAGGTGTAGCACATTGACGGAGCTTCCTGTGTCCACCAAGATTTTTCCTATATCGAAGTTGGCGACGACTAGCCTGATGACCAGTGCATCGTCATGCGGGACTTGTAGCCCGTCGAGGTCTTTGTTGGAAAAAGTGATGATCTGGTTTTCATGGGGTGGATTTGTTCGGGCCTTCTTGGAAGGTATATCCATGGAGAATACCCGTTCCGCGTATGCCCGCCGACCGGCTGTTGTCGGCCCTCCCGCCGCGGGCCCGCCTGCGATGATATTGATTTTTCCTATGATGGTAGGCGGTTGCTCGCGAGCCTGTGGCTGTTCGGGGGGCTCGCCTTTTCGGGGGCGCTGGTGGCGGCTCGTGTCGTGTCCGCTGCGGGATCGGCGTCGGCTTCGTGAGTGATGCCTACCGGGGGATCGGTGTCGGCTTGTGGACCGGCGGCGGTTTGGTGACCGATGCCTACCTCTGGGTTCGTCGAGCGGGCGCTGGGCCTCGCATGGGCTTTTGTCAGGACTCCTGAGGTACTGGTTTAGGTGTCCTTCTTCGGCCACCCTTTCCAGCTGGAGGCGGAGGTGGAAGCAGTGGTCAGTTTCGTGGTCGTGGTCCCCGTGGAATTCGCAGAATTTCCTGGCGGACCTCTTCTTTGGATCTGTGGCCATTTTCTTGGGG
Organism: Tasmannia lanceolata; assembly: GCF_043159265.1. Classification (NCBI taxonomy): domain Eukaryota; kingdom Viridiplantae; phylum Streptophyta; class Magnoliopsida; order Canellales; family Winteraceae; genus Tasmannia; species Tasmannia lanceolata. The sequence continues at coordinate 45,994,579 of NW_027518680.1, read as the reverse complement.
GGGGTCAGGAGACCCTGATCCCTAATAGCTGATAGGACGTGGGAGAGGGGGAACTTTAGCGGGGCGGTTCCCAGCCTTTCGAAGACGGGGACAGGGTTACGGCCTGTCTGTCTTTCATCGGTTCGTGGCCTTATGGCCCTTCGGCCGTCGCTTTTTCTCTCGTCGGGGCCGGGCCGATTCTGTTCTCGAGCGCAAGCTTCTTCTGCTCGGACGAACTTATCAGCCTTTGATTCAAGCTCCTGTAGGTCCCGCGGGGGCTTGAGGGTGAGGTGCAGCTTAAGATTCGGATCGGTGGTGGCATGCTTTAGTGTGGCGACCGCTATCTGGACGTCCATGTTGGAGAGTTGGGCCAATTCGGCGTTGAACTTCAACATGAAGTCTCTTAGGGTCTCGTTTCTGCCTTGGCGGAGGGCTAGGAGGGCGTCCGCAGGATCATGGAGGAGGCAGTTGTTGGCGAACCTTGTGCTGAACTTTCGCCCGAATTCGTGGAAGGATGCGATGGAGTCGGGCTCCAATCTCATGTACCAGTCGTTGGCGGTTTTTCTTAGTAGGGATGCAAAGGCTCTGCACATGAATCCATCCGACGCGCCTCGAAGCGTCATTACTCTCTTGAAAGTCTGGAGGAACTCGAGGGGGTCCGTGCTCCCGTCGTATAGACCGAAGCGGGAGAGGTCTATGCCTGCTTCTGCGGGGGTCTTTAAGACCTCTGAGGTGAACGGGGATGCCGTTTCCCTTTCCCACTCATCGAGGATGCTGTGGGCGTAGGGTTTTTTCATTTCTAGTTTTACCTCTCGGATTTGCCTTTGCAGGTCCGCTATTGGATCCAAGCTGGGCGGTTGTGCCGAGGTTGCAACTTCTTCTGCCCGAGCCACGGGCGGTTCCCGGAGACGGGTATCTTGGACAGGGGGGGGGCGGCTGTTAGTAACCTGTCTCCCGCCGCCTCGCTGGTGTCCCCCGGCTGCGTGGGGCAAGGGGCTATTTGTTGATGGGGATGGCGTTTTGTGAGTCGGCGCTCGCTTTCGCCGGGGATGTCGTTCCCCTGACTGTTCCTCGTTGCCTTCGTCGTAGGCTTCTGTCCGGTCCTGTGTCGTCCCGGGCTTTTTCGAAGCCGGAAGAGGCAAACGCTGGAGTAGTTCGTTGCGAAGTTCGTTGAACATCTCCATGGTGGGGACCATCTGCGGCATGCTAGAGGAGGGTCGGGGTCGGTCCGAAGGCGGTGAGTCTCGCTCTTGGGAGCTTGAGGAGCTGGCTTGTGCGCGCTGGGCCTGACTCCTGGTTATTACCCCTGTTTCTGGCTGTTGGGTGTGGTTTCTCATCGCCATAAGGCGTTCAGTTACTCGACAAGGTCCCACGGATGGCGCCAATATGATGGCGTCTGGATCCGGGTCTGCGATCGCGCGGTCGGTAGAGGGCCTCCGCGGGGTCTGCAATCACAAACAAAAGGGGGTTAGGGGGTCCGGGGTGGGTCCCGGACGACCACTTCGACACCCAAGTCAGATCCTTCGACCAGTCAATATAAAGAACAGCTAGAAAGGGAGGGGGTTTTGATCAGGGTTACCAGGGCCGGTGCGCGGGGACATTTCTGGGTGCATAAATGAGTGAGTTGGAGGGGACTAGCAGGGAGGGCAGGATGGGATTCCTGGCCTCCTCTGTTGTTGCCTCGCCTCTTTTTCCGGTATTGCGGGGTGGAGGATGGGTGAATTCCCTGCTTTCCGGGGCAAAAAGAAAAAGGTCCTTTCCTTCTTCCTTTCCCTCCCCTTTTAAAGGGAGGTGTGCGGCCCTTTTCATCATTATGGAGGGAAAAACTTCCTTTGCAGGATTGGGCCGTCCCTCTGCCTCGCCAGCGCGCGTGGCTTTGGCGGCCATTTCCTTCCCTAATTTGTGATGATGAGGCCTGGGTGGTGAGAGGGCGACATGTGTCATGAATGTGTGGTCTTTGCCGTTTTCCAACACCCTTCTTCATGACGGTTGGGCTCTGCTCGTGCATGGATGACACGTGGCGATATCTGAGAGCATAGCCGTATTTGTACCCCATCAGTAAGACTCACAATTTCTTGGTCTTTCAGTTTACACCTAAGCCCAGGGGTCAAAACTATCCCCCCTCTCCAAGTAGTCACAGACTCTGGCTTCCCTACGGTGGCTAATTGGAATAGGCACGGAAATGCATGGCACAACCTAGACTCTTCTAACCAGAGGTCTACCCAAAACTTTGTTCCCTCCCCCTTCCTACCTTATATCTAACAAAATGTTCATACTGAGTCTAGACCGACAAATGGAATTCCATGCACCCGAACCTTTACCTACATACAGATCTCTACTCTCCCATTCTCCCAATCCCATCCCATATTTATCCCCTATTACCTTATGGCAGAGAGCCTTTTTTTCCTCCCCAAATCTCCATAGCCATTTTCCCTAGAGGGCTTTGTTTCTCAACTTGCCGCCATATTTTTTCAATTGACAGAACTTGTTCCACCTAATAAGATGCTTGAGCCATTTGTTTGGCTCATTTCCTTCCCATAGGAAACCCCTTTGCAGCTTTAATATCTTCTTGGCCACCTTTCTAGGGAATTTAAACAATTTCATGAAGTACATTGGGAGATTGGAGAGGGCCACCTTTAGAAGTGTTATCGTGCGTGCAAGAGATAAATACCTTATCTTCCAGGTTGCCAGCTTTCTTTCCATGCTGAAAAAGCCAGCAGGTTCTCCATTGAGGATGATGGAGAAAGAGGATGATGACACGCATACTGTCATCTGGTGTCTCCATTTAACTCCAAATTCCATCCTTTCTTGGATGTAGTCCAAGAAGCTGTAGTCGACATGGTCGTAAGCTTTCTCCAAGTTGATTTTGCATATGAGGGCCCAGCTTTCTTCTCTCTTTATATTGTCAATGATTTCATTTGCAATAAGGATTCCATTTTGAATGTCTCCCAGAAACAAAAGCACCATGGAATTTGGAAATAATCTTTTCCATCATCTCTTTAACCCTCTTGCAAGAGCTTTGGCCAAGATTTTGTATATACCATGTAAGATGTGCACGATGTAGTATTGCTTTCCTTTCCCAATATACCTCTCCTATGAAACTCATCCACGAATGCCATAATATCCTTCTTTATTGTCTCCAACTACTTTTGAAAGAAAGCCATAAGAAAGCTGTCCGGTCCCGATGCTTTTTCCTTTTTATGCTCAAGATCGCATTTTGAACTTGTTCTTCCAATAACTCCCTCTCTAACTTGTTAGATTGGTTTTCTGCTAATCGTGTGAATTGAAGCCCCTCCAATTTCATTCTTCAGTCATGTTCCTTTGAGTATAGGTTGGAGAAGTCCTGTATGGAGTATGGACAACTCTTTGATTCAGTCTTTGTCTTCCGCCAATTTGTCCCCGACCATTAAACAATTAATAGCATTGATTCTCCTTCTGGCACAAGCTATTTTGTGAAAAAATCTTGTGTTCTTGTCCCCCGTCTTGATCCATATAGCTCTAGATTTATGCTTCCAACTAATTTCTTCCATTCTTAGAAATTTTGCTCGTATTCCACTTTCATGGACTCTACAAAAGGCCTATGTTCTTCTAATCTGTCCGTATTTTCAATTTCATGGAGCACTTGGTGATGCAGATTATAGGCCAATAAGAGGCATATTTGCCCATTAGGATTTATTTCCATGTTATTTAGTTTCTAGGGTTCTTATTTCCATGTTTTTAGTTTCTAGGATTTATATTTCCATGTTTTTAGTTTAGGGGTTTATTTTCCATGGAATTTTATTTCCATCCCATCAGCTATATATAGGCCTCATGTATTAGGGATTTTAACGTTTGATGAATAAGGATCGATTGGCTAAATTCTAGTTCTAGTTCTCCTACTTCTAGTTCTCCTTCCTCTATTCCTCTTCTCTTCTCCTATTCTTCTTCCACTTCTCCCTAAATTCTTCTCTTCTCTTCTCTTCTCTTCTCTTCTCCTATTCTTAATCTACTTCTCCCTAAATTCTTCTCTTGTACTTCTAATCTTCTCTTCTTCTTCTTTCTCCTCTTTCTTCCATTTCCCTTCCTGGTTCTACACCAAATTTGGTATCAGAGCAAAAGATCCAAGTTGTGTCATTCGTCTGTTGCTCAGATCCGAGGTGCCGTCGTTAACACGCCCTGCAAAAGTTTCTAGCGAAACAGCCCAGGTACACACAAAAACCCATACTTAGCCTTTTCTTCTGTAGAAACCAACCTATTAGCTTTTCCCCTAAACTCTTATTCCATACAAAAACTCTAACCTAAAATTGTTTTGTTTCAGTCCCTTAAATCTATCCCGAATCGCCACCAAAACAAACAGTCCAGCCACCCATCTCCATTGAAATCTCAGATCTACACCCATCATCCTAACCCCAAAAATACCCAACCCCTTACTTCCCTTCATAGCCAACCCAATAGGAACCCAAACGCCACCAAAATTTCCACTCGAATCCATCTCCATCAAAACCTACCTTAACCTTTACCTTTTCCCTCAAGCAATTTCCACCTTTTCTTCTGTCCATAAGCCAGCCCCAAACTCCTCATCAACCTTCAGAAAACATTTTGTCCGAGGAGTTCTCACACTTTCCGGCAAAGTTTCTACGACAAACTTGCTCACCAAAATTGGTTATGGATCTGTCGGCCGAATCCCGTAGCCCTGATGCAAGGATTAGAAGAAAGTTGCAATAGAAGAGGAGTTCTGTTGCAATAGAAGAACACTACTGTTGTTGCCGTATTGCTTTGTTCCGCCAAAAGGGGATTCTTGGGTGAGTACGCAACTTGCACAACAAGTTTCACCATGCCTTAGAAAACAGATTACGTAACTTGCTAAAGTTACATCTTGCTACCTTTTAGAAAAAAGGTGGGGTCTCTTAGTTGGTAACCGAAAAGGCAGGAATATTGCTGGATACCTAATTTCCTTTGCCTCATAAAAGTACCGAGATGACAGGAAAGTTTCTGGGTCAGTAATTTCCATGCCTTATCAAATTACTGAGAAGATAAGTACTGACATGCTCAATACCTTTCTAAAAAGCACCGAGGAAACTTTCTATTTCAGTGATATGCAGGGAACCACGTGTAGCTTACTTGAATAGAAAGACCTGCAAACACAGATAATAAAGTAGTTGCGAAATAAAGAAAGAGTTCTGGGTATAAAGGGAAAAAGGTAACTCCATCCCTTTTGTGTTAGAAAGTCAGTCACGTGAACACTTCATTGACCACCTCATTGACCACTTAAACTAAAAAAAAAGTCTTTCCTTCTCTTATACGGAACCACTAAGCAAAGGATATTTCCAACCCCTCTTTTCCCCTCGGGCACCCCCTTTTATGTTATTTGGTCTTATAAAGCACCCCCATTCTCCCCTTGACACCCCTTGCATCAAGTAGTTGACGTGACCAAGACTTGTCTGTCATGTGAGCTACTTTAAAAAAAAAGGAATCACCCCCTTCCCCCCGTCCTCTTCCATTAGTAAAGACCTATTAACCCCGCAGTTTTTACTCCTAGACACCCCTCCAAAAAATCAGAAAAAATAAAAAAACATGGAAATAAGAATCCTAGAAACTAATTAACATGGAAATAAATCCTAAAGGGAAAATATGCCTCTTATTGGCTTATAATCTGTATCATTGGATCACTCCATCACCGAGTGGTTTCCACGTAGATCGCAGCAGCAATCCTTCTCTTTAGTTTACTTGGAGTATAAGGTAACTCACTTGCTGGAGAAAAAAAATTAAAAGAAAGAAAGTGATGTTCACACAACATCTTGCAAGGGTAACTATCTTTCAACAAAGGCAGGTTACTAGTTGGGGGATAGGAATCGTGTCACATACACAATAAGCATTCTCCAATGAAGGCAGTTACCAATTGAAGGGAGATAAGGTAAGATATTGCTTACTTTATTTTTCCTTTACTTTTAGAGGTAAAGACAAAAGGGTATTTTCCAACCCCAACCTTTTCTCCTTGGGCATCCCTTTTGTATTAGTTGGGCTTATAAAACACCCCCATTTATCCTTGATGTCTCCTTGGGCACCCCTTTTGTATTAGTTGGGCTTATAAAACACCCCCTTTTGTATTAGTTTGCGAAGTTTACAAAGTATCCCATGCCACCAACATGGCTCAATGATGTCTCACACGCAACACCGAGAACGCTTTGCAACCACTCTTTAGAAATGAACATACCCATACAATTTCAGCTCTTCTTCTGCTGACTAATGGACTTGCAAAGTGTTAGTTTCAAAGACATCCGCGACTCTGCACACCAAGATGCCACCACTTTGCTAACATTCAAGCTTTTACCAACTCTACCATAACTGAAGGCGTTTCCCGTTCTTTTGTGCATTGCCACATGCACTAGAAATTCATTAACCATTGCCACAAACGCTGCAATTTGCTGCAACTATGCCAGCACAGACACCAACTGTATCATAGCTCATTGACAAGCCCTTGCATTCACAACTAGCTCTGATCTGCCACTTGATACCCATCTGATACCAACTATCAAAGCACACTCTGAATTCATAGCTTGGACCATTTTGCTCTGATACCAAATTTGATGTAGGACCGGGAAGAGAAACAGAAGAAAGGGGAGAAAGAGAAGAATTAGAGAAGGCAGGGAAGAAGAGTAGGTTATTTCGTGTAACTATGAGAGGACAAGCTCAGCATTATTGGAGACAAATGGAGACGAAGCGCCCTCACTTAGGCAAGCCTCCATTCTGTCGATGGGAGGAGGTTCGTGGGGGGTTTCTCTACGCTTATGCGAAAGTAGCTCTTTATCGGTACGAGCAGAGGATAGTACAAGAAGAGGCAGCTCGTTGTGAACAAGAAGCCACAACCGCCGTGAGAGAAAAGCTGCAACCCGTGGTGCACGAGAAGCCGAAATTGCAGCAGCCACCAGATATTAAGAGCGTTGCATGCGTGAGTCGAATTTGCAGAGCCACTTCACTACTTCCCCCATACCACTTGTTGATGATATTATTGAGGAACTAGATGCTAGTGTTGATGAGATCATTATAGTTGAGTCCTTGATTACGTCAGATACAGAGTCCATGATGGCAGATACAGCGTCAGAGATGGCATTTATAGAGCCAGAGACTCCAGTGATTGATGAGGCCGACGCCGACGATCAGGGCGATTCAGAGATTTTCCTAGGATCGATTGCCGAGCATCTAGAGAGACAGCTTGACACTTCCGCAGTCGAGATTAGTGTTTTAAAACTCGGTGACTCGGCCTGGAACTTGGCTGAGTCGACGCGGATTTGAAGTTGCCGCGTTTTGGAGTCTCAGACTCGCCGAGTCCTGGCCTAGTTTTGGCCATTTCAAACACCTCGTTGTTGCAATGATGTCAAACCCATGAGATTGTCCCGAGTAAAAGAATAAAGAAAGGGGCAAATACATTATTTGACTTTTATGGGGTAGTGTGCACTGAAATGTCACATCCAGCCTCCTTTTGCTTTTTTCATTTCTTGGTTTTCCATCTTTTTTTTTTAAAGTTTTTATGTATATTTCACAAAAGAGTACATCTTCTATGTAGAGTTGTTCACAAAAGAGTGCCTCATTTTGGCCGTCTCTAGTCATGTATGCAGGTAGACAGGGATATGACCTCTCTTTTCATTGTTTTTTAAAGGATGCTGGTGTTTAACACAAACTCACCTTGTCTTATTATAATCAATGGGCTGTTGAGGCTTCATGGAAATTGTAATAGCTTTTGACAGCTGATTAAATAATAAAAAGACAAGGTGAGTCTGTCTCATTATTAAACAATGGTAATGTGAATATGATAGCTAGTAGCTCCCACATGGTGATGATCTTTACCATTCATTTGGTGTGCCCTACTTGGTTTGGATTTTTGTATTTTCTTCATTTAAAAATTACGACACATTGATCGTGTCAACCGCGTTATTGGCCGTGTCTGCGCTCTGTCGACAAGTATTTTCTTCGGCCGCGTTCCGCGTCAGATCCGCATTTTTAAACACTGGTCGAGATAGATATTGTGGTAGAGCCACATGAGGTTGATCCATTGACAGAGTCAACTGAGCATCGTCATGAGTCAGAGGTGGGTGACCTGACTGATGAGCCATTACTTGAGACAGATGATCGAGAGCATATTATTGAGGATTGCCCCTATCTTTGAGCCGATTGAGCAGATTGTCAAGCTTTGTGCTGACACAAAAGAGCTTGTTACACAAATTGATCCGGTGGTCTTAGCATTTGCAGAGATTGGTTCAGCTCGGCCAGATGAAACTACAAAACAGAGTATTATTAAAAAGTTTTGCCTAGGCTTGGTAGAGATTGACCTTATAAATCATGGATTGATGCTACCCATGGCCATCACTCTAGTACAGGAGGAGTACGTTTCTATATTCCCCGTCGCATTACTTGTCAGGGGAGGTTCATTTCTTTATGGTCCTCCATGGATGATGTCTTCTATATCACTACACTCGCGTTCCATACCACTTTTACAGATATCACGAGCATCATATGGCATTCACGGCTATGGTGGATTGCGACTCATGCTGCTTGAGTGGGTCGTCTACGTATTTGATCCAGGTGGACTTGAACTCGAGGGCGAGTTCTTTTCAAGCAGGGGAGAATGATGGCCAATAAGAGGCATATTTGCCCATTAGGATTTATTTCCATGTTATTAAGTTTCTAGGATTCTTATTTCCATGTTTTTAATTTCTAGGATTTATATTTCCATGGTTTTAGTTTAGGGCTTTTATTTTCCATGGAATTTTATTTCCATCCCCTTGCCTATATTTTTTTGAAAAATGACAATTTTATTCATATAAAAAATTAGATTGGGGAAGATTTTTTGGAATCCCATTGCATGCCCGCTGGGGAGTTTGTTTGGAACTGTTATGGAGGTGAAGATGGAGGGTGACAAACCTGAAAGCATGGAGAATGCGAAGGTCAGAATCTTCACATCAGAGTGGGCATTTTTGAAATCCGTGGTTCATTTGAAGGTTGAAAATCGATAATGCTCAATTGGTATCGCAGGTGAATTTGGGGATGAGACAAACCTCGCGGCTAACACCGGTGGTCAGCAACATGTGACCTACCCGTTTGACGAGGGTGACGAACTCGGGCCGCAACGGAAGATGGAAAGGATGAGAACGGAAAAAGGAATAGAAACAGGGGATCCGACCTGGAAGAACTGCCTTCGGATCGGACAGGATCTAACGATCCTAACATCTCAAATGCTGATTGGTGGAGGGAAAGAAAGAGAAAAGGGAAGGAACCGTTGGATGGGGAGTTCCAGATAAGGGGATCATAACCGTTGGTTCAAAATATGACCTCGGGCGGGAAAGGACTAACGTCAAAAAGAATGTCACGAGGCCTGGGAACGTGTCGTACGGATGTGATGTGTTGGGGGAAAACAATTGGCGGGATGGTGGTCAGACGGATCGTGCAAGGGCGGCATCAGAAGAATCGATCGGCACCGTCATTTCAAACTCTATCAAAAGTCGAAACATCCTGGAAAATGCGACACGTATAAACCCATCACAGAACGTGTATGTCGGGGAGGATATAAGTGGCAAGCTGAAGGTTATTAACAAGGCACGTACAAGCCATACTACACCAGAAAGCCAAAGCCAGCAAGCTAGCTAGCAGCATATCCAGTTCCAGATCCTCCAGCATGAGTTTTTGATGCTATTTATGAAGCTATTGATGCAGCTGCCTATGGTTCCTTAAGGCTAATGGAATGAAGGGACCCTCCTTAATAGATGAGGGGAGAGCCTTTGATTAGTAGGGGGAATGGTTGTAGTGTGTTGGTGTGAGCCCCCCCGCCCCCCCCCCCCTCCCCGCCCCCCCTGCTACTATTAGTAATGAGGGTTAGGGGGGAAGGGTTTTCTGTCTGGAATTGGAATCCGTCTTTCTTTTTCCCTTCATACTTCGCCATCAAAGACAATGTTACATATACTAGGTAAATGATGAACGAGATCGACGAAAGGGAGAAGGAGAATACAACTGCAGCTTAAGGCAAGGTGAGGGGTAGTGGGGATCTGGCACGCCTGTGTTGAGGCAGGTGCGTGTAACGGCGCCAGGGAGGGTGGTGGTGGTGGTTGGGATCGGAAAGAAAGAAATTGGCGGTCAAAGATATGCGCAAGGTCAGGGGGCCATAGATAATGGCTATAATCGAAACAAAACTGTCCGGGGTAACGAAGAATATAATCAATGAGATTTGGGGAAGGTCGAACAGAAGATGGGTGGCAAAAGATGCACAAGGAAATTCTGGGATGCGAAATTTATCAAACCTCATTTTGAATTGTGAGATGATAGATCGTCTACTTGAAGGCGCAAGATATACATGGTCGAATAATCAGGATAGACTGATCATTAGCAGATTGGACCGGGTTCTCATATATAAGGAATGGGAGGATATCTTCCCTCAAATATATCAGCGGGCATTGCCAAAGCCAATGTCCGACCATAATCCGGTGATGCTGGAACTGGCCCAATTCACTAGTGGTCCAAGGCCATTCCGCTTAGATATGGGATTATGTGATTCGAAGGAGTTCAATTCTAAGATTCCTGAATGGTGGGATGGGGTATCACCAAATGGATGGAAAGGTTACGTACTATGTGAGAAATTCAATGCACTCAGCAAAAATAAAGGATTGGGCGAAGCAGGAGAAACACAAGAATGAACACCGGAAGACGGTTATAATGACAGAACTTGAGGTGCTGGAGGGTAAAGAATCCTTGAATGGGTTGGAGGAGGATGAATGCCAGAAGAGGGTGGAATTGATGGTGGAATATGAGGAACTTATTCGAAGGGAGGAGATTAGTTGGCGCCAAAAGTCACGTGTGGGATGGCTGAAGTAAGGAGACAAAAATACTGTTCTTTCATCAGATGGCCAATGCGAGACAAAGGATCAACTCGATAAATTGTTTGCGGGTGAGAGGAAGAATGGTCGAGAACAGGGAGGTCATAAAAGATCATATCATTGATTACTATACAATTTTATACACGGAAAAACATCGATGGAGACCAAAGCTCGCGGGGTTGCCCTTTAAAAGAATTTCGAATGACAGAAGGGAATGGATAGAAAGACTGTTTTCGCTGGAGGAAATCGAGGAGGCTCTGAGAAAGCTGAAGAAGGACAAGGCACCTGGCCTGGATGGATTTCCATCGGCTCTCTACCAGCATCACTGGCCTGTAATCAAGGACGATGTCTTGGTCTTGATGAAGGAATTTCATGAGAGGGGAAAGTTGAATAGAGCCCCGCCAATACCAACTTCATATCACTGATACCAAAAGTGGAGGATGCCATTGAAATTAAAGATTTCCGGCCTGTCTGCCTGGTTCACAGTCTATACAAATTGCTCGCGAAGGTGCTTGCACTAAGACTGAAGGTTATGGGGGATATCATATCCAAATTTCAGGGTGCATTTGTGCAGGAGAGACAGATTCTTGATGGAATCCTCATCGCAAATGAGATTCTGGATACAGCCAAACGGGAGGGGGAGCAGGGAATAATCATCAAAGTGGACATGGGGAAAGCATATGATCACATCGATTGGAGCGTGCTGAAATATATCATGAACAAAATGGTATTCGACACGAAATGGAGAGGGTGGATGATGACTTGCATATCCTCAGCGTATTTCTCTATTCTAATCAATGCAGTACCGGAAGATTCTTCAAGTCATCCCGCGGTCTCAGGCAAGGCGATCCCTTATCTCCATACCTTTTCATAATGGTAGCTGAAGTGTTGAGTCTCCTACTTAAAAAAGCGGGTGAAAAAGGCTATATTATTGGGCTTAAAGCATATCGTAATTCCGACACTGTCTCTCACCTGCAGTTTGCCGACGATACAATGGTTCTTTTAAAGGACGAGGAATCACAGGTTATAAATCTCAGACGGCTATTCAGGTGGTTTGAGATAACAACGGGCCTAAGGATAAACTTCTCAAAAAGTGGAATTGCAGGCATTAACCTGAAAGACCATTTGGTCAGAAAATATGCACAAATTCTGGGATGCACGGTGAGTAAATTACTAATGATTCACTTGGGCCTCCCCTTGGGTTATGGGATCCCCAAGAAGGCATAATGGGACACAGTCGTGGAGAGGATTGAAACAAAGCTAGCATCGTGGAAGAAGAAATATCTATCGTTCGGGGGTGGAATCACCCTTATTAAGACGGCTTTGTCCAATATGCCTGTATACTTCATGTCATTGTTCAAGATACCCGCCAAGATTGCAAGCCGAATTGAAAAATTACAAAGGGAGTTTCTATGGGAAGGGGTTGGAGGGGGGGGGGGGGACTCAAACATCTGCTCAAGTGGGAAAAGGTATGCATGTCTAAAAAGAATGGGGGGCTTGGGATTGGAGGAATCAATCTTCAGAATTTATCACTGTTGGGGAAGTGACTGGAGATTTGGGGCTGAAAAATTGGCTTTGTGGCACACCATCATAGGTGGAAAATACAGAAGGGCATGGGGAGACTGGATGTGCAGAGACCCACTTAGGGGGAAGGGATCCTCCTGGAAGTCAATTGCATCCGCGAGGCCGTTCTTTGTAAATTACATCAAATTCAGGGCGGGGCAGGGAGATAATATGAGATTTTGGAAGGACCTATGGTTGGGGGAGAGATGTCTATGTGATTCACACCCTAATCTTTTCATATTAGCAGTTAATCCCGAATCCACGGCGGCAGATAATCTGGTGAGAGAAGGCCACGGGAACATTGTCCGGGACATCAGAATTCGTAGAAATCTAAAGGAAGGTGAGATTAACTCCCTTGCTACATTACTCCAGACTTTAGCATAGGTATATCTGTCTGAGTAGGTGGCTGACCGATGCATATGGACATCGGAACCCGAGGGGGAATTCTCTGTGAAATCTTTCTTTCAGGAGATTAACAGTAGCAATGGAAGGCCCTCAAACCGGTCTCGCATATGGAGAGCATCGATCCCCCATCGAATTACGGCTTTTGCTTGGACGGTTTCACATGAATGCATCAATACCTGCGATCATCTGAAGAGGAGATCTTTGCACATGGCAAGCTGGTGTGTACTCTGTGAAGCTGAGGAAGAAACGCTCGACCATCTATTCATCCATTGCCCGTACTCTTACGCAATATGGATAAATATTTTCAGATTTTTCAGGATATCTTGGGTAGTGCAGAGGAGCATCTCTAAGGTGATCACGAATTGGGGGGGGGGGGAGCATTCCATGAAAAGCTCGGCCAATCATTGTGAAACTTCATTCCGTACGCAATCATATGGAACCTTTGGGTGAACGAAATAATAGTGTTTCAAGGAAATGATTGACACCGGAATCATATAGCTCTTCAGATCAAATTGGATATAATATCATGGACGGAATCGATGGGGGCTATACCATATTCGACGGGGGCGATATTAAAAAAATTCAGTGCGGTCATATCGGAAAGAAAATGAAGGGACTCCATCTCTCCTCAATGGTGTCCACCACCTGAGGGATACCTAAAATCGAATTTTGACGGCAGTTCTCTTGGCAACCCGGGGAAAGGTGGTTTCGGGGGCGTGGTACGTGACTCCAGTGGGCGTATAATCATGTCCTACTCGGGTCCTGCTGGGGAATGTGATGCTAATCAGGCGGAGGCCAAAAGGACTGTTGTTTGGTCTAAAATGGTATGTGGCAAATAACATCAGACCTTTGATTGTCGAAGGAGACTCATTGAATGTTATAGCATGGGCATCAAACAGATGCAGCGGACCCTGGAAGATGTACCAAATTCTGGAAGAAATCCGTGACCTTGTGGGTATCTTGCACCCACAGATTTCACACCAAAGAAGATCGGCAAAAGCAACGACGGATGGTCATGCAAAGGAGGGTGCTAATTTATCGCACGCGATTGTAAATTGCAATGAGAATATAGTGGAACTGTAATTTCTCCCATTAATACGGGTCTTGGGTGAGTCTATTGTACCTAGGTTGACCTGTAAGGGCTTATATTTTGGACTGCTGGTCCCCGTTGTACATTTTCTTCTGTGCAATGAAATCCTTAATTTTAAAAAAGAAAAGAAAAGAAACAACCATAGTGATTGCACTCTACCAGAGCCTGGCTTATATATACTCCTATATATAGGCCTCATGTATTAGGGATTTTAACTTTTGATGAATAAAGATTTATTGGCTTCTCCCCTCTAATTCTTCTCTTCTCCTACTTCTAGTTCTCCTTCCTCTATTCCTCTTCTCTTCTCCTATTCTTCTTCTACTTCTCCCTAAATTCTTCTCTTCCTCTTCTCTTCTCCTATTCGTATTCTACTTCTCCCTAAGTTCTTCTCTTGTACTTCTAATCTTCTCTTCTTCTTTCTCCTCTTTCTTCTATTTCCCTTCCCGGTTCTACATCACTTGGTCTTTTCTGAATCTCTTCTCTTCTTCGTTTGCCTCCTGTCGTTCTTTTATTTTTCCCTTCACCACTTTTAACTTTTGGGCCGATATGAAACCCTTTCATCCTTCAAACATGTCTTCTTGCCACCATTTCTTGATGTTGTCATCAAAGCATGTTATATCCCACAATGCTGGATCAAATTTAAATGGTCTCGGCTCGCTATCAAAATCCTTTAATTCTAGTAATATAGGACAATGATCAGATGTAGGACTTGGGAATGCTCTTTGGAAAATGCTATGATTCGTGGACACGGCAGTTTTTGACTTTTGGCCCATGTCGACACGAACACGTCTCTAGACACGTGTCGACACGGGCTTCAACACGTATGCTGGCTTCCTGCTGTGTTTTCTATTATGTAAAAAAAATAAAAGTATCCTATGTTGTTACACCCAAAAAGAAACCTGCCAGACTTTCCTTGCTCCTGCATGCTGTTCTGACAACTTTGTATTGTCTTGTCTTGCATGGACTGTTCTTTGACAGACTTTGACAGACTTTGCATGACAGACAGCTGTTCTTTGACAGACTATTCAGTTTTTATTTACTACAGTTGCTGCAAGTGTCAAGTGCAATGGAGCACGGATACGGGTACGGGGTGTGGGTACGACACAATACAGGTACGTGGATACGTGATTTTTTTAAACAATAGGATACAGGAACGTTGGGGGTACGTTGAATATAATATATTTTTATATTTTATTACATATTTATAAAAATAAAAAAAATAAATATTTTGTTAAAGAATTCAAACAATTTAATTGGAGAACAATCAAATAACAATAACATCACCAAAATCTAATATTACTTCACCAAAATCTAATATTACTTCTAAGTTGTTAGGTTTTTAATTACGGGATATATATATTATAGATATTTTGATATATTCAACCCCCCCTTTTGTTAATTGGGACAGCCCCTCTATTGTAAATCTGTAATTTTCGATTTAATTTGAACCGGATGCGCACCCGATACGTACACAAACCTGGGTGCGTACCCGGTACGCACCCAAAGAGTACCCAAGAGCACCCGCACCCGATACGCACCCGACACGGGTACGTGGGCCTCTGGAGAGTACCCGTGCTTCTTAGGTCAAGTGTCAACATCAATAATAGTTGTCAACAGCAAGGTTGCTGAAAAAAGCAATTTTCCATGCTATTAAAACACTCTAACACAGGAAAAAAAGGAGAAACTCACAGCAACAGTACTCTTGAAATCAATCGCATTCATAGCTACTAAAAATCTAGGTGAGTAAAATAGGCGTAGTAGGCATATGTTGAGTGATCTATTATCCATGTGACGATTTTTCTAGACTTATTTAATTATTTTACTTGTTTTAAACATAAAGGGGGACTTATTTAATTATTGTACTTGTTTTAAAAATAAAGGGATATATACCTCTTATACATTAAAAAGTGCCTGCTACCAGACCTATCATTTTTGGAAACTGTAATAGCCTTTCACTTGTGTTTAAATAATAAAAGGCCATATCTGTGAGTGAAATCAAACTATCAAAACATGTTAATCCATGTTCATATCTAAGAATCATTCTATAATAGTCTACAATCTTCATATACTTCTTAAGTGTACAAAGGTCCCATTAATTTTGCATGGTCTAGTCATTTAAATAAGTCGGTAGAATGCATCACTAGCATGACAGAAACATGTTGGCATTAGAATATTATGTGATGATATTTAGTAGTTCTATGGATCATTGCCAACATTTCTTATTTATTATGTGTGTATGTATAGCCATGTCCCCCATTTTGGTAGCCGTGTCCTTATTGGTAGCCGTGTCCCCGTTTCTGAATTTTGGGAGGTCGCCGTGTCCGACACTCCGTGTCCGTGTCGACACGCGACACCCGTGTC
Source organism: Tasmannia lanceolata (assembly GCF_043159265.1). Classification (NCBI taxonomy): domain Eukaryota; kingdom Viridiplantae; phylum Streptophyta; class Magnoliopsida; order Canellales; family Winteraceae; genus Tasmannia; species Tasmannia lanceolata. The sequence continues at coordinate 45,978,340 of NW_027518680.1, read as the reverse complement.
CGTGTCCACAAAATCATAGGGAAAATGAGTAAATAATTCTCCTTCAAGTCTTTTGAAATCAGTACTCGGTCTAATTTGCCGAGGATAGGATTATCTTGATTGTTGGTCCATTTATATTTGTCCCTCTCCAGTGGGAGGTCCACCATTTCACTGTCCTGAATGAAATTGGATGGTTTCAGCATACTTAATGTAGCACTTCCAGCCCGATTTTTCTCGTGCGAGAATCTCACAATATTAAAATCCCCACTTATATCCAATGCCTATTCAATCCTTCATCGATTTCCTGAATATGAAACATACATTTTCTTTTTTTTTTGAAAATTGACAAAATTTCATTAATATTAAGGTAGCATTCGGGACCAGGAGTCCCATCTTGCTTTACAAAATATTAAAGGATATAGGCATGGGCATTTCCGAGGCCAAATCGAAGATGTAAAAAGTAAGAAAAGTACAATATCCTGAACTATTCCTTACTTCCTTTCAACAGCCTGTTTTCTTTACAACTCCCATAACATTCTTTTTGCACCTACAACTGTACCCCTCTAGAACTGCGGATAAACTAGATTTTCTAACAGAGATCAAACTTGCACTCTAAAGTTCCGAAGCTCTAAATCAAACATGAATCTCCAAAAATGTATAGCGAGGCTAAAGTATCTATACAAGAAAACCTTTCTGGATATAGACAGGAATATAACACTTCTATTAATCATTAGCTATCTTGGTTGGGTGTCAACAGGATTTACCATCAACAAACCTGCCACCGAAAAGTTGAGATTCCCAAATCAATCAACTAAAACCTCCAGGCTAATATTGGTGAAGCTCTTCATCGTTTCGTCCAGTCTGATACTTCCTCAGGAATACTTACAGAGGCTAATCAGAACATAGCAAATCCTCAAAAAGGGAGTGACAGAAATGCCCCGAGTGGCGAAAACTTATCAATGCCCTTCCATACTTAAATTTGTTCCCATGACCTCTTCTACGGGTTCCAAAAAGACTCCTTAAGCTACCAACTATTCAAGACATCAATCATCCTCCCTTTAATCTTAAGCTCATCTCAGAAGAAGTACTGAGCTAACATAGGAGCTAATTGCTTAAACCCCTTTCCTAGCCTTCTTTTCAGCTTCTTTTTCTCTTGCCTCCTTCTCTATCTTATTTCTTGCCGCCATTGCGAGAAACATGTCTTTGGTTGCCCCCAAGTCTTCCTCGTATTCAATACTAAATACATCCCCCATTGTTAACAAGTCATCAAACTCTTCCGAGAACGATCCATGACTCCTTAATTCTTCTGAGCTATCATCAACCCGTGTTGCCTTACATTTAGGGTCTCCACTAGGCCCTTGGGCTCCCCGGCTCGCTTGTCTATTTCACGTCCTAAAATGACCGAGGTAACAGCTGCCTCAAAATTCAGGTTGCCTCGATTATTCTCCAGGTCCCTAATAACAGTCCTTCTTTCCTCCTCTCAAAGGCGTCGCCGGGTGCGTCTGTCCTTTTCTAGAATTTTGCTGAACATGGGGAGTTCAAGGAGAGGTAGATGCAATTCCTTATCACTTGTCGATTCAGAGTTAAGGTCGATGCTGGTGTTACTCCTTAGCTGTTCCCAACGCTTCTTTAGTGGGCTGAGTTAAGCTTCACCAGGGGTGGGTGACTCCTTCCTAGCTAGCTTTTTATTATAGCGAAGATCTTTTAGTAGTTAGATATCTCCAGCCACATACGAAAAATCCTGGGTGGCCGGCGAGTTTCCACCCTGAGTCGCTTCCTTTCCTGGCATATCTGGTGTAGTGGTGATATCGAAATTTCGAAGGAGTTTCTGAGAGTCAACAACCAGTCTCCTCTTGCGATCCTCTTTCCTAAATATACCTTTAAGTTTTTTTGTAAAGACTACTGAGAGACCACCTCGAGTAGCTAACACCCATACTTCTGAATTTCTACGGGGTATATTACCTTTTCATGTACGCAGGTGTTTCTCCTTTGACCCTTTACTTTCATTATTAAATCTGGTTTTTATTTTTAGGGCCTTTTTCTCCTCAATATACAATTGTCAATGATATCTTTACAAAAGGCTTTTCCTTTCTCGCCTCGTGCTGCAGCTATTAATGATTTATAGGCCGATCCAACTCTAGACTGACTCCACCTCCCATTCTCCCAAGCACACCAGCTTTTTTGTCTTCTGACTTTCTAGGTGGGTTGGTGTCAGCGGGACCAGGCAAGGACTTAGATAATTCAAAATTCAAATAAGGGCCCACCAACGGCTCCCTGACGCTATCACAGACCTCAGGATTAGCATCTGTCACCCTTTCTGGTGGATCAACCATCGTCGGCGACTGGGCGTCGGACGCCTGCTCAGGGCCTCACAAGTAGCCAAATTATTCTTTCTGCTTGATTCTCCCATTACGGACAAAGCTAGACTTTTAATACTATCCTCAAAGGTCATCTTAACTCCAACATAGTAAATGCTGGAATCCACTCTTAGGTTAATGGATGAGGGGATAGATTTCCAAAGGGAAGTTATGACCAAGGCTGAGGCGAATGTCCATACAGTGGTCATGATTACCAAAGAGCTGAGTTTGGACCACCTGGCCCAGGTGTTGCCCAAGGGTCTCCACAGTTGACGTTGACCATGCATCAAGACGGATATCATAAAATCTAACCCTAATGGTTCTATCACCCGTGTTATATGCCGGAAACCACGGCTGAAGGGAGGAGAGGTACCCCCACAGTGCATCACCTCCACGCCTGCGAATGGCAGTCGCCTGTGATTCTGACTCAAAACAAACAGAATATCCGTTGAGTTAATGGAGTAAGGCTTTTGCAAATCCAGAAGGCCCCAATGTCTTTTAGCCCGCTCCCATACGTCCTCCCGCAACCAAGATCTAGTTTTCAAACTCCCAATGAGGCAGTTCTTTAAACTCTTCTTTCTTTCCTCCACCAAGGTAATCGAGATCTCAAGGGCCAAGGGGTCAGTAAGTACATCAGCCTAAGAGGGGCCCACTTTAAGCCTCCAGACCATGGCTAGGGCCAATATGGTCTTAGGCTCTGAGCATTTTCTGCAGACGTTACGCGATCCAAAGTTTTTGTATTGACATTTCGATCACATCCAATCGCTACCATTAGAGGGCAATCGACAGTTAAATTCAGTGGCTCTACGGCCAGGGATTCTTCTGGCTCCAAACTCCAACCGTCTCGCTCTGGTGTCCCTGTCCTCGATACTTCCCAAGGACCCAAATGGGATCTGGGAGGAGCCCATTGAGACCTTACCAGGTTGTCACCTTGCCCGTATAAACTTAGAGTCCTCCGACAGCAAATATTAAGGATCCCCAAGGATTCAAAAACTTCCAGAGCATGATACCCTGCTTCAAGGAAATTTTGGAAGTGATCCACTGCATGGTCAAGGTTAAATCCACACGAGCAGGTAAGAGAATCCATCGGAAAGTCCGGGACGGCGGCCACCGGAGGAAGGATTCAACGGCTTCTGAAAACGTCCCTAATAGTCATCGTTTTAGAGTTGCTCCTTCCTTTTGAAACAGACGTATATTCTTTCACTGAAGTCTTGTCTGCAGCAAATCTGGTTTCATTCCAAATGACAATTATCCCGCCTGCTGATCCCTTGACGTTTAGGGCTACCCACTCTCTGTTGCTTCTTCCGCACAAATTAATGATTAGTGTCTCCGTTACTCCTCCCACTTTAGACCCAATGATCACTAATATATTAACCCCTCCCTTTCCCTGAAGTTCCTTGCCTGCCGTTTTCTTTTCATCAGCTCCCACTCCTCTAAACATTCCAAAAGATTATTTTCATTTGTAATTGTATTTGAATTTCCCATTCATTCCTTCCTTTAGGCCAAAGCGGTCAGTCCCCTCGAGCCTTTAGCTCTTGATTTCTTCGTGGTTTTTGCAACAAGCGTCTTCAATTTCCTTTATCATGGCTTTAGTTTGGTCTTCCTTCTCTTTAGAAGAGATACCCAGGTCCTTGTTCATTTGGAGCAATTCTTCTTGCTTAGCTTCCAAAGAGTCTAGATCAGTAACAACTTCTTGTTCTCTCTGAGATGGACTACCACTTGATGAAAGGGAGATGTTCGTATGATTCGATGAGGATTTTTCGTTCTCTTTGGTCTAGGACCTTTTTTAGGGTCCCTCTCAAGTCCTTCTGTAGAGAATCTTCCTCCATAGTTTTTCCCCATTTCATAAGTGTTATCTTTAGACATCCAGGACCCATTTCTCGAAGATTCGGTCTGTGGATCTTCGCTCTCATTCTGTATACCTATCGGCTTTGACAAATTTTTTAACTTGGCTGAAGCTTTGTCAACCATTTGAACTGATAGATTGTGCGAGGTTTGAAGCCGGGTGCACTTTTCCTCGAGAGGACTTTGGTCCAAAGGTTTTGGGGTCCTAGACATACCCGATGCAACGATCTTGTTCGTGGATGATGAAAGTGAGACTTTGCTTGATTTCTTCCACAAATACTCCAGAGCTGCCATCGGCTGTGGAACAAAGGATTATCCCGGATCGACACCGAGGTATTGACGGTGATTCTCAAATATCGTAGAACAGAATGTGATACGATGAGATAGAATGCAATAGAAACAAAGACAGGGCATGGGTTACCTACTCCTAACGGTAAAAAAGCGAGCCCTTTTATTCTTTTCTTAATTAAAGAATGAAGATAATTCTTAATTAAAGAATTTTCCACCTCCGTCCATCGATAATTTTGTCTTCGCGAGGGACAGGGCTTAGTTTTTACCTGAACTCTGGATTTCTTCCTTACCTCTACCCTATTTCTATTTTTAGCTGTCTTTACTGTCTGCTCCCAAAGAAAGTCCAAAATGTCATCGTAGTTTAAACAACGACGAGGTGTAGCTTCCTTAAGGCACACCTTCTTGGCTATTTTTTTTTTTGGCTAATTTCTCTGGGCCCCGTTATGATTGTAATTACTTAGATCAACCCGATACATTTTGTTTTGCTTAACTTTAAGCGCAGGATGAGCTTGGGCATTTGGCACCTCTATCGTGAGATGGTCTATCACACCGGACGTATTCATACCCTTGATTTGATTCTTAGGATTATCCTGGACACATGGCACGAAGTGGTTGGCATGGCTTTCTGTAGCCGCTAACTTTTCTCCCACTATGTGCTTTTACTCGAAGTCGGATGCTACATGGCTGTAACGGCCCATTAATTGACGATTTTCCTTGAAGGAAATTGATTGCGATGGCTTTCCTATAAGGGGGATTTGAAATTTGAATGGATGGTTGCGATGTTCTCCACTTAAGCCCTTTTTTCTATCTGTCCGCCTGTTGATTTTTCCTAGTCTTTTACTGTGAACATGTCATCTTTGACGTTGATTGCATTAGATACATCCAACCGCCCAGATTTAACGTACTGGTTTTTTGCTGGAGGTCGTCTTGAGCCAGAGGAAGAATGGTACGACACCGGCCGCCAGTTACCGCCATGGCTAGCGATTCGAAGCTCCATTTTATTTTTTTCTCGTCACAACAGAGTTGAACGGTTGACAAAGGCTTAGTTGAGTTGAGTACAGCAGAGTTGAACGGTTGACACTGGCTCTCCCACTGGAGGTTTTCTGCTGCTAGAGTAATCTCCTCTCCGAACTCTCCTACCCACCAATCGAATACCATCGATTTTCCACTTTCATTCTGATTGATGATCAGAGAAATGCCCCCAGTCCACAGTAAATACCTGGGCTCTCTGCCATATTTCAGATTCTTATCGCCATCCGACTTCATTTCTACCTTCAGGATGGAACCTAATAATCTCCCCAGAGCTTCGACTGTTGATGAGGCCCAGGCGTGCAATGGGATCCCATAGAACCTGATCCATATTGTCTTGGCACCCATTCTGTAGGTAGGGTTCCAAGGCTCAGCTTTTTCATCTTTTCTCCAAGCATTCTTCCACCCTTCCCAAGGATGTAGTTTGCCTGAGCTTTTGATGATAACCTGAACAGGATTTCTTCCCGGATGAGTTTTTGGGGAGTTGCCAGATCTGGTATATCCCAGAACCATCTGGCCCACTCTTGAATGGTTTCCACCGGCCATTGTTGTTGTTTAACCCTTCCTATCAGGCGAGCCCTTTCTTCCACCTCTTTCCCAGAGACTGTCAGGGCGTGGTAATCTCCTTCCTCAGCCACTTCTACTGAACCTTCTTCCGGCCAACCATCTTTGATTTTTCCTGTTCTGGAAACCGGGGTAATGTGAGCTTCTTTGTTTTCACATTTCTGTTCCGTGCCTTAATTTCAAGCTAGATTAAGTCCATCTGTAACCAATACTGGAAAAACCTAGATTTTGTGCTTATTTGTACAATTGGGCTCATTTAACCACAGATGCATGTGTTAGCACAAACTGTTGGAAATCAAATAATATTTTCAGCGTCATCTTAAACATTTCTATTGTAGTGGGCTCATTAGTACTATGTTTTAAAACTCGGACGTGGACAAAAACTTGGCTAAGGTAAAAAGTAGTCCACTAGTGTAAGTCAATGATTGATGCAGTCAATGTTTTATTAACTTGGGTGCAATTTTTTTTTTTTTTTTTCGATTGACTTGGTAGGGAGAAACTGACTTGGCCAAGAACTCTACCAGGGTAAAACCAAGTCGAATCCTGTGAGTCGATGATTGACTCGGGGAGCTTTTGAACAGAGCGTTGATCTTAAGTTTTTCGTACTCGAGTAACTTTAATGTTTCTACACAAATGTTCTGCTACCTTCCACCTAGCTTTCTTTTTTGGCTCTTATGCTAGAATGTCCATATGCAGAAGGTGGAGAAGCTAAAATCAATATGCCTTCAATACGCAGCAGCAATTCAATGGTTGATACCATCTATTAACATTTCCAATCCTGAAACCACCACTGATAGTTCTTTTGGACTGGAAAAATCAAAACCAAGGAGATCAAGGCATAGATTTCAGGCATTAAAATTGTCAGCGGAAGACACAACAGTCACCGATTCTGTTATGTAAGCTGTTGACTAGAGCCAATGGAAATCATTATGATGAAAAATAAATTTCCAAGCAATTTATACTGAACATGTTTTAATTCTTTATGATGCAGGAAATTTGAGAAGGAATTCAATACTGAACTTCAGAGTCTTAGGCCCATCTTAAGCAACAGTTCTCAAGCTGAGCCATACTTGACACATCTCGCACAATGTATTCTGGGTATTGGAATTGATCAATGAGTCTTAGCAGTCGACACCATTCTCTTAATGCCCTCTGAGCCTCATTTTTTATTATATTTACCTGTTTATGAATATATTTTTTTTGTTAGATAATGGTTTTGATTTTGCTATAGTTCGCTTGACAGTTTACGGATCACATTTTAAGGGATTTAGGACTAACTTGGGTGGATTTAGGAGTAGCTTGCGTGTTCAATCCAATTGGATTTTAGGTGCAATTTGTGTGTAAATTTGCAATCTAAACAAGCCTATAGATCCTACTATAATGGGCTGCGTGATTGCAGGTTTTCATGGGTAAGACTTTATCCCATATTCCAGGATAGGTTTTGAACTGTTGTGTGACAAACAATGGACAACTCGTATCCTGGGAGAGATCTTATCCAGCACAATCTATTTTGCTATCAAACAGTCTCTTTTGTTAAGATATTATATTGTTTAGTATCTTTTAGTGCAGATTGTTATCATATTATCTTTTTACCTTTTATCGATTTTTATCTCCAGATGCTGCTGCCTTAGCCTTTCTCTGGCTGAGGCTGGTCTTCGTCCTCTACAGACCGTCGAACTCCATAGTGAAACTGGCTCTTATTTGCTATATGATGATTAAAGGCGGAAAACAAAACCTACACGATCCTGATTTGCATGTACACATATGGCATCTGTGTCAAGACCCGGGGCAGGAGAGCGGCAGAACCGCCGTATAATATAAATACTGCTCGAAATGAGTCATCGGGGAGTGCTTTAGTAGCGCCTGAACTCTTTGTAATGCAATTTAGCTGATCCTACCTTTGAATGATCTGAACCGTCCATTTGACAGGTCTTGCTTTGGATCTCCCACACCAAAAGAATTGCCAAAACATCAGGCCAATTGCCCATTCTAACATGTAGTATGTACTTTTTCCCATGCAAAATGGATGGTGAAAAACTATATCTAGTTCAACAAAGATTGCATGTTATAGGAAGTTAGAATTGCATGATTGGCATGAGTTTTGGCTATAAGAGATCTAAAGCAGGGCCTTTGAAATGTTGAAACATTTGATAGGTTTGAATGTTGCCTACTTTGGTAGCTACCGGATTTTTGCAAATACAGCAAAATACTGGAACCAACTTGTCTATGTTTGGACGTTTTTATCTTCTTTTCTTCATAAAATGTTCTTTGTTAGGCATGCGAGTCTTCAAACACAATTTGAAGCATTGAATGGGATGTGCTTACAAGAAAGATGTTGCTTCATCAAATCTGTGACGCACTCAAATGATGCACGCTGGTTTTTTCTTTTGCTTCGAGAGATGTTGGGATTTTACACCTTTTTCCCAGCTATGGAATATTTGCAAACATAACAAAATAATTTGAAGGCCTGCCAAAAATTGAGTTCTCTACCAGAAGTGGTTAGCTGCAACGTCTCAAGTAATGGATGGGTAAGGTGGCTGTGGGCTGAGATTGTAACAACCGATTGTGAGCACCAAACCTATTATTGGATTTTTGAATCCAATATGGGCCCGTTTGGATACCTCCCATTTTGTATTTGGATTTGGAATTGAGTTTTGAATACAAATTGAATAGATCCGGCAGCTCATGCAGAGGGAGACAGAGAAGGATGGGGGTACTTCCTAGTGGAGGGGAGAGGTTGAGGAGCAAAGAGGGCGAAGGAAATTGCCACATCTGTGGATTTTCAATTTCTTATTTTCAAAGCAAATTTAGAAATATGATTTTTTTCACTGGCAGCTGCTAAAATAGAAATCCAAGAATTTGATCCGTTCCAAATTACAATGTGATGGGGTCAAAAAGATCCCCATTCATAGATCAACACGTGGCACCAAGGCAAGCCCACATGCTCATCAACCAACAAGGGGTAATAGGGTCATCACAGCCTAAAAAATGAAAGATCAAGTGTAAACCTTGCCCGACCACAATCTTGCACATGTCCAAGGGCATGAAGGAAAGGGTAAAGTTTGATCCACTAATAGGCTAACACTTGTCCCCAAGGGCAAAAGGGTAATTCAATACCCAACACTCCACTATAAAAGGCCTCCTAAGGCTCAAAGGTAAGGGACCGAATCCCAAAGAATCGTCATTCCTAGCTTTGGTTTTCCCTTTTTGTGCTCATTACTGACTTGAGTGTCGAAGGGCCCATCCGGAGCTACGACTCTGGGTTGGTCTTATGACCTTGTGCTCTCCTGTGTAGGACACAATCCTTTAATCAGTTTAGCAACTTGGATTCGCCAGATCAGCTCTTTCATCACTGCCTTATTTGTTACCGATTTTGGGCGTACCAGATTGGCGTCATCCGTGGGACCCGAATTAAAAGCTGTTCTAAGTCTCATTACAAATGGCAGGACGAAAGAGTACTCGGGTACCTTTATCCAACCAACATCACATCGCATAGCTTGCGAGCGAATCGCCTCGCAGGTAGTTGTTCCTCCGGCAAATGCAGAGCGAAGTCTAGCTCGTTCAGAGCACCCAACTCCTGCTTCACCTCCTACACCCGAGCAAATTCAAACTCTTTTCCAACAGGGGACTCTAGTCGATCAGTATAAGAACTTGATACAACAAGTCCCTCAACAACCTCGTCCAGAAGTCTCCCAACCTCCACAAGAAAGGTTGAACCCTCAAGTGGAAGAGCCCACACCTCTCCATCGTGATCAGACTCACCACTCCTCTTCAAGACGGAACCATCACTCTAGAACAAGACATGCACGAACAGAGCCTCATCACCGTCATCGATCCCGGTCTCGTTCAGCGCATAGACATCGAGCTAGAGACGACAGTGCAAAACATGCAAGATCTCGCCACCGTCGAAAGAGCTCAGAAAGTCATTCAGATTCAGCAGCAAGTCCCGCTATGGAAAGAAGGAACAGACCAGCTAGCCGAATAGAGAAGAGAGCTGATCCAATGCTACGAAGATTTGAAGAAATAGATCGCCAAATCGAAGAGCTAGCAAAGGATCATAATCAGCCCATTCTAAGGCCATTCTCGAGCAGACCTCCCTTTACGAATAAAGTGTTACACGCACCAGCACCCAGAGGGTTCAAAATGCCGCCAGTCCCACAGTACGATGGAACCACTGATCCCGTCGACCACTTGGAAACGTTCAGAACCATGATGCTCTTTCACGGCGCTTCGAATGACTTCCTTCGCAGAGCTTTTCCAACTACCCTAACAGGGGCTGCGAGAGATTGGTAACCTCGTCAGTAGCCCAGAGTTAGTATTGTACCTATCGATGAGTCCGCTAGCGTTGGCAGCAGTATTGGTTCGAGAAGAAAACAATCAATAGAGACCAATCTATTATGTCAGTAAGGTTTTACATGAAGCTGAAACTAGATACCAGAAGGTGGAAAAGTTGGCGTATGCTCTAATCATGGTGGCCCGAAAGCTGAGGCCATATTTTCAAGCACACACGATCAAGTTCATGACCCATCAACCGCCCAGACAGATCCTCCACAGGCCAGACACTTTAGGACGACTCGTGAGGTGGGCATTGGAACTCAGTGAGTTCGATATCCGGTACTTACCAAGGCCAGCAATAAAGGCCCAAGTACTGGCAGACTTCATTGTTGAATGTACCTTACCCACACAAAATGCCACCTGAAAAGCAGATGAGACGATTCAACCTCCAGGTGCAGAGATTACAACTACACCCGGGAGCAAAGCCAAGAAAGAACGATTCAACCACCAGGTGGGGAGGATACAACTCCACTAGGGGGGCAAAGACAAGAAGAAATACATCTGAAAGAGAATGAACTGGAAGAAGCCGATCCGGATAGCAGCCCACAAATAAGAGAAGGAGACTACACTCCTCTCAACGCTCCTAGAAGTCAGATACTCATGACTATCCGAGATGAGCAGTACCTCAAATGGCCGCCGAAGTTGCTGATAAAAGGGAGTAAAAGAGATGAGTTGAAATATTGTCGATACTATATATCATGGGCATGACACTGACGAGTGCCGACACTTGAAAGAGGAGATAAAGAATTTGATTGGAAGAGGGCACCTCAGAGACTTTGTAGAAAGGGGAGCCCGTCCTCATAGAACACTAGAACGCAGAATTCAAAACCGATCTCCAAGCCCCAGAAGTCCCCGAAGACCACAGGAACAGAGTAGCCCACGAAGAAAAGAACACCATCAATAACTTGCTGGGGTCATTAAAACCATAATCGGTGACCTAACGGCGGGAGGAACCTCGTCCTCTGCGCAGGAAGCTTACGCAAGGCAGGTCAGCTCGGTGCACCTCCCTGATAAATAGCAAAAAACAAATCAATTCATCTCTTTCTCCGACAAGGACTTGGAGGGAGTGCTTCTCGCCCATGACGATGCCATGGTAATCACCATGCTTATCGTCAATTTCGAAGTACACAAGATATTGGTGGACAACGGAAGCTCCGTCGACATTCTGTACTACCACGCCTTCAAACAAAAGCTCTTGCTGGAAAGTCGCCTCTAGCCGGTCAATTCAGACCTGTGTAGGTTCCCTGGAAATGTCGCTCGAGTATAAGGGTCCATAGAGTTATTGGTGTTGGTAGGATCCCCAACTTTACCAAGCCTCTGCTATGGTGAATTTCCTTGTTGTCAAAGCACCCTCGGGTTGGGCCTAAGAGCGAGCTCCTCGGTTAGAATAAACACATGTCCACAAACCTGAGTCCCAGCTCGGGTTGGACATGCCTAAAGCTTGAGGTCCACCTTGGGTTCGGCCTAAGACCGACCTGTTTGGCTAGAATGAACACAAGTCCAAAAATTTGAGTCTCAACTCGGGTTGGACATGCCTAAAGCCTGAGGTCCACCTCGGGTTGGGCCTGAAACCGACCCGTTTGGTTAGAATAAACACAAGTCCAAAAACCTGAGTCCCAGCTCGGGTTGGACATGCCTAAAGCATGAGGTCCAGCTCGGGTTGGGCCTGAAACTGACCCGTTCGGTTAGAATAAACATAATTCCAAAAATCTGAGTCCTAGCTTGTGTTGGACATGTTGGCCTAAAATCTGAGGCCCACTTCGGGTTGGGCCTGAAACCGACCCGTTCGGTTGAAACTTTAAAATGTTAATTCCTAACTTGATTTGAACGTGCTCGCTCCGGACCAAAATCCTGCCTCGAACTAGGTCGAAGATCGAGTAGTTACTAATGCAACGATTAAACCTATCCAAAAAACGATTAGCTGAAGCTCGTTGTGATGACCAGTTCATTCAGAATTTGGCCGACCTGGATACAACACAACCTTCCAAAGTGGCCCACAGAGAGCATGTGGCAGCTCGTCTGAAATCCAAGTCATCCAAAATTCGGCCGATCTGGATACAACACAGCCTTTCACACTTGCCCACAAAGAGCAAGTGGCAGCTCATCCGAAATCCATGTTCGGAAATCCAGGTCATCTAGAATTTCGCCAACCTGGATATAACACAACTTCTACACTTGTTCCACAAAGGATGATTAGTAGCTCTTCCGGAATCCAATACATTCTCAATTCGGATGAACTGGATATAACGCGTGGGTAAAACTTAACCTAAAGAAGGATAAGTTATAGCTCATCCATTTTTAAGCCGACCTGAGGCGGATGACCTGAATCGGATGACCTGAATCGGCTGACCTGAATCAGTTTCCAGTTCATCCGTTTCCCAAGCCGATCTGGTATGACACAATCCACAAAAAGACAAAAATCAGATCGTCTGAAGCCAACCAGGATATAGCGCGATCCGCTACAAGACAAGATTCTGGTCTTCTCAAGCCGACCAGGATATAGCTTGATTCGCTACAAGACAAAATTCTGGTCATCTCAAGCTGACCTGGATATAGCGCGATTCGCTACAAGACAAAATTCTGGTCATCTCAAGCCGACTAGGATATAGCGCGATATGCTAACTTTGGGCTACAGTGAAGTAGTTCGTCCAAACTTCAATGCGGCCTACTCAGTTCGTCCTTAAGCCGAACTGGACACAAAGTTTGCGCAAAAGGACAAAAAACTGCTACAATGAAGCAGTTCGTCCTAACTTCAGTGCGGCCCATTCAGTTCGTTCAACTTCAGTTCGGTCTACTCAGTTCGTCCTTAAGCCGAACTGGACGCAAAGTTAGCGAAACAGGACAAAAATTGCTACAATGAACCAGTTCGTCCAAACTTCAGTGCGACCCTTTCAGTTCGGCCTACTTAGTTCGTTCTTAAGCCGAACTGAACAGAAAGTTTGCGCAAAAGGACAAAAAACTGCTACAGTGAAGCAGTTCGTCCAAACTTCAGTTCAGCCTACTCAGTTCGTGCTTAAGCCGAACAAGATGCAAAGTTTACGAAACAAGACAAAATACTGCTACAGTGAAGCAGTTCGTCCAAACTTTAGTGCGGCCCATTCAGTTCATCCAACTTCAGCTCGGCCTACTCAGTTCGTCCTTAAGCCGAGCTGGACACAAAGTTTGTGTAAAAGGATAAAAAACTGCTACAGTGAAGCAGTTCGTCCAACCTTCAGTGCGGCCCATTCAGTTCGTCCAACTTCAGTCGGCCTACCCAGTTCCTCCAACTTAAGTTCGGCCTACTCAGTTCGTCCTTAAGCCGAACTGGGTGCCAGGTTTGCACAAGAAAACAAAAAATTGCTACAGTGAAGCAGTTTGTCCAAACTTCAGTGTGGCCCATTCAGTTCGTCCAACTTCAGTTCGGCCTACTCAGTTCGTCCTTAAGCCGAACTGGACGCAAAGTTAGCGAAACCTGATAAAAAACTGCTACAGTGAAGTAGTTTGTCCAAACTTCAGTGCGGCCCATTCAGTTCGTCCAACTTTAGTTTGGCCTACTCAGTTCGTCCTTAAGCCGAACTAGACCAAAAGTTAGTGAAACAGGACAAAAAACGGCTACAGTGAAGCAGTTCGTCCAAACTTCAGTGCGGCCTTCTCAGTTCGTCCAACTTCAGTTCGGCCTACTTAGTTCGGCCTACTCAGTTCGTCCTACTTAATTCGTTCTTAAGCCGAACTGAACGCAAAGTTTGCGCAAAAGAACAAAAAACTGCTACAGTGAAGCAGTTCATCCAAACTTCAGTGCGGCCCATTCAGTTCGTCCAAACTTCAGTGCGGCCCATTCAGTTCGTCCAACTTCAGTTCGGCCTCCAAATCTGATTTTCGGCATTGCACCAACCTTCAATTATTCCATTCTTCTTTTTTTTCATCTTCTCTTGATACCTTACATGAAGCTTTTTTTTTTATAAGGGCTTGAAAAGGGCTCTCGAAGTCACTCTCAGATCCATGGCCGTCTTCTCCTGGATGCGTGTTTCGAGTAGTGCTAACTGTGTGAAAGTCTTCACATGTTGTTGGAGTTCTTCATTCTTCGCGGCTAGATCAGGCTGGCCGACATTAGGTGCAACGACTTTTTTTTCTTGTAGGGCATTCGTCATAGATCCCTTGTGCTCTGATACCAACTGATGCAGGGAGTGTGAGAGCAACAACTACAAGATGGAGATCACCACAAGCAGCAACTACAATAATCTTGTGGGGGTTTGAAAACCCATGCCACAATTTTGGGAAAAAACTCTAATATAACACGTGAAAGGAGCCAAGCTCCTTCACCCACATGAAAGAGCCAATGCTGTCTTCACAAGAGATGTCCCAAAAATAAACTTTATTCAATCTATCTTTCTTTTCTCATGCCATTACATAATATAAAGATCTAAAACCTAAGAATAATAACCCTACATACTTGCCTAACAATTATTCTTCATCTTCTATCTAAAGCAACATAAATAAAAGCAAGAAATATCTCTAAGACAATCCTAAAATAGTAATCCCGTAATAAAAACTTACCATATCCTAAAATGGCCTATAACTTAGCCAAATCAAGTCCAAATCGCGTAATCTTGGGCTCTCTAGATAGGTAATCAAAAATCCTTTCTAAACACACCAAAACCAAGCTAAATAGATAAGTTTTGACGCCCCAAAAAATACTATAAATAAATGACGAAAATAAGAAATAAAAAATAAAAGATTTGATTAACGCCATGCGTTCTGCATCATGAGTGAAATCTTCAACTTGCTTTGGGCCTTATGACTTTCTCCATTCTTTGAATTGAACATCTTCAATGGTACATGAGAAGGTCACAAATGCTAGTTCATCTCCAAGCTTCTCTTGGCACTTTGCAAGGCATGTTTGTGGGATCTTTGACTTGAGCTCTTGAATTGAATATCTTCCAAGGATGATGTCTCCAATGTATGTACAAGCTTGTTTGGTTCATTATGCATGTTGATCTGTAGGCCATGTGTTGAGTTATATTGTGTTATATGTACTATCTTTAGATTGACAAGTGAATTTTTTGTCTAAGGCACAACACTACAAAGCAATACATTAGTCTATAAAGACTAATTAATTTGGGTTTGCTAGCATCAAAACAACAAGGAGAAGATGATTAGTTGAACCCATGGGCAACTTTGGGCTAACAGTAAGGGTTTTAAAATATGTTATAATTGATTAAAGTAATTTTGTAGTACTTACCAGGGGCTTCGCCACAGAAAAATATGTTGCGCGTTCAAGAGAATTGTAAACCACTAATTTGTTAATATAAACTACTATTACACCTATTTTCACATTTGAGCCACTATTTGGACACTTTGAACCACTAAATAGACACTTTGAATAATTTTCAACTACTAATTACATATTTCAACCGGTAATTTCTCACTATAAACACTTTGAACCATTATTTGAATACTTTGAACCACTAATTACAGATGTAAACCACTAATTTGTCACTATAAACCACTATTACACCCATTTTCACATTTAGAGTTACTATTTGGACACTTTGAATTAGGGCTGCAACTCGAGCCGGGTTTTACCCGACCCGCATCGACCCGACCCGAAAATAGCCTGGGTCGGGTTCAGGTTTCATGGGTTTCGGGTCGAGCCGGGTTTAGCATTCAAAAACCCGCATGAATCTTGGGTCGAGCCGGGTTTGAAGGGGCCCGACCCGACCTGACCCGAGTTACATAAGTTATAGTATGTACATTTTTTCTATTGATAGTTAAAAGTTAAAGGGATAATTACATTTACACCCCCTCTAGTTTCTGACACATCCACTTCCACCCCTATAGTTTAAAACGTGACAAATACACCCTTGTAGTTTCAACTTGTTTAAGGTAGGCCCCTTCAGCTGAAGGTTCATCCATAGATTGAAGGGTTAGGATGATCCGATGGAGCTGATTTTTTGGGCACACCCTATCTATGTCAGGACCCATCAAATGAATGCTTTGGATCATCCAAACAATGTGGGCCCACATTATTTGGATCATTTTTTGGTAGTGTTTGGATTCGGGTAGGGGCCCACATTATTTGGATGATCCAAAGCGTTCATTTGATGGGTCCTGACATAGATATGGTGTGCCCAAAAAATAAGCTCCGTCGGATCATCCTAACCCCTCAATCTATGGACGAACCTTCAGCTGAGGGGGCAAACCTTAAACAAATTGAAACTAGAGGGGTGTATTTGTCACGTTTTAAACTATAGGGGTGGAAGTGGATGTGTCAGAAACTAGAGGGGGTGTAAATGTAATTATCCCAAAGTTAAAAGTGAAAACCCACGCACCCACTGTTACTGTATGTGAGTGTAATTTCTGCCTCTATGAGTTGAGTTGATTCAAGTGTTTGATTCAGCATTATTTGATTGTAATTACAACATTGTTTGATTACAGCATTGTTTGATTCAAGTGTGATGTGAGTATAATTACATCATTGTTTGATTCAAGTGTAATGTGAGTGTAATTTCTGCTTCTATGAGTTTAGTTGCCTTGCCAAACAAGAATTTTCCTTAAAAATTTGGGTCAACGTGAAAAAACCCGACCCGACCCGAACCGACCCGAGATTTATCATGGGTAGGGCCGGGTTTGGGAATCGTGGGTTTTCTGAAAAAAAACCCGACCCGACCCGACCCGAGATATTTCTCGGGTAGGGTTGGGTTCTCCAAAACCCGACCCGCCCGACCCGAGTTGCAGCCCTACTTTGAATTACTATATAGACAGTTTGAACCACTAAATAGACACTTTGAACCACTAATTACAGATATTAAGCACTAATTTCTCACTATAGACACTTTGAACCATTTTGAACCACTATTTGGCCACTTGGAACCACTAATTACATATTTCAACAACTAATTTGTCACTACAAACCACTATTACACCTATTTTCACATTTTGAACCACTATTTCAACAGTTTGAACCACTATTTGGACACTTTGAACCACTTTTAACCATTAATTACAGATTTCAACCACCAATTTCTCACTATAAACCACTATTACGCCTATTTTTATATTTTGAACAACTATTTGAACATTTTGAACCACTATTTGGACACTTTGAACCACTGCTAGTGGTTTAGAGGGTTCTCAGTAATGGTTCTCCACACAAAAAAACCTAACAAATCCCTAAGGCTCTGTTCACTTGCGTTCCCGGGAAAGCAAATCCCTGGAAAACAGCCTCTTTTTTCCTTGAACCATTGCTAGTGGTTTAGAGGGTTCTCAGTAATGGTTCTCCACACAAAAAAGCCTAACAAATCCCTAAGGCTCTGTTCACTTGCGTTCCCGGGAAAGCAAATCCCTGGAAAACAGCCTCTTTTTTCCTTGACAAGACAGAATTCTGGTGTTCACTTGCTTTCCTGAGAAAGTAACAAGCCTAGGTGGAAAATGTCAATTAATGACATGGAAACTGCCAAAAATGATGTGGAAATGTCTCTTTTCTCACAAGTGTGGGAAACCAAATCCCACTATTTTGGTTGGATTTGCTTTCCCAGGAAAACTAGTGAAAAAAGGTGGGCAAGCAATTTCTCGGGAAACCTTTTCCTGCACAGTTCCTGCGCACGTGAACAGGCGCGGGAAACCTTTTCCTACACAGTTTTTCTGGATTTCTTTTCCTAATGCACGTCAGATTCCCGGAAAACCCTTTCTTTTCCTTTTTCGGAAAAACAAGTGAACAGAGCCTAAATGTAATATGGAAGATGAGAAAAACAAGTGAACAGAGCCTAAATGTAATATGGAAGATGAGAAAACCTACTAACTAAGTCGTGCTTGAACGGTATGCGTCAACGACATGCTTCAACGGCGTGTAAAAATGGCGGGCTTCATCGGGGATGGCGTAAGTTTTTTCCGTCGACACAGAGGTAAGTTTAAAAAAGTAAAAAACAAAAAAGACATGCGAATAGTTTAGTCGAAAGGTTAAAAGCCTTTCCAAAATATGAACAGTGGAATTCACCGGTTGTTTTCAAATGTCCCTGCCTTTTCCAGATTAGTGCGAAAAAGGGCTTTTTTTTGGTTATTTTTGAAAAAAGGGCTTTTTTTGGTTATTTTCCCAAAATATATAGGGAATAAAATCACAATAATTCATAGAGGAGAGAGAGAGAGAGACAACACGCAGAAGAACCTCCTCTCCCTTCCACTGGTTATTTTTCGTCTGAGCTTATTAAACACCACCACCCACCCTATAAGCTGTGCCACCATTTGTCGCCGGAAATGGAGGCGGTGGGGGCCCGATTAGGTAGGTCTTCGACAAGGTACGGCCCGGCAGCCGTGTTCAGTGGGCCCATCCGAAAATGGAAGAAGAAGTGGGTCCCCGTCTCTTCTCCGCCTCCCTCCACCACCAGAAATGGTAATAACACCACCTCTCATCTTCTTCTCTATAAGTGGACCCCTATCTCTCTCAACAACAACCCCAAAGATGACTCTGCCACCGTGCCCGAAGAACCGCCACGTAGGAAGTTCCGATATGTCCCGGTAACCAGACCATATCTCCCTCTATCTTCCCTGTTGGGTTTTTATTTATTTATTTATTTTTGTTACTAGTAATTTTAAATTTGGGTTTTACTATCCGGTCAAAAAAGAAATTGGGTTTTACTAGGGTTTTGGTTTTTGGGCTTAGCATGGGTAGTGGATTTGGAGCTGTTGATGTGCAGAGATCAGAAACGTGAAATGGGTTTTCAAGATTATTAGATTTTGGATGTTGGGTTTCTGTTTGATTGCAGTATTATGGATGGGTATTAGAGTTGATAAACTTGAGGTTTAGGTAGGGTATTGGTTATAGGGCTCTTGTTGTGGAGACGTGGTTTGGATGAGATTGGGTTTGGGGATTATTTGATTTTGGATTTTCGCTCTTGTTTGATTTCACTATCATGGATGGGATTGTATGACAAGGGTTTGGGTTTAGCAAGGCTTTAATTTTTGGGTTGCAGTTGTGGAGGACATTGTTTTTTATAGACTTATCAGTATTATGGATTTGATTGTATGATTTTGGATTTGGCTAGGGTTTAATTCTGAGACTGGTTTTGTGGAAAGATGGTTTGAGTTGGGCTTGGGGATATTAGATTCTGGATTTGGGTTTTCGATTTGATAGCATTCTATGGTGAGGGTTGATGGTTGGCTCTAGCTTGAGGTTTATCATAATCCGCATCAGCATAATAAATACTATTATTATTATTTGCCAATTGTCAATTTAATATAAGCAATCACCAAAGAGAATCTTTCAGGGAAATAAAATCATCAAAGAGTTCTACTAAGCCCCTAAGGCAAGGGTTGTGCAATATACGCATTACAAAGTCGATCTAAAAGTCCACTAGCTGAAGAATGTGTTATCTGGTTTGCCTCCCATTATGCATGGTTAAACTGCAATTTGAAAGTTCTTTGAAGGCCATGTGATGAAATTGTCACTGTATCACCTAAATCGCAGGCTAAGTCTCTACAAAATATTCTCAACTCTTCTATATGTTCTCTTGCTTCGTCATCATTTGCATCATTGATGCTTGAAGGACCCAAAGAAGCGATATTAATCTTACTCTTGTCTCTATTAAATGCCTCACAATATGACATAAAGGATATTGCCTCTTCCACCTGACCAATTTCTTCTCCACCCTCTCAATTATCGGGACCCTAGGGCCTTAGAAGGGCCTTTCAGTCCCAATGGAAGACCTAAGTTTAGTATCGATAAATTCTTACACCCTATTATCTTCACTATCTCATCTGATTTGTCTTTTTCCATTCGTACCCCCATCATCACAATATTCACCATATTACCTTAAACTTGGGATTGCTTCATACCCGTCTCAGTTTTTTTTTGTATGCACTCAATTGATTAACTTCTGAAAAGTAATAGTATAATCCATAACTAAAGGTTTGATATAGAGGAACTAAGTGATGCCGATTGTAGGCCAAATAAGTGGGCATATTTGCCCATTAGGATTTATAGGATTTTTATTTCCATGTTATTTAGTCTTTAGGATTTTATTTTCCATGTTATTTAGATTTAGGGCTTTTATTTACTTTCCATGGAATTTTATTTCAGTTGCCTATATATAGGCCTCATGTATTAGGGTTTGTTTTTGAAGTTTTGGATGAATAATATTGATTGAGATTTCTCCCCTCTATTTCTCCTCCTCCTCGTCCTCCTCTTCTTCTTCTTCTTCTTCTTCTTCTTCTTGTTCTTCTATTATTCTCTTCTCTTCTTCCCCACTTTCTTCTATTTCCCTTCTCTTCTATTTCTCTTCCCGGGCATCACTAAGATTCCCCACTTGTCCTTCAAGTAAATCCATAATCTACTCAAGAAACTAATGGGAGAATTATTCAAGAGAATCAAGAAATGTGACAGTGTCGTTCAAGCCATAATCTGTTCTGTTTTGAACAAGTCATTCATTGAGAAAGAAAAGATGACAAAGTGATACAATGAACCAAAACCAAAAACAAAAGAGAAAAAAAAGTTGCAGCTCTGACTCTTCTACCCAAATAACTATATCATCATAGAGCTCACCAAAGTTTGTTAATCTGTTGGCCTTAAAGCGTCCATCAAGATCATTATACGTAAAGGAACACCTCACAAAACTCGATCTGAGAAGCTCAATGCCTCTAATTATCCCATGGAATCTCCATTCTTAGATCTGTTTAACCATTTAGCAACCCAAATTCTTGAGCTTTTGATCTCATTGAGGAATTTGAAATCAAACCATGCTGCTTTTACTTCAGCATCGTTCACTTAACAATCACAAGAACTCGCATGGGCAAAATAACTCTTCCATTAGTGTCAGAGATGGTTCCCTTCACAGCTGACAGCCCTAATGGTAGAAAAGGAGTTGCATGATTCTTTGCTACCTTCATAATTGAGTCTGAGGCTCTGAGCAAGCTGATCTGTGGGCTTCATGTCTGCAGGGAGAAATATAAGATTTCCAGGCATTGTCCCAAATAGAAACTAGTGAGTTAAGAAAAATAAATTATCCTTAAATTAATTTGCCACAGGCAAGAAGATTTTTCATAGGCACTTCCTCCTTTCATATTGAAAGGACGGCAACACCATTTCCAAAGGTCAAATGCACTTTAGGTTACAGATAAACTATCATTGATATTAAATGTATTAAAGAAGTGAGACCATATCTGGGATTTCCAGATGCAGTGAATAAATATGTGGGAAACAGTCTCCTCTGGGTGCTCACAAAAGACACTATCTTGAGTAAGCAATCCTTCTATATTATAGTTAATTTCTAATATGAATGTTTTCCTTGACAATCATCCATGGGAATGAAACTGCCCCTGAAGAAAGATCAGAATTCCATCCAACTAGAATTCTAGGTCCCTTTGTATGGAGAGGGGTGAGATAAAAATTCTTGATGGTGACTTGGCCAGAGATTTCTGGGGACCATATGAGCTTACCTTGGATCTCTTTAGAAGGGATATAGACTCTTTGGAGTTTAGCTGAAGGGATGTAAGTCATTAGAGGCTCAGTTCAAGAGGTCTTTACTAAGGATAGGGGTCATGATCAGATGCGGGCTACTTCTATTTATTTATTATTTTTTTGGGGGTGGGGTTTTAAATCTTTTTACGATATAAAAGGGGAATCCTCAGCTAGGATGGAGCCACCACACCATTTGTCTAGCCAAAGGCCTTGGATCTGTTTCCAATGTCAAATAAAAAATAATTGATAAAAGATTAAAAAAATAGTTCAAGCCTTAATCCAGTGTTTCACCTCTTTGGTTCTACATTGCTTGAATAGAAGAATTTCAAATCTATATTTGATCACATGCCTTTCTATGTCTACCATGAAAGAATATCCAAATTGTATTCCCTGCTTATGGGACCTGAAAAATCGTAACCTGTTTATTGTTTTGCCTTCCCTCGAAAATCCCCTTGAATGATGAGATGATAGGGCCGGATGTTTCTTTTAACCTCATGGCGTTCAATATGTAGGAATAGTCATTAAGGCTAATCAGTGTAAAGCCTTTTACCTCCCAGCTTTTTCTTCCTTTCGGAGTAGAATGATAAATGTGAAGATTACACACTTATTCAATTAACCCTACTCGTGGAATATATTTGTCAAATACTCCTTTACTCTCGTTTACTACCTCCAATATTCTTGGTAGAAAGCCAAAGAAAAAGCATCTCTCCCAGTGCTGTGTTTCTTCCCAATTCAAAAGTTTCTTCTTTCATTCTTCTCTCCAATTTCTTTTTCTAATTACTTCCATGCCTTGTTAACATAGGTTGGATGTGATATCTTCAAGTTTTGGCCTCCATTCCAAACTTTAGCTTTGGTTTTTTCTAACTGGATAAGACTGTTACAAGGAGTTTGGGAGAATCACCAACAAATCCTTGAAATCCAAACCTGGTAAGAGCAAGGGCATTGGGAAATGCAGGGTCCTATGGATTTCTTTTCTCCGAAGTCTATGAACATTTCCCAAAAGAAGCTAAAGTATATATTCCTTCTGCAACTCAGCAAGGCAAAACCACTGCTAAGTACGACAAGTGGTGGGAGAAATACTAGAAAGGCTGTGGAGACATGTTTGAAGAGCACTTCGAGAAAGCAACTCAGAGAAAGCTGCTGCCTGCAAATGAACCAGCCTTGCCAATACCAACCCAACCATCTCTGCCTGTCCCCATGGATCGATCGCAATCGGAGGCTATAACATCATCGGCCCCCGAAGCGGAAAAGAACTCGAGTTTGAGATTATGCATCAAAACCCAGATGAGTCGTTTCTCACTTATGTGGGGAGATTCAGGGCCACAGCCTCCAACCAGTGATAGAAAGTGACCAGATCGACATGATCCTCAAGACGACGAATAACCTGTTGGCCAGTAACATCTTCTATTTTTTTGAAAGCTAGGCCAGTAACATCTTGATGGGATAATATTGGGACTTCGAGTCTTTGGAAATAGAATGGAATATTTCATGAAAGTGGGGAGGTTCCCTGCAAGCAAAGAAGCTGCTAGTCCTCTCCTGGCTGAAGCGCCTTCCTCTCCCTCCGCCCAATCCGATGAAGAGTGGAACAGAAACAAGAAAAACCACAGGCACGGGAACCGTGGGAATCAAACCAGCAATGAAATTAGCGCTATTTCCCCGGCCCCTGAAGGACGGTTTCATGTCAATCTCCATTGACAACTATCAGAAACTCATGGAAGGACATGGGGTGCACAATCATTTGTTATGGATGGACAAACAAGAGGGGCAGGCCCTTAATGAATTTTTTGGTGGCTTGCCCTCGAGGTACGATGTTCGTGAAGGCGGTAGATGCTACATTAGAAGTGAAGGATGCAATTCAATTCACCCCAAAGATATGGATCGGTCAACCGTAGCAGGGGAAAGGGAAGTAGATGGGATATGGGCATATCACAATCATTCCTCCATCAGATAAATCATCCCTACCTCCTGTCGCAGATGTTGTATCTTCGTTGGCCAGCCGAAGAAGATCCAATTATTCGTTAAGGCTAATAATGGCTTACTCGACATCTTCTTCAGTGCAGTTAGTCAAGCTCTTTCAAGCTAAAAGTAGTTCAGTTAAGTGAAGCAAGTCCAGCTCTTCCGCTAGCTCTAAAGGTAAGCTCTAAAGCAGAGGGGCTTTTTACTTCAACCTTGAGTTCCGTTATGGTAAGCTCGTAGGCGTAAAGTCCCTTCTTTTCCAGCGGCTCATAAAAGAGTTCTGCTTTCGGGCTATCGGTTCATAAGGAAACAAGTTCCTTCTCTTCTGTCGAGCGGTACGGTACTCGCGGGCTTTGTGAAATCAAAGAGAAATGAAACTCATTCCGTTACGGGACTCTAGGCGTAGGCGGTAAAACATTCTGTTTTTTCTTCTGTCCGAGTGTGAATCCTGTATCATCTCTCCACATTAATGCTCTTACAAACTGCCAACCTGCTGAAAATGTGCCTACACTAAACAGGTCCCAGTTGGACATGACACATATTTAAAACCTTTTTTCTAGTTATAAAGGCTATAGAACCATTTTCTCCTGCTTAAATACTTCTGCATACTCTATAATTAGTGAAGAAATCACTGTCTAGAACCACAGTAACTCAACCTTAAGGCAAATCCTCAGCTGACATAGTGGTGGCAGTAGAATTCTACCAAGATTCAATTGACTTAACTAAAAGGGTGTTGCCTGTTGCTACTTTCCATTGGTGTCAAGCACGACTCATTTTATTTTTGTGACAATTTTGAGTAACTTTCCATGCTTCTAACCTACTACTACCACTGTCTTTGGTGAACTGGCTTGGGGTGCACTTGGTACAGATCCTGCTCCGCAATCTACACGACTCATTTGCAGGCAAACCAGGCCTCACTAATCACAGGTTCCCAGCACAGATGGGCCATGGTAAAAACTCTCATTGGTCAGATTCTAGCCATCTAATAAAAAATATTTTTGAAAGATGACTAGTCATATGATCAATGGCATTGAATGTGAATCTCTGGCAACTTCCATTTGAGCTATCTATTATGATTAGACGGCACTTGTTGCCATCTATGCCGGGCCTTTCAATAGGTGCAGTCCATAGTTGCTTCAACACATTCCATGTGGTGAGGCTTAGTGCAGCTCAAGTTGGTGCACTTGACCATAGTATCACACCTCCTACTATATGTTTTTCTTATTCATGTTCTTCTTTTTGTTATTAATGTTATCATCATCATTTTGCTTGAAGATCTGTTATTTGACGGCTATTCAATAACTTGAAAATGCAGGTTTCTGTAATAGAAGAACAGAAAGAAGCAGCTGCCACAAGTGTTGCTGATGATAATGACACTAAGCCAAGTGATGGCGTTGTAACTGATCCATCTCCAGTGGCAACCAAGAGTGATGGATCTGGTGGAAAACCTGATGTGAATGATGTACCAATGGAAGAAACTCAGGTGAGAGTCGAACCCTTTCCTTCAATAAAGCGTACTGTTTTCTGTCATCATTTTATTTACTTCCTCGGTATCTTTTATAGCACAATACAATATGTGTATTAGCGCAATCCAATTTGTTTTGGCTATGTTTAAGTGAACAAGCCCATTCTATGTTGGGGTTTTACCCTAAGCACACTTATGTTTGTATTTAGCATTTGCGTCCATGCATGAGATCTCCATTCCACTTCCTTGTGGAACTGCCAGCCGTCCAGGTTTTTCTTTGTTTATGACATCTTTCCCTTCCCAACTTCTCTAATTCCCATTAAAAGTGGGTTTGCTTCATGTCAAGTTATGCTTCTGCTTTCATAGTTTTATTTAATCTCTGTTTTTTCAATGGCATTTCAATAAGTGAATAAATATATGCGTAGGGCAAGCAATAAGTTCTAATACATTTCGTCTCTAAAACTGCAAGTTTGTGGCTTCATTTTGAATATATGAAAGTTTCCTATTCTCAAATTCATTTTATAAAATCTTGAAACAAAACTCCGAGAAGAATCATTTCTAAGCCACCGAGTCGTGAGAAACGAGTTTTCCTTTATCCAAATATTGCTTGGAGATTGATCTCAAAAAAGTCTAACTCCAACCCACAGCACTATCACCTCAGATTTAATCACTGCTCTGTTTTCATCAGTTTCTTTTAATCTCAGCTATCCAAGATCGTAAAAGAGTCAGGTTTTCTCGTTCCATGACTTCAGGTTTATCTCTTCCATGATTTTATGCCAATGGTCCCTATAAGTGCTATCAAGAAAAATATATTGGTGCAAATTACTATTTTTTTCTTTCAATTTGCATTCTTTCAACTACGTATCTTAGGCGTTGCAATTTGCATGATGCAATTGAAATGTTATATTGATTTTGTTTATTGGACAACATTGAAGTTTCTTGTTTGCTAATGGGAGAGTTTTTGAAGGAAATTTTAATCCACATTATATTTCAGGCTTCAAACAAGGGTCAATCGGCGCCACAACACCTAAATGAAACTAATCTGGATTTGAACTTAGGACTGAAAGCACGCGACGAAGGTAATGATCCAACAATGACAGATCAAAGTGAAAGCGTTCAGCTAGAGCGAGTAAGCTCCGGCGTGGATATTGAGATGAAGCCCGCAAAAAATTCAGAAGGCGAAAACAGAACAAAAAGGAAGTCCATGACACCTGACCTGGAAATGAGAGTGTAAGTTATAAGAGTGTAAGTTTCAGTTCATTCGTTTTCTTAGTTCTGTAGTGTACCTTGTTCAGGCCCATTAATGTACTGTCATCTTCATTTCTTTGCATGGTTAGGCTGCCTTTGCCACGCTCAGTGACACAAATTATGTGAAGTTTAGATAAAACAATGTGATCTTTGTGGGATAGTTTAGAAATTGAAATGAGGCTAAATGTTTGAATATGGTTCCTTTTCTCTTGGCTGCAGAAGCTTCAGTCCTTAATATTAAGATGGTTGTTAAATCTTTGCAATACTCCCTGTTTGTTGGTATTGCAGGAATTTTATGGAAAATTTTGGAAAGAATTTTTTTTCCAATGCCATGTTTGGCAACCAACTCAACTCTAACTCAACAAAGCCTTTGTTCCAAACTTGTTGGGGTCGGCTAGATGAATCCTTTAGAAAAAAATTCGTGAAGAAGGTGAAAGGAATCTACCAGGCACTAGTCCCGGCTCTAGTTGGGTTCTTCTACGTCGTTCATTTTCTTCTATTCTATCCTATTCAAGGCTATGTTCTCTGTTATGTTCCTCGCTATCAAGTATTTCCTCATTGTTTCTACCCAAGTTGTTTTTGGTCTACCCATACCTCTTTTTACTCCATCAATTTGGCACGAGTCGCCTCTTCTCACCGGAGCATCCAAAGGCCTACGTTGGATATGTCCAAATCATCGTAAGCGGTGCTCTCTCATCTTCTCCTCAATTGGTGCAATCCCTACCTTTTTACGAATGTCTTCATTTTTAATTCTATCTAATCTTGTGTGGCTGCACATCCATCTAAGCATTCACATCTCCGCTACACTCATCTTATGCACATGCTACTTCTTGGTGGCCCAACATTTTGAGCCGTATAGCATGACTGGCCTCACAACTGTCTTATAAAACTTTCCCTTCAACTTGGTAGGGATTTTACGGTTGCACAGAACTCTTGAGGCAAGCTTCCATTTCAACCAACCTGCTCTTTTTCTATGGTTAATATCCTCTTCAATCTCTCATTCCTTATATAGAATTGAACCAAGATAGCGAAAGATATCCCTCTTAGGTACCTCCTGTCCAGTCATATTCACTACATCCTCGTCCCGCCTCCTTACATTACTAAAATTGCACTTCATATACTCTGTCTTAGTCCTACCCAGTCTAAAACCTTTGGATTCTCAAGTAATTCTCCATGACTCTAACTTAGCATTTACTCATGCTTTGGTTTCGTCGATTAATACTATGTCATCTGCAAATAACACACACCACGACACCTCATCCTGGATACCCTCCGTAAGCTCATCCATAACTAGTGTAAAAAGATACGGGCTTAGAGTTGATCCGTGGTGCAGTTCTATTGTAATTGGAAACTCACTAGACGTGTCATCCGTGGTTCTGACACTAGTTACTGCTCTATCATACATATCCTTAATCACATCAACATATTTAGTAGGCACTTTTTTCCTTTCAATGACCCACCACATAATACTTTTGGGAATTCTATCATACGCTTTCTCCAAATCAATGAAAATCATATGAAAGTGCTTTATATTTTCTCTAAATCTCTCCATTAACTGCCTAATCAAGAAGATAGCTTCCATAGTCGATTGTCCAGGCATGAATCCAATCTGATTCTTTAACACCTTAGTCTCTTTTCTTAGTCTATATGCTCAAGTACCCTCTCCCAAAGCTTCGGTGTGACTCATTAGCTTAATTCCCCGGTAATTGGTGCAACTCTGAATATCCTTTTTATTCTTATAAATAGGTACTAATGTACTCTTCCTCCACTCATCAGGCATCTTCTTAGTCTTCAAAATATTGTTAAATAATATAGTTAACCAAACCAAACCCACATCACCCAAGCATCTCGAAGTCTCAATAGGAATATTGTCAGGCCCCCTAGCCTTACCTAATTTCATATTTTTCATTGCTACTCTTATCTCTAATATTCGGATTCTACGAACAAACCTTCGATTTGTATCCATCAAAAGCGTTATCAGGTTCTACCAAATTCGCTACCGGTTCTCTATTAAACAATTTATCGAAGTAACTTCTTCACCTCTCTTTAATGTCGTTTACTTTTACTAACAATCTTCGCTTCTCGTCTTGTATGCATTTTATATGATTCAAGTCACTACTCTTCCTTTCTCTCATCTTAGCAAGCTTGTAGACATCTTTTTCGCCCTCTTTTGTCCCTAACCTGTGGTACAAATCCTCATATGCCTTACCTCTAGCTTCCCTTCCTGCCTTCCTAGCTTCTTTTCTAGCCAATGTATACTTCTCAATGTTCTTCTCATATCTACACTTACGCAAATATTTATACCTCTCTTTTAGACCTAATTGCCTTTTGGACCTCCTCGTTCCACCACCACGTGTCTTTAGACGGCGGCCCACTTCCTCTAGATTCTCCAAGTACCTCTCTAGCCACAAACATCCCATTCTACATAATATTAGTCCCCTCGTATAGACTCCAAGGTCCTTCAAGTAGTCTATCGTGAAACATATTTAGTTTTTCCCCTTTGAGATTCCACAACCAAGTTCTCGGATGTCTAACAGCTCTATCTTTTCTACTCCAATGTTTGATACACATATCCAACACCACTAGCCTATGTCGTGTGACTAAACACTCACCGGGTATGACTTTACAATCTTTACACGCAGCTCTGTCCTCTGTCCTAGTGAGGATAAAATATATCTGGCTATAGTTGGTGCCACTGCTAAAGGTTATCAAGTGTGATCTGTTTTCTTAAAAAAAATATTCGTTAACATCAAATCATATGCCACTGCAAACCCAAAATATCTTCTCCTGCCTCATTCCTATTTCCAAAACCCAATCCTCCATGAAACCTCTCAAAACCTCCATTAGTTCTCCCACATGTCCATTTAAATCTCCTCGTATATGCGTTGCACCGTCCCGCGGGTCCAACCATGGGTTCAACCCAATGTGCAATCAAACAAGTAATAGAAAAGTGTAGTGCTTTATAAGCCCTTCTCTTTCTTTTCTCTCATCCGATTTGGGACTATCTTTTCAACTACATTACACTATTCTCTTTCTCTTGCAAAAAGCAACTATTTCCAAAGAAAAGTTTTTCTTTTTCCAAAACACACTTAAAGAAAATATTTTCCAAAAATTGTTTTGACCAAAAACACTTGATTTTGAAAAATCTTTAACAATAACTTCCTCCACTATTTTTTCCACTAGTTCTCCATAACTAAAGAGGGGCTGTTTTTCCACTAGTTCTCCATAACTAAAGAGGAGTTTTTCCACTGCAAACCCCCTGTCAGTGTATCAATAACTAAAGAGGGGCTGTTGTACTTATGTTTTAAGAATTCAATGCCCCTGATTGCCACAAACACTGACAGGGGGTGTTCCTGGTGATCAAAAGGGGCGGATATATCACTTCCCAAAGAAAAAACCTATTTGTAATTCGTTTTATGTTTTCCTTGTTTTTAGGGGCTTTCCACCCTTACCCTCACCCTCTTAAGTCTCTCTATCTCCCGCCCATCGCTCACAACTGGCACCAGAAGTATTCCATGGAATATTTTTGTATGTGGCCAGTCATGGCCTAAAAGTTCCTACATTTTTTACACACAAAGATAGTTTAAATTGAACCAATCCTAAACATGGCCTAAAAGTTCGGACATTTTTTACAATAAAAAAATAGTATAACTTGAACCAATCCTATTCAAATTTTATTTGGAGGGACCATCAATTTATAATGATAACCTACTAGATTTACCATAATCATATCATTTCCCTCTAAATTATAAAAAGAAAATTTTCTTGCAACCCAAATAGGGCCTTAAAAGGAGAGGCAGTATTCACCCAATGAAGGATCTAGATCACATGGGCTCATTCGTTATGTTTTGTACTGACCGTCCATTTGTAAGCCATCGATTGGGTGGTTTAGACCATTCGGTAGGTGCAATTTTTCGAATGTCATTTCCGTGATAGAGCCTACCAAATCAAGAATGAGGATTTCACTAATGAATGTTTACTATTTCCATTTGCAAGATATGATAGACGGCTAGGTTCGTCTGACAAGTCTAATTTTATGATCAAGTTATGTCCACAATAGGGTCAATTAGACAAAGGTTTCAACACCAATTATCTTGGGAGTGTCTCCTATACACCGATCCAAAAATTGAGATCATCATAGGAGTTTGATTGTTGTTATGTCGCTTTTACTGTGGAGGGTACTTAATGAAGAGTTTGGCTAGCACTCGAATTCGTATAATCTAAGTGGATAGTTCTTTTTATCCCGAATTATCCATTTGCAAGCCATCGATTTAATAGTTTGAGATCCCCCCAAAGGTCATATCATCAGTATTATAAAGCCTATAACAGAGGGGGCTCAAGTCGAATTAATAAAAGAACCTGCATATAGTAAGTTGTTATACTTGCACAGTACATCTGCATATTTTCCCCAAGGCTCTGTTTCCCATTTCTTTAAACGTAAAAATGGACATAAAATTTGTTTTATGCTGTAAAAATGAACATAAAACAAATTTACGTCGAAAGAAATGGAGCCTAAACATAAAATAAAACAAATTTTACGCCATTTAATGAGAAGAAGAAAAGAAGGTAAGATAAATTTCATTTTTCATTTTACGCCCATTTTTCAAAAGAAATGGAGTCTACATAAGGGTGTCAATTTTGGCTCGAGCTCGGCTCGGTAAAAGCTAGGCTCGAGCTTGGCTTGAATCCTTAACGAGCCGAGCCGAGCCGGCTGGCTAGGCTCGTTAAGCTTAACGAGCCGAGCCCGAGCTAGGCCAGGATCGGCTCAGCTCGTTAAGGCTCGTTAAGATGAGCATAATGTAAAGAAATACAGAAGGGGGGTGGTTTATCGAACAAGGGTGTGCCAATATCAGTCCATGTATACCAATTGCTAAAGGAGAAAAGACAAATGAAGAGTGCAGTTATCAAAGTGTGAGGGTGCTAATATCAGCACACCCCAATTCCCTATAAATCAGAAAACGACTAGGGTTTAAGGGATGTCTCTCATTTTTAGGGTTTTGACTTTTGAGTTGAAGAGAGAGAGAGAGAGAGGGAGAGAGAGAGAGAGAGAGAGAGAGAGAGAGAGAGAGTCTTCCTTTATCCAATGCAGGAGAGATCTGGTGAGATCTCACATAATCGGAAATGCCGATTGAAGAAGAGATGAGGATCGAAGGTAGATTGTAAGAGTATTTTTCAGGGTTTTAGTGGCGTCTGGATCCATTGAGAGAGAGAAGGGGATCTGGTCATTTTCTCCGACCAGGTCCGCCGACTCTATCTCGCCGGCAACTCCAACTCCGGCCGGAATCCCGCCGTGCCTCCTCCATTGCCGCCCACCTTCATCTCCCCTGACCTCCATGCCATCAAACCCACCTCCATTAACTTCGGCAAGCTCGGTAACTTCCTCCATTGAAACCCCATTTTCTTCCCCAAGCCACTATCACCACGAGCTTGGTAAGGCTCACGAGCTTGGCCTAGTCAATTTTGAGCCCGAGCCCGAGCCGAGCTACGTTTACACCCCTAAGTCTACATAAAATAGACTTTAATATTTTTCTATTAATATATGAGGAATGATAGAGTGAAGGGCGCCTTCACAAAAACCATTTACAACGGCGCCCCAATCGGTCCATCTCAAGAAAATGGCACGGGAAAATATGCAAAGGCACTGACAAATACAAAATTAAATGAACAATAAATGCACTATATTGACAATGACCAATAGGGGCGACCACAAGAACGGTTTCTTTTTCCTTTTTTTCGCAAGGGCGGCCTTTAATCTATCATTCATCTTGACATACTACATAAATCCACCAACTATAATTAAGTCAGAATCGTATCTAAATTTACTGACAGAAATTCTGTATGTATGGATACATTATATAGTTCTATTAGTTAATAACTAATAAAACTTCTTCTGCATCGACACTGCACAAGTTTCTTCTACATCTAATTTAGATCAGAGAAATGTCATGACCTCTAACTTCATCGTACCACTACCATACAATAGTTGTCACTGAGTTGTCATACGAAGCGAGGTAAGAAGCATAAGGGACTTGTCTTTTTTATGCAACTTTTCTTTCACCCTGGGGAGCTGATTCTGAAGCTCATTAAACACGGACATTTAAATGTACCCCTTGCATCTTCAGCTCGTCCCATTAAGCATTAGCCCTTTCATTCTTCGTATTTGCCTTTGATTTGAGCCCGAGAGCATAGAACGAACAACTACTGATAACTACCGTTTTATATATAATAGGTTGGCCAAGCTTTTCAACATACAAGAGGATTATTTCAAAAAAAAAAAACATACAAGGGGTCGTTTGGCAATGTCTGATTTTAAAATAAAAAAATCAGAAAAACATATTTAGCTAATAAAAATAAGATATAGGAATAAATTTTATTGATTTTTCGGCTCCAAAAACATCTAAATGAAACCAACAAAGTTGTTTCTTAAAAATGAAATAGTAGATAGTTTTATGAAGGACTCCTTTTCGCATCCCATGTCTCAAACACTCTACACAACAACCTGCCACTACCGATCAACGTAGAAAGTTTTGAATAGAAGATAAAATTGGAGGAAAAAATATACCAATTGCTTGGAAATTGTTCAGTCTAAAATGCTTCAGCGCGGTCAGTCAGTGCATCGAGTGAGGAGTGTGTGATGTGCGGGCATGCCAACCTCCTTGGAGGCAAAATTCGAGGGGTCAGTGACCGAAACATTTTTGTCCCCTGGGATTGGATTTCAGGCGATAGAGAAGAAGAGGGGAATGCGTCTTCTTCCTTTGGGCTCCTTTGAATTTACACGGATGGAAAGGACTTTTTCAGTACAGACGCAGACGCAGTATCAATTGCGGGGGTGTCGACACATGCAGAATGTGAACAACACGTCGACACATGCAGAATGTTTTTTTTTTTTTGAAATGCAATACACACGCAGAATGTTAACAACTCACAATTGGTCAAAACATCGATGCGCGTAGAACACATGAAATCGTCGATGTATGCAAAATGCATACGACTTTGAGGGATGAGAGACCGTTTGATTTAGCTAAACGACAAAACGACTAAAGCGAAACACCAGTGCCAGGGATTGTTGACTTAAAGAGAAAGACTCACATGGGAAGATGAATTCATTGCTTCCTTAATCCAAGAAAAGCTACAGTTACAAAAAGTAAACGTACAAGTACAGTAATGGAAAAGTAAAAAATAAAATGCTAAAACATGTTTGGATTTTGTTTTGAGATCTCTTCCTTAGAGACATCTGCCTCTTTATATAGCTTTATTTGGGTAAATGCCACTCATTACCCCACATTCTCTAGGAGGGAACTTTTTAGTAACTTTTCATCTCAGGCTCCCTTATTTGCATGTCATACATTCTTCAATGCTGTCATCATTCACCTTCCCTCAAGTGGCAACTAAAGAACCACTTCTTTGACCCGGACTACGTTGTCATTCAGTAATTCGATCCTGCTTGACCGATTGAACTTAGAGATAGGTACAAGTAGAAGAGAATTCCTGATAACTGTCCAAACTTTTAGGTTCCACTCTTTATATAGCTTTATTCGGGTAAATGCCACTCATTACCCCACATTCTCTAGGAGGGAACTTTTTAGTAACTTTTCATCTCAGGCTCCCTTATTTGCATGTCATACATTCTTCAATGCTGTCATCATTCACCTTCCCTCAAGTGGCAACTAAAGAACCACTTCTTTGACCCGGACTACGTTGTCATTCAGTAATTCGATCCTGCTTGACCGATTGAACTTAGAGATAGGTACAAGTAGAAGAGAATTCCTGATAACTGTCCAAACTTTTAGGTTCCACTCTTTATATAGCTTTATTCGGGTAAATGCCACTCATTACCCCACATTCTCTAGGAGGGAACTTTTTAGTAACTTATCATCTCAGGCTCCCTTATTTGCATGTCATACATTCTTCCAGGCTGTTATCATTCACCTTCCCTCAAGTGGCAACTGAAGCACCACTTCTTTGACCCGGACTAGGTGGTCACTCAGTAACTCGATCCTGCTTGACTGATTGAACTTAGAGATAGGTACAAGTAGAAGAGAATTCCTGACAAGTGTCCAAACTTTTAGGTTCCACTATTTGTGAATCCCAACCGCCCCCCCCCCCCCCCCCCCGGCACTGGTTATTTAGGAAGGATACCCACCATACTCAAAGTCGGCAAGCCTTAGATAATGAGTCCAAAATCTGCGGACATATAAGAGAGGTGTGCTAGGATTCCTTCCACAATGAGCCCATTCTAGCCCCCGTCAGTCCTTTGCCTCCTTGAACTTCCCAATCGAAAAGATGGGTTCCTTTTCGTCTCAACAAAGAGGAAAAGAATCATCTTGAAAATGCTCCTAACCCAGCGAAGTCCCTCCTCGAAAGAGGGACGAGCGGAACGGATTCGGTATCGGTACTGACCTGGCTCTTCAATCGACGATCTACTGCTCCCTCTTAGTAGCAGATGCCCATGCTTTGATTCGAAAGCCCCCCTACTCTCTCAAGTGCCAGCCTGGCACATATCTCTTCTGACTTGGACGGTAATTCGGTCTTTTATGACCGATCATGCCCAAAAATGGGTGTAAACCGAAATCATTGCGGAAAATAAAATGCCAATAACAGGCTTGAGAGAATTAAGCAAAAAACAATCAAAACGACTTCCACTCCCGATCATAAATGACCAGGGGCTTGAAAATACAGCGCCCAAACTAAAAAGGCAAGTTGGGTATTTATATTGCAGTTCACATGCAAAGAGCAATCTAGAAAGACACAAATTGCAATTTTTTAACTCTGGTAGACAGATCCAAACGTACCACAAAATTTGAAAAGATGTAACGTGGCAAAACATGTTGAGCGTTTAGGTGGGCAATAATTCTTCACATGCAAGTTTTGAGCTTATCTCCGGAATTTCTATTTGTAATAAATATTTCAAGCTGGCTTTATAGAGATTTTTGGTTTCTTCCTACTGTTCCCAAAACGTGTTTGGAAAGGTATTGGGAGCCACATGCTAATACAATTGAAGAGATAAAAAAAAAAAACCTTGAGCAAAGTAATCACAAGCATGTAAACAATTTCTATTCTTATTTTTACATTAAGTCAATGCAAGGTGACTTTAGTTAATCAGTTATAACCCAATAAATAAGCATTTAGTTTTCATAAGGTTGATCAACTTGAACATCTTCATGAAGTTGAACTGTATTATGGCACATCTACTGATATAAATAAAGAAATAATGTCTATCTATTAAGGCAAAATTTTTATCCACCCATCCTGGAATTAGAGCAAGTGTCCCTAAACATGACCATATCTCACTTACTCTTGACTAAATTCTACCTCACACGGAAGAATACAGATTCCCACCAAAAGAAACACGCAAAGCAGTTCATGCATCAGAACTTTGATCAGCCTCATCGCTTCTAGTAACACCAACATCAGCTGGCCGAATAACACGGTCATAAAGCATGTATCCAGGCTGCACCCAAACCACATTGAAATAATTGTCATCTATTTACTTTCTTAAAGCACCTTATCACATCAGCTCTATTGCAAATGTGAAGAACACTATCAAATATTTCATTTTTTTAATGGCACTATCAAATATTTCTTTAAAATGCAGAACTAGGAAATCGGAACATCCGGAAATTAGGAAATCAGAACATCCGGAAATTACGTCCATCAAGACACCCATCAAATACCAATGCCAATCACTACTGAAACTCAGTAGGAAAACAAATTGCCCCCCCCCCCCCCCCCCAAAAAAAAAACAAAAAAAAAACTCACTGGAATAATTTTTTTTAATAAAGAAACATCGAATGTGCTTACCCGTTCCTAGGGAAACAGAAAATCTCATTTAGGAGGACACAAAAATATATGATTTTTGCAAGTAGGGACATACTGAATAGATAGTTCAGTATTCAGGCACTGGGTCATTCAATATGAAACTGAAATGAACATAGATCCTAATCTCAGTACTAGACCATTTCAGTGATCTGAAGTTTGTGGTATAGGTTGGAGTAGCAAGACTAAGTTAAAAATTGCTGGTTCCCTAATTTGTTCCTTTACAATAATGCATTATATCTCGTAACTTCTAAACACATTTTCACTTGTTTTGAAATTTTATTTTTAACATCGTTTCCACCTACAAACCGACTATAACATTCCATGAAAAAAACCCAAATGACTGAAAAATCATGGGGCTTATGCTGCCTATGTCACAAGTCTGGTTCTCGGGAAATTCTCGGCAAGGGAAAATCTCGGGATATATTAATTTTTTCGGTTTTATTGGGTTTATATCAGGAAAAAGGGTAAAAATCAAATTATTTAAATAAAAAATATTTTTATTAAAAAATTACTTTTGGAATGGTATATATCATTAAAAAAGACCATTTGCAGGTTTAGAAATTAATACATGAGTAAGTTGCATGTTCATCATTCATCATAAGACCACTTGCAGGTTCATCACATAGCAGTAAACTTCATAAGATCACTTGCAGATAGAAGACCACTTGCAGATTTATAAATTAAAACAAGGGTAAGTTGCACGTTTATCATTAAGATAAGACCACTTGCACGTTCATCAAATAGCAGTAAGCTTCATAGGTTCACTTCCAGGTTTATCAAATAAGACCAGGTTAAATTAAGTTTCACATGTAGGTTAATCAATACACAAAAATGGTCCATAGATACATGCAGATTTTCCAACATAGGGATTGGAACCAGATGGCAAGAAAATTCAAAGGGGAATTTTGTTATAAAATCAGTAAACCTTTCATGGAATCTGAGATTTTTCTTGAAAACCGTACAAAATGTAGAGATCAAACAACCAAAAGCTCGGGTCGGAGTTGTACTTTTTGGAATACTTTACACATACTTCAACAAATATTCAAAAGCCCCTTCAATCGATGATAAATATCAGTGTTACGCTTCTCTGCAAGAATAGAGAGGCTATGCATATAAAAAACACAACGAAGATGTAAAAATGAAAAAAAAAAAAAAACCCAAACCTAAATTGAAACAATAACTTAACGAATTGAGGAACTCCCGAATGTACAAAAACCCCCAAACAAAATCGAAAAAAGAGTATTTTAAAAAATTATAGAAACCCTAATGCTCTGTATGGTTGCCGGGTTTTTTTTGTTCCTGGGAGTTATGTGGGAGAAAAAAATACCCTGGGAGATAGGTGGGAAAAAAAAAGTTCTAGAAGCATCCTGGTAAAATAAAAATCCCATGTTTGGTTATGTGGGAGAAAAAAATACCCTGGGAGATATGGTGGGAAAAAAAAACCTTTGTTTGGTTGCTTGAATTGTTGGGTAGAAAAAAATTCTTCTCAAGCTTATTTTTGGTTCCTGAGTTTATTTTTGTTCCTGGGGTTATCTTGGGATGGGATGAAAAAGCAATCATTACAAAAGTGGGATTAAAAAATTCACCCCACAAGCAATCATTACAAGAGTGGGATTAAAATAAACCTAGTGCTAAAAGGCAACCAAACATGGGATGGGACCAAAATTTAACTTATTCTCCCACAAAACTCCCAGGAACAAAAAAAACCCGGTAACCAAACAGAGCATAAAGAGAAGAGGGGAAAAGGCTAACATCTTTTTTCCCAGCCTCTTCTTCTCCCTCTTCTTCTTCTTCTTAGGCCCGGAGGTTCTTCACGGAGATTGAGACGGAAGCACGGCCAAAAACCCTTTTGCACAAGGGAAAGTCGGCCCACGAAAATTTATTCCCAAAACAAAACTTCGTGTCCCGCACGTATTAGATGAAATCGATTTTAGAAAGAGAAGGAAAGTTCTAAAAAAATCGTGAATTTATATATAAAATAGCAAAATTTTAATTTCCGGCAATAAATTTAAATATATAGGGTTTAAAATGTGTTTTAAACGTTTAGATTAAAGTGCGCGAATTTCTCACCATAAATTAAAAATTCGTGAATTTCTCACCATAAATTAAAAACTCGTGAAATTCGCGATTTTCTTAAAGCTTTCTTCTCTTTCTAAAATAGATTTCTCCTAATACGTGCAGGACATGAAGTTTTGTTTTGGGAAGAACCTCTGGACACGAAGTTTCTAAAATAGATTTCTCCTTACGCATAAGGGTTCTTGCCTGTATCTCCGTCTCCATCTCCGTGAAAGAACCTCTGGGCCTAAAAATGAGAAGAAATGGAAGGGAAAAAAAGAGGTTAGTTTCTGTCTCCCCTTTAGGGTTTCTGTAGTTTTTTATATCTTTTTTATAAATTTTGTTTGGGGGTTTTTATACATTCGGGAGTTTCTCAATTAGCTAAGTTATTATTTCGATTTAGGTTTGGGTTTTTTTCCGATTTAGTTTTAGGTTTTTTTTTCGATTTTATTTTTACATCTTTGTTGGGTTCTTCACATGCATAACCTCTCTGTTCTTGCAGAGAACAGAGAAGCTTACTCTAAAATCATCGTCAATGTATAAAAATAAGGATTTTTGTAAGGGTTTTGAAGATCGATTGAAGGGGTTTTTAAATATTTGTTGAATTCTGTGTAAAGTATTCAAAAAAGTACAATTCCGGCACGAGCTTTCAGTTATTTGAAAACTACACTTTGTATGGTTTTGAGGAAAAATCTCGGAATCCATAAAAGGATTATTTATTTTATACCTTTCACTTTAAATTTTCTTGCCATCTGGTTCCAATCCCTATGGATTCCTTGTTCCAATCCTTAGGTTGAAAAATTCGCCGCATATATCTACGGACCAATTCTGTGTATTGATTAACCTATATAACCCGGTCTTATTTGATAAATCTGCAAGTGATCCTATGAAGTGTACTGCTATTTGATGAACCTGTAAGTTGCCTTGTGAAGTTTACTGCTATTTGATGAACCTGGATGAGGCTTTATGAAGCCTACTGCTATTTGATGAATCTCTTAATGGTCTATCTTATGATAAACCTGCAACTCACTCTTGTATTAATTTATAAATCTAAAAGTGATCTTATTTGATAAATCTGCAAGTAATCTTATGAATGTTACTGCTATTTGGTAAACCTGCAAGTGGTCTTATGATAAATGATAAACCTGCAACTTACTCTTTTATTAATACTCTTGTATTAATTTATAAACCTGCAGGTGGTCTTTTTTGAATGATATATACCATTCAAAAAATATATTTTTTAAAGAAAATTTTATATTTAATATTTGTTATTTTCACCATTTTTTCCCGATATAAAACCGGATAAAATCGAAAAATTTAATATATCCCGACATTTTCCCTCGTCGAGAATTTCCTAAGAACCAGATTTGTGACATAGCAAGTAATTACCAACCATTCACGTGCAAAAGTATCTATAATGGTAAGGGATTAAGAATACCAGTGCTTCTTATGCGGCATAAATTGCTTTAATTTATAAATTCATGTATTATGGGCACCTACCTACCAACTTCTATAATAACGGCAAACCAACAAGTACGGAATAAATTTATCTAACCACTATGGAATCTTACCTCAGTTAAAAATCAAGATATGGATATAACTGTGCCTCAGCAGAAATGGTTAAGATGATTGAAAATTACAATTGGAGGGGAGAAAAAGAGACAAAAAATTCCAAATGGAAAGGGATGGATGATCGGGGAAGATGACTATTAGAGACGTTTTCAGAAGCCGGAGGAATATCCCGTTGAGAGTTTCGGGGTTTCAGCAACCTTCATGCTTCTTATGCGAATGTGGAATCAATCTTGAGCAAATTTGGGAGCCTTATATGTCTTGCCTAGATGGAGGCTACTCTGTTATGGAAGTCTTTGAATCACTTGGGATATTTAATCCTTGCTGCAGAAGATATCTATTTTCATTTGGGCATGAAACCAACTTGGAGAGGCCCCATTGGTCCCAATGGCATCCACCGAGATCGCACGCAGGTTCTTTGGGAAGCGTGGAGGACTGGGATACTAGGGGGAGGAGGTTGGATTTTGGTGCTAGGGAGGTTCCTGGTCGGCGAGCTGTGGAATCATCTCGTAGGCCTTTCTCGAATGGGAGTGACTGGTTATGCTCAAAATGTAATTACAGAAACTTTGGTACACACACCTTGTGTAGAAAATGCTTACAACCTCGTAATAGAGAAAACCCAAATTTAGTGTGGAGACCCAAACAGGCTCAAGCTGCCTCCTGTGAAGAGGATCGAAGCCTGGATGTTCCTGTGGTGGTAGTGGAAGAAAGAAAGACATCTTAAGAGCTGTCTTATTGGAAGCTTGAAATCTGGTTTTGGCTTTTAGAGGATGTTTGGGCTAGGGCAAAAAAGTTTTGGGGGCTCCCAGAATTGAAAAAACCCTTTACTATTAGCACAGTGGAGATCCTTTTCCGTTTTGGTTCGGAGGCCTAAGCTACGACTATTCTCCGACGAGGGGAGGCTTTCGGGGGATTCCTCTCCTCCCTCCAGCCATGGTTCCCGGCGTATAATACAGGAGCTAGAACTGTTCGGTTACGGTTTTATAATATTCCACTTCATGCTTGGTCCTCTGCCACGGTGGAGATTCTTGCCTCGCATCTGGGTCAGGTCCTAGAGACCCAACTTTTTGGAAATCACTCCAACTGTTTGACTTTTGCCTCTACCCTGGTTATATCCCCTCTTTGGAAATCCATCCCTCACTCAATTAATTTAAGGGTAGATTTCACCATTTACTCGGTGGGAATTAAGGTTGTGTCTGAAGATAGTATAAATTCTTTGGCCTTGTCGGTAGTGGAAGAGTCCAATAGTAAAGACAATTTTCCTCTTACTGGATATCCGGATGAGTCCCACAGATAAAGATTCACCGGCGGTGATCTGCCCATCGGAAAAGGTGGCAGAGGCCACTAGGTGCGATTCAGAGCCGGTGGCCCCCCTTACAAATTTCGAATTACCCACCTACCCTCCTGGCCCCCCAGAGCTTGTCACTGTCTCGTCAGGTAGTAGGGAGGCTAAGTTGAGGGGACCCGTGACTCTGTCAAATGCTACCAAGTCAGATAGGGTGGTGCAGGGTGGTGCCACGTGGCACCAAAGGAAAGGTGGGTAGAAAGGATATTGTGGTTTTTTTCAGCTTAAAATCGGCCGAGTGGAAGGCCCTAAAATTAAAAAATAGGTTTTGTAGAGCGGGTTCGAGCCCAGATATGAAGAGTACACGTGCGCTTAAAAGCAATCTCAGAAGAGACTCTGGACCGAACGCTCGCCTCTTAGCTACCCGTGGCGGCCTTTTAACTTTGGGCAGGAAAATTAAATGTGCATATCGTAAAAAGGAGGTTAGGAAGAAAAAGCCTCGTTTGAAAAGTCTCCACGAATAGAGAATCTTGCAAACCTCGTCTGGTTCGAATATGACCGGAAAAGCATGTTTTGAAGACCCTAGAAACATAAGGAAGGGAGAAACTTCCATGGTGGATGGAGACTTGGATCTCCTAAAAACTCTTAAATATAATGAAAAATTGGCGAGGAAGGAATCTCCTACTCCTAGTGAGGTGTTAATTTCTCCTCTTAAGAAGCAATGGCTGAAAGAGCGGGCAGCAGTTCATCAAGGCGTGGGTCTGTCCCCTTCCCAGGTCACCCTGAATAGTGAGGAGGAGCTTCATACGCCCCTCCGTAACTTGCCCATCTTTAACAAGATCCTAGAAAAGGAAAGGCTGACGCGAAGGCATTTATGGGAAAAGGAAAAACATTTGGCTATTGCAAACTTGGAATCTAAGCGTGCAACCCTAGATGAAGTTGTGTAGGGATTAGGGCACCTGAGAAGGAACAGGGTCAGTTAGGGCAGCCTAGTGAATCAGGTAGGCGAGATAAAGGAAAAGGAGTCTTGGTATTGAATGATGAGGAAGAACCTGGGCACCCAGAGTTGGAGGGCTTTATGATTTTCTAGCAATGGGCGATGTATTTGGGATCTCCTATCAGGAGAATTTAGGCAAGACAAGAGAAATGTTCCGGGCAATGCAAGCAAGAGCTGCAGATGATACATTAAAAAGAGTTAAAGAGGTTGAACCAAACGTTGGATTACAGGATTAAAGGACACACTTTGGGAGGTGCAGAGATGTAAGTTTTAGGGAGTATGGATTGTCCTCCAAAGATTTCAGTTAATGAAAAATTGAGAGTTGTGGGGTAGTACATAGGTCTTCTGATTTCAGTCCATTTAGACATAATGTTTCAGAGTTATTTAATTGTAAAGAGACAGGTTGGGAAGAAAATGATTGTAGGAAACTCGGAAGTCGGCATCAAGACTATGGAAATTGTGATGATGGTTTCAGTCCCGTAGGTTGAAGGTATGACAATTGTTAGGAAGAATTCTTGAAAGGGTCATTCTCTGCGATGATAATTCAAGATCCCTTTTTTTTTTTGAATGATTGTAATTCAAGATCCTAGTTGTGCTAAAAGAAAGTTGTAGTCTCATGTTAGCTTGAGAGATTATGGTCTTTTGCTAAATGAAGGCATTCTGGTCTGGGAATCTTCATCATTACCCAATCAAGGAATTAAGGTTCGGCAAAAGGTTGTGGGAAGAATATCTTTAAATATGTAATGGATAATATTAGAAAGATAGGATAGAGGAGGGAGGAAAGGGATAATCTTCACTTTTTGTTCTATATGTATACTTCATTGGTTACAGGAATACCTGTGCCAATGTTTATGTTATTCTCTTGTAATGCAGGCTGGGACCTCTGGTCCTGAATG
Organism: Tasmannia lanceolata; assembly: GCF_043159265.1. Classification (NCBI taxonomy): domain Eukaryota; kingdom Viridiplantae; phylum Streptophyta; class Magnoliopsida; order Canellales; family Winteraceae; genus Tasmannia; species Tasmannia lanceolata. The sequence continues at coordinate 45,935,222 of NW_027518680.1, read as the reverse complement.
TTTTTGTTTTTGTTTTGAGAACTAATGAAATATGTCAACTTTCAAAAAAAAAAATCAAGATATGGATAGCTGGACTTGGACAATCACCCTCAATATGAATAAAACACTCAATGTGTTCAAATGACATAAATTGTCATGACTTAATGGAGTTTCACTGCCATAACTTAAATTGTCAAATGACTTAATGGGGATTCACTGCCATGACTTAAATTGTCAGATCTGTGACAGCCTAAAAGGTAGCACACCTTAATGCTAGAGTAAGAAAGTCAAATGTCAAGCAACCAAACAATATTCAAGACATATGCAAGTAAGTTTCAAGCAATAGATTTTTATCATGACTAATAACGTACCAAGCAGAATTCATGATTAACTAAAGCATTAAAAATACCAGTCCATACCTTCAAAACAGCAGCAACAGTGCCAGATGGCTTCGAAGCATCAGGTACTTCGAAAACCGCTTGATGTCTATGTGGATCAAAATGCTCATTTATAGGATCAAATTTTTCCACTCCAAACTTTCTGAACACCTGAGAGCAAGAAGGTTAAGAGGAGTTTAAGCTACAAACATCATGGAATCCCGTATATATTGAGCATAAGTGAAAAAAATCATAATAAACTTCTATATATTAATGAAGCATGAGGAATTAGGAAAAACAGATAACTATTGGGTCATCCATTTCCACATAGAAAGGGCTTTCCTAAAAAAGCCTTCTCCTTTCCATTACTTTCCTAGAAATCTGCTTTAACTGTTTGATACAACAAATATGAAATGTAGAAATTTTTCTGCAAAAGTGTTTCTCCTATTTGGATGCTCGTTACTTCGAAAAGGAAAATGAACACATCATTTCTAATCAGTGATATACTATGGTCATTGGAACCCACACAAAGTACTTAAAATTCCCTCAACTAATTTTCCGCAAACATTGAATCATGCAGATCGGGGAAGATCTAATCCATTCTTCTATTAATTTTATGCTTACCCGTTTTATTCTTTAGATTCACACTTGAATTTCAAGTAGATCATCATACACGCATTTATTAGAATACATTCAACATATATCTTTTAGTCGTTAATCCATACTGAATTTATCAATCATATTCATTTTTACTTATATTATATCTCTTAATTAAAATTTTGTTATTTACACCCCTAAAATCCCTTAATCTTCAATTTTAAATTTTGTTATTCACTTACAATTTTAAATTTTGTTGTTTTCATATACGAGTGGGGCCTACATAGAGGGCCCAATGACTAAAAAAGTAATAGCCCCACATGCACATTAATCACTAATATATTTGCTGGACTAAGATGGATGGTCTAACAGCCAAAAAGCAACTGAGCCCCTATATAGTAATGAGTTACCTACTAATTTGTTTTGAACGAAAAAAGGATCCCACATGTACACTAATCAGTGATCTACTAGCAGGGTATTGAGGGCCCAACTAGAAAAAAAGGGGAACGTAAATAATACGGTATATACTAGTGGGGCCAAGATAGAGAGCCTAAGGGTAAAAGATAATGGATCCCACATGTATGTTAATTATGATCCACAAGAGGGGCTAAGATGTAGGGCACAACAATTAAAAAGTAATGGAGCCCACATATATTGAACCAAGTTATATACTAATTACCAAAAACCAAGGGATCCCATACGTCCGGCAATTCTTTCAAGACGGAAAGGTAAGCCGCATCCGAGGTTTTAAGGTGGATGTAAGCCCAAGGTTTCAACCTTGGTAATTCTCTAAGTCATGTTTGGATGATTCCAAACACAATTTGACACTTTATTAGTTGATTGTGCTAATGTGTGTTTTCTATTAGCAAGAAAATTGAAGATCTTATCAAAGAATCAAGTCCAAAAGCATGAATCAAAGGCACAAAACAAATTTGAAGATGTGAGCTTGAAGACATGGAACGCAAAGCCATGGAGTGGAGCTAAGTGAGAAGGCTTTAAAACTAGAATAGGATCCATGTAGAAGATGAGATATAAGTGAAGAATTGAAGAGGTTTTTGTCAAGTCTTATTCTTAGTATGTAATTCTAGTCTCTCTTGTAATAGGTGGATAATGGCACTAGGGAATTTAAAAATATTTTGAAATTATTTTTATCATAAAGTACTCTCTCTTAGCCGAATGCACAAGAATGATGAAATCCAATAAGAAATTAGAGGGATATGAATTTTTGAAGTAAACTGCGCAAAACAAAGGAAATCGAGAATCCTGGACATCTGAGGAACCTCGCTGAGCTCCGTACACAGACCTCCGTGAAACCCCACGGAGCTCCGTGCTATCCGTAGGGAGCCCTATAATGGCTAGTTTTGAGATCCCGTCTATATATAAAGGGCTCTAAGGCCCCAAAACACTCAGCGAACACACTTGAATCCTAATTTGAGCTACATACTTGTGAGAATACCCCTTGAGCCTTTATTTGTACATTATTTGAGGGACTAGGCTTAGGATTTAACTTGTAATCTTTCTTGTTTTGTTCTTGAGCGATACCTTTGTAAATTTGCCTTTGTGAAGGCCATTTTTAATCTACATTGTATTTGGTGGAGGGCACCACATCAACCCTAGGAGTCGAGCTTAGGGGTAAAGCTTGGATTAGTGGACGGGGAACAGCAGGAAGCAAAATCTTGAAACGGTTTGGACTTCACCTGTAAGAAGTCTGGGATAGTGAATCCATGAAGAGGTGAGAGTAGATGTAGGCCGATATTAGGCCGAACCACTATAAAATTGGTGCACACTTCTTCTACTCTTTCTTTTATCTTCTTGTGCATTTAATTTTATCTTCCTAGTTATTCATTGTTAATTTGTTCTTTCTTTATTTGCTATAATATTTTCAAGAGAAACAAAAGTTTTTAAAATCCCATTCCCCCCACTTCTCTTGGGTTACCACCTGGGCCACATAGTCCACTGTGGAAAACTTTAAGACGAAAAATGGGTGTTGTCCTTACATATGGAAAGGTCTTTCCACCATGGAAAGTCTTGTGCAACCAAACAAAGGAAAGTGGTGAAAACTTGGAAAAGGTTTTCCTTTACCCAATTTTCCATCACTTCCTGGCCAACCAGATAGGCCCTATAGTGTAATTAGTCTGTACTAGCATACATGGGTACATTGACAAGTAATATTTCCATATGACCAAATCATTTTCTTCCACTCCTTATTTTTACAAGATTTTAACGCAATGACCTTAGACCCCTTTTTTTTTTTCTTCTCTTTCTAATAACAATCATGCAACTACAATGACAATTTGACAACTTGAATTGATATAAAGTAGATGTCCAAAGGTCAACAGGGGAGTATCATTGATGTAAGCAAGAATCGCTCCCTTGCTTATCAGCATTTTCCATAACTTAAAGGAGAAAGATTTATTTTTATTTTTTTTGAAAATTGACATATCTATTGATAATAACAAATGTATAGAAATTTGGGACCAGTCGTCCCATCCCATTACAACATAAAAAACCAAAGCAAAATATAGCCCATATAAGTACTATCCCAAACAAACAAAAAACAAAGATTTAAAAGGCACAGATGAGGGAAGACTCGATACACGAAAGACCAAGCTCTCTCAAGCAAATTAATCGGGCCTAAAACCCCCATCATATCTCGTGTCTTTCTTCCAAAGAACCAGAGTGGGTAATTCAGCCATCCAAGACCAAAAAACACTATACCCCCTTGTAGCGAAGGACCACAGTCCCTTAAGCACACTTGGTAGTGTTATTATACCATCCCTTTTCAATTAGTAAGCAAGAACAAAATTTCCAAAACACACCAACTAGGACCACCATTTCCGTGCCCTCACAAAAATCGTCACAATCAAAGACACTGTCAACGCCCATGGGCCAGAAAATGCTTTATCTTTTTAGGGCCTTGAGCTCCCTACTTCCCTTTCCTGGAGTCTTCCCCTTTTTTCCACAGCATCATGCCTCTCAATTTCATTGAACATTTCCTTAGATTGGTCCACGTTTTCTTCATAATTGATTCCTAGAAAATTTCCCATTTTCGCCATTTCATCAAACTCGTCCAACTGCTACTCTTCCTCCCCCTCCGATGGTACATTATCGGCCCTGTTTAGATACGATTTACTGTTGACACCAAGTTCCCCGTCCAATGAGTCACGAGAAAGCTTGGTTTCAATGACCTCAACCGCCTTATCACTCGTGCCCTCAACAAGTTCTTCTTTTCGATTCTTCTTTTCTGATAACCCTTCCTCCGTCTCTTGTTTTTTATTTGCTTTAACGAAAGGTTCAAAAACCGGGAAACATACCTCTTCCAGAGACTTTTTCCCCGTTAGGTCCTCCAATTCCTTTTCTTTCCCTTTTGCCTCCTCTAGCAGCTTCCTCCATTGGAGCTTGGGGAATTCCTGTGCCACTTCATCCTTGTTGAAGAGATCCTGCCTCATCTTTCCTTTTTTACTGCTATGCCCAGTCCTCTTGAAAGTTCTCTTTCCATCCACGCCCATAAATTGTTCCCCACCCGAGGTCCTTTTGCTTAGATGGTCCAAGAACTCTCCATCATCCGACGATAAGGAATCGTCAGAGCAATCGAAATTTTCTAACATCGTAAGCAAATTAGAAACAGACAAATGGTGAAACATCAATGGGGATTAACCTGAACCTTTCAGATTCAACCTGAAAAGAAAAATTGAGTTGGGTTTACACTATGGAAAATCGGGTCAGGCAACCTGAGCCGAATTTATATCAGTTTAGGTTTGAGTTGAGGCCTCGGGCAACCCGAGCCGCCCAAAACCAAGGGGTATTTTGGTAGTTAGATACAAAATGAAGTAGGATTTATAAACATAAAATCTCCCTCTCCACTTCTTGCATTTCCCCCTTTCTATAGTTCTCTCTCCCTACAAGCACACCTCCCTTTCTCTCTCTCCATACGTGAAGCCAGGGTTGAAGAGGAAAGAAGAAAGACACACTCAGGTATGCATTGTTTTCCTTTTCCCTTTCATATTCCTCTACTTTTTTTACGATTTGTTCCTCTATTTGTTATTTCTCTTTATTTTATGTTTTTCCTCTCTTGACTTGTTTTTCTTTTTTATATTTCTTATTCTTTTGTTTTTCATTTCTGTAATCTCTTGTTGTGGTTATGTTCGCTTGGTTCTTTTTTCTTAGAAACCTTAGCTACGATTTTAAATAGTTGTCGGTGTACTTATAATGTAGGTTTCTCCTTTTTGAGTCTTTTTTGGGTGGTTTATTTGGAGTTAGATCAGGTAGTTTTATGTAATAATTGAAATTTGTTGATCAGTTGCTGTTTCCACTATTTTAGGCTGAGATTCGCAAAAATCCTTATTAATTTGTTCTTTTTCCTTTTCCGCTAAGTGCAGTCGAAATGAACTCTATTTTTTGAGCATTTCTTGTTGGGAAGTGATCTTTTCACCTGTTTTTTCTTACTTGGGACAGCTCCTATAGTGCATTTATGAGTACTCTTTTACACTAGAGGGGTCTGTCCCAAGTAAGAAAGAATATATCATTTCCCTTATTGTTTTCATCAGGTTAATATGGTATGAATTTTAGGATTATTGATTATTGATTCAATTTTAGACTTTGGGTGTATGGATGCATTTAATTATTATGATTATTATTTATCTTTTCGTATTTGAGTTCTAGAAGCTTAATCTGGGTGATTCGTGGATGATTTTACAAGTGTAGGAACATTTTCTTTGTTTCTTCAATATTTTCCCGATATCCTATTCCCAGTTGATCTCCCAATTTTGTCATTTTTCAAACTCCTCAGAGGTTATACTTTCCTCTGCATCTAGCGATACTTCTCTTTGCTCTTCTGAAGTCTCCTCGCCAGGATTCATCACTTCCCTTTCTTCGTCAGAAGTCTTCATCCCCCTTCTACTGATAGCTGCTTTCCCCTCTCAATGCAAGATTTAATTTTCCCACTGAGTTCCACTTCCATTGAGTCTCTCGTCATTTTGGATTCTTCATCTGGGGGTATTATTTCCTTCTTCTTTACCCTTTCTCTTGCCCAATTGGCCTCCGACCATTCCATAGTTTCATGCCGATTCTTTTCCTTAAAATGAAGCTCAGCTGGAACCGGCGGTTTTAAAGGATTGTCTTCAAAAGCCACGGCATCCTGCCAGAGTTTTGAGAGTTGAAGTTTCTTGAATTCTTTTGCTATCTCGCTTCTTGATGTGGATACATCGTAAGATCTTCCCTGCTTTTGTCTGCGACCTTCCTCTGTTATACTTGCTCCTTCCTTTCCCCTCATCTGAGTGCAACAAGCCACCTGATCTCTCATAGTTTTCTAACATTTTTATTACATTTGAAACAAATAGCTTCCTTTTATGGTCCTTACCATTTGAGACATTTCTCCCTCATCATTTCTTGGAAAACGCGTACCCACCTTTCCTACCTTCTCTGGGAGGGTAAGGGATTTTGGTCATATCGAGGCGGCTTGAGGAAACTTTATTTACACGTAAACTTTGTGATTTCCGTTCATTTTCGCTTTCTGTTCATTTAGCTGATTTTATTGAGATTAAAGAACACCGAGATAGTCAATACATGGGTGGGATAGAAGCATTACAAAGAAAACTAAAACAAAACAAAGAAGAGAATCAAAGAGCGCCAACGATTCCTTAGAGACTCCTCTCGCAAGACTATTGACCACCTTGTTGGCGCAACGGTGCACATGTTGAAACACTAATGAGGAAGATCTCACCTAGTCAAACATCTCATCAAACCACCTATCAAACATCCACGACGGCTTTTGTAAACCATTGACCCAACGGATTACATTTAATGAGTCCCCTTCCACCACTACATTGTCCAGGCAATCTCTTGCCAACAACTTCAATCCCTAATACACAGCTCACACCACCACTTTCGAAGCATCCGCCACCCTTAGGGGACCCGCATAGGCCCAAACTACCTCCCCCTTCTCATTTCTTAGGACTCCCTCAACCCCAGCCGCGCCGGGATTCCCGAAGCTAGAGCCATTGAAGTTAAGCTTCACAAAGCTAGGCACAGGGGGCACCCTGTCTTGAACAATTTTTTGCCTAAATTCCACACTGCCACAAATTTCGCCCCACCTTTCCCATAGATCATAGGTGAAAACAAATTTGAAACAAGGAATAGATTTAACACAAGATTTATAGTTTATGGACATTTTTTTTTTTTTTCAAAATGGTAGACGAATATATTGATAGAAGGAACGAGATGGTCAAGCTACAAGGAGGAACGAATTATATATCAACAAATCGATATCTAAGATAAAACAAAAAAATGGGGGAGGGAATCAAAGAGAACTAGTCATTGCTTCAATACACCCTCTCTAGCTAACCCATCTAATAGTTGATTACCTAAGCGCCGAACATGATGGAAGTCAACCTCCAAAGACTTAACCCAGTCATTCATTTCATCAAACCATCTGTCAAATCTCCATGGCGGTTTTGTGGACCTCTGAGCTATCGAATAACATTCATAGCATCTCCTTCTATCACAACTTTGTTATGATGATGATTCATAATAAGCTCCAACCCTTGATGAACCGCACACACCTCTGCTTCAGAGGCGTGTACCTCCCCGATTGGCCCTGCAAAATCCCAAAGAACTTTGCTACTTTCTAAGAATACCCCCCCCCCCCCCCCCCCCCACCTGCAGGACCAGGGTTCCCCAAACTAGAGCCAGCCATCAAAGTTAAGCTTCATGAAATCTTGTAGAGGAGGCTCCCATTATTGTGAAGGCATATGCTTGCTTTCACCACTATCACATATATCCCTCCACCTTTCCCATAAGTCGTAGTTCGGCACACTTAAATTGAGGTAGCGATGTTACCCAAGTCGTAGGCTAGGCAAACTTAAATTGAGGTAGCAATGTTACCCAAGAGATCACTAAGCAATCATTTTGATAAAAAGGTGAGATGGGCTCTTTGATTTCCCTTTGAAAACCCTAGCATTTTTCTCCTTCCAGCATTTTCCCTTTGTAGCTAGGAAAGAAACATTCCACAGCACTTTGCCTCTCTCCCTCGATGGGTTGGCCGACCTCCAGAGAGAAGGTCAATAAGAGAAGCTGGAAAGACCCAAGGGATACCAAATCTATCTTTTTCTTTGGGTTGGCCTACAAGTGGCACATGTGGCCCCCCACTTTTGGGTTTGGCCATTGCATGTGGATTTTGCTATTTTGCTATTTTGCTATCAAGGAGGTTTGAACCCAGGCATTTGCTCTGGTACCGTGTGAAACTACGGTTACTCCAAAAGTTTAAGCTGTTGGAGGTGTTATTTAATCTTTTATACTTTCACTCACCATTAACCTAAAAGCAGAAAGTGTCCATCTTTCCACTATGGTATGCATCCCTATCATACACCCAAAGTCTACCAAGCAATATCTTTGCAATATTCACAGAGATATCATCACACCACACATAATCAATCCGAGTGGCATAATTGGTTAGGAACCCTTACCGATGATGACATATCATGGAGAATTCCAAGACCTAATGCTGTCACCACGAACACCGCCAGAGCCAAATATGTTCGCATCCTTAGTTTAGAGGACACATCCTTCTACATTCCTCACAGAATTATGCATCGGTTCGGAGGAAAGCAAAGGCCATGGGAACCACTCTCTCATTTCCGTCCACCTGAAGAATTTAGTGAAAATACAGCCAGGACTCTATACTCAGCATGGGAGAATTGCAAGATAGTCTATATCCACGACATACGTGTTTCTCGTGGAGACATGATACATCCAGACTACTACTCAGAATTTCTCTCACACATCCCTTCGGATGCCGAGCCTTCGGATTTCTCAGAAACGTGGAAGCTCAACAAACTCTCTGTTATCTTCATCGCGGCTCAACCTTGCAAGTCAAGGGATTACTTCATATAGAAGATATCACGTTTCATTTTCTTTTTTGCAAAATTTTGTAAAAATACTATCTAAAGTCGGGATACCACAGGCCTTTTGTACAAATTGTAAAAGTTGATCAGACATATGAATAAACTAAGATCATTCGCTAAAAAATCTTGTTTGAAATCTTAAATTGTCTGTATAACTCTTTCTCCTTGCATGAAAAAGTTCTAAAACTAGTGTATATTCCCATCTGCAGGTAGAAAGTTCGTACACTTGAAACCATTGTACCTAGAAAAGAGAAAGCTGGTACCCAAACCGATTCTCGCTTAGTGAGAACCTCAGAACTACCTAGTTCTTTAGTTCATACTTACTCAGTAGAAATTTCAGAACCATCTAGTCCTACAACTCCTCTTGCCATCATGGCAGAACCGACGGACCAGTCCCAGGTTATCCAAGAGCTACAGCAAGCAGTAGCTGAACTCACTCAGACCCTCCACTAACTCTCAGAATAGAATGCCACACTGAGATCACCTCCTCAGGGTACTGTAATACCTAGTACACCTCAGCAACCTCTTCCTACTGTCTAGGAAACCATACCCACTCCACCAACTAATCAGTCTATAGCTCAGCCACCGGATTAGTTCCTAGGAGAGCAGTATGCAGATTAGAACCATCCCTTTGCCCAGATTCTGAAGCAGTGGGAAGATAAGTTTGCCAAGGTTAGTCAAGGCCTCAAAGTTATCACACACCGAGGCAGTTGGCTCTTCGGCATAAAGTCACGAGTATGCTCCCTGTTGACGAGTGTTCGAATCCCGCCTCCGACTTACCTGATACACGTGGTGTGTGTGTCGTTGCGTGTATCCGTAGGGACTAGTCCTACTCCCGAAGGGGGTGGGGACATCCTGCGTCATCAAAAAAAAAAAAGACCTCAAAGTTATCAAGGTTCAGGGGTCATCAGGACTCTTTCCGAGACATCTCTTTGTTTCTGGATGTACAGCTCCCGGCCAGCTTCAAATGGCCTGACATCAATAAATACGATGAAATTGGTTGTCCTCGTAATCACCTGGCAGTATTCGAAAGTATGTTGTGATCACAAGGTCTGTCCCCGGATCAGCTAGCACTCGTCTTTCAGATGTCTCTGAAAGGCGTGGCGCAGAAATGGCTTTAGAGTTTGCCTGAGCTGCCGACTATGGGTTGGGAACGCATTATGAATGAATTCATCAAGCAGTTCTCTTACGAAGACATTACTGAAACTTCTTGTCAAGATCTTCAGACCACCAGACAAGAGCACATGGAAGCCTTCTCCGATTTTATAAAGTGTTGGAGTCAGAAAACAGCTCAGATGCTCAAGCGGCTTACCGAGGAAGAGCAGATCGAATGACGGAGCAGAACGTCACCTTGTCCTTCCAACATCCTATGGCCATTCAAAGCTTCACTAGCCTCAAACACTTCATCGATACCGACAACAAAATTGAGGATTCTTTAGCTCGTGGTTGGCTAAGAAAAGCTTCCTCCGATTCTAAAAATACTCGGTCCAAAAAGCCTCCCGTATCCAAGGAGTTAATGAGACTAAATCAGTTCCAGAAACCTCTGAAACTCCAGTCATTTGGCAACCAAGCAATGCACCTCCGGGACTTGCCATTGTAAACAAGCCACCCAGGGAATTCACTCCCTTACCAGCCAATCTTTCTACCATCATGAAATTACTTCTCCAAGCGAATAAGTTATTTCTACTTGCACCCCGTCCACCTCCTAACCCTCTGCCAAAAAGCTGGAGCAACAGAGTATTGTGAATACCATTAAGGTAGAGGACACCAAACAACTAGATGTCTCACTCTGAAACATGCTATCCAAGGCCTTCTTGAAAGAAGCAGTTCATTCTTCCGCCTGGGCCAACTATCAACACAAACCCTCTTCCAAATCATAACCCATCTTCGTCCACCTTAAATGCCACCTTCACCAAACCTCTGCCAATCGACTTCTCGTCCTTAATTTGTACTATCGAACCCTATTTGTGGGGTACTGATAACAACAATTACATACGAGAAGTCGGGGAAGAAGAAGCCTATCCTCTTGCCATTTGCGCAGACTTCGACGAAGAACCTTATATTCTGGACCTAGAAGAGAGGCTGGGATAGACGAAACTCCTTTCGTCCTTTCATTAGAAGATTGCAGAATCAGTGATCCTCGAACTTCAGAGGTAGAACATCTCACCAGGGACGGTAGGAACTACAAATCCCCAGAACTCAAATCAGATGAGCAGATTGACACTGTCAAACGAAGGGTTATTAGCACAGAGGTTGATCAGGAATTTTTGAACATCATCAGGCAGCTTAGCAAGACTCAAACAGACATCTCACTTTGGGATTACTGATGGTATCCTTTAAACATCGAGAAGTTCTCCTCAAAAGTTTGCCGACTTCCCAAGTGCCGAAGGATACTACACCCGAACAGCTTACGAATCTGGTTGCAGCAGTCGGAGCCTCTAAAGTCCTCTCATTTTCAGATCAAGATCTGACCCCTGAAGGAAAGAATCACTCCAAGCCTCTCCTTGTTACTGTGTTATGTAATCAGAAGAAGGTACCTGCCGTACTCGTGGACAATGGTTCTGCCTTGAACATTTGTCCGCTGAGCACGGCCACAGCCATTGGATTTGGTCCCAGTGATTTCTACCCATCTGATCAAGGCATCATGGCCTACGACAACTCCCGACGAGATATAGCCGGATCTCTTTTTACTGCCATCTATATGGGCGGGGAAATTTTCGATGTTGAGTTCGAAGTGCTTGACATCAGTCATCCTTCAATATGTTCTTAGAACGACCCTGGCTTCACAAAGTTGGAGCTGTACCCTCTTCTTTACATCAAAACTTAAATTCATGAAAGGTAACAAAGTTATCACCATCCGAGGCGATGAAGACTTAGAAGTAGGCGCTATCCTGTCAGATGGTAATGGGAAGTCAGTAGGAGACAGTGTCTATCTCAATGGTTTTCATCTCGATGTTACCACAATCAGCTGGGAACAAGTCAAGAAGGAATTAGTTCCACTCCCATACGATAGCAACCATGTTGTATCTACAATCCTCAAGATCAGCGGTTACATCCCAGGAATGGGATTAGGTCGATATCAGTAAGGAGTAGTTCAGTTCGACGATCTACATTTCCCTTCCAATGTTGGTACAAGTCTAGGTTACCACAACACGTACCAAGAGGAACAAGAGATGTATCGAAGTATAACTCGAAAGAGGCTATACAAAGAAGCTAGAGATACACTAATGACTCTAATGGGAGTGTTAACTAGACTAAACAAGTCTCCTAGAAGAAGAGGAGACAACTAGGGTGCTAGTGAGACTGGGCAAGTCTCATAGACACAGGGACGGGCTCCAAGTAACCTTATCATTGCCCCTGCAATGATAAATAGGAATAAGTCATCTAAAAGACTAAGTTAGTCTTTATCTTACAAAGGGAGTATAACTAATGAGACTCAGTCAGTCTCCTATACCTGATTTGCTAATGAGACTTACAAAGTCTCCTAAAGGGGTAACTACCTAATGAGACAAAGCATGTCCCCTAGAGAGGGGACTTCTCTATTGAGACAAAGCTTGTCTCCTAAAAAAGGGAGGCTTCGGATAGCTCCATCATAGCCCTTGCAATAATAGGAGGATCTAATCTAAAAGACTTGGTCAGTCTCTCATAGAAGACACAAGAAAGAGGGGATGCTATAAGAACTAAGCAAGTCCCCCTAAAGGATGGGCTTATAATCCAACACTCGCTCTGAAACTAGATATGATAAGCACTCGAAAGTCAGAATTAAAAGCCATATTTTATTTTATTTTATTTTTATTTTTTTTTAAAGTGAAGCATACATATGAAATTGCCATTTTATTAAAGGCATTGTTACTGTTCCTAAAGGGTTCTACAAGTTGAGGGGAAAGGTAAGCTAATTACCAGGATATGGATGCGCTAATGCTATCTTCAATTAAGTCAATAGACAACAAAGCTTCTTCCTGAGTTAACATTGAATTTGAGAGTTTCCATAGTCCTAAGAATCAATCATTTATTGCCTCTATGTTCACTCAAAACACCCTTGAATAGCTGAGAATTGAAGTAACACATTCATTAACCACCAGTACTAAAAGAAATCAAGCACCGTTGAGTTGCCAGGATGGTGGTTTTACCAACCCACGCAACCCTAACTGGACTTGGATGTTTTTTTTTCTCATCAAGTGTAAAAGATTAATGGTTCTCTACGGACTACGATACTACGTTCATGTTGCTCCCTCAATCGATAAACAGTTGACACACTTTATCCCCACATAAAACATTAGTGTTGAAGATTAGCATTATAGATCCACTCCTCTTTTGATTTGGGGTCTCCAAGATACATCTCACCACGTCAATCTGAGGGGTATTAACTTCTTCATCAAGATCTTCATCAATATTTTTGCTCGGCCCATGCTCACACTCAAGATCCTCAATTGTAGTATCAATATCGTCCTCAAATCCAACATGGAGGTTTCTAGTGTGGCACTGGTAGGCAAGTTGACCTGACTTACCACCATGATAGCAATCTATTACCCACGTGTGAAGTTTCAGTTGTAACTTGCAACACTCTTAACCTTCATGTCATTTTCTATACCCTTCACACCATTGAATGGGGCAGGCCTAGAAGCATTGGGCCTGGTGATGGTGGTATTAGGTATAGTCCTGGGGAGAGGATCATGTTCTTGTTAAATAATTGGTGTGAGATATAATATTAAAGGAGGATTTTACAGCTATATTTAATGCGGCATCTCACAAAGACTTTTATGTGGATGAATCTTTTTTGCAGAGAGACCTGTCACATGGGTTGGAATTTCAGATTCGGAAAGAATTTCTTAGAGCAGGAAGAAGAAAATGTAACATCCTTATTGACATAGAACCCGATTAGCCCGGTAGATCCAAAAGTACCAGAAAGCCCAGTTGATCTACATATTGTATGATAAAGATAAAAAAAACTTTTAATACAATTTTTAGTCCTTCTTGTCATTAAAATAATGATCTAACTGTTCAAATTGCTAATCGGGACCAATTTGCCCCAAAATGGTCCCCGCCGAGCCCTAATTGATCCTGAAAGGCCTAAAATTTCTAAATTATTAAATTAAATGACAGATGATGAATTAAATATTTTAAGGATCATTTAAAGACCAGCAAGGATCATGTTTAGGAAATTTTAAATAAAAGCTTGCTAGTTTCTGGTAAAATTGCGAGCAATTGAAGGCAATTGAGTATAAATCCATGGAGTAACAAACGGGTCAATGTGGGCACTTGAAATTGAATAAATTAAGATCAATGTCATTAAATCATCTACTATTGGTCTTAAAATATTAATTAATTGTCAAACCATTAATTGTAAATTAATTGGACTGGTAGGCTAAAACAAGCCTGTGATCCGCTTAATTTGTGCCGCCGTTTAAAATTAAGGGCCCACAATTAATTCTCTAATTAAATTTGGGTTTTTAGTGGGTACTTAAGTGAAAAGAAAAAATTAAAAAATAGAAAATGAGAAAACCAAAAAGATCCTCCATTTCTCTCTCTTCATCTCTCTGTTTTCCCACTTTTCCCACTTTCTCTCCTCCAAAGTGCCTCACATTTTTTACAGCAATGAAAAACATGTGAGACTATATTTGCAGCCCCCAATGTAGGGGTGAGCATTATTCGGTTAAAACCGAATAACCGAACCGAATTGGTCGGTTCGGTTCGGTTTCAGTTTTTTTTTTTTTTTGGAAATTCGGTTATTCAGTTTCGGTTTCGGTTTTGGTTTTCTCCAAAACAAAATTTGGTTAACCGAATAACCGAAATTATGGATGAAAACCATTTTTTTCCAAAAAAAAGTGCTATATGTGCACTCCGTAGGATGATCAAAACCGTCCATTTGATTGATCACAACTTAATTAGGTTGTGCTCAAAAAATCATTTCGATCGGATGATCCTAGCCCTCTGAGCCAAACCGAGATTTTGATTTTTTCCCTCCTTTTCTCCCACAATTCGGTTATTCGGTTATAACCGAATAACTGAAATTTTTATTCGGTTCGGTTTCGGATAATTTCGGTTCGGTTTCGGTTACCGAAATTATTTCGGTTACCAAATTTCGGTCTATTCGGTTCGGTTTAAACCGAATAACCACCCCTACCCCAATGTTTCAAAAACCACCCCTTTAGTGCTGCTTCCAAAATCCTAAAGATTGCACAATTTCTTGTAATATCTGGTGGGACCCACAAAATCCTAAAGATTGCACAATTTTACAAAGATCTCAGATATGGTCTAGAAAGGGATAACTTGAGCACCAAGAATGAGATATTCCTTCCCTTTGATCTTTATTCTCTAGGGATTCTCTCAAATCTCTCAAATTCTCCAAAGTACCCCTACAAGGAGATAAATTTGCATGGATATAAGGCTATAGTGTGTAAAACGTCAAAAGATCTCTCTTGAAAAATCAATCTAAGAGATCCATAAATCTCCAAAGATTCCATAGAGATCTCATTCAAGAACTATAAATTGAGTTCTTCACTCACCATTCAAGATAACCAAAAAAGTTCTTAGCTTCCCCACACTCTAAAATTTCTCCACTCTCCAACCCTACGCCCCCATATTAGCAGCTCCCATTCTTTTCTTCTCTCTTCCTAACACTCCCAACAACACCCTCTTTCCTCCTAACACTCCCAACAGTACTCTCTCTCACTCCTTCACCATTAACACTCTCCTAGCCCCTTCTCTCTCTCTCTCTCTCACCTACATCCAACTGCCCTGTCTTTTCCTCTAGTCATTAGGCAAGCAATCATTCGGTCAAGCAAGTAATTCTTCACATTTGGTCAAACACAAAGCAAGGTATGTCCCTACTTTGTTCTTCTTCATGATATTCTAATTCCTCGTGGTGCTTGCATCACTAGTTAGGCTCTTCATCATGTTACTGTTTGCATTAGTCCTTCATATAATCTCATGGTTAAATTAGTTTTTTTTTTATGGGTTATTCCATATAGTTTATTTCATGATCATTTTGATTCTCACATTGTCCATGATTGATTTCAAATGCCATACTCTACTTATTTTATTTCGGCCTATTAAAATGTTAAAATTCATCAAATTATTTAGGTTTTTTTTTGTTGAAGTCAGTAGGTTCATCATGGAAAATCATGTTAAGAGTAGGCTTGTCTTGGAAAGCCAGTAGGGCGTCATGTTGTTTTTGAAGATAACAAAAATTTGGCTCTTAGCCATTGGATGCAAATCAGTAAGAACAAACAAAAAAAAATCGAATCATTGGTTTTGGTAAATGAAAGAAAAATGACACGCAATTGTTTAATGCATAAAAGGAATCATTAGGGTAAAGAAAACAAAATGAGAAGGAATTGCCGATGGAACTCGGGCCTACTCGGCCTTGGAATCCGATCAATACCCATTTTGACCCATTTGGCCATCCGAGCATCCAAACATTAGGGGCCTTCAAGGCCAAGCCAATCCTTTAGGATCCCACCCTATCTGGCTTAGGGTTCCATCCTATTCGCCTTAGGAATCCTACCTTGCTCGCCTAAAGGTGCTCACCCATTCGGCTAATCTCCAGGCCAGTCCCCAACTCGGTCTAACTAAACCCTAGCTGGACCCACACCCAATCCGAGTTAACCCAAATACTTGAGTTAATCCAAAACTCAGCCCAACCCAGACCACCTAGCTTAAGAACCCAACCCTTTGTGCATTAACACATGCGCTGTGCGTATTCATGAAAACAAAATTAACATATGAATGCAGTGTGTGCATGAGTGTTAGGGACATCCATACAAAACCCACATGGATTATCATTCTATACACTGTTCATGTACTGTGTGTATGAATAAACCCATGATTATAGACCCCAAAGAATTAACCCTTGCAATGTGATGTATATACCAATGCACTATGCGCATGAGATATACACATCTATGCAACAGAATTAAGTCTTGAATGCACTTGCGCATCTCCAAAAATATATGTGCTGTGCACATTCAATCGGCCTAACCCCACTCGAACCAGATCACCTCATCCGTACTACCTCATCTGGACCCGACCTAACCGGTCCAACCTGATCCCATACCTCACAGACCCAACCCAACCTGATCCAACACCGATTCAACCCGACTCAACCTGGTCTAACCCAGGCCCAACCTGACTCGACCCGGTCCAATCCGGGCCCAACCTACGCAAATTACCTAACCGAACCCATATTCCCCAATAGACCCATAACCCATATTTATTCAATCACATCCTCATCCTTCATCTAAGCCATCAACCCATATGCCCATACCCACCACCATACTATTCACATGCCTTGTAACATACTCCTACCCATGATATATAGCCCCACCCGCATACAACAGTGCATGGCCCCATCCCATACACCAACATCATACCCCATGATACCATGGGCTATGTTCACCAGACGATACCTCATCATCCCAAATTCTAAATCCATCCCATACCTCATCACCCATTTATATACCATCAGACTTCATAACCCACACCCCATATCATAACACAACCAAATCCGGTCCAACCCAGACCCGCCCCAACCAGGGTCCAACCATGAGTCAACCAAAGGCAACCCGTCCAACTTAAACCCGAGGTGGACCCAAACCCAACCCGAGTCCGGACCAAATCAAACCCCACCCTATTCAAACCCTTTAGGCCCCACTCTATTCGAAACCTAGGATACCTTATCCTTGAACCCGAAACCTAGAGCCCTTAAACTTAGGATACCTTATCCGAGAACCCCGAAGCCAAGAACCCTAAACCTAGGTACCTTATCCATGGATAACCAATCTCTAATCATTAAACCCAAGCCTTAGCTTAGGCTCATTAGGTTCCCTTGCACTAGTTCTAGGATCATTCTAGTACCAGCATAATAGACATATAGGAACTAGCATAGTTGTCAACCCGTGACTCGATTTCTTAATTTTATGACTCGTGACTTGTAAGAGTTTTTAAATTTTTTTTAGAAATTTGGTTGAAAAAATATAATTATATATAAAAAAATGAAGCATGTAAAAAGTATAACCCAATATCACATAGATAAAGCGCTAAGCCAAAAAATATAAATAACTATATGCTTGTAACTCGCATGCACAAAAATAATTAAGTTCTGGTTGGAACTTAATCATGGGTGAAAACCCTTCCTTGCTTTTAGATTTGTATCCACCCATGATTTATGGTATGGTTGGAAGTAGATTTGTAGTGGTTCAGGCCAAGAACCTAAGATTGTAAAAGACGGGAACCTCCAGCACATGATTTTTTGAAGCTAAACTTTGTCGGGTCTAGCATGGGAAACCCCGGTCCTGCCTGAATTGGGGAGTCTTGAGGGATGAAATTGGAGCTATGAAATGGGCTTCTGCGGGTCCCATTAGAGTCACAAACAATAATGAAGCCGAAGTGCAGGCTATCTATTAAGGAATAAGGTATCTTGAGAATGAAAATTTGAATAAGGTAGTGGTAGAAAGAGACTCGCTCAATGTGATAAGGTGGCTTAGTGGCTCTCAGTTCTTCCCTTGGAGATTTGCCTCCTTCTTTGATGAGAGATCCAAGACAAGGTGGGGAATGCATCATCAATTTCTTTCCATCATGTTAGGCAGTCAGCTAATGGTGTCTCAAACAGTTTAGCTAGAGACGGAGTCTCTAGGGCAAGAGTCGAGCTATTTGACTCTGTTCCTCCTTGACCCTTGCAGTGGGGCTTGTTCCTCTCTTTCTTTTTCTCTCCCTTTATTTCTATGTACGTCTTTGGTCTTTTTTTCGCATCTAATGCAAATGCCTACCATTTAGAAAAAAATAATAATTAAGTTTTAAATTCCAACTTCCAAGTTTTCAACATCAAAACAAGAAAGCTCAAGCCCAGCGACTCGACTTGACTGGTAAGAGTTATAGTTTTTTTACTCGACTTGCAGTGACTCGTAAGAGTCATCAAACGACTCGTAAGAGTTTTCAACAGAGGCGAGTCGCCCGTACGACTCGACTCGAGAGTTAACTCGTACGACTCGTAAGGGTTTGACAACTATGGGAACTAGTACTCACTAGCATTTAGCACCCAGAATATCCAATCAATTCTCAATTCTCAATTCTCAGGCACAGTCAAACCACACTTTGGCACCTAGGTCT
This sequence comes from Tasmannia lanceolata, assembly GCF_043159265.1. NCBI lineage: Eukaryota > Viridiplantae > Streptophyta > Magnoliopsida > Canellales > Winteraceae > Tasmannia > Tasmannia lanceolata. The sequence continues at coordinate 45,916,261 of NW_027518680.1, read as the reverse complement.
CATGCTTGGCACTTAGGCATTCTAGCTAGGCATCTAGGACTGCGGTAGGGTAAGAAGCCAATACGACTAATTCAAAGACGAACCTTTACAATGTCCTATCTTTGATTAAGTCAGAGGTGCAAATAAAATCCATGAGCAAATACGTGGTAAACCGATCAATGGTTCTTCCACAATCAATCTCGTGGGACATGTCTAGAAGCACTTAGAATCACCATTACGACTTTTTAACACTTTTAGTTAACATTTAAGTAAATAAAGCTCTCAAATATAAAGACCAGTTTTAACCAGGTGAGTACGGTGCCTAATACCTTTCGTTCTCGTAATTAGGCAACAGTCCCAACCTTATGGGAATGCAGACTTAGTTCGCAGAGTCACTTATGGGTCCTAGGCCCTACCCTTGCTGGCGACTCTGATCAACCCTTTTTCGTGAAGTTCGGATCATTTTATCCCAAATTCACAGAAAAGTGAGGAAAATCAAATACAACACACCCGAACTGAGCAAACGCCAACAAACCAACCAGCAAAGCCTACAACACTCGTGGGTGCGACGGGATCCCGGATCCAGGCTCCATAGATTTCGCGTGGGGTTGGAGAGTCGAGAAATTTTAGAGTGGGGGAAGCCTAGAACTTTTTTTGTTGTCTTGAATGGTGAGGGAAGATCTCAATTTATAGCTCTTGAATGAGATCTCTATGGAATCTTTGGAGACTTATGGATCTCTTAGACTAATTTCTCTAGAGAGATCTTTTGGCTTTTTACACACTATAGCCTTATATCCATGCCAAATTTATCTCTTTGTAGGGGTACTTTGGAGAATTTGAGAGAACCCGTAGAGAATAAGGATCAAAGGGAAAGGAATATCTCATTCTTAGTGCTCAAGTTATCCCTTTTTGGACAAAATCTGAGATCTTTGCAAAATTTTGTGCTCCCATACAGCTTGGATGGACTTTGATGGGATTTTGTGGGTCCTTAAATGATCCGTAAAATATTTAAATCACCCTCGGCCGTTAATTTAATAATTTTGAAATTTTAGGCCTTTCAGGATCAATTAGGGCCCGGCGGGGACCATTTTAGGGCAAATTGGTCTCGATTAGCAATTTGAACGATTAGATCATTATTTTAATGACAAGGACTAAAATTTGTATTAAAAAGTGTTTTTATCTTTATCATACAATATTTAGTTTAACTAGGCCATCAAACGGAATTTTCTACTACTTTTGGATCTACCGGGCTAATCGGGTGAAATTCTGACTGTTAGGGTACAAAAGCAGGCAAATAAATTGTGTAATTTCATGGATAACATGTGAATTATTTTCAACTAAGGTGTAGCAAAATGGGGGTGTCTACAGGAAAGGACATAAGAAATTTCCATTTTAAAAAAGGATAAAAGAATTTTGAAATGGACCCCGATGAGCATCTTCACCATCAAATTTTTCTATGAACAGCATCTTCACCATCAAATCATTTTATGACTTGTTGGTCTTAAGGAATATTTCCTCACCAGCCCAATTAGTTTGGAAAATTTAAAACCCACCGAGGATAAACACATTCTGCTAGTCCACGTGTCTTATTCGATCCTCACTATAGATCACCTTCACAATAGACGGATGATTATTGTTAACTGTTGCACTCTATGCCCTCCCAAGTCCCAACACAAAGTTTGTCGACCATCTTCTTCATTGCCTCTTTACTTGTGTGTGGTAGTTTATCTTTGGTTTCTTGGAAGTTTGTGGGGTTCACTCTAGTCACATCGCTGATCAAATTGAGTCGTGGAGTTTCGCCCCTTGGCCCTCTAGAGGCAGGACTTTGTAGGGACTATTTTTAGCTACTACTATGTGGCTAGTTTAGACTCGGGAGGTGATTATGTAGAACAGCATTCACTCGGAGAGCTCTATGCCCGATGGACCCTTCTACCTACCTCTTGGGAGGTTGAAGCTGAACTTCGATGGTTCGAGTTTTGGTAACCCAAGCTCGGCATGCATTGGGGGACTAATAGTTGTGGGCTTTTTCAGGCCCAATTGGTTACAATGATGCTATCAAGGCAGAGGTTATGATGCTTCTTAGGGGGATTCAATTCACTTCAAGGGACCAGATTCAGCATACCATCATCATGGGTGATACCGTCAATGTCGTCAGATGGGTAAGAAACGGGATTCCCTCTCATGGCGCTTTGCACATGCCACAAGGATTCCAGATTCTTAGAAGGCAGATTCTTTATCACGATCGAGAGTTACTAGAGAGGGCATTATGTTATTAAATCACTTACCACCTTGAGATTATAGTTTGTGCTAGATTCTCTTCTGTTGTGTTTCCTGTTTTTCTTGTATGTTCTCTTCTTCTTCTTTGGCATTGTATCGCGCCTTTAGACCATCTTGGTTCATGTGTTTTGCTTTCCTTCTTTTAATAAATTATTTGCCATTAAGAAAAAGCCTCCAAGTTGTTGCTTCCCCAATTTGAGAGTTCCTAATATGTGGCTGATTCATTTTCTCTTCTATTGTCAACACCATGTGTAACGCTGATATCAAATTCTAGACCCGGAAGGTAGCTAACTAACGATGGATGCCCTGTCATATTCTGCTTTTGAATCGAGAAAGAGTCTCACTATCATCTTCTGAAGTACCAAACTGAATAGTTAACTCCTCAAATTTATGCACGGACTCCACAATTGTCATGTTTCCTCGCCTAAAGGTGATCGTTTGATCAGAGAGTCTCTCTTGAAAATCTCTTGGAAAGTATGTCTCTCAACTGCGCCTTCATTTCTTCCCAAAAAGTGATAAGTGATTATCCCAACTTTTGAAACCCTTGTTCAACATTCATCCACCATATTTTACCATGGTCCACTAGTTTTATTCTAGCAAACCTCGCTCTTCGATCATCTATTATATCATACTAGGCCAAATACTCCTCTATCAGAGCTAGTCATTCAACTAACACTTGTGCATCAAAGAAACCACTAAAATCAGAAACATCTACCTTGACCTTCTTGGTTATATTTCCCATGTGGCACATGGTTTCAAATCTGTCTAATTCAAATATCTCACAAACCAGATCACCTGTAGGAGCTTGAGGCAAATTATTTCTGACACACGGGCCTAGGAAAGGTCTAGGTGGCGGGATAACTTGACATTGTAGTGGTTTCTTTACTTGAGCACCCACCTAGGGGGAGGGCTCTTGTATGGGTGTTATTGAACAAAGAAGTTCTAAGAAAGGGGAAGTGATTACGATGACGATGGAGCATTTCCACAAGGGTGTAAATCCTCTCCAAACTTCTCTCTTAGTATGGTCAAGGAAATGAGGTGAAAACTAAAGGGTGTCTTTGCCGTTTTAGAAAAATACTAAAAACAGGAGTGCAATGGCTACAAAATTGGGGTGGGAATATCATTTCCCTCTATACAACCATGGTTTTAAATTTCGGTTTCGGCATAAATTTCGGTCTTATCCGAAATTTCTGCCGAAATTTGGTAGATTGCGTCAAATTCCGGATTTTTAGGTCTGAAATTTCGGCTGAAATTTTGTAACCAAATAAAAATATAATATTTTTTTTGAAAATTTCGACGAAATAGCTGAAATTTCCGAAATTTCGGCCGGGGGGGGGATTTGGTAAATGTCGGCCATTTCAGTTTCAGTCTCTACCGAAATCCGAAATTATATATATATAACTAGAGGATTGCTAGCCTCACGCGACGAATCTGCCGCTTGAGGCCACGCAGATTATCATTGGTAGCAAAACGTCCAGCCTGGCAAAGTTTTCGGAATTCGGTTTTGTCGACAAACCAAAACCAAAACCACAAACCGCCGTATTGGAAACCAGAAACCACAACATTAAATGCTCTCTCTCTCTCTCTCTCTCTCTGAGCAGGCAGGTTTGAAAAACTGATCCTTCCATTAATGCTTCTTCCAAGTGCAGAAAAGTTACCAACTCCCCCCGTTCTCTTTAACACATTTAATAATCAGTCTTCCTCTTCCCTACCCTCCAATACCCTCTTCCCTTCTCTTTTCTCCCCTCCCAAATCCCCACATTTCTCTATCTTTGAGAAGGAGCATAGATATAAACCCAAGATACAAACTCTTGGAACCCTTGCTCATCTTTAGCTCCCGCAAGCATCCGCAATTTCCTCAGCTCTCTCTCTCTCTCTCTCTCTCTCTCTCTCTCTCTCTCTCTCTCTCTCTCTCTCTCTAACTAGAGAGAAGGAGATAATCGTTTGGTTAGAAGTGGCCTCTATCATTATCTTCTCTTTCAATCAGGTCAATTTCCTCTACTCAAGAAAATAATGGAGGAATAACCATATTTAATTAAGCAGCCATTCTAAAACATCATATCCACAACCCACTCACCAAATCAAAGTAAAATAAAGCATGACTATATTCATATGCCGTTGCCCACACAAGACTATATGCTAAGAAACACCTAACTGGTTCAGAAGGAGATTGAAACTCCTTTTTGATACAAAAAAGAGAATCCTGTAGAATAAAGATGATTTGAACTACCTCAATTCAATTTTTTAATCAAACGGACCTTCAATTTATGATAATATTCATCTAAAATAACCACAATTATAGTTTTCCCCCTTAAATTGTGAAAAGAAGAAATTTTTCCAAGAATTTTTTTTTCTGGGAGTATAGTTCTTGCCCAAAATTCACAAAATCTATTGAGTTCTAATTGCATAGAAAATTTATCCATGGAAATATCGGTGTTTCAGAGAAGAAACCAGTGGTTTTGGTTTTGCAGAGAAGTTTACTGCTGGAAAGCGAGAGAGAGCATTTAATGTTTCTGGTTTCTGGTTTCCTGAATATGGTGGTTTGTGGTTTTGGTTTGTCGAGGAAACCAGAATTGAAAACTTTGCCAGACTGGACATTTTGCAACCAATGAAAATCCGCGTGGCCTCAAGCGGCAAATTCGCCGCGTGAGGCTGCAATCCTCATATAACTATATACAACTATATATATTTAAAACCATGTATACAACTATATATATATATACATATATATATATATATATATATAGAGAGAGAGAGAGAGAGATACACAAATATGCATATACATTACATATAAGTGCCCAGTAAAAAACATTTGAAGGATATACTTGCCAACTACAGTTTGAAATGCATAACAAGTAAAAATTGGATGTATATTTTCCAAAAAATGGAGAAATATTGCAAATCAAGATTTGATTGAGAAAACCATAAGTTCCATGATAGCAGGAAACTTCCACAAAAACAAAGTACAACAGCGAGCATGAAAATCAAAGAGGATCAACCTCTAAGCAACATACTGCACCTTCTTCAACAATCTGGTAAAACAGGAAAATATACAAAAAAAAAAGCATTGCCGCGAAATTACCTCTGCAAGCTGCTTATCAGTCATTTCAACACCCTCCAAAAGTGTTTTTAAAAGTGGAACAGCTCCAGCAGAGTCTTTTGACTGATCAATCTTTGAAAAGCTATCTTTTACAACTGAAGAGGCTCTTCCCAAATTGTCTGCAACATCTAACAAGCTCTTGGCGAAATTCTGCAGCATCATCACAATATTGAGGACCATAGATCTCAAACCCGCCAAAAGCAAATGATGAAGTAATAATAGCCACTAGTATGAAAATGGAACAAACCACTACCAGTAAAAAGAAAAGAACTGTGAGAAGCAAACCTGTATAGCAAATTTTTTTGAGTTCTCTGCTTCACGTTTTGTCCTGTCCATGACATTCTCCATTTCTGCATAGCTACGGAGAACTTTATCTTGCATTTTCTCCACTTCTTTGTGTTTAGCCTTTAGTAACTCTTCCTTCTCAGCAACTAACTTGACTAGATCATCAAAAGATAGATCACTCTCCGTATCTGAATCAGAAAATGCAGTTCGTTTAGTACTTCTCCTCTTCTTTCTGAGAGATTGAGAGTTAGAAAGTTTAGGGTCTGAACTTGAAGACAACTCCTCTGTTTGATCTGAAGCTTTATCATCTTCACTTTTCTTAATTGACTCACTGGTTTTCTCATCTACAACATTTCCTTGTTCATCTGGAAACTGGCTAGTCTCTTTATCAGTTGGTTGTGGAGACGCAGATGATGAAAACCCAAATTGCTGAAGGTTGGCTTTCTCGAGGACTGAATAATGCAATGGCTGGGTAATCTGAAATAAAGGACCATGGTAAGGCACTATATCAATGAAACTATGGTCAAAATTCAAACTATTCGAAATTCAAATTTTGAACTATTTTCAAGCTAGATTGCAATCCACCATGTAGCTTGAAAAATATGTTATCATTGGTAAATCAACAAACCAATGATAGTTCAAAATTCGAATATTTACAAACTAAAGAGTAATGACTTGGAAGATAACATACTTTTCAATGATCAAGGAAAATCATTGTAACAATCAGTTCTAACAGCACCACCACCAAAGGGCATAAAGTAAAAAACCCTTTTCAAATTGTAATCACTTTGCTTTCAAGCTTCATGGCAAACTGCCTCACTGATAGGGTTAAGAACATGCATTTAACAACATGGAAACCTCGTTCTCATTAAAGAAGATAAATGTCTTGAATGGCAGTCTTCACAGGATAATTTAAGCCAGGAAAATGTATTTGAACATTTGAAAGACATGGTTGAGACGCACCAGTTGTAACAGCTTATCAATAGGGACATAGAATGTTAAGTCATATAACAGCACCATCAAAGAAATAAGACATGGCTTAAAATGTTGGCTCATAGAATCAATAATTAAAGCTACAGGTTAGAAGTGCATCTCTGATGTGATCCGAGACGTTGGATTTTTTATTTATTTTTTCATTATTGAACATGTTATTTTATTTTTATTGAGAATTATTAGACTTATTTATGTTTATTTGGTATGCCTAGATGTGGGGGATGTCCACATCATCTAGGACCCATCATTGCACACACCACTCACCTTTTATTTATTTTGTTTAGCCACTTTTTCCTATTATGCCCTTACATGTTATTTTTGTTTTCTTTTGTTTTAGGGGCACAACAGTCCTTAAACTCGGAAGATAAGAGCTAGCAAAGGAGCGTCCACCAAAAAGCACATAAATAAAAACAAAGAGGAGAGAAGCCCTAGTTTTTAATGAATTAAAGAAAAGAACCAAGAAAAGGAGCCGTACGCCTCCCTCTCCCTCTCCACGCCATGGGCGTCCCCCACTTTCTCTCTCCCGGGTAGGGTTTCTCCCTCTACCTCTTCATCTTCTCTCTCTCTCTGTCTCGACTTCTCTCTTTATCCCCTCTTGTTTCTCTCTTTTGCTCCTTTCTCTCACCCGCCCTCATTCAATCTTCTCACAATCTATCTTATTTCCCCTCTCACCCCTTTTCTCTTGTCATTCCTCTCTCCTTCATTCTCACCCTCTCTCTCTTGGTCTCTCTCCCCTCATTCAATCTTCTCACAATCTATCCTATTTCCCAAACTTCTTCATTTCTTCTTCCCCTTTCCTATTTCTATTATTATTTCTCTTTCTTGGCATCCATTTTCATCACTTTTCTTGATTTCTCATCTCCACTCATTTATTCTATTTCTTTCTCTTCTACTCTCTTTATTCTCTTTCAACCCTAATTTCAAGTCATAATTGATGAGACGCTGTTGTCCGAAACTTTGAAATGCTACAACAGGCTTCTCCACCACCCTCTTGGCTTCTTTGCTAGTGAAAGCTCCAAGTGGAAGGACTGCTGCACTTTGCGGGTACTATTTTTTCATATTTCAGCCCCGTTTAGTCATGTATTAGCCTTTAGAACCTTCCCTAGACATCCTTAGTTAATTATCCTAGCCTAGTTTAAGCCTTTTATCACGGTTCTAATAATATTTGGGCCCCAGATTGCTATTTTTCTTCATGACCAGCAGTTAAACATTGAATAAATTCAAGTATTTGAGCCTCATAATTCCCTTTTCATGTTATTTATGCTATTATATGCATTCATGCTTAGTGTAGATTATTTTCCCATTCATGAATTCTCTTTAAAGCTTATTCTTGAATCTTTAAGAGGCCATTAACCATCTTTTATCATTTGCTCATTTATTTTGGATTTGGATATGATTACGCGAATACGAGCTCCTAAAAGTTCCTGTAGAAAAGTCACCAGCCTCCCGGTTTGCACCAAAGTGGTATCAGAGGCTAGAGCTCGTAGTCTTATTCGTGTCCATGGTCACACGCCATCTCGTCGTTCCTTGCTTCCATATAGGGTTTAGTTTGTCTAGTGCATACCATGTGTTCGGTTAAATTTCTGATAGAGTCTAGATTGGTCAATTTTGTCTTGCAGGGCATCTTTAGGTCATAGTGTCAGTCTAGGTCAGTTCCTTAGTCATCCAGTGTAAAGTTTCATTTCGTGTCAGTTGAGTTTCACCTAGTTCCTACATTACAGATGTATTTTCCCATGGCACATAGGGCCAACGCTCTCGCACGGGGCTGGGGCCGGGTCATCTGCAGCCTAGAGGAGCCTGGCAGCAACAAACCCAAGATACACTCGACCAGCAGGCTCAGATGATGGCTGCGATCAGCACAACCTTAGAGAGGATCGGTACCCATCTAGGGATACCACCTACAAGGCCAGTCGCACCTCTTCTACCACAGCTTCTTTTGTCTCCCACTACCACAGGTGGTGAGCATGGTTGTCGAGATCCAGATCATCTGGAGGGTTTCTCAGACGGACTATTAGATAATGATGATACCTGCGATCCAGATGAGGAGCAGGGCCGGTCCCAGGATGGGACCCACGCTTTGAAGAGAGATTGGTTAGAGCTTTCGAGCGTTCACGAGATTATGGCATCAGGGTAGATATCGGGGATTTCCAGGGTCATCTCGATCCCGATGAACATGATTGGGTTGAGAGTGTCGATAATTTCTTCGACTGGAAGGAGCTCCATGGGGACAAAAAGGGTTAAATTTGTGACCACAAAATTGAGTGGTTCTGCCCTCGTTTGGTGGAAACAAGCACAAGTGATGAGAGTTCAACATGGTAAGCGCAAAGTTAAGACCTAGGAAACGATAAAAGGAAATATGAAAAGTAAATACCTCACAGCCGATTTCAGATCCGATCTCTACTAAAGATTGTTAGAACTTCGGCAAGGTGCGAGATCCGTGAGGGAATACACAGAGGAGTTCCACATTTTGACTGCTCGCAACAGTATAGTAGAGGATGATGAGCAGGCCGCTGCTCGATATATTCGCGGGCTGAGGTATCAGATTCAGGATACTATTTCCTTTCATATCATCCATATGGTGGACGAAGCCTCCCGCCTAGCCTTGAAAGCTGAGAGAATAGCCCAACGCTCTCAGAAGCAAGACGCATCCCGAGCCCAGTCTTAGCTCGTCCAGTCGAGGGACCACAAGCAGTCGTCCACCACCTACTCCCACCTCAGAGTACGGCTGTGAGGCCCATTCACGGTGATATGGGAGCAGGTCGTGGTCTACTTGGACCTAGGCCACAGACCATACCAGGCAGATGCTTTAAATGTGGTGAGCCGGGTCATCGCTCAGCAGAGTGTCGATGTACGGCATTCAATCCTCAGCCAGTACATGCTGAGGATGATCAGGATTCTGAGTACGATGAGGCCCCCCTCGGTGATGTCCCTCTCGAGGATGATACAAAAGAGCATGAGGTTACCCTTGATGGAGACCAGGGCTTTGATACACTTATTATTCATAAGGCCATGATATCTCCTAAAATGCCAAAATCCTGAAAAATGGTCGCGAAGCAACATCTTCCACACCACATGCACATCTAGAGGGAAGCTTTGCACCATCATAGCTGATAGTGGAAGCAGGAGAATCTCGTCTCCTAATTAATGGTCGATCGATTGAAGTCGAGACAGAAAAACTTAATCGACTATATAAAATCACATGGTTCAAGGGTGGAGCTGAAGTACCCGTTACATCTCGTTGTCTTGTGAACTTTTCCATTGGAACTGTTTACAAAGACGAGGTTTGGTGCGATGTGGCTCCTCTTGAAGTATGTCATATTCGGCAGTATGATAGAAATACCTCCAATGACGGGGAGAAGAATACGTACTCCTTTGTGAAAGACGGTATTCACATCACTTTAAGTCCTGTAAAGGGTCCCCCTAAACCGTCTAGGAATGTGTCAACACCTCGTGACTCAATTAAAGAGGGTGTTTCACCCAAAAGTAAGTTGCTGGCACTATTCCTCACACGTTTTCCGTTTGAGAGCACTCATCAAAGCACAGGCTCTATCATAGGTTCCTCTGTTATCAAGACCACTAGTAATCGCGAGCTTAGAAGCACGAAGCGAGTGCGGGTGTGGAGGCGAGGAAGCGTGAGGGTCTAAGTTAGGGAGCGTCATGGGAGCGTGTATGTAATATTTTCTTTATATATCTTTCAAAATTCAAGTACATCAAAAAATAATAGTTTCTAACCATTTTCATATGTATCTTTCAAAATTTAGGTATATCAAAAAGCAATAATTTCTAACCATCTTCATTTTCGTGCACTCGTTCCTCGTGCCTTTCGAAGATCCACAAGCCTTTGTTCTTGCTCCAATGAAGTACTTTCAAAAGTTGGAGGAGTTTGATGCAAGAAAGTTGGTGATGGTGGGACTTATAGGGTAATAGAAGCAGGCTTGGAGAGTCATGGGAGAGATTCCCGTCTCTTTGGGGTTGCGCTCCCTGGAAGCTCCTTCTTAAGGAGCGTCGAATCGAGGTTCCGGGGTGGGAGCGACAAAAGTAGTTATTTGGAAAACTCTATGGAGCATAATGGATTACCAATCTTCATTTCAGTAGTGCTTGCCATTCTCATTTAAATGGGCAAACAAAAGTGGTTAATCGCAACTTACGTGATTTATTAACATGTTTAGCTGGTGAGAGACCCCTTCAATGGGATTTGATTCTACCTCAAGCTGATTTTGCATATCATAGTTCTATTATTACAGCCACAGGTAGATCACCCTTTGTGACTATTTGCGACCTTTTCATTCATCACCTACTTGACCATACCCACATACCTTACCATAAATGTAGCAGCGCTGAAGCAGAGGATTTTATTCAACACATCACAGAGGTACTACAAGAGGTGTTGGAGCGGTTTCGTGCGCATTGAGGCATATGAGACAGTCACGATCAGTATCGCAGAGAGCAGGATTTTAGTACGGATGGTTTGCTGATGATATATTTCCGATGTGAGTGACTTCCAGGCAGAGTAGACTTTTCAGAACATGAGCCAGGCGACACGCGTACATTACTATTTCGAGTCAGTACTTCTTTAGAGGCGCAGATTGATGATACATTTGACACGCAGACGATAGGTGCCTACCAAGGGACACACCGGTGATATTTTGTTCGGTGATATTTTGTTCGATGATATTTTGTTCGATGGCATGGCAGTTTCCAGCTGAGCGCAGATTTGCCTCGACGGAGTCGAGTTCTTCCCACCCGGGGAAAATTGTTGTGATCCGAGCCGTTGGATTATTTTTTCATTATTGCACACGTTATTTTATTTTTATTGAGGATTGTTAGACTTATTTATGTTTATTTGGTATGCCTAGATGTGGGGGATGTCCACATCATTTAGGGCCCACCATTGCACACACTACTCACCTTTTATTTATTTTGTTTAGCCACTTTTTCCTATTATGCCCTTACATGTTATTTTTGTTTTCTTTAGTTTTAGGGGCACAACAGTCTTTTCACTCGGAAGATAAGAGCTAGCAAAGGAGGGTCCACCAAAAAGTATATAAATAGGAACTAAGAGGAGAGAAGCCCTAGTTTTTAATGAATTAAAGAAAAGAACCAAGAAAAGGAGCCGTATGCCTCCCTCTCTCCCTCTCCACATCATGGGCGTCCCCCACTTTCTCTCTCCCGGGTAGGGTTTCTCTCTCTACCTCTTCATCTTCCCTCTCTCTATCTCGACTTCTCTCTTTATCCCCTCTTGTTTCTATCTCTTTCTTGCTCCTTTCTCTCATCCTCTCTCATCCTCTCTCATTCGATCTTCTCACAATCTATCTTATTTCCCCTCTCGCCCCTTTTCTCTTGCCATTCCTCTCTCCTTCACTCTTGCCCTCTCTCTCTTGATCTCTCTCCCCTCATTCAATCTTCTCACAATCTATCTTATTTCCCAAAGTTCTTCATTTCTTTTTCCCCTTCCCTACTTCTATTATTCTTTCTCTTTCTTGGCATCACTTTTCTTGATTCTCATCTTCACTCATTTATTATATTTCTTTCTCTTCTTCTACTCTCTTTATTCTCTTTCAACCCTAATTTAAAGCCTTAATTGACGAGACGTTGTTGTCCGGGACTTTGGAATGTTGCAAAGGGCTTCTCCACCACCCTCTTGGCTTCTTTGCTAGTGAAATCTCCAAGTGGAAGGACTGCTGCACTTTGAGGGTACTATTTTTCCATATTTCAGCCCCATTTAGTCATGTATTAGCCTTTAGAACCTTCACTAGCCTAGTTTAAGCCTTTTATCACATTTCTAATAATATTTGGGCCCTAGATTGCTATTTTTCTTCATGACAAGCAGTTAAACATTGAATAAATTTAAGTATTTGAGCCTCGTAATTTCTTCTTTTCATGTTATTTATGCTATTATATGCATTCAGGCTTAGTGTAGATAATTTTCCCATTCATGAATTCTCTTTAAAGCTTACTGTTAAATCTTTAAGTGGCCATTAACCATCTTTTATTATTTGCTCATTTATTTTGGATTTGGATATGATCTGTGTCACAAATGTCATTCTCGGGAATTTCTCGGCAAGGGGAAATCTAGGGATATATTATTTTTTATTAATTTTTTCGGGTTTATATCGGTAAATAAATTGTAAAATTAAAATTATCTAAAAAATATATAAAAATATTAAATTTAAGAAAAAATATAAAGTTAAAAAATTGTAAAAAAATCGGGATAATATCGTGATATTTTGTGATAAAAACGAAAATATTGCTATGTTTTTTAAATCTCGGGATTAGTTCGGGATTTTGTCGTTTTATCAAAATCTCGCGATAAAAAAGCTATATTTTGAAAATATCGGAGACATTTGTGACATAGGATATGATTACGCGAATATGAAGTTGGTTCCCATGAGCTCCTAAAAGTTCTTGTAGAAAGTCGGGAGCCTCCGGGTTTGCACCAATCTCATAATATTTCCCTTCCAAAACATAACTGCTGATGCCAAATCCCACGTAACATACAGTGGAACATATGATTCATTGTGGGGAGATGATATTCCACACCCATTTTTGTGCTTCCATTCGCCTTGCTGGCTGTGACCAGTGAGAACTTGGAAAACCAGGCTGAAATTCTGGAAAAGGTCGGTAAATGATGTGGTTGGCCAAAAGTTGAGGTCTTCCTATATCTGAAGATATGAGGATGGGATATGGGTTTCATAGGCTTAGGGATTGTAAGGTGAGGTTGTCGGTGATAAGGGAAAGGGGATAGATGGACTGTGTACTGCTGGGTTTACAGATTTCTGGGCAATCATGGGGTTAAGGGTAAAAATCAAAAGGTAGAAAGATGAGGGATAAGGTGGTTGCAGGTTTATAAGGAAAAAGAAAACATAAAGGAACACGGGAGAAGAGAAGAGGAAGTTCAGGCACTTACAGTCGAAAATCAGAGGCTTCAGAATCTCTTGTGGAAGGGTAGACCATCCACGCTTAGGGAAAAAAAATCAAAAATTGATTTCATTCAACTGATCTTTAAGGACATATGCCATTCAATATTTATAGACAACTCAAGCCCTATGAAAATGCAAATTTTAATGAAATAACATTAGTAAGGTCCAATGGAAACTTACCATGTGGCAAAGATTCTTGCAAATCCTAACGACTTAAGGACTCTTATGTGGACTTGGTCACAGGACCTTCAAAATAATAATAATTAATCCCACAAAAATATTAAGGGCACCCCCACCACCCACCCACCCACCTACGTATACACACAACCCCCAACCAACAACAACACACACAAAAAAAAAAAAAAACAACTCGGTAAAGTGACGTGATGTCACATTATATCATTCAAATAACTCTTATAACCTCGTGGTAATATTGGCACCCTCTACTTATTAACACCCCTAAATGATAATGATACTCATTAGAAAATCTTCCATGTAATAGACCCATCTTTTTCATCCTAATCTCGTATCAACAGTTGGGCTCTGGAGGTGGAAACTTTGGATCTTCACTGGTATGTTTTAAACGGCTTTTAGTTCCTATCAGGAGATGACCTGTTATTCACTACAGCACCAGTAATAGTTATATCAAGCACTAAGAAATGAGCACTTCATCAACAACTGAACTGGCAAACATAGCCATAATGATGCCTTCACAACAAAGTGAGAAATGATCTGGAAGGCGACCATGGTTTTAAATTTCGACCGAAACGAAATGAAATGACCGAAATATTTCGGTTTCGGCAACGGCGAAGCGAAATTTACATGAAGTCGTTTCTTTACAAGATTTCGGCGAAATTTCACCGAAATTTTGATTTCGGTTTAAATTTCATTTTTAGCCATTTTTACAAAATTTTAACTATGATGTCCATCGAAATAGCCAAAATTTCCACCGAAATCGCTGAATTTCACACCGAAATTTTAGACATTTTGGTCGAAATTTAAAAAAAAACGAAATCGTTATCATAATTTTTACATGATTTCGACCGAAACCAAAATATTTCAGTAGTGGCTGAAACCGACATCAAAACCGAAATTTAAAACCTTGGAGGTGACATAGTCTAGATTAAAGACAAGATATCCCCAAGAACAAACAAACAGAAAAACTAGTGACCACAAAGATTACAAAATAGGGAAGATGATGCTGATAGTAAGGCCCAAGCGAGAAAGGATGACCTAGATTTTCTGCTCAAAAAAGAATCATCTCACTCATCTAAGCAACCAATTGTTGAAAACATGTGAGAAAATTGATGACAGCTCACAATATATTCTGGATAACTCAGTTTTAGAGAGTCGTTATTCCAGAAAAAAAGAAGTGAAGCAGCGAGCAGTCAAGGTTTGGAGATACCACCTTCAATCCCTACAACAGTGGCAAACTTAAACATAAGGTTCGTCAAATTTAACATCACGATTAGGGAAAAATAAAGAGAATCATTGTAAATATCGATGGATTCGATGTAGTAGTATCGACCAACCACCAAGGGTGAAAATTAAGTCTTGTTTCATTAAGGAAAGAAAAGTTTGTCGTAGGACTGCCTAGTGGATGTTATGAATTCATACGAAATAAGTTCCAAGCTCATGGAATCGATTTCATCGGACTCATCTATAAGACACTATTTAAAGCAATTTATCAAACAATGCTCTCACAAAATGAAGGTGGAGGCAGCTGTGAGAAAATATCTTAAGTTTAGAGACATTTCTTGACAATTCGGGATTGAAAAAACTCTCGGACCAAGAGATTGTCATGCTAGATGAATGCCTCACAAATGTCTCGATCATTCTCAAGCATACGACAACTCTCAAATGACAATTCAAAACATCCAGAGACGAAAGAGGACACATCCGAGTGTGTGGCCATGCAATGGGAATTGTTCCAACTTTAAGTCTAACAAGCATGGAGGCATTTCGATGCTTCAAAATCTCATTATGCCTCGCATAGAAATTCCACTCATCACAGAAAAGTCATTGAAGAAAATTTTTCCTCCCAATAAAAGCAATCGAAAAGCTTATAAGAATGCATTCAGCCAGCCCAATGACAATAGCGAATCTAAGCTTTGAAACCCATGATATTGAATGTAAAAATCAATTGACCAAGGGCAAAATCCCCAAATTAGAAAGTAAGCTTTATTAGCCAAGGAAGCACTCCAACACCCAAATCAATGGCTCTATCACTTCACTGCATCTTCAAAGAACCAATGACGGCAATGGCAAAAATCGAGACACCCATGCCGATGCAACTCAAACTCCAATGATAAAGAATCTGAAAAACCCTTCATCAACATGCCTGCTAAAAGATGCAAAAGCAAGGGATCAAAGAAACATTAAATATGATGTGCCCAATTGGATGGAGTCTTACTGAAAGCAGAGGATCGAAGAAACAAGAGAAATAGTTCAGTTTTCCTCCAAAATGTGAAACGAAGCACAAAACTGATATCCCATGATGAAAAGGAAGTCCTAACAGCAATTTACTTTCATTGGACTAAAACTGTTATGTTTCAAAAAACAATTGAATGATTAAAGTGATATTAAATTTTTGAGTTCATTTCCTTAATCAAGAGTTTCTCCCAAGGTGATGGGGATCAACCTCGGCCTCATATTTTAATTTTAAGCTTCTATTACAAAAGGCGCAAACCCCAACTAGTTTGGGACAAAGGCTTAGTTGAGTTGAGTGTTACAAAAGGCGTTAAGGGGGGCATTAAAGTATTCTTGTGGGTGTCCTTATCAAACTTACTAAATATAGTAAGTTCGTATTTACTAAATATAGTAGATTCATACTTACTAGAAATCGAGAGTTCAATTTTTCTAAAAATAATAAATATAAACTTGTGCTGAGTTGTTATTTGCCAAGAGCTCATACAAGAGACTACTTTCGTCAGCTACTATTATCCAAAGTTGCACACAAGGATTGCAAGTGCTACGAGCACTCAACTTGAAGCGACGAACAAGAGTTGCACTCGTGACTCACCGAAATGCATACCCGTATGTTTCCACCGAAACCGATATGAAACGACAGAAATGTTTCCAATTCCATCCCCACCAAAATACATACAGAAACCATAGGTGTGTTAGTGCCATACTATACATAATATATATATATATATATATATATATATTTATTTATTTATTTATTTATGATCATATTTACAAGAATTACATGTGAAATGTGGTTGTGTAATTTGTATAAATATTAATATGAATTACGTGTGACATGTGGTATGTACTAAATTATATGACATGTGCAACAATGCATGTCAATAGGTGTTCAATGTTGTTAAACCAATGTGGATGGATGTCTTGTTTATGTGATAGTTTCTAAGAGTGTATTTATTCTCTTCTTTTTTTTAATGGTATGTGTATTTGTTCTTATTCTAGTATTTTCTGGGGTGTCAACTTAAAATTCTATAATTTGCATATGATTCCACATGTTTTTGTGATTTTATAGGATCACCACCAAAATTTCCAACCGAAATGGAAATATTTCTGTCTGTAGCAACTGAAACCAAAATTTAAAACATCGATATGAATGGAGTATTAGAAAAGGATGTAAAGAACCTTGAAGCCATACAAATCTTTGTAAGAAGGCAAGAAATGTTGTGTCTCACAACTTCAGCACCAAAAACGTCAAAGGTGAGATAAACTCACTATCGAATTTCCTCAATCGAGAATTCTCCTATGAGAGGAAATCAACATAGAACAAACCAACATGATGATTTCAACTCTAATAGAGAGTAATCATCAACTCACTGACCCCATGGGGCAATAGAAATAAAAAAGACATCCGAGTCAAAAGGGTACTGAACAAAGATATAAAGAGACATTAGAATCGATGGGTGGAAAGGATTTATTTTTTGCAAAAAGCTGATAGCTATAGAAAAGAAAACAAATTCCCAGAAAAAAGGTTGGATGAGGAGCAAAAGAAGAAAAAAGAGGAGGTGTTGAAACCAATTGGGGACCTCGACAAGGCTGAAGAAGAGCAATCTTTAAATCAAGAGGAAAAAAGTACACGATGGGCCCTGAAGATGGAATACGAGGAGATGTTGAGAAGGGAAGAAATCAGCTAGAGACAGAAGGCTATTTGGCTAAAGGAAGGTGACAAGAACACCAAATTTTTTCACAAGATGGCAGGTACAACGAGGGTAAATGCTACTAATTGTCTTCACGATGACGAAGAATTGGTAGAAGACAAGAAAAGGATAAAGAGCCTTACTACCCAATACTTCTCGAAGTTATATACTCTTAAGAGGTTTGCATGGAGGCCCAAGATGGAGGGCTTAGTCTTCAAAAGACTAAGACATGAACAGGCAACCTGGTTAGAAAGAGATTTTGACGAAGAAGAAATCCAAGCAACCATATTTAGTATGAAGAAAAATAAAGCTCCTAGGCCTAACGGTCTCCCAATGGCTTTTAAGAAAAAAATATTGGGAGGTGGTTAAGACGGATGTTCTCGCTTTTATGGCCAAGTTCTATATCAGAGGAAAGATGGGAAAGGAAATGAACAAAACTTTCATCACCCTCATACCCAAAAAAGGAAGCCATGGAGCTCAAAGATAATCAGCCTATAAGCCTTATTCACAGTGCTTATTAAATCCTAATCAAAGTCTTGGGGAGAAGAGTTAAAGAAGTTATGGAAAGTGCCATTTCCTAGTTTTAAGGAGCTCTTTTGAAAGGCCGGCAAATACTTGGTGGAATCCTTTATTGTCAATAAAGTGATAGATACGTGGAAAAGAAAAGATGAAAAGGGTGTGGTTTGCAAAATAGATATGGAAAAGGGCTACGACCATGTGGAATGGAACTTTCTCGACTTTATCAAAGAAAGGATGGGTTTTAGTGCAAGATGGAGGAAATGATTTTCAGCATGCATCTCTTCGACATCTTTCTCGATATTAGTCAATGGTTCTCCTGTCGGATTTATCACAAGCTCTAAAGGCATTAGGCAAGGGGACCCCATATCTCCATATTTATTCATTATGATAGCAAAAGCTTTGAGCTTATTGATCTCCAAGTCAGAAGAAAAGGGTTTAATTAGCGGTCTAGAGCCGAGCAAAAGCATGCAAGTTGTGTCGTACCTTCAATTTGTGGATGACACTACGATATTCCCAAAGGAAGATATTCGGCACACATTGAATCTCAAGAGACTTTTTACATAGTTCGAAATGCCTTAGGCCTGAAGATTAGTTTTGGTAAAAGCCTCCTCATTGGGATTAATATGCAGATGGACAATGTGGCCTTCCACGCTACTGTTCTTGGTTGCAAGAAAGAGGAGTTACTCATCACCTATTTAGGCCTGCCATTAGGCTGTGGGATTCCAAAAGCCTCTCTTTGGGACCCAGCTGTCGAGCAGATAGAAAGAAAGTTGGCAACTTGGAAGAAGAACTATCTATCTTTCAGGGGAGAATAGTGCTGATAAAGGCAGCCTTGTCAAATGCTGGTAAACCATATGACCCTCTACAAAATCCCGGTAAAAGTGGCAAAATGTATTGAAAAATTGCAAAGGGATTTTTTGTGGGAAGGGAAGGACCAAGCAAAGTGAAGCATCTCATGCACTGGAAAAAGGTTTGTAGAGCAAAATGTTACGGAGACATCAGAATTGGAAGAATCGGAATAAGAAATAGGGCTCTCAAGGGCAAATGACTGAGAAGAGATAGAAGCTCTATGGATGTCAATCATTAGGGAGAACTATGGGAGGATTGGGGGACTGGGAGAGTAGGAACCCAAGTATAGGTAAAGGTTCAAAAGCATGGAAATCTATTTGCGTTTCTAGACCCTTGCATGACTCGGTCAGGTTTAGTGTGGGAAGGGGGAAAGGGACTTGGTTTTGGATAGATCTTTGGCTAGGCGAGTCACATTCAAGGATTTAAATTTTGGTTTCGGCCACAATTGAAACCGAAATTTTTTCGTTTCGGCCGAAATCATGTAAAACTTTCTATAAAATTTTGGTTTTTAAATTTTTCCATCGTGGAAATTTCATTGATTTCGGTGGAAATCATAAAATTTCAGTCGGTTGAATTTTAAAAAATTCGTTGGATATCACCTTGAAGCGGGTAGACCATTTCACCTTTTTCTTGAAAATTTTCAAAAGGATTCATTTAGCCTACCCCAACTAGTTTGGGACAAAGGCTTAGTTGAGTTGAGTTGAGTATAAAAACAAAATTTCGGCAAAATTCCGAAATTTAAGAAATCTCACCAAAATCTTGCACGAAATCAATTACATGTACTTTAGGTATCAGTCCTAACGGACACCGATCTATTTCGGCCTAAATTTCAGATTTTGGCCGAAATTTAAAACTATGGTCACAGTAATGCCATGCGTTCCGGATCTCTTTCTATTTGCAATCAATAGAGGAGCAAGAATTTGTGACTATACATTAAGGAGAGAGGGGGGGAGGAGGGTAGTATGGGTAATCAAGTTTAGAATGAACCTTAAATATAGTTAGATCAGTAGCCTGTCATCCTCCTTGAGCTTCTTGAGTTGTTCTCCATGTTACTCGGACCAGAGTTTGGTCTCCTAATCGTAATGGCTTCTTCTCTGTTTGTTCCTTCTTATACAGGTTGACAAGCGAGGACAAATCTGGTTCTATATACATCCTTTGGAGATCGGCAGCTCCTCCATGGGTGGTGGCGTTCACATGGACGGTAGTCAACAAAAGAATTAACACATGTGATCGCCTCCAAAAAAGACAGATTCAGATAGCTGTTGGTGTGTGTTGTGCAACCCGAACGAAGAATCCCTTGATCATGTCCTCCTTTGTCCCGCCGCCTATAGCATAGGGCATGCCTTCGTAAAAAAATTGGAATGCACTAGGTTTTTCATAGATCAATCAATAGCACCATTTTAAATTAAAGTTGCGAGCCTTTCGGCGAAGTATGGCAAACTCTTTGGTGTCTCCTTCCCTTCGCTATCACTTGGCACATTTGGAAAGAAAAAAATGATCGTAATTTCAAAGACAAGGCAAAGATGATGAGCACAGTTATCAAAAAATAAAGGTTGTTATTGTCGCATGGGTAAGGCAACATAACTTGTTATCTACCTATAGCATGAGAGACATATTGCGAAATTGGAAAGCAATTATCTTTGAGAAGGGACTGAAGCTCAAGCAGGCCCCCAGATGGCGTCCCTCTCCACCAGGTTGCGTAAATATCAGCTTTGATGGTGTCTCGAAAGGAAAACCTGGTAAGGTGGGTACAACTGGAATCTTCCAGGACGATATGCGAAATGTGATCCAAGCCTTTTCGGGCCCAGGTGGAATTTGTGACTAATGAGGCACATGCCAAAGCTCTACTTTGTGATCTTAAATGGTTTGTACAATCACAGTATGAGCCATTAATCATTGAAGGAGACTCCACAAATGCACTGACGTGGGCAGCGGGTAAGGCTCCCACAGACCCTGATCATTGGCTAGCGTAATATCGGAGATTCGAGATCTATGTCGGTCTGTCACGCCCCGAACCCAGAATTTTAGGTATGGCGGACGTGACAGCCGCCGCACGCCCATAGGGTCGCAAGGCTCCTTTACAATCAACTATTCTCAACATTCAGAGCAACTAATAATTGCGGGAATTTTAGTCTCAATTAAAGCTCAAATGAAATACATATATAGGTCCATAAGTCTAAATCCACAATAAAACAACGAAAGTTTCTAAATTGGAAATAATGAAAGAAAGCAGGAAATGTCTTAGGTTCCAATCCAAGTGCCTGAACTCAGCAAGTCTACTGCCGCTCCTCGGTATCTGAAAATTGTTAAACCACATAATGAGCTAACAGCCCAGCCGGTTTTCCAAATCCAAGCCAGCTAATAGGAAAATGAAAACATGATGGTGCGGAAAAGAAGTAACATGCCATAAAACTTTAGCCAATGCAGAAATTGATAAGAAGCGGGAAAATCATTTCTACATTAGCTACGTAAGAAAAATACATGTTTTTACAAAAACGGTTCCAACCACTCGGTTATGCAGTTTTCCGCTTTGAAATCAATGACGATGAATATATATTTCCAAACACTTGTTTTTGCAGTTTTTCCACTTAGAAATCAAATACTTAACAGTCTTCTCTGTGGCCAATTTCCAACCTTATTGGCAAGTAGCGTAACCCAAGGCGAATACTCGTTCGCAGGACTCACAGGTCCTAAAGCGCGCAATATCACAATATCAATAGCCAGAGGACTCCCGACTGGCCGCCCAAGATCAACCTTACGAGCAATTAAACTCGACCGGTCTATGTGATCACGTCCACTGTACTCATCTGGCAGGTTGGGCATTAGATCCCCACCAGAGATCAACCTTACTGGCGGAATCCATTCCATACCAAGACTGTATACAAATATAGAGAAAAGCAATTTAATGTTTTCAATACCGTGCCATAAATTTTGAAGACGTTTCAAACCATTGGGGGCTCCCCCGTTCCAAACCATTGAAACCATATCATATATAGAATGCTTTTCAATAGTGTTTCATGAATTTGAGTTTCCAAAAACATGTTAGTCACAAAACTCCTTTTTGTATAAATAAGGAAGCATGTTAAGACTAAAAACATTTCATGGATAATGACAATTCAACCATCTAGTATGACATGCTAAAAGATATCAGTGAGAAACCTTTTCAAAACAAGTTCCATAAAATGAACTGTAATAAAAGCTTGCAACAAATCTAAATATATGCAAGTATACGTAATACACTGACATAGGGTAGGATCACCTACCTTAAGCGCAATCTCCAAGAATTACTTTGCAAGGTCAAGATTGATGCAGGTGTAACCACTAGCTCAGTTAATACCCAAGTCTAGGGAAGGATCAACTTCTTTAAGGAATTCCGTCGAACACCCTATGTAGCATCAAATTCCAATAAGGATTTTATTCTAGAAGATATCAACTAGTAAAAATCATTTAGGCCTTGGATATGGTTCAAATATGATCATCGAAACCACTAAGCTCCATAGTTTGTGATAAAAGCCAAAGGTCAGACTAAGGAATTCAACTTCCTGGACATTTTAGTACCCATAGCTCAATTGGAGACATCATAACCAATGTTGGTTCTATTATTAGAGAATAGCCATAAGGCATAGCATGATGATCTGAACCGTCCAATTCATGCCTAGGGTAGCCAAATGCCTTATGGAGTGAAATTAATTCACTTTTGGTTCCATTTATGAAAACTTGATGATCAGCTATAGTGGAAATTGAGAGGGCTTTTACAATCAATTTGTACTGTTCAAAGAAGACATTTAAATTAAAATACCACCTTTAAACAATGGCTAGGGATTTGTTAATTTTTAAGACAAATTACATTTTTTGAAGCTAAGTCTCAAGATTAACAAAAAGATCCCCCCTAAAGCAGAGAGAGATGAGAAAGAGGTTGGTGGATGAAATGAAACCTAGAGTTATCGGACTGTTGAGGTGGAAGGTTACTCACCTCTCGCTGCAAAGACCAAGCAATAGTAGGCTTTTTCCCGGTTGAGAAGGGACGGTGACAACCAATTGTGGTAGTGATAAAGGTGACTACAGGTATGAGATAGAGGGTCCAAAGACAGCAAGCTTCCTCTTGCAATCCCCACCAAAGAGGACACAGAACTGCCAAGGTATTTCAGAACCCCAAGAGAGGAGGCTAAACAATGCAAATGAATGGCGGACGGGGCTAAAACAACTAGCAATAGGGGCTGCTTGTATTGGATTAGAATCCAATAGCATTAAACTATAGGTGATGCTGTAGATGAGGGCACAACACAAGGTGGTTGCTGTCATTCAAGGAAGAGGGGAAAAATGATGCCTTGAAAGAGAACTAATCTAGTCTCTGATATTATCTTCAATTGAGAGAAAAGACCAACAATGGTCTCTTGTCTAAAGTCAATCCTCTTCATACATGCTAGGTGACTCATTTTTCCATAAGGCTTGATTTGTAAGAAAGGCAACTGCCTTGATCGACCATGCAACAATTAAATTTGATTTGGCAAAATTTCCTTCCTTGCATATGACAAAAAGGTACGCAATTTAATTGGGTTAGGTAACTTGCCTTCCTTGCCCATGGCCAACCCAACACACCAATCCAAATTGCCTTGCTTGCCCACCATGCTATATTTAGTTAAGAAATTAATTGGCTATTCTTATGGCAACAAATCATGGCCATCCAAAATTCAAAGAAGGCACTAACGGATTTGGTCATCTCTCCTACTTTCCCTTTATAAACAAGATTGATATGGGAATATCATTCTTTACACTTTCCTTTAAGAACTTCTATTTAGGATCCTACAGTACCTTACCAATCCAATAATCATCATGGCCTTTAAAAATTAAAACACTTCTAATTCAATTTCTAGTCACCGAAATTGAAATCCCTAATGAGCACACAAAAATCTTGTCCTTACTTTATTTATGGCATTTGCTTAAAAGCATAGCTACTTTTAGTAAAACATCAAATACCTGATTTTGATAATGACACCCTACTCAAAAAAAACTACCACTTTTAAAATTACCCTATTCTAGAGGCATGAGTTTTGGTAGGGACACTCATTTCCAAGCAAATATTCCTAATTTCGATTTTAGTAACGACACTCATTCCAAGGAAATTAATCATAAGTCCATTTGATAATAACACCCATTACAAGTAGTTAAAACATGTTCAAGCATTGGGGCTGGGTGTTACAGTCCGTTCAGTCGGCTTTTAATCACATGAAGCACACCTGAATTTTAATCACATGAAGCAGGACAGATAATATTTCGGCGAATAAGCCCGTCAAGGAAGGAATTGATAGGTTTTTCTTTGGGGGGGAAATACAGATGTGTCCCCTCAACTTTCTAACATTTTCAATTATACCCGGACTTTTAAAAGTCAACAACTACACCCCCTAAGGTTTCAATTTGTATAAGGTAGACCCCCTCAGTTGACGGTTCATCCACAGATCGAAGGGTTAGGATGATCCTATAGAGCTGATTTTTTGGGCACACCCTATCTATGTTAGGGCCCATCAAATGAACGTTTTGGATCACCCAAACAATGTGGGCCCACTGTGTTTTTGGTAGTGTTTGGATTCGGGTATGGGGTTGTGGGGGAGGGGGGGGGTATGAGGTCTTCATTAGCATTGATAGTGTTTCAAAAGAGTGGGTCTACCTTAAACAAATTGAAACCTCAGGGGGTGTAGATGGCAACTTTTAAAAGTCGGGGTTAGAGTTGAAATGTCAGAAAGTTGAGGGGGTGTAACTGTATTTTTCCCTTCTTCTTTGTTTTTTGCATCTTTAGTGGAGTAACCAGTCTATATTACCAGGGAGGTTAGCAGGTGCATATATTTAGTGGGACGCCTAGTCCCTGGTTATTGTTTCCAGTTTATGCTTTTCTTTAATAAAATCAATCACCAGTAATCTTTCAAAAAAAAATCAAGAGACATATCTAGACACCATAGCGAAGTCACCAAGTGATCCATGTGGCAAACGTATTCCACTAAGGTTATATATTGCAGCCACATGGGATCAATGACAGAACAACATGAAGTGCACAAATCAATTATGGAACATGAGGATGCGGATTACTCAAAGGGCAGCTAGTGCACGAGGCTCCCACCATTGAGGGGTCTGGGGGGCAGGATGTGGATTACTAATTAAAGAAAATCATCTCTTTTCTTATTCTAATCAAACTCAAGGGACAAAAAACATTATCCCTAACGGAAAGCAGTGTTTAAAAACTCGTTGACGCGACTCGGAACTCGCCCGAGTCGACCCCCTTTTACCTCGCCCGAGTTATGACCGCATCAACCGCGTTCTTGGCCGCGCCAGCGCCGAGTCAACAAGGATTTTTCTTGGCCGTGTTCCGCGTCACATCCGCATTTTTAAACACTGTCGGGAAGTACCATAAAATTTGAAGGAATAAGATATTATTATCTTTTTACCAAGGGAATGTACAATTAACAAGGTGAAGGGTGAAGAAATAACTCCGCCTGTGTTTTTCATAGACAGTCGCAAGCCAGGATAAAGGAGGGTAGGCGTCAGGTTGGCAGCCGGCCGTAAACTTTGCCTCTTTTCTATGAAATGAATCATAAGGAAAATTCGTTGGGGCGTAACCTTATTGGTGATGTGCTGCATCGGCGCCCGGATGTAGTGTTAAATGAGCAAGGGTCCTTGCACCTTCATGGGCGGGTGCGGGGGGTGAGGAGGCTAGTCTTGAGCCGTCACTCCCTTAGTGCCGCGTCACATCGGCGCCCGGGTGTGGTGAAAAATGAGCAAGGGTCCTCACACTTTATTGGACGGGTGTGAGGGGCGAGGAAGCTAGTTCAAGAAAATAGGATTCATTTAGCCAGTTGGAACATAGGTTCACTAACAGATAAGTTGAGGGAATTAGTTGATACGATGAGTAGAAGGAGAGTTAATATAGCTTGCCTTCAGGAGACTAAATGAGTAGGAGAAAAATCTAGAGAAATAGAAAATACAAGTTTCAAGTTTATAATAGATAAGAGCCAAAGAAATGAGGTTGTAGATGTCAAAAGGAAGGGTGATAGAATTGTTCTAATTAAATTAATATTAGGTGAAGAGACGATTAATGTTATTAGTACGTATGCCCCTCAAATAGGATTAAATGACTCGGTCAAGAGGCAATTTTGGGAGGATATGGATGAAGTAGTCCAAGGAATACCACATGGAGAGAAGTTATTTATAGGAGGAGATTTAAATGGGCATGTGGGAAGAACTAGTAGAGGTTTTGAGAGGGTTCATGGAGGATTGGATTTTGGCAATAGGAATGAGTCAGCAAAAGATATTTTGTAGTTTGCAGTGGCATATGATTTGATGTTAAAATATGCTTTTTTTTAAGATAAGAGATTGACACGTGATAACCTTTAGCAGTGGCACCAACTGTAGCCAGATAGATTTTATCCTCACTAGGAGAGAAGACAAAGCTACGTGTAAAGATTGTAAAGTCATACCAAGGGAGTGTTTAGTCACACAACATAGGCTGGTGGCATTAGATATATGCATTAAACATTGGAAGAGAAACGATAGAGATGCTAGACATTCAAGGACTTGGTGGTGGAATCTCAAAGGGGAAAAACTAAATATGTTTAAGGATAGACTGCTTAAAGAAGGACCTTGGAGTCGTAACAAAGGGACTAATATTATGTGGAATGAGATGTCTAGTTATATCAGGAAAGTGGCTAGAGTGGTACTTGGAGAATCTAGAAGGAGTGGACCGCGGTCTAAAGATACGTGGTGGTGAAATGAGGAGGTCCAAAAGGCGATTAGGTCTAAAAGGGAGTGTTATAAATGTTTGCATAAGTGTAGAAATGAGGAGAACAATGAGAAGTATAAATTGGCTAAAAACGAGGCTACGAAGGCAATAAGGGAAGCTAGAGACGAGGCCTATGAAGATTTGTACCACAAGTTAGGAACGAAATAGGTTGAAAAAGATGTTTACAAGATTGCTAAGATGAGAGAAATTACGAGCAAGGACTTGAATCACATAAAATGCATCAAAGACAGGATCAAAGATTGTTAGTAAAAGAAAACAAGGTTAAAGAGAGGTGGAGAAGTTACTTCGATAAGTTGTTTAATGGAGAACTCGTAGCGAATTTGGGAGAACTTGATAACGCTTTTGATGATACAAACCAAAGGTTTGTCCGTAGAATCCGAACATCAGAGGTAAGAGTAGCTATGAAAAAGATGAAATTAGGTTAGCCTATGGGGCCTAGTGGTATTCCTATTGAGACTTAGAGATGCTTGGGTGACGTGGGTTTGGTTTGGTTAACTAGATTATTTAACAATATTTTGAAGACTAAGAAGATGCCTGATGAGTGGAGGAAGAGTATATTAGTTCCTATTTATAAGAATAAAAGGGGATATATAGAGTTGCACCAATTATTGAGGAATTAAGCTAACGAGTCACACCATGTGGCTTTGGGCGAGGGTAATTGAGCATAGACTAAGAAAATAGACTAAGGTGTCATAGAATCAGTTTGGCTCCATGCCCAGACGATCGACTATGGGAGCTATCTTCTTGATTAGGCGGTTAATGGAGAGATTTAGAGAAAATAAAAAGGAGAGATTTAGAGAAAATAAAAAGGACCTTCATATGGTTTTCATTGATTTGAAGAAAGCTTATCATAGTGTTCCCAGGAGTGTTATGTGGTGGTGGGTCCTTGAAAGGCAAAAAGTGTCTGCTAAATATGTTGATATGATTAAGGATATGTACGATGGAGCAGTAACTAGTGTCAGATCTACGGATGGCACGTCTAGTGAGTTTCCAATTACAATAGGACTGCACCAAGGATCAGCTCTAAGCCCTTATCTTTTTACTCTAGTTATGGATGAACTTACGGAGGGTATCCAGGACGACATGCCGTAGTGTATGTTATTTGCAGATGACAAAGTATTAATTGACGAAACCAAAGCAAGAGTTAATGCTAAGTTAGAGTTATGGAGAACTACTTTGGAATTCAAAGGTTTTAGACTGAGCAGGACTAAAACAGAGTATATGGAGTGCAACTTTAGTAATGTAAGGAGGCGGGACGAAGATATAGTAAATATGACTGGATAGGAGGTACCTAAGAGGGATATCTTTTGCTATCTTGGTTCAATCCTACATAAGGACGGAGAGATTAAAGAGGATGTTAATCACATAATAAGAGCAGGTTGGTTGAAGTGGAGGCATGCTTCAGGAGTTCTGTGCGACCATAAAATACCTTACCAAGTTGAAAGGTAAGTTTTATAAGACAGCTGTAAGGCCAGCCATGTTATACGGCTCAAAATGTTGGGCCACCAAGAAGCAACATGTGCAGAAGATGAGTGTAGCGGAGATGCGAATGCTTAGATGGATGTGCAGCCACACAAGGTTAGATCGAATTAAAAATGAAGACATCCGTAAAAAGGTGGGTGGGGGTGGCACCAATTGAAGAGAAGATGAGAGAGCACCGCTTTAGATGGTTTGGGCATATCCAACGTAGGCCTTTGGATGCTCCGGTGAGAAGAAGTGACTCGTGCCAAGTTGATGGAGTAAAAAGAGGTAGGGCAGACTGAAAACAACTTGGGTAAAAACAGTGAGGAAAGACTTGAGGGCTAGGAACATAACAGAGAACATGACCTTGGATATGATAGAATAGAAGAAAATGATCCATGTAGACGAACCCAACTAGTGTCAGGATTAGACTTAGTCAATTTGAGCAGGGTAGATCATTTCACCTTCTTCATGAAAATTTTCTAAATGATTCTTAGCCGACCGCAACTAGTTTGGGACAAAGGCTTAGTTGAGTTGAGTTGTAGAATAATGGTTTGCATTTACTTCACGTCATACAAGCGATAAGATTTTTAAGATAAGATGTGCTTGATTTTCAGTTATAAATTTCAAGTTGTAAAGACTCCTACTTCCCCTATTCATAAAAGGGAAAAAGTGTAAGTTTACATTCATAGCCTATATCGCACTTTGAGTTTCTAAGGCGATTTGCGCGTCAAGTTTTAGATGTGTTCTAAGTATTTCACATCAAAGTTGTGTATTTATGTTCTTCCATCCTCTTTCTGGCGTCTCTTCAACGAGCTTTTATTTCATATACCTCAGTTTTTGGTACTCAAGAGTCATAACTACATAAGCCTCAGTTTAGTCTACATTTTCCTTTGGAAGCTTCTAGGCTTAGGTTTCTGGGGAGTGGCCTATTCCTTCCCTCTCTCTTAAATCCTTTCAATGGTTCATACAACTCAATTGGAATTGTAACAAACTATAAAAGAGTCTAAAAGAAAGAGGCAGGAAGTTACCAAAAAATAGTGTCAAAAATATCATTTCTTAACAATTGTATATGTATTAGTATTGGTCTACTTCTACTGCCGTGTGCCTCTCGGCCTCCTTGCTAGTATTGGGTTCCTAATTGCCAGAGACTAACACTATCAAATCACTAATACCTTAATCTATTATACTCAAGCCTTAGTAAGAAAAATGAGACAGTGAAATATATTCTTGTAAAATAAGTATGCCTAAATTTACGAATCAATGATTCTAGGAAAATTGAAAAGAAAACAAACATTCTGATGATTCTATAATTTGTATTAGCAAAATGTTGACCGATAATCATAAACTATAACATCATGGAAAAAGAAATTAGAATCTAAAAAGAATAGTTATATCCTATAATATAGGAAATGTATTCTACAAAACGGGTTTCCTAGAAAAGCACTCGGGGAATATATTGAAAATTTTGATGGGAAGCTTATATGATGACCTGAAAGAAGTTTCCTTGAAAATATGAGTAAACAAAATGCATTACTATGTAATTATGTAGAAAATCATCCATCAATTGCTATGGCCATGTTTGGCATGTAATATTAGTTTATCAAGTAGTGAGAGAGGGCATGAGTGTGGAGAGGGTGAGAAGTGGCCAGAAAACAGGGAAAAAAATTATTTTGAGTGGAGTTTTTTTCCCTTATTTTTCACCCTTTTCATAGCCTATCCTCACACAGTCCCCCTCAAAGGTCTCTCCCTCTCTTGCCCTCCCTCATAATTGAGTACGCAAATATTCCATAAAAAAAAAATCATGGTTGCCAAACATGGCCTATGTGTACCACCAAGTTGGACTAAATCACTGCCTAATTCAACCCTTCTTTTCTAACATAAATCCTAAACGGCTGAGACTCGAATACTCAGCTCTGCTCCATAAACATAGAAAGCTGACTACGAAAAAAAGGTACACAAACAAACACCATAAACCCTAAACCCTAGACATTAGAATTCAAGCAAAAACAAAAACCCTAAACCCTAGACATCAGAATTCAAGCAAAAAGCAATCATGCAGTCAACAGAAAAGCCTGGCTATCAATCAACCCTAGACATTACAATTCAAGCAAAAACAAACATCTTAAACCCTAAGCCCTGGGCATAATAATTCAAGCAAAAAGCAATCACGCAGCAAACAGAAAAGCCTAGCTTTGAATCAACTACCAAAAACCCTAACCTCGCACCAAAACCAAAACCCTAAAGTCGCAATCCTTAAGAAAAAATCTGAGCTTTTTCGAAGTACAAAAACAAAACAAAAATTGAAAATAAGAAGGTGATTACCTTGCTAAAAGAGCCTGCGGATTCGGGCAGAGAATGGGAATTGTTGGAGAGATTCGGAAGCAGTTTGTGTCGAGAAGACACGAAAGATCGGAAATTGATAACGCCACTCCTCGAAATCCGAGAGAAAACCCTAGAAACAAGCATTTTGGCTATGGAGAGAAGTAAATGGAAAAACGGTGAACGGGCAATGTCTAGAAAAAGAGCTTTTGCTTGGAGAGAAAGAATGGGAGGGTTTTTGTAAATTGTAAGTGACCGACCAGAATCACCGTTGGGATTTTCTGATCAACATAAACGACACACGTGTCTACCATCATACTGTTGATTTTTGAACATTATTGATATCCAACTAGACTGGCAAGAAGTGACCCGGACCCGGGTCGACCCACCCGCCTGTATTTTCCTGGACCGGATCACTCATTTGTGACCCCGTTTGGAAATGACCGGCGGGTCCACCCGGCCCATAAAAACTGGGCCGGTCAGGGTGGACCCCCGGGTGCCTGAAGTGAAATAACCTTTTTCCCATAGGTTTTAGATTTCATGGATTCTTTCCGTAGTTTTTTTTTTCGTAAAGGTACTTTTTTGGGTAGTTTTTTCCGTAGTTTTTCTAATTTGAAGCTTATTTCTCTTAATTTTTCTCCTAGACTTTACCACATGATTATCATGAAGGGGCTTGTTAGCCACCTTTGCAGAAAGCTACTTCCGAACATCATATGATTTTTTCTTTTGGTAGGTCCGCACATCATATGATGGCAGCCACGTCAATGAATAAGACAAATCTGCCAAAAAGTCAACATAAATGGCTATCATCACATGCAAAGGATGAGCGCGTACGGGTGGGGTCCGGATCAACCAATTAGTGGCCCGTAAATTTACGGGTCAGTTTTTTACCCGGCCCATTTGACCCAGACCCGTACAGGTCGGGTGAAACCCCGGCCCGGCCCACCAGTTTGCCAGATCTAATATCAACATTCACCACATAACCCTATAAACAATCAACGGATAGGATTATAAGATCCTGAACCACAATACTGGATGGGACTTGTGGTTGCCCACAAAATCAACCAAACCTATCACATATGTATGGCACACAGGGGCCCATAGGTTGGATGGTTAGATTGTAGGGGATTTTGGTATAGGGCCCACCCATTATAGGCCAGGTAGATCAACGGTTTCAATCATCAAACCACTTTCAAAACGTATATTTTTAGGGATTTGCTAGGGACTATCGCATAAGGCATTTTGCGGGACTGCTGTTGGATGAGAGAGCAGCCACCACAGATGAATTAAATGAATAAGACAAAATATGTTGATAAGTGAGCTTATGTGGCTGCTCTCTCATGCAACAACTGTCCCATTAAATGCCTCATCGTATGGTCCCTCGCAAATCTCATATTTTTTAAGGGTCAAGCTGCAATTGTTTAAAATAATCTGAAAAAGCTTTAAAAAATTCCGTTAAAATTTGCAAGAAAAAAAATCTTTATATTTACAATAACAAAATATTAGATCGTGCTCATCAGCCATTATTAGTGTTGTGGTGATATGGATAAATATCAATCGACAATAGTTGATAGACTTCATGGAAATTTTTTATTCAAGTATTGCGTACATGATATGAGGAATGATAGACTGAAGGGCGTCCTTGCAATAAAAAAAACCAGTTACAAGGGTGCTCCTATTGGTCCTTATAAGCAAAGTGCATTTATGGTTATAGTTGTCAACGTTATTTCTAAATAATTATGCACTTTCCTTGCTTCCTCGGTGGTACTCCTTGTTGAAGAATTACTCGGAATGCTACCAAATATCAGTATCTTTGGTTTAATAGTCAAGAGTATAATAAGTCAATTTGTAATCTTTAATACCCACTTTGAATCCAACACTTGTTTTAGTATCTGTCAGCAATTAGATAATTGGAGTTATCATCTCATTAGTCTAGGGTTTATCTTTTCAATCATATGTATTCTTTCGGGAGCTGTATGGGCTAATGAGGCATGTGGATCTTACTGGAATTGGGACACTAAGGAAACTTGGGCATTTATTACTTGGACCATATTCACGATTTATTTACATAGTAGAACAAATCAAAATTTGCAAGGTCTGAATTCGATTGTAGCTTCTATCGGATTTCTTATAATTTGGATATGCGATTTTGGGGTCAATCTTCTAGGAATGAGACTACATAGTTATGGTTCATTCACATTTGCAAAAAAACCAATTACAAGGGTACTCCTATTGGTCCTTATAAGCAAAGTGCATGTATGATTCTAGTTGTAAACATTATTTCTAAATTATTTATGGCCTAATAAATGCACTTTCTTGCTATGGACCGATGAGGGAGCCCTTGCAAAAAAAAAAAACCCAGTTATAATAGCGTCCTTATAAGCAAAGCGCATTTATGGTTATAGTGGTCAATGTTATTTCTATATTATTTGTGCCCTTATAAATGCACTTCTTGCTATGAATTAATGAGGGAGTCCTTGTAACTAGCTTTGCAAGGGCGTCGTTCATTCTAGCTTTCCTCCACATGATATATGTATTTTAATTTTAGAGAAATGATATTAGCACAACCATGTTTTAATAATTGCAAAAACTAGGCTTTTCTTTTTTTAACTAACTAGAGAGAGCTTTTTGGGAACTATGATGACCTTTTGATAGTTATTTAAATAATCAAAGACAAGATGGGTTAGCACAATTATTAAAACATGGTTGTGTTGATATCATTCTCCTAATTTTATTATATATCTATACAAAAATATTTTTATTAGCCAATGAGGGTAAATAGGGGGTAAAATTTTTTTTACCTCCAAATCAAATGTTGTGGTTGTCCCAATTGTTTCAACTTAAGAAACTTACATCGTAGGTGAATTCCGCATCATTATTCATTTATCTTAATTTTTGTACCCCCTTTCACATAGTAAATAACTTGATCGTTGTAGACACCCCATTTTTCCAAGATCGGATAGTTTGCCACGATGATGGTCCCAATGATAAATCCGTTCTAAGGATGAATTTGTCCTAGTGATGAATTAATCCCCAGTTGAGTCCGAAAAGCTTCGGCACTCTCTAGGCAAATTGTCTTTTATAGAGTGGAAGAATTCCCAACCCATTGCCTTGTGACCTAAAAATACCTTTAAACTCAGTTCCAGTTTGACCAAACCAGATTACAAATACCACCAAAGCTTGCTAATCTGAGATCCTTGAGATCAAGACTAGAACCAACAAAACAGCCCAGAGCTAACCAGTTTCAAAGCTTTTTATCAAATGTACGATCATAGCATTTGGAGTCAATCGTACGAATGAAAATCGTACGATCTTACGATCTGAGATCGATCGTGCAATCTGAGATGAATGCTATTTTTTAGCCCCACATCGGAAATGAAGAGATTTATGTCCACGTTTTGCGCCAATAAATAGGCATTCAGCTTTAAGTTCGGGAAGAAGAGTTCCCCAGCTCAAATTCTACTAAAAGGAGGGAAGTTATCTCAATTTTGAGAGTTGGGGAGTGTGAATTCTTGCCGGAGACGATCAGAATCTGACCGGAATTCTAGAAGAAAAAATTCCAGAGGAGAAGTTTGGCCATTATGGCTTTTCCTAACCTCCTCCGACGAGTTTTTCGGTTAGATTATCTAAAAGATCGCATGAAGGACCAGAACGATGCCCCTCGGATCGCCGGAGCATGCCAAAGTTCGTCAGAGTTCTTTATTTAGGTATTTTACAGTTGATTTCAATTCTGCTTTTCATTTTTTTTAGCTAGAGATTAGGGAGAAGTCTAGGGGATTAGGATTTCATACCCTAATTCTCAAGGCTTCACCCTAATCTAATTAGGTTTAGATCTAGGATTAGCATCTCTAGGTTAGATTAACTTTCGTTTATCTTTAGTTTTCAGAATTCTTATGAAGAATCAAGAAGATTATGGAAATCATTCCATAATTCCCATGTATCTATGGGGAATTCAATGAAATCTAAAGATCTATTCAGATCCAGTGAATAATTCTAGGGAAATAATATTTCCCCCTCTGATAGATAAAATCCCCCCCAACGGATCCCCCCTAACATTATTCGTTAAGTTTAAAAGGCAAAGATAAACGTTAAAGGGGGTGAATTTATCCTCAAGCAGTGAACCATTCTCACAGAAACCGATAAGAGGGGGGGATTTATCTGTTTAGGGAAGGAATATCATTTCCCTAATTATATGATAGATTAGTTTGTAATAATCCCTAAAACCTCTATTAAGCCTAGGATCTCATAAATTCCAAAGAATTATGAAATTCAAAATGTGTGATCCAGATTTTGTTTATGCGATTTCTTATTGTACATTTGGATTTGTATGATTTGATGTTTCCCAGGAAATTTCAAATTTGAATATGGAGGGAATAGATCTAACGATCGTAAATTTAAGAATTGATCGTTGTAGACACCCCCATTTTGCTACGCCTTAACCGACAATATTCCACAAATTAACCGTGAAAAGGTCACTAGTTTTACCAGAGAAATAATGAAAAATGGCTTAAGTGTACTAAATCATGTGAGAGAACCTCGAACATGATTTCAAACACTTTGGGTCATCAAAACAATAATCCGACCGTACCAATTTTTAATCAGGTCAAAATTACTCAGGGTTGCTTTTCGGTCGATCGACCAATAACTTGTCGAAACCCAGCTTTCGAAAGGACCCTAAATCAAGGGATAAAAATGATTGAGGGATTTCCATGGTTGTATGTAAGCCAAAGGGTACATCCCTCTCTTGTTTTGATGATCAACAAACCCAAATTGATGGTAGTTCGCTAATGGCTTCTCTAGTGTTGTGATTTAGACAGGTTTCATTCATGTCAACACTTGAAGCTAGAAAAATAAGAGCTAGTCTTGGAGAATGTCAAGTCTTGGTGGTTATCCTTCAAGCTGTATGGTGTATAAAAAAATCAAGGGAACCACAAGCGTGAGAACGTATTTGAAGACTATCTCAAGACAAGGAGAAGCTCATGCAAGCACCTAAGAAGATTGAAGATAAAAAAGACTCAAGGTTCATATTTTTAGAATGCATAGGAGTCATCTTGGCATTTAGTGTGCATGTTTTGAAATCATCTTTAAAACTATTTTTCTAAGTGCATTAATGTATTTGAAAACACATGTTTAAAGCCCAAAGACCAAGGCCGAAAGTCCTTTGCACAAAAGATTTTAAAACAGTTTTTTAAAGCAGGGCTGGTTGACCGGGCTATGCCGGGCGACCGCGGGATGGAACCTGGAAATTCAAGACATCTCGAATTTTAGCGGGCCGGTCGACCACGGATCGGTTTTCTAGAAATTCAGAAAACATCCAGGTTGGTCTCGGCGGATGATCGCAACCCCCCCGGTCGACCGCGAAATGTTTCAAAGGCAAAATAAATTTTTTAAACAGATTCTCCTTGGCAGGCGACCGCGATGAGCCGGTCGACCGCTCCTTATTTTTTGAGCCAAAATTGTTCAAACAGATTGCCCTCGGAGGGCCACCGTGGATGCCCCAGACGACCGCCGCAGTATGAATTTTGAAAATAAAAAAGGGTGTCCGATAAGGGCGGGCGAATGCCATGGCCCGGTCGACCGCGCCGGTTCGGCGAAAGAGCCATTAGAGCCTGCAATGGATAGGTGCACCTCTCCAGTTTTATTACAGTTTTTCCCTTGAAGGATCTCAAATGAACTAGGGCTATTTAAACCCCATCAAAGACCTTATTTTATACCTTTTGAGCAATTATCTTTCAAACCCTAAAGCTTCACTCTTTGAAATCAAAAGGATCCTTCTTCAAACCTCGTGTGCATTTAAACTTGCGTTCATTTCTTGCCAAGAGGATCTCCCCAAGCATTTACTTTCAATTATTGGGAGAATATTGTGAGCTTGAGAGTTGTATATGCCTTAAAGAGGCTTGAGAGCTTTTCATTCCCTATTTTCTTTCCTTTATTGTATTTGGAGTTGCAAAGAGGAGTTTCTTTCTTTAAGGCGGTGGTGCAACGAAGAAGAACGTCCTCGGAGACAGATTGTAAACAAGGGTGTGTTCCCTTGTGGAGGAGGTGATCGTTTGTAAACGCTTTGTGAGGCGGCGTTGAGGAGTCTCACCGTAGTGGAGAAAGTCTCAAGGAAAGACCAAGTACTTGAGTAGTGGAGTAGGTCAAGTTGTGACCGAACCACTATAAAATTGTCGTGTAGTCTCATTGCTCCCCTCTCCTCTCTCTTGTGGTGTGATTGGTAATCTCTTTCCATTTTCTATTTGAATATAATTTTGAACAAGGGTTAGAACTAACTAGGTTAATTTCGTAAGCCCTAACTTTTGAATAGAAATTTTTTAAAACACCCAATTCACCCCCTCTCGTGTGTTGCCCTTTGGGATTTCATTGTCCAAGGTTGTTAGATCAGTATCAAGTAACCTAGGATCAATGTTGTGTCTTGATAACAGGCTAGTGCGATTGAATTGGAAAAATACAGTGAATAGATCCACGGATCATCAATAGATCAATGAGAGCCATTAAGATTGTAGGGGTTGATTGCACATCAGTAGTGGTTGATTGCACATCAGTAGTTTACCCATTTAAAGTTCTCAAATCCATCAAATAATGGTTTATATCATCAATTAGAATCAAGGATAAGCCACACGCTTCGAACGGTTCGTAAATACGTTGATTTGGTTGACGATTGGGTCGCGTTCGAAATCGATGGCTCTCATTAAACATTAGGGCTCGACCTATGAATTTGACTTTGTTATCTGAAAGTCTTCTCTCAACATCTTCACTAGCTTTACTTGAAGTTTGATGCTCATCTCTCTAGAATTTCTACTTTTAGACTTGAGGTCTAAAGCCGATGGGGTCTTACTTTGTGTCATACCTCAGGGCATTCTCCCAGTTTATCCTTATAGGATCAAGCAAGACTACGTTGAATCCCTCTAAATAGGTTTATCAGTTCTTCGCTCTCCTCGAAAGATAAAGTTTTGTCAATCCATCTTTCTCGAGTTTCGAATTTCGATACCACTGTCGATAGTTTTGATTTATTCTTCGAGTGACTATGCTCGATGCTCTTCCTCTCGTTTTTCCATCTTTCAGATCTCGAGGGGAATTTCTTCTGCAACTTATCCGAGGAGGGTGTCTTTGTTTATTTAGACATTAGATCTAAGAGTGAATCATAAGAACATAAAAAATACAGAATCAAATTCTGTATTGAATTGAAGACTTTAAGTACATCAGTAATTTTTTACGGGCCTCAATGGGCTCTACATCAGATTTGACAAAAAAAAAAACACTCACTTTGAACAAGAAAGACTGACAGACATGATACACTTTGAAGTGACACTGACACAACTCGATTTACCAACTTTAGACACAGGAGTTAGTATACACTCGACAAAGAACATACTTTAGGAATAGGACACTTCTTCAGGGATATGAGACTGGCACTACAAGTTCACAAGTCGCACACCTCCCTCCATGACAATGGTGAATATAGAGTTCGGTCCCGGAGTAGAAATCTCGGAAATGGTAATCCCACAAAGTCTGGATAACCTGGCTCGCATTGATCTTCATTCTCTGGCATCATTGAAATCTTCTTGGACATGACAGAGCTTTCTAGAACCTCTAACTCTGGATCTTTTCCTTTCACAGTTAGTTTACCTCTCGCCACTGGGGCATGGGTAAGAATGGTTGGTTTTGTTAAGGGCCGAATAGGCTCATCACTTTCATCCCACCTCAGAACATATGCATCATGCTTCGGCGCAGGCCTCTGATAAGTACTAAGCTCATAAAGAACATGAGGGTCCTTATCTATCAAGTCTTGAATTTCATGTCTCAGCTTTGCACAATGATAAGTCCTATGGCCATGACATTGATGGTACAAACAATATATTCCACCATCGTTTGTATTCTCAAGATTTCTCGGAGGGTTGGAAGTTGAGGCAAAATTAGTTTTCCCTCTCCGGCTAACTTCTTTAAGGCGCTTTCAATTGAACAAGGTAGTGTAGAGAATTCTCTTTCGCATTTCTGAGCAGGTTTTGGAACAGGTTTCTGAGAAGTACTGAGTTCATTAAGAACAAGGGGGTCCTTTTCTATTAAGTTCTGGATCTTGTGTTTCAGCGCTACACAATGACCGGTTTTATGACTAAGACATTGATGGTATAAACAATATGCCTCACCATCACCCTGATTCACCAGGTTTTTCAAAGGGTTTGAACATTGAGGCAAGGTTAATTTTTTCCTTTTGACTAACTTCTTTAAGGCAGCTGCATGTGTACAGGGTAATCTGGAGAATTCTCTTTCGTGTTTCTTAGCTGGTTTTTCTTCTGGAACAAAAGATTTCTTCAGAGGTTGACGAGAAGTCCCAATATGATTCATTTTCTTTAAAGTAGTGAAGTACTTCTTTCCCTTTGACGGACCAGCTTCTAGCTTAGACTCTCCACTCGGTTTCTGCTTGGGTGATTTCTGCCCTTGATAGATGATTTCATCTATATTTCCATAGGAAAACTGATCAAGGAACCTCTCTACTATATCCTTCCGACTTCTAATATCCTTTCGGTTCAAAGTGCAGAACCATTTCTTGGCCATACCAGTTACAGAGAATGGGAATAGCTTAGCCATTTGGTCTGGAGATAGGCCTTGCCTTTCTAGCAAAGGAATGTACGACTGCAAATGGCTCCTTGGACATCCCGTCCCATCATATATATCAAACTCAAGAAATAGATGTAGTTATTAAGGTCAAACTTCTTTTTGCCCTGAACCCTCTTATTTTCATCATTAAGGTCTAATATTCCAAGCTCTTCTAACGCTGATTTTCCTTTGTCTGTCTTGGTCTTATGCCCACAACACTTCTCCTTGACATGTTGTCCATCACAATCATCTTCAAGTGTTTTTCTAGATTGGACTAAGCCTGAATTCATGGAAGGGTTGCAAACAACCTGATCCTTAGAAATTGGTGATTTTTCCATAACTTGAGCCTTCAAACGGGTCATGTCTTTTTTCATACTTATCATCTCCGTGGAGGGGGTCTTCATCATGTCTCTCATTTCCTTTAGAATATCCACAGACTCAGCCATTTGGGTAAAAATCAGGTGAAATTGGAGAAAGTTGAATTAACAAAGTGAGTAAAGCGAAGGCTACCTGAATCAAATGAGTTTGAAAATGATTAGTCTTTTGAAAGGATAATTATTTGCTGAAATCAAACTCTTGAATTGGAAGCACACGCACTAGATCAATAGTCATGGGATAAAAATTCTGTACAAATCAAGGCAAAAGCAAATCTTGAGCATATCGATTGATATTTGAGTTGGAATTTTAGATAGAGACAACTCATGGAGGTCAAAGAAAGATAGGCAGTGAGAATATGACCTACACCAACATGGTCTCAAGGAATCCTCAATCCACTCCTTTAAGTCTTCTTTGGATGTGACTGTTTTCTTTTGAGTATGAAAGAGTAGGAACGATAAACACCCCTAATCTAAATAGGTTTTGATCTCAGCAATAATCATGCACTCATAGGATAGATAGGCAAGATTTAACTAATCCACTAGTGGTCACGATATAAGAGTGATTAATCCATGTTGAAAACCATGAGACGGATTCATGGTTGATAGATCAAAGAATAGATTATAGCTAAAAAGTCAATAATCTAATGATAATCCACAAAATGGATAGATAGGAACAATTGATTACATTAGGAAGGAGACCTTAATTAAGAAGTAGACCATAATCTAGTAATAAATATATATATATATATATATATACACACACATACATCCTAACCAGGAGCACCATCCCTAGTTCTAATTTAGCGGAGTCAAGAAGGTCTTGACTCATGACTGACGGTGAGTGAACTAAGAAATGGAGCGAGTAGCCACAAAAGGCGAACTACTATTCTATACTACATAGGTTAAGGCCAGGCTCTAACCTAGGTTCACATGTGCTAGGTGCACATGTACGTCCTATATGCATACATAATATAATAATGTCAACGTAAGGCCCAAAACATAGGTCTCTATGCTGATACACAACTCTTAGCGTACATCATGAATATCTAGGTGATGTACAGAGCTATATATCATTGCCTAAAGGCTGCATAGCATTGGGTATAGATCTAATCGGTGACACGTCCAGGTCATGACTTACTATTGTCCTGGCGAGATCTACCCCAAGGCTGACTCGTATAACTATCAAAACCAAAAATAATAATGCATGAAGTGAAGTGTGTGGATCCATTTTTACGCATCTACTTGGTGCCCTTGGATTCTAACGATAAAGTTCCCATTTTTCGAGTTTTTGTCCAAAATTCTTCAAAATTAATAATAATGGCATTTTTTACAGAGTTAGGCATAATTTGAGACATCCCCAGCAGAGTCGTCAGCCTGTGGGACCCGATCTCGAGGCGCGGACTGCGGGATGAGACCCCGCGGGCCTCTCGATCTCCACACGAGTTGGAGAGCTCCGCTGCAGCTCTCTAAAAAATAGTGCCGTCACAGCATGAGTCATGGAGGGTGCGATACCTCTTGATTCAAAGTAGAAACTCGGAACCAAGACGTACCTAAATATAAAGAAGAGTCATCATCCAGGATTAAGGCCGGGAACCCATAATATATGCTCTGTGCAACGGATAACTAGAGAAGAAAAGGGTCCGTGCCTGGTTACGAGTGGGGAAGGTATTAGGCACCCCACTCGCCCGAGTGAACTCGGTATGTTATGCCATTTTATTATAATGAAGAATTTTAGGCAAAAATCTTGTAATGGGAACATGCATCCCTGAGAAGACGATCTACCCAGAGCATGCATGACCCGGGGATGGGAAATCACATACAAAAGAAAGATAAAACTTCCATGACCTACGGAGGGTTGATACCAGTATCACTTGACATTGGAATGAATACTAGAATCTGCCGTCTCCCCCTCTCAATAAGTAAAAATAAACAATCTTAGTACACACAACATATGAATAACAACCTCACATCACACATGGAGAGGCAGAGAAGACTAGTGCTGATTCAATACCAAATAAGCTTGCTACCTGTCTCCACTAATGCTAACTCATCACATCTAAAAAAGCGGTAAACAATCACATACGTGCTACAGCTAAGCAGATAAGCAGATAAATGAGCAGATATGATGTGATAAGATAAACAAATAAGAGTAAAGATCTATATAACTAATCAGATAAGCAAGAAATAATAAGCAGGTATGCAATAAAGAGCTACAACTAATCATGTGAATGAGCAAATAATCAAGATCATATGAGCAAGTAAATGCTACAACTAGACATGTGAGTAAGCAGGTAAACAAAGCATGAAAATGATAATATACTATAGCTAAGCATATGAACGGAACAATAAAGTACAGAACATTACAGCTAAGTATATGCAACCATGTAAAACTATGCAAGAGATATAGCTGAGAAGTAAACAATCAGAATAAAGAAGAAACCACACTATCATGTGTAAGCCCAATGGTTCCCACCTTGGCAATTCCCATCTTATTTTGATGATTCCAATACACAAGTGATTTATGATCACTAATGTGTTTGATTGTCTAAGTTGTAGATCATAATTGCTTAAAGACATCATTGCTTGGATTAAGGCCAAAAAAGCTCGCATTGGACCGCTTATGAAGGCCAAAGACATCGGAGATCCAAGACAAATGAAGACTTGATGAATCGCATTGAAGATCGAAGTCAATTTAGATTGTATAAAATCCAATCTTAGTTTTAGATTTTAAGTGGCATAACTAAGGAAATAAACACACACCCAAAATTTATATGTGATTGTCTTTGTGGTGTTCCAACACCTTGGAACCCTCATAGCAATCCCAACTTGGTGTTAAGTTGGAAGCCCAAAAACATGAAGTGAAAATCTGCTCTTCATAGGCTTCTCGGAACTCCGAGAGAAATTCTCGGAACTCCGAGAAATGGTCCAGTAGACTTTTTTTCATCTTCTGTTTGTATTCCAGGAACTCCGAGAATTTTTCTCGAAACTTCGAGAATTTTTCTCGAAACTCCGAGAATTCTCGGAACTCTGAGAAATATTCTCGGAACTCCGAGAACACTGTAACGGTCATATTTTGAGCCGTTGGGAATTTTGCTGGAATTACCACAATGCCATTGAACGGTCATATTTTGGTCTTCCTATATATATGGGCATTCTAAACTTCAAGACCATCAATCCTAACACTCTAAAAACCTACTTGAACATCCTTAGAGTGAATCAAACTTGTTTATGCCTCTCATCATCTAAGATTAGGATTCAGATCTATAGGCTATATTTGTACATCTTCTGCAAAGTTGTAAACCCTTGTGGGGGATTTTTGTTCTTTCTTTCTTATTCAAGAAATTGTATTCGGGCGAGTGTTAGGAGAAGCGTAGCCCACTCTCCGTGGTGAAGATTGCCACCAAGGTTAAAGGTAATCGGAATTTGTAATCGGCACCGATCTTCGCCGAAGTTAAGAAGATCACTTAGTGAAGCCATCCACGGGTCTTTGTTGGTGGAGTGGAGTAGGCCTCGCGTTTTGAGGACCGAACCACTTTAAATCTCGGGTGCACTCTCTCTTGAACTCTAGCTCTTTATTTTGCATTGCACCTCTAGATTTAACTTTTGTAATTGAATTTCATTTTGATCTCTTAATTTCCAATTTAGGTTTGAGTTTTCAAAAGATTAAAACTTGATAGAAACCTAATAAATTTTCACTCCTCATAGTTGCCGTACTCGGGACCACCCTTGGAATTTCATCATGCATCTATACAAGGGATGATGATAAACAATACACCACAAACTCTAATACCTTAAAAAATCTAAAAAATGTGCATAGGGTGATCTGGACCTGGATGGCCGTCCAAGCTGCCTACAGCCTACGTATCCAAGTCTATTTTTGATTCAAGATCAATGTAGTTCGGTGGCACTATTCTAAGCTACAGTGCTGTGGTACCTGATCCGGGAGAAGATCCCTTCACGACCTACGAGGGTGGCTTTAATTTGAATTACTCTTACCTGGTTTATTAATTTTTGATAAAAGTTTCTTTTCTGTGACACTGCTAAACTAATCTGCTATCACATTTGTCTAGGTCCGTTACCTGATTACGAGAATGGAAGGTGTTAGGCACCATTCTCGCCTGGTAAACCGGTCTTCAATTTTAAAGGAATAACTCTCTTTAATTTGGTTAAAAGGCTCGTTTGATTCTCCAATATGCGAGCTATGTGACATGCAACCTAAATGGTCTAATTTGGATGTGAAACCTAGCATTTCGCTCAATTTATGTATGAAGAAAGCAATAAGCAAACAATCACGCAAATCATGAAACAATATATGCAAAGAAGCAAACAAAGAGCAATTGACCACAAGACCAAGGAGATAATATATATAAAAACAATGAAATAATATACATATGAAGAGACAGAAAAGGAAAGAAAAAGCGTGCGTCTGAACTTGGAGGCCACCCAAGCTGCCTAAGTACCCGAACCGCAAGGGATCAAGTCGCTCGTAGTTCAACGTCCTAAGGTGCCTAAACTACAGGCTTAAATACCTAACTTATGGGTCTGGGACTGGTACTGGTAATTGATTTTGTATGCTTAAGGGTTCCATCTAGGATCTTTATATGCAACTAATGCAAAGGACCTATCATTCTAGGTGCAACTAGGCTTGACCTTAGAGATTGAGGGTTCACAAGTGACCCATAGCTAAGGTTTGACTAGCCTAATGACTAAGGGTTCTTAATAAGCTCTAACGGTTCCTACGGGATTTCGAATCCAAAGCCCTAAGGAATTTTGAGTTGTTTTTAGGCTTGCTGAATCTTTTAGAGTTTTCTAGAACTTTTAGTTATTTGAAGATATTTAGGTGTGTTTTGTATCTTTTATGTTTTATATTTAGAAAGTTTTAATTAATTTAAATC
Organism: Tasmannia lanceolata; assembly: GCF_043159265.1. Classification (NCBI taxonomy): domain Eukaryota; kingdom Viridiplantae; phylum Streptophyta; class Magnoliopsida; order Canellales; family Winteraceae; genus Tasmannia; species Tasmannia lanceolata. The sequence goes on along the minus strand of NW_027518680.1, from coordinate 45,871,776 downwards.
TTTTAATTATTTGAAAGCTTTAATTACACTGGAATCTTTTATTAGTTTTGAAATCTTTTATTGTTTTGGAGTTATTTTTTTCTTACTTGAATCTTTTCTTTGAGGTTTCTTAATTGAGTTTTTAGCTTTTATTTATTTTTAGACCCCTTTTTTATTTTCCTCGAATTTTAACTATTTTCTGTGTATTATCAGGTATTTTCAGCATTTTCTAACCATTTTGGGATATTTTTATGTAATTTCTTCAAATTCTGGGTATTTGTATGTAATTTCTGGACAAATTGGGTATTTCAGTGTAATTTTTTGGAATTCTGTTTCCAGGTTTTCCCAATTCTGAATTCTACTTTCTGGATTCAGGATTCCAGGATTCTGGTTTCTGGATTCCAGGATTCTGATCACCAGGATTCAGAATTCTGGATTTTAATGGATTGTTGGATTTCCATGAATTTCTGGATTTGTTTTAGGAGTGGATTTTATATTTCTAAAGATATTTGGGACTGGATTTTAATTTCCAAATGGTGTTTGTTGGTGGATTTTAATTTCCAAAGAGTGTTTGGGTTGTTGAACGAAATGGATCTAATGATGTTAAATCGATTTTGGTTTTGTTATTGAGTTAGCTGCAAAAATTGATTCTGGGGCAAAAGCTAATTAGGTTTGTGGCTGCAAATATCAATTGAAATGGGGGTTTCCAATATCAAATGGAATGGGCTACTGGTATCAATTAGAAGTGGGGTGTCTTAGGTGCAAAAATTGAAGTGGGCTGTTTTGAATGCAAAAGTTGAAGCGGGCAGTTTATGGACAAAAATTGATTGGGCTATTTAGAGGGCTAAAGTTGATTGGGCTGAAAAATAAAAGTGTGTTTTAATTATTTTGATTAGTTTTTTTTCCAAAAAAAATAAAAAATCCTCTAGAGCTAAAGGGTTCAAAATTCCATCCTAATCTCTAATTAGGTACCTTAATTAAAGCTTTTTAATTATTCATTTTTGTGAAATTATTATAAACCCCAGCATAAAAAATAAGCACATACAATTGGAAATTAGAAATTTTATGCTGAACAAAAAGCAAACGAGAACTTAAGCATGCCATTCTAAAAAAAACTAAAACACATACCTTTTCATGAGATGCATCCGGTCAATTATGCTTGGAAAGATGAGTCTCGTAAAGATTTTGATCACCAAGTGAGGAGAGAGAATCAGCCTCCAATAGAACTCACCAGATTCGTCTTCAAATATTCGAGCGCAAAGAATCAAATTCTTGAAGCTTCGTTCGCAAGTATTGGCCCACCAATGATTCAGCTACCACTTTTAAAAGAGAGAGGGATAAAGGAGACGACGAAGGGATGGTTGCCGAAATCTAAAAGCGGGTAAAGTGCACTTATTTTCTCTACAGTGTGCGAGAGGAGAGCCCAGATTTTAAGATGGCATGAAAGAGGATGTAAGCATATGAGGGGATGAGAGGACTGCAAATTTCGTGAGGTGGGAGAGAGAGGGCTGCAAATTTCGTGAGGTGGAAGAAAGAGAGAGTTGGGAAAATTTTGGAATCGTGATCTCTCCTCCCTAAAGTTGAAAGAATACCCTTTTTATAAGTGTCCTCCTCAAGTTCAACTTTCCACTTCAAGATAGAACAGAAACCAAAAAAAAGAATCCCATAGTTTTACACATTCTTGAATTAAGATGAAGTCCAAATGGGTCCCATAAAACAACACGTTTCTCTCTTTAACCGAAGACCTTATTTAGAGGGGAACTCCTTTTGGATAAGTGAAAACTTCCCAAAAATGGGCGTGACGTATGGTTGGGCTCTTTTTTGTAAGGAACTCCTTTTAGCATTAACACTTCTTTTCTAAAACAAATTGGAAAAGTAGAGTTCGGTCATAGGAAGAAAGCTCAAACTCTACAAAAGTGCAACAATCAAATCTCCTCTATAAATCCATGTCTATGTGGATAAATATTAGCCACATCTTTAACTCCATATTCCATTTAGAATTAGCCAATACTTAAAGAATTATTCAATGGAACCCACACAAAGTTAGTCGAATTCCATATTCCCATTGAATTTCTTTTCATGTTTTAAATAATGGCAGGCCCCACTCAAATGTGGCCGAATTCATCATGCAAATGTTTGCAATAATTGTGGTCCCCACTCATGTTGACAAAATTTTTCCTCTCTTTGGAAAGAGACATACCACACCCCCCCGCCCCCCCCCCCACAAATCATTCGTAGAAATGATCCAAACCGTCCAAGTGACGGACCACTGCTTAAATAGGATGCGCCCCTTAAATCATTTCCCTGAAATGATCAAGGCCATCCACTTGATAGGCCACAATGTAAATCGGTTATCCCTCCAAAACCATTTTCATAGGTTCATCCGAGCTGTCCAATTGGCGAGCCACATCTTGAATTGGTCATGCCCCGCGAATCATCTCCATAGCATGATCTGAACTGTCCATTTGATGAGGCCACATTGTGAATATGTTGTACCTCATAAATAACGTTCGTAGGGAGATCCAACCGTTCAATTTGTGAGTCACCAATACAAATTAGTCACGCCCCATAAATCTTTTCATTGCTTTCTAAAACTGACACTTGGTGGACCCCATTGAATATTGACCGAAACACATATGGCCCCCCCATAGAAAACAAATTTATTTATTGGATCGAAATTAGTTCAAAACTCATGTTTTTCAAACAATGCGGGGCACACTTGCTTAATCCAATCAAAATGTTCAATGCACGCCTACCAAATGGGTCCAAATTCTCTCTTGTTTGGATTCTTACAAAACATGGCGGAAATGACCGAAACGATTGAGAAAATGTAATGAACGGACACGGAAATGGAAAACATTGGAAAAACCGATAGAAAAACACTAACTTCTTTGTTGTCCAAAGTAGAGCAAAATGGGGGTGTCTACAGACACGTATTGTGCCTAGAACCACTAAACTGGACTCGATCAACTAGACTGGACTAGTGATTAAAGCTTTTTGAAGATGATTAGTTAAGGTTAAGTTGATAGTGAGTTTTTAAGACTCCCTATATTCTCCTAAACTAAATGCAAGTTTAACCCTGGACTAATGCAGGTGGACCCTATTCCTATGTGTAACTGGCTGTTCCTAAAAGAAAAGATGGGCTATCTCGTGAACCCTATTCTTGTCATCAGTTGACGATGTGTATAACAGATCAAACAGAGGCACTCCTAATTTCTAGGACTCTTCTAGACATTTAGGACAAACTCCTATTGTAAACAAAATTTTATTTTGAAAGGTTTGATTTTTGTAAAAGGTTTGCAAAGTTTTGTTTAAATGTTTGACTGGACTTGGGATGACGGTCCCAAACTGCCTACGTACCTTGTGGAAAGGGGTCAAGCCAACGTAGTTCAGAAAATGCTTTTCCAAAATATTTCTAGTGACTTTTAGCTTGTTTTTGTGTCGTTTTACATTTTCTGATGTTTTTACTGTTTTCAAGTGTTTTCACCCTTTCAGCTAAAGGGAACCTATATGACCACACCGTGATCCACAGCCTGGCAGAGTGTCAACACTAAGGATAAAATCCCTAGAGCCTACGGGGAGAATCCCTAACAAGTGAACTAGTGTCCCACTAAATGAGATGATCCCAAGAAAGGTAAAGCTCTAACAAGATTGAGCTGGTCTCCATGGAAAAGGATATCTAAGCTATAGGACAGAATCCTAACTAAAGGACAGACTCCCTAAATAAGGTTAGACTCTCTCTAACTAAGGACATGCTCTTATACTATGAGCTCTAAAGAGGGGTGTTAACTAGACTAAGTAAGTCTCCTAGTAGAAGGGGAGATAACTGAGGTGCTAGTGAGACCGGGAAAGCCTCCTAGACACAGACATGGGCTCCAAGTAACCTTATCATTGCCCCTGCAATGATAAATAAGAATATCTAAACGACTGGGTTAGTCCCTAATCGGTAGGGGTGCTCTACTTGAGACTTGGATTGTTTCCTTGGAGTGACTTACTAATGAGACTTACGAAGCCTCCTAAGGGGTGACTTGCTACAGAGACAAAGCATGTCTCCTAAAGGGAAGACTTTTCTAATGAGACAAAGCTTGTCACCTAAAGGGGAACTTTTCTACTGAGACAAAGCATGTCTCCTAAGGGGGAGTTTTCGGATAGATCTCTCATTGCCTCTGCAATGATATGAACTAATGAATGACTAGGGAAAGTGTCTAAAAGACTAAGTAAGTCTCTATAAAAGGGAAGAGAGAAGATGGGTTACTGCAAGGATTAAGCAAGTCCCCTAAAGGATGGGCTCTAGATGACTCTTTCATTGCTCTAAAGGCTAAATGTAAAATCTAATCATTTCCAGAATAGATCTTAAAAAAAAACTATGCTATGCTATTATGCTATTAAACTAAATCTTAGGATCAATTAATCATAGGAAGCAAATGACAATTCATATTAAAAATTTAGCTAACAATTACACTCCCACTGACTATTATTGCATAATTTAACAACTAAGCAAAATAATTTGTATATAAAATTGAACTAATCTAGTTTGAAATATATCTAGCAATCAGATGACTTACCATACACTACATCTTAGATAAAATAATATGGTATATGGCTACTACCACTGACTCATAAAGAAACCTAATGTATTTCATATAATATTCAACAAGACACTATAACAATGAGGGCAATACAAAAGAATTTCTTACCAATACTGTATTATTGATACACAGGAATCAAACAAGATTTTCACATATGAACTCTCTTAGAAGAATTTAGGCAAACATGATATCATTCCCATAAAATAATGCCTAATAGAAAATCCTTAAAGAATTTTTTTTGGAAACTCTTAATGTACTTATCCAATAAAAAGTCATCAAAGTAAATTATCTTGTATCTCAAACGGAAAATACAAATTCCTTTCTTTTATACTATAAGCAATACTAAGGTTTTTCATAAATCATAATTATGCTATGTAAAAACAAAACTTTTGTAGCAATAACCTGCTAACAAGGGCCTAGCAAACTTTATAAAAATTTATGACATTCCATAAACAAAATCCCAATGAGCTTAATTACATAACTATGTTCATAACATTTGATAAACAGAGCACTAAAAATCGTTGTATTAAAATCACTATTGAACTGTTCATTGACGAACAAACCACAAACTTTGACTCATGACCTGAAAGAAGTTCCTCCATATTTCTATAATGTTATGCTTAAAAATGAATTTCCCACATAAATTTATAATCCAGATGCTTTATAATGGGTGCTATATTTATGTAAATGACAATATATGTCTTCCAGAATATCTCAATGAAAATATTGCACAATTCAATTTTCCAATTAGGACTTTAATGATTCCTCAAATATAGAATGATCATGATCTTAAAAGAAATTTCAATCTGTTGACAAGATAGTCTGAATATCAACATAAACAATTCACACAACTCATGTATCTTTAAAAAGAAAAAATCCTGTACTATCAACAAAATCCCATTAAATTGACATCCAAACAGAATTATCCAAACACATCTAATGTTATTCCTAAAATAGCATACCATAAGTGTCAACAAAATTAACAAGTCTTATACCACTCTAAAAAAAACTATTAGCATTTGAAATTCCAATAGGAGTTCTGTTTGGCAACCTAGAGAGTTGCGAATTCGTTGAACTTAAAACAATTATTACAAGTTAATATAAGTTCAAAACCTTTGTTGATTAACAAGCTTAATTAAGTGATTAAGGTGGCCAATTTAGCAATGTAAAGATATTCAAGTTTTAATGCCAATTCTAACTCCCTCAATTCTAAATAACAATGCAAGCATAAATAAGAGAGTGAGAGGGAGTGAGAGTGAGAGTGAGAGAAATACCAATCACACAAGTGACACAAGGATTTACTATAGTTCGGCCAAGGGCCTACTCCACTCTACTTAAGGTCGCACTTGAGGATTTCTACTATTGAGACCTCTACGACGCCCGGCTCCGAGGCTTTTACAACTAAGAGAATTAAATGAGGATGCCCTTTACCACCTTTACAATGTCTCTCCTACACGATCGAGAACTAAGCCCTTCTCCTAAGAGAATTAACATCTGATGCCCTTGCCACCGATCTTGTCTCTCCTACGCCGCCGAGATCTAAGCGCTTTCCGAAGAAGAAGATTTGCTTTGCCTCTACGTAGGCTACAATGCACAATGAAGCTCCCACAAGGTTCTCTAAAAAATAAGTACAATTCAAAGCCTAAACCAATCTCAAATATTTTTCTCAAATCAAGGCACAATGAGTTTGGTGAGAGAAATTTGTCCAAAAATAGTTGCAAGTGATTTTCAAGGGTTCTTTAGGGTTAGAACATGTTCATCATCATATTTTAGACTCATATAATGGGTATATATAGAGTTCCAACTCAATATGACCGTTTGGGGGTCTCTAACGGCTAGTACGGAGGCACTGCACGGAGCTTCGTCATAGCCGTTGGGCCTATTATGTTTTTCGGACAGGTTGCTCCACGGAGCCTCGTGAGGTTCCACGGAGTTCCCTGCACGGAGCTCCGTGAAAACCCACAGAGTTCTACCTGGATTCCAGATTTCAGTTCCTATTTTTGAAAATTCATATCTCGTTCGTTTCTCGTCGGATTTCAACGTTTTTATACTCTACGGATATGAGAAAAATGAGAGCTATTTGTTAAAAATATTTTAAACAAGTTTTGATAGGATTTAGTTGCTGATCCAGGTTGTCCACTTAGAACTTTGTTTTGTTCAACGTTGTGTTGAATGCCATATGGGTCCCAACATGTTGGTACACCACCATGTCCATTCACTTGTCCATTTAAGTCCTTAAAGGGTGTGTTAGTCTCTTTGAAAAATATATTTTTAGGGGCGTTTAAGATATGCCTTAATCAAGAGAAAGCCCAAGAGAGAGATGAATACATTCTACCATTTTGAACACTCTCTTAAATGAACTCTTGAGCCAATCTTCATTTGATCTTCAATATGGTTCTTGGCTTGCTTGTAGGATCTTCACTTGAGCTCCTTGCTTTGACATCTTCCAAGGATGATGCCACCAATGTGTTCAAGCTCCTTTGCATGTTAATCTTTAAGCCATGTGTTGCGCTGTATTGTGTAATGGCGATATGACATGTAAGTTGTTGATCGGCAAGCTTTGGCCTTCATTGATCTTCTTTTGTTTGTTCAATGCTTTGAGAGGTTGATGTTGAGCTTCTCCTTGGTTTACCCTACAAGGCATGATTGATCTAAGTATGCTCCAGCTCCTTTTACATGTGTTATGCTCATCTTCAAGCATAAGCCATCAATGGTGTGTGCTAGCATGGATTGACCTGTGAATTACCTGTCTATAGCACAACATTCAGGCAAACAATTAGTCCATAAAAGACTAGTCAATTTGCGTTTGTTAATCATCAAAACAAGGTGATTGAATGAACTCGTGGAGAACCCTTGGGTTAACAATCTCCCCCTTTTTTATGATGACAAACCAAATTGATTAGAGAGGTGGGAGGATCCTCTTATGAGGATTAGATAAGCAAGATGAGTGTGACTACTCCCCATCAACATATGCATAAGTTATATTTAAGAAATTATAGTACAAGAATGCATACGATTATGGATCTAATAAATTACAGAAATTCTCCCCCTTTTGGCATCGGCAAAAAGAGAAGGTAAAATATTTAAGCACAATACATAAATTATCAACCATTTTCAATGAAACTAGATGCTCCCCCTAGTTTCTAATCATGGAATCAAGATAAAAAAAGTGTAGCTGACATGATAAGAGACAAACAACATAGGAACAATATACCAAATGTAAATCCAAGCCTATGTTGGGAAAAGAAAGAGACATGTCATTTAGCTCAAATTTTTTGGGGTGAATAGTTAGGAATTACATAAACGTTATTCATATACACCCTACGACCAACAAAACATAAATGTTGCATTTTAAGCTCATTTTATACTTATCATGAATGAAAAACAAGCAAGTTCAAAGATTAGCATGATAAGCTCCAATTTTATTTTATTTTTGTAAATTCCTTATAGAATCTTATCATGAGGTGATAGGTAGATATAATATCAAGTAAAACCTGTCATGATAAGCAAGACTAGATATAATGAAAGTTAAGAACTCCGCCTTATGAATTATCATGCATATGGTTAACTTTTGGCACATTTCATGACATGATAGTGAGGTATATCATGGGTATATGAGTAAAAAGGTAAAAGCACACATGATAACCACTCAACTTCATAGAAATTAGGATGAGCAAGTATAATATACTTCTATGAATAAGGATAAAAAATGATATTAAGGTTTTAGTACAAAATTTAAAAAGTTGATCATGAAACCCTTTTTTTGTTAAAGATATGCAAATTAAAGCACAAATATATGGAGAATATCAAAATGGACAATGCACACAAGTCATTATAGTCCATATGATTCTAAATATAACACTAGTAAGCTCTCATCCTTTCTTTTTATCATTGGCCTTAGGTGAAACCTATATGGCAAGGCATTACATTACACAATAGGCCAAAGGCATGAAAGTGAATACATGGTCACAAAGAAACTTATCATGATTATATATACTAAATAACTTTAGAAACACATGATAAGGATGTCTAATGATAGGAATTAAGATAAACAACTCTAAGAAAGATCATATGAAAGGGATTCTAGGGAATACACAAGGACACCACTAAAATGGAAACTTATTCTTGGAATGACAATTACCACATATTGATATGAAAATGATATAAAATGAAATCAAATAGATGATCCAAGATAAGTCTAATAGGATATGACCTTAAAATCTAGGCTATGGGCTTACTTGTCTTAAACTCAAAATACACATACAAGCACAAGATAATGCCAAAATAACCCATATGGAGCAACCATGCTCCAAATGAGTGTACTTATCATATAAGGAATGATATACACATTTAGAATCATATGATAAGACATGAGGACATTATTAACTTTAAAGTTCCCCCTTTGAAAAAGAATCATACAATGCTTGAATCAAAGGGTTGTCCTCACATAACCTCCAAGGATTTTTGGATATATTTTCCAAAAGATACCAAGTTAGACTCAACCCTTGGGCTACAATGATACTTACTCTCTAAGTGTCAGTTTATCATGATTAAAATGATAGCCATAGTCTAACTCATCATAATAAACAAGCATAGCACAAAAGATTTATAATTTTTGGCTCATGCTCCCCCTAAGTGTGATATCATTTTCTACAATTTTAAATTTTCTTCCCTAAGTATAAAGCATACAAACAAGCTAGGGAGATCACACAAATACATATACCTATTCATGATTGAGATGGTGGCACAAGGCCAATTGATTAAGTATTTTAATTATTGTGAAGGTACCGATTCCCCCTTTAGTCAAAGTGGGCTATGGGTACCAATTGAGTAGCTTTTAAGGTTAAGGTTTGACATCTCAATTATGTAGATACTACTAACCAGGGGTGATAACTATAGATTATTTAAATATACCAATTTGACTCAATTCTATAGGATTTAGACATAGAAGAATGGACAATATTGTACCATGTCAAAGAGAGACATTCATGGCTCATGAGTGAGAGTATATCACTATGGATAATCATGAGCAAGATATAATTTATATCAAAACATCTATTGATAGTCTACCATGTTTGGACATAAAGAACATGACATATAAGGTGCATCATCCAAATATTTATATTTACATCCACAAACCACCAATATAAAGACAAGGCATTAAGCACAAAGTGCATAAGCCCATAGGAAAACCAAAATATGTGAGAGACATATGTTCCCATCACAAGGTATAAGGTATCAACCACCAAGGTGAAATATGCCAAAATAAGATACTAGATTCACAAGATGTTTTCAATTTTACTTAAATACATTGAATCTAGACCATTTTTAATTTTTCCTACAAAATACATTCTATAAGAATCTAGGGATGGATCCAAGGACTCTAAGGATAAATATCAAGTGAATACCTTGGACATATGTATTTCAAAGAAGAACTACCATGACTAAATACATATCATTTAAGTTTCTAATTTCATACTAGTCATGAGAGGATATTCATTATAAGCTTTTACGAATACAAATACAAATGACTTATCAAAGACTTCATATTATATATAGTGATGACACTTTAGCACATAATAGAAAAGTCTTGTGAGTGGGTGAAGAACAACTAGGTGCATAGGAACTTGGAATCATATTTGCTCACCTAGGGCAAGAAAGATGTCTAAGGATATTCATTGATTTTCCTAGCCATGGCATATAGATCCATAGATTTGCTAGAAATAGTGTCATAAATATATTAAATACAAAATAATCTAGCACATGCCAATTTTGTCCAAAACTAGAGTTCAAATATGAAGGATATGACTTGTGAGTTTATCATGAACTCATGGGCAAAGAGGGGTTGATAATCATGAAGGACCAACTATGGTTTTCACATTAAGTTCTAGAGTGGCATGTCATGTGGATGGCTATTAAGTTCAAAAGGATCTAAGTCTTAGTGAGTGCACTTAGAGTAGTACATATAGATACACAGGAATCAAACAATATAAGTCTATTGTATCTATAAGTTGTTTCTTTCAAAAAAAATGTGATCTTTAAAACACATATGAGGCTAGATGCAAGAAAATAAGAATGTGACATCTAGCACCCAAATAAACATAAAGGATGTGGCATTTAAGCTCAAGACTAACTAGATACATGGGAATCAAGCATATTGTATCTAGAAGCATACATTCCATAGGATTTGACAATTTTAGCTCAAACATAAACTAGACATCAAGTGAGATATCTAGGGAACCTTTTCTAATTGATATAACAATTTAGTGCAATGTGTCAAAGTCTAATACAAATCAAGTTTTAAGCATATAGATTTTGGATTTTCAAAAAGAGATTTATCATTTAAGCACAAGCATGCATAGATACATGGAATCAAAACAAGAATAAGCACATGGTATCTATACAACCAAATTTATCAAATGATTTTCAAATTAAAACTCATACCCCTAAATCTAAGATAAGCAACATATATATCATATTGAGGGTTTTGGAACCCAAACCATGTTGGTTCCACTTAAGTTTGTCTTATAAGATGAATCTTTTCTAACCCAAACAAACTTGGTACTTTTTACAAATCTAAGTCTACATCTAGATTTGTAATGTCCAACTCTACCACAATAATCGCAAGAAGCATATGAGTAGGTAGATGGACGGGATGAACAATATGATCTACAAGAGTGAATACAAACATGTTTATCTTTTTCTTCTTGTAGAAAATAATTTTCCAACTCAAGATTTTCATTCTTCAATCTTATTTCTTCAATTTCCATATTCAAGTGATTTATTTAATGAGATGAAGATGTCTTTAGTTCATCTTCTTTTTCCATTAAGATTTTGAGTTCATCCATTAATTCAAAAATTTTCTTTTCAAGAATATTGTTATCTTCAATCAACTTCTTTTGTTCATTTACCAACTTTTGATAGTCATTTTCAAGATTTTCAAATTCCTTAGAAATTGAGTTGAGAGACTTTTCAAGTGTTTTATTCTTGGAGACGTCACAATTTAAAGCATTATTTAGTCTTTCACATTCATCAATAAGTTCATCAAAAGTGGGAGGCTCAACACTATCTAAATCACCATTTTCTTTACTTTTATTTTCTAATGCCATCAAGCATTTTATATTAAAGGTATTTTCAAGTGAGGTCCATATTTGTTTAGCATTTTTGCAATTAGATATTTTGTCAAACATGTTGGATGGTAAAGAGCAACATAAAACAATCATGGCTTTTGAATTCAAAGAAAATATTCTTTTATCATATTCACTAATTTTTTTAGATTTTGAGTTTAGTGCAAAGCCATTTTTTCAATTACTTTTAATAAGTCACTATCTAGACTCTTAAGATAAGACTTCATACGGATCGACCAAGATCCATAGTCGGTTCCATCGAAACATGGAAGTCTAGAAGCATTAGGTTGCCAATATAGATCTTTTCTCTTGAAGAAATTTGCAAGTTCAAAAATCTATATAAGAGCCTTTAGCTTTGATACCAAGTAAAATTCCAATCGGAGTCCGGTTTGGCAACCTAGAGGAGGGTGAATAAGTTGTTTATAAAAACTTTTGCCTTTTAAAAGTTTTTACCAAAATCACCCTAGTTTTATGTTCTTCTTAATTAAGTTTAATTCGTTGAACTTAAAACAATTATTACAACTTAATATAAGTACAAAACCTTTGTTGATTAACAAGCTTAATTAAGTGATTAAGGTGGCCAATTTGGCAATGCAAAGATATTCAAGTTTTAATGCCAATTCTAACTCCCTCAATTCTAAGTAACAATGCAAGCATAAATAAGAGAGTGAGAGGGAGAGAAAAGTCTTGTTGGCTTAGGCGGGAACTGGACCCAGATCGGAGGTTGGCCGCATGGTCCTAGGCCTTGTGCCAGCAATGCCCCTGGTCTGGACTCTTAATAAAGATAATGGTTGCGCCTTTCACATCACCAATTGGTTTTGGGATAGTTGGTAGCACCACGATCCTACAAGTGGTATCAAAGCCAGGTCTCAGGTTCGAGTCCCCCCGGGGTCATTGTTGGGGTGGGGATTGTTGGCCTCGGCGGGAACTGGACCCAGATCGAAGGTTGGCCGCGTGGTCTTAGGCCTTGTGCCAGCAATGCCCCTGGTCTGAACTCTTAATAAAGATAATGGTTGCGCCTTTCCCATCACCAATTGGTTTTGGGATAGTTGGTAGCACCACGATCCTACAAGTGTTCCTACACGATCGTGTACATAAGCTATCTATTCCGTCGTCTTAAAATATAGTGGGGGCCCACGTTGTTTGGGTGATCCAAACCATTCATTTGATGGGCCCTCACATAGATAGGGTGTGACAAAAAAGTCAGCTCCATAGGATCATCCTGATTCTATCGTTTGTGTGTATGTATATGTATTTAATGAAACTGAAATACAGGTGTGACAATCCAAGAGGAGGGTGAATTGGTCAATTAGAAGTTTTAGGCTTAATTAAGAGAAGATTAAAAAATAATCCTTTAATTAAGCACTAATTAATCTAACTCTTGTTCAAATAATCATATTAGTGAAATCTAGGGATTAGACATTCTAATCATGCACACTTGCTAACCCTTGTTGAAATAGATATTATAATGCAATTTAGGGTTTAGACATTCAACTTAAGTGCATTTACTAAACCTTGTTCAATTAAAGCATAAACATAAGCAAAGTTAGATATTATCAATCACCACACGTGCAAGAGAAGGAAAGGAAGAGAGAGAGATACAATGAACACAAGATTTATAATGGTTCGGTCTATCACAAGACATACTATACTATTCACGTCTACGCGTGAGTTCCACTATCTCGATCCTCCTTCAAGGCCGGATCAATGAGCCATTACATGACCAAGCTTTTCCATTCTCAAGGGCCAAAGCGAAGCCCATCTGCACGAGGCCTTCGGCGAGGGGACACACCCTCATATGCCGTCTTCACCTTTCTTAATGGGCCGAAGAGGAGACCCTTGTCTTCAGCTTTCTTCACGGGCCGAAGAGAAGACGCTCTTCTTCACAATTCTTACCGGGCCGAAGAAAATATCTTCAACGAAGAACAAATACACTGAAAAACACTCAATGCCTCTTAAATAGGCGGATTAAAAGTTGTAAGCTCACATTCACTCCAAAGAAATAAACAAATAAAAGCCCTACGGAGTGCCTCTTGATAAAATGTTAAAATACAAGCTCAAAGAGGTTTTTACTTTTGATTTAAAAAGCTAAAGCTCAAAGAGAAATGGGATTTGATCTTCTCAAATGTTCAAAAGCTTTTTGAGATAGGTTTTAATGATATATATATAATGTATTTGAAAATATAACCGTTTGGGGTAAAACTGTAAATAACTGATTTGAAATAGTCAAGTAGAAAACGCTCCAACGGCTAGTTTGCCCGACCGTCGCGATCGACCAAGGCACCGCGGTCGCCCGCCCCTATCGGGCGTCCTTTTATATTTTTAAATTTCTTACCATCGCGGTCGACCGGCCCCATGGCGGTCGTCCGGCAAGGCTAACTTGTTAGCTCAAAAATTCGGCTCAAAAACCTATCCGCGGTCAACCAACCCATGGCGGTCGTCTGCCAAGCCCAACCTGGATGTTTTCTGGATTTCCAGAAAATCAACGTGCAGTCGACCGGATTGGCCTGGTTGACCGGCCCGATACATTTCGAGATAATTTCGAGATGTCCTGGACTTCCAGGTTTCATCTCGCGGTCGCCCGGCAAAGCCCGGTCGACCGGCCCTGTGTGAAATTTCATTTTGAACTTTAAAAATTAGGGGCTTTTGGGCCATGGTCTTGGGCTTAAGTCATAGGTTTTCAAACACAGTTTAGGGTGTGTTTATGGTTTTCAAAGATGTAAAAAGTTAAGTATGAAAATAATTTGAAAACCTTTTGAAAGTACATTTTAAATAAAATCAAGAGGCCTCTAAATACATTCTAAAAATAAGAACCTTGAGTCTTCTTGGAATGTATCAGCTCCTATGCACTTCCATGGACTTCTTCGGCTTGAGCGAACATCTTGACCTTGTCTTGGCTCTTGTGACTTCTCCTCTAATCTTCAATGCATGTTGAGGTACATGAGGTGTCACCATGGCATGTTCAACTCCATGCTCCTTCTTGACACTTGCTTAGGGAACTTGTGGGATCTTCATGTCGAGGTTCTTGACTTAAACATCTTCAAATGATGATGTCTCCAATGTAAGTGCAAGCTCTTGGTTCCTTTGATCCTTGATCCACAAGCTATGTGTTGAGAAGAGTTGTGTAATGGTGATTATGACATAAAATCCTGTAAACAACACAACACCTCAAAGCAACACATTAGTCCATAAATGCTAACAATTTGGTTTGCTAGCATCAAAACAAGAAGGTAAGGTGAATGATTAACCCATGGGAACCCTTGGGCTTATAGAAACTAATATCAGCACTACCATATCCTATGTTTACACCCGATTTTGGGCACGAACGGTCAAGCGAAACGAGATAACCAAACAATGACCCGTTTGGACTAGGTCAAGGAAGTTATATGCCAAATTGGCATTTAGTGGGAGCAAAGGGAACATGCGAACTAGATGATTATCATAAGTTCCCTCTTACATACAAATTTGATCGGTCAAGTGACTGAGTTACTTAAACTAACCAGTTGAACTAGGTAAAATACGTGGTGCCCTTAGTGTGTTTCCTTGAAAAAGAAATTCCCTCATCAATGACATAAAATGTTATGATCTATGGATTTGAGATAGGCTTGCATTTGTGCTTTCCAAGCTCCATAATTCGTTCCATCAAAAAGTGGAGGAATTAGGGTGGATCGGCCTTTCTCAAAATCCATATGGATTGTCACAGATCTTTTCTCTTGTAGATTTTTAAAATTAAAATCTCTTTAAGAGCCTTTGCTTTGAGACCAAATGAAATACAAGTGTGACAATTCAAGAGGGAGGGTGAATTGGTCAATTAGAAGTTTTAGGCTTAATTAAGAGACGATTAAAAATTAATCATTTAATTAAGCACTAATTAATCTAACCCTTGTTCAAATAATCATATTAGTGAAATCTAGGGATTAGACATTCTAATCATGCACATTTGCTAACCCTTGTTCAAATAGATATTATAATGCAATTTAGGGTTTAAACATTCAACTTAAGTGCATTTACTAAACCTTGTTCAATTAAAGCATAAACATAAGTGTAAGGTTAGAGATTACTAATCACCACACGTGCAAGAGAAGGAAAGGAAGAGAGAGAGACAATGAACACAAAATTTATAGTGGTTCGGTCTATCACAAGACCTACTCCACTCTTCATGTCCACGCGTGAGTTCCACTATCTCGATCCTCCTTCAAGGCCGGATCAATGAGCCATTACATGATCAAGCTTTTTCATTCTCAAGGGCCAAAGCGAAGCCCATCTGCACGAAGTTTTCGGCGAGGTGACACACTCTCATATGCCGTCTTCACCTTTCTTAACGGGTCGAAGAGGAGACCCTCGTCTTCACCTTGCTTCACAGGCCGAAGAGAAGACCCTCTTCTTCACAATTCTTACCGGGCCGAAGAGAAGACCCTCAACGAAGAACAAATACAATGAAAAGCACTCAATGCCTCTCAAATAGGCGGATTACAAAGTTGTAAGCTCACATTCACTCCAAAGAAATAAACAAATAAAAGCCCTATGGAGTGCCTCTTGATAGAATGTTGAAATACAAGCTCAAAGAGGTTTTTGCTTTTGATTTAGAAAGTTGAAGCTCAAAGAGAAATGAGATTTGATCTTTCTCAAATGTTATAAGCTTTTTGAGATAAGTTTTAATGATGTATATATAGTGTATTTAAAAATATGACCGTTTTGGGTAAAACTGTAAATAACTAGCTTGAAAAAGTCAAGCAGAAAACGCCCCAACGGCTAGTTTGCCTGACCGTCGCTGTCGACCGAGCCACTGCAGTCGCCCGCTCCTATCGTGTGCCCTTTTATATTTTTAAATTTCTTACCATTGCGGTCGACCGGCCCCATGGCCGTCCTTCGGCACGGCTAACCTGTTAGCTCAAAAATTCGGCTCAAAAACCTTTCCGCGGTCGACCGACACATTGCGGTCGTCCGCCAAGGTCAACCTAGATGTTTTCTGGATTTGTAGAAAATCAATCCACGGTCAACCGGCCTGACAAATTTCGGGATGTCCTGGACTTCTAGGTTCCATCTCGCGGTCGCCCGGCAAAGCCCGGTCGACCGGCCTTGTGTGAAATTTCAGTTTTAACTTTAAAAATCAAGAGCTTTTGGGCTATGGTCTTGGGCTTAAGTCCTAGGTTTTTAAACACATTTTAGGGTGTGTGTATGGTTTTCAAAGATGTAAAAAGTTAAGTATGAAAACCTTTTGAAAGTTCATTTGACATAAAATCAAGAGGACTCTAAATACATTCTAAAAATAAGAACCTTGAGTCTTCTTGGAATGTATCAGCTCCTTTGCACTTCCATAGACTTCTTCGGCTTGAGTGAACATCTTGACCTTGTCTTGGCTCTTGTGACTTCTCCTCAAATCTTCAATGCATGTTGAGGTGCATGAGGTGTCACCATGGCATGTTCAACTCCAAGCTCCTTCTTAACACTTGCTTAGGGAACTTGTGGGATCTTCATGTTGAGGTTCTTGACTTAAACATCTTCAAATGATGATGTCTCCAATGTAGGTGCAAGCTCTTGGTTCCTTTGATCCTTGATTTACAAGCTATGTGTTGAGAAGTGTTAGCCCAAGGGTTCCCATGTGGGGCCCTACTCATAGTTTTGATGACAACAAACCCAAATTGTTCAAAGTAGGTTGATACTAATGATTTTATCATAATAAGCTTACACAGGAAATTTAGAGTACCAAGATGGACAACAAGGTAGAACATGACAATCAAAGGCAAAGTGAAAATCCGTCAATCAAGCTGAACGTTAGAGAAGAGCAATCAACATCTAAATGGAACATTAAGAGCTAAATCAAGTTGAAGACTAAAGAATAAGCATGAACAAGAAAGGCTAAGCACGCTCATTCAACCACTGGACTCAAGAGGATTATTCAAGAGTAGGTTGAATGGAGATCAACTTCAAAATATGATTGCAATTATTTGCAAAGAGTTTCCAATGTGTTTTTAAAGCAAACATCCAAATATCCTTTGAAAACCATAATTAAGACCATTTGCTTTTCTATCACGAAGGGACCCAATGTTTTCTGATTGAGCTAAAATTTTGTCCACAACTTTCTCTCATATCTACTTTAACATGTAAAAAAATGGGAACAAAATTTATTCATTTACTAGCTAAACTTGCAGACCAGACCTTGCGGCAGAAGTCTGGTCCGATCATCTGGTTGATAAAACAGGGACCCAAACGTTTTCACAATGAGCTAAATTTTGGTCCATAATCTTCCCTAATATCAATACATATGTGTACAAAAAATTAGAGAAAAACTCATTCATTTGGTAAGTGAAGTTGCAAACCTGACCTTGCGGCAGAGGTCTGCCCGATCAACTGGTTGATCCCTGGAGGCAACCAGACGTCTGGGCAGATGTCTGGCGTCGGGAAAATATGACCGTTGGGAGTTGCGGTTGGTTTTTTTTTAAATTTTTCAAAACCCAAAAATGCCCAATATGTCCTCCAACTGTTATATCTTCTAAGGGGCTATATATATGAGTTTATTTTCATCATTTTAACACTTTTGCAAGCTTGAAAAAAGAACCCTACTTGTGATTTAAGTTTTTCAAGCATTTTTACAAAAGCTCTTCTTTTTTGCTCTAAATCTTGCAATCTACTTTGAAGAAGATCTTCTTAAGCCCACTTCCAATCTATTTGAAGAAGAATCACTCAAGATCAATTTTCCATCATCATCAACAAGGTCAAGCTTGAAGCTCAACTTGTAAAACATCAACAACAAGCCAAGCTTCATCAAGCCTCATCGTGCAATCATCTTCAAGAAGCATTCACAAGCTTATTTGCATATCTCTTTGTAAAGAAGAAGCTTTGTACTCAAACTTAAGTGTATTAGCCTTTGAAGAAGGCACACACACTTGTATTCTTCAAGAAACTCTTGGTGGAGAGTTGGTACAGAGGGCCCCGTATTTAAACCCCTCATATACATTGTAAAGGCGGAAAGGGTACCAATATTAAATCCCTTGGAATTAGCGAGTGCTCGGAGATGCGGAGCCATCTTCGTGGGCGAGTGTTGAAGATGCGGAGCCTTCTTCGTTGTATCAAGAATCAAACTTCATATAGTGGAATCCCTCGAGGAGCAAAACTTGAGAAGAGTGGAGTAGGTCTTGTTTTAAACTGAACCACTATAAATCTTGTGTGCATTTATCTCTTGGTACATCTCTCTCTCTTTACTTTATCTTGTTGTGGTGTTTGTTCTTTATTTTTTTACTTGCATGAATCATCCACAAAGTGTGAGTTAAAAGAACTAAAGAGAGTAAATCAACTAGGGTTTCACTAAGTGTTTGATAAAAGGACTAAAAGAAACCATTCCTCTTATTCCTTATCTTATTGTGAGATTTGCATTTCATTTATAATCTTAAATCATCCATCAAGTGTTTTGATAAAAAGATTAAAAGAAAATAACCAAGTAGAGTTTTCCTTCCAATGATAAAGACACTAATGAAAGTACCTTGAAGGGTGAAAACTATGAGGAACTACTTAATTCCTTCCAAAAATCACATGAATATTGGAAAAATAAAATATCTAAAAATAAAATTCTCAAGAATACGATTACTAGCCTTAAAAAGGAAAATAAATGGCTAGAAGAGGATCATCAATTAATCACTAAAGAACATGATGAATTTAGCCTTGAAATTGATGATCTAAATAAAAAAATTAGCAATCTTGAGAAAGAAAACCAACTTCTAAAAGAAGAAGAAGAAAAATTGAAAACATCTTCATTTCATATCATAAGTAACTTAGAAAAGGAAATTGAAAAAATGAGATTGAAGAATGAAAGTGCATGATCTTCTAATGAGAGTGTGCCTTACTTCAACATATTTTGTTCTTGAATGTTGTATAGGGTCCTTTGTTAGGATGATTGCACTTGATGGCACTAGTTTTATCACACATGATGGGAAAGTTTTTCAACTTTATCCTATAGTCCTTCAATATGTTCTTCATCTAGAGGATTTGAGCACGACAAGCTCCAGTTGATATCCCCATACATTTATTCATCCATGGTTTTTCAAAATTCCTTCTTATCTAGTTTCACCATGAAACTTATAGGAGTTCTTAAGATTTTGTAATTGTACATTCCAAATAGCTAGATCAACTCCTTAGTGTAATCTTCTTGATGACCAAACAATCCCATTTTAAGATGTTTGCCTTTTAGTCCTAAGAAATAATTTGTTTCATCTATTTAACTTATTTTAGACTCATTATCTCTAGAAGCAATGGACACTTAGAACTAATCTCATATCAAACCAAAAAGAGATATGTATCCTAATGATCAATAAAAAGTAACTATATGAAATTTATTCAAACATGTTCTCAAAGAGATATAAACACATTAAGGTACAACATATATCAATGCATGGAAGGCAATCACATGTATTAATGAGACATATTTTCAAATGATATGCAATTTTAGGGCATATAACCATTTGATATACAAATGGCAAGCATAGTTAAGCATATGTATCAATTTCATTACTTTAAATGATCTGATCATTTAAGCTCATCCCCTAGATCTAAGATCTTCAAGTTGGGGATTTAGTACCCAAGCTATCTTGGGTACGATCAAGTTTGTTCTATATAGTTCATCTTTCTTTACCCAAACAAACATACTTGTTTTTACAAATCTAAGCTTGCATCTAGATTTGTAATGCCCTAATCTACCACAATAATCACATGAAATAGATGACCAAGTAGGTGAGGAAGATGATATAAAAGAGTGACAATGATTGTGACTAAAGTTTGCATCTTCTTGTAGTTTGTGACTTTCTAACACCAAAATGGGACATGTTTGGAATACATAAACACCAAAGTTCAAATTACTAATATTTTCATTAAATCCCTAAATGAGGAGAGGATGTGTGCTAAAAGAAGTGCCTTAACATTTGAAGTAGAGAACAAGTAAAAGAAACTTGCGGAAAAAAAAAATTGTGTCTTATGCTTGATTTGCTTGCCATATGTTTCTTATGAGATATGACTTGATCTAACTTGAAAATTTGACTTAATAGGGCTTGTGAAATGGTTGAAATATATCTATCATTTAAGCTCATCCCCTAGATCTAAGATCTTCAAGTTGGGGATTTAGTACCCAAGCTATCTTGGGTACAATCAAGTTTGTTCTATATAGTTCATCTTTCTTTACCCAAACAAACCTACTTGTTTTTACAAATCTAAGCTTGCATCTAGATTTGTAATGCCCTAATCTACCACAATAATCGCATGAAATAGATGACCAAGTAGGTGAGGAAGATGATATAAAAGAGTGACAATGATTGTGACTAAAGTTTGCATCTTCTTGTAGTTTGTGACTTTCTAACACCAAAAGGGGACACGTTTGGAATACATAAACACCAAAGTTCAAATTACTAATATTTTCATTAAATCCATAAATGAGGAGAGGATGTGTGATAAAAGAAGTGCCTTAACATTTGAAGTAGAGAACAAGTAAAAGAAACTTGCGGAAAAAAAAAATTGTGTCTTATGCTTGATTTGCTTGCCATATGTTTCTTATGAGATATGACTTGATCTAACTTGAAAATTTGACTTAATGGGGCTTGTGAAATGGTTGAAATATATCTATCATAGAGTAATTCGATAAAATCCCATCTCTAGTCAACCCATTCAAGAATATCCATGCATGACAACTAAGAATCTTTTCACATGGATTGAAAATTGTTGAAAATACATGTATACCATGATCAACATATCATTTTTGAGTTGCTCACACATCCAAATTCATTAAAACTCATGCATAAGTCAAAAAACTCAACTTGGCCTCAATTTCAACACTTTAAAAAAAAACCTCCAAAACACACAATTTTAAACATTTTTAAACTAACTCAAAATCAATGCAAAAATTGGAAATATAGTGTGTTTTAAGAAGGATTATATGAGAAAAATCATTAAAATATAAACGGGCATCAAAATCCAAAGGACAAATTGATTGGGTCATCCAGAAGTTTGGGCAGACATCTGGACAGGACCAGAAGTTAAACTAAAGGTCTGGTTCACTAGTTTTGTCTGATTCCATGCGCTGATCTTGCAAAATTCATATCTCCCTCGTTTCTTATCGGATATTAACGTTCTTATACTCTACGGATATCAGAAGAATAAGAGGAATCTATTAAAAATATGTTAAAAATATTTAAAAATTTTCTGGAGTCATTATCCCTGAAACAAAGTCCAAGATCCAGTTTGCTTTTAGTTTAGCTTGCTCTATTTGCTTTTCTAAGAATGTTTTCTTGGAGCATGTTTCTAGGCCTACTTATTTTTTGCTATTTTGTGATTGTTATGGGTGTAGCCATCATTGGTATATCTCTATAATTGATTTTTGGACCTTACACATGTGCCTTTTGTTATGATTCATGAAATCAAAAGAGTTGATAATTTGAATGAAGCATTTTACCTACTTCTGGTGCAATGTGCTTCACATGCTTATCTTTTACGCTTCATGCTCAATGGACTCCCATGGAATATACTTGAATTGTATATGTTATTCCTACCTAGCATACTTCACCCTTGATTGGTATGTCTATGGATGATATCCTTCAACGAGATGTGTAATCCTTGCTTCGATATGATTCCTATACTTGAAAGATTAATGGAATAAAATGGATATTGGCTAAATATTCAGAAATATATCCTTTTCCAAGCTTTAGATCTTCCATTTGAGCTAAATCCTTGAAAATATCTTAATTGAATGAGAAATCCTTAAAAATCTCCTATTTAGAAGTAAAATTCTTGAAGATCTCATAGGTTTGATGATGATCTTGAAGTTTCCATCCTCCACCTCAACCAACAATTATTCATCTATGGTATATCTGATCATGATTAGTTATCTCAGCTTCTATAAAAATGATTATACTCATATATGAGATAGTTCATTGAGCTAACTTGTTATATCTTTATCACTTGTGCTTCCTCCATTGATTACCCATAAAGATTTTTCTTATCATCCTTGATAAGAAGAAAGTACCAAATTCAGACGGAGAAGTATTTTTCTTGCTTATTCTATATGCTTTCAATTTGATAATCTATTGAAGGAATAAGTTTCAAATCAAAGGTTCACTTGGGTAGTTATTGACTCAACCTCTTCTTGATAAACCTCAATGGACTCTATTTGTTTTAGAGGGTAGTCAATGGTTTGCTAAGGTCTATGTTGATTCACACATGTACTTGTGTATCTCAACCATAGCAAACTCTTGCCATGATATGCATATCACTAGCCTATTACTCTAGCATGACAGTAAGAACTTGTAAGTGTATTCTACTCTTACTTGTCATGATCATGAAAGGCTTTCAAGGCCTGCAAAGTAGCTCTAATTGAATAATCTCTAGCTACATAAACTTAGATTCAGCTTATGTATCTTTGGTTGTTGGATATCATTCATGGTTGTAATTGGCACATCATTAAATGAATAAATTACTCCTTTAGTCGCTTGTTTCTCTATGTGTTTATTTCATTGCTTCAGTTTTATTTATTGTTTGCCTTGTATGGATGGTGCTTGCTTTGTGTTGCTTGGTTTATTTGTATATCATTATCTACCTATCTATTATCACACTTGTTTGTGTGGGACCCGATCCCGCGAGAGGGTCGCGAGCGCCGAGGCGCCATACTCTCTCTTGGTCTCTCGTACCCACGCGATTAGCTTGTGCTTTTTATTATTGATTTAATTCGTCTTTTTCATGAACTTGGGATCACTAAAGCAATCCGAATTCCCCGTAAAAGAGAATGACAAAGTCACCACCTAGATGAGAGATCTAGGACCCATAAATGACCAAAAAATAGATTCATTACCTGATTACGAGAATGGAAGGTATGGGGAGTTACCACCACATGCACCATTCTTGCCCGATAATCCGGTCTTCAATTTAAAAAAAGTTATATCTCTTGAATTTCTTTTAAATGGCTTATTTAACTCTATATTAATGTGCGAACTACGTGATATGCATCATAAGATCTAATTTCAATGTATTCCTTAATGTGTATCTTGATTTGTTTGGATTCAATCTATGTGAATATTCTCCTAAAATGCTAATTTGAGGGAAATCCTACATATTTTAATTAAGAATTTTATAAAAGAACTAATATACAAAATCCCACCATTTGTGTGTGGGGCCGACTCGTGATTGGTATGTCATTTAGCATCCAAGCTGCCTACGTACCCAAGCCTTACTGGGATCAGAGTCGACGTAGTTCGGTGCATTTAAAGTAAGCTACTTATGCCTAACTCATCTAGGACACCGATCTAGACTGGATTGACTGTTTCAGCAGTTTTAAGAGAAATTATTTAGTTCAAGTTGAAGATTTTATTATCCTAGGACTTCATCTAAGATGCTATATAGTCCTAGCTAAGTGCAAGACGTGCCTTAGACTAATGCAGGTTAACTTACATCCTAGGTAACTAGGCCTGTCTTATGGGAAAATTGAGTTATTAGTGTAACTAGATCTATGGCACGGTTGCTATCCATAGCAAACAACCGTGATGAGGCTAGACTCCTAACTCTAGAACTCTCTAAAGCCTACAACACAACGTGACGTAAGTGTTCCTAAGGGGCTCTAAAGGTTCTTACGATGGAAAACTGTAATCCAACGGTCCCAAGGACAAGGATTAAATCAATTCAGTTTTCCGAAGTGAATGATTTCCAATTCTTTAAAAGTTTTTGATTCCTAAGATTTAAGGACTACTAAAGGCTCTAGGGCTTGATTAGTTTCAGCCTAGGATTGCATCCATGAAAGGGAATAGTGCTCTCAACCCTTGTATAATTTAACACATAAGTTATAGTATATTATTGCCTGGCATGTTTCTCAGGATTTTCTTGGACAGTGGACCTGAGAGCCAACAACATACTATAATTTACATGTTCAAATTATGCAGGATCGATCACAATTAGTATACGATTATGGATGCGATCTCGGCAGTTGAACTATCGCGATATAGCGAATTTACATGGGAGATCTATGAAGCCTAAGGTTTCTGTTTCAAATAAGTTAGGGATTGAATTCAAGATGAAAAGTTAAGATTTTTTAGAGATTTTTACTGACTTTTGTATTGATTTGCTATTAAGTTGTGATTTATTAACATTAAGATTAGATTGATAGGATTATACAGAAACCGTAAGCAATTTAATTCCAAATCAGTTGAAACTTTTTCAATAACAAGGTATGGATGATTGTAGTTTACTGGAAGAGTTTCATGCATTGTAATTTAGATTTACTACCTATTTCCTATTTTTCAAGATTCGGGTCAGATTGTAGATTAACAAAGCAACTCATAGCATATGAATCTCAAATCAAGTCAAAATTTTATATTATAAATATAATCATGAGTGAGAGTAAACTACTGTAAAACTCTCATAGATTTTTATTACGATTTGACATCAATTAAAATTCACACAAAAATCGGATGAAATCAAAGAATTAATTAAAAGGCAAACCTAATGATATCCTAAAATCAAAAAAACATTCCAGTAGATATATCATAAATTATAAAATTTTCTTTCAAAATTTCAAAACCAAAAAAATTAAAGCTCTGCCATAAAATTGATTTTTAAATAGAAAATGTCAATATCTTTCTTAGGAACTGAAACCCGCTTATTAAATTAATCTTGTAAAACTATATCAAATCTTTTCAAAACCCTTTCAAACTTTTTCTCTAACGTTCCAGTAACCTAGGTTATTGGTTTGTGAAGAAAATTTCAAAAATCCACAAGTTTGGTACGAAAAAGAATTCCGGCACGCAAAACGGAGAATCGATTAGAAAATAGTAAAGAAAAGAACTTTTCCAAAATTGTCTTCAATGAAAAATTCACTTTATATTTAAAATTTAATTCTGAAAAGTTTCATCAATTTTCAAAAATTTTTGGTATTTATTAAAAATAGGCCGAATTTAAAATAATTTAAATTCGGATTAAAAAAATTAAAAAAATTCAAACTTTTTAAGGTAAACTAGAAATCCAAAAATCAGTTTGGAAACAAATTTTCATAAAATTTGGACTTGATTTGACCCGTTTTCTATTTTATTTTTCAAGAAATAACCCTTTGCTGGGTTATCTTTCAAAAAATAAAATGAAAATCGAGGTGGTCAAACTGTAGTCCAAGATCTTATTTTCCAATAATTTTGAAATTTTTATTATCATAAAAAAAATTTGGTTTTTGAAAAAGACAATGTTTTCAAACACTTGTCTTGAAAATCCAAATTAAATCCATGTCGAAGAAAAAAGAAAGAAAATCAATATTTATATGAAGGAAAATTAATTTTTTAGTGAAATTTTAGATTTTGAAAACTTATAATCTATACTATACATACTGGAATTTTAAAGAAAAATTCAATAATTTGATCTATCAAAAATAAAACCCTAGCATGCCTTTTCTACTTCGCAAAGATGATAAATACTTACCGTTGATCGCGATCCTTGTCTCTAGGGTTAGTGATCCGAGATATACACTTTGTCCAACCCTTTTATATGCTCAAGAAGACTCAAAGAGTGTTGCAATAATCCTTGATTATATGATGCATTGGATAAGAAGAAGTTCAAGAACCCCTTTTTATGAAGAACACTTGAGAGAAAGATGAACACACTTGAAGAGAGGAATGAATTCCAAGGAGGAAGAGAGAGAGAGGGATGAATTTTCTAGAGCTAGGCCAAAGGTTGTGCTTGCTTTGTTTTTATAGAAAAAGTTAGGGTTAGATTGGATTTGGAAGTTTCCAATGTGAGGACTCCTACCTTTAGTTAGTTTCTAATTCTCACCTATGGCTTGCTTTTTCCTTACCTTCTAAATTGTATTTACTTCTAATATTGATTTCTTGCAAGCTAAGCAATGCTAAATTACACAATGGAGATCCTTCAAGATCAATATAGAAGCCTTCTCACATAGGAAACTAGCTTTTATGAATGATTTTCGTCCAAAAACGGCTACCCGATGTTTGAGCTCATTTTTACCTATTTAGAGGCTGATTCAGGAAAGTTCATAAACTAGAAAGTTGTAGATCTTTTCGAGACGTTCAAAACAAGTACAATCATTAAATTTTTTGGATAAAAAGATAAAAAATTATGGAAGTTTTAGTAACCTGACCATACAAGCCCTTTCTAATTATAACTCTTCCTTTCTTTATTTTTTTCTAAAACAAATATGATGTCACCAACCACCTCATCCCATGTTGGAGCTTTTTGCATGTAGCGTCCTCTTGTGGGGCGCCCACTTATGTGGCCAACACACATGGGTGGGTCCACATGGACCCCACATTATGGGCTTTAGCTCAATAGGCCTTATGACATGTATTTTAGGTTTTTTTCAATGAAAATTCAATAAAATCCTTTAAATTCAAATTTTTTATTGATGAACCCAACCCATATGATATTTATAGTTCACCCTTAACACGTGATCGAACCATCTTTTTTGGGAAAATAACTTTTCAGACCAAAATGCTCTTATTTGACCATTACACATCCAAATGCGACCAAAATACCCTCAAATTGGTTCACCCCTAAAGGAAAAAATAAAAAAACGGAAAGTCTTTGTGGTCAAACTTCAAAAATAAAAACTTTTAAACTTGGGTCCTTTCGGTGAGCAATATCATACAAGATCATTTGGTATCCCCTGAAAATATCCAAAATGCCCTCAACACTCAGAATTTTCAAATTAAGCGAAACTCCTGAGAAATTCTAAATTTAACAGGTTTTCCAAAATTCAGGAAATCATTCACAATTTCTCAGACACCTTTCGGGGATCAAAAGAATTATACAGGAAAAGACCAAATTACCCCGAGGTGCGATTTTCAGAACATCTTAATTTCTCAATGTGCATCTAAGGCACTTAAACAAAAACCTTAAAAGTCTACAACTTCTTTTGAAAATTTGCTTTTCTAGGACTTTTAGGTGCATAGGTTGTACTAATCGTTTACCAATTGTGATTTATCTTGTACGGTTTAAGTATCTAAGTTATAATATGTTGTTGGCTCCGAGGTCATTGTCCACGAAAATTCTGAGAACATGCTAGGCAATAAGATATTATAACTTATATGCCAAATTGTATAAGTATAGAAAGCACGATTTCCTTCCATGAGTGCAACTTAAGTAAGAACTTGTTAACCCTTAGAGCCTTAGGTTTTTCTTAAATATTAGACATTAGGAACCCTTAAGAGAATAAAAAATCAGTAACTTAATAAATTGAGTTGGATTAATCAATGTTTAAGTTATTTTGGAACCGTTGGATTACAGTATCATCTCGTAGGAACCTTTAGAGCCCTCTTTAGGAATCCTTACATCACCATCTAGGTTTTAGGGTGTCCTAGAATTAGGAGTCCAGCCTCATCATGGCCGATTGTTATTGATAGCAATTGAGCCATAGATTTAGTTACACTAGTCAACCCTTTTTCCCATAGGACAAGCCTAGTTAACCTAGGATCTAGGGTCACCTGCATTAATCTAAGGGGATGTCTTGCACTTAGATAGGACCATATAGCATCTTAGATGAAGTCCTAGGATAATAAAAGCTACTCAACTTGAATTAAATAATCTCTTTTAAATTATTGAAACAGTTAGTCTAATATAGATCGGTATCCTAGATGTCTTAGGCATGTAGCTTTGTTTAGGTCACCGAACTATGTCGACTCTGATCCCAGTGAGGCTTGGGTACGTAGGCAGCTTGGATGTTTGGATGGCATTCCTCGCACGAGTCGATCCTACTAACTTTTGTAAGGTTTGTGGGGTTTTATTTTGCTTATTTTTTTCTCATTTTTCAAACCTTAAATTAAATTGATTAAACACTTAGGATTTTTCATGAAATTAGATTCTAAGAAAACTTTCACATAGATCGAATCAAACCAATTTAAGAGAATCAAAAGACGCATCTAGGAACCACATTGAGATTAGATTTTTAGGGTGCATGTCACATAGATCACATCAAGAGAGTTTAAATGAGCATATTAAAAGAAATTTAAATGAGTTAATCTTTGGGATTGAAGACCTAATTATCGAGCAAGAATGGTGCATATGGTGATAATCCGTCATACCTTCCATTCTCGTAATCAGGTAACAAATCTAGACTTCTGGGATCGAAAATCATTGCAGTGTCACTTATGGGTCTTAGGTCTCTTACCTAGGTGGCAACTCTGATTATTCTCTTTTGCGTGAAATTCAGATTGTTGTAGTGATCTCAAGTTCATGGAAAAGATTAATTAAATCAATAATCAAAAGCACACTAAATCACACGCCATTCGCGTGGGTATGAGAGACCAAGAGGGTGAGGCGGGTCGAACCCCTCTCGCGGGATCGGATCCCATAGTTTGGCGACTCTGTTGGGAACCACCTAACTTCATTACAATTTTGAAGGATAACTCATTTGACTTTATTTTAATTGGCTCATAAAAACTCTATCTTATATGTTTGTATTGCTTTTTGCTAGATTGGTTTGTATGTTATGCTTTAGTTTCTTGTCACACTATGCTGCAAACTAAATCTAACAAAACCTGAACGCATCATAGATTGCGTAAACTTCTCTCACACACTTACATCACTTGCATCCAAGACCATGCATCTCACATACAGACACGTCCTATTTAGGAACCTGGAGTGTTATCTAGTATGATTGACTGAGATTTCATCACCTGGTGCCTCTGTGCTAGAGAACCACTCCACTCTTAGCCTATTACCTTTATTGTGTGTAAACAAATCCGCTGGTTCATGTACTGATACAACGGACACTGGTACAGTATGTTGAACACGGATTCACGCTAAGGGAGCCCTTGGCCTTACCCCTAGATAACCTCACACATGCATATAGTATACGAACATGCGTGCATCACGTTTGTGAGTCTAGATTAGGATATCCTACCCATTTGTGTCTAGATTAGGCCATAGTCCATCTTCCAATGGCTACGATCGATTTTAGGTACACAAATAAAGTCATGAGTCGAGATCATTTCTCCACTCCGCTAGATTAGGAATAGGATTCGATGCCTTCAGGTAACACCAAATAAGATGTAAGAAGATTAAAAGCTTTTCCTTTGAGATTAGGATATAAATCTCATTTTTTCCCAAGATCTCATATGTTATCTTCTTAGATTATCCCTCGTGTACGATCTCATCTCAACCGTATACTTCTTCGTTTATGATCCATCATTCAAGAACGGTGATTTTATCTTCATATTCCTAGTCCAGTTAAGTATGATCCCATAGTTTTCATTGGTTTCATCTTCTAAATTTTCCTTACTTAATCTTCATCATCTTGAGGTTTAGAAAGTCCATTTCTTAGGATCATCATTATCTAGCCTCATCCTAGTCAGTCTTTGTTCGGATCATTGCCATGATTGTCATTTCCTCTCAATTGTCTATCCATTCATCTCTCATACCTAAGGCTGTATTAGAAGAATTCATTGGTCTCATTCTAGTAAAGAAAGTCCATTCCCTGACACCCAAGTTTGAGCTCATTGCATTCCTAGTATAGGATTATGTTACTTCGCATTAGGGGCATTATTCAAATCTTCTCTTATAATAATCGAGTGTTCATTTCCATAGTCCTTAGACTAGGGGCATTCCTCTTTACTATCATGTCGCAATTGTCATACCTTGCTCATTTCAGGATTCATTCTGTCATCCCATTGCTTGCAAAAGCCACAGTCATCTCTAATAATTGAGAAGAAATACATGCTGAATCTCAATCTTATACCTTATGCTTATTGTTTCCATGTCAGGAGTATTCACCATTGATCACCCTCAAGGAACTTGGGTTCGAGTAGACTCTCGTCTGGTAAGGAAGTCACCTCCCCCAGCTCCTTTGGAAGCTTCTCCGTCAGCTCCTTCTAAACCAATGACAGAACACGTTGAGAGCCCTCAGACTAATAACCTTGAAATTATGATGGCTGCACTCCTTGAGCAAATGAAAGAAATCAAAGAAGATAATCAGTTTCTTAAAGCCCAAATCGTTGAGAAATTTGGTTCATCATTTCCTTCACCTCCAAAGGGCAAAGAACCCATGAACCCTGTCATGCTAGAGTTTCTTCCTAAGCCTATGGTGATTCCCATTCCTCAAGGCCCATTTGATGTTACTGATGAAGAACAATATGGTGAAGAGAACTACAACCCAGGCTCAATGCCAGTTGATAAGTCAGTCTTGGAAAAATTAGAGCAGCTAACTAAGAAGGTTAACAACATACAGATCAAGAGCAAGGGGCATTTAGCTTAAATGATCTCACACTCTTCTTTTTTCTTTTTCTTCACAAACCTTTGCCTTATCACACCAGGAGGACTTCTAGGTGGGTTAGGGTTTGAAAGAATTGGATCAGGTTGTTTGCATTGACTGGACCGAATCTGGACCCTTCCAGATAGCCTACGTACCTCCAAAGAGTGAGGATCAGGTCCGCGTAGTTCGCCCATTGGGGAATTTGGGTTGAGATTGTTTTGATTTGACTTTGTGTTTTCTCTCCTCCGCTGATTTGAAGGATTTGCTTTCTTTTTTTCTTTTCTTTTCAACAGCTTTGAAAGATTTGACCGAACCCGACTTTGTCAGGTTGCCTACGTACCCTGTGGAAAGGGATCAGGTCATGGCGTAGTTCAGGCTTTGCATCTTTTATGGCGCAAGTCATAAAAGATGCCCTTGGTTTGAGGGTGACAAAGAAATTTTGATTTTACTTATTGGCTCAAAGGGTTTGCAAACGGTCCTTGACTCTTCCCTTTTTTTTGTCATTTGGATTTTTGGATTTGAAGCTCAGATCGACCAAGGACGGCCTCCTGGTGTCTTAGGCATAATATTTTTTAAGCTGATCAAGGTTTGTGCGTTCTGTTAGTTTTTCACCATTTTGATCAAGGAGTCTGACGGCTTTTCCAGGCAGGACTTTGTCGACAATGTAAGGACCTGACCAGTTTGGTCTAAACTTCCCTCGGGGATCATAGACCGGTGCCCTGTAGGACTTCAAAACGAGGTCTCCCTTCTGGAGATCTCTGATCTTCACCTTCTTGTTAAAGGCTCTTTCAATTCGACGTTGATATCCCTGGACATGATACAGAGCTTTGAGCCTCTTCTCATCAATCATCTGTAACTCCTGATACCGGGCCCTTGCCCACTTTGATTATGGCAAATCAGCTTCCATCATTACCCTTAACGAAGGAATTCTCAGCTCAACTGGTAGGATTGCTTCCATCCCATACACTAGTGAATATGGCGTAGCTCCCATAGAGGCCCTGATCAACGTTCTGTAAGCCCACAAAGCATATCGTAGCTTATTGACCAGTCCCTGTACGTCTCTGTCATCTTGCTGATGATGGTTTTGATGTTCTTGTTTGCAGCTTCGACGGCTCCATTTGTCTGAGGCCTGTATGGTGAGGACTTGTGATGCTTGATCTTGAACTCCTCACATAGGTGTACCACTTCTTTCTTGAAGTGCGATCCATTGTCTGAGATCAGCTCATGCGGTACCCCATATCTGTAGATGATATTCGTTTGAATGAATTTGGCAACTGAGGCTGAAGTCAGCGATGCGAAGGATGCAGCTTCGATCCACTTAGTGAAGTAATCGATGGCTACCAGGATGTACTCATGCCCACTCGAAGATTTCGGGAACACCTTTCCAATAATATCGATTCCCCAGACTGAAAACGGCCACGACGAAGTCAGAGAATGTAACTCAGAAGGCGGCACATGAATGAGGTTGAAAATCCGATATAGGGGGTCCCAAGTTGTAATTGAAATGACAACTATGAGGAGGGAGAATACGGTTGTTTAAGAAAATTAGAATTTACCAATTTGAAAAACTTAAACCGATTAATAGATCAAAAACAATATTTTAAGCATACAAGTTAAATCTAATGGTGCAATGCAAATGAAAGAGCAAAGAGATAGAAAGAGTGCACCCGAGATTTAAAGTGGTTCGGTCCTCAAACCCGAGGCCTACTCCACTCCACCAACCAAACCCGTTGATGGCTTCACTATTTGATCTTCTTAACCTTGGCGAAGATCGGTGCCAATTACAATTGCTTTAACCTTGGTGGCAATCCTCACCACGGAGAAAAAAGGCTCCGCTTCTCCGAATACTCGCCCGAATACAAATCTTGAAAGATGAAAGAAAGAACTAAAAGATCCCTTCACAAGGGTTACAAAAGATGTACAATTGAGAGCCTATGATCCAAATCCTAGAGTTGGTGATGAGAGGCACAATTGAAGCTTGATTCACTCTTGGGTATTCAAATGAGGTTTAAGAGTGTTAGGATTGATGGTTTGTATGTTTAGAACACTCATATTTATAGGAAAACCAAAATATGACCGTTCAATGGCATTGAGGTAATTCCAGCAAAATTCCAAACGGCTCTTTTTCAGACCGTTGGAGTGTTCTCGGAGTTCCGAGAATAATTCTCGGAGTTCCGAGAATTCTCGGAGTTCCGAGAAAACATCTCGGAGTTCCGAGAAGCCTCACAGAAATTGGAAAAAGTCTACTGGACCATTTCTCGGAGTTCCGAGAATAATTCTCGGAGTTCCGAGAATTCTCGGAGTTCCGAGAAAACCTCTCGGAGTTCCGAGAAGCCTATGCAGAGCAGATTTTCAATTCTGTTTTTGGGCTTCCAGTTCTCAACCAAGATGGGATTGCTATGAGGGTTCCAAGGTGTTGGAACTCCACAAATACAATCACTTGTTTATTTAGGGTGTGTGAGATTACTTTAATTATGCCTCTAAAAACCTAATCTAGGTTTGGATCAATTACATTTAAGAAATGGTCTTCAATATTAATTTCTTCATGTCTTCAAGTCTTCATGACTTCTTGCTTGATGACTTTGGCCTTCCAATTAGTGGTCCAATGTGGGCTTCTTGGCCTTCAATCCAAGCATCCTTGATCTTACTTTATCAAGATCTACAACTTAGACAAACAAACACATCAGTGATAAATGATCACTTGTGTATTGGAATCATCAAAACAAGATGGGAATGCCAAGGTAAAAACCATTGGGCTTACAGAGGTTGGCATAAACCTGACATTTATGACACTTCTTCACTAATGCAAAGCAGTCAGCTTCCATGGTTGGCCAGTAGTACCCAAGTCTCAGGATCTTTCTTGACAGCATCTTTCCGTTCATGTGAGGCCCACAGACTCCTTCATGCGTCTGCTCTATGAGATTTGCTGCTCGATCTTCATCTACACAAAGAAGCTGTATTCCATCAAATGACCTCCTGAAGAGCGCATTACCGCAGATAATGAAGTTAGCCGCCAACTTCTAGAGAGACCTCCGCGTTTTCCCTTACGCTTCAGGGGGGTGCCCTTGGCCTAAAATAAGATTCTTTATATCAGTGTACCAGGGCTTTCCATTCGGACATCGGGCTGCTATCTTTATAGCGTTCACATGTGCTGGAGCCCATTGTAACCGGACTGCTAGAGGCTGAACTTCCATTGATGCAGAGATATCTAACATTGAGGCTAGTATAGCCAAAGCGTCCGCGAAATGATTTCTTGTCCTCGACAGATGAGTGAATGTAACATTCTTGAATCTCTTAACCAGAGAATCCAGATATGTGTGATACGAGATCAATCTATCTTCTTTTGTTTTCCATTGACCATTGATCTGACAAATGATCAAGATTGAATCCCCAAAAACATCTATATCTTGAATTTGCAAAGCCAAGGCTGCTTCGAGACCAGCAATGCAAGCCTCATATTCGGCCTCATTGTTGGTACACTTGAACTGCAATTTGATGGATACGGGGATGTACTCTTTCTTCTGAGATATCAACAACACCCCAACCCCTTGACCTCGGTTGTTCACAGCACCATCAAAATACATCAACCATCTGATGCTTTGGACCTCATCTTCTACAGTCATGATCTCTTCATCGGGAAAATCTGCCGTCAGAACCGCATTCTCATCTACAGGCGCTTCAGCCAATTGCTCAGCTATCACACGCCCTTTAACTGATT
Source organism: Tasmannia lanceolata (assembly GCF_043159265.1). Taxonomy (NCBI): domain Eukaryota; kingdom Viridiplantae; phylum Streptophyta; class Magnoliopsida; order Canellales; family Winteraceae; genus Tasmannia; species Tasmannia lanceolata. The sequence goes on along the minus strand of NW_027518680.1, from coordinate 45,837,153 downwards.
TCTGGGTCACATAGGCGATGTCGAATTCAGACAATAGCAGCAACCATCTGGATGTTCTCCCGGTGAGGGTGGGCTTCTCGAACAAGTACTTCAACGGATCCATCCGTGAAAGTAAGAGAACCTTGGTCGATAACAAGTAATGCCTAAGCCTCTGAGTTGCCCAAACCAGTGCCAGACAAGTCTTTTCCAAAACAGAATATTTCATTTCGTACTCTAACATCTTCTTGCTGATGTAGTAGATAGGCTTTTCTTTCTTCGACTCAGGGTCTTGCTGGGCTAACATGCAACCCATAGCTGTATCAATGACAGATAGGTACAGCAACAGTGGCTGGTCCGGAATAACTGGTGACAAGACATGAGGCAAAGTTAGACACTGCTTGACTTTCTCAAATGCTTCCTGACACTCATCATTCCACTTCTTCGGAGAATTCTTCTTCAGCAGCTTGAAGATGGGTTCACACGTCATTGTCAAATGATTTATGAACCTTCTTAGGTACTAAACCTTTCCCAGGAAACCATGGATCTGCTTTTCGGTCCTCGGCGGCTCCATCTCTTGGATTGCTTTGATCTTTTGAGGATCTACCTCGATCCCTCTTTCGCTAACCATGAACCCCAACAACTTCCCTGAAGTAATCCCGAATACACACTTACTCGGGTTCAAGCGAAGCTTATACTTCCGGATCCTTTCAAAAAACTTCCTCAGGACTACGGTGTGCTCTGGTCGAGTCTTAGATTTAACAATCATGTCATCGACGTAAACTTCGACCTCTTTGTGAATCATGTCATGCAATAATGTGGTAGCCGCCCTTTGATAGGTTGCCCCAGAATTCTTCAGCCCAAACGGCATCACTCTGTAGCAATATGTTCCCCATGGAGTGGTGAACGCAGTTTTTATCGTGTCTTTAGGAGCCATCTTGATCTAATTATATCCGAAAAACCCATCCATAAAGGATAACAAAGCATGACCAGCTGTATTATCCACCAGGAGATCAATGTTTGGCAAAGGAAAGTCATCCTTGGGACTCACCTTGTTCAAATCTCTGAAATCTACGCACATTCTGACTTTCCCGTCCTTCTTGGGCACCGGTACTATGTTAGCCAGCCATTCTGGATATTCAACCACTTGAATGAAGCCCACATCTAATAGCTTTTTAACTTCATCATGGACTTTCAATTCCCATTCTGGTTTTAATTTTCGAAGTTTTTGCTTTTTGGGCTTGGCACCTGGGATTAGGGGAAGACGATGCTGGACGATGTCTTCGCTTAATCACGGCATGTCATCATAGGACCAAGCAAATACTTCTTTGTATTCCTTAAGCAAAGTGATTAATTCTTCACGCTCCTCCGGGGATAACGTTTTGCCAATCCGTATTTCCCGGATTAAGGTTTCATCACCTATGTTGACGGTTTCAATTTCTTCTTCAAGTGGTTTAGCTCGACGCTACTCCTCCTGAGTAATCATGTGTTTGATCTTAGGGGGAGTTTCGTCGGCATCCTCATAAGGGGGGAGTTTTGATCATTGTTATTAGTTTTATCAATTTGAGAAGCAGAAATAGAGACAGGAAGATACTGAAATGAGTCCTTTATTTCATTCATAGAATCAAGAATTACATCGTTGATCAATTGGCCCACAGCAGGCTCTACAGTATGCTCAAAAGAAATGTTTGTATCGTCAATTGAAATGTTGACACCTGACTCAATTGGACTATGTTTAGACTTTGTGGTATATTCTATAACGGACTCATCTTCATGGACAACATTTATACCGGAGGACTCACCATCTACACCAGGAATGTCTAAGCTTTCTAAGGTACCTGCATCCAAAGAATTGTTAGAAATAACAGACTTTAATTCGACTCGGAAACAGACACATACTTAGAAACTTTAGACTCTTTTGGAGGACCATGACCATACTGAAGAACTAAATGAGGAATGACCTGAGAGGTCCAGTTATCAAGGGGTACCTCAGCTGGGGTAATTCGGCCCTTAGGGTTCAGGATGTGCGCATCTTCTCCGATCATGGCAATGATCGGTGCCTCAACCTCGAAGAGGGAGTCTAGAAGCTGCGGCTCTAAGTTCTCAGCCCAATCAGATTCTTGCTTTTCGACAACGGTAATCTGCCCATGGAAGTACTCATCTGGCAATTCATCAGCGAAGAAAATTTCAAAGCCTGGTAGCTCTTTCCCAGACTCATCAAACCACGGCTCGGGGAAACCATAGAACGGGCGATCAGCTCCTTCTTTCCTGTAATTACCGTTCATCATCAGACTGAACGGTCCCATAGGCAGCTCTAGGCCCCGATGACGCAGCTCTGCCCACTTCAGCATGTACTGCTTCCTTTCCCTGATCTCTTTTCGGGTGGGTTCATATCCTAACCTAAACAGATTGTTCGCGACCTTCGGCTCCGGCCACTCAGTTAAACCTTGCAGATTTCTCCCTAGACCAGTTCTAGGAATATACCCATATTTGCGCATTATTCGTGCTACCTGCGCATTTGCGCTGGACATAAATAGAATTTCTTCGCTCATAGCTTCTTCCATAGTAATGGTCGAAACTTCAAGTGAAAACCCAGTCAGACTGACATCTATGGTACTTGAACCGATCTGCTCTTGGGAAATCTATCCAACCTCTGGTTCTGGATCCCCTCTAACTGTGATAATTCTGTTATTCTTGATGAACTTGAGCTTCTGATGGACAGTAGAAGGAACCACTCCAACTTTGTGAAGCCAAGGTCGGCTAAGAAGGAGAAAGGAGGTCTTGATATCTAGAACTTGGAATTCTACGTCAAATATTTCACCTCCAATCTCAATTTCGGTGACCAGAGTTCCGATGACGTCTCTCCTGGTCCCATCATAAGCCAGTATCCCCTGCTCTGACGGAATATAGTCATTTGGCCCAAACCCCAAGGTAGTAGCGGTGCTCAAAGGACACACATTCAGAGCTGACCCGTTGTCAACCAAAACCTCCAGTACTTTCTTCTTATTGCACACGACGGTAATTCTAAGAGATTTTGTATGATTCTTACCTTCTGGAGTCAGATTTTCATCAGAAAAAGACACGGTCATAGCTGCTCTGGCCATAGATACGAGTCCAACCAGCTCATCAGGGGTTATATCAACGGGGTTAGATAGCACCCTCCATGCTTGTCGAAACCTTCAAGGGGTTAGATAGCATCTCTCGGTACCCTCATCTCCCTTTCATAGGATGTCCAACTCTGCTTTACAATTGGCTATGTCGAAAGCTTCACATTTTAGGTTAGGCATTCTTGCATTTTAGGTGAATTTCACCTCATTTTAGGTGTTTTAAAGTTAATTCGCAGTCACGAAGGTCTCTAGGGAGTTCCATTAGTCTCCGGAAGATGAGAATTCAAGTTTCCAATCAAGTAAGAAAATCTACGTTTTTTTGGAATTTTTCAGGATTTTTTCTAATTTTATCAATTTTTGCACCACAGGATAATTTGGTAATTTCCAATGTGTTTTGTTGGACCCTCGGGTTGTGTCTAAAAAATATTGAGTGATTCCATAAATTTTGAAAACCTACTAAATTTAGAACCTCTCAGGGGTTTTGCTTGATTTGGAAATTTTGAGTGCTGAGGGCTTTTTGGGCATTTTCGGGGAATGCCAAATGATCCTGTTTGATATTACCCATCAAAAGAAGCAAACTTAAAAACTTTCTATTTTTTAGGTTTGACCACGAAAATTTTCCATTTTTAACTTCTCCTTTAAAAAATGAACCAATTTGAGGGTATTTTGGTCGCATTTTGGTGGGTAATGGTCAAATAAGGGTGTTTTGGTCCAAAAAATTTGTTTCTTTAAAGAGGATGGTTCAACTATATGTTAGGGGTTCACCATAAAGGTCACATGGGTTAGGTACATCCATAAAATATTGAATTTAAAAGAATTTTATTAAATTTTTATGAAAACAAACCTAAAACCCAAAACCCATGTGAGAAGGCCTATTGGGCTAAAGCCCACAAGGTGGGGGTCCATGTAGACCCACCCATGTGGGTTGGCCACATAAGTGGGCACCCCACATGAGGAGGTCACATGAAAAAACGTCCAACATGGATGAGGTGGTTGGTGACATCATATTTGTTTTGAAAAAATAATAAAGAAAGGAAGAATTATAATTAGAAAGGGCTTATATGGTCATGTTACTAAAATGGTGATAACTTTTTACCTTCTCGTCTAAAAAATTTTCAATTATAATTGTTTCGAACGTCTGAAAAGATCTACAATTTTGTAGTTTATGACTTTTCCTGAATCAACCTCTAAAAGGGGCAAAAATGAGCTCAAACGTCGGGCAGCCCTTTTTAGACGAAAATCATTCATAAAAGCTAATTTCCTATGTGAGAAGGCTTCTAGATTGATCTTGAAGGATCTTCATTATATAATTTAGCATTGCTTGGCTTGCAAGAAATCAATATTAGAAGCAAATCCAATTTAGAAGGTAAGGGAAAAGTAAGCCATAGGTGAGAATTGGAAACTAACTAAAGGTAGGAGTCCTCACATTGGAAACTTCCAAATCCAATCTAACCCTAACTTTTTCTATAAAAATAAAGCAAGCACAACCTTTGGCTTTTCTCTAGAAAATTCATCAATCTCTTTCTTCCTCCTTGGAAGTCATTCCTCTCTTTTGTTGCTTTGGTGTTCATCTCTTCCACTTGGTTCTTCACAAAGTGCTTTCATATATTCAACATATTCAACATTGGAGGCTATATTATTATTCTTCGGGATTTTCTTTGCGATTAAAAGGGCAAGTCAAAGCGTATATCCAAGGATTACTTACCCCAGAGACAAGGAGAGCTAGCAAGGTTGGTCTTCTAAAATCCTCTTTCATGTAGTTTAAACTAGAAACATGCTAGGAACGAATTTGTGATTTTTTTTGAAAAGCTATGAAGATGAAAGTCTTTGCATGTGAAATTTTTAGGAGATGAGATCAGGTTTAGGTTATTTCATAATCTAAATTTTTTTCTTGGAAAATCTATTTTTTAATATTAAAATCCAATATTTGAAATTAAGTGGGTTTAAATCCACTTTACAAAGCAACTTTAATAAGCCTTTGAAATTTCTTGAATTTTTCAATCTCTGAGTCTTTTGTGTATTGAAAAGCATAGAAATCTGGAATTTCCAGAAATTTTGACTTCGTTCTGGCCACGATTTGACCTTTTGAACTTTATCCTTAAAGGGGTAAAATTCCAAAGATCGAATTTAAAAAGATATCAAAATAGATAAAAAAATTAATAAAAATTTAAACATAACAAATTGATAACAAACTGATCATATGTGTTGCTTTAATCAGTCAAAACAAATCAAGCAATAAGAATTCAAACATTATTTGAATTCCAAATTGATAGTGACACACCACATAGGGCGTGTGGGCATGCGCCCCCCCAAATTCGTCCCATGTGGGTCCATTTATCCAATTCAATATTCCGATTACATTCTTTATTTAATTCCCAATTAAATTATTGCAATCCAATCCTATCCAATAGGGTTAAAGCTCCAATATAATTTATGATATTCCCAAAATACCCTTATGGTTAAGACTTAACCATTTTGGTATTCCCAATGTATCTCATAGTGCATATACACTATGTACATTGTGTATATCATTTCAATGCATCCAATGCCATGCAACTAGTTTGTGTAAGCAACCAAATAAATGCGAGACCTCTATCTAATATATTATAATAGGTCAATCGAGTAGTGAGTGGGCTCGTAGCAGGGATTGAACGGTAGATCCTGTAGAACCCACAAGAGGGCCCCACTGTGATTATTGTTTTGTAGCTAATGCTGCAACCACATTGAATCAGTGGCCTCTATCGATACGTAACCCTGAAGATAATTGTCAAATCATCATACCCCTAATCACATCAAATATGCAAGTCCTTTATACAATTCCACATCTACCGAGTTGAGTCCTACGGGGGGTGGACATTAATTACACCCTGGGCTCACTCATGGTTGACCTTTCAGTCAAGCAGTGTCGGCCCATGAATGCATTTGCCAAAACCATTTCAAAACTTATTTTGTGAAATCCTTTTGATAAACATGTTATCAAATCCACCTGGCCACATATTTTTCTAGGCCTACTGCTCTGACCAAAACCATAGATGTAATGCTATAATGTAGGTGGAGACTTTCATGTCGGACATGACTATTGACCTCGAAGGTTTGTACAACACTCTAGTAATACCCTCTGGTGACTCTAAGAGAATTACTGTTAGATATACCAAAAATGAGAGACTTACCAACAGACCAATATGACCCCTCAGGTCAAAGGACATGTAATGGGTCCTATTTGGTAGAATAACTCAACTATCTCATGTCTACAAGCTATTCTAATGTGATAATGTTCAGTACCCAATCTCATTGCCGTACCCATTCTATCTTGCTAAGGGTCCACTACCCAAGTGATTGAGATAAGTCACTCCACATCTCGTGCATGTAGGCAAGATAGATGCTAGTTGTGTACAGGAGGAGGTGTCCAACCTCAACCCCAACTAGGAACTACTAAGGTCCGCAAAGAACCAGAATCTCATATCTCCTTGCTCCCTAGGATCTGTGAATCTATGAGCATGGGTGTAGACACCCCATTTTGACCGGACCCTAAATCCCTAAATTCAAATAAAATTTTCGAAATCCAAGTCCCGAAATTTCTAAAAACCGAGCTCGAGTGCGAAATAAACCCAAGAAATGCCCATTTACAGGTCATTCTCAAAATCTTTTGGAACCCGAGTGATCTTCAAAGCCCTCGTTAGGTCTCTTTGCTTTGTTACCCTTATGTTTTGGAACCCGAATGAATTCCATGTCGGGCATCACTTTGAGCTGAAAGCTAAAATCTAACAATTCTTTGAAACACACAACAAACCAGGGGCATTTGTAAACCCCTTCTGTTGTTGTTGGTAGTTTTAACTTCTGAAAGTATTTGCGGATCTATGATCCCCATCGCTCGATCTGGCAAAACCATCTTAGCAAATTGGTAAAGATTTAGACCATCTGTAAATAAGTTATCGGTAGGTCTCTTTCTTGTAAATATTTCCAACAAAAGTATCCCATAACTGTACGCATCTCCAAGTGTAGATACCTTTCCACCTATCCCATGCTCTGTCATTTAAACATTAGTACAGTAATTACAATTTTGATTTTGAGAGAAAGAAAACATGGCGTAATACAAATTTAAGCTTCAACAGGAATCCATGCTATTGAAAATCAGTTATGAGATGAGAGATAACTAAATAATAAAAAAATATTAAAAATTAGTTGTGAGATGAGAGATAACCAAATAATAAAAAAATAATGAAGTTGTTTACCTGGAGAAATATATCCTATAGATCCCTTTACCCCCATCGAGTTGGATTGATTTTCTGGGTGACTATCATTGGATTTGAAAAGGAATTTTGCCAGCCCAAAATCACCCAAATGGGCATTCATGTCATCATCAAGAAGAATGTTGCTCGGTTTTAAATCGTGATGAACAATTGGTGATTGGCCGTGGTGATGAAGATAATGTAATGCACAAGCCACATCAATGGCTATGTTTAGTCTTTGAATAAGGGTCAAGTTCCTCAATGGGTGTTGTCCATCTCCTCCTTGATGCAATCAGTTCTCCAGATTCCCATTAGGCATGTACTCGAAAACTAAAGCTCTGAAATCACTGCCATGGAAATCAATGCTTGAGCAAGAAGTTAAGACCCTAACAAGATTTCGATGCCACATATTTCTTAAGGCTTCACATTCAGCATCAAAGCTCTTATAAGCTCCTCGTTGTTGAAGGTTGAGTACCTTCAATACAATGGCTATTTGGTTATTGTCCAAAATTCCTTTGTATACAGAACCATAACTTCACACTCCAATCAAATTGTCCAAAGAGAACTCATTGGTTGCTCTCAAAAGCTCAGCATAAGAAACTTTTAAAAACTGATCCTCCAAGGACGATGTAGTGGAAGGTTCCTTTCTTGACTCTCTTATCCAATAATAAATTGTAAAGAAACATGAGAATAAGATTAAGCATAAAATTGGAATTGATATTGAAATTATTACTCTTAGTGAGTAGGACCTTCCCTGTTTCTAGTAAACTTGTATAGATCATGCAGGCAGCTGTAGTTCTAATATACCACCACAAAGTTTGTTGTTTCCCTGGGCTAAAATTGCGCTTGCATTTCTAAAGACCCCTTTTTTTGGAAGTTCGCTCTCAAGATTTGAAATCCAAGTGTGACAACCCAAGAGGAGGGGTGAATTGGTCAATTAGAAATTTTAGGCTTAATTAGGGGGAGATTAAAAATTAATTCTCTAATTAGGTACTAATTAGTCTAACCCTTGTTCAAATAGGTATATTAATAAAAGCTAGGGTTTAGACATTCTAATCATGTACATTTGCTAACCCTTATTCAAATAGACATTATAATGCAATTAGGGTTTAAACATTTCAATCAAGTGCATTTACTAACCCCTGTTCAATCAAAACCATAGATACAAGTTAGGGTTAGAGTTTACCAATCACCACATGTGCAAGAGAAGAAGAAGAGGAAGCAACCACAAGAGACACAAGATTTTTACAGTGGTTCGGTCTATCACAAGACCTACTCCACTCTTCCAAGTTCCTCCTTGGATGCTCCACTAAAGTTGGGATTCTTCAATGGCGAATCACCAAGCCGTACACTACGACTCCTCCAACTCCAAAAGGGCACACACCTTTTTTGCACGAAGCCTTGTGAGGGACCCTCCCTCTTACATGATTCACCTTTGTTAACGGGCCGAATCAGAGACCCTTATCTTCACAACTCCTAACGGGCCGAAGAGAAGATCCTCAATGAAAAACAAAAGAAACAAAAAACACTCAATGCCTTTGATAGGCAGATTACAATGTCTAAGCTCACAATCACTCCAAAGAAATAAGCAAGTGAAAAGCCCTATGGAGTGCCTCTTGATAAGATGTAGAAATACAAGCTCAAAGAGGTTTTAGCTTTTAATTTCAAAGTTGAAGCTCAAAGAGAATTGGGATTTGATCTTTATCAAATGTTCAAAAGCATGTTGAGATAGGTTTTAATGATGTATATATAGCTAATTTGAAAATATGACCGTTTGGGGTAAAACTGTAAATAACTGGGTTGAAAAAGTCAACTTCCAAAAGCCCCAACAGGTAGTTTGCCTGATCGTCGCGGTCGACCGAGCTACCGCGATCGCCCACCCCTATCTGGCGCCCTTTTTTATTTTTAAATTTCTTACCCTCGCGGTCGACCGGCCCCATGGCGGTCGCCCGGCGAGGGCTACCTGTTTGCTCAAAATTTTGGCTCAAAAACCTATCGCGGTCGACCGACCCAGGACGGTTGCCCGCCCAAACCATGACGGATTGTTTCTGTTGAAACAGAAACATATCCGCGATTGCCCGGCTTACCCTGGTTGACCGGCCCAATCTTTTCTCGCAAGTGCTGGATTTTCAGCTACCTTGCCGCGGTGGCCCGGGACATTCCGGTCGACCGGTCGTGTATAAAATTTCATTTTTACTTTAAAGTTAAGGGGCTTTTGGGTCATGGTCTTTGGGCTTTAGTCCTAGGTTTTCAAACACATTTTTTGTTGTGTGTATGATTTTCAAAGATGTAAAAAGTTAAGTATGAAAACCATTTGAAAACCTTTTGAAAGTGTATTTAAACATAAAATCAAGAGGACTCCAAATACAATCTAAAAGATGTAAACATTGAGTCTTCTTGGAATGTATAGGCTCCTTTACACTTTCTTGGACTTCTTCAGCTTGTGAGTGAACGTCTTCAACTGATTTGGCTCTTGTGACTTCTCCTCAAATCTTCAATGCAAGTTGAAAGGTACATGAGGTTCACCATGGCATGTTCAACTTCAAGCTCATTCTTGACACTTGTTGGGAACTTGTAGAATCTTTATGATGAGCTTCTTGATTTGAACATCTTCAAATGAGGATGTCTTTACTGTCGGTGCAAGCTCTTGGTTCCTTTGCTCCTTGATCCACAAGCCATGTGTTGTAAAGAGTTGTGTAATGGCGATTATGACATAAAATTTCTATATACAACACAACACCTCAAAGCAACATATTAGTCCATAAATGCTAATCAATTTAGTTTGCTAGCATCAAAACAAGAGGTAAGGTGAATGGTTAGTCCCATGAGAACTCATGGGCTTACATTTCCTCCCTTTTTAATGATGGCAAACAAATTGATTAGGGAGGTAGGAGATATTCAACAAATAGATGAATAGACATTTAAACACTATAAATAATAAAGCAATGCTCCCTCTTACTATATGCACAAATGTAATGCATGAATGTAAAGCATATGGTATATACAAGATATGGACTACCTAATCAATTCCCAGAATTCTCCCCCTTTTGGCAGCAGCAAAAAGGTAGGGATATGCAAGTGAAAGTGCAAGTGGGGTGTCAAGATGAAGAATAACTCATAATAGTTATTCAAAGTGTATATGATGTGTCAATGAAGCTCATATGTTGTTTATCAAAATATAAAACAAGGTAAAATGGATGATAAGCAAATTTTTTTTTTAATTTTTTATTTTTGTGCTAAGGATTTGTAAGTTAAGTACAACAATGGGGGTGATAGATCATTTAGACATATCATAATGATCTATATAAACATGAATAGATAACCATATAGTTCTCCATCTATGTATTTGTCATTGGCCCTAGGTGAAACTTATATTAGGGCATGACAAGGAAGAATGGTTGGAAAGGTGATGGGTTTTAAATCTGAACTCTAGCAGGCAAGTTTATTCCAGAGCAAGGATATGCTCTGAACTTATAAAATAACTTTTTAAGCGCAAGTTGCTTACCCTAGAGATTTGAAATTAAAGCTCCCACTGATTATGTGCATATGGACTAAATGTAATAGTTCAAGTACATAGGGCAATTGAGTTGCCACTTTACACCTTTAACTATTCATTATTGATCCATTTGAAAGAATTTTTCATTTAAAATGTGAATAGATGAATATCAGACAAAAGATATACCAAATGAAATGAACATTCTGATATACATGGATACAAAAATAGATAAGTAAATAGCATATCCATGGCAAATAATGGAACATGTATATATAGATAAAGCAAAATAAAGTTCTATATACATGAACCAACAAATGGAAGAGATTTTGCACAAAGCTCAATTTATGATATCATGATTTCTCTCCCAAAGAACTTATCATGTATATAAGATGTCTAAAGTGAATCATAAATGATAAGAACAATCAAACATAGACATGTGAAATAGCAGTGTAAAGCACATCTATGTTTGAGGATGGGCATAGAAGAAGTGAATTTCTGTAAAGCACTTCTACAACCCTTGAAACTGCAAAAGATATGCGTACAAAGGTTAGGCATAATGAATGATAAGCACATACCTTGCTCGGAAGGTTGTTAAGGAAGCCATGTACATGATTAACGATCCTCTTGGAATTGGCAGATATGTTACTTCTCGAGATGATTTGAAAATCTCTCGAAAGAAGTAAACCTGAACTGCGCATCATCCTTTCCGGAACTCTTTTTCAAAATAATTTAGATGAGCTCTACAATACTCTACATATAGTTAGCGCTCTTACGCAAAGCCTTTTGACTCTGTCAAATGAGTTACGGAATGACTCTAAAAGAGGGAAACGATTGAAATACAAGACTACTGACGAAAGTTTAGAAGAACTTCAATCAGTGCCTTATCTTTTCATCCTAGTCCATATGTTGGCATCCTTAACAATCTTCCTGGTTCGAGGGACTGTGTACTTGTCTTAAATCTTTTTCTCTCATCAAAACATAATCCTTAAGAGGATTCGGGAAATGCACATGCCAGCCTTTAGTCATGAATCATCAATTTTCTTAGTCTCTATTCATTCTTCACTGTGGAAAGGGATAGGATTAGACAGAAAAGAATTGTGTACATCAACCATCTTATTACATCTGGTACGATGGAGAGAGACAAGTAGCGAAGAACCAATTATCTGAATTGGTCTTTTCTTTTGTAGACAAGCGAGATGATGAGCAATGGGACATCACAAACTCAAGGATATTAAGGAAGATACTTTGCCACCCCAAAGAATCATCTCTCCCTCAAACAATTGTCATTGGCCTTAGATAAAATCTATAAGGTAAGGCATGACAATACATAATGGCTATAGATATGTCTATAAATGTATCACTATTGAATCTTATCATGATGAAAGATGTTATTCTTCAAAACACATGATAAGAGGTAACTCATAGGGAACAGGATGATCAACTAAAGTATGATCCTATGAGGAAGAGTTCTAGAGATTTTTCAAACTCTAGAACAAGATACTTATCATTGGAAATGATGATATCATATAAGTCCATCTAAGATAAGTATAAAGCCTAAAATGATATATCATTAAGACACAGGCTAATGGTACTTGATAACAGAGAGAGATAGTCTCAGAGTTAAACTACAAGATAAGACCTAACTACGCACATATGGAGCAATGTAGCTCCACATGAGTGTGCTTATCATATGTGATGCACATCAAACATCATATGATAAGATGGATGGACAGACATTGAGCATGTATAACTCTCTCTTTTTAAAAAGACTCATACAGTGTATGAATCTGTGAGACCCTATCCCGCGAGAGGGGTGGGGCGCGAGCCGCCACACTCTCTCTTGGTCTCTCGTACCCACGCGAATGGCGTGTGCATTTTTAATATTTACTTTAGTTCATCTTTTATGTGAACTTGGGATCACTAAGGCAATCCGAATTCCATACAAAAGAGACTGACAGAGTCGCCACCTAGATGTGAGATCTAGGACTCATAATTAACCAGAAATCTAGACTCGCTACCTGGTTACGAGAATGGAAGGTATGGGGATTTATCCACCACATGCATCATTCCTGTCCGATAATCGGTCTTCGATTCCAAAAGCTAACTCTTTTAAATTTATTTTAAATGGCTCATTCAACTCTCTGTTAATGTGCTAACTACGGGACATGCATCCTATGATCTAATTTCAATGTGAATCCTAAATGTGTATCTTGATTTATTAATTTGTCTGGATTCAATCTAAGTGAAAGTTCTCCTAAAATTCTAATTTCATGGAAAATCCTAAGTGATTTGATTAAGCATTTACAAGAAAATTAATATACAAAACACCACAATTTGTTGTGGTGCCGACTCGCGGTTGGTATGCCATCAGACATCCAAGCTGCCTACGTACCCAAGTCTCACTGGGATCAGAGTCGACGTAGTTCGGTGCACCTAAGCTAAGCTACTTATGCCTAACTCAACTAAGACACCGACCTAGACGGGATTGATTGTTTCAACAGTTTTAGGAGAAGTTATTTAATTCAAGTTGAGGATTTTATTATCTTAGGATTTCATTTAAGATGCTATATGATTCTTATCTAAATGCAAGTTGTTCCGTAGACTAATGCAGGTTAGCCTACATCCTAGTTTACTAGGCTTGTCCTATGGAAAGATTGGGTGACTAGTGTAACTAGACCTATGGCACGGTTGCTATCCATAGCAAGCGTCCGTGATGAGGCTGAACTCCTAACTCTAGGACTCCCTAAAACCTAGAACACAACGTGACGTGAGTGCTCCTAAGGGGCTCTAAAGGATCCTACGATGGGAGACCGCAATCCAACGGTTCCAAAGACATGGATTAAATCAATTCAGTTTGTTGAAATGAAAGATTTTCAGTTCTTTAAAAGGTTTCTGATTCCTAACATCTAAGGAATACCAAAGGCTCTAAGGCTTGATAAAATTCATGCTTAGATCGCATTCATGAAAGGGAATCGTGCGCTCTCACCTCGCACAATTTAACATCTAAGTTATAGTACGTTATTGCCTGGCATGTTTCTCAGGATTTCCGTGGACAGTAGACCTCGGAGCCAATATCGTACTATAATTTACATGCTCAAATTGTCAAGGATTGATCACAATTAGTATACGATTATGAATGCGATTTCAACCATTAAACTATCACAGCATCATGATTTTACAAAGGAAATCAGTGATTCCTAAGGTTTCTATTTTGATAATTTAATGATTGAATATGTGATGGAATATTATGATCATCTGGTTATTTTTAAAACAATTTAATTTTAATTCGATTTACTTAAGGATTTTAAAAGGTTTCAATTCAGATTGTAGATTTACACATCAACATATAGCAAATCTTTTCAGAACCAGATGAAATTTTTACAGTAACTTCTCCTTAATTAGATAAGATTACTATAAAAATTTCATAGATTTTAAATGTGTTTTGCTATTAGTTTTTCAATGTTGAAAGTTTCTGTCCAGATTATAAATTAACACAGTATCGTATAGTAAATCAATTCAAAAAAATATGAAATTTCTACAGTAACTTTATTACAATCAGAAAGGATCACTGTAAAAGTTTCATAAATTTGAAGAATGATTTACTATTAATTTACAATTTTACAAATATCTATCCAGATTATGAATTAACAAAGAAACACATAGTAAATCAAATTCAAATCATTTTAAAATTTATGAAAACATGTAATTCCAGTAATAATTATCAAACAAATATTTTTAGAAGTTTTCATTGCAATTTACTATTTTTCTCAGATTTAATACAACATGCATGATTTGACATAAAAAATCATAAACAAATATCCAACAGCAACCAAAAATCTTGAAAACTTCACAGGAGATTAGATTAGATTTAATTTTATTCTCATCCAAATTTCACTTTGGAAAACCTTTTAGATTTTTCGAAAATTGGTTTTTTCCAAAAATACCCCTATAGTTAAATGAATTTTTAAACCCTTTAAATCAAATCAAGAATTCAGCAAAAAATTCGTAGTAATTTAAAATCTTAAAATGATGTTATGTTTAAATTTTCATTGATTTTGGATCTGTTTTGACATCTTTTTAAATTCAATCTTTAGAATTTTACCTCTTTGAGGGTAAAGTTCAAAAGGTCAAATCGCGGTCAAAACGAAGTCAAAATTCTTCGAAATTCCAGATTTCTACACTTTTTAATGTGCAAAACACTCAGAGATTGAAAAATTCAAAAATTTGTAAAGGTTTGTTATAATTGCTTTGTAAATTGGATTTTAAACCCTTTTCTTTCCGAAAATTCAATTTTAATATAAAAAATAGATTTTCCAAGAAAAATTTCAGATTATGAAATAACTTAAACTTGATCTAATCTCCTTAAAATTTCACATTCAAATTCTTTAATATTCATGACTTTAAAAAAAAAATCACAAATTCAATCCTAGCATGCTTCTAGTTTAAGATATATGAAAGAGGGTTTTGGAATACCAACCTTGCTAGCTCTCCTTGTCTCTAGGGTAAGTAATCCTCGGATATACGCTTTGTCTTACCCTTTCAATTAGCAAAGAAAACCTCCAAAGAATATTACCAATATGTTGATTATGTCGAAGAAATATGAGAATTCTTTTTGAAGAACCAAGTAGAAGAGATGAACACCAAAAGAATGGAACAAAATTCCAAGAAAGGAGCAAGAGAGATGGATGAATTTTCAGATCTTCCCCTAGGGTTAGATGAAGTTTCAAGAAGAAGGCCAAAGGTTGTGTGTGCTTGCTTTTATAGAAAAGATTAGGGTTGAGAGAAAATTAGTAGTTTCCAATGTGAGAGCTTCTTTCTTTAGCATGTTTCCAATTTGTGCTTCTTTCTTCATTTCTTTCTTGTTTTCAAATTTAATTAGATTCTAATCTTAATTTCTTGTCAAATAAGACATGCTAAATTACACAATATAGATCCTTCAAGATTAATCTAGAAGTCTTCTCACATAGGAAACTAGTTTTTATGAATGATTTTCGTCCAAAGAGGGCTGTCCACGTTTGAGCTCATTTTCGACTTATTTAGGGGCTGATTCAGAAAAAGTGATAAACTAGAAAGTTGTAGATCTTTTCGAGACGTTCGAAACAAGTATCGTTACGAATTTTTTGAATGAGAAGGTAAAAAGTTATGGCAATTTTACTAACCTGACTTTACTAGCCCTTTCTAATTATAACTCTTCTTTTCTTTATTATTTTTTTAAAGCAAATATGATGTCACCAACCACCTCATCCCATGTTGGACGTTTTTGCATGTGGCCTCCCCATGTGGGGCACCCACTTATGTGGCCAACCCACATGGGTGGGTCCACATGGACCCCCACCTCATGGGCTTTAGCCTAATGGGCCATATGACATGTATTTCGGTTTTTTTTTCAATGAAAATTCAATAAAATCCTTTAAATTCAAATTTTTTCATTGATCAACTCAACCCATATGACATTCATGGTGTACCCTCGACATATGGTCGAACCATCCCCTTTAGAAAAATAATTTTTCGGACCAAAATACCCTTATTCGATCAAAACACCCAAAAGCGACCAAAATGACCTTAAATTGGATTGCCCCCAAAGGGGAAAGTTAAAAATAGAAAGTCTTCATGGTCAAACCTAAAAAATAAAAAGTTTTTAAGTTTGCTTCTTTTGGTGGGCAATATCAAACATGATCATTTGGTACCCCCTGAAAATATCTAAAATGCCCTTCGCACATAAAATTTCCAAGTTAAGTAAAACCCCTGAGAAATTCTAAATTTAGCAGGTTTTCCAAAAGTCATGAAATCATCTATAATCTCTCAGAGAGAACGGCCAGAAGATGGAAAATTCTACTGGACCATTTCTCGGAGTTTCGAGCTCGGAGCTCCGAGAAGCTTAAAATAAGCATATTTTTTTAGTTTTTATTGCTTATTTGATTTTGGGCTACGGAACTCAACTCCTATGATAATTTTAGAATGTTTATGAGGGTCCCAACATGTTGGTCCACCACATAACCATTCACTAAACCTTTTAAGTTCTTAAGTTGTTTTTGAAAAACTATTTTAAAACACTTTGCCTTGACTTAGAAATCTAAAGAGAAAGGATGTACAATGATATCTATCTAACCTTCAACTTCTCTTTAGTCTTGGTCTTCAATTGATCTTCCATCTTGTGTATGCTTGCTTGAGAGATGATGTGAGCTCCACTTCGCTCTTTTGACTCTTGTTTGGTACATCTTCAAGCATGACCATGTAGTGTGTTGGTTTCTTCAATGATCAATCATATCTTAAACACAACACTTCAAGGCAAATTGATTAGTATTCAATAACATAATCAATTATGTTTAGAATCATCAAAACAAGATAGGAGAGTAGACCCTTGGGCTTACAATCTCCCCCTTTTTTATGATGACAAACAAAATTGATTTTGAGGGTGTGTGTGGAGTGACATAGTAGGCAAGTGAATGCAGGAACTCCCCCTCAATATATGCACAATGATAAATGATAACTATTAAAAGCATATGGTGCATATAGGCAATTGAATAGATAATCAATTTCAAACTTCTCCCCCTTTTGTCATCGACAGAAAGGGTGAACTAAAATGTACAGCAATTTAGGAGTAAATGAAGATTGAGTTAGGTACTCTCCTTAAATCAATGCTTATGGTATAAAAATATTTAGCCAAGTAATGTACATATACCTGTTCATGATCGAGATGTTGACATATGTCAAATTGTTAGGTATTTTTAATTAAAGTGAAGGTACCTCTCCATCTTAGAGAACTAAGAAGGCTAAGAGTACCGATTGAGTGATTTTTAAGATTAATATTTGACATCTCATTCATGCAGATACTACCAAACAAGGATGATATATAAATACTATATAGATAAGCTGGTGAAAGGCACAAAGTATTTATTTGGCAATTTCTTTGACTTGGTCCGCACTCCAAATGTTTAAGGCACTTCGGATATAACAAATTCTATCATCACTAAGGGGTTTTGTAAAGATATCAGCTAATTGTTCCTCAGTGTTGATATATTTTAAGCAAATATCTCCTTTTCGTGAGTGATCTCTAATGAAGTGGTGCCTAATCTCAATATGTTTTGTTCTAGAGTGTTGTATGGGGTTCTTTGTCAGGCTTATAGCACTAGTATTGTCACATTGGATGAGAATATTTTTCATTTTAATTCCATAGTCCATCAATGTGCTTTTCATCCATAGGACTTGTGCACAGCAAGCTCCAGCTGCCACATATTCTGCTTCTGTTGTGGACAGAGCTACTGAATTTTGTTTCTTGCTAAACCATGAAACAAGTGATTTTCTCAAGAATTGACAAGTCCCACTAGTGCTTTTCCTATCCACTCTACATCCAGCAAAGTCTGCATCTGAATATCCAATGAGAGTGAAGGCAGTGGATCTTTCATACCATAGTCCCAGACTTTAGGTTCCTCTTAAGTACTTGAAGATCTTCTTGACTGCCGATAGGTGAGACTCCTTTGGATCCGATTGAAATCGAGCACAGAGACAGACAGTAAACATAAAGTCTGGTCTGCTGGCTGTCAAATAGAGTAAGCTACTTATCATACCCCTATACATCTTTTGGTCCACAGATTTGCCAAATTCATCCTTTTCTAGCTTAGCAGTTGTACTCATGGGAATTCTTGATGTCTTACTGCTATCCATGCCATACTTCTTTAATAACTCTTTTGTATATTTTTCTTGATTTACAAATATCCCATTTTGGTATTGTTTAATTTTGAGTCCTAAGAAGTAGGTTAACTCACCCATCATGCTCATTTCAAATTCATTTTTCATTAGAGTTGCAAATTCATCACACATTTTTTGATTAGTTGAGCCACATATGGTATCATCCACATAAATCTGGACAAGGAGGATATCGTAATTTTCTCTTTTGATAAATAATGTTTTATCCACCTTTCCCATTTCAAAACCTTTTTCCACTAGGAAAGTGCACAACCTCTCATACCAAGCTCTAGGAGCTTGCTTCAACCCATATAAAGCTTTATCAAGCCTAAAGACATGATTTGGATGTTTGAAGTCTTCAAAACCTGGAGGTTGCTCAACATACACTTCATCTTGGATATAGCCATTTCGGAAGGCACTTTTGACATCCATTTGATATAGTTTAAATCCTTTATGAGAAGCATATGCCAAGAGTATCCTAATAGCTTCCATACGGGCAACAGGAGCAAATGTCTCATCATAGTCTATTCCCTCCTCCTGATTGTACCCTTGGGCTACAAGCCTAGCTTTATTTATAGTGATAATTCCATTTTCATCCAATTTGTTTCTATACACCCATCCCGTGCTAATGACTGGATGATCACTAGGCCTAGGCACTAGCCTCCACACCTTGTTCCTTTTGAATTGACTCAACTCTTCTTGCATAGCCATCAACCAATATTCATCCTTTTCGGCTTCCTTGATGGACTTAGGCTCTAATTCGGATAGGAACGCCAAGTTGTTACTCACACTTCGATAGTATGATCTAGTTCTTATTGGCGATGTGGCATCACCTAAGATTTGGGATTCAGGATGATCTACCAATATTCTCCTACCCCTAGGTAATGAGTCATCATCTTCATTTTCTACTTCCTCACTAGGTAATGTATTACTTGTAGATGCATGGGGAGGAGCATTTGTCTTAGGTGAGAGGTATTCAATAGGTTCATCCTCATCATGTGGTATTTCTTGAGGTATTGGCTTTCTCTCATCAAATGTAACATGCATGGATTCTTCTACAACTAGGGTTCTTCTATTAAATACTCTATATGCCTTGCTATGTGTAGAATATCCTAAGAATATGCCATCATCTGACTTCTTATCAAATTTGTGTAGATTATCTTTAATGTTCAAGATATAACATTTACAACAAAACACTCTAAAATAGCTTATATTTGGTTTCAAGTTTTTCCAAAGCTCATAAGGTGTTTTCTTAGAAATTGGCCTTATATATACCCTATTTATGATATAGCAAGCGGTGCTAACCGCCTCCGCCCAAAAGTATCTAGGGAGATCATTTTCATGCAACATAGTTCTAGCCATTTCTTGGAGGGTTCGGTTCTTTCTTTCTACAACTCCATTTTGTTGAGGTGTCCTAGGTGCCGAAAAATTGTGTTTGATGCCATGTTCATTACAGTAAGTGTCAAAGTGTACATTTTCAAATTCTGTTCCATGGTCACTCCTAATGTAAGATATGGCAATACCTTTTTCATTTTGAATTTGATTACACAATTTAAGAAAATTTTCATAGGTTTCATCTTTATGTGCTAAAAATATGACCCAAGTAAATCGTGAGTAGTCATCCACAACTACAAACACATACCTCTTTCCACCTAGGCTACTTGTCTTCATTGGTCCAAAAAGATCCATATGAAGTAGTTGCAAGGGGTAGGTGGTTGAAATCATATTTTTAGGGGCAAATGAGTTCTTCAATTGTTTCCCTAATTGACAAGTTCTACAAATGTGATCTTTGGTGTATTTGAACTTAGGCAATCCTCTAACAATTTCTTTTGAGGAGAGGGTCGAAATGAGATTCATTCCGGCATGACCCAACCTCCTATGCCACAACCAAGAATCTTCACTAATGGCATTAAGACAAGTCACATTTTGGAGTCTAAGATCATCTAGTCCAATAATGTAAATGTTATTGTCTCTAGAACCTATGAATTTTACTTTTCCATCTATCTTATTTTTAACAATGCATTTGTTAGGGTTGAAGACTACTTCAAAACCATTGTCACACAATTGACTAATGCTAATAAGATTATGGGACAAGCCATCAACATAAAGTACATCATGTATGGGAGAGGTAGAGTTACCTATGGGGCCTTCTCCTTTGACTTTTCCTTTCTTATCATCTCCAAAGGTAACGTCTCCACCATCCTTGAGTGATAGGGATGCAAATTGAGTGAGGTCTCCTGTCATGTGTCTAGAGCATCCACTATCAAGGTATCATGTGTTCTGCTTGTTATGGCTTTTAAAGCATACCTACATATGAATAGGCAAGTGAGATCCTTTAGGTACCCAAATCTTTCTAATCTTGCTAAGTTCATTTGTTTTCACTTTGGAGTTCAATTTGATTTTATCTTGTTTAGCATACATGCAAGCAACTTTATAATGTCCTTCTAGACCACAATAAAAATAAGTTTTTGTACCACTAGAAGAAGCCTTTACAAATTTGTTTTTATAGTTTGATATTGTAGTATTCCATTTATGTCCAAGTCCACTTTTATCATGTGACATTTTTTGAATATTAACAAGCCTATCCAATTTCAATGAACTATGTTCAAATTTTTCAAAAAGTTTCTTTAGTTCCTCATATTCAAAAGATAGTTTACTATTTTCATGCTTTAGCTTGTTGTTTTCAATAGATAGTTCTTGTCGATTTTCATTTAAGATTTTGATAGTAGCATTTGAATCATGAATTTCAACTTTATATTTTTCATTTTCATCATCTAAAAAGTCATGGTCTTTCTTTAACCAACCAAATTCTTTTGTCAAGTTAGCAAGAGAATTTTCAAGTGATGCATTTTTATCAAATTTAATCTCAAGTTCATCATGTGCATTTTGCAAGGAATCTAGAACTTCTTTTAAAACAATGACATCATTTAAAGTATTTACCTCTTGATTGTCGTTTGTTGAGGCCATGAAACAAATGTTTTTTGCTATCAAGCAATCTTCTCCATCATTTTGTTCGCCTTCACTTTCAATTTCCTCATCCCATGTGGCGGTCATTCCTTTCTTGCCTTCTCTTCTCTTGAAGCGATTATTTGAGGTAGGCTCATTGTTGAGTGGACAATCCGGGCGAATGTGTCCAAGCTTCTTGCAACCGTAGCATCGGGGTTCAGAAGATCCGTCACCGAGCTCTTCTTTCTTCTTGAATGGAGGATTGGTTCTTCTATTTTTCATGCCTCCCATATTCCTTTGCAAAAACTTGATCCTTCTTGTTAGGAGGGCAACTTCATCTTCCATGTCTTCCTTTGCTTCTTCGTTATCACCTACATTACAAGCAAAAGCAATACCTTTTCCTTTTTCAATTTTATTTTCAATTTCGGGTGCTTTTGTTTTGAAGATCATCTCATGGGTTATCAAGGACCCTATTAGTTCATCTAGGTTCAATGTATTCATGTCCTTGGCTTCGGTGATTGCGGAGGTTTTGGATTCCCATGACAAATGTAGGGATTTAAGGATTTTGGTCACTAAATCTCTATTTGAAAATTATTTTCCAAGTCCCCTTAGTCCATTTACAAGGTTAGTGAATCTAGTGTACATGTCGGCAATAGTTTCATCGGGTGTCATTTGAAAGAGTTCATATTGCCTAAATAGATGATTCATTTTAGATTCTTTAACTTGGTTGGTTCCCTCATGGGTGACTTCTAAGGCGTCCCAAATTTCCTTAGCCGAATTCAAATTTGACACTCTATTGAATTCACCGGGTGACAAAGCACAAATTAGGGAATTCTTGGCTTTGGCATTGTAGTTTGAGGCTTGTTGTTCGGCTTCGGTCCAATCATTTAGATTTCTAGTGGGTAATGTATATTCATTATTAATGGCTCTCCACATTTGGTAATCTTGGGTTAAAAAGATTTTCATTTTGCTTTTCCAAAATTCATAATTTGTTCCATCAAAATAGGGTGGCCTAGTGTTTGAGTAACCTTCATGGTGTTGAGGATAGTTTGCCATTTTTACAATCTTTTCTCTAGACCGGTTAGGGTTTTTAAATAAATTAGAGACGAGGCTCTGATACCAATTGAAATAAACAAGAGGGGGGGGGGGTGAATTGGTTTTAACACTAATTTATACCTAAAAAATTTAAGTATCAAACCTAATTTAATTTTTCTTCTCTTGATTGGAATTTTGGTTAGTGCAAATAAGATTAAAAACAAAATGAAGTGCCAAACCAAATAAGAATGAAAGTGCAAGATAATGGAAGGAACACACCGATGTATAGTGGTTCGGGCAAAGCCCTACTCCACTCTTCTTAAGATCGTCCTTAAGGATTTCCACTATGCGAGACCTCCACGATGCCCGGCTCCGAGGTGATTACAATCTAAGGAAATTAAATAAGGATGCCCTTCCACCTTTACACCGACTCTCCTTCTTCGCCGAGTTCTAAGTGATACTCCCTAGGGTATTAAGATAGGATGCCCTAGCCACCTTTACAATAAAAGAAGATGAATAGCTTGGCTTCTCTTGAAAGCTAGATGCACGTTGTAGTCCCTTGAATGCTTCTCCAAAGTAGGTTGCAAGTTGAAAGCCCTAAATCCAAACTCAATAGATTTGCAAGTGCAAGGCAAGTTTGGGGAGGAAAACAAAATCTTAAGCTCAAATGGGTTGCAAGTTTTCTTGAATGCTTAAGGAGGTTTTTCAAATGTTCAAGAGAGAAAAATAATCCTCTTGAATGTGTTTATATAACCTCTTGACAAAATATGACCGTTTGGGGGTGTTGTTATCAAAAACCAAAATTTAATACAAATCCCAATGGCTATTTTCTAAGCTGTCGCGACGTTCTCAGAGTTCCGAGACAAATTCTCAGAGTTCCGAGAGAACGGCCAGAAGATGAAAATTTCTACTGGACCATTTCTCGGAGTTCCGAGAAAATGACCAGATACTACTGGACCATTTCTCGGAGTTCCGAGCTCGGAGCTCCGAGAAGCCTAAAATAAGCATATTTTTTTAGTTTTTATTGCTTATTTGATTTTGGGCTTTTAGAACTCAACTCCTATGATAATTTTGGAATGTTTATGAGGGTCCCAACATGTTGGTCCACCACATAACCATTCACTAAACCTTTTAAGTTCTTAAGTTGTTTTTGAATAACTATTTTAAAATACTTTGCCTTGACTTAGAAATCTAAAGAGAAAGGATGTACAATGATATCTATGTAACCTTCAACTTCTCTTTAGTCTTGGTCTTCAATTGATCTTCCATCTTGTGTATGCTTGCTTGAGAGATGATGTGAGCTCCACTTCGCTCATTTGACTCTTGTGTGGTACATCTTCAAGCATGACCATGTAGTGTGTTGGTTTCTTCAATGATCAATCCTATCTTAAACACAACACTTCAAGGCAAATTGATTAGTATTCAATAACATAATCAATTATGTTTAAAATCATCAAAACAAGATAGGAGAGTAGACCCTTGGGCTTACAGGACACAAGGATCATGGTCCAAACATCTATGCCTACATCTACAAACCACCATATAAAGATAGGGCATTTAAGCACAAAGTGCAAAAGCCCATGAAAAATCAAAATATGTGGGATACAAGTGTTCCCATCACAATGTGTTACATGATAACCACTACATTGAGTAGCTGCCCAACAATAATACTAAATTCCTATGACATTTTCAATTTTACTCAATTGAGTTTTATACATTGAATGTAGACTCATTTTCATTTCTCTACAAAAAATATTCATGAAGGACAGTAGAGAATAATCCAAGGATACTTAGGGTATATCAAGTGGTAATCACCTTGGACATATGCATTCCAAAATGAACTACTATGACTAGATAGTTTTATCTTAGTCATGAGAAAATATTCATTTTAAGCTTTTGGAATACATCTATTTTAACCCATCAAGATTTCTTATGCATTAAATGATAATCATTAAGCACATAAAAATGGGTTTGAAGGACAACTAGGTGCTTAGTAATAAACATACTTACTCATCTAGGGCATAAGAGATGTCTAAGAAAGGATTCAAGTGGATTTCCTTAGACATGGCTTTAATAACTCAATCTTGCTAGAAATGATATTCTACCTAAGTTGAATATTCTAAGATCTAGCAAATGTCAAAATTGTCCTAAATAGAGTTCAAGAATGAAAGGCATGAACTTGAAAGATCAATTTGAACTCAAGGGCAAAAAGGGTGGTTGACTTTCATGAAAGCACACATATGGTTTTCACATTTGAATTTTCTATTGTGGATTTACTTTGTGGATACTAAGTGCACAAGTGATGTGATTTGCACTTAGATAGGCTTTTCAAAAAGATATTTAATAAAGCACAAAAATATAGTCTAAGATAAAGATTTTCATTTAATTACTTTTATACTATAGCAAGAAAAAGATGTGATTATTTAAGCACAATGAGCAAAGTTACATTCTATTAAGAACATGTATAATGAGAAGTCTCTAAGCTCATGAAAACTAGATACAAAGAGTATTCAATGAATTAAAGTATCTAGTATGAAAGTGAATGATAAAACAATTTAGCATAGCCCCTAAACTAACTCATTCACTAATTAGTTTAGAGGGATTCGTTGGAACCCAAATCCTTTTGGTTCCATCCAAGTTTGTTTGTTGGAATGTATCTGTTCTTATCTAAACAAACTTGTTAGATTTCACAAATCTAAGTTTACACTCAGATTTGTGATGTCCCGATCTACCAAAATGAGTACAATATACTTTGGTAGATGTGTAACAAATAGAATCACAAGACTTTGAAGTTAACCACGTATGCTCATCCTTTTCTTCTTGTAGTCTTTGATTCTTAATAGAGAGTTCTTCATTTACTTGTTCTTCATTTTCAAAAACATGTTTATATTTTTCAATTAGTTTAATGTTTGTGTTTTCAAGACTTTTAATTTATTTTCCAAGGATTTGAATTTAATGAAATTTTAGTACATCTCCTTCGAATAGAAAATTCCCTTTCAATGACATCTAAGATGTAGAATCTATGGATTTGAGACAGGCTAACATTTTACTTTTCAAGCTCCATGATTCATTCCATCAAGGTATGGAGGAATTAGAGAGGATCAACCTTTATCAAAATCCATCTGGATTGTCACAGATCTTTTCTCTTGTAGATTTTTAAAGTTAAAAATTTCTTTAAGAGCCTAAGCTTTGATACCAAATGAAATCCAAGTGTGACAACCGAAGAGGGGGGTGAATTGGTCAATTAGAAATTTTAGGCTTAATTAGGGGAAGATTAAAAATTAATTCTCTAATTAGGCACTAATTAGTCTAACCCTTGTTCAAATAGGTAGATTAAGAAAAGATAGGGTTTGGACATTCTAATCATGCACATTTGCTAACCCTTGTTCAAATAGACATTCTAATGCAATTAGGATTTGAATATTTCAGTCAAGTGCATTTACTAACCCTTGTTCAATCAAAAGCATAGATACAAGTTAGGATTAGAGTTTACCAATCACCACACGTGCAAGAGAAGGAGAAGAAAAAGTAACCACAAGAGACACAAGATTTTTATAGTGGTTCGGTCTATCACGAGACCTACTCCACTCTTCCAAGTTCCTCCTTGGATGCTCCACTAAAGTTGGGATTCTTCAATGGTGAATCACCAAGCCCTACACCACGACTCCTCCAACTCCAAAAGGGCACACACCCTTTCTGCACGAAGCCTTGCGAGGGACACTCCCTCTTACATGATTCACCTTTGTTAACGGGCCGAATCAGAGACTCTCATCTTCACAACTCTTAACAGGCCAAAGAGAAGACCCTCAATGAAGAACAAAAGAAAAGAAAAACACTCAATGCCTCTTGATAGGCGGATTACAATGTTTAAGCTCGCAATCACTCCAAAGAAATAAGCAAGTGAAAAGCCCTATGGAGTGCCTCTTGATAAGATATAGAAATACAAGCTCAAAGAGGTCTTAGCTTTTGATTTCAAAGTTAAAGCTCAAAGAGAAACGAGATTTGATCTTTCTCAAATATTCAAAAGCATGTTGAGATAGGTTTAAATGATGTATATATAGCTAATTTGAAAATATGACCGTTTGGGGGTAAAACTATAAATAACTGGGTTGAAAAAGTCAACTTGCAAAAGCCGCAACGGCTAGTTTGCCTGACCGTCGCGGTCGACTGTGCTACCGTGGTCGCCCTTTTTTATTTTCAAATTTCTTACCGTCGAGGTCAACCGGCCCCATGGCGGTCGCCCAACGAGGGCTACCTGTTTGCTCAAAGTTTTAGCTAAAAAACCTATCGCGGTCGACCGATCCACGGCAGTCGCCCACCCAAACCATGACAGATTGTTTCTGTTGAAACAAAAATATATCCACGGTCGCCTGGCTTACCCCGGTCGACCAGCCCGATCTTTTCTCGCAAGTGCTGGATTTCCAGAGCCGCGGTCGCCCGGTCGACCGGCCCTGTATAAAATTCTATTGTTACTTTAAAGTTCAGGGGCTTTGGGTGGTCTTTGGGCTTTAGTCCTAGGTTTTCAAACACATTTTTGGTTGTGTGTAAGGTTTTCAAAGATGTAAAAAGTTAAGTATGAAAACCATTTGAAAATCTTTTGAAAGTGCATTTAAACATAAAATCAAGAGGACTCCAATTACAATCTGAAATATGTAAACCTTGAGTCTTCTTGGAATGTATAGGCTCATTTGCTCTTTCTTGGACTTCTTCAGCTTGTGAGTGAACTTCTTTAACTGATTTGGCTCTTGTGACTTCTCCTCCAATCTTCAATGCAAGTTGAAAGGTACATGAGGTGTCACCATGGCATGTCCAACTCCAACCTCCTTCTTGACACTTGTTGGGAACTTGTGGAATCTTTATGATGAGCTTCTTGGTTTAAATATCTTCAAATGAGGATGTCTTCACTGTAGGTGCAAGATCTTGGTTCCTTTGCTCCTTGATCCACAAGCCATGTGCTGTGAAGAGTTGTGTAATGGGGATTATGACATAAAATTCCTATATACAACAACACAACACCTCAAAGCAACACATTAGTCCATAATTGCTAATCAATTTAGTTTGCTAGCATCAAAACAAGAAGTAAGGTGAATGATTAGACCCATGGGAACCCTTGGGCTTATAAGATCATTAAAAGAGAGATCTAGATACTCAAGGAAATCAAACTTCTCCAAGTATTTTGGAATCTTTCCTGACAATTTATTGTGTGGAAGATCTATCACCAGAATACCTTTTAAAGCACTCAATGGAATACCTTTTAAAGAACTCAATGATGATGGACTCATTCCATGAAGAAAGTTATGACCGATAAATAAGTTTTCCAAACTAACACAGTTGCCTAACATATCAAGAATTTCACTAGATAAATTGTTGAAAGAAATGTCCAGCTCCCCAAGTTGGTTTAAGTTTCCAACTTCTGATGCCTGGGACCCTGTGAAAGAATTATATGACAAATTGAGTCCTTGTGATAGGGAGGAAAGCTTAAGGATTTGCATGGGTATGATACCACTAAGGTTATTATTGTAAAGGTATAATCCTTGCATATGTTCTAACTTTCTAAGACCTGATGGAATGCTTCCTTCTAAGTTGTTTCCATGTAAATCGAGTCCTGACAACTGGCTTATATTTCCAAAGGAAGGAGGAAGTTGGCCAAAAAGTTCATTTCGAGATAAGCTCAGTTGTATCAGTTTGTTAAGCTTCCCAATTCCAATAGGAATAGTACCTGTTAAAGAATTCTCCTCCATGCCCAGTGCGGTTAAGCTCACAAGATTCTCAATCCCCAAAGGGATGCTCCCATATATCTGGTTTCTTCCTAAAGTCAGTTTTATCAGTTGGGTTGAGAGATTAGCTATGGAGTTGGGCAACACACCGCTTATGTAATTGGTAGCAAGACTTAACCATTCTAGACTAGAGCAATTAGTCAAAGAAGTGAGAAAATTCAAGTCATTTAATTTGCCCCTGCTTCCTACCTGACTACTATCGAAGCTAAGAAAGTTGAGACCTTGAAGGCTTCCGAAATTCATTGGCAGTGATCCACTAAAGTTGTTTACAAATGGATTTTCTGACGAAATGGATGAGGGGTTTACAAATGGATTTTTTGACGTTAGGTCTTTGGGTTTTAGGTTCAAATGTACAAGGATGGCCTCCTGGTGTCTTGGCGTGCAAGCCTTCTTAATTAAGGTTCACTGGCTTTGAATCTTTTTGTCGAGGAGTCTGGCGGTATGTCTGGCAAGACTTTAACCACGATGCTCCACTTGAATTTACACTCATCTCGAAGATCTTGAATTTATGCTCAAGATTCTACAACTCTTATTAGTCTCCAAATGCTGAAGATGATTCCCATATTCAATCTATCTCATTGACTCCATCATCTGGGTCTTTGATATTCCTACGGAGTTGTTTTAGGGACACATTCCCTTCTTGTTCTTGTCTTTCTCTCGTATTCTCTTTTGCTTTCGGACATTGGGAATGTCCTTATTCATGGGATACTCCAACTCGGAATCTCAAGAAATATGTAGCCCAAGTGTTCTTTTAGGGCTCGACCTATGAATTTGACTTTGTTATCTGAAAGTCTTCTCTCAACATCTTCACTAGCTTTACTTGAAGTTTGATGCTCATCTCTCTAGAATTTCTACTTTTAGACTTGAGGTCTAAAGCCGATGGAGTCTTACTTTGCGTCATACCCCAGGGCATTCTCCCAGTTTATCCTTATAGGATCAAGCAAGACTACGTTGAATCCCTCTAAATAGGTTTATCAGTTCTTCGCTCTCCTCGGAAGATGAAGTTTTGTCAATCCATCTTTCTCGAGTTTCGAATTTCGATACCATTGTCGATAGTTTTGATTTATTCTTCGAGTGACTATGCTCGATGCTCTTCCTCTCGTTTTTCCATCTTTCAGATCTCGAGGGGAATTTCTTCTGCAACTTATCCGAGGAGGGTGTCTTTGTTTATTTAGACATTAGATCTAAGAGTGAATCATAAATACATAAAAAATACAGAATCAAATTCTTTATTGAATTGAAGACTTTAAGTACATCAGTAATTTTTTACGGGGCTCAATGGGCTCTATATCAGATTTGACAAAAAAAAACACTGACTTTGAACAAGAAAGACTGACAGACATGATACACTTTGAAGTGACACTGGCACAACTCGATTTACCAACTTTAGACACAGGAGTTAGTATACACTCGACAAAGAACATACTTTAGGAATAGGACACTTCTTCAGGGATATGAGACTGGCACTACAAGTTCACAAGTAGCACACCTCCCTCCATGACAATGGTTAATACAGAGTTCGGTCCCGGAGTAGAAATCTCGAAAATGGTAATCCCACAAAGTCTGGATGACCTGGCTCGCGTTGATCTTCATTCTCTGGCATCATTGAAGTCTTCTTGGACATGACAGAACTTTCTAGAACCTCAAACTCTGGATCTTTTCCTTTCACAGTTAGTTTACCTCTCGCCAGTGGGGCATGGGTAAGAATGGTTGGTTTTGTTAAGGGCTGAATAGGCTCATCACTTTCATCCCACCTCAGAACATATGCATCATGCTTCGGCGCAGGCCTCTGATAAGTACTAATGATAAGTCCATTTGTAAAGTTGGTAAATCGAGTTGTGTGGCCATGACAAGTCCTATGGCCATGACATTGATGGTACAAACAATATATTCCACCATCGTCTGTATTCTCAAGATTTCTCGGAGGGCTGGAAGTTGAGGCAAAATTAGTTTTCCCTCTCCGGCTAACTTCTTTCAAGCACTTTCAATTGAACAAGGTAGTGTAGAGAATTCTCTTTCGCATTTCTGAGCAGGTTTTGGAACAGGTTTCTAAGAAGTATTGAGTTCATTAAGAACAAGAGGGTCCTTTTCTATTAAGTTCTGGATCTTGTGTTTCAGCGCTACACAATGACCGGTTTTATGACTAAGACATTGATGGTATAAACAATATGCCTCACCATCACCCTGATTCACCAGGTTTTTCAAAGGGTTTGAACATTGAGGCAAGGTTAATTTTTTCCTTTTGACTAACTTCTTTAAGGCAGCTGCATCTGTACAGGGTAATCTGGAGAATTCTCTTTCGTGTTTCTTAGCTGGTTTTTCTTCTGGAACAAAAGATTTCTTCAGAGGTTGACGAGAAGTCCCAATATGATTCATTTTCTTTAAAGTAGTGAAGTACTTCTTTCCCTTTGGCGGACCAGCTTCCAGCTTAGACTCTCCACTCGATTTCTGCTTGGGTGATTTCTGCCCGTGATAGATGATTTCATCTATATTTCCATAGGAAAACTGATCAAGGAACCTCTCTACTATATCCTTCCGACTTCTAATATCCTTTCGGTTCAAAGTGCAGAACCATTTCTTGGCCATACTAGTTAAAGAGAATGGGAATAGCTTAGCCATTTGGTCTGGAGATAGGCCTTGCCTTTCTAGCAAAGGAATGTACGACTTCAAATGGCTCCTTGGACATCCCGTCCCATCATATATATCAAACTCAAGAAATAGATGTAGTTGTTAAGGTCAAACTTCTTTTTGCCCAGAATTCTCTTATTTTCATCATTAAGGTCTAATATTCCAAGCTCTTCTAACACTGATTTTCCTTTGTCTGTCTTGGTCTTATGCCCACAACACTTCTCCTTGACATGTTGTCCGTCACAATCATCTTCAAGTGTTTTTCCAGAATGGACTAAGCCTGAATTCATGGAAGGGTTGCAAACAACCTGATCCTTAGAAACTGATGATTTTTCCATAACTTGAGCCTTCAAACGGGTCATGTCTTTTTTCATACTTATCATCTCCGTGGAGAGGGTCTTCATCATGTCTCTCATTTCCTTTAGAATATCCACAGACTCAGCCATTTGGGTAAAAATCAGGGGAAATTGGAGAAAGTTGTATTAACAAAGTGAGTGAAGCGAAGGCTACCTGAATCAAATGAGTTTGAAAATGATTAGTCTTTTGAAAGGATAATTATTTGCTAAAATCAAACTCTTGAATTGGAAGCACACGCACTAGATCAATAGTCATGGGATAAAAATTCTGCACAAATCAAGGCAAAAGCAAATCTTGAGCATATCGATTGATATTTGAGTTGGAATTAAGACAGAGACAACTCATGGAGGTCAAAGAAAGATAGGCAGTGATAATATGACCTACACCAACATGGTCTCAAGGAATCCTCAATCCACTCCTTTAAGTCTTCTTTGGATATGACTGTTTTCTTTTGAGTATGAAAGAGTAGGAACGATAAACACCCCTAATCTAAATAGGTTTTGATCTCAGTAATAATCATGCACTCGTAGGATAGATAGGCAAGATTTAACTAATCCACTAGTGGTCACGATATAAGAGTGATTAATCCATGTTGAAAACCATGAGACAGATTCATGGTTGATAGATCAAAGAATAGATTATAGCTAAAAAGCCAATAATCTAATGATAATCCACAGAATGGATAAATAGGATCAATTGATTAGATTAGGAAGGAGACCTTAATTAAGAAGTAGACCATAATCTAATAATAAATAAATAAATATATATATATATATATATATATATATATATATATATATATATATATATATATATACACACACACACATATATCCTAACCAGGAGCACCATCCCTAGTTCCAATCTAGCGGAGTCAAGAAGGTCTTGACTCATGACTGACGGTGAGTGAACTAAGAAATGGAGCGAGTAGCCACAAAAGGCAAACTACTATTCTATACTACATAGGTTAAGGCCAGGCTCTAACCTAGGTTCACATGTGCTAGGTGCACATGTACGTCCTATATGCATACATAATATAATAATGTCAACATAAGGCCCAAAACATAGGTCTCTATGCTGATACACAACTCTTAGCGTACATCATGAATATCTAGGTGATGTACAGAGCTATATATCATTGCCGAAAGGCTGCATAGCATTGGGTATAAATCCAATCGGTGACATGTCCAGGTCATGACTTACTATTGTCCTGGCGAGATCTACCCCAAGGCTGACTCGTATAACTATCAAAACCAAAAAAAATAATGTATGAAGTGAAGTGCGTGGATCCATTTTTACGCATCTACTTGGTGCCCTTGGATTCTAACGATAAAGTTCCCATTTTTCGAGTTTTTGCCCAAAATTCTTCAAAATTAATAATAATGGCATTTTTTACAAAGTTAGGCATAATTTGAGACATACCCAGCAGAGTCGTCAGCCTGTGGGACCCGATCTCAAGGCGCGGACTTCGGGATGAGACCCCGCCGGCTTCTCGATCTCCACACGAGTTGGAGAGCTTCACTGCAGCTCTCTAAAAAATAGTGTCGTCACAGCATGAGTCATGGAGGGTGCGATACCTCTAAATTCAGAGTAGAAACTCGGAACCAAGACGTACCTAAATATAAAGAAGACTCATCATCCAGGATTAAGGCCTGGAACCCATAATATATGCTATGTGCAACGGATAACTAGAGAAGAAAAGGTCCGTGCCTGGTTACGAGTAGGGAAGGTATTAGGCACCCCACTTGCCCGAGCGAACTCGGTCTCTTATGCCATTTTATTATATTGAAGAATTTTAAGCAAAAATCTTGTAATGGGAACAGGCATCCCTGAGAAGACGATCTACCCAGAGCATGCATGACCCGGGGATGGGAAATCTCATACAAAAGAAAGATAAAACTTCCATGACATACGGAGGGTTGATATCAGTATCACTTGACATTGGAATGAACATTAGAATCTGCCGTCTCCCCCTCTCAATAAGTTAAAATAAACAATCTTAGTACACACAACATATGAATAACTGTGGGACCCGATCCCTCGAGAGGGGTGGGGCGCGAGCCGCCACGCACTCTCTTGGTCTCTCGTACCCACATGATTGGCGTGTGCATTTTTTAGTATTGATTTTAATTCGTTTTTTATGTGAACTTGGGATCACTGAGGTAATCCGAATTCCACATAAAAGAGACTGACAGAGTCGCCACCTAGATGTGGGATCTAGAACCCATAATTAACCAGAAATCTAGACTCGCTACCTGGTTACAAGAATGGAAGGTATGGGGAGTTATCCACCACATGCACCATTCCTGCTCGATAATCGGTCTTCAATTCCAAAAGTAAACTCTTTTAAATTTATTTTAAATGGCTCATTCAACTCTTTGTTAATGTGCTATCTAGGTGACATGCATCATATGATCTAATTTCATTGTGGATCCTCAATGTGTATCTTGATTCCTTAATTTGTTTGAATTCAATCTAGGTGCAAGTTCTCCTAAGATTCTAATTTCATGGAAAATCCTAAGTGATTTAAATAAGAATGTACAAGAAAATTAATGTACAAAACCCCACAATTTGTTGTGGAGCCGACTCGCGGTTGGTATGCCATCAGACATCCAAGCTGCCTACTTACCCAAGCCTCACTGGGATCAGAGTCGACGTAGTTCGGTGCACCTAAGCTAAGCTACTTATGCCTAACTCAACTAAGACACCGACCTAGACGGGATTGACTGTTTCAACAGTTTTAGGAGAAGTTATTTAATTCAAGTTGAAGATTTTATTATCCTAGGATTTCATCTAAGATGCTATATGATTCTTATCTAAATGCAAGTTGTTCCTTAGACTAATGCAGGTTAGCCTACATCCTAGTTTACTAGGCTTGTCCTAGGGAAAGATTGGGTGACTAGTGTAACTAGACCTATGGTACGGTTGCTATCCATAGCAAGCGTCCGTGATGAGGCTGGACTCCTAACTCTAGGACTCCCTAAAACCTAAGACTCCCTAAAACTTAGGACATGACACGACACCAGTGTTCTTAATTGGGCTCTAATGGTTCTTACGACGGAAACCATAATCCAATGGTTCCGAGAGACACGAGATGAATCGATTTCAGTTCTTGAAGTTAATGAATTTCAGATTTTAAAGATTTTCAGTTTATGGACAATTAAGGAATACCAATGGTTCTAGGGTTCACCAATTTCGGCCCAGAATGGCATCCAAGGGAGGGAATCGTGCGCTTCCTTGTGCAATTTAATACTTAGTTATAGCACCTTATTGCCTGGCATATCTCAGGATTTCCGTGGACAGTAACCTCGGATCGGAGCCAACAACATGCTATAGCTTAAATATTCAAATTGTCAAAGATCGAGTGCAATTGGGATACGATTATGGATGCACTGGTCATTTTTCCAGGGAAATCTAAAGATCCTAAAATTTCTGTTTCAATGGATTAAGGAATTAATATGTGATAGAAATTTAAGGTTCTTTAGAAACTTTGGTGATGATTTTTAATTAATTTTGGATTTTCAATGAATTTTATCAATTTTAAACCATATGAGTGATTTTACAAGTGAAATTATTGTAAACGAATTCGAAATGAGTTGAAAATTCTACAGCAGTAAGATATGATGAGATGTAGCTTACGGGAAGATTTTTACAGATTTTTACATTAAGCTCATATTTAATTTTGATTTAACAATTAATTGACCAGATTGTAAAAATAACACAGAAACTACTAGAAATAGAAATTTAAATTCATTGAAACTTCTACAGTAGTACTATATAAGTAAAAAAAGCATTCTGTGAGATTTTCATGAATTTTAGAAACTATTTACTATCAATTTCAGATTTTTCAATTTTCAGACCAGATTATGAATTAACACTACATCCCATAAGAAAAAAGATCCAAATCATTTGAAAAGTTTACAGAAACAAGAAATATGGAATATAAGACTACTGTAAAAATTTTGAAAATTTTATCTGTGATCTGATGTCAGTAAAAATTCTCCCAAAATCTGATAATTTTCAAAGAAAGCATAAAATAATATACCAAAAAAAATCTAAAAATTCTCAAAAATTCATGATAGAATGTATCAGTATCATATTATTTTCCCACTAAATTTCATTAATTGTGGAATCCTTTAGTATATAATTTATTTTTCTTCGTCAAAAAGATATTTTTGAAGAGTTTTCTATTTTTAAAACACGATTTTCGAGAAAATTACGACTCCGGAAAACGTCCTTTTATCTTGTTCTGATGTGATGAACACAAGAAAATTTTAAAATTCCAAAAAATAGATCATCCTGAGATGTCTATTTTTTCGAATTTCATAATTTCTCGGCCATTATTTTAAATAAAATTCCACTCTTCACTCAAATTCTAAAAAACCTTTGATCCAATGTCCGATCCTATCCGATAGTTATTTTACTTTATTTAGATAGATCATTGTATTAAGTTTCGAAACGAAACGGAATTGAAACACTCATGCAGATCATGATTTTAAGCACACACATTTAATATTGAATTAAAATCATTTAAATGCTTCAAAATCATGCAAAAATCTAAAAAAATACCAAATAATTCGGGAAAAATTTGAGAACAGTGTACCTACCTGTGGTGGAGATCCCTGCCGAATCCGAGAGCCAAAAAATCCGAAAGTCTCGCCTACGTGCGACCCGCTTCCGCTTTCTTCTTCCTTTTTCTCTTTTTTCTTTGCTTATTTTTCTTTATTTTTTCCTTTATTATCTTCACTGTAAATGGGGAGAGAAAGAGAGATGGGGAGACAGATAGGGAGTGAATGAGATAGAGGTTGAGAGAGAGGCTGAAAGAGAGTAATAGAGAACGAGAGAGAGAGGCCAAGAGAGTGTGAGATATAGGCAGAGAAAGTGATATGGCTGAGAGAGAGATTTCGAGAGAGATGTAGTGAGAGAGAGAGTTGCAGGTAGAGAGTGAGAGAGAGATACAGACAGAGAGAGAGTGAGGGATAGGCAGAGAGAGTGATATGGCTGATTTGTATAGAGAAAAAAGAAAAGAAAAACAGACTCTGTTTTTCACTCTCTTCTGTTAGATGGAACGTGGGTGAGAGAGATGGGGAACACGGAGGAAGATAGGGGGAGAGAGTGAAGGAGACAAAGGGTGTGAGAGTAAGAGAGAATGAGAGAATGGTAGAAAGAGAGAGAGAGAGAGAGAGAGAGAGAGAGAGAGAGAGAACGTGGAAAAAAACAGAGCATGCGATGCTCTGTTTTTTTTCACGTTTTTTTCTTTTTATTTTTTTTTTAAAAAAGCTGTTGTGAAGAGGGATATTGGGGGAGATTGAGAAGAAAACAGAGGGATGGGGATCACAGAAAGATGGAGGGAGTGAGAACGAGAAAAATCGAGGGATAGAGAGGGAGAGCAACGAGACAGAACTTGAGGGTGAGGGTGAGCTGCTGTTTGGGATGAGAGCTTAAGGGAGATGAGAGGGATTTCTTCCCGGTCTGGAAAACCGAGAGTCACCCCCTCTCTACAGAGCCGATCATTTTTTTTCTTTATGGGTTGCCCTCCAAAGATGCTTTCCAAATCTAAGAATACAAGATTGATCATTCTTTCCAAATCTAAGAGAAGTTGCCGGAATTTTAAGAAAAATCGTATATCACATTAGAAATGCGATATATCGGGAAATCAGATTTGCGCAAATTCTGCTCCGGAATAAGAAAGAGAACGTGTCTGCTATACTTAGAGAGGGAAAAAAGATTGCGACCAATCTTAAGAATTGGAAGAATTCTGAGAATGATAACCTACTTCATTAAGTCTCCATAGATTTTCTAATTCTTACTCACGTCTGTGTATTCGAATCAATACATATATCCCAAGCGTGGGTCCCGGCAAATTTAATCACGTCTCCCTAAATCCTCTCCGTTGGATGGTCCTGAGTCGCTTAATTGGATGGGCTGCGCTCAAATTGATGGCACCCCAAACGCATTGGTGCAAGATGATCTGGATCGCTCATTTAATAAGCCACATTATCTTGAATGAAACAATAATAGGCCCCACTTAGAGTTAGTTGAACATGTCTCTCTTCCAAAATTGCGATTTTAAACATTAGTGGGTCCACTTTTTCCCCACGCACGCCCATTCCAGTTTACATACCCATTTCGGTTGGATGATCAAAACCGTTAATTTATAAAGTTGCCTCAAAATCATTTCCAAAGATTATCTGAATAGCTCGACTCGATGGTCGCAATAAAAATTGGCTGTTAAAATGACCTCTCTGAGTTCTTGACCGCTTCTCTGGTAGATATCTTTATGCATCAGATTGAGGTAGGCTCAAGACTCATTTTTCATTAAAACAATGCGCGGCCCCCCGTTGATCCAAATCTAAACAAATGTTCAATGCGGGCCCACCAAACGGGTCCAAATTTCAATAAATGTTCAATGCGGGCCCACCAAATGGGTCCGAATTCTCCCCTGGCTTGGATTCTTCTGCATAACCATTCTCAACACTTAGCGAAAAGAAAAATACGGAACATTGCGGAAATGATCGGAAAGATTGAGAAAGCATAAGGGACGGACACGGGAATGGGAAACACTGAAAAAGACTGATAACAAGAACACTAACTTCTTTGTTGATTACAGCAGAGCGAAATGGGGTGTGTACAGATGCCCCTCTTTGGTAGAGATGACGTAGTCATCGAATACCAAAGCAAAAGTGACAGATCCATTTTGCACAACTTTAATCAACAAAGGACTCTACACAAAACGGAACCTAGACGCAAACATTTACTACCTAATGCAAGACCCTAAATGAAGTCCTAGAATTGGAATGCAATAAAAAAAATCCCGCTGCGGTGCCGCTCACAAACGGGCAACGAGAGAATGAGATATCATTTTCGAATGGATTCTGAAGAGGATGAAATACCATATTTATACGGATTCCAAGAAAATGAGACACCATATTCATATGATGCTCAAAGAGGATAAGAGACCATAGTTGTATGGACTCGAAGAGAATGAAATACCGTATATATACGTATTCCAAGGAAATGAGGTATCACATTTGTGTGATACTCAAAGAGAATAAGAGACCATAGTTGTATGGACTCGAGGAGAATGAATACCATATTTATACGGATTCCAAGGAAATGAGTCATCACATTTATATGATGCTCAAAGAGAGAAGACCATTTTCAAATGGACTCAGGGAGAATGAAATGACGTATTAATACGGATTTCAAGAAAATGAGACACCATATTCATATGATGCTCAAAGATAACTCAAGGACAATGGAATATCGTATTTATACGGATTCCAAGGAATGGGACATCACATTTATATGATGTTCCAAGAGAAAAGACCATTTTTAAATGGACTCAGGGAGAATGAAATGACGTATTTATACGGATTTCAAGGAAATGAGACACCATATTCATATGATGCTCAAGGATAACTCAAGGACAATGGAATATCGTATTTATACGGATTCCAAGGAATGGGACATCACATTTGTATGATGTTCCAAGAGAAGAGACCATTTTTGAATGGACTCAAGGAGAATGAAATGACGTATTTATACGAATTTCAAGAAAATGAGACACCATATTCATATGATGCTCAAGGATAACTCAAGGACAATGGAATATCGTATTTATACGGATTCCAAGGAATGGGACATCACATTTATATGATGTTCCAAGAGAAGAGACCATTTTTAAATGGACTCAGGGAAAATGAAATGACGTATTTATACGGATTTCAAGGAAATGAGACACCATATTCATATGATGCTCAAGGATAACTCAAGGACAATGGAATATCGTATTTATGCGAATTCCAAGGAATGGGACATCACATTTATATGATGTTCCAAGATAAAAGACCATTTTCAAATGGACTTAGAAAAATGAAACATCGTTCCCCAACGGTCTCAAAGAAACGAGATAGCTTTGATTGATGAATTCAACAACAAAGAATTTAGAGATTTTTCATGAATTTGAATTTGACGTAGAATTGGATTTGATGAATTTTGGATTTTTTTTTTGGACTCAATGAAATCGGGGATATTATAGATCGTGCCCAGTAAAGATATTGGAAACCCATACTTTGACGAATGATGAGACGACAAACCTTATGAACGAAGAACCATTAGTAACAAGAATGGATTAGGAACACTTTTATGAAACTTCAACAAGATTTTTCTCAAAGAGACAGCTGGTCTTATCTTCTGGGGATTTGGATAACTGAAACTTTGAACAAGACACTTGAAATTGGTAATCTAGAACAACGGCTCTCTTGGATATAATCATGGAAAAGTGGGATTTGCCTCTTGACAGGTGTTTAGATAAATATTTCTTGACCAGGATAGTATTTAACTAACTGGAAGGAGATTCTGAATTTTAATGGTTCATCTTTCTGAGAAATTGGCTCAACCACCATTGCATCTGAGGCTCTTCCCAGCTTAAGGTGCCTTCCTGGGGTATGATCTTTTTACGGAAGCTGGGCTTTCTGATGTTTCTACTTCTGAATTTTTCCGAGCTGATCTTCTTTGAAATGTAGCTGCTTGACTAGATTACCGAGCTCTTTCATACGATCGCAGGGAGCTGCCGAGGCCGGGTCTCCTTCACCAAGACAGTTGCATCATTTGGACATAAGAACGACGATTGATTCTTTCTAAAGAGAAAACTTAGATAAAAGGCACTACTTAAAGGATTGAGCAGCTCTGAAGGAGTGAACATAGAATAACAAAGACTGACTAACTACACTGAGGGACACAGTAATGCTTCTGACTTAGTTAACGTTTTATTTGGTAAGTCTATCCTTTCGAGGAATGATTTTTCAATTGGTAAACACTGGACTTTTTCCTTAAAACAGTAATGTCTCAAGGATTTAATCACGACTCCAAAGATTGCTTAGCTTCAATGCCCCCAGTTTTGAGGATGTCACTTGAATTTGCTTGAACTTCAGTTGATCTTCAGTCTTGATACCGGCTGTAGCCTTCTTATAATGATTCTCTTACCGTGACCAAGTCACCTCTTCAGGGTTTTTAACTTGGCGGACCGTGCTAGCCTTAACTTTTGCCTGAACCGCCTTTCTAGGTTTTCGATTCAGCAGGCTATCCCCTTAGCTTTTTGCCTAAGCCGCCCTTTCGGGTTTTCAACTTAGCAGGAGGGTGATCTTAAATTTTGCCTAGACCGCCCTTTCAGGTTTTCAGTCTAGCAGATCTTCAAACTCCGTTCTTTTTCTTATTCATCATTTTTTTTCACTTTTTGTGTTTCGGGATCTAGATCATTAGTTCTGAACACCGGAAGGACTTTATAGGCAGGATAGGGCTTTTCAAAGAATGACTTAAGGCTCAACAAAGATTTCGACCGAACCTGTGAACAGGTTGCCCACGTATCCCAGGGTAGGAATCAGGTCGTGTGTAGTTCAGGGCGAATGCCCCTAGTTTGAAGATAAATTGTTTGAAGGATAATTGATTTTTCTTTTTGGAATAATTGACTCCTCTTCTTTTGGAACTTGTCCATCTCTGTTTTTTTTTTTGGAATGATTGAATTTCTTTTCTTTTTTTGAATCGACCGAACTCAGTTTAACCGAGCTGCCTACGTACCCCAATGTAGGGATCGGGTCTTGCGTAGTTCGGGGCGGATGCCCCTAGTTTGATGGATTTTCAAGAAAATTTCATTCAGGCTCGAAGGGTTTGCAAACCGGTATTCTTTTGACGTTGGATTCTGATTTTGGGATTTATTCGGCCAAAGGAGGCCTTCCGATGTTCAGATTGGGAATCGATCTAGGTTACTAGAGTCCCTCTGGTACTGATTATTTATTTATTTTTTATTTTTTCTTTTTTTTTCACGGA
The DNA here is from genome assembly GCF_043159265.1 of Tasmannia lanceolata. Taxonomy (NCBI): domain Eukaryota; kingdom Viridiplantae; phylum Streptophyta; class Magnoliopsida; order Canellales; family Winteraceae; genus Tasmannia; species Tasmannia lanceolata. The sequence goes on along the minus strand of NW_027518680.1, from coordinate 45,796,088 downwards.
GTTTGACGGCATTTCCAGGTAAGAGATAATGGATCTTCTTCTTTTAAGATTCTAATACGTGCTTTCGATTTTCATAGAGCGAAACTTGTTCTTTGACATCTTCCATCTATGGATTTGTAATTCTTGATATCTGATGATCACTCTTCAATGCTTGCTCTTGAACTTCTTATCTTGAATTTGTTGGCTTCATGTTATGAATTTGAGAATCAAGGTCATTGATTGGAAATATGAAAGTTGTTTCCACTCTATGCCCCTTGTATAGCATATGTCTCTCACTTTCTTCATTCTCTTGAGCTTTCTATCTATGTCTTGCCCCTGGTATCGGTTGTAGCTTTTCTAGACAATCTTCTTATTCTTGAAATAATTTTATCAATTCTTCACACTCTTCAGAGGGTAATGTATTTTTAATCAGCATTCACTGAATCAAAGTTTCAGTGCCAATGTTTACCACTTCAATTTCATCTTTGAAAGGCTGGGATTGGCGCTCCTCCTCTTGTTCAAGTAATTGCTGTGACTCAAGTGGAGTTTTGTCAATTTTGTCCTCATTTGAGGAGGGAATCTTACTTTAAGATCAGAAGCATACTTAAGAAACAGACACAAATGAACTTTTGGAATTGAAATTTTATTTAAAGAAAAGGCTATTACATCTGACGACCTATCCTGAACATGCTCAGGATTCGCAACTCTAAAATAGAAAATCAAAAGATAACTTGCCTGGACTAGGCATTGACCTTGAACTGTAAGACCGGACTCAACAATTGTTCTGACCATGATGACTGACTCAATCATAAAATAGGAAATGACTAAACTTTAACTTCTGCAACTGTCTGGTGTTGAAGGCTCGGCGAAGGATGGTTCGTTCTGAATCATCATCATGGCTGATACTTTCAATTTTGGATTCTTCCTGTTCTACTGCAGCTAGACCTGAGCTTCTCAAACTTCGATGCGTCTAAGCTTTATCTGGCGATGGTGTGGCATGGTTTCACACAACATTCGGCGTTTGCTGGAATGATAGCCTGCGCTCATCAATCAATTTTTGGATCACATGTCTCAAAGTTATACACTGATCGTTACTATGCCCCGATCCTCGATGAAAATCGCAGAGCTCTTCCGCCTTCCACGTCCTGGGGAGCGGATTAGGAGGATTCCTAATGCGAGGTAAATAGACATTGCCTGAAGCCAACCCTTCCTGCAATATAACAGATGGTGGAAGCGGGAGGGGGGCGAATTGCCTACCTGGTTTTTGCTGAGGTATAGGTCTCGGTTGATCATATTTGATTACCATAGGCTTCTGTGACCAGTTAATCCCCTTTTCCCTTTCCCTAAACCCTTTCGGGATACCAGATCGTGGGATAGGCAAATCAGTGAATTCTCTTTTAGGAGTTTCAGATGGTGACTCTTGGTTATATTCAAGAACTAAGGGCCCAACATAATCTTGCTGGTACTGGGAGACAGAGTTTCCGGTAACAACATCTTGGACTTTGGTATTTTTGCCAGCGAAATGTTCAGAACCTTGGGACTGACAATACCAGGTTTGCATTTGTTGCTTCATCTGATGAACTTCTTCTGTTAGTGCCGCCATTTGTCTAGAGAGGTTTACAATTAGCTCTTCCAAACCCATAATCATGGAGAGGCTCGGATTTTTGCCCTTAGAAACAACAGTGGTTGGACCAAATTTCTCAGTAAGTTGAGCTCTGACGAATTGATTTTCTTCCTTCAATTCCTTCATCTGTTGGGCGAGCTGGGCCAGGATTTCTGTGACATGAAAGAGTTGAAAATTTTCCATAGAATCTGCCATAGGTAGGAAAAAGTGGATAGAGAGACTTCCAAAGAAAATGGGGAATTAGCTTCGTCACTGGCCACGAATAGATTCAAACCCAAGAAGCTTTCCTGGATTTTTAGCAGTGAACAATCCTGACATAGAAACAATAAACACGAGATGTAAGCTTGACATTCAGGGAAATTTTCCTTTCTATGATTGACATGATAATTATGATACGACTAGATAAGGAATGGGAAGTAAAGTGATGGTTCCTCAAAACAAATAAACACAACAATGATGACATGATAGCACGTGGGGAATGCCCCTAGCTCAAGGATTATGAGAGTGAACTCTGAAGGACTTAGTAAAATAATCTTGAAGAAAGTAGCCCCTAGAGGAGGAAGAGACCAAGGGTACAAGCAAGATTGGATCATCTGGACCAAGCATGATCAGATCATGAGATTGCATCGTGCCAGTTAGGGGATGGCATGAAGATACGATCGAATCGTATGACAGAAGAACGAAAGACGCATGATCAAAAGATTAGATGAGATAGCATAAGATTACTTTCAACGGATAGATCATGAATGACTAATCCTATGAGATCTTTGGAAATGATGGGATTTATATCCTAACCCCAAAGGGAAATTTGTTTAATCTTCGCACATTTTAACAGTGTTACCTGAAGGCATCAACCCTAATCCTAATCCATCGGAGTGGAGAGAGAATCTCGACTCATGACTTTGTTCGTGTATCTAAGGATCGATCGTGACCATTGGAAGATGGACCACGGCCTAATCTAGACACCAATGGATAGGATATCCTAAACTAGGCTCACACACGTGATGCACATGTGACCGTATACTACATGCATGTGTGGGTTAATCTAGAGGTAAGGCCAAGAGTTCCCTTAGCGCGAATCCATGTTCGATATACTGTACCAGTGTCCGGCGTATCAGTACGTGAACAAGAGATCCGTTTACGCACCATAAGGTGCTAGGCTAAGGGTGGAATGCTTCTCTAGCACAGAGGCACCAGGTGATGAAATCCCAGTCAACCATGCTAGATAACACTTCGAGTTCCTAAAATAGGACGTGTGTGCACGTGAGATGCAAGGGTGTAGATGCAAGTGATGAAAGTGTGTGCAATTAGTTCGCACAATCTATGATGCCTTCAGGTTTTGTTAGATTAAGTTTGAGTAAAATGTGATGAGAAAATAAAGCATACAAACTAATCTAATAAGCATAGAAATGATAGAGTTTTTATGAGCCAGTTAAATTAAATTCAAATGAGTTATCTTTTGAAATTTTAATGAAGTTAGGTGGTCCCCAGCAGAGTCGCCAAACTGTGGGACCCGATCCCTCGAAAGGGGTGGGGCGCGAGCCGCCACGCACTCTCTTGGTCTCTCGTACCCACGCGATTGGCGTGTGCATTTTTTAGTATTGATTTTAATTCGTCTTTTATGTGAACTTGGGATCACTGAGGTAATCCGAATTCCACATAAAAGAGACTGACAGAGTCGCCACCTAGATGTGGGATCTAGGACCCATAATTAACCAGAAATCTAGACTCGCTACCTGGTTACAAGAATGGAAGGTATGGGGAGTTATCCACCACATGCACCATTCCTGCCCGTTAATCGGTCTTCAATTCCAAAAGTTAACTCTTTTAAATTTATTTTAAATGGCTCATTCAACTCTTTGTTAATGTGCTATCCTATGATCTAATTTCATTGTGGATCCTAAATGTGTATCTTGATTCCTTAATTTGTTTGAATTCAATCTAGGTGCAAGTTCTCATAAGATTCTAATTTCATGAAAAATCCTAAGTGATTTAAATAAGAATGTACAAGAAAATTAATGTACAAAACCCCATAATTTGTTGTGGAGCCAATTCGCGGTTGGTATGCCATCAGACATCCAAGCTGCCTACGTACCCAAGCCTCACTGGGATCAGAGTCGACGTAGTTCGGTGCAACTAAGCTAAGCTACTTATGCCTAACTCAACTAAGACACCGACCTAGACGGGATTGACTATTTCAACAGTTTTAGGAGAAGTTATTTAATTCAAGTTGAAGATTTTATTATCCTAGGATTTCATCTAAGATGCTATATGATTCTTATCTAAATGCAAGTTGTTCCTTAGACTAATGCAGGTTAGCCTACATCCTAGTTTACTAGGCTTGTCCTAGGGAAAGATTGGGTGACTATTGTAACTAGACCTATGGCACGGTTGCTATCCATAGCAAGCGTCCGTGATGAGACTGGACTCCAAACTCTAGGACTCCCTAAAACCTAAGACTCCCTAAAATTTAGGACACGACACGACACCAGTGTTCCTAAATTGGGCTCTAATGGTTCTTACGATGGAAACCATAATCCAATGGTTCCGAGAGACACGAGATGAATCGATTTCAGTTCTTGAAGTTAATGAATTTCAGATTTTAAGGATTTTCAGTTTATGGACAATTATGGAATACCAATGGTTCTATGGTTCACCAATTTCGGCCCAGAATGGCATCCAAGGGAGGGAATCGTGCGCTTCCTTGTGCAATTTAATACTTAGGTTATAGCACCTTATTGCCTGGCATATCTCAGGATTTCCGTGGACAGTAACCTCGGAGCCAACAACATGCTATAGCTTAAATATTCAAATTGTCAAAGATCGAGTGCAATTGGGATACGATTATGGATGCACTGGTCATTTTTCCAGGGAAGTCTAAAGATCCTAAAATTTCTGTTTCAGTGGATTAAGCAATTAATAAGTGACAGAATTTTAAAGTTCTTTAGAAACTTTTGTGATGATTTTTAATTAATTTTGGATTTTCAATGAATTTTATCAATTTTAAACCATATGAGTGATTTTACAAGTAAAATTATTGTAAACGAATTCAAAATGAGTTGAAACTTCTACAACACTAAGATATGATAAGATGTAGCTTACTGAAAGATTTTTACAGATTTTTACATTAAGCTCATATTTAATTTTGATTTAACAATTAATTGACCAGATTGTAAAAATAAGACAGAAACTACTAGAAATAGAAATTTAAATTTATTGAAACTTCTACAATAGTAAGATATAAGTACAAATAGCATGCTGTGAGATTTTCATGAATTTTAGAAACTATTTACTATCAATTTCGGATTTTTCAATTTTCAGACCAGATTATGAATTAACACTACATCCCATAAGAAACAAGATCCAAATCATTTGAAAAGTTAAAAAAAACAAGAAATATGGAATATAAGACTACTGTAAAAATTTTGAGAATTTTATCTGTGATCTGATGTCAGTAAAAATTCTCCGAAAATCTGATAATTTTCAAAGAAAGCATAAAATAATATACCAAAAAAAATCCAAAAATTCTCAAAAATTCATGGTAGAATGTATCAGTATTATATTATTTTCGCACGAAATTGCATTAATTTTGGAGTCCTTTTAGTATATAATGTATTTTTCTTCGTCAAAAAGATATTTTTGAAGAGTTTTCTATTTTTAAAACACGATTTTCGAGAAAATTACGACTCCGGAAAACGTCCTTTAATCTTGTTCTGATGTGATGAACACAAGAAAAATTTAAAATTCCAAAAAATAGATCATCCTGAGATGGCTATTTTTTCGAATTTTCGTAATTTCTCGGCCATTATTTTAAATAAAATTCCACTCTTCACTCAAATTCTAAAAAACCTTTGATCCAATGTCCGATCCTATCTGATAGTTATTTTACTCTATTTAGATAGATCATTGTATTAAATTTCGAAACGAAACGGAATTGAAACACTCATGCAAATCATGATTTTAAGCACACACATTTAATATTGAATTAAAATCATTTAAATGCTTCAAAATCATGCAAAAATCTAAAAAAATAACAAATAATTCACGAAAAATTCGAGAACAGTGCACCTACCTGTGGTGGAGATCCTCGCCGAATTCGAGAGCCGAAAAATCCGAAAGTCCCGCCTACGTGCGACCCGCTTCCGCTTTCTTCTTCCTTTTTCTCTTTTTTCTTTGCTTTTTTTTCTTTATTTTTTCCTTTGTCTTCCTTTTTGCGTATGACATCGCCACTCCCTTTGGCAGCATCCACTAATTCGGAACGGAAAGAATGGACAAGGAATAAAAATCTCATCGCTGATCCATTTGTAATACGTGAATGGGAGAAAAATCCGGACTCTGGGGTGGGTGTAGGGCGGACGATTTCAAAACGGACTCCTCATTCATTTTTACAGTGCGCTGGTTGGCCGTTCACGGACTGGCTGTACCTACCGTTTCTTTTTTGGGGTCACTTCACTGTAAATGGGGAGAGAAAGAGAGATGGGGAGACAGATAGGGAGTGAATGAGACAAAGGTTGAGAGAGAGGCTGAAAGAGAGTAATAGAGAACGAGAGAGAGAGGCCAAGAGAGTGTGAGATATAGGCAGAGAAAGTGATATGGCTGAGAGAGAGTGAGAGAGAGATTTCGAGAGAGATGTAGTGAGAGAGAGAGAGTTGCAGATAGAGAGTGAGAGAGAGATACAGACAGAGAGAGAGAGTGAGGGATAGGCAGAGAGAGTGATATGGCTGATTTGTATAGAGAAAAAAAAAAAAAAACAGACTCTGTTTTTCACTCTCTTCTGTTAGAGGGAACGTGGGTGAGAGAGATGGGGAACATGGAGGGAGATAGGGGGAGAGAGTGAAGGAGACAAAGGGTGTGAGAGTAAGAGAGAATGAGAGAATGGTAGAAAGAGAGAGAGAGAGAGGGAGAGAGAGAGAGAGAGGGAGAGAGAGAGAGAGAGAGAGAACGTGGAAAAAAACAGAGCATGCGATGCTCTGTTTTTTTTCATGTTTTTTTCTTCTTTTTTTTTTAAAAAAAAGCTGCTGTGGAGAGGGATATTGGGGGAGATTGAGAAGAAAACAGAGGGATGGGGATCGCAGAAAGATGGAGGGAGTGAGAACGAGAAAAACCGAGGGATAGAGAGGGAGAGCAACGAGACAGAACTTGAGGGTGAGGGTGAGTTGCTGTTTGGGATGAGAGCTTAAGGGAGATGAGAGGGATTTCTTCCCGGTCTGGAAAACCGAGAGTCACCCCCTCTCTACAGAGCCGATCCTTTTTTTTCTTTATGGGTTGCCCTCCAAAGATGCTTTCCAAATCTAAGAATACAAGATTGATCATTCTTTCCAAATCTAAGAGAAGTTGCCGGAATTTTAAGAAAAATCGTATATCACATTAGAAATGCGATATATCGGGAAATCAGATTTGCGCAAATTCTACTCCGGAATAAGAAAGAGAACGTGTCTGCTATACTTAGAGAGGGAAACAAGATTGCGACCAATCTTAAGAATTGGAAGAATTCTAAGAATGATAACCTACTTCATTAAGTCTCCATAGATTTTTTAATTCTTACTCACGTCTGTGTATTCGAATCAATACATATATCCCAAGCGTGGGTCCCGGCAAATTTAATCACGTCTCCCTAAATCCTCTCCGTTGGATGGTCCTGAGTCGCTTAATTGAATGGGCTGCGCGCAAATTGATGGCACCCCAAACGCATTGGTGCAAGATGATCTGGATCGCTCATTTAATAAGCCACATTATCTTGAATGAAACAATAATAGGCCCCACTTAGAGTTAGTCGAACATGTCTCTCTTACAAAATTGCGATTTTAAACATTAGTGGGTCCACTTTTTCCCCATGCACGCCCATTCCAGTTTACATACCCATTTCGGTTGGATGATCAAAACCGTTAATTTATAAAGTTGCCTCAAAATCATTTCCAAAGATTATCTGAATAGCTCGACTCGATGGCCGCAATAAAAATTGGCTGTTAAAATGACCTCTCTGAGTTCTTGACCGCTCCCCTGGTAGATATCTTTATGCATCAGATTGAGGTAGGCTCAAGACTCATTTTTCATTAAAACAATGCGCGGCCCCCCCGTTGATCCAAATCTAAACAAATGTTCAATGCGGGCCCACCAAACGGGTCCAAATTTCAATAAATGTTCAATGCGGGCCCACCGAATGGGTCCGAATTCTCCCCCGGCTTGGATTCTTCTGCATAACCATTCTCAACACTTAGCGAAAAGAAAAATACGGAACATTGCGGAAATGATCAGAAAGATTAAGAAAGCATAAGGGACGGACAGGGGAATGGAAAAACTGAAAAAGACTGATAACAAGAACACTATCTTCTTTGTTGATTACAGTAGAGCAAAATGTGGTGTCTACAATAACAACCTCACATCACACATGGAGAGGCGGAGAAGACTAGTGCGGATTCAATACCAAATAAGCCTGCTACCTGTCTCCACTAATGCTAACTCATCACATCTAATCCTAACTCATCACATCTAAGAAAGCGGTAAACAATCACATACGTGCTACAGCTAACCAGATAAGCAGATAAATGAGCAGATATGATGTGATAAGATAAACAAATAAGAGTAAAGATCTATATAACTAATCAGATAAGTAAGAAATAATAAGCAGGTATGCAATAAAGAGCTACAACTAATCATGTGAATGAGCAAACAATCAAGATAATATGAGCAAGTAAATGCTACAACTAGACATGTGAGTAAGCAGGTAAACAAAGCATGAAAATGATAATATACTATAGCTAAGCATATGAACGGAACAATACAGTACAGAACACTACAGCTAAGTATATGCAACCATGTAAAACTATGCAAGAGATATAGCTGAGAAGTAAACAATCAGAATAAAGAAGAAACCACACTATCATGCATCTATACAAGGGATGATGATAAACAATACACCACAAACTCTAATACCTTAAAAAATCTAAAAAATGTTCATAGGGTGATCTAGACCTGGATGGCCGTCCAAGCTGCCTACGTATCCAAGCCTATTTTTGATTCAAGATCAACATAGTTCAGTGGCACTATTCTAAGCTACAGCGCTGTGGTACCTGATCCAGGAGAAGATCCCTTCACGACCTACGAGAGTGGCTTTAGTTTGAATTACTCTTACCTAGTTTATTAATTTTTGATAAAAGTTTTTTTTCTGTGACACTGCTAAACTAATCTGCTATCACATTTGTCTAGGTCCGTTACCTGATTATGAGAATGGAAGGTGTTAGGCACCATTCTCGCCTGGTAAACCGGTCTTCAATTTCAAAGGAATAACTCTCTTAAATTTGGTTAAAAGGCTCATTTGATTATCCAATATGCGAGCTATGTGACATGCAACCTAAATGGTCTAATTTGGATGTGAAACCTAGCATTTTGCTAAATTTATGTATGAAGAAAGCAATAAGCAAACAATCACGCAAATCATGAAACAATATATGCAAAGAAGCAAACAAAGAGCAATTGACCACAAGACCAAGGAGATAATATATATAAGAGAGCAAACAATGAAATAATATACATAAGAAGAGACAGAAAAGGAAAGAAAAAGCGTGTGTCTGAACTTGGAGGCCACCCAAGCTGCCTAAGTACCCCAACCGCAAGGGATCAAGTCGCTCGTAGTTCAACGTCCTAAGGCGCCTAAACTACAGGCTTAAATACCTAACTTATGGGTCTGGGATTGGTACTGGTAATTGATTTTGTATGCTTAAGGGTTCCATCTAGGATCTTTATATGCAACTAATGCAAAGGACCTATCATTCTAGGTGCAACTAGGCTTGACCTTAGAGATTGAGGGTTCACAAGTGACCCATAGCTAAGGTTTGACTAGCCTAATGACTAAGGGTTCTTAATAAGCTCTAACGGTTCCTACGGGATTTTGAATCCAAAGCCCTAAGGAATTTTGAGTTGTTTTTGGGCTTGCTGAATCTTTTAGAGTTTTCTAGAACTTTTAGTTATCTGAAGATATTTAGGTGTGTTTTGTATCTTTTAGGTTTTATATTTAGAAATTTTTAATTAATTTAAATCTTTTAATTATTTGAAAGCTTTAATTACACTGGAATCTTTTATTAGTTTTGAAATCTTTTATTGTTTTGGAGTTATTTTTTTCTTACTTGAATCTTTTCTTTGAGGTTTTTTAATTGTGTTTTTAGCTTTTATTTATTTTTTAGACCCCTTTTTTTTATTTTCCTCGAATTTTAACTATTTCATGTGTATTATCAGGTATTTTCAGCATTTTCTAACCATTTTTGGATATTTTTATGTAGTTTCTTCAAATTCTGGGTATTTGTATGTAATTTTTGGACAAATTGGGTACTTTAGTGTAATTTTTTGGAATTCTGTTTCCAGGTTTTCCCAATTTTGAATTCTATTTTTTGGATTCAGGATTCCTGGATTCTGGTTTCTGGATTCCAGGATTTTGATTTCTGGATCACAAGATTCTGATTACCAGGATTCTGGTTTCTGGATTCCAGGATTCTGATCACCAGGATTCAGAATTCTGGATTTTAATGGATTGTTGGATTTCCATGAATTCCTGGATTCCCATGAATTCCTGGATTTGTTTTAGGACTGGATTTTATATTTCTAAAGATATTTGGGACTGGATTTTAATTTCCAAATGGTGTTTGTTGGTGGATTTTAATTTCCAAAGAGTGTTTGGGTTGTTGAACGAAATGGATCTAATGATGTTAAATCGATTTTGGTTTTGTTATTGAGTTAGCTGCAAAAAATGATTCTGGGGCAAAAGCTAATTAGGTTTGTGGCTGCAAATATCAATTGAAATGGGGGTTTCCAATATCAAATGGAATGGGCTGCTGGTATCAATTAGAAGTGGGGTGTCTTAGGTGCAAAAATTGAAGTGGGCTGTTTTGAATGCAAAAGTTGAAGCGGGCAGTTTATGGACAAAAATTGATGGGGCTATTTAGAGGGCTAAAGTTGATTGGGCTGAAAATAAAAGTGTGTTTTAATTATTTTGATTAGTTTTTTTTCCAAAAAAAATAAAAAATCCTCTAGAGCTAAAGGGTTCAAAATTCCATCCTAATCTCTAATTAGGTACCTTAATTAAAGCTTTTTAATTATTCATTTTTGTGAAATTATTATAAACCCCAGCATAAAAAATAAGCACATACAATTCGAAATTAGAAATTTTATGCTGAACAAAAAGCAAACGAGAACTTAAGCATGCCATTCTAAAAAAAACTAAAACACATACCTTTTCATGAGATGCATCCGGTCAATTATGCTTGGAAAGATGAGTCTCGTAAAGATTTTGATCACCAAGTGAGGAGAGAGAATCAGCCTCCAATAGAACTCACCACTGAGATTCGTCTTCAAATATTCGAGCGCAAAGAATCAAATTCTTGAAGCTTCGTTCGCAAGTATTGGCCCACCAATGATTCAGCTACCACTTTTAAAAGAGAGAGGGATAAAGGAGACGCCGAAGGGATGGTTGCCGAAATCTAAAAGCGGGTAAAGTGCACTTATTTTCTCTACAGTGTGCGAGAGGAGAGCCCAGATTTTGTTAGAGGCAGAGAGGAGAAAAGTGTTAGAGGCAGAGAGGAGAAAAGAGAGTCGGTGGAATGTTTGCTTGAAGCATTACGTGGGTTGCATCTAAGTGGAATGCTAACACGTTGCCTCCAGCCCCTATTTAATCAAAGAATAAATATTGAAGGGATAAGTATGAGAGAATAAGAGGTTATGGGGTTTAGCCCATATGGGCCCAAACACCTGGACCATTATCTATAGGCTTATATTTGAACATATACCCAACAATCTCCTCCTTATGTTCTACATATAGCACGATCCATAGATAGAAAGTGTGATGTTCAAACAATATATTGAACTATCCACATCACATTATCATAAAAGATCTGTAATCCAACTGAAAAACACAAATACTTTTATGAACAAACAAGAGTTTTATATACAATAAACTCAACCAAAATGAAGTTTCATATATACATGAGATCAGAAAAATTTATACATGGGGTATGATTCTCATCAAGATCCAAAATAAAGTTTCACATATAAGTGAACTCTATACACATACTGAAAGAAGGCACTCAATCTTTACAACTTTAGAAGATTTACTCATCAAGTAAGTCATCTTCATCAAAGTCAAAATTAAGATGCGCTCCTCCCTTTTCGCCAATCCCTGTGAATTACCACAATATGAATTTCATGAGAATGAATCCAACCGTTTGTGTAAAACATAAATGACACACATGAATGGCTGAAAAAGTATCAGTATCACTCTCACCATAAGCATCATTGTCAAGTTTCAATAAAGAACAAGACCAAAATAGCTTGTTTTGCAAAGAACCATTCATTATAATTTTCAATAAAGAACAAGACCAAAAATTGGTTTCTTTTGCAAAGAACCATTTCATGTTTTCATAAAATGTTAAGTCATCTTATCCATATTTGAGTCAAGTTGAATCATCTTAAGTGTGGAATGTTCAACCCTTCCAAAACAGGCTAACCAAGTTTGAGTTAAATTGTATCATCAAATGTGGAATGTACAACCTATCTCAAAAGATGGTATATCATCAAGTGTGGAATGATATACAACAACTTTAAACATAAAGAAAACATATCAAGTGCTTATCTAGGACCATACAAGGAATATTCTAAAAATTCAAATTAACATGGAGAATGTAGATTAAGTCCATAATCTGGATAATATAAGTTAAGTCTTTTCTATAAAGGCTTTAACTTAATTTTCCTCTATCTTTACAGATTTTAATCTCATTTCCTTTACAATTTTGAATGTTCGAGCTTTATTCAATCCTTTTGTGAGAGCATCTGCCATATTATCCTTCGATCTCACATCAATCAAAGTGATAATCCCATGTTCAATGAGATAATTCAGCATGGGATGTTTCAACCTAAGATGTCTCCTCTTACCATTAAAGAGTGAGTTCTTCACAATCGTAATTGTAGCTTGATTATCACAGAAGACACTTAAGGAATGAATCCTTAATCTAGTAAGTGGAATGTCCATAATCAGATTCTTTATCCACTCTGCTTCATCTGCAGCTGAGGCTAGAGCATAAAGTTCTGATTCCATAGACGACAAGGCAATGCAAGTCTGTCTCTTTGACTTCCACGCAACAGCAGCTCCATCCAGGGTAAATATATAACCACTGGTAGACTTACTGTCTCTTAATTCTGAGCCCCATGATGCATCAGAATATTCTTCCAAAACAGGAGGATGGCCACTATAACAAAGAGCATAATTTTGAGTACCCTTAAGGTATCTCATTAGCCTCATAAGGGCATCCCAATGCTCATGGCCAGGATTACTAGTAAAACGACTCAGCATGCCAACTGTAAAGGCTATGTCTGGCCTAGTGCAACTTATAGCATACATGAGATTACCAATAAGTCTAGAATAATCTAACTGATTCACACTGTCTCCTTCATTAGAGATCAGCTTCTTGGTATAATCAAATGGTGTCTCAATCGGTTTGCACTCACTGCATCCCCATATAGAAAGTAGTTTTTCAATATAATGGGCTTGGCTAAGGGAAACTCCTTGCCTCTCAAAACTTACTTTCATACCAAGAATGGTGTCAACAACACCCAGGTCTTTCATGTCGAATTCTTTACCCAAGGTTAGTTTCACGTCACTCACTACAGAGAGATCGGAACCATGAATCAACATGTCATCTACATACAAGCAAATAATTGCGACCTTATTCGACACAAAACGATAATAAAGGCATTTATCTGAGTCACTTGATAGAAACCCAAGGCTCTTTACTACTTTGTCAAATTTCTGATGCCACAATTTAGGTGCTTGTTTAAGACCATATAAAGATTTGTTTAATTTACAAACTTTATGCTCAAAACCTGTCATGACAAACCCTTCAGGTTGATTCATGTAGATTTCCTCCGACAGTTCTCCATTGAGAAAAGCTGTCTTTACATCCATTTGATGTACAACAAAATGCTCAATAGATGTCAAAGCAAGAAGAATTCTTATCGTAGCCAAATAACAGACCGGTGAGTAGACATCAAAGTAGTCTATCCCACTCACTTGAGTATAGCCCTTAGCTACTAAACGTGCTTTATATCGAGCTATAGATCCGTCAGGATTAAGTTTTTTCTTCAATATCCATCTACAGCCCACAGTCGTGGCCCCTTTTGGCAAATCGACTAGCTACCAAGTTAGATTTTGTAACAGAGAGCTCATTTTATCATCAATGGCTTCTGCCCACAACAAAGAGTCCCTAGATCTCATCGCATCCTTATAGGATGATGGATCATTTTCTAAATGGTAGGTCACAAAGTCCTCACCAAAAATTTTGGGTACTCTCTCTCTTGTAGAAACTCTTACAGGAACTGACTCAGATATTAATTTGGGACAAGTGTCAGAAGTAACTGGTTCTGACTCAACCGGCAATTCTGTAACCACCTCTATATTGCCTGGTATGGTCAAACCCTGATCTCTGAGAAATTTATTCTCAAAGAAAACTGCATCTCGAGATTCTATAACCATATTGGTTGATAGATCCAAAAAATGATCAGCAGCACTATCTTCTGCACCTCCTAAATAAACACAAGTGTTTGTTTTAGGTCCCACTTTAGGTCTCCTAGTATCTGGTATCCTTACATAAGCAATACAGCCCCAAGTCTTAAGAGTATCATATCTACAAGGATGTCCATGCCATAACTCATAAGGAGTGGAGGAACATTTTGAGTGTGACAATTTATTCAGGATGTGATTTGCAGTCAAAGCTGCTTCTCCCCAATAGCAATTAGGCATGCCGGCTGTCAATAACATGGAGTTTAACATTTCTGTTAACGTCATGTTCTTACGCTCAGCTACACCATTAGATTGAGGCGAGTAAGGAGCAGTAGTTTCAAGTATTATGCCCTAAGAGGCACAATATTCCTTGAACTCTGTCGAAGTGTATTCTCCTCCTCTATCACTCCTAACTCTCTTAATTTGCAGGTTCAATTGCAATTTAACTCGATTCTAGAAAACTTTCAACTTAGCAAAAGCTTCATCCTTTGATTTTAACAAATAAATATGACAATATCGTGACATATCGTCTATAAATGTGATCGAATACTTCCGACCACCTCTAGTAGTAAAACTTTTAAAGTCACAGAGGACAGAATGTATCAATCCAAGAAGTTGTGTGCTCCTAGAAACCTGACGAAAAGGTTTTCTAGTGATCTTAGTTTGAGCACAAACCTCACACTTGTCAAAATCATTTGACATATCTAAAGGTATACCATAAGTTTTAGCAAGTTGGACCATTTTCTTATAGTTCACATGTTCCAGTCTGTTATATAACAACTTAGGAGCAATCAAAGGTGAACTCACTTGACTAACAGTCTCATTTGCTAAACTCAATCTATACATACCATCTATCAAGAAAGCATATCCAAAATAATAAGAGTTAGCAGTTAAAGTTACTCTACCACCCAAGAAGGATGTACACATGCCAGCATTGTCAAGCAAACCAATGGAAATCAAATTCTTTTGAATAGTAGGAACTACTTTAACAGCTTTTAAAGTTAGTAATTTACCTGAAGAAAGGGTCAGGTTCGCAGTACCAGTGTGAGTGACCTCTACATCTGCTCCACTAGCCACTGTAACAGTTTCCTTTACTTGGGTAATATCAGTGAGAAGTTTCTTTGAGTTGCAAACATGACAAGTGGCACCTGTATCTAACCACCACTCAGAAGAAGTACTGGCCTTCCCTTTGGCCAACATGGCAACAAAACTTTTAGGCTCAGCCTTATCTATCATCATAGTAGCTTGCTTCTGTGGTGTGTCAGATTTAACCCTTTTAGGTTGCCTACAATCTGCAGCAAAGTGACCCCACTTTCCACAGTTGTGGCACTTGCCCTTCTTCTTCTTAAATATAGGCTTTTTGGCCTCCAACTTAGGGGTATCACTTTTGGTTGACTTGGATGACTTAGGAAATTTCTTGGGATATATTACAGTGTTAGCAGCTGACTGTTACTGTCTAACAATTTCCAAGTTATTCCTAGTTTTATTCTCATCTTCGATTCGAATGAATCGTTTGAGATCATCCAGTCCCACTTGCACTTTCTTTCTGTACATTTCTGTTTTGAAAGAGTGCCATGCAGATGGTAACTTGTATATAATTGCACCCACCAGAAAAGCATCAGGTAAAGGAATGTTATCATTGGCCAATTTAGATCTCAAAATTTCGAAATCAGATACTTAAGGAGTGATTTCCAGGTTCTCTTGGAACTTGAAATCCATGAATTTGTCCACAAGGTGAGTCTTGGACAATTCTTCCTCTTTCTTGAATTGAGCATCTAAATGATCCCAGATTTCTTTAGCAGTGCCAAATTTGCTGTAGGTTTCTGCAAGACGATCTGATAAACAATTTAATAAGAAGTCTTTGCAGAAATCCTCATCCCTTTTCCATTGAGATTCATCAACATCTTCTCCCGTATCAGCAAAGGTACTCAGAACAGTATAGATGACATTCACATATTTCAAACCGAACTGAGTCTTTCGCTTCCAGGAACTGAACTCAGATCCTCCAAAGGATTGAAGTTTGATCATCTCAAAGGGAATATCAGTCTTTTCCATTTTATAATTTACGAAAATAAATTGGAAAGAGTGCACCTGATTGGCGAATCACAAGAACCCAATCCGAGAGTTGAAGCCGAGAATCGAATCGAACCGCAACGAACGATGGCGAAACAATTCCCAAAAAATAATCAGCCCCAAAAGAATTCGGCTCCAAATGACTTGATGTCAGCACCCAAGAACCGAATTCAAGAGAATTTCAGGACTACCTACTGCTCAAGAGGGATTCAACAAGAATTTCGAGCCTAAGCCACGGATGAAATGTTACGAACCCCAACCAAAGTGCCAAAGAGAGTTTCGGCCAAACAAGGGGAGCCCAAAATTTTAGCCGAGAGAACAAAAGTTCTATGCGCCAAAAAATCAAGGCACTAGCCTCAACCGGATAATAATCCACGCCAAAACACACAAACTGTGGGAGGGAAGAAAAAACCCATGGCCAAGGTTGGAAGAGAGAAATCCAATTTCACCGACCAAGAGAGAGGGAATTACACCCTACCAGTGTGTATATTCTTCTCTTCTTGATTCCAACTGTGGAATTTACCCACGCCCAAGCGATTCAAGAACACAGGGAGAAACCCACTTCAATCACGGATTCTGTGGGTGAAGAACCATGTTAGATCCTTCACAAAGAGAAAAGCAAAGCCAACAATCTGCGTATTGCTTCAAGATTGTTAGAGGCAGAGAGGAGAAAAGTGTTAGAGGCAGAGAGGAGAAAAGAGAGTCGGTGGAATGTTTGCTTGAAGCATTATGTGGGTTGCATCTAAGTGGAATGCTAACACGTTGCCTCCAGCCCCTATTTAATCAAAGAATAAATATTGAAGGGATAAGTATGAGAGAATAAGAGGTTATGGGGTTTAGCCCATATGGGCCCAAACACCTGGACCATTATCTATAGGCTTATATTTGAACATATACCCAACAGATTTTAAGATGGCATGAAAGAGGATGTAAGCTTATAAGGGGATGAGAGGACTGCAAATTTCGGGAGGTGGGAGAGAGAGGGCTACAAATTTCGTGAGGTGGAAGAAAGAGAGAGTTGGGAAAATTTTGGAATCGTGATCTCTCCTCCCTAGAGTTCAAAGAATACCCTTTTTATAAGTGTCCTCCTCAAGTTCAACTTCCCACTTCAAGATAGAACAGAAACCAAAAAAAAGAATCCCATAGTTTTACACATTCTTGAATTAAGGTGAAGTCAAAATGGGTCCCATAAAACAACACGTTTCTCTCTTTAACCGAAGACCTTATTTAGAGGGGAACTCCTTTTGGATAAGTGAAAACTTCCCAAAAATGGGCGTGACGTATGGTTGGGCTCTTTTTTGTAAGGAACACCTTTTAACATTAAAACCTCTTTTCTAAAACAAATTGGAAAAGTAGAGTTCGGTCATAGGAAGAAAGCTCAAACTCTACAAAAGTGCAACAATCAAATCTCCTCTATAAATCCATGTCTATGTGGATAAATATTAGCCACATCTTTAACTCCATATTCCATTTAGAATTAGCCAATACTTAAAGAATTATTCAATGGAACCCACACAAAGTTAGTCGAATTCCATATTCCCATTGAATTTCTTTTCATGTTTTAAATAATGGCGGGCCCCACTCAAATGTGGCCAAATTCATCATGCAAATTTTTGCAATAATTGTGGTCCCCACTCATGTTGACAGAATTTTTCCTCTCTTTGGAAAGAGACATACCCCCCCCCACAAATCATTCGTAGCAATGATCCAAACCGTCCAAGTGACGGACCACTGCTTAAATGGGATGCGCCCCTTAAGGACAGGCTCTTATACTATGAGCTCTAAAGAGGTGTGCTAACTAGACTAAGTAAGTCTCCTAGTAGAAGGGGAGATAACTGAGGTGCTAGTGAGACCAAAAAAGTCTCCTAGACACAGACATGGGCTCCGAGTAACCTTATCATTGCCCCTGCAATGATAAATAAGAATATCTAAATGACTGGGTTAGTCCCTAATCGGTAGGAGTGCTCTACTTGAGACTTGGATAGTTTCCTTGGAGTGACTTACTAATGAGACTTACGAAGCCTCCTGAGGGGTGACTTGCTACAGAGACAAAGCATGTCTCCTAAAGGGAAGACTTTTCTAATGCGATAAAGCTTGTCTCCTAAAGGGGAACTATTCTACTGAGACAAAGCATGTCTCCTAAAGGGGAGTTTCCGGATAGATCTCCCATTGCCTCTGCAATGATATGAACTAATGAATGACTAGGGAAAGTATCTAAAAGACTAAGTAAGTCTCTATAAAAGGGAAGAGGGAAGAGGGGTTACTGCAAGGATTAAGCAAGCCCCCTAAAGGATGGGCTCTAGATGACTCTTTCATTGCCCTAAAGGCTAAATGTAAAATATAATCATTTCCAGAATGAATCTTAAAAAAAACTATGCTATGCTATTATGCTATTAAACTGAATCTTAGGATCAATTAATCATAGGAAGCAAATGACAATTCATATTAAAAATTTAGCTAACAATTACACTCCCACTGACTATTATTGCATAATTTAACAACTAAGCAAAATAATTTGTGTATAAAATCGAACTAATCTAGTTTGAAATATATCTAGCAATCAGATGACTTACCATACACTACATCTTAGATAAACTAATATGGTATATGGCTACTACCACTGACTCATAAAGAAACCTAATGTATTTCATACAATATTCAACAAGACACTTTAACAATGAGGGCAATACAAAAGAATTTCTTACCAATACTGTATTATTGATACACAGGAATCAAACAAGATTTTCACATATGAACTCTCTGAGAAGAATTTAGGCAAAGATGATATCATTCCCATAAATTAATGCCTAATAGAAAATCCTTAAAGAATTCTTTTTGGAAACTCTTAATGTACTTATCCAATAAAAAGTCATCAAAGTAAATTATTTTGTATCTCAAACAGGAAAATACAAATTCCTTTCTTTTATACTATAAGCAATACTAAGGTTTTTCATAAATCATAATTATGCTATGTAAAAAAAAAACTTGTGTAGCAATAACCTGCTAACAAGGGCCTAGCAAACTTCATAAAAATTTATGACATTCCATTAACAAAATCCCAATGAGTTTAATTACATAACTATGTTCATAACATTTGATAAACAGAGCACTAAAAATCGTTGTATTAAAATCACTATTGAACTGTTCATTGACGAACAAACCACAAACTTTGACTCATGACCTGAAAGAAGTTCCTCCATATTTCTATAATATTATGCTTAAAAATGAATTTCCCACATAAATTTATAATCCAGATGCTTTATAATGGGTGCTATATTTATGTAAATGACAATGTATGTCTTCCGGAGCATCTCAATGAAAATATTGCGCAATCCAATTTTCCAATTAGGACTTTAATGATTCCTCAAATATAGAATGATCATGATTTGAAAAGAAATTTCAATCTTTTGACAAGATAGTCTGAATATCAACATAAACAATTCACACAACTCATGTATCTTTAAAAAGAAAAAATCCTGTACTATCAACAAAATCCCATTAAATTGACATCCAAACAGAATTATCCAAACACATATAATGTTATTCCTAAAATAGCATACCATAAGTGTCAACAAAATTAACAAGTCTTATACTACTCTAAAAAAAACTATTAGCATTTGAAATTCCAATAGGAGTTCAGTTTGGCAACCTAAAGGGGTGTGAATAGGTTGTTTATAAAAACTTTTGCCTTGTAAAAGTTTTTACCAAAATCACCCTAGTTTTATGTTCTTCCTAATTAAATTTAATTCGTTGAACTTAAAACAATTATTACAAGTTAATATAAGTTCAAAACCTTTGTTGATTAACAAGCTTAATTAAGTGATTAAGGTGGCCAATTTAGCAATGTAAAGATATTTAAGTTTTAATGCCAATTCTAACTCCCTCAATTCTAAATAACAATGCAAGCATAAATAAGAGAGTGAGAGGGAGTGAGAGTGAGAGAAATACCAATCACACAAGTGACACAAGGATTTACTATAGTTCGGCCAACGGCCTACTCCACTCTACTCAAGGTCGCACTTGAGGATTTCTACTATTGAGACCTCTACGACGCCCGGCTCCGAGGCTTTTACAACCAAGAGAATTAAATGAGGATGCCCTTGCCACCTTTACAATATCTCTCCTACACGATCGAGAACTAAGCCCTTCTCCCAAGGGAATTAACACCTGATGCCCTTGCCACCGATCTTGTCTCTCCTACACCGCCGAGATCTAAGCGCTTTCCGAAGAAGAAGATTTGCTTTGCTTCTACGTAGGCTACAATGCACAATGAAGCTCCCACAAGCTTCTCTAAAAAATAAGTACAATTCAAAGCCTAAACCAATCTCAAATGTTTTTCTCAAATCAAGGCACAATGAGTTTGGTGAGAGAAATTTGCCCAAAAATAGTTGCAAGTGATTTTTAAGGAATCTTTAGGGTTAGAACATGTTCATCATCATATTTTAGACTCATACAATGGGTATATATAGAGTTCCAACTCAATATGACTGTTTGGGGGTCTCTAACGGCTAGTACGGAGGCACTGCACGGAGCTCCGTCATAGCCGTTGGGCCTATTATTTTTTTCGGACAGGTTGCTCCACGGAGCCTCGTGAGGTTCCACGGAGTTCCGTGCACGGAGCTCCGTGAAAACCCACAGAGTTCTACCTGGATTCCAGATTTCAGCTCCTATCTTCAAAAATTCATATTCCGTTCGTTTCTCATCGGATTTCGACGTTTTTATACTCTACGGATATGAGAAAAATGAGAGCTATTTGTTAAAAATATTTTTTAAAATATTTTAAACAAGTTTTGATAGGATTTAGTTGCTGATCCAGGTTGTCTACTTGGAACTCTGTTTTGTTCAATGTTGTGTTGAATGCCATATGGGTCCCAACATGTTGGTACACCACCATGGCCATTCACTTATCTATTTAAGTCCTTAAAAGGTGTGTTAGTCTCTTTGAAAAATATATTTTTAGGGGCGTTTAAGATGTGCCTTGATCAAGAGAAAGTCCAAGAGAGAGATGAATACATTCTACCATTTTGAACACTCTCTTGAATCAACTCTTGAGCCAATCTTCATTTGATCTTCAATATGGTTCTTGGCTTGCTTGTAGGATCTTCACTTGAGCTCCTTGCTTTGACATCATCCAAGGATGATGCCACCAATGTGTTCAAGCTCCTTTGCATGTTAATCTTTAAGCCATGTGTTGCGCTGTATTGTGTATTGGCGATATGACATGTAAGTTGTTGATCGCCAAGCTTTGGCCTTCATTGATCTTCCTTTGTTTGTTCAATGCTTTGAGATGGTTGATGTTGAGCTTCTCCTTGGTTTACCCTGCAAGGCATGATTGATCTAAGTATGCTCCAGCTCCTTTGACATGTGTTTGGTTCATCTTCAAGCATAAGCCATCAATGGTGTGTGCTAGCATGGATTGACCTGTGAATTACCTGTCTATAGCACAACACTCAGGGCAAACAATTAGTCCATAAAAGACTAGTCAATTTGCGTTTGTTAATCATCAAAACAAGGTGATTGAATGAACTCGTGGAGAACCCTTGGGTTAACAATCTTCCCCTTTTTTATGATGACAAACCAAATTGATTAGAGAGGTGGGAGGATCCTCTTATGAGGATTAGATAAGCAAGATGAGTGTGACTACTCTCCATGAACATATGCATAAGTTATATTTAAGAAATTATAGTACAAGAATGCATACGATTATGGATCTAATGAATTACAGAAATTCTTCCCCTTTTGGCATCGGCAAAAAGGGAAGGTAAAATATTTAAGCACAATACATAAATTATCAATGATTTTCAATGAAACTAGATGCTCCCCCTAGTTTCTAATCATGGAATCAAGATAAACAAAGTATAGGTGACATGATAAGAGACAAACAATATAGGAACAATATACCAAATGTAAATCCAAGCCTATGTTGGGAAAAGAAAGAGACATGCCATTTAACTCAAATTTTTTGGGGTGAATAGTTAGGAATTACATAAACGTTATTCATATACACCCTACGACTCACAAAACATAAATGTTGCATTTTAAGCTCATTTTATACTTATCATGAATGAAAAACAAGCAAGTTTAAAGATTAGCATGATAAGCCCCAATTTTATTTTATTTTTGTAAATTCCTTATAAAATCTTATCATGAGGTGATAGGTAGATATAATATCAAGTAAAACCTGTCATGATAAGCAAGATTAGATATAATGAAAGTTAAGAACTCCACCTTATGAATTATCATGCATATGGTTAACTTTTAGCACATTTCATGACATGATAGTGAGGTATATCATGGGTATATGAGTGAAAAGGAAAAAACACACATGATAACCACTCAACTTCATAGAAATTAGGATAAGCAAGTGTAATATACTTCTATGAATAAGGATAAAAAATGATATTAAGGTTTTAGCACAAAATTTAAAAAGTTGATCATGAATCCCTTTTTTTTGTTAAAGATATGCAAATTAAAGCACAAATATATGGGGAATATCAAAATGGACAATGCACACAAGTCATTATGGTCCATATGATTCTAAATATAACACTAGTAAGCTCTCATCCTTTCTCTTTATCATTGGCCTTAGGTGAAACCTATATGTCAAGGCATGACATGACACAATACGCCAAAGGCATGAAAGTGAATACATGGTCAACAAAAAAACTTATCATGATTATATATACTAAATAACTTTAGAAACACATGACAAGGATGTCTAATCATAGGAATTAAGATAAACAACTCTAAGAAAGATCCTATGAAAGAGATTCTAGGGAATACACAAGGTACACCACTAGAATGAAAACTTATCCTTGGAATGACAATTACCACATATTGCTATCAAAATGATACAAAATGAAATCAAATAGATGATCCAAGATAAGTCTAATAGGATATGACCTTAAAATCTAGGCTATGAACTTACTTGTCTTAAACTCAAAATACACATACAAGCACAAGACAATGCCAAAATAACCCATATTGAGCAACCATGCTCCAAATGAGTGTACTTATTATATGAGGAATGATATACACATTTAGAATCATATGATAAGACATGAGAATATTAACTCTAAAGTTCCCCCTTTGAAAAAGAATCATACAATGCATGAATCCAAAGGGTTGTCCTCACATAACTTCCAAGGATTTTTGGATATATTTTCCAAAAGATACCAAGTTAGACTCAACCCTTGGGTTACAATGACACTTACTCTCTAAGTGTCAGTTTATCATGATCAAAATGATAGCCATAGTCTAACTCATCATGATAAACAAGCATAGCACAAAGGATTTATAATTTTTGGCTCATGCTCCCCCTAAGTGTGATATCATTTTCTACAATTTTAAATTTTCTTCCCTAAGTATAAAGCATACAAACAAGCTAGGGAGATCACACAAATACATATACCTATTCATGATTGAGATGGTGGCACAAGGCCAATTGATTAAGTATTTTAATTATTGTGAAGGTACCGACTCCCCCTTTAGTCAAAGTGGGCTATGGGCACCAATTGAGTAGCTTTTAAGGTTAAGGTTTGACATCTCAATTATGTAGATACTACCAACCAGGGGTGATAACTATAGATTATTTAAATATACCAATTTGACTCAATTCTATAGGATTTAGACATAGAAGAATGGACAATAAAGTACCAAGTCAAAGAGAGACATCCATGGCTCATGAGTGAGAGTATATCACTATGAGTAATCATGAGGAAGATATAATTTATATCAAAACATCCATTGATAGTCTACCATGTTTGGACATAAAGAACATGACATATAAGGTGCATCATCCAAATATTTACATTTACATCCACAAACCACCAATATAAAGACAAGGCATTAGGCACAAAGTGCATAAGCCCATAGGAAAACCAAAATATGTGAGAGACATATGTTCGCATCACAAGGTATAAGGTATCAACCACCAAGGTGAAATATGCCAAAATAAGATACTAGATTCACAAGATGTTTTCAATTTTACTTAAATACATTGAATCTAGACCATTTTTAATTTTTCCTCCAAAATATATTCTATAAGAATCTAGGGATGGATCCAAGGACTTTAAGGATAAATATCAAGTGAATACCTTGGACATATGTATTCCAAAGAAGAACTACCATGACTAAATACATATCATCTAAGTTTCTAATTTCATACTAGTCATGAGAGGATATTCATTATAAGCTTTTACGAATACAAATACAAATGACTCATCAAAGACTTCATATTATATATAGTGATGACACTTTAGCACATAATAGAAAAGTCTTGTGAGTGGGTGAAGAACAACTAAGTGCATAGGGACTTGGAAACATATTTGCTCACCTAGGGCAAGAAAGATGTCTAAGGAAGGATATTCATTGATTTTCCTAGCCATGGCATATAGATCCATAGATTTGCTAGAAATAATATCATAAATATATTAAATACCAAATAATCTAGAACATGCCAATTTTGTCCAAAATTAGAGTTCAAATATGAAGGATATGACTTGTGAGTTTATCATGAACTCATGGGCAAAGAGGGGTTGATAATTATGAAGGACCAACTATGGTTTTCACATTAAGTTCCAGAGTGGCATGTCATGTGGATGGCTACTAAGTTCAAAATGATCTAAGTCTTAGTGAGTGCACTTAGAGTAGTACATATAGATACAGAGAAATCAAACAATATAAGTCTATTGTATGTATAAGTTGTTTCTTTCAAAAAAAGATGTGATCTTTAAAACACATATGAGGCTAGATGTAAGAAAATAAAGATGTGACATCTAGCACCCAAATAAACACAAAGGATGTGGCATTTAAGCTTAAGACTAACTAGATACATGGGAATCAAGCATATTGTATATAGAAGCATACATTCCATAGGATTTGTCAATTTTAGCTCAAACATAAACTAGACATCAAGTGAGATATCTAGGGAACTTTTTCTAATTGATATAACAATTTAGTGCAATGTGTCAAAGTCTAATACAAATCAAGTTTTAAGCATATAGACTTTGGATTTTCAAAAAGAGATTTATCATTTAAGCACAAGCATGCATAGATACATGGAATCAAAACAAGAATAAGCACATGGTATCTATACAACCAAATTTATCAAATGATTTTCAAATTAAAACTGATACCCCTAAATCTAAGATAAGCAACATATATATCATATTGGGGGTTTTGGAACCCAAACCATGTTGGTTCCACTCAAGTTTGTCTTATGAAATGAATCTTTTCTAACCCAAACAAACTTGGTACTTTTTACAAATCTAAGTCTACATCTAGATTTGTAATGTCCAACTCTACCACAATAATCGCAAGAAGCATACGAGTAGGTAGATGGACGGGATTAAAATATGATCTACAAGAGTGAATACAAACTTGTTTATCTTTTTCTTCTTGTAGAAAATAATTTTTCAACTCAAGATTTTCATTCTTCAATCTTATTCTTCAATTTCCATTTTCAAGTGATTTATTTCATGAGATGAAGATGTCTTTACTTCATCTTCTTTTTCCATCAAGATGTTGAGTTCATCCATTATTTCAAAAATTTTCTTTTCAAGAATATTGTTATCTTCAATCAACTTCTTTTGTTCATTTACCAACTTTTGATAGTCATTTTCAAGATTTTCAAATTCCTTAGAAATTGAGTTGAGAGACTTTTTAAGTGTTTTATTCTTGGAGACTTCACAATTTAAAGTATTATTTAGTCTTTCACATCCATCAATAAGTTCATCAAAAGTGGGAGGCTCAACACTATCTAAATGACCATTTTCTTTATTTTTATTTTCTAATGGCATCAAGCATTTTATATTAAAGGTATTTTCAAGTGAGGTCCATATTTGTTTAGCATTTTTGCAATTAGATATTTTGTCAAACATGTTGGATGGTAAAGAGCAACATAAAACAATCATGGCTTTTGAATTCAAAGAAAATATTCTTTTATCATATTCACTAATTTTTCTAGATTTTGAGTTTAGTGCAAAGAAATTTTTCAATTACTTTTAATAAGTCACTATCTAGACTCTTGAGATAAGACCTCATACGAATCGACCAAGATCCATATTCGGTTCCATCGAAACATGGAAGTCTAGAAGCATTAGGTTGCCAATATAGATCTTTTCTCTTGAAGAAATTTGCAAGTTCAAAAATCTATATAAGAGCCTTTAGCTTTGATACTAAGTGAAATTCCAATAGGAGTCTGGTTTGGCAACCTAGAGGGGGGTGAATAGGTTGTTTATAAAAACTTTTGCCTTTTAAAAGTTTTTACCAAAATCACCCTAGTTTTATGTTCTTCTTAATTAAGTTTAATTCGTTGAACTTACAATTATTACAAGTTAATATAACTACAAAAACTTTGTTGATTAACAAGCTTAATTAAGTGATTAAGGTGGACAATTTAGCAATGCAAAGATATTCAAGTTTTAATGCCAATTATAACTCCCTCAATTCTAAGTAACAATGCAAGCATAAATAAGAGAGTGAGAGGGAGAGAGAGTGAGAGTGAGAAAAATACCAATCACACAAGTGACACAAGGATTTATAGTGGTTCGGCCAACGGCCTACTCCACTCTACTCAAGGTCGCACTTGAGAATTTCCACTATTGAGACCTCCACGATGCTCGGCTCCTAGGCTTTTAAAACCCAAGAGAATTAAATGAGGATGCCCTTGCCACCTTTACAATGTCTCTCCTACACGATCGAGAACTAAGCCCTTCTCCCAAGGAAATTAACACCGGATGCCCTTGCCACCGATCTTGTCTCTCCTACGCCGCGGAGATCTAAGCGCTTTCCGAAGAAGAAGATTTGCTTTGCCTCTATGTAGGCTACAATGCACAATGAAGCTCCCACAAGGTTCTCTAAAAAATAAGTACAATTCAAAGCCTAAACCAATCTCAAATATTTTTCTAAAATCAAGGTACAATGAGTTTGGTGAGAAAAATTTGCCTAAAAATAGTTGCAAGTGATTTTCAACAGTTCTTTAGGGTTGTAACATGTTCATCATCATGTTTTAGACTCATACAATGGGTATATATAGAGTTCCAACTCAATATGACCGTTTGGGGGTCTCTAACAGTTAGTATGGAGGCACTGCACGGAGCTCCGTCATAGCCGTTGGGCCTATTATTTTTTTCGGACAGGTTGCTCCACGGAGCTCCGTGAGGTTCCATGGAGTTCCTTACACGGAGCTCCGTGGAAACCCACGGAGTTTCGTACCTAGATTCTAGATTTCAGCTCCTATCTTTGAAAATTCATATCTCGTTCATTTCTCATCGGATTTCGATGTTCTTAGACTCTACGTATATAAGAAAAATGACAGCTATCTGTTAAAAATATTTTTAAAAATATTTAAAAATATTTTTAAACAAGTTTTGATAGGATTTAGTTGCTGATCCAGGTTGTCCACTTGGAACTCTGTTTTGTTCAATATTGTGTTGAATGCCATATGGGTCCCAATATGTTGGTACATCACCATGGCCATTAACTTATCCATTTAAGTCCTTAAAGGGTGTGTTAGTCTCTTTGGAAAATATATTTTTAGGGGGTTTTAAGATGTGCCTTGATCAAGAGAAAGTCCAAGATAGAGATGAATACATTCTACCATTTTGAGCACTCTCTTGAATGAACTCTTGAGCCAATCTTCATTTGATCTTCAATATGGTTCTTAGCTTGCTTGTAGGATCTTCACTTGAGCTCCTTGCTTTAACATCTTCCAAGGATGATGCCACCAATGTGTTCAAGCTCCTTTGCATGTTAATCCTTAAGCCATGTGTTGCGCTGTATTGTGTAATGGCGATATGACATGCAAGTTGTTGATCGACAAGCTTTAGCCTTCATTGATCTTCCTTTGTTTGTTCAATGCTTTGAGATGGTTGATGTTGAGCTTCTCCTTGGTTTACCCTGCAAGACATGATTGATCTAAGTATGCTCCAGCTCCTTTGACATGTGTTTGGTTCATCTTCAACCATAGGCCATCAATGGTGTGTGCTAGCATGGATTGACCTGTGAATTACCTCTCTATAGCACAACACTCAAGGCAAACAATTAGTCCATAAAAGACTAATCAATTTGCATTTGTTAATAATCAAAACAAGGTGATTGAATGAACCCATGGGGAACCCTTGGGCTAACAGCATTTACAAACTAGAGATTACGAAGTGTAATATTATCTGAACTTAAATTGCGTTAATCAAAATACAATTGCATTGAAATTAATTTTCATGCAAGAAGAACACAAACATATGATATGCTTTTTTTAGAACCTAGCAATGTTGGCCAAAGTAAAATACCATGTGCAGCTCTTTTGTATTGAACAAGGCATTATGTCGTGCAAATAAGTGAACATATACTATGCCATATGAACACTAGGAGTACAATGCATGTCACATTAATATACTAAAACCTTCAGTATTCAAATCAAGCAAACTAAGGTATTATCATTCATAAAACCTATTCCTCATATTGTGCAAATCAAATAATACATATACACATGTGGTCTTTACATTGCTCGAGACTGGGCACAACTGAACCAAGTGAAGGAAGACTACTGAGACTTATAAGGCCTCACCTTTGTGCCATGCAAGTACTTTAAGTGTATGCCTATTTCAGCTTTTCATTGTTCAAAGCAGAAAAATATTTGGATCAAACTGATGTAAAACAATGGAATTTAGGAAACCTTTAACTTTGAGCTAGATAAGGAATATGAGATGATATTCATACATGTTTTCCATTTTCACCACACTCAATTCAATTGATTCCAAAATATTAGAACCTGAAGCCTTTAATCCATGGTCTGTATATTTTAAGGTTCTAAATTTTTTTTTAAATAAAAAATAAACATCCAAAACAAGGAAATAAATAGCCACACTACTATATTTCAATCATGGTGGTGTCATTATACATATTTCCTTCCCTCTATTGATATTGAAGTTGTCATTGACATGATAACCAAAGGAGGGTAAAACTGAAATCATTATTAAGACATAATAATGAAAACACCAAGTACCCTTGATTCAATGAGATTATCATCAAAACTATGCTTATGAGATTATACCAACTCAACCTGACTATTATTATTATTTTTTTAAAAAAGTATTCCGATAACCTAACAACTCTTTTGAAAAGAAACTCTCACACAAAACAAATAAGACTAACGGATAAGGTAACTCATTCAACAATGGCATATGTATTTCTATTTTGATAATTTATAGGAAAATCAATCCTAAGGAAAGTGCAAGCATCTGAACATGATAAAGTAAGCCAATAATCCTTATGGGAAATAATCTCAACAAAATCTTATTTCTACAATTACACAAACAATTCCTACCCCTTATCATCACAACCATTCACTAAAGTCCTTATAATTCCCAAGCACAAGATGTTTAAAACAAAATTTCCAGATTAGTTCATTATCTGATAAACTTGCAACATAAAAACAAATGTTAAAGTAAGATCACAATCAATACTTAAAACCTTATCAATGAAACATGTATGGTTCAATCCAGGAATATTTCATCCAGATGAAGGCAATCTAAGTCTCAAGAGATAAATCACACGAAATATTGAAGAAAAATCTCCACATATCCATAGAAAATCGTAAAATCATCAAGAAATATTTATAAACAAAATGTTTACAGGCCAATCAAACAACACAATACATGCATCAGAGCATCATAAACAACATTTTAACAAATTTCAAACCATTCATTCAGTTCTTGGCCATTAAATGACCTATTCTTAAAATATTTTGCAATTGATCTATGACTGGAACTATTTTAAAGTATTTACAGGATGCAAATCAAAGCAAACAACCATAGAACACAGAATTAACTTGGTTCAAGATCCATACCTTATCAGAATTGCAGATCCCTTATATTACCTGAATAAAATCTCCCGATGTGAGGGTTAGATGATCAGCCATAAAATCTTAGCTATATCTTTGGAAACAGATGATGAGAATAGTGGCAATGGCTAATGGAAACAGGTTTAATGATAGATCTATGAAAGTGAGGCCGGATCTAAGATCTAAAGTTTCTAGAAAGAAAATGGCAGATTCAAAGATTTTAAGGAGTAAAACAGAGTTTATAACTTGAGCTAGGTAACTTGAACTAGGTTTTCATGATGGATCTAAAGAAACAAAGATAAAGAGATGGTGATGTTGATGCCAAATGGTGAAGCAGCCGGCCGGAGATGTGGTCGTAGAAGATGAAATTTGGCCGAGGAAGATGAAATTTTGGCCGGAGGGATAGGTTTTTGG
Organism: Tasmannia lanceolata; assembly: GCF_043159265.1. Taxonomy (NCBI): domain Eukaryota; kingdom Viridiplantae; phylum Streptophyta; class Magnoliopsida; order Canellales; family Winteraceae; genus Tasmannia; species Tasmannia lanceolata. Next base: position 45,765,614 of record NW_027518680.1, on the reverse strand, counting down.
GGGATTTAGCTCTCCTCTCTTTCTTTTTCTCTCCCTTGATTTTCTAACAAAAATGAGATTACCTCGCCCCACTTTCCAGCCCTGATTCGATGCATATATTGGAAAGTGATATATTTTACACCCCTGTTTCTTAATGGACAGCCCACTCCATGTATTTATGACTATTCTTTTTACCCAGGGGGGGTCTTGGCAAATAATAGGGAATGAATTTATTTTATTTTTTTACACTCAAGAACTAATATGGGCACACCTCTGTCTGAATAGCTCACCCCGCTTTTGGGTTGCCCTTAACACATATATGCTTTGATGAATGAACTTAATTAGCTTGTCTTATTTGAAATTTCTTATCCAAATTCCATGAAATTTTGCAGGGACCTATTTGGGATCCTAACCTGTCCTAGGATTAAATTCGGGATGCTAATTCACTTATTTGAGAATTTTTTTTCACTCAGACTTGTTTAGGGTTCGGTCAAATGGGGTGTCTACACCACCAAGGTTGAACCCTTGTTCTCTTTGCTTCCAGTATAGACTTTAATATCTCCTGTCTAAATCACAACACTAGAGTACCCATTAGCATTCTACCATCAATTTGGGTTTGTTAATCATCAGAACATAAATGGGTTACACCCTTGGGCTTACACGGTGTGCGAAGAGGGTTGACCTTCTTGGAGGTGGTTACGAAGAGGCTTTGTTCCCTTGGAGGTGGTGTACTTCGTAAAGCTTGGGACTCGGCATTTATAGAGGTCCAACATAGTGAATGAAAATCCCAAGGAAAGACCAAGTACTTGGGTACCGGAGTAGGTCTGTTTGTGACCAAACTACTCTAAATGGTTGTGTGGTCGCCTTGCACTCCTTCTTGCCTCCTTTGGGTGTTTGGTAACATGTAACCTTCATTTATGTTTATGCTTAATTGAACAATGGTTATATTTAAACTTGTAATGTTTTCAAAATCTTAATTAAATTTGATTGAAAATTTTAACTACCCAATTCACCCTACTCTTGAATTGCCTATCGGGATTTCAGCTCTCCATTGCTCGCCCCTTCCTTGACAGGAGCACGGGACGTAGTGGCTGCTCTGATTCAAAATGTTAGGTACCTTACAATTACGCCAAAACTCCAAAGCTGATGAAACATGTTAGGCAAGACCCTTTAAACTTGTCCCATAATAAGCTGGGTCCCATCTAGTCCCATACCTAGGGGGCCCCACTCAGGACCTTAAAACTCTCATTCTCCTTAACACTCTCTTTCTCTACAAAAATATAACTCAGCAAGAAGATTTTTTTACTTCTACAACCCACGAGAGTGATACTCTATTCTAAATAAATTACTTTATTTCTTAGCTCATAAAAGCCCCTCCCTAATCACTCAAATCATCCAATTATGAAGATGTTCTATTATTTACTAAGAAATATGCATAAGTGAAAATCATGTAGAATTTACAATCAAAAGGATACTAAAACAAAACTGGCACTTGGATGTCTTCACCACATATTAGAAATCCTTCCCTCATAAGAATTAAGAATAGAATCATATCCCTTTTGGCCGGCCCTGTTTCCAAATTAAAATAAATTAAATTTCACAAGATCCCTCTCTCTCTCTCTCTCTCTCTGACAACGAAATGGGAGGCTCCCTAAAAACTAGCTACCCTACCATCCCACTTCCTAAAATTGTATGGAAGGAAATCTCTTATAATCGCGCCTATGATAACTTCATGCCCAAACTAGATTAGTTGTTTCTTTTATTTATTTATTTTTATTTGTACTTTTAGAAAAAGAAGTAAAATAGCAAATTTAGAGTTAATAATAAGAAAACTCCTAAAATCTTTCCCTCACTCTAGATGAGATAGCTCTCCGAATATCCTTGCTTATTTGCAAGTTGTCGTCCATCCACTCCCATGAGAGTCTCACTCTAATTGGGAGCTCTATCCCATATGAAATCATTTTCAAGAAAAGAGAAACAAAAAGGGTTGGAAATGTAAGCATTTTGTTTTAGAAAAGATAGACAAGTGGGGGTTGAAAAGCTAAAAAGAGGATGAAAAAATCATTTCCCTTTGCTCTCTCCCATTTTGTTGCATTTTATTTTTTATATAGTTGTTTAACGTTAAGGGAAGTGATATATCCACCTTTTTTTTACTTGGGACTGCCCTCTCACTCCTACCTCGATCCTTCACAAAACACAAATGAAGAAGTAAAAGAAAGGCAAACAACAAAAACATTGAAGAAAAGAACAAATATAAGCGGAAACAGTCATTCCTTATTACATTTTATTATATCATAATCCCATTTCAATGGTAAGGAAGGAAAGGTTAATGGACAAAAACAGTGCTACTGCTTATCCACAACCACCATTTACATGTCCAAAAATACTTAGGGATATTGGAGTTCTTCGTCGGGCTCACAACAAGGCTTACAACAACGAAAGCATGCAAATCCAAGGAAGCATGCGCAACAATCGATGCCATACGTGCATGCGTTATGACATCCTGAAAACAACAAATCCAACCATCAGTCCTCCATATCCTTTCACAAAATATTCAAAATAAGTACAAAAACCAATATTGAAAAGCTCTTTTTAAGGCTATTCTTTTGTTGCAGTAAGGTCAAGATGAGAATAGAAAAAAAATTGGATAGGATGTTTACGTCCTCTATCGTTAGGGATAGGCGTGATGCCATTGAGCTCGTCGACTAATGGATGACGATTAGTTGCTTCAACAACCTCTTTTGTTGCAAAGGCTGCCACAAGGAGTGCTACAAAGAAGAATTTTAAAGAAGGCATTTCTCTGAAGCTTGTGCCTGGCAATGTCTCTGTATGCCCTATATATCTATGAAAAATATTCTTCCTGCAAAATTTGGATATCTATGACAAGTTTATTCATCTTTTTTTTCTATGGCAATTTTATGAATGCAAGTTTATCTTCTTGCTTCTAAATTAGGAAGGTAATTAATGTTGACTTGATTAGATAAATTTGGAGACATGCGTACAATCTTGCATTTTTGGAATAGTTTTAATTTAAGGCAATCTATGGAAAGTTTAAAAATGACTAAAATCTGGACCCATAAAATCAGCAAGCTGTCAAGGGACAAGTGGACGTGGCACCCCTTGCTATTTGTCGTAGGTGGTTCTTGCCTATTCAAGGGCTACTACAACCATATTAGGAACATTCTAACCCAGTGCAATGAACCATGTTTTGTTGTAAATAGAAGGTGGCTCCTTTGTACCGCCCAGTAATTTCATTACATTTTCTCATAATCTCTCTCAACACACATGAACAGATATATGTCTGTCTATCTCTATCTCTCTCTCTCTCTCTCTATATATATATATATATATTTATATATATATATATATATATATAGAGAGAGAGAGAGAAAAGTCTTGTTGGCCTAGGCGGGAACTGGACCCAAATCGGAGGTTGGCCGCGTGGTCCTAGGCCTTCTGCCAGCAATGCCCCTGGTCTGGACTCTTAATAAAGATAATGGTTGCGCCTTTCACATCACCAATTGGTTTTGGGATAGTTGGTAGCACCACGATCCTACAAGTGGTATCAAAGCCAGGTCTCAGGTTCGAGTCCCCTCGGGGTCATTGTTGGGGGGTGGGGATTGTTGGCCTAGGCGGGAACTGGACCCACATCGAAGGTTGGCCGCGTGGTCCTAGGCCTTGTGCCAGCAATGCCCCTGGTCTGAACTCTTAATAAAGATAATGGTTGCACCTTTCCCATCACCAAATGGTTTTGGGATAGTTGGTAGCACCACGATCCTACAAGTGTTCCTACATGATCGTGTACATAAGCTATCTATTCCGTCGTCTTAAAATATAGTGGGGGCCCACATTGTTTGGGTGATCCAAACCATTCATTTGATGGGCCCTCACATAGATAGGGTGTGACAAAAAAGTCAGCTCCATAGGATCATCCTGACCCTATCGTTTGTGTGTATGTACATGTATTTAATGAAACTAAAATACAGGTGTGACAATCCAAGAGGGGGGTGAATTGGTCAATTAGAAGTTTTAGGCTTAATTAAGAGATGATTAAAAATTAATCCTTTAATTAAGCACTAATTAATCTAACTCTTGTTCAAATAATCATATTAGTGAAATCTAGGGATTAGACATTCTTCTCATGCACACTTGCTAACCCTTGTTGAAATAGATATTATAATGCAATTTAGGGTTTAGACATTCAACTTAAGTGCATTTACTAAACCTTGTTCAATTAAAGCATAAACATAAGCAAAGTTAGATATTATCAATCACCACACGTGCAAGAGAAGGAAAGGAAGAGAGAAAGAGAGACAATGAACACAAGATTTATAGTGGTTCGGTCTATCACAAGACCTACTCTACTCTTCACGTCCACGCGTGAGTTCCACTATCTCGATCCTCCTTCAAGGTCAGATCAATGAGCCATTACATGACCAAGCTTTTCCATTCTCAAGGGCCAACGCGAAGCCCATCTGCACGAGGCCTTAGGCGAGGAGACACACCCTCATATGCCGTCTTCACCTTTCTTAACGGACCGAAGAGGAGACCCTCGTCTTCACCTTTCTTCACAGGCCGAAGAGAAGACCCTCTTCTTCACAATTCTTGCCGGGCCGAAGAAAAGATCCTCAACGAAGAACAAATACATTAACACTCAATGCCTCTTAAATAGGCGGATTAAAAGTTGTAAGCTCACATTCACTCCAAAGAAATAAACAAATAAAAGCCCTATGGAGTGCCTCTTGATAGAATGTTGAAATACAAGCTCAAAGAGGTTTTTACTTTTGATTTAGAAAGCTAAAGCTCAAAGAGAAATGGGATTTGATCTTCTCAAATGTTCAAAAGCTTCTTGAGATAGGTTTTAATGATGTATATATAGTGTATCTGAAAATATAACAGTTTGGGGTAAAACTGTAAATAACTGGTTTGAAATAGTCAAGTAGAAAACGCTCCAACGGCTAGTTTGCCCGACCGTCGCGGTCGACCAAGCCATTGCAGTCGCCCGCCCCTATTGGGCGTCCTTTTATATTTTTAAATTTCTTACCATCGCGGTCGACTGGCCCCATGGCGGTCGTCCGGCGAGGCTAACCTGTTAGCTAAAAAATTCGGCTCAAAAACCTATCCGCGGTCAACCAACCCATGGTGGTCGTTTGCCAAGCCCAACCTGGATGTTTTCTGGATTTTCAGAAAATCAATCCCCAGTCGACCGGATTGGCCCGGTCTACCGGTCCGATACATTTCGAGGTAATTTCGAGATGTCCTGGACTTCCAGGTTCCATCTCGCGGTCGCCTGGCAAAGCCCGGTCGACCGGCCCTGTGTGAAATTCCATTTTGAACTTTAAAAATCAGGGGCTTTTGGGCCATGGTCTTGGGCTTAAGTCCTAGGTTTTCAAACACATTTTAGGGTGTGTTTATGGTTTTCAAAGATGTAAAAAGTTAAGTATGAAGATCATTTGAAAATCTTTTGAAAGTACATTTTAAATAAAATCAAGAGGCCTCTAAATACATTCTAAAAATAAGAACCTTGAGTCTTCTTGGAATGTATCAGCTCCTTTGCACTTCCATGGACTTCTTCGGCTTGAGTGAACATCTTGACCTTGTCTTGGCTCTTGTGACTTCTCCTCTAATCTTCAATGCATGTTGAGGTACATGAGATGTCACCATGGCATGTTCAACTCCATGCTCCTTCTTGACACTTGCTTAGGGAACTTGTGGGATCTTCATGTTGAGGTTCTTGACTTGAATATCTTCAAATGATGATGTCTCCAATGTAAGTGCAAGCTCTTGGTTCCTTTGATCCTTGATCCACAAGCTATGTGTTGAGAAGAGTTGTGTAATGGTGATTATGACATAAAATCCTGTAAACAACATAACACCTCAAAGCAACACTTTAGTCCATAAATGCTAACAATTTGGTTTGCTAGCATCAAAACATGAAGGTAAGGTGAATGATTAACCCATGGGAACCCTTGGGCTTATAGAAACTAATATCAGCACTACCATATCCTATGTTTACACCCGATTTTGGGCACGATCGGTCAAGAGAAACGAGATAACCAAACAATGACCCGTTTGGACTAGGTCAAGGAAGTTATATGCCAAATTGGCATTTAGTGGGAGCAAAGGGAACATTCGAACTAGATGATTATCATAAGTTCCCTCTTACATACAAATTTGATCGGTCAAGTGACTGAGTTACTTAAACTAACCAGTTGGACTAGGTAAAAGACGTGGTGCACTTAGTGTGTTTCCTTGAAAAAGAAATTCCCTCATCAATGACATATAAAATGTCATGATCTATGGATTTGAGATAGGCTTGCATTTGTGCTGTCCAAGCTCCATAATTCGTTCCATCAAAAAGTGGAGGAATTAGGGTGGATCGGCCTTTCTTAAAATCCATATGAATTGTCACAGATATTTTCTCTTGTAGATTTTTAAAATTAAAATCTCTTTAAGAGCCTTTGCTTTGATACCAAATGAAATACATGTGTGACAATTCAAGAGGGAGGGTGAATTGGTCAATTAGAAGTTTTAGTCTTAATGAAGAGAAGATTAAAAATTAATCCTTTAATTAAGCACTAATTAATCTAACCCTTGTTCAAATAATCATATTAGTGAAATCTAGGGATTAGACATTCTAATCATGCACATTTGCTAACCCTTGTTTAAATAGATATTATAATGCAATTTAGGGTTTAGACATTAAACTTAAGTGCATTTACTAAACCTTGTTCAATTAAAGCATCAACATAAGTGTAAGGTTAGATATTACTAATCATCACACGTGCAAGAGAAGGAAAGGAAGAGAGAGACACAATGAACACAAGATTTATAGTGGTTCGGTCTATCACAAGACCTACTCCACTCTTCATGTCCACGCGTGAGTTCCACTATCTCGATCCTCCTTCAAGGCCGGATCAATGAGCCATTACATGATCAAGCTTTTTATTCTCAAGGGCCAAAGCGAAGCCCATCTGCACGAAGCCTTTGGCGAGGTGACACACTCTCATATGCCATCTTCACATTTCTTAACGGGTCGAAGAGGAGACCCTCGTTTTCACCTTGCTTCACAGGCCGAAGAGAAGACCCTCTTCTTCACAATTCTTACCGGGCCGAAGAGAAAACCCTCAACGAAGAACAAATACAATGAAAAGCACTCAATGCCTCTCAAATAGGTGGATTACAAAGTTGTAAGCTCACATTCACTCCAAAGAAATAAACAAATAAAAACCCTATGGAGTGCCTCTTGATAGAATGTTGAAATACAAGCTCAAAGAGGTTTTTGCTTTTGATTTAGAAAGTTGAAGCTCAAAGAGAAATGAGATTTGATCTTTCTCAAATGTTTATAAGCTTTTTGAGATAGGTTTTAATGATATATATATATATATATATAGTGTATTTAAAAATATGACCATTTTGGGTAAAACTGTAAATAACTGCTTGACCGTCGCTGTCGACCGAGCCACCGCGGTCTCCCGTTCCTATTGTGCGCCCTTTTATATTTTTAAATTTCTTACTATTGCGGTCAACCGGCCCCATGGCGGTCATCCGGCGAGGCTAACCTGTTAGCTCAAAAATTCGGCTCAAAAACCTATCCGCGGTTGACCGACCCATTGCGGTCGTCCGCCAAGGCCAACCTAGATGTTTTCTGGATTTGCAGAAAATTAATCCGCGGTCAACCAGCCCGATAAATTTCGGGATGTCCTGGGCTTCCAGGTTCCATCTCGCGGTCGCCCCGCAAAGCCCGGTCGACCGGCCCTGTGTGAAATTTCATTTTTAACTTTAAAAATCAAGGGCTTTTGGGCTATGGTCTTGGGCTTAAGTCCTAGGTTTTTAAACACATTTTAGGGTGTGTGTATGGTTTTCAAAGATGTAAAAAGTTAAGTATGAAAACCATTTGACAGTGCATTTGACATAAAATCAAGAGGACTCTAAATACATTCTAAAAATAAGAACCTTGAGTCTTCTTGGAATGTATCAGCTCCTTTGCACTTCCATGGACTTCTTCGGCTTGAGTGAACATCTTGACATTGTCTTGGCTCTTGTGACTTCTCCTCAAATCTTCAATGCATGTTGAGGTGCATGAGGTGTCACCATGGCATGTTCAACTCCAAGCTCATTCTTGACAGTTGCTTAGGGAACTTGTGGGATCTTCATGTTGAGCTTCTTGACTTAAACATCTTCAAATGATGATGTCTCCAATGTAGGTGCAAGCTCTTGGTTCCTTTGATTCTTGATCTACAAGCTATGTGTTGAGAAGTGTTAGCCCAAGGGTTCCCATGTGGGGCCCTACTCATAGTTTTGATGACAACAAACCCAAATTGTTCAAAGTAGGTTGGTACTAATGATTTTATCATAATAAGCTTACACAGGAAATTTAGAGTACCAAGATGGACAACAGGGTAGAACATGGCAATCAAAGGCAAAGTGAAAATCCTTCAATCAAGAAGGACGAAGACAAATCAAGCTGAACGTTATAGAAGAGCAATCAACATCTAAATGGAACATTAAGAGCTAAATCAAGTTCAAGACTAAAGAACAAGCATGAACAAGAAAGGCTAAGCATGCTCATTCAACCACTGGACTCAAGAGTAGGTTGAATGGAGATCAACTTCAAAATATGATTGCAATTATTTTCAAAAAGTTTCCAATGTGTTTTTAAAGCAAAAATCCAAAAATCCTTTGAAAACTATAATTAAGACCATTTGCTTTTCTATCACGAAGGGACCCAAATGTTTTCTGATTGAGCTAAATTTTGTCCACAACTCTCTCATATCTACTTTAACATGTAAAAAAAATGGGAACAAAATTTATTCATTTACTAGCTAAACTTACAGACCAGACCTTGCGGCAAAAGTCTGGTCCGATCATCTGGTTGATAAAACAGGGACCCAAACGTTTTCAAAATGAGCTAAATTTTGGTCCATAATCTTCCCTAATATCAATACATATGTGTACCAAAAATTAGAGAAAAACTCATTCATTTGATAAGTGAAGTTGCAAACCTGACCTTGCGGCAGAGGTCTGCCCGATCAACTGGTTGATCCCAGGAAGCAACCAGATGTCTGGCGTCGGGAAAATATGACCGTTGGGAGTTGCGGTTGGTTATTTATTTATTTTTAAAACCCAAAAATGCCTAATATGTCCTCCAACGGTTATATCTTCTAAGAGGCTATATATATGAGTTTATTTTCATCATTTTAACACTTTTGCAAGCTTGAAAAAAGAACCCTACTTGTGATTTAAGTTTTTCAAGCATTTTTACAAAAGCTCTTCTTTTTTGCTCTAAATCTTGCAATCTACTTTGAAGAATATCTTCTTAAGCCCACTTCCAATCTATTTGAAGAAGAATCACTCAAGATCAATTTGCCATCATCATCAACAAGGTTAAGCTTGAAGCTCAACTTGTAAAACATCAACAACAAGCCAAGCTTCATCAAGCCTCATCGTGCAATCATCTTCAAGAAGCATTCACAAGCTTATTTGCATATCTCTTTGTAAAGAAGAAGCTTTGTACTCAAACTTAAGTGTATTAGCCTTTGAAGAAGGCACACACACTTGTATTCTTCAAGAAACTCTTGGTGGAGAGTTGGTACAGAAGGCACCGTATTTAAACCCCTCGTATACATTGTAAAGGCGGAAAAAGTGCCAATATTAAAACCCTTGGCATTAGCGAGTGCTCGGAGACGCGGAGCCATCTTCGTGGGCGAGTGTTGAAGACGCGGAGCCTTCTTCGTTGTATCAAGAATCAAACTTCATATAGTGGAATCCCTTAAGGAGCAAAACTTGAGAAGAGTGGAGTAGGTCTTGTTTTAAACTGAACCACTATAAATCTTGTGTGCATTTATCTCTTGGTACATCTCTCTCTCTCTTTACTTTATCTTGTTGTGGTGTTTGTTCTTTATTTTTTTAGTTGCATGAATCATCCACAAAGTGTGAGTTAAAAGAACTAAAGAGAGTAAATCAACTAGGGTTTCACTAAGTATTTGATAAAAGGACTAAAAGAAACCATTCATCTTATTCCTTATCTTATTGTGAGATTTGCATTTCATTTATAATCTTAAATCATCCACCAAGTGTTTTGATAAAAAGATTAAAAGGAAATAACCAACTAGAGTTTTCCTTCCAATGATAAAGACACTAATGAAAGTACCTTGGAGGGTGAAAACTATGAGGAACTACTTAATTCCTTCCAAAAATCACATGAATATTGGAAAAATAAAATATCTAAAAATAAAATTCTCAAGAATATCATTACTAGCCTTAAAAAGGAATATAAATGGCTAGAAGAGGATCATCAATTAATCACTAAAGAACATGATGAATTTAGCCTTGAAATTGATGATCTAAATAAAAAAATTAGCAATCTTGAGAAAGAAAATCAACTTGTAAAAGAAGAAGAAGAAAAATTGAAAACATCTTCATCTCATATCATAAGTAACTTAGAAAAGGAAATTGAAGAATGAAAAGTTGGTGTTAGAAAGTCACAAACTACAAGAAGATGCAAACTCTAATCACAATCATTGCCACTCTTGTATATCATCTTCCTCATCTACTTGGTCATCTATTTCATGTGATTATTGTGGTAGATTAGGGCATTACAAATCTAGATGCAAGCTTAGATTTGTAAAAACAAGTAGGTTTGTTTGGGTAAAGAAAGATGAACTATATAGAACAAACTTGATTGTACCCAAGATAGCTTGGGCACCAAAATCCCCAACTTGAAGATCTTAGATCTAGGGGATGAGCTTAAATGATCAGATCATTTGAAGTAATGAAATTGATACATATGCTTAACTATGCTTGCCATTTGTATATCAAATGGTTATATGCCCTAAAATTGCATATCATTTGAAAATATGTCTCATTAATACATGTGATTGCCTTCAATGCATTGATATATGTTGTACCTTAATGTGTTTATATCTCTTTGAGAACATGTTTGAATAAATTCCATATAGTTACTTTTTATTGATCATTACGATACATATCTCTTTTTGGTTTGATATGAGATTAGTTCTAAGTGTCCATTGCTTCTGGGGAGAATGAGTCTAAAATAAGTTAAATAGATGAAACAAATTATTTCTTAGGACTAAAAGTCAAACATCTTAAAATGGGATTCTTTGCTCATCAAGAAGATTACACTAAGGAGTTGATCTAGCTATTTGGAATGGACAATTACAAAATCTTAAGAACTCCTATAAGTTTCATGGTGAAACTAGATAAGAAGGAATTTTGAAAAACCATGGATGAATAAATGTATGGGGATATGAACTGGAGCTTGTCGTGTTCAAATCCTCTAGATGAAGAACATATTGAAGGACTATAGGATAAAGTTGAAAAACTTTCTCATCATGTGTGATAACACTAGTGCCATCAAGTGCAATCATCCTAACAAAGGACCCTATACAACATTCAAGAACAAAATATGTTGAAGTAAGGCACACTCTCATTAGAAGATGATGCACTCAAAAGGGGACATGTTTGGAATACATAAACACCAAAGTTCAAATTACTAATATTTTTATTAACTCCCTAAATGAGGAGATCATGTGTGATAAAAGAAGTGCCTTAATATTTGAAGTAGAGAACAAGTAAAAGAAACTTGCGGAAAAAAAAAATTGTGTCTTATGCTTGATTTGCTTGCCATATGTTTCTTATTAGATATGACTTGATCTAACTTGAAAATTTGACTTAATGGGGTTTGTGAAATGGTTGAAATATATCTATCATAGAGTAATTCGATAAAATCCCATCTCTAGTCAACCCATTCAGGAATATCCATGCATGACAACTAAGAATCTTTCCACATGGATTGAAAATTGTTGAAAATACATGTACACCATGATCAACATATTATTTTTGAGTTGCTCACACATCCAAATTTATTAAAACTCATGCATAAGTCAAAAAACCCAACTTGGCCTCAATTTCAACACTTAAAAAAAAAACCTCCAAAACACATAATTTTAAATATTTTTAAACTAACTAAAAATCAATGCAAAAACTGGAAATATAGTGTGTTTTAAGAAGGATTATATAAGAAATATCATTAAAATATAAACGGGCATCAAAATCCAAAGGAAAAATTGATTGGGTCATCCAGAAGTTTGGACAGACGTCTGGCCCGACGTCTGGGCAGAGGTCTGTACAGGACCAGAAGTTAAACAAAAGGTCTGGTTCACTAGTTTTGTCTGATTGCATGCGATGATCTTGCAAAATTCATATCTCCCTCGTTTCTTATCGGATTTTAATGTTCTTATACTCTACGGATATCAGAAGAATGAGAGGAATCTATTAAAAATATGGTAAAAAATATTTAAAAATTTTCTGGAGTCATTATCCCTGAAACAAAATCCAAGGTCCAGCTTGCTTTTAGTTTAGCTTGCTCTATTTGCTTTTCTAAGAATGTTTTCTTCGAGCATGTTTCTAAGCCTAGTTATCTTTTGCTATTTTGTGATTGTTATGGGTGTAGCCATCATTGGTATATCTCTGTAACTGATTTTTGAATTGATTTTTGGACCTTACACATGTGCCTTTTGTTATGATTTATGAAATCAATAGAGTTGATAATTTGAATGAAGCATTTTACCTACTTGTTGTGCAATGTGCTTCACATGCTTATCTTTTACACTTCATGCTCAATGGATTCCCATGGAATATACTTGAATTGTATATGTTATTCCTACCTAGCATACTTCACCCTTGATTGGTATGTCTATGCGTGATATCCTTCAACGGGATGTGTAATCCTTGCTTCGATGTGATTCCTATACTTGAAAGATTAATGGAATAAAATGGATATTGGCTAAATATTCAGAAATATATCCTTTTTCAAGCCTTAGATCTTCCATTTGAGCTAAATCCTTGAAAATATCTTAATTGAATGAGAAATCCTTAAAAATCTCCTATTTAGAAGTAAAATCCTTGAAGATCTCATAGGTTTGATGATGATCTTGAAGTTTCCATCCTCCACCTCAACCAATAATTATTCATCTATGGTATATCTGATCATGATTAGTTATCTCAGCTTCTATAAAAATGATTATACTCATATATGAGATAGTTCATTGAGCTAACTTGTTATATCTTTATCACTTGTGCTTCCTCAATTGATTACCCATAAAGATTTTTCTTATCCTCCTTGATAAGAAGAAAGTACCAAATTCAGACGGAGAAGTATTTTTCTTGCTTATTCTATATGCTTTCAATTTGATAATCTATTGACGGAATAAGTTTCAAATCAAAGGTTCACTTGGGTAGGTATTGACTCAACCTCTTCTTGATAAACCTCAATGGACTCTATTTGTTTTAGAGGGTAGTCAATGCTTTGCTAAGGTCTATGTTGGTTCACACATGTACTTGTGTATCTCAACCATAGCAAACTCTTGCCATGATATGCATATCACTAGCCTATTACTCTAGCATGACGGTAAGAACTTGTAAGTGTATTCTACTCTTACTTGTCATGATCATGAAAGGCTTTCAAGGCCTACAAAGTAGCTCTACTTCGATAATCTGTAGCTACATAAACTTAGATTCAGCTTATGTATCTTTGGTTGTTGGATATCATTCATGGTTGTAATTGGCAGATCATTAAATGAATAAATTACTCCTTTAGTTGCTTGTTCCTCTATGTGTTTATTTCATTGCTTCAGTTTTAATTATTGTTTAACTTGTATGGATGGTGCTTGCTTTGTGTTGCTTGGTTTATTTGTATATCATTGGCGCCATACTCTCTCTTGGTCTCTCGTACCCACACGATTAGCGTGTGCTTTTTATTATTGATTTAATTCGTCTTTTCCGTGAACTTGGGATCACTAAAGCAATCCGAATTCCACGTAAAAGAGAATGACAGAGTCGCCACCTAGATGAGAGATCTAGGACTCATAAATGACTAAAAATCTAGATTCATTACCTGATTACGAGAATGGAAGGTATGGAGAGTTACCACCACATGCACTATTCTTGCCCGATAATCCGGTCTTCAATTTTAAAAAAGTTATCTTTCTTAAATTTCTTTTAAATGGCTCATTTAACTCTATATTAATGTACGAACTACGTGACATGCATCATAAGATCTAATTTCAATGTATTTCCTAATGTGTATCTTGATTTTTTTGATTTGTTTGGATTCAATCTATGTGAATATTCTCCTAAAATGCTAATTTGGGGAAATCCTACATATTTTAATTAAGAATTTTATAAAAGAACTAATATACAAAATCCCACCATTTGTGTTTGGGGCCGACTCGTGATTGGTATGCCATTAAGCATCCAAGCTGCCTACGTACCCAAGCCTCACTGGGATCAGAGTCGACGTAGTTCGGTGCACCTAAAGTAAGCTACTTATGCCTAACTCATGTAGGACACCGATCTAGACTGGATTGACTGTTTCAACAGTTTTAAGAGAAATTATTTAGTTCAAGTTGAAGATTTTATTATCCTAGGACTTCATCTAAGATGCTATATGGTCCTAGCTAAGTGCAAGATGTCCCTTAGACTAATGCAGGTTAACCTACATCCTAGGTAACTAGGCCTGTCTTATGGGAAAATTGGGTTACTAGTGTAACTAGATCTATGGCACGGTTGCTATCCATCGCAAACGGTCGTGATGAGGCTGGACTTCTAACTCTAGAACTCTCTAAAACCTAGAACACAACGTAACGTAAGTGTTCCTAAGGGGCCCTAAAGGTTCTTACGATGGGAAACTGTAATCCAACGGTCACAAGGACAAGGATTAAATCAATTCAGTTTTCCGAAGTTAATGATTTTCAATTCTTTAAAAGTTTTCGATTCCTAAGATTTAAGGAATACTAAAGGCTCTAGGGCTTGATTAGTTTCAGCCTTGGATTGCATCCATGAAAGGGAATAGTGCTCTCAACCCTTGTATAATTTAACACATAAGTTATAGTATATTATTGCCTGGCACGTTTCTCAGGATTTCCTTGGACAGTGGACCTGGGAGCCAACAACATACTATAATTTACATGTTCAAATTATGCATGATCGATCACAATTAGTATACGATTATGGATGCGATCTCGGCAGTTGAACTATCGCGATATAGCGAATTTACATGCGAGATCTATGAAGCCTAAGGTTTCTGTTTCAAATAAGTTAGGGATTGAATTCATGATGAAAAGTTAAGATTTTTTAGAGATTTTTACTCACTTTTGTGTTGATTTGCTATCAAGTTGTGATTTATTAACATTAAGACTAGATTGATAGGATTACACAGAAATCCTAAGCAATTTAATTCCAAATCAGTTGAAACTTTTTCAGTAACAAGATATGGATGATTGTAGTTTACTGGAAGAGTTTCATGAATTGTAATTTAGATTTACTACCTATTTCCTATTTTTCAAGATTCGGGTCAGATTGTAGATTAACAAAGCAACTTATAGCATATGAATCTCAAATCAAGTCAAACTTTTACATTATAAATATAATCATGAGTGAGAGTAAACTACTGTAAAACTCTCATGGATTTCTTTTACGATTTGACATCAATTAAAATTCACACAAAAATCGGATGAAATCAAAGAATTAATTAAAAGGCAAACCTAACGATATCCTAAAATCAAAGAAACATTCCAGTAGATATATCATAAATTATAAAATTTTCTTTCAAAATTTCATAACCTAAAAATTAAAGCTCCTCCATAAAATCGATTTTTAAATAGAAAAGGTCAATATGTTTCCTTGGAACTGAAACCCGCTTATTAAATTAATCTTGTAAAACTATATCAAATCTTTTCAAAACCCTTTCAAACTTTTTCTCTAATGTTCCAGTAACCTAGGTTACTGGTTTGTGAAGAAAATTTCAAAAATCCACAAGTTTGGTATGAAAAGGAATTCCGGCATGCAAAACGGAGAATCGATTAGAAAATAGTAAAGAAAAGAACTTTTCCGAAATTGTCTTCAATGAAAAATTCACTTTATATTTAAAATTTAATTCTGGAAAGTTTCATCAATTTTCAAAAACTTTTGGTATTTATTAAAAATAGGTCGAATTTAAAATAATTTTAAGGTGAACTGGAAATCCAAAAATCGGTTTGGAAACAAATTTTCATAAAATTTAGACTTGATTTGACCTGTTTTCTATTTTATTTTTCAAGAAATAACCCTTTGCTGGGTTATCTTTCAAAAAATAAAACTGAAATCGAGGTGGTCAAACCGTAGTCCAAGATCTTATTTTTCAGTAGTTTGGAAATTTTTATTATCATAAAAAAATTTGGTTTTTGAATAAGACCATGTTTTCAAACACTTGCCTTGAAAATCCAAATTAAATCCATATCTAAGAAAAAAGAAAGAAAATCAATATTTATATGGAGGAAAATTAATTTTTGGTGAAATTTTAGATTTTGAAAACTTATAATCTATACTATAACATACTGGAATTTCAAAGAAAAATTCAATAATTTGATCTATCAAAAATAAAACCCTAGCATGCTTTTTCTACTTTGCAAAGATAAGAAATCCTTACCGTTGATCGCGATCCTTGTCTCTAGGGTTAGTGATCCGAGATATACACTTTGTCCAACCCTTTTATATGCTCAAGAAGACCCAAAGAGTGCTACAATAATCCTTGATTATATGATGCCTTGGATAAGAAGAAGTTCAAGAACCCCCTTTGTGAAGAACACTTGAGAGAGAGATGAGCACACTTGAAGAGAGGAATGAATTCCAAGGAGGAAGAGAGAGAGGGATGAATTTTCTAGAGCCAGGCCAAAGGTTGTGCTTGCTTTTTTTTTATAGAAAAAGTTAGGGCTAGATTGGATTTGGAAGTTCCAATGTGAGGACTCCTACCTTTAGTTAGTTTCTAATTCTCACCTATGGCTTGCTTTTTCCTTACCTTCTAAATTGAATTTACTTCTAATATTGATTTCTTGCAAGTTAAGCAATGCTAAATTACACAATGGAGATCCTTCAAGATCAATATAGAAGCCTTCTCACATAGGAAACTAGCTTTTATGAATGATTTTCGTCCAAAAAGGGCTGCCCAATGTTTGAGCTCATTTTTACCTATTTACAGGCTAATTCAGGAAAGGTCATAAACTAGAATGTTGTAGATCTTTTCGAGACGTTCAAAACAAGTATAATAATAAATTTTTTGGATAAAAAGATAAAAAGTTATGAAAGTTTTAGTAACCTGACCATACAACCCATTTCTAATTATAACTCTTCCTTTCTTTATTTTTTTTCTAAAACAAATATGATGTCACCAACCACCTCATCCCATGTTGGAGGTTTTTGCATGTGGCCTCCTCATGTGGGGCGTCCACTTATGTGGCCGACCCACATGGGTGGGTCCCCACCTTGTGGGTTTTATCCCAATAGGCCTTATGACATGTATTTTAGGTTTTTTTTCAATGAAAATTTAATAAAATCTCTTAAATTCAAATTTTTTATTGATGAACCCAACCCATATGATATTTATAGTGCACCCTTAACACGTGATCGAACCATATTTTTTGGGAAAATAACTTTTCGGACAAAAATGCCCTTATTTGACCATTACACATCCAAATGCGACCAAAATACCCTCAAATTGGTTCACTCTTAAAGGAAAAAATAAAAAATGAAAAGTTTTTGTGGTCATACTTCAAAAATAAAAACTTTTAAAGTTGGGTTTTTTCGGTGAGCAATATCATACAAGATCATTTGGTATCCCCTGAAAATACCGAAAATGCCCTCAACACTCAGAATTTCCAAATTAAGCGAAACCCCTGAGAAATTCTAAATTTAACAGGTTTTCCAAAATTCAGGAAATCATTCATAATTTCTCAGACACCTTTCGGAGATCAAAAGAATTACACAGGAAAAGACCAAATTACCCCGAGGTGCGATTTTCAGAACATCTTAATTTCTCAATGTGCATATAATCCTTAAGGCACTTAAACAGAAACCTTAAAAGTCTACAACTTCTTTTGAAAATTTACTTTTCTAGGACTTTTAGGTGCATAGGTTGTACTCATAATCGTTTACCAATTGTGATTTATCTTGTACGGTTTAAGTATCTAAGTTATAATATGTTGTTGGCTCCGAGGTCCTTGTCCACGGAAATTCTGAGAACATGCCAGGCAATAAGATATTATAACTTATATGCCAAATTGTATAAGTGTAGAAAGCACGATTTCCTTCCATGAGTGCAACTTAAGTAAGAAGTTGTTAATCCTTAGAGCTTTAGGTTTTCCTTAAATATTAGACATTAGGAACCCTTAAGAGAATAAAAAATCAGTAACATAATAAATTGAGTTGGATTAATCAATGTTTAAGTTATTTTGGAACCATTGGATTACGGTATCATCTCGTAGGAACCTTTAGAGCCCTCTTTAGGAATCCTTACGTCACCATCTAGGTTTTAGGGTGTCCTAGAATTAGGAGTCCAGCCTCATCATGGCCGATTGTTATTGATAGCAATTGGGCCATAGATTTAGTTACAATAGTTAACCCTTTTTTCCATAGGACAAGCCTAGTTAACCTAGGATCTAGGGTCACCTGCATTAGTCTAAGGGGATGTCTTGCACTTAGATAGGACCATATAGCATCTTAGATGAAGTCCTAGGATAATAAAAGCCACTCAACTTGAATTAAATAATCTCTTTTAAACTATTGAAACCGTTAGTCTAATCTAGATCGGTGTCCTAGATGTCTTAGGCATGTAGCTTTGTTTAGGTCACCGAACTATGTCGACTCTGATCCCAGTGAGGCTTGGGTACGTAGGCAGCTTGGATGTTTGGATGGCATTCCTTGCACGAGTCAATCCTACTCACTTTTGTAAGGTTTGTAGGGTTTTATTTTGCTTATTTCTTTCTCATTTTTCAAACCTTAAATTAAATTGATTAAAACACTTAGGATTTTTCATGAAATTAGATTCTAGGAGAACTTTCACATAGATCGAATCAAACTAATTTAAGAGAATCAAAAGACGCATGTAGGAACCACATTGAGAATAGATTTTTAGGGTGCATGTCACATAGATCACATCAAGAGAGTTTAAATGAGCATATTAAAAGAAATTTAAATGAGTTAATCTTTGGAATTGAAGACCGGACTATCGGGCAAGAATTGTGCATATGGTGATAATCCGTCATACCTTCCATTCTCATAATCAGGTAACGAATCTAGACTTCTGGGATTGAAAATCATTGCAGTGTCACTTATGGGTCCTAGGTCTCTTACCTAGGTGGCAACTCTGATTATTCTCTTTTGCGTGAAATTCGGATTGTTTTAGTGATCTCAAGTTCACGAAAAAGATTAATTAAATCAATAATCAAAAGCACACTAAAGCACACGCCATTCGCGTGGGTATGAGAGACCAAGAGGGTGAGGCGGGTCGAGCCCCTCTCGCGGGATCGGGTCCCATAGTTTGGCGACTCTGCTGGGAACCACCTAACTTCATTACAATTTTAAAGGATAACTCATTTGACTTTATTTTAATTGGCTCATAAAAACTCTATCTTATATGTTTGTGTTGCTTTTTGCTAGATTGGTTTGTATGTTATGCTTTAGTTTCTTATCACACTATACTGCAAACTAAATCTAACAAAACCTGAAGGCATCATAGATTGCGCAGACTTATCTCTCACACTTACATCACTTGCATCCAAGACCATGCATCTCACATACAGACACGTCCTATTTAGGAACTCGGAGTGTTATCTAGTATGATTGACTGAGATTTCATCACCTGATGCTTCTGTGCTAGAGAAGCATTCCACTCTTAGCCTAGTACCTTTATTGTGTGTAAACGAATCCGCTGGTTCATGTACTGATACGGCGGACACTGGTACAGTATATTGAACACGGATTCACGCTAAAGGAGCCCTTGGCCTTACCCCTGGATAACCCCACACATGCATATAGTATACGAACATGCTTGTATCACGTGTGTGAGCCTAGATTAGGATATCCTACCCATTTGTGTCTAGAGTAGGCCATAGCCCATCTTCCAATGGCTACGATCGATTTTAGGTGCACAAACAAAGTCATGAGTCGAGATCACTTCTCTACTCCGCTAGATTAGGAATAGGATTCGATGCCTTCAGGTAACACCAAATAAGATATAAGAAGATTAAAAGCTTTCCCTTTGAGATTAGGATATAAATCTCATTTTTTCCCAAGATCTCATAGGTTATCTTCTTAGATTATCCCTTGTGTACGATCTCATCTCAACCGTATCCTTCTTCGTTTATGATCCATCATTCAAGAACGGTGATTTTATCTTCATATTCCTAGTCCAGTTAAGTATGATCCCATAGTTTTCATTGGTTTCATCTTCTAAATTTTTCTTACTTAATCTTCATCATCTTGAGGTTTAGAAAGTCCATTTCTTAGGATCATCATTATCTAGCCTCATCATAGTCAGTCTTTGTTCGGATCATTGCCATGATTGTCATTTCCTCTCAATTGTCTATCCATTTATCTCTCATACCTAAGGCTGTATTAGAAGAATTCATTGGTCTCATTCCAGTCAAGAAGTCCATTCCATGGCACCCAAGTTTGAGCTCATTGCATTCCTAGTATAGGATTATGTTACTTTGAACTAGAGGCATTATTCAAATCTTCTCTTATACTAACCGAGTGTTCATTTCCATGGTCCTTAGACTAGGGGCATTCCCCTTTACTATCATGACGCAATTGTCATACCTTGCTCATTTAAGGATTCATTCTGTCATCCCATTGCTTGCAAAAGCCACAGTCATCTCTAATAATTGAGAAGAAATACATGCTGAATCTCAATCTTATGCCTTATGCTTATTGTTTCCATGTCAGGAGTATTCACCATTGATCACCTTCAAGGAACTTGGGTTCGAGTAGACTCTCGTCTGGTAAGGAAGTCACCTCCCCCAGCTCCTTTGGAAGCTTCTCCATCAGCTCCTTCTAAACCAATGATAGAACACGTTGAGAGCCCTCAGACTAATAACCTTGAAGTTATGATGGCTGCACTCCTCGAGCAAATGAAAGAAATCAAAGAAGATAATCAGTTTCTTAAAGCCCAAATCGCTGAGAAGTTTGGTTCATCATTTCCTTCACCTGCAAAGGGCAAAGAACCCATGAACCCTGTCATGCCAGAGTTTCTTCCTAAGCCTATGGTGATTCCCATTCCTCAAGGCCCATTTGATGTTACTGATGAAGAACAATATGGTGAAGAGAACTACAACCCAGGCTCAATGCCAGTTGGTAAATCAGTCTTGGAAAAATTAGAGCAGCTAACTATGAAGGTTGACAACATACAGATTCAAGAGCAAGGGGCATTTAGCTTAAATGATCTCAGACTCTTCCCAGAAATTCGTCTCCCTAAGAATTTTCAAATGCTAGACTTTGATAAGTATGATGGTACGGGATGTCCTACTTCCCATCTCCAGATGTTTACTATCATGTGCCAACCTTAGAACTTATCTCCTAAACAATTGGGTCAGCTTTTCCCAGTCTCTTTAACTAAGGTTGCCAGAAGGTTGTTTTTGGGATTGGACAAGACCCGCTATAGGACATGGAAAGACATTGCTGAACAGTTTGTTAAGCAATTCAAGTATGATGACGGGGCAGAGATCACTGAGAAAGACTTGGAAAAGACCAAACAAGATTCAAGGGAGTCTTTCTTGACATTTGTGAAAAGATGGAGGGGGTTGGCAGCACAGATGATTGACCGTCCTACTGAGAAAGAGCAAGTTCAGATGATACTAAAAAACCTGTCCCCTCAGCTCTATTATCACATGTCTCTCCAGTATTATCCTGACTTTGAGCACCTCATTAATGCTGGCAAACAAATTGAAGAAGCAATGTCATAAGGGGTGTATAACCGAAGTAATCCTAATATCCAAAATTTTAAGAAGCCTGCACCCGCACAGGTCAAAGAAGTTGGCAGTGTCTCTCGTGCCAATCCTCAACCGCCGAGACCTCAGAACCCTATAGTCATGGATTATGATCAACCCATGGTCGCACCCCAGCAGCAACCAAGGAAGGATTTTGATCTTCTACCTGTTCCACATTCTAAAATCCTACAAGATTGTTTAGCCTCAGGGCGCATCATTTTGCCTCCCATTAGACCACCTCATAATCCTATACCCCGAAGTTGGAGAGCACATGATCACTGCGATTCCCACCAAGGCCAGGGCCACGCTACTGATCGATGCATACCTTGAAGTATGTGATCCAGTAGTTGATTGATGAGAAAAAATTGGCATTTTAACAGAGGCCGAACGTCATTAATAATCCTATGCCGACTCATGCAATACCGCCGCCGGTAAATCTCAATACTTAAGACAACTCAGGGTTGAAAGAAGCACAGGTCCTGTTGCGGAAAGGGGGTTGAAAGTACCAGTCATAAACCAGCCTTTGCCGAGCCTCCAAAGCTAGACCTTTGCAGCGTTTAAAGTTAAAGTTTCAGTCATTTACTATTTTGTGTTGAGTCGGTCAATATGTTAGTTCATAAATTGAGTCTAGTCTTACAAGGTTATAGAGTCAACGCCTAGTCCGGGTGAGTCTTTTTCTGCATTTATTTTCAAGTCTAAAAATTATGAATCCTGAGCATGTTCAAGATAGGTCATCATTTGTAGTGTCTTTCTATTAAATGAAATTTGCTTCCCAATAATGTTTTAGTGATTGCTTCTGATCTTAACAAATAAAAATGAGACTCCCTCCTCAAATGAGGAAAAAGATACCGACGAAACTCCCTTTCATTAGCAGCATATGTTCAAACAAGAGGAAGAGCGCCGGGCCCAGCCTCTCAAAGAGAAAATTGAAATGATAAACATTGGCACGGAAATTTTAATCCAGTAAATGCAAATTGAAAATGCATTGCCCTCCAAAAGAGCGCGAAATAAACTCATTTCGAGGATAAGAGGATTATCTAGAAACGCTATAACCGATACCAGGGGCAAGACATAGATAGAAAGCTAAAGAGAATGAAGGAAGTGAGAGACATATACTATACAAGGGGCATAGATTAGAAACAACTTTCATATCTCCAGTCAATAACTTTAGTTCCCAAATTCATAATATCAAACCAACAAATTCAAGATAAGAGATCAAGAGCAAGTATTGAAAAGCGATTGTCAAATATCAAAAGTTACCGACTCATAAATGGAGGATGTTAAAGAACAAGTTTTGCTCCATCAAAGTCAAAAGTGCATATCAGAATCTTGAAAGAAGAAGACCCATTATCTCTTACCTGGAAATGCCGTCAAACTCTGTGAAAAAAAAATAATTAAGAAAATTTATCAACCTAGGTCAATTCCAAACCTGAACATTGGAAGACCTCCTTTGGCCGAACAAATCCCAAGTTCATGACCTAGTGTGAAAAAGAATACCCTTTTTTGCAAATCCCTTTGGTTCTGAATAATATTTTCTTTTAAAACCCATTATACTAGGGGCATCAGCCCCGAACTACTCAGGACCTCATCCCTACACTAGGGTACGTAGGCAGCTCGGTCAAACCAAGTTCGGTCGTTTCAAAAGAAAAAATTCAATAGTTCCAAAAAGAAGAAAAGAGAGAGTTAATCAATCAAAAGAGAGAGTTAATCAATTAAAAGAAAAAAGTCAATCGAAAAAAAAAAAAAAGAAAATAGAGTCAATCAAGAATTGATGACCTTCCAATTCTAGTATCCAGGAAAGCCGTTGTTCTATATTACAAGTTCAGAAATTTAGATCAAGATTTCAGTTTGCTAATACCAAGAATTCCCAGCAGTAAAGACCAACAGTCTCTATACAATAAACTCTTTTTAAAGCTTCCTCAAAGCATTCTCAGTAATTCTCATAAAGTCATGTGTCATCGTTTCTTCTCTAGGGATTAATGTTAATAGAACTTGCATTTTGCTCCTGATATGCGTTGTCTCGTCATTCGTTTGAATTTTGGTCTTCCACAATATCTATTGTCCTCGAATCCGATTTCACACATCTAAAGTTCATCAATTTCCAAATTTATCAAATTCAAGTTCATTTTAGGTCATCAAATCATGTTCAAATTAAATTTCAAAATCCATTTTCCATTTCCTTTCAGAGAGAAAGCAAAAGTGCCTCTGGATTGAAAATCCTTTTTTCTTTCTTTTGAGAGAAAAAGCGAAAGTGCATTTGGATCGAAATTCATCCTCATTTTGTTTTCAGAGAAAAAGCGAAAGTATCTCTGGATGGGAATTCATCATCATTTTCTTTCTAGAGAAAAAGTAAAAGTGTCTCAGGATCGAAATTTATCCTCCTTTGCTTTTTAGAGAAAAAGCGAAAGTGCCTCTAGATCGAAATTCATCTTCCATTTTCTTTTCAGAGAAAAAGCGAAAGTGCCTCTAGATCAAAAATTCATTTTCCTTTCTTTTCAGAGAAAAAGCGAAAGTGCCTCTCGATCGAAAATCCTTTCTTTTCAGAGAAAAAATAAAAATGCCTCTGGATCGAAATTCATCTTCCGTTTTCATTTCAGAGAACAATCGAAAGTGGCTCTAGATCGAAAATTTCTTTTCCTTTCTTTTCAGAGAAAAAGAGAAAGTGCCTCTAGGTCGAAAATCCTTTCTTTTCAGAGAAAAAGAGAAGGTGCATCTGGATTAAAAATTCTCTCTCCTTTCTTTTCAGAGAAAAAGCGAAGGTGCCTCTGGATTGAAAATTCTTTTTCCTTTCTCTTCATAGAAAAAGCGAAGGTGCATTTGGATTGAAAACTCTTCTTCCTTTCTTTTCAGTGAAAAAGCGAAGGTGCCTCTGGATTGAAAATTTATTTTCCCTTTTTTTCAGAGAAAAAAGGAAGGTGCATCTGGATTGAAAATTCATTTTCCCTTATTTTCAGAGAAAAAGCGAATGTGCATCTGGATTGAAAATATATTTTTTCTTCTTTTGAGAAAAAGCGAAGGTGCCTATGGATTGAAAATTCATTTTCCTTTAAAAAAACAAAAGTGACTCTGGATCGAAATTCCATCTTCCATTTCTCCTCTTTTCAGAGAAAAAACGAAAGCGCATCTGAATTGAGATATTCTTCTTCCTTTTGGTTTA
Source organism: Tasmannia lanceolata (assembly GCF_043159265.1). Taxonomy (NCBI): domain Eukaryota; kingdom Viridiplantae; phylum Streptophyta; class Magnoliopsida; order Canellales; family Winteraceae; genus Tasmannia; species Tasmannia lanceolata. Next base: position 45,740,657 of record NW_027518680.1, on the reverse strand, counting down.
GAGTAAAAGCGCAGGAGCCTCTAAACCAAAAAGATTATTTCTTCTGCCCTAGAGAAAAAGCTTAGTGCCTCTATGGCAAAGAATTTCATCCGAATAATCCAATTTCTTAAAATTCTAGGACTTCGTCTAAGGTCTTGCATTAGGAAGCATTTATGTTGCATTGTGTGTAGTGAATCTTTTGTTAATTAAACCTACGTAAAATGGCTCTGTCACTTTTACTTTGGTATTCAATGACTATGTCATCTCTACCAAAGAGGGGCATCAGTAGACACCCCCATTTTGCTCCTCTTAAAATGGGTTAAGTATCTGTATTAGGTTAAGCATTCTTACATTTTAGGGTGAATTTCACCCCATTTTAGGTATTTTGAAGTTGATTCGCAATCACGAAAGTCTCTAGGGGGTTCCATTAGTCTCCAGAATATGAGAATTCAAGTTTTTAATCAAGTTAAAACCTGTTATTTTTGGAATTTCTCAGGGTTTTTCCTAATTTTATCAATTTTTGCACCACAGGGGTAATTTGGTCATTTTCAATGTGTTTCATTTGATTCCCGGGTTGTGTCTGAGAAATCTTGAGAGATTCCATGAATTTTGAAAAACCTGCTAAATTTAGACCTCTCATGGGCTTCGCTTGATTTGGAAATTTTGAGTATTGAGGGCATTTTGGGCATTTCTAGGGATTGCCAAATGATCCTGTTTGATATTACCCACCAGAAGAAGCAAACTTAAGAACTTTCTATTTTTGAGGTTTGACCACAAAGACTTTCCATTTTTAACTTTCCCCTTTAGGGGTGAACCAATTTGAGGGTATGTTGGTCTCATTTGGATGTGTAATGGTCTAATAGGGGCATTTTGGTCCGAAAAGTTATTTTCTCAAAACAAAGATAGTTCGATCACGTGTTAGGGGTGCATCATAAATGTCAAATGGGTTGGATCCATTTATAAAATATTGAATTTAAAAGAATTTTATTAAATTTTTATGAAAACCCAAAACCCATGTGAGAAGGCCCATTGGGCAAAGCCCACATAGGAAGGGGCCCAAGTGGACCCACCCATATGGGTTGGCCACATAAGTGGCCGCCTCACATGAGTGGCCCACTTAGTTGGGTGCCCAACATGGATGAGGTGGGATGTTGATGTCATATTTGATGTGTTTTGAAAAAAAGAAAAGAATGAAAAGAAGGAAGAGTTATAATTAGAAATTGCTAGTATGATCATGGTAGTAAAATGGCCATAAAGTTTTGTTTTTTTGTCCAATTTTTTTTAAAAATATACTTGTTTCGAACGTATCGAAAAGATCTACAGCTTTCTAGTTTACAACTTTTCATGACTCAGCCTCTAAATAGACAAACAATAAGCACAAACGTTGGGTAGCCCTCTTTGGACGAAAATCATTCATAAAAGCTTGTTTCCTATGTGAGAAGGCTTCTAAATTGATCTTGAAGGATCTCCATTGTGTAATTTAGCATTTCTTAGCTTGCAAGAAACAAGGTTTAAAAATAAGTTCAATATGGTCAAAGAATGAGAAAGTTAAAGCACAAATTGGAAACAAGCCAAAAGGAGAGTGCTCACATTGGAAAAGTTCAAATTCACTCAAACCTAGCCTTGTGCCTATAAAAGTAAACCCACCCAAGGCTTTTTCTCCTCTTGCAAAAACATCCCACCTTGCTCTCCTCTTGGAAAAACATCCCACTTTTTGTTCTGTTCTTGATCATCTTCCATATTGGTTCTTCTTCAAAGTACCATTGAATTTCTTTTTCTCCTCTTCGACATACATCGTATCGGATTATTTTCAACGATCTTCGGGTTTTCTATTCTGTATATAAGGTGTGTCAAAGCGTATATCTTGGATTTATACACCTTAGAGACGAGAAAAGCGATCAACGGTTAGTATTTTGATTTCATGTAATCTAGGAACTAGAAAGCATGTTAGATTAGATTTTGAGTTTTCTTTGAATTCATGATGCATATGGATGTGTTTTTTATTGAATTTATGATATGGTCTAATATGAATCATATTGTTTTAAAATTCAAATTTTTGCTGAAAAATTAGTTCTCTTTAACCAAAAATCAATTTTCTTATGGTATGGGTTAAAACCCACTTTTCAAAGCAAGTGGTTTAAATCGTTGGGTTTTTCCGAATCTGATTTTTTCTAAGATTAAAACATAATTAAAAACTTCTGGAAACCTAAATTTTGGCTCCAGTAGTCTGTTACTATTTCCAGATTCCACAAACAGTTTCATGATTTTTAAAATTTATTTAATATGATTTTTAATTAATTTAAGGATTGCATTAATTCGAATAAATATTAAATGAATTTGAAAAATCACGAAAGTTTTCAAAATAATATCTTATAAATATTTAAGGGTTTTCGTGGAAGAAAATTTTGAAAAATCAATTTCCTTCATTATTTTAAAATCATAACTTCGTTTTGCGCATAAAGTTGCTATTTTTCAAATAAAATTTAATTTTTTTGATTAAATTCTGATCTTCTAAAGCTGAAATTTGGCAAAAAAATAATATGATTCACATTTGATCTTTTGTGAATTTTTTATGATTTTAGTATTAGCATTTATGTGTTGTTAGTTTTTCTTTCAAAATTGCCAGATTTTGTATGATTTTTACTTGGCAGTAAATCATAATAAAAATGATGAAAGTTTTATTGTAGTCTTATAGTAATATTATTGAAATTCCAAGGGTGGTCCCTAGTACGGCAACTATGAGGAGTGAAAATTAATTAGGTTTCTAACAAGTTTTAATCTTTTGAAAACTCAAACCCAGTTTTAGAAATTAAGAGATCAACAATTAAATTCAAGTACGCAAGTTAAACCTAAAGTGCAAATGCAAAATAAAGAGCAAGAGTAAGAGAGATTGCACCCAAGATTTAAAGTGGTTCGGTCCTCCAAACGTGAGGCCTACTCCACTCCACCAACCAAACCCGTTGATGGCTTCACTATGTGATCTTCTTAACTTCGGCGAAGATCGGTGCCGATTACAAATTCCAACCGCCTTTAACCTTGATGGCGATCTTCACCACGGAGAGTGGGCTACGCTTCTCCGAACACTCGCCCAATACAAGTTCTTGAAAAGAAAGAAAGAACAAAAACAATCCCTCACAAGGGTTTACAAGAATTGCAGAAGATGTACAAATTGGGCCTATGATCCAAATACTAAGCTTTAGAGGATTAGAGGCATAACCAAGTTTGATTCACGCTTTGGATGTTCAAATGAAGTTTAAGAGTGTTAGGATTGATCATTGTAATGTTTGGAATGCCCATATATATAGGAAAACCAAAATATGATCGTTCAATGGCATTGTTGTAATTCCTGGAAAACACCAACGGATATAAATCTAGCCGTTATTAGTGTTCTCGGAGTTCCGAGAATATTTCTCGGAGTTCCGAGAATTCTCGGAGTTCCGAGAAAAAATCTCGGAGTTCCGGGAATTCAAACAGAAGATGAAAAATGTCTACTGGACCATTTCTCGGAGTTCCGAGAATTCTCGGAGTTCCGAGAATTCTCGGAGTTCCGAGAATAAATCTCGGAGTTCCGAGAAGCCTATGAAGAGCAGATTTTCACTTCTGTTTTGGGCTTCCAATTCTCAACCAAGATGGGATTGCTATGAGGGTTCCAAGGTGTTGGAACTCCACAAATACAATCACTTATATATTTAGGGGAGTGTGAGATTAACTTAATTATGCCGTTCAAGATCTAAAACTGAGTTTGGGTCAATACAATCTAACATGATTTGATCTCCAATGGAATTCTTCAAGTCTTCATTTGTCTTGGATCTTGATGACTTTGGCCTTCATGATGTTGTCCAATGAGATCTTCTTGGCCTCAATCCAAGCAATATTGTCTTAGCACCAATGTGATCTACAACTTAGACAATCAAACACATTAGTGATCACAAATCACTTGTGTATTGGAATCATCAAAATAAGATGGGAATGCCAAGGTGGAAACCATTGGGCTTACAATCTCCCCCTTTTTGATGATGACAAGCACAAGAGATTTTCCAATAAAAAGCACATATATTTTCCTTACTCAAGAATTCTCTCTCCCTTTGTCATCAATCAAAAAGATTGGGGTAAAAGAGAAGCAAAGGGATGAAATATTCAATTTAAAGCTCCCCCTTTTTCAAGGAAAAAGACAAACCTAGAACTCCCCCTATTTAGGATTTTTATTCAATATAAGAGGGGATATTTAATTAATCTTTGAAAAAGGATATTCAACTTTAAGCATTAGCCCCTAATCTAAGCACATATGATGAAAATCATATGGGGGCTTTGGGAATCCAAGCTTTCTTGGATCCACCACTATCCCTAATCTTAGATGCACATTGGAATTGGTAATGACCATTTATTCCACAATAATGGCATCTAACATGAGGGTTAGATAGGCTAGTCCTATCATATGCATGTTTAGGTCTTTGACTAGTCTTCTTTAAGATTATGTCAATAATTTTGTCACCATTTAAGAATCCATGGAGACATAATCTTAATCTTTCATTTTCATTATGAAGATGGGTAATTTGATTTAGAAAATCATTAAATTCATCTTCATAAGACTTGGAAGAGCTTGCCATATCTTGGAGTTTTGCAATTTGGCAAGTTTTCTCATCCAAACAACCCTTGAGGGTTTCAATCTCAAGTTTGAAATTTTCAATTTGTGCTTGAGATTTGGAAGAAGATTCATTTTTAAAAAAATTAAGTTCATTTTCTAATTTTAAAATAGATTTCTTTTTAACTTTATTTTTAGAAATTTGACAATGCAAGGTATTGCACAATTCATCATAAGATATTATTTCACTATCACTACTTGATGAATTATAAGAAGGGATAGAGTTTACCTCATCTTAATGGGTGAGTGCCATGAAGCAAAGATCGTCCTTTTTATTTTCTTCCCCTTCGCTTGAGGTTTTGCCCGACGTGCTTAACGCATCCCAACCGGCGGCAAGAGCCTTATGCTTCTTCCATTCCTTCTTTCCCTTATGTTTTGAGGAAGATGATTTGAGAAGAGGACAATCCGGTCTTTTGTGTCCGGTCTTCTTGCAATTGTAGCACCTTATAACTCCCTCTACTTCACTTTCTTCTTTCTTCTTCGTTTTATCCTTCTTATGTTTCTTTCTCCATAAGCTTTTAAACTTTCTCAAGGCTTCTTCTTCATCGCTATCCGCCTCGCTAGAGGATGATGAGTTTGCTTTGAAGGCTTTTAGAGCTAGAGAACGACTCTCTTTCTCTTTTTCTTTCGGCTTCTTCTCCTCTTGTCGGCTAGTGAGGAGCGTCTCATGGGTGATGAGAGATCCTACAAGCTCCTCCATGGTTAGCGTCTTGAGATTCTTCGATTCTTGTATAGCGGTTACCTTTGGATCCCAATATGGAGGAAGAGACCTAAGCAACTTACTCACAAGCTCATCAGTAGGATAAGATTTACCAAGATTTGCTAATTCATTAGAAATTTTAGAAAAAAGGGTATACATTTCGGAAATGCTTTCGTTTTGATCCATTCTAAACATTTCATATTTGCTCTTTAACAAGTTTATTTTGGAATCCTTGACTTGTGATGTTCCCTCATGGGTAACAGCAAGTGTATCCCAAATAATCTTGGCGGAATCAAAAAGAGCAACTCTATTAAACTCCTCCGTAGATAAGGCGCAAAACAAAGAATTTATAGCTTTGTAATTTAAATTTGCATGCCTTTTTTCTACCGTATTCCATTCTTCAAATGGTGTGGAAGGCAAAATGTATCCATTTTCAACAATATGCCAAAGTTCCACATCTATCGAAAGAAGATAGATGCGGATCCTTGTCTTCCAATATCCATAGTTGGACCCATTAAAGAAGGGATGTCTAGTTGTGGAATGGCCTTCCGGAAGTCCGGTTCCATTTCTATCCGCCATTTCACAATTTGAAAGTTGCCAAAGATCTTATGATCTTTCCCTTGTTAAAAATTTTTAAAGAAAAATTTTCAAAAAGATTTATAGAAAAGAAAATCTTTTAAGAGCCTTATGATCTGATACCAAGTGAAATTCCAAGGGTGGTCCCTAGTACGGCAACTATGAGGAGTGAAAATTAATTAGGTTTCTAACAAGTTTTAATCTTTTGAAAACTCAAACCCAGTTTTAGAAATTAAGAGATCAACAATTAAATTCAAGTACGCAAGTTAAACCTAAAGTGCAAATGCAAAATAAAGAGCAAGAGTAAGAGAGATTGCACCCGAGATTTAAAGTGGTTCGGTCCTCCAAACGTGAGGCCTACTCCACTCCACCAACCAAACCCGTTGATGGCTTCACTATGTGATCTTCTTAACTTCGACGAAGATCGGTGCCGATTACAAATTCCAACCGCCCTTAACCTTGATGGCGATCTTCACCACGGAGAGTGGGCTACGCTTCTCCGAACACTCGCCCAATACAAGTTCTTGAAAAGAAAGAAAGAACAAAAACAATCCCTCACAAGGGTTTACAAGAATTGCAGAAGATGTACAAATTGGGCCTATGATCCAAATCCTAAGCTTTAGAGGATGAGAGGGATAACCAAGTTTGATTCACTCTTTGGATGTTCAAATGAAGTTTAAGAGTGTTAGGATTGATCATTGTAATGTTTGGAATGCCCATATATATAGGAAAACCAAAATATGATCGTTCAATGGCATTGTTGTAATTCTTGGAAAAACACCAACGGATATAAATCTAGCCGTTATTAGTGTTCTCGGAGGTCCGAGAATATTTCTCGGAGTTCCGAGAAAAAATCTCGGAGTTCCGGGAATTCAAACAGAAGATGAAAAATGTCTACTGGACCATTTCTCGGAGTTCCGAGAAGCCTATGAAGAGCAGATTTTCACTTCTGTTTTGGGCTTCCAATTCTCAACCAAGATGGGATTGATATGAGGGTTCCAAGGTGTTGGAACTCCACAAATACAATCACTTATATATTTAGGGGAGTGTGAGATTAACTTAATTATGCCGTTCAAGATCTAAAACTGAGTTTGGATCAATACAATCTAACATGACTTGATCTCCAATGGAATTCTTCAAGTCTTCATTTGTCTTGGATCTTGATGACTTTGGCCTTCATGATGTTGTCCATTGAGATCTTCTTGGCCTCAATCCAAGCAATGTTGTCTTAGCACCAATGTGATCTACAACTTAGACAATCAAACACATTAGTGATCACAAATCACTTGTGTATTGGAATCATCAAAATAAGATGGGAATGCCAAGGTGGAAACCATTGGGCTTACAATCTCCCCCTTTTTTATGATGACAAGCACAAGAGATTTTCCAATAAAAAGCACATATATTTTCCTTACTCAAGAATTCTCTCCCCCTTTGTCATCAATCAAAAAGATTGGGGTAAAAGAGAAGCAAAGGGATGAAATATTCAATTTAAAGCTCCCCATTTTTTAAGGAAAAAGACAAACCTAGAACTCCCCCTATTTAGGATTTTTATTCAATATAAGAGGGGATATTTAATTAATCTTTGAAAAAGGATATTCAATTTTAAGCATTAGCCCCTAATCTAAGCACATATGATGAAAATCATATGGGGGGCTTTGGGAATCCAAGCTTTCTTGGATCCACCACTATCCCTAATCTTAGATGCACATTGGAATTGGTAATAACCATTTATTCCACAATAATGGCATCTAACATGAGGGTTAGATACGCTAGTCCTATCATATGCATGTTTAGGTCTTTGACTAGTCTTCTTTAAAATTATGTCAATAATTTTGTCACCATTTAAGAATCCATGGAGACATAATCTTAATCTTTCATTTTCATTATGAAGATGGGTAATTTGATTTAGAAAATCATTAAATTCATCTTCATAAGACTTGGAAGAGCTTGCCATATCTTGGAGTTTTGCAATTTGGCAAGTTTTCTCATCCAAACAACCCTTGAGGGTTTCAATCTCAAGTTTGAAATTTTCAATTTGTGCTTGAGATTTGGAAGAAGATTCATTTTTCAAAAAATTAAGTTCATTTTCTAATTTTAAAATAGATTTCTTTTTAACTTTATTTTTAGAAATTTGACAATGCAAGGTATTGCACAATTCATCATAAGATATTCTTTCACTATCACTACTTGATGAATTATAAGAAGGGACAGAGTTTACCTCATCTTAATGGGTGAGTTCAATGAAGCAAAGATCGTCCTTTTTATTTTCTTCCCCTTCGCTTGAGCTTTTGCCCGACGTGCTTAACGCATCCCAACCAGCGGCAAGAGCCTTATGCTTCTTCCATTCCTTCTTTCCCTTGTGTTTTGAGGAAGATGATTTGAGAAGAGGACAATCCGGTCTTTTGTGTCCGGTCTTCTTGCAATTGTAGCACCTTATAACTCCCTCTACTTCACTTTCTTCTTTCTTCTTCGTTTTATCCTTCTTATGTTTCTTTCTCCATAAGCTTTTAAACTTTCTCAAGGCTTCTTCTTCATCGCTATCCGCCTCGCTAGAGGATGATGAGTTTGCTTTGAAGGCTTTTAGAGCTAGAGAACGACTCTCTTTCTCTTTTTCTTTCGGCTTCTTCTCCTCTTGTCGGCTAGTGAGGAGCATCTCATGGGTGATGAGAGATCCTACAAGCTCCTCCATGGTTAGCGTCTTGAGATTCTTTGATTCTTGTATAGAGGTTACCTTTGGATCCCAATATGGAGGAAGAGACCTAAGCAACTTACTCACAAGCTCATCAGTAGGATAAGATTGACCAAGATTTGCTAATTCATTAGAAATTTTAAAAAAACGGGTATACATTTCGGAAATGCTTTCGTTTTGATCCATTCTAAACATTTCATATTTGCTCTTTAACAAGTTTATTTTGGAATCCTTGACTTGTGATGTTCCCTCATGGGTAACAGCAAGTGTATCCCAAATAATCTTGGCGGAATCAAAAAGAGCAACTCTATTAAACTCCTCCGTAGATAAGGCGCAAAACAAAGAATTTATAGCTTTGTAATTTAAATTTGCATGCCTTTTTTCTACCGTATTCCATTCTTCAAATGGTGTGGAAGGCAAAATGTATCCATTTTCAACAATATGCCAAAGTTCCACATCTATCGAAAGAAGATAGATGCGCATCCTTGGCTTCCAATGTCCATAGTTGGACCCATTAAAGAAGGGAGGTCTAGTTGTGGAATGGCCTTCCGGAAGTCCGGTTCCATTTCTATCCGCCATTTCACAATTTGAAAGTTGCCAAAGATCTTATGATCTTTCCCTTGTTGAAATTCTTTTAGAAAATTTTTCCAAAGATTTATAGAAAAGAAAATCTTTTAAGAGCCTTTGCTCTAATACCAAGTGAAATTCCAAGGGTGGTCCCGAGTACGGCACCTCGACAACGAACCCAGGTAGAATTTGCCCCTCTTCCTATTCCACCTTTAGAGGTATTTAAGCAGTGTCTTGCCTCAGGTCGCATAACCTCACCTGTCATCCGGCCTCCCCCCAATCCTCTACCTGCAAATTGGCGAGCTGACCAACACTGTGAGTATCACAGGGGTCCTGGTCATCTTACTGACAACTGTATTGCCTTGAAATTTAGAATTCAGAAACTCATTGATGAGAAAGGCATTGCATTCCAGCCAAGACCCAACGTTACACAAAACCCGCTACCTGGTCATGCCAATCCTCCTGCTGCCATTAATGCCATAACCATAGGAGATTCTGAGTTCGACCCTCTCACCCTCATCTGTGCTTTAGAACCCGTTTCTGAACCTCAAATTATCTTCTGTGATGAGTCATACCTAAGAGAGTCTGTATCTCCCTTGGTGATCACCTATGAGCCACAAGTTCCTCAAGTTATTACTTATGACGAGCAGGAGCTAGATGAGGTCAGACATGTTACTAGGGGAGGAAGGATCTTCAAACCTGCTGAACTGAGAGTCAAAAATCTAGGGGCATTGGCTCGAGGAGAAGAGCCGCAATATGTGAAAGACCCAGATGATGAGGTTGTGCAGCAGTTGAAGAAAACTCAGGCTGTTATATCTGTTTGGGGATTATTAATAGCATCAAAGAAACACAGGGAAGCCTTGTTAAAAGAATTGAATACTACACAGGTATCCTCAGAAATATCTCCAGAGCAATTGGCTGAGGTTGTTGCTCTTACCCAGGCTGCCAGAGTCATTAGCTTCTCAGATCAAGAGCTGCCTCCTCAAGGTCAGAATCATGCTAGAGCTCTTCATGTCACCATTGTCTGTCAAGGCAAGAAAGTACCATCTGTGTTAGTAGATAACAGATCTGCATTGAATGTGTGTCTGTTGAGAACTGCCATTACCTTGGGTTTCGGTCCCACTGATTTTGCCGAATCAACCCTTGGAATCCTCGCATATGACAACACCCGCAGAAATGTAGTCGGAGTCCTTACCACCAAGATTGTTGTAGATGGTCAAGAATTTGAAGTTGAGTTTCAAGTTATTGACATCAAGGCCTCATTTAATATGCTTCTGGGACGTCCCTGGTTGCATAAGGAAGGTGTTGTTGCGTCAACCCTTCATAAAAAATTGAAGTTCATCAAAGATGAAAAGTTGATCATTGTTAGAGGTGACGAAGAGCTAGAAATAGGACAAATAACAAGTTGTAAAAGCAGAAGAATACAACTTGAATGGTTTCGCGTTCGACGTTGCTGCTATTTCCTATGAAGAGGCCTCTCAGGAGGAGTTGTGTTTACCTTTTGCCATCAGTCCTGTGGTTGCCAAGATAATGAGAAAAATGAATTACATTCCTGGCATGAATTTGGGCCGTGATCCAAGCAAGGCGTCTCACTGGCGCCCAATCAAAGCAAACCATGGAACTTTCGGTCTCGGATATGTACCTACTGAGGAAGAGGATGAAGCCATAGAAGAATTATTGAAATTGAGGGAAGAAATCCGCCGCACCTGAGGGGTACTCCCAATGGCTCCATACTCCTTATCGATTAATGGACACTTTGTCAAGGAAGGCGAAACTTCACCATACTATGGGTTTTCCGAACCATGGTATGACTCGGTGACAGAAATCATGATACCTGGTTTTGAAATATTTAGTGGCCTTGCTCTCACAGAAACAGAACCGCGGGTGCATTATGTTGAGAAAACTGTTGAGGACTGGTTAGTCTTTCTTGAGCCAGATATGTTGGAGTCCTTGTTTGAAAAAGATGAGCCTGATGTTGCTTGGCAGGAGTTGCTAGTTTTAGACCATTCTGAAGAACAAGAAGATACAGACCGTGAAGATGTGCTAGTAGCGGCTATTCAGAGCGATTCTACCTTTGCTGAACCTCAAAGTCAGATTGCACCGCAACAGAAAATCTTTCAAACTGGAGTTCTGATGTTTTTCCTACTTATCTTATTACTAAGTCGAGTCTAGTCAAATCTGTTAAGTCTGTGTCGATGCCTAGTCCAGGCGAGTCATTTTCTGATTTTATTTTCAATGTGAATCCTGAGCCTGTTCAGGATGAGTCCGATGATGATGATGTTATTCCTTTTAATCCAATGAAATCTGATTCTCAGTATGTCCCTGTGTTTGCTTCTGACTTTAATAATAATAACACTCCCTCCTCAGACGAGGAAGAAGGGATCGATGAAACTCCCCTTCAATTGCAGCATATGCTCAAACAAGAGGAGGAGCGCCGAGCCCAGCCTCTTAAAGATGAAATCAAAATTATAAACATCGGAATAGAAGATTTAATACAGGAAATACGAATTGGAAATACTCTATCTCTTGAAGAGCGCGATGAATTAATAAACCTATCTAGGGAATATAAAGAAGTTTTTGCCTGGTCCTACAAAGATATGCCCGGGTTGAGTGAAGACATCGTCCAACACAAGCTGCCTTTGTTACCAGGAATTAAACCTAAAAAGCAGAAACGAAGGCGAATGAAGCCCGAGTGGATCTTGAAACTAGAGGAAGAAATTACTAAGCAGCTGACTGCTAGGTTTCTACAAGTAGTGGAATATCCAGAATGGCTTGCAAACATAGTGCCTGTACCAAAGAAAGATGGGAAGGTGAGAATGTGTGTAGATTTCAGGGATTTGAACAAGGCAAGTCCAAAAGATGATTTCCCTCTACCACATATCGATATCCTGGTAGATAAGACGGCCGGGCATGAATTACTATCTTTCATGGATGGTTCTCTGGTTACAATCAAATTAAGATGGCACCCGAGGACATGACTAAGGCTCGTTTAATACACAATGGGGGACCTATTGCTATCGGGTAATGCCATTTGGTCTCAAAAATGCCGGTGCGACATACCAAAAAGGAGCAACAGCCTTACTCCATGACATGATACACAGGGAAGTTGAAGCCTATGTCGATGATATGATTGTGAAAGCTAAAGAAAGGAGAGATCATATCCCGAACCTTAAGAAGTTCTTTGAAAGAATAGTCAAATACTAGCTTCGCCTGAATCCTAGCAAGTGTGTATTCCGTGTTACCTCTGGTAAGTTGCTAGGATTCATGGTGAGCCAAAGGGGCATAGAGGTAGATCCTCAGAAGATTAAGGTTATCCAGGAGATGCCGCCGCCTAAAACCGAGAAGGAAATTCGAGGATTCCTAGTAAGGATACAGTTCCTGAGACAATTCATTGCTCATCTTACATCAATTTGCGAACCTATCTTTAAGTTCTTAAAGAAAAATGCTTCCAAAGAATGGACAGAGGAATGTAACCAGGCCTTTGAGAAGATAAAGCAAAGTTTGTCTGAACCACCGATATTAGCACCAATAATACCGGGGCACCCATTCTTGCTTTACTTGTCAGTCACAGAAACCACCAAGGGTTGTATGTTAGCACAGCAAGATCCATAAACCAAGCATGAAAAGGCTGTATATTATCTTAACAAGAAGATGTTAGAGTATGAACAAAAGTACACTGTCCTAGAAAAAACCTGCTTAGCCTTGGTTTGGGCTACTCAGCGACTCAGACATTATCTTTTATCACATAAGGTTCTGCTTTTGTCAAGGATGGATCCTCTGAAGCATCTCTTTGAAAAACAAGCCCTGACAGGCAGGATCGCCAGATGGTTATTGTTGTTATCTGAGTTTGACATCAGCCATGTAACCCAAAAATCAGTAAAGGGTCAAGCCATTGCTGAACAATTGGCAGAAGCACCTCGAGAAGAAAGTCAGCCCTTCAAGCCGATGTTCCCAGATGAAGAGATCATGATGGTAGAAGATGAATATCCGAAAACTGGTTGGACCCTCTATTTTGATGGAGCAGCAAACCAAACAGGGAGGGAGTAGGGGCATTGCTTGTGTCACCCCGAAATGAGCATATCCCCCTTGCCGTTAAGTTACAATTTAATTGCACCAACAATATGGCAGAGTATGAAGCATGCATTGTTGGACTTGAGGCGGCATTGGCCTTAGGCATAGAGGATCTTGACGTATATGGAGATTCGAAGTTAATCATTTGCCAAACTCAGGGAGAGTGGAGAACCAGAGAAGAAAAGCTACAGCCGTATCATGAATACTTGGACGTTCTTGTTCAACAATTCTGGTGCATCACTTTCAGTTATTTACCAAGGTTGAAGAATAGATTCGCCGATGTCTTAGCGACGTTAGCTTCTATGATAGACATACCTCACAATATGAAGATGAGATCCATCACGGTTCAGGAGCAATGGGCTCCTGCATATGTTGATGTTATAGAAATAGCTGCAAGATGTCCCGATGGTAAGCCATGGTATACGGACATAAAGAACTACATCTCAGGCCAAGGGCATCCCGATGAGGCTTCAAATAAAGAAATAAGGACTTTGCAGAAATTGGCAGCTAATTTTGTCATTTGTGGAGGGGAGTTGTATCAACGGTCTTTCGACGGAGTTCAACTCTTATGTGTCACTGAAGATCAAGCAGAAGAAATTCTCGTAGATATTCATGAAGGGGTGTGTGAACCTCATATGAATGGAAAGATGTTGGCAAGGAAGATCCTACGTCTGGGGTACTATTGGCCAACATTGGAAGCAGATTGTCACACATTTGTGAAGAAATGCTATAAATGTCAGATACATGCGAATCTTATCCATGTACCACCCACCGAATTGCATTCTCTTACCTCTCCTTGGCCGTTTTCGGTGTGCGGAATTGATATTATTGGCAAGATTTCACCCAAGTCGTCTAATGGTCACGAGTACATACTTGTTGCAATTGACTACTTCACCAAGTGGGTTGAGGCCGCTTCTTACGCAAAGCTTACATCCGCATCAGTTGCTAAATTCATACGCACTAATATCATATGCAGATATGGAATTCCCCATGAACTTATCTCAGATAATGGATCTCATTTCAAAAAGGAAGTAATCACTCTTTGCCAAGAGTTCAAGATTAAGCATCATAAATCCTCACCTTATCGACCACAGACAAATGGGGCGGTAGAAGCTGCAAACAAAAATGTCAAGACTATCATTAGCAAAATGTCAGAAACTTATAAGGATTGGTCGAATAAGCTACCGTATGCCTTGGGGGCTTACAAAACATCAATTAGAACTTCAACTAGGGCAACCCCTTACTCTCTTGTTTATGGGATGGAAGCAGCGCTACCTGTTGAGATCCGTGTACCTTCGCTCCAAGTATTGACTGAGGCTAAGTTGCAAGAAAATGAATGGGCAGATGCCAGATATAAAGAGTTGAACATGCTAGATGAGAAGAGATTAAAAGCGCTTTACCATGTGCAGGGTTACCAGCGCAGAATAGCCCGTGCTTTTAATAAAAGGGTTAAGATCAGAGATCTAGAAGAAGGCAATCTTGTTCTGAAAGAGAATCGAGCACCAGTGTTTGACCCAAGGGGCAAGTTCAAACCAAACTGGTCAGGACCGTACATTGTGGACCAAATCTTACCCGGAAAAGCTGTCAAGCTCCATAATTTAAATGGAGAAATATTGTCAGAACCAACAAATCTTGATCAACTCATAAGGTTCTATGCTTGAACACCAGAAGGCCGTCTTTTGGCCGAATAAATCCCAAATTCATAACCCAAGATAAAAATATATATAACCTTTTGCGAACCCTTTTGAGCCCAAATAATATTTCCCTTCAAAAACCCAATATACTAGGGGCATCCACCTTGAACTACGCGAGACCTGATCCCTACGGTGGGGTACGTAGGCAGCTTAGTCAAACCGAGTTCGGTCGTTTCAAAAGAAGAAATTCAATCATTCCAAAAGGCAAGTAAATAAAAAAATAAAATAAAAGAAAAAGAAAAAAGAAAAAATTGAGTGAAAAGAAAAGAGAAGAAAAATTAAAATACCTTCAAACTAGGGGCATCCGCCCTGAACCACGCATGACCTGATTCCTACACTGGGATACGTAGGCAACCTGTTCACAGGTTCGGTCAAAATTCTTGTAAAACCTTAAGCTATTCTTTGAAAAGCCCTACCCCACCTGTAAAGTCCTTTTGGTGTTCAAGTAAAAAAAATGATGAAAAAAGAAAAAAGAGAAAAAAAGAAATGGAGCTTGAAGATTCGCTAGATTGAAAACCTGAAAAGGCTATCTAGGAAAAATTTAGGATCATTCCTCTGCTAAGTTGAAAACCTGAAAAGGGCGGCTTAGGCAAAAGTTAAGGGGGTGGCCTGCTGAGTCGAAAAACCTAAAAAGGCGATTCAGGCAAAAGTTAAGGCCGAACGGTCCGCCAAGTTGAAAATCCAAAAAGGAGACTTGGTCGTGGTAAGGTTGGGTTCACGCCAGAAGAATTACATTGATCTCTGAAATCACAGTATGTCAGGCAAAAATAACAATGATTCCTGAAACTAGGTGCATTAATTTCTAGCAATCGAAAAGTTGATAGAAAGATATATGAAGTATTACTGTCTTAAAAATAAGTAAAGATGTTTATCAATGGAGAAACATTCTTTAAAAGAGGCCAGCCTAACCCAAAAAAAATAAAAATACTGATAAGTCAGAAGCATCACAGGGTTACTTGAGTAATATTTCTTACTTCGTCATTTTATTACAAGTACCTGTGGTTTTTAATTGTTTAGAATTTTATTTTTTTTACGAATTCTATTTTAAGAATTGTTTTAGGGTGCAATCACTCTGAAAACAGGATCATTAACAGGTTCTGAGAAACTTGGAAAAGGCAAGACTGTCATGAATGATGAAAAATCTTTGAAGAATGATCTCTGTTCAATGAATAGAAGAAAGTTAGAATGCCTCAAACTGGGGCAGGTTGCTAATGAAGTGGCGTCCCAAATTCGGGCCTTGAAAGTCCTTTATTATATGGTATTATTAAAGCCTTTGCTTCCAAAGTTATTAAATGGAGATTTCGATTTCCTTTTTCTGATAATCTCTGTCAAAACTCAAATTATCATATCTCTTTTAGTCCATTTGAAAATGGTCTCTTCTTTTTGAACATCATACGAATATGATGTCTCATTTCCTTAGAATTCGTATAAATACGGTATTCCATTCTCTCTGAGTTCATTCGAAAATGGTCTCTTATTCTCTTTGAGCATCATACGAATATGGTGTCTCATTTTCTTGAAATCCGTATAAATACGGTATTTCATTCTCTTTGTGCCCATTTGAAAATGGTCTCTTCTCTTTGAACATCATGCGAATATGATGTCTCATTTCCTTAGAATCTGTATAAATACAGTATTCTATTATCTTCAAACTATTCGAAAGTGATCTCTTATTCTCTTTGAGCGTCATACAAATATGATGTCTCATTTCCTTGGAATCCGTATAAATACGGTGTTCCATTTTCTCTGAGTCCATTAAAAAATGGTCTCTTATTCCTCTTTGGGATCCATACAAATATGGTATCTCATGTTCCTTGTAAATCATACAAATACGGTATCTCATCCTTTCTGAGTCCATTAAAAAATGGTCTCTTATTCCTCTTTGGGATCCATACAAATATGGTATCTCATGTTCCTTGGGAATCGTACAAATACGGTATCTCATCCTTTCTGAGTCCATTAAAAAATTGTCTCTTATTCCTCTTTGGGATCCATACAAATATGGTATCTCATGTTCCTTGGGAATCGTACAAATACGGTATCTCATCCTTTCTGAGTCCATTAAAAAATGGTCTCTTATTCCTCTTTGGGCATACAAATATGGTTGCTCATTTTCTTTGGGAAACCGTACAAATACGGTGTCTCATCCTTTCTTAGTCCATTTAAAAAAAATGGTCTCTTATTCCTCTTCGGGATCCATACAAATATGGTTGCTTATTTTCTTTGGGAAACCGTACAAATACGGTGTCTCATTCTAGTGTCTCGTTTCCTCTAGGTCTGTACAACTACAGTGTGCCGTTCTCTTTGGACCCATACGATTATGGTATCTTTTTCTTTTCAAGTCCGTACAAATACGGCCTCTTATCCCTTCGAACTCGTACAAGTACGTGGTCTCATTCTTTTCGAATTCATTCGAAAATGATCTCTCATTTCCTCATTGCCCGTTTGAAAACGGCGCTGCATCATGATTATCTTTCATTCTGGGTTGCGTAATTTTTGCAATCAGATCGAATCAATTCCTCCATTATTCTGAACAACCTGGTCATGGTGTTTAGAGTAATTGATTTTTTATGACATTCCAATTCTAGGACTTTGTCTAAGGTCTTGCATTAGGTTAAGTTGCATTTAGTTCTAGAGAGTCCTTTATTTATTTAAGCTGCGCAAAATGGCTCTGTCACTTTTGCTTTGGTATTCGATGACTACGTCACCTCTGCCAAAGAGGGGCATCTGTAGACACCCCATTTTGCTCCGCTTTAATCAACAAAGAATTTAGTGTTTTTCTATCGGTTTTCTAGTGTCTCTCCTTTCCACGTCCGTCTCATACGTTTTCTCGAATCTTTTTCGGTCATTTTTGCCATGTCTTGCATTTTACCGCCAAGTGTTGAAGAGGGTTAGTTACGAGAATCAAAACAAGAGAGAATTTAGACCCACTGGGTGGGCCCGCATTGAATATTTTGATTAGATTTGGATCAAGCAAGTGTGCCCTGCATTATTTTTAACGGGAAACATGACTTTTGAACTTATTTGGATCTGACAAATAAAATTGCTTTCCATTGGGGGTCCATATATATTTCGGCCAATATCCGTTGTAGCCCATTAATCAATGGTTTGGATAATTTATTTAGAATGGTTTTGGCGGAACATCTTAAGGCTTTGTGGCTCTACAAATGGGCAGTTCGGATCGTCCCTTAAGGATAATGTACATGGCACAACTGATTTCATTGTGGACCATCAACTGGTGGTTTGGATCGTCCCAAGGTGTTATAAAAGTACAACTCATTTATACTATGGCCCTTTAAATGAACTGTTTCGATCACCCTGTGGACATAATTTAAGGGGCGCAACTTGTTTGCGCCGCGGCCATATCCAATGGATATATCAGATCATCCTATGAAAATGGTTTTAGAGGGACAACCAATTTACATAGTGGCCTAACAAATCAATGGTTCGGATCATTCTACCGAAATAATTTGCGGGGCACAATTAATTTATGTTGTGACCAATCAATTGGATGATTTGGATCAGTTGGAATTTTGGCTACAATGAATGGGGCCCACCAAGTTTAGAAATTAATTGCCCATGGGTTTCGACCACTTGAGTGTAACACATCAAGGCCCCATCCATTTCACTTTAGTTTTCTACACAACCTGCATACTATATAGAATGGAAGCATGTTCGGTTGATTCTAGATGAGATGATTGATACAAATGACACATCCACATGCATGCATGCTCATCCAACCATCTTGAGTTGAAACAAAATACTATTGCCATTTTTTTATTATTATTTCCATTGCATGGATTGAATTATTCCAAGGCAACCATGAAACGTGTGCGGAAACAATAACAGTAGCTTTTTATATATAGATGAGATGAATATTGAATGGCATGTACACACTAAAAATTAGCCACTTGCTATTTTTCTTGTGAAACGTGGGAATAAGAAAAGCCGAAATAGTAGTTTCTTTATATACAGGGGGGATAATCTAGTATATTCATTTAACATTTGTGGGGTCAACTAGAGCATAGGTGTGACATCATGGCTGATTTGCATAGGCAGTGACTCATTTGGGCAAGTATGTTGATATTTTGAAAAGGTAAATCCCACGTATAGCTACTATTGCTAAATTTTGTTCAACCTTGTGATATACATAGAAAGTGATAATTGAGGAAACCCATTTTAGGAATAGAAGTTGCAAATTTTGCCAAGAGGAAATGGCCGAAGTCTTTCTCTACCATATATTAGGACGAGAATCATGTTTTTGAAAAAAAAAAAAAGGAGAACGTTTAATTTCTTGGGGCTCTCCCACATCTCGGATTTTTTGGGTCTCTCCCTCTCTCTGTTGGAGAATTGCATGCTTGGATTCCTTTCAAGTGTTTCTAACATCTCATCTCATTTGTTTCTCATCTCTTTCCTACCTTCTCCCAAGTATATCTGAAACCTCTTTGGTACAAATTTGGTACCGATTTTTAGTTGGCACAAATTCAGAATCAACTCTCCTGGGTGGATCGATTTATTGGTGACCACAATTAACGTTTTTTTGGTCATCCTCTCTCTCGATATTCACAATTTAAGCTCTCCGAATTTCGGCATCAAATCGCATTCTCGGATCAACGTATTCTCGGATTCCTATCGAAGCGTTATCAGAAGGGTTTTCCAGAGCATATAAAAGGGTGCGACAAAGAGTATACCTCGGATTTACGCACCCTAGAAACAAGGAGCGCGATCAACGGTAGGTTTCTCCATTTTTTATAATATCAAAGGTAGAAAAGCATGCTTAGGGCCATTTCTTCTTTATTTTCTTCAAGATTTTCATAAAAGCTACCATGCATGATCTAATATGATTTTCGTGGGTCAGTTTATTTGATTATTGATTTTGATAAAAAAACGAGGAATCATTATATGAGAAAATTGGGTGTTTAACCAATTGTGACATCTAGTGGCTTTTGAATCGTTTTACACAGTGAGTGTTTTAAAACTAAGGGTTTTTTGTGAAGCTATATTTTCTGAGTCTTAATGAGGTTAAAAGAACACCAAAATTCTAAAAATTCCGGTAGACTTCACTTGTTTTGATGGCTCAAAATTTTGTTCAAAAAATACTCGGAAATAAGATTTTGATGGTTCTAAAAATCGTTCATATAACAAAACAATTCGAAACTGATTAAAATTTGGTCCTGAGAAGATTTTTACTGTTTGAATATCATACAAAAATTTTCAAAAGATTGGAGTTTATTTATTATTTTTACTGGAATTGTTTTGGTAAAGTCACTGATTTTCACGTATATGAAGGACATATCACTAAAAAAACTCCTTAAAAGATGAAATTTGGTAAAATAAATGAACTGACCAGTCAGAATCATATTGTGAATTTCTTGGAAATTTTGGGCATATGTTAATATTTGTTATTGATTTGTAATTGCTCTGACAAGAAAATAAATATATCTGTTAAAAATAGTAAATTATCGAAATAATGTCTGAAAATTTTCTCATAATTTCATATTCGTCCGAGAATGTTCTAGTACTAATTTGGTTGGATTGGGAATTCGTTTGCTGTATATTTTAGTGTAATGTCATTAATCTGATCCGAAGTGGAAAATCAATTACAAATCGAATTTCAATCTTTAAAATCATGAAAAATTCAAGCAGAATATATTTTTCAAGAACATATCATATCCTAAAGTTTTTGGAACAGATAACATAATTAGCTATAGGCTTCTTTGTAAAATCATTAATCTGATCCAATTGCGATAAATTCATTTAAAAATCCAAATTAATTTAAAGCACTTTGAAAATTTTCAAAGAACTCTAACTTTTCATCATGTATTCAATCACTAAGCCATCTGAAACAGAAATCTTAGGAGTAATAAATTTCTTTTGTACAATAACATGCTAGGATAATTTAGATGCCGAGATTGTAACCATAATCGTATACTAATTGCGATCGATCCAGCATAATTGGAGTGCGTAAATTATAGTATGTTATTGGCTCCGAGGTCCACTGTCCACAGAAATCCTGAGAAATATGCCAGGCAATAAGATACTATAACTTACGTGCTAAATTATACAAGGGTTGAGAGCACGATTCTCTTCCATGGTTGCGATTCGAGGCCGAAACTTGCGAACCATAGAGCCTTTGGTATTCCTTAGATGTTTAGGAATCGAAAATCCTTGAAATAAAAAATCATCAAGTTCAACAAATTGAACTAGCTCACTCCATGTCTTTGGAACTGTTGGATTACGGCTTCCCATCGTAGAAACCTTTAGGGCCCCCTTAGGAACACTTACGTCATGTCTTGTCATAGGTTTTAGGGATTCCTAGAGTTAGGAGTCCAGTCTCATCACGGCCGTTTGCTAGGGATAGCAACCGTGCCATAGGTCTAGTTACACTAGTTACCCCACTTTTTCATAGGACGGGCCTAGTTACCTAGGATGTAGGGTAACCTGCATTTAGTCTAAGGAACGTCGTGCATTTAGCTAGGACCATATAGCATCTTAGATGAAGTCCTAGGATAATAAAATCCTCAACTTGAACTAAATAATCTCTCTTAAACTGTTGAAATAGTCAATCCAGTCTAGATCGATGTCCTAGATGAGTTAGCCATAAGTAGCCTAGTTTAGGTGCACCGAACTACGTCGACTCTGACCCCAGTGAGGCTTGGGTACGTAAGCAGCTTGGATGCTTGATGGCATACCAATCACGAGTCGGCTCCACACATAAGTGGTGGGGTTTTGTATATTAATCCTTAAATTAAAAGTAATTAAATCATGTAGGACTGTCCATAAAATTAGAAGTTTAGGAGAACTTTCAATTATATTGAATCCAAACAAATTAAGAAAATCAAGATACACATTTAGGAATTACATTGAAATTAGATCTTATGATGCATGTCACGTAGTTCGCACATTAATATAGAGTTAAATGAGCCATTTAAAAGAAATTCAAAAAAGTTAACTTTTGGAATTGAAGATCGATTATCGGGCAGGAATGATGCATGTGGTGGTAACTCCCCATACCTTCCATTCTCGTAACCAGGTAACGAGTTTAAATTTCTAGTCAATTATGGGTCCTAGATCCCTCATCTAGGTGGCGACTCTGTCACTCTTTTTTGCGTGGAATTCGGATTGCCTTAATAATCCCAAGTTCACGGAAAAGATGTATTAAATCACACCTTGCTATGCTCGGCGGTTTACCCCTGCCCTTATGAGTAATAGGTTGCATGTTTGTTTGCACCATATGGCTTGGTTGCTGCCTGTTTGGTTGGGTAATTAAAATCAATAATAAACGGCACACGCCAATCGCATGAGTACGAGAAACCAAGAGAGAGTGTAGCGCCTCGCGCACTCGCGACCCTCTCTCGGGATCGGGTCCCACAGGAGGCTAGTGATCCATTGCGATTGTAGTTATTAACTACGGAGCAAAATCGTAGTGTGGCCCATTATTGGGTTCTACAAGATAGATCGTCGGATCCCTACAACGATCCCACTCACAACTCGAATGACCCATTTATATCCTTTGGATAAGGGACCACCATTTATTAGATTGCACACGAGGGAAAAGACTTATGTAATTCCTTTGGTGTATACACAATGTAGGACGCATTTGGAATACCCAAAGAGTTAATTATTAACTTAGGGGTATTTTGGAAATTAAATAATATTATGGATGGAGCTTTTATCCCATTGGATGGTGTGGGACCCGATCCCGCGAGGAAGGCGCGACCCGCCTCTCTCTTGGTCTCCCGATACCCACGCGAGCGATGTGTGCTTTTGATTATTAATATGAATCATCTTTTTCATAAACTTGGGATCACTAAAGAAATTCAAATTTCACGCAAAAGAGAATGATCAAAGTCGCCACCTAGGTAAGGGACCTAGGACCCATAAGTGACACTACAATGATCTGCGACCCCAAAAATCTATATCCGTTACCTGATTACGTGAATGGAAGGTACGATGGATTACCACCATATTCACCATTCTCGCCTGGTAATCCGGTCTTCAATTCAAAAGATTAACTCATTTTAATTTCTTTTAAAAGGCTCATTTAAACTCCCTTGATGTGATCTACTAGACATGCACCTTAAATGATCTAATTTCAATGCGGTTCTTAGATGCATCTTTTGATTCTCTCAATTTTGTTTGATTCAATCTATGTAAAAGTTCTCCTAAAATATAATTTCAGAAAATCCTATGTGATTTATTTTAATTAATTTAAGGTTCGAAAATGATCAAGAAATAAAATACAACCCTAAAACCCTACTGGAATGTGTGTAGGGTCGACTTGAGCTTGGAATGCCATCCAAGTTGCCTACGTACCCAAGCCTCACTGGGATCAAAGTCGACGTAGTTCAGTGGCCTAAACTAAGTTACATGTCTAACTCATCTAGAACACCGATCTAGACTGGACAGACTGTTTCAACAGTTTTAAGATAAATTAATTAATTCAAATTGATTATGTTTTATTATCCTAGGACTTCATCTAAGATGTTATATGATCATTTCTAAATGCAAGACACTCTCTAGACTAATGCAGGTGGGCCCTACATCCTAGGTTAACTAGGTATGTCTTATAGGAAAAAGGGGTTAACTAGTGAAACCTAATCTAAAAGTCAATTGCTAATAATAGCAACCGGCCGTGATGAGGCTGACTAGACTCCTAACTCTAGGACTCCCCAAGACTTAGAACTCGACGTGACATAAGTGCTTCTAAAGGGGCTCTAAAGGCTCCTACGAGGTGGGCCCGTGATCCAATGGTTTCAAAGTTGATCTGAGCTTGGGTTTACCCAACCCAAGTTATTAAGTTAGTGATTTTCATCTTTTAAAGGGTACCTATCACCAAGAAAGTAAGGTATTCTAAGGGTCTAAGGGTTAATTAACCTAGACTAGGGTTTTAACCAATTTAGCAAGTTGTGAAGACTTTCAGTGAGTTTTAAGAATTTTGAATTAAGCAATTTGAGGATTATGATGCTTCTGGAAAGTTGTGATGTTTTGAAATTTTTCATAATTTTACAATTTTTATATGATTTTTAATGACTTTTACAAATTTAAGCAATTTATTGGAGTTCTAAAGCAACTTATAGCAAAAATCATCCAATTCGATCCAAATTAATACTGAAATATGGTCATAACAATAGCGAATCACAGTAGAAATTTCACGTATGATTTCTTGAATTTACTATTTTAAATAGATTTATTTATTTTCTGGCCAATTCAAATAAAAATTACTAAAAATACCAAAACATGCACAAAAAATCTGAAAAAATCATAATATCATATTGCTGGACCAATCCATCATATTATAGAACTCCTTTAAACATGTGAAGTAAATTATTCATAATATCTTTTGAGGAGTTCGTTTGTTAACAACTCCTTTATACATGTGGAAAATAATTGTTTTCAGTTAAAAATCCAATAAAAATAACAAATAAACACAAAATCCTTGAAAAGTTTTTGTATGATCTTCAAATATCAAAAGGCTACTGAGAATAGAACTTTGTCAAATTATAAATTATTTTGACATGTAAATTATTCACCAAATATCCTTTTTCTAGGTATTTCTTTAATGAATTTTCAAATCATTAAGATGAAAGAAATCTACTGAAAATTTTGAATTTATAATGTTATTTTGACTCAATTAAAACTCAGAAAATATAACCTTAGAAAAAATCCTTGGTTTTCAACTAGTTGCTTTGAAAATCGACTCAAAAACTAATTGAAACCCTAATTCGTTGAACATCTTATTTTCTACTTGTAAAATATTTTTGGTTCCACCAAAATCAGTAATAATATGAATTGGCCCATCATAAATCATATTATGTTCATACAAGGCAATATCTCATGAATTTTCTACCAAAACCATGGAAAAAAAGAAGAAAACACCCCTAAACATGTTACTAGTTCTACTATAAAAAGGGTTGAAGTAATAACCTTTAATCGCTAATCCGAGGTCTCTAAAGCTTGTAGTTCGAGATATAAGCTTTAACAAGCCTTTTGATATGCCAAAGAAAATCCAAATTTGACGAAGAGATGAGCCGCTCCGAATAATAGCCAAGAAGAGATGAAAAAGACGTGTTTGCTCCACTTGAATTCAAAGGAATAGGATGAGCTCCTCTACACAAAAGGGACTGTAGACACCCCTATTTTGCTACATTTGAAAAAGTAAAAGATTCGGTAGTTTGTCAAGTTTTGAGTCCGTATTCCACCTAGGATAAGGCATTTGTGCATTTTAGGGTAAATTTTGCCTCGTTGAAGGAATTCTGAAGTTGATTCGCAATCCTAAAGGTTTCTAGGGTGTTCGAATGGTACTTGGAAGATGAAAGTTCAAGTTTCCAAGCAAGTGAAAAAAACCCGCTATTTTTAGAATTTTCAGGGTTTCCCTCATTTTTGCCCATTTTTATGCTACAGGGGTATTTTGGTCATTCCCGATCTGTCCCGTTTGAGAAATCTTGAGTAATTTTACGAATTTTGAAAAAGGTGATATTTTTAGAAACTCTCTAGGTTTTTTCCCAATTTGGGTATATTGGGGGTTGTGTTCGTCATTTCTAGTGTGCGTGAGACTATCTCTAAAGTATGACTGAAGAATCCTCGAAAATCTCAAGTGATTTAGGAGACCTGCTATTTTTAGAACCTCAAGGGGCTTCCACATTTTTATCATCTTATGAATATTTCAATAATTTCACATTTATCCAAAATTATCTTGAGGGTACGACTGACGGATTAGGAGTAATTTCGTAAGATATGGGAAACCTGCTAACTTTAGATCTCTCAAGATTTTCTCTTAATCTTGCAATTCGGGGGTATTTTAGACATTTCCAACATATCATATTTGGTCCCTAAGTTGTGTCTAAGAAATCTTGAGTCCGTTCATAAATTTTCAAAAATCTGCTATTTTTGGAATTTCTAAGGGTTTTCCCTAATCTCTCAAAATTCTAGCACCTCCGGGTAATTTGGTTTTTTCCTGTGTAATTCTTTTGATCCCCGAAATATATCTGAGAGATTATGAATGATTTTCTGAATATTGGAAAACCTGCTAAATTTAGAATTTCTCAAGGGTTGAGGGCATTTTGGGTATTTTCAGGGGATACCAAATGATCCTGTTTAATATTGCTCACCGAAAGGACCCAATTTTAAAAGTTCTTATTTTTGAAGTTTGACTACAAAGACTTTCCATTTTTAATTTTTTCCTTTAGGGGTGAACCAATCTGAGGGTATTTTAGTCGCATTTGGATGTCTAATAGTCAAATAGGGGCATTTTGGTCCGAAAAGTTATTTTCCAAAAAAGATGGTCCAATCATGTGTGAGGGATGCACCATAAATGTCAAATGGGTTGGGTCCATATATAGAATGTTGAATTTAGAAAGATTTTATTGAATTTTTATGGAAAAAGCTGAAACCCGCGTGAAATGGCCCATTAGGCTAAAGCCCGCAAAGATGGAGCTCATGTGGGTTCACCCATATGGGTCGACCACCATGATGGGCACCCTACATGGCTGACCCACATGAGTTGAGCACCCAACCTTGATGATGTTACAATGGTGACATCATATTTGTTAAAAGAAAAATAAAAAGAATAAAAAAGAAAAGGAAAAGAGGATTGATTGTCAAGAAATATGGAATGAGAATAGCATGTCTTGATTGTCAAGAAATTAAGATTGGAATCAAATCCAATTTGGAAACAAGAAAGAAAGAAAGCAAGAGGGGAAAATTGGAAACAAGCCAAAAATATGAGCTCTCACATTGGAAACTACTATTTCTCTCTTAACCCTAGCTTTTTTGTATAAAAATCAAAGCAAACAATCCTAGGAAGGATAAAAAAAATCCAAATTCGTCCTTTTTCTCTCTCCACCCAAGAAGAAAAAAAAAGAGAGAAAAAAACCTTCTTCTCTCTTGAAGTGTGTTCATCTCTCTCTTAAGGGTTCTTCACAAAAGGGATTCTTGAATTCTATTTTCTTCTTCAACAAATCACACATCAAGGATCTTTGGGGTGTTCTTTGGGTCTTCTTCATCATACCAAAGGGTTGGACAAAGCGAATATCTCTGATTACCAACCCAAGAGACACGGATCGCGATCGACGGTAAGAATTTCCCTTCCTTGCGAATTAGAAAAGCATGCTAGGATTTTATTTTTTTGAAATATCAAATCTATGAGTTTTCTTTTAAAATTCCAGTTTGTTATAACATAGATTATAAGCTTTTAAAATTTAAAATTTCGCCCAAAAATTAATTTTCCTCAACATAAATCTTGAATTTCTTTCTTTTCTTTTCAATATGGATTTAAATGGAATTTTCAAAGCAAGTGTTTGAAAAAAGAATCTTTTTCAAGAAATGAACTTTTTTTAGGGTTCCAAAAATTCTAAAGCTACTCGAAATCATGATCTTTGACCATGGTTTGACCGCCTCGGTTTCCGTTATATTTTTCGAAAGTTAACCCAACAAAGGGTTATTTCTCGAAGAATAAAATGAAAAACAGGTCGAATCAATTCTAAAATTCATGAAATTTTGTTTCCAAACCGATTTTTTTAATAAATATCAAACGAATTTAAAATAGATGAAACTTTTCAGAACTCATGTTTAATTATAAATTGAAGTTTTCATTGAATAAAATTTTGAAAAAAATATTTTCTTTACTGTTTTCTAATCGATTATTCGGTTGTAATTCTTTTTCGTATTAAATTAGTAAACTTTTGAATTTTTTCTATACAAACCAGTAACTTAGGTTACTGGAATGTTAGAGAAAAATCTTCAATTGGTTTTGCAAAGTTTTAAAATGGTTTTGTAATTTATTTTAATAAATGAGTTTCAATTCCTAAGAAACAAATTCCCCTTTTCTATTTAAAAATCGATTTTATGGAGGAGATTTAATTTTTAAGTTTTGAAATTTTGATAGAAAATTTTATAATCTATTATATATCTAGTGAAATTTTTTATTTGATTTTAGGATACCATTATGTTTGCTTTTTAAGTAATTCTTTGGTTTCATCCGATTTTTGTGTGAATTTCAATTGGCATCAAATCGTAATAAAAATCCATGAACGTCATACATTAGTCTAATCTCATGATTATCTTTAGACTGTAAGAGTTTGAGTTGATTTGAAATTGATATACTATAGGTTGCTGTGTTAACCTATGAACTCATTTGAATTTTAAAAAATCGGAGATTGATATCAAATCTTAATGAAAATTCATGAAATTTTTCCAGTAAGCCACAATCATCCATATCTTGTTACTGGAAATGTTTCAACTGATTTAGAGTTTGATTGCTTAGGGTTTTTGTGTAATCTTAGCAATCTGGCCATAATGTTAATAAATTATAATTTAACAGCAAATCAACACAAAAGTCAGTAAAACCCTCTAACAAATCTTAACTTTACATCATGAATTTAATCCCCAACTTGTTTGAAACAGAAACCTTAGGGTTCATAGATCTCCCATGTAAATTCGCTATACCACGATAGTCTAACTGCTGAGATCACAACCACAATCGTATACTAATTGCGATTAATCCGGTATAATTGGAGTGCATAAATTATACTATGATATTAGCTCCAAGGTCCACTGTCGACGAAAATGCTGAGAAACATGCCAGGCAATAAGATGTTATAACTTATGTGCTAAATTATACAAGGCTTGAGAGCACGATTCCCATCCTTAGTTGCGATTCGAGGCCGAAACTTGCAAACCATAGAGCCTTTGGTATTCCTTAGATGTTTAGGAATAAAAAATGCTCAAAAATAAAAAATTATTAAGTTCAACAAATCGAATTAACTTGATCCGCGTCCTAGGAGCCGTTAGATTACGGTCTCCTATCGTAGGAACCTTTATGGCCCCTTAGGAACACTTACATCACGTTGTGTCCTAGGTTTTAGGGAGTCCTAGAGTTAGAAGTCTAGCCTCAATACGGCCGTTTGCTATGGATAGCAACCGGGCCATATATCTAGTTACACTAGTAACCCAATTTTTCCTAGGACAAACCTAGTTACCTAGTATGTAGGTTAACCTGCATTAGTCTAAGGGACGACTTGCACTTAGATAGGACCATATAGTATCTTAGATGAAGTCCTAGGATAATAAAATCTTCAACTTGAACTAAATAATTTCTCTTAAACAGTTAAAACAGTCAATCCAGTTTAGATCGATATCCTAGATGAGTTAGGCATAAGCAGCTTAGTTTAGGTGCACCGAACTACGTCGACTCTGATCCCAGTGAGGCTTGGGTACGTAGGCAGCTTGGATGCTTGATGGCATACCAATCACGAGTCGGCTCCACACACAAATGGTGGGGTTTTGTATATTAATTTTTTATAAATTCTTAATTAAATTAACTAAATATATAGGATTTCCCCCAAATTAGAATTTTAGAACATTCACTTAGATTGAATCCAAATAAATAAATAAAAATCAAGATACACATTAGAAAATACATTGAAATTAGATTTCAGGATACATGTCATATAGTTCGCATATTGATAAAGAGTTAAATGAGCCATTTAAAGGAAATTCAAGAGAGTTAACTTTTGGAATTGAAGACCGGATTATCGGGCAAGAATGGTGCTTGTGGTGGTAACTCCCCATACCTTCTATTCTCGTAATCAGGTAGTGAATCTAGATTTCTTATCATTTACGGGTCCTAGATCTCTTATCTAGGTGGCGACTCTGTCATTCTCTTTTGCGTGAAGTGCGGATTGCTTTAGTGATCCCAAGTTCACGGAAAGGACGAATTAAATCAATAATAAACGGCACACGCTAACCGTGTGGGTACGAGAGACGAAGAGAGAGGGAGGCAGCTCGCAGGCCATTCCCCTCTCGCGGGATCAGGTCCCATAGGGACGAATTTTTTTTATGGGAGAATGGGCTGGACCAAATTCCAAGAAGGCCTCCAAGGGTTGGTTTGATCTCCTTTTGTAAAGAAAGCTATGGAAAAAATAAGTATGAAACTTCCCATGTGAGAATTGCCATTGTAGCTTTCTTTCTAATTCCCTCTACTAGCTTGCTTTTCTCTCTTGTTTCCTAATTGTTTATGTTACTAAATTCAACATAAGAAGCTATCTTAATCTCTAAGACATTCCATTTTGCATTAAAGAAGACATGTCATGCCTTTTCTAGAAGCTTCTTCATAGGAAAGCATCTCTTTAAAGACTCTTCTAGAGATTCTTTTTTTTTAAAACAAAATATCACATAATATCCCATGGGGGGGCCCAACATGTGGGGACCACATGTTGGTCAACCCACACATGTGGTTCCCACATGGGTTTGGCCCATGGGCTTTTGCATTGGGCCTACACTATGTAATACACATGGTGGGTTCCACACACATGGCCAAACCTCTCTCATCTCATGAAAAAATCATTTTTGCCCATGTAAGCCCAATTCACCCATCTCACATCAAAAGTGACCAAAATACCCTTGAACCGAAATATCCTTTTAAAGATGAAGTTAAAAATGGCAAGTAGGTAAGGAAGATTTCAAAAATAGAAAGTATTGAAGTTCGCTTGAAACGAAGGATAACATCAACCAAGACCATTCGGGCTACCTTGGAAATACCCAAAATACCCCCAGGATACAAAATTTCCAAAAGAGATAGAAACCCTGAGAAATTCTAAAAATAGCAGGTTTCCCAAAACACTCGAAATCATTCATGATTTCTCAGACAGACTTTCAGTATAATCTCAGACATATTGGAAATGACCAAAATACCTCTAAGATACGGAAAATGATAAAAATGGGGAAAACCCTGAAAAATTCTAAAAATAGCAAGTTTTCACACTTGATTGGAAACACAAGATATCTTCATCTTGAGATTAATGGAACCCCCTAGAGACCTTCGAGATCGCGAACCAACATTAAAACACTTAAAATGAGATGAAATTCACCCTAAAATGCAAGAATGCTTAACCTAATGCAGAAGACTGACTTAGAATTTAACAGACCAATCAAACCTTTTGCTTTTTAAAGCGTAGCAAAATGGGGGTGTCTATAGATGCCCCTCTTTTGTAGAGATGACATAGTCATGAATACCAAAGCAAAAGTGACAAAACCATTTTGCATAGCTTTAATCAACAAAAGATTCTCTAGACAAAATGTAACCTAAATGCAGATATATGTTAAATGCTTCCTCATGCGAGACCCTAGACTAAGTTCTAGAATTGGAATGTTATAAAAAAAATCATTTATTCTTAACACCATGAGCTAGTAGTTCAGACTAAAGGAGAATTGGATTCAATTTAAGTGCAAAAGTCACGCAACTCAAAATTAATGATAATCATGATGTAACACCGTTTTCAAACAGGCAATGAGAGAATGAGATACCATTTTCAAATGGATTTTGAAGGGAAGGGAAGAAATATCATTTTCAAACGGATTTAGAGGAGATGAGATACCATTTTGAATGGATTTTGATAAAATGAGACACCACTTTATAGCGGGCTCAAAGAAATGAGACACCATACTCGTATGGGCTCAAAGAGGATAAGAGACCATTTTCGAATGGACTCGGAAAAAAACTGAAACATCGTCCTCGAACGGGCCCAAAGGAATGAGACACCATACTCGTATGGGCTCAAAGAGGATAAGAGGCCATTCTTGAATGGACTCGGAAAAAATGAGACACCGTTCTCGAACGGGCTCAGAGGAATGAGACACCATATTCGTATGGGTTCAAAGAGGATAAGAGACCATTCTCAAATGGATTCGAAAAAAATGAGACATCGTTCTCAAACGGGCTCAAAGGAATGAGACACCATATTCATATGGGCTCAAAGAGGATAAGAGACCATTCTCAAATGGACTCGGAAAAAAAAGTCTCCGTTCTCAGACGGGCTCAAAGGAATGAGACACCATATTCATATAGGCTCAAAGAGGATAAGAGACCATTCTCAAATGGACTCGAAAAATATGAGACACCGTTCTCAAACGGGTCCAAAGGAAAGAGACACCATATTCATATGGGCTCAAAGAGCATAAGAGACCATTCTCAAATGGACTCGAAAAAAATGAGACACCGTTCTCAAACGGGCTCAAAGAAATGAGACAACATATTCATATGGGCTCAAAGAGGATAAGAGACCATTCTCAAATAGACTCGGAAAAAATGAGACACAGTTCTCAAACGGGCTCAGAGAGATTGAGAGACCATTTTCAAATGGGCTCAGAGGGAATAATATCTCAGAAAATTTGACTAGATTATCATTTTGATTAACCCTTCCAAGGATTGATCGGAAGAAAAAACAAGGTGACTTAATTCTGGTAGAAAATATCAGAATAAGAAATTCAACTTCTGATTTAATCACTAGAAAACCGAAGATTCAAAATGCCATATAAGAATGGACTTTCAAGATTGAATTTTGAGATCCACTTCATTAGCAACCTGCCCAAGCCTGAGGTGTTGCTTCTTCTTCTCATCTTTCGCTGAAGATTGTCCTTCTGGAAGATCTTTGTCCTTCACGACGGTCTTGCCCCTTTTTTAAAGTTTCTTGGAGTTTACTGATGATCCTGTTTTCAAAGTAATTGCACCTCACAACAATCCTTTACACTGGAACTTGTAAAATGCTATTTTTCATTTCAAAAATTAAAAGTCGGAAACATCTACAGCAAAATGACAATATAAGAAAGACTACTCAAGTAATCTCGTGATGCTTCTAACTTGTAAATATTTTCTTTCAGGTTAATCTAGCCTCTTTTAAAGAATATTTCTCCATTGATAAACACCTCACTTATTATTTAAAACAGTAATCCTTCATGTATTTTTCTATCAGCTTTCCGATTGCTGGGAATTAATGCCCCTAGTTTCAGGAATTGTTATTAGCTTTGCTTGACCTATGGCAATTTCAGAGATCATTATACTTCTTCCGGCGCGAACCCAATCTTACCATGACCAAGATTCTTTTTTCAGATTTTCAACTTGGCGGACTGTTCGGCCTTAATTTTTGCCTGAATCGCCTTTTGACCCAGCAGGCCATCCCCTTAACTTTTGCCTAAGCTGCCCTTTCAAGTTTTCAACTTAGCAGGGGAATGATCGTAAATCTTGCCAAGACCGCATTTTCAGGTTTTCAATCTAGCAGATCTTCAAGCTTCTTTATTTTTTTCTTTTCTTTTTTTTTCTTTTCATTTTTTTTGTTTGAACACCATAAGGACTTAATAAGTGGGGTAGGGCTTCCCAAAAAAAGGCTTAAGGCTTTGCAAAGATTTCGACTGAACCTGTGAACAGGTTGCTTACGTATCCCACTGTAGGAATCAGGTCGCACGTAGTTCAGGGCAGATGCCCCTAGTATACTGAATACTCAAAGGAATTTTATTTTGGCTTAAAGGGTTTGCCAAAAGGTTACATTTTTTTTTATCTTGGGTTGACTTATCAGAAGGATTATTCGGCCAAAAGACGACCTTCTGGTGTTCAAGTATAGAACCTCTTGAGTTGATCAAGATTTGTTGATTCTGGTAGTATTTCTCCATTTAAATTAAGGAGCTTGATGGCTTTTCCGGGTAAGATTTGATCCACAATGTATGGGCCTAACCAATTCGGTTTGAACTTGCCCCTTGGATCGAACACTAGTGCTCGATTTTCTTTCAGAACAAGATTGCCTTCTATTAAGTCTCTGATTTTAACCTTTTTATTGAAAGGCCGTGCTATTCTGTGCTGATAACCTTACAATTGGTAAAGCGCCTTTAACCTTTTCTCATCTAGCATGTTCAACTCTTTATATTTGGCGTTTGCCCATTCAGTTTCTAGTAACTTTGCCTCAGTCATCAGTCGGAGCGAAGGTACACGGATCTCAACAGGTAATATTGCCTCCATCCAATAAACAATAGAATATGGAGTTGCCCCAGTTGAAGTTCTAATCGATGTCCTATAGGCCCACAAGGCGTATGGTAGCTTATTCGACCAATCCTTATAGGTTTCTGACATTTTGCTAATGATGACCTTGACATTTTTGTTTGCAGCTCCTACCGCTCAGTTGGTCTGTGGCTGATAGGGTGAGGATTTATGATGCTTGATCTTGAATTCTTGGCAAAGAGTTATTATCTCCTTCTTGAAATGAGATCCATTATCTGAAATGAGCTCATGAGGAATCCCATATCTGCATATGATATTGGTTCGTATGAACTTAGCAACTGAGGCGGCTGTCAGCGACGCGTAAGAAGCAGCCTGAACCCACTTTGTGAAGT
Source organism: Tasmannia lanceolata (assembly GCF_043159265.1). Taxonomy (NCBI): domain Eukaryota; kingdom Viridiplantae; phylum Streptophyta; class Magnoliopsida; order Canellales; family Winteraceae; genus Tasmannia; species Tasmannia lanceolata. Next base: position 45,706,578 of record NW_027518680.1, on the reverse strand, counting down.
AATCGATCACAACGAGGATGTACTCATAACCATTAGACGACTTGGGAGAAATCTTGCCAATAATATCTATACCCCACACCGAGAATGGCCAAGAGGATGTGAGAGAGTGTAATTCAGTGGGTGGTACATGGATGAGATTCGCATGCATCTGACATTTATAGCACTTCTTAACAAACGCATGACAATCTGTCTCCAATGTCTGCCAATAATATCCCAGGCGCAAAATTTTCTTAGCTAACATCTTCCCATCCATGTGTGGACCACATAATCCTTCATGAACATCTGTGAGAATTTCCTCTGCTTGATCCTCAGTGACACATAAGAGTTGAATTCCGTCGAAAGTCCGTCAATCCAACTCTCCTCCACAAATGACAAAATTAGTAGCCAATTTTTGTAAAGTCCACTTTTCTTTATTCGAGGCCTCATCAGGATGCGCCTGGCCTGAGATGTAATTCTTTATATCTTTATACCATGGCTTACCATCGGGACATCTTGCAGCTATTTCTATAGCATCAACATATGCAGGAGCCCATTGCTCTTGAACCGTGATGGGTCTCATCTTCATATTGTGGGGTATATCGATTATAGAAGCTAATGTCGCTAAGGCATCGACGAACTTATTCTTCAACCTTGGCAAATAATTGAAAGTGATGCACCGGAATAGCGAAACAAGAACATCCAAGTATTCATGATATGGTTGTAACTTTTCCTCTCTGGTTTTCCATTTTCCCTGAGTTTGGTAAGTGATTAATTTCGAATCTCCATATACATCAAGATCTATCCCTAAAGCCAATGCGGCCTCCAGCCCAACAATGCATGCCTCATATTCTGCCATATTGTTAGTGCGGTCAAATTGTAACTTAACGGCAAGAGGAATATGCTCATTTCGGGGTGAAATAAGCAACGCCCCTACTCCCTTTGCGGCTCCATCAAAATAGAGGGTCCAACCAGCCTCCGGATATTCATCTTCTACAATAATAATCTCCTCATCTGGGAACATAGGTTTGAAAGGCTGACTTTCTTCTCGGGGTGCTTCGGCCAATTGTTCAGCAATTGCTCGACCTTTTACCAACTTTTGGGTTACATAGGTGATGTCAAACTCAAACAATAATAATAACCATCTGGTTGTTCTACCTATCAAAGCTGGTTTTTCAAAGAGATACTTCAAAGGGTCCATCCGCGACAAAAGCAGAACCTCATGAGATAAAAGATAATGTCTAAGTCGCTGAGTAGCCCAAACCAAAGCTAAGCAGGGTTTTCAAGGACAGTGTATTTCTGTTCATATTCCAACATCTTCTTGCTAAGATAATATACAGCCTTCTCATGTTTGGTTTCTGGATCTTGTTGCGCTAACATATAGCTCATGGTAGTTTCTGTTAATGATAAGTAAAGCAACAATGGGTGCCCCGGTATTACAGGTGCTAACACTGGTGGTTTAGACAAACTTTGCTTTATCTTCTCAAAAGCTTGCTGACTTTCCTCTGTCCATTCTTTGGAAGCATTCTTCTTCAAGAGCTTAAAGATAGGTTCGCAAGTCGATGTAAGATGAGCAATGAATTGACAAAGGAATTGTATCCTTCCTAAGAATCCTCGAATCTCTTTCTCAGTTTTGGGTGCGGCATCTCTTGGATAGCCTTAATCTTCTGAGGGTCTACCTCTATGCTCCTTTGACTCACCATAAATCCTAGCAATTTGTCGGATGTAACCCCGAATACACATTTGTTCGGATTTAGGCGCAATTGATAGTTGAGTATCCTTTCAAAGAACTTTCTAAGATTCGGGATATGATCTCTATCTTTCTTTAGCTTTTACAATCATATCATCAACATAAACCTCAACTTCCCTGTGTATCATGTCATGGAGTAAGGTTGTAGCTGCTCTTTGGCATGTTGCACCGGCATTCTTGTGACCAAAAGGCGTTACCCGATAGCAATAGGTCCCCCATTGTGTAATGAATGAGGTTTTAGTTATATCATCGGGTGCCATCTTAATTTGATTATAACCGGAGAAACCATCCATGAAAGATAGTAAGTCATGCACAGCCGTATTGTCCACCAAGATATCGATATGTGGAAGAGGGAAATCATGTTTCAGACTTGCCTTGTTCAGATCCCTGAAATTTACACACATTCTCACCTTTCCGTCTTTCTTTGGTACAGACACTATGTTTGCGAGCCATTCGGGATATTCCACTACTTGTAGAAATCCAGCACTCAACTGCTTAGTAACTTCTTCTTCTATTTTCAAAACCCACTCGGGCTTCATTCGCCTTAGTTTCTGCTTCTTAGGCTTAATTCCTGGTAGCAAAGGTAGCTTGTGCTGGACGATGTCCTCACTCAACCCTGGCATGTCTTTGTAGGACCACACAAAAACTTTTTTATATTCCATAAGTAGGTTTATTAATTTAATGCGCTCTTCAGGAGATAGAGTATTTTCCATTCGTATTTCTTGTATTAAATCTTTTGTTCCTATGTTTATAATTTCATTTTCATCTTTAAGAGGCTAGGATTGGCGCTTCTCCTCTTGTTTGAGCATATGCTGCAACTCAAGATGAGTTTCGTCGATCCCTTCTTCCTCGTCTGAGGAGGGAGTCTTATTGTTATTAAAGTTAGAAGCAAACACAGAGACATACTGAGAATCAGATTTCATTTAATTGAAAGAAATTACATCATCATTGGACTCATCCTAAACAGGCTCAAGATTCACATAATTAAAATCAGAAATTGACTTGCCTGGACTAGACACTGACACTGACTTAACTGACTTGACTCTACTTGACTTAGCAATAAGATAAGTAGGAATGACATCAAAACTCCAATTTGAAAGACCTTCTGTTGTGGGTGCAATCTGACTCTGAGGTTCAACGAAGATAGAATCACTCTGAATAGCAGCTACCAGGACATCTTCACTGTCTGTTTCTTCTTCTTCCAAAAGGTCTAACCCAGGTAACTCCTGCCAATCAACAACTGGTTATTCTTCTTCAAACAAGGCATCCAGTAAACTTGGTTCAAGATAGACAAATCAGTCCTCTACAGCTTTCTCAACACAGAATACCGGTGGTTCTGTTTCTGGGAGACCAAGGCCATTGAATATTTCAAAACCAGGCATCAACATCCCTGTCACCGAATCGTACTATGGTTTGGAAAACCCATAGTATGGTGAAGTCTCGCCTTCTCTGACAAAGTGACCATTCATCGATAAAGAGTACGTGGCCATTGTGATTACCCCTCCAGTGCGGCGGATTTCTTCTCTCAATTTCAATAGTTCTTCCATGGCTTCTTCCTCTTCCTCAGTAGGTACATATCTGAGACCAAAGGTTCCATGGTTTGCCTTGATTGGGAGCCAATTAGATGCCTTGCTCAGATCACGGCCCAAACTCATGCTAGGAAAACAATTCATTTTTCTCATCATCTTGGAAATAACGGGGTTGATAGCATAAGGAAAACACAATTCCTCATAGTAGGCTACTTCATATGAAATAGCGGCAACATCGAAAGCAAAGCCATTCAGATTGTACTCTTCTGCTTTTGCAATAGGGAGAATCAAAATTTCTCCGGTTATCTGTCCTATTTCAAGCTCTTCATCACCTTTAACAGTGATTAGTTTTCCATCCTTGATAAATTTCAGATTCTGGTGGAGAGTCGAAGCAACGACGCCTTCCTTATGCAACCAGGGACATCCCAGAAGCATATTAAATGAGACCTTGATGTCAATAACCTGAAACTCGACCTCAAATTCTTCACCCCCTAATATGACTCTGGTGGTGAGGACCCCAACTACATTTCTGTAGGTGTTGTCATATGCAAGGATCCCAAGGGTTGATTCGGCGAAGTCAGTGGGGCCGAATCCCAAAGTAATGGCAGTTCTCAATGGACACACATTCAGTGCAAACCCGTTATCAACTAAAACAGATGGTACTTTCTTGCCCTTACAAATGACAGTGATATGGAGAGCCCTAACATGATTTCGACCTTGAGGAGGCAACTCGGGATCTGAAAAACTGACAACTTTGGCAGCCTGGGTGAGAGCAACAACCTCTCCCAATTGTTCTGGAGATATTTCTGAAGACACCTGAGTGGTGTTCAATTCTCTTAACATAGCTTCCCTGTGCTTTTTGGACGCTATCAACAATCCCCAAACAGATATAACCACCTGAGTCTTCTTCAACTGCTGCACTACCTCATCATCTGGATCTTTCACATACTGTGGTTCTTCCCCTCGAGCTAATGCCCCTAGATTCTCAACTCTTAGTTCAGTAGGCTTGAAAATCCTTCTGCCCCTAGTAACATATCTGACGTCATCCAATTTAGGCTCATCATAAGTAATAACATATGGAGTTCGTGGCTCATAGGTGATAACTAAGGGAGACGCAGATTCCTTTATTTTCAGCTCATCACATGTGATAACCAAGGGGAGGTGCAGACTCCTTCAGGTTTGACTCATCACAGAATATGATTTGAGGTTCAGAAGCGGGTTCTAAGGCACAGATAAGGGTGGAGGGTCAAAATCAAGGTCTCATTTGGTTTGCATGGCCAGGTTGGGTCTTGCCTGAAATGCAAGGCCTTTATTGTCGAGCAATTTTTGCATTCTAAATTTTAAGGCAATGCAATTATTAGTATGATGGCCAGGGACTCTATGGTATTCACAGTGTTTGACTGCTCTCCAACTAGCTGGTAAAGGATTAGGAGGAGCCCTAATGGCGGGCAGAGTAATGCGACCTGAGGCTAAGCATTGCCTGAGTATCTCAGATGGTGGAAGAGGGAGAGGGGTAAATTCAGTCTTGGCTTGTGGTTGAGGTGAGGCTGCTGGTTGAGTATAATCCATCACTAAAGGATTCTGGGATCTTGATGACTGGGGGTTGGAATGGGAACGGTTACTAACTTGCGCTGATGGAGATTTCTTGAATTCTCTGGTGTTTGGGTTACTTCGATTAAATACCCCTTGAGCCATCGCTTCCTCAATTTGTGTACCCGCTACAATAAAGTGTTTGAAATCCGAATAATATTGGAGAGACATGTGGTACTGGAGCTAAGGGAAAATGTTCTTCATAATTATTTGGACTTGTTCTTCCTCCGAAGGGCGCTCCATCATTTGCGCTACGTACCTTTTTCATCTTTTTACGAAGGTTAGAAAAGATTCCTTGGTGTCTTACTTGGCTCTTTTCAAATATTTTCCAGTGATCTCCGTGCCATCATCATACTTGAATTGTTTTATGAATTGTTCGCCAATATCTTTCCATCTCCTATAACGAGTTTTGTCTAGGATCATAAACCATCTTCTAGCAACATTGGTGAGTGGAACAGGGAACAACTGAGCCATTTGCTCAAGAGATATACCTTGAGGCTGACACGTGATGGTGAACATTTGCAAGTGTGTGATCGGACAACCAACACCATCGTATTTGTCAAAATATGGCACTTGGAAGTTGGCTGGGATACGGATTTCAGGAAACAACGTGAGATCACTCGGATTTAAGCCTCCCTGTTCTTGGAGTTGGATGTCTTGAACTTTCTTAGTAAGACTGTCTAGTATTTCCATGACTGTTTTATCAACCATTGTCTGAGACGGTTTGCTGTTATCCTCGCTATATTGTTCCTTCTCAAAATCTTCCTCGGTCTTATCGGGAATATTAACAAACAAAGGTTGGGTGGGTGCTTCTGAAGTAGCAGCATGATGCATAGGCCCCTTGTCCTTAGAGGGTGATGACCCAAACTTCTCAAAAAGTTGGGCTTTAATGACTTGGTTCTCTTCTTTGATCTCTTGAAGTTGCTTAAGAACCAAGGCCAAAGTATCGGCAACGGTGGCAGGTTGAGGATTATCTGAGTTTTTTGCCATTGGTGAGGACGGGAAAAAAGGAGAAGATGCTGGGGTTATCACAGAGGGTGTTGATTGAGAAATTAAATAACCGCAAGTGCACGGATCGTGTAAATACGGGTCGAACTCAGGGAAGAGAAATCTAGTTGTCAATCCTATTCTTTTACCGATTAGAATACTAGCTATGATATAATGTTGCCTGGAATGGACTCAGGATTTTCGTGGACTTAGACCTCGGAGCCAACACTATATATAAGCATATATTCTATTCAATCTAAGAATCAAATTCAACTAAGATCTTTTTTATTTAAAATCCTAATTTAGGTAAAGTGTACCAAATTTTAATGATCTCTATTAACTACTCATCTAATTTAATTAGAAAACCAAATTCTAAGGGCTTAAGTGAATTGAGAAATTGCAAAAGTAATTTGGAATAGTGTAAAATCCTTAATTCAATATAAAAGAGTACTTGGGGTTAGAATCCACCATGGGTTTGAATAAAATTGATTAATTAAAACAATCCTTTGAATTAGGTTGAAAATCCAACTAAACAGTCAATAAATAATAAGATCTAAAAGATGTCATTATTTATGAGTATTTAATCGAATTAACCCTCTAATTTATATTAATTATATAGAATTTAATCTTTGTTAATCAACAATCATCCATACGAAAGGGGAAAGCCAATGGCATGGATGATTGAGATTTGTACAAAAACAAAATCCTACATAATTTGTTATATGAACCACTTGTTTTAATTACTTCTCTTTCTCCTTCCCCATGGCTTTATCTAAACCCTAAGTATAGTGGGTTTAACTACTCATGGAGAAGGGGAAAGAAACATAGAAAATAGAGAGAATAGAGAAGAGATTGTCATTAAAAACTTGAAAAGTAAAATAAAACACAAAGTACTTTCTCTTTTAATTGAAATTAAACAAAAATACATTGAACTAGATTTGAAAGAAATAACAAAAATTAAAGAACACTTAGTCTTTTTCTCCTCTTCGCAATAGTTGAATCCTTGATCGCTTTCCTTCAAGCCTTGGTGTCACCTTGGATCGAATTGTGGACGGTCGGATCGTATGATCGGATGAAAAGAATCAAAAGAAGATATGAGAGAATAGGATAGAAGAAATTTAATTATAAGAAAGTTAAGAGGGAGAGAGTATGTAAGAGAATGAGAGGAGTGAGAAAGAAGTGGGTGAAAATTTCAAAGCCAATGGGAAGAAAAAAATAACAAAAATTAGAGAGGGAGAGGAAAAGAATGGGATGAAAAATTCAAGAGGGCTGGAGAGAGAGAGAAGAGTTGGTTGACACTCTAGAATTTATATATTTTTTGTTCTCCTCAAAATATCAATTGCCACTCATCCTATATCCTTGAAAATAGTAACAAGGAGGTCAAATAACTTGGTGAAATTTTTTAGCAACCGACCATCCCTTATTTTTTTCCAAAAATATTCGACACCTAGCAGCCACATACCATGGTGGGTTTTACATCCTACTATTTTGATTGTCTCTTCTTCCCCAATTCCTTTAAAATAAGAAAACTACCGAATGTATCTTTACATTCCAAAGAAAAACGCCACATCATTACTAATTCAGCATTCTTTGAATTCCAGCAACTTCTAAATTCAGCCATTTCTACAACTTGCTCTCGGAAATTTCAACAACAATTCCATTTCCAGCTTCCAAGTGGGTCCCACTTTGTTGAAAACGTGTTTGCTTGTCCATTTAGAAACTACTGTTTCTTATCCAGTTGCCATTAGTAGAATTTATAAATTGGCAACACCTCAATTCAGTTGCCATTGCATGCTTACACCTTTTGGTTGCCAATTTCAACAATACCTAAAGTGAAGAGCTACTGCCCATGAAAACCTCTTTCCAGATTTCTCATCATAGTGGACCCCACGTTTTCTAAAGAGACAAAATAATAAGTGGGACCCACATTTGTTACTAAAAAAATCAACCTTCTATTATCAAATGTCCATGCTGCCACTTGTATGCATATGCATATGCATGTTATCCACCCCATGCAAGTATAGTAGGTTATTCTTTTTTCTTGCCTTGCATACTCGGTTACACTATTTCTCTGCATATTGATGTCATCAAATCCATGCAAGCCTTGTGCTCTCTTTGTTAGTGTATGGATTTATTGGTACATAATACAAAATTGCTCATCAAGAATAAATCCAAACCATCCAAAAGAAAGAGTACAACCCATTCTGAGATTAGAAAATCGAATTTTTAAATCCAAGGGTGGGTCCCTTCCTTCAAGCTTAACCGAACTTGTCTCTCTCTCCCAAAATTTATATTGTTCATAGTGGACCCAATCCAAGTTACACAAAATTCACATTCCAATGATTGTGGACCCACTCAAATTGGTAAGCTCATTTTTAGTGAACAAGAGAAGAAAGAGAAGGTCGTTGTATGGCATACATGAAACGATGATCTCAGCCGTCTAATTAGTGGACCATGAATCAATGGCGCCCCTAAATCATTCTCGTAGGATAATCCGAACCGTCCAATAATTGCACACAGACACAGCTTACTAAATCAGCAATAACTTTTTAACCGCTGCTCCAAAGCTTGGCCATAAGTACTTGTTGGAAAGATCTTGAGAAGACCTAAAACTTTGTAGTTTACCACTTTCCCTAATTCTGCCATTTAATACCGTAAAAATGTGGTTGATAAACGGACCAGCAACATTGTGACAGAACTGTCCCAACTTCTTGATTTTCGACCAAACCGATGCCCTTTTTTTCTTTTTAGCTTCAATTCCTTCAAAACTCCAATTAGAATCCTGAAACACCAAAAACAAGGAAGATACCTTAGTAGTACCGCTTAAAATGAGAAAAATGCATGCTTTTCCTACCTGCAATTCACACATAAATGTGCTCATCAGGTGTCGAAGAAACAGGTCTCCTCTCCAACTGCGAAGAAATTCGAACCCAAGGAGTAGTGAGCTTATCTATGGTGTCAACTTCCTGAAATATTTGAAAGACGTATTAAAATCGTGAAAGAATATGAACAACAATGCACACAAACACACATAGATAGGGATAATGAAAGAGAAAGATGGACTTTATTGATTAAAAATTTGAGTACATGGTTCACTCTTATTAAATCAAAGACAAGATAATGAGACTAAACATTCTTTTTAGACTTTCTCTTCAGATGGGGATCTTCTTCAAATGATTCTTCTAGAGGTTTGATGGTTTTGGCATCCCAAGCAGATGAAACGGCTTTGACAATCTTGGGCTTGAGATCCTCAGGCGGATAGAATTGACGAAGAGGAGGTGCAATAGACTGCTCCCTTCCATACTGACGCAAAATCCTGGCAGGAACGTAAAAGGAAGTCCTTTTGAGGCTGAGAAGTCGAACGTAGTTGGCCTCCCCAGTATTGAAGACGGTTTTTTGAATCCCAGGCATTTGCCAACAAATTTGATCTTGTTGGCGAGAATTTAACCAGTCGACCCAATCGGTTTTGTGATCAAAGGAAATATTGTGACGCCACTTGCGAAAGGTGCACAACGTAAGATCGTTGTTGACAGGAGTTGCAATCTTCAGCTTGTGACATAACCACACTTGGAGTAATGCAGGACAAACTAAGAATGACCCAATGCAAGAGAGAACATAACGTCTAGGAAATGAGCCAGCAAAAGTGAGCCATATTATCCAACCCATTGAAGGTTTCTGGTAAGAACTGGGTTAGTGCCACAATCAATTTGATCCACAAGATCCAGGAGAACAGCTGATGCAAGGCGAGAAGGCAGGATGGTGATGAACCTAGCATAAACACAGAATCTGTAAGCGCGACGTCGAGTCTTCTGGAGTTCAAAATCGGCACGGCGTCCAATGGGATGGAAAGTGTCGATCAACTGCTGCATGGACACTCCTTGATCATTTATGAAGGAGTCAATGGATCCATCTGGAATCTTCATCAAGCGACGGAACAAAGGACGATAATCTTGCTGACAAGATGGTTTCACAAGAGGGCCATCCACAAGATATTCCAACAAGGTACACCACTCTTTGAAGGTGGGACACATATCTTGGCTACCGAAACCAAAGACATGATGATCGGGGTCCCAACATTCTAGCACGGCATAAAGTAATCCCCAATCAAGTTCAAGGGTTGCCAAGAAGCCAAAGAGCCTTTTCTCATCTTTGCACACGGCCAAGATGTGTGATTCATCCAAAGTCCCACAGATCCAATCTAGAACATAATGCCTGCGAGCCAAGAGAAGGGATACAAGTATGATTAGATCATCAGGATTGCATAATCAAAGGATTGAGACTCAGTTCCTGCCAATTAAGAGAAGGAATGAAGACATGATTGAACCACATAAGAGAAAAACGATAGACACATGATCAAAAGATTAGGAGAGATCGCAGAAGATTGCTTTCAAGGATAGATCAAGAAGAGACTAGTCCTATGAGATCTTGGGAAAGATGAGATTTATAGTCTAATCTCAAAGGGAAAGCTTTTAATCTTCTTACATCTTATCTGGTGTTACCTGAAGACATCACATCATAATCCTAATCTAGCGGAGTGGAGAGAGGATCTCGACTCATGACTTTGTGTAACTAAAACTGATCGTGGCCATTGGAAGATGGACTCTTGCCTAATCTAGACACAAATGGGTAGGATATCTTAATCTAGGCTCACAAGCTTGACGCACGCGTGTTCGTACTATATACAAGTGTGGAGTAATCTAGGGGTAAGGACAAGAGTTCCCTTAGCGTGAATCCGTGTTCGATATACTCTACCGGTGTCCAGAGTAGCAGTACGTAAACCAACAAATCCGTTTACGCACCATAAAGGTACTACTAGGCTAAGAGTGGAATGTATCTCTAACACAGAGGCACCGGGTCATGACTCCCGGTCAACCATGCTAGATAACACTCCGGATTCATAAATAGGAAGTGTGTGTAAGTGAGATGCAAGGGTTTGGATGCAAGCGATGTAAGTGTGTGCAATAAGTTCCGCAATCTATGATGCCTTCAGGTTTTGTTAAATTTAGTTTACAGCATAGTGTGATAAGAAAAATAAAGCAAAACATACAAACTAATCTATCAAAGAGCAACATAAAGATATAAGATAGAGTTTATAGGAGCCAATTAAATCAAATTCAAGCGAGTTATCCTTTGAAATTTTAGTGAAGTTAGGTGGTCCCTAGCAGAATCACCAATCTATGGGACCCAATCCCGCGAGGGGGCGCGACCCGCCTCTCTCTTGGTCCCTCGATACCCACGCGAGCAGTGTGTGCTTTTGATTATTAATTTGAATCATCTTTTCCGTGAACTTGGAATCACTAAAGAAATCTGAATTTCACACAAAAGAGAATGACCACAGTAGCACCTAAGTATGGGACCTAGGACCCATAAGTGACATTGCAATGATCTGCGATCCTAGAAATCTAGATCTGTTACCTGATTACGTGAATGGAAGGTATGATGGATTACCACCGTATGTACCATTCTCGCACAGTAATCCGGTCTTCAATTCCAAAGATTAACTCACTTAATTTTTTTTAAAAGGCTCATTTAAACTCTCTTAATGTGATCCACTGCACATGCACCTTAAATGATCTATTTTCAATGTGGTTCCTAGATGCATCTTTTGATTCTCTCAGTTTGGTTTGATTCAATTTATGTAAAATTTCTCCTAAAATCTAATTTGAGAAAATCCTAAGTGACTATTTGATTTATTTTAGTTAATTTAGGGTTCGAAAATGATCAAGAAATAAAATACAACCTTAAAACCCTACAAGAATGTGTGTAGGGTCGACTTGAGCTTGAAATGCCATCCAAGTTGCTTACGTACCCAAGCCTCACTGGGATCAAAGTCGGCGTAGTTCGGTGGCCTAAACTAAGCTACATGCCTAACTCATCTAGAACACCGTTCTAGACTGAACAGACTGTTTCAGCAGTTTTAAGAGAAATTAATTAATTCAAATTGATTATGTGTTATTATCCTAGGACTTCATCTAAGATGTTATATGATCCTATCTAAATGCAAAACACTCTCTAGACTAATGCAGGTCAACATCCTAGGTTAACTAGGTATGTCATATAGGGAAAAGGGGTTAACTAGTGAAACCTAATTTAAAAGTCAGTTGCTAATAGTAGCAACCGGCCGTCATGAGGCTGACCGGACTCCTAACTCTAGGACTTCCCAAGACCAAGAACTCGACGTGAAGTAAGTGCTCCTAAAGGGGGCTCTAAAGGCTCCCACGAGGTGGGATCGTGATCCAACGGTTTCAAAGTTGATCTAAGTTTAGGTTTACCCAACCCAAGTTATTAAGTTCGTAATTTTCATCTTTTAAAGGGTTCGTATCACCTAGAAAGTAAGGTATTCTAAGGCTCTAAGGGTTAATTAACCTACACTAGGGTTTTGACCAATTTAGCAAGTTGTGCAGACTTTCAGTGAGTTTTAACAATTTTTACTTAACTAACTTAAGGATTATGATTCTTCTGAAAAGTTGTGATGTTCTGAAATTTTTCATGATTTTACGAATATTATATGATTTTTAATGATATTTCAAATTTAAGCAATTTATTGGAGTTCTAAAGTAACCTATAGTAAAAATCATCCAATTACATCCAAATTAATACTGCGATATGTTCATGATAATAGAAAATCACAGTAGAAATTTCACATATTATTTCTGGAATTTACTATTTTAAATATATTTATTTATGTTCAGGCCGATTCAAATAAAAATCACTAAAAATAAAAACACATGCATACAAAATCCAAAAAATTCATAATATCATACTACTGGATAATTCCATCTTATTATAGAATTTTCACTTCCGAGAAGTTCGTTTGGTAATAAGTCCTTTATACATGTGGAAAATAAATATTTTTCGTTAAAATAACAAATAGGCAAAAAATCCTTGAAACATATTTGTATGATATTCAAATATCAAAAGGCTACTGAGAATAAAATTTTGTCAAATTTTAAATTATTTTGACATGTAAACGAATTTTTATTCACCTAATATCCTTTTTCTAGGTATTTCTTTAATGAATTTTTAAATTATCAAGATGAAAGAATTCTACTGAAAATTTTAGATTTATAATGTTCTTTTGACTCAATTAAGACTCAGAAAATATAACCTTAAAAACATCCTTGGTTTTGAACTAGTTGCTTTGAAAATCGACTCAAAAACCAATTGAAATCCTAATTCGTTGAACAACTTATTTTCTACATGTAAAATATTTTTAAATCAATAATAATATGAATTGGCTCATCATAAATCATATTATGTTCATACAAGACACTATCTCATGAATTTTCTACAAAGAACCATGGAAAAACAAGAAGAAAACACCTTTAAACATGTTACTAGTTCTACTCAAAAATGGGTTGAAGTACTAATCTTTGATCGCTAATCCGAGGTCTCTAAGGCTTGTAATCTGAGATATACGCTTTAACAAACCTTTTGATATGCAAAAGAAAACCCAACTTTGACGAAGAGATGAGCCGCTCCGAATAATAGCCAAAAAAAGATGAAAAAGACGTGTTTGCTCCACTTGAATTCAATGGAATATGATGAACTCCTCCACACAAAAGGGACGACTTTTTTGTAGGGGAGAATGAGCTAGACCAAATTCTAAGAATGCCTCGAAGGGTTGGTTTGATCTCCTTTTGTAAAGAAAGCTAGGGCAGAAATAAGTATAGCAACTTCCCATGTGAGAATTGCCATTCTAGCTTTCTTTCTAATTCCCTCTATTAGCTTGCTTTTCTTTATTGTTTCCTAATTGTTTATGTTACTAAATTCAACATAAGAAGCTATCTTAATCTCTAAGACATTCCATTTTGCATTAAAGAAGACATCTCATGAATTTTCTAGAAACTACTTCATAGGAAAGCATCTCTTTAAAGATTCTTCTAGAGATTGTTTTTTTTAAAACAAAATATCATATAATATCCCATGGGGGGCGGCCAACATGTGGGGACCACATGTCGGTCGACCCACACATGTGGTTCCCACATGGGTTTGGCCCATGGGCTTTTGCATTGGGCCTTTTTAGGTGTATTGTGTATCAAACCAACCCTTTTGAATTTTATAATGATGGGCTTACACTATGTAATGAACATGGTGGGTTCCACACACATGGCCAAACCTGTCTCATCTCTTGAAAAAATCTTTTTGGCCCATGTAAGCCCGATTAACCCATCTCACTTTTAAAGATGAAGTTAAAAATCGCAAGTAGGTAAGGAAGATTTTAAAAATATAAAGTATTGAAGTTCACTTGAAACGAAGGATAACATCAACCAAGATCATTCGGGCTACCCTGGAAATACCCAAAATATCCCTAGGGTACAAAATTTCCAAAAGAGATAGAAACCCTGAGAAATTCTAAAAATAGCAGGTTTATCAAAAGACTTGAAATCATTCATGACTTCTCAGACAAACTTTCGGGATAATCTCAGACATATTGGAAATGACCAAAATACTCCTAAGAAGCGGAAAATGTTAAAAAAATGGAAAAAACCCTGAGAAATTTTAAAAATAGCAGGTTTTCATACTTGATTGGAAACACAAGATATCATCATCTGAAAAGTAATGGAACCCCCTAGAGACCTTCGGGATTGCGAACCAATATTAAAACACTTAAAATGAGATGAAATTCACCCTAAAATGCAAGAATGCTGAACCTAATGTGGAAGACTGACTTGGGATTTAACAGACCAATCAAACCTTTTGCTTTTTAAAGCATAGTAGAATGGGGGTGTCTACAGATGGGAGGAAATAAGTTTATTTAATTAGAAAAATTAAATAACAACATTATAGACTCGTTTTACTAAAACAGTCATATCTCCCTCATCTCTTGACGAATATGAGCGTGTAAGTAACCGTTTCGAAAAAATGTTCAAGGGCTACATCTTTGTAGTGTATGGTTTTTCCTAATTCGTTCATCTGATTGTCCAAAAATGAAGTCAAAATTTGGACAGCAGTTTTGTAGCCGGAATGCAATTGCATAGGGTGGGCCCCACGATGCAAAAATGCTCAGCCCAAGCAAGCAACATTTTTCTAAGGTTGGAAACATTCCCAATGACGGTAGGAAACCTCAATAGATTCCCCCTTTGTGTTGGTTTCCAATAATCAAAGTCTACTTAACTAGTTTTTCGAATCTGAGTCAAATTGTGAGAGAAACTTTAGGAATTAATTAAAGTATGTAACCAATTCTATATAAACCATCATAGAACATTTTTGGAAGCTAACAAAGGATGGAAAATTCGTTCTCCCTCTTTGGAGAAACATCTAAGACTATATCTATCTTCTCCTCTCGAGTTTTCTCTTGATATGTGTGGACCCCAATCCGAGGAGGATGGTGAGGGAACGAGTCCCTACACCCTCTGGATCATCCACAACGTGAAGGAGAGCTCTACCAAGGAACTCTCAAAACTGCTGCCACCCTCACAGCATAGCATGAGCGGCGATATAAAAAGAAAGAGATACATCCTGATCCGGAGCCAGGGCTCGAAACCAAGATATATCTAAAAATAACTCAGAGTCGCCATCCATGGATAAGCCATGAACCAAAACAAATGCTCTGTTTGCAATGGATAACCAGAGATACTAAAGGTTCGTGCCTGGTGACGAATGGAGAAGGTCCGAAGAGCGCCCCCAATTCACCCGAGTGCGAACACTTGGTCTCTTATGCCATTTATTATTAACCTCAAAGAGTTTTGGGCGAAAATCATGTGAAATGGGAACAAATATCCCCGGGAAGACGTCTACCTAATCATGCACGACCAGGGGATGAAATAATAAGCACATACAAAACAAAATAAAAAATATGTCGCCTAATCACAACTAGGTTATGAGTGACATACCTAACTGGTGTCTAAGTTCTGGTGGACAAACACATGCATGCTACAGCTACAGGTATAGGGTCTGCACAAGAAAGTAAGAAAACACAACAAAATACACAATATAACAACACAACAAATCCTAGGACTCTAAACGATTTAGCCCGAGTCCTCGGATGGTCTAATGTTCATCCAAAGAAGCCTACGTATCCCCGCCTCCACGAGAATCAAGGCAACGTAGTTCTTCGCGCCTATTCTAAGATCTAAAAGACCGGACTAGTTATTAAAGCTTCTTGAACGATTATTTAAATTCCAGTGAATTGTAGATTTTAGGACACCCTATATGCCCTAACTAAATGCAGGTTAGCCCTAAGCTAATGCAGGTGGTTCCTACAACCTATGTGTAACTAGGCTGTATTTCCTAAGGAAAACAAAGGGTTGACTAACGCATCATATTCTAGTCATCAGTCGGCGATGTGAATCGCCCACTGACCGGACGGAGGCGCTCCTATAACTCTAAGACAGACCCTTAACTCTAAAACAAGCACACAACAAACAAACAAATAAACAACCTATCAAAAGAAACTCCTAACTCTGAAACTCTCTATCTAGGAGAAACTCCTAACTCTAGAGGAAGATCTTTTGAAAACAAGGTTTTAAAGGTTGCTTATTCAAAAGATTTAAAAAAATGTTATTTACAAAAGTTTGGCTGGACTTGGGATATAAATCCCAAGCTGCACTACGTACCTCGGAAGAGGATCAAGCCAACGTAGTTCGAAGCGAACTCTCCTAACTAAAACATTCTTCAAAGGGTAATGTATTTTCAATCGGCATTCACTGAAACAAAGTTCCAGTGCCAGTGCTTACCATTGCAATTTTCTCTTTGAGAGGCTGAGCTCGGCGCTCCTCCTCTTGTTTGAGCATAGGCTGCAACTCAAGAGGAGTTTCGTCGGCATCTTCTTTCTCATTTGAGGAGGGAGTATTATTCTCATTGGTTATTAAAGTTAGAAGCACACGTTGGAATGTATAGAGAAAGCAAGTTTCATTGAATTGAAAAAAAAGACCACATCTGATAAGACTTATCCTGAACAGACTCAGAATTCACACTCTTGACTCAAAAATAAAAGTAAGAAACGACTCAACTGGACTAGAAATTTATTCAAACTTTTAGAAGACTACACTTAATAACTGGACTTGACATCATGACTGGACTTAATTAAAATAACAAAAGGACTAAGACTGCAGCAATTGTCTGGCTTTAGAGGCTCGGCGAAAACTGAATCATCATCATAACAAGTGCCTTTTAACTTCTGGTTCTTCTCTATCACTGCAACTGAACCTGAGCTTCTCAAACCCCAAGTGCCTAAACATCCTCCAGCGGCAGTACAACCTGGTTTTGTATAGGACTATCAGCAATATTTGGCGCTTGCTGAAATGGTAGCTTGCGCTCATCGATCAACTTCTGGATCACATGCCTCAGAGTTATGCACTGATCAGTACTATGCCCTGATCCTCGATGAAAATCGCAGTGCTCTTCCGCTCTCCATGTCCTAGGGAGCGGATTAGGAGGTTCCTTAATGCGAGGCAAGTAGATATCGCCGGATTCCAATCCTTGCTGCAATATGACAGATGATGGAAACAGGAGAGGGGTGAATTCCCTATTAGGCTTTTGCTGAGCTACAATCCCTGATTGAGTATATTTGAATACCATAGAGTTCCGTGACGGGTTAGCCATTGATACATTATCAACCTCAGAGATCTTAGCTAGAGTCTGTGTCTTAACTTCTTTTGAATTGGGGTTTCCTCTATTGTAAACTCCTTGTGCCATTGCTTCCTCAATTTCCATACCAGCATTGATGAAGTGTTTAAAATCTGGATAATACTGAAGAGACATGTGATATTGGAGCTGAGAGGATATATTCTTCATAATCATCTGGACTTGCTCCTCTTCTGAGGGACGCTGCATCATTTGAGCCGCTAACCTTCTCCATCTCTTGACGAAAGTTAAGAATGACTCTTTTGAGTCCTGCTTGGTTCTCTCAAGATCCTTCCTAGTGACTTCAGTCCCATCATCATATTTGAACTGCCTGATGAATTGCTCACCGATATCCTTCCATGTCCTATAACGAGTCTTGTCTAGGACCATGAACCATCTCCTAGCAACCTTGGTTAGGGAAACTGGGAACAATTGAGCCATTTGCTCAGGAGATAAGCCTTGAGGTTGACACATGATGGTGAACATTTGCAAATGTGTGATCGGACAACCCACACCATCATATTTGTCGAAATCTGGCATTTGAAAATTAGCAGGAAGGCGGATTTCGAGAAACAAAGTAAGATCACTGGGATTGAAACCACCCTGGTCTTGAAACTGAATGTCTTGAACTTTCCTGGTAAGAGTCTCTAATTTCTCCATAACAGACTTATAAACCATGAACTGAGAAGGCCTACTGCGATCCTCGCTGTACTGCTCTTTTTCTAAGTCTTCTTCGGCTTTATGAGGGATATTGATGAACACTGGTTGGGCAGGTGCTGCTGAAGTAGCTGCTTGGTTCATAGGCCCTTTATCCTTGGACAACGACGGTCCCAACTTTTCAGAAAGCTGTGCCTTGATAACTCGGTTCTCCTCTTTGAGTTCTTGAAGCTGCTGGAGAATCAAGGTAAGAGTATCAGTAATAGCAGCAGGTGGAAGGCCATCTTGGTTATCCGCCATTGGTGAGGATGGGAAAGAAGGAGATGCTGGGGTTCTCAGAGAGAGTGGTGGAGAGACAGAATTCCTCTCCAATCGTGAAGAGACCCGAACCCAAGGAGCAATGGGGTTAGCTATGGTGTTTTACTGCCCTGAAATATTTGAAAGACACATTTTAAAATCACGAAAAAGAAGTAAACAATGACGCATGCATAGACTAGGATAATGAGAGAGAAAGATGAACTTTATTGATCAATCATTAAAATTTGAGTACATGGTTCAATCTTTCAAAGATAAACGGATAAGATTAAATATGGAACTAAGCATTCTTTTTAGACTTCTTCTTTGGACGACAATCTTGCTCAGCTGAATCTTTTAGAGGTTTGATGATCCTGACGTCCCAAGCAGATGAAACGTCTTTGACAATCTTGGGCTTGAGATCCGCAGGCGGATAAAAATGACGAAGGGGAGGCACGATAGATTGCTCCCTTCCATACTGACGCAGGATACTGGCAGGAACATAAAAGGAAGTCTTTTTGAGGCCAAGAAGGCGAACATAGTTAGCTTTTCCAGTGTTGAAGACAGCTTCTTGGATTCTAGGAATTTGCCAATAAATCTGATCTTCTTGGCGAGAATTTAACCATTCAACCCAATCGCTTTTATGATCAAAGGAAACATCATGATGCCATTCACTGAAGGTGTATAACGTATGATCGAAATGCACAGGAGCTGCGAATTTTAGCTTGTGGCACAACCACACCTGAAGTAAAGCAGGACATCCTGAGAAAGAACCAACGGAGGAGCGGACATAAGAGCCTGGATCTGAGCTGGCACGAAGACGAGCCATATCATCCAATCCATTGAAGGTTTCTGCAAGCATAGTAGGAATTGGATTGGCGCCACGATCCATTTGATCAACGAGGTCCAGAAGAACAGGTGACGCAAAGCGAGAAGGCTGGACAGTGAGGAACCTAGCAAAGGAGCAGAATCTCAAAGCGCGCCGTCGGGCTTTCTGAATATCAACAGCACCAATGTGTCCAACAGGAGAGTAAATGTCAATCAATTGTTGCATGGACACTTCTTGGTCTTTCATGAAAGAGTTCATGGATTCATCTGGATTATTCATCAAGCGAAGGAACAAAGGACGATAATCTGGTACACAGGATGGCTTCACCAGAGGGCCATCCACAGGATATTCCAATAAGGCACACCATTCTTCAAAGGTGGGACACATTTCTTGGTTGCCAAAACGGAAGACATGATGATCGGGATCCCAACACTCTGATGCGGCATAGAGTAATCCCCAATCGAGCTTAATGGTTGCCACGTAGCCGAAGAGATTTTTCTCTTGCTCACTTATGGCATAGATGTGAGATTCTCTTAATGTACCACGGATCCAATCAAGAATTGTACGAGCAGACATGGTGTCTGTAAGCCAAGAAAAAGGATACGAGGATGATCAAGATTACATGAACACGAGATTGGGATAAGTTCCTGCCAGTTTAGAGAAAGTATGAATACATGATCGAATCACATGATAAACGAATGAAAGGCATACGATCAAAAGATTAGATGAGATAGCTTAGGATTGTTTTCAACAGATAGATCATGAATGACTAATCCTATGAAATCTTTGGAAATGATGGGATTTATATCCTAACCCCAAAGGAAAAAATTTTAATCTTCGCACATTTTAACAGTGTTACCTGAAGGCATCAAACCCTAATCCTAATCTAGCGGAGTGGAGAGAGGATCTCGACTCATGACTTTGTTTGTGTACCTAAAGACCGATCGTAGCCATTGGAAGATGGACTACGGCCTAATCTAGACACAAGTGGGTAGGATGTCCTAAGCTAGGCTCACACACGTGATGCACATGTATTCGTATACTACATGCATGTGTGAGTTAATCTAGGGGTAAGGCCAAGAGTTCCTTTAGCGCGAATCCATGTTCGATATACTGTACCAGTGTCCGGCGTATCAGTACGTGAACAAGAGATCCGTTTATGCACCATAAGGTGCTAGGCTAGGGGTGGAATGCTTCTCTAGCACAGAGGCACCAGGTGATGAAATCCTAGTCAACCATGCTAGAGTTCCCAAAGACACGAGACAAATGTGTGTGCATGTGAGATGCAAGAGTTTAGATGCAAGTGATGTAAGTGTGTGCAGTATATTTGCGCAATCTATGATGCCTTCAGGTTTTATTAGATTAAGTTTGAGTAAAATGTGATGAGAAAATAAAACATACAAACTAATCTAACAAGTATATAAGAGATAGAGTTTTCATGAGCCAGTTAAATTAAATTCAAATGAGTTATCCTTTCAAGTTTTAATGAAGTTAGGTGGTCCCCAGCAGAGCCGCCAAACTGTGGGACCCGGTCCCTCGAGAGGGGTGGGGCGCGAGCCGCCACGCTCTCTCTTGGTCTCTCGTACCCACGCGATTGGCGTGTGCATTTTAATTATTGATTTTAATTCATCTTTTATATGAACTTGGGATCACTAAGGCAATCCGAATTCCACACAAAAGAGACTAACAGAGTCGCCACCTAGATGTGGGATCTAGGACCCATAATTAACCAGAAATCTAGACTCGCTACCTGGTTACAAGAATGAAAGGTATGGGGAGTTATCCACCACATGCACCATTCCCGTCCGATAATCGGTCTTCGATTCCAAAAGCTAACTCTTTTAAATTTATTTTAAATGGCTCATTCAACTCTCTATTAATGTGCGAACTAAGTGACATGTATCCTATGATCTAATTTCATTGTGGATCCTAAATGTGTATCTTGATTCTTTAATTTGTTTGGATTCAATCTAGGTGCAAGTTCTCCTAAGATTCTAATTTCATGGAAAATCCTAAATGATTTAATTAGGAATGTACAAGAAAATTAATGTACAAAAACCCCACAATTTGTTGTGGAGCCGACTCGCGGTTGGTATGCCATCAGACATCCAAGCTGCCTACGTACCCAAGCCTCACTGGGATCAGAGTCGACGTAGTTCGGTGCACCTAAGCTAAGTTACTTATGCCTAACTCGACTAAGACACCGATCTAGACTGGAGTGACTGTTTCAACAGTTTTAGGAGAAGTTATTTAATTCAAGTTGAGGATTTTATTATCTTAAGATTTCATCTAAGATGCTATATGATTCTCATCTAAATGCAAGTTGTCCCTTAGACTAATGCAGGTTAACCTACATCCTAGGTAACTAGGCTTGTCCTAGGGAAAGATTGGGTGACTAGTGTAACTGGACCTATGGCACGGTTGCTATCCATAGCAAGCGTTCGTGATGAGGCTGGACTCCTAACTCTAGGACTTCCTAAAACCTAAGACTCCCTAAAACTTAGGAAAAGACACGACACCAGTGTTCCTAAATTTGGCTCTAAGGGTTCTTATGACAGAAACCGTGATCCAACGGTTCCCAAAGACACGAGACAAATCAATTTAAGCTCTTGAAGTTAGTTAATTTCAGATTTCAAGGATTTTCGGTTTCTGGACATTCAAGGATTACCAATGGTTCTAGGGTTCACCAATTTCGGCCCAGGATAGCATCCAAGGAAGGGAATCGTGCGCTCTTTTCTTGTGCAATTTAATACTTAGGTTATAGCACCTTATTGCCTGGCATATCTCAGGATTTTCGTGGATAGTAACCTTGGAGCCAACAACGTGTTATAGCTTAAATATTCAAATTGTCAAAAATCGGTTGCAATTGGGATACGATTATGGATGCACTGATCATTTTTCCAGGGAAATCTAAAGATCCTAAGATTTCTGTTTCAATGGATTAAGGAGTTAATATTTGACAGAGATTTAAGGTTCTTTAGAGATTTTCAGATGATTTTCAATTGAATTCGGATTTTCAATGAATTTTATCAATTTTAAACATATGAGTGATTTTACAAGTGAAACTGTTGCAAACGAATTCAAAATGAGTTGAAACTCCTACATCAGCAAGATATGATGAGATGTAGCTTACTGGAAGATTTTTACAGATTTTTACATTAAGCTCATATTTAATTTTGATTTAACAATTAATTGATCAGATTGCAAAAATACCACAGAAACTACTAGAAATAGGAATCAAAATTCAATGACATTTCTACAGAAACAAGATATAAGTAAAACTAGCCTGCTGTGAGATTTTCATGAATTTTAGAAACCATTTACTACCAATTTCGGATTTTTAAATTTTCAAACAAGATTATGAATTAACAATACATCCCATATGACAAAAGATCTAAATCACTTGTAAATTTTACAACAACTAGAAATATGGAATATAAGACTACTGTAAAAATTCTGGGAATTTAATCTGTGATCTGATGTCTGTAAAAATTCTCCCAAAAGCTGATAATTTTCAAAGAAAGTATAAAATAATATACAAAAACAATTCCAAAAATTCTCAAAAATTCATGGTAGAATTTATCAGCATTATATTATTTTACTACGAAATTTCAATAATTTTGGACTTCGTTTAGTATATACTTTATTTTTCTTCGTTGAAAAGATATTTTTGAAGAGTTTTCTATTTTCAAAACACGATTTTCGAGAAAATTACGATTCCGGAAAAGTCCCCCAACCTTGTTCTGATGTGATGAACACAAGAAAATTTTAAAATTCTAAAAAATAGATCATCCTGAGATGGCTATTTTTCGAATTTCGTAATTACTCAGCCAATATTTTAAATAAAATACCACTCTTCACTCAAATTCTAAAAAACCGTTGATCCAATGTCCGATCCGATAGTTATTTTACTCTATTTAAGTAGAACATCGTATTAAATTTTGGGACGAAACGGATTTGAAACACTCATGCAGATCATAATTTTGAATATACACATTTAATATTACATTAAATTCATTTAAATGCTTAAAAATCATGCAAAAATCCGAAAATATACCAAATCATCCGAGAAAAATCTGAGAATAGTGTACTAACCTGTGATCGAGTTCCTCGCCGCATCCAAATGCCGAAAACTCTGAAAATCACGCCGACGGGCAATCCGCTCGCTTTCTTTCTTTCTCTTTTTTTTTTTTTTTTTTTTTTTTGCCACCGTTCCTCTGTTGAATGTGAGAGCGAGAGTGATTGAGAGAGAGATTGAGAGAGAGTGAGAGTAAGAGAGAGTGAGGGAGATATAGAGGGAGTGAGAATCTGAGAGTGAGAGAGAGCGAACAGAGAGGTTTGAGACAGATAGAGAGACGAGAGAGGGAACGAGAGAGAGAAAAACAGAAAAACAGAGTGAGATGGTGAATGAGAGCAAGAGAGAGAGAGAGAGAGAGAGAGAGAGAGAGTTAACAAAAACAAGAAAACAGAGTGTTCAACACTCTGTTTTTTTACGTTTCTTTGTTTCGTTTGTTTTTTTTTTTAGGCTGCTGTTAGTGGGGATGAGAGGGGAGTGAGGGGTTGAGGGAGATGTAGAGGGTGGTGGGGGATCGTGAAAACAGAGAGAGAGGGGAGATGAATGGCTGTGCAGAGGGATGTGAGAGGATCGGTGAGAGTAAAACAGAAACTCTGTTTTTCTATTGTTTTAGGAAAACCAATCCAAACCGATGCTCTGCTTTTCTGGCCGTTTCCGAGAGAGCAGAGATGAGGTCTGTTCAGGGAGGTGGGTATGCAGAGAGGGAGAGACGGAGGGAGATGGAGGGATCCAGAGAAAAACCGAGTGAGGGAGGGATCGCCGAATCCAACAGAGGGAGAGAGTAAGGGAGCACCCCAAAACCGGCCCTCTTCTCTTGCTTCTTCTCTTCTTCTTTTTTTTCTCTTTCTTTTTTTAACCGATCTCCCTCTTTCAATGGTTTTTTCATCAGATCGTATATAGAATTCTTTCTCTTTTTTTTTTCATTCCTTCACGGCCAATCTTTCCATAGCCAGCCCTTGCTGTCTCTTTCTATATACGTAGATGCATGCCCTTTTCTTGCTTACCATGCTAAGAAAGAAGAACGAAAATTTTTACCTATATATTCACTTTCTAATAACCTAAAGTGGGCTAACCGAATATGGGTAGGACCCATTTGGAATGGTAGCGCGATAGACGGATAATGGTGGACCCACAGACACATGGGTTGATGATGACCTCACCCACATCCAATACAAGTGAAGCTAGTGGGCCCCACTATAGATCCTGATGTGTAGAATATGATGCATCGAAAGGTGGGTCCTGCACATGACCGAATTCCCCATTGCGATTAAAATCCTTGCTTATAACATAATATGCCCCACTCCATAGGATGATCCGAACTACTTAATTGATGGATCCCCACATGATTAATCATACCCTACAAATCAGCCATTGGATGATCCAATCCGTTCAATTAGGGGGGCGCAATACAAATGGGTTGGGCCCTCAAATCATTTTTCATGGGATGATCTGAGCCCATAATTTGTAAAGTTATGCCTCAAAGTTATTTCCGAGAGTTATCCGAACAATTCAACTTGATGATCGCAACAGAATTCGGTTGTTAAACTAGCCTCCCTGAAATCCTGATTATTCCCCTAATGGGCACTTTCATGCACTGGATCAAAGTAGGTTCAAAACTCATTTTTCAATAAAACAATGCGCGGGCCTCCTGTTTGATCCAAATCTAAACAAGCGTTCAATGCAGGCCCACCGAATGGGTCCAAATTCTCCCCCGGTTTGGATTCTTCTAAATAACCCCTCCCAACACTTAGCGAAAAAATGCGAAACATGGCAGAAATGATTGAAAAGATCGAGAAAGCATAAGGGACTGACACGGGAATGGAAAATACTGAAAAAGACCGATAACAAGAACACTAACTTCTTTGTTGATTAAAGCAGAGCAAAATGGGGTGTCTACAATGGTTTTTTTTTCAAATGACCCTCTTTGCAAATCGCCTCCAAGGGTATCACTCATCTTTGAGAACCAGATTCACTTTTGTTGTTGGGCGGAATCGTAGACCCTGATGACAATAAAAAGGAAGAAGATGAAGCTCACTCAATGCCACTTAATAGGCTAATACAACCAATGAAAATCTCACCAATCACTCCTAATGATTATAAATAAAAGCCCTAAGGAGTGCCTCTTGTTGAATGTAAGAACACAAATCAAAGCGTCAAAGAGAATTTTTGATACAACATTAGATTTACAAGTTTAAGCTCTCAAGGATGTGAAATGATCTTGCAAAAGGTTGTTTAGAAGGTCAAGAATGAGGTATAAATAGCCCAAGTAGTAATATGACCATTTGGGGGCAAAATCATAATAAACTGGGTGAGAAAATTCAAGTCGTGAAGGCTCCAACAACTATATTTCCAGACGGGGTCAGTCAACCTAGATGTCTCGGTCGCTCGCCCTTACCGGGCGCTCCTTTTTTATTTGAAATTTTGAACCTCCGCGGTCGACCGGGGTTGTCGTGGTCACCCGCCTTGACCTTTCTGGACATTTTTATTTTTGTCTAGAAACCCATCCGCGGTTGACCAATATTGCCTCAGTCGACCGGCCCACTTTCATATGGTAGATGCTGGATTTCCAGCATCTATCCTGCGGTCGTCCGGGAGACCCCGGTCGACCAGCCCAGTTTTGAAAACTTGTTTTTATCCATTGAAACTTTGGGGCTTTGGGCTTTGGTCTTTGGGCTTTTGTCCAAGATTTTCAAACATATTTTAGGGTGTCTGGATGGTTTTTCAAGATATCAAGTTTGTTATGAAAACCATTTGAAAACCTTTTGAAAGTGCAAATACATTTTGACAAGAAGACTCCAATACAATCTTTAAAAAGTATAACCTTGAGTCTTCTTCGAATGTCTTAGCTCCTTAGCACTTTCTTGGACATCTTCAACTTCTGAGTGAACTCTTCACCTTGCGTTTGGCCTTGTGACTTTTTCCATTCTTTGATCATCTTCAATGGTACATGAGTTGGTCACCAATACTAGTTCATCTCCAAGCTTCTTCTGGCACTTTGCAAGGCATGCTTGTAAGATCTTTAACTTGAGCTCTTGATTTGAACATCTTCCGAGGATAATGTCTTCCATGTGTGTACAAGCTCTTTGGTTCATTGTGCATGTTGATCCGCAAGCCATGTGTTGTGTTGTGTTGTACTAAATATGCAACTTTGGATTGACATGTGAATTTCCTGTCTAAGGCACAACACTACAAAGCAACACATTAGTCCCTAAAGACTAATCAATTTGGGTTTTTGAGCATCAAAATAAGAAGGTAAAGGTGAATGGTTGAACCCATGGGAACCCTTGGGCTTACATGGTGTCATCTACATAGATTTGGACAATGAGTATGTCTTCACCCTATCTTTTGATAAATAGTGCCTTATCAACTTTTTCCATCTCAAATCTTTTGTGTAGTGGAAATGAACTAAGCCTTTCATACCAAGCTCTAGGAGCTTGCTTCAATCCATATAGGGATTTATCCAATTTAAAGTTATGATCTGGGTGCTTGAAGTCTTCAAATCCAGGAGGTTGCTCAACATACTGTAGACACCCCATTTTGACCGAACCTGAGTTCGAGTTGTTTGTGCGAAGCTTCGTCAAATCAGTGAGCTGGGGTCCCAAATTGAACCCTAAGCTAGGTTAGGGTCCCCATTAGGTCCCCGTAAAATTTTGTTGGAATCCGAGCTCGTTTGATCAGCGAGCGAAATGAATCAGTGTCGTAGTGTAAACCTGTATGGGGGGTGGATTAGCCGAAGAGGGGGTGCATCTTTGAAATGCGAAATTCCGATTTTGTCTTTCGCTAATAGGACAAAGTGGCGGAGGTGCGCTTATAAATTCGCGCGCTTTATCCATTTGGAGTGCCGATATCAACATGATTTTTTTTTATAAATATAAAAAAAAAATCGAGATCACGGGAGGATCTTCGTTTTTTCTAACAGAAAGAGAGAGAGAGAGAGAGAGAGAGAGAGAGAGAGAGAGAGAAGAGAAAAATTTAGGTTTTCATTTTCCTCCGCCGATCGTTTTCTCCGGCCTCGTCGGCAACCATCACCTTACCCGATTCCGGTCACCATCTTCACCATCTCCGCCGCCTCCACCATCACTAAGGCCGGCCACTACAACCCTCATATCCTCTTCTACAGCTTGGGTATTCTTGAAAAAAAAAATTAGGGAAAGTCGAAGCAGAGATCGAGAAAGAGATCTACGGTTTTTCAGATCCGAGAGAGATTGCAGAGAGAGGGAGAATGCTTCTCCTCCGGCAACGGTGCCGGAGCTCCGGTCGCACCAAAAATCAGCTTAAACCCGATCGAATCTGCTACCTCTATTTTCACCATTGAATTCCTCATTTTCTTCCTTTGGATCAAGGTTAGTTCTTAGTTTTTTTTTAGGGAAGTTGGAAAAAGGGGTTTTCAGATCTCCTTCTCCAGTCAAGTTTGCCGGATCTCCGGTTATCTCTTCCGCAGTTTAATTTCTGCATCTTTTTCATCTCCATTCTACATCACAAATTTCACCTAATTTTTATCCATAAATCCTAGATCTACCCCTTTTCTCCTCAGATCCGTCCCGAATCCCCTTTGATTCTGACAATTTTTGCCAAAATCTTCTCCGATCATTTCTCCGGCTCAGGCTCCGGCCAGTGTATTCTCCCAATTTTCCTCTTTGATTTTCTTTCACTCATCATCACCTTCGTAGAAAATTTTAGACCTAAGATCATTGACCAGGATTCAGCTTCTCCTAGTCTAGATCTGAAACCCTAGATCTAGTCCTCTACCCCTTTGTTTCGTGTTTTCTTTTCATAGATCTAGTTAATTTTGGCTCGGAATTGATCTTATATGGTGGAGATCTGAGTAATTACTCTAGATCTGAATTCAGAAATCTCAGATTTACTCATTTCAAGCTCGGATCTGTACTTTTCATCTGTAAATCGGAGCATAAATATCAGAGGTAAGAGCATCTTCATGTTATTTACAAATCTTGTGTTAAAATTTCTTATCTTAGTTTAAGTAGATCTCCCTTGATAATGCTTGCGGTATTAGTAGTGTTTCTCATTTTCTTCATCTAATTTTTTTGTTGTTAAAGAATTTTCATATTCTCTGTATAAGACTGGTTTTATAATGACGATTTTGTTCGTATAATTGAATTTCAAGATCCAGAGTCTGCTTGTATTAAATTCGAGAAAATCGGAAAATTGTAGATCACTGTGATATTTTCCTTTCAGATTTTCTATTTTTTTTAGAAAGATTTGTGTTGCCTTAACAGGTTTGAGATTATCCTGTTCTCAACTACCTGTTTGATTTATCAGGATGTTTTGTTTGTTCAATTTTAGATGTCAACCCCTGATTCTACTCTCTAATTTTACTCTCAAGTCCAGTGTGTCTTATTCTATGAAATTCTAGGATTTGAATAATGAAATTAAGTGCTTCTTTTGATTCAATGGTTGTGTTTTTAGAAAAATGCTTTTGGATAACAGTAGATTATTGCTTTCATTTTGATTGGAGAATGTCTAATGATGGATTCTTTAGAAGCCATATGTAGAGTTGAAAATGCATCTTGTGGTGTTAAATATGAGGAAAATACAGATGATGGTGTTCATTTTTGCTATTGAGTTCATTCACGATTCAATTACCTCATTTTGAAAGCCTTATCAAAGCATGGTTCTTACATTGCTCAGTGAATTTCAAGTGTGTACAAAAGCTGACTTTCTTGGTGAATTCCAAGTGCTTTCTGTTCATGGTTCTCTTTAAATGTCTTAGTTGGATATTAAGTCTTTCCCTTATATTACATATTTGATAGCTCTAAGTAGAATTGCTTTTTAAAAGATAAAGCTTATCATACTTAATTTTATTTAAATAAATTGTTTTAGGAAAGAAGGAGATCAGATGACTATTCTATTCGATATTATCGACATGAGTACTGTCTGATTTCAAGGCGGGATTAGAAATATTATCATGTGTATTATGATATTAGATGATTACTTTAGCATCATCTGATTTCATCCCCATATTGGGGTGGTGTTTGTGTTTGGGCATAGAAGTGTTTGATATTGTTTTTGCTTTATTAGGCTATCCAGCGGCTGGTCTGGACTAATTAATGTTGTTTATCATTTTATGATTGCTACAGGTTGTGCACTCTTTAGTTGTAGATCAAATTTTGCTGATATTTGATTTGTTTTTATAATAATTGATTGAAAATTTGAGATTATCTGGTATCATTTTTCCTCTCTCTTTGAATAGACTAGCTCAGTATTTTGGGTTTCTAATTAGATTTCTTTAGACACTATAATCCGTACTAGGAGACATACTCTGTCTCGTTAGGCAATCCTCCTTTGGAGGCAACCCTCTTTTTTTAGCTTAACCTCAGGGAGTTTGCTTTGATTTTGATAAATGGTGTACCTATAGGAGGCATGCCTTGCCTCATTTAGAGAGCCTTTGAATCATTCGTTTGTGTGGTGATGTTATCGGGGGAGTCTTTGACTCATTTGATCTTTATTGATGTTATTAGGGAGTCATCTGTCTTGGCTTTGTAAGTATTTAGCCTTTAGAAGGCCTGCTTGGCCTCATTTGTAGAATCCTCTCAATTAGTTGTCTTAGCCTTGCTTACCCCTTGCAAGGGCAATGATAAGGTTACTTGGAGCCCATCTTTGTGTGTATTTGGGAGACCTGCCCGGTCTCATTCTCTCGTTAGTCCTCCTCTCTGTGCGTCGTTTGGTTTTGGGAGAACACCCTACTCGGCTTGGCAGCATACCCCTACCCTTATGGGTATTGGGTTGCACATTTGTTGCACCCTAGGGCTAGGTAGCTGTCCGGCCCGGTTGGGTATTTTACCTCTGCCAAATGTGCAAATTCGTGTTTCCTTTTCTTTTAGAGAGTCTTTGACTCATCTATCCTTTAGTTGGTATTAGTGGAGTCTTTGACTCGTGTTTCCATTTCTATTAGAGAGTTTTTGATTCATTTGTCATTTTAGCAGGTTTTATTAGAGAGTCTTTGACTCATTTGTTCTTTTGTGGTATTACTAGGGAGTTTTTGACTCGTTGGCTCTTTCGTTTGTGTTATTTGAGAGTCTTTGACTCATTCCTCCTTTAAGTTGTAGTATTAGAAAGCCTTTGGCTCATTTGTCTTCTTTGGTGTTGTTAGTAAGGAATTTCTCTTTAGTCTTGTTGTCATTTCTTCTTCTTTGGAGACTAGCATGGTATCATTAGAGCTTTGCCTCTTGATGTCCTTTTATTTTCTTGTCTTTGGCATTAGTTTGCCTGGTTTAGGGGTCTCCCCTGTTTGCCCTAGGGTTTAGCCTTAAGGTTTTGATTTGTATGTTCCCTTAGGTCTTTGACCAAAAGGGTAAAATCAGAAATCTAAAATCCAAAAATATTTTAAAACATTTAAAATTCAAAAAAAAACATTAGAAATTTAAAACATCAAAAACATTAAAAAATATCAAAAGCCTCAAATCTTTTAAAATGTTGAGTATTTTAGGAATAGTAATTAGGAGAGTTCGTTTCGAACTACGTTGGCTTGATCCTCTCCCACGAGGTACGTAGCGCAGCTCGGGATTTATATCCCAAGTCCAGCCAAACTTTTTGTAAATAACATTTTAAAATCTTTTTCTTTGAATAAGTAACCTTTCTAATCTTGTTTTCAAAAGATCTTCCTCTAGAGTTAGGAGTTTCTCCTAGATATAGAGTTTTAGAGTTAGGATTTTCTTTTGTTAGGTTGATTGATTGTTTGTTTTTTGTGTGCTTGTTTTAGAGTTAGGGGTCTGTCCTAGAGTTATAGGAGCGCCTCCGTCCGGTCAGTCGGCGATCCACATCGCCGAGTGATGACTAGAGTAGGATACGCTAGTCCACCCTTTGTTTTCCTTAGGAAACGCAGCCTAGTTACACATAGGTTGTAGGGACCACTGCATTAGCCTAGGGCTAATCTGCATTTAGTTAGGGCATATAGGGTGTCGCAAAATCCACAATTCACTGGAATTTAAATAATCATACAAGAAATTTTAATAACTAGTCCGGTCTTTTAGATCGAGTCTAGGATAGAGGGTTAGGTGTCTTAGGCATCATAGCTTAGAGCGCGAAGAACTACGTTGCCTTGATTCTCGTGGAGGCGGGGATACGTAGGCTTCTTTGGATGAATATCAGATCATCCGAGGACTCGGGCTAATCATTTAGAGTCTTAGGATTTGTTGTGTTGTGATTATATGTTTCGATGTGTTTTCTTACTTTATAGTACTGGTCCTATACTTTTAGCTATAGCTTGCATGTGTTTGCACATCATAACTTAGACACCCATTAGGCATGTCACTCATAACCTAGCTATGCTTAGGTGGCACATCTTTTATTTTATTTTATGTGTGTTTATTATTTTTATTCTCAGGAAATGCATGCTTAGGTAGACGACTCCTGAGGATTGTTTCCATTTCACATGATTTTTACCCAAACTTCTTTGGAGTTAATGAAAATGGCATAAGAGACCAAGTGCTTGCACTCGGACGAATCGGGGGTGCTCTCAGACCTTCCCCATTCGTAACCAGGCACGAACCCATATATATTTCTGGTTATCCATTGCACAGAGGATTTGATTTTAGGATTCCATGGCATATCCATGGATGGCGACTCTGAGTTTATTTCAGGTATGTCTTGGTTTCGAGCCTTGGCTCCGGATCGAGACATATCTCTTTCTTTTATATCGCCACTCGTGCTATGCTATGAGGGTGGCATCCGTTTTGAGAGTTCCTTGATAGAGCTTTCCTTCACACGTGGATGATCCAGAGAGGTAGTGTAGGGATCAGTTCCCTCACCGCCGCCTATCTCGGATCGGGGTCCACAGGCTGGCGACTCTGCTGGGGAATTCTTGAAACATTGCCTAACTCTATAAAAATGCCATTTTTATTAACTTTGGAGAAATTTGGGATAAAATCATTTTAAATGGGAATTCTATCGTTAGAATCCAGGGGCACCAGATAGGTGCGTAATTAAAACAAGGGATTCACACACTGCACATCATGCATTATCATATTTGTTATTTATTTCATTGTTTTTTCTTGTTTTTTATTATTTGCTCCACGGGATAGATTCAATGCGTGCCCGACTGGGATATCTTTACCCTGATGGTACTGTTGAATCTATTTCCAAGCTATGCGCCGGTGCTGCAGCCGTAGACATTGGGCGTACTTTTGTCTACAGCAGCCGATGAGCAATGAAGCATACTATGTATAACATGGGGCGTACTTGTGTTATACATGTTAAGTATGTTTCATACGCATAGTACCCATTAGATTGAGTCCGGAGCCCTACTTTGTTTTACATATATTATATATATACTTACTGAGCTAGTGAAATCCACCTAGGAAGTATCCGTGTTTTATATAAGTATATTGCATTCATATAGGATCGAACATGTGTTGCTCACACATGTAGAGCCTAGAGTTAGGAGCTTTGCCCCATTTGTAGACTAGGGTAGTTCATTTTATATGGCTACGACACGATCCTAGTATACTTATCAGTCTGTCTTGAGTCGAGATTTTCTCGACTCCGCTAGATTAGAATTAGGGCTGGTGCCCCTGGTTAGGATTTGTGTGTATGTGTATATACCTATATATACTGATCATGTATATTATGGTTCTTCTCTTAGTCAGAGATTTCTTATTCATTTCAATCAGTTGTATCCATCTCTAATTCATGATCTAGATTTCGTCAGTAGATTTTTTACCGCCATTACCTTGGCCAAGTTTAGTCCTTGATCTGTTGATTATAGGGTTTTGACCCGTTGTTGTATATTCTCAGTCTTTTAGTTGATCACTTTTCTCTGGTAATCATTGTTCATACCTTTGATTGAGCTGTGAGAATCCTTTGTATAGTCGTTATGCTGCCGGATTTTATCCAGAATATTTTTGAGCATAACCGCTATCTCTTAGAGTTAGGAAAGCCATGAGTTTACCTTACCTTACTTCCTTGTCCAGCGTCGTTATGCTGCCGAATTTTTCGCAGAATATTTTGAGCATAACCGTTATTTCTTAGAGTTAGTTAAATCATGAGTTCACCTTGCCTTGACCTTCTTGTATAGCCGTTGTGCTGCCGAATTATTAGCAACACATGTTGAGCATGATTGCTATCCTTTGGAGTCAGTTTACCTTATCTTGATTCCCATATACAGCTTTGATTAGCTTGGAACCCACTTCCAGTGAGAACTTCTGATTTGATCAGTTGTATTTATATCCTTTCAGTTTCATTCGGTCAGTGGCCTGTACCCTTTGATTATGTATTCACTCTTTGGTTATGTCATAAGTTCATCCTGTGTAGTCATAGCCCAGTAGGATTAGATCCTTACTTGTTTTGTCTTGAGATCTGGCCGATAGCTCATTTGCTATTCCTATGACCATGGTCTATCATTCTGATCCTTTTGATCGCATAGTTGATGATATTCATCGCCAGATTTAGATCCAGTTTGCGACCTACTTTTGTCATTTTATGGCTGTGGTCTATTGTCTGATCTCTTGATGATCTCTCATCTTTGATGAAAAATTTCATGTCCCAGATTGTATCCTTCCCGTATATTTGATTGTCAAATTCATTCTTATTGTTTACTTAAAGGTTATCTTCTCTCCCTTATCATCTTGTTCTATCTGAGTGTCAGGTCTGATCATGGCGAATAATCTGCTAGACAAGTGGATAGCCGAAACCATTAAATCTTTTCCGCTGAGGTGTGAAGAATGGAGTATCACTGAGCGTTTCATTGGTTCATTTACTCATCTGAATAGTCGCGGTATAAATTGGAAGTTTCTTCAAGCAGCTGCTAGATGTTGGGATCCTGTTTTCCATGTCTTCCGATTCAGGTCTTTTCAACTCTGTCCTATATTTGAAGACTGGTGTGCATTGTTAGAGCTTCCTCCCGAGGGACTCTGGATCCGACCTTCAAGCACAGACTCCCCTCATGATCTTTTTTGCAAACTTTTTGAAAATAAGATCGTGAAAACTCTGCCCTGCTTAACTGAGAAAAATGTGCAATTTCAAGCTCTTATTGAACTGTTTTCTAAAAACGTCGATCCTACTGACTACCGTTTTCAGGAGTGTCGACGTAATTCCTTAGTATTTGTTGTCTTTGCACGTCATGTTCTTCGTAGAGACTCTAGTGCTGCTCCTTTCACCTTGTTGACAATCGTAGATCAGATAAATGAGGGGAGAAATCCTGTCCCTACAATGCTAGCTGAAACCTTTTCTGGCTTAGACTTTATTGCTAGTAAAAAGGTGCAGGATAACTTTTTCGGCTGTGCCAAGCTGTTATATGTATGGCTATGTGAGAAACTCACTATCCTTCAGCCACAGAACCGCATTGAGTACACCCTTAAAAGTTTTCATTCCTGGAAGACAAAGATTAAGCAATCTCAGTTTAATGAATGGCACCATTGGTTGCAGACCATAGGAGAAAACCAAATCCGTTGGGTGAGTCAATCATGTCCACAAATTATTACCAGTACTTGCCCATACTCATTTGTCCATCTTATGGGTTTAGAAAAATCATCTTTCTATGCACCTTTGTGTTTCCCTTCTCAGATTATTGGAATCTTGTGTCCTCCTAAGGTTATCACACCACCTTGTTGTGAAGACCTTACTCTTGATCTCATTGCATCCATAGTAGCTGCTTGGAGAAACAAAATCACGGAGAGGAGATCTGCTTTCATGTCTAAGCTTCGGAAGGGAGGAATATTTGGAGAACCTGCAAACCGAAGAGCTCGAATTGGTGAACCATAAAAATCTTTGGCTCAAGATTGTCATTACTTTTATTGTTTTCATTTATTTTACTTGAATATAATCAGAGTCAAAAATTGTAAATCTGATTTCATTATAGATGAAAATTTAAAGAAAGAAATTTTACTTGATACATGTTATAGACAGTCAGTAATTCAGGTTTCATCATTTTTCATGTAACCAATTGCTGGCTTTGTAACCTGTCAATATGATCAATACAAAGGATGTTTGTTTTTCTTTCCTCTCTATTGGTGCAACTATCTTATTTCATTTGTCAATCATTTAATCTAGTTTGTTAACTTCCAATCAGGATTCTGAAAGATAGCAACCATCGCTCCCAAAAAGGACTCCCAAGCTAAACCCGCCTGGTCTAGTCCTACTTCAGTGTCTAGACTTGTTCGTCACTTTGATTCCCCTGTGTCATCTACCATACATTTACCTTCTTCACCAGAGTCTTCAAATTCCTTTGAAGTAAACCAAATGGTTGACCCAACTGACCTTCTGCTCAGTATGCAAGAGATGATGAAGAATCTCACCCGAGACATGGCGGGGATGAAAGAGGAGATGGCCAACATGAAGACCCAGATAAGTGATAAGACTTCCACCTCTAGACCTGTACTTCAGCATACTCGTGCTGCATCTCCGGAAGCACATAGACCTGTTATCTCGCCCTTTGAGGTTGATATAGTTAATGATCAGTACGCCGCAGAGTATTGTGCTCCAGGGGTTGATAGAGAAAAAGAAAATTTTGAAAATTTTGAAAAAGAAATGTCTGAGAAGTTTAGCAGGATGGCCCAAGAGATAGAATAGATGAAAGTCCAGGGGCCTAAGAAGTTCGATGTCTCTGAACTGATACTGTCTTCGACAGTTTCTTTGCCTCCAAACTTCAAAGCTCCTGATTATGACAAATATGGCGTAACCGGGTGTCCGCGTAACCACATGAGGTGGTTTATCATTTTGTCCCAACAGTACGGTCTGAGCCGTGAGCAGATGGCGCAGTTGTTTCCAATCTCTTTGACAGGGATTGCAAAGAAGTGGTTCTTAAGGCTGAAGCCGGAAGAGGTGAGAACCCTAGAAGATATTTCGGAGAAACTGATAGAGCAGTTCTCAATGGAAGAAGGTATTGAGGTCACGAAGAGAGATCTAAAACAGCTGAAGCAAGGTCCTCAGGAGACCTTTACTTTCTTTATCAGGCGCTGGAGACGCAAATCTGCCCAGCTAAGTCAGAGAATGACTGAATCAGAGCAGATAAAGCTGGTTCTGAAAAGTTTGTCTCCCCAATACTTTCATTTTCTCGCTCCTCAGCATTATCCGAGTTTTGACCACTTGATCAAAATGGGTACTCAGACAGAAGATGCCATAGCAAAGGGTCTGAGAGCAAAAGTTTCTACAGAGATCCGAGAAGGAAAAAGACCTATGGTCCAGCCCAAAGAAATTCATGCTGTCAGTTACACCAGGCCTGTGGCCAGAGTTGCTGCAGAAGCTGCCAGAGCACCAAAGAGAGTTGCATATGACAGAAAGTTTGATCCTCTTCCATATCCTATCATAATGATATTCAAGAGGCTCATGAAAGATAGAAAAATCCGGCTCCTGGATATCAAACCTCCACCCAATCCTTTGCCCGCATTCTGGAAGATGGACCAATATTGTGAATATCATAGAGGTCCAGGGCATTTGACTGAGAATTGTTTGGCCTTGAAGCATGCCATTCAAAATATGATTGACAAAAATGAATTGGCAGTGGAGAGACCAAACGTCACTCAGAACCCACTTCCCAACCATCATGCCATGCCTCCTTCTACCACCAATGCCATCTTTACTGATGAACCTTTGCTTGATCCATCAAACCTCATTTGTGCCATTACCACAGAAAAAACCTATGCCATGAAGTTTGACGAAAGGGAGCTGGAAGCAGCAGAAAGGAAAGAGCGTTACGTGATTTCCTTCAATGATGACGAATTTGCTGAGTCTTCTTCTTCTCAGTCTTGTGTATTTCAGACTGACAGTGCTGGAAATACAAGGACAGCTCCGTATGTCCTGAGAGCTGAGGACTTTGAAGAGGGGAATGACAGTAGAGAGCCGTATTTTGTCCAAATGGAAGAAGACGGGATATTATTGTTAAATGACCATTGTGATGAGATGCGTCATATGACCCGCGGTGGGCATGTATTCAAGCCTCAGGAATTGTGTGTTGAAAATCCTGTAGAATTTACAAGGAATGCAGAGAATCCGAGGCAGAACAAGGTCAGTGTAGATGAAGAAGAGGAGAGCTTGCTGAAACAGCTAAAAAAGACTCAGGCTAATATCTCAGTATGGGGTTTGCTCATGGCCTCATCCAAGCACAGAAAGTTAGTCCTTCAAGAGCTTAACCCCGCGCAAGTCTCTGTAGACACTACTCCTGATGAGTTGGTGAGTTTGGTCGCCATGACCAAAGTGTCTAAGACTTTATCTTTCACTGATGATGATCTGCCTTCTGAAGGCCGAGACCACACAAAATCTCTGAAGATTACCGCCGTCTGTAACAAGAAGAGAGTACCAGAGGTGTTGGTTGACAACGGCTCTGCCTTGAATGTTTGCCCGTTGAGTACTGCAACAACTCTTGGATTTGGTCCTGCGGATTTTATCCCATCTGAATAGGGTATTCTGGCGTACGATGGTACTCGCCGAGATGTGATCGAAACTCTGGTCACCGAAATACAGATCGGAGGAGAAGACTTTGAAATAGAATTCCAAGTTTTGGACATCAAAGCTTCATTTCTGTTATTGCTGGGCCGCCCTTGGTTGCACAAGTTCGGGGTTGTTCCATCCTCTCTCCACCAAAAGCTGAAATTTCTTCGTAAAAACGGAGTGGTAACTGTAAAGGGGGATCCAGACCTTGAAGTAGGGCTGATTACTCAGGACATGACTAGGGAGAAAGCTGAGGATATTAGTTTGACTGGGTTCTCGCTAGAGGTGAGTGTCATCACCTTCAAGGAAGCTATGAATGAGGAAATTTGTTTCCTAACCAGCACAAACTCGAATGTTGTCCGGATGGTTCGCCGACAGGGATACATGCCAGGTGCAGGGCTGGGTAAATATCATCAGGGTTTGACTGAGTTCCCTGAGTTTGAATCCTTCAAGGGTCTATTTGGGCTGGGGTACAAGCCCTCAAAGAAGGAAATTAAAGAAATGAGACTACTAATGATGAAATGGGCTGAATGTCGCCGAAGAGGGTTAGAATTACCAATGGCGCCAATTAATTTGACTATGAATGGCCGTTTCCGAAAAGAGGGTGAAGATGTCCCTTTCTGTGGCTTTGCCGAAACTTGGCTAGATGAGAATACAAGGCAGAGGTTGCCTGGCTTTGAAATTTTCTTTGATCTAGAATTAGAAGATAAGCAAACAGGTGTGCAGATTTCAGAAGTTGAGTCAGAAGCTGATTGGGCAGAACATGTAGAGCCGAGCCTTCTGAGTTCACTATTTCTCGAAGATTCACAAACTATTGCCGTGATTGATCGGAGCGCTGTAATTCTGAATCCTACTCACTTAATCACCCGGCAGAGGAGCCATTGACCAACTGGACCTTTCAGGTCTTGCCTCAGGTTACTTTCTTAAACAGTCGTGTCCCTTCAAAAGAGTCGGTTGTCCGTAAGTATGCGTCAGTCTTTGAATCTGATTCGGAGTCTGTTTATTCTAACGATTCTTTTGATGCAGGTACTATAAAAGTCGAGTCTCCTGAGGTCGATAGTGATTCCCTTTCTTCTAACAGGATTGAGTCAGATGCTGAGTCAGATATTCTTTCAGTGCATAGTTCAGAGTCAATTGACACAGATGTCAATATATCTGTTGAGTCTGTAGATTTGTTTCAAGAGTCTATTGTAAAGCCCGATGTGGGTAATTCATCATTTGATGTACTTGATTCAACATTCAATGAAATAAAAGATTCTTCTGTGTACATTCCTGTCTCTACTTTTATTTCTAATGTTTCTGCTTCAGAATCTGATAAACTTAATAATAACAATCAAGACTCCCCCTCTGATGAGGATGCCGACGACACTCCCCCTGAAATCAAATACATGATTCAACAGGATGAGAGTCGCCGAGCAAAACCACTCGAAGAGGAAATTGAAATTGTGAATATAGGTGATGAAACCTTAATTCGGGAGATTCGAATTGGCAAAATTTTATCTCCTGAAGAACGCGAGGAATTAATTGCCTTACTTAAAGAGTTCAAGGAAGTTTTTGCTTGGTCATAAGATGACATGCCAGGATTAAGTGAAGAAATTGTTCAGCATCGCTTACCCTTAATCCCTGGTATTAAGCCAAAGAAGCAAAAACTCCGAAAACTCAAAACTGAATGGGAGTTGAAGGTTTATGAAGAAGTAAAGAAGCTGTTAGGAGTAAAGTTCATTCAAGTGGTTGAATACCCAGAATGGCTTGCGAACATCGTACCGGTGCCCAAAAAGGACGGAAAAGTTCGAATGTGTGTCGATTTTCGAGACCTAAACAAGGCAAGTCCTAAGGATGATTTTCCTCTTCCAAATATTGATCTCCTGGTTGATAATACAGCTGGTCATGCTCTTCTATCTTTTATGGATGGATTCTCGGGCTACAATCAAATTAAGATGGCGCCAGAGGACATGATGAAGACAGCGTTCATTACTCAGTGGGGTACTTACTGTTACAGGGTGATGCCGTTTGGTCTGAAAAATGCTGGTGCTACATATCAGAGGCCTGCTACAACTCTTTTACATGATATGATCCATAAAGAGGTCGAAGTATATGTCGATGACATGATTGTGAAAGGCAAGACTCGACCTGAGCACACTGTCGCATTGAGAAAGTTCTTTGAACGGATCAGGAAGTATCAGCTCCGCCTAAATCCGAATAAGTGCGTCTTTGGTGTTACATCAGGAAAGCTCTTAGGGTTTATGGTCAGCGAAAGAGGGATCGAAGTAGACCCGCAAAAGATCAAGGCGATTCAAGAAATGCAGCCGCCGAAAACAGAAAGACAGATCCGAGGTTTCCTTGGCAAAGTTCAGTATTTGAGGCAGTTCATAGCACATCTGACAATGACGTGTGAACCCATTTTCAAGCTTCTGAAAAAGAATTCGTCGAAGAAGTGGAATGAAGAATGTCAGGAGGCCTTTGAAAAAGTTAAGCAGTGCTTATCTTTACCCCTTGTTCTATCGCCTGTCATTCCAGGCCAGCCGTTGTTGTTGTACTTGTCTATCACCGATACAGCCATGGGTTGCATGCTTGCTCAGCAAGATTCAGAGTCTAAAAGGGAGAAGCCCATTTACTACATCAGTAAAAAGATGCTAGAATACGAGTTAAAGTACACGGTGTTGGAAAAGACATGTCTAGCATTAGTTTGGGCTACCCAGAGGCTTAGACATTATTTGCTTTCAAGTAAGATCTTTTTGCTTTCAAGGATGGATCCGCTAAAATACTTGTTTGAGAAACCCGCCCTTACGGGAAGAACCGCAAGGTGGTTGTTATTATTGTCTGAGTTTGACATCACCTATGTCACTCAGAAATCAATTAAAGGGCGTGTCGTTGCTGAACAGTTGGCTGATACACCCGTTGAAGAGAATGCTTTTTTGAAGGCGGAATTCCCTGACGAAGAGATCATGGACGTCGAAGAAGAAGCTTCGAATACTAAATGGCTTATGTACTTTGATGGAGCTGTAAACAGTCGAGGACAAGGTGTAGGAGCTGTGCTTATATCTCCTCAGAAAGAGTATATTCCTGTTTCTATCAAGCTGCAATTTGAGTGCACGAACAATATGGCCAAATATGAAGCTTGCATTGCCGGGTTAGAGGCAGCCTTAGCTTTGGAGATTCAAGATATTGATGTGTTTGGGGATTCTATCTTGATCATTTGCCAGATTAATGGGCAATGGAAAACTCGAGAAGACAAATTGATCCCTTATAACACTTATTTGGAATCTTTGGTCAGAAAGTTCAAGAACATCACATTCACTCACTTGTCAAGGACCAAAAATCATTTTGTTGACGCTTTGGCTACTTTGGCCTCAATGTTAGACATTTCTGTATCAATGGAGGTTCAGCCGCTAGTTGTCAGACTTCAGTGGGCCCCTTCGCATGTGAATGCTGTAGAGATTTCAGCCATGTGTCCAGATGGGAAGCCATGGTATGCAGATATCAAGAATCTTATTGCTGGTAAAGGACATCCTCCAGAAGCTTCAAGCAAAGAGAGGAAGACTCTTCAGAAGTTGGCTGCCAACTTTATTATCTGCGGTGAAGAGCTGTACAGAAGGTCATTTGATGGCATACAGCTTCTCTGTGTTGATGAAGACAAAGCCGCAGAGCTTATTGAGCATACCCATGAGGGAGTTTGTGGCCCTCATATGAATGGAAAGATGTTGTCTAGAAAGATTTTGAGACTTGGATTTTATTGGCCCACAATGGAAGCAGACTGCTTCGCATTTGTGAAGAAATGCCATAAATGTCAAGTCTATGCAAATCTTATTCATGTTCCTCCTTCGGAGTTGCACTCTATGACTTCTCCATGGCCGTTCTCAGTGTGGGGAATTGATATAATCGGGAAGGTTTATCCAAAGTCTTCGAGCGGGCATGAATACATTCTGGTCGCAATTGATTACTTTACGAAATGGATTGAAGCCGCTTCGTATGCTTCCATTACTTCGAATACAGTTGCGAAGTTCATCCGTGCCAACATTATTTGCAGATATGGAGTGCCTCATGAGCTGATTTCAGATAATGGGTCGCATTTCAAGAAAGAGGTGTTACACCTGTGTGAAGAATTTAAAAAAAGACATCACAAGTCATCTCCTTACAGACCTCAAACAAACGGGGCTGTAGAGGCTGCGAATAAGAATATCAAAGTCATTATTAGCAAGATGACTGAGACTTATAAGGATTGGTCGAATAAGCTTCGATATGCCTTATGGGCTTATCGGACATCGATCAGATCTTCAACAGGTGTAACTCCGTATTCTTTGGTGTACGGAATGGAGGCAGTCCTCCCTGTTGAGATAAGAATTCCCTCTTTGAGAGTGATGATGGAAGCTGACTTACCAGAGTCTGAGTGTGCTAGAGCCAGATGCGATGAGCTGCAGATGATAGATGAGAAGAGCTTGAGAGCCTTATACCATATCCAAGGATATCAGAGGCGAATTGAGAGAGCTTTCAACAAGAAAGTCCGTGTTCGTGATTTGAAGCCTGGAGATCTTGTTTTAAAGTCCTACAGGGCACCGGTGTTTGATCCGAGATGTAAATTCAGACCCAACTGGTCTGGTCCTTACATTGTTGATGAAGTCCTGCCTGGAAAAGCCGTAAGACTCCTCAATGAAAATGGAGAAAAATTAAATGAACCTACAAACCTGGATCAGTTAAAAAAGTATTATGCTTAAATACACCAGGAGGCCGTCTTTGATCGACCTGAGCTTTGAGTCAGCAGCCTAAATGTTTTAAACCGTTTTGCAAACCCTTTGGGCCTATAAAACAATTTGTTTCTTTGATGAACCCA
Source organism: Tasmannia lanceolata (assembly GCF_043159265.1). Lineage (NCBI taxonomy): Eukaryota > Viridiplantae > Streptophyta > Magnoliopsida > Canellales > Winteraceae > Tasmannia > Tasmannia lanceolata. The sequence continues at coordinate 45,664,113 of NW_027518680.1, read as the reverse complement.
AACTAGGGGCATTTTTTTTATATATATATAAAAAAAAGAAAAAAAAAGAAAGTAGTTTGAACTACGTTATGACCTGATCCCTTTTTAAGGGTACGTAGGTAGCCTGATCAATTCGGGTTCGGTCACGTCTTTTGCAAAGCCAGATGGGGCGAACTACGCGGATCTGATTCCCATTTCTTCAGGGATACGTAGGAAGTCTGGAGGGTCCAGATTCGGTCCAGTAACATGCAAATACATTAGGGTTTAGCCTTTTTGAACCTAAGCCTACTTGAAAGTCTTTCTGGTGTATTTAGGCCCAGGTTTGTAGAGAAACAAAAAAAATAAAAAATGATGGAGTCTTAGACCCGCTAAGCTGAAAACCCGAAAGGGCAGTTTAGGCAAAAATCAGGGCATTGAGCCTGCTGGATGGAAAATCTGCAAGGGCAGACAGTCCAGGCAAAAATTAAGGCATGCGGTCCACTAAATCAAAAACCCACAAGGGTGATTTGGTCATGGAAAGACTTCATGAAGGACAGAGCTTTTTGGAAGCCAGTTGAGCTTTTATTTTTCTCTTTGGCTCTTCTTTAATGTCTGAGTAAGTGCCATCAAAGCTTCTTTAGTTACTCTTTGAGTTCGGTAGATTGAAACTAAACAATCTGAAGGAATAATAACCATGACGGAAATCTCGAAAAGAGGTTGAAACTTCTTTAAACATGGTAGTCAAAAGACTCTAAGAGTGGTGGACCTTTAACCATTTTAAAATGTTTATCAGTTTAAGAAGCAGATTCAGTCTCTTTTGGAGTCTTGTTTAAAACTCGTCAAAGTCTTTGGTCATGGTCTGTCAAAGTCAGTCAGTTGTCGAGTCAAAGTCAATTTCCAAAGTCCTGTTCAGCCAGTATTCCTCCCAAAGCCAGGGTGATAAAGACTCAGAGGCTTAGAGAAGCAGAGAATTTGTGGTTCCTGTGGATAATGTAAAGCTGAGCAGTGTTCAGATGTCGACAAGCTTTTAGCTCAGTTCCGGTATCAGGAAATGGCAGAAATGAGAAAATTTTGAATAGAACAAGTTTCTTGTACCGGTGGAAGGCCTTGTAAACCCAAGTGTTTATCAGAAAATTTGTTGTAATCTCAAATGTTCAGTAATAAAAGCCTTTGGCCCATTCCCTTTTTGTTGATCTCTAATGAATTTTGTCATGTAAGTAATCATACTAGGGGCATCTTTTATGACTTATGTCATAAAAGATGTCAAGTAATCATTGATACTTGAGATAAATATCTTTATAAAATAGAGACTAGAGAAGTTCGAACACTCTTTGTAGTGAGCTTTTTAGTCAGGTTGTTCTCCTTTGGAGTTAAATTTCCTGGAAAAATCTTTATCCCAGAGGAGTTTAGAATTTACTCCAGCGATTTTTAAACTTCAGTAGAATGCTTTGCGTCTTTGAAAAAGGTTTGACCTCCAAAAATTCTTTCAAGTTACTTGAGTCCGGTCTTTGATCAAAATCATGCATCTTAGTTATTCTTTGCGAAGTGATGACTGGTTCATCAATGAAATCATTAAGAGTTGATCTTCTCTTTCAGTCATTTTGAGTTTCTCAACTTCCTGTTGTTTTGAAGATTTTCTTAATAAAGATAGAAATTACCAGAATATGTGTTATATGATCTGGTCTTTTCTTCAAGTGTTTTGAAGAGTGTTTTAATAGAATAAGAAATTATCGGATTTAGTGTTGCACTATCTGATTGTTCCTTCAATCTGTTTTTGAAAAAGTTTTACAAAGAGAAATTACCGAACTTGTGTTACACGGTTTGGTCCCTTTTGAGAGGTTTTAGATAATGGAAGTTACCGAACCTGTGTTACACGGTTTGGTCTTTTTGAAAGAGATTTTTAATAGAAATGGAATTTACCGAACCTGTGTTACACGGTTTGGTCTTTTTGAAAGAGATATTTTACAAGTTTGAAATTATCAAACCTGCATTGCACGGTTTGGTCTTTTTGAAAGGTTTTAGTAGGGAAAAATTTCTGATCCTGTGTTACACGGATTGGTCATTTCTTCTTTCTCCCGGGTATTTAGTACCCCGATGATTAGTATTGTAATGTCAAGTAGTGACTTACCTAATCATCGTTCCGCAATGTGCAGCTTCCTAACGTGTTAGGGGTCATGCGTATCTGCGAAGAGGTTTGTATGAGACTGTTTAGCAGGACATACGAATTTGGGTTTATGTGGAACTGTTTAGCAGAACCACGTGATCCGGAGTGATTCGCTACCTTGAAAGAGAGGAGTCAGAGTTACTCGGATAGTTAAACAGATTTATTTTCAGCAATGATCTATATAACTATCGTTAGGCTTGAGACTTAGTCTCGCCTTGGGTATTAGAAGTTTGAGTTTAGCTCAAATATTCGAGTACCCCGATGATTAGTAGTGTAATGTCAAGTAGTGACTTACCTAATCATCGTTCCGCAATGTGCAGCTTCCTAACGTGTTAGGAGTCATGCGTATCTGCGAAGAGGTTTGTATGAGACTGTTTAGCAGAACCACATGATCCGGAGTGATTCGCTACCTTGAAAGAGAGGAGTCAGAGTTACTCGAATAGTTAAACAGATTTATTTTCAGCAATGATCTGTATAACTATCGTTAGGCTTGAGACTTAGTCTCGCCTTGGGTATTAGAAGTTTGAGTTTAGCTCAAATATTCGAGTACCCCGATGATTAGTAGTGTAATGTCAAGTAGTGACTTACCTAATCATCGTTCCGCAATGTGCAGCTTCCTAACGTGTTAGGAGTCATGCGTATCTGCGAAGAGGTGTGTATGAGACTGTTTAGCAGGGCATACGAATTTGGGTTTATGTGGAACTGTTTAGCAGAACCGCCTGATCCGGAGTGATTCTCTACCTTGAAAGAGAGGAGTCAGAATTACTCTGATAGTTAAACAGATTCATTTTCAGCAATGATCTGTATATCTATCGCTTGGCTTGAGACTTAGTCTCGCCTCGGTATTAGAAGTTTGAGTTTAGCTCAAATATTCGAGTACCCTAATAATTGATCAAGTTTTAGACTGATCGGCATAAAAAAATGGAAACTCTTTGAGTGATTGAAATAATTCATTTGTTTGTTTGGTTGGTGCTCTTTGAGCAATTGTTATGTTTACTTTGGCTTAGCCTGATAAAGAAAAATGGAAACTCTTTGAGTGATTGAAATAATATATTTGTTTGTTTGGTTGGTGGACCTTGAGCAATTGTTATGTTTACTTTGGCTTAGCCTGATAAAGAAAAAAAAAGAGAGTGTTTGTGTTTTTTTTACAATTGTTCGTTCATCTTTGCTAACTAGTTTAGATAGTTGAATCATGAGTATTAGGGAGAGGCTATCTCTTTGAGATGTCATAGTTGCCGAGTTAAGAGTCGGTGAGAGGCTATCTCCCTGTTGTTAGTTGAGTCTTACCTTTATGAGTATCGTTTTAAAAATCGAAAACCCAAAAATTTGTTTTATTTTCGGGTCGATTAAAATGTGTCGTCTGTTCAGCTTTGCCATTCGCGTGACAAGCACGCTCTACCAAAGAGGGGCATCTGTAGACACCCCATTTTGACCGAACCTGAGTTCGAGTTGTTTGTGCGAAGCTTCGTCAAATCAGTGAGCTGGGGTCCCAAATTGAACCCTAAGCTAGGTTAGGGTCCCCCATAGGTCCCCGTAAAATTTCGTTGGAATCCGAGCTCGTTTGATCAGCGAGCGAAATGAATCAGTGTCGTAGTGTAAACCTGTATGGGGGGTGGATTAGCCGAAGAGGGGGTGAATCTTTGAAATGCGAAATTCCGATTTTGTATTTCGCTAATAGGACAAAGCGGCGGAGGTGCGCTTATAAATTCGCGCGCTTTATCCATTTGGAGTGCCGATATCAACATGATTTTTTTTTATAAATATAAAAAAAAAATCGAGATCACGGGAGGATCTTCGTTTTTTCTAACAAAAAGAGAGAGAGAGAGAGAGAGAGAGAGAGAGAGAGAGAGAGAAGAGAAAAATTTAGGTTTTCATTTTCCTCCGCCGATCGTTTTCTCCGGCCTCGTCGGCAACCATCACCTTACCCGATTCCGGTCACCATCTTCACCATCTCCGCCGCCTCCACCATCACTAAGGCCGGCCACTACAACCCTCATATCCTCTTCTACAGCTTGGGTATTCTTGAAAAAAAAAATTAGGGAAAGTCGAAGCAGAGATCGAGAAAGAGATCTACGGTTTTTCAGATCCGAGAGAGATTGCAGAGAGAGGGAGAATGCTTCTCCTCCGGCAACGGTGCCGGAGCTCCGGTCGCACCAAAAATCAGCTTAAACCCGATCGAATCTGCTACCTCTATTTTCACCATTGAATTCCTCATTTTCTTCCTTTGGATCAAGGTTAGTTCTTAGTTTTTTTTTAGGGAAGTTGGAAAAAGGGGTTTTCAGATCTCCTTCTCCAGTCAAGTTTGCCGGATCTCCGGTTATCTCTTCCGCAGTTTAATTTCTGCATCTTTTTCATCTCCATTCTACATCACAAATTTCACCTAATTTTTATCCATAAATCCTAGATCTACCCCTTTTCTCCTCAGATCCGTCCCGAATCCCCTTTGATTCTGACAATTTTTGCCAAAATCTTCTCCGATCACCTCTCTTCTCCGATCATTTCTCCGGCTCAGGCTCCGGCCAGTGTATTCTCCCAATTTTCCTCTTTGATTTTCTTTCACTCATCATCACCTTCGTAGAAAATTTTAGACCTAAGATCATTGACCAGGATTCAGCTTCTCCTAGTCTAGATCTGAAACCCTAGATCTAGTCCTCTACCCCTTTGTTTCGTGTTTTCTTTTCATAGATCTAGTTAATTTTGGCTCGGAATTGATCTTATATGGTGGAGATCTGAGTAATTACTCTAGATCTGAATTCAGAAATCTCAGATTTACTCATTTCAAGCTCGGATCTGTACTTTTCATCTGTAAATCGGAGCATAAATATCAGAGGTAAGAGCATCTTCATGTTATTTACAAATCTTGTGTTAAAATTTCTTATCTTAGTTTAAGTAGATCTCCCTTGATAATGCTTGCGGTATTAGTAGTGTTTCTCATTTTCTTCATCTAATTTTTTTGTTGTTAAAGAATTTTCATATTCTCTGTATAAGACTGGTTTTATAATGACGATTTTGTTCGTATAATTGAATTTCAAGATCCAGAGTCTGCTTGTATTAAATTCGAGAAAATCAGAAAATTGTAGATCACTGTGATATTTTCCTTTCAGATTTTCTATTTTTTTTAGAAAGATTTGTGTTGCCTTAACAGGTTTGAGATTATCCTGTTCTCAACTACCTGTTTGATTTATCAGGATGTTTTGTTTGTTCAATTTTAGATGTCAACCCCTGATTCTACTCTCTAATTTTACTCTCAAGTCCAGTGTGTCTTATTCTATGAAATTCTAGGATTTGAATAATGAAATTAAGTGCTTCTTTTGATTCAATGGTTGTGTTTTTAGAAAAATGCTTTTGGATAACAGTAGATTATTGCTTTCATTTTGATTGGAGAATGTCTAATGATGGATTCTTTAGAAGCCATATGTAGTGTTGAAAATGCATCTTGTGGTGTTAAATATGAGGAAAATACAGATGATGGTGTTCATTTTTGCTATTGAGTTCATTCACGATTCAATTACCTCATTTTGAAAGCCTTATCAAAGCATGGTTCTTACATTGCTCAGTGAATTTCAAGTGTGTACAAAAGCTGACTTTCTTGGTGAATTCCAAGTGCTTTCTGTTCATGGTTCTCTTTAAATGTCTTAGTTGGATATTAAGTCTTTCCCTTATATTACATATTTGATAGCTCTAAGTAGAATTGCTTTTTAAAAGATAAAGCTTATCATACTTAATTTTATTTAAATAAATTGTTTTAGGAAAGAAGGAGATCAGATGACTACTCTATTCGATATTATCGACATGAGTACTGTCTGATTTCAAGGCGGGATTAGAAATATTATCATGTGTATTATGATATTAGATGATTACTTTAGCATCATCTGATTTCATCCCCATATTGGGGTGGTGTTTGTGTTTGGGCATAGAAGTGTTTGATATTGTTTTTGCTTTATTAGGCTATCCAGCGGCTGGTCTGGACTAATTAATGTTGTGTATCATTTTATGATTGCTACAGGTTGTGCACTCTTTAGTTGTAGATCATATTTTGCTGATATTTGATTTGGTTTTATAATAATTGATTGAAAATTTGAGATTATCTGGTATCCTTTTTCCTCTCTCTTTGGATAGACTAGCACAGTCTTTTGGGTTTCTAATTAGATTTCTTTAGACACTATAACCCGTACTAGGAGACATACTCTGTCTCGTTAGGCAATCCTCCTTTGGAGGCAACCCTCTTTTTTTAGCTTAACCTCAGGGAGTTTGCTTTGATTTTGATAAATGGTGTCCCTATAGGAGGCATGCCTTGCCTCATTTAGAGAGCCTTTGAATCATTCGTTTGTGTGGTGATGTTATCGGGGGAGTCTTTGACTCATTTGATCTTTATTGATGTTATTAGGGAGTCATCTGTCTTGGCTTTGTAAGTATTTAGCCTTTAGAAGGCCTGCTTGGCCTCATTTGTAGAATCCTCTCAATTAGTTGTCTTAGCCTTGCTTACCCCTTGCAAGGGCAATGATAATGTTACTTGGAGCCCATCTTTGTGTGTATTTGGGAGACCTGCCCGGTCTCATTCTCTCATTAGTCCTCCTCTCTGTGCGTCGTTTGGTTTTGGGAGAACACCCTACTCGGCTTGGCAGCATACCCCTACCCTTATGGGTATTGGGTTGCACATTTGTTGCACCCTAGGGCTAGGTAGCTGTCCGGCCCGGTTGGGTATTTTACCTCTGCCAAATGTGCAAATTCGTGTTTCCTTTTCTTTTAGAGAGTCTTTGACTCATCTATCCTTTAGTTGGTATTAGTGGAGTCTTTGACTCGTGTTTCCATTTCTATTAGAGAGTCTTTGATTCATTTGTCATTTTAGCAGGTTTTATTAGAGAGTCTTTGACTCATTCGTTCTTTTGTGGTATTACTAGGGAGTTTTTGACTCGTTGGCTCTTTCGTTTGTGTTATTTGAGAGTCTTTGACTCATTTCTCCTTTAAGTTGTAGTATTAGAGAGCCTTTGGCTCATTTGTCTTCTTTGGTGTTGTTAGTAAGGAATTTCTCTTTAGTCTTGTTGTCATTTCTTCTTCTTTGGAGACTAGCATGGTATCATTAGAGCTTTGCCTCTTGATGTCCTTTTATTTTCTTGTCTTTGGCATTAGTTTGCCTGGTTTAGGGGTCTCCCCTGTTTGCCCTAGGGTTTAGCCCTAAGGTTTTGATTTGTATGTTCCCTTAGGTCTTTGACCAAAAGAGTGAAATCAGAAATCTAAAATCCAAAAACATTTTCAAACATTTAAAATTCAAAAAAAAACATTAGAAATTTAAAACATCAAAAACATTAAAAAATATCAAAAGCCTCAAATCTTTTAAAATGTTGAGTATTTTAGGAATAGTAATTAGGAGAGTTCGTTTCGAACTACGTTGGCTTGATCCTCTCCCACGAGGTACGTAGCGCAGCTCGGGATTTATATCCCAAGTCCAGCCAAACTTTTTGTAAATAACATTTTAAAATCTTTTTCTTTGAGTAAGCAACCTTTCTAATCTTGTTTTCAAAAGATCTTCCTCTAGAGTTAGGAGTTTCTCCTAGATATAGAGTTTTAGAGTTAGGATTTTCTTTTGTTAGGTTGCTTGATTGTTTGTTTGTTGTGTGCTTGTTTTAGAGTTAGGGGTCTGTCCTAGAGTTATAGGAGCGCCTCCGTCCGGTCAGTCGGCGATCCACATCGCCGAGTGATGACTAGAGTAGGATACGCTAGTCCACCCTTTGTTTTCCTTAGGAAACGCAGCCTAGTTACACATAGGTTGTAGGGACCACCTGCATTAGCCTAGGGCTAATCTGCATTTAGTTAGGGCATATAGGGTGTCCTAAAATCCACAATTCACTGGAATTTAAATAATCATACAAGAAATTTTAATAACTAGTCCGGTCTTTTAGATCGAGTCTAGGATAGAGGGTTAGGTGTCTTAGGCACCATAGCTTAGAATAGGCTCGAAGAACTACGTTGTCTTGATTCTCGTGGAGGCGGGGATACGTAGGCTTCTTTGGATGAATATCAGATCATCCGAGGACTCGGGCTAATCATTTAGAGTCTTAGGATTTATTGTGTTGTGATTATATGTTTCGATGTGTTTTCTTACTTTATCGTACTGCTCCTATACTTTTAGCTATAGCTTGCATGTGTTTATACATCAGAACTTAGACACCCATTAGGCATGTCACTCATAACCTAGCTATGCTTAGGTGGCACATCTTTCATTTTATTTTATGTGTGTTTATTATTTATATTCTCAGGAAATGCATGCTTAGGTAGACGACTCCTGAGGATTGTTCCCATTTCACATGATTTTTACCCAAACTTCTTTGGAGTTAATGAAAATGGCATAAGAGACCAAGTGCTTGCACTCGGACGAATCGGGGGTGCTCTCAGACCTTCCCCATTCGTAACCAGGCACGAACCCATATATATTTCTGGTTATCCATTGCACAGAGGATTTGATTTTAGGGTTCCATGGCATATCCATGGATGGCGACTCTGAGTTTATTTCAGGTATGTCTTGGTTTCGAGCCTTGGCTCCGGATCGAGACATATCTCTTTCTTTTTATATTGCCACTCGTGCTATGCTATGAGGGTGGCATCCGTTTTGAGAGTTCCTTGGTAGAGCTTTCCTTCACACGTGGATGATCCAGAGAGGTAGTGTAGGGATCACTTCCCTCACCGCCGCCTATCTCGGATCGGGGTCCACACATACACTTCCTCCAAAATACATCCATTTAGAAATGAAATTTTGACATCCATTTGGTATAACTTGAAAGCTTTATAACATACATATGCAAGAAGCATTTTCATGGATTCCAACCAGGCTACTGGGGCAAAAGTCTCATCATAGTCAATCCCCTCTTCCTGGTTGTAATCTTGGGCTACTAAACGGGCCTTATTTCTTTGAATATCAACATTTTCATCCAATTTGTTTCTAGGGAAAATTCTCAAAAAAATTTGATTTTTATCTAAAAATCTAAAAAAAGGGTGGAGTTGGCTAAATTCTCAAAAAGGGGTGAAAACCTCCAAGAAATGTTTTAAGACCAAAATGCCCTTCTGTTGGTTTTCCCTCCAAGAAAGTAAGCATTGGATCCCAATGCCTTTCACCTAACATTTTTACCTTCCTACCTTCTTCCCCACGCCAAAATGAAACTCCATTGTCTGTTGCAAAAATCCATTGAAATTCCATTGTAGAGAGGTGAAACTCCCCTCTCCTAAAATCTAGATTTTATTGGATCGCTTTATTTTTCTTTGGCTATGAAACCTAAGCTTCTCTGGTAGGTCCATTGTGATACATTTGGATAGGTTTAACATGTTCCTTACAATGCTATGGTGTATTGTCATCATCTTGTTTATTTGTTAGGGATTTGTCATAGTTTTGTTAGGCATTTGTTATTGTCATCATCTTCTTTACAAATCTATGGTGTACTGCCATAATCTCTCTATCTCTTTATTGCCCTCTATGTATCTACTTAAAGTAAACCCGGATGAAACTCATGTCTATACAATTACAACCACTATTTAAATGTGTAGAAGCAATATTTTGTTCTCGGAACCACTGTTGATATCTGGGAAGCAGTATTTAAGCACTCAGAAGCACCAATTATACCTAGGAACCACTATTTACGACCATGTAGTGGTTCCGAGGTATAATTAGTGGTTCCAAGGTATAAATAGTGGTTCCAGGGTAGAAATATTGTTTCACACAATCTAATAGCATTTCATTGGGTGTCAAAGTTGCAATGAATTTATGAACAATGGGTTAAATAGTTGTCTAAACAGTCAGATCTTATGGTGGTTCATAGTTTAGATGGCCTAATACTTGTTCCGAGAGTTTAAATTGTGAGATTGAAAAAGTTATGCAGTCAAAACCACTTTAAAAAGTGGGAGTGACTGTATTTATAGGGTTTTAAACACTCAGAACCACTCATTATACCTAGGAACCACTATTTACAACCATGTAGTGGTTCGAGGTATAAATAGTGGTTCCAAGGTATAAATAATGGTTCCAGAGTAGAAATATTGCTTCACACAATCTAATAGTATTTCATTGGGTGTCAAAGTTGCAATGAATTTATGAACAATGGGTTAAATAGTTGTCTAAACAGTCAGATCTTATGGTGGTTCATAGTTTAGATGGCCTAATACTTGTTCCGAGAGTTTAAATTGTGAGATTGAAAAAGTTATGCAGTCAAAACCACTATAAAAAGTGGGAATGACGGTATTTACAGGGTTTTAAACACTCATTATACCTAGGAACCACTATTTACCACCATATAGTGCTTCCGAGGTATAAATAGTGGTTCCAAAGTATAAACAGTAGTTCCAGAGTAGAAAAATTGCTTCACTCAATCTAATAGTATTCCATTGGGTGTCAAAGTTGCAATGAATTTATGAACAATGGATTAAATAGTTGTCTAAACAGTCAGATCTTATGGAGGTTCATAGTTTAGATGGCTTAATACTTGTTCCGAGAGTTTAAATTGTGAGATTGACAAAGTTATGCAGGAAAAACCACTATTTAAAGTGAGAATGATTGTATTTATAGGGTTTTAAACACTCAAAACCACTAATTATACCTAGGAACTACTAATTATACCTATGAACCACTATTTACCAGTATGTAGTGGTTCCAAGGTTTAAATAGTGGTTCTAAGGTATAAATAGCAGATCCAAGGTATAAATAGTGGTTCCAGAGTAGAAATATTGCTTCACACAATCTAATAGTATTTCATTGGGCCTTAAAGTTGTCATGAATTTATGTAGAGTTGTAAAATATTAACTTAAACCCTCAGATGTTATGGTGGTTCACAGTTTAGATGTCCTAATAGTGGTTCTTTGATCTTACGTCTAGATGGTTGCGAAGATGGTAGAAAGAAGGGCTTCTTTTATCTTACACGTTGATGGGTACTTGAAGGATGAAGTATCATTCCAATATGTTGGTGAGACGAAGATGTGTCTAATTGTAAATCGGCAAATTAAATTTTCGGAAATGCAGTCTCTTATTCACCAGAAAATTGGGACCACAGGAACCGACGTGTCATTATCTATAAAATGTCGATATGTCGTGGATCCATATCAAATCTTGATATATGACATTGGAGATGATGATAACCTACATATGGTGATAATGCTTTTGAGAATGGTGTCTTTAATTCTATGAGCCTGTGCATAGATAAAGAGTACAGAAGTGGAAGAATTACTTTTCAGAACCCTACAAATATTGGTGTACCGTATTCTAGACCGATTGCACCCATCCACAAGTAAAATATTAAGCAAACTGGGTTTTTTTTTCATCCATTCTTGAAATTCTAATTCCATTATTATACCTCACTATTGCTCAGAAATGAAGTGGATATAAATGAACATTATGAAGATCCTATTTTGTATGGAAATATTGGTGTACCTTCTTCTACTCCAATGGCACGATCCTTGAGCCCCAGAAATAATTTTGTCTCTACAGTCTCTGCAACACCTACTCGACCTGAAGTTGCTCCTGGAAACGAAGAAGATATGGCAAAGGACATACTACCCATAGGTAAACTAAAGAATTATTCGTAGGGGAATTTGTACCATCCATTGATTTAAATGTCATTCCAGTATTCTAAGTATAATGATGATCGGTTCACAGATTTTCAGTGGTCTTGAATGAAGATTGTGAAGATCCTAACCGTAATGACAGAGTACGACAAAACTCAACATACGACCGCTGCAATGTAATGCATTACTTTCCTTTATTTGAAACTTCTATGTTTGTCGTTGTAAGCCCAAGGGTCCTCATGGGTTCTCTCAATCACCTTGTTTTGATGATTAAGAAACACAAATTAATTAGTCCTTTATGGGCTAATTGTTTGCCTCGAGTGTTGTGCTATAGACAGAAAATTCACAGGTCAATCCGGCTAGCACATACATCATTCCATGGCCTATGCTTGAAGATGAACTACATACAATGTCAAGGAGCTTGAACCAAGTTGAAGGAGTGATCCATGCAAGAGATCAAGACTTGAAGATGAGCTTTAAAGTTGAAGATGTGAGTAATGAGTCTTGTGTTAGATTGTATAATTTAATCCCATGTAGGTATCCCATGTTGAGGCATAATCAAGTCACTAATAAGGTCCCAACCAATATTAGAATATAAGGAAAACACCCGTGGACCAAAGTCCTAGTGCGATAGATAGCTTAGAATTGCAAAGGATTCAAATCAGCACACTTAGCACTTAAATTTTGAGATCAGGACATAAATCTTATCATAACGGATCCTAAACATTTTTAAATATTTTTGAAAATATTTTTACCACAAATATCTCATCGTTTCCGTTCAAATCGAGTATAAGAACGTCGAAATCCGACCAGAAACAAGTGAGATATGAATTTTATAAAACCGGGTCTGAAATCTGAAAAATGCCCTGAAATGGATCCGTTGGAAAGTTGCCCAGAATTATAGAAATGCCGCTGTAACGGCTAGTTTTGGGTTTTCTATATATATATGGGTTCCCTAAGCATGTGAACTCATCTCTCTCATTCCTAAACTTGTTCTAAACATATTAGAGAGTGGAAAACACCTTTGTCCCTCAGTTTGGGAATATCTAAAAGGATTAGACCTAGGCTTATCTTTGTACATCTTTTGAGAGATCATTTGAGAGCTTTATATTGTATTAGCCTATCTAGAGGCAAGTGAGCAACATCCTTCTTCTCTTCATTATATTTGGCAACAAAGGGCGCCGTATTTAGGACCCTCGGAGCTTGGACGCTCGGATTGTACAAGGCGAAAGGAACGCCGTATTTAAGTTCCATGGAAGATAGTGGATACCTCAAGGAAAGCAAACTTGAGAAGAGTGGAGTAGATCTTGGGTTTAAGACCGAACCACTATAAAAGACCTTGCGTCAAAGCCTCTTGTCTCTTCTTCTCTACTCTTGTGGTAAGTGCTTAACTCTTGTAGTTGAACATTATTCTTAATTTTATTTTACTTGTATGAACCATCCACAAAGTGTTTGTCAAATGAACTAAAAAGATAGTAGATGAACTAGGGTTCTACCAAGTGTTTGATAAAAGGCCTAAAAGAAACCATTCATCTTGTTGTGGGATTTACATTATATTTGTAATTTTTAATCACCCACCAAGTATTTTGATAAAAAGACTAAAAAGGAAATAATCAACTAGGATTTTCGAAAGTCACCTAACAAGTGCTTATTAATAGGTCTAAGAGAGGATATTCATTTAAGCTTTTGAAACTAATCTAACAAAATTTTTTAAAGAGGATAAATTTTTAAAGACACCCAATTCACCTCCGTCTTGGGTTGCCTATTGGGATTTCACTTGGTATCAGAGCTAAGGCTCTTATATAGATTTTTGAACTTTCAAATTTCTTCAAGAGAAAAGATTTATATTGGCAAGCTAATGGCTTCTAGACTTCCTTATTTTGATGGAACTGACTATGGATCTTGGTCGATCCGTATGAGGTCTTATCTTAAGAGTCTAGATAGTGAATTATTAAAAGTAGTTAAAAATGGCTGTGTATTAAACTTCAAATCTAAGAGAATTAGTGAATATGATAAAAGATTATATTTTGCTTGAACTCAAAAGCTATGAATGCAATATGTTGTGCCTTACCTTCTCACAAATGGTTGTTTGGATACAAAAATGTCTATCTTGCATAAATGCCATGTATCCATATTTTGTGATCAAATGTTTATCTTTTTGAAAATCCAAAAGTCTATATGCTTAAAACTTGATTTGTATTAGACTTTGACACATTACACTAAATTGTTATATCTAATGGAAAAGGTTCCCTAGATATCTCACTTGATGTCTAGTTTATGTTTGAGCTAAAATTGTCAAATCCCATGAAATGTATACTTATAGATACAATATGCTTGATTCCCATGTATCTGGTTAATTCCCATGTATCTGGTTAATCTTGAGCTTAAATGCCATTTTCCTTGAATTTATTTGGGTGCTAGATGTCACATTATTATTTCCTTGCATCTAGCCTCATATGTGTTTTAAAGATCACATCTTTTTTTAAAGAAACAACTTATAGATATAATAGACTTATATTGTTTGATTCTTGTGTATCTATATGTACTACACTAAGTGCACTCACTAAGACTTAGATCCTTTTGCACTTAGTAGCCATCCACATGACATGCCACTTTAGAACTTAAAGTGAAAACCATAGTTGGTCCTTCATGATTATCAACCCCTCTTTGCCCATGAGTTCATGATAAACTCACAAGCCATATCCTTCATATTTGAACTCTAGTTATGGACAAAATTGGCATGTGCTAGATTATTTGGTATTTAATATATTTATGATATTATTTCTAGCAAATCTATGGATCGATATGCTATGTCTAGGAAAATCAATAAATATCCTTCCTTAGACATCTTTCCTATCTTAGGTGAGCAAATATGGTTCCAAGTCCCTACACACCTAGTTGTCCTTCACCCACTCACAAGACTTTTCTATTATGTGCCAAAGTGTCATCACTATATATAATATGAAGTCTTTTATGAGTCATGTGTATTTGTATTCCTAAAAGCTTATAATGAATATCCTCTCATGACTAGTATGGAATTAGAAACTTAGATGATATGCATTTAGTCATGGTAGTTCTTTTTGGAATACGTATGTCCAAGGTAATACGTATGTCCAAGGTGTTCACTTGATATTTATCCTTAAAGTCCTTGGATCCATCCTTAGATTCTTATAGAATATATTTTGTAGGAAAAATTAAAAATGGTCTAGATTCAATGTATTTAAGTAAAATTGAAAACATCTTGTGAATCTAGTAACTTATTTGGGCATATTTCACCTTGGTGGTTGATACCCTATACCTTGTGATGGGAACATGTGTCTCACACATTTTGGTTTTCCTATGGGCTTATGCACTTTGTGCCTAATGCCTTGTCTTTATATTGGTGGTTTGTGGATGTAAATGTAAATGTTTGGATCATGCACCTTATATGTCATGTTCTTTATGTCCAAACATGGTAGACTATCCATAGATGTTTTGATATAAATTATATCTTCCTCATTATTACCCATAATTGTATACTCTCACTCATGAGCCATGGATGTCTCTCTTAGACATGGTACTTTATTGTCCATTCTTAGAATTGAGCCAAATTGGTATATTTAAATAATCTATAGTTATCACCCATGGTTGGTAGTATCTATATAATTGAGATGTCAAACTTTAACCTTAAAAGCTACTTAATTGGTGCCCATAGCCCACTTTGACCAAAGGGGGAGTCGGTACCTTCACAATAATTAAAATACTTAATCAATTGGCCTTGTGCCACTATATCAATAATGAATAGGTATATATATTTGTGTGATCTCCCTAGCTTGTTTGTATGCTATATACTTAGAGAATAAATTTTGAAATTGTAGAAAATGATATCACACTTAGGGGGAGCATGAGCCAAATATTACAAATCTTCTGTGCAATGCTTGTTTATCATGATGAGCTAGACCATGACTATCATTTTGATCATGATAAACCGACATTTAAAGAGTAAGTGTCATTGTAGCCCAAGGGTTGAGTTTAACTTGGTATCTTTTGAAAAATATATCAAAAAATCCTTGGAGTCTATATGAGGACAACCCTTTGGATTCATGCATGCATTATTCTTTTTCAAAGGGGAGCTTTAAAGTTAATCTTGTCCTCTATGTCTTATCATATGATTCTAAATGTGTATATTACTTCTCATATGATAAGTACAGTCATTTCGAGCATGGTTGCTCCATATGGGTTGTTTTATATTTTGAATTTAAGACAAGTAAGCCCATAGCCTAGATTTTAAGGTCATATCCTATTAGACTTACCTTGGATCATCTATTTGATTTCATTTTGTATCATTTTGATATCAATATGTGGTAATTGTCATTCCAATGATAAGTTTCCATTCTAGTGGTCTACCTTGTGTATTCCTTAGAATCTCTTTCAAAAGATCTTTCTTAGAGTTGTTTATCTTAATTCCTATGATTGGACATCCTTATCATGTGTTTCTAAAGTTATTTAGTATATATAATCATGATAAGTTTTATTTTGGCCATGTATTCACTTTCACATTTTTAGCCTATTGTGTCATGTCATGCCTTGCTACTTAGGTTTCACCTAAGGCCAATGACAAATACAAAGGAGGAGAGCTAAATAGTAATATATTCATGTTCATATGGATCATTATGAGATGCTCAAATCATCTATTTTGACATTCCCCACATATTTGTGCTTAAACTTTCATATCTTTTACAAAAAAAGGGTTTCAATGATCAACTATTCGAATTTTGTACTAAAACTTTAATATCATTGTTGATCCACATTCATAGAAGTAAAAGACACTTGCTTATCACAATTTCTATCAATTTGAGTGATTATCATGTGTGTTTTCACTTTTTCACTCATATACCCATGATATACCTCACTGTCATGTCATGAAAGTGCTAAAAGTTATTCTTACACATGACAAAATAAAAGGGGAGTTCTTAACTTGTTCTATATCTATACTTGCTTATCATGATAGGTTTCACCTCATATTATATCTACCTATCACCTCATGATAAGATTATATAAGGAATTCACAAAAAAATGAGGCTTATCATGCTAAGTTTGACATTTACTCTAGTTTCTTTTATGATAAATATATTATAATTTTTATAATGTCATACTATTCATGTTTAAATGGGTCATTGGGTGTATATGAATGTCTTTCATACTTTATATAGTACCACACACAAAACTGTGCTAAAACATAATGTCTCTTTGATTTTCCCAACATAGACTAGATTTACATTTGATATTCTCTTTCTATGTTGTTATGCTCTTATCATGTTATCTACACTTCATTTATCTTGTATTTATGATAAGAAACTTGGGAGAGCATGTATTTTCATTAAAAATCTTTCATTCTTTATGATTGTGCTTAATGGTTAATCCTTCCTTTTTTGCTTATGCCAAAAGGGGGAGAATTATGAAATTGATTAGACGTCCATAATCCATATGCATGTACGCTTAAACTTGTTAAAACTAACCTATGCATATGTTAAGGGGGAGTAGTTATGCTTATATTGTTTATCTAATCCTCATAAGAGGTTCCTCCCACCTCTCTAATCAATTTGGTTCGTCATCATAAAAAAGAGGGAGATTGTAAGCCCAAGGGTCCTCATGGGTTCTCTCAATCACCTTTTTTGATGATTAACAAACACAAATTAATTAGTCCTTTATGGGCTAATTATTTGCCTCGAGTGTTGTGCTATAGATAGAAAATTCACAGGTCAATCCGGCTAGCACATACATCATTCCATAGCCTAAGCTTGAAGATGAACTACATACAATGTCAAGAAGCTTGAACCAACTTGAAGGAGTGATCCATTCAAGAGACCAAGACTTGAAAATGAGCTTTAAAGTTGAAGATATGAGTAATGAGTCTTGTGTTAGATTGTATAATTTAATCCCATGTAGGTATCCCATGTTGAGACATAATCAAGTCACTAATAAGGTCCCAACCAATATTAGAATATAAGGAAAACACCCGTGGACCAAAGCCCTTGTGCGATAGATAGCTTCGAATTGCAAAGGATTCAAATCGGCACACTTAGCACTTAAATTTTGAGATCAGGGCATAAATCCTATCATAACTTATCCTAAATAATTTTAAATATTTTCGAAAATATTTTTAACAGAAAGATCTCATCGTTTCCGTTCAAATCGAGTATAAGAACGTCGAGAAACGAGTGAGATATGAATTTTACAAAACCGGGTCTGAAATCTGAAAAATGCCAAAAATGCCCTGAAATAGATCCGTTGGAAAGTTGCCCAGAATTATAGAAATGCCCCTGTAACGGCTAGTTTTGGGTTTTCTATATATATATGGGTTCCCTAAGCATGTGAACTCATCTCTCTCATTCCTAAACTTGTTCTAAACATATTAGAGAGTGGAAAACACCATTGTGCCTCAGTTTGAGAATATCTAAAGGGATTAGACTTATGCTTATCTTTGTACATCTTTTGAGAGATCATTTGAGAGCTTTATATTGTATGAGCCTATCTAGAGGCAAGTGAGCAACATCCTTCTTCTCTTTATTATATTTGGCAACAAAGGGCGCTGTATTTAGGACCCTTGGAGCTTGGACGCTCGGATTGTACAAGGCGAAAGGAACCTCGTATTTACGTTCCTTGGAAGATAGTGGATACCTCAAGGAAAGCAAACTTGAGAAGAGTGGAGTAGATCTTGGGTTTAAGACCGAACCACTATAAAAGACCTTGTGTCAAAGCCTCTTGTCTCTTCCTCTCTACTCTTGTGGTAAGTGCTTAACTCTTGTGGATGAACATTATTCTTAATTTTGTTTTACTTGTATGAACCATCCACAAAGTGTTTGTCAAATGAACTAAAAATAGAGTAGATGAACTAGGGTTCCACCAAGTGTTTGATAAAAGGCCTAAAAGAAACCATTCATCTTGTTGTGGGATTTACATTATATTTGTAATCTTTAATCACCCACCAAGTATTTTGATAAAAAGACTAAAAAGAAAATAATCAACTAGGATTTTCAAAAGTCACCTAACAAGTGCTTGTTAATAGGCCTAAGAGAGAATATTTATTTAAGCTTTTGAAACTAATCTAACAAAAGTTTTTAAAGAGGATAAATTTTTAAAGACACCCAATTCACCCCCCTCTTGGGTTGCCTATTGGGATGTCAGTCGCACAAAATATTCTAACTTATTAGTCCCAATCATGTTGGTACGATGCGGAGTTCAGTAGGAATTTCTTCTATAACGATAGTCGTGTTAATGATGCGATTAACTTTGTTGAGGATGATGAGGACTTTGGTGAGGACGTTGGTGAGGACTTGGTGAGGAAGAGGATGACGTACATAACATTGTGGGCGATCCATTCGGAAATACTTATGCAAGGGAGCTGATAGAAATGGATGAAATGGTTGTTGATGAATTAATTGAGGGGAATATAGGAGTTGAGGAGTTGAAGGTTGGGGGAATCTTCCCAAATTTGAAGGTCTTTAAGAGGAAAGTTAGAGAGTATGCAATCGGACGAAAGTTTGCATTTGTCTCAATTGAGACAAAACCTACAAAGTATGTTGTTAAATGTAAGGATCCAAGTTGCCCTTTTAGAATCACTTGGACAAAGTACTTGGATTATGTCAAGGTGAAAAAGGTTTGTGGCAGAGCACACATGCTCAAGTACTTTGAGCGGTAATGATCATCCTCTTGTCACTGCAGCTTGGGTAGCTGAAACCTGCCTAGGGTTATTTCCAGTCTAGAAGACGTGAAGCCTAGTTTTACAAGGGAGTAAATTAAGAATAAGTGGGGTGTAACCATAAGCTACAAAAAGCTTTCAACGCGAAGGTCCTTATACATGAAATTAAGTGTGGAAATGCCGAAGCTTCTTACCGCATCCTTCCTGCATATGCTCACAATATGGAAAGATGTAATCCTGGTAGCATTATGCGTGTATACCGAAGCCAAGAGCTATAGAGGAATGGAGATGAGACACTTGGTTTTTTATTTTGGTTATTGGGGCCTAGCATACGTGCGTTCAATCAAACAATTAGACCGTTGGTCCTAGTTGACGGGACACACATGCAAGACAAGTATAAAGGAATTTTACTAGCCACAACTGTACTAGATGGTAATGGTGGGTGTGGACCCCGATCCGAGGATGGTGAGAAAACGAGTCCCTACATCGTCTCTGGACCTCCACATGTGAAGGAAAGCTCTACCAAAGAACTCTTGAAACGGTGCCACCCTCATAGCATAGCACGAGTGGCGATAAATGAGATACTTCTTGATCTAAGGATAAATCCTCAATCCAAAACGTACCTAAAATAACTCAGAGTCGCCATCCATAGATAGGCCATGGAACCCCAAAAATAAATCCTCTGTGCAATGGATAACCAGAAATATATATGGGCTCGTTCCTGGTTACGAATGGAGAAGGTCCGAAGAGGACCCCCAATTCGTCCGAGTGCAAGCACTTGGTCTCTTATGCCATTTTCATTAACTCCAAAGAATTTTGGGCAAATCATGTGAAATGGGAATAAATATCCCCGAGTGGACGTCTACCTAATCATGCATGACCGGGGATGAAATAATAAGCACACAAAAAATAAAATAAAGGATGTGTCACCTAAGCACAGCTAGGTTATGAGTGACATGCCTAACTGGTGTCTAAGTTTTGGTGGACAAACACATGCATGCTACCGCTAAAGGTATAAGGTATGCACATGAAAGTAAGAGAACAAAATACACAACATAACAACACAACAAATCCTAAGACTCTAAACGATTTAGCCCGAGTCCTTAGATGGTCTAATGTTCATCCAAAGAAGCCTACGTATCCCTGCCTCCACGAGAATCAAGGCAACGTAGTTCTTCACCCCTATTCTAAGCTAGGATGCCTAAGACACCTAGACCTCTATCATATGCTTGACCTAAAAGACCGGACTAGTTCTTAAAGCTTCTTGTGCGATTATTTAAATTCCAGTAGATTGTGGATTTTAGGACACCCTATATGCCCTAACTAAATGCAGGTTAGCCCTAAGCTAATGCAGGTGGTTCCTACAACCTGTGTAACTAGGCTGTATATCCTGAGAAAAAACAAATGGGATCACTAACGCATCCTATTCTACTCATCAGTCGGCGATGTGGATCGCCAACTGACTGGATGGAGGCACTCCTATAACTCTAGGACAAACCCCTAACTCTAAAACAAGCACGAACAAGCACACAACAAATCAAAGACTAAACCCTAACTCTAAAACTCTCAAAAATAGGACAAAGTCCTAACTCTAGAGGAAGGTTTTTCGAAAACAGGTTTATGAAATATTTTTGTACTTTTTTAAAGAGTTTGAATGATCTATTTACAAAATTTGGCTAGACTTGGGATATGGATCCGAAGGTACACTACGTACCTCCTGGAAGAGGATCAAGCCAACGTAGTTCGAAACGAACTCTCCTAACTAAAACCTAACACTCCAAATGGTTTAAGGCATTTGATGTTTTCAAATATTTTTGATGTTTTAAATTTTTAATATTTTTGAGTTTTAAAATATTCAATGTTTTTGGATTTTAAAGCTTTTCCAATATTTTTGGATTTCGAATTTCTAATGTTTTTGGATTTTAAAGCTTTTCCAACGCTCCGGACCTTTGAATGTTTTCAATCTTAAAGGAAACACGCAAGTAACACCACAAACTAAGGCAAAGCCCTAAATCTAAAGGGAATACCCCGAATAAGCAACTTGTGTCAAAGACACACGAATAAACCACAAGTAAACAAGTCCCCCAAGGAAAATAAAAAACGATCTAAGGTCCCAAGCAGGGAAGGCTTTATATGACTGAGCTAGTCTCTAATGGAAAAAAATCATAACTAATAACACTAGGGAGGGGGTACAAATGAGTCAGAGACTCTCTAATAACACTACCAAGTCAAAGACTCGCTCTAAAAGAGGAGGCCACTCTAACATGAGGCGAGGTAAGCCTCCTAAAGGGAAAACTCTCTACATAAGACAAGGCTTATCTCCTAGACACAGATGACGTAAACAAGGGTTCTGATGAGACTGGGCAAGTCTCCTATATACAAAAGAGGGCTCCAAGTATCCCTATCATCGCCCGCGGTGATCTGAGATTACATACCATCTTCACCAGTAACAGCAAGCTAAAAGCTCCCAAAACCAAGGAAATAGACTGTCCCTCGGTAGAACAGAAGAACTTATAACGAAATCAAGAAGTTGTGGATTGAGCAAAGATGGAGAGTGGCAACTTCTCTTCCTACGCGTTTGTGTCTTGACTGTCTGCTGATGATTCACAAAGGGCTGATAATTTGTCCTGCCCAATTGCTTTAGTAACATCTAGTCAATCTTGACAGACGAGAAAAGATAATGAACAAAGTAGAAAGACATGAGAAAGTCGATGGTGCCAGTTGATAACATGATAGCAAGAGCCATGACTAATGAGTAGCCAAGGTATAGAAGAGCTGACACAGGACCACTCAAACTGCGGAGGTCAAACACCAAGTAGTCGATAGAATATACGAATACGTAGAGGACAACAGAACCAGAAGCAAAGAATGCTTCCCACCACCATCGCCAGTCCTCCACACAGAGCTGCATGTATATCAAGACCACAGACACCTCGGCACAAACGATAACAAGCAGGAGCATGACGATAAGCAAGAAACTGAACACATAGTAAAACCTCCCAAACCAGAGGCTAGAAAGGATGAAGAAGAGTTCAATGAAGAGGGTTCCAAAGGCTGTCTCTTCTTCAGGGGGGTGATACCGAATCTTAATCGGACTAGAAAGGATTGTATGGGAGTTGAAAGATTGGCAAAGTTTGTATGGCACTGTCACTGATGAAACATTAGGTTGGTAACCTGCTCGCTCTCTGAAGCTACTTTTCGATCCTCAATAGTTGGCAACCTATCATTCAGGAAGCAAAGCATCTAAGTCTATTTGGACAGTCAAAACCTCAACATCCTTCAAGGAAAAATGTGATCCTTGAGCAACCACATCTCCATTTACAGCAATGCAAGAACATCCATCATTCGCAAGGCTCATCTTTGGTCGAATCATAAGTATCTTTCTGTTCGGACAGAAAGCCTGCCAATTGTAATGAACACCTCCTTGTGTGACAGGTATATCGATGCTGCATAATAGAATGGCCTCAGCCCTTGACAACTAAGATGGGAAGGTCAGTTCATTCTGAGAAGAGGTTTAAAAGACCAAACAAACTACTATATGAAGAATTTCTGAAAAGAAACAATGGAGGAGAAGAAATAGGCTGAAATCATGCGGCCATTGAAAGAATCCTTGATACAAGCAAAATAATGACGAATTGACTATCTTTATAAAGGATTAGCTTACAAAATGGATCATAGCCGGATAGATTTACTTTACGATCAAGATCAAAATTAAACCACAACCGAGTTCATAAATTAATCCTGCTGCTATCAGATAGGAAAAATTAACCAAAAGAAATGCGATCACAACCACAAACAAAGAGACAAGTTAATATTATCACCTGTATCTGCCTGATTCTCTTTTGCGACTGAAATGGAATTTGTAATTTCGGCAACCTTCCATTGACGAAGATCGGAGCCGCTGCTTTCCATCTCAACCTCTTTATAATTCTACAAATCCTTCAATTCTTCTCCTCTCATTTTCTAACCAACAGATCTATGCATTTCTCCTGTTCATCACTGATCTAAAATCTTGGAACTAAAAAATGGTGAATATGAGCTAGATCGGAACTCAAGATAAACTAATTTAAGCTCAAATGATTCCGATCTGAAGTTTGTGGTTTGGATCTTAGATTGATGGTGGAAATGGATAGAGTGGAAGGTGGGGTCGAATCTATGATTGAGATTCGCGATGGTGATAGAAAGATGAAGGCCAGTTAGGAGTTAGATTCGAGATGTTGGCTAAAAAAAATGAAAACTCGCTGGCATGTTGAAGATCCGACCAAAATTAGGAAGAAAAACCGGCCACTATTCTTCCTCTTCTTCTCTAAGCCTTGAAACCTTATAGACAAACCCTCTTTTTTTATATCTTTCCTTTCACATCCGAACCACGTGGAATGATGGAAAATGAAGGAGAAAATGGGTTTACAGGTAGGTGATAATGGTGGAGGGAATGGATTTGCTGGATCTGAGATGGTGATGGCCTCAATAGAAAGGGGTTTAACAAATCTATGTAGAGGTAATAGTGCTTACAGAAGGTAGAAATTGGTCGGAATTCATGGTGAGTTGCCAGATTCCCGGCCAGAATTAATGGCGACGGATTAGATCTAGGGTTTCAGCTTTGGATCTAAAGTTAATGAAGCTGAAATTAATAAAGAAAAAGAGACACTAACTCGTGGAAGATTGATCCACCAGAATTTAGCCGAATTCCGGTCGATTCTCACCGGAGAAGATGATTTGGGGTTAGGGTTTCGGTGGAATTTTCCCCTCTCTCGCTTTGGTTTTTTTTTCCTGCTAGGGCTTTTTGTGAACGAGAAAATGAAAGATCCCCCTCTCTCGATCCTTCTTGCGTATTTAAAGAGTTTAAGTGAAATTTTTTACACCCACTAAATCCAAGTGGACACTCCCTCTAATGCATTATGACTAACATTTTCACTTAAATGGGGCGGTCTGGGAAGCAACAAGGGATAAAATTTAACTCTCGTTACTACATATAGGATATGTCACCCCCCTTCGTCTTTCAATGGACAGCCACTCTACTAAAAAAAGTGAAGAAGAAAATCTCCCGAATGCCCTAATTCGATCCCATTAAAAAGGGAAATGATATATTCGACCCCATTTTTTTCTAGACAACCCACCTTTAGTATATGTGAAACTCCTTTTTTTTTTACAAAAAAGGGGGCTCAGGTAGGAAGGAGGGGTGGCATTTGGATCTTTTTTTGTTAGATTGATATGGGCACACTATGGCAGAATAATTCACTCCCCTTTCCCATTTCATTATATTATGCACAACTTGAACCCAAGACATGGGTTGGGGTGCGACCTGAGTCAATTTACGGGGTTCGGATCCTTCAGTCTCCATGAAGGCTTTAACAATGATATGCAAATGGGCACTTTCAGGTTATTTTTCATTTTGGTGTGATTCTTCGGAAATTTGGGCTTCAATTCTTGGATTTTCACAGTCAGGGCTCAGTTTCAGGGTTCAAGAATTGATTTCGGGACTTCGACTCAACTTCGGGACTATGTTCAATTTCAAAATTTTATTCGATTTTGCAGAAAAGGGTCCGGTCAAAATGGGGTGTCTACAGTGGGTTATTTATGTTGGCATTTGCAGTGGTTGAGAGCGAGTCGTATGAAAGATGGCTATGGTTCCTACGTTTATTCCGCCAGAAGGTTATGTCAGCAGAGAAGAAGAACGAGGACTTTACAATTAGCTCTGATTGGATGAAGGGAATACCTAGAACGATATCTGAAGCATTACCTGCTGCATACCACAGCTACTATATTCGTCACCTGACTGCAAATTTTTATGCAACCTTTAAGAATGTAGTGCTGCGCAAACTTTTCTCGAATGACGCATATTCCCTAAGGGAGAGTGACTTTAAGGAGGCGATGGAATATATTAAAGCAAAGAATGCAGAAGCGGAGAAGTGGATATCCGAGATTTCTAAAGAAAACTGGGCGAACGCAAATTTTAAAGGGGCTAGGTGGAATGTGTTGACAACTAATGCATCAGAGTGCTTCAACAACGTACTAAAGAGCGCAAGGGAGTTGACGATTGCTTCGCTCATTGATCATTGTAGATGGAAAGTACAAGACTTTTTTCAGGTCCCTCGGAAAGAGGGGGCTAAATGGCAAACGCGTTTGACTCGCAAGGTAGAAAACTGGTTTGAAAAGTCATGTGAGTATAGCAGTAAGTTTAGACCATACGCGTGTAGTTTCACTGAATATGAAGTAAAGTCTTTAACTAATTCTGATCAGGTAGATTTAGAAAAGAGAAGATGTACTTGAGGTTTTTTCCAAACGATTGGATTACTGTGTGGGCATGCCATAGCAGCCATGGGAATGAACAATTTGGACCGATATGATTACTGCCAGGAATGGTATTTGGCCTCAAAGTATCGGAGTACATATGAGGAGGTGGTTCATCCTACTCTAGATCAAACACAATGGGCGACGCCTTCCCTCGATCTGGCAAAAGTATTGTCACCACGAGTAAAAAAACAGCCTGGACGACCGAAAAATGTACGAATACAAAGAGGGCTACAAACTGGAAAACATAACAACTGCAAAACATGTGGGGAACCTCGACATAACAAAAAAACGTGCAAAAATACGCCCATTGTAAATCGTCAATTAAATATGACTCCTATCGGTCCTGCTGATCCTACACATGACAGGTATGTGGTATATATGTACGGAATTAGTAGTCAGTAGGGACTTTCCATAATACATCCATTATTTAATTGATCGGTGCCATCTTATTTGTAGGTCCGGCGTGTCCTTCCCACCTCCATTCTTTTGTTAGGGATGAATATGGATTTGTTAGGTTTTCATGCACAAAATTTTTCCCTTGCATTCCTTAGTGACCATTGATTATTTTGCCGGATATGTCCACCAGTCTATTGTATTTATCAGGTAGTTTGTTCTATGAATTTTTTTGTAGCAAGGGAACTTTTTTGTTTATTTTGGTAGAAAAGCTTGTCAATGTCTTGGATGCTACTCAATTGTCTTTGGTCCTACTTAGAAATAGAATTGTGATACCATTTCCAAAGGAACACATGACCAACAGTTTAAAATAGTACATTAATAACAAAAAGGGATATGCATGCCAATTGCCAACTAATAAAAGGACAACACCAAAAGGGAGAGAGTTTTGTCTTAAAACAGAACAAAAAGAAAATAAGATGTCTCCATCTACTCCTCATCCTCTTTTTTGTTAATTCAATTGTTTTCACCATTGTATATCACTTTCCCACACAAAAAGGGATATGCATGACAGTTTCATAATGGTTTTTTTACTATGAACTACACCGTCAAATTTTAAGACATTAATGAAACTGAGGAAGGTCACAATCATAACATCCAACCAATAGAAACAAAATTAGAAACACAAGATTTTATAAGGGTATAGTTCAATATCTTTCAAAATGTACTACACGACCCCACCATAGGATGATCCGAAGCATCTATTTTACGTGCCACATCGTAAATAGATTGTGCCCAAAAATCATTTCCAAAAGATAATCCATGCCATGCATGGGTGTCAAATAGTCAGCCCAACTACCCCAGGCCATTAAAGCATGAAGTGTAATATGGTGGGACTCAGACTTATACATGGCATGACTTTGGTGGAGATAGTGGGCCACCCCATCCAATTATATGAGGTAAAATGGTGTGCCCCAGTCGATGCATGGCGTAGAGTAGAGTTGGTGGGAGGCACCTCTCAATACATGGTGTTAAATTAGACCTGGCAAAAAGTGACCTAGACGTGCGGGTCCTCTCGGCCTGCCCGTAATTTACAGGTCTGGGTCACTAAATTAGTGACCCATTGAAATTTGACCCGGCCCAGCCCAACCAGTAAAAGTTGGGCCTGGCTGGGTAAATTCGTGGGTGCCCATAAAAACCCAAATGATCAAGATTATATATGGTGAAGGCGTTTATAGTCCCATATTTTTCAGAAAGTACTGTACGGACCACATCATAGGAGGATCTAAACCGTCCATGTGATGGAACACAACGTAAATAGGTTGTGCCCAAAAAGTCATTACCGTAGGATGATCCTAGCCCTCCGATCTATAGAGGTTTCCGTAAAGGGAAACGATAAATGCGCCCCTTTTCATCATGTGGGACACCGAGCTGCAATATATCAATGACTGCAGAGGGGCTGATGTACTTCACGTCAGAAGGATTCAACAGATTTGATTACTATGTACATTGTAGTTGGGTGTCCCATGTGATGAAAAGGGTACATTTATCATTTCCCTTCCATAAATAATAATATGCAATTCCTTCATAGATCAGAGGGCTAGGATCATCCTATGGAAATGCTTTTTTGGGCACAACATAGTTACGTTATGGTCCATTACATGTACGGTTTGGATCATCCTATAGTGTGGGAATAAAAACAGCAAAAATAAGGGTAACCCGCGGGTCCACCTGGCACATATGGGCGGCGTCTGGGTTCACAAAATAGTGACCCATAAGATTCCGGGTAATTTGTGACCCGGTCCATACCACCCTGACCGGTACGGGTTTGGTGAAACCCGGCCCCAGCCAACCCGTTTGCCAGGTCTATGTAAAATGGTGGGCTCCACCATTTTCATGGGTTTGTTTGGAGATGGTGGGATCCACCCAAGATTTTAAATTTCAGTTTCGAGGGGTAATTTCTGAAGGAAGGTTATCCCCTTCCGGCAAGATCGCTATGCGCAGCGGAATAAAAATCGCATAGAACTTTAATTTTTTCTTTTCGATCTTGCAATTGCCTAAGATCCTAGAGTCTAGATTAGTTAATTATGTTAATCAAACATAAAGAAATACCTCTTTGAAGAAGAAATCAAGGAACCACGCTGCTTAATCTACTCCTCGAACGGTTGCGATCGTTCTGAACGCCGCGAATCCCCCAAGTTGAGCCGATGGATTCTTTTTCTTTGCTCAAACTATTGTGTATGTGAATAACTCTTATTCAACTCTTTAAGGTCTGATCTAATCATTACCTTTGTTTTAGAGAATAGAGAAATTGATTGGAAGCCTTTCTCTTTGAAACTATTTCAATTGGAAGAGAGATAGAGAGAGAAAGAGAGATGAAAAATTATTTTTCCAAAGGGGGAAGCAAGGGAGAACGAATTTTGGAGTATTCCTCCTTCAAAATTTCATTCATCCCTCTATCATTTATAGAAAATACAGTTTTGGTTTCATAAATCATTGTTTCTCTCTCCCAATTCCTATCCAATTGAGAAACCAACTTGAATTGAAACTCCTCAAGGGAATGGGACTCTCCCAAACCTCCAAAACTGTGTGGGGACACTCAAGATACATGGGAGAACGTGTATGGATGCTTTTCTCTAGCCCATGTGGCCTTATCTCATAAGAGTTGGTGTTGAAAACAAATTGCTTGCTTTATAAATCCTACAATCTAGTAATTCTTATCCAACAAAGAGTTTGAGTGCAACTCGAAGTCCTTGAGCAATTGAGACTCTTTTTCCCAGCTCTCCAACTAAATTTAGGAGGGTTGTGGGCCCCACAAACCTTATCCAAATATGTAGTCCTATCCCAATTTCCAATTCCATTCCAATTCTACAACTTTTGTAAAACCGGTTTGGGAATAACTATCCTCATATGGATTACATATTAATATGCTTATTATTAATCAAATTAATTATGCATAATAATGTATAGTAATTAAATAATTAATTAACAAATTAATTAATTAATAACTCAAATCCAATGGGAGTTATTTTGGCTCCAATTTGTCTACAAAAACTTTTCTTACTGTCTCATGTTACTTACTTCACAAAGACATGTATATATACATATATCAACATATATATATATATATATATATATATATATAAAATTAATATCCACATTAATCTAACGGATCACATCCGTCCATGAAATTACATAAAATGGAACCCTTATCCGTTTGGATTTTATCGGGTCATTCGAGTTATGAGTGGGATCATCGCAGGGATCCGACGGTCGATCCTGCAGAAGCCTATGGTGGACCCCCTGTGATCTCGCTCTGTAGTTAAACTACAAAGTGAGAGGTCAGTGGCCTCCATCGAGACGTAACCCTGAAGATGACCGTTAGATCATCATACCCCTAATTACATCATGTATGTGCAAGTCCTTTCTTCGAACTACATCTACTGAGTTGAGTCATACGGGAAGTGGACATCATTTACCCCCAGGCCCACTCTTGGTATACCATTTTGATCAAGCGGTGTTCGGCCTCCAAATGCATTTGTAAAATCCTTTGAAAATAATTCAATGTTTCATAAAACTTTCTGAAAAACTTTTTATCAAATCTGCCTGGCCAGGCTATTTAATAGACCTACCACTCTGACAAAATTTTAGATGTAAATCCCTAAAATTTAGGGCAAAGAATCCCTTGTTGAGTATCATTATTGGTCTCGAAGGTTTGCTCTAGGATATAGCTCTATCCGAATATGACTCTAAACTAGAATCACTATGAGATAGGCTAACACCTTAGAACGGGCCGACAGACCAATAAGATCCATCAGGTCTAACTACATGTGAAGGGTCCTGTCTGAAATAACAACTTTATACTTTCTTGTCCACAAGTTGTTCTTTATTCGATCTGGTTCGGTTGCGCGATCCAATCGTCGGACCCACTCTTCTTGCTTAAGGTCTATTACCCAGATGACCGAGATAAATCACCTCACGACAAGTGCATGTAGGCAAGACTGGTGCTAGATGTATACAGAAAGAGATGTTCAATCTCTTTCCCAACTAGAAACTATTAAGGCTTGCATAGAACCGAGATGTCATATCTCCTTGCTCCCTTAGATCTGTGAATCCTTTGAGCATGACATTTCTACTATGCTACCTAAGGACGAACATGAGTCAATAAACAAGCACATCACACACATTCATTAATATAATTACCCATTCATGTCATGAAATAAATCTTTATTAATTAATAAATGTCATTTTACTGGCTTTTCAAGGCATATACTGTAACATTTCGGACCTAGCTGAAACTGAAATTTTAGCTGAAATTCTGTAAAGACGCTAGAAATTTCAAATTTTTGGGCCGAAATTTCGATCAAAATTTGGTACATTTTGCCAATTTCGGATTCGGACGTTTTGGTTTCGGTCTTGACTGAAATCCAAAATTTCAAATTTCGGACAAAATTTAAAACCTTAGATCCACCCCATCAAAATATGATATAAGATTGTGAGCCCTACACATGATGTGAGGTGTTAAATGATGGACCCCACCTTATAAAAAAACATACCCCACCTATGCTTATGCATGAGTACTTAAAAAATACATAGAAAAAATTTCCAAAAAAAATAAAAACAAATCGTTAGGTGGTTAAAATGAAACAAATAAATAGTTAGGATTTGATACTCTATAAAGAAAGAAAAATTTGGAGAATTTTAGAGAAGTTAAGAGAAATTTGGGAAAGTGGTTAATGTGTTGTGGAGAGAGAAATTTTGAAAAGTGGTTATTGTGGAGAGAGAGATCTTTGTTAGAGGAATTAGGTCAAGCAAGAGGTTGCTTGAAGCATTAGACCCAAGGTATCTAGTTTGGAATACCAAGTTTGTTGCCTCCAGCCCCTATATATAGAGATACACTAGGGTTAATGACTGGTTAATGGACTCTAGCCCATGTAGGCCCACTACACATGTCCATTATCTTATTAGGCTTATATTAGAACATACATGGGTTCTATTATATACCCAACAATCTCCTCCTATGTTCTACATATAGCACAATCCAATAGATAAATAATGTGATGTCCAAACAAAATATTGAATCATCCATATCACCATATCAAAGAATATCTGTAACCCAACTGAAAACACGAATACTTTTAAGAATAACCAAGAGTTTTAGAAATAATATAAACTCAAACAAAGAGATTTCACATGTAAGTGGAGTATTTATTCAACTAAAAAGAATATAATAGTCCCTCGCAGCTCTATAAGGATTCACTCATCAAGTAAGTCATCCTCATCAAAATTCAGATCGAGGTAAGCTCCTCCATTTTCGCCAACCCCTGTAAATTACCAAATATGAATTTCATGAAACATGAATCCAATCATTTGTGTAAAATACGAAAGTATCTAGTTCTACCTGAAGACGAACTGAGTACAATTCCATAATGGCTGAAAATATAACTCTTCATAAGCATCATTGTAAAGTTTCAATAAAGAACAAAACTTAAATAGCTTCTTTTGCAAAGAACCATTCATAATTGTCAAGTTTCAATAAAAAATAAGACCAAATAGTTTCTTTTGCAAAGAACCATTTCATGTTTCTTTTTGGAATGTTACAGTCATCTTATCCATATTTGAGTTAAGCTGTATCATCAAGTTTGGAATGTACAACCTTTCCCAAAAAGGACATGTCAGTAAATGTGGAATGACACATAACAACTGTAAACGTCATCGAAACATATCAAGTGCCTATCTTGGCCAAAAGGGAGATTCGAAGATTCAAAATAACATGGATGTAGGTTAAGTCCTGTCTATACAGACATTAACCCCATCTCCCCCACAATTTTGAATATTCGTTCTTTGGTCAGTCCCTTTGTGAGAGCATCAGACATAATATCATTCGATCGCACATCAACCAAAGTGATAATTCCTTGTTCTATAAGATAATTCGGCATGTTTCAGCTTGACATGTCTCCTCTTACCATTAAAGAGTGAGTTCTTTACAATCGTAATTGTAGCTTGATTATCAGATAACATAATTAAAGAATTAATCTTTAAACAGGTCAATGGAATGTCCATGACCAGATCTCTTATCCACTCTGCTTCATCTTCTGCAGAAGCTAGAGCATAAAGTTCTGATTTCATAGATGACAGAGCAATACAAGTCTGTCTCTTTGACTTCCATGCAACAGCAGCTCCATCTAGTGTAAATGCATAACCACTAGTAGATTTACTGTCTCCTAATTCTAAGCCCCATGATGCATGAGAATATCCTTCCAGGATAAGAGGATGGCCATTATAACATAGAGCATATCCATAAGGGCATCCCAGTGCTCATGGCCAGGATTACTAGTGAAACGACTCAGCATGCCAACTGTAAAGGCTATCTCTGGCCTAGTGCAACTCATAGCATATATGAGACTACCAACCAGTTTAGAATAATCTAACTGATTTACACTGTCTCCTTCATTAGAGATCAGCTTCTAAGTATAATCAAATGGTGTCTCAATCGGTTTACACTCACTGTATCCCCATGTAGAAAGTAGTTTGTCAATATAATGGGCTTGGCTAAGAGTAATCCTTCGTCGTTCAAAACTTACTTCCATACCAAGAATGGTGTCAACCACACCACGATCTTTTATGTCGAATTCTTTAGCCAAAGTGGATTTCACGTCACTCACTACAGAGAGATCGGAACCAAAATAAACATATCGTCTACATACAAGCAAATAATCGCAACCTTATTCGACATAGAATGAAAGTAAAGGCATTTATCTGAGTAACTGGTCTGAAAACCAAAGGTCTTTACTATCTTGTCAAATTTTTGATGCCGCAATTTAGGTGCTTCTTTAAGACCATACTGTGGGACCCGATCCCGCGAGAGGGGTGGTGGCGCGAGCCGCCACGCACTATCTCTTGGTCTCTCGTACCCACGCGATTGGTGTGTGCCTTTTATTATTAATTTTAATTCATCTTTTATGTGAACTTGGGATCACTAAGGCAATCCGAATTCCACACAAAAAAGACTGACAGAGTCGCCACCTAGATGTGGGATCTAGGACCCATAATTAACCAGAAATCTAGACTCGCTACCTGGTTACAAGAATGGAAGGTATGGGGATTTATCCACCACATGCACCATTCCTGCCCGATAATCGGTCTTCAATTCCAAAAGTTAACTCTTTTAAATTCATTTTTAATGGCTCATTCAACTCTCTGTTAATGTGCTATCTATGTGACATGCATCCTATGATCTAATTTCAATGTGAATCCTAAATGTGTATCTTGATTTCTTAATTGGTTTGGATTCAATCTAAGTGAAAGTTCTCCTAAAATTTTAATTTCATGGAAAATCCTAAGTGATTTGATTGTTTCAACAGTTTTAAAAGTGATTAGCCCGAGTCCTCAGATGATCTGGTATTCATCCAAAGAAGCCTACGTATCCCCGCCTCCACGAGAATCAAGGCAACGTAGTTCTCCGCGCCTATTCTAAGCTAGGATGCCTAAGACACCTAGACTTCTATCCTAGACTCGATCTAAAAGACCGAACCGGTTATTAAAGTTTCTTGTACGATTATTTAAATTTCAGTGAATTGTGGATTTTATGACACCCTATATGCCCTAACTAAATGCAGATTAGCCCTAAGCTAATGCAGGTGGTTCTTACAACCTATGTGTGACTAGGCTGTATTTCCTACGGAAAACCAAGGGTGGACTAGCGTATCCTACTCTAGTCATCACTCGGCGATATGGATCGCCGACTGACCGGACGGAGGCGCTCCTATAACTCTAGGACAGACCTCTAACTCTAAAACAAGCACACAGCAAACAATCAATCAAACAACCTATCAAAAGAAAAACCCTAACTCTAAAATTCTCTATCGAGGAGAAACTCCTAACTCTAGAGGAAGGTCTTTTGAAAACTATATTTTAAAGGTTTTTGAAGAAGGTTTAAAACGTTTATTTACAAAAAAAGTTTGGCTGGACTTGGGATGTAAATCCCAAGCTGCACTACGTACCTCGGAAGAGGATCAAGCCAACGTAGTTCGAATATCGAACTCGCCTAATACGCTTCTAAAAGAAACACTCAACACTTTAGATTTTTTTTAAGGTTTTTGATGTTTTCAAATGTTTTTTGAGTTTTAAATTTCTAATGTTTTTGGATTTTATAGCTTTTCCAATGCTCAGGACCTTAAAATATTTTTAATCTTAAAGGGAACACGCAAGTAATACCACAAACTAGGGCAAAGCCCTAAAGCAAAAGGGGAAATCCCGAATAAGCAACTAGCGTCTCAAAGAGACAAACCACAACAAGAAAGATAGCGTCCCAAGAAGAGAGAAAATGGTCCAAGATCCTAAGCAAGCAAAGCTCTAATAAGACTGAGTTAGCCTCTAATCAAAAGCGAAGTAATCAACAACTCTAAAGGAGAAACTCCGAACTAACAACACTAAAGAGGGGAACAAATGAGTCAGAGACTCTCTAATACTACAACTTAGAGGAGGAATGAGTCAAAGACTCCCAAATAACGCCAACAGAAGAACCAATGAGTCAAAGACTTCCTAGTAGTACAACAAAAGAACGAATGAGTCAAAGACTCTCTAAAAGAAATGGAAACATGAGTCAAAGACTCCAATAACACCAACTAAAGGATAGATGAGTCAAAGACTCTCTAAAAGAAAAGGAAACACGAATTTGCACATTTGGCAGAGGTAAAACACCCAGCCGGGCCGGACAGCTACCTAGCCCTAGGGTGCAACAAATGTGCAACCCAATACCCATAAGGGTAGGGGTATGAAGCCAAGCCGAGTAGGGCGTTCTTCCAAAACCAAACGGCGCACAAAGAGGACTAACGAGAGAATGAGACCGGGCGGGTCTCCCAAACACACACAAAGATGAAGGTGCTTTAGAGATTTTAAGATGATTTTCACTTAATTTTTATTTTTTTAATGGATTTTACCAATTTTTAACCATATGAGTGATTTTACAAGTGAAGCTGTTGCAAACGAACTCGAAATGAGTTGAAACTTCTCCACCAACAAGATATGATGAGATGTAATTTACTGGAAGATTTTTACAGATTTTTACATTAAACTCATATTTAATATGGATTTAAAAATTAATTAACCAGATTGCAAAAATAACACATAAACTACTAGAAATAGATATCTAAATTCCATGAAATTTCTACAGTAGTAAGAGATAAGTGAAAATAGCATGCTGTGAGATTTCCATGAATTTAGAAAACTATTTACTATCAGTTTCGGATTTTTCAAATTTCAAACCAGATTATGAATTAACACTACAGCTCATATGAAACAAGATCCAAATCACTTGAAACTTTTACAGAAGCAAGAAGTATAGAATTTAAGACTACTGTAAAAATTTGGAGAATTGTATCTGTGATTTGACATCAGTAGCAATTCTCCCAAAATCTGATAATTTTCAAAGAAGGCGTAAAATAATATACCAAACAAAATCCAAAAATGCTCACAAATTCATGGTAGAATGTATCATTATCATATTATTTTCCCACGAAATTTCATTATTTTTGGAATCTGTTTAGTATATCGTTTAGTTTTCTTTGTTAAAAATCATGCAAAAATCCGAAAATATACCAAATAATTCTAAAAAAAATTCCGAGAACGGTGTACCTACCTGTGATCGAAATCCTCGCCGAATCCGAGAGCCGAAAAACTCAAAAATTCCGCCTCCGTGCGATCGCTTCCGCTTTCTTTCTCTTTTTGCTTCTTTTTTGTTTCTTTTTCTTCTTTTCTTGTTTCTTTTTCTTTTTTTTTCTTTTCAACCCCTCATAGCAACTTTGTTAGAACACATGATAGAAGATAAATGAGTTCTCCCTCCCTCTTACTCACCCTCATTGAACCATTTATAGCAAAGGAATGGGAGGGTGGTGGCCACCATTGTGGACTTATTCCATGGTAGGTGGCCACCATTGTGGACATATTCCATGGTAGGTGGCCACCATTGTGGACATTGAATTTTGACATGTGTGTGACCCCATGCATGTTTTTTAAAGTTCTTTTGAGTAGGTAAAAGATAACCCAAATGGGTCCCATATGTGACCAAATTCCCAATTGTGCATAAAATCATATGCCCCACTCCAAAGTATGATCGGAACCGTTCATTTGATGGGCGACAATGTGATTTAATTTGTGCTCCGCTAATCAATCCTATGGGCTGATCCAAGCCATCCAATAGATCAAAATGTGAATATGTTACCCCATTTTTAAATCACTCCTATTTGATGATCCGAACCGTCCATTTGATGGGCGACAATTGATGATCTTGACCGTTCAAATAGTGGGCTGCGATGTGATTTAATTTGTGCTCCACTAATCAATCCTATGGGCTGATCCAAACCATCCAATAGATCAAAATGTGAATATGTTACCCCATTTTTAAATCACTCCCATTTGATGATCCGAACCGTCCATTTGATGGGCGACAATTGATGATCTTGACCGTTCAAATGGTGGGTCGCAATGTAAATTGGTTGTGCCCCCTTAAATCATTCCTCTATGACGATCCAGACCATCCAATTGATGGGTCCCCTACCTAAGTAGGTTGTGTCCTCCTAAATCATTTCAATGGGCTGATCCGAGTAACTCAACCTGATGATCGAAACAAAATTGGTTGTTAAAACGACTTCTCTGAGATCTTGACCGTTCTCTTGATGATCATCTTTAGGTGTTGGATCGAAGTAGGTTCAAAACTCATTTTTCACTAAAACAATGTGCGGGCCACCCTGTTTGATCCAAATCTAAACAAATGCTCAAGACGGGCCCATCAATCGGATCCAAATTCTCTCTTGTTCGGATTCTTGGGAATAATCTCTCTCAACACTTAACGGAAAAGTGCGAAACATGGCGGAAATGATTGAACGGGATTTCGCCCAAGCATAGCGAACTTGGGTCCGGTCAAAATGGGGTGTCTACAGATGCCCCTCTTTGGCAAAGCGTGTGTAACACACGAATGGCAAAGCTGAACAGACGACACATTTTGGCCGGCCCGAAAACAAAGTAAAACAAGTTTTTTTTTTTTTTGTTTTTAAAATGATGTTCATCAGGGTAAAACAACAAAATAGCACTACGAGACTGAAAGACTAGAAGCAAAAGGGAGATGACCTCTCACCGACCCTTAACTCGGCAATCACGACATCTCAATGAGATGGCCTCTCTCTAATACTCACAACTCAACTATTTAAATCAATACGCAAAGACTCTATTAAAGCAAACACAAACATACTCTGTTAAAATAAAGCTTTTAAGAAAACGAACCCAATGAAATTACCTCAAAGAAAGCAGACCACTATCGATGCAGACGTAAATCAACCCTTCAAAGAATATCAAATCAAATTACTCAAAGAGTATGTAACACTCATAGAGTCTCAAATCAAACACTCAGAGAGCTTCATAGAAATCTTTATACTCAAAGAGCCTCAACTACCCGAAGAGTCTGTAACACTCAAAGGGGCTTAACTACTCAAAGAGTCTCAAATTAACGCAAAACATTTATACTCAAAAAGTCTCAACTACCCGAAGAGTCTGTAACACTCAAAGGGCCTTAACTACTCAAAGAGTCTCAAATTAACGCAAAACATTTATACTAAAAAAAGGTCTCAACTACCCGAAGAGTCTGTAATACTCAAAGGATCTCAACTACTCAAAGAGTCTTAAATCAACAAAGATCATTTATACTCAAAAAGTCTCAACTACCCGAAGAGTCTATAACACTCAAAGGATCTCAACTACTCAAAGAGTCTCAAATACATCACAAAAACATTTATACTCAAAGAGTCTCAACTAACACTCAAAGGATCTCAACTACTCAAAGAGTCTCAAATCAACAAAGATCATTTATACTCAAAAAGTCTCAACTACCCGAAGAGTCTGTAACACTCGAAGGGTCTCAACTACTCAAAGAGTCTCAAATCATGGCGAAACATTTACACTCAAAGAGTCTCAACTACCCGAAGAGTCTGTAACACTCAAAGGGTCTCAACTACTCAAAGAGTCTCAAATCAACACAAAAAATATTTATACTCAAAGAGCCTCAACTACCCGAAGAGTCTGTAACATTCAAAGGGTCTCAACTACTCAAAGAGTCTCAAACACATGCAAAAATCTTTATACTCGAAAGAGTCTCAACCACCCGAAGACTCTGTAACACTCAAAGGATCTCAACTACTCAAAGAGTCTCAAACGCACACAAAAACATTTATACTCAAAGAGTCTCAATTACCCGAAGAGTCTGTAACACTCGAAGGGTCTCAACTACTCAAAGAGTCTCAAATACACAAAAACCATTTATACTCGAAAGAGTCTCAACTACATAGAGAAACATTTATACTCAAAGAGCCTCAACTACCCGAAGAGTCTGTAACACTCAAAGGGTCTCAACTACTCAAAGAGTTTCAAATACACCAAAATCTATTTATACTCAAAGAGTCTCAACCACCCGAAGAGTCTGTAACACTCAAAGGGTCTCAACTACTCAAAGAGTCTCAAACACATGCAAAAACCTTTATACTCGAAAGAGTCTCAACTACATAGAGAAACCTTTATACTCAAAGAGCCTCAACTACCCGAAGAGTCTGTAACACTCAAAGGGTCTCAACTACTCAAAGAGTCTCAAATACATCACAAAAATATTTTTACTCAAAGAGTCTCAACTACCCGAAGAGTCTGTAACACTCGAAGGGTCTCAACTACTCAAAGAGTCTCAAATCATGGCGAAACATTTATACTCAAAGAGTCTCAACTACCCGAAGAGTCTGTAACACTCAAAGGGTCTCAACTACTCAAAGAGTCTCAAATCAACACAAAAAATATTTATACTCAAAGAGCCTCAACTACCCGAAGAGTCTGTAACATTCAAAGGGTCTCAACTACTCAAAGAGTCTCAAACACATGCAAAAATCTTTATACTCGAAAGAGTCTCAACCACCCGAAGACTCTGTAACACTCAAAGGATCTCAACTACTCAAAGAGTCTCAAACGCACACAAAAACATTTATACTCAAAGAGTCTCAATTACCCGAAGAGTCTGTAACACTCGAAGGGTCTCAACTACTCAAAGAGTCTCAAATACACAAAAACCATTTATACTCGAAAGAGTCTCAACTACATAGAGAAACATTTATACTCAAAGAGCCTCAACTACCCGAAGAGTCTGTAACACTCAAAGGGTCTCAACTACTCAAAGAGTTTCAAATACACCAAAATCTATTTATACTCAAAGAGCCTCAACTACCCGAAGAGTCTGTAACACTCAAAGGGTCTCAACTACTCAAACGAGTCTCAAATCAACACAAAACATTTATACTCAAAGAGTCTCAACTACCCGAAGAGTCTGTAACACTCAAAGGGTCTCAACTACTCAAAGAGTCTCAAATCAACACAAAACATTTATACTCAAAGAGTCTCAACTACCCGAAGAGTCTGTAACACTCAAAGGGTCTCAACTACTCAAAGAGTCTCAAAACAAATCAAAACATTTATACTCAGAGAGTCTCAACTACCCGAAGAGTCTGTAACACTCAAAGGGCCTTAACTACTCAAAGAGTCTCAAATCAACACAAAAATATTTATCGATCTTATATCGAGTTCATTGATAGCATAGCGATCTCCTGCCGAGAATAAATGGGAGTGCATGATCTTTGCTGAAAGCAAAACTCAAGTAGATTGATGAGATTTTTAGGTGCTGACTCTCTTTAACAGATGAAAAGCATTCTAATGAGGTTTGAAGGATGCAGGAGTAGATTATATACCCCGCTGGGAGTTGAAGTTTATGAAACTTTGACTCCAAAAGAAACAACTTGATCAAGGAATTCAACTCAAAGAGTATGTTCAAGCTTCTCTGGTTTCTATTTGCTAAGAATAGATATCCCAGTTATCATTGTGTAATATCTTTTATGACGCAAGTCATAAAAGATGCCCCTAGTATGATGTGCTTCCATGACAAGGTTTTAAGAAAGCAGAATTCTTTGGTATAATGGTAAGACCACCTTCACAAAGGCTGAACGTAAGAGTTCTTCATTTTGCTCAGTGCTTGAGGCTTTGATGTTTCAGGCAGGTTTGGACCAAATGTTTCTTGTTTTCCTTGATTCTTAAACCAGGATCTACTCTAGATTTTTTTTCTTTACATTTCGGAAGGTGTACACCCATTCTTTTCAGTGCCAAACACTTTGGATTCTAAAAGAAAACAATGATAAACAAGGAACAGACTCCTGAGGACTCTTTCAAAGAAGACTTACAATATTCAAGGGACTTGACTAAATTTTGATTCACTCTTAAATCAAATGTATCATTTTTTAAATGGTAAGGTCAGCCACTCTTAGAGTAGTCTCAAAAACCATGCCAAAAGGCTCTAGTTTCCTCCATCAGGACATCCGTCATGGTTATACCCCTTCGGATTGCTCGGTTTTAATGCCCCTAGTTTAAAAAGGTGTCAAAGTAAGCCTTGCTGACACTATTCGGATTCCAGGATCCTGCCCTATAGAGTTGCTTCTCGGTCTCCTTGATTTGTCTTTTCGGAAGAAGTCAAAATTAATGTCTTCCAAGTTTTCAGTCTAAAAGACCACTTATCTCAACTTTTGCTTTCCAAGCTTTCAGTCTAAAAGACTACTTATCTCAATTTTTGCTTGTACTCAAACTTGGGAATTCTACGTAACTGAGGAACTCCTTCTGCTTCTATTCAACTCAACTTTTCATGGGAAGTATTTGCCTCTGACTAGATTGTCTCTTCAAGTTTTCAATCCAGCATACCACTACCCTTACTTTCTGATAAGTCAATCATTTTGCTTGCTGACTTAGCAAGAAAAAACGACTTTCACCTTTCTCTAGGCCGCCCTTTCGGGTTTTCAACCTAGCGGATCTTCAGACTCTCATTCTTTTCTTTCTGTTTTTCTTTTCATTCGCCTCGAACCTTTACTTGTTTCACCAGAAGGACTTTCTAGGTGGGCTCGGGTTCAAAAGGGTTGAATACCTAAGGTTCTAAGGATTTGGACCGAATCTGGTCTAGCCAGACTACCTACGTACCCCAAAAATGGAGGATCAGGTCCGCGTAGTTCGCTTAAGGATTTTTCAAAGAATGGTTTAGCATTTAGCTTCAAAATTTTGAAAAGGGATTTTATCCCAAGGTTTGACCGAACCTGAATTAATCAAGTTGCCTACGTACCCCTGAAGAAATGGGGATCAGGTCCGACGTAGTTCGGGTGCATAAATGCCCCGGATTTATAATGTGTTTGAAAAGAAACATTGGCTTTAAATTGTTGGCCCAAAGGGTTCTCAAAAGGATTTTAGGATTTTGGCTATTAAGGCTCAAATGTCCAATGATGGCCTCCTGATGTATATGATGTACAAGCTCTTGAATGCTGAGGTTCAAAGACTTAGAATTTTTTTTTTATCGAGGAGTCTGGCGGTTTTCTGGCAAAACTTCAACCACTGTGCTCCACTCTCATCTCAAAGATCTTGGATTTATGCTCAAGATTCCACAACTCCTTGTCCGAAAATCTTCTCTCAGTATTTCATCAGCTCCACAGGATGTCTGATGCTTATCTCTTTAAAATTTTACTCTTCAACTGGATGTCTAAAGCAGATGAAGTCTTGCTTTGCTCAACGACAGGGCATTCCCCTGGTTTATCCTTATAGGATCAAGCAAGACTACCTCAAACCCCTCTAAACAGGTTTATCAATTCTTTGCGCTCCTTAGGAGATAAAGTTTTTCCAATCCATTTCTCCCGAATTTCGGATTTCGATACCACTATCAATGGCTTCGATTTCTTCTTTAAGTGGCTATGCTCGACGCTCTTCCTCTCGTTCGACCATCTTTCAGATCTCGAGGTGAATTTCGTCTGCATTCTCATCCGAAAAGGGGGTCTTTAGTTGTTTAAACATTAGATCTAAGAGTGAATCATAGAGTATCAAAGATACGAAATCAACCATTTTATTGAATTGAAGACTGTAAGTACATTGATGATTTTTGACACACCTCAATGGGCTCTTTATCAGTTCTGATAGAAAACAGAACACTGACTCTATATAAGAAAGACTGGCAGATATGACACTTCTCTCTTCTTCTTTTTTAACATCTACATAACTGAACTTTTTCAACTTAGAGAGAAGAAAGTTGATGTACACTCAATGAAAGATAAATCTAAAGACACAGGACACTTCTTCAAAGGTAGTGAACTGACACTGAAAGTTTATAGATGATACACCTTTCCCCATGATAATGATAACTATAAAGTTCAATCCCAGAGTAGGAATCCCAGAAAAGGCAACTCCACAAGGTCTAGGTTAAATGGGGCAACAAAAGGCTTATGCTGACAATGTGGGTAAAGCAATAGACTGATGTATCGAATGAATTCAGAAATGGTCAGTCTTTTGGAAGAGGGGCTTTTTGTTGAACACAGACTTTTGACTTAGAAGCAATCACACTATCTCAATAGTCATGGGATAAAAATTCTAAACAAATAGAGAAAAGAGTAATCTTGAAATACATCAACGGGTATGTTAATTTGGAAAGAATCCTCAATCTATTCCTTAAGATGTTCTTTGGGTATAACCGTTCTTCTTTTGGGAATGAAAGAGTCAGGAACGATAAACATCCCTAATCAGAATAAGTTTCGATCTCAGCAACGATCATGCACTCAAAGAATACAGGTAAGATCAAACTTTTCCATCAATGATTTCGATATGATCCAAAGGTAAAAGATATATGATAGGTAAACATTGATCAATGAAAAATCAATGGCTCAGATAATAGACCATGGCCATAAGAATGACAAAAGTAGAGTCCAGGGCCAGATCTAAAATCTGAATGATGGATATCAACAACTGTAGATCAATATGATTAGATCAAGATGAGATGAGATAGCATAAGATTGCTTTCAACGGATGGATCATGAATGACTAATCCTATGAGATCTTTGGAAATGAATGGGATTTACATCCTAACCCCAAAGGAAAAGTTTTTTTTAATCTTCGCACATTTTATCAGTGTTACCTGAAGGCATCAATCCTAACCCTAATCTAGCGGAGTGGAGAGAGGATCTCGACTCATGACTTTGTTTGTGTACCTAGGACCGATCGTAGCCATTGAAAGATGGACTACGGCCTAATCTAGA
Source organism: Tasmannia lanceolata (assembly GCF_043159265.1). Taxonomy (NCBI): domain Eukaryota; kingdom Viridiplantae; phylum Streptophyta; class Magnoliopsida; order Canellales; family Winteraceae; genus Tasmannia; species Tasmannia lanceolata. The sequence goes on along the minus strand of NW_027518680.1, from coordinate 45,620,948 downwards.
CACAAATGGGTAGGATATCCTAAACTAGGCTCACACACACAATTGGGTAAGATATCCTAAACTAGGCTCACACACGTGATGCACATGTGTTCGTATACTACATGCATGTGTGGGTTAATCTAGGGGTAAGGCCAAGAGTTCCCTTAGCGCGAATCTATGTTCGATATACTGTACCAGTGTCCGGTGTATCAGTACGTGAACAAGAGATCCGTTTACGTACCATAAAGGTACTAGGCTAAGGGTGGAATGCTTCTCTAGCACAGAGGCACCAGGTGATGAAATCCCAGTCAACCATGCTAGATAACACTCCGGGTTCCTAAAATAGGACGTGTGTGCATGTGAGATGCAGGGTTTAGATGAAAGTGATGTAAGTGTGTGCAATAAGTTCGCGCAATCTATGATGCCTTCAGGTTTTGTTAGATTAAGTTTGAGTAAATGTGATGAGAAAATAAAGCATACAAAGTAATCTAACAAGCATAAAAGAGATAGAGTTTTCATGAGCCGGTTGAAATAGATTCAAATGAGTTATCCTTTGGAATTGTAATGAAGTTAGGTTATCCCCAGCAGAGTCGCCAGTCTGTGGGACCCGATCCCGCGAGAGGGGTGGTGGCGCGAGCCGCCACGCACTATCTCTTGGTCTCTCGTACCCACGCGATTGGTGTGTGCCTTTTATTATTAATTTTAATTCATCTTTTATGTGAACTTGGGATCACTAAGGCAATCCGAATTCCACACAAAAAAGACTGACAGAGTCGCCACCTAGATGTGGGATCTAGGACCCATAATTAACCAGAAATCTAGACTCGCTACCTGGTTACAAGAATGGAAGGTATGGGGATTTATCCACCACATGCACCATTCCTGCCCGATAATCGGTCTTCAATTCCAAAAGTTAACTCTTTTAAATTCATTTTTAATGGCTCATTCAACTCTCTGTTAATGTGCTATCTATGTGACATGCATCCTATGATCTAATTTCAATGTGAATCCTAAATGTGTATCTTGATTTCTTAATTGGTTTGGATTCAATCTAAGTGAAAGTTCTCCTAAAATTTTAATTTCATGGAAAATCCTAAGTGATTTGATTGTTTCAACAGTTTTAAAAGTGATTAGCCCGAGTCCTCAGATGATCTGGTATTCATCCAAAGAAGCCTACGTATCCCCGCCTCCACGAGAATCAAGGCAACGTAGTTCTCCGCGCCTATTCTAAGCTAGGATGCCTAAGACACCTAGACTTCTATCCTAGACTCGATCTAAAAGACCGAACCGGTTATTAAAGTTTCTTGTACGATTATTTAAATTTCAGTGAATTGTGGATTTTATGACACCCTATATGCCCTAACTAAATGCAGATTAGCCCTAAGCTAATGCAGGTGGTTCTTACAACCTATGTGTGACTAGGCTGTATTTCCTACGGAAAACCAAGGGTGGACTAGCGTATCCTACTCTAGTCATCACTCGGCGATATGGATCGCCGACTGACCGGACGGAGGCGCTCCTATAACTCTAGGACAGACCTCTAACTCTAAAACAAGCACACAGCAAACAATCAATCAAACAACCTATCAAAAGAAAAACCCTAACTCTAAAATTCTCTATCGAGGAGAAACTCCTAACTCTAGAGGAAGGTCTTTTGAAAACTATATTTTAAAGGTTTTTGAAGAAGGTTTAAAACGTTTATTTACAAAAAAAGTTTGGCTGGACTTGGGATGTAAATCCCAAGCTGCACTACGTACCTCGGAAGAGGATCAAGCCAACGTAGTTCGAATATCGAACTCGCCTAATACGCTTCTAAAAGAAACACTCAACACTTTAGATTTTTTTTAAGGTTTTTGATGTTTTCAAATGTTTTTTGAGTTTTAAATTTCTAATGTTTTTGGATTTTATAGCTTTTCCAATGCTCAGGACCTTAAAATATTTTTAATCTTAAAGGGAACACGCAAGTAATACCACAAACTAGGGCAAAGCCCTAAAGCAAAAGGGGAAATCCCGAATAAGCAACTAGCGTCTCAAAGAGACAAACCACAACAAGAAAGATAGCGTCCCAAGAAGAGAGAAAATGGTCCAAGATCCTAAGCAAGCAAAGCTCTAATAAGACTGAGTTAGCCTCTAATCAAAAGCGAAGTAATCAACAACTCTAAAGGAGAAACTCCGAACTAACAACACTAAAGAGGGGAACAAATGAGTCAGAGACTCTCTAATACTACAACTTAGAGGAGGAATGAGTCAAAGACTCCCAAATAACGCCAACAGAAGAACCAATGAGTCAAAGACTTCCTAGTAGTACAACAAAAGAACGAATGAGTCAAAGACTCTCTAAAAGAAATGGAAACATGAGTCAAAGACTCCAATAACACCAACTAAAGGATAGATGAGTCAAAGACTCTCTAAAAGAAAAGGAAACACGAATTTGCACATTTGGCAGAGGTAAAACACCCAGCCGGGCCGGACAGCTACCTAGCCCTAGGGTGCAACAAATGTGCAACCCAATACCCATAAGGGTAGGGGTATGAAGCCAAGCCGAGTAGGGCGTTCTTCCAAAACCAAACGGCGCACAAAGAGGACTAACGAGAGAATGAGACCGGGCGGGTCTCCCAAACACACACAAAGATGAAGGTGCTTTAGAGATTTTAAGATGATTTTCACTTAATTTTTATTTTTTTAATGGATTTTACCAATTTTTAACCATATGAGTGATTTTACAAGTGAAGCTGTTGCAAACGAACTCGAAATGAGTTGAAACTTCTCCACCAACAAGATATGATGAGATGTAATTTACTGGAAGATTTTTACAGATTTTTACATTAAACTCATATTTAATATGGATTTAAAAATTAATTAACCAGATTGCAAAAATAACACATAAACTACTAGAAATAGATATCTAAATTCCATGAAATTTCTACAGTAGTAAGAGATAAGTGAAAATAGCATGCTGTGAGATTTCCATGAATTTAGAAAACTATTTACTATCAGTTTCGGATTTTTCAAATTTCAAACCAGATTATGAATTAACACTACAGCTCATATGAAACAAGATCCAAATCACTTGAAACTTTTACAGAAGCAAGAAGTATAGAATTTAAGACTACTGTAAAAATTTGGAGAATTGTATCTGTGATTTGACATCAGTAGCAATTCTCCCAAAATCTGATAATTTTCAAAGAAGGCGTAAAATAATATACCAAACAAAATCCAAAAATGCTCACAAATTCATGGTAGAATGTATCATTATCATATTATTTTCCCACGAAATTTCATTATTTTTGGAATCTGTTTAGTATATCGTTTAGTTTTCTTTGTTAAAAATCATGCAAAAATCCGAAAATATACCAAATAATTCTAAAAAAAATTCCGAGAACGGTGTACCTACCTGTGATCGAAATCCTCGCCGAATCCGAGAGCCGAAAAACTCAAAAATTCCGCCTCCGTGCGATCGCTTCCGCTTTCTTTCTCTTTTTGCTTCTTTTTTGTTTCTTTTTCTTCTTTTCTTGTTTCTTTTTCTTTTTTTTTCTTTTCAACCCCTCATAGCAACTTTGTTAGAACACATGATAGAAGATAAATGAGTTCTCCCTCCCTCTTACTCACCCTCATTGAACCATTTATAGCAAAGGAATGGGAGGGTGGTGGCCACCATTGTGGACTTATTCCATGGTAGGTGGCCACCATTGTGGACATATTCCATGGTAGGTGGCCACCATTGTGGACATTGAATTTTGACATGTGTGTGACCCCATGCATGTTTTTTAAAGTTCTTTTGAGTAGGTAAAAGATAACCCAAATGGGTCCCATATGTGACCAAATTCCCAATTGTGCATAAAATCATATGCCCCACTCCAAAGTATGATCGGAACCGTTCATTTGATGGGCGACAATGTGATTTAATTTGTGCTCCGCTAATCAATCCTATGGGCTGATCCAAGCCATCCAATAGATCAAAATGTGAATATGTTACCCCATTTTTAAATCACTCCTATTTGATGATCCGAACCGTCCATTTGATGGGCGACAATTGATGATCTTGACCGTTCAAATAGTGGGCTGCGATGTGATTTAATTTGTGCTCCACTAATCAATCCTATGGGCTGATCCAAACCATCCAATAGATCAAAATGTGAATATGTTACCCCATTTTTAAATCACTCCCATTTGATGATCCGAACCGTCCATTTGATGGGCGACAATTGATGATCTTGACCGTTCAAATGGTGGGTCGCAATGTAAATTGGTTGTGCCCCCTTAAATCATTCCTCTATGACGATCCAGACCATCCAATTGATGGGTCCCCTACCTAAGTAGGTTGTGTCCTCCTAAATCATTTCAATGGGCTGATCCGAGTAACTCAACCTGATGATCGAAACAAAATTGGTTGTTAAAACGACTTCTCTGAGATCTTGACCGTTCTCTTGATGATCATCTTTAGGTGTTGGATCGAAGTAGGTTCAAAACTCATTTTTCACTAAAACAATGTGCGGGCCACCCTGTTTGATCCAAATCTAAACAAATGCTCAAGACGGGCCCATCAATCGGATCCAAATTCTCTCTTGTTCGGATTCTTGGGAATAATCTCTCTCAACACTTAACGGAAAAGTGCGAAACATGGCGGAAATGATTGAACGGGATTTCGCCCAAGCATAGCGAACTTGGGTCCGGTCAAAATGGGGTGTCTACACATACAAAGATTTGTGTAACTTACAAACTTTGTTTTCGAAACCTTCCATGACAAACCCTTCAGGTTTGTTCATGTAGATTTTCTCTATGAGGTCTCCATTAAGGAAAGTTGTTTTACATCCATTTGATGCACAACATACTTCTCAATAGAAGCCAAAGCAAGAAGAATTCTTATCGTTGCCAAATGACACACCGGTGAGTAAACATCAAAGTAGTCTATCCCACTTACTTGAGTATAGCCCTTAGCTAATAAACGTGCTTTATACTGAGCTATGGATCCGTCAGGATTAAGTTTTCTCTTCAAAATCCATTTACAGCCCACAGTTGTAGACACCCCCATTTTGCTCTGCCTTAATCGATAAAGAAATTAGTGTTTTTCTATCGGTTTTCCAATGTCTTTCCTTCCCGCGTCCGTCTGTTACATTTCTAAATATTTTTGGTCGTTTCCGTCGTGTTTTGCATGTTCCTGCTAAGTGTTGAGAAGGGTTATTCAGAAGATTCCAAACCAGAGAGAGTGTGGACCCATTGGGTGGGGCCGCATTGTGCGTTTTGATTAAATTTGGACCGAGTAAGTTGGCCCGGCTAAAAGAGCATTCAAGTCATCTATAAAGGTTATTATGGTTGTCAAAGATCGAATTTTACAGAAGAAATAAGTTCGTCCGACATGGAATGGGGCCTACATTATGATGATCTAAGATACTCACTTGATGGGCCATCAGTTGGATGTATTGGATCATCACAAGGTGTTAATTTTTAGAGGTACAACCTATGTATGCCATGGTCAATCCAATGGACTGTTTGGATCATCCCATGAAGATGACTTAGAGATAAGATCGGATTGCCCTATGGAACTGATTACGGAAATGATTTGGGTTCACATCTTATGTACATTGCGGCCTATCAATTAAATAGCTAGGATCATCTTATAGAAAAGGTTAAGGTGCAGTCAACCAATTCATCGCAGCTTAATATTTGAACGGCTAAGATTGTCAAGTGGCCCCATCAGATGGACAGCTTAAATCATGCTATTGAAATGATTCGCGGAGCATGACCAATTTATATTATGGCTCATTAAATTGGACCGTCTGGATCATCAGATGGAAAGATGGCAAGCATACCAACGAGCCTTCTGGCAAGCTGCTTGCAGGCAGCATTCTCTGATTATTTTCTTTCTATTATAAAATCATAACATTTTTGTAAAAGTTGCTGAGAGAAAGGAAAGGCAGATAAGTCAGCTATTCTCACTCTATATACGTATGAGCATCAATGGGGAATGTTTTGAATTAAAATGGCATGATATTAAAATAAGAGGGTTGAATGATTTTCTTTGATGGACAAAAATAGTAATACCTTACCTGCGTGTTGGCAATTGTCGATTCTTGATCAATTGTTTTTTAGAGGGTGGCTAAGGTAAGTGTGTGAGGAGGGGAGGGGAAGTTTCTAAAAAAAGAAAAAAAAAAGATAGGAGAAAGGCTCGGCTCTGTAAAGAAAGGAGCTCTCGGTTTTCCATGAAAAAGGAGGAAAAACTTCCATTGCTCTCTGCTCTCTGCTCTCATCTCCTAGCGAATTTTCACTCGGCCGCATCCCAGCGAATTTTCACTCGGCGATCGATAATACAACAGCGGCTCTCCTTCAACAGCAGATTTGGAGGGGGTAATAAAAAGAAAAAAACGTGGGAAGGGGAGGAGGGCGGTGGCTCTGTTTACTTTCTTTTGGAGAGAAAAAGAGGAGAAGGGATAGCAGCACTCATACTCTTGGTCTCTCGGTGATCTCTCTTGATTACTCTCATGATCCGAACTCCCCCACTCTCTCACGGTTTTTCTCTCCCCATTACTCTCGGTTTCTCACCCTCTCTCTGTGTTCTATGATCTCCCTCACCTCTATATCCATCTCAATAGATCCTTTTCTTCCACACGAGCAGCATATCGCTCCCCATTACCACTTTCGTCTCCCTCTATATCATCAGCCAACTCTCTCCACAGCAGTTTTTTTAAAAAAAATAAAAAGAAAAAAACGTGAATCTCTCTCTCTCTCTCCCTCTCTCTCTCTCTCTCTCTCTCTCTCTCTCTCTCTTTCTCTATCTCTCTCTCTCTCTCTCTCTCTCTCTCTCACACACACACACACACACCACAGCCTCTCACTCTCACCACCTCTGTGTTTCCCTCTCACTCTCACCACTTCTGTGTTTCCCTCTCACTCTCGCGCCCTCTGGCTTCTCTCTCTCGCTATACCTCTCTCGAAATCTCTCTAACTACATCTCTCTATCTCTCTTATACTCTCTATTTCTCTCTCTCTCTCTCTCTCTCTCTCTCTCTCTCTGTCTCCCCATCTCTCACACACTCTCTATCTCTACCGTAAGAAAAACAAGAAAACGAGAAAAGAAAAAGAAGAAAGCGGAGTGGATTGGGCGTTGCCGAGGTTTTTTTGGATTTTTCGGCTCCCGGATTCATCGAGAATTTCCATCACAGGTGAGTACACTGTTCTCGAATTTTTCCGAAATTATTTGGTATTTTTTTTAGATTTTTTTTAGATTTTTAAGCATTTAAATGATTTTAATTTAATATTAAATGTGTGTGCTTAAAATCATGATCTGCATGAGTGTTTCAATTCCGTTTCGTCTCAAAATTTGATACATTGTTCTACTAAAATGGATTAAAATAACTACCGGATCGGATCGGACATTGGATCAACGGTTTTTTAGAATTTGAGTGAAGAGTGGTATTTTATTTAAAATAATGGCTGAGTAATTACGAAATTCGAAAAAATAGCCATCTCAGGATGATCTATTTTTTGGAATTTTAAAATTTTCTTGTGTTCATCACATCAGAACAAGGTTGGAGGACGTTTTCCGAAATCGTAATTTTCTCGAAAATCGTGTTTTAAAAATAGAAAACTCTTCAAAAATATCTTTTCGACGAAGAAAAATAAAATATATACTAAACGAATTCCAAAATTAATGAAATTTCATAGGAAAATAATATAATAACGATACATTTTAACATGAATTTTTGAGAATTTTTGGAATTGGTTTGGTATATTATTTTATGCTTTCTTTGAAATTTATCAGATTTTGGGAGAAGTTTTACAGACATCAGATCACAGATATAATTCCCAAATTTTTACAGTAGTCTTATATTCTATATTTCTAGTTTCTGTAAAATTTTCAAGTGATTTAGATCTTGTTTCATATGGGATGTATTGTTAATTCATAATCTTGTCTGAAAATTAACAAATCCGAAACTGATAGTAAATGGTTTCCAAAATTCATAAAATTCTCACACCATGCTATTTTTACATATATCTTTTTACTGTAGAAATTTCATTGAATTTAGGTTCCTATTTCTAGTAGTTTCTGTGTTATTTTTGCAATCTGACCAATTAATTGTTAAATCAAAATTAAATATGAGCTTTATGTAAAAATCTGTAAAACTCTTCCAGTAAGCTACATCTCATTATATCTTGCTGCTGTAGAAGTTTCAACTCATTTAGAATTTGTTTGCAATAGTTTCACTTGTAAAATCACTCATATGTTTAAAATTGATAAAATTCATTGAAAATCCGATATTAATTGAAAATCATCTGAAAATCTCCTTAATCCATTGAAACAGAAATCTTAGGATCTTTAGATTTCCCTGGAAATATGGCCAGTGCATCCATAATCGTATCTCAATTGCAACCGATCTTTGACAATTTGAATATTTAAGCTATAGCATGTTGTTGGCTCCGAGGTTACTGTCCACGGAAATCCTGAGATATGCCAGGCAATAAAATGCTATAACCTAAGTATTAAATTGCGCAAGGAAAGAGCGCACGATTCCCTTCCTTGGATGCTATTCGAGGCCAAAATTGGTGAACCCTAGAGCCATTGGTAATCCTTAAATGTCCAAAAACTGAAAATCCTTGAAATCTGAAATTAACTAACTTCAAGAGCTTAAATCGATTTGTCTCGAGTCTTTCGGAACCATTGGATTACGGCTTCCGATATAAGAACCATTAGAGCCCAATTTAGGAACACTGGTGTCGTGTCTTGTCCTAGATTTTAGGGAGTCTTAGGTTTAGGGAGTCCTAGAGTTAGGAGTTCAGCCTCATCACGGGCGTTTGCTATGGATAGCAACCGTGCCATAGATCTAGTTACACTAGTCACCTCACTTTTTTCCTAGGACAAGCCTAGTTACCTAGGATGTAGGTTAACCTGCATTAGTCTAAGGGACAACTTGCACTTAGATAGGATCATATAGCATCTTAGATGAAGTCCTAGGATAATAAAAACTTCAACTTGAATTAAATAACTTCTCTCAAAACTGTTGAAATAGTCAGTCCAGTTTAGATCGGTGTCTAGATGAGTTAGACATAAGTAGCTTAGCTTAGGTGCACCGAACTACGTCGACTCTGATCCCAGTGAGGCTTAGGTACGTAGGCAGCTTGGATGTCTGATGGCATACCAACCGCGAGTCGGCACCACAACAAATTGTGGTGTTTTGTATATTAATTTTCTTGTAAATGCTTAATCAAATCACTTAGGATTTTTCATGAAATTAGAATTTTAGGAGAACTTTCACTTAGATTGAATCCAGACAAATTAAGAAATCAAGATACACATTTAGGATTCACATTGAAATTAGATCATAGGATGCATGTCCCGTAGTTAACACATTAATAGAGAGTTGAATGAGCCATTTAAAATAAATTTAAAAGAGTTAGCTTTTGGAATCGAAGACTGATTATCGGGCAGGAATGGTGCATGTGGTGGATAAATCCTCATACCTTCCATTCTTGTAACCAGGTAGCGAGTCTAGATTTCTGGTTAATCATGGGTCCTAGATCCCACATCTAGGTGGCGACTCTGTCAGTCTCTTTTGTGTGGAATTCGGATTGCCTTAGTGATCCCAAGTTCACATAAAAGATGAATTAAAATCAATAATAAAAATGCACACGCCAATCGCGTGGGTACGAGAGACTAAGAGAGAGCGTGGCGGCACGCGCCCCACCCCCTCCCGTGGGATCGGGTCCCACTGTTTGGCGACTCTGCTGGGGATCACCTAACTTCATCAAAACTTCAAAGGATAACTCATTTGAATTTAATTTAACTGGCTCATAAAAACTCTATACTTGTTAGATTAGTTTGTCTTGTTTTATTTTCTCATCACATTTTACTCGAACTTAATCTAACAAAACCTGAAGGCATCATAGATTGCGCGAACTTATTGCACACACTTACATCACTTGCATCTAAACCCTTGCATCTCACATGCACACACATCCTATTTTAGGAACCCGGAGTGTTATCTAGCATGGTTGACTGGGATTTCATCACCTAGTGCCTCTGTCCTAGAGAAGCATTCCACCCTTAGCCTAGCACCTTATGGTGCGTAAACAGATCTCTTGTTCACGTACTGATACGCCGGACACTGGTACAGTATATCGAACATGGATTCGCGCTAAGGGAACTCTTGGCCTTACCCCTAGATTAACCCACACATGCATGTAGTGTACGAACACATGTGCATCACGTGTGTGAGCCTAGTTTAGGATATCCTACCCATTTGTGTCTAGAATAGGCCGTGGTCCATCTTTCAATGGCTACGATCGGTCCTTAGGTACACAAACAAAGTCATGAGTCGAGATCCTATCTCCACTCCGCTAGATTAGGATTAGGGTTGATGCCTTCAGGTAACACCGTTAAAATGTACAAAGATTAAAAAAAAATATTCCCTTTGGGGTTAGGATATAAATCCCATCTTTCCTAAGATCTCATAGGATTAGTCATTCATGATCTATCCGTTGAAAGTAATCCTATGTAATCTCATCTAATCTTTTGATCGTCTGTCTATCATTCGCCTCTTGTGGGATTCCATTATGTCTTCATTCCCTTTCTCAATTGGCGGAAATTGTGTCTCGATCACTTGATTGTGCAATCTTGATGATCTGATCATGCTTGTACCTTTAGTCTTCTCTTACTCTAAGGGCAACCTTTTCCAAGAATATTTTGCAAAGTCCTTCAGAGTTCACTCTCATAATCCTTGAACTAGGGGCATTCCCCTATACGAATCTGTCATCATTGTCATGTATTGGTCATTTAGGATGCATTCTATTGTCCCAATTACTTGTTTAAATGTGTAATCTTTTTTTAGTCATTGAGAATGAACGCTCCATGAATGTCAAGCTCATATACCTCGTGTTCATTATTTCCATGATAGGAAGTTGGCACCATAGCAAAACCTACTACTCCTTGGGTTCGAATTTCTTCGCGGTTAGAGAGGAAATTTGTCTCTCCACCACCCTCTGTGAGAACTCCGGCGTCCCTTTCTTTCTCCTCACCCATGGCAGAAAACCAGGGGAATCCTCCGCTCACTGCTGTTGCTGAAACTCTTGCCTTAGTTCTCCAGCAATTACAAGAGATCAAAGATGAAAATCAAGCCTTCAAAGCCCAGCTTGCTGAGAAACTCGGGCCATCGTCTTCCAAAGATAAAAGGCCTATGCACCATACAGCTACTTCAGCAGCACCCGCCCGGCCAGTGTTCATCCCTATCCCAGATAAAACTGAAGAGGAGTTAGAAAGAGAGCAGTACAGCGAAGGTCATGGTAAGCCTTCCCAGTCAGCGGTTGATAAGACGGTTATGGAGAAATTAGAAAGCCTTACTAGGAAAGTTCAAGACATTCAGCTTCAGGACCGAGGTGGTTTCAACCCAAGTGATCTTACATTGTTTCCTAAAATCCGTCTCCCCGCAAGCTTTCAGATGCCAGATTTTGACAAATATGACGGTGTGGGTTGTCCGATCACAGATTTGCAAATGTTCACCATCATGTGTCAGCCTCAAGGCTTATCTCCTGAGCAAATGGCTCAATTGTTCCCAGTTTCCCTAACCAAGGTTGCTAGGAGATGGTTCATGGTCTTGGACAAGACTCGTTACAGGACATGGAAGGATATTGGCGAGCAATTCATCAGGCAGTTCAAATATGATGATGGGACGGAAGTCACTAGGAAGGATCTTGAGAGAACTAAGCAGAACTCAAAAGAGTCATTCTTAACTTTCGTCAAGAGATGGAGAAGGTTAGCGGCTCAAATGATGCAGCGTCCCTCAGAAGAGGAGCAAGTCCAGATGATTATGAAGAATATATCCTCTCAGCTCCAATATCACATGTCTCTTCAGTATTATCCAGATTTTAAACACTTCATCAATGCTGGTATGCAAATTGAGGAAGCAATGGCACAAAGAGTTTACAATAGAGGAAACCCCAATTCAAAAGAAGTTAAGACACAGACTCTAGTTAAGATCTCTGAGGTTGATAATGTATCAATGGCTAACCCGTCACGGAACTCCATGGTATTCAAATATGCTCAATCAGGGATTCCAGCTCAACAAAAGCCTAATAGGGAATTCACCCCTCTCCTGTTTCCACCATCTGTCATATTGCAGCAAGGATTGAAATCCGGCGATATCTACTTGGCTCGCATTAAGGAACCTCCTAATCCGCTCCCCAGGACATGGAGAGCAGAAGAGCACTGCGATTTTCATCGAGGATCAGGGCATAGTACTGATCAGTGCATAACTCTGAGGCATGTGATCCAGAAGTTGATCGATGAGCGCAAGCTACCATTTCAGCAAGCGCCAAATATTGCTGATAGTCCTATACAAAACCAGGTTGTACCGCGGCTGGATGATGTTTAGGCACTTGGGGTTTGAGAAGCTCAGGTTCAGTTGCAGTGATAGAGAAGAACCAGAAGTTAAAAGGCACTTGTTATGATGATGATTCAGTTTTCGCCGAGCCTCTAAAGCCAGACAATTGCAGCAGTCTTAGTCCTTTTGTTATTTTAATTAAGTCCAGTCATGATGTCAAGTCCAGTTATTAAGTGCAGTCTTCTAAAAGTTTGAATAAATTTCTAGTCCAGTTGAGTCGTTTCTTACTTTTATTTTTGAGTCAAGAGTGTGAATTCTGAGTCTGTTCAGGATAAGTCTTATCAGATGTGGTATTTTTTCAATTCAATGAAACTTGCTTTCTCTATACATTCCAACGTGTGCTTCTAACTTTAATAACCAATGAGAATAATACTCCCTCCTCAAATGAGGAAGAAGATGCCGACGAAACTCCTCTTGAGTTGTAGCCTATGCTCAAACAAGAGGAGGAGCGCCGAGCTCAGCCTCTCAAAGAGAAAATTGAAATGGTAAGCACTGGCACTGAAACTTTGTTTCAGTGAATGCCGATTGAAAATACATTACCCTATGAAGAATGTGAGGAATTAATAAACCTATTTCGAGAATAAAGAAATGGTCCAGTAAACGCTATCATTAATGAGGAGAAAGACCCAGATAGAAGGTTCAGGAAGAATGAAGTAAATGTCACATGCTATACAAGGGACATGGATTCGATACAACTTCCATATCTCCAGTCAATGGCCACGGTTACAGGTTTCACCGGTGACAATGTAAAGCCATCAATTCCAATATGAAAAGTGCAAGAGCAATCATCACAGAGCGATCATCAAAATATCAAGGGCCACCGATTCAAGGATGAAATGATGTCCAAAAACCAGTATGCACCCTCAAAGTCAAATTACTTATCAATATCCAGAAGGAAAAAGAATCATTATCTCTTACCGGGAAATGTCGTCAAACTCCGTGAAAAAAAAAGAGCAAAAAAAATAATCAGTACCAGAGGGACTCTAGTAACTTATATCGATTCCCAATCTGAACATCGGAAGGCCTCCTTTGGCCGAATAAACCCCAAAATCAGAACCCAACGTCAAAATAATACCGGTTTGCAAACCCTTCGAGCCTGAATGAAATTTTCTTGAAAACCCATCAAACTAGGGGCATCCCCCCGAACTACGCGAGACATGATCCCTACACTGGGGTACGTAGGCAGCTCGGTTAAACCAAGTTCGGTCGATTCAAAAAAAAAAAAATAAGAAAAGAAATTCAATCGTTTCAGAAAAAAGAGGGACAAGTTCCAAAAGAAGGGAAGTCAATCATTCCAGAAAGAAAAGAAAAAAGAAAAATCAATTAACATTCAAACAAGTTATCTTCAAACTAGGGGCATTCGCCCTGAACTACACACGACCTGATTCCTATCTTGGGTATGTAGGCAACCTGTTCACAGGTTCGGTCGAAATCTTTGTTGAACTTTAAGCCCTTCTTTTAAAAGCCCTATCCTACCTATAAAGTCCTTCTGGTGTTCAGAATTAATGATATAGGTCCCGAAACACAAAAAGTAAAAAAGAAAAAAAAAACAGAACGGAGTTTGAAGATCTGCTAGACTGAAAACCTGGAAGGGCAGTCTAGGCAAAATTTAAGATCCTTCCCCTGCTAAGTTAAAAACCCGAAAGGGCGGCTTAGGCAAAAGCTAAGGGGATGGCCTGCTGAATCGAAAACCTAGAAAGGCAGTTCAGGCAAAAGTTAAGGCTAGCACGGTCCGCCAAGTTAAAAACCCCGAAGAAGTGACTTGGACACGGTAAGAGAACCATTATAAAAAGGCTACAGCCGGTATCAAGACTGAAGATCAACTGAAGTTCAAGCAAATTCAAGTGACATCCTCACAACTGGGGGCATTGAAGCTAAGCAATCTTAGGGGTCGTAATTAAATCCTTGAGGCATTACTGTTTTAAGGAAGAAGTCCAATGTTTACCAATTGAAAAAAAAACATTCCTTGAAAGGATAGACTTACTTACCAAATAAAGCGTTAACTAAGTCAGAAGCATTACTGTGTCTGTCAGTGTAGTTAATCAATCTTTGTCATTCTATGTTCACTCCCTCAGAGCTCCTCAATCCTTTGAGTAGTGCCTTTTATCTAAGTTTTCTCTTTAGAAAGAGTCAATCGTCGTCCTTGTGTCCAAATGATGCAACTGTCTCGGTGAAGGAGGCCCAGCCTCGTCAGCTCCCTCGATTGTACCTAAAAAAGCTCGAGAATCTAGTCAAACAGCTTCATTTCAAAGAAGATCAGCTCAGGAGAATTCAGGAGTATAAACTGTAAGCCCAAGGGTCTACTCTCCTATCTTGTTTTGATGATTCTAAACATAATTGATTGTGTTTTTGAATACTAATCAATTTGCTTTGAAGTGTTGTGTTTAAGATAGGATTGATCATTGAAGAAACCAACACACAACATGGTCATGCTTGGAGATATCCCATACAAGAGTCAAAGGAGCTAAGTGAAGCTCACCTCATCTCTCAAGCAAGCATACACAAGATGGAAGATCAATTGAAGACCAAGACTAAAGAGAAGTTGAAGATTGCATAGGTATCATTGTACATCCTTTCTCTTTAGATTTCCAAGTCAAGGCAAAGTGTTTTCAACTTGTTTTTCAAAGAACACTTAAGAACTTAAAATGCATTAGTGAATGGTTATGTGGTGGACCAACATGTTGGGACCCTCATAAACATTCCAAAATAACCATAGGAGTTGAGTTCCAAAAGCTAAAAATCAAATTTGCAATAAAAATCAAAAACTGCGGATTTTTAGGCTTCTCGGAACTCCGAGAATTTTTCTCGGAGCTCCGAGCTCGGAACTCCGAGAGTTCCCTCGGAACTCCGAGAAAAGGTCCAGTAGCATCTGGACACTTTCTCGGAACTCCGAGACAATTTCTCGGAACTCCGAGAAATGGTCCAGTAGAAATTTTATTTCTTCTGGCCGTTGTCTCGGAACTCCGAGAATATTTCTCGGAACTCCGAGAATTCTCGGAACTCCGAGAATGGTTCTCGGAACTCCGAGAACCTCGCGACAGACTAAAAAATAGCCGTTGGGATTCAAATTAATTATTGGTTTTTGATATTTCCACCCCCAAACGGTCATATTCTTTGGTGTGGTTATATATACAACATGTAGAGAAGTTTTTCACTCTCTCTTGATCTTTGAAAAACATCCTTAAGCATCAAAAACATTTGCAATCCATTTTAGCTTGAGTTTTTGTTTTTCATCCCAAACTTGCCTTTCACTTGTGAATCTTTTGAGTTTGGATATAGTAGTGCTTTCACTTGCAAATCACCATCTTTGAAGAGCAATCAAGGGTCTACAAAGAGCATCAAGCTTTCAAGAAGAAGCCAAGCTATTCTCTTTCAAATCTAGTGTAGGTGGCTAGGGCATTCCCTTTTTAATTCCCTAGAGAGCAACCGCTTAGAACTCGGCGGAGAAGGAGAGTCTTTGTAAAGGTGTAAGGGCATCCTTGTTTAATATCCCTTGGATTTGTAACCGCCTCGGAGCCGGGCATCGTGGAGGTCTCCTATAGTGGAATCCCTCAAGTGCGACCTTGAGTAGAGTGGAGTAGGCCGTTGGCCGAACCACTATATATCGGTGTGTCAATTTCTCACTCTTGCATTTCCATTATTGTTTTGGTTTGGCATTTCACTTTGTTCTTTCAATTATATTTGCACTAACCAAATATTTATTTAAGTGAAGAAAAATTCCAATTAGGGTTTATAGATAATTTTCAAAAGGCCTAATATTGAGTTAAATTCAATTCACCCCCCCTCTTGAGTATTTCAATTGGTATCAAAGCCTCGTCTCTATTTTTTTTGAAAACCCTAACCGGTTTAGAGTAAAGATTCAAAAATGGCAAACTACCCTCAACATCATGAAGGTTATTCAAACACTAGGCCACCCTATTTTGATGGTACAAATTATGGTTTTTGGAAAACTAAAATGAAAATCTTTTTAACTCAAGACTATCAAATGTGGAGAGCAATTAATAATGAATATATCCTACCCACAAGAAATTTAAATGATTGGACCGAAGCCGAACAACAAGCTTCGAATTATAATGCCAAAGCCATGAATTCTCTCATTTGTGCTCTATCTCCCGGAGAATTCAATAGAGTATCAAATTTGAATTCGGCTAAGGAAATTTGGGACACTCTAGAAGTCACCCATGAAGGAACCAATCAAGTTAAAGAATCTAAAATGAACCATATTTTTCGGCAATACGAACTTTTTCAAATGACACCCGATGAAACAATTGCCGACATGTACACTAGATTCACCAACCTTGTAAATGGATTAAGGGGACTTGGAAAACAATTTTCCAATAGAGATTTAGTAACTAAAATTCTTAGGTCCCTACCTTTGTCTTGGGAATCCAAAACCTCCGCAATCACCGAAGCCAAGGACATGAACACTTTGAACCTAGATGAACTTATAGGGTCCTTGATCACACATGAAATGATTTTCAAAACAAAAGCACCCGAAATCGAAACTAAAATCGAAAAAGGAAAAGGAATTGCTTTTGCTTGTAATGTAGGTGAGAGTGAAGATGCAAAGGAAGACATCGAGGATGAAGTAGCTCTCCTAACAAGAAGGATCAAGTTCTTGCAAAGAAACATGGGAGGCATGAGAAATAGAAGGACAAATCCTCCATTCAAGAAGAAAGAAGAAGTTGGTGATGGATCTTCTCAACCCCGATGTTACGGTTGCAAGAAGCTTGGACACATTCGCCCGGATTGTCCACTCAACAATGAACCTACTTCAAACAACCGCTTCAAGAGAAGAGAAGGCAAGAAAGGAATGTCCGCCACATGGGATGAGGAGATTGAAAGCGAAGGCGAACAAAATGATGGGGAAGATTGCCTATTAGCAAGAAATGTGTGCTTCATGGCCTCAACAAATGACAACAATGAGGTAAACACTTTAAATGATGTCATTATCTTACAAGAAGTTTTAGAGTCCTTACAAAGTGCAAATGATGAACTTGAAATTCAATTTGATAAAATTGCATCACTTGAAAATTCTCTTGCTAACATGACAAAAGAATTTGGTTGGTTAAAAAAGGATCATGAATTCTTAGATAATGAAAATGAAAAATGCAAAGTAGAGATTCATGAGCTAAATGCTACCATTAAGACTTTGAATGAAAATCGACAAAATCTTTCTATTGAAAATAACAAACTAAAGCATGAAAACGGTAAACTATCTTTTGAATATGATGAACTCAAGAAACTCTTTGAAAAATTTAAAAATAGTTCATTAAAATTGGATAAACTTGTAAATCTTCAAAGAATGTCAAGTGACAAAAGTGGACTTGGACATAGATGGAATACCACAATATCTAACTATAAAAACAAACTTGAAAAGACCTCCTCTAGTAGTACCAAAATTTGCTTTTATTGTGGATTGTTAGGTCATTATAAAGTTGCTTGCTTGCATGCTAAACAAGATAAGATCAAATTGAACTCTAAAGTGAAAACAAATGAACATAGCAAGATTAGGAAGATTTGGGTACCTAAGGGATCTCACTTGCCTATTCCTATGTAGGTATGCCTTAAAAGCCACAACAAGAGGAACACATGGTACCTTGATAGTGGATGCTCTAGACACATGACCGGAGATCTCACTCAATTCGCATCCCTATCACTCAAGGATGGTGGAGAAGTTACCTTTGGAGATGACAAGAAAGGAAAAGTCAAAGGTGAAGGCACCATAGGTAACTCTACCTCTCCCATACATGATGTACTCTTTGTTGATGGCTTGTCCCATAATCTTATTAGCATTAGTCAATTATGTGATAATGGTTTTGAAGTTGTCTTCAATCCCGACAAATGCATTGTTAAAAATAAGATAAATGGAGAAGTAAAATTCATAGGGTCTAGAGACAATAACATTTATACAATTGGACTAGATGATCTTAGACTCCAAAAAGTGACTTGTCTAAATGCCATTAGTGAGGATTCTTGGCTATGGCATAGGAGGATGGGTCATGCCGGAATGGATCTCATTTCGACCCTCTCCTCAAAAGAAAGTGTTAGAGGATTGCCTAAGTTCAAATTCATCAAGGATCACATTTGTAGAACTTGTCAATTAGGAAAACAATTGAAAAGCTCTTTTGCACCTAAAAATATGATTTCAACTTCCTACCCTTTGGAGCTACTTCATATGGATCTTTTTGGACCAATGAAGACTAGTAGCCTAGGTGGAAAGAGGTACGTGTTTGTAGTTGTTGATGACTACTCACGATTCACATGGGTCATATTTCTAGGACATAAAGATGAAACTTATGAAAACTTCCTAACATTATGCAATCAAATTCAAAATGAAAAATGTGTTGCCATCTCCCACATTAGAAGTGATCATGGAACGGAATTTGAAAATGTACACTTTGACACTTACTGTAATGAACATGGCATTAAACATAATTTTTCCGCACCTAGAACACCTCAACAAAATGGAGTAGTAGAAAGAAAGAATCGAACTCTCCAAGAAATGGCTAGAACAATGTTGCATGAAAATGATCTCCCTAGATATTTTTGGGCGGAAGCGGTTAGCACCGCTTGCTATATCATAAACAGGGTATACTTAAGGCCAATCTCTAAGAAAACACCTTATGAGCTTTGGAAAAACTTGAAACCAAATATAAGCTATTTTAGAGTGTTTGGATGTAAATGCTTCATTTTGAACATTAGAGATAATTTACATAAATTTGATAAGAAGTCGGATGATGGAATATTCTTAGGGTATTCTTCTCATAGCAAAGCATATAGAGTATTTAATAGGAGAACCCTAGTAGTAGAAGAATCCATGCATGTGACATTTGATGAAAGAGAGCCAACACCTCAAGAAATGCCACATGATGAGGATGAACCCGTTGAACATCTTTTTCCAAAATTGAGTGCTCCTCCTCATGCATCTACTAGTCATACACCACCTAGTGAGGAAGTAGAAAATGAAGATGATGCCTCATTACCTAGGGATAGGAGAACATTGGTTGATCATCCTGAATCCCAAATCTTAGGTGATGCCACATTGCCAGTAAGAACTAGATCATACTATCGTAGTGTGAGCAATAATTTGGCATTCCTATCCGAATTAGAACCAAAATCCATCAAGGAAGCAGAAAAGGATGAATATTGGTTGATGGCCATGCAAGAAGAGTTGAGTCAATTCGAAAGGAACAAGGTATGGAGGCTAGTACCTAGACCTAGTGATCATCCAGTCATTGGCACGAGATGGGTGTATAGAAATAAATTGGATGAAAATGGAATTATCACTAGGAATAAAGCTAGGCTTGTAGCCCAAGGGTACAATCAGGAGGAAGGGATAGATTATGATGAGACATTTGCTCCTGTTGCCCGTATGGAGGCTATTAGGATACTTTTGGCATATGCATCTCATAAAGGATTTAAACTATATCAAATGGATGTCAAAAGTGCCTTCCTAAATGGCTATATCCAAGAGGAAGTGTATGTTGAGCAACCTCCAGGTTTTGAAGACTTCAAACATCCAAATCATGTCTTCAGGCTTGATAAAGCTTTATATGGATTAAAGCAAGCTCCTAGAGCTTGGTATGAGAGGCTTTGCACTTTCTTAGTTGAAAAGGGATTTGAGATGGGAAAGGTGGATAAAACCTTATTTATCAAAAGAGAAAATCATGATATCCTCCTTGTCCAAATCTATGTGGATGATACCATCTGTGGCTCAACTAATCAAAAATTGTGTGATGAATTTGCAACCTTAATGAAAAATGAATTTGAAATGAGCATGATGGGAGAGTTAACCTACTTCTTAGGACTCCAAATTAAACAATACAAAAATGGAATATTTTTAAATCAAGAAAAATATACAAAGGAGTTATTAAAGAAGTATGGCATGGATAGCAGTAAGACATCAAGAATTCCCATGAGTACTACTGCTAAGCTAGAAAAAGATGAATTTGGCAAATCTGTGGATCAGAAATTGTATAGGGGTATGATAGGTAGTTTGCTCTATTTGACAGCCAGCAGACCAGACATTATGTTTACTGTCTGTCTCTGTGCTCGATTTCAATCGGATCCTAAAGAATCTCACCTATCGGCAGTTAAGAAGATCTTCAAGTACTTAAAAGGAACCCAAAGTCTAGGACTGTGGTATGAAAGATCATCTTCCTTCACTCTCATCGGATATTCAGATGCAGACTTTGCTGGATGTAGAGTAGATAGGAAAAGCACTAGTGGGACTTGCCAATTCTTGGGTAAATCACTTGTTTCATGGTTTAGCAAGAAGCAAAATTCAGTAGCTCTGTCCACAACAGAAGCAGAATATGTGGCAGCTGGAGCTTGCTGTGCTCAAGTCCTATGGATGAAAAGCACATTGATGGACTATGCAATCAAAATGGATAATATTCTCATCCAATGTGACAATACTAGTGCTATAAGCTTAACAAAGAACCCCATACAACACTCAAGAACAAAACACATTGAGATTAGGCACCACTTCATCAGAGATCACTCACAAAAAGGGGATATTTGCTTAAAATATATCAACACTGAAGAACAATTAGCGGATATCTTTACAAAACCCCTTAGTGATGATAGAATTTGCTATATCCGAAGTGCCTTAAACATATGGAGTGCGGATCAAATCAAAG
This sequence comes from Tasmannia lanceolata, assembly GCF_043159265.1. Lineage (NCBI taxonomy): Eukaryota > Viridiplantae > Streptophyta > Magnoliopsida > Canellales > Winteraceae > Tasmannia > Tasmannia lanceolata. The sequence goes on along the minus strand of NW_027518680.1, from coordinate 45,599,953 downwards.
AAATTGCCAAATAAATACTTTGTGCCTTTAACCAGCTTATCTATATAGTATTTATATATATAATCTTTGTTTGGTAGTATCTGCATGAATGAGATGTCAAATTTTTAATCTTAAAAATCACTCAATTGATATTCTTAGCCTTCTTAGTTTTTCTAAGTTGGAGAGGTATCTTCACTTTAATTAAAATACCTAACATCTTGACATATGTCAACATCTCGATCATGAACAGGTATATGTGCATTACTTGGTTATATAATTTTATACCATAAGCATTGATTCAGGGGGAGTTATCCACTCCTTTTTTTTTACACCCTTTCTGTCGATGACAAAAGGGGGAGAAGTTTGAAATTGATTATCTATTCAATTGACTATATGCACCACTTGCTTATAACTTGTATCATTTATATGTGTGCATATATTGAGGGGGAGTTCTAGTATTCACTTGCCTACTATGTCACTCCACACACACCTCATAATCAATTTTGTTTGTCATCATCAAAAAGGGGGAGATTGTAAGCCCAAGGGTCTACTCTCCTATCTTGTTTTGATGATTCTAAACATAATTGATTGTGTTTTTGAATACTAATCAATTTGCTTTGAAGTGTTGTGTTTAAGATAGGATTGATCATTGAAGAAACCAACACACAACATGGTCATGCTTGGAGATATCCCATACAAGAGTCAAAGGAGCTAAGTGAAGCTCACCTCATCTCTCAAGCAAGCATACACAAGATGGAAGATCAATTGAAGACCAAGGCTAAAGAGAAGTTGAAGATTGCATAGGTATCATTGTACATCCTTTCTCTTTAGATTTCCAAGTCAAGGCAAAGTGTTTTCAACTTGTTTTTCAAAGAACACTTAAGAACTTAAAATGCATTAGTGAATGGTTATGTGGTGGACCAACATGTTGGGACCCTCATAAACATTCCAAAATAACCATAGGAGTTGAGTTCCAAAAGCTAAAAATCAAATTTGCAATAAAAATCAAAAACTGCGGATTTTTAGGCTTCTCGGAACTCCGAGAATTTTTCTCGGAGCTCCGAGCTCGGAACTCCGAGAGTTCCCTCGGAACTCCGAGAAAAGGTCCAGTAGCATCTGGACAATTTCTCGGAACTCCGAGAAATGGTCCAGTAGAAATTTTATTTCTTCTGGCCGTTGTCTCGGAACTCCGAGAATATTTCTCGGAACTCCGAGAATTCTCGGAACTCCGAGAATGGTTCTCGGAACTCCGAGAACCTCGCGACAGACTAAAAAATAGCCGTTGGGATTCAAATTAATTATTGGTTTTTGATATTTCCACCTCCAAACGGTCATATTCTTTGGTGTGGTTATATATACAACATGTAGAGAAGTTTTTCACTCTCTCTTGATCTTTGAAAAACATCCTTAAGCATCAAAAACATTTGCAATCCATTTTAGCTTGAGTTTTTGTTTTTCATCCCAAACTTGCCTTTCACTTGTGAATCTTTTGAGTTTGGATATAGTAGTGCTTTCACTTGCAAATCACCATCTTTGAAGAGCAATCAAGGGTCTACAAAGAGCATCAAGCTTTCAAGAAGAAGCCAAGCTATTCTCTTTCAAATCTAGTGTAGGTGGCTAGGGCATTCCCTTTTTAATTCCCTAGAGAGCAACCGCTTAGAACTCGGCGGAGAAGGAGAGTCTTTGTAAAGGTGTAAGGGCATCCTTGTTTAATATCCCTTGGATTTGTAACCGCCTCGGAGCCGGGCATCGTGGAGGTCTCCTATAGTGGAATCCCTCAAGTGCGACCTTGAGTAGAGTGGAGTAGGCCGTTGGCCGAACCACTATATATCGGTGTGTCAATTTCTCACTCTTGCATTTCCATTATTGTTTTGGTTTGGCATTTCACTTTGTTCTTTCAATTATATTTGCACTAACCAAATATTTATTTAAGTGAAGAAAAATTCCAATTAGGGTTTATAGATAATTTTCAAAAGGCCTAATATTGAGTTAAATTCAATTCACCCCCCCTCTTGAGTATTTCATAAACATCAGAAAGCCCGCTTCTCGTAAGAAGATCATACCCCAAGAAGGCACCTTGAGCTTGGAAGAGCCTTAGATGCAATGGTAGTTGAGCCAGTTTCTCATAAAGATGAACCATTAAAAATCGGAATCTCCTTCCAGTCAGTTGAATATTTGTTTGAATGCTTGTCAAAAGAAGAATCCTCTGTACCAGTGTCCGAATATTCCGAGGTCCCAGTTTATATCCCCAGTAAAGAAGATCGTAATCTAAGAAATTTCAAGCCCTGTGAGACTTTCTTGTTCATCCCCAGTAAACAATTCAAAATGCGAATAAACTTGTGTAAAAAACCAGTTTACCAGTTCATCAATTACCAATTCCTGATTTTCCAGTTCCAGTATCCAGTATTCCAGTTCCAATTCCATTATCCAGTACTCCAGTTCCAGTATCCAGTATCCAGTATCCCAATATTCCAGTATCCAGTATTCCAGTATTCCAATATTCCAGTTCCAATATCCAGTATTCCAATATTCCAGTTCCAGTATCCGGTGTTCTAGTATTCCAGTTCCAGTGTCCATTATTCAGTTTCAATTCCAGTATTCCAGTTCCAACGTCCAGTATTCAGTTTCAATTCCAGTATGCCAGTTCCAGTATCCTGTATCCAGTTTCAATTCCAGTATTCCAGTGTGTCACTATGCCAGTTTTAGTCTCCAGTTCCAATATCCAATATTCCAGTATCATAGTTCTAGTGTCCAGTATCTCTATCACCAATATTCCAGTGTTCCATTTTCTAGTACTTGTATTCCTGTTCCCAGTATTTCGGCACTCCAATTCCAACATCCAGTTCCAGTGTCCGAAAATCCAGTGTTTCAGTACTCTAATTCTAGTATCCGGTATGTCTTCGTTCTAGAGTTCCGGTTCCCGATGTCTAGATTAAGATTCCAGTCTCCAGTTTTCAGTCCTAACATCCAGTGATCAAATTCCAATCCCAAGTGAATCAATCAAAATGTCAATCTAATCTAATCCCCAGTTCACAAATTATCAAGTTTTGACTCTCCAGTTTTCCAGTAATCAAGTTCTACAATTCCCAGTGGACTGGCTCCTTAACTCCTCAGTTCTTTGATTCTCTGGTTATCTGACTATTGAGTCTCTTAATCATCCAGTTCTCCAAATTTTTAGCTCTGTAAATATCCAGTCCCTAAATTTTCTACTTCTCCAGTTTTCCAATTCTTCAGTTCATCCAATCTTCAATTCTCCAGTTCCAAGTCATCTAGTCTTCCAATTCTCCGGTCCACCCATTGTTTGATTATTCAGTTCTCCAGTTCTCAAGTCTTTAAGCCTCTAATCCCCCGATAATCGAGTCCTCCAGTGGTTTAGAATAAAAGATTTTTGATATATGTTCAAGTTCTAGGGTTTCATCTAAGGTCTTGAATTATATTAAGTTGCATTGTGTCTAGAGAGTCCTTTGTCGATTAAAGCCACGCAAAATGGTTCTGTCATTTTTGCTTTGATATTCGATGACTACGTCATCTCTACCAAAGAGGGGCATCTATAGACACCCCCATTTTGCTCTGCCTTAATCGATAAAGAAATTAGTATTTTTCTATCGGTTTTCCAATGTCTTTCCTTCGCGCGTCCGTCTGTTACATTTCTAAATATTTTTGGTCGTTTCCGTCGTGTTTTGCATGTTCCTACTAAGTGTTGAGAAGGGTTATTCAGAAGATTCCAAACCAGAGAGAATGTGGACCCATTGGGTGGGGCCGCATTGTGTGTTTTGATTAAATTTGGAACGAGTAAGTTGGCCCGGCTAAAAGAGCATTCAAGTCATCTATAAAGGTTATTATGGTTGTCAAAGACCGAATTTTACAGAAGAAATAAGTTCGTCCGACATGGAATGGGGCCTACATTATGATGATCTAAGATACTCACTTAATGGGCCATCAGTTGGATGTATTGGATCATCACAAGGTGTTAATTTTTAGAGGTACAACCTATGTATGCCATGGTCAATCCAATGGACTGCTTGGATCATCCCATGAAGATGACTTAGAGATAAGATCGGATTGCCCTATGGAACTGATTACGGAAATGATTTTGGTTCACATCTTATGTACATTGCGGCCTATCAATTAAATAGCTAGGATCATCTTATAGAAAAGGTTAAGGTGCAGTCAACCAATTCATCGCAGCTTAATATTTGAACGGCTAAGATTGTCAAGTGGCCCCATCAGATGGACAGCTTAAATCATGCTATTGAAATGATTCGCGGAGCATGACCAATTTATATTATGGCTCATTAAATTGGACCGTCTGGATCATCAGATGGAAAGATGGCAAGCATACCAACGAGCCTTCTGGCAAGCTGCTTGCAGGCAGCATTCTCTGATTATTTTCTTTCTATTATAAAATCATAACATTTTTGTAAAAGTTGCTGAGAGAAAGGAAAGGCAGATAAGTCAGCTATTCTCACTCTATATACGTATGAGCATCAATGGGGAATGTTTTGAATTAAAATGGCATGATATTAAAATAAGAGGGTTGAATGATTTTCTTTGATGGACAAAAATAGTAATACCTTACCTGCGTGTTGGCAATTGCCGATTCTTGATCAATTGTTTTTTAGAGGGTGGCTAAGGTAAGTGTGTGAGGAGGGGAGGGGAAGTTTCTAAAAAAAGAAAAAAAAAAGAGAGGAGAAAGGCTCGGCTCTGTAAAGAAAGGAGCTCTCGGTTTTCCATGAAAAAGGAGGAAAAACTTCCATTGCTCTCTGCCCTCTGCTCTCATCTCCTAGCGAATTTTCACTCGGCCGCATCCCAGCGAATTTTCACTCGGCGATCGATAATACAACAGCGGCTCTCCTTCAATAGCAGATTTGGAGGGGGTAATAAAAAGAAAAAAACGTGGGAAGGGGAGGAGGGCGGTGGCTCTGTTTACTTTCTTTTGGAGAGAAAAAGAGGAGAAGGGATAGCAGCACTCATACTCTTGGTCTCTCGGTGATCTCTCTTGATTACTCTCATGATCCGAACTCCCCCACTCTCTCACGGTTTTTCTCTCCCCATTACTCTCGGTTTCTCACCCTCTCTCTGTGTTCTATGATCTCCCTCACCTCTATATCCATCTCAATAGATCCTTTTCTTCCACACGAGCAGCATATCGCTCCCCATTACCACTTTCGTCTCCCTCTATATCATCAGCCAACTCTCTCCACAGCAGTTTTTAAAAAAAAAAAAAAAGAAAAAAACGTGAATCTCTCTCTCTCTCTCCCTCTCTCCCTCTCTCTCTCTCTCTTTCTCTATCTCTCTCTCTCTCTCTCTCTCTCTCTCTCTCTCTCTCTCTCTCTCTCTCACACACACACACACACACACACACACACCACAGCCTCTCACTCTCACCACCTCTGTGTTTCCCTCTCACTCTCACCACTTCTGTGTTTCCCTCTCACTCTCGCGCCCTCTGGCTTCTCTCTCTCGCTATACCTCTCTCGAAATCTCTATAACTACATCTCTCTATCTCTCTTATACTCTCTATTTCTCTCTCTCTCTCTCTCTCTTTCTGTCTCCCCATCTCTCACACACTCTCTATCTCTGCCGTAAGAAAAACAAGAAATACAAGAAAACGAGAAAAGAAAAAGAAGAAAGTGGAGTGGATTGGGCGTTGCCGAGGTTTTCTCGGATTTTCCGGCTCCCGGATTCGTCGAGAATTTCCATCACAGGTGAGTACACTGTCCTCGAATTTTTTCGAAATTATTTGGTATTTTTTTAGATTTTTGCATGATTTTTAAGCATTTAAATGATTTTAATTTAATATTAAATGTGTGTGCTTAAAATCATGATCTGCATGAGTGTTTCAATTCCGTTTCGTTTCGAAATTTGATACAATGTTCTACTAAAATGGAGTAAAATAACTACCGGATCGGATCGGACATTGGATCAACGGTTTTTTAGAATTTGAGTGAAGAGTGGTATTTTATTTAAAATAATGGCTGAGTAATTACGAAATTCGAAAAAATAGCCATCTCGGGATGATCTATTTTTTGGAATTTTAAATTTTCTTGTGTTCATCACATCAGAACAAGGTTGGAGGACATTTTTCGGAAGCGTAATTTTCTCGAAAATCGTGTTTTAAAAATAGAAAACTCTTCAAAAATATCTTTCCGACGAAGAAAAATAAAATATATACTAAACGAATTCCAAAATTAATGAAATTTCATAGGAAAATGATATAATACTGATACATTTTAGCATGAATTTTTGAGAATTTTTCAAATTGGTTTGGTATATTATTTTATGCTTTCTTTGAAAATTATCCGATTTTGGGAGAATATTTACAGACATCAGATCACAAATATAATTCCTAAAATATTTACAGTAGTCTTATATTCCACATTTCTAGTTGCTGTAAAATTTTCAAGTGATTTCAATCTTGTTTCATATGGGATGTATTGTTAATTCATAATCTTGTCTGAAAATTAAACAATTCGAAGCTGATAGTAAATGGTTTTTAAAATTCATGAAAATCTGACAGCTTGCTAGTTTTACTTATATCTTCTTACTGTAGAAATTTCATTGAATTTAAGTTCCTATTTCTAGTAGTGTCTGTGTTATTTTTTCAATCTGATCAATTAATTGTTAAATCAAAATTAAATATGACCTTAATGTAAAAATCTGTAAAAATCTTCCAGTAAGCTACATCTCATCATATCTTGCTGCTGTAGAAGTTTCAACTCATTTTGAATTTGTTTGCAACAGTTTCACTTGTAAAATCACTCATATGTTTAAAATTGATAAAATTCATTGAAAATCCGAAATTAATTGAAAATCATCTGAAAATCTCTAAAGAACCTTAAAACTCTGTCACATATTAACTCCTTAATCCATTGAAACAGAAATCTTAGGATCTTTAGATTTCCCTGGAAAAATGGCCAGTGCATCCATAATCGTATCTCAATTGCAACCGATCTTTGACAATTTGAATATTTAAGCTATAGCATGTTGTTGGCTCCGAGGTTACTGTCCACGGAAATCCTGAGATATGCCAGGCAATAAGATGCTATAACCTAAGTATTAAATTGTGCAAGGAAAGAGCGCACGATTCCCTTCCTTGGATACTATTCGAGGCCGAAATTGGTGAACCCTAGAGCCATTGGTAATCCTTAAATGTCCAAAAACTAAAAATCCTTAAAATCTGAAATTAACTAACTTCAAGAGCTTAAATCGATTTGTCTCGAGTCTTTCGGAACCATTGGATTACGGTTTCCGATATAAGAACCATTAGAGCCCAATTTAGGAACACTGGTGTCGTGTCTTGTCCTAGGTTTTAGGGAGTCTTAGGTTTAGGGAGTCCTAGAGTTAGGAGTTCAGCCTCATCACGGGTGTTTGGTATGGATCAACCGTGCCATAGATCTAGTTACACTAGTCACCTCACTTTTTCCCTAGGACAAGCCTAGTTACCTAGGATGTAGGTTAACCTCCATTAGTCTAAGGGACAACTTGCACTTAGATAGGATCATATAGCATCTTAGATGAAGTCCTAGGATAATAAAAACTTCAACTTGAATTAAATAACTTCTCTCAAAACTGTTGAAATAGTCAGTCCAGTTTAGATCGGTGTCTTAGATGAGTTAGGCATAAGTAGCTTAGCTTAGGTGCACCGAACTACGTCGACTCTGATCTCAGTGAGGCTTGGGTGCGTAGGCAGCTTGGATGTCTGATGGCATACCAACCGCGAGTCAGCACCACAACAAATTGTGGTGTTTTGTATATTAATTTTCTTGTAAATGCTTAATCAAATCACTTAGGATTTTTAATGAAATTAGAACTTTAGGAGAACTTTCACTTAGATTGAATCCAGACAAATTAAGAAATCAAGATACACATTTAGGATTCACATTGAAATTAAATCATAGGATGCATGTCCCGTAGTTAGCACATTAATAGAGAGTTGAATGAGCCATTTAAAATAAATTTAAAAGAGTTCGCTTTTGGAATCGAAGACTGATTATCGGGCAGGAATGGTGCATGTGGTGGATAAATCCCCATACTTCCATTCTTGTAACCAGGTAGGGAGTCTAGATTTCTGGTTAATTATGGGTTCTAGGTCCCACATCTAGGTGGCGACTCTGTCAGTCTCTTTTGTGTGGAATTCGGATTGCCTTAGTGATCCCAAGTTCACATAAAAGATGAATTAAAATCAATAATAAAAATGCACACGCCAATCGCGTGGGTACGAGAGACCAAGAGAGAGCGTGGCGGCACGCGCCCCACCCCTCTCGCGGGATCGGGTCCCACAACAGTCTGAGCCCCTTTTGGCAAATTTACTAGCTGCCACGTTTAATTTTGTAACAGAGAGCTCATTTCATCATCAATGGCTTCTGCCCACAACAAAGAGTCCCTAGATCTCATCGCTTATAGGATGATGGATCATTCTCTAAATGGTAAGTCACAAAGTCCTCACCAAAATTCTTGGGTACTCTATCTCTTGTAGAAACTCTTAAAGGTTCTGATTTAGAAATCAGTATAGGACAGATGTCAGAAATATTCTGTTCAAACTCTACATGCGATTCTGTAACCATCTCAGTATCGCCAGGTAGGTTCAAACCATGATCTCTGAGAAATTTATTCTCAAAGAATTCTGCATCTCTAGATTCTACAACCATATTGGTAGATAGATCCAAAAACCGATCAGCAGCACTATCTTCTGCACCACCTAGATAAACATAAGTGATGGTTCTAGGTCCTACCTTAGGTCTCATAGGGTATTGTATCTTCACATAAGCAATACAGCCACAAGTCTTAAGAGTGTCATAACTACAAGGATGTGTATACCATAACTCATAAGGAGTAGATGTCAACTTAGAGTGTGGTACTCTATTCAGGATGTGATTTACAGTTAAAGCTGCTTCTCCCCAATAGCTAGTAGGCATGCCACCTGTCAATAACATAGAGTTTAACATTTCAGTTAACGTCATGTTCTTACGTTCAGCTATGCCATTAGATTGAGGTGAGTAAGGAGTAGTAGTTTCAAGTATTATGCCCTGAGAGGCACAGAATTTCTTGAACTCTGTCAAAGTATATTCTCCTCCTCTGTCACTCCTAAATCTTTTAATTTTCAAGTTCAATTGATTTTCAACACGATTCTTGAAAATTTTAAATTTATCAAAAGCTTCATCTCTCGATTTTAGGAGATAAATATGATAATATCTAGAAAAATCGTCTATAAAAGCGATTAAATACTTCTGACCACCTCTAGTAGTCAAACTTTTAAAGTCACAGAGGTCATAATATATTAACTCAAGAAGTTGTGTGCTCCTAGAAACCCAGCGAAAAGGTTTTCTAGTGATCTTGGTTTGTGCACACACTACACATCTGTAAAATCTAATCGATGTATCTAAAGGTATATTATAAGTTTTAGCAAGTTGAACCATTTTCCTATAGTTCACATATCCCAATCTATCGTATAACAACTTAGGATCAATAAGTGTTGAAGTAACCTGACTAACTGTTTCATTTGCTAAACTCAATCTATACATATCATCGATTAAGAAAGCACAGCCAAAATAATAGGAGTTAACAGTTAAAGTTACTCTACGACCCAAAAAAGAAAAACACATGCCAGCATTGTCTAAAAGACTGTTAGCCCAAGGGTTCAACAAGTACTCATATTGAATTGTTTTGATGATTAACAAACTCAATTTGTTATAAAGGTTTTTATACACTAATAATTTCCATTGGCAAAGTTATGATGTTCACAGTGTACCATCCTCAAGAGTGCATGACAAGGGTGAACTCAAGCACAAGAAATGGCAAATCAACTCAAGCACAAGAATGGCAAATCAACTCAAGCACAAAAATGGCAAATCAACTTAAAAGCTCAAGCTTGGCTTAAGCATCAATGGAGTTGAGTGAAGACATGTCAAAGCCCCTACAAGGTGCCAACAAGATTGAAGACCAAGTAAATTTAGAATGTAAATGGTCCTTAATGTTTAGTCTAGGTCTATGGCACAAAGGAGAGTTAAAATCAACCTAGAAAGAATTTAATGGGTTTGTGAATGTTCATAGTGGTGTCCCAACATTGTTGGACCCTCATGACATTCCATTTATCTTGAAAAATCAAAGTTCCAAAAGCCCAAACAAAAACAACAAAAATATAAGGAAATTCTGCTGTTCGTAGGCTTCTCGGAACTCCGAGAATATTCTCGGAGCTCCGAGCTCGGAACTCCGAGAATTGTTCCAGGTTCAAAAAATATGTCGCTCGGAGCCCCGAGCCCGGAGTCCGAGACGACTGTTGGGGAGCGAAATTTTGTGTTTTCTTTGCCCTCCATATATATATATGAACCTAGGGACTCTTGAGCTTTTAACCTAAGGATTTTACAAAGATTTCAAGAGCACTAAAAGCCATTTATTCTCCTTCTCTTGAATATCTTCACTCTCCATCTCTCTCTTGTGCCATTTACCTTAGATTATTCTTGAGAGACCTTAGGACCTTCATTTGTTCATCTTGTTCTTGTGAGAGTGAGTGAGCTTTACCTTAAATTAGCCTATCTAGAGGCAAGCAAGCCTTTTCATTTTATCTTCTTTGTATTTGGCACAAAGGGCGCCGTAGAAGACCCTTGGAGCGTGGAGCTCGATTTGTATAAGGCGGAAGGAACGCCGTATTTAAGTTCCTTGGAGAAGATAGTGGAATCCTCAAGGAGAGTAACTTGAGAAGAGTGGAGTAGGTCTTGAGCTAAGACCGAACCACTATAAAAATCTTTGTGTCAAAGCTTCTTTGCCTCTTCACCTCTTCTTGTGTGGTAAGTTTTCACTATTGCTTTGAATACTATTTTTGATTTCCTATTCAATCTAAAACTAGTGCAATCTAAGTTTTCAAAATTCTTAAAATTTGAAAAGAAACCCAATTCACCCCCTCTTGGGTTGCTAAGTGGAATTTCACTTGGTATCAGAGCATAGGCTCTTACATAGGAATTCTCTTTGAAAACCTACAAGGGAAAGATTCAAATGGCAACCTTTTCTCATAGCAATGAGGGGCAATCCACCACTAGACCTCCCTTCTTCAATGGCTCAAACTATCCATATTGGAAAGCTAGAATGAGAGTGTTTTTAAAATCTTTAGATTTTGATGATTGGAGAAGTATCCAAAATGGATATAATGAACCTAGTGTTGATATGGAACTATGGGATGAAAATGAAAGAAGAGAATCCACTATCAATGCAAAAGCAATGAATGCCTTGATTTGTGCCTTATCTCCCGAGGAGTTCAATCGAGTTTCTACTCTTGAAACCGCTAAGGAGATTTGGGATATGCTAGAGATAGCTCATGAAGGGACAAATCAAGTGAAAGAGTCCAAGATGAATCTTCTCTTTAGAGAGTATGAGCTATTCATGATGGACCATAATGAAACCATTGCCGAAATGCATACTAGGTTCACAAACATAACAAATGGGTTGAGATCCTTAGGTAAACAATTGTCTAGCAAGGACTTAGTTACCAAAATACTTAGGTCTTTACCTAAAGATTGGGATCCCAAGGTCACCGCCATTGAAGAAGCAAAAGACGTATCAAAAATGGGCTTAGAAGACTTAATAGGTTCCTTAATAACTTTTGAAATGGTTTTAAAAGGAAGAGAAACCTTAAACAAACAAAAGGAAGATACAAAAAGGAAAGAAATAGCTGTCAAAGCAAGAGTTGAGAGTGAAGAGGAAGAGAGTGAAGAAGACACACAAGATGATCTTGCTCTCTTCACCAAGAGATTCAAGAAATTTCTCAAATTCAAGAAAGGAGGCAACTTTAGCCAAGGAAGAAATAAGCCTTCGAACAAAGAGGAGATGAGATGCTATAAGTGCAACAAGGTTGGTCATATACGGCCAAATTGCCCACTCATCAACAACAATGACAAGGATAGGAAGAATAGAAGACATGGCAAAAAGGCTTTGTGTGCGGCGGCTTGGGATGAAGGGAGTGCTTCATCCGGAAATGAATCCAACGGAAAGGATGAAGATGACCTTTGCTTCATGGGACTCGCCGATGTAACACAAGATATCTCCTTATCCGAGGTAAATGATGTTGATGATATGTCTCATGAATTCTCTAATGATGAACTAATTTTTGCTTGTGAAAAACTTCATGAAAATTTGGATTTACAACTCGCCAAAAATAAAACAATGAAAAAGTCCTTACAAAATGTCACTAGGAATTTTGGGTTCATGAAAAAGGAATTCGATTTGCAAACCAATACAAGTGAAAAATTGATTTTGGAAAACAAAGCTTTGAATGAAGAAGTAGACAAATTAATCTTTGAAAACAAAAGCTTAAAAGAAGAAAATGAGAAACTTGTTTTGAAATGCAAAGAACTTGATTTAACATTTAAAAAATGCTCATGTGGCAAAAATAAACTAGATGAAATTCTTAAAAATAAGCTTGTCTCTCTAGAAAAAAATGGTCTTGGTTACCAACCCTTTTCTAAAGGAAAAACCTCATTCAAAAATAAAGTTATAGGAAATTTCTCCCACATCTATGCTAACACTAGTGCTTTTATTCTCACTTGTCACTATTGTGGTAGAATAGGACACTTAAGGTTTGCATGCAATGTTAAGAAATCAAAAGCAACAAAATTTATGTGGGTTAAAAAGAATGAGCTTTATGATGTTGCTAACCTTGAAGGACCCAAGAAAAAGTGGGTACCTAAAACTTCAACATGAGCTTTGATTCTTGTAGGTGTGCTTGAAAGGAAAACCCTCAAAGGACAAGTGGTTCTTGGATAGCGGTAGCTCAAGGCACATGACGGGAGATGTAAGCAAGTTCGCCTTTGTCACCATGAGTCATCAAGGAAATGTCACCTTTGGGGATGATACAAGAAGCAAAATCCTCGGTGAAGGTACCATTAAAATTAAGGACATTAAGGTTGAACATGTTTTGCTCGTTGACGATCTTTCATTTAATTTGATAAGCATTAGTCAACTATGTGATCTTGGTCACAAATTTCTTTTTGAAAAAGATAGATGTAAAATTTTGAATTCCAAGAATAATGAAGTTGAATTTGTTGCATATAGAGATGGCAATATGTATTCATTAGCATTAGAAGACCTTGAAAATCAAAACATCCAATGTCTCTCCACCATGGATGATAACCCTTGGTTATGGCATAGGAGACTTGGTCATGCTCATATGGATTTAATTTCATATTTATCTTCTAAGAATCTTGTGAGAGAGTTACCTAAACTCAAATACATTAGAGATAAAGTTTGTAGTGCTTGCATTCATGGAAAACATGCTAAAGACTCTTTTAAACCCATAAGTGTATTATCTACCTCTTGTCCACTCCAACTCCTTCACATGGACCTATTTGGTCCCATGAAGACTAGTAGTAGAGGAGGAAGTAGATATGTATATGTGATTGTTGATGACTACTCTAGATTCACTTGGGTGTTGTTTTTAACTAGTAAAGATGAAACCTTCAAGAAATTTGTCAACTTGTGCAAGTGAATTCAAAATGAACAAGGGGTTTTCATAAATGAAATTAGAAGTGATCATGGAACCGAGTTTGAGAACTTTGAGTTTAATACCTTTTGTAATGAAAATGGAATCAAGCACAACTTCTCGGCTCCAAGAACTCCCCAACAAAATGAGGTAGTTGAAAGGAAAAATAGATCACTTATTGAAATGGCTAGAACCATGTTAAATGAGCACAATGTTCCAAGAAATTTTTGGGCGGAAGCCGTTCACACGGCTTGCTATCTTTTAAATAGAGTGCTCATTAGACCTCACCTTAACAAAACACCTTATGAATTATGGAGTGGAACACCCCCCAAAGTTAATTATTTCAAAGTCTTCGGTTGTAAATGTTTTATATTAAACATGAAAGACACCTTGCACAAGTTTGATTCAAAATCCGATGAAGGTATCTTCTTAGGCTATTCAACCCATAGTAAAGCTTATAGAGTCTACAACAAAAGAACTCAAATTGTGGAAGAATCCGTACATGTAAAATTTGATGAGTCATTTGAACCTCCTAAAGTCATTAATGAAGATGATGAAGGTGTCAATCCTCTAGAGCCTCATAGCCAAGTAAAGTCCACTGTTCAATCCTTAGAAACTCTTGATCTAGAAGGTCAAACTATAGAAGAATCTCAAGTAGAAGGTCTTCCTAAACATAGTAAAATCATGTCTAGTCACCCTTCTACCCAAATCATAGGTGAAACCTCACAAGGAGTTAAGACAAGATCTCACTATAGGAATGTTTGTGCCAATATGGCCTTTATCTCCCAAATAGAACCCAAGTCCATAAAAGAAACTGAAAATGATGAATTTTGGATGATTGCTATGCAAGAGGAACTAAACCAATTTGAGAGGAACCAAGTATGGAGGTTAGTTCTTAGGCCTAGTGATCACCCGGTTATTAGGACAAAATGGGTGTTTAGAAATAAACTCAATGAGCATGGAGATATTCAAAGGAATAAAGTTAGATTGGTGGCCCAAGGTTACAACCAAGAGGAAGGAATCGATTATGATGAGACCTTTGCTCCGGTTGCTAGATTGGAAGCCATAAGGATGCTACTTGCATTTGCATCCCACAAAGACTTTAAGTTATATCAAATGGATGTGAAGAGTGCGTTCCTAAATGGGTATATTATGGAGGAAGTTTATGTTGAACAACCTCCCGGTTTTGAGGATTTCAAATACCCTAATCACGTATATAGGTTGGACAAAGCCTTGTATGGTCTAAAGCAAGCTCCTAGAGCTTGGTATGAGAGGCTTAGCTCCTTCCTATTAGAGAGTGGCTTTCAAATGGGCACGGTTGACAAAACCTTGTTCATTAAAAGAAAAGGAAAATATATGCTTATTGTTCAAGTCTATGTAGATGATACAATATTTGGTGCTACCAATGATAAGATGTGTGAAGAATTCGCACAATCCATGCAAAAAGAGTTTGAGATGAGTATGATGGGAGAGCTTGCCTATTTCCTAGGACTTCAAATCAAACAATGTAAAAATGAAATTTTCATCAACCAAGAGAAGTATAGTAGGGAACTCCTTAAGAAATTTGGCATGGATAGCTCACAAATCAAGCCAACTCCTATGAGTACTTCCACCAAATTAGAAAAGGATAAAATTGGCAAACCGGTTGATGAGAAAAAGTATAAAGGAATGATAGGTAGTCTATTGTATTTGACCGCTAGTCGGCCGGATATAATGTTTAGTGTGTATATTTGAAATTCCAAGGGTGGTCCCGAGTACGGCAACTATGAGGAGTGAAAATTAATTAGGTTTCTATCAAGTTTTAATCTTTTGAAAACTCAAACCTAAATTGGAAATTAAGAGATCAAAATAAAATTCAATTACACAAGTTAAATCTAGAGGTGCAATGCAAAATAAAGAGCTAGAGTTCAAGAGAGAGTGCACCCGAGATTTAAAGTGGTTCGGTCCTCAAAACGCGAGGCCTACTCCACTCCACCAACAAAGACCCGTTGATGGCTTCACTAAGTGATCTTCTTAACTTCGGCGAAGATCGGTGCCGATTACAAATTCCGATTACCTTTAACCTTGGTGGCAATCTTCACCACGGAGAGTGGGCTATGCTTCTCCGAACACTCGCCCGAATACAATTTCTTGAATAAGAAAGAAAGAACAAAAATCCCTCACAAGGGTTTACAACTTTGTAGAAGATGTACAAATATAGCCTAAAGATCCAAATCCTAATCTTAGATGATGAGAGGCATAAACAAGTTTGATTCACTCTAAGGATGTTCAAGTAGGTTTTTCGAGTGTTAGGATTGATGGTTTGGAAGTTTAGAATGCCCATATATATAAGAAAACCAAAATATGACCGTTCAATGGCATTGTGGTAATTCCAGCAAAATTCCCAACGGCTCAAAATATGACCGTTACAGTGTTCTCGGAGTTTCGAGAAAAAATCTCGGAGTTCCGGGAATACAAACAGAAGATGAAAAAAAGTCTACTCGACCATTTCTCGGAGTTCCGAGAAGCCTATGAAGAGCAGATTTTCACTTCATGTTTTTTGGGCTTCCAACTTAACACAAAGTTGGGATTGCTATGAGGGTTCCAAGGTGTTTGAACACCACAAAGATAATCACATATAAATTTTGGGTGTGTGTTTATTTCCTTAGTTATGCCTCTTAAAATCTAAAACTAAGATTGGATTTTATACAATCTAAATTGACTTCGATCTTCAATGCGATTCTTCAAGTCTTCATTTGTCTTGGATCTCCGATGTCTTTGGCCTTCATAATCGGTCCAATGAGATCTTCTTGGCCTCAATCCAAGCAATGTTGTCTTAGCACCAATGTGATCTACAACTTAGACAATTAAACACATTAGTGATCATAAATCACTTGTGTATTGGAATCATGAAAATAAGATGGGAATGCCAAGGTGGAAACCATTGGGCTTACAATCTCCCCATTTTTTATGATGACAAGCACAAGAGATTTTTCAATAAAAGCATTCATATTTCCTTACACTATAATTCTCTCCCCCTTTGGCATCAATCAAAAAGATTGGGGTAAAAGATAAACAAAGGGATGAATTATTCAATTTAAAGCTCCCCTTTTTTCAAGGAAAAAGACAAACCTAGAACTCCCCCTATTTAGAATTTTTATTCAACATAAGAGGGGATATTTAATTAACTTGAAAAAGATATTCAATTTTAAGCATTAGCCCCTAATCTAAGCATATATGATGAAAATCATATGGGGGCTTTGGGAACCCAAGATTTCTTGGTTCCACCATAATCCCTAATCTTAGATGCACATTGGAATTGGTAATAACCATTTATTCCACAATAATGGCATCTAACATGAGGGTTAGATACGCTAGTCCTATCATTTGCATGTTTAGGTCTTTGACTAGTCTTCTTTAAGATTATGTCAATAATTTTGTCATCATTTAAGAATCCATTGAGACATAATCTTAACCTTTCATTTTCATTATGAAGATGGGTTATTTGATTTAGAAAATCATTAAATTCATCTTCATAAGATTTGGAAGAGCTTGCCACATCTTGGAGTTTTGTAATTTGGCAAGATTTCTCATCCAAACAACCCTTAAGGGTTTCAATCTCAAGTTTAAAATTTTCAAGTTGTATTTGAGATTTGGTAGAAAATTCATTTTTCAAAAAATTAAGTTCATTTTCTAATTTTGAAATTGATTTCTTTTGAACTTTATTTTTAGAAATTTGAGAGTGCAAGGTTGAGCACAATTCATCATATGATATTTTTTCACTATCACTACGAGATGAATAACATGAAGGGTTAGAGTTTACCTCGTCTTCATAGGTGAGTGCCATGAAGCAAAGATCGTCTTTCTTTTCTTCCCTTCGCTTGAACTCTTTCCCGAGGTACTAGTAGCATCCCATCCGGCGGCAAGAGCTTTATGTTTCTTTCATTCCTTCTTTCCCTTATATTTAGAGGAAGATGTCTTGAGAAGAGGACAATCCGGTCTTTTGTGTCCGGTCTTCTTGCAATTGTAGCACCTTATTCCTCCTTCTACTTCACTTTCTTCTTTCTTCTTCTTTTTATGCTTCTTTCTACATAAGCTTTTAGATTTTCTCAAAGCTTCTTCTTCATCGCTATCCGCCTCGCTAGAGGATGATGAGTTTGCTTTGAAGGCTTTTAGAGCTAGAGAACGACTCTCTTTCTCTTTCTCTTTCGGCTTCTTCTCCTCTTGTCGGCTAGTGAGAAGCATCTCATGGGTGATGAGAGATCCTACAAGCTCCTCCATGGTTAGCGTCTTGAGATTCTTTGATTCTTGTATGGCGGTTACCTTTGGATCCCAATATGGAGGAAGAGACCTAAGCAACTTACTCACAAGCTCATCAGTAGGATAAGATTTACCAAGATTTGCTAATTCATTTGAAATTTTAGAAAAACGGGTATACATTTCGAAAATGCTTTCGTTTTGATCCATTCTAAACATTTCATATTTGCTCTTTAACAAGTTTATTTTGGAATCCTTGACTTGTGATGTTCCCTCATTGGTAACGGCAAGTGTATCCCAAATAATCTTGGCGGAATCAAAAAGAGCAACTCGATTAAACTCCTCCGTAGATAAGGCGCAAAACAAAGAATTTATAGCTTTGTAATTTAAATTTGCATGCCTTTTTCTACCGTATTCCATTCTTCAAATGGTGTGGAAGGCAAAATGTATCCATTTTCAACAATATGCCAAAGTTCCACATCTATCGAAAGAAGATGATGCGCATCCTTGTCTTCCAATGTCCATAGTTGGAGCCATTAAAGAAGGGAGGTATAGTTGTGGAATGGCCCTCCGGAAGTCCGGTTCCATTTCTATCTGCCATTTCACAATTAGAAAGTTGCCAAAGATCTTATGATCTTTCCCTTGTTGAAATTTTTAAAGAAAAATTTTCCAAAGATTTATAGAAAAGAAAATCTTTTAAGAGCCTTTGCTCTGATACCAAGTGAAATTCCAAGGGTAGTCCCGAGTACGGCAACTATGAGGAGTGAAAATTAATTAGGTTTCTATCAAGTTTCAATCTTTTGAAAACTCAAACCTAAATTGGAAATTAAGAGATCAAAATAAAATTCAATTACACAAGTTAAATCTAGAGGTGCAATGCAAAATAAAGAGCTAGAGTTCAAGAGAGAGTGCACCCGAGATTTAAAGTGGTTCGGTCCTCAAAACGCGAGGCCTACTCCACTCCACCAACAAAGACCCGTTGATGGCTTCACTAAGTGATCTTCTTAACTTCGGCGAAGATCGGTGCCGATTACAAATTCCGATTACCTTTAACCTTGGTGGCAATCTTCACCACGGAGAGTGGGCTACGCTTCTCCGAACACTCGCCCGAATACAATTTCTTGAATAAGAAAGAAAGAACAAAAATCCCTCACAAGGGTTTACAACTTTGTAAAAGATGTACAAATATAGCCTAAAGATCCAAATCCTAATCTTAGATGATGAGAGGCATAAACAAGTTTGATTCACTCTAAGGATGTTCAAGTAGGTTTTTAGAGTGTTAGGATTGATGGTTTGGAAGTTTAGAATGCCCATATATATAGGAAAACCAAAATATGACCGTTCAATGGCATTGTGGTAATTCCAGCAAAATTCCCAACGGCTCAAAATATGACCGTTACAGTGTTCTCGGAGTTCCGAGAATATTTCTCGGAGTTCCAAGAAAAAATCTCGGAGTTCCGGGAATACAAACAGAAGATGAAAAAAAGTCTACTGGACCATTTCTCGGAGTTTCGAGAAGCCTATGAAGAGCAGATTTTCACTTCATGTTTTTTGGGCTTCCAACTTAACACCAAGTTGGGATTGCTATGAGGGTTCCAAGGTGTTGGAACACCACAAAGATAATCACATATAAATTTTGGGTGTGTGTTTATTTCCTTAGTTATGCCTCTTAAAATCTAAAACTAAGATTGGATTTTATACAATCTAAATTGACTCCGATCTTCAATGCGATTCTTCAAGTCTTCATTTGTCTTGGATCTCCGATGTCTTTGGCCTTCATAATCGGTCCAATGAGATCTTCTTGGCCTCAATCCAAGCAATGTTGTCTTAGCACCAATGTGGTCTACAACTTAAACAATTAAACACATTAGTGATCATAAATCACTTGTGTATTGGAATCATCAAAATAAGATGGGAATGCCAAGGTGGAAACCATTGGGCTTACAGTATTTGTGCTAGGTTTCAATCGGCTCCTAAAGAGTCTCATTTGAGTGCCGTTAAGAGGATATTCAAATACCTCAAAGGAACTCCCTCTTTAGGTTTATGGTATGAACGATCGAATGAATTCAATCTAGTAGGATTTTCGGACGCCGACTTTGCCGGTTGTAGAATTGATAGAAAAAGCACAAGTGGCACTTGTCAATTCCTTGGAAGGTCTCTAGTGTCTTGGTTTAGTAAAAAACAAAACTCGGTAGCCTTGTCTACTACTGAAGCAGAATATATTGCGGCCAGCGCTTGTTGTGCACAAATCCTATGGATGAAGAACACTCTCATGGACTACAATCTTGCATTTAGTAATGTTCCAATCCATTGCGATAATACAAGTGCCATCAACTTGACCAAAAATCCAATTCAACATTCTAGAACTAAGCACATAGAGGTAAGGCATCATTTCTTAAGAGATCATTATCAAAAAGGGGATATTGAAATTAAGTACATCCACACCAATGAACAATTGGCAGACATCTTCACAAAACCCCTTAATGAGGATCAATTTTGTGACCTTAGGAGTGGACTTAACATTTGGAGTCTAGATCAAGTGAAAGAGTTTGCACATGAAGCATGAATAAAAGACACAATTATCTTTGTATATGTCTATATATATCTCATATTTTGATTGTGACTACATGGTTTTAGATGATCCAATCCTAACTCTAAAAATCACTCAATTGGTACCCATAGCCCACTTCATTTCAAGGGGGAGTCGGTACCATCACCCTAAATTAAGATACCTAAAACTCTGGCCATGCGCCACTATCTAAACCTTCGGTAAGTCATCTGTGTGTTCATGCATTGGATCATGGTTAAGTTGCAATTCGAAATATCACATGTAACTATGTTCTCCTCACATTCAATTCAAAAAAAAAAAAAAAAATTCTCGGAACTCCGAGAAAATGGACAGAGGGCTCCTGGAGCGTTTCTCGGAACTCCGAGAAACTTTCTCGGAACTCCGAGATTTCTTTCAGGTTGTCCTCGGAGCTCCGAGAAAATTTCTCGGAACTCCGAGAATCGAACAGTAGAAAAATAAAAAAAAATTGCGTGTGTTCTCGGAACTCCGAGAATATTTCTCGGAGCTCCGAGAATCGGGCCAGGAGCGTTAAAACCCCTGGACCCGGTTCATTTTTACTTATTTTTCTCTCATCTTTCCCTCTTCCTTCCATTTCTCCTAAAACCCTACCTCCATTTTCGTTATTTTTCTTCCTTTTTCTCCCTACACCTTCCTCCACAACTCTTTTCTCCCTTCAAAATCCCTCTCTTCTTGCCAAAAACTTTTTTTTCTTCTTCAAACCCTAGAATTTCACCCCTTTTTCGTTCTTTCCTTCTTCCCTTCTCCATTTCTTCTAATTTCCTCCATTCTAGGGCTATTCTCTCTTTTTACACCATTATTCTTCTCTATTTCCCTCTATTTCTCTCTAATTCTCTCTATTTCTCTCTATTTCTCCAAATTTCTTTCATTTTAGGGCTCTCTTCTCTTCTTTATTTTTCTCTCCACCCACATCTTTCTCTCACCATGCATCCTAAAACCAAAAATCTCAACATTGGAGGCTCCTCCCAAGCTGCAGATCCCGAATACATTCCTGAAGAAGTTCCCGAGGAAGAAGGGCCTTCTCGGAAGAAGGCGAAGGCGAAGGCGTTGGCGGCCGAGGTTATGCCCAACTCCTTTTTCACTGGGGATAAGGCCAAGAAACTCTGGGCCGACGTCGGCACTAGGGGCATCCTCACCGGCAAGTACATTGATCCACCTATCCTTCAACATTTTGATTTACAGGCCAAATTTGATGCCCTCCATTGGACACCCATCCTTCACCTCAATGAACCAGTATACCCTCGATTGGTGCGTCTCTTCTACGCCAATCTCACAATTTCCCCTTCCTTCTTCAAAATTGAATCCAAAATCAAGAAAACAGTCATCAAACTCAACTGTCACACCTTTGCCTCTCTTCTTGGGATTAGCTCTGATGGCCTCTCACACTATTTCTGGCCGGAAGATGCGACACATTCACTTGATGATATCGATCATGACACGGTCTATGGTCGGATTACGTGGCGCTACCGCTTAAATATGCCCGTCCAATCCGCCGACCTCATTCCGGTAGCGCGCATGCTTCACAATTTCATGTACCACATCTTCATCCCTCGTGCTGGGATGCGTGAAGCCCTCAGACCCTTAGAGGCCTATCTTAGCTACAGCATCCTAGAAGGCCGCCAGCTTTGTCTGTCGTACATCATGTTCCGCTTCATGTTTCAGACCCCTGACCGCTACCGCTAATCGTTGCCCTATGGCATGGTCCTCACCTGTGTCTTCCGTCACTTTGGCATCACCTTGGATGGAGAACTGACCATGACTCCGACTGCCCCGTTTGACGCTCAGACCTTTAACCGCATGGCTTTGAATCAAGCCGCAATTGACGTTGATTCTGACGATGGAGGCGGCTACGAAGCCGAGGCCCAGGCTGCACCAGCACCTCAGCCATCACAGGATACCTCTCAGTTCTGCACTCGCCAGGATTTGGCTCACATGCAGGAGGCTATTGAGCGATCCATGGCCTCACAGTTCGCGCAGCTGTCTACCAATGTCGACTCTGAGATTTCTGCTCGCTTCCAGACCCTGACTACCCATGTTGATGACCAGTGGGCCGCCTATTATCGCTACCTCTCCGGTGAGCAGTGGGGCCAGGCGCCGGGCAGCTCTTCTCATCAGCCACCGCCTCCTCCGCATCAGTAGATGGCTCGAGTTCTCTGATGTTGGCTCTTGTTTTTGCTCAGATTTCTATTTCTATTCGGCGTATCTATCTGTTTCTATTTTGTATCGATAGTCTTTGGACTATACGTTGGTTGTATGGATCTTTTTTGGGATGTATTAGGTTTATTTACATCTGTCACTATTATGATGTGTCATGAATGCTATGTACGCTGACTGGTTGTATGCACTTTTCTGTATGTCATTTCACATCCTCTATATATATATATATATATATATATATATATATATATATATATATATATATATATATATATATCTTTTGTTTTCTGTGCAGTGTGCTTCTATGTTCCATTCTTTTTGCTTGCATATCTTGTATTATGCCTACTCTCTCTATAGCATTACACGTTACTTGTTCATTTGCTCTCACCTACCCTCACTCCTTTTGTTCCACCTTTTTGGTGATGACAAAAGGGGGAGAATATTTGAGCTCCCAATGCATATATTAAGGGGGAGCAAAACTCTATGCTTAAAATTTTGCAATCAAATTTTCATCCTTAAAGAAATGCCTTAAATATTCAATTAAATCAAACTCTTAGGGGGAGCCCAAAGTGTTTCATTCATCCCTAAAGGGGGAGCTCCTACCCTAAAACAAATTATGTTTGTCATCATCAAAAAGGGGGAGATTGTTAGCCCAAGGGTTCAACAAGTACTCCTATTGAATTGTTTTGATGATTAACAAACTCAATTTGTTATAAAGGTTTTTATACACTAATAATTTCCATTGGCAAAGTTATGATGTTCACAGTGTACCATCCTCAAGAGTGCATGGCAAGGGTGAACTCAAGCGCAAGAAATGGCAAATCAACTCAAGCACAAGAATGGCAAATCAACTCAAGCACAAAAATGGCAAATCAACTTAAAAGCTCAAGCTTGGCTCAAGCATCAATAGAGTTGAGTGAAGACATGTCAAAGCCCCTACAAGGTGCCAACAAGATTGAAGACCAAGTAAATTTAGAATGTAAATGGTCCTTAATGTTTAGTCTAGGTCTATGGCACAAAGGAGAGTTAAAATCAACCTAGAAAGAATTTAATGGGTTTGTGAATGTTCATAGTGGTGTCCCAACATTGTTGGACCCTCATTACATTCCATTTATCTTGAAAAATCAAAGTTCCAAAAGCCCAAACAAAAACAGCAAAAATATAAGGAAATTCTGCTGTTCGTAGGCTTCTCGGAGCTCCGAGAATTGTTCCAAGTTCAAAAAATATGTCGCTCGGAGCTCCGAGCCCGGAGTCCGAGACGACCATTGGGGAGCGAAATTTTGTGTTTTCTTTGCCCTCCCTATATATATGAACCTAGGGACTCTTGAGCTTTTAACCTAAGGATTTTACAAAGATTTCAAGAGCACTAAAAGCCATTTATTCTCCTTCTCTTGAAGATCTTCACTCTCCATCTCTCTCTTGTGCCATTTACCTTAGATTATTCTTGAGAGACCTTAGGACCTTCATTTGTTCATCTTGTTCTTGTGAGAGTGAGTGAGCTTTACCTTAAATTAGCCTATCTAGAGGCAAGCAAGCCTTTTCATTTTATCTTCTTTGTATTTGGCACAAAGGGCGCCGTAGAAGACCCTTGGGGCGTGGAGCTCGATTTGTACAAGGCGGAAAGAACGCCATATTTAAGTTCCTTGGAGAAGATAGTGGAATCCTCAAGGAGAGTAACTTGAGAAGAGTGGAGTAGGTCTTGAGCTAAGACCGAACCACTATAAAAATCTTTGTGTCAAAGCTTCTTTGCCTCTTCACCTCTTCTTGTGTGGTAAGTTTTCACTATTGCTTTGAATACTATTTTTGATTTCCTATTCAATCTAAAACTAGTGCAATCTAAGTTTTCAAAATTCTTAAAATTTGAAAAGAAACCCAATTCACCCCCTCTTGGGTTGCTAAGTGGAATTTCAAAGACTAATAGAAAATAAATTCTTTTGAATAGCAAGAACTATTTTAACATTTTTAAAGTTAGTATGTTTCCTGAAGAAAGGACCATGTTCGCAATACCAGTGTGATCACCTTTGCCTCTGCTCCACCAGCCACTATAACGGTCTCTTTTACGACAACAACATCTGTAAATAGTTTTTTAGAGTTGCAAACATGGCAGGTGGCTCATGTATCTAACCACCAATCTGAAGAAGTACTGGCCTTACCGTTGCCCAACATAGCAACAAAACTCTTAGGCTCAGCCTTGCCCACCATCATATGAGCTTCCTTCGGTGGTGTGTCAGATTTAGGCTTCTTGGGTAGCCGACAGTCTATTGCAAAGTGACCCAATTTCCCACAGTTGTGGCACGTGCCCTTCTTTTTCTGAAAGATAGTCGTTTTGGCCTCCAACTTGGGAATGTCACTTTTAGGTGACTTGGATTTCTTAGAAAAATTTTTGGGAGTTGATACCATGTTAGCAGCAGATTGTTGCTGTCTAACCATCTCCAAGTTATTCCTAGCTCGATTCTCATCTTCGATTCGAATTAATCGTTTGAGATCATCCAGTCCCACTTGCGCATTTTTCCTATACATTTCAGTTTGAAAAGAATGCCATTGAGATTCATCAACTTCTTCAGTCAAGTCAGCAAAGATACTCAAAACAGTGTATAAACAATTCATATATTGTTGACCGAATTGAGTCTTTCACTTTCATGAATTAAACTCAGATCCACCAAAGGATTGAAGTTTGACCATCTCAATTGGGATTGCATTCTTCTCCGTTGTAGAATTTAGAGAAAGCAAAAATAGAAAGTGTGCACCTGACTGCAGCAAAAGAACGTGATACCCGATACCCAAAAGAATGCCAAAGTAGAGTTCTGCCAATAGGTTGGACTCCCTAAGAGGGTGCGGCCAATTTTGCTTAGCCGCCAAAGGAACACGACGCTCCAAAAAACAAATCCAAACCAAGCTCCAAGAATGAAATCCACACAAATCTCTCGAACCAAATCCAAAAAACAATGCAATATGGGTTTTGTACCCAAATTGTAATTCGGCAATGGTTTTAACCGAGAGAGATAACCCAACTTGAATTCCACAGAAAAATCTGCAAGTTGGCGTGCAAGAAAAATCTGCAAGATTCGATCGGAATTTATAACCGAGAGAGAAACCCAAATTGAATTTTGTGGGAGTGAAACCCACGCCCAAATGACTTCATTGGTGTCTCAAGTTGTCCGTGTGGGGAGGACTCAAACGGAATTGCAAAGAAGCACCACAAGATATAATAAGATTTGTACTCGATGTCTCTTTCTTGAACCCAATTCAATAATGAAATAAACCCACATCAATTAAGCAGACATCTTTATGGGATCAACATAGAGTCGGCTCTTGATTTTTTTTTTTCACCAAGAGAGAGTCCAACACCAGCTGCCATGAGTGAGGGCTGTTTCCAATCGAAACCCAAAGAAAATTCCACCCAGATCGAACTATTGAGGGAGAAAGATTAGAGGAGTAAAAAGGATGTTCGCTCCCTTTTTTTTTCCTTTAAACCCAACTAGGGTTTCAAGAAACGGACAGATGTAGTGCACAATGATGCCAACGAGAGAGATGCAAAGGTGGGGTTGAAAGGGAGAAACCCACGCCAATAACAATTCTGTGGGAGAAAATCCACCGACCAAAACAAACTTCGCTAGGTGAGAATCCCACGACCAAAACGAACTTCTGTGGGTGAATAAACAATCATTCAAATTGTTTTCTCTGTGTGGAAGTACCAAAAACACGTGAGAACCAATCTTGAAATAAAACTCCTCTTTTGCCCAAACTTGAAGTAATTCAAAAGAGAGGTGCTTCAAATCAAAACGAATAAAATTAGGGTTCGTAATGCTTCAAGATTTTTAGAGGAATTAGGTCGAGCAAGAGGTTGCTTGAAGCATTACACCCAAGGTATCTAGTTTGGAATACTAAGCTTGTTGCCTCGAGCCCCTATATATAGAGATACACTAAGGTTAATGACTGGCTAATGGACTCTAGCCCATGTAGGCCCACTACACCGGTCCATTATCTTATTGGGCTTATATTAGAACATACATTGGTTATATTATATACCTAACAATCTTTACATGTGGCTAGAGAGGCTCTTTTTGGGAAAAGCGAATTAGTTGCGGAAAAAATATAGGAAAAACAAATTATAGAAAATTTGTTTCTCTATATTTTATGTTAAGAGAGGGAGGGATTTGGGAGGAAAAAGGACAGGTGGGGTTTGGGCATGAACAGAGTTAAGGAGAACCTAAGAAGCCCCTCTCATTTACATAACGGTAAAAAGGAGCCAACAATCATCTCAAGAAGCCATTTAATGAGAGATTTCTAATTTCCTATTTAGGAAACTTCTGAATCAAGCTACTGATTTTCCTTTTACCATGTTGTGATATCGAGACAAAGACACCTTGTCTTTTATTACTTAATCGGCTATTACGATTCTCTTCCTGTCCAAGATTCCACCCAAAGAAACAAGAGACGATGCTCCTTACACAGTTCTCTCTTACAATATTCTCTGCAGAAACATAGTCCTCTCTCTTTATATTCCATAAGTGTTTAAAGGTTCCTAAATTATTAAAACCCATTTCGTGAAGTCCCCTTCTCTTTTTCTTCTTATAAAACTCATTCACTATATTGTTTCTTCCTATTAATTTCCATCTTAGTCTTTGTTACAAACCCGGATCGGTTCGTAATGTGATTCGATCTTCTTAGAGGAAAGATCGGCCTCTTGATCCACTTCGAGGGGAAGGATCGGTCATCCTTTGTGCACAAGACACAATTTCTCAAAGTAGTTTCTTTTCTTTTTTTTTCTTTCTTTTTGTCAAACTAATTTCTTCATTCCTTTCATTAACATTAACATGTGCTTATATAAAGCACTTACAAACAAACATAGAAAATGATAAACATAGAAAGATCTAAAAAGATCTTATGATAAGAATAGAAATAGCCAAATAAAGATTATCCTAATCTAAGTAAGTATCCTAATCTAACATAACTACTAAATATATTAAGATATGATCTTATTAACTAAAATATCTAATTAACCTATTCTACTATCTAATTAACCTATTCTACTAAGTAGGACCCATCTAGGTACGTATCATTGTATGTTACGGTCCTAAGTGGGGGCCCGCCTAGGTCTGGGACTGGGTGGGACCCAGCCTGGTATGGGACAGGTTTAAAGGGCTTTGCCTAACGCGTTCCATCAGCTCTGGAGCTTTTGACGTATCGGTAAGGTACCTAACATTTGGTATCAGAGCAACCACCACATCCTGTGTTTGAGTCATAGAAGGGGCGACCTATGAAAAGGGCTACCTGGAAAAAAGTCAGACTGAAAGCCGTCACAGAGTGGGCCGCCAAGGTCGGCGGGTGCGGAAGCGTGGTGGTATGTTACGGTCCTAAGTGGGGGCCTGCCTAAGTATGGGACTGGGTGGGACCCAGCCTGGTATGGGACATGTTTAAAGGGCCTTGCCTAACGCGTTCCATCAGCTTTGGAGCTTTCGGCGTATCGGTAAGGTACCTAACAGTTCTTTTCTATAAAAACAACATGTCTTGTTCTTCTCTTACCACCTTCAAAGTACTTTTTATCTTTGCTCTTCCCTTCTTGTTCTTTGTTGTTTTTCTGCCAGCCGACCAAGAACCGGTGTACTCTGTTCTAATGGAAATAAACCCAGAAATCAAATACCCTGGAAGATCTGTACACGCTCAAGTTCCATCCATTTCCTACCTCGTCCATCTCAACCTCTCCCGCCAGCCAAGAATTCGGGTTTTCCTTTGAATCGATCCATTCACAGTCGCTTAACGCTCTTTGGAGTTTTCCCCTTCCAAGATTCCTAATCGGCGACCAAATTCTCCTTGCAGTCATTCCTCATCTCACGTATTATCTATTAACGGCCAAGAATTTGGGTTCTCCTCTAAATCGATGGAAACTGATTAAAGGCTAAGTGGTGATACTAACGAAGAAAAAAGACCATTTGGTCCTCGTGTGAGTCATGTGTAGACAGTGGTTCTCATTTTTCAGCAGAAGTTTATGATAAGCTTGTTAGGAAATAATCCTAACGGTGGATGTGGCTTTTGCAGGATCGACGGTCAAGATCATTTGGTTAGTTAATTACTTTTGTGAAAAGTCATTAATGAAAAGACTTTATGTGAAAAGGTATAAACGTAAAGAGACGTTTGGGGAGAGGGATCGGCGCGATGAGGAGTCACATCTCTTCCCACAAACGCTTATAAAAAGTACTCTTGGGTCCTATTTGCACACAACGAATTTGTTTCCAAACTTTGAGAATCCACGCTTGAAGAGAAAGGAAACCGGTCCCCATCACCGACTATTGTGTAGCAAAGAGAAACCTTAAGAGAAAGAAAAATAAGATTCATGGCTTCCGGTATGTCTTTTTCTCATTTCAATTTATTCCATATTGTTACATGTGATTTTCTCAATGTTGAATCGCTAAGATCCGTTGCCGGTGTTCATATTGTATCGAACACTTACAAAGCTGACCCCCCAAATCACTCCTGTAGGAAGAACAGGGTGGATCATATAATCAGGTGGTCCGCTTCCGATTGGAAGTAATTTATTAAGGCATTTTGGATCCGATTTAGGCGTAGACTTCAATAGAGAAATTGCGGCAAACAACTTCAAGGTATTATCCAACCCATTTTCAACAACTGATAGCGAGTGGCCAGTCTTTATATTAGATTAATCTTGTCCAATGATCAAAATTCATTGACATATCAAATTTCAGGGAGTCAGACTCGAGCTCTGCAAAAGCAGATGCGTTTTTTTCGACACCAGACACAAATTAGATGGTGAAGTTATAGAGATTCCAGCACATAAATTGAAGCTTTGGAGAATGCTCCAATCTCTTTTATTTCAATTCTTAGTTATATATTATTAGGGTTGCAACTTGCGATGGGTTTTACCCTACCCAAATTAACCCGACCCGAAAATAACCTGGGTCGGGTCATGGGTCTTGGCCTCTTGGGTTGGGGAGGGTTTGAAAAACTCGACCCAATTCCGGGTCGGGTTAAAGAAAAAAAACCCAAATCATGAAATTCGACCCGACTCTTACAGGCATTTTACGCATACGCTCTCCATAAAAGGTGTTCACGTCAATTCACCTTATAAGGGGAGCGCATGCGAAATGCAGGGGGGATGAAAATATCATCTCCCTTTATAAAATTCTTAAATATTTATTGAATAACATAACAAATTATTTTTAAAATATTGATTAATTGTTTTCATTAAAGTGATTAAGTTTGTTATGTAAAAGGTAGGTTTCTTTCGACAGAAATTGGGCATAAAACAAATTTTACTCCCATTTCACTACTTAAAAATGGGCATAATTTGTTTTACTCCCATTTTACCTGAAAAGAAACAAAGCCATATGAATTGAGTGTGTGAATATTTATTGCATTCTACAATGTTGAAATTAGTCATTCTCCTAGCCCAAACATTAAAAATTTGTCCGAACCAGCCCGACCCAAGAAAATATCACATCAAACACTCCGATTTGAAAAGGTAGAATCCAATCATATATGCCTTGATAGGGTTCAGTAGTTTTGGATTCTAATAATTTAGGAGAAACCTGTAATTGTTCAAATTAATTTAACACTTCAATGGAGAGACAGGAAAAACCTGTAATTGTTCAAATTGCTAAAATAACTGTTATAGGTTTCGATGTAACCATAGTCTTAGAATGGTGCGTCGTAATATCATATTCAGCTTCTGATTAGAAATTTTAACACTAAAATGACGAGATAGAAGAAACCTGTAACTGTTCAAATTGATAAAATAATTGTTATAGGTTTCGATGTAACCATAGAGTCTTAGAATGGTGCGTCATAATATCATATTCAACTTTTGATTTGAATTTTAGCACTACAATGACAAGATAGGAGAACCTGTAAATGTTCAAATCGATAAAATAACTGTTATAGGCTTCGAAGTAACCATAGTCTTAGAATGGTGTATTCAACTTCTAGTTATAAATTTTTGCACTACAATGACGAAATAGGAGTGGGCCCTATAACCGAATCTCATAGGATCTCTCCTCGATATATGCATCTTAACTCCCATGCATGATTCAATTTCGGCAATGGTCACATCCAATCTAGATCCATATTCAATGTTGATTTAGGTTCATATCTCATTTTTATCTTTGTTTCTAATAATTTTAACAATGAATCAGGAGCATTACAAATGAGAGGCTAGGCTAGATGAATACCGGATTCATCAAAATTTCAAAGTCTACATTCATTGAATGTGACAATTATATCTAAATACACTGTACGAATGAGGTTTCTTGTGTAACATTCTTCAAAGTTCTTGACCACGGAGTTTTACAAGATTACTCCGGAAGTTTAACGAAAGATACCTTGCAAATATTATGGCGACACCTTGGTTTTATAGAGGAGATACCCAATATATGAAGATTTGGTACCCTTTAATAAGCTCTACCTTCGTTGAAAACATTGAAATAACTTGTAAATAAATAGACTATTTCTTGGAAATTTAAAATTTTTGTATTCATCATCTGGTCACCATAATTTTTATATGAATTTGGGGCCACTTGGGATCTCTTATCCACCCGTAATAGTTTTGTAGACATCTGAATTTGCTACTTGAATCGCTAATCAGAAATATATGTACTATGGTGATAACTTTTGATCTAGACCATATAATTGGGGTGAATTTTCTACCAATTTTACGATACTTAAGATGATGCATCCATCGATACGGTTGTTTAGTCATCAATTGTCAATGCCTTCCTAGGTTATCGATCTAATTTTATTTATAGACTTAACAGATTTAAAAAATCTTATGACCCAATGTCGAATAGTATAAATTAGCCAAATCTGACGGTCGGATCAAATGTTATACATTGAGTGGACGATAAAGCCTATAATTTGGATCGATGATCTGAGAAATGAAAAACAAAGGATGATGAGAAGAATGTGAAAATGGGTATTCTAGTCTTTTCACCCTCAAAAACTTGGTGTATTGGTAGTGTTTTTTTAATCTTTTTATAACTTCGGAGTATTGAAAGGTCGTTTCACAAAAAAAAAATTCCTTATTTTGCAACGGTGAGGTATCGATGGGCCTATTTCTAGATACCCCATTTATCAAAACGGGGTATCTAAAAATTCCAAAAAAGTCATCAAGAATCAGTCTAAAAGCCTCTAAAAAAAGAGTGTCATTATCAAGCCAAGTTTGTGAGAAAATCATGTATCCCTTTAATTATTATAAGTGAATATACTGTAACTACATCAGATGTATAGGAGATTTCATCAATAGAGGGAGAGACAACTATTTGTTGATGAAAGAAATAGAGATAATCTTTTTTAAGAAAAGAATTGCCACAGTGACAATGTATTTGCTATACATTTTGCTACCTGGAAAACAAATGCTTTAACATATATTAAAATAAGTAACAAACGATTAAATACTCCATCGAATGTGAAAGGAAGCATGGAAAACCGTTTAATAAACGGAATGAATTCCAACTTTTTTCTATTGATAATGACACTCTTTCTTGAATTTACCCTTTTTCTGATACTTTCAGAGAACATTGGTTTATTAGATTTATTATACACCACACTCGCACCTAACCTATATCACCTAATGATATAACGCTAGACTCACAGAGCCCTTGCAAAAAAGGGGGCAAAGGGCTCTCCCATTGGTCAAATTCCATTTAAGGTGGCACAGAAAATTGAGTCATAAGTTCATAACTGCCTTGAATGGAATGTGACCAATAGGGGAGCCCTTTTCCTCCTTTTTTGACTAATGCTTATCAAATTAAATGAAAGACCGTCAACGAGCAAAACATGTTCTACTTTAATGTCCTTAATTTTAATGGTAACTTCACCAATGATTTTGTTTCTTGTGTCATTCCCAAATGTGACATTTCCTTGATGACTTATAGTGACGAAGGCGAACTTGGTTACGTCTCCCGTCATGTGCCTTGAGCAACCGCTATCCAAGAACCACTTGTCCTTTGAGGGTTTTCCTTTCAAGCACACCTACAAGAACCAAAGCTCATGTTGAAGTTTTAGGTACCCACTTTTTCTTGGGTCCTTCAAGGTTAGCAACATCATAAAGCTCATCTTTTTTAACCCACATAAATTTAGATGCTTTTGATTTCTTAACATTGCATGCAAACCTTAAGTGTCTTATTCTACCACAATAGTGACAAGTAGGAATAAAAGCACTAGTGTTAGCATGGATGTGGGAGGAATTCATTATAAACTTATTTTTGAATGAGGCTTCTCCTTTATAAAGGGATTGGTAACCAAGACCAATTTTTTCTAGAAAGACAAGCTTATTTTCAAGAATTTCATCTAGTTTATTTTTGCCACATGAGAATTTTCTAAACGTTAAATCAAGTTCTTTGCATTTCAAAACAAGTTTCTCATTTTCCTCTTTCAAGCTTTTGTTTTCAAAAATTAATTTGTCTACTTCTTCATTCAAAGCTTTGTTTTCCAAAATCAAATTTTCACTTGTATTGGTTTGTAAATCGAATTCCTTTTTCAAGAACCCAAAATCCCTAGTTATATCTTGTAAGGACTTTTTCATTGTTTTATTTTTGGCAAGTTGTAAATCCAAATTTTCATGAAGTTTTTCACAAGCAAATAATAGTTCATCATTAGAGAATTCATGAGACATATCATCAACATCATTTAACTCGGATACGGAGATGTATTGTGTCACATCGGCGAGTCCCATGAAGCAAAGGTCATCTTCATCATTTCCGTTGAATTCATTTCCGGATGAAGCACTCCCTTCATCCCAAGCCACCGCACACAAAGCCTTTTTGTCATTTCTTCTATTTTTCTTATCCTTGTCGTTGTTGTTGATGAGTGGGCAATTTGGCCTTATATGACCAACCTTGTTGCACTTATAGTATCTCATCTCCTCTTTGCTTGAATGCCTATTTCTTCCTTGGCTAGAGTTGCCTCCTCTCTTAAACTTGAGAAATTTCTTGAATCTCTTGGTGAAGAGAGCAAGATCATCATCTTGTGTGTCTTCTTCACTCTCAACTCTTGCTTTAAAAG
Organism: Tasmannia lanceolata; assembly: GCF_043159265.1. Lineage (NCBI taxonomy): Eukaryota > Viridiplantae > Streptophyta > Magnoliopsida > Canellales > Winteraceae > Tasmannia > Tasmannia lanceolata. The sequence continues at coordinate 45,566,507 of NW_027518680.1, read as the reverse complement.
CTATCCTTTCCTTTTTGTATCTTCCTTTTGTTTGTTTAAGGTTTCTCTTCCTTTTAAAACCATTTCAAAAGTTATTAAGGAACCTATTAAGTTTTCTAAGCCCATTTTTGATACGTCTTTTGCTTCTTCAATGGCAGTGACCTTGGGATCCCAATCTTTAGGTAATGACCTAAGTATTTTGGTAACTAAGTCCTTGCTGGACAATTGTTTACCTAATGATCTCAAACCATTTGTTATGTTTGTGTACCTAGTATGCATTTCGGCAATGGTTTCATTAGGGTCCATCATGAAAGGTTCATACTCTCTAAAGAAAAGATTCATCTTGGACTCTTTCACTTAATTTGTCCCTTCATGAGCTATCTCTAACATATCACAAATCTCTTTAGCGGTTTCAAGACTAGAAACTCGATTGAACTCCTCCGGAGATAAGGCACAAATCAAGACATTCATTGCTTTTGCATTGATAGTGGACTCTTTTCTTTCATTATCATCCCATAGTTTCATATCAACACTAGGTTCTTTATATCCATTTTGGATACTTCTCCAAACATCAAAATCTAAAGATTTCAAAAACACTTTCATTCTAGCTTTCCAATATGGATAGTTTGAGCCATTGAAGAAGGGAGGTCTAGTAGTGGATTGCCCCTCATTGCTATGAGAATAGGTTACCATTTGAATCTTTCCCTTGTAGGTTTTCAAAGAGAAATCATATGTAAGAGCCTATGCTTTGATACCAAGTGAAATTTCACTTAGCAACCCAAGAGGGGGTGAATTGGGTGTCTTTTCAAATTTTAAGGATTTTGAAAACTTAGATTGCACTAGTTTTAGATTGAATAGAAAATCAAAAATAGTATTTAAAGCAATAGTAAAATGCTTACCACAAGAGAAGAGGTGAAGAGACAAAGAAGCTTTGACACAAGGATTTTTATAGTGGTCCGGTCTTAGCTCAAGACCTACTCCACTCTTTTCATGTTACACTCCTTGAGGATTCCACTATCTTCTCCAAGGAACTTAAATACGGCGTTCCTTCCGCCTTGTACAAATCGAGCTTCAAGCTCCAAGGGTCTTCTACGGCGCCCTTTGTGCCGAATACAAAGAAGATGACAGGTTTTAGCTTGCTTGCCTCTAGATAGGCTAATTACAAGTAAAGCTCACTCACTCTCACAAGAAAAAGATCAACAAATAAAAACCCAAAAGTCTCTCAAGAATAATCTAAGGTAAAGGCACAAGAGAGAGATGGAGAGTGAAAATCTTGAGGAGAAGGAGAATCAATGCCTTTTAGTCCTCTTAGAATTATTTTTGAACTCCTTAGTTCGTTCTCCAAAAGTCCCAAGGTTTATATTTATAGAGGGGAGAAAATACACCTTTTTTAAGCTCCCCAACGGTCTTCTCGGACTCCGGGCTCGGAGCTCCGAGTGGGCCGAAATCCCTTTAAATTTAAACCTGGAACCTCCGAGCTCCGAGAATATTCTCGGAGTTCCGAGAAGCCTATGCACAGCAGTTTTTCCTTATATTTTTGCTGACTTTGTTTGGGCTATTGGAACTTTAATTTATCAAGTTAAATGGAATGTCATGAGGGTCCAACAATGTTGGGACACCACTATGAACATTCACAAACCCATTAAGTTCTATTTAGTTTGATTTTAACTCTCCTTTGTGCCATAGCCCTAGATTATACATGAAGGACCATTTACATTTTAATTCTACTTGGTCTTCAATCTTGTTGGCACCTTGTAGAGGCTTTGACATGTCTTTACTCAACTCCATTGATGCTTGAGCCAAGCTTGAACTTTTGAGTTAATTGTCATTCTTGTTAGGCTAGAGTTCAACCTTGTCTTTGAATACCTTTGAGATGGTGATGCCTTCTTCATGCCTTTGATATCACTTTGAGCTTGAATGATTTGTCATTTGTCATGCACTCTTGAGGATGCTACGCTATGAACACCATAACTTTGCCAATGGAAATCATTAGTGTATAAAACCTTTATTTTATAACAAATTGAGTTTGTTAATCATCAAAACATTTCAATGGGAGTACTTGTTGAACCCTTGGGCTAACACGGATGCATGCCCCCGCTATCCCAAAAACATCCTTTGTCACCGAACAAGAACTGTTTTGTTATAAAGTCATGTCGTTTGGCCTTAAGAACGCAGAGGCAACGTATCAAAGGTTGGTAAACAAAATCTTTGCCACATAGATTGGTCGCAATATAGAAGTCTATGTTGTTGATATGCTCGTAAAGAGCTTAAGAGCTTATGATCACATTACTGATCTCCAGGAGGCATTCTCCTCGATGCTCCGAAAGTACCAAATGAGGCTCAATCCTTCGAAATGCGCTTTTGGAGTCACCTCCGGTAAGTTCCTCGGGTTCATGCTAAGTCAGTGAGGTATTGAAGCCAAGCCACAAAAGATAAGAGCCATACTCGACATGACTCCTCCAAAAACTATGAATGGGGTTCAACGACTTGCTAGAAGGATAGCAGCGTTAAGCCGTTTCATGTCAAAATCCACTGAGAAATGCCTCCCATTTTTCAAAATATCAGGAATATGAAAGACTTTCAATGGACTAACGAGTGCCAAGAAGCATTCGAAAAACTTAAAGAATACCTCCAAACTCCTCTAGTACTGATGAAGCCGTCACCAAACGAAGAGTTATACCTCTATCTAGCTGTAAGACCCGTGGCCATCAGTGCCGTACTTGTCAGGCAAGAGCAAAAGATAGAGCATCCCATCTATTATGTCAGTTGAGTCATACACGACGCTGAAACGAGGTATCAAAACATTGAAAAGTTCGCATACACCGTCGTTATTGCCGCCAGGAAATTGCGTCCGTACTTCCAAGCCCATACGATAGTCGTCTTCACCGACCAGCCACTACGCAAAATTCTTCAGAAACCCAACACTTCGGGCCGGATAATTAATTGGGCAGTAGAGCTAGGCGAGTTCAATATACAAGTGAGGCCCCGTCCCGCCATTAAGTCATAGGTATTGGCCGACTTTGTGGTGGAATGTACGGCTCCGACCGAAGACTCCGGGGGGCAGGAGGGGCTACCAGCTAAACAACACGACAAGCATTACACTTGGATGCTATACTCCAACGGGTCAGCTTACTCGGGCGGAAGTGGTACCGAATTAGTCTTGGCTGGACCCGATAAATTCCTAGTCGAATACGCCCTAAAGATCGATTTCGACGCTTCCAACAATGAGGCCGAGTATGAGGCACTCCATGATTGACTTGCGCTCGCCCTCGAATTAGAAGTTGACAGACTAAAAGCTCATAGCGACTTTCAGCTTATCGTCGGGCAGATTAATGGGTTCTACAAAGCAAAGGACCCAAGGGTGCTGAAGTACTTGGAAAAGGTACGAGCGAAGATAACCCTCTTTAAAGAATTCAAAGTCATACAGATCCCTAGGACACTTAATGCGAGGGCCGATGCTCTCTCAAAAATTGCCTCCTCAGAAACCACCAGTTGGGGAAACGTATACACTGAAGTGCTCTCTCGACCCAGCATCGAGAAAGAAGAAGTTGAACAGATTGATCACGAATCCAGCTGGATGGACCCAAAAGGACCCATATTTAAAGGAGGGTCGGCATCGAAAGGAAGCACGAAAAATCGTTGCCAAGTCCGCCCTTTACATCTTGAAAGACGAGATACTCTACAAACGGTCATTTTCATGGCCACTTTTTAAGTGTCCCCGACTCACCGATGCCGACCGTGCTATGAGCAAAGTACATGACACCCCCATTTTGCTTCGCTTTAACCAGCAAGAGGTCCTCTGCCTCTTAGTGTTTTTCCGCCAATTTTTCCTAGTATTTTCCATTTCCGGGTCGTCTTTTTCAAGTCTCCAGTTACATTGGATTTCCAGGACAATTCCCTAGCCCTTTTAAATTCCTGAAACGTCTCCAAGGCTAGTCTCATGTTTTCACTTGCAAATTGGCGAACTCTCATGTTTCCCATCTATTTAATTATTTTTCTATTCCTTGGAAATTTGCTAATTTTTTCCGTTTCCAGGGATTTTTCTCATTTCCAAGGGTTTCCCTGAGAATCCACTGCTTATTCCCCATTGTTTCTCAGGTGGTCATGTTACCTATTTTTCAGGGTTTTCTCGGAATTTTCAAATAAATTCGCCGGATTTATCTCGTTCTCCATTCTTAGTACCAAAGAGAATTCATTTTTCATGGGCAATTGAAAAGTACGAATTTATTTTCGTACTCAAATTTCAAAATGGGAACAAATGTGGGGGCACCGAATTTTATAAATTGGATTTCCATTTGTTTCGGCCAAGCAAGCGGGTCCGCCAAGTTTCAAAATTCTTTCTTTATAGGATTCCGATCAAGGAGTCTACCAATTTAAAATATTGAAATTTCGTGCGATTTTAGGCCAATGTGAGCGGGGCCCACCGTTTATCAAGCTCTTAAATTTCATGGGCAGTCAGCTAACTTGGATTGGGCCCACTAATGTACAAAATAATAATTTTGGGAGAGAGACATGTTCAGCCAATTTGGAACGGGCCAATCATATTAATTTTTGAATTTTCTTTCCAATGGGATTCGGCCATTCAAGTGGGGGGCCCACTATTATTTTAAATTTTTTATTCCAATGTGTATTTGGTCAACTTGGAGGGGCCTGCAAATGAAAAAAAAAGGAAAAAAGAACAGAGTTCACATTTTATTTCAACACAAATTCTTCCAAGTGTGCAAGATTGTCGAGTGTGCAAGGGCGCCAAGCGTACAAGTTTCCACACCAACCTTTTCGTCTTTGGACGTGTAAGATGCGGGTCAACTTCTGTTTTGGGAGAGCCACGAGGACATTGCTCGTTTCTATCTTAGACTTGGATGTGGAGGCAGAGCATCATTCTATCATTAGAAACATTAAGCTGCTATGGCAGGAAGTATCTTATTGTAGTTAAATATTATTCTACAAGGCAAGCACCTCATGTGGATATATAGGAAACCTGCTACTCTCTCTCCAAGCAAAGTTTCAGCAATTCTTTCTTTTCCTTTAGAAAGTTCCCAATTTTCTTCAAAAGTAGACGGGTGGTGATGATGCCGAAATCCGCTCTACACGATCTAGCGTGATAGAGTTGATCCTATGAGCAACTTGTACTCACAGAAAAGACGTTAACAGAACAAGACTTACGATATCTCAATAATTAAGCTAGAAATCAGAATCACATGAAATTGAAGAGAAGGAGACTAGATTTAGAAGTGTTACCAATGAAGATTGGAGAAGGATTGTGACTGAACTTGGTTGTTGCCAAGCTGCCTACGTACCCCTTCTTTGAGGATCAAGTCTAATGTAGTTCCATTATGAATATGAGGATCCCTTTTATAGAGAATAGAATCCTCAATTATTAGAATCTTACTGTTTTAGGAGTCTTGCCTAATTGGTCGACTTCCCTGGAAGATAAGTTTATATCTATTTTTAATAGATATCTTATTTCCCTTAACGAGCAAGTTACTCTTAATCAACTTCCCATAGATAGAAAGTTACCCTTTTTAGGGACGGTTTCCCAACTAGGAATGTTGCTCTATTCAAGGAGAGGATGATATTTCATTATCTCTCCTTCTAAAACCAATGAGTCGGTTTCTAAATATTCGGAGATGCCACGTGTCGATCATCGACGGATGGTGCCAATTTTACCCCCAACATATTGCCCCCCACTTCCTTGAGCCATCTTCGGGTCAAGGAAGTAGCTCTTGGTATTTGATATCTTTTAAGATCTTTCGGTACCGACCATTAATGAGGCGGCTTTTAGATGCTTGACCGAGCTTACAGAAGTTCGGCGACATGAAGTTCGGAAGCGTGAAGTCTACCCTTAGCGTGTCCGAGCTTCTTAAATTAGTGAATTCTTGAATATACTGTTTCATCAACTTACTTAAGAGTAAGAAGGTCGGATGTGTTATGGAGAATGCCGAGACATTTTTGAGCTTTCGAGCTTCAACCTTAGGAGGGTGAAATCGTGCTTCATCCCTTGGCGATTTTTAAACTCTCTTCCTCGGCTTACTTATAAGTTGAGCTGGGTGGAGTTTATATGGAGAATCTGGAGATGAGGCCAAGCTCTGTGATTCCTGGCCTTAAAAGGTGGGGATAAAGCTTCCTCACTTGGGGCTTTATGGAAAGAGAACACACTCTACCATACCTTTAAAAAAGCTATGATTTATGGGTGTTCCATTTGTGCTCCCAAGGCCGACAAAGTCGTTACTGACTCTGTTGGTTATCAACCTAGATCCTTAGGTTTCTCTCATGGGTAAAAACTTTTTTGACAAAGTTCTTTTTTAGTGCATGAAGATGCACAAAACAATATTCTTATGGTCCGTAGTACTTTGTTTATGCCGAGCTGTATACAACTTGTGAAAGTCGTGTCTTAATTGGCGTTGTTAACAGGTATTTGGGAATACCTTTTTCCGTTGTAGTCTTATGTCTATACCATGCCCAAGTTTTCGTTCCTCTTTAAAGAAGTGGATCCTTTTTTATCGTTCTCGGATGCACTAGTGTGCAGAACATTATATATATATATATATATATATATATATATATATATATATATATATATATATATATATATATTGTAATATTTACCTCCATGGTGGGGTACGTACTTTGTAGGACCGTGCCTTTATTGGCACTACTAACTCGGTACCGGTGGGTACCTTACATTTTGTTAACACTATACACAGGTTCTCACTCCTTACCCTTAGGGAGGATGGGGCCTATGTTACTTTTATTTGTAAATCCTTTCTCTTTGCTTTTACAGGGGCCTGGATTTTTGTTAAACTAGTTATCTCCTTTCTCATTTAAAAATGATTAGAGTAACCTAATAATGAAAAGTAGGCCGGACGTTGGGTCCTGTTCCTTTTTATTCTTGTATACGAGCTCTCTTCCTCGCCTCTATGGAGGGATAGGGTTCATGTTATGAATCTCATAAACCTCTAACCTTTCCTCTATGAGGGGCGGGGTTTTCTTTTATATTATGCTGGTTATTTCCTCTATCTTTCTTATTTAAAAATAAAAAAAAGGGGATTCAAGGTAAAGGGGGTGGGTCGGACGTTCGGTCATGTTCCCTTTGTGAGGAATGGGCCGGACGTTCGGTCATGTTCCCTTTATTCCTCTTACTAATTAGGAATACGCTCTATCATTCCTTTGTTAAGGCAACAATTTACGAGTATTCCCTTTGTGCTTTGCACGTCGGTCGTCTTTCTTCGATTGATCAATTCGAAGTCGACTGACCCGCCCTCCTTTATGAGGAAGGAATTCATTATCCAGTGATATTTTTAGTGGTATTCGGGATGATCAACTTCAGTCGCACTTTACATATCATCTGGTTGATCCAAAGATCTGGGCATCAGGTCCTCCTGTCTAATGGGTCGGAGAAGTGCCTCACCCTACTAGGCCAGTTTAAATACTCGGTCGGTGGGCATTAACCTTATGAGGTTAATTAATGTAATGACATCGAGTCCGCCTGTCTTGGGTCGGACAAATGCCTTACCCTACTCGGTCGGCTTAAGAGCTCGTCCGGTGGGCATTAACCCTAAGAGGTTAACTAGGGTCGGTGACCTCCACCGCTTGGGTCTATGATCGAACCGCCCTTGGAGATACCCGGAGAAACATTAAAGAGAACTCCTGCATCAAACAGAACAAGAACAAAGAGAAAAATATAATGAACTTCTTACTTGGTAAAATTTTTCCAAATTCTCCACGTGTTGGAATTGAGGTTCCATCGAGTCTCAAGTTGATAGGGTCTCAGTCAGAGAACTTTTGTGACCTCGTATAGCTCATTTCTTGCTCGATTGGTTAGTGCAATGCACGATTGAAGGATTCCTGCATCAAACAGAACAAGAACAAGGACAAAAATATAATGAACTAAATGAATTGTGTTCCGGCTCTTCGACCATAAAAGGTTCAGGTCGAGCTCATTCTAAGTGGCGATTTTGGCTTAATGAGAGGAAAGTAGCCTCTACTGGCCTTAAAAGGTCAGTGTATGGGCGTTTCCATAACTCAGTTATCGTAGATAGTCGGCGATGGTGAGGGTCGGTGACCGTCTACCTCAAGGCGTCCCTTGGGTCTGAAACCTCTGCCCGTCGGAGTACCAGATCTCCTTCCTTAAGAGTTCTTTCTTTCATTCGATGGTTGTAGTACCGAGCGACCCTCTGCTGATATGCAGCGACTCTGATCCGAGCCTTCTCCCTGGTCTCCTCAACAAGGTCCAAGCTGCTTCTCATGAGTTCGTCGTTCATTCGTTCATTGTAGCTCTCGACCCTTGGGGAAGGGATGACTATCTCGACCGGGATAATCGCCTCGACACCGAATGCTAGGTTGAATGGGGATTCACCTGTTGCGGTGTGTGGGGTAGTTCGGTAGGCCCATAGGACATTCGGTAACTCTGACGCCCAAATATTTTGGCGTCTTCAACTCTCTTTTTGAAACTTTGAAGGAGGATTTGGTTGGTTACCTCAACTTGTCCATTTGCCTGTGGGTGTCCGACCGAAGTGAATCTTTGTTCGATCACGAGCCTTTCACAAAAATTCCTGAATTGTTCGCTAGTGAACTGGGGCCCATTGTCGCTAACCAACACCCTCGGCATTCCAACCCTGCATATAATGTAGTGGTAGAAGAAGGTTTATGTTGCCTTCGAAGTGGCCTTTTTTACCGCCTAAGCCTCTACCCATTTGGTGAAATAGTCTATCGCGACGCATTGTGTGTCCTCCGATTGATGGTGGGAAGGGGCCTAATAGATCCATTCCCCACATCGCAAAGGGAATTGGGCTGGAGATAGGGGAGTATTGGGTTGCTGGCTGGCGAAGTATCGATGAAAACTTTTGGCACGGTTCGCACTTCCTGACATAGTTATGAGCGTCTTCAAGTATAGTCGGCCAAAAGAATCCTTGGCGAAGGATCTTGTGAGCCAGCACCTTGCCTCCCGAGTGATCTCAACATATGCCTTCATGTACCTCAGCCATTGCTCGGTCGGCGTCTGTTGGTCTGAGACACTTTAGTAGTGGCCAAGAAAATGATCACTTGTAAAGTACTTCGCCTTTTAGGATATAAGGGCCGGATTTGGCAGTGATTCTCCTTGCTTCCTTTCGGTCCTCAGGTAAGATACCATCTTTGAGGTACTGCATTATGGGATCCATCCAGCTGGGTTCGTGACCAATATGGGTAACTTCTTCTCTCCCTATGCTGGGGCGGGAGACGACCTCAGTATACACATTTCCTCAGCTAGTGGTTTCAAAGGAGGCCATTCAAGATAAAGCATCGGCTCTTGCATTAAGAGTTCTAGAAATCTGCACAATCTCAAATTCTTTGAAGAGGGAGAATTTCTCACCTTTTCCAAGTATTTAAGCATCCTTCGATCTTTTGCCTCATAGAGTCCATTAATATGTCCAACGACGAGTTGAGAATCACTATGGGCTTTTAATATGTCGGCTTCCAATTCGAGGGCTACCGATAGTCCGGCCAGGAGTGCCTCATACTCGGCTTCGTTGTTAGAAGCGTCAAAATCGAGTTTCAAAGCATACTCTACTAGAAATTTGTCGATTTGTCGGGTTCGGCCAAGACTGGTCCTGCTCCGCTTCCGCCTGCATTGGCTGATCCATCAACAAATAACATCCATGGATATTGTTTTTCCTGTTGTTCAACTTTTATCTCCTCCTGCACCCCCCGCACCCCCCCCCCCAAGTCTTCGGTCGGAGCCGTGCTTTCTACCACAAAGTCAGCAAGTACTTGCGGCGCGTGGTCGCACTTGTATGTCAAATTCGCCAAGTTCTACCGCCCAATTGATTAATCGTCCTGAGGTATCGGGCTTCTGAAGGATTTTGCGTAATAGTTGGTCGGTTAGAACAACTATTGTGTGGGCTTGAAAGTATGGACGCAATTTTCTGGCGGCAACGACCACCGCGAATGTAAACTTCTTAATATTCTGATATCTTGTTTCGGCATCATATAGAACTCGGCTAATGTAATATATAGGATGCTCCGTTCGTTGTTCTAGTCTGACAAGCACGGAGCTAACAGCTAAGGGGCTCACCGCTAGATAGAGGTATAACTCTTCATTTGGTAGCGGTTTCATCAGTACCGGAGGAGATTGAAGGTATTCCTTAAGCTTTTCGAATGCTTCTTAGCATTCGTTCGTCCACTGAAAATCTTTCATGTTTCTTAGTATCTTGAAGAATGGGAGGCATTTCTTGGCGGATTTGAACATGAATCGTCTCAGAGCCGCTATCCTTCCCGCGAGTCGTTGTACCTCGTTCACGGTTCGTGGAGGTGTCATATCGAGGATGGCTTGTATTTTCTCAGGATTAGCCTATATGTCTCGTTGACTTAACATGAATCCCAGGAACTTGCCAGAAGTTACCCCAAAGGCACATTTTGAGGGGTTGAGTTTCATATGATATTTCCGTAGCACCGTGAAAGCTTCCTAAAGGTCGATAATATGATCAGTAGTTTTTAATCTTTTAACAAGCATGTCATCTACGTATACCTCCATGTTCCGACCGATTTGTGAAGCAAAAATTTTATTCACCAAGCGCTGATACGTTGCTCCCGCATTCTTAAGGCCAAAAGGCATGACCTTATAACAAAATAGTCCTTGTTCTGTGACAAATGACGTTTTGGGGATATCGGGGGAGTACATGAGTATCTGGTTATATCCGAAGAAAGCATCCATGAAGCTGAGCATCTCATGGCCAGACGTAGCGTCTATCAGCATGTCGATTGGGGGAGGGGGTAGTAGTCCTTTGGACTGGCCTTATTAAGGTCAGTAAAGTCAACACATATCCGCCACTTCCCCCTCGCCTTTTTTACCATTACAACGTTTGCGATCCATTCTGGATAATGTATTTCTCGGATAAACCCGACTTGTAGGAGTTTATCGACTTCCTCTCTTATGGCTTTCTGTCGCTCAGGTGCGAAATTCTGTTTCTTTTGTTTAACATGTCTGTGAGAGGGGTCGACACTGAGCCGATGGACGGCAACATCCATCGGGATACCTGGCATATCTAAAGCAGACCATCCAAAAACATCTGCATTAGCTTTCAAAAAATTGACCAGGTTGATTCGGGACTTACCTGTGAGAAGTGATCCAATCTGTACTGTTCTTTCGTCATCTTCTCCGAACAGCGGTACTTGAGTCAGTTCTTCTACCGGTTCTCCGCGCGTTTGGTAATTATCTGAACATGGGTTGGTACCGACTATTTGGTGGGATTTCTTTGCCTTTTTCACCACTTTGGTGTAATCAGCATAACAGTTTCTAGCTCTTTCCTGATCTCCTCTCACCTCTCTGACTCCTGCTTTTGTCGGGAATTTGATTTTGAGATGAGGTGTGGAGACGACCGCTTCAAGCTTGTTCAGAGCTGGACGCCCTATGATGGCATTATAAGTGGAGGGAACTTTAACAACCAGGAAAGTCTGCATGATGGTTTTCTAGAGGGGTTCGGTACCAAACGTGGCAGGGAGGTCTATCCTTCCCTCAATACGAATCGATCCGCATGAAAATCCGTAGATTGATCATTCTACTGGTGTAAGTCTGTCCAATCCTAGGTGGATCTCTTTAAAAGCGTTGTAATGTAAAATAGTGACCGAGCTACCAGTGTCTATCATTACCTTACTTACATTGAAATTGACGATAATAAGGCGGACAACGATCGCATCGTCATGAGGGAGGTGGATGTCGTCGTAGTCTTTTTCAGAAAAGACTATATATTCCTCGTTATCAGTCGAATCCGACCGTAACTTCTTTGTTGGGGCCTCCACCGTGTGAATCTGCGCGTGTGGACCCTGATCCCGAGAATGGCTGGCGAGGATAATACGAGATCCCCGTTAATCCTCTAAGATCTCCACATGTGAAGGAGAGCTCTACCAAGGAACTCTCGAAATGATGCCACTCACAGCATGGGTAGCGATATAAGTGAGATACCTCTTGATTCAGGGACTAGTCCAGAACCAAGACATACCTAAAACAAAGAAGAGTCGCCATCCAGGATAGTCGGCCCTGGAACCCATACAATACTCTGTTGCAACGGATAACCAGAGATACAATAGTCTGTGCCTGATGACGAATGGTGAAAGTGTTAGGCACCCCCAATTCGCCCAAGTGCAAGCATATGGTCTCTTATGCCATTTTTGTTAACTTTAGAGAATTCTAGGTGAAAATCATATGAAATGGGAACAAATATCCTCGAGAAAACGTCTACCAAAGCATGCATGACTCAGGGATAAGCAAAAGAAAATGAACATCCAAGTCCTAACTCATCTCATCTAATCTTACCTCATCACATCTAGAAAAGAGATAACAAAAGCATACACAGCTACAGCTAAGCAAGATATAGCAAATATGATGAGATAAGTAGGAAAGCAGTAAATAATTATAGCTAAGCAGATAATCAAAATAAAATGAATGAATAAATGCTATAGCTAAGCATGTGAATGTGCATGTGAATGTGCATGTGAAAATAGTAATCAATCATACGCTAGAAAAGTATGCCAGCTAAAAGCAACACAAAAGAAACCAAAGATAAACACACAATGAAAGGAAAGAAAGGAATCGAAAAATCAACGATATGCGAGGACCAAAAAATGCCAGAGAAAAGAAAATGGGACATACGATAAGCTCAGGGAGCAATTCTAAGTAATCAAGCCCAACGATCCTGATCTGCTAAAAATCGGGCAAGTCTCGCGATCATCATAGCCTATCGTTGGGCTCAGCGAGGACTATCCCTGTGAAGGGGCTACGCTACGTCATCGCCCGTCCCAAAACCCGAGAAAACGTCGGAAAACCTATAAAATCGGAAAACAACGATCAAAATCGAAAATTGAATGAAAAGAGAGCTCCGAGTGACCTAGCAATCACCATCCTTGCCCATTTTTAGTTTTTTGAATTTTTTAATTTTTTTGCTTTAACAGATTTGAAATGGTTTTATTTAAAAGGTTTGAAAAGATTTATTTACAAAATTTGACTGGACTTTGGATAAGGATCTCAAGCTTCCTACGTATCTCATGGAAGAGGATCAAGCCAACGTAGTTCAAACAGCTTTTCGAAAAATATTTTTGTTATTTTTTACTTAAAAAGGAATTTTGACTCAAGAAGATAGACTCCTAAACTAATGGACAGAATCACAAACTCTATGAAGATAGGATAGAAACCTAGACTTTATGAATGGTAGGACAAAATCCCATGACTCTATGGTGATAGGACAGATTCCTAAGATTCTATGAGGGTAGGACAAACTCCTAACTCTCTATGATGGTAGGACAGAATCTTATGACTATGAAGATAGGACAGAATCTTATGACTATGAAGATAGGACAGACTCCTATGACTCTATGGCGGTAGGGCAGACTCCTAGCTCTATAAGGGTAAGATAGACTCCTAACTCTATGACGGTAGGACAGACTCCTAACTCTCCCTAAAGAGGAAGAGATCCCTCAACCTGTGAAAGCTCTAATACAGGGAAAGAAGGGGTTGGCTCAAGAAACATTCCGTCATAACCTAGAACCCGAGGAAAGGTTTTGAATCAATGGAATCCTTAAACTTGAAGAGAAACAAAAACACTCTAAAGGAAAGTCCTAAAAGTTGAATAATTCCCAAAGGGTGGGGAAGGTCCCAAAACAAAATAATAGGAAATCACAAACACAGTTGGGAGTCACAGAAACCATATAAACATCCCGAGTTTCGAAGCAAAATCTAAAAGAGAAATGAATAGGAATTTGCCCCTTTTGACTGACCGGTTCGAAATCAACTAAATCACAATAAGCAGATGAATGGACTCCGTCAAATTGTTCTACAGGAAATATAGTTGGTCCGACCAAAATGATGACCCAAAGCATCTTGAGCGGCTTGTTTCTCAAGAAACGAAGTCGCACTAAGTTGGGTGAAAGCTCGATAGACTTGATCAACTTGTTTAATAAGAAATGAAGTCGATCTGACAGAGTAGCCTAAGTATCAAGTCCAACTTGCTTTATGTGAAGTGGAGTTGACTCAGCCGAAACAATGAGACTCGTCATTTGCCGACTTGTTCCGTGAAGAATAAAGCCAAAAAATATCAACACTACCCTGTCTTGGAAGCATGGAAGGGTATCTTATCATTTAACATCCAATAGTCCCTTATGGAAACACTACATTTTTCAAAATTCATGTGAGTCAATAAAGTAGTGTACTTCACTGATCCTATCAAACACATTTGCAATGACAACATTTATCAAAGGAATTAAAGAAGAAGAAATCCCCATCAGAAAACTAATATTGCCATACCCTGCTAATTATATCAACCTACTTTGGCTTCCAATTACATGGGGAGTGTTCAAACAATTGTATCTTTTCCAACATTCTATCAAGTATTCATAGAACAAGTGGAAAAGCTTAGACACATGAAGAGAACACGGCAAGTCTACATTATTTGATGATTGAAAAGGGTTAGCCCACACCATCGGATAATCAAACAAAATGGGCTTACATTGTTTAATGGTCCAACAGAGCAAGTGTACATTATTTAAAGACCAAACGAGTGGGCTTGCATTATTCATTGACCCATCAGATAAGGGGTAAACCCATTTCATTGGTGATCAAATCAAAGTGGACATTGCCCTGAAATAGTAACTCAACACATTTTGAAATTTAGATCACATCTTTTCATAGGACAAGTCCAAGCTAAAAAACAAATATACAAATGACAACTAAATGGGAACTCCAAAATCACATATACTATTGGGGAAGATAATCTACAGGTCATATACAATTTTCATTTTGCTTAGATCATCGAGGCGAAAACTAGGTTACTTAGCAAATACCTTGATGTTCATTAAGTTGCTACATATCAACAGCAAAAGAAAGTAAACCTCAGGATTAATCTCAACTCTTGAACTGTTATGAATTGAAGAAAAGGAATTTGACAAAAATATTATAATGGAGATCACGCCAACAGAAATAAACAATGAAAACTCCGAAAATCCAACAAATAAGATCAAAGAAAATGGGACTTTTGGTGCGACTCTATAGGACCTTGTAAAACCAATCGTGAAAGCACTTTTCTGAAGAAAACAACATATTGAAGAAAGCATGAGTCCAGGGAGCTCCTACAAATTTTATCAACATAGCAACCATATATAGCCATTTCTCAATCAAAAGCCATGATACCCAAAAGAAAATTATCACTCGATCTCAAACATCAAACAACAGCACTATAATCAACATAACCACCATATATAGAATTTCTCACTCAATCGCCATGATACCCAAAAGAAAATTATCACTTCATTTCAAACATGAAACAACAACACCATAGTATTAAAAAATTAAAGAAGGGGAGAGAATTACTTGAGATGTTAGTGGTGAATTTGCAAACGATGGTGGAGATGGGATTATGGCGTTGATGGCCGAAATTGGGAATGTTCGTTGTCAAAGAAGATGAAACGGAAAGAACCATTGCCGGAGATCGGATCCGTAAGAGGTTTAGGCAGAATTGGTTGAGTTGAAACCCTCTTTGCCAAAGCCCTAAAATCTCTCCTCTGCAATTTCTCTCTAAGATCTCAATCCCTAAAATATGAAGATGGTTTCAATGGAGGTCGTTTAGGGCAAAAATGATGGTAAATGGAGGTGGTCCTAGGGTTACAAATGAAGAGGGATTTGGAGGAGATGAAGCTATAGTGGAGGTATTCTTCAATGGAGGAAGGTTTGATGGCGAAGGAGATGAAGGTCTGATCTAAATGAGGTTGGGGCGAAATCGCCAGACGGAAAGGGTTGTCCGGAGAAGATGAAGTGGTCGGAGAAAAGGGGTCCTTGCCGGATTTGATTGGAGTGGTCGCGGCGATGGATCTTTGGCTGAAATTAGTGGGGAAAGATGATGGTGATGAGATGGGTTTGAAGGGGATGAAGAAGATGGTGAAGGTGAATGGAAACGGAGAATATGGTTGTGGCGAGAATTGGTGGCAGGGCCATGAAGGATTGAGGCAATGTCGGATTGTGGCCGGAAATTGGGCTGGAGATGGCAGCTCCCCTTTCTTCCTCTCTTCCAAACCCTCTCTTAAATTATCAGCTAGGGTTTTCTTTCCCTCTCCCCCCCTTTCAACGAAATGGGATCTCCTCCCTGTTTCTAACAAAAATGGGTTTTTGCAAGGGAAAATGGTATATTTAGCCCCCCCCCCCCCCCCCCCCCGCCCCATCTTCCCTACTAAACTGCCCCTCTGTTTGGTTAGATGAGATTTTAGTGGAAGTAGTAGTCAACAAGGAGGTGACAAGGGTGGGATATGTGTAGACTTGTCAAGAGAAGATTAGAGGGAATTTTGGAGAATTTTGGTAGTGTGTTTTGTTAGATGTCAAAGCATGTGGGAGAATGGAGAGGTGTCATTAACAAAATAAATAGTAGAAGAGAAAGAAAGAGGAGAGAGAAAGAGAGAAAAAAGAAATGATTACACATGGTATATCATATTCTACTCTTCTCCCCTCTAAAATTTACCAAAAACAAGGTTTGGCATTGGAAAAGTAGGAGAGGGGACAATCCCGCCACATAGGCGCCACCTAAGCAAAAAGCTAATAATGATGTCTCTTCCATGTCTAGTAGTCCAATGGGATTTGAGCTAAAAAATGACAACCAAACAACATTTGGTATTTCATATTCCTAGAAATGCTCAGCCGTCTTCCCTACTTTTTGCAACCAAACAGAGGATGACTCGGGTAGAATATGGGCGGAGCATTTGCCTCTTGTTGTTGCTGCAGTTAGGGTTGGTATTGGCACACCTGCTTTGGATATTTTACACCCCTTCTGCCTTAGATAAAGGGAAGTGATATCGGTTTTTTTTTTTTTGAATGATGGGAAGTGATATTGTTACAACCACGCTTTGATAATTGCACTAACCTGCTTGTCTTTTCTTCTTTAATGAGCATGAAAATGCAATAACATCTTGACAACAATTTAACACTAAAAGTCGAGATAGCTTAGTGAGAATATCAAAAAGGGCTTGTCCGAACATCATTTGAACTTCTAGTTTCAAATAGGGATGGTGCCAATATTAAAATGCAAGGGGCATTTTCACAATTTTTACAAATTTTGGGGCAATGAGTGTGGGGGATCAAGCAATTCAAGAGTGCAAGAGAGACTTTGGGGTTTCTTAGGTTCGAACAACGATCAATAAGCTTGGCAATAGCAGTATTTTTTAGATTTTTCGGGTTTATTTCGAACTTCGGGACCTTCTTCGATTTCAGGATTTTATTCGAATACGAGGGTTTAGGGTCCGGTCAAAATGGGGTGTCTACAGATGCCCCTCTTTGGCAGAGTGTGCTTGTCGCATGAATGCCAAAGCTGAACAGACAACACATTTTGACTAGTCCAAGATTTTAAACAGAAGGAATGTAAGAGGATAACAAGATGGGTTGACGAAACAAATTCTCATCGGATTAATTGAAAATGAATAACAAGATGAATCGACGAGACAGATTCTCATAAAGAAAACTGAGATGGTGAGACAAACTCTCAATGGGATGGTGAGACAGACTCTCAATGGATGGTGAGACAGACTCTTAATGAAATAATGAGACAGACTCTCAATGAAATGGTGAGACAGACTCTCAATGGATGGTGAGACAGACTCTCAATGGAATGGCGAGACAGATTCTCAATGGGATGGTGAGACAGACTCTCCATGGATGGTGAGACAGACTCTCAATGGAATAGTGAGACAGACTCTCAATGAGATGGTAAGACAGACTCTCAATGGATTGTGAGACAGACTCTCAATGGAATAGTGAGACAGACTCTCAATGGGATGGTGAGACAGACTCTCAATGGGATGGTGAGACAGACTCTCAATGGAATAGTGAGACAGACTCTCAATGAAATGGTGAGACAGACTCTCAATGGGTGGTGAGACAGATTCTCAATGGAATAGTGAGACAGACTCTCAATGGGTGGTGAGACAGATTCTCAGTGGAATAGTGAGACAGACTCTCAATGGATAGTGAGACAGACTCTTAATGGATAGTGAGACAGACTCTCAATGGAATAATGAGACAGACTCTCAATGGGTGGTGAGACAGACTCTCAATGAAACGATGAGACAGACTCTCAACGAAATAGTGAGATAGATTCTCAGTGGAATGGTGAGACAGACTCTCAATGAGATGGTGAGACAGACTATCAATGAAATGGTGAGACAGACTCTCAATGAAATAGTAAAACGGACTCTCAAGGAAATGATGAGACAGAATCTCAATGGAATCGTGAGACAGAATCTCAATGGGATGGTGAGACAGACTCTCAATGGAATGGTTAAGAACATGAAACTAAAGAAAGAACAACTTAGCCTCTGGATGCCGAAATTTTGATCGATTCCTCTAATGGATTAATTGTCTCTTGCCGAGTATTTTGGGAGTGTGCGATCTCTGCTGAGAACCAGACAAAAGTAACTTGCTGAGATTTTGGGTATTGGCTTTTTTTTTATAAAAAAAAAAACTAAATTCCGCTGAGGATTGAAGGTTGCGGGAGCAAATTCTAGACTCCGCTGGGGAAACCGATTTTCTTGGAGGAGATTAAGTCGTCTGGAAAGTAGACTTCTCTGAGAAATTTAGAGATTCAGCTTGAGATGTGCTCGTGCCCCTCTTATCTCAATTTGCCAGGAAGAGTTATCCCGATGATCTTTGTGTAATTGATAGCTTTTATGACTTGGCAAGATTTGCCAAGTCATAAAAGATGCCCATAGTGTATTTTATACTTCCATGACCACAGTCTTAAAAAAGCAATACAAATGCAGGTAAACAAATATTTTATTTCATAAATGTAGGATTTACAAAGCTCACCACACCAATAAAAAGGAAAACAGGAGACTGATTCTGCCGGAAAGGTCTCTTTTAATTCTGCCAGCTGCTGAAATTTCAATAGGCTTAATAATCTGCTCTTCTTCTGAACCCTGTTCTGATTCACATTGTCTTTCGGAGACGCGACTTCTTACTTTTGGTGCTTGTCACCCCAGCCCAGGGAAAGATACTGACCATATAAGACTTTGGGACTAGACATACGACAGACTTCGACAAGTAACAAGTAAAAGATTTCTTCTCTCTCTCCCTTTGGTGTATACACCTTGTTTCGGTGTATTTCTCAGCCCCGTCTGGTGAAATCCAAAACCCGAACCCCTGCAGAAAAACAATCAAAAACCCTAGTTAGCTTGATTTAGAAGAGAGAAAGTAGAGAAACACTAGGTAGCTCTTTTCGAACATCGGTACTCCGCCGAATTTCTGAAGGTTCGGAGCGTCTTTCTTTTTTTTACACCGTTGTTCTGCCGAATTTTGCAGAACTACGAGCTACTTTTCCATAGTAGCGTCGTTATTCTGCCAAAATCTCGGCAAACTCGGAGGCATTTTCGGCTATACAGTGCCATTACGCTGCCGAATTCCCCACAGCATCGGAGGCTTCCCTTTCAACACAGCGCGGTAGCACTGCCGAATTTCAGAGAACCCAACGCCCTATTCTCAACATAGCGTCGTGGGTCTGTCAAAATCTCGGCAATCTCTGAAGCCTCCCTCATCAAACAAGCGCGGTTTGTAACGACCCGGATTCTCAGGCTAAATTTTGAGGCAATTCTGAGCCTAGCTCTTTATAAAACAGAGCAAACGAGCCCCAAAAATCCGGATTGCTACGCCTCTCAAAAAAAAATAAAAGAGGCACAAAACACATTCATTCTTTCATACAGCGGAAGTCTTAGTTAAAAACAAATCTTTTATTTAATGAAATAGAGACAAAAATAAGGGAAGAGAATTTTATTCCAATACTTTCAATAATAACTCCACAAATTTGCCAAATTAAATATCCATGCCCCAAAGGACTTTGGAAAGAAAACTAAAAGAAATAAATAACTGCCTAAACTATGCCATCTCTCCCCATCCCATTGCCTAGGTCATCTCATCAGCAAATGCTCCTTCGTTTTGATCGATTTGCTGGTTTTCTGGATTTTCGCCATTAAAGTCTGTTGAAAAGTTTTAAAGGTCAGGATGCAAGAATAACGGTTATGCAGAGTAATAAAACTTAACTTAGGCAATTGAAGATGTAAAGATATAATCATCTCATATTAGAGGCATATCAAAGAAATTTAGCATATCAAGAAAGACATGGTATTTGGTGCAACAATAAGCAATAATATAGAGGTTTTTCTAATAACACCTTTGAATTTGCAAAATAGGACTCCTTGTTAAATATGATTGTTCATTAGAAGCTATTGCTCTAGTCATTAGAATCTAAGGTTCTAAAATCGTTTAGAGACTATGCTCTTCCCTTTCCTTCCCCATTAATTTCTATACACAATGATACCCATGTAGAATTATAACCTTCGAACTGTTTTTGTACGAAGATACCTTTCGCACTGTTTTTGTACGAGGAGTTCACGTAGTTCTTTTGACCTTCTCGCCCCTTTTTGGGTACGAGGGAAATGGTATCAAGGGTATAAGAAACTATGGCCTTTAAATCATCTCCATCATAGGGTTGTGGGTTTTCAATGAAAGCCATGAATTGGATTCAAGAATCAAGAAACAAAAACATAAGAGGTTTTATCTAAATTTTCAAGAACTCTAGTTATAGTGTAGATTACAAAACATAATCCGAAATCTTGCCTTTGCTTTTGAATGGATTGGTTTGATTGATGTGATTGATTACTTGAATGGAGAGAATTGAATGAAGCTTGATGGATCTTGGAGTTGAAAGCCCTTCCTTCTTCTCCCTTTCCTTGAATTCTCCTTTTCTTATTCTCCTTAGGTTTTAGGGTTTTGATTTATGAAGAACATTAGGTTAAGATAGTGTATATATATGGTCATGAATCTTTCTAGGGTTTGTTTGGGTGTTAACTTACCAAAAAAGGATGGAAATCGGCACTTCATAGAGAGTTTGGAAACTCTCGGATTCTCAATCCGCGACGTTCTCGGAGTTCCGAGGCATTTTCTCGGAGTTCCGAGAATTCTCGGAGTTCCGAGAAATGCTCTCGGAGTTCCGAGAACCGGATTCCAAAACTACTGTCCGATTTCTCGGAATTCCGAGGTGATTTTCTCGGAGTTCCGAGATCTCTCCAGTAGTTCTCGGAGTTCCGAGAATTATTCTCGGAATTCCGAGTTTTTTTTTTTTTTTTTTTTTTTTTTTTTTTTTTGAGGGTTGTTACACTCTACCCCCCTTAGAGGAATTTCGTCCTCGAAATTAGATCTCTCTCATAGGGTAAACCGAAAACAACCGATTATTATACAACAGATTATAAATGAGAAGTAAGGAATATACCTCCGAGCAAATGCGGATATTTCTTCAAGATTTCCGATTCGCGCTCCCAAGTTGCTTCTTCAATGCCATGATGTCGCCAAAGAACCTTGACCAACGAAATCGTCTTATTTCGCAAAGCTCGCTCTTCTCGATCTAAAATCTTCACAGGTCCTTCAGAAAAAGACCAATCTTCTTGAAGCTCGACATCATCCTCGGCCAAAACATGTGAAGGGTCGGGATGATACAATCGAAGCATCGATACATGAAAAACATCATGCATCCGCTCCAAATTAGAAGGCAACTTCAATTTATAAGCTCTTGCCCCAATCCTTTTCACAATTCGGTAGGGTCCAATAAAACGAGGAGTCAACTTCCCTTTCTTTCCAAAACGCATTACTGCCCTGAACGGCGAAATCTTCACAAAAACCATATCGCCTTCAGCGAATTCTAAATCTCTCCTCCGCTGATCGGCATAACTCTTCTGTCGACTCTGCGCGATCTTCAAACGATCCTTAATCAATGCAACTTTTTCAGTCGACTCTCGAACCAACTTTGGTCCAAGCAATTGCTTCTCACCAACTTCAGCCCAGCACAAAGGTGATCTGCAGGCACGGCCATATAGAGCTTCGAATGGAGCCATCTGAATACTCTGCTGGTAGCTGTTGTTGTAAGCAAATTCACATAGAGGCAAATGCTTCTCCCAATCTCCACCAAAATCTAGAACACAAGCTCTCAACAAATCTTCAAGGATCTGATTTACCCTTTCAGTCTGACCATCAGTCTGAGGATGATATGCTGTACTGAAACTCAACTTCGAACCCAAAGCAGAATGTAAGCTCTTCCAGAATCCCGAAGTGAAACGAGAGTCTCGGTCAGAGATTATGGTCGAGGGCACACCATGATACCTAACGATCTGAGCCACATATGTTTCAGCAAGCTTTTCCAACTTCCAATCTTTCTTAATTGGAATGAAATGAGCCGATTTAGAAAGACGGTCCACAATCACCCAGATACCATCACAATTGCTCTTCGATTTGGGTAAACCCATGATAAAATCCATGGACAAGCTATCCCATTTCCACATGGGAATCTCCAAAGGATCCAATGTACCTCCAGGTTTCTGATGCTCTGCCTTTACTTTCTGACAAGTTAGGCATTTAGAAACATACTCAGCAATGTCCCTTTTCATTCCACTCCACCAAAGATTCCTCTTCAAGTCTTGGTACATCTTTGTGTTACCTGGATGGATGGTGTAACGAGACTTATGTGCCTCATCCAAAATGTCCCTTCTGATTTCTTCCTTAGCTGGCACACAAATTCTGTCTTTAAAGAACAAACATCCATCATCTCCTACTGAAAACTTTGGTTTAGAATCAACTTCAGCTTTTAATTTCAAAATTCCTTCATCATCTATCTGAGCTGCTTTAACAGTTTCTATGATATTCGACCGAACTCGAATATTAGCAATAAAGGATTTATCGCCAATTTCGCAAGTTCCCAAATCTAAATCTCTGAACCGCTCAAGCAATTCCCATTCTTCCATCATCAAACAGGCCATCATAGGGTGTTCTTGTCGGCTAAGAGCGTCGGCCACTACATTAGCCTTGCCTGGATGATAACTCAAAGTGAAGTCATAATCCTTCAAAAATTCAACCCATCTTCTCTGTCTCATATTCAGCTCTTTCTGATCAAAAAGATACTTGAGGCTCTTATGATCTGTAAAAACCTCAAACTTGACACCATACAAGTAGTGTCGCCATATCCTCAAAGCGAAAACCACTGCTGCTAATTCCAGATCATGAGTTGGGTAATTCACTTCGTGCTTCTTCAACTGCCTCGAACCATAGGCAATGACCTTGCCTGATTGCATGAGCACGCAACCCAAACCTCGAAATGATGCATCACTATACACCACAAAATCTCCTTCTGCGGTAGGAAGTATCAAAACTGGAGCTGATGTCAATATTTTCTTCAATTCTTGAAAACTGCTTTCACATTCTTCATTCCAAACATATTTAACATTCTTCCTGGTCAATTTAGTCAAAGGTCCAGCTAAAATTGAAAAGCCTTCAACAAACTTCCTGTAATACCCGGCCAGACCCAAGAAACTTCTGATCTCAGTAACATTGGTAGGCTGCTTCCAAGAAGTAACTGCTTGAATCTTAGCAGGATCCACTTCAATTCCTTCTTTTGATATCACATGACCCAAAAATGTAACACGCTCGAGCCAAAACTCACATTTAGAGAATTTTGCATACAACTGATTCTTTCTCAAAGTCTCCAATGCAAGTCCCAAATGCTTAGCATGCTCCTCTTCAGATTTCGAGTAAATAAGGATGTCATCTATGAATACCACCACGAACTGATCCAAAAATGGCTTGAATACTCTATTCATCAAGTCCATAAATATGGCTGGTGCATTTGTCAATCCAAATGGCATTACGACAAATTCATAGTGACCGTATCGAGTACGAAAAGCTGACTTTGAAATGTCCTCGTCTCTGATACGCAACTGATGATATCCAGATCTCAAATCAATCTTCGAGAAATGAGTAGCTCCTTGCAACTGGTCAAAGAGATCGTCTATCCGAGGAAGAGGATAGCGATTCTTGATAGTCACCTTATTCAACTGCCTGTAGTCAATGCACAAGCGAAGACTACCATCCTTCTTCTTTACAAATAGCACAGGAGCTCCCCATGGGGATGAACTGGGTCTAATAAATCCCTTCTCCAACAATTCTGATAACTGCTCCTTCAATTCTTTCAATTCAGCCGGGGCCATTCTGTAAGGTGTTTTAGAAATAGGCTCGGTCCCTGGCACAAGATCGATAGTAAAGTCGATCTCTCGGTGGGGAGGTAATTCAAAGTCGTCTGGAAAGACATCCAGAAACTCCCTCACCACAGGGATGTCTGAAACAGACAACTCAATACCGACTTCTTCCTTCTCCATGAAAGCCAGAAAGCATTCACATCCTTTATTGATCAACTTCTGAGCTTTCACAGCTGCAATTACTTTAATCTTCTTCATAGGGCGCTTCACTCCCTCAAAAACGATTTCTTCTTCTCCAGGAATTGCAAATTTCACGATTTTATGAAAGCAATCCACATTAGCATGATAAGCTGCTAGCCAATCCATACCAAGGATAACTCTAAAATCGTTCATCTCCAATAGCACTAAATCAGCCAAAAGCTCTCTACCACCTATCTTTATAATACATCCCTTACACACTAAATTTGTAATTACATCATCTCCTAAAGGAGTAATAATTCTCAAAGGGAAATTTAGAGTAATAGGGGTCAAATTCAGTTCCTTCGCAAAAATTGGCGATATGAATGACAAGGTAGAGCCAGAATCTACAAGAATATGCACAGATGTATTATTAACAAAAAGCTGACCTTCAATGACTGCGTCGGAGGCATCAGCGTCTTGTTGATTAAGCGCATAGACTCGGTTGACAGGTGCTTGAGATGCACTCTTCTCCGGATTCTGCTGGCGATTCTGATACCCTTTCCACTGATTCTGCTGCTGCTGCTGCGCTGGGGGTTTCTGCTGCAGCTGATTATTATTAATTCGGTTCCCCTGATTCATTGCTGGCTGAAAATTCTGCTGCTGCCTTTGAGGTCTCATGTCCCTAAATGTAGGCTTAGGACACTCCAAAATCTTGTGACTCGGGTCTCCACAGTTGTGGCAGACATTCATCGTCTTCCAACACCTTCCAGCATGAAATTTTCCGCAAATAGCACAAGGAACCCTTGCAGGAACTCCATCTTCCATTCTCTGTCTCTTAGGCGGCGGCACTTGATTCCTGCTCCCTGATGGCGGCATTCTGGCGGCCATAATCACTTTCTCACTACGCTCAGCCATCTCGGCTTTCGCGCAAGCTTCTACCAAAGTCTGAGGTTCATGAAGAACAACTTTCGCCATAAGAGATGGGCGAAGGTTGTCAACAAACTTCGAAACTTTATCCTCCTCTGTAGAGGCATAGCCAGGTGCATACCTCGACAACTGCCTAAACTTGGCTCCATACTGAGCCACAGTCAAAGATCCCTGCTTCAGAGACGCAAACTGAGATGCCAATTCCCTCTTAACATGGTTAGGAAAGAATTGGTTGTTGAACCGTACTTTGAATTCGGTCCACGTCTCATTCTTAGCATAAGGATAATTTTGCAGTAAGGATCTCCACCACACTCCTGCTTGGTCCTTTAGTAAAAAGGTAGCCAAACGGATTTTCTGAATATCACTGCACTCCATCACTTCAAAAATTCCTTCCACTTCCAAAATCCAGTGGTCTGCAACCAAAGGGTCTCCCACTCCTGTAAACTCCGATGGCCTGTAGTCCCTGAATTGCCTGTGCAACTTAGTCGGATCTGCTGCAGGCGCATGGCGAGCTGCTAGAGTGGTTGCAATGTTCTGCAAAGCGGCCTGATTAGCTGCTTGGTTAGCAGCCTGTGCCTGAGCTTGACCTCTAAGGAGATCAGCAATCATGAGTAAAGGATCTGCTCCTTCACCAACATGGGCATCACCACGACCTCTCCTAGCATTACCTCGCAACTCTCTTTGATCCATCTGTCAAAAGAACACACAATTGTTAGTTCATAAAAATTCTAATTTACTTAATTTAATTATGATCATGTAAATTATGGTTAGGTTGTACTTTAGTTAATTAGGTTCAACTACCCAACCTTAGACATATACCCAGACTCGTACTAGGTTCCTCACTGACTAACCTAGATAGGCTCTGATACCACCTCTGTAACGACCCGGATTCTCAGGCTAAATTTTGAGGCAATTCTGAGCCTAGCTCTTTATAAAACAGAGCAAACGAGCCCCAAAAATCCGGATTGCTACGCCTCTCAAAAAAAAATAAAAGAGGCACAAAACACATTCATTCTTTCATACAGCGGAAGTCTTAGTTAAAAACAAATCTTTTATTTAATGAAATAGAGACAAAAATAAGGGAAGAGAATTTTATTCCAATACTTTCAATAATAACTCCACAAATTTGCCAAATTAAATATCCATGCCCCAAAGGACTTTGGAAAGAAAACTAAAAGAAATAAATAACTGCCTAAACTATGCCATCTCTCCCCATCCCATTGCCTAGGTCATCTCATCAGCAAATGCTCCTTCGTTTTGATCGATTTGCTGGTTTTCTGGATTTTCGCCATTAAAGTCTGTTGAAAAGTTTTAAAGGTCAGGATGCAAGAATAACGGTTATGCAGAGTAATAAAACTTAACTTAGGCAATTGAAGATGTAAAGATATAATCATCTCATATTAGAGGCATATCAAAGAAATTTAGCATATCAAGAAAGACATGGTATTTGGTGCAACAATAAGCAATAATATAGAGGTTTTTCTAATAACACCTTTGAATTTGCAAAATAGGACTCCTTGTTAAATATGATTGTTCATTAGAAGCTATTGCTCTAGTCATTAGAATCTAAGGTTCTAAAATCGTTTAGAGACTATGCTCTTCCCTTTCCTTCCCCATTAATTTCTATACACAATGATACCCATGTAGAATTATAACCTTCGAACTGTTTTTGTACGAAGATACCTTTCGCACTGTTTTTGTACGAGGAGTTCACGTAGTTCTTTTGACCTTCTCGCCCCTTTTTGGGTACGAGGGAAATGGTATCAAGGGTATAAGAAACTATGGCCTTTAAATCATCTCCATCATAGGGTTGTGGGTTTTCAATGAAAGCCATGAATTGGATTCAAGAATCAAGAAACAAAAACATAAGAGGTTTTATCTAAATTTTCAAGAACTCTAGTTATAGTGTAGATTACAAAACATAATCCGAAATCTTGCCTTTGCTTTTGAATGGATTGGTTTGATTGATGTGATTGATTACTTGAATGGAGAGAATTGAATGAAGCTTGATGGATCTTGGAGTTGAAAGCCCTTCCTTCTTCTCCCTTTCCTTGAATTCTCCTTTTCTTATTCTCCTTAGGTTTTAGGGTTTTGATTTATGAAGAACATTAGGTTAAGATAGTGTATATATATGGTCATGAATCTTTCTAGGGTTTGTTTGGGTGTTAACTTACCAAAAAAGGATGGAAATCGGCACTTCATAGAGAGTTTGGAAACTCTCGGATTCTCAATCCGCGACGTTCTCGGAGTTCCGAGGCATTTTCTCGGAGTTCCGAGAATTCTCGGAGTTCCGAGAAATGCTCTCGGAGTTCCGAGAACCGGATTCCAAAACTACTGTCCGATTTCTCGGAATTCCGAGGTGATTTTCTCGGAGTTCCGAGATCTCTCCAGTAGTTCTCGGAGTTCCGAGAATTATTCTCGGAATTCCGAGTTTTTTTTTTTTTTTTTTTTTTTTTTTTTTTTTTTTTTTTTTTTTTGAGGGTTGTTACACGGTTACCCTGCCCAACTCTCTAAATGTAAGGTACGAGGTGGTGACATCGTAAAGACTGGCCGTGCAACAATCGCCCCCGAAATTTATGATATAAATCCTTCTGCCTTTCTTTTACTTTCTGTACAGTCATTTTTCGTTTGATTTAAGTTAACCCACGTTGTGAGTAAGTTGCGATATCTGGATCTTCTGTAAGCAGCTTACAACACCAATCAGGTTAACTATCGCTTATTTTCGATTTCTTTTGTAAATCTACTTCATTTACATTCGGAATTAAGTATAATCTAACAAAGGAAATAATATCAAATCATTTCATTTCAAATCCTTTCAAAATGCCAATCTAAGTTAAGAGATCGGATTAAACCAGGCAAGATGGGTGCTTAATACCTTCCCGAATTGTAACCACAACCCTTACCTGAATATCTGTAAGGACCATGCCTTAAGCAAATAGAGTAAAATATAAGGTTCTAAGCCCAGAGCAAAGGAACCCCTGATTTCTATTCTTCTAACGAAATTTGAGTCGTTACTCATTTTCTTGGAAGAATAGACACGGGTCCTAAGCCCTAACCTAGGTGGCGACTCTGAGTTTTTCTAAAACTTGCGAAGTTAGGACTACGGTCCCGAGTTCGCAAGTAATGCAGATCAAATACCACCCCCTTTCTAAAAAGAAAACCCGATTGCGGTGATCCCCTGCCGTCCTGCGCAAACACGAGAAAAAACCGGCTCCCACAAAAATACTTAAGGATATGGGGCTGTCCAGCAGAGGTTAAAGTGTTCAATCCACATGAGAGGAAATTGGACCTAAAGACCGTTAGCGGCTATTTTATTGGCTACGCTGAAAGGTCTAAAGGTTATAGGTTTTACTGTCATAATCATACTACTAAGTCTGTTGAAGGAAACAATGTTGTCTTTCTTGAGGACAGTGACAACAGTGGGAGTGAACCACCTCGAGACTTTTCAGTTTCTATTTTTGAACCTCAAGATCAATTGGTCGGAATTCATGACCCTCCACAGGATGTATATATGGAAGATGGACCAATAGATGGTTTTCCATCCCAAGAGGATGTTGTCATTGAGAATGCCAACCAGAATCCATAAGAAGTGGAAGATGTAGTGGCACCAAGGAGATCTTCAAGAATAAGAAGACCAGCTATCTCTTCAGATTATAGTGTGTATCTTCAAGAAGTTGACCAAGAGTGTAGGAATGATGGAGACCCTTTGACGTTTTCACAAGCTATGAGTGGTGAGGATTCTAATTTATGGCATGAGGCCATGAACGATGAATTAGAGTCTATGGCTACGAACCAAGTCTGGTATCTTGTTGAATTGCCTAAAGGGGCTAAAGCCATTGGCTGTAAGTGGGTCTATAAGATTAAAAGAGACTCTGCCAGCAATATCGAAAGATATAAAGCGAGACTTGTAGCTAAAAGATTCACTCAAAAGGAGGGCGTAGATTATCGTGAGACTTTTTCGCCAATTTCGAAAAAGGACTCACTAAGGATCATAATGGCCCTTGTAGCTCATTTTGATTTAGAGGAAAATGGCTTTTCTCAACGGTAGTTTAGAGGAAGAGGTTTACTTGAGTCAACCTGAAGGTTTTCGTCGGAAAATCGTAGTCATAAAGTTTGCAAACTAAAGAGATCTATATATAGACTAAAGTAGGCCTCCTGTCAGTGGTATCTCAAGTTTCATGACGTAATATCCTCTTTTGGATTTATTAAAAATATTGGGGACCAATGCATATATTTTAAAGTCAGTGGGAGTAAATTTATCTTTTTAGTCCTATATGTAGATGATATTTTGTTGGCTACTAATAATTTGGGAATGCTAAATGATGTGAAACAGTTCCTAACTCAAAACTTTAATATGAAGGATACGGGTGGAGCTACATATGTTATTGGCATTGAGATTCACTGAAATAGATCTCAAGGTATCTTGGGACTATCTTAGAAGGCTTACATTAACGAAGTTTTGAAAAGGTTTAGGATGTAGAATTGTTCACCAAGTGTGGCACCTATCCTTAAAGGTGATAAACTCATTGAGGCACAATCCCCTAAAAATGATTTAGAATGAGAACAGATGAAGAATATTCCCTATGCTTTGACGGTTGGCAGTTTGACGTATGCACAGGTCTGTAATAGACCAGACATCGGATATGTTGTTAGGATGTTAGGGAGATACCAAAGTAATCCAGGAATAGATCATTGGATAGCTGCAAAGAAAGTTTTATGGTACCTTCAATGTGCGAAGGATTACATGCTTACATACAGACGATCGAATCGCTTAGAAGTGATCGGATATTCGGATTCGGATTTTGCCAGGTGCCTTGATACTAGGAAGTTGACATCGGGGTATGTCTTCCTACTTGTTGGAGGTGTCATTTCGTGGCAAAGCGTAAAGCAAAGATTAACAGCTTCTTCCACTATGGAGGCGGAGTTCATTGCGTGCTATGAGGAGACAATGCAGGCGTTATGGTTGCAAATTTATCACAGGGCTTAGGATTGTGGATTCCATATCTAAGCCATTAGTGATTTACTGTGATAATTCTGCTGCATTGTTTTTCTCTAACAACAATAAGAGTCGTAGTCGAAATAAGCACGTCGACATAGAAGAGTATCTCAAAGTTAGAGAAAATTTTGTGAATCATCAAGTGGCTATTAAACACATTTCTACCTTGCAGATGTTAGTAGATCCCATGACTAAGGGGCTTTCCCCCAAATTGTATAAAGAACATGTGGATCGTATGGGTCTTTTTGTATTTGATGCTTAGTTGCATTTGTCACTTTTAGTTACAACATAAAGATGATGATTTTGTTTATATGCTTTTACATATATTATGTCTTATATAAAGTGTGTACACATTAAAGTTTAATAAGACGGAATGTGCATGAGGACAGATAAAGTTGGACCCGAATGGGCATTTACGGGCCTATTCAATAAAGTTTTAAACCACACATAAAGTGTACATTAGTGTGAATCAGTGTATGTGATACATAGAAGGTAACATTTCCAGTTGGAGGGGTATGCCGCTATGATTCGTACATTTGGAACATGCTATAAGGGTGTACAATAAAGATAGTTAAAAATATTTGGGATTGGTATTTCCAAAACAATAGCCATAAAGTTTTTCAAAATAAATATCTAAGACTCTAAGTTACTTTGTGAATATATACCAATGTGGACCAAGTAGGAGAATGTTGGCATTTTTTGTGTGGCCCACATTGCTGGGACCCACCTTAAGTAGAAACGTTAGTTTTCCTTTTCTACTTTGTATCATATTCACAAAGAGAGTCTTCTAGATAAATACCAAAGTGTTTTTAATTTGTAAAACACAAAAGTGTTTGAGTTGTGGTGGGATGCAAATACGTGCACTCACAATCTCTATAAATATGTGGGCGTTTGATAAGAACAAACACATACGTATAGCTAAAGTCCATCCTAAAAAGGGTCCCTAATCTGAGAGGAAAATAGTTGTTGTGATTCCATCGATCGAGCCTAAGGTCTTCTCAAGATTAGAAGATCTCTCTTCTCTTATTTGCGTGCGCAGTGGAGATCGTGTTCGTGGTTCGTCGAGGTTCGAGGGAGTCGTGATCTTCGATTCTAATCGCCATGGCCGGAGGTAAGTTCCGCATTAATTTGGTTCATTAAGGATTATCATATATCACTTTGTAAAACCCACTCTTTTCAGAATATTCTTATTTTGCTAACGAGTTTAAGAATCGTAGTATTCATATCGTATTTTTACAGCACTCACTCGACTGAGCTTCTCATGATCCTTGCACGCATTCAAAAGCTGAAGGGTCTCCATGCTTGTGTCACCATATCATAGTCATCGACAGCCCAAAAAAAAAAACCCCGTCCTTCAAAACCTACTCTTTACAAACATTGTTTTTCAATGAACAGACAATGACCATCATTCTCAATCCTCTTGGTGCACTATTTCAACTACCCCTTTCTTTTTGGAAACAAATCACAAATCCCCTGTTCAAACTCCAGCGCACCGACAAAGGAAAATTGATAAGAAAAACAATGATACATGTCAATTTAAGACATTTTTGTTGTAAAATCCACTCTTCGTCGATCAAACCAGTCACCAACCAAGCTTGGTTTACAATTGCGGCGGTTTTTTCTGGCCAATAACTTGCCTGGTTGGGTAGTCAATAGTCACTCATTTTAACCATAAAATCAGTTACTTAGCCATTTTAAGCAATCCCCAGTAGCCTACAGCCCTTATCATCATCACTTCATGATTCATCGAGGCTGCAACCGTTAGTAGGCCAACAGCGGACCCTAAACCAGGCCATCCTCGACTATTTAGTTGAACTAATATAGGGGCGGAGGCACATATAGCGTCCCCCCCCCCCCCCCCCCCAATCCCCCACTCAGAGTGTAAATTTCTAGCTCCACCCTGGCGTTTTAGTTTAAGTTCTTCTCAGTATTACACTCTTAGGTTGGACAATCAACGGGTCCATGGGGTACGTTTATTTATTCCATGGCCTATCTCCCCGAATTTTAATAAATTCTCTCCTTTATGCAAGCTTAAACGAAAACAGTAATAAAACACCTTTTGTTCTTTCTTGTCTCAATCTCAGACTAAACCATGATGAAAACAGCAAAGATGGAAGAAGGTTGGCTGCCAGGCTGCAGTCATCACGTATTCTAAGGAATGCGGCCACAAACCCAATCAGGGAATGTCACTCGTACATCTAAGCCCTTCATCTTAGGTAGCGACTCTAGTTGAACCCATGAGTCTTTCCATTGAGATCTCATGTAGGGGGATCGAACAGGACAATCCCTCTATTAACTATGGTTAATGAGTGGATCACCCAACAAGAAAAGAGAGAGAGAAAAAAAAGAGGCTAAAAGCACCTTTTGATCAATGAAAATGATGAAAAAGACACCAGTAATGCTCGCCCGAGTGCAGGAGCCCACAATGGCAAGTCATGGGAAGACAGATCAATGCAGAGTACGTAACCATATATATATAACCAAGCTTTCAAATCTATGCAATCTCATTATTAACATAAATTATATTAGTATAATCAGTAAACCACCATCAATAAAATCATTGTTCACATATAATTTTGTATTTCTTGCTTACAAAGTTTCCAATCAATAATTTTTCAGACTCGGTGCACATGAAGGGACGGGGAGGGGAGGAGGATTAGCAGTGCCTATCTTGTCGCTACCATAATTAATTTGGATGGCAGATTAGATGCAGAAGGTGTCTGCAAGCTAGATTAATCTTCCTCCCTCACTCCGCACATCTTGGACAGGGGAGGGGAGAGACATAGGGAGATCTAAGCATGATCGAGATAATAGATCAGGAGCATGGTTTTGCTCTCCTGTCAATATTTTAACTTTAGATGGCGGGATGATTGTCGCTGGTGTCATAGAACCAAAATCCCCTTAAAAATGGGTTCCTCATGCTAGCTGCTCATCTATGGTACAATCCAATGATGGTGAAGATGATCTTTGGCCTGATTCGGGTAAAATTTATCGCCACAAAAGTTCAGGAGTTCCACTTTTATCTATCTCGGGCAGGGAAGTGGATGTGCGAATGGGTTCCCTAAGGCTCTGTTCACTTGCCTTCTTGAGAAAGGAAAGGAGAAGAAAGTAAGCCAAATTTTCTCGTGATTGGACATGATTTGACATTTTTCGCCGTTTACTTGTTTTCTCGGGAAAGCATAATTACACAGGTGGAAAATATAAATAATGATGTGGAAAACAAACTTTCTTGCACTTTCCCTCTAAATTTTCTCACCAAAAGGGTGAGAAAATCACTTTCCTGAGAAAACCACTTTGCCTGCATACTTTCTTTTCCTTTCTCGGCCAAGTGAACAACGGAATTTTCTCACAAAATGAATTTTCTCACAATTTCTTTTCCTTTCTTTTCCAGTTTTCCACGTCAGATTCTTTTCCTTTTTTTTCTTTTCCTGCTGCTAGAAAACAAGTGAACAAAGCCTAAGAGCCTGCCTAATAGGGAAAAAGAAAAACCATAATGAGACCCTGCAGGAGCTCTGGAAATGGGCCCAAGTTACCTGGGAAATCCCATCTTTACATTGTCCTTCTATGTTGACGATGAATGAAGTTCTTTTTTATGTTTGAAACAGAATCACAAGCATTACAGATCCTCGCTAAGGGATCTGCGACCTTGGATAACCATTTGTTTTCCCTCTCACCATGGAAAAAGGAATTTATTCAAGGAGAGGAAGCTCATTGGGTTCACTTTTATGGTATCCCATTGTACGCCTGGGCTGTTTCAACGATGGAGGCGTTAGGGGGCCTTTTTGGTAAGGTTGTAGAAACCAAGATGGAGGGCAATCACCAGAATTGTATGAGTTACGTCTCGGCCAAGATTCTAGCCCCCCGCTGGCTTTTCCTTAATTCCTATGTTCAACTCAAAATTTTAGACCAGACCTATACCATTGGGGTTGATCTTTCGAAGGAAAATTCTGATTCTGCTATCCCAGGATCAGGTTCTCCTTCGCCGGCGGATCGATCTCCGGCGAGTAAAAGACCTTTGCCTGATGAGCCGTTGGGCCCCATATGGAATTCAAATTTTAAATCTAACCAATCAAATCCTCATGTTGGGATGCCTAAGAATGTGCCGTCGGTCTGCCTCGTAAAAGGTGTGATGGGACCTGAAGAGAGGAATTCAGACCATTTTGGTCTGTTGGTGAGACCCGAGAAATCTAAGCCTAAATACCCTGCCCTTAGGCGAAAAATTGCTTCGCTGGCTGCACCTTTCACTAATACTAAAGGATAAATTTATGTTGAAATTTAAGCACATTTCTAGCTTCAATGGGAAATGTGTTCAGTTGAAATCGGGTTTTAAGCACATATCGGAATTGGAAATCGGGTTGATTTTTCCCAACCCAACCCAACCCGATTTTTTTAAAAAAAACCCAACCCAAATTCGGGTTCAACCTGTCGGGTTCGGGTTGAACCCGACCCGAGTTGCACCCCTACTTCAAGGTCTTAGGTTTGGTATTAAAAGGTACCCCCAACATCATATTTTGAAAGAGACTCTCAAGCCTAAAGATAGATTTCTTATTGCTTGCTACTATTAACAAAGGAGGAATGGCATCTCTTGATGATCCAGGAGAATCCTCATCTTGCTCTGGAAGACGGCTATTCTCTCTTTACATGTTCTGGAAGCTACTCAAGCTAGAGTCTTAAGCCGGGCCGTTCATTGGGTATAGACTCTGTGGGATTATTCTGTTAAAAGATAACCATTTACCGTTATTCAGGCACTCTCTCTATAGGATACTTGGGTTCGGAAAAATGGTTGGGTGAAGGCAAAAATGAGATGAGACTAAGGCAGTGGGTATCCGGCTAGTGGAAGAAAAGCCTACGACCAGCGAATCTTCGGAAGCCCTAAATAAGATTCCGGAGGTTTTTCTCCTTTTTCTTGCTAGAGCCCCAGATCCAGCATAGCATGGAGGAAGTTCCTTCGATTTTGAGAACTTGCCTATAAGCTCAAACTGAATGACTATCTAGATGGTGATGACAAGTCTGTTTTGATGAATGCCTTGCCTTCTCCCTGTCTTTGAAAAGAT
Organism: Tasmannia lanceolata; assembly: GCF_043159265.1. Taxonomy (NCBI): domain Eukaryota; kingdom Viridiplantae; phylum Streptophyta; class Magnoliopsida; order Canellales; family Winteraceae; genus Tasmannia; species Tasmannia lanceolata. The sequence goes on along the minus strand of NW_027518680.1, from coordinate 45,531,359 downwards.
GAGCACGGGACCTCAAGAAATAAAGGGTAGTAGATGAAGAATTCGAAAGGGAAGTGAAATTGTTGCTCGACAAGGTGGCAGTGTATGGTAGTGTAGACCTCACTGTAATAGTTGACCTGAAGGATTTTTGGTTTGTTACTGGCGTAGGAGCATGCTCCTAGCCACCCTTATTTGATTCTATGTAATGCAAGTAAGGACCTCTGGTCTCAATGTAATTTTCTTAGTATCAATGAATTGTCAATTTTCAACAAAAAAAAGTTTCCAATCAATATACATTTTCACACCATCCAGTCAATTTTCACATGTCCATACTAGATACAATGTTTCAAATTTAAGGCAATGGGCTTTCTATTTCACTTCTAATTCAATCATTTCTCCCACCTGATTGAGCACACACAAGCTATTGTAATTACATACTACTATTAATCCAATTCAGTACTAAGCAATGCACATCTCTAGAGAAGACTTTGCAAGCCAAAGCAAGCCAGGGTCATCCCTTTTCAGCACCAAATAACTTTCTGACCTCCCAATCGCGTCTGATACTACATCTTCGTGGAAACCAACAACAGAAAGTACTTCCATGGCAGCTGGTTTCAACCAAATCATCAAATCAATCATCAAACCATATTGAGCCCAATTTCCATTTAGACCAAATCATGCAAGAAAAATACTCAGCAAAAGAAGCATCATCTTGAGAACAGTGAGTGAGAAATCACGAGGGAAGGAAAATAACTAAACCTTTATAATTTGCCACGTTCAGTTGGAATTGAGGATTAGCCTGCATTTTTAATGAAAGTTAGTAAACAGGAAGACTTGAAAAGGATCCTCATTCTTAAGGTACAGAGATATGTCAAATATGGGTTTTCACTTTTCCAGTTTTGGTTCCAAGCAGATTAACTAGCCAAAAAAGAAAAAAAAGAGCCTCGTGTAAAATCAGTGTTGCATGAATTTAGATTCGGATTCGCATGTTGGGATCCGACACGGATTCAAGGTGTTAGGATTCGGCAAACTTCAAAATGTGAGATTCGTGGATATATATATATATATATATATATATATAGAGAGAGAGAGAGAGAGAGAGGAATTCCCCCCCCCCCCCCCCCCCCCCCGCGGTAGGATTATGCGTCCCCCTTTTAACGTGATTTGGGGGCAGACTTTTAACGCTTTTTTATGTCAAATCACATTACAAGCGGGGCGCATAATCCTTATGGGGGGTGAAAAAATCATCTCTCTCTCTCTCTCTCTCTCTCTCTCTCTCTCTATATATATATATATATATATATATATATATATAAATGGTTAATGAGCAACTACTCAGATAAGCTTATCTGAGCAGGAGCTCACAAACACATGTGGCCCCACATTTTTTTGGGGATCCAAAGCATTCATTTGAAAGGCCCTTCCATGGATAGGGTGTGTACCAAAAATCAGCCCTATAGGATCATCCTAACCCAATCAAAAGTGCAGGGGAAAATGGACACACACTGTGTGTCCATGTTTCTGCCCATTTTTTCCCTCCACAAATGGCAGGGTTAGGATGATCCTACAAGGATGATTTTTGGTAGACACCCTATCCATGGAAGGGCCTTCCAAATGAATGCTCTAGACCGCCCCACCTCCCCAAAAAAAAAAAAAATTTGTGGGGCCACATGTGTTTGTGAGCTTATGCTCATATAAGCTTATCTGACCAGCTGCTCACAAACCATTTCCTCTCTCTCTCTCTCTCTCTCTCTCTCTCTCTCTCTCTCTCTATATATATATATATATATATATATATATATATATATATATATATATATGAAAATTTTGAGGTCGAGTGTCAAGACGTTGGGGTTTTTATTAAGAGAGTCGAAGATGGAGGAAGGAGGTTGATGTTTGAGTGTGGAATGTGATGACGCTAGGGTTTTTATTAAGAGAGGACGGGGTGTGCTTTTATTAAAAAAAACAAAGTTAAGAAGAAAACATGTTTAAAGGGGGAAATATACAGGAATCGAATTTTAAAAGAGACAATGATGTGTCAGATCTGAAAAACATGATTTGTGTGCGACACGACTATGACAATAATCCGGATATGTCCCACATATTCCTGTCGAAGCGTGTACACACAGATTCAGCACAGGGGGTGAGAATCCATGCAATACAGTGTAAAATGTTTCCAAAGAGAATACCTTCCGAAGCCGTCTATATTTCATATCATCTGGATGCTCTATCACATTCCTACAATAAAAAATACATACAAGTCAAGCAGACCTTCACTCAAAAGAAAGGGAAGCATGATGGGAAGAAGCTATTGATGGAACAGAGCATTCAAGTTTAATAAACTTACTTGATGATCTTGAAAAGCGTTCGAGTGACAGACGTAACTTCCACTGGTGTCGCTTCAGATCTAAGCATCTCAATGGCTTTTCGAAGGCGAGTACAAATAACAGTAACTGGGTCATCGATTCTTTGAAGTTCTTGATTGTCTGCCATATCATCTGGATCAGGTTCATCAGTCTGCATACCAGTCCTTTCTGCAGCAGGTAAAGACACATTAGAGTTTTCCCATACAGGATGCATGTCTTTTATCTTAGGCCCTGTTTGGATGGCAGGAATTTTGTGGAAAACCTTGGAAAGGAAAATTAATTCTAAAATTTCCAACTTTTTTTACACGAGAAAAAAATAATTGGAACCAATCCTATTCAAATTTTATTCAGATGGACTTGCCATTTATGATAATATCTGCCCAATTTAACCCTCTAATCACATCATTTCCCTCTAAATCATGGAAAGAAAAAAATTTCTTCCATCAGAAATGTTTTTTCTTGCAATCCAAACCTTAGGTTTTTTAGCCATGAAACCACCCATATTCTCACCGTGATCAGGCTCGGCCTGCATAATATCATCTGCTTGAGAATCATCAGGATCAGGCTCGTCACCATAACCCAAAATAGCCTCTTTGGTTTCAGAATCACTAGGATCAGATTCCTCCATCTTTTTCGGAAAAAGACGCCTTGAAAGTTCCGGTTCAGCTTCATCCTTCATAGCTTCAACTGCTTGGGAATCATCAGGATTAGGTTCTGCCACAATTCCATACTTCTTAACAACCTTGTTAGTTTCAGAATCATCAGGATCAGGTTCATCAAAATATTTAGAACTTAGAACCTTTCCTGTATTTATTAAGTGGGCTCCAGTGATGTCCACAATTGCTTCACAATCATTTGGATCCAGCCCGAATGCTTTGTCTCCGCTAGTTTCGGAGTATGGCTCTAACATGTTTCCATTGACTAAGCAGTCATCGGGATCAGGTTCTGAAATCTTTTCTCCATCTAAACAGTCATCAGGATCAGGCTCAATTGCTGCATTGGGTTCATGGTGAACCTTTATGCTTAACCCATCTGTCTGTTCATTCTCAGACTTTCCTCCAAGTGCTTCTGAACTAATAGCGGAAGCATTTAAAACGCGGTGGTAAGCAGCTGCAACTGAAGAAGCACGCGCATTGGGCAATGAACTCAATGATTTACCCCCAAGCTTTCGATAACTACTATTTGTATCAGAATGGAACTCCTCCTCATAACGATCTGAGTGCCTGAGGCCACTCAAAGTGTGACCTTTCGATTTTGTCCAGTCTAGACTAGCAGCTTCTTGGTTCAGCTGTCCCAAGAAGGAAAAAAACTGGTAAGGGGAAGATTCAAACATGCTAATAGATGACTACAACCTCGAAGAATACATCATATTTACCTGTTTATCTAGAGCGAAAAAGTTTGCATCGTGTTCAGAGTACACCATGTGAGCCTGCAATAAGATAAAAAGAAGCTCAAAAAATAGTTTGCTACAAAGAACTACTTAAACATGTTCCATTTCACCAAAAAAAATAAAAAATACTTCATGTTACGTGAATCATGCACATGTAGAAAAAAAGAAGGTTAATAATGCTTACAAGTTCATGCAACAAAGTTTTCTTGATGCTTTCATATTTCCTGAATCCCTTCAGGTCATCTGTTCGAAGACGCAGAGATATTTCCTCTCCATTGTTCTATATCAATTAAGAATTACAAAATAAAATCGATGATTATTCTCATCGGTTTTCCATTATGAATACCCTTCTACATTACTTTTTAAACCAATTGTTACCTTGTTGAAACCTAGAATGCACTTAGGAGAGACACCAACATATCCCACAGGTGGCATCTCTGTCATAATTCCAACCCTCCAGCGATGCTTAAAGAAGAAGAAATGATCATTTATGAGCAATGATGGCTGAAGCATAGTAATGAAAGGTCAGACTGCATTAATATTACAAGAAAGAATGGTCATCAAGTACCTTATTCATTATAGCAATGATTCCAGGGTCACACGCAAGCATATGCATTCTTCTCAATGCCTCTGAAGGTGGAGGGTTTAGCTGTAAGAATAGCAATAACACAGTAAACATTTGCAATAACACAGCTTCTCTAACAGTGTCATAATAGGCAAGGAATGACCGAAATGTGTAAGATAGTTCAAAGTATGACAACATTTTTTTCATATCATCCAATGAAGCATCCATAGATTGGTGAATTGGTGACAAACATCTGATCAATGCGAAAGTTGATAGAAGAACCTTATGTGATATCAACTGGGCATCCATTAGATGGGCAATCGATAATGTTCTCTTTATTTGTAAAAAATAGCAATAACACAGTCAATGGCAAGGTCATGTAATGAAGGATTCAGCTGCAAAGTGGCCAAGTTGTGCATGCGTGCAAGGGGCTTTTGCTGTGATTCATACCTATTCAGCCTAGCAGTGAATTGAATCATTATCTGGATCTCCTTGAAGGAGGCCACGCCGGATATCTGCTGCCTAAGTAAGGGGATCGGGAGACACGGGCCCTTTTGTTTGGGACCTGACTTCAACGGTGCCTAGGCAAGCTGGTAGGGAGTTTATGCCGGACAGATCTATGGAAGGGAGATTCTAGGTAAGGTCGGTGTTTCTTAAAATCTGCAGGTTTTAATTACTCTCAAGTCTAGATCTGAGTCTAAGTCAAGATCCGACTGTTTGATCTTCACGAAATTTGAATATCTGTTGGAACGGTCTTAGAGAAAGACAATATAGAGTGTGAGGTCAAACAGATCATAGAATTTCAAATCTGGCCACTTTCTAGATTTCTGCAGTTTTATTTTTCAATCCCAGAAATTGATCCAATTCCAAATCAAGATCTAGCGGTTGGATTGAAACTTTGGTATGGTTGTCGGTTATGGTTAGAGAATAATCCTAAATTTTGATTAAAATCGGTTCGTTAGATCCACAGATATGATCATTTGAATGGGTAGGTAGCAGGAATTAAATCAAGAACAAAGAATAATCAATTGTAGAGAAGGGTCAGAACGGAGAAGAGGATTGAAAACACTTATGTCAGATAAATACTAGAGCATTTCACCACTAGATTTCCCGGGACATCCCATTGAGGGTTGTTCACGCCATCATGCCTATGACATATGGTGAGAGTGCATCACCCTACTAATGGACCAAAGACATCACACCTAAGGCTTTCACTGGAATTACACCAGGGAGGACCAACGCATCACACCTCGGAAAGAAGGCATCACTTCCATGTTTTGCAAAGAGAAAAAAAGAAAAGTCGTTTCCATTCATCAAATCAACATATCATTCATATCAAGAAGATGGCCAAAGCCCACGCTCCCCCTCTTCAATGCCCAAAAGGAAAGTAGCTGAACAATGGATATTGGGTAGCAACGGTACAACTTGTGGAGTTGCTCCTAGATCAATTTCTCATAATCTAATTTCAACATGGTTTTAAATTTCCAACAAAACCGACACGAAATGACTGAAATGCTTTTGGTTACTTCCCCAAAGAAACGTTACTGAAACCGAAACGCATCAAAAGGAAAATTGTAAGTGCTGTAGTAGTATATTGTACTAGTATTAGTATTAGTATGTAATTATGTATTGCATAATTATATTTATATGAATTGCATGTGAAATGCGGTGTTATATATTTATATTAATATGAATAAGATGTGAAAGGTGATATGCACTAAATTATAGGACTTGCGAGACAACGTATGTCACTAGGTGTTCAATGTTATTCAACCATTATAGATAGTTGTCTTCGTTACATGATTTATTTGTGTCAATTCTAGCATTTCCTAAAGTTTCATCTTAAAAGTCTATTATTTTCATATGTTTCTGTGAGCTTATAAGATTTCACTGAAATTCCCAACAGAAACTGAAATGTTTCCATTTCCGTGGCAACCAAAACTGAAATTTAAAACCTCGATTTCAGCTTCCACTACCGATGCTTAGGATGTCTCTTACACATTTCAAAGACTTCAAAGTTTTTCCATTACCGCATCTTTAGCCTTCAACTAGAAAAAAAAAATCAGTAATCAGGTGGAAGTGGTTTCAGAATATACAAGGAGATGGCACATCTTATTAAATCTCCAATTGTAGAAACAAAAAGGATTCAACGCTAGGATAGTTTCTTTCCAACGGTATCTATGACTGATTTTGGATCTACTCTGAGGTCAGTTCCTCCTAAAGTTATCGCAGCAGTGTTAAATATTCAATCTAGCTTATTTACACCGTATCAATATATATATATATATATATATATATATATATATATATATATATATATATATATATCTTATATGATTATTACATCCAGCAAACAAAATACCATTGATTGAAAATTTGAGAGAGATCTGTCCAGCTGTTATAAACAAATTTTAGATCACATGGACGGTTCTGAAAATTTTAAGATCACTTATATTATAATCAGTTCTATAATAGATTTAGATCTACGTCATATGTGGGATCTTATTTTTATCAAATTAGTATTATTAGAATCAGATTTGCATCGGCATCCCATGTGATGTTACTCTCCAGCCGAGCTATAGCGAAGAAGCTTAGGGGCCACAACAATATCCTCCCCAGCAAAGCCTTACGAAGGAGCTGAGGCAACCAACTAGGCCTTTCTTTCAGAGAAGAAAAGGGGAAATCTTCTTCTTCAGATCTTCAATCTTGTAACATAATCCTTCTTGGACAACTGGACAGTACTGGACAGTACTTATCTGTTTATTGAGATAACGAGTTTTTCTCTTCCCTGAACTATAGAATCTAGTAACCACATTTCTGTGCCTGGGATTGAGTGAATTTTTCATTAAACCGTTACTAAGGAAATAGGTGTTTGTTTAATTGTTATTAGTTCACAGCCCATAAAAGGAAAAGACCTAAAATGAAATATAAATAAAAGGGAGGAAAATCAATCAGCAAATATGGCAAGGGTGCAGGGCACAGGCCACAGATAGAAATCGGTGGCAAGGAAGGTAGTAAGCAACAGATACTTATCCATTGTTAACTAATTGATCATACATTTTAACATCCACTGCAATCAGAAAATTATTTTTATCTCTTCTACTGGGATGTTCAATTATACCTATAGGAAAACAAGCAACTTGACAAATATGTGTTAGATTTTTTAGTGATGTAAAATTTTAATAATTCTAGTTTGTTTTATCTTTTCCTATTTATTAGGAAAATTAGTAGGCATTATACGTTAAGAGATATTTTGGGGGAGTTGGAGATATTTTAGGTGCGTGAAACGTATGAAACGTCTCACCCCATAAATTTTGTAACAGCACTCTCAACCCTCTCTATCTCTTAAAAAGGAAACAACTCTTTTTAACAGGAGACGAGATCTCTGATGGATTGCTTTCTTCTTCTCCACTTTCTCTCAAAAAACAACTGTATTTTCATGGGTTCTTAGTTTTTCTATTTTATTATTATTTTGCGACACGGGCATGACGAGTTCATGGGATCAATTCCCTGCACGGAAGAGACCCTGAAGGATAGTTGAATCTTGGGAGCCAAACGCCGGTGAGCCCAGTGCAGACGGGGACGTTTTGACTCTAAAGAGAGAGCTCTTTCTGGCGTGCCTCAATCCATAACAGGCTATTTCTAACCTTTTTCTTGATTAATTTACTTTTATTAATTTGATAGATTTTAATTAGATTAAATAATATTAACAGAAATTCCTAAAGATAGATTATTTGACAAATTTCTCCAACAATTTTAGAGTCAAAACATAAGGAATTTTCTGTTAATATTAATTTGTCTTTCTTGATCCAGTTGCAAGAAGAAATTTTAGTTTTCTTTTAATTAAGGATTCTTAGAATTTCTTGAAATTGTTCTGTAGGAAAAATCAATTTTATTTCCGTTCTTTGAAAAATGCAGCATATTTGTTTGTGTACAAAGAAATGACATTATCCTATCATCTATGTCCTTATGCTATGCGTAGATCAGACGGAGGAGGTGAAATGGGCTGTATTTGGAGGATGAGAAGAAAAGGAGTCAATTTTCAGTCATTATTTGATAAAACCTCTCAGTATTAATTCGGAGGGAAGAACTCTCTGCTTTTCAGTTTCCTAAGACACAAGATTACGATTGAAGATACTCTCTACTAATGCCCTCGTAATTTTTTGCATTATAATTCTTGACGCATCTCTCTCTCATTAATTTTCCTTTTAATCGGAAGGTCCCTAAAATATTGCCGCAAGCCCTCTAATCAGCTTCTCTTTTTCTTGTGGCTGAAACTCATCGGTCTCTGTTTTCTGTTTCAGTTCTCATATCTACCTTTCCGTGAGGAAGTCGGCAAAGAAAACATATAAACCCGTTTAATAATTAAGGGTGACACATATAAACCCTTCTTTTGGTTGGCCACCCAGAGTTCAGGGCCAACTTTGTTACCGACTCCCATGCAGGCTTTTGGATCAGCTGCTTGAATTTGCCATTCAAGGCGATTCTTCAGAATCTGAGTTATTTGTGAAGATAATATTCTTCCTATCTTTGTCATCTCGATTAGTTGGCGTGTTCCCAACGGGTATGAATCGTGTTGAGAAAGGAAACCAATTAGATCACTTTTATTGAAAACTGTACCTTCCTTTAGATATAAACACCTTTCTCCATAAGACTCTTGCCGTGAGAAATGGGATCTAAATTCCTTGTTTAGGGTGTAAATATCACTTCTCTTCTTTGGTTAAAGAACCTAGTCAAAATAAAAATAAAAGGGAATTCATTTCCTCTCTATATCTTAGTTTTTGTAATACTAGGCAGTTTTTCACCCATTCTGCATAAAGGGAAAACTGAAATTTACATCCTACTATTTTAATATTGACACCCATTTTATAGCCTATGTGAACATTTGTGTGTTTTAATATAACACCCAAACTTGACAATATTTGTTGTAATTTTCTTGAGTCATCCTATGATTTTAATTTCAAATGCAATTTTAAGATCTTTACTGTTTGTGGTGTTGTCTTGTAGAGATATTAGGGACGCCATCTCTGCATGCTAATGTTAATTATTCACTCTGACTTCTTATGGTGACTAAAAATAGTCACTTAGTCAAGTGAGATAAATGAATTTAGAAGGTGGCTTGCAACGAGTGATGCTAATCATACCTATCTGATCATAAGAATGGCTCATCTTTTATTAATCCAAACCGTCCAATTAATAGAACTTGTATATCCCAAAAATCAAACCCATTGATTCATGTAGTCTTTTATCTTGTGCATGGGATGTCCAATAGAGTGGTCAATTGAATTCTAATTTATCTTGAAGATAGATTCCGCTAATCGATGTGGTTTGATAACTTGGCAATTTTTGTACACTCCATCAAAATATTTTTTAAACTGAGTTATTTGGGAATGACTAGGCCCACTTGTGCCATGTATATAGGATAAGATTTGTTGATCTCAACATATGCCTATTTATTTGAAGCTGTAAATAAAACTTGCATCTTCAAATCCTAGGAAGGAGACGTTGTCAGGAACAAGTCATGAATTGTTTTATATGTCAAAGCCTCACATATTACCATTTCAATATCATTGTGTGAGTATTTTCCGTACACACTTGTGGCTCTCATTGGAAAGGACCGCCAATTAAAATATGCAAAGGGAACTTGGTTGAGTAGGCAAGCAAATCTAGAGCATGAATTTGAGCAAATAGATGTGTTATTGATTGTGCATTATCTATTAGCATATCTATTTCTATGTCTTGTCATTATGCTGAAATTTTATATGCATTCTGATTCCTTGCATGAATATGTTGTGCTTTATGCAAAAGTTATTTTTTTGCAAGTTGTGTGGGGGTAAGCACTTGCACAAATAAAGTACATTATTGTGTTCACTAAATTGCTCAAATGAAGGGGTTATCACTTATACAAGTGGAGTTATTTAAAGTTATTACAAGATTGAAACTTACTCGCACATGATGAATTTCAGCATTTGAGTTGATGTTCTTTGCATGTCTATAGACTATGTTACATTACCAACTTCTCCAAAAGCTTAAGCCGTTGGAGAGAGGCGTTATTTATCTTTTATGCTTTAACACTCCCCCGCACGTGTGGCCCACTTGGCAAACACGTGGCACATGTGGTCCCACTTTGGGCCGACCATCGCATGTGGCTTTTTGCTATCCGAGAGGTTTGAGCTCGAGACCTTTGGCTCTGATACCATGTTACATTACCAACTTCTCCAAAAGCTTAAGCCGTTGGAGAGAGGCGTTATTTATCTTTTATACTTTAACAGACTAGATATGGTGTTTTAAGCCTGATAGTTGAGTATCATAAGCGGCACAATCATGATGTAAAAATAAGACTGGCATACTCATTTCATGATGGTACATAACGTAAAAAGGAGTTTAAGACACAAATAAAATAAAACTCTATCAAAGAGTGGTGGCTTTAGACCTTTCATGGTCTTAAAGCATTATAATTGAAAAGGACTACCTCAAAAGCTAGTGAAATATTCATCGAAGGGAATGAGACTGAAGCCCATAAGGTAGTCACTGCAGTGGACACCCAACCTCTGTGATAGGAGATCCCATGAAGGAGGTTCAATGCGTAAAAACGAAGCTGTAGGGTGTCTAGGAGGAGCACTAATTATTTTGAGGGGTATTCCCTAGTCTCATTCCTATGGTGATAATGCTCATGACTGTGACGATTTTAGGTTGAGTTTTATCTCTTACTCAGTCCAAGGCGGAATTCTGCAGGGTGTAGGTCACAGAGCACCCTTGGAGGACTCACCTAAGTGAGTTTGGTAGTGAGGTCACTACTGTGGGAAGCTGGGCTACTCCCTAAAGACACTCATGAAACAAAGTATGGGTTCATGACCGTAAAGGGCCAAACCGACTAGAACTCAATAATTGCCCGTACTGTGTGTGTGGTAATGAAGTCTGAACTCAAGGACCTAGTTCAAGACTTAGTTCACTACGGCTCCTTCAGACGGAAAATTGCTAACACTAAGTGAAGGTTCAAGTCCGGAAGACATCTCCACCCATCCCACAGTAAAGTCGCTTGCCTATTTATTTTAAATTTTAAATCATGTGGGGGATTGTTAGATTTTTTAGTGATTTAAAATTTTAATAATTCTAGTTTGTTTTATCTTTTCCTATTTATTTGGAAACTTAGTAGGCATTATACGTTGAGATATTTTGGGGGAGTTGGAGAGATTTTAGGTGTGAAAGGTATGGAACGTCTCACCCCTTAAATTTTGTAACGGCTCTCTCAACCCTCTCTATCTCTTAAAAAGGAAACAACTCTTTTCTATAGAAGACGAGATCTCTGATGGATTGCTTTCTTCTTCTCCACTTTCTCTCAACAAACAACTGTATTTTCATGGGTTCTTAGTTTTTCTATTTTATTATTATTTTGCGACACGGGCATGACGAGTTCGTGGGATCAATTCCCTGCACGGAAGAGACCCTGAAGGATGGTTGAATCTTAGGAGCCAAACGCCTGTGAGCCCAGTGGAGACGAGGGCGTTTTGACTCTAAAGACAGCACTCTTTCTGGCGTGCCTCAATCCATAACAGGCTATTTCTAACCTTTTTCTTGATTAATTTACTTTTATTATTTTGATAGATTTTAATTTGATTAAATAATATTAACAGAAATTCCTAAAGATAGATTATTTGACAAATTTCTCCAACAATATGGCCATCACAAAAAGTGAGGGTTGTCACATGATTCTGTGAAGGCATTAGACTCCTATAGACTTGATATTATCTCACCTCAGGACATTCTACCCGCCCCAAAATACAATTTAAGGATTTAGATATTCTGAGAGAGCCATTATGAGATCAATCAAGATAGACTAAGAACTTTCATCATGATCACAAGTGGCAACCTTCTTTAAGATAATCATTTGGAGCAATGAAGCACGGATACGGGTACGGGGTGCGGGTACGATACGATACGGGTACGTGGATACGTGATTTTAAAAAAAATTGGATACAAGTACGTTGAGGATACGCTGAATATAATATATTTTTATATTTTATTATATATTTATAAAAAGGAATAAAATTAAATATTTTGTTAAATCATTCAATCAATTTAATTGGAGAACAATAAAATAAAAATAACATCACCAAAATCTAATATTATTTCTAAGTTGTTAGGTTTTTAATTACTGGATCTATATTATAGATATTTTGATATATTCACCCCCCCCCCCTTTTGTTAATTGAGACCAAGGTTGCCAGGGCGGGAATCGAAAGCGGATTCAATTCGGGATTCGAAAGCGGGAATCGGAGGCTCAAGGGATGGTTGGAAGCGGGAATCGTGGGTTTGCCAGAGAGTCGACAGAGATTCGCCGGGAATTCGCCGGAGATTCGTCGGGAGTCGCTGGGGAGTTGGGATTCGCTGGGGATTCGCTGGGAATCGCCTGGGCATCGGGGTTCCTATAAAGTGGGAATCGGGGTTCCCAAAATTGGGAATCGGGGTTCCGACGAATCCGAACCCCGATTCGTAATTTTCGGGGATTCGAATCGGATTCGCGTTCCGGGGAATCGCAATTCCCGCCTAAAGGAACGAATCATGCTTCCTTGATTGAGACAACCCCTCTATTGTATATCTGTAATTTTCAATTTAATTCGACCCGGGTGCACACCCGATACATACCCAAACTCCCAAACTGGATTTTCGTTTTGTTAGTTGTTTGGGTGCATACCCGGTACGCACCGAAAGAGTACCCAAGAGCACCCGATACGCACCCGACACGGGTGCGTGGGCCTCCGGAGAGTACCCGTGTTTCTTAGATTTGGAGAACATTTGAGACTTTGAAGAGGTCTGTCATTGGGGCTAGAGATTTTTGTGTTTATCTCAAGCCCATAGAGTCTGTTTGATCATTGGAGATGGTTGCATGGCTAAAAAAAGACCATGTACTCTTTCATCATCTTTTTGGTTTTTTAACAGTTGTTCTTGTGGCGGTCGTGACTCACAGATGCATTCATTTAAGGACTTTCTGGATTAAGAACACTTACTCAAAAATTATCTCAAGTTGAAAGTTTGACATTCAGAGATGAGTGTTTCTCTAGAAGGTGAAACTACATCTCCCATGCACTTGCATTGTCCAGTGATGTCTAAACCCTAAATCATAATTTGGTCTCATGACTCATACAATGTAAGTTCAATCCTAGGGTTCAAAAATCAGTTAGACTACAATTTTTGTGAAAAGTAGTTACAGTACATACATTTAACAATTTCAATTGAGCAAGGACTACAGTTGAGCAAGGAGTAATCAAACCTCGATCCCTGGAAGGTGAAGTGTGCGAAAATCACAGAAAATGTAGGCTCCTTGAGGAAGTTTCAGAGAACTTTGAGGCCTATCTAACAAACGCTGCCGTAATCTCTTTTCCTCTTCATCGAATCCAGCTATCCTGAGGTCTGTCTTTGCACTATTTTGCGAAACCTCATCAATTTCATCTTCAAAAACACCCATCATTCTAATAGGCTTTCCCTGCGATAGGAAAAAGAAGTAAACAAATAAAACGACATGTCAGGGTTGTCATTTTTGAAGAGAGATAATTTTATGAAGAAGATTTTATCGTCTAGAGCAAACACAGTTAATGACGGATATGTATGGATAAATTATAACTTAACTCAACTCAACTAAGCCCTTGTCCCAAACTAGTTGGGGTCGGCTAATTAATCCTTTAGAAAATTTTCATGAAGGAGGTGAAAGGATCTACCAGGCTCAAATTGACAAAGTCTAGTCCTGACACTAGTTGGGTTCAGGGACAGAGCCAGCAGGGGACCAGCCTGAAAATCGGGAAATTTCCGCTAAGTGGTAGGTGTATTCAGTTTTCTCATAAAGACCCCTTGAAAAGGGAAAAAATTTCTCAGATTTTCGTAACGCCACAGTATTATAGCATTTGTTTCGTAATCTCCTCAAAAAGCAACTGAATTTAATGCTAAATATTCTTAAATCCCATTTTTATAGCATCTGTGTCGTAACTCTCTCTCTTTCTCTCTCTCTCTCTCTCTCTCTCTCTCTCTCTCTCTAAAGTTTCCATTTCTACATGAGCAACGGAAAAAAAAAATCTCATATGGTTTGGGGGCCAAAAGTTGAATCAACAGATGAGATTTTATGTGGTTTGTGGACGTATGTATTTTTCAAAAACGACTGAGACCATTTCATGGGATGATCCAAATCGTTCATTTGTTGGGCCACAATGCAAATAAGTTGTGCCCCAAAAATTATTTTAATAGGATGATCCTAACCCTCCGATCAGTAAAGGTACGACCACTATAAGTTAGGATCATCATTTGGAAATGAGTTTTGAGGCAAAACCTATCTATATTGTGGCCAAATAAATGATCGGTTTGGATCATCCCGTGAAGTGGGCTTTACAATCTTTTTAGGAAAATGGTGGACTGTGCGCCACACACCATATAAAAACTTATGACTAATATATATAATCATGAGATTTTATATGTCGTCCGCAAGTGAATTACAGTGTTTTTCAAAACCTACCTTGTGGCTCACTTCATAGGACGATTCAAACTGTTCATTTATTGGGCCATAATGTATATAGGTTGCACCCCTTTAGCCAGTGGGCGAGGGGGGCACTTGCCTCCCTGAAATCCAGGATTTGTTGGGCTAGAATGTGAATAGACTGTAGTAATTTTGAACTATAGTATTTTTCAAAAAAAAACTAGGTCCCACTTCGTATGATGATTCAAACTGTTCACTTCCTAGGCCACAATGTAAATAGTTAAATCACTGGCATTCTTGGGTCATGATGTAAATAGTTGGTCCCACCCATCAAAACATGAAGTGTAAATAGTGGGCACCACTACATCAAAATTAGAGGTGTAAATTGTGGGCTCCACGTAATGCATGGGATAGGCGGAGATTGTGGGCCCCACCTATCAAAACATGGTGTAAAAGTGTGGGCCCAACATACTACAACAGCCATTCTTTGCCCCCCTGGACCAAATTCCTAGCTCCGCCCCTGGTTGGGTTCGTCTACATGGATCATTTTCTTCCATTCTTTCCTATCCAAGGTCATGTTCTCTGTTATGTTCCTAGCGCTCCCCCCCCCCCCCCCAAAGTCTTTCCTCACTATTTCTACCCAAGTTGTTTTCGATCTGCCTCTACCTCTTTTTACTCCATCAACTTGGCACGAGTCACTTCTTCTCACTGGAGCATCCAAAGGCCTACGTTGGATATGCCCAAACCATCTTAAGAGGTGCTCTCTCATCTTCTCCTCAATTGGTGCCACCCCCACCTTTTTACAGATGTCTTCATTTTTAATTCGATATAACATTGTGTAGCCGCACATCCATCTAAGCATTCGCATCTCCGCTACACTCATCTTATGCACATGCTGCTTCTTCGTGGCCCAATGTTCTGAGCAGTACAGCAGGGCTGGCCTCACAACTGTCTTATAAAACTCTCCCTTCAACTTGGTAGGTATTTTACGATCGCACAGAACTCCTGAAACATGCTTCCACTTCAACTAACCTGCTTTTATTCTGTGGTTAACATCCTTCTCAATCTCTCCTTCCTTATCTATGGATAAATTATAGAATGTGAAAATATCATTTGACATATATATATATATATATATATATATATATATATATATATATATATGAGAAAACGGTTTCTACACACAAGTGTAGATAAGTTATCTACACACTAGCTTAAAATACAGTGGGGGCCCACATTGTTTGGGTGATCCAAAGCATTCATTTGATGGGCCCTCACATAGATAGGGTGTGCCCAAAAAATCAGCTTCATAGGATCATCCTAACCCTTCGAACCGTAGTGGCAAAAAATGGACAGATTTGTGAAGGTTTATACACGTCCATTTTACCTCCACAAATCATAGGGTTGGGATGATCCTATGGAGCTGATTTTTTGTGGACACCCTATCTATGTGAGGGCCAATCAAATGAATGGTTTGGATCACCTAAACAATATGCCCTCCACTGTATTTTAAGCTAGTGTGTAGATAACTTATCTACATTTGTGTGTAGAAACTGTTCTCTCTCTCTCTCTCTCTCTCTCTCTCTCTCTCTCTCTCTCTCTCTCTCTCTCTATATATATATATATATATATATATATATATATATATATATATATATATATATATATACATATATATATATATATAGAGAGAGATATATATATATATATATATATATATATATATATATATATATAGAGAGAGAGAGAGAGAGAGAAAAGGGTTCCTGCAAACGTGTGCAGGTAACTTACCTACACGCTAGTGCAAAAACAGGGTGGGGGCCACATTTTTGTGGGGATCAAAACCATTCATTTTGAAGGCCCTTCTATGGATGAGGTGTGGCCCAAAAATCAGCTCCATTGGATTGTCCTAACCCAATCAAAGGTGGGAGGGAAAATGGACAGACATTGTGTGTCCATGTTTCTGCCCATGGGGTTAGGATGATCCAATGGGGCTGATTTTTGGTCCACACCCTATCCATGGAAGGGCCTTCCAAGTGAATGCTTTGGACCCCCAAAAAATGTGGGCCCCCACCCTGTTTCTGCACTCATGTGCAGGAACCCTTTCCTCATATATATATATATTGGTGAACAACTGCACGAGATAAGCTGTTTATTGTATTCTTCATCTTCCAACTGATTAAAGAGGGAATAAAAACTTGAGTCCCATCCCAATATTTTATCCTCATGTTCTTACATTTCTTTTTCCGAATTTTACTTGGTGATTTTATTTCAGTAAGGGCCAAGGAGAAGCACACAATATATATATATATATATATATAGAGAGAGAGAGAGAGACAGTGAGAGAGAGAGAGAGGAAAGGGTTCCTGCTAACGTTAGCGTAAAACAAGGTGCGCCCACATTGTTGGGGGGATCCAAAGCATTCATTTGGAAGGCCCTTTCATGGATAGGGTGTCCACAAAAAATCAGCTCCATTGGATCATCTTAGGGTGTCCATTTGTGGGGTGAAAAAATGGGCAGATTAGTGGACAAACAGTATCTGTCCATTTTCACACCCACAAATGGACATCCTATGATGATCCAATGAAGCTAATTTTTGGTACACACCCCATCCATGATGGGGCCTTTCAAATGAATGCTTAGGATCAGCCCAACAATGTGGCCCACAGTTGTTTTACGCTAACGTTAGCAGCTAAGCTAGCTGTTAACGTTAGCACGAACCCTTTTCTCACACACATTGACATAGTGAATGTACACATTGCATATTGTGGTGGAGAGGACACTTACAAGTTACAACCATTGAAGTTGAGGTGACAGAATTGTAGAACTTTGGGAGACTTAGAATGATTAATTTCAACCAAGAGCTGGAGGTGAAATTTCGACATCAAGTTAAGAATGATAGTTTAGGTACTATGGTTTTCGTGGTTGGCTTTTGTTTACCCACTAATCAGGCTCAACAGTGGAGAATTAATTACTTGCCAAGAATACGCGCACACACGTGTATATAAAACTGGAGTACCATTCCGAGATGTGTCCTCTTCGTCTCTAACTTCTTGTTGGATATTATTTGGTGACTTTTTTCCACCAATCTTTTCAACATAAAAGGACTTTTTCCCAAACAATGGTTTTCTAAAAGCATTCCATAATGACACATCAACCATACATACTTTATTTTACTGCAGACCCATTCAAAATTGTGGTTATTTCCCCATTTGAATAAGATATCTTTAAAAAAAATCTGATTTCAATGACCTGTTAGAAATTTTTCAACTACAAATTTGGGGTCAGGTAATCTAGATAGATCCCTTTTAGATATATCTATCATCCTTAAATCAAAGGTTTGGCTTAACAATTTGAAACAGCTACAAAACTACTGGTAGTTGCATAACACCCAACTGCAGGTGGGATGAGCATATTGATACAGCCGTATCATAGGAACCAAACACGTCAACATGGCTGTTTCGATATGTGTAAGCCCATGTGACTGGTGTTGGGCGACTGCTCATAGTATTTGACTTGGAACAACTAAGTTACTAGTAAAATTCAATGGTCACCGACTGAACATAATTCAGTTAAAATTGTCCAATATTTGGGCAGTGATAAATCAACTCCCAAATATCTTAAATCGACCCCCCATGTGTCTTTCTCTCTCTAACCCAGAGGAGAGAGAGACACATGGGGGGTCGATTTATCACCCCTCTAAAAATTTTGCCATCTGACAGAAAAAACAAATCCTCAATATCATTGGGAGGATGGGCCAGAAATTCTGCTATGTTGTAAACAAATTTATGCTCCTTACCCGAAACTGATTTTACCCTCTTCTACAGGCTTAAAAAAATACATCTTGAAACAGTAATTTCCCTTTGCTGAACGTTAATTATAAGTTTTCCACAAACGATCTGTAAGGGCAGCGTTTTAAAATAAATAGAAATTGTAATTAGTTTCACCTATATACCTCCTTGTTAAAGATTGAGAATACAAATGTTATGCATGCACAAGAATACCGAGGGTGAATGCTCAGCAGCCAAAGGTAATACTTGTTAAAAAAATGCATAAAATTGATAAGTACATACGCCTAGGTAAATTTTTTTGCAAAGACCATATTCATAGAATCAGAGCAAAAATAGAGGTTACTATCCATTTAAAATTCAAATGATCATTACCGGTCCTAAATATCACTATTTCCAAACTTCCATTTACAAGATTGCTTCCAAGTTCCTAACTGTGGTCCCGGAATTGAGTAGTGGGTACAAAGACCACCTCATATCTCTTATGTATGCAGATCTACGCAGCAAAAGATATGAACATAGTAGAGGGATTCCAAAACATGCGATAAAAGAGAGTATGCATCACAGTGATGTGGTAGAGATATAGTTTCTTACCTTAAGAACAGATATCTCTTGCAAACCTAAACTTGAGTGTTCCTCCAAGAAAGGAGCAAGTGTTTTGGAACTTGTACTGGTAGACCGTGGAAGGAGTAGTCTCATGGTATCAGGCTTGACATTAGTCAACTTTTGGAGCTTGTTTCCGAAGTCCTTGATAGTAGAGTTTGAATTAATCTCCACATTCAGTTGCTTCCCCCTCCAGATGACCAATAAATTGATCATATTCGATTGTTCTTCCATATTTTATTTGAAGAAGTGATGACGGAACAATCACACTGCACAATGTAGAATCCAACTAAGTTCTACTTCAAATCAAGGGAAACGTTCAAATTGAACTTTTTGACTTGCATTTATTCAAACTAAAGAGCAATATTAAGTTTCCAAATGAGAAAGAACTCTTACAAAAAAGATATATTAGCAAAGCCACCATATAAGGCCCAATATTAATTATAAAAATAAAGTAAGAAAATCTAGAAAATTTTCAATATTACTTATGTAAGCAGTTAGCATAATTTGTATTCATTGGTTATCTAAATTGGAAAGTACTCTAGTTAATTCAATCAACCAAAATAGAATCATCTCCAAATTGTAAACTACTCCGAGCAATAAATTTTTCCTGAAATAAGACTAATGACTTGCTCACAATTAAAATAGAAACTAAACCCAAATACTAGATCCACCACCATGTGGGCACGAGGTGTGACTGCTTGGCTGTGGTTAACCTAGTGAAAAATGATAAAACTGACCCTCCCACTTTTGCGCCTTTATGTTTCCACTTCAATAAGGAGTAAGTGGTCCACATGGGCCCCACTTGAGTATGTCTCAAAGGCTGACCTCCATAGCTTTCTTTTTATTCAAGCATGTGGTTGCTATCTAAGGTTTTAAATTTCGGTCCTCACCGAAAAAGAAATTTTAGCCAAAATCCTGAAATTTCGACCGAAATTCGGTAGAAGAGCTCAAAATGTCATTTTCTTGGGCCGAAATTTCAGTAATTTCGGCTGAAATTTTGTAAAGGAATAAAAAAATTAATATTTTATCAAGAATTTCGCAAATTTCAGCAATTTCGGTTTCAGAACGTTTTGGTTTCAGTTTCGATCCTCACCGAAATCCAAAATTTTGGTCCGAAATTTAAAACCTTGTTCCTATCCCGACTAGTAGAAAGTGTTTCACGGCATAATTAATGGATGGTGATATGCTGTGTGGCAAAGAGTATAACAAGATTTTGGGTAGCAGGAAGAGATCAAAGGAGATAAAGACAAATCGTACACTTAAAAGTACTCTTAACACTTATTAAATGATTCTTGATTATAGAGAAAAAATTTCACAAGTTGGGGCATCGGCTTTCAGGTGGTGCCCATTCTGAGCATGGCCTCCTGTGTAGGAAATACACACCACCAACTATAGGGAGCTAAGTTCATGAGGCAAGCTTCTACAAGGATCACTACTGATTGTCAAGAATGAGGCTAAAGGACAATTCCTAATCCGTTCACTTGTTTCTCGCTGAAGGAAAAGAATCTGACATGGCAAAAGGAAAAGAAACTGTGCCGGAAAAAGAATCCTGCGGCTGTTCAGTTGCCCAGGAAATCCTGAGAAACCTAAAGAAAAGGAATCATGTGGCTGTTCACTTGCCAAGGAATACAAAAAAATGAAAACAAAACCCTAAACCCTAATCCATGGTTAGGGTTCTCAATAAAAATAGAACATTAAATCCTAATCACAAGCCAAAACAGCTAATAATGATGGAATCTGAGCAAAAAAACTAAAAATACATACTGTGATGAAATCCGAGCAAAAGAGAGGGAAAAAACTATTTTGATAAACAGTAAGTACTGTTAGAAGGTGTATTGCATAGCCTAAGGGCATAGTGGTCTTTGTATGTTCTCTTTATATATAAATACTAAAGTAAGGGGGAGTAAACACAACTTCTTCCTTTTCTCTCTAATCTCTTCTCCTCTCCACATGGTATCAGAGCCCTAGGGTTTTTTGTGCCCTAGGGACCATTGGAGAAGCTCCCCTTCTCCTTCTTCTCTCCTCCCTCCCTCCATCACGCGCCTCCCTCCCTCCATTTTTTTTTCCGCCCCTGCTCCTCCTCCTCCCTCGCCCTCTCTCTCTTCCACCCCAATCTCTTTCTCTTTCTTCCCATTTTCACCCTTCCCTTCCTTTCCCTCATTAAAACCCTAACAAGCTGGACCCTCGGGCTGAACGATGCATCTTTCTTGGGTACTCTCGTACCCAGAAAGATTATCACTGTTACAGTCCTCGCCTGCGTCAGCCCTTTGTGTCTGCCGATGTCACATTCTTCGAGTCTGAGTCCTACTTTGTATCTTCTCATGAGACTCCTTCCACAGTTCCTGACTCGGACCTTCCTCTTCCCCTCCCCACCCTTCCGGCTCCTCTCCTCTCCCCTCCTGTATTAGTTCCTGAAACTATTCCTGTTTGTGATCCCTCCTCTTCACTACAGGCTCTTGAGGCTACTGAGGCTCCTCCTCCCGCTCCTCCGCAGACATATCCTCGTCGGCCGAGATCTACAGCTCATCCTCCTCCGCCTGTGCCATCGTCCTTACAGCCGGAGATCACACCCCCCACATCTCAGGTACCTATCTCTCCTACTCCTACTTCAGATTCTCCCATTGCTTCTAGAACTCGTTCTCACAGTACTGCTCACCCTATTTCCTCTGTTATTTCACATGATTCTCTCACCCCGATGTTTCGGAGTTTTGTTTCCTCTTTGTCCTCTGTTTCTTTGCCACAGTCTTTACCAGCTGCACTTGATCATTCGGATGGCGTGCGGCCATGGATCTTGAGATGGAGGCCCTCCAGGCCAATAAGACATGGGAGTTAGTTCCTCTTCCTCTTGGGGCTCGACCAGTTGGTTGTCGTTGGGTTTATGCTGTCAAACACTTACCTGACGGTACTATTGAGCGCCTTAAGGCGCGGTTGGTGGCAAAAGGCTATACTCAGACCTTTGGTGTTGATTATTTAGAGACTTTTTTGCCGGTCGCTAAGATTCCGTCTGTTCGTGTTCTTCTATCTCTTGCAGTTACACATGACTGGCATCTGCATCAGTTAGATGTCAAGAATGCCTTTTTACATGGTGAGCTTACTGAGGTGTATATGGAGCAACCTCCTGGGTATGTTGCTCAAAGGGCGATGTCCTCCTCAGTATGTCGGTTGCGGAAGTCTATATACGGTCTCAAGCAGTCTCCTAGAGCATAGTTTGGACGATTCAGTGATGCTATCATGCACTATGGCATGAAGCAATGTGCAGTTGATCACTCCGTCTTCAGTTCTCATTCCACTACTGGTTGTGTGCTATTGATAGTATATGTCGATGACATCATCATTACAGGCAGTGATTCAGAGGGGATACGCAGGTTGAAAACCTTCTTGCAGAACGAGTTTTCAACCAAAGATTTGGGTCGTCTCAGATACTTTCTTAGCATTGAGGTTGCATATTCTACTAAAGGTCTCTCCCTCTCACAGAGGAAATATGTACTAGATCTTCTTGAGGAGACAGATCACCTTGGAGTGAAATCTGCGTCTGCTCCCATGGACCCAAATGGAAAACTTCTTCCAGAAGAAGGAGATTTATTAGATGACCCTGGCAGATATAAGAGGCTGGTGGGTAAGCTCATATATCTTACAGTCACTCGTCCAGATATATCATTTGCTGTTGGCTCAGTCAGCCAACATATGAGCTCACCCCGTACTTCTCACTGGGCAGCAGTGATTCAGATTCTTCGCTACTTGAAAGAAGCACCAGGGAAAGGACTCGTATTCAAGAAGCATGGTCATACCCGGGTAGAAGGCTTCTGTGATCTAGACTGGGCAGGATCTCCAGCAGATAGGAGATCTACCACTGGATATTGCACCTTTGTTGGTGGCAATCTAGTGTCGTGGAAAAGTAAGAAGCAGGACATAGTCTCCAAGTCGAGTGCCGAATCAGAGTATCGTGCTATGTCTCATACCAGCGGGGAGCTTATTTGGTTACGTTCTCTCCTTTCAGAGATTGGTTTCTCTTCATCTGCTCCAGCTCAACTGTATTGTGACAATCAAGCTGCAATTCATATAGCTACCAATCCGGTCTTTCATGAGAGAACCAAGCATATAGAGGTTGGTTGCCACTTTATTCGCCAAAGGATACAAAGAGGCGAGATTCGGCGAGATTCATGTTTCTTTCACGAGATCTACTGATCAGTTAGCAGATGTGTTCACAAAGCCCTTAAGCTATACAAAATTGAGTGACAGATGTAACAAGCTTGGAATGTACAATATATACATTCCAGCTTGAGGGGGAGTGTTAGAAGGTGTATTGCATAGCCTAAGGGCATAGTGGTCTTTGTATGTTCTCTTTATATATAAATACTAAAGTAAGGGGGAGTAAACACAACTTCTTCATTATCTCTCTAATCTCTTCTCCTCTCAACAAGTACAAATATGTGATAACCAATTTATATTTTTTCCCAAGATTTTTAATATAAAACTATTTCTCATCAATCCAACCCAAGATCTGAAACCCTATTGCAACACAAAAAAAACTCCAAAAACACCAAGATTTGGAACCTATACCAACGATAAACCACAACAATGGCATAAATCCCTAAATCTGAAACCCTATTGTAACATAAACAAAAAAATATAGAAACCCCAACATTAGAAATCTATTGCAGGAATAAACAAAAACAATGGTGAAAACCACTAAAAAATGTCCAAAAACCCGATGGCAAAAAGTCCGAAAAAATCTGTCAAAAAAATTCGGGGGTTAGACGAGGTTGCCGGAGTACCACGGAGAGAGAGAGAGAGAGAGAGAGAGAGAGAGAGAGAGAGAGAGAGAGAGAGAGGTGAGGTAGAGAGTACCTTGCCGGAGATGAGCTTCTCGTGGGAGAGGTTGAGAAGGGAGGAGGCTAGGGCTTTTTACGCGTGACGAAAACAGAGAAGGGAGCCCGACTTTTTTCCCGTGGTAGAAAAGAAACCAAATCTCGCAATATTAGTCGGAAACCATAACTTGCCTTTGCGAGAAAACGTGATTTCCACGTCATTATTTTCGTAAATCCACGTCGGAATTTCTGGTTTCTCGAGAAATCAAGTGGATAGTGAGAAAACGGATTTCTCGCGTCATTTTCTTTTCTTTTCACGTTGCGAGCAAGCAAGTGAACAGTCCCAAGGAGAACCAATGCCAGAGCAAGAAGTGAAGCCAGTTCCTTTTACCTACTTCAGACAATGATTGCACAGTTAGGTATTTGAGAGGGCTTGTGGATTGAGAAAGATTTCTGTTATGTTTTCTCTTTTCACATTGCTTTGTTACCTGTCCCCTTTCCACTAAAGGTCCCTTGAAGAAGTAACTTAGATGTTGTGGAAGCAAGGGGCTACAAATGAGTCAATCCATGGCAACCCCTTGAACAATCACCTTTCAGAAAATTGTGTTGACAATTGATCTCAGCACCACAGGCTCTAAACTTATAGTTTATAGGCACATCGATGAACCCATGAGAACTTGTCAGATCATTACCAAGAGTTTAACAGACAGATGTAGGCAGCACCCATGTTGAGGGGCCAATATTATTCATCGGAAAAGATAACATAGACACATGTACCCATGATGATGGGTATGTCATGTGAGATGCACCTTTTACACAACTCGTACAATTGGAGGTAACTAACGAGTAGGGCGAATCACTTGATGAGGAATAAATTCCATGTAGTTGGTATGTATCACAAATTGACAATAGATCACTGGATGACACTTTCTAAGATGGTCAAAAGATGAATATCATGGCAGGACTACTTTGAGTAGTACAACCATCTTAGGAGGGACACCTTAGGGCCACAATGGACAAGAACAAAGCAGGGTAACAATTAGGGTCACAGCAAGTCGGGGCAACAATGGGGATAATCTTAAGCTGAGTTGACGATAAGGGTAAGAGTAAGACTATATCTTTAGACTCCAACAGAAACTCTCATCACCAGTCCACTCTAAAAAAAAAAAAAAAGTTTCAATAGGGGTAAGTTTTCAAGGGAGAAGCAAGAGTTCCAAGGTGATTATACTGCCTACACAAATGGGAAATATTCCAGGGAAGTCAACTTAGGCAAAATCAAGTAGAAGAAACAAAATTTGGTAATTTCAGTGTTGATTAAAAGAAGAAAAGAACCATTCAAAAAAATAATAAAAGAAGAAAAGAAGTAGAAAGCCAACATAACCAAAACCGACCCAAAATGAGAATGCAGGTGTTTCTCGAGAAATAATCTAATAAATATTAAGGAACCTTGAAACAAGAGACCAGACCAAGAAAAACAAAATCCGGTTGATTTAAGTTGATACAAGTCGACAAGGATTTTTTGTAGCCTCAATTTGACCCCACATCCACATTTTTAAACACTGCTTAGAAGGATTTCTTAAAAGCTTCATTAATATGTAGAAAACTTAATCCTTACTTTTCAACAGTCAGATCATGTGTCATGTTCTACCTCACAAACTCCTGAAGCACAAGGGAAAAGCAATGTGTTTTGGCCCCATAATAACGCTGATTGTGCCTACATAGCCCAATTAAGTATACTGCAATTCCTTTAGTAAATTGTTGTATCCATATAACGAGAAAGGGGCATGTTTATTCAATATTATGCCAATTCAGAAGATTTGATCATTTTTGCTTTTTTTTAAAGGTTGGTTAGCCTGTGTTTTAAAACTCAAACTCGGACAAAATTTGGTCAACTAATGAAAGTCAAATGATTGACGGGGCCAATTTTTATTGATTGGGAAGAACCAATAAGGGTTTTCTGTTGACTAGATTGATGCATCATACATGATCTCTCATAATAACCTCACAACATGCTGCCATTTGCCTCAAATTTAGTGTCCCCAAATTCACAGCTATGAATGTAGAGACATAAAGCAAATCAGAAAAGTGTCATAAAGCTTTAAAGTAACGTTGTTGAAGAGAAGCGGAACTTCCTAAGGCATGTTCCTTTAAGATTATGACAACCGATTGTGAGTCCAAAACCAATTATTGGACTCAAAATTAACCATAAGATAGTGGGGAGAATGAAGAGGTTAGGGAGCAACTATAAATTGGTTGGCAAATGTAGCCATCATATTTCAACCAAGTTTCCCATACTATAGCCAATAAGTTGCGGCCAAATCCTATGAAATCCTAATTACCCTCCATTTATTTCATTATAGAGGAAACATAACAGAGAACCAGTCCAAGATGTATACACTAAAAAATTAAAAATTAAAATAAGAAAAACTCAGAACCCTAGAAAAAAAATGTATCCCCGCTTGCGACATGCGTGCTTGCATAATCCCAAAGACTAGTTTCTTGAATTTACAACAAAATCTAATTCCTAAACAATCAAGCTCAATATCAAACACAGATGGGATTGTCAATTCCTTAAATAAGCACAGGAATCAATATCTATCAGCACAAAAATATAAAAGAAAAAAGAAAATACAAGAGACCCACCAAAATTCAATGGCCAGAAAACACAAAGGACCCATAAAGAAGGGAAAAACATTAAAAAAAAACACACAAACGAGAAAAGCAAAACCAATCAAATTCCATTCCTCAAACATCTACACAAAAATCATCTATCGGCATAAACGCTCAACAAATTACCCAAAATAATAACTCTAACAAGACAATTCCACTAATTATCGCAAACCAACCAAGAAAGATTAAAATTCTGCAATAAAATTGGATTTTTCAGGAGACCCAGATGGAAAATTAAATGATTTACCTCGTTAGAATGATAAGAGAGACGGATGATACAATCTCCTCTTGAAACTAATGAGGAAAATATCGGGTCTTATATAAATAAATAAATCAATGTGGTCACAATTTTCAAAGAATGAGGGAACCTTCGATTCAGCATCACCCAATGAAAAATATTCGAGAGACTTGGCGCATATTAGTGCTCTTCGAAAATTGTCACTAAAATGCGCTGGTATGTGCAGTCAAGTTTTTTTTCCAGGAAGCTGTTTATTTCTTTAATATTTTTTGTTTGACAGCCCGAAAAATATTCCATGGAATATTTGTGGGCCTAGCTGTGAGCCTGTGATTGTGGAATTTGCTGGACATGAGCCGGAGAGCGAGAGACTTGAGAAGGTGGTGATGGGGGAAAAACAATTTTAAATAATTAATTTTTTCCACTAATTTTTAGGGATTGTTTTATGCTCACCCTCACCCTCACCCCACCCTCCACTCCTCTCCCAGGCCCACAAGTATCTGAATTAATTTTTCATGTTTGCCAAATATGGCCTAAATATGGCCTTTTGGGTTTTTTTCCGTGGAATTGTTTTTACTGTTTGGCACACATCTTTCGAGTTCTTAGAATTTTAAATCCTATTGTTTGGTTGATATTGGTTAGCATTTAATTTCATGAAAAATTATCCAGAGGAATGACAACGAAGGGCACCCATACAAGAAGAGCCCAACGGCAAAGGGCCTTTTGATCCACATTACTCAACCCAACCGGGGCAACCCACCTCATGAAACTCATATAAAATTGCCAAAATATGCTTCTATCATAGCAAATGATCAGCGTATCTTAAGACATGAAGATAATGGAGGATGGGACTAAATGCATAATGAATTGGCTAGGCAAATTCAAAATAAACAACAAGCGAGGAAGGGGAGAAAAAGCAAATTTTCTATTGGAGAAGAGAGGTGAGAGAAGGGATGTGTGTAAGTTGGTCTCTCTCTCTCTCCTCATAAATAAAAGAGAGGAGGAGAGAGACCACTTGGTCGAAATCTAAGGGGGAGTGCCTCTTCACAAAATTCAAAAAAATAATTCCATTTGGATCTCTCTCTCACTCTCTCTGATGCAAACGAAAACTATCAAGAATGTGCGATGAAGAATACATTTCTTATTCTTTAATTTCTATTTTTATCACCTTATTTGTAGCCTATTTTTCAGGCATCAAATCTTGTCTGTTTGGCTTGATTTTGGTATCATTAGAAAGGTTTCTCGATTAACTATCTAATGAGCCTAGGATCCACGATTTGGACTTGATCTGAGGAACTTAATTTACAGGCATGGTATGGGTATTAAGGGATTTCTATTTTAGGTCAAGTTTTAACTTTTATTTAGTTTACTTTAGATAGATTGATGGTTGAGATTTATTGCTTAGGTTTTAAGTTAGCTTTTAGGGCTTCCTTTCTTATAAATAGACTAGTGAGAAGCTAGTACGATGCACGGGGTATTAAAGAAAAATTAAAAAGCGCATAATAATTTAGCCATTAAAAGAAGAGATTTTATATGGTGTAAGCCCTATTAGTACCTTATTTTTCAGAAAATATTGTAAGGACCACACCATATGATGATCCAAACCGTTCATGTGATGGGCCACAATGTAAATAGGTTGTGCCCTAAAAATCATTTCTATACGATGATCCCAATCCTCCAATCTATATAGGAACTGCATATTATGGAAATCTCCATAGATCGGAGGGCTAGGATCATCCTATGGAAATGATTTTTGGGGCACAACCTATTTACATTGTGGTCCATCACATGGACAGTTTGGATCATCCTATTGTATGATGGACGGTTTGGATCATCCTATGATGTGGTCCGTACGGTATGTTTTGAAAAATACGATACTATAATGGCTTACACCATATAAAAAGACATTGAAACAATTCGAAGAGTAAAAACATTTGTGCATTCTCACTGTCTACCAAGTTCAGAAAAAGGCAAGTGAGTGTAACTCCCTAGAGTCACCTATTTACAAAGGGCAAAACTCAGTGTAAAATGTGGCGTCTACTTTTAGGAAGGTAAGCGCATTGTATAGACACAAATTAATGGTAGAATAGAGAGAGAGATTTTAGGTAACTTTCATCTCTTGGGTGTGATAGAGCTTTTAGCAGGTGTTAAAAATGAGATAGAGTGTGAGAGAGATTATACGAAGGTATTGGACTCTTGGGAGACTTTATAGGCATTTTGAGAACTTTTGAACGGCTTGGATTGGACTTAGATGTTAGGAAGCAATGAAGCAAACCCGAGGGTGAATTTTTTTGTATGAAATTTGAGAAATTTTAGGAGCAAATCTTCACTTTTTTTAAGGAATGCTGAGAACTTTTAGGACAGCTTGAATTGGGCTTAGATGGGAAATTTTTTAGGAAGCAAAAGAAGCAAAGTCATTGGTGATTTAGCAAATGTTCATAACTTTTGACGGCTTAGATTGGACTTAGATGTTAGGAAGGAAAGAAGCAAACCCGTTGGTGATTTTTCTTAATGAAATTTGTGAAATTAGGAGCAAATCTTCACATTTTAGGAGCCAACCATGTGTCTGATCAAAATACATACGAATGGTTACCTTCCATGTGATTTGATGGAATACGGCATTATCCAATGTGCCCTGCATCGTCAATCTCCTCAGTTCATCCAGATTTATTACATTCCTGGAAAATGACTAAGAAAACAAAAGAAATCCAGTAATTCAAACTCTAGAAAAAAGTAAAATATATACAAAATTTCATTTTCCTTGTTGATGTTTTTAATGAAAAAAACTAAAATAAAAACTTGGTTTGAGGATGATTCGTAAACATTATGTATGAGAGACTATATTATGATCCGCAAAATTGAAAATTATGACAGCAGAAAATATTAATATTATTCAGGATTACGATCTACAAAGATGGTTATTCAACATAAATTTCCTCAACAAGATCAATTCTTTTGGATACAATTACCCAAAACCAAGAAATCAATTGTAAAACAGAGATCATTAATTTAAACTACATGGCTAATGAAAAGAAAACCAATAGTGTAGAATCCCCGTACGTAGTTGATTCATGACAAAAAAAGGCAAGGAAACAATGGTGTAACGTTTTAAAATAAGAAACTCAAAATATAAGAAGCAGGTGAGGGCACGTTGCCCTTGTTCGGATAGGAAAGAAGTCCTTGTTCAGATGGTCAGAGAGAGGGAGAGAGAGGATGAGTTTCAAAAGGAGTCCTAGTTAAGTTAGTCTTTGAGAGAGAGAGAAATGGGAAAGTAGTCCTTGTTCGAATGGGCTTTGAGAGAGAGAGATATATAGAGAGAGTTGGAATATGACTAGAAAGGAGTCCTAGTTTAGTTAGTTTTTAGAAATATATGTATGCCACATAGGATAGGAGAGATGATATTAGAGAATCATGTGAGAGGAGGAAACGTGGAGTGGTAGAATGCCACTCCGAGGTGGTATAGAAGGAGTGCCACATGGCACACCCACATCGTCCAAGATTCCGTTTTACTTATATAATATTATTAGATATTCTGAAAGCATTATAATTGACTTATTTGATTATTGAATGAAAATTTGCCTTTAGGCTTTTGAGTTCTTTGAGAACTTTTTATTGCTAGGATTAGCCCTGCGAGAGTATTTTTTTAGTTTCGCTCTGAAAAACTTGACTTCGACGGGATTAGGGCTGGCAATTTCACCCGTGAAAACGGCGATCCTCCCTGCCGCGCCCCGCTCGGGGGCGAAGATCCCCCGATCTCAACGGGGATGGGGACGAGGATTTTAAAAATTTCCTCGAACCAGGGACGGGGCGGGGATGGAGATGGGCCCGCCCCACCCCGTTTCAATATGCAAGATATTATGAATACCCTCTTATTTTAGTACTGTTTTAGTGTTTTTTTTTTGTGAACAATAAACATTTCTTTTAGGTTAGTGATATTGGCACTACTATATTTTGATAAGTGCACAAACATGGCTTGTCTTTTCTTCTTCATGGGCGTTAAAAAGCATTTTTGAGGCGGGGATTTTTGTGCGAGGCGGGGACGGGGAATCTTCCTTCCTACGGGGACGGGAATGCAACATCCGGCCCTGCCCCACCCTGTTGCCACCCCTAGACAGGATCGAAGTAAATCTCATTCCTTTTGCCGAGGATTGAAGAATTCTTATTCCCTACGATGGTGATCGAAGGGCCTTTTGCTTTTTCTTTTATCAATTTTGCTTCCTCTACTACTCAACAATGCAGTTCCAGGACTGCCTTGTTTAGTATCGGAGCAAATTCTTTCCTTTGGATGAATAAGAAATTTGGTAGCGATGTTTGCATGGATTCGTGATTGCTACAAAGTATCTCTGATCACTTCTAAGGAGAGTTGCTGCATCCCGAGACTGAGAGGTAAAACCGGATTTAAGATCATTTTATTATTATTTAGAGGAAGAAATCATAAATTAGGAGCATCCACCAATATATAATGAATATTCAGAAGATGAATATCTAATCTTTCTTAAAAGTTTCGATGGTGAGTCATTGGCTTTTAACGGTGACGAAGTGATCAATAAATAACTTGAAGCGATGATTGATGTGCCCTAAGAAACCATGAACGAAGAACAAAGAAAAATCGAGTTTGACAACATATTAAGTGAAATAATGGAGATTAAAGAGATGGGTGAATGGAAAAACAATAAATCAATTTTTTCATCAATATATATTGATCCATTTTTATTAGATCTTACGGTGAATATTCATGACTTGAAGCATGTTCAAGATCATGGCAAATTAATGTTTCATCTAGGAGATTGTGAAGCAGTTTGATTGTCAAGAATTTCAGATTATGGACATTCTTCGATACTTCAAAACTGGAGGAAGAGTTTTTTTGAACCAGGGGAGAATGATGACGATGAAAACAATGAAGAACGTGCGGTGGAGAACACATTTCTTATTCTTTAATTTCTATTTTCGTTATCTTATTTGTAGCCTATTTTTCAAGCATCAAATCTTGTCTGTTTAGCTTGATTTTGGTATCACTAGAAAGCTTTTCCTGTTACCTATCTAACGAACCCAAGATCACATGATTTAGATTTGATCTGAGGAAGTTATAGCCAATTTACAGGCATGGTACAGGATTTCTATTTTAGGTCAACTTTTAACTTTTATTTAGTTTGCCTTAGATAGATTGATGGTTGAGATTTACTGTTTAGACTTGAAGTTAGCTTTTAGGATTTCTTTTCTTATAAATATATATTCTGAAAGCATTGTAATGGACTTATTTTATTATTGAATGAAAATTTGCCTTTAGGCTTTTGGGTTCTTTGAGAACTTTTGGGTTGCTAGGATTAGCCCCTGCACGAGTATTTTCTAGTTTCGCTCTGAGCAACTTGACTTCGACAGAATTGAAGTAAATCTCATCCATGTCGATGAGCAGAAAATAAATCTTATTTCCTACGACGGTGATCGAAGGGCCCTTTTCATTTATTTTATCAATTTTGCCTCCGCTGCTACTCAACAAGGCAGTTCTGGGTTTTGGACTGCATCTCTCTCTCTCTCTCTCTCTCTCTCTCTCTCTCTCTCTCTCTCTCTCTTCCTTATTTCTCCTTTTATTACAAGTAAGAGTTATAGTTGGACTCCAACTCTCTATTAAATGATAGATTTGTTTTAGATACCAATCTTTATGGAAATGGGTCACAATGGACCAAGCCTCAATGGGCAAATCATCACGGTCGGTTTTAGCATACCGATCCCCATGGAATATGAACTGTTCTCTTGGGCACGAACAGCATACCGATCCCCATGGAATATGAATTGTTCTCTTAGGCACAAACCTCAAGGAAGCGAGCCCCTTA
The DNA here is from genome assembly GCF_043159265.1 of Tasmannia lanceolata. Classification (NCBI taxonomy): domain Eukaryota; kingdom Viridiplantae; phylum Streptophyta; class Magnoliopsida; order Canellales; family Winteraceae; genus Tasmannia; species Tasmannia lanceolata. The sequence goes on along the minus strand of NW_027518680.1, from coordinate 45,498,659 downwards.
ACTGAGTAGAAAGACTATCTTAGGCACGCACTTCAAAGAGTTCGAGGTGCGTCCAAATAGTTGAAAGAAGGAAATATAGAGGAAAAAAGGTGAAGCGAAGCAACAACTAGTCGATGGGATGACAATTGGCAATGGGAAATATTCGACAACTATGAATTTTAAGATTGCAAGAAGATTTTTGGTGTAAATGTCAAATATGGTTGATTTTCATAAAAAGACAAAGTAAAGGGGTTGCATGAATTGAATGGAGGGGTTAGTTTGGAATAAGAGAAGTGTGAAGAGATTTCTCGGTCTGCTTGGGTTTGCTTGCCGGCATGTTGCGCCGGCAACGATAGGATTTCTCACATAAAAGCTTGCCGCATGTTGTGCTGGCAACGGAAGAGAAAACGACGGGCATAGATGTGGTTAAAGGAAGTAGTAGAAAAAAGACAAACAATGCCAGGTGGATGAGGCTCTAAGGATAATAAGATAAAGATAAGCATGAGGAATCTAATCCTAATCTATCTCAACTATTCAATCTAGTGCTAATCTAAGCCCCAGGAATCTAGTGCTAATCTTAGAAAGATCTGATCTGCTCTAACAGAGAGTTGTTTCAGATGCAATCTCTCTCTCTCTCTCTCTCTCTCTCTCTCTCTCTCTCATCCACTTAATTCAATTAATTATATGTTAATTGCATTCTCCAATATACACCCTACTAGTGTATATACACTTGTATGTATATACCAGTGCAAATGAGGAGAGTTGCAAATTCAGCACTCTTAGTGAGCTTCAAGTGAAAACATCATAACAAGCTCAAATTTGTGAAGAATAGAAAGTTCTGCACAAAACAAAAGTTTTTTTTTTTTTTTTACAAATAATTAGTTTGTATTAGAATGCCTAGGCAATTTCGCACAAAGCCATTTCCCGCGTCCTCTTTTTCATGAGAAGAGCCACCTCATAGTTGAATTTGTCTTATCCATTTAATTCATACGAGGTGGTACTTTTCTCTTGAAAAAGGATGGGCTGCAAAAGTGCTTTTTCTGCAAAAGCCTTTGGTATTATTATTAGGGAATTGATATTCCTACTCCCTTGTAGGGCTGCAAATGAACTGAGCCGGATTATGAACATGTTTGGGTTCAGCTCATTAAAGTTCGGCTCGAGCTCGTTCGTTTACTAAACGAGCCGAGCTGAGCCGAGCTCGAGCTTTGTTGAACTTTGGTGAGCCGAACATGAGCCCATAGTATAAAGCTCGTCATGAACACGAGCTAATGCTCAAACTAATCGAGCTTAGCCCAAACACACCAAAGTTTGGCTCAGCTCATTTGCAGCCCTAAGTCCCTTGTTTCAATAATGATCCTCTGCTCTTCACACTCGTTAAATTGGTTGTGGAGAGCCTTTCGGAAATTGTAACAACCTTTAAAAGATAATTAAAAAAGGTTTATTGTCATTATTGAGTAAAGTTGTAGGAATATCATTTTCCTATTATTATTAAGGATTTGCTAGGGGGATCATGACCGTTCAACTTATCGGCCACAGAAAGATCTCCCTCATGTGTAAGGTCCCAGACCGAATGGATAAATTTAACCTTTCCATCAAAAGGAGGCTACAGTCGGAATACTCTTCTAATGGACCATAAAATTACACAAAATAAATAAATAATAATAATAAGGAAAAATTGTCAATTGGTGACACAAAAATGCCAAAATAGTGGATGGGTGACACCCTTTTGAAAGCTTGTGAACGGAGGTCGAAACACCTTTTTCTGACATGGCCTTTTACCCAAATACCCCTCATGGCAAAAAGAACACATTATAGTAGATTTTTCTCTCTCTTACTTTTCACCTACCAAAATTTACAGCCAACCTCTTGCAAATTTCTCCATTAACGCCTGAAACCCACGAAGTGTAAGTGAAAGTTAGTAGCTTATCTACTCTCTTAGGATTAGTGCTTCCATTAATGCGTTTGAACCCTGTCTTTAGTGTGTGATAATAACCCTGTCTGTATTGTGTGTGATAACCCTATCTTTATTGTGATTGATAACCCTATCTTATAACCCTTTTAAAATGGTGACTTAGGGCTTGTGCTTCTATTATCTCTGAAACCGTTCTTATAGAGTTGCTATAAGTGAGTTGAATCTCTTCTAGAGTTGGTACCCTACTAATAAAGTTGGTATTAGTGTTTGATGACCCGAATATAGATGGTTTATGTAAACCCTTTTCTACACGAATCACAATTTTTTGCACTTGATAATCCCTTATTTGCTGTTGGTAAGTCCCATATATTTACCTGATAAACTTGTTTTGACACTTGATACACCTCGGAGAGGCTTGGTAACCCCATTGGAGGGGGTTGAAAAGCCCTTGTACATTCTTGGTAATTCCCCTTTTACTTACTTGGTAATCCCTTTGGGTGCGTTTGGATAGCCGGCATTAGGAATCGGTATCGGTATCACACTCCAATCCGATTCCAATTCCCCTCGTAAACGGATACTGATTCCAAAGCTAGTGTTTGTGTATGTACAGGAATTTATCTGGAATCAATCATGATTTCCATTCTAATGTTTGGTATCGTCTAGATCGACGCCAGTATGGAATCGAATTTCAATGTAGTCGGCCATTGTTGAAATTGAAGGGTAAAAAGGTTTAATTTTCAAATAATGTCCAGATTTGAGGTGGAAGGGAGTTAGCCACCATTGGCTATAAGTTTGAAGCTCAAAGATATTGGTAGGACTCTGTAAATGGGTTACTTGCAAAGGTCATTATAATACCACAGTATAGTCTTCCAATTTATGTTTTTACCACTATTTTCATCAGAGGAGATAAAAGGACCCATTTAAAAAAAAGTTTAAAACCATTAAAAACATTGTTACAGAGATAATTCAGAAGGAAAAAGCTGAGATACCGGGAGATGTAAAAAGGAAGAGAGAGAGAGAGAGAGAGAGAGAGAGAGAGAGAGAGAGAGAGAGACCCATATTTGGGCTTAGACCAGATTCAGTAAGATAGAGGGACAGAGGTTTGGTTTCACTCATAACAGAGAGAGAGAGAGAGAGAGAGAGAGAGAGAGAGAGAGAGAGAGAGAGACCCATATCTGGGTTTCGATCACCGAATCTAGCAAGAGAGGGAGAGAGCTCTGGTTTCAACCAGATTTGCCTACAAGAGAGAGAGAGAGAGGGGGGTCACTCTCCCCCTTCTCTTAATCCATGGCGGTGGTGTTGATTTGCAGTCGGAGAGGAAAGATCTGTGTTGTTTTCCAAAGCCGTAGGAGACAAGATGAGATAGGGAAGTTCGTTAGAGGAAATTCCTAAAATTAGAAGTCGAAATCGAGGTCAATCGAGCGAGAGATTTCACGCCTTTTTTTACTGTTGTTTTCGGGAATCAGAATACCACCCCCTTGGGTGGGTATCAGAAACCGCCCTATATTCCCATGTTTATTCCACCCAGAGTCAACAATACTTTCCCATTCCATTTGGAAAGTTCAACCAAACAGTGGAATCGCCCAAACCGGTATCAGATACCGATACCGATTCCCGATTTCAGTAATCCAAACGCGCCCTTTGGGTACTTGAAACCCCCCTTTCGTAGAGAATTGAAAAACCCTAATTGACTACTTAAAATCCCTGTTAGGGACCTGATAATCCCCTTAGAACATCTTCTGTATTGACTTGCAAGCCCCCATTGAGGTAGTGAAACCCCCCTTTAGAGTTCATAACCCCATTTATGAACTTGGTAACCCATTGTGTACACTTGAATAGCCCTCAAGGAGAGATGATAAGCCCTTTAGCAACAACTTGATAACCCCTTTCAGAGGCTTGATAAACTCTGTTTAGAACCCCTGTTTACAATTTTAGAAAAATGTCTGAAACAATGGTTTCTCTTCTTTTACAGTTTGATGGGGATTTGAATGATGATGTTTCTTGGGATATGTCGGGGGGAAGAAGACATTATTATCGGTCAGTCGTGGAATCAATTTCGACGAATTTGAAGCTGCAATCCAAAGAAGAATTGGTGTTACACAAAGGCAGGTTTCACTATCGATAAAATGTCGATATGTTGTTGATCCATATATAGTCACTTTAATTGACGTCAATGACGATGATGTCATCCAAATAATGTTGAGGATGTTTGACAGATACATGTTCAATTCTGTGATGATATACATAACGAAGAGCATAATTGACAATGGTATTAATTCTTTGAATTCGTCAATGCTTCCCCCAAATAATATTTTTACTAGTAGACCCTCTCTTAATCGTAGCATTCCTTCTACTTCGATTCCGTCCCAAAAGCATCTGCGTTTTGAAGTGGACTTGCAAAAAGACTACGAAAGTGAATTTGATGGGAGATATGTAAGTGAAGAGATAGGAGGTGCTCCAGCAGAACCCGGCATAAGGTATTGCAGTTATTTGGAAATCTTTCAAGACTTCCATGTTTTAATTTATGAATTAATCATATGGAATGAAACTGATTATATATTGCCGAACTATGCATGTCTCAAATTGACTTAAATGAAACATTGGCAAGTGGTTTGCATGCCAACCATGTTACTGGAGGTATCGATGACTTCCAAAATGTGGGAGATGTTGAAGTGGACTTCAATAATATTTTTGAAGATGGTTTCTATGTGAGGGGTTTAGATTTAGAAGAAGAAAGAAATGATGATGATAATGACGATGGTAGTGATGATGATTACGATGATGATGAGGAGGAGGATGACGATCATGGAAAGATCGGTGTTAGTCCATGTGCTCAGCTTATCAGTGCGGATTCTCCTATCAGAGGGGGTTCTCAACCGCTTCCGACTGATAGTAGTCGGCCAATGGAAGGAGATGGGATATTTGTTGGGATCTCATTGCCAATTACATGAATTGGAAAGTGGTGGTGGAAGTTTATCTCATTGCCAAAAGGAAGGTATACACCATTCGTCATGACCCTCTTGCGGCTTCGAATCCCACCTCTGAGCAGTGGGAAACGGATGATGCTCATATCCGTAGTTTATTCTGTGAGAGTATGATTCTACAGATTTTCGGGACTATGATATAGCTTCCGACTGCAAAGAGGATTTGGGATCATACTGCAGTTTTATTTTCAGGCGTGAGTAACCTCTCACGTATTTGTTACACATATTATGAGTGGATGCATCTTCGGCGTGGTGACACCCCTCTTTCTACATACTATGGCCAGTTTGTCTCTCACTGTCACCAGCTCAATGTTTTCATGCCCTTAGGCTCTATTCAATTGTTTTCCCGCTGCAGCAAAGGAAAAAAAGGAAAGGAAAGGAAACTGTGATAAATATAAGTTATAACATTTCCACCTAACTCATACACCCAAAATATAGATAAACATCACATAGTTCATATATAAATGGTTCAACAAAAAATAGATAAACATCACATAACCAAACGGCGCAGAATGAGCCCCAACATCTCCACTCGGTCCATCTTGTCCAGAGAAAGGAAGGCATCAGCTTCATTCTGATGCTCGTGCAGGTACACATAAGCATCAATGAGCTCAACTCTGGCGAAAACCATCAATGTTGAGCACGGCATCTTTGAGGTCATGGAGGCTGTGTACCTCACCAGTAGTAATTTTGACATCAACAACCATTTTAATGCCCAGTCTGCATATAAAACCATAATGTGAGTCAACATACCTCATAAACAAGTGAAAAAAAGTCTAAAATGCTACTTTCATAGGTACTAACCCCACACCAATGGCTAACCCCAAAAACCACTGAACACTATGGATGTCCTCTTCACGCTTGTCTTTCAAATGCTGGCGCTCATCATATGCATTTAAGGCTATTTCTGCCTCCTTCCTTGTGGCATAGGAGCGATAAGATGCTCCACTATACCTGTTCACTTGAAGGTGACAGTCTGCCCAACTATCAAATATGCCCACCTGTCATCCCTTGAAAACCACACAAAACTTATCCTTCGCCATTACCTGGTACCACATCAACAACACATACATAGTTCCATAAAATCCATCCATTAAAAAGAGATAGAATGATGCACTAACAAACCCATACACCCAAAATATAGATATAACAATGCCATCATACATAAGTTAGTTCATCAAACTCATACTAACAAACCCATCAAACATCACATAGTTATAACAATTCCATCAAACCCATACTAACAAACCCATCCATAAGTTACAACAATTCCATCAAACCCATACACCCAAAATATAAATAAACATCACAAAAGTAGTTCATATATAAACGGTTCAACAAAAATGCCCAATAACCCAAAAAAACCATCCAACCATAAAAGGTAGTCATAACTGCATAGCCAAGCACCCCATAATGCGCCCCAACATCTCCAATCGGTCCATCTCGTCCAGAGAAAGGAAGGCCTCAGCTTCCTTGTGATACCCATGCAGGTACACATAAGCATCAATGAGCTCACCTCTGGCGAAACCACCAATGTTCAGCACAACATCTTTAAGGTCAGGGAGGCTGTGCACTTCACCAGTAGAAATTATGGCATCAGCAACCCTATTAATGGGTCATCAACCAATCAGAAGTGAGGTTACCAACATACAAAATAGGATCATCAACTCATTCCCTTGGTTGACAAAGTTACTGGATGTTGGAATTCAGGCTATCAATTCCCTCAAAATAGGTTATCAACCATTCGTAAATTGGGTGAACCCATTCACTAGGTTGATAAAGCTACTCGAATTCAAAATTCAGGTTATCTACTCCTTGAAAACAGGATTACCAATATTCGGAAATGGGTTACCAACGCACAAGTTGGATTACCAACTCATACCCTAGGTTGATAAAGCCACTGGAATTCACAATTCGGGTTATCGACGCCCTCAAAATTGGGTTACCAACATTCGGTTCTGAGTTATTGACACACAAATTGGGTCATCAACCCAATCCCTGTGTTGATAAAACTACTGGAATTGACAAACTGGGTTATCGACTCCCAATTTTTTGGGTTACCAACATTCGGTAGTGGGTTACCGACACACAAATTTGGTCATCAACCCAATCCCTGTGTTGATAAAAGTACTGGAATTGACAAACCGGGTTATTGACTCCTAATTTTTTGGGCTATCAACCCATTCAGTGGGTACCTCAAAACGAGGTTACCAACATTCGGAAGTAGGTCACCGACCAATAAAATGGGTTATCAACCAATTTTCAGTGTTGATAAAGCTACTGGAATTTGGCAACCGTCTTATCAACCTCCCACCTTATGGGGTGACTGACAATGCAAAGTGGGTTATCAACCTAAAAATTGGGTTACCAACAAATTACGTGCGTAGATAAAGTTACTGGAACTGAAAATTATGCTTACCAACCTCTCAATTTTTTGGGGTGATTGACATTGTAAAGTGGGTTATCAACCCAGAAAAGGGTCACCAACCAATTTACCAGGTAGATAAAGCTATTGGAATTGAAAATTAGGCTGACCAACCTACCAATTTTTGGGGTGATTGACATTATAAAGTTGATTATCAACCCAATAAATGGGTCACCAACCATTTTATTAGGTAGATAAAGTGGGTTATGAACCTAAAAAATGGGCCACCAACCATTTAAATTTACAAGTTCCTGAGCCATTCACAAACAAGTTCCCCTGTTCAACTTCAAACATAAACACACATCATAACCTATTTTAATTTACAAGCTTCTTATCCATTAAGAAACAAGTTCACCTGTTCAACTTGAAACACAAACACACTTGTTTAAAACCTGTTTAAAATTACAAGTTCTCCACCCATTCAGGAACAAGTTCCCTGTTCAAATTGAAACACAAACACAAACAAACACCATAAAACCTGTTTAAATTTACAAGTTTTCCAACATTCACAAACAAGTTCCCCTGTTCAAATTGAAACACAAACACAAACAGACACCATAAAACCTGTTTAATTTTACAAGTTTTTCAACATTCACAAACAAGTTCTCAACACTGGAAATGGAGGATTATCAATCTACCTAGAGAGGGTTCTCAACACCGGAAGTGGGGGATTATCAATCTCAAAAGGGGGTTCCCAACCCTAGAATGTGGGATTATCAATCTCAAAAAGGGGTTCTCAACACTGGAAAAGGGAGATTATCAATCTCAAGAGGGGGTTGTCAACAGTGAAAGGGGGTTATCAACAATGGAAGTGGGATATTATCAATTCAAAAGGAGATTCTCAATACTGAAAATGGGAGATTATCAAAAGAGGGTTCTCCACAGTGAAAATGAAACAGTAGATGTCAACGATTTCTCATCAAAGCCAACTTATTAGGGAAAAACAAAAAATGAGACCTTAGATGTATAAAGGCTTCCCAATAGTGAAAATGAAACCCTAAACTACAAAAGTAACTTAATAGAAGGAAAATAAAAGTAAAAAGAAAAAGAAACATGATACCCTACCATACCTGAGATGATGGAGAACACTCCGGAAAAAATGATGTCCTCGCCAGAATACGGTCCACTACAAAAAGAGAGGTTCGGATTAGCACAAGAAACCGCCCCACGACGGAGAAAATGGGTTGATCTTCACGCCGGCCACCACCTCACGCCGGAGAAGATGGGTTGCACGTGGTTAAAAATGAAAAAATGAGAGAGAGAAAGTGAAAAAAGCTTCCAAACAGTTAAAAACGAAGAAAAGTTAAAATGATGGGTTTTTTCTTCCTTAGGGGTATTTAGGTAAAAGGTGTTTTGACCTCCGTCGACAAGCTTTCAAAAGGGTGTCACCCATCCACTATTTTGTCATTTTTGTGTCACCAACTGACAATTTTTCTTAATAATAATAATCTCACTCAAGTCTAAAAGACAACAAATAACATGTAAGTAAATGGTTCACATTCAACTACGAAAAATAGCCATGGTTCAATGTTAAGATTCGATAATTGACATTATTTTTAGGACATTGGTGGTCCAAAGCATTCCTCACTCAAAGGATATCAGTAAAGCCCATGTTAATTCATTGGCTAATTTTGATGTCTCTTGTTCTCGTGGTCGATGCTTTGGCATGAACAACCAAGCTTGTAAGATTGTGCTTTTGTTTTGTTGCTAGCAAAGCATCAACAACCAAGCTTGTAAGATTGTGCTTTTGTTTTGTTGCTAGCAAGGTTCGAAGCTCCACATTAGAGCAAGGGGAGGAATTTGGGTGCGATGTTATGGAGAGAACTTCTGTGCTTTTTTCAATGTGGAGAAGAAAAGAGTCTAAGAATGATGTTACTCAAATTTAGCCCCTTCAGCTATTGCCATGATTTTGGGCTGAATTTTCGAAGCGAAGCGGAGTCACTCCAAGTGATTCTGTTCAAAGAGTTGGAGAACACCCTATGATCCTGCGATTTTTGGGCCACGAAAAATATGGTGCTTTTGCTCAGATTGAGCTCATCAGTGGAGAGAGGATTAGCCGAAATAGTACTATTAATTTAATCAGCAGACTTTTTCCCTTTGAATGTGAAAGCTGGTCCAAATGTAATTGAATCCTCTATATGCAAGCCATCATTTGAAACAAACCACCAACATAACTAGGCCATGCACCCCCAAAATCATCTCTTTAGGATGATCCTAACCCTACGATCTGTAGATGGAAGGCACATTATAAAAAACTTTACAGATAAGAGGGTTTGAATCTTCTAACAAGGTGCGACCCAGGGGCTGAGCTAGCATAAGGGGGGCAGCTGCCCCTGTTGAGTTGGGTCAAATTCCTTAATAGGCCCAACTCAATCTGGGCCCAGCCTTATGTATAACCTGTCCCCCCTGTATGTATAAATCCTGGCTCCGCCACTGGTGGGACCCACTGTATATTTTTTTTAGAAAGCCTGCATATGTACAGACACCATATAAAAACTCATATATACCTGATATATTATATAATGCAGGGATATAAACACTATGGATTCAAATGGATAAAAATTATATTTACAAAAGTGCATCTTTGAAAACCTCAAAGTAAGCAAAACAAACCAGCACATTCCCATGCAAAAAGATTCTGTCATTACCAATTAAGAATGGTTTCGCCATAAATTCGGCTGCAAATCTGAAGATATACAATGGATAATAGGGAGACTGTTTGTTCCTTATTCTTTAGCAACGGCCTCTTGAGCCTCAGAGAAGTAATCCTGTCTGAAAGAATCAAAGAAATAAAAGGGTTAACATTACTTTCCACATTCATCTGGAAGTGATTATAAACTAAAATATGGTAGAAAAGGATAAATAAGATTTTGAATCTCAATGACAGTAATAAAAGAACAGACTTGGTTTCTAATGATAATTAAAACTCTAATAAAAAAAAGACATCATAAGGGACAAAGGTTGCACTTGGGGATAATCAGCTCTGTTTAAGGGGAAATTATATGATGAAAGGATAAACACGTAAAGGTGGTACAACAGAGGTAACATCCTTGATATTTGATCCAACAGCAGCTCCTCAAAAAGTGAGCTGCTGTTGGAACAAATATCAAGGATGGGATGATGGGTACATGTTTATACAGTCCTTTCATCATTTAATTTCTCCTGTTGAAGCCCTGTTGTTTTGGATTTTGGGTACAAATTGCGAGTCCAAAACCGATTATTGGACTCAATTACGTAATTTTGAGTCCTAAAATCAGTTTTTGGACTTGCAATCGGTTCCCAAAATCCAAAACAAACAGGGCATTACATTCTCTTGCAAAAGAGCCTACCAACACAATAGCTTCTGTGGTAACTGTTAGGGGAGTGCAGCTAACATCATGAATAGGTGTTAGAATCAAGGCATTGAGTTTGATCGGGACTCCAACTCAAATAGCTTGTGTAAATATCAGACAAGATCATTTCCTTGTTATCATATAAAAAGAAAACTGATCATAAGAAAAGTCCCAACAGCTGAGCGAAGCCCTCTTCTTCATCTTCTCCTGTAGAACCGGACACCGGCATCATAGGGACTGGTTTCTGAAGAAATTGGGATTTTCCACTAATCTTGAATACATTACAGTCAAGCCAAATGAGTGTTTATATAGAACACTCAAGATAATAAACATAGAAACTAATATGCCAAAATTTATGGAAAGAGATCTGACAAGATTTGAGAAGATAATCTCAATAATACCAGTTAGATGTATGTATATGTCTATGTAGATGCCTAAGGGCATAGTGGTTATTTTTAATGTTCTCTCTTTACATAAATGCATTAGTGAGGGGGAGCACTCTCCAAGTCACATTTGCTTATTCTCTCTTCTTCTTCTTCTTCTCATCAACATGGTATCAGAGCCCTAGGGTTTTGGACCCCTAGGGACCACCATTGCCTTCTGAAATCCCAAAGGGCAACCCAAGGGGGGGGGGTGAATTGGGTTATTAAAATTTTTATTCAAATTTAATTAAGATTTTGAAATCAATACAAGTTTAAATTTAACCCTTGTTCAATTAATTATAAACATAAAGAAATATTAGATATTACCAAACACCCAAAGGAGGAGAGCAAGGAGACCACACAGATTTATAGTGGTTCGGTCACAAACGGACCTACTCCACTACCTAAGTACTTGGTCTTTCCTTGGGATTTTCCTTCACTATGATGGACCTCTTCAAATGCTGAGTCCCAAGCTTTACAAAGTACACCGCCTCCAAGGGAACAAACCCTCTTTGCAAACCGCTTCCAAGAAGATCAACCCTCTTCGCACACCGCCTCCAAGGGAATCACTTCTCTTCGCGAACCGCCTCTAAGGAACAATCCCTCTTCGCAAAACCGCCTCCAAGGAAATCACTCATTTTCGCAAACCGCCTCCAAGGTAGTGATCCCTCTTCGCAAACCGGCTCCAAGGGAAAAGCTCCTCTTCGCGCTGGATTCACCTTTGTTGTTGGGCCGAATCGTAGACCCCGATTGCAATGAATAGGAGGAAAGCTCACTTAATGCCTCTTCATAGGCTAATACAAACAATCAATAGCTCACAATCTTTCCAAAAATATTACATCAATAAAGCCCTATGGAGATCCTCTTGTTGAATGTAAATGCACAAATAAAGCATTGAAGAGGATTTTTGAAACAACCTTAGATTTTAAAGTTTAAGCTCTCAAGGATGTGAAATGATCTTGCAAAAGGTTGATTAGAAGGTCAAGGATGGGTATAAATAGCGCAAATAGTAATATGACCGTTTGGGGGTAAAACCGTACTAAATTGGGTGAGAAAAATCAAGTCGCGCAGGCCCCAACGACTATTTTTCCAGACGGGGTCGGTCGACCGGGGTGTTGCGGTCGCCCGCCCTTTTGGGCGCTCACCGTTTTAATTTGAAATTTCGAACCTCCGCGGTCGACAGGAGGTGTCGCGGTCGCCCGCCTTGACCTTTCTGGACATTTTTATTTTTTGTCCAGAAACCCATCCGCGGTCACCCGACCTTATGACGGTCGACCGGCGTGACATTTTTGGATGGCTCCGAAATTTTCAGGAGCCCATCCGCGGCCGACCGGGGTAGCCTCGGTCGACCAGCCCTCTATGTTTGGGTAGGTGCTTGAGTTCCAGCACACTTCTCGCGGTCGCCCGGGAGACCCCGGTCGACCGGCCCTGTTTTGAAATCTTGTTTTTACACATTGAAACTTTAGGGCTTTGGGCCATGGTCTTTGGGCTTTTATCCAAGGTTTTCAAATACATTTTGGGGTGTGTGGATGATTTCCAAAGATGTCAATTTTGTTTATGAAAACCATTTGAAAACCTTTTGAAAGTGCAAATACATTTTGACAAGAGGACTCCAATACAATATAAAAATATAGAACCTTGAGTCTTCTTGGATTGTCTTGGCTCCTTAGCACTTTCTTGGACATCTTCAACTTGTGAGTGAACTCTTCAACTTGCTTCTGGTCTTGTGACTTCCTCCATTCTTTGAACATGTTGAATGGTACATGAGGTGGTCACCAATGCTGGTTCATCTCCAAGTTTCTCTTGGCACTTTGCTAGGTATGCTTGTAGGATCTTTGACTTGAATATCTTCCAAGGATGATGTTTCCAATGTATGTACAAGCTCGTTCGGTTCATTGTGCATGTTGATCCGCAAGCCATGTGTTGAGTTGTATTGTGCTAACTTGGTTTGACATTTGACTTTCCTGTCTAAGGCACAATACTACAAAGCAACACATTTGTCCATAAAGACTAATCAATTTGGGTTTGCTAGCATCAAAACAAGAATGTAAAGGTGAATGGTTGAACCCATGGGAACCCTTGGGCTAACACCTTCTTTCCCTCCTCTTCTCTTCCTCCATCCAAACCCTTCACCTAACCCACCCCAACCTCTTCTTCTTCCTCCACGCCCCTCCCTGCGCCCTTTAACCTCGCCGGAAACTTCCTTGACGCCATCCACGACCCCTCCTTGCTCCCCTAGCCTTGTCGGAAACCATCCCCGCCCTCCCCTGGCCCCCTTTAACCTCGTCGTAACCCACACCAACCCTCTACGACTCCTCCCCGACCCTCCATCCTCGCCGGGACAGCTCCAAAACCCCTCCCTTCCTCCTTTAACCTCGCCGGAAACCTCCCTCCCCCTCCACAACCCCTCTTGCTCACCTACCCTCTCCGGAAACCACTTCCCTCCACTCCCTAACCCTTTAACCTCACCGGAATTCTCTCCCGCCTCTTTAGTCTCACTGAAATTCCACCCTAGCCCCTCCCTGCGTCTCCACCCTTGCCGTCCACTTCCCCCGCTCGGACAAAACCCTTCTTCCTCCCTTTCCGGCACCGCCAACCACTCAAAACCCTAGCCGACAACCTCTCCTCCTCCCGTCGTCACCAGACCTCTATAACACTCCTTGGACCTCAAAACCCAGCAAGAAACCCCTTCTTCTTCACTTTCCGACCCTTCCGCCTTTTCTAGATGGATTAAATCCTCTTCCCAATCTCCTTTTTTGTTTTCGCGGCCCCTCTTCTCTTCCACCCGCCTTGTTGTGTCCTTCTTATACGGGTTCTCATGTCTCCCTGGACCCTTGATCTTCCTCGGGGCCGCGGTTACGTCCTTGGGCTCGTCTAGTGGCCCTTCTTCCCTTTGTTCCTTGCCGTTGTAGTTGTTGAGGTTATTATTTTCTCTTTCTCTATATGGATTCTCCCACCATTGAGGATCCCTCTCTAGGGCGGGCTTCTGAGGCCCATGTCCTCCACCACCTACGGCTTCTTCATCTTCATCTAGCCATTCTTCATCGGTGGATGGTTCATTACCACCGATGACTACAATAAAACTAAACGGGTCCAATTACCTGAATTGGAAGGTCGTTGTGGAGACCTACCTCATTGCTAGGGGTAAGGTCTATCTCATCCGTCGTGATCCTCCCTCTTTCACTTATCCCACTTATGAGAAGTGGGAGCAAGACGATGCTCTTATTCACACTCTTGTGGCACAACATGACTACTCAGATTGCTGGCACCATGATGCACCTTCCCACCGCCAAACGGATTTGGGATCATACCGCAGTTCTCTATTCTAGAGTGGGCAACCTCGTTCGCATTTGTGCCACCTATTCATAGTGGATGCATCTCAGACGTGGTGACGCTCCTCTTTCTACGTACTACAGCCAGTTTGTCTCTCATTGTCAGCAGTTGGATGTCCTCATGCCCCTCATGACTGACTTGGAGACTGCCGCACCGTAGGGATCAACTCCGTGTAGTTCACTTGAGACATTATGACCCGAGTTCCTGCGTCTCCAACAACAAATTTTTGGTTCTGGGTCTATGCCCTCCCTACAAGAGGTATATTTACGAGCTCAATAGTGTATTGTTGGTGATTCTTTGCCTACGACCATGTTGATGGATCTGTGTCAACTGCCTATAGTGCTGGTGATCGTGCTACTCGTGGTCGTGGCACCTTTGGACGTGGTCGTGGGCGTGATTTTGGCCGTGGCAGTCATGGTGCTGGCCGTGATTCTGGTGAAGGCCGTGGTACAAGTGGCCGTCCCCGCCCCTATTGTTCTCATTGTCGACAGGAGGGACATCATCTTGACACCTGTTATGCTCTGCATTCCGAGCTTCGTTCCCTCCTGAGACCCGTTCTAGCAGAGCAACGCATCACTCTGCTCCTGACATCTCTGATCCCTCGGCATCTTCTTCTCAGCCCAGCCCAACCGCCACTACTGATGGGGTCTTTCTCTCTCGCGGAGACTATGACGAGTTCCGACGCCTCAGGTTGACCAGCCGCTCCCCAAGTGCCGGTTTTGTCTAGCCAGGTAGCTCCCCTGCCTCTCTCCTTACTAGCTCTAGCTCTTGGATTATTGATTTCAGAGCCTCCAATCATATGACAGGTACTTCTTCATCCCTTAGTTTCGTCCTCTTTCTTCTCAGTCTATTACCCTTGCCGATGGGAGCAATACTCTTATCTCCGGTATTGGGAAAAAAAAGAGAAGGGGAAGAGGAAGAAGAGGAAAAAGAAGAAGAAACAATGGTGGTCCCTAGGGATCCAAACCCTAGGGCTCTGAAACCATGTTGAAGGAGAAGAGAGTGAAGAGAAAAGAGTGAGTTGGAATATGCTCCCCCTCACTTATGTATTTATATATAAAAGAGTGAAGGTAAAATTGACCACTATGCCCTTAAGTAACATACACACAATACACATCTAACAAGTATAATCCTAGATACCTTGACAAATATTGTTAGAAACATGAAATTAAGAGGTTAATCAACGTACAGAACAGAACGATGTGACTGAAACAAGAAATAGAACACTACTTAACATGGTAAGATATATGTTATCGCACGCTGGTCTTCCCAAGATATTTTGGGGAGATGCACTCAATACAACGATGTAAATATTAAATACAATATCAACTAAAATAGTAGAAAAGTCACCCAAGAAACTTCGGACCGGAAGAAAATCATACATCAGAAAATGGGGTTGTACATAACACGTAATTAAACAGGTAGAACTCAGGAACAAGTTGGATCAACAAACATAGAAATGTAATTTCGTAGGATACTTTGAATGCTCTACAGGTTATAGGCACTTTCGTAATGAAAGTGGAATAATAGAATGTCGAGATGCAGACTTTCTAGAGGATCTAAAAATTGAACAACCGTAGTCATAGAGACAGAGTTAAGAAACTCTGGTTATAGTAGGGGATAATGTCGATATGTCTAAAGGACCTAAACATCACCCCACACACTGGGAGTCCCTTTCGAATCAGAAATTCCTATCCAACAACCCATATTGATTGACCTAGAGGACCACCATCTTATTTAAAAAATTATCATCTTTATCTGCCTATGGAATGCGCCTATTCAAGAGACATCGATACATATGAAATTGTAAATCCCATGAATTTTAACAAATCACATTAGTCCCTGGATTTATTGAATGCAGTGAAGGAAGAGATTGATTCCATTGAAAGGAATCAGGTATGGTAGCTATGTGGCTTAAAGGGAGAAAAAGTCGTAGGGTGTAAATGGCTGCTAACAAAGAAATACAATTTTGATGGGTCCATTGACATGTTCAAGGCCTATTTAGTTGCCACACAAAGAAAAAGCATTAATTACCAAGAAAACTACTCACCAGTCTACTTCAAAGATTATATTAGCATAGGCGTCTCATTTGGATTTAGAACTCTTTTTAGATGGATTTAACTACCGCCTTTCTCAAAGAAGAGTTGAGAGAAACCTTTCTCAACGAAGAGTTGAGAGAAACTATTTATATGAACCAAAAAGAGGGTTTTTAGGTAAGAGACGAGGAAATGGTATATATTAAAGAAATTTCTATACTGTCTAAAACAATCTCCTTGTCATGGTATTTGACATTTCATCAGTTAATTCTCAAATTAGGCTATGTGGCTAACAAGCTCGACTATTGTGTATATGTCTGGAGAAGTGGGAGTGAGTTTACAATCTTGTCTCTATATGTGGATGACATACTGATAGCAGGAAACGACTTGGAAGTGATTGAAAGAACTAAGTTGGTACTTAGCTCACAATTTAAGAAGAAAGACATGTGATAAGCACCATATATTCTTGACTTGAGATTAAAATCACTAGAGATAGGAATAACAAAACGTTGTATTTAAGCAACGATATCTACTTGAATTCAGTACTTCAAACGTTTTGGATTGCAGAATTGTAATATTGCACCAATGCTTGAAGTGACAGACAGGAAATTGACCATGAGTCTATGTCTGGAAGGGGGACAGGAAAGACTCAATGTTCTATATACTCAAGCAGTTGGCAGCTTTTTTTTTTTAAAAAAAAAACTCTAAAATTATCTAGGAACTTGAGGCGGCACCTCCAATTTTATTTATGAGAATAATAGTCACAAGATGGCATAAAATCTTGCCTATAACCTATAAAATACAAGAAGAAAAATATAAAACCCCTTTTAAAAAGAAAAAACAACATTTTTTTATAAGAATATAAAGAATACATAACACCATTCAAAAAAAATATATATATAAAGAATACATAATTGGTCACATCTGGAAGCTCCTTTAGAAGAATCCTTTGTGAGACTAGTCCAATCCAAAAAAACTGCATTAATTTTTGTATCAAAAGCGAAATTGGACAAGTTGTCCGCAACAATGTTATCTTCCCTAAAAATGTAAGTAATTGAAAATTCAATAGCAGATAATATTTTCCTTATTTCTTTTAGAATAAAATAAATACGCCAAGGAGGTCTGTCTTTACCTTTAATAATGTTGACAAGGACAAGAGTATCCGATTCAATTAAGATTTATTAATACCTAAAGCAGCAAACTAACGTAGATCATCTCTCATAGCTCTAGCTTCATCCAACATGTTGGTATTCACATCATAGAAATTAGAAAAAACAAATCTGACCATACTAGTCTTTGATAACACCCCCTCCTCCGGCAATAGCAGGATTGCCTCTGGCTGCATATCAACATTCAACTTCAAAATATTAAAAGTAGGTTTTTTCTAGTAAACCGCAGAAGATTTTTCTGGGAAGAGATCTTTGATTTTAATGTTGATTTGCTCCAGAAATAGTCCTTCTATGAAGCTACAATTTGAAGTAGTTTTAGCATTATCGCCTAAATTCTTAAGCCAAAATATGATTTTATATTTTATCTGATTGGTAACAAGTCTTTTGATTTTCCATTGTTCTTTTACATCTAATCAATTTCTCTAATTATAACAACAACGGAAAATTTGATAATATTATTGAATGTTGAATTATCTTTCTTAGTTTTTTCATACCAAGTCTGAATTTTGTTTTAATGGATTGGTTTGGAATCAAATTGACAATAAAAATGCTAGAGAATAAGTGCCACAGGTCACTAGCTAGATCGCTTTCCATAAACAAATGTTTAATATCTTCATAATTCCCTTCGTCACACAGTTACAGTTAGAGGAAATCAGAATATTTTTATCAAAGATACGATCATCAATAGGCACAACTTTATTTAAAAGTTTTCAAGCAGGTTTAATAGCAAATTTTCCATCATTATTAGGACGCCAGGTAAGATTATCCTCATTATTGCTAATTTGAAGTTTAGAATTCATAAGAGTATCTTTTAAGCCTTGACTCAAACAATCAAAGATTTATCCCAATTCCAAAGACTATTTTCATTTAATATTTCATTAAGTTTGAGTTCTCAATCAATAACATGAATGTTGATAGCCTCATCAGTTAAGGGTCTCCTACCATACAATTTATCAAACCAGAAAAAAAATGTTTCCTCCAACAATAATCCATCTACTATTCTTTATGCATTTTCTCTGACATTTATGATGCTTTTATTTTTCGACTTTTTGAGCGACTATTTCTTGCATTTAAATAGTTGATATGTTGCTTTTACGAATATTTAGATATCATAAAACTACTGCATAAAGAATTCTTTTCGTGAATGTGATGGAGAGTTTTAAGTCTAAAGGCTTGGCTGACATCGAAGAGGAGATCGAATATAGAGACACCCTTCTTTCTTCTTGCATACACTACACTAAGAGATCCAGTAATGATTATTTTCCCACCAAAAGTTGGAGAGAACAGTTTCCATTCTTTTTATGACAGCCTTAGATGGGTTGAGAATAGATAAAATGAAAATAGGCATACTCTACAAAATGATTTTATATGCATCAATACATGTACAAAATCTCTACCAACAAACCATCTCTGTTTATTTCTTTCTTCAGTTTGGATCCCAGTACTCAACTCAACTCAACTCAAATCAACTAAGCCTTTGTCCCAAACTAGCTGGGGTCGGCTAATGAATCCATTAGAAAATTTTCATGAAGAAGGTGAAAGAATCTACCCGGCTCAAATTGACTAAGTCTAATCCTGACACTAGTTGGGTTCATCTACATGGATCATTTTCTTCCATTCTCTCCTATCCAAGGTCATGTTCACGGTTAAGTTCCTAGCCATCAAGTATTTCCTCACTGTTTCTACCCAAGTTGTTTTCGGTCTGTCCTACCTCTTTTTACTCCATCAACTTGGAACGAGTCACTTCTTCTCACTGGAGCATCTAAAGGCCTACATTGGATATGCCCAAACCATCTTAAGCGGTGCTCTCCCATCTTCTCCTCAATTGGTGCCACCCCCATCTTTTTATGGATATCTTCATTTTTAATTCTATCTAACCTTGTGTGGCTGCATATCCATCTAAGCATTCGCATCTCTGCTACACTCATCTTATGCACATGCTGCTTCTTGGTGGCCAAACATTCTGAGCCGTACAGCATGGCTGGCCTCACAACTATCTTAGAAAACTTTCCCATCAACTAGGTAGGTATTTTACGGTCGCACAGAACTCCTGAAGCATGCTTCCACTTCAACCAACCTGCTCTTATTTTGTGGTTAACATCCCCTTCAATCTCTCCTTCCCTATGTAGGATTGAACCAAGATAGTAAAAGATATCCCTCTTGGACAATTTAATGGTACATTATGTCTCAGCTTTCTCATGGACAGAAAGGTCAGATGAGAGCGTGAGGGAGGATAGAAGTATAAGAATAAGGCCGATTAAGCACGAAAGAGGTTGGGGGTGGTGGTGGTGTGTTGGAATATGTAACTCGCCTAAGGGCATTTAGGACTTTGTACATTCCTTTATGTTTTAGTATAAAGATATGAGTCAGGGGGAGATAACCCTAACTCATTTATTTTCTCTGTCTAAACTTTCGGCTTCGGCTAACATGGTATCAGAGCCTTAGGGTTTTCTGATCCCTAGGGTTCTCTATCAGCCTCCATCTTCTCCACCACCACCCACCCCTCTCGCCGCGAAACCCAACTCCGGGCCAAGTTTCATCCGAGGCACACCGGCACACTGTCTTTTTCCTCCTGAGAAGGAGTCGTTCTCTCCGAGCCGAAGGCAGCAGGCCCTCCCTCCCTCCCGCCCGCCACGTTTCTCCTCCCCTGCGCATAGCTCCTGGTCCTGTACCCCCGCGCAGCAACCCTCCACACATTTTCTACCCAGGGCAGAAATTATTTTCCAAGAACGAGGATTTCCACCCCCCCAAATTTTCCAGGACAATATTTTCTCACCAATCAGGACCGAGGATTTGCACCCCCCCAAAATTTTCCAGGAAAATATTTTCTGACCCCCCCACCAGAAAATCACTTTCCTGGAAATAAGTTTCTAGGGCTGTGTTTCGCCTCGCATCAGAATTTTTTTTTCCCAGCCCCCAATTCCTAGGTTTGTTGGTAAGCTTCACACCCCAAGTTTTTCAACCCACATCATTTTTCCTCCTCTTCCTTTCATCCCTTGGTAAACCTTACCACTCTTTTCTCCCTGTTATTATGTGTTAGATCTTCATCTCTTACTCTACTTTGATTCTAATTTGTCTTTGCGGCTCCCCTCTGTGCCTCATGGTTGCCTCATGGCTTCCCTCTTGTCAAGCTTCGTCGATGCCCGTCATTCTTGGAGCCGCGTCTAGCTTTCTTGGCGTATCCTAGTTTGCCCACCTATTCTGTTATCTCCTATTATTCGTCTTGGTTTGGATTGTCTGTTTCTTTCTTGCTTGTTGTTATGAGGAGGTGCTTGACAATCCTTCCACAGGAGTGGCTCCTGGTGTTCGTCCGACACCCTCTTCGGCGTCTTCTTCGTCATCATCTCTCTCTGTGGATGGATCATTCCCACATATCACTACTGTTAAGTTGGATGGGGTAAACTATGTTACTTGGAAAGCAGCTGTCGAGAAGTATCTTATTACCCGTGGGAAAGCCCACGTCATTCGTCATGATCCTCCTCCTACGACGGATCCCACCTTTGATCGATGGGAACAGGAGGATGCTCTTGTTTGTACCCTTCTGTGGCAGAGTATGGCCCCTCACGTCTCTGGGCCCTTGATGCTTTTGCCTACTGCGAAATGGATCTGGGATCAGGTTACTCTTCTTTACTCTGGCGTGGCAAACATTAGTCGGATCTGCTCTACCTATTCTGAGTGGGTGTGTTTCCGCCGTGGTGATCTTCCTCTTGCCACCCATTACAGCCAATTCATTGGCCTCTGTCAGCAGCTTGATGTTTACAGCTTACCACGGATCTCACAGAGGCTGCCCGTCAGAGGGACCAGATCCGTGTTGTGCAGTACCTTGAGAGTTTGGGTCCAGAGTACATGCATCTTCGTCAGCAGATTATCGGTTCTGGCGCTATTCCTTCCCTTACTAAGGTTTACTCCAGCGTCCAGTAGTGCTCTCCTGGTGATCCAGTGATATCTGTTCCTACTGATGGTTCTGCTCTCGCGACCTATGATGGCAGTACTCGCCCGCCTCGTGGTGGAGCCTCCTCTGGTGGTGGCCGTGGCCGTGCCGGCCGTGGTGGTGGTCGTTCTGGTGGTGGCCGTGGCCGTTCTTTTTGCACTCACTGTCAGCGCGAGGGACATTATATTGACCATTGCTATACCCTGCATCCCGAGCTTCGTCAGGCACGCTCGGCTCACATGGGTGCTACTACTGCTTCGGCTTGAGATTGCGCTCCCTTTGCTTCTGTTCCTGCACCAGCTGATTCCACCTATACATTATCCCGTGCCGATTATGAGGAGTTCCAGCGTCTGCGGCTCAGTTCTCGTCCTCCCTCTGCAGGTTTTGCCCAGCCAGGTAGTTCACCCACTACCCTTCTATCTAGCTCAGGGTCATGGATCATTGACTCTGGCGCATCCAATCACCTGACTGGTAACTATTCTCAGCTTCATTCTTTTCGCTCTTTCTCGTCTCCCTCTCAGTCTATCACCCTTGCTGATGGGTCCACTACACCTATCACTGGTGTTGGTCATATCTCCCCTCATCCTGCTCTTACCTTATCTTCTGTTTTATGTGTACCAAAATCACCATTTAGTTTACTTTCAGTTAGCCAAATTACTAAATCTCTTCACTGTTCTGTCTCATTTTTCCCATCTTACTGTTTGTTGCAGGATCTCTCGACTGGGAAGACGATTGGAACGGGTCGTGAGGTAGATGAACTCTATCGTCTTGACTGCCGTCCGCCTACTGTCTTACATAGCTCTGTGGATACATTTCAGTGGCATTGTTGCCTGGGGCATCCTTAACTTCAGCGGCTGCAGCAGACTTCTCTGGTTTCCGGACCTTTTTCTAGTTTTCAGTGCGAGTCCTGTGAACTCGGGAAGCACCGTCGTGTGTCGTTTCCGTCCCGGATCATTAGTCGAGTGTCTAGTCCATTTGAATTAGTCCATTCTGATGTATGGGGACCCTCTAGGGTTGCGTCTAGTACTGGCTTTCGGTATTTTATTGTGTTTATTGATGACTTCTCACGCATGACCTGGTTATATTTACTGAAGAGTCGATCCGACGTGTTCTTTGCTTTCTGCACATTTCATTCTGAAATTAAGAATCAATATAATTGCAATATTAAATGTCTTCGTACTGACAATGCTAGAGAATATTTTTCTGATATTAATGGCTTTCAATCCTATCTCCCAACATGGGATTTTACATCAGTCTTCATGTGCGTACATCTCTCAACAAAATGGTGTTGCTGAGAGGAAACTTCGTTATTTGCTTGAAGTAGGTCACACTCTTCTTTTTCAGATGAGTGTTCCTAAGGCATACTGGAGTGATGCCCTTCTCACGACGTGTTTCTTAGCAAATCGCCTTCCTTCCTCTGTCTTAGAGGGTGCCTCTTCTTTCGAGATTTTATCTCCTAGTAAGGAACAGTTTCCTCTGACACCTCGTGTATTTGGATGCGTTTGTTTTGTTCATCACTTTGGACCTGGCCGTGACAAACTCGATCCCTGGTCTGAGCATTGTGTCTTTCTGGGGTATTCCCGTACGCAGAAAGGCTATCGTTGCTATAGCCCTCGTCTGCGTTGCTGGTTTGTCTCAGCCGATGTTACGTTCTTTGAGTCTGAGGCATTCTTCCAACATGGCGCAGCATCTTTCACCCCTTCTCTCGAGTCTGAGGTCTCGCTTCCCTTACCAGATCTACCTGCTTCTCTTCCGTCATCTCCTATTTCTGTGCGGCCAGCTTCTACTTCTTCTGCCACGTTGGAGAAGCCAGCTCCACCTAAAATTACACAGCAGTATCAGCGGCGCCAAGTTACAGATAGGTATCTTCTACCTCCTCTCACACAATCATCTTCTGAGCCGATGATCCCTCTCTCTCGCTCTCAGGTATCTTCTCTTCCGCCTTCCTCTGTTGTTTCTGATTCTCCTATTGCATCTCGTACGAGATCCCGTTCCACTGCACATCCTATTTCGAATTTTGTTTCTTATGATAAGCTCACCAGTACCTTCCAGAGCTTTGTTTCCTCCTTGTCTTCTATGTCTTTACCACAGTCAGTGGCTGAGGCTCTTGACCATCCTGGCTGGCGTGATGCTATAAACCTAGAAATGGGCACTCTTCATAGTAATGATACATGGGATCTGGTTTCCCTACCCGCTGGTGCCCGTCCTGTTGGTTGTCGGTGGGTTTTCTCCATCAAATACCTCCCTGATGGTACTGTCGAGCGCTTAAAAGCACGGTTAGTCGTGAAAGGATACACTCAGACTTTTGGTGTTGACTACACTGAGACCTTCAGTCCCGTTGCGAAAATTCCCTCTGTCCGTGTGCTCCTGTCTCTTGCTGTTAATCATAGCTGGCCCCGTCATCAGCTGGATGTGAAGAATGCCTTCCTCCATGGCGACCTGACTGAGGAGGTTTATATGGAGCAACCACCAGGGTTTGTTGCTCAGGGGGAGACTTCCTCCTACGTGTGTCGCCTACGCAAGTCACTCTATGGCCTCAAACAATCTCCGCATGCGTGGTTTGGGAGATTCAGTGAGGCAGTCATGCGCTTTGGCATGAAACAATGCACAGTGGATCACTCAGTCTTCAGTTATCACTCTTCAGCTGGGTGTATTTTGTTGATAGTTTATGTGGATGACATAATCATCACAGGGAGCAATTCACAAGGTATACAACGTTTGAAAACCTTCTTGCAAAAGGAATTCTCTACTAAGGATTTGGGTCAGCTCAGGTATTTCTTGGGGATAGAGGTTGCTCGTTCTTCTAGAGGCTTGTTCCTATCACAGAGAAAGTATGTCTTGGACTTGCTAAAAGAAGGAGAGTTGTTGGAGTATCCTGGCAGGTATCGCAGGCTTATCGGTAAACTTAAATATCTCACGGTTACTCGGCCAGATATTTCATATGCTGTTGGAGTTGTCAGTCAGTATATGAGCTCTCAACGTACTTCTCACTGGGCTGCGGTGACACAGATTCTCAAGTATTTGAAAGGGGCTCCAGGGAAGGGATTGATGTTCAAAAGACATGGCCATATGAAAGTTGAAGGCTTCTCTGATGCAGATTGGGCTGGATCCCCAGCAGATAGACGGTCCACCACTGGGTATTGTACATTTGTAGGTGGCAATCTTGTTTCATGGAAGAGAAAGAAGCAGGATGTTATAGCTAAGTCCAATGCAGAGGCTGAATACAGGGCAATGGCACAGACAAGCACGGAACTTATTTGGCTACGTTCACTTCTTTCTGAAATTGGCTTCATTTCATCTTCTCCTTCGCAGCTTTATTGCGACAACAAAGCTGCAATATACATTGCCAACAATCCAGTCTTCCATGAGCGCACCAAGCATATTGAAGTGGATTGTCATTTTATCCGTCAAAGAATCTAGAAAAGAGAGATTTGCACTGTGTTTACTCGGTCAGGGGACCAATTAGCTAATATGTTTACAAAGTCCTTAAATAAGTCAAAATTGAGTGATATATGTAACAAGCTAGGAATGTATGATATTTACATTCCAGCTTGAGGGGGAGTGTTGGAATATGTAACTTGCCTAAGGGCATTTAGGACTTTGTACATTCCTTTATGTTTTAGTATAAAGATATGAGTCAGGGGGAGATAACCCTAACTCATTTATTTTCTCTGTCTAAACTTTCGGCTAACATGGTGTAATGACACTAGAGTGACAAAAATGGAAAGAACAAATGGAAGATAGAGAATGGAAAACCGGGTTGTCTATCTCTAGCCTTGGCTCTAATCAAATTATTACTTAACTGGATTGTGACAGGAACAGAGTTGTATGAACCGGGGAAGGTGGAGATGAGTCACAGAAAACAACGCAGAAAATACAAAGATTATTCTAGAAGCTATACTGCCTCATCAAGCATTCCAATACCTGCTGGCTCGGACAGATCATCTATTTAACCTGCACCCCACCTTTGTCATTTTGAACGTAGGAACGATCCTCACATTCTTAGCCTCAACAACTGCTGAGGTCTTGTCCACTTCAACCTTAAGAAAATTCACAAATGGAGATCAGAAACATAGCATGTCAACAAATGGGGATATCTGCTCGCATTGCTGGTTCGATGCCTCCATGAAGTACACCACTGAAACTCAAGGTAATGATATTGCTGCTCTAAATGAATCAACACTGCAAATTTCCTCTACTTCACCACCAAACTTCATATTATAAACTTGCTCGCCAAGTGAATTTTTCAGCCCACAGCTCAAGTTTGTCATTGGAGGCAGCATGTTCAAGAAGGGCTTTGGTCTAATTGGGCTGGATTCTTAAAGCTTCATTACAGTCTTCGACAGATCTGTCCCATTGTCCAACCATGAACCTGCAAGCTACACTATTGCATAAGAGAACAGGATTGGAAGGATCAAACTTAAGCCCTTCCCCATATGCTACACAGCAAACTTGCTTAAATCATAGTTTTAAATTTCGGCCGAAATATTTCGGTTTCAGTTTGGACAGAAACCGAAAGTACACTGAATCGAAATTTTACTTGATTTCCCCGAAATTTCTCTGAATTTTGGCCAAAATTTCTGTTGAAATTTCGTTTTTCACCCTTCATTACAAAATTTCCACTGAAATTTTTGTCAAAATTTTAATGATTTCGGTCGAAATTTCCATAGAAACAGAAATATTTCGATTTCGGTGGTGGCCGAAACCGACACCGAAACTGACATTTAAAACCTTGGCTTGAATTAAAATGATCATTCCCTTGGACACGAGTTCTTGCCACTGATTGAACATTGTGCAGCATTGTAGCAACTTCAATGTTCCGAGGATCAATCTGCCCAGCTTTCTCAGCAGCCACAACTGCATTCTCAAATCTTCCAAATGCCATTTCAACTAGGTTTCGGACAAAAAATGGGTAAGAATCACAGAGCATTCCAAAGAACATGGTCTTCAACCAGGAGGGAGGAGACAGTTCACATTTTGGTATGCTTGATAGGGCGGAATCAGCCTCTTCAAGTTGATCGAGCATGATTGTGCTGCTGCAAAGTTTGGCTATGGCTGTTTGGCATATCAACAGGTAATAGAACTGCAACTGACTTGCAGGTGGAGGTTGTTTATCTTGAAGCTCATTCAACTCCTAGATTGAAAGAGCAACTTGAAGATCTGGAGGTAGAGGTTCTCAATTAAGAATAGCAGATCTGAAATGTAGTTGTATACCTTGCAGATTTTGATAGAAGTTTAGCTCACCAGTCATTGATAAAATCAGCAGGTTTTTTTTTTTGTTTCAATAATTGAACTTTCTGTGATTCAATAGAAGAAGAATCAATCACAGAACAGAAACACAACAGCAGCAGAAAATTCCATCGGTTTGCAGATGCTGATTTCTTTTAGGAATTGCAGTTAAGAAAAGTACGTAGGAACGGAAAGTTATATTCAATTTGCAGGTTTTGGATTTGAAAATTCCAGATTTCCAAGAACAGAAAAGTGACTTTAGTAGAAAAGGAATTCAAGGCAGATGAAACACCAATTTTGATCGACTGGAAACAATTAGCTCTAAATGAAATTCAGACCAAATTCTGTAGCAAAGCAGTCGAACCAAATTTTGGATTGAACACAAATAGATTTTGTTTTGAAAAATGACAGATTATATTTAGATCTGAAGCAACTTTACAACGAGCTGGGACCAGGAGTCCCAAACAAAGAAAGAAAGAAACAAAACATAAAATGCCCTGGGATATAATACCAGCTATCTAGAAAATCCCTCTATTCCAAATCCAGTTCCATGGCGAGCAAGATACCTCTAATGCCATTTGTATAGGGACCGCCAAAAAGCTCCGATATTCTAGAATTGTCTGGAAAACTATGTGCACCACCCTTCTTCTATAACATTCCGGCGGCACCTCAGCACGAATATGCTCACCTAGGAAGAGCACTTCTCCAACTCCTCCAAAATATGCTGGATTTGAAAGTCCGGCATGTCTGTGAGAAGGTCCTCCGGAATCATTTCCATGAAGCCAGGACTCTTTCTACTTGCAATCCTTTCCTCCGCCAGCCGGATGCCCACCACCTTGTTAGCTTCCCAATGCCGCTTCCTCGCAATCCTTTCCTCGTTCAAAATTAATTTGAAAATAAGATGTTTATGCAAGGGCGAGTGGGTATCTTTGACCGCATCTGCCCCACAAAGACTATGGAATGTCCAAGGACAATCTTGAGTCTCTTTCTTGAATAACTTTCATTGTTTCCTGAGAAGATCTCCCGAAACCTCTTTATGGGTTGGGTTATTTTTGGATGCCCTCTCTTCATCATACATCATCGTCCTCATCCTGGAAAGGATCTTTTCCAAAACCAGAATCTCCATAAACAATTTTCTGCTCCGATCTCCGGTGCATACAGGTGAATCGTGCTGCGAGTTGTCCATTCCTATTTCTTTGAAGAGGAGAAAGGATCACTCAACGCTCCAAAGGGATTCCAATGGTCTCTCCTTACCCCTTTATATTAGGGTTACCCCCCAATAGAGTAAATACTTCCCTTTAAATTACGAGACTAGTAATGCCTTCCAACCCAGTACCATGACATTTACAACTTGTCTTTCCTCGGTAAAAGAGCTATGTAGAGAATTATGCTCAATACACGAAGGCAAGTTGAGAAAAGATAATCTAATCCTGATCGGATGCGTCTTTCCCGCCAATATGTTAGATTGCAGCCCTCTTCCCGGCACCCAAAAAGATAATGATATTGAGGATACTTCTGCACTACGCTTTAATCATCTTTAGCCCAAACCCTAGTGAGAGTACTATGAGCTTGGTCCCCCACATCCTCAAGCCTAAAGACTTGCCATTGATTGCTTATCCATAAGCAGTACATACCCTCGGCAGATGGGAGAGTGTTTTATGAAATTTTGGAATCCGTTTGAATGATTTCTCCTTTATCCCTGCTAAACTAGATTCCGAGGGTTTCTCCCATTGCCTTTTAAGAATCTTTCCTTTAGAACTAGCCTTCCAGGCCTTGAATTTTAAACCAAAATGGCTCAAGCCAGTAGCCCGGGTTTTAAGACTCCTCAAAACTCCTAAATTTGGGCCTAAGGCCAATTGAGGTCCTCTTCTTTGTAGAAGGATCCATCTGACTATCTTTTCTTTTAGGGGCAGGTAGGTCATTTGTCTTAGAGCTGGACCTAGACACTAACGGGCAAGTTTGACCGAATCTCTTGTTCCCAGATCCTCATGCACCATTCACAGGTCCATTCTTGAGCAGCACGTCATTAGAATTTGATTGGCTAGAGTTGAAATTTGAATTCAAAGTGGGTCCCATACGCTCGCCAGAGAGCCAGACCTGCAACTCCAGAAAGCTTTCAAAAGCGGCGAGGTCCAGAGTAGCTTCGACCAATGAATGCGGCCGCCCCTTAGAGTTGGAGGGCTCGTAATTATTTGAACATTCCCCTATTTTCTCTTAAACTTCAACTCCAATGGTATAGTAATGGTCTGAGATTCTGATTTTAACAATAAGACCTAAGATCTTCCATCGGAGAGCTAGGATTTTAGCCGATACAATACTCATTCAATGCTGGTGGTTACCTTCCATCTTTATCTCCAGAACCTTACCAAAGAGGCTTCATATAGCTTCCACCGTTGAAATGGCCCAAGCATGTAATGGGATACCATAGAAGTTGACCCAGAGAGTTTCCGCACCTTGAACAAACTCCCTATTCCAAGGTGCGAGAGAAAGCAGTTGATTCCCCAATGCATCAGGCTTGGTGAGGATCTTTAAGGCTTGCTTCTCCGATTCAAACATAAATAGGAACTCGTTCTTCGCCATGATGCATGGGCAATGAAGTCATGGGATATCCCAATACTTTTGTGCCCAAACCCAGAGATCCTCTAAGGTCCCCATGTTATCTCTCTTTCTCCCTATCAGACAAGCCTTTAAGGTATCCATTTGTACATCCACTTCCTTGCCCGAGATGGATAAGGTTGAAACCTCTCCCACCGCATGTGAGGTGATTTTACCAGTGTCAGGCCATCGCTCACCCTCACTACTATCAACCTCCAGTGAGGGTGATGGACAAACACGGCTCATCAAATTTTGGGGGTTTCTAACCTGCTGATGCCAATGACATTTGTTCCGCCATTTGAAGTTAAAGTACTTACAGGAAGAGCAAAACCAGTCTCCAAGCCGCTTGCCTACTCTTTCCTTAAATCCCCATTCGAGTTTCTGTTCATTTTGCTATTTTGCTGGCATCGTCGGCATCTACTTTTTTTCTTTTTTTTTAAATGGCAATATATTGAGAAAGGGAACCGAGATGGTCCACCAGAAATACAAAGAGGAAAAGCATAAAAGACAACGGAATACAATGGAAAATACAGAGCAAACTTCTCACGGGGGAAGGAAATCAAACCACTCCAACCCCTCTTTATGAACTCCAGATCTAGCGAGAGAATTCGCCTCACCATTTGCTTCACGTCTAACATGCTTAAAAACCATAGACGACTCGAAATGAGATCAGAAATTTCCTCAAAGTAACTCAAGAATCTCCACGGGGGAGCCACTCTCCCAGATAACCAACTAATTACATTTGAAGAATCTCCTTCCACAATCACCCTATCGTAAGAATCATCACTTAGGCGCTTAACCCCCGGATATGCAGCCCTTACTTCCGCTTCAGATGAGTCAGACCTTCCAATTGGACCTGCAAAAGCCCACGATACCACCCCTCGAGAATCCCTGCATAACCCTCCAACCCAAACTGGACCCGGATTACCCAGGCAGAACCCATCAAAATTTAATTTAAGAAGACCTTCAGGGGGGCTTCCCATTTCTGACTTCTCTTCTCTCTCCTCATACCTTCAGAGCACACAATGCGCCACCCTCCCATAGATCGAAGGCTGATACGAATGTGAACAGAGGGATGCTCTTCACCCAATAAATAACCATGGCGATGATTTTATTATATAACCAATACGATGACTTTGCCACTCCTTCGAAAACTCTCGAGTTAAACATAATCTCCCAAGCACCTTACCTTTCTTTTTCCAGGGCACAAAATCCCACCTTAACTATCGTCGGCATCTACTCCGCCAACTGAAATTACAGTAGTTGCAGAAGAGGCAAGGCCAGTCCCCTGACCATCTACTCGATTTAGCCCTAGCAAACTCTTCCACTGACTTTTTCTTCAAGATCTCAATTGATGCCTTTTGAGCTAAAACCTTCTCCACCCTCTCCATTTCTCCAGTGGATACTCAGATTTTAGAACCTTGGATTTCCTCAAAATCCTGGATTGAACACAAATAGATAACAAATTTTGGACTGAAATTGCCGATCTAAAAAGGTAAACAACAACTAGATCTGAAATTTTATTTACTAATCGAAACTCGAAAGAAAGAAAACAGAAACAAATGAAACATATTCAAAATATCAGCTCAGTGATTCAGAACTAAAATTCCAAGATGGAAGATGATTTACAAATTGACATGTGATCTCACACTTGACAAGATTAAAACACATCGAAGAGATATGATCTTGTACTCGACAAGATTTAACGATAAATAAAAGAGGCATGTCACTTGCTTCAAATCTCCAATAGAGGAAACCTCCTCAACTTGGAACCTCTCCAAGGCACCCCAAATCCAAAAATTCCCCAAACTCCTTTCAAAAATGACAACACACCTCTATTTATAGAGGTAACCCCAGACACATAGTGGCTGCCAACTCCTAGCTGTTATCACAATGGATTCAAATTTCGGTTTCGGACCATACCGAAACCGAAATTGTTTTTTAAATTTAGGTCAATTCGGCCGAAATTTAAAGAACTTTTAAAAAGGGAGCTGATATTTTCACTCCCCCTGCATTATGCATGCGCCCCCCTTGTAACGTGATTTGACATGAAAAGTGGGCAACTTTAACGCTTTTTTACTTCAAATCACATAATACCGGGGTGGGGGGTGTTGGGGGGAGAAAATATCATCGCAAAAATTTTGGCTGAAATGAACCAATTTCGTCCGAAATTTGAGCCGAAAACTAAAATTTTGAAATTTCGGTACCAACTCAACTCAACTCAACTAAGCCTTTGTCCCAAACTAGTTTGGGTCGGCTAATGAATCCTTTAGAAAATTTTCATGAAGAAGGTGAAAGGATCGACCCGGCTCAAAATTGATTAAGTCTACTCCTGACACTAGTTGGGTTAGTCTACATGGATCATTTTCTTCCATTCTATCCTATCTACGGTCATGTTCTTTGTTATGTTCATAGCCCTCAAGTCTTTCCTCACTATTTCTACCCAAGTTGTTTTCGATCTGCCCCTACCTCCTTTTGCTCCATCAACTTGGCGCGAGTCAATTCTTCTCACAGGAGCATCCAAAGGCTTACGTTGGATATGCCCAAACCATCTTAAGTGGTACTTTCTCATCTTCTCCTCAATTGGTGCCACCCCCACCTTTTTACGAATGTCTTCATTTTTAATTTGATCTAACCTTGTGTGGCCAAATATCCATCTAAGCATTCGCATCTCCAGTACACTCATCTTATGTACATGATGCTTCTTGGTGGCCCAACATTCTGAGCGATACATAACTTTCCCTTAGAACACTTTCCCTTCAACTTGGTAGGTATTTTACGATCGCACAAAACTCCTGAAGCATGCTTCCACTTCAACCAACCTGCTC
Organism: Tasmannia lanceolata; assembly: GCF_043159265.1. Classification (NCBI taxonomy): domain Eukaryota; kingdom Viridiplantae; phylum Streptophyta; class Magnoliopsida; order Canellales; family Winteraceae; genus Tasmannia; species Tasmannia lanceolata. The sequence continues at coordinate 45,466,484 of NW_027518680.1, read as the reverse complement.
TTATTATGTGGTTAACATCCTCTTAAATCTCTCCTTCCTTATGTAGGACTGAACCAAGATAGTGGAAGATATCCCTCTTAGGTACCTCCTGTCCAGTCATATTTACTACATCCTCTCCCTGCCTCCTTACATTACTAAAGTTGCACTCCATATACTCTGTCTTAGTCCTGCTCAGTCTAAACCCTTTGGATTCCAAAGTAGTTCTCCATAACTCTAACTTAGCATTAACTCTTGCTTTGGTTTCGTCAATTAATACTATGTCATCTGCAAATAACATACACCACGGCACCTCGTCCTGCATACCCTCCGTAAGTTCATCCATAACAAGAGTAAAAAGACAAGGACTTAGAGCTGATCCTTGGTGCAGTCCTATTGTAATTGGAAATTTAAACCCATGGTCATGACAACTCATACCAGCCTAGGTACAATTCATAACCAGCCCATTCCTCTACATGATGTGGCAAAAAGGCCAGCCTATGTCCAACTGTCACACCAACTCATGGACAGCTCATATAAGGCTGATTTGGCTGAAATTCCAGTACACATGTAGGCTGTTATGACAGTTGTCATGTGCACTTGAGTTGGATCCATGTGCTTATCAATTATACATCTACCAATGACATGATTGCTCATCTTTTGACGAAAGAAATACATGTAGAAACTTTCATTGAACATATGCGCGTGATTGGACTAAGAAATATCTGAGTCGAGGAAATATGTTTGGGGCAAATATCCAAGACGGAAACTTCTTTGTGATATTGAATTATACTACAAGAAATTCACTTGGCCAATATGGCCAAGTGTGAGATGTTAGGGTGGCCACATGGCATCACAGAAAAACAGGGGAGTGTAAGTAACATTGCATATAGGTGTTAGTTGTGAGAGGGGTGAATTAAAAGTGCTGACAATCAAGGGATTTGAGTTGGAGTCCCACTCCAACTCAAATAGCTTTCTTATGTAACGGAAGAAAGGATGATTGATCATAAAAAATCTGATTAGAAGCATAATCCCCATGGATGAGCGAAGCCCTCTTCATCTTCATCTTTCTCTTGCAGAACCTGACAGTAACATTAAATAAAAAAGAAAAAGAATAGCGGCCCCTCTTAAATAAATCTAAATTCTTGTCTGTAAGGTCCCATGCTACAACAGGTGCCCATGCTATTTTTCTAGAATAGTGTTAAAATCTTTATTCAAGGAAATAAGTACAAAAAAAGGAGATAATAACCACAGTGTCCGCTAAACGCAAAAACCAAGGATAGAAAGCCAAAAAAAATAAAAGGACATAAAGGATGAATCATAACTTGCTCAAGATGGAAAAGTGTAGCTAATGAGAAGCCGATTCCAACTGACATCACTACGGGCAAGCTCATTGGATACCATATGTCCAACTGAAAGATATGCTAGAATGACACTACTCTCATGGTTTCAAATTTCGGCAGAAACGTTTAGTTTCGGCCGAATTATTTCGGTTGAAAACGAAACGAAATTCACATTGAGTCGGAAAAGTACCAAAGTTCGCCGAAATGTTTCGGAAATTTCGGCCGAAACGTTTCGTTGAAATTTAAATTTCACCGAAATTTCACCTAAATTTTGGTGAAATTTTTACAAGATTTCGTACCGAAACCGAAACGTTTCGGTTTCGCTGATGACCGAAACCGAGATTTAAAACCTTGACTACTCTTCAATCCTACAGAGAACCTCCTCAATAGCATTCGCAAAACGCCATGGATAAACCTTCGCCCACATCCACTGAATCACGTTGAAAAGTCACCCTCAATGGGTGCACAGGCTATTGAATTTGAAGTACGCCTCAACCCATGATTTACCACCTAACTCTCTATGATAGATACCAAGATGTGTAAATAAGGATATCTCTTTGGCTGTATTTGAGTCAATCAGTTAGGCTGAAAATACTCCCAAATTTGAAGTCCCAACGCACACAGGACCGAGATGCCCTAAGAAGCATCCATCAAAATTGAACTTGATCGTATTTCAAGAAGAACCAATTTTAAGTGACTTAAAAAATCATTTTAGTTGCTAAACAATGAAAATTACAGGACATGATTGTTGAATTGAATGAGTGCAATAACCATAGCAGTTTGATCTTTTATATTCTTTGAAGAATTGCTGAAGAGTTGTGTATTAACCATAGTGTTTTAATTGGAAACAATTGCAATTTGCTATCATGGGTCAAGTGACTCACAGATGCACACCCACCCCATTTAACTATTTACTTGTGTTTAAGTATAGAAGATTAAATAACGCCAACTCCAACAGCTTAAGCTTTTGGAGTAATTGGTCATTTGACATGGTATCACAGAAATGGTCCTAGGTTTAAAACTCCTTGATAGTAAAATTTCACATGTAATGGCCAACCCAAAAACGAGGGGCCACATGTGCCACGTGTAGGCCAACCCTAAAAGGAGGGCCCACAGGTGAGGTATTAAAGTATTAAAGATTAAATAACGCCAACTCCAACAGCTTAAGCTTTTGGAGCAATTGGACGTTGACAACTTGAATGCATATACACGCCTTAGCACCGTGTTTATGAGCTGGTCATCCAATAAACATGTTGTGAGACTTTACACCCCAATTAGAAAGAATCACATTGTGAGAGTTTGAATCAAGCGAATTTCGGTCATTTCACCATGGTGTCCATTTGCCACTTATCTGAGACCATTTTCTCTTTATTGAGCATGTGATTGTAGAGAGTGTTACCATGGTTTAAAACAAAACAAATTTAGATACCTCACAAAGGTACAAACAAATGACCCAGATTAAACAAACCCACTTGGAACATGCCCAAATTAAAATTTTCAGACCATATCCAAACTCTAAAGAACAAATAGACTTGATCTCAGACATTGGATAGAATAAATGTACTAGACACTCTAGTTCTCCTTGTCAACTTACTAACTTCTCCAAAAGCTTAAGCTGTTGGAGAAAGGTGTTATTTATCTTTTATACTTTAACACTCCCCCGCACGTGTGGCCCACTTGGCAAACATGTGGCACATGTGGTCCCAGCTTGGGCCGACCATCGCATGTGGATTTTTGCTATCCGGGAGGTTTGAACTCGAGACCTTTGGCTCTGATACCATGTCAACTTACCAACTTCTCCAAAAGCTTAAGCTGGTGGAGAAAGGTGTTATTTATCTTTTATACTTCAGCACTCCTTTATGTGTTGGATCACTCTATTTGTACACGTTCTGGAAACAAACGAGCTCATGACAACTTCAACCATGTTTGGAAAATGTATTGTCTAACCAAGAAATCTCCAAATATCAACATTGCGTAACATTAAAGTCATCTGATACCCACATAATTGTGCCTCTTCAAGTAGCAAAACCCCCTGCATAGACCATTTGTGATCCAAGGCAAATATATAGGATATTTACCACGAAAATATTTAGTATAAAGTTAGTACGTGATTTATTTGATTGAGACTATCATTAAATGTGTTTTTGTTACTCATTATGCACAAAAGTTATAGTATTTGTGCATTGTTCTGTTCTACATAAGCTGAAAGACATAAAAGTTTGGAATCAAAACTGTTGCTTTCTTCCTGCATTATTTGCAAAAATCCAATCTAAAATCAGTTAGAAATCAATACACCCATATGATGTGAATGCAGACAATACGGTCAATTAAATAAAAATGTACCGTTGAAATCGAAAACTACTAACATGTTAATTAAAGTACAAAGGCAATTTTGTTCATAAGACAGTGGATAACTTCACACCAAAAGTGTAGCATACCGAATTTTTCGGGTAAGTTGATAAATGCCTGTCCCTGCCATTGTCGCATTTACACCTACAAGGTTCCAGTTTTTCTGCCAACCCAACATGATTTACCAAGAATAGAATCAATGTCGAGAAATAGCACAAAAACCTTCAGGGTATGGAAATTAATGGGTATGGAATAAGGTATGCACTTGGAAAAGGTCGATAAACACACTCCAATAACCATTTTAAAGTTCTTCTATTACATATTAATCAAATGCATATGTTACTCAAGCATCTGAACTAAGTTATTGACCCATTGCGATCCAAGAAAAACTTGCAGTCTTGCCACCATCATGTTGATAAATAAACAAGAAAATTCTGAAAGAAAATTTAAATTGGCCGAGATAAATCATGCAAAGAATTTAATGCATAAGATGTCACAGTGTAAATAAGAATTAGAAAGAAAATGTCCATTGTGTGTCATTTCATGGGTAAAGAATTTAATTTATTTCATGGGAGGATAATGCGACTGCTGATTTCCTCCTTAAATCTAAATTTCCTATTCGCTCTGAGGATATTTATCCTGCTCGGTTCCCCTTTGATTTACTCTCAGGTATATCTGACCATTATAGTAGCAAAGTATATTAGTGGATGCAACTGATTTTCTTTTTCAATAAATCTGGTACAAATCCCACCTAAAACTGGCTTATCTACCATCCCAAAAAACCATAAAAGAACTTGGTATATTTTCATTGTTGTCGGGATTTAGGATATCAACATAGTACATGTTTGTAATGATATTGGCCAATTGACCCTCTCTATTACCGATCAATATCATCATAGAACACTAGTGTAAAATAGAGCTCAAGCATCATTATTCACGGAAGTGTGAGAAGTGTAGTAATTTTTTTTAATATCTTTAACTTGACAAAAAAATCCTCCTTGTCCAATAATTACCCATGATCTACATCCACGTGAATGTAACATTTGTAGAGATTTTATGGCCAAACTTAGTGGATGTCTTGAGATGATCGCGAAGAATGCCTTACCCTGACTCTTCATGAGCTGATTTACTATAGTAACTGAAGCTCCAATTTAAACAGTATTGTTTGCATAATAAAGTAAGGGTGATGATAAATCTGCCCCCCTTTTGCCCCTCTCCCGCTCCATTTATTGGTTATGAAGTTAACCGCCAGTAAACTTCTATGCATAGAATTCAATAATGTTCACATGGAGGGCATTTGTTTTTTTTTGAAAGGTACGGAGGAGGGCATTCCGACCCCAACTAGTTTGGGACAAAGGCTTAGTTGAGTTGAGTAACGGAGGGCGGCATTGTTTACATTTACACATAATGGAAAAGGACAAAATAAAGGGCGGGAAAGGTAGTTAACATAAAGAAGGGGGAATTTTTGGTAAAGAAAATAATGATGGTCAATATCCTTTGACCACATGTTGGGAGCCCAAATGGGTAGTTATGAGAGTTGCATTTTCCAAAGGTTGAATGCATTTAGTATTTCAATTCTCCATGGATTGTAGGTTGTTCCTAGGTTGCATACCTTTATCTTTTATCTTTTTATACATTTTTTAAGGGCGTGTTCGGCAAAGATTCTCATTCTCACCTAAATAAACAGGTAGAATCGGGTAAGATGAGAATATGCGGAAACGTCTTAGAGTCGCTCCGCAGAATCCTGGTTTTTAGTCGTGCAAAACGCAATACTTTTAGAATCGGACTCTCCTGGTCAGAGTTACTGAACGAGATTTTTTAGATTATCCGTGTTTTTCATTCTCCTCCCCTAAAAAAGTGGCGCAATGCATTTTTTAGATGTTTGCCGAACACGCCCTTAGTTGTTCCAAGTCATTAATGGTTGTCTACATAAGCTAGGGGGCTTGTTCATGCAAGAGACCTTTTGATTGATGACATTTAGTACTTGTAAGCTTGAAAGCTTGTAATTTGGAGGAATATAGAATGGACAATCGGCCTTATCTTTGCTTCAGCTTCTGGAAATTTTAAATTCTGTCTCATTTTTAACATTGAAATTCTCTTTATATGTTTCACCTTCTTTGGTATTTTTTACCCAACTTACAGTTATTCGCACTCAGGTAGATTTGGATTTGCATCACTCTTTTTGACACTCTATCTCTCATTTTTAGGAAACAATTCAATGACACCTTCAAGGTGTATGACCACCTTCATCTTCCTCATCAAAGCTTCCATTGACTTGTCACTCATTATGGCAGGGTCATGATCGTGCAATTCATAGGCATAATGCCATTGTTGGCGTATTGAGTTCCAATGCATATATTTGCATTGTGTGGGCTAACATACAGTCCAATGGAGAGGATGCCGAGACAACGAAAGATTTTTTTGATTGGGTGCAGTATAGGAAAACCGCAAGGTGAAGCTCCTTGTTCGCCAGTTATGTGAATTGGGGCGAGATCGACAGTACTGTAGAACTGTTTAATGAAATGACTGATAAGGACGAGTAGGCTTGGAATGTCATGGTTTGCGGGCTTGTTAGGGTAGGTTATGGGGACCATCCTAGGGCCCATATTTTAATTTTTAAGTGCTTTTCAGGTGTCATTTAAGTCCTTCATGTTGTAGTAGGGCTATTAGAGTCTTTTTACATCAAAATAGGTTAAGTTCTTTGAGTTATTTACGTTTTAAAGAGGTCCCACATGCGTATTACGGGATTTTTAAGTAGGAACCAAGTAAGAGGGTAGTTTGGTCCAAAGGTATTGGTTTTTTTCTTAGGGTTTGATAAAATACTAGTTCTCTTCTTCCTTCTTATATATTGTAAGCCTTAGGGCACTTTCCAAAAAAAAGAATGCTATGGATGAATGAAAAGATTTGAAAGTTTCTTCTCTTTTGTAGATGTGATGTCTACTCCTTACAACGGTACGATGCCTAGGAACCCCTTGGTGCGATGCATTGGGTTTTTAGTTGGTGAGATTCCAACATATCTATCTATCTCTTTCATGATTTTTTTTAGTTTTCTTCCATAAACCACCTTCCCGTAAACCCTAAACCTATAAGGCATTTTCTTTTTTTCACCTATTTTCTACCCCAAACCCCTAAAAGAACCATTAAAAAAATTTCTCAAGCGTAGAAACATCATTAAAATCCATCATGTTGATCTATATGATAGAGAGAGACGGAGAGATGGAGAAGGGAGGCGTGAATAGGGAAAGAACTAATTAGTTCTCTCCCCCCACACGATTTCATTATATATATATATATATATATATATATATATATATATATATATATATATATATATATATATATATATATATATATATGAGATATATTGTACAATGGCAACTATACACTTATTGCTTCTAACACTCCCCCTCATGCTGGAATGTATATATCGTACATTCCAAGGTTGTTACAAGAATCCTTCAAGTTCGCACACCCTAATGGTTTGGTAAACATGTTTGCAAGCTGATCTGAAGATCGGATGAACACTGTGCAAATTTCAACACTGAATCCGATGACGAATGAAGTGACAATCTACCAAAATATGCTTGGTTCGCTCATGGAATACCGGATTAGTTGCCCAATACACTTATTATCACAGCACAGCTGTATTGGAGAAGTTGAAGAGAACCCAATCTCTGATGAGTGAAGCCAGATTAGCTCCCACTCATATGGGACATAGCCCTATACCCAGCCTCTGCAAACGACTTAGAAACAACACCTTGCTTTTTACTTCTCCATCACACCAAATTACCTCCTAAAAACGTGCAATATCCATTAGTTGATCTTCGTCTGCAGGTGATGCATCACCGAATCCTTCTACCTTTTCATGTCTGTATCTCCTAAAACACAAGCCTTTACCTGGAGTACCCTTCAAATATTTGATGATCTGAATGACAGCCGCCCAGTGGGAAGTACATGGAGAACTCATAAAGCGACTAACCTTACCCACTGCAAATGATATGTCTGGTCGGGTGACAGTTAGATAGATCAACTTACCAACCAATTTTCTGTAATGACCAGGATCATTCATCAACTCACCCTAATCAGAAAGAAGTTTGACATTTGGATCCATAGTATGATCCAGTTTCTTCTAAAATATCCAACACATATTTTCTTTGTGACAAAGAAAGTCGATGACGTGAGCGTGCCACCTCAATACTAAGGAAATATCTGAGCTGACCCAAGTCTTTAGTGGAAAATTCCCCTTGGAGAAAGGATTTCAACTTTTGTATCTCAGATCCGTCATCTCCTGTAAGTACAATGTCATCGACATACACTATCCGAAGGATATATGCGGACTTGTAACTGAACACGGAATGAATGACAACACACTGTTTCAACCAAAAACACAAAACTGCAGTAGTGAACTTCCAAACCAAGCCCTCAGTGATTGCTTGAGACCATAAATCGCCTTTTAAGACAACATACTGAGGAGCACATCTCCTCCTGAGCAACATATCCAGGATATTGCTTCATATAAACTTCCTCTAAAAGATCACCGTGGAAGAAGGCATTCTTTACATCAAGATGATACATAGGCCAGCCACGATTAACAGCTAGAGAGATCAGTACCCGTACCGAAGGAATTTTGGCGATGGGAGAAAAGGTCTCCTGATAGTCGACGTCAAATGTTTGAGTATACCCTTTAGCACCAAGGCGAGCTTTGAGACACTCTACACCGATACTTTATGGCAAAGACCTAACGACACCCAACATGCCGTGCTCTAGAAGGGAGAGGAACCAACTGCCACGTTTTATTTGAGTGAAGTGCATCCATCTCTGCGTCCATGGCACCCCGCCATCCTGGATGATTTAAAGCATTTGTAACTGACTTAGGCAAAGTAATCGAAGACATGCTAGAAACAAATGAACGAAAAGATGGTAAAAGATGCTCATAAGAAACAAAATTTGAAATGGCGTGTGCAACAGTACGAGATTGAGTATAGGTGGCAATGGGTGAATCTGGGTTAGGAGAACAAATACCTGAAGGAGGACAATCTGATTGCGGAAGAGGATCAACTGGATGAGATGGAACATTTAAACTGGTTAACCACTTCAAAATAAAAGTTAAGAGAGGCATTAAAGACTTGAGATCGATCTTTAAGTGAAAACAACCAACTGGCACGAGAATAATCATCAACAAATAAGATAAAATATTTAAAGCCGTTTAATGAAGTAGTTCTAGAAGGACCCCAAACATCAGAATGTATAAGTTCAAAAGGACGAGACACTCGACTACTAACTCGAGAAGGGAAGGATACACGATGGTGCTTTCCCAACTCACATGATTCGTAATGAAAAAAAGGAACAAAATCTGAAATAAAAGAAGTTTTCCAAAGCATGTCAGCAGGTGGGTGTCCCAAACGACAATGCCACTGATATGCATCAACTGAAGTACAAAGTGCGACACTAGCTCTAGCCTGGTCACAATAGGAAGAGAAAAAGGAAACATAACAATTTAGAGATTTTGTTAATTGGCTAATAGATAACTTAACAGGAAAAGATGGGACATAAAGAACAGAAGACAATTGAAGACTCGTTAAGGTAGAGACTACACCCATCCCAGATACGAGGGATGTAGTACCATCAACCAAAGTAACAGTACGAGAGCCCATAGAAGGAAATGACCGGAAGGAAGAGAGAATGTTAGGATTACCAGTCATAGGGTGGGAAGCTCCTGAATCAAATGAGCCATGATCTAGAAGAAGTACCAGATAGAAAACATTAGGCGCTACCTTTATGTGAAAACGTGGTAGCTAGCTGCTGCCCTTTGTCAGTTCATCATATTCTGCACGGGGGACTACCATGGTCAGGGGTCACAAATAGAGCATCAGAGGAGGAAAGACTATCAGAAGCAGCAGCAGAAGCACTCGCAGCTCTGTAGGGACGAAGCTCAGGATGTAAATCGTAGTAATACTCAATACTATGTCCATCCATATGACAATGAGTGCAATAATGACCCACATCCATGGCCTCCACCATCTCGGTCTCCCCCTGACTCACGGCCACAACCACGACCACGTCCAAAACGGGCACGGCCACGTCCAAAACGACCACGACCACGATCAGTCCTAGTATATGTCACATGAGCAGACCCATCCACCATATGGTCACTGTGCCAAACTACTCTCATACACTGAACCCAGAGAAGACATCTACAAGTGTGGGAATCAAACTAGAACTGACAATCTACTGTCGGAGCTGGAGATAGTCAGGACCCAATGAATCCAAAAACCGAACAACCCGTAACTCCTGATGTTTTTTAAGAATGTCAGGATCAACGGTAAATGGCAACAATAGATCAAGCTCCTGACACAACGCAAGGTAATCACTGTAATGAGTTCCCACCGGCTTGTCTCCTTGCTAAAGATTAAACCATTCGGAAAAACGATAATACATCATAGCCGTCTGGTCTCAAATTTCTTTCGAAGGCTGAAGATACATCAAGGAAGTAGCAATTTTGGTTCCATACAACTCCAGAGAAAGGAGCCGATCTCAGCATCATCTTCATGCCACTGAGCATATGTCAAATCAGTGGTAGCAGGAGGTGTGCGCTCTAGAAAACTGATTTTCCGACAACCAAGTGAATAAGTGTAGACAACCATCTTCCACGGGGGATAATTTGTCCCATTCAACTTTATGGAAGTCATATGAAGGGGAGATTCGACATGGGACTGGGCAGTGTACGACGTAGAACGAGCCTCATCAACCTTGATCTCAGCAGTTTGTTGAGAGGGGTGCTCCACAGATTCCATAATAAGTTACACAAATACCAATAACACCACTAACAAATCGTCCAACCTTCAAAAAAGAACAACCACAACTCACCAACAACACCACAACACCACAAAGAAGCTCCACCAAATCATCCAGCAATAAAACTCGCCAACAACTATCACCACAATATGGTCAACAAAAGTCACCATCAATCACTGCGACCATCAACAAACAGCAACAACAACGAGCCAGCAACACATGTAGTGAACCAACCATCACAAACTACCAACATTTGCGTGCGAAGGCACCAACAATTGGTTCCGGGGCAAGTAAGATGATGAAGAAAACACTCAAAATATGATGAAAAAAAAGAGAGAATACTAACCAAGGCTCTGAACCAATCGCAAGAGAAGCGGGAAGAGAGACACAAATTTAAATCATGAAAAAGACGAGAAAGATGACAGTTTTAAGGAATATTTGTGTTATGGATATGATTAAAACTCAATAAGGGTTTAGAAGAGCATAGACAAAATAGGATAGGGTGGGTATATGAGAGATTAAGGTTGGGAGAAGCCGAAAAAGAGGTGGGGGTCGGCAGCTAGGGTTTGGGCAAGGTGGATGGGGCGGTTGGGTTGGGGATGGGTTGAGGAGTTTTTTTATGATGGTTGGGAGGGAACAAGGATTAGGGTTTAATCGAAAAAGCCAGAAAAGGTTTAGGGTTTAAAAGGGAGAAAAAGGAAAAAAAAAAGGAGAACATAAGGAGGATAGGTACCTTTATGGATGAAGGACGGTTGGTACCTTTGACTTTGATACCATGTTGATTTACATGATAGAGAGAGAGAGAGATATGGAGAAGGGAGGCGTGAATGTGGGAGAACGAATTAGTTTTCTCCCCCCACAGGATTTCATTATATATATATATATATATATATATATATATATATATATATATATATATATATATGAGATATTGTACAATGACAATTATACCCTTATTGCTTCTAACACATCCTTATACCGCGCCTCTTTCATTTTTGTCCCCAAACTCATTTTGCACCTTCCCGACATCCTTCGAAAGCTTCTTGACATCCTTCGAAAGCATCCTGGCATATGTCTGCATCACTCTAAACCTACCCTAAATCTAGTAGAAATATTTTTCCAATCTCATAACATATTTTAGGAACCAAAACCTAATCTTTACCGATCCTTTTCATGCTTCGAAAGCTTTTGGGTATCCTTCTTATATATTGTAAGACTTAGGCATCCTTCTTATCTATCATGTAGATCAACATGGTGGTATCAGGCTACAATTATTATCCAACTTTCTAGTTCTCTTCTTTTTTCTTATATATTTTAAGCCTTAGGGCACTTTGAAAAAGAATGTTATGTTTTGCTATGGATGAATGAAAAGGTTTGAACTTTTTTCCTCTTGTGTGGATGTGATGTCTACTTTTGCAAAGGTGCGATGCCTTGATCTTCCCCTATGGTGTGATGCCTAGGAACCCCTTGGTGCGATGCCTTGGGTTTTGGTTGGTGAGATTCCGACCTTGTTATTTATCTCTTCAATGTTTCTTTTTTCTAGTTTTTCCCATAAACCACTTTCGCGGAAACCCTAAACCACTCTTGCATTTTCTTTTTTTTCACCTATCTTCTACCCCAAACCCCTAAAATAACCATTAAAAAAAATTCTTAGGCGTAGAAACATCATTCAAATCCATCCTTATCCCGTGCCTCTTACATTTTGTCCCAAAACACATTTTACACCTTCTCATCATCCTTCAAAAACCTCCTGCCAACATTCGAAAACCTCCCGGCATATTTTGCATTACTCTAAACCTACCCTAAACCTAGTAGAAATATTTTTCCAATCTCATTACATATTTTAGGATCCAAAACCTAATTTTTACCCATCCTTTTCACCCCTAGTGTCCCTTTGATTGACCCATCCTGCATCAGATTTGGTTTCAGAGAGAAATATCAGTTCAACACTCAATCTTCCTCCATCAATTTGGTATCAGAGCCTAGGTTAAAATCATGTTGTCTAAATGCACTGAAGATCGAATAGTTGAGATATTGGAAAACTTAAATGCCAAATTTGATGGGTTGCTATGTCACTTGGATCGTACTCACCATGATTTTTACGTACCTCTACTAGCCAAGACTCCACATGTTTCACATATTCGGGCGTTTGTGCTAGAACAATCATTCCCAACGCCCTTTATGTAGAGCATGGAATTGGAGCAATAGACCAAAGCCACTATCGTCATATAAAGCTGGTTCTGACAAATGTTAGCTCGTGAATGCTACTTGAGAATCAAAAGGGTTGTAATTATTATACAACATGCCTAGAAGAAGCGAATCGTTCGACATACTAGGCATGAAGAACATACAAGATAACTAAAACAAGAAAGGAAAATCTAAGATGATACTTCTTTTGGCATGCGTTTATCTAAGTCACCAATTTCAGTAGTTTGACCAATTGCAAAGGTTTACTGTTTAATCGTGAATGCACGAGAAGTCACCAATTTTAGTATTTTGACCAATTGCAAAGGTTTACTGTTTAATCGTTAATGCATGAGCGAATGTCTTCAGATCTAATGAAGCAGAAGACATGAGTTTCTTTCATCATAAGCTGGTGCGTCATCAAGAATACATCGAAATCGCACATGGTGATCACACTACTTCAAACCAACGACATGACTGCCTAAAGCTACTTGTACGTTGGAAGTACCTAGTTTGTTGGAAAGGACAACCGTATGAGACAGGTGCGAAGATTCCTAATGACGAACTCCCACTCGTCATCAAGGTTTTAAATTTCGACCGAAATCCGAAATTTTGGGTTTCGGTTGAGACCGAAACCAAAATTGGGTGAAGTCAAAATGTTACAAAATTTAGACCGGAATTTCGAAATTTCAATCGAAATTTTGTTTTCCCTGAAATTACAGGCCGAAATTTAAGGAATATCTCCAAAAAATCTGGTTTTAATTCATTATTTAATATTATCCCGAAATTTCAGCCGAAATTACAGAAATTTTAATTTCGGAAATTTTGGTGTGAAATTATGTACCCTATAAAATAGCCATTAGAAAGATTTCGTCAGATTACGCCGAAATGATGGGGACCATCCTAGGGCCCATATTTTAATTTTTAAGTGCTTTTTAGCTGTCTTTTAAGTCCTTCAAGTTATAGTAGGCGTAATAGTCTTTTTACATCAAAATAGGTTAAGTTCTTTGAGTTATTTACGTTTTAAAGAGGTCCCACATGTGTATTACGGGATTTTTAAGTAGGAAGCAAGTAAGAGGGTAATTAGGTCTATAGGTATTGGTTTTTGTTTTTTTTAAGATTTGAGAAAGTTCTAGTTCTTTTCTTCCGTCTTATATATTGTGAGCCTTAGGGGACTTTAAAAAAAAATGCTATGTTATGTTATGTACCAATAAAAAGTGTTAAGAGAGAGATTAGAGAAAGAGAATAGTGAGTTAGGGCTTATGGGTCCCTCTCACTACAGTATTTATATAATAAGAGAGAAGTATAATGACGATAATGCCCCTACTAGTCTTATTCTAACACTCCCCCTTAAGCTGGAATGAATAAATTATACATTCCTAGCTTGTTACAGATATCGCTCAACTTTGCTTTATACAGTGGCTTTGTGATCACATCAGCCAACTGATCTGCAGAATAAGTGAATACACTACATATCTCCCCTTTCTGAATCCTCTAGCGAATGAAGTGACAATCGACTTCGATGTGCTTTGTTCGCTCATGGAAGACTGGGTTTGTCGCAATATAGATGGCAGCCTTGTTGTCACAATACAACTGTGAAGGAGAAGAAGGTACAATGCCGATCTCAACCAGATAATCTCTGTACTCGTGTGTGCCATCGCTCTGTATTCTGCTTCAGCACTTGACTTTGCAATGACGTCCTGCTTCTTGCTTTTCCATGACACCAAGTTACCTCCTACAGAGGTACAATGCCCGGTAGTTGATCTCTTGTCTGCAGGAGATCCAGCCCAATCAGCATTAGAGAATCCCTCAGTTCGCAAATGACCATGTCTCTTGAATAATAGGCCCTTTCCTAGTGCACACTTCAGGTATTTAAGAATCTGAATCACTGCACCCCAGTGTGAGGTACGTGGGGAGCTCATATAATGACTGATTGCCCCTACAACATAAGATATATCAGGACGAGTAACGATAAGGTATATGAGCTTGCCCACAAGTCTTCTATACCTGTCAGGGTCCTCCAACAGGTCTCCTTCTAGAACTAATTTTACAGTGGGATCCATAGGTGCAGATAGGTTTTACGCCAAGATTCCCTGTCTCCTCCAATAAGTCCAAAATATACTTCCTCTCTGATAGAGACAAACTACGAGAGGAGTATGCCACCTCTATCCAAAGAAAATATCTGAGGCGTCCCATGTCTTTTGTAGCATTGTAAGAAGGTCTTCAGTTTCTGTATTCCCCCTGAATTACTACCTGTGATGATGATATCGTCAACATATACAATCAATATAATGCACCCTACTGAGGACTGAGGACTAAATACCGACTGGTCTGCACACTGTCTCAGACCAAACCGCATAACGGCCTCACTATTCAAATCTTGACCTTTTCCACTTTCTATGTTTCATTGAGTGTTCTATATAAACACTCATTAGGGATTGATTGTAATTCATCTAAGCATTCATAATTAATAGAAATCTAAGATTTTATCATGATATCAGAGCGTGTCGATCCGTCGACCTTGTCTTGATCACAAACGTAGCGTCCTCCGTCCGCTGTCCGCCCGGCACTGTTCAACCTCTAGTTTTTTTTAAAACATCTTCCTCTGCATCTTCATTTCCACCCATTCCGGTTTGATCTCTTGATATTTTTCTTATAATTCATCCATTGCTTTGCCTCACCCTGCACCCCAAACACCATCAATCCTCAAATTTATCCATTGCTTTGCCCCAGTGATTTTTCTTGGTGTTCCATCTAGAATGCCTTCTGCTTCAATAAATGTGCACTCCGGTCGAAAAAGGTTGGAATGGTAAGCAACAAACAAAAAATGGTCTGTCAAACCCTCAAAACCCAGTACAAATGTCATGGACATCTCCTTTTCCAAAGTTTTTTTATTGGTTGCTGCTTTGATTATATAGAAAGGTTCCGTAATCTTCTCATCTGAGAAGCATACCTTTATCAATAAACCCATCTCTCTGATAATGGCACCCCCTTTTTATTTTAGGAATTTCTAGAATTCCTTTATTTCCTGTTCTCTTTCATTGGAGAAATATCATCCCCAATTTTGATATTTGCACCCTCCTTTTCATGCATCGTTTAAATCCGCAAAGTCGTTGCTTTTTTATTAATATTTGCCGTTATCTTTCCCATTGTTATTCGTCGCGTATCTCTCGCTGGGGGGGGGGGGGTTGTTGCCGTAGCAGAGAGGGGCGAGGGATTCCGTAATAGGGAGGGAGTGGGGGGGTGCCGTAAAGCAAAGAGGGAGAGGAGCGGGGGCCGACAGAAGATGAAGGGAGGGGGGGAGGGGATTGCCAATGGGAGGAGGAGGGGGTACCAACGAGAGGAAGACGGGTAGGGGCTTGGTGATGAAGAAGATGGAGGCTAAGGGCTGTCCCTAGGGATCAGAAATCCTAGGACTTTGATACCATGTTAAGAGAGAGATAAGAGAAAGAGGATAGCGAGTTAGGGCTTATGGCTCCCCCTCACTACAATATTTATATAATAAGAGAGAAGTACAATGACCGATAACGCCCCTGCTAGGCTTATTCTAACAAAAAGATTTGAAAGTTTCTTCTCTTTTGTGGATGTGATGTCTACTCCTTACAAAGGTGGGATGCCTTGATCTTCCCTACGGTGCGATGCCTAGGAACCCCTTGGTGCGATGCATTGGGTTTTTAGTTGGTGCGATTCCAACCTTTCTATCTATCTTTTTCATGAATTTTTTTCTAGTTTTCTCCAATAAACCACCTTTCCGGAAACCCTAAACCTATCTTGCATTTTTTTCCACCTATCTTCTACTCCAAACCCCTAAAATAGCCATTTAAAGAAAATTCTCAAGCAAAAACCTCATTCAAATCCATCCTTATTCCAGCGCCTCTTTCATCTTGTCCCAAAACTCATTTTACACCTTCCTGGCATCCTTTGAAAGTTTCTCGGCGTATGTCTGCATCACTCTAAAACTACCCTAAGCCTAGTAGAGTATATTTCCAATCTCATAACATATTTTAGGAACCAAAACCTAATTTTTACCCATTCTTATCATCCTTCGAAAGCTTTCAGCATATGTCTGCATCACTTTAAACCTACCCAAAACCTAGTAGAAATATTTTTCAAATCTCATAACATATTTTATGAACCAAAACCTAATTTTTACCCATCATTTTCACCCCCAACGTCCCTTCTATAGACCCATCCTGCATCAAATTTGGCATTAGTTCAACATTTGATCGTTCTACATCATTAGGCAAGTCCGCTATTGGGGGACAATGTTTAATGGGATGGATGAGGACTCTGCCGGATTGGAATGTGACAATCGTGGGACCTTTAGATGCGTTGGCGCTCTTTCAAATGACGAAACTGCTCTCTCTCACACTCCGATTTCCTAAGTTTTTTCTTCAATGCTCTATTTACTTTTCCTAAGCATTGCCCTCACACGAATTAGTGAACTATAGGTACAACAACAACTTGTGGCTTCCGTGCCCGAGGCCCCTTCTTTAGATGACTTTCTTCATTCAATGCGATTTCATGTAATTTTCCATAAGAGCAAAGGTAATATGTATTGCTTGGACTGCAAGAATGGAGGGTTCTATTCTCGCTACCTTTCTTATTGTTAGAAGGTGTATATGTGCCTTAAGGACACTTTAGTCTTTGTACTCTTCTCTTTTATATAAATACATAAGTGAGGGGGAGCATGCTCTAACTCACTCTTTCTCTTCAGTCTCTTCTCTTCTCCTCTCATCTAACATGGTATCAGATCCCTAGGGTTGTGGTGCCCTGGGGACCACCATTGAAGCAACTCCTTGCTTCTTCTTCCATCTCTCATCCCTCTTCACGCCAAAACCTTAACCCTAACCCTAACTCCATTCGTGCCCTCACCCCTATTCTCTCCACCATCTCCTCAGCCCCCTTACCCTGCTGATTCCTACGCCCCACCTCCCTATCACCCTCCACGACCTCCTCAGCCCACCTACGCCCCAAACCCTTTGTCGTAAAGCCCTCCTCCACCTTTCCCAGTCCATTCGACCCCCTCCCCCTAAGCCCCACCCCCACCCCCTCCACCGTAACATCCTCTCATCCCCTCCTCCACCCTCCGTGATCACCTCAGCCCTCCCTCTTCACACCGCGACCCCTATTCCACTCCTTCCCCACCGTACACCCATACCTCCACCCAAACCCTCTTTCACCTCCATCCACCGCACTAAACCCTTTTTTTCACACCCATTCCTCTTTTGGCTTGTTGAATCTTTCCCTTTCTTTCTTTTGTTCTTGAATCCTTGACCCTTATTTCCTAGTCCCTAACAGCTTCCATATGGAGTGAATCCTCTTCCCTTCTCTTATTTCAATTCCGCGGCTCCGAGTTTCTTTCCCGCTCATTATCGTATTTGTATTGGACGCCTTATTATGTCTCTTTGCCCTCTTGATTTTCATCGAGGCCACGATTTCCTTGTTCAACTCGCCTAGTGGCTCTTATCTTTTTTTTCCCCTTCTATTGCCGACAGTGTGGTAGAGCGTATCCTTCTCATTTTGTCTCCATGGATCCTCCCGTTATTGAGGACCCCTCTCTCGGTTCGACCCCTGAGGTCCGAGCAACTCCTCCACCTTCGGCCCCTTCTTTATATAGCCATCCTCCATCGGTGGAGGGTTCATTCCCACCAATGACTACAGTTAAACTAGACGGGTACAATTACCTGAATTGGAAGATGGCAGTGGAGACCTACCTCCTTGGTTGGGGTAAGGTCAGTTTCATTTGTTGAGATCCTCCCTCCTGCACTGATCCCACTATTGTGAGGTGGGAGTAGGATGACGCTCTCATTCCCACCCTTCTTTGGCAGAGCATGGCCCCTCATAATGCTGGCACCATGATGTGCCTTCCCACATCCAAGCTAATATGGGACCATACGGCTATCCTATATTCTAGGGTTGGCAACCTCGCTCGCATTTGTGCCACCTACTCATAGTGGATGCACCTTCGGCGTGGTGACACTCAACTCTCTGCATATTACAGCCAGTTTGTGTCCCTCATCTCTCTGCTAAACATAGTTTTACTTAGATCATGTAGATCAAAGGCTCCAAAATATTTTATATATAAAAGTGTTGGCCGTAAAAGGTAACTCATTTTTGCAACTCTTTGCACAAGTCAAGAAGAAGCAATAAATGAAAATACATGGAGTTGACAAAAATAACTTCATTCAGCATGAACCTAGCATAATGGCTCGGTCGCCGCAAAATACATGAAGCTAGAATGCATAGACTTAGATTAATGTACTATTGTAGCACATTGTACTTCTAAGGCTACAATTATGTAGCCAGCAAACAATTTCAAACCAGCTGTAATGCCTTTGTCGACTATTAATAGTTGACCTTCCTTGGCATGAACCTACTATAATGGCCTTTGTTGCAATGCTTGGACGAGATTTAATGCACTCTTGAAGCATATTGTAGTCTAAAACAACAGTTTATGTAGCTAACAAAAACTATGGTGCTTGTAAATTATGCATATGTTAACAATTAATTGTAGTATGAAACCCAACCTTATATGTACCCATGGTTTTAAATTTCAACTGGAATCCAAAATTTCGGGTTTACGAAATTTCGGCTGAAATTTCGGAAAGTTAGATTTTTTTTTTAAAGAATATAGTATTATTCCGAAATTTTGGCTGAAATTTGGAAAAGAGTAAAATAATACTTTTTTATTACTAGATTTCCGGGATTTCGGCCTAAAATTTCTGTTTCGGCCAAACCGAAATTTAAAACCATGTATGTAACTACTACTACAAGCATCCAACAAAGTAAAGAGCATATAAAGACTTCAATAACTTATATGTCCTCTTCCAAGAGGGGTATTGCATTAGCATGACTAAAGTGGGTAGGACCCAATTGATAGTGTTAGAATGACTTCATCAATAAAACCATTTCTTTAGCATCATTTTGTAGCCTCCTTTATTTTGCGGCTCATACTAAATAGTGACATAAAATTCCCATAAGAACAGAGAATACAGGTCTCGCTCTCCCTCTAATATGGATGTTACAAACAACAATGGATGTATCATCTAATACACTATCCATCCAAAAGTGAGAGAAACATTGTCTGAAAGTCATTCATGAATCTAATTTTGAGGTGTCCATAACATATCGTAAATCTAAATACATATGATCTCCTAGTACAATCCAACCTGGTTACTATTATAGCCTGTGTGCTAGCTAATTGTTTGATTATGATTTAATGAATATCATATGCGTTACCACATTGTTTGGATTTAATTATATGAATTCTATTCCCACATTGTTTTGATTTAATTATATGAATTATATTTTCTATCCATAAAAACTAGTCCATCCTGACGAATGAATACAAGAAAAATCCGATAATTATGTTTCCTCATTGTTCCAAGATATGATACCCACCATCGCTTGTGTATTAAACACATAAAATGGATAAAATTTCCTTTTTACGTAAATGGGTACCCAGACTGACATTTAAGTTTGTAAAGACCAGCAACATTGATCTTTGCACAAGAAGTGACCTATTCTGTATGATCCATCTATACTCAACTCAACCAAGCCTTTGTCCCAAACTAGTTGGGGTCGGCTAATGAATCCTTTAGAAAATTTTCATGATTCATCTATATGCATGAGAAATCTTCTCTAGGTGGAGGCATCTAGGATTTCTATGAATTGTTTGACAAATAAGATACCTTGAATCTTTTACACACCCTTCTATTCATAGGTTGTGTTCTAACCCCAAGAAACTGTAAAAAGGAAGGCTGTTGGATTTTATATAGGAACCTGATCAAAGGAGACGTGTAAAACTTTCTGCTGCTGTTGTGATGTAGACACCAACTAGTGTGTCTTAGTTGTGTGAAACATCTCATAAAAGAGGATGAGTTAAAATATTGAAGTATCTATGATTTTTTCACTCCTAATATGCATGTAGCTGTAGGAGTATACATGTTTGAGTTTTACATAGCATTTAATCATTGGCACATGTACTTTGTGAACTCCAAGTGTTTCTTGACCACATTGGTTGACTTGCAGTAGTCCAACATGCTACATATAATGTATGCAATCCAAGATCGAGAATTAAGTCTAGCTTCATGAATTATGTCGCGACCAAGGCCACCAAAGCTAGGCTTATGCCTCATTCACTGAATAGGGCTACATGAATGAGTGGCCAAGAAGATTTAGTTGGATAAATATGGTCCGTTAAAGGTATCTTTTTTCATAGGTAGTTGTGTTTGTAGTTATATAGACACCTAAGAATAAGTGTTTGCCTAAGTTCCAGAAAAGTCTCTTAAGAAATTTAAAAGTCAGCTTAATGGGCATTACAATGTATTGGGTTTGGGCTTAGCCTCACTATAAATAGAAAACCATGTATGGGGCAGCTTTCTCCCAGACTTGTATATATGACATATTTGGAGCCATTTCTCTATTTTGATCTGGATTGATCAAGATAATTGCGTTGTTCTAAACATACTTTAAATATTTTATCCTTTCTACTGTAGCAGAATAAGAAGCTCAGGATGATATTAGTACAGCATAGATTACTCCTTATATATGCATTACATTGTAAGGAAATATTTGACTAGGAATTTTCTTGGCAATAACCACCGAAAAGAATGGGGGAATTGGTAGATTACAAGCCCCAAAATATGTACAGCTTCAAATTGCCTATATAATAAACCTTACCGGTATAATTATTGTGCTGTAGCGTGACCAGATAACTCCAGAAATTGCAACAGCTGAAAGATCATAAGATAAAGATGAGAAATAAGTCCACATCACAAACCTGTAATGAATACAAATAGAAACAGAACATAATCATGCCTCCAAATATAAATAAAACAAAACATAAAAATGTTCACTGGTTGAGCAGCACACTTATTTGATGAGGATAGGAGATCTGCTCAGGCGGCTTTGAGAAGTCAGCAACATTGGCTATGCTAATACCCCATTTAAAAGTTGGAGCCCAAAAGTGAACTGCAATAGAGAGAAAGTTATTCTAACTCATGTAAAAACAAATGTACCAGTAGTTTGCGACATGGATATCTAACATTTTTTAAGAAAAAATAAAGGGCATCATAAGAAAGTACGTAGAACTGCTGGCCATTGCATGTGGCTTTTTGCTATCTGGTTGGTTTGAACTCAGGACCTTTGGCTTTGATACCATGTGGACTACCAGTTACTCCAAAAGCTTAAGCTGTTGGAGAAGGCGTTATTTAATCTTTTATACTTTAACAGGTTTTAGTAAGGATTTTTTATGAAAAAATTGTTTTGAAAGCTTGAAAACTCGATTGAGAGTCCAGACACTTGATTGATGACATGTCATGCCGATTGATGATTTTACATCTAGATTGATATATTGATAATTCTAATGCAAAATGCTGATTGAGATATTGCCTTCCAAACTTCTTCCTAATATTAGAACTACGAAACCCAACTCTACAATAAGGGTTTTACAATCTACAAATACTTTTGATTTTCAGCATTAATTCTGAGCCATTCTCACTAATTTCAAAACAAAAAAGTTTTTGATCTTTGGATATCTTCTTGAGGGTTTTTGCTAAGAAATTCTTAGCCTAAAGGCTATGCACTGCCAATGGCAAGATACTACAACACCCTTCTAAGGGTGTTGTAGCCTTTAGCCAATATAGAGGCTATGCACTCCCAATTGCAAGACACTAGTGATACAATACAATACACTACAGCACCCCTAGAAGAGCTTTGAAACTCCAATTATTTGAAGACTTGGCACGAGTTTCAAGAGTAACTACAAATTTAGATGAGTTCCTGTGATCCCCAAGATTCAAAGCTGAGAATCGCAATACAATATAACACCCTTCTAAAGGTGTTGTAGCCTTTAGCCTATATAGAGGCTATGCACTCCCAATTGCAAGACTCTAGTGATATAATACAATACACTACAGCACCCCTAGAAGATCTTTGAGACTCCAATTCTTTGAAGACTTGGCACGAGTTTCAAGAGTAACTACAAATTTAGATGTGTTCCTGAGATCCCCAAGATTCAAAGCTGAGAATCGCAACCCTGGGCCCTCATTAGAGGTCAGTGTTTTCTTTTTAGTCTTAATATAATTGCATGATTTAGGATTAGTGACTAGGCTAGTTTGGTTTCAATAATCTTAATGCACGAGCATGTTATAGACTGCATATTGATAAGTAATCTTTACATAAATTAGTTTGCATGTAATTTAAAAGCTTGCATCAATGCATTAGAATTCTTATTTACAAGCATTTCTTTCGATTTCATTGTCAATTTAGTTTCAAGCTCAAAACTCATGTTCATGCCACTTTATCCAGCTTAAATTATATCATGTAATAGGAAGCATGCTGGATTAGGCCTTCTCAATTTCAACTTTTGAAATCATAATTCAAGGTTGGCCTAGAGTTAACTGCACAAAGCTTATAACGATTGATAAGACAACATATCGGTTGACGGGTGACTTAACGATCAACTGATTAGCTAGTCAATTGAGATCATGAGCATACAGCTCTAGTCAGCTTTGTATTTCTAGTTTTATGCATTATTTAATTTACTTTACCCATTGAGTAGTTTTCTCAGTGATCATCGCATGTTAGAAAGTCAACTTTTGGTTTTAAGCCCAAACCTAGGTAGATACTCTTAAAAATAATAGTTGGTTAATCCCAGCTCTAAAGAAACGTGAAAGGCTAGTATCATTACAAAAATGCGCATGCCATCGTGTAGACAAAAAAAAAGATCTTGAAGCAACCCCAAAACTAGGAATGAAAGTGCCAACCAGATCTTCGATTTTTATTTTTATTTTGTCTGTTTTCTTCTTTAAATTGCTAATGGATCTTCCAAGGGGATACACGATCTTCAAGAACACTAAAATTTCCTTGATTCACAAGGAAAAAGTACCTGGATTAGAAGAAGTTGAAAATTTCAACTTCAATACTTCAGTTCTATGAGAAAAACAAAAGAAAACCTTCTCCTTGCAATGAAAAATTTCTCTCCAATTTCTCAAAGCTGGGATTTGTTTTTCAAATTTCAATTCAAATTCAAAAACTATTACAAAATGAGAGAAAAATGCCTTTCATAGGCTGCCAATAAAATTGAAAAGACAAGTATACCCCCAGTAAGCAAAAATGACTAAAAAGGACAACTAAACCACAAAATAACAAACCTACCCCTACCAAAGAAAAAGACAACTAAAGACATCAAAAATGAGAAAAATTACAATCATGCTACCCTAAGGAGATATACAGGTCGATGTAGAAAATCCATGGGAAGCTCCTGAATCAAACTCTGCTTCTTCAAAGAACTCGTCCTGGAGGTACCAATCAGCCTCATCATCGTGGTAGTCTAGCTGGGTTAAATGCTATGATTTGTGGACACGGACACGAGTATCGCGTGTCGACATGGACACGGAGTGTTGGACACAGCAAACACCCAAACTTTAGAAACGGGGACACGGCTAAAATAGAAAGTATATGTAATCATGATTTGTGGATATGGATTCGTGTGTCCAGTTTCGACACGGATACGAGTTGTCTAAATGAGGTAAACACAATATTCAATAAAAAAAACAAAATGTCACACTTGACACGGTACAAAAACATGTCCACACACCCGCATTAAGTCTAACACTTGCAGCAATACAAGTAGAAGTGTCCAAAGAAGTGTCGATACGTGTGGACACGCGTGTCGTGTCAGACACGGCAGGACACGTGAGTCGGCAATAAATTCGAAATGTCAACCAAATCATAGGTTAAATGCGTAAATGACCCAATCTCATAGGAGTAGAAGGCCATCAAATTTACCCCAGCAAAAGCGAAAGAACATAAAAAACCGTCCATCCTGGCAAGTACGACGAAATGGAGCAATAGTAACCAAGCTCAATCTGACCATATGTTGAAAATGACATAAGTATAGTGGTCTTCCATGCTAAGTCGCTATAATTACATCAAAGAACCCCCCATGTGGCAGTTGTAGGCAATACCATCTCAACATCAATAATGTCTGCCAATATCTCCTCTGGGACTATATGAGAAGTAGGGTCAACTTCAATGGTCACATCTAGATCCTTCTCATCTGCATCTATAAATGGCAAGGAATCAACTGCATCATAGACCTCTACAATCTCTGACTTTGCGAATGTCTCTGACTCAGTCCGCTCGACAGCTTGATCATCAATGTCAGTCTCATCATCAAGAACATCTGCCCACCACTAGCATCATCAATGTTGCTAGTGCCAAGCTCATCACCGTCCGTGTCTGGGTCTACGATAATCTATGTTACATCGATTCTTTGCCCCCCTATGCTGAATCCGTGTCGACACGTCTATGCATCTGAATCAGACATAGGTTCACGTGGGACACACCTGGATTCTTGTCGTAGCCGTGTCCCGCACGAATCCTGTTTTTTCGGGCGAATCCGATTCACCGTTGTCTCTTTTGAAATGCGAATCCTGTATGTTTTCCCTTTAAACATATTTTCTTCTTAACTTTTTTTATATGAGAGCACAGCCCGTACTCTTTTAATAAAAACCATAGCGGCTCGACCCTCGAACATCGACCCCCTTCCTCCTTCAACTCTCTTAATACAAAACTCGCCTCAACCCTCTACCCTCAAAATTTTCATGAATATATATATATATATATATATATATATATATATATATATATATAGAGGAAAGTGTTGGTCCAAACTTATGGTGAGCTTAAGCACCCCAATCACATGGGTCCCACATTTTCTGTGGTGATCCAAACCATTCATTTGCAAGGCCTTATCATAGATAGGGAGTGTACCAAAAATCAGCTCCATAGGATCATCCTAACCCCTCCATTTGTGGAGGACAAAATGGGCAGATTTGTGGACAAATAATGTCTGTCCATTTTGACCTCCACAAATGGATGGGTTAGGATGATCCTATGGAGCTGATTTTTGGTACACACCCCATCTATGTAAGGGCCTTTCAAATGAATGCTTTGGATCATCCTTTAAAGATGAAATACTTCCAAAATTTGTTCAGCCCTCTCTCTTAAATAATAAGAGTTTGGTTTGATCTTCCCCTTGTTTCTCTCTCCAATTCCTATCCAAATAGGAAGACTAGTCACATTGAAACTCCTCGGGCAATTGGGACTCTTCCCAACTGACCAAGGCCAAGTTGGGACGCCCAAGCAAGCTTAGGGGGACGTTTTTTTTTTGAAGTTACACTCCAGTCCTTTTGGTCTTATCTCATAAGAGCTTGTGTTGGAAACGAATTGCATGCTTTGTAGATCCTACATTTTAGCAATTCCTATCAAAATAGGCGTTTGAATGCAACTCAAAGTCCTTGAGCAATTGGGAACATTTTCTCCAGCTCTCCAACTGTTTTGGGCATGTGGTGGGCCCCACCAACCTTATCCAAATGTGTAGTCCTATCCCAATTCTCTATTCCGTTCCAATTCGCAACTTTTGCAAAACCGGTTTGGGAATAACTATCCTTATTTGGATTTCACATTATTATACTTATTATTAATCATATTAATAATATATAATAATGTATAATAAATGAATAATTAATTAAGAATTAATTATCTATTTAATTAATTACTAACTCGCATTCAATGACAGTTATTTCAACTCCAATTTCTCTTCGAAAAATTCTCTAGTTCTCTCTTGTTAACTATTAACAAAGAGATGTGTGTGTGTGTATATATATATATATATATATATATATATATATATATATATATATATATTTACTTTATTAATATCCACATTAATCTAACGGATCATATCCGTCCGTGCAATTACATAAAATGCGGAACCCTGATCCGTTTGGATGTTACCGGGTCATTACAGTTATGAGTGGGGTCGTCGTAGGTACCGACGGTCGATCCTGTAGAACCCTATGGTGGGCCCAATTGCGATCTCGCTCTATAGTTAAACTACACTCACAATAGGTCCGTGGCCTCCATCGAGACGTAACCTTGAAGATGCCCGTTAGATCATCTTACCCCTAATCATGGTTTTAAATTTCAGCTAAAATATTTCGATTTCGGCCGCGACCGAAACGAAATTTACATGAAGTCATTTCTTTACAAGATTTCGGCGAAATTTCACCGAAATTCCGAAATTTCGACGAAATGTGAGGGAAAGTTCGGTTGAAATTTTGTTTTTAGCCTTTTTTACAAAATTTCCACCGAAATGTTATAATTCCCACCGAAATTTGTGAAATATTCACCAAAATAGCCAAAATTTTCACTGAATTCGTCGAAATTTACACCAAAATTTTAGACATTTCGATCGAAATTTAGAAAAAAACGAAATCATAATCATATTTTTACATGATTTCGGCCGAAATTTCTGTCCGAAACCGAAACGTTTCGGTTTCGGTGGTGAGAAACCGACACCGGAACCGAAATTTAAAACCTTGCCCCTAATCACATCTTGTATGTGCAAGTCCTTTCTTCTTGACTACATCTACTGAGCTGAGTCATACGGGGGGTGGACATCTCTTATCCCCTTTGGCCCTCTCTTGGTATACCATTTTAGTCAAGCGGTGTTCGGCCTCCAAATGCATTTGTAAAATCCTTTGAAAATATTTCAATGTTTCATAAAACATTCTGATAAACCTTTTATCAAGTCCGTCTGGCCAGGCTATTTAATAGGCATATCGCTCTAACAAAATTGTAGATGGCAATCCTTAAATTTAAGGGCGAAGACTCCCTTGTTGAGTATCACTATTGGTCTCAAGGGTTTGCTCTAGGAAATAGCTCTATCTGAATGTGACTCTAAATTAGAATCACTATGAGATATACTATGCTCCTAGAACAGGCCGACAGACCAATAAGATCCCTCAGGTCTAAGGACATGTGAAGTCACCTCACGACACGTGCGTGTAGGCAAAACTAGTGCTAGTTGTATACAGAAAGATATGTCCAGTCTCTTTCCCAACTAGGAACTATTATGGCTTGCATAGAACCAAGATGCCATATCTCTTTGCTCCCTTGGATCTGTGAATCCTAAGGAAGAACATGTGTCATAAAATAAGCACATCACACGCATTCATTAATATAATTACCCACTCATGTCATGAAATAAATCTTTATTGCTTACTAAACGTCATTCTACTGGCTTTTCAGGGCATATATTCTAACAGAAGGGTCTACTCGTGATGTCACGGGAGTTGGAACGGTGAAGAACAAGATATTTGATGGAATGGTTTGTACTTTGGGTGGTGTGGCGTATGTCCCAAAGATGTGAAAGAATCTAATGTTACTTAGCCGGTTGAACTCCAGGGGTTGTAAGCATTCAGCTGCACGTGGAGCCATGAAAATCACACGGGCTGTATGGTTCTGATGAAATGAGAGCAGTGTGGCGGATTATATCGTCTGGTGGGGGACACAGTGACTAGTGTTCATAAGATATCGAAGGCTAGTTGGAAATAGAGTAATTGTGTGCGCACACGTAGGGTCTCTTTTGCAGTTGGTGCAGAGACATGTTTCCAGGTTGCACACGATGGTGAGAAGATGACAGTACCTGCATTAGGGAGGATGGAACAAGATCCCTCTCCAAGGTTGACTAGGTGAGTCAATGGGTTGGCAGTTACACATGTGCATTGCCCGTTTTGATCGAATCGGGAGGAGTCAGAACCAAGGTGAATCGAGGGTGTGTAGCTGGTACTTTAGAAGGCCAATGGTGGTTTACGGTGATAGCGGACTGGTGGCGACAATAACAGAAAAATCTTCAAAGTGTCTGGGGGGTGGAGATTGTTGGGAAAGTTGCCTTATTTCCCACCCACACAGATTGCTTGGGTGGGAAGGCAAATAACTAGTTAGGAAACAATAGCTTTTAGGTTTTCTTTAAAACCTATCGGATAACAAGTTTCTCGGGGGGAAAAAGGCAAGAGGAGATTGGGGGTGTGTCGGCTGCCGCAAGGAGAGAGAGAGAGAGAGAGAGAGAGAGAGAGAGAGAGAGAGAGAGAGAGAGAGAGAGAGAGTGGGTTTTTGTTGGGCTCCTCTTTTGGGTTTCTTCTTGGGGTTTCTCTTGGGATTTCTCTTGTGGGTTTCTCTTGTGTTACTCTCTTGTACGGTTTTGGGTTGGGAAGCAAGGAAAGGGTTGTCGGTTTGTGGATTTGGGTTTAATCCATTGTAATCCTTGTATATTGTTTTTCTCATAGTGGAAGATCGTGTTTCTCGCCCGTTGAGTAGGCTTGGCCGAACCACGTAAAATCTTGGTGTTCATCTTGTGGCTTGTTTGTTTATTT
Organism: Tasmannia lanceolata; assembly: GCF_043159265.1. Classification (NCBI taxonomy): domain Eukaryota; kingdom Viridiplantae; phylum Streptophyta; class Magnoliopsida; order Canellales; family Winteraceae; genus Tasmannia; species Tasmannia lanceolata. The sequence continues at coordinate 45,437,608 of NW_027518680.1, read as the reverse complement.
TATCTTTTCCGTTTAATTTGTGCACGGTCGGATTGTTTTGCCAGGCGGATTTTTCTCAACAGAAACCATTAGAGAAATTGTACTAGAATGTAGAGGTTTGTGTTCCGGTCAATTCCAGATATTCTAGATTGTTCCGATCATTCCGGTAGTTTTGGTTTGTTCCTATCAGTTACGATAAATACTTTTTATTTTATTTTTACTTCTTTACCTTTAATTCTAGAAAAATTAGATGTTCTTAAGGACCTGTTCGGTTAAAAAACCATCTCTAATAAAATATAGGGGTTTAAAAATAACAAAAACTTATCATCATATGGATTATATAGATGATACTTCCAATATGTTAATTTCAAATAGATGTTAACATGATATTAATAAATTGTCCCCCCACCCACGCACCCACACCCCTACACCACACACACAGACACACACACTCACGCCCATGTGCAGAAAAAATAAGTTACCAAAATCTGTTTGCCAATCCAAAATGTATAGTTTGCCTCATTAACAGTTATCTGATGATAACCAATTCTCTCCTTTGCCGCGATGGCTTGGAATGTTTCTTAATCCTTGCAGGTTGAGGTTTCTAGGATTGGTGAACAATAATTTTACGATAGGGTCTTTATTTTTGTTCTTTTTGTTTAATAGTTTAGAAAATTAAGTTAAATAATAGGGGGCGCTCTTGTAGATGGTTTTTGCAAGGGTGCCCTACAGTAAAAGTTTACTATTCCTCTAAATAATAAGTGGTTTTTGCAAAAGAAGTCTTTTACTTTGCTTTATTTGCGTAAAAAGTCTTCTAGTTTGACAATTTGCAAATGAGTCCACATTCGAGTGAATTTTGCAAATCGGGCCATGCCATCAATTTGTGACCAAAATACCGATGGTAGATGTTTCTGACTCGTTAAATGACAAAAATACCCCTGATGCTCTCTGGTTTGTTTTGATAAGGTGGATCCCACCAACTCAACCCAAACCCATGCATCGGGTGGGGTCCATTTTGCCTCATGTTTTGATGGGGTAGGTCCCATGATCTCCACCAGAGCCCCATGTATTTAGTGGGGTACACCATTTCACAAATCATGGCTCATGTTTTGATAGGGTGGGCTTATTTTTTTTTACACCCATGACTAAGCATGGGTCAAAAATGCTATCCAAACACATCATTGATCGTCATGGCTATTTTGGTCTTTTACTAGGGAATTTTTGTCTTTTCACATGTAAGGACACTGGTCTCTTTTTATGAGTGAAAAACAACCCATCGTGAGTATTTTGGTCAAAAATTGATTGCAAATCCAAATTCACTGGAATGTGAAGACTATATTAGCAAACTGTCAAACTACGCGACTATTTTTGCAAATAAAGCAAAGTAAAAGACTTCTTTGGCGAAAAAACCCAAATGATAACAAACAAACAAATGGAATTCATCAGCAACCAAAGAAAAAATTTGGTCCAAAACCAAACAAACAAGGTCCAGACAATTTTCTTCAAAATATAGAATAATTCAGAAAATTGAAAAGATTGAAATAAACATAAAAATAGGAAAGGCAACAGACTAACTGGTTTTAGGGCCTGCAGGGTGATTCCAGAGCGCTTGTATCTTCGACCCAGCCATGGAAGCTCTCTCTCTCTCTCTCTCTCTCTCTCTCTCTCTCTCTCTGTGGCGTGTAAATAACAAAATTCCCCTGAGAGTCAACGAACTTATCCACGAAGACGTGTGGGGGCACGCAAAACCTCCGCAAATAGTGTATCCCACGTTGACCTGGCAAACGGCCGGGCCGGGCCGGGCCGGGTTTTGACCCTGCCCGTACGACCCTACGGGTCCGGGTCAAATGGGACGGGTCAAAATGACCTTGAAAATTTTACGGGTCACTAAGCTTGGACGCGGGCCGGGTCGACCCGCGGGTCACCCAGATATTTAACATATTTTTTATGATTTTTTTATTTGTAGAGGGATTTGCTAGCCACCTTCGCCAACCATTTATGTTGACTGTTTGAGAGATTTGTCTTATTGTCGTGTTGTTCAAACGGCAAAGATTTGGCATAAGTAGGATTTGTGGAAAGGGGGCTAGCAATAAATAATAATCATGGGTGCTAAGTTTTAAATGAGAAATTACCAAGAAATGGAACCAAAGTAGAAAAATAATGGGGAAAAAATAAAAAAGATGTTCTAAAATATGACAATTACGGAAAAAATTACATAGATACGGAAAAAATTACATAGTATCAAAAGTTATGACAATGACGGAAAAAAGTAAATAGAAAAAGTAAAAATTATGACAATTATGGGAAAAAAAATTTCAAAATAAAACCTTTTGCCCTTCTCTACGGGCGCCCGCGGGGTCCACCCGGCCCGGCCCAGTTTTGACAGGCCGGGTGGACCCGCAGGTCAATTTTAAACGGTCACTGATTGGTGACCCGGACCCGTAATTTACGGGCGGGCCGAGTGGACCCGCGGGTCCGGGTCACTTTTTGCCAGGTCTAATCCCACGACTCTCCACGCAATGAGAATATTGGGTCCCGCTGTTTTGTAAGGAGGACCCACTGATAAATCATTATTGGCTTCTTAAGGTGATTAGGTCTGTTGATCTGACCAGCACCCTATCTTATTCAGATGATCCCAACCCCTGATTCATTGGGCCTCCTTTCGGGTTATGTGAAGAGAAGCTGAAGCGTTGAACCTTATAAGCCTTAAATCTGGCAAATGAGATGCATGTTTCCAGAACAAAAAAGAAATGAAAAGAGCACTGCTAGGAAAACGAGATTCCGTCTTGGGAACACAAAAGGGATTCAACAATTTGAACCACATCCACTAGCAATAAATACAACATTCATCAAATCAAGGGTTGTTTCAGTCACCTTTTTATTTTCGAAACGGAATCCCGTTTTCAAACAGTCATTTTTATGCCCATAAAGAAAACAGTAGGATGATGCACACATGTCCTGTATGCCCGTAACTAATCGTTTTTATTGATCCTAAACGTTGATTGGCTAAATTCAATTTTAGGGAAAAAGACAAACAAAGAGAAGGGAGGAATGGAGTTACTTTTAAATAAGACAAACAAAATGGGGAAATACTGCAAATTCTGGGGAGGGGGCAGGGGTGGGGCAGGGGTGGGGCAGGGAATTTTTTTTTTTATCTTCATCTGCTTCCCCTTCTTCCCTCCCAATAAAACACGGCAGCTTACTACAATTTCCTGCAATTTCCTGTTAATCATGATGGTTTCAATGGAAACTGGTGTACTTATTTTTCTGGGGTAAACAGTTCTTAAACTAATTCACACATATTTTGTTAAATCATGCTAATCTGGATGGTTTTAATGTTCAGCATCAGGTCCGAAATCCTTCATATATTTTATCCATAATTGCTTCCTTTTATAACTATATCTTATCTGCCGAGTGTTGCTATTACTTCTTGTTCATTTCCCTCCTTGAGACGCAGCAGCTCCCAGATGGATTTTTTTTCTTCTGCTACTTCTATTTTTGTACTTTATTGACTTTGCTTTTTTATGTTTTCATTCTCGTGCTTTCTTTAGTGTTACGTGCCTAATCGGCCGTAACAGAATTAAACAAAGAAAAAAGATAGAAAGAGGTGATGGAATGGTTGATTCGAGGCAATCAGACCTCCTAGTGGTTCAAATCGAGAGGAACCATGACTCTCCTACAAGTTTCCTTTGCTATAGAATTATTTTCTTCTTTTCTTTCATTCAATTACATCTACATAAATACAAGTAAAAGAGAATGCCACATCACAGGTCCATCTACCCACTTACAAGAAACATCACCAATAACTAACCCCATAAGTCTAAAACACATAGCCACTACATAATAACTAGATAATAACTTGTTGTGGATTTAGAGAATAATACGGCTTACCAGACTAATGTTGAGAAACAGAAACAATCAAACAAATATGTTAGTGAAACCTTTTCCGATGTGGCAAGATGAGGTACATACTTTGTCGCTCTCTTTAAGGTGAATTTGCGCCTCTTCAGAAACTAATTCCGATGCAGCAGATTACTGGCCGCAATCACCCCCAGGATACAACAGACCGACGCACCATCGATCTCTAAGAACTGCACGATCTCAGAGATTCGAACCACACGAACAATCCAGTAGCCCAACAAAGTATCCATAATTGCTTCCTTCTATAACTATATCTTATTTGCCGAGTGTTGCTATTACTTCTTGTTCATTTCCCTCCTTGAGACACAGCAGCTCCCAGACGGATTTATTTTTCTGCTATTTCTATTTTTGTACTTTATTTACTTCGCTTCTTTTATGTTTTCATTCTCCTGCTTTCTTTAGTGTTACGTGCCTAATCGGCCGTAACAGAATTAAACAAAGAAAAAAGATAGAAAGAGGTGATGGAATGGTTGATTCGAGGCAACCGGACCTCCTAGTGGTTCAAATCGAGAGGAACCATGACTCTCCTACAAAGTTTCCTTTGCTGTAGAATTCTTTTCTTCTTTTCTTTCATTCAATTACAACTACATAAATACAAGTAAAAGAGAATGCCACATCACAAGTCCATCTACCCACTTACAAGACACATCACCAATAACTAACCTCATAAGTCTAAAACATATAGCCACCACATAATAACTAGATAATAACTCGTGGATTTAGATAATAATACGGCTTACCAGACTTCTGTTGAGAAACAGAAACAAACGATGTTAGTGAAACCTTGTCCAATGCGGTGAGATGAGGAATAGACTTTGTCACTCTCTTTAAGGTGAATTTGCGCCTCTGCGGAAACTAATTTTGATGCAGCAGATTACTAGCCGCAATCACCCACAGGATACAACAGCCCGACGCACCGTCGATCTCTAAGAACTGCACGATCTCAGATATTCGAACCACACGAACACTCCAGTAGCCCAAGAAAATATCCATAATTGCTTCCTTCTATAACTATATCTTATCTGCCGAGTATTGTTATTACTTCTTGTTCATTTCCCTCCTTGAGACACTGCAGCTCCCAGACAGATTCTTTTTTTCTGCTATTTCTATTTTTATACTTTATTGATTGCACTTCTTTTATGTTTTCATTCTCCTGCTTTCTTTAGTGTTACGTGCCTAATTGGCTTTAATAGAATTAAACAAAGAAATTGTTGTAGAATTTTCCTCTTAAATTAAATTTATGGCGTACCTATTTTCTGATAAAAGCAGACTAATAAATAATTAGATGAGACCTTTTCGATGCAGCGAAATGAGACACGGACTAGGTCGCTATCTTTAAGGTGATTTTGCTCCTCTGCGGAAAAGTTTCCGGTGCAATAGATCCGAACGCAATCACCCCCAAGATACAATAGCCCGACGCACTGTCTATCTGAAGTGCACGATCAGATAGATCTGAACCAGACGATCAACACTCCAATTGCCCAGAAAGAAACAGAAGTAGATAAGGACAGAAGAAAACGTAATACACTGTTCTGTTAACAACAGAGAAAGAGGAAGCAAAAAAGTTGTGTAAAAAACGTTGGTGGTCTTCTGTTTTTATAAACAAAAATGTGTCTGTTAAAGACACCTTTTAATAAACGTACACACCTCTTAAAACCCGTACAGTTACAACTCTTAAAACATTATTTAAAAAAATAGAGTCGTTTGTTAAAATGTTTTAAGAAGGGTTTTAACTGTCACATTTGAATAGACATGGTTTTGGGTTTTATCGAAGAGAAAAACACGTTTAACAAAGGGACACAACTCTTGGTAATAAAAAGATAATCCTGTTTAGGGAAAATCCCCAACCCAACCCACACGCACACGCACCCGCGCCCTGACCCGACAAGGCACGGCTCGGCTCGGCACGCCCGCATGTGTGTATGTTTTTTAATTTTATTTGTTCTTTGTAAAACTCCCAAGGCAAACAAATTGAATGCCCTTGAAAGGCCCAAGCCTTTGTCTCAACCCTCCCTCTTATATGGACGGAGAAAACTCTCTTATTTTCCCATCTTGGACTAAATTTTCAAAGAGATAAGAGAGTTCTCTTCAAAGTATTTGAATTCTTTGGTGGGAAAAGTACAAAAAGGAGAATCCATTTGAAAATTGGGTGGGAAATTTCAGAAGCAAAAGGAATCTTCTTAAAAGCCAAAAAAGGTATTCCTTTTATTTTATTATTAAAATACCAACAATCCCCCACTTATTTTAATAAGAAAAAAAGTAATAAAACTTGACGCTGGGCAATCAGCAAAGTATCATGTATAATAAAGGTGACTATTTCTTGAACCTTTACTTAGTGTTAGTGCATTCTAACTGTAAGGAATTGATAGTGACTATGTCTTGAACTACAATCCTTGGGTACAGAGAGACGTGCACCACACACATGATACTAAAGTGTTCAATTGGTTCCAAAAAGCTCGCACATTACAACCATGTGCTACATCCCAATTTCCATGTAAGCATAACAGAATAAGCCCTCTTCTCTATTGGAAGCGGCCCACTTCCGCGCTAACATGTAGGTGAGTCTATCAAGGATGCTTCTGTAGCCTAGACATCCCACTCATACGAGCTATAGATCTCATTAAGAGTAATAACTCAACCTTGCAAACGCTTCAGGATATCATGCTTAGGTTACACCATAGGGATAGACATTGAGATAAACTCGAAATCAGCATGATCATCCACTAATTACACTATGATTTGTTTTTCCCATGAAAAACCTAGTTCTTGGGATCTCCAGTCCCTAGGTTGGATATCCATCATAGGTAACTATTTACAAATGGGCTTTAGTCCCATCCCCCTCGATGTATTGCAGATTTTCTCCCTTGACAAGGCCTTAGTTAAGGGATCTGCCAAATTATCACCAGATCTCACAAAATCAATGGTGACTGATCCATTAGAGATCAACTCTCTCACAGTACTGTGTTTCCGGCGTATCTGTCGTGACTTTCCATTATAATACTTATTATGTACTCTTCCAATAGCAGATGTGTTGTCATAGTGAATCAAAACAGCAGGAATAGGTCTTTCCTAAATAAGTATATCAAATAAAAAGTTTCTTGACCAACTAGCCTCTTCACACGCAGAGGTTAGAGCAATAAGCTCAGATTCCATAGTGAACTGAGCAATGACAGTTTGTTTCTTGAATCTTCAAGAAACTGCACCCCTACCAATAGTAAAAACATAACCAGTGGTAGCCTTGGAATCTTCTGACAAAGTATTCCAATCCGCATCACTGAAACCCTCTAAGACAGCAGGAAATCTCTAGTAGTGAATCCTATTATTAATGGTTCGTTTAAGATATCTCATGACTCTTGATATAACATTCCAGTGTTCTATATTAGGATTACTAGTATATCTACATAATATACCTACTGCATATGCTATATCAGGTCTTGTACAGTCTGTAGCATACCTTAAACTACCAATAATACTAGCATACTATTTTTTATTAACACTATCACCTTCATTAGAATATAGTCTAATACTAGGATAAAAAAGAGTACATACAGGATTACAATCAAAGTACTTGTACTTTTTAAGTATCTTTTCTATATAATGAGACTGGTCTAAAGATATACCACTATCAGTTCTTATAATTTTAATCCCTAAAATTACACCGGCTTCTACTAAATCTTTCATGTCAAAGTTTTGCATTAATAGATTTTTGGTTTCATTAACTACTTCTAAGTTAGAACTAAAAATTAAAAGATCATCAACATACAAGCAAATAATAATACAAAAAGTATTAATATACTTATAATATATACACTTATCACTTTCATTGATTTTAAAACCATTTGATATAATGACATTATCAAATTTCTCATGCCACTGTTTTGGTGCTTGTTTAAGTCCATACAGTGACTTCATTAACTTACATACTTTATTCTCTTGACCTAGAGATATGAAACCACTAGGCTGGTCCATATATATCTCCTCTTCTAGACTACCGTTTAAAAAGGCTGTCTTTACATCCATTTGATGAATTACCAGATTATGGATTGCAACCACCACAATCAAACCTCTAATTGATGTAGTCCTAGTAACTGGAGAATATGTATCAAAGAAATCTATATTTTCTTTTTGCCTAAAGTCTTTAGCAACAAGCCTAGCTTTATATTTGTCTATAGTTCCATCTGGTTTCAATTTTCTTCTAAGAACCAATTTACATCCTATGGTCTTAAATCCTGGTGGTAAATCTACTAGTTTTCAAGTCTGGTTTGACATCAATGACTCCATCTCGTCATTGATGGCTTCTCTCCAAAAGTCAGCATCTGACGAGGACAAAGCTTTCTCTAAAGAAGAATGATCTCCCTTCAAACTAAAGACATAGAAATTAGAGCCAAAATTCTTAGCAATTTTAGCTCTTTTACTTCTCCTAGGTTCAATTTCTACTTAAGGGTTTACCTCGATCCTAGGCTTGGTACCCCCACTATCTCCAATAGTCACAGTACCCCCAGTATGTCTAGATTTAAAAGGAAACTTATATTCAAAGAATTCAGCATCGACCGACTCTATTATTACACTGTTATTAAGTTCTAAAAACCTATATGTCTTACTTGTAAGTGAATAACCCATAAAGGCACACTCTAAGGCTCTACTTCTTATTTTGGGTCTCTTAATATCAAGAAGTCCTACATAAGCCAAACATCCCCAAACCCTAAAGTAACTCACATTGGGTTTCCTATTCTTCCATAGTTCAAAAGGTGAGACTTTAGTTTTATAATTAGGAATTCTAATAAGAACATAGCAAGAAGTTAGAATTACTTCTCCCCATAAGTTAGAGGGGGCTTCTGAACTTAGGAGTAAAGCATTCGTAAGTTCCACTAACATTCTATTTTTCCTTTCTACAACCCCATTTGAGGCAGGGGAGTAAGGAGCGGTTGTTTCATGTATAATTCCTAAGGACTTAACAAATTCAGTGAATTCTAATGACTCATATTCACCTCCTCTATCACTTCTTAGTCTCTTAATCTTCCTATTGAATTGGTTTTCAACCGCTAATAGGTATTCCTCAAACATTTTTAAGGCTTCACTCTTCTGTCTAATTAAATAGATAATTGTATACTTAGAGAAATCATCTATAAATGTTATAAAGTATCTTTTACCACTACAGGTTAAGATACCATCTAGTTCACATATGTCACTATGAACTAATTCTAAAAGTTCTGAATTCCTTTCAACACTTTCGAAAGGTTTTCTAGAAATTTTAGCTCCACTACATGTTTCACATTTTTAGTCTTCTAAGTCTACTTTAGGAATCATACGTAATACACTCATATTATGCACATATTTCCTATTTATATGACACAATCTAGCATGCCATGGATTAACAGAAGAAAGCATGTAAATAGAAGAATCACTTTCATTCATTATTTCAACATTCAGTTTGAACATTCCATCACATGCATATCCTTTTCCAACAAAGGATCCAAACTTGGTTACAACATACTGGTCAGACTCTATGGTTTGTTTAAAACCAGCCTTGTTAAGAAGAAAACCAAAAACTAAGTTCTTCCTCATGTCTGGTGTGTGAAGAACATCCTTCAACATCACTTTTCACCCTAAAGTGAAGCAAAGCTCAATGTCCCCAACACAGAGTACCTTTGTAGTATGCGAGTCCCCTAGAAGCACCTTCTTCTCATTGTCTGCAGGCGCATACATCTTGAACCACTTCCTGTCAAAACATACATGACGGGACGCACCAGTGTCGACCCACCACCCTTCAGATCCTCCAACGATATTAACTTCAGTGATTAGAGCCACAAGTGGCTCTTCTGTCACGTTGACTTGAGGGATTGGTGCATTCTTCTTACGTCGACATATCCGTGCAATACGACCTTTGAGACCACAAATATAACACACAACTTTGGAATAGTCATTCTTTCCAGAAGTTGTGTTTTGGTTCTGAAAATTAAAGGTACTTCAGTTTTGGTTTTGTTGCTTTTTCTTCAACTTCTTTTTGGGCTTTAGATTCACTTGTGGTTTCTGATTTTGATTCTTAGCAACAGAAATAACATTCACATTAGTTTCATTATTCCCTTCTTTCTTATCTTGGTTACGGTTTTCTTCTTCGATCCGAAGACGAACAAGAAGATCCTCCATCGATAGTTCTTTAGTTTTATGAAGAAGGGAAATTCTGAATTCTTTCCAAAAGGGGGTAATTTGTCAATCACGGCTGCAACTTGAAATTGTTCACTTATAGTCATTCTTTCTGCAAGGATGTCGTGAACAAGTTTTTGCAACTCGTGGGTTTGAGAAATCACCGTCGTCTCATCCACCATATGATATCTAAAATACTTACTAACCGCATATTTCTTAGACCCAGCCTCTTCCGTATCATATTTCTTTTGTAAGGCTTTCCAAAGGGTAATGGAATCCTTACAATTACTATAAAAATTGTATAATTCATCGAAGAGGTAATTGAGAATAAAGTTTTGGCATAGGAAATTAGAATCTTTCCAATTCTTTTTCATTACAGATCTAACAAGTTCAAGTTCTGATCTCCATGGCCTTAGGTCATCTAAAACATGGGCTACTTTCTTGGTGGATAAATAGAAAAATATTTTCTTCTTACATCTCTTAAAATTAGAATCACTGAATCGAAAAGGCTTGTTCGGATTTGAGGAATCCGACATAATCTCATCATGGGATGCCATATTTTAGAAAGAGGAAAAACAGAAACCAAAATCACCTTAAAATTGTTGTAGAATTTCCCTCTTAAATTAAAATTATAGCATTGTTTTCTGATAAAAGTAGAGAAATAAATAATTAGATGAAACCTTTTCGATGTGGCGAGATGAAGCACGAACTAGGTCGCTCTCTTTAAGATGATTTTGCGCCTCTGCGGAAAAGCTTCCAGTGCAACAGATCCAAACACAATCACCCCAGGATACAACAGCTCGACGCACCATCGATATCTATCTGAAGTGCACGATCGGATAGATCTGAACCAGAAGATCAACACTCCAATTGCCCAGAAAGAAGCAGAAGTAGATAAGGACAGAAGAAAACGTAATACACTGTTCTGTTAACAACAGAGAAAGAGGAGGCAAAAATGTTGTGTGTAAAAAATGTTGTGGTCTTCTGTTTTTATAAAAAAAACGTGTATGTTAAAGACACCTTTTAATAAATGTACACACATTTTAAAACCCGTAGAGTTACAACTCTTAAAACGTTATTTAAAAAAATAGAGCCGTTTGTTAAAACGTTTTAACGGTCACATTTGAATAGACATGGTTTTGGATTTTTTCAAAGAGAAAAACACGTTTAAGAAAGGGACACAACTCTTGGTAATAAAAAGATAATCCCGTTTAGGGAAAAACCCCAACCCAACCCACACGCACATGCACCCGCGCCCCGACCCGGCACGGCACGGCTCAGCTCGGTGTGCGCGCGTGTGTTTTTTATTTTTATTTGTAAAACTCCCAAGGCAAACAAATTGAATGCCCTTGAAAGGCCTAAGCCTTTGTCTCAACCCTCCCTCTTATATGGACAGAGAAATCTCTCTTACTTTCCCATCTTGGACTAAATTTCCAAAGAGGTAAGAGAGTTCTCTTCAAAGCATTTGAATTCTTTGGTGGGAAAAGTACAAAAAGGAGAATCCATTTGAAAATTGGGTGGGAAATTTCAAAAGCAAAAGGAATCTTCTTAAAAGCCAAAAAAGGTATTCCTTTTATTTTATTATTAAAATACCAACAGAAAAAGATAGAAAGAGGTGGTGGAATGGTTGATTCGAGGCAACCAGACCTCCTAGTGGTTCAAATCGAGAGGAACCATGACTCTCCTACAAAGTTTCCTTTGCTGTAGAATTCTTTTCTTCTTTTCTTTCATTTGATTACAACTACATAAATACAAGTAAAAGAGAATGCCACATCACAAGTCCATCTACCCACTTACAAGACACATCACCAATAACTAATCCCATAACTCTAAAACACATAGCCACTACATAATAACTAGATAATAACTAACCCCATATACAAGAATAACTTGTGCATATCTTTTAGCTTTTGTTTGGTCATCTCATTCATGGGGTGCTCTCCCTTTGGCATTAATAAAATGTATCATTCAAAACAAAAATATCTAATAACCAGCCTCTTTTATAAGTTTGATTTATCACAAGCAATAGAAAATTTATGTTCAACACGACAGAGATGCTTAGTTTAGTTTGGAGATGTGCAATCATATCAATATTGTGGACCCCGATCCGAGGGACGCGAGATCCCTCCTGCAATCCTCTAGATCTCCACAACGTGAAGGAGAGCTCTACCAGGGAACTCTCAAAATTATTGCCACCCTCACCGCATAGCATGAGTGGCGATATAAAAAGAAAGAGATGCATCCTGATCAGGAGCCAGGGCTCGAAACCAAGATACATCTGAAAATAGCTCAGAGTCGCCATCCATGGATGCGCCATGGAACCAAAACTAATGCTCTGTTTGCAATGGATAACCAGAGATACGAATGGAGAAGGTCCGAAGAGCGCCCCCAATTCGCCCGAGTGCGAACACTTGGTCTCTTATGCCATTTTTCATTAACTTCGAAGAAGTTTGGGTAAAAATCATGTGAAATGGGAACAAATATCCCCGAGTGAACGTCTACCTAATCATGCATGACTCGGGGATGAAATAATAAACACACATAAAGTAAGATAAAAGATGTGTCACCTAATGATAACTAAGTTATGAGTGACATGCCTAACAGGTGTCTAAGTTCTGGTGTGCAAACACATGCAAGCTATAGCTAAAAGTATAGGATCAGTACAAGAAAGTAAGAAAACACATCAAAATATACAATACAACAAATCCTAAGACTCTAAACGATTTAGCCCGAGTCCTTGGATGTTCTGATGTTCATCCAAAGAAGCCTACGTATCCCCGCCTCCACGAGAATCAAGGCAACGTAGTTCTTCGCGCCTATTTTAAGCTATGATGCCTAAGACACCTAGACCTCTATCTTAGACTCGATCTAAAAGACCGGACTAGTTATTAAAACTTCTTGTACGATTATTTAAATTTCAGTGAATTATAGATTTTAGGACACCCTATATGCCCTAACTAAATGCAGGTTAGCCCTAAGCTAATGCAGGTGGTTCCTACAACATATGTGTAACTAGGCTGGGCGTTCTAAGGAAAACAATGGGATCACTGACGTATCTTAGACCTAGTCATCAGTCGGCGATGTGAATCGCCAACTGACCGGACGGAGGCGCTCCTAGCTAGGACAAACTCCTAACTCTAACACAAACACACAACAAACACACAACAAAAGACAAACTCCTAACTCTAAAACTCTCTATCTAGGATAAACTCCTAACTCTAGAGGAAGATCTTTGGAAAATAAAGTTTTCAAAGGTTTTTTGAAAGATTTTCAAAGTTTATTTACAAAAGTTTGGCTGGACTTGGGATAAAGATCCCGAGCTGCACTACGTACCTCGTGGGAGAGGATCAAGCCAACGTAGTTCGAATATCGAACTCTTCTAATTACGCTTCTAAAAGAAACACTCAACACTTTAGACCTTTTTTTTTAAAGGTTTTTGATATTTTCAAATGTTTTTGAAGTGTTTTTATATTTTTGACAATTAAACGTGCGTTAACACCCTTTCAGCTAAAGGGGATCCGAGAGAAGAGCCTCCTTACCCACCATATCGCGGTAGAGTAATTTAGAGGGAAACGGGATCCCTAAAGCCTAAGGAGAAAGAAATCAAAATAGTGGAGACTAAAATCCCAAAGAAAAGAACAATCCCGAAGATACGAAAACAAAACTAACGATAGATGGAAAGCTTCCTAAACAAAAAGGGACCGACAAAAACTTTATAAGAAGATCTATTAAACGATCAGCCACTTAGGAACGGTCCTAACTGGCTGAACACTCTAAGAGGAGAGAATCCCTTAACCTGCGAAAACTCTAAGGCAGGAAGGGAAGAGGTTGGTTCAAGAAACATTCCATCGTTGCCAAACGCAAGAGGAGTATTCCCAAAATAGATGGAGTCCCGAAACTTGAAAAGGATCCCGAGAAACACGCAAAGGAGAGTCCCGAAAAAGAAAGAAAACCCCTCAAACCCTGCGAAGACCCTAAGATGGGGAAAATGATAAGAAGGGCAAGGGGCTGGCTCAAGAAATATTCCGTCATCGCCAAAATCGATGAAATCTCGAAACTTGAAAAGGATCCCGAGGAATGTGCAAAAAATAACTCCGAAAGAGAAGAGAGGAATAAAACCCAAACCCTGTAGAAAGTGATAATCCTAGAGAAGAAAGAACCCCTAACCCTATAAACAACCCTAATATGCCGAAGGAGACAAGAGATAAACCCCAAGCACGAGAGGAAGATCTTGAAGACACTCTGGAGGTAATCTCAAAGCCTACGATGAATCTTGAGGGACAGAGAAGATCCTAAAAGTCCTATAGGAATCACGTACGAAGACCAAAATCATAGAAACCATACAAACATCCCAAACTTCAGAGTAAAATGTGAGGGTGAAATCAAGGATCTACTGAGATAATGGGTGGGTCTATAAAGCAAGTGAATGTTGCTAAAACTACAACGGAATGGAGGATCAAACCAAGGGGGGAACAAAGACCTCATCTGTGCCATTCATCAGATTGGAGTACCAAGAGAATAATCAAATAGAGAGTAAATCAAGGCATTAATACCCATTCAAAAAAACATTGAGAACCCACATAACATTCACCAAAATGAAATTTAGGGGGCAAATCGAAGAGTAAATACATCAAGAACGAGAGAATATATAAGATGGATACCTTATGCCAGTTTACTCTCCTCGCTCTCTTCTTAGCAAACACCTGTTTTACAGCAAGACCTGCTGGATCCGTATCTTCAATCTCCCCCACATGTGCAGTCCCTGAACCCTTCTCAACCACAGTTGTGGCATCGGAACATTTCCCCTTCGACTCCTTCTTCGCCTTTTCCGGCTTGCCGCCGACCGGAGCCGACGACACCTTCAACGTATATGCGCGCGAGATCGGAGCGCTCTTTCCTTTCCATTTAATCTCAACCGTCCATTTATAGCTCTTTTCCACTCCCTCATTCCCACACCCTTTCTTTTCTTCTTTTTTTTTTCGCCTTTGATCTCAGTCGTCCATTTGTACCTCCGATCAATCTCGCCCTTCTCAGCTCCTTTAATCTCGGCCTGCAGAGAATACCTCTGATCTTGGCCGTTGATTTTCGGGATCAACACCCGATCAAACCCTAACTCGAGAGCTGAAACCCCAACAGAGAGATTTCGAAGGTAAAAATTTGTTTCTGCACGATCCTGGATCTTCTTGATCTGGATCAGATCTATGGCGCTCTCTAATACTTCGAAATGCGAAGGAGGAGGAGGAGGAAAGGCATTGTAGAGATAGATCGAAAGGGGTTAGCATTTAAGAGATCGAGAGCAAACTCAAGCTCATTTTCTAGTTCTGAAAATGGAGAAAATGGGGAAAACAAAGGGGTTTTGAGTTTGGGTTTGAAGAAGCAATAGGGTTTAATAGGGGAGGGTTTGGATGGGGTTTGATGGGGGAAGAAGAAATGGGTTTAGGTGATGGGGAAGATGGTGGACGGTCGGAATTTGCAGAGAGGAGGTATACTGGAGAAGACGATGGAGATGGTTACGGTGGTGGTGAAAATGGAGGTTGAGCGAAGGAAATAGAGGTTGTGGCACGGATAATGGGGAAGATGGTTGGATTTCCAGGGTTTGATGGTGGCTTGGTGGAGGAGGTGGCTGCTAGCAGCTCCTGTTCTCTCCCTCTCTGCTTTGCTACTCTGCTACTCTGTTCTCCTCTTTTTTCTGAAAATGGGTTTGGGTTTCCACCGAGGTGGTGGTGGGTTTGGATGTTGCAGGTGAGATACGATGGTGGTGATTCCGGTGGAATCGTCGGAGGAGGAGAGGGATTAATGGCCGGAGCATGGTGGTGGGGATTGGGGGAGATAAGAATGAAAATGGGTTTGGGAGTGGCTGTCGGAGATGGGGATGGTGGTTCGGATTTCAGCCGGAATTGGGGGTTGCCGGAAATGAGGCCGGATTCCGATGAGGTGTGGTCGGAGAAGAAGGGTTTGATTAATGGGTAAATCCAAGGTTTGGATTAGGGTAAAAGAAAATGGAAGATGGTGGTATTGTGGCCGGTGGTTGCGATGGTGGCAATGGTGGCTCAAGGTGGGTGGGGCTCAAGCTCTCCCAGTTCTCCCTCCCTCTCTCTGCTATTTTTAGAGAAAAAATGAGGCGCCTCCCTCTGTTTCTCTCTTTTTCTTCCTCCTTAAGAAAAACCTCTCTCCCTTGAGAGCCCTAATCGATGGGTTTTTAAAGAAGATGAGAAACGATATATTTGCACCCCCCCATTCTCCCTGGAACAGCTCCCTCTTAGTATATTTATGCCTACTCCTTCACTCTACAAGGGGTGGTCTTTGGTAAGAGCAGTGGTACAAACCTAAGAAATAAATGATATATCAAACCCCTTTTCTCTCTTGGGACAACCCTCTCATAGTGTATTCCGACTACTCCTTTACCCTATATGGGGGGTCCATGGAAAAACAGGGGGAACATGAATTGCTTTTCTATTTTGCTTCTTGCAGGAAAATGATATGGGCACCCCTGCGGATTGATATTGACACAGACTCAACCAGTCCTTTCTCTTTTCTCTTTGGTTTGCCTGTTGAAAAGAAAAAATGAGACCCACACGCTTAACTTTGATGATGGCACAAGCTCGCCTCCCTTTTTTTTTTTTACCATGGTTCGCTTGATTCACTTGAAACCTTGCTAAGACCTACATAGGATCTGGAACTAACCTATTTGGGGTTCGGTCAAAATGGGGTGTCTACAAATATATACACATTTTGACTTCAAATCTAGTCTCATTCTCTTTGAACTGCCCTATTTTTGGTGAAAGCTTATCAATTTGTGTTTCATCTTCAACTAGGAAAGGAAGCTCAATTTTCCTGTTCCTTCTTTCAAATGTGACAACAACAATATTGTTGTAGCTGATTGTCACTCCCACTAGCCATACACATACACACATAATCAATATACAAGGCTTAGGGATGCGACAACGCTGTATACCTGCAAAGCAAGCTTCACAAGCATACAAGGCTAGAAAAGCAAATATTAAAACCATCTGCAATAATCCAAATAATCTAAATAACCAAATTTATATGTCTTACATCCGTCCAATAATCAAATATCAATTCTTTTCGAAATCTCTCATCTAACCCAATATCCCACAAAATTAAAGTACGAAATCAAATAACATAATCTCAATAGTCCTAAACGTTACTCACTATCTAAATAATATAAAATACTAGAAGATAACGATAGCCAAATATCAGGGTCACTCTTGAGCCTCCTCGCCGGTTCCACGAGGATCGCACTCTGAAAAATATTGAGATAACCATAGTCAGCTGAAAAGCTCAGTACATAAAAATGCTCTACAAACGTTGGATCATTGCATGCTACAAAAGGAAGGTTCACAGCTACATAGAGAGGGTATAAGCCACAAGTAAAGCGATTATCACAAATTCAATAAGGAGGGAGCACAAGTTCATAAGGGTACAAGTCTAGTATCACATCGAAGGTTACAATATTCAAAGGGTCACTGAAGGTAATTAATATGGTTACGATACCACCCTGAGATCATCAGCTTAGTCCAAAAAGCAAGTTATTTTCACCCCGACTGCCCACGGGTCCACAAAGCGAGTTATTGCTTACACCGATAGCCCACGGTGTCGGAACTAGTTCCTAGGTTCACATACTTGTTAATAGGGCCAAGGTTTATCCCCCATTGACGGGATCACAGTTCACATATAGGCTAATGCCTATGCCCCACTGGCGGGGTCTTTTCTGAGTTCACATAACCTAAGCCTCTCAATAGGTGTTCAAAGTTCACACAGTTCGAAAGAAGGTGTTCAAAGTTCAAGGCAAGTGTTTCAACTTGATTCCAAAATAGTTTCACAATAAAGATAAATCAATATTCCAAAGGTTCATATATTTGAGAAAACAAAAGGGGTTGAGCATGCAAGATCCAAATAAAGATCTAAAGTTTATCAATAGCTTCACAATTCAGAAAGTTGGGGTTCACAATCAACAATGTCAGTATTCAAAAGGTAAATCGCAGCACTAAGGTAGTACAAAATTACATACCTCTAGTGATAGATATATTCCTTTTAGAATCACCTTAATCACCTACAATCAATAGTATGAACATTTTTCATGAGGTTCATCATTAGTTTCAGTCCTATTAGGCACTTATGTGCTTTTACTAACACAAGACATCTTTTGATGTCCAATTGGAAATGGTACGGTAACCTGTCTTATGGTTCTTTTTAGTATTTTGAAATTTTTGTCATCATGGAGTCTTCAACAATTTTTGATTTTATTTTTATCATAAAGTACGTCATTTTCCGAGTCCATAGAGTACAGAAGCGTCGAAAACGGATAAGAGATGAATAAGTTATGATTTTTCAAAGTTTCACAACATTTCAAGGTAATTCTGCTGGCACCCTTCGGAAGGTTTCTTCAGAAGTCCGAAGGTCTCGAATCTGTTCTACTGGCACCCCTTCGGAAGTCCGAAGGTTCCTTTGGAAGTTCGAAGGTCCCAAACTGCGTTTTTTTACGAAAATTCCATATTCGTCCTAGAAACTTTAAGAGGCCATAACTTTCTTGTTTTAGCTCCGATTCGCGCGTGGTTGGATCCATTGGACTCATATCGACAAGAGAAATCCATTAAACCCAATTTCACGCTCGGAATCAATACACATAATTATAAAAAATATCTAAACTTGTACTTTAAATCCTCGGGTGCCAAAACTTTCAAAAGTTAAGACGATCCGATCCTAGATTCGTTAGGGATTCTAGAACAAAGCGAACCCTAAGGAATCAAAGGTCAATCCTTGAACATATCTTAAACAAAAATCAGAACCTTCACTTTTATCCTTTCAAGATCACCTAATGCTTGTTTTAGGGTTTTAAAAAAACATAATCCAAAGAAGAACATAGTTCTTACCTTGTTCTTCGCTTCTTCCAAAACTTGTTCTCCTCTTTCTTTCTCACGGATCTTCTCTTAGGGCTGCAAAGATGGTTTAGGGTTTCTTAATCTCTCATAAGATGTACTTATAGGATTCTCTAAAGAAGCCCTAATCTAATTCAAATTCTTAAGGACAACAATGCCCCTCACTAATAGAGGGGAATGAATTTTGGAGGGAGGGTATTTCGGGTATTTACATTCTACCCTCACAAAAATTTCATCATTGAAATTTACTAAACACGTACCTGAGTCAAATAGGAACGGATATTTAACTCTCATCTTTTCTTCCAATTCCCAGGTGGCTTCGCGTTCTGAGTGATTCTGCGACTGGACTTTGACATATGGTATAGTCCGACGCCTAAGATGATCCACAATACAAATTGGCTGCTCTTCGAATGATAGGTCTTCTCTCAATTCCAATGGTGCCAAATCAATGACATGACTAGGATCTGGAATGTACTTCCGCATCATCGATACATGAAATACTTTATGAACTCCACACAATAAAGGTGGCCAGGCAAGTCTGTAACCCACTTTCCCAATCTTTTCAAGTATCTCGTAAGGTCCTACAAATCTTGGACTCAACTTTCCTCTGACTCCAAATCGCATCACCCCTTTCGTAGGTGACACTTTCAAGAGCACATTAGCACCGACTTCAAATTTCAACTCTCTTCGTCTATTGTCTGCATAACTTTTCTGACGACTTTGGGCTGCACGAAGGCCCTCACGAACTATCTGTACGATGTCCACAACTTGCTAAACTAACTCGGTATTCAAAAACTTCTTCTCACCCACATTGTCCCAACATAGGGGCGATCTACACTTTCTCCCATATAAAGCCTCGAAAGGTGCCATCTTGATGCTCGCTTGATAACTGTTGTTATAAGAGAATTCCACTAAAGGAAGATAATTATCCCAAGAGCCTTTAAAATACATCACACATGCCCGGAGCATATCTTCCAATATATGAATTGTCCTTTCAGACTGTCCATCTGTCTGAGGGTGAAATGCAGTACTAATCTTAAGCGAAGTTCCCATTGCTGAATGCACACTGTTCCACAATTTCGATACGAATCGGGTGTCCCTGTCAGACACGATGGTCTTGGGCACTCCATGATACTTCACTATTTGATCGACATACAACTTAGCTAGTCCTTCAGGAGCTAAGCCTGTTCTAATAGGTATGAAGTGAGTTAACTTAGTCAATCGATCAACTATCACCCACACGGTATCGTTGCCTGCGGGAGTACGGGGTAATGCTATCACAAAATCCATTGTAATCTCCTCCCACTTCCATTCAGGAATAGGAAGCGGTTGCAACGTTCCTGCGGGTCTCTGATGCTCGGCTTTTATCACTTGGCAAGTTAAACATTGCGATACATATTGGGCCATTTCTCTCTTCATATTATTCCACCAAAAATTTCCCTTCAAATTTTTATACATCTTTGTGCTTCCAGGGTGCACCGAATAACTCGTACTGTGAGCCTCTTTCATAATTTCTCTTTTTAATCTGTGTTATCTCGAAGTACCATCCTGATGAACACGAAACCCTGATTCCTTTCCCTCATCCAACTTCTTTCTGATCTTGCACAACTCATCGTCAGATTCCTGAGCGATTCTTATTCTTTCTTGTAATGTAAGCTGAAGCTGTAATGCTGCAATCTGAGCTCCAACACTTGGTACATAAATCTCAATTTCTGCTCTTCACAGATCTTCCAAAATATTCCTTTGTGTTGTAATCAAAGATGCCAAATTAACTGATGACTTCTGATTGAGTGCATCGGCTACCACATTGGCTTTACCAGGGGGATAGCTTATAGTCAGGTCGTAGTCTTTTAAAAGTTCCAACCAACGCCTTTGCCTCATGTTCAGTTCTTTTTGTGTGAAAATATATTTCAGACTTTTATGATCAGTGAATATCTCCCATGACTCCCCATACAAATAATATCTCTAGATTTTTAATGCAAATATCACAGCTACTAATTCCAAATCATGTGTCGGGTAATTCTCTTCATACGGTCTCAACTGACGGGAGGCATAAGCTATGACTTTCCCGTTCTGCATCAATACACATCCAAGTCCCTTCTTTGAAGCATCACTGTAAATAATAAATCCTACTCCATTAACAGGCAGAGTTAGGATAGGAGCTGAAACAAGTTGACGCTTCAAATCGAAGAAACTCTCCTCACATTCTTCTAAACAAAACATTCTTCTGAACAAACAAATCTGATCCCTTATGGGTCAAGCGGGTTAGAGGTGCCGCTATGCGCGAAAAATCCTGCACAAATCTACGGTAGTAGCCCGCTAAACCCAAGAAACTCTGAACTTCAGCCACACTGTTCGGTCTATTCCAATCTACCACTGCATCTATCTTCTTTGGGTCTATAGAAACTCCTTCCTTAGATATCACATGTCCAAGGAAAGATATCGAATTCAACCAAAACTCACACTTCTTAAACTTTGCAAAAAGTTTCTCCTTCCTCAAGGTTTCTAACACAATTCTTAAATGATTCTCATGATCCTCACGATTACTGGAATATACTAATATGTCGTCGATGAAGACTACATACTGGTCTGAGAATGGTTGAAACACTCGGTTCATAAGGTCCATGAAGGCTGCTGGGGCATTAGTTAAGCCGAATGGCATAACCAAAACCTCATAGTGCCCATAGCAGGTACGGAAAGCCGTCTTTGGCATATCCTCAGTTTTGATTCGCAACTGATGGTATCCTGATAAGAGATCGATCTTTGAGAATACACATGCCCCTTGCAACTGATTGAACAGATCATCTATCTGGGGTAGAGGGTATTTATTTTTTACTGTCACTTTGTTCAATTCCGGATAGTCTATGCGAAGACGCATACTACCATCCTTCTTTTTCACAAACAATACTAGTGCTCCCCATGGCGAAACACGGGGTCGCACAAAACCTCTCTCTAAAAGTTCTTCTAACTGCTCCTTTAACTCCCTCATTTCCACAGGAGCCATTCGGTACGGAGCCTTAGAAATAGGTGTCGTACTTGGTGCCAAATCTACAGTAAGTCCACCTCTCTGTCTAGGGTTAGACCCGGAAGGTCTTCATGAAAAACATCTACAAATTCATTGACTACAGGGATGTCTTCAACTCTTACATCATTACTTTCAACTTCCATTA
The DNA here is from genome assembly GCF_043159265.1 of Tasmannia lanceolata. Classification (NCBI taxonomy): domain Eukaryota; kingdom Viridiplantae; phylum Streptophyta; class Magnoliopsida; order Canellales; family Winteraceae; genus Tasmannia; species Tasmannia lanceolata. The sequence continues at coordinate 45,415,494 of NW_027518680.1, read as the reverse complement.
CAGATGCTAGAAAGGCTTCACAGCCTTGTCTAAGCAACCGACACGCCTGCATGGCAGGTAGAATTACAGGGGTAGAGCGAGCTCCACTCCCTTCAAAATAGAATCATTCCTCTCTAGGGATTTCAAAGTTCACTATTTTCTTATTGCAGTCCACAAGGGCATGATGGGCTGATAGCCAATCCATACCGAGAATCACATCAAAATCATAGAGGTCTAAGAGTATCAAGTCTGCAACTAACTCCCTATCACAAATCCTGATAGGACACATCTTGCTAACACTATTGGCTACAAGATCAATTCCTACTGGTGTACTGACACACAAATCATGGTTCATAGGCGTAACAAATAACGAATGCAACATAGCATACGATAAAGAAACAAACGAATGAGTAGCTCCAGAGTCAAATAACACATAAGCATACGAAGAGGCAACATGTAGGGTACCTGAAACCACGGTACCGGCAGTCTGAGCATCTTGGTGAGTAAGAGCATGTAAGCGACCAGGAATGGAGGGTCGATCAGTCCTCGGCTGTGCTACAGGAAATGTTGGAGCTGTACGATTCTGGATGGTCCGAGACTGAATCGATTTGGTCTGAGCTGGAGTTCTTTGAAATGATTGAGAATCGCCTACCATCATGGGGCACTCCGCAATCCTGTGGCCTATCTCGCCACGCTCAAAGCATGCACCTAATGTCCACCTACATGTTTCAGTAGGGTGGTTCTTCCCACATCGTTCGCATCTGATTGCTAAGGTTTTACTAGGTTCCGACTTTGTCTGACGGTTATCTTGATTTTTCTGATTTCCAAAATTTCTTGACCTGCCACGGGATTCCTGAAATGACTGCTGCTTCCCTGATGGATGGTATGGGGCTGATCCCTTGGAGGTTTGTCCTCCTCTAAAATCATTGTCTCTACCTCTGTTCTTTTGATTTGCTTGGGTGAGCTCTCGAGCTTCAGCATGAACTGCCTCGAGCTTCTTAGCTCGATCCACTAACTTGGTATAGGTCTCTGGGGCATTAGAGCCAGCAATGTCCTTTTGGATATACATGGCCAACCCATGTTCAAACTTGTCCCTCTTAGCATTTTCATCGGATACCATCGTCGGGACATGCCGAGCAACGATCATATTTCCTGGCAACAACTTAGAGAAATCCCTTTGTGTTATGTATAAGGTACTCCTCGGAAATACTTGGTAAGGAATTCGGTACGGAACATAGCCCAAGTAAAAGGGCCCTGATGGTGCTCATACTTACGCCTGATCCCCTTCCACCAATGGAGGGCTCCCCCTTCTAGCATGTACGTCACGAAAGCGACCTTGTCCTCATCTTGGTTGCATCTCATTGTCGTAAAGGCCTTTTATGCATTTTCTAACCATGATTCAGCGTCATCCGCCGAAGTGGATTCTTTGAAGGATTTCGGTGCCAATCTCATAAATTGCGATATGCCATTCATTTGATGTTGTTCCCCTGCCCCGTGAGGCTATTACTGATATTGGTTTGCCATCCCAACAAAGGCTCTCATAAAGTTTCTCATTTCAGTCCGTTCTTGTTCAATGTCATTTTGAGAGGCCACAGGTGGGGGAACTTGAGGATTCACATTCTGGTCCAAATTCACATCCTGAGCTTGATTCACATTCTGTTCTTGATTCTCATTCTGAACTTGATCACCTAAATTCTGAGGTTCTGGATTAATGGGCTCGTCATGAGCTTCATTCGGATTCCCTCCAACAATATCATTTATGGATCGAGTGTGATCCCTACAAGCTCCTCGTCTTGCCATTCTACAATTTCATATAATACTCAATTAGTCATTTATTACATGTTTCACAATTCATAAATATCTATACTATATATCAAAGTACCCCTTGGAGCTTTTATCTATCACTTGTGTTTCTTACGCTTCTTACCCAATTACAAACTCACATGCTTCCCAAGCGACCCCAGGTGCATTTGAATTTATAATTAGGCCCTGAAGGGAGGGTATTTCGGGTATTTACGCTGATCTAATGTTTACCATATATTTTATGATCATATAGTTTATGGGCATTTCTGATATAATTCTTCGTGATTGAGAGTAGTATTTCATTCTACTCTTACCTTGAGCTATATTATGGTTTCAGATGTATTTCAGTTGCCCTCCTGACAAAGTCTTAGATTCCTCTTGTTCAGATTCAAATGCAAGGATTATCTATCAAGAAGCCTTCTGCCATCCCCTTGGACTCTCGAACCATATGGGATCACTTCCAAAAGTTCTATTATGCTATTTGCTGGAGCTCTTGTCGAGGTTGAGTTGAGGAAACCTCTTCTGACTTTGATCAAAATCATTTCTAGAACAATTTATGTCTTGACAACAAGTCTCTTATGAGTAACCTTTAGGGGTGCAACTCGGGTTGGGTTGGATTGGGTTGAGGCCAACCCTAGCCCAACCCGAGATAGCATTCCCTCAACCCTAGCCCAACCCAACCCAAGCCTCGGGTCAAGGATGGTCAACCCTAACCCAACTCGCATTTAAATCTCCCAACCCTAACCCAACCCTTTAAACATGAAATCGGGGTGGGCTGTCTGGTTGGGTTCGGGTTCACCTATGGCCAAACAGAAAAATAAAAGAAAAAACATGACCCAGAGAAAATCAAGATAAAATTAGAGGACAAAGGTTGGGTTCAGGTCGGGTCACGTTGCCAAGGCCGAACCAAACCCGAAATTAAGTTGGGTTGGCTTTTCCCAAAACCCTAACCCAACCCGAGGAATCACCAACCCAACCCGAGCGAAAATCGGGTTGAACCTGTCGGATTCGGGTTGAGACTGACCCAAGTTGCACCCCTAGTCGTCTTTGTAAGGTATGTCTACAAGTTCAGGCTCCTTCTTGCTATAATTTCATGTAGGATGTTAAACGTTTTGGGAATCCACCTACAAGCATTTCATATGGAAGAAGAGGGAGGAGAGGAGGAAAGGCGAACTAAGCAAAGAAAGAGGAGTATTTTTGTGAAGCTTGTGGGGTTACAATCCACCAACTCTACAATCACTAGTTTATATAGGTATAAAATTTACAAATACATAATTTGCTACTAGAAGCCAATTATGATAGGCCTCGTCGTCATAATAATAAAAGAACAATGATTGAATACAGAAATTACAATGAAACTTAAATATAAATTAAACTATAGTTCCTTTTCTTCCATGCAAAGTGCTTGTAGATAAATATAATCTATGCCCAACTTGAAACACATACTATTAGAGTGGCTTCCATCAAGAGTCTGACTTTCTACCAAGAGTCTTTGTAAACACATCCACCAGCTGATGTCCTTACAGATAGGTGACTTCTATCAAGAGTCTTTGTAAAACTTTCTCTTATACGGGGCGTCATCAATATGCTACCAAAACCTTGACTGTTGCTATTACTTTTAGTAGCGGTAAAAAACCGCTACTAAATGTCTCATCGCTGTATATTTTAGCAGCGGTCCTAACCGCTCCTAAAGGGACCGCCACTGTATTTTACACTATAGAAGCAGTCATGACCGTTGCTAATTTCCAATATTAGACGTCAATGCTCAACAGTATAGCAACGGTAATACACCTTTAGCGTGGTGAGGACCGCAGCTAAAAGTAATAGTTTTTAAAAAATTTCTTATTCTGAAAATTCCCAAAAAATGGGTATAATACATGCTTTACACTTTAGTACCTGTTTGCCATCACATTCACAATAAGGCCTTGTTGCAATAAGACAGTCATGACTCCCATCGACATATATATTGAACCACATCCGCAACCTATTTGGATACAGCCTTAATTTGCATTAGATACACAACCCGTGTACAAGTACAACTTGTAACGCTATCCACATCCACAAATTTTATTAATGGAACCTGTATACAAAACATTCACATCTCACACTTCCTGAAGAAAACTATACATCCAAATGAGTCAATCTCCTACCTATGTAAACAACATCTGTATAATATATTGACATGACTCTCCTTGGAAGCTTATACAATGTGGTAGAAAAGTATATATCGATCCAATGATGGCTTTAAAGACAGCTGCTTATACAACCAGCCAAGACGGCTACTAATACAACCTGTAACAGAGATGATAAAAATTTTAGTAGTTACAGAATAGATGTCTGAATTTACATAAAAAAGTAATATTTTAATACCAAAGGTTGTAATAAAATAAAGAGAGTGCCATTATATGTAAAAGTAGAGAATTTTATTCTTTTAGTTGACATACGCAAAATGCATTAATCACCAAATTCCCATCCATGAAATGAATAACTAGGGCTAATAGGTACTCATATAAGCAAAACAAAGAAAAAAGGTCCAAGACATTATTTGTACTGCCTCAAGCAAGGAGAGAGTAAGACCGAATGTAATGTTCTTGTAAAAGAAGTAGCAAGTCTGCAAAGCAGAGTATATGTAGCCAATCATCTTTAGTACACATGGATAGTCACTGTGCCACACATGGCATCTTGCTGTTGTAGTAATTGACTGCTGCTGAAGAAGACTTTTCTTATAGTTAATCACAAAAACTATAATGCATTTATGAGTCACCACACGATATTCTGCATGTCTACTACTGCCGCTATGGCACTACTATCGTTTTGTGTGGACTATTGTACAATGTGAAACTGAAACTGGCTTCTAAGGGCATATTATGCTAATAATTCAAAAAAAAAAAAAAAACTGAATTTTAGAAGATTAGTTCTAAAGAATTCAAACAAAATTGAAATTAAGGTTTACTTGTTAATGATCAGAATTTGGAAAAAATATGCAAGCCTCTTTGGGATTTTTAGAGGGCAGGGAATCAATACAAAATTACTTCAGCATAAAAAATAAACTAGAAATAATCCTATTTTTTCATGTTTGGAACAATTTGGCTTTGAATTCTCCTTCCTAATTGGCTGCAGATTGAGCTCATCAACTGTAACAGGTGCTCAATAGATAAGTAATCTTTGCAAAATATCTTTTATTTCGTTGGATTTTACAAACTATTAAATTAAGTATAATGCATGAATCTACATAAATAAAAATTACTTGAAAAATAGATTTTCAAAATAATCACTCAAGGGGAATATAACCTAAAAAGAAGAAATAGAATGGATGGGAGAAGAAAATAACATCCATCCATATACAAATATATCTAAAAATATCCTAGAAAATTATAAATTATGAATCTCAATAGAATAATAAAAAAACCAGAATCTAATTCCAAATTAATTTGATGGGGTCTGGTTCATAATTGAAGCCAAATCAATTTTGATCTCCTAGGCAACAAGACTTACCACACAAAATTAATCCATAAAAAATTAGCTACATTTTTTTTCTAAAAGGTAATACTACACAACTAGAATTAAAATCCATCACTGTGATTCTATTTAAGCCCGTAAGTTAGAAATTGACAAGTAGACCCGTCCTTTAGAATCACTAGTCTGCCATTCTACTATCTTATATTACTAGTAAAAGTGCACGTGCAACTATCTTATATTACTAGTAAAAGTGCACGTGCAACTGAGGTATTTTATGTTGAGATAGATACATTCTTAAGATGTTGCTGCAACTGCCCAAAAACAAGAACACCACATTTGGGCTAGAAAAGTTTCCTTCCATTCACGAAGTAAACTTTATGGATAACTTGGCTTTCAGAACTCCAATCGGGATATCAATGATTAGTATATGCCTAAACTACACTACACAAGAAACCTCTCAAAGCAAAACATCAAAGAAGTATAGGATTAAATAACAGGTTCCTCTCACAGACGTGGATATCATTACACAAAACCAGAGCATTCCTAACTTCTGGCATGTCAGCCAACCGGCCTAACTTCTAGCATGTCAGTAGCGTTTGACATCTCCAAATCGTGGCTTATATTTATAAATGACAGGACCAATTACAAGAATACAGCTAGGGGTGTAAATGAGCTGAGCCGAGCTGAGCTTGGCCAGGCTCGGCTCGGTCAGGCTCGCGAGTTTTATCGGGCTTGGGTTTATCGAGCTTGGGTTATAAAGTTTCGCACAGCAAAGGTTGCTAGCAAAAGCAAATAAGGAAAAAAGTAATCATTACAAACAAAAAGTAAATTAGCTGAATTTATAAAGTTTAAAATGAAAAATTACCAAGAAAATGTAGTAAGTTATGACAATTAAGAAAAAAATACCAAAAAAGGTTAAAAGTTATGACAATTACGGGAAAAAATTAATTTCCGATTTTTCACAACCGTTTGATACGCACCCTCAGTACGTTTTTGCAGATGATGTTGACATGACATACGCACCCTTAGTACGTTTTTGCAGATGATGTTAACATGACGAGCCTTAACGAGCCGGATCGGCTCGGCTCGTTAAGGATTCGAGCCGAGCTCGAGCGAGCTTCCAAGCCCGAGCCAAAATTGACACCCTTAAATACAGCTGATAAGACATACTATCTATATTTTCCATGCACTCAAAATTAGAAAGGTTAAACCTCCAAATATATAGTTTTTTTCCTGCACCACGACCCACTTGTAAAGTTAATTTCCTTGCCCATTTCATATTATCTTCAAACATGACTACCTAAGATCTTGATTCACTCAAGTTACCTACAGAAATAAAAGAAGCAAATCTATATGAAGCATGTTGAACAATGGCCATATATATATTCTTTATCCTTAATGTACAATGCATACACATTATCCAACAACGCAATATCACTGGCACCCAGAAGCTTGTCTGTCTTGAATCAATCCAACAATTCCAACATGGGTGAGAAAGTATGACCGATCGATGGCTTGAATAAGTGACCTGAATAAGCATTAAGTAGTTTGGCAATTTAGTCATTAAGACAATCAAAATCAAGATTATCTTTTCCTAATCATTCAATCGAGTCATTTTCTTTTTCTTAACCATAATATTTTACTGCTGAGAGAATTTACCTCCAACAAAAGATCATATGCAATGTGTTCCCAGGGCTAAGAGAGAAGCACTTAAGAGGGGCAAAGGTTCAATTCATATTTCCTTGTGGCAGCACCATACACATGCTTTTTTGCTTTGTGACACATGTTGATGATGCTGCTTTATGGACAAACGTACCTAGACCAATCCGAAATCCTATCTTGGATATTTGAACTGGAGAAGACTACTCCAAAGTCCTCTCTTGGATATCTGAACTGGAGGAGGAATCCCTGGAACTTGTTGAGATTGATATGCATTGGAACAATATAATAATTTCAAATAGTGCCAAATAATAAAAATTTTTGACCCGGTAATACTGCCAAATAATATCTTGAATGCTCTTTATGTTATTTCAAATATTCAATAACACCAATCGCTTACTTAACATAACAGAAATGCATGAACTAAATACATGTTTTTGAGGAAAATACTATATAAAAATGCAGAAAAATATTTTTTATGAATGACAGAGGTTCCCACAATAGGAAGAACATGGCTAAAAAGAAAAGGAAAAGGAAATTATACCTTGAAAATTCTCCCATACCCAACAAACAAAACACATCTTTTAAACTCAACCATCTCTTGAACTCTTCATTTGATGTGATTTAAGTTTGCAAATGGCCATTGCTTAAACTCTTCATGTGATGTGGTTTGAGTTTGCAAATAGCCATGCAGCACTTGTTGTTTTGACCAGAGACTTTTTGGGTCTCATCCCCTGCTTGAGAGGCTACTGTTGTGCAATCATCCGGGCTCTGAAAAGAAATGAATAAATAGGTTAGAGACAACCAAATCAAAGAAAATTAAATAAACCCATATATAATATCCTAAGATTTCATAAGAAAAGAAAGAGTTGTATTTGTTTTCATACCTGAGCCATGGCTGGAGGAGAGCTCTAGAAAAGTATCACCAGTAAGTTCATTAATCTTAACCATTGAGGGGTATTTCCACAATGAGAGTTGATTCTAGTGAACCCATGAGAGCTCAACAATCAGATAATGCACAAAATAAAAGAGATAAATGCCCAAGGAGGAGGAGACATGGGACAATCCGTAAATGAAAAAAAGAAGAATTGAACTTCCAGCAAAAACGAAAAGAAAATGAACAATAACATCGTTAGCAAATGATTTTTAGAATAAAGTAGATCTCTGTTACTTACAATTATATGCTTGCATTTAGATATCCCGACGCACCCTTTCCGGTTCCATCCCATCCTATTACATAGAACTGGAAGACATAAAGGTATAAAACCCAAAACTCAAATTGCTGAACCCATACGAGAGTCTTGTGAATAGTTAGTGATAAAAATGAATAGTGAGCTCATATAACCTACAAATTGTACATTACTTTCAATTATATTCTTACATCTAGTGGGATGAATGAGTAGCATGGAAGCCAAGATAGTGGATTCAAGAATCCATATGAGCCTAAACAGTGAATGGCTCAAATAATTTGGATGCGCCATGTTAATGAAGAGAATTTTGCTATCCTTCCATTTTTGTTCATATTTCTCTCAATTATTTATATTGTTACTCCACAGTTTACAACAGTAAGACCCCTTTCAGCGAGTCCCTCTACATGTCTTCTTATTATTTTTAGTGAGACAATGTGACTAAAGTTTTAGCTATCAAAAAACAATGAGCCTAACATGATTTACAAGGGACAAGTCATCAGCATTTGATGGCCATAAAAAATGATTTGAATGACTCAAATAATCTATTGGTGAACTGGGATATCAATTCAGTAGATGCTTGTGGCTAGAGAATGGTTACCTGCTCTGCTAATGGCTATGTTTATGCTCTATAAGATGCTAATCCTCGCTCCTCTCTAACCTTCTGCAATATACTACAAAGTAGAAAGAACATCCACCATTAATATCAAGTGATCCAATAGACCGTATCCGATATTAAACTGAAGTACAAATCCTTTCAGAACCATCATTCCATCTTTTATTTAGTCTGATTGCCCATTCCGAGTCTACAAATACCTCTTCAAGATTTGACTTTGTTGTCGGGCATGGGATGGGAGTTCATCATACAATTCCCGTACCCCAGTGTGGAAGTTATAAAAAAGTGATTGATGTTTAAGGACTTAAGTGTGGTTACTCTTCAAAGCCTTTTAAATTGCAGTGTCAATGATTTCCTTCAACATCCTTAGCCCAATCCTTTATCTATTCTTGATAGAAGCGTAAATAAGACTTGACGGATCAAGGACCTAGGATAATCCAGTCATGATATTCTTATTGGCATTTGGTTAGGCTTATAATCTCTCTTCTGATTAACAAATCTTATTATTTATATGGTAGAAGTAGGCCTACTTTTTCCCAAATAACTATATATATTTGAAAGATCTCTAGTAAATAATTAATTAGGGTTCCATTGACCGCCATTTGACCAAGGTGGAAATTATAATTTCATCAAGATTTTAAACTGTCTTGGAAGCATGTATTTTAAGCTGTGCAAATTGCAATAATGTGGCCTATGTGAGAAGCCAAATGGAGTTAGCTTCAATTGGAAAGGTTTAATGCGGAAAGTATATGCAAACTCAACGGTGAGTTTTAATTATTTATTTAGAAAACAAAATTAAGAAAGCAAGTATATTAGCAAGCAAAATGAAGGGAAAAATGGATCAAAACCCAAAAATGAAGATATTTACATCAATGAGGAAAAATGTAAAAGATCACCTTCAACAAAAAAAATCAAATAAAGGGAAAAGATATAGGAAAATCACCCCCAAAAATAAAGTCACGCCAAATATTCAAGGAAAAAATAAAACAAAAACAACAGTATAAAGCCTAAGAAAACCCCACTTTAAGAGGAAAAAAATGAGAGAAAGGAAATGATTTCAAGAAAAGAGAAATTAACTGGTGTCAAAGCAAAGAAAAAAAGAAAAAGAATATATAATGAATGCTATTGCCTTTTGAGCAAAATGAAGAAAAAGAATGGAGCAAACACAGAAAATGAACATCTTCACGGAAATCGGAATATCAAATCAATACCGTCCATTACGCCATTTTCTTATTTTGGGCACAATAAAAGAAGATAACAAAATTTGAAAGCAACGTCATCGAGAACTCAGTTTTGCCATCGTGTTTCTACTGTAGCCTTCGAGATAAAGAAGAAAGCCATTTTCTAGCAGTAGAAGGATATCTATAATATTAAAATGTAATCAAAAGCTCGAGCGAAAATCCCTCCTTAGCAAATCTGCAACCCAGTAGAAAAAGAAAATTCAGATGAAGAGAAGAAAAAACACCAGCCGTCAGAAAATTCCCATAATAGTAAGGGAAGCCCGAAAACCCAACCCACATCATCTTAATACCAACCTGTCTATGGAGATGGAGGAAAACAAATTTGAATTGAAAAGAGCCAAACATAACAAAATCAGTAATAAAAGGAACTAACAAAAACCCATAAAACGAAATGTAAAAGAAAAGGGAATATGAAAAAATAAGCACACAACAATACATGCGGAGAGTCAATGATCTATACCTCAAGAGGCGAGAAACCATGCCTGATAGCCAAAAACCATGCCTGATAGCCAAATATCCAATATACCATCAAATAAATGTTTAGTAGAACAACCAGTAACAATTCTGTGTGGTATGAAACTGCCATTGAAGGAATTAAATTTTCTGTTACTATTTGTACCTGCTTATGCAATGGACTTTCAGTATCCAATCAGATGACAAAAAATAATATATAACCATTGAGAGAAGCAAAAACAGTAATTTAGCATTGACATGAATCATCAAATAGAATAAAAAAATCAAAGATGCCTTCAAAGTCCAATGTTCAAAGATGCCTTAAAAGTCCAATGTTTCAAAAATTCTAAGTATATAAAAATTACAAAAATGAGAATGAAAGGTCTTCCCCTTTTTCATTTTAATAAGTACTGTGCATGTAGCATTTCCTCAAACAGTTTGTGTCCAAAAACAAGAATGAAAGTCTTTCCCTTTTGATTTTAATAAGCATCGTGCATTTAGCATTTCCTCAAACAGTTGGTGTGGATAAGGACAACATGACTAAAGTTCTTTTTTTCTTTTCTTTTTTGAATGGTAACATGACTAAAGTTTTGACGATCTAAAATCAATAAGTCTAGCATGTTTTACAAGGGACAAACCATGAGCAAGGTAAACTTTGAAAATGAAAAAAGAAAATAAAATAAAACAAAACAACACTAATAAGAAAACAAACAAACAATATTTATCAAGAATAATGACAACCTGAAAATGAGCATCTTAAATTTAAGTGAAAGAGCGATGAAATATGGTATCACTTGAAAGTGAAAATAAGCGCAAAGGTAATATGGAAACGGAATCTGCAAATCCTGAATCTGGATTGAAGAATATGATTGCTTTGAGTTTCTTCCAAAATACAAAGAAGTGTTAATTATTTATAGAAAACGCTATAGTTTATTTATTTTCAACCCCACCCAAATGCCAAAATAAAAGGCCACTGACCAGAAGAAAAAAAGAAAAGAAAAAAAAACATTGGACCTCTTTGTATGCTTGTAAAAAATATTTGCATGCAGAACCATAAAATTATTTGAAGAGCCAAGAAAAAATGGCATTAGAATCCTTATACTATATATAAAGCGAGAATCAGGGGTTAATTTCTTCCACTCTTTTGCATTAATTCCTTCTGCGTCTTGTACATCTTTTGTTCAAACTTCCAGCCGCCACCAACTTTCATTGTCCAATCTCATCATTTCACTCCTACCATGCCCCTGGTTGTCGACCCAAGCCAAACACCATTCTGCTAATACTTTGCCCTCGAGAAGCATCCAAAAAAGTGCACGTCTTTACCTTTTGGTTCCCCTCTTTTGCTAAAATTGCATCATATGTCCACTTTTTAAATTCCATCGACCTTCCCTCTATATCCCCTTCTTTGTTGTTTTTCTCATGTCAGCTTCTTCCAAGCCCTTGTAAATACTTTAAAAAAAACGCAAGCTGTGACCTACTTCAATGCTTTTTCGTCTGGATCTAGCCAGCAGCTTGACTTTTTGTTTTCACCTCTCATCTCAATTTTTGGTTGAGATGAGAGAAAGATCAGATAAAGATGTGGGCCTACAATACCTACATGTTTGTACGCCCACTCACAAGTACTTTACGGCTTACCCCATAGGATGATCCAAACTGTCCATTTGATAGGCCACAAGGTAAATAGGTTGTGTGCCAAACATCATTTCCACAAGATGATCCCAACCCTTCGATCTATAGAGGTTTCCAAAATATGCCCTTCATCTAGCTAGGATCATCATATGGAAATGATTTTTTGGGAACTATCAATTTATATTGTGGCCCATTAGGGCGTACTATACTTTTAAAAATAATTCACTATACAGACTTCCACCATAGGCTGTGTGCCAAAAGCCATTTCCATAGGATGATCCCAACCCAGTGATCACGTTCACCCCAAATCGCTTCGAACCCTTCTCTCTTCCCGTCGTTTTCTGTCTTCACCTGCTGGAGTTCTCTAGAACTCTCTCTCCCCGTATACTCTTTTATCTCATCACTTCTCTCTTCCCGTCCCTTTCTTCATATGTTGAATTTAAATTGGTGGCCATCTTGCTTCGCAGATGATAGAATTTATGATGTCATGATTGATGAGGAGGTTGTTGGACTTGTAGGGCCACACAGTCATAGTGCTAAAATCCTTTATGTGATGCTGGATTGGATGTTCAAAGAACAAATTAATTTTTTTATTCCTTCAAAACATTGATTATTTTGATTTTCCTTTCATTTTTTAGAATGGCGTTGCTTTTCTTCTATAATATAGTTTTTTGCTTAAATTAACAACTTTTTTTTTTACTTTTAAAGTACTTAAATTACATAATAAAATAAAAAATATTTTATATATTATTCTAATTCTGTGATATTATTTTATTCCATTGACAGAATAAAAGAACAATAATATTTCAGTAGTAATATTTGCACTACCATGTTTTAATAATGAAACAAAATTAGCTTGTATTTCCTTTTCAGCTGGCTCTAAAGAGCAGTAACAGTTGGCATTTGTTTAAATAAAAAGGACAAGATTAATTAGTGCAGTTATCAAAACATGATAGTTCCAATATCATTACTTCAATATTTACTTTTCTTGCTTTTGTGTGTTTATCTCTTTTATGTATATCTTTTTTCCCCATGTATTCTATTTTGTTGACAATTATAATTATGAATTTTGATTATATCCCTCTCAAGGGAGCTTTGATCTGTGCGTTATTTGTTTGGATGGAATAGTTCGACAACTCTATAGCATTCATTGTCTATGCTGGATGATTCTATAATTAGTGAATTTGTTCGGTTAGTGTTTTTATATTGACTGAACAGAGTTGACATTAGACATAAATCTAAAATTCTGTCCAAAGTGTGAGCCAATAACTAAGCCCAGGTTATAATAAAATGCCCAAGAGATGACATCAGATCACTCCCCTTTGGCCTTTAAAACCCCCCTTCAAATTTTCAAATAGCAAATGCAGGTGACGCAAAGTTGAGACCAATTTTCAATCCAAAGTGAGGAATTGTTCAAATCAATGTTCAGCAAATGATTCTGCATGATGTATTAGTCAAACGACTCAAACCGTGTTAGTCAAAATCTATGTAATGAGCTTAATCATATATAAACTTTCATAGTTTTCATCAACATATGTAGTTTCAATAATAATTTCCATTAGAACACAGGTTTGTACATGCTTTTGATAGATTTACTTTTGAGATTGCAACTACACTTTTGTGGCTCCTCATATTGATGCTTTTTCTGTATCATACATTTTAAAAATTGTATAAGATCCATACTTGTCTTTGTTGCTTAAAGATTATTATTAAATTCATATGCAGTCGATCAGAATAGTTCATTAAGACGCCGCACGTGCGGTGCACGTGCCTTTTTACTAGTCATTTTAAAAAACAAATGGCATTAGCATTAAATAAAAACAAATGTATGTGAAAAAGACATTCAATAGATAATACCTTAATGAGAGGAGTTTATGCTCTTCCAATATTGACAAACCTGAAATTGTATCAAAATCAACAAAGAAGTAAGATTATCATGCATCCACACATGAATCCACAAAAGCACAATATAGAAATCAGGAAAAAACCGAGTTGATTGTGTGAGTGTAAATCCGTCAATGCATTGCAATCATAAAAAAATGGGAATGGAAAATATAAGCAAATCAAAACCATAAGAACCCTAGAAAAAATCGAACCTTAACGGACTCGAAAATCCTTAAATAAAAAAAATAAAATGAAAATCCAGATGGCTTCAGAGGAACCCTAAAAGACCAGAAAGATCTCATCTAGATAGCATCAGACCCTAAAAAAATACACAACAAGAAGAATCATAGATAATAATGTAAAATGGAACTAAGTAATGAGTGCATGCTCAATTTTGAAGAAAAATACCCACATTCTTCTTGTCGAATAGACTTGACGCTAGGGTTTTAGAGCACTGATTCCGCAAAACCATGGGAAGAAGAACTGCAAGCAGAGAGAAGAAAGTTGAGGCTTTGTTAAAAGGAAGAGTGTATTGCGAAGGTGGGAGTGGGACACGTATTACATTAGCGGAGAAATCGAAGCCAAGAAGGGTCTTGAAAACTTGTGGCATGACAAGGGTTACATCTGGCGTGATATTTGCACATGTCTTCGGGGGAAAGCAGCACTAAAATGGCAAAAATGCCCTAGCTAAAATGGACGTACTGGGAAGAATTTGTTAAACAGGGGTAGGGAATTTTGGCAAAAGTTGGTTGACGAAATTTCAAGGTCTAGGCTTTTAGAATAGTAAGGATTGCATGAACCATTAGGCATGGGATAAATGTCACTGTCTATCCATACTTCACAACATGATCAAGGTCCCATCATCATTTGGACAGCCAAACTTATTTAAATCGCATTCACAAAGACATATAATAATATATAGTATATAGATTGAATATTTTATTAGATAAATGCTTTTATCAAAATGCTGTTGAGCTTAGACTTACGAGTCTAAACTAAATGGAGTCTACCCATAATATTCGCCCCTATTAGGACGTTGGATTCTATTTTGTGCATTCACATCCTCTATGAGCTAAATGTGAAATCTAATGTACTCGTTTACCACCCTCCATTTGGCATCACTGTTAGGTAACATCAATGCAAACAAAATGAACACTATAAAGAATATAGTGATATCATCTAGGTTTCTACAAAATATTGATTTTATTTTATTTGTAAACTCTCTTTACACACTTGTGTCATTGCTTGAGGTCTCTACGTGAGTGAGATATCCATTCCCATTTTTGTAATACCCATCAGATCTATCAGAATGAGATATCCATTCCCATTTTTGTAATACCCAGCTCTACCATAAGAAAAACCCATCTCCCAAGTGGGTTTTTTTTTACCAAAAATTGGGTATAATTTTTTTTAAAGCTTGTACAGAATGCCATTATCAAATCTGAGTTTAATTTTTGGAAGACGTGTATGGGTGCACTTACCAAACTGGATTTAGTGGGTTATTAGCCTAAATTGGATAATTTCTCTTGAAAATTCAACCAATAGGAAAAGACAATTTATGGGGTGGATTAAATCCTTGGGAAATCCCTCCAATTATCATATCTTCGGTAAAACAAATTTTGTGATCGGGAGGAAATTTAGGAGATCTTCATGCACACAACTTTTAGAAGGGTGAGTTCGTTTCTTCCCTAAATTTTTGTTGCTATTGGATTCTCATTGGTTGATAGGATAAGCGATTAGAGTGAGATTTTGTTTGGGAGATCCTGCCAAATGAATTGGGAGATGGAGATTAGAAGCTTTGGGATAGTTAAAGAAAGTTAGAGAGAGAGAGAGAGAGAGAGAGAGAGAGAGAGAGAGAGAGAGAGAGAGAGAGAGTTTTTGGAAACCCACCTATTGTAGGCTGTGAGTAGTTGACTAAGGAATTGACTAAATCTTGGAGGAATCTTCTCCACTTAGAACTCTTGGACATGGGTGAGAGAAAGAGAGATTAGGAAAAATATTTAAGAGGTTGTGGATGTTGAGGATGCTTATATACTTGGAGTATTTCTTTCCTTAAAATTTAGGTTAACAAGGGTAAGCCAAAAAGGAAGCTTCCTCTATGCGAGAATGGATGCTCAGGATTGTTTTTATTTTGTTTTAGTTTCCTCTCTTGATGCAAACCCTATATGGTAAAGGCTTTTGTCATTGGAATGGAAATCCTGTTCGTGCTGCTAAGTATTAAATTTGCTGATGAAAAGCATGGGGCTGGTTATATGTGATGATGAAGGTTCTCTATACATATGGAAGAATAGAATGAAAAGGCTATGGGAGGATTGGCTACATGGGAGGAAATCAATACTGCTCCATATTCAATGTCCCATTCTAAGATGAGTTTTGATTCTCCTCCAATTTCTCTTAGTGTTGAGAGCCATCAAAGATAAAATATAATTATATATCTGGTCTCCCTTACGATGCATGGTGAAAGTGATGTAGGATAATAGGATTAGTATTTTCCTTTCTCTCTTTCCCGCTAGGATTAGTAACTTTCTTTTTTCATTTTGGTAGAGATTTTTATTTTGTTAGTAGCTAGGATTACTTTTCTAATTATAGTTGTTTCTTAATGTGGTAGGATTCTAGGCATTACTTTTATTTAAGAGATTGTAAGCTGTGAGTTTTAATCAATCAATGGAATCAGGGGCGATGCCACATGAGAGGAAAGGGGGGCAATTGCCCCCTTTAATTTTTTGGAAAAAAAAAAAATGCCTTTATTTTTTAATATTTTTTTTATACTTACCCCCTTTTTTAAAAAATATGCCCCCCTTTCCAATCATCCCTAAGATAGAAAATAAGTTTAAAATTTTAATTTTATCATTTTTATCTCCCTTTTTTGTGCAAAATTTACTATAATTTTTGCCCCCTTGTGCAAAATTTCAGATAGAAATTTTTTCTATCTTAATTTTAAGATAGATAAAAAATTACTATAATTTTTGCCCCCCTTGTGCAAAATTTCTGGCATCGCCCCTGAATGGAATAATATCAAAGACTTTTGTTTCTCTATCTCTCTCTTCTCCCCTTTCCTAGTAGATTCTAGGGTTTTTCTTCTTCCTAGTGGATTCTAGGGCAATTATCGGATCGTACGCTTCGGGTGTGATTCCACGTTTGATCCGCTGCGTTAGTTGGTATCAAAGCGATGTCTCTTCTCGGATCGGACCATCTTGCTTCAATGGCAAACACCACCCATCAAGGAGGCTTGGATTTATGATGCGGATTTCCCGCACAAGCAAGTTTTCCTAATCTTTACCTAGGTTTTGTTCTTCAATATCATCTTCCATCTCTACCACCATCCACCACACACAAAAAAAAAACCCACCAAACCTTTCTAAAAATTTGGTGATTTACACCCCTCCAAGATCAGTACCTTCTAACTGTTTCCAACTTTTCAAACCATGTTACATACCAAAAACAGAGCCACCTTCCATCCTTGATCAGCACCTTCCTATATTTTCGATTGGACGGCTAGAACCTCCAACAAAAACTTTAACCGAGAGAAAGAACCTTCAAATCAGCCTCTGTCAACATAAAGTTGCCATCTTGGGGTAAAAGGAGAAAAGGTAAGATCTAGTTCTTAATATATTAATATCCTTTTGCCAAACCTACATTAAATCAATAGTAAAATTGCCACTTTACCCTCCTAAATTTGAGGCTCTTAACTCAATCCAACAGCCCCTCATAGCCCAAACCTATCTACCTTTGATCCTAACCCTTAAAGTAGGCAAAATTCACCTTAACCACCCAAAAATTTATCTTTGATTCCTTACTTCTTTGGGTATGGAGATTGCGAGGCTGCATGTTTGAAATGGGTCGAAGCCATTGAAGATTATCAAGAAAGATACGGCCTCAATCAAAAAGAGGTGATAAAATGTGCCAAAGTGACTATAAGCCTCCATGCCAAATTGTTATTGAAAAAGATGGAACGTGAGCGCTATATACTTGGAAAACCACCCTTCAACTATTGGTATGAAATTCATGATCCTTTTATTAGAGAATTTGCACCAATTACTTATCAAGAGTCCCTTAGGATCTAGGCTAGAATCAGGTGAGAGAATTCCCAACGGGTCAAAGTCCGTGCCAAGAAGAAAGCCGTCTATCTTCTAATCCAAAAGAATTGGCGCATGTAGCGGGCCAGAAGTGAATTTAAGAGGTACGTCAGCTCTGCAATCAAGATTCAAAGCTGATGGCGTCAAAAGATTGCCCGAGTTGTTTACTCGTGCTCAAAATATGCCGCCAACATTATCCAGAAAGCCTGGAGAGCCAAGATCACTCGACGAAGAATCGTGATCAAATCCTTAGTTATAGCGTGCGAGTCAGAAATGGTAGACAAACGCTCTCTCTCTCTCTCTCTCTCTCTCTCTCTCTCTCTCTCTCTCTCTCTCTCTCTCGTCCTCCATACCGAGCAAAGTGAAGTATACGTTCTTGTGGGAGCCGTTTTTTTCCCGTGTTTGCGCAGGACGACAGGGGATCACCATAATCGGGTTTTACATAGGGGTGTTATTTGATCTGCGCTACTTGCGGACTCGGGACCGTAGTCCTAACTTCGCAAGTTTAGAGAAACTCAGATTCACCACCTAGGTTAGGGCCTAGGACCCGTATTTATTTTTCCAAAGGAATGAGTAACGACTCGAATTTTGCTGGAAGAATAGTAATCAAGGGTTCCTTTACTCTGGGCCTAGAACCTTATATTTTACTCTGTTTGCTTAAGGCATGGTCTTTACGGATATCCAGGTAAGGGTTGTGGTTACAATTGGGGAAGGTATTAAGCACCCCTCTCGCCTGGCTTAATCCAGTCTCTTAACTTAGATTGGCATTTTGGAAGGATTTAAAATAAAAGGATTTGATCTTATTTTCCTTGTTAGATTATGCTTAATTCCGAATATAAATGGAGTGAATTTACAAAAGAAAACGAAAATAAGCGATAATTAACCTGATCGGTGTTGTAAGTTGTTTACGGCTCGAATGGAACTCGCAACTACTCACGATCAGGTTAATTTGAATCAAACGGAAAATGACTGCACAGAAAGTAAAAGTAAAGCAGAGGGGTTTATATCGTAAGTTCAGGGGGCAATTTGTGAGCCCGAGATCCTATGATGTCACCACCTCGTACTTTACTGTGCAAAAAGCTGTAAATTGCAGAAAGTAAAAAGCAAGTCAAAGGAATTTACGCCACAAGATATCGGCCTATCGGAACGATTCTTGTGACATCTCAACCTCGTACCTTGTGCGGAAAGCTGTAAAGTGCTGGAATTAGTAAAAGGCATATAGAGGGGCATGACACCACGAATGATGAAACCCACCCTATAAGTTTCGTAAATACACAACTGTAAAGTAAAGGGATTAAATTTTTAGGTTTGTATCGTAAGTTGCTTGCTGCAGAGCCTCATTTCGCTACTTACTTTACAACAAAAAAGTAACTGGATTACCCTTGTTTTAAATTTGTATCGTAAGTTGCTTGCGGCAGAGCCTGATTTCGTAACTTAATTTATAACAGAAAAAGTGAATGAATTACCCTTGTTTTAGGTTTGTATCGTATGTTACTTGCGGCAGAGCCTGATTTTACAACTTACTTTACAACAAAAAAAGTGAATGGATTACCCTTGTTTTAGGTTTGTATCGTAAGTTGCTTGCGGCAGAGCCTGATTTTGCAACTTACTTTACAATTCCCGCTTTGTAAACACACAACTGGAAAATAAATAAATTACATCTTACCAGTGAAAATTGGGCAGTGTAACTGCGCTTGTTTGAGAAAAACCTCCGAGGCAACGGAGAAATCGGCGGTGTAACGACGCTGTGTTAGTGAATCACCTCCGAGTTTGTCGAGATTTTAGCAGAACAACGGCGCTACTATTGAAAAGTAGCTCGTAGTTCTGCGAAATTCGGCAGAACAACAGCACAAAAAGGAAAAGACGCTCTGAACCTTTGAAAATTCGGCGGAATGCCGACGTCCGAAAAGAGCTACCTAGTGTTCCTCTACTAAAGCAAGCTAATTAGGATTTTTTCTGATTTTCTGCAGGGGTTTGAGGCTTGAAAAGGGGGAGATGTACACCGAACAAGGTGTATACACCAGAGAAGGAGAGTGAGAGAGAGGAGAATGAGAGAGAGGGAGGAGAAGGAATTAAAAATCCCTTTCCCCTCTCATCTATTTATAGTGGAGAGGGGGGGTGACATCACCCCCAAAAAGGTGAGTGATGTCACACCACACCCCCCCTTATTTCATCCTCTCTTGGTTCGTCCCGTAGTGTTTTCGTCTTTTATTAGTACTTTGGTCGTCTATATCTCTTCGGATTGGACTCCGATTCGTACATGGTAAAGTCCTTTGGATTTCTTGTCTCTAGGGCTTTCCAATGAACCAGAACTCGGGTTCTTTTGGGAAGTCGGGTGTTGTTTGGATGCCAAAAGAGATTTTCAGACCCAAAGTTAACCTACCGATTGGGAACGTCGTGTGCAGGAGGGCTTATCAATTTGTGCCGTAATGGCGGGCTCTGAGTAGACAGGCTTCTGGTTTGACGAAAAAGTCGTTTGCTGCGTGAAAACAGGCTTTCCGGTAATTCGGGAACAACTTTTTCATCCTGTAGTGATTTTCGTCTTCGGTCGTCCATATCTCTTCCGGTTGGACTCCGATTCGCATGTGGTTAGATCCGTTGGATTCCTTTTCTCCAGGGCTTTCTAATGGACAGGAAATCAGGTGCTTTCGAGAAGTTGGGTGCCTTTTAGATGCTAAAAGAGGGTTTCAGATCAAAAATTGACCTACCGATTTAGAATGTCATGTACAGACGGGTTTACCGACGGATGCCGTAAATGGCGCATGCCATGTAAACAGGCTTTGGGTTCGCCGAAAAAAATGGGTGTTATGTTAAAACAGGCTTTCATTGGTTGAAAATAGCTTTAGAAAATCATTTGGTACCCTAAAGAGAGATTGAGAGAAATATAACTGGTGCTCTGGAACTCGTCATAAGGTTATCCTCGCGTCACCTATCACTAATACTTCCTTGACAAAATTGGGTGTCTATAGATGCCCCTCTTTGGTAGAGGGTGCAAGGCATCTGAATGCCAAATTAATGAGACAACAAAATTTTGTCATTGGAGACTAATGATAGCTTGCAAGACTCACATAAGATCCTTTGGCGTGCAGCCCTTACCGAGGAACCTTGCTGTCAGGTCACTGAGTGGAAATCTCTCGCTGACGGTTTTGAAGATACAGCCGTTAGAACTAGTCATGGGATAGACGTGATTACTAACAGCCGGGAGGGTCATCAATAGTCAGCTTCAGGACACCTGACTGGGGGAGGGTCCTCTGAGTCAGATTAGGGACACCTGGTTTTGGGGAGGGGCCTCGGGGGATATCATTTTGACATTCAGTGCAGACACTGATAAAAGAATATAAAAATGACATCTGTTTGATTGATACGATGGATGATATGCGTGATTTTGGAATGATACTGTGTTTCGACAGTATTCATTATTTTGACGAGTTACCGTGCACAAACGGACTAACTCGAGCTTTGATTTGATTTGCAGGCTTACTGCATAGGAACAAACTTATTTTGATTTGGAAGGCTACCGCTTAGAAACAGACTTACCCTGGAGAGCTACCTTGTGATAACGGGTTGGCTCTTAATTCGATACCGTGTGGTAACGGGTTTACTCGAATGTCAAGGGTTATGTCTTATCATTGACTTGGTTGCGAAGGATCCAAGGCCATTGGAATCGACCAGGCTGGCGAGGGAGCCGAGGTCAGTCAGGGTTTGGCTTGGCGCGCGAGTGTGCCTAGAGCCAAAGGAATTGACTTGGCAGACGAGGGAGCCTATGTCGATAGAGGATTGGCCTGGCGAGAGAAGGATCCAGGGCCAAGGGAATCGACCAAGCTGTCATGGGAGCCGGGATCGATCAGGGATCGGCTTGGCGTGTGAGTGTGCCTAAAACCAAAGGAATCGACTTGGCAGACGAGGGAGTCTATGTCGATAGAGGATTGACTTGGCGTGCGAAGGATCTAGGGCAAATAGAATCGACCAGGCTGGCGAGGGAGCCTAGGTCGATTAGAGATTGGCTTGGCATGCGAGTGTGCCTAAAGCCAAGGGAATCGACTAAGCAGACGAGGGAGCCTATGTCGATAGAGGACTGGCCTCGTGAGCGAAGGATCCAGTGCCAATGGAATCGATTAGGTTGGCGAGGGAGCCTATGTTGATAAAGGATTGGCCTGGCGCGTGAGTGTGCCTAAAGCCAAAGGAATCGATTAGGCTGGCAAGGGAGCCTATGTCGATAAAGCATTGACCTAGCGCGTGAGTGTGCCTAAAGCCAAAGGAATCGACTAGGCAGACGAGGGAGCCTATGTCCATAAAGGATTGGCCTGGCGCGTGAGTGTGCCTAAAGCCAAAGGAATCAACTAGGCAGATGAGGGAGCCTATGTCTTTAGAGGAGGGTGCCTAGTGTGTGAGTGAGCCATGGCTAACGTAGGTTGATAAGATTGAATCCGGAAAAAGATCTTTGATAGATTTCTCTAGGGATTTGATTGCAAATTCCGCTGGGGATAATACGTCATGGGGGTTTTGCTGGTTTTGAATGCCTAATTTTGTCACAAACTTTGTTGTGGACGCGGGTACAAATTTTGCTAGGGATTTGGGTACAAAGTCCGCTAGGGATTTGGTTGCAAACTTCGCTGGGGATTTGGGTACAAAGTCCGCTGGGGATTTGGTTGCAAACACCGCTGGGGATTTGGGTAAGAAGTCTGCTCGGGATTTGGTTGCAAACGCCACTTAGGGGTTTGGGTACAAAGTCCACTTGGGATTTGGTTGCAAATGCCTTTAGGGGTCTGGGTACAAAGTCCGCTGAGGATTTGGTTGCAAATGCCATTTGGGGGTTTGGGTACAAAGTCCGTTGAGGATTTGGTTGCAAATGCCGTTGGGGATAAAATCCGCTGGGTATATCATGTTGGAGAATCTGGGAACATATATCCTTTGTTTAAAAGACTAGGTTCGAATGACTCTCTGGGGATGTGGGGTGATAGTGATAGTAGGATCTATGACAATGTGTTGTCTCGACCCTGATGAGGAAGACCGTAAGAGCTATTGAAGCTAGTAGGGTTCCTTAGATGCCATAAATCGGCTGAGAGTTATTTCGATGGATTCGACTATGTCGAGGGAGCCGATGTTATACCGACTGATTAGAGAATTGATTCTGAGGGGGATGTAAACATCCATCAATCAGTGCTGTAATTGGTCGTGTTCGACCATGATTTGATGAATCCGTTGACAGACGGATTGCCCGAGCAAGGGTTCTCATTCAGGGAGTACTTGACAAACGTTTGTTTATCTTGACTCTACTGGGGAGAAAGGCTTTGGATGGTAGACAATTGCCTTGGAATATTTTCAATGAGGAGTGAATGCTGAAACACTCACCTGGGAGGGAAATCAGGATGATTTCTTGCCCTAGATTATATTTTGACATGGTATGAGACTCCTTTGGAGTGATTGGATTTTACCACGGATGATGCAAGATTTATTGGATTTGTCTCCAATGATCTCAGAATCCTGATGGAAAAGATTTGTGTGAGGCATTGGTTGCCTCAGCTTGTTTTGAAATAAAGCGTATTTTTATATAAATAAACACTCATTCTAGGTGGATATTTATAGAAAAATGCCCATAGTTTAGTTTTTTTGAACAATTCGATTTTTGAGCATTTTGCATTGTTAGTGACAACTAACAATGCAAAATGCCCCTAGTATGGTTTCCTTAATGATTTGATCATACATTTTGTATTATTAGTCATACTTCTATGGCTAATAATACAAAATGCCCCTAGTGTATATATTCCCATAGACAAGAGAAAGCTAATACAAGGTGAGAAACGAGAGAGCAATTTCATTGCAAATGAAAAGACGGTTCTTTCTGAGCACTCCTGATCATGAGGTGACATCCTTATAAGCATTCTTCTTCTATATACGGAGTACCAAACCGGATTTTGACCATCTAAGACCTGTACACGGAGTACTGAGCTGCATTCTGATCTTCTGAGATATGATAATTTGCTGTGTTTTCCTTCAATTTATGATTACCTTTGCCGGGCAAATGACTTAGCTGAGGGAAATGAGCTTTTCTTTTCTGGATTCCCATGTAGGGAGGAAATGAGGGAGACTCGATTTCACTGAAACAAATGCTTTTGATTTATTTAGGTAAGTCGAACCCTAGATGGATGAGTTTAAAAGTTGAAATACGGGTGTGACAACCCAAGAGGGGGGGTGAATTGGTCAATTAAAAATTTCTTGGCTTAATTAGGTGGATTAATAAAATTAATTTTCTAATTAAGCATACATGGTCTAACCCTTGTTCAAATATTCAATATGATGGAAGCTAGGGTTTAGATCATACTTTAGCATACATTCACTAGCCCTTGTTAAGTTAAATCATAAACACAAATAGGGTTAGAGATTACCAATCACCAATGTGCAAGAGAAGAAGGAGAAGAGAAGCAACCATAAGGAACACACGATTTATAGTGGTTCGGTCTATCACAAGACCTACTCCACTCTTCCAAGTTTACCTCCTTGGGATTTCCACTAAAATGTAAGATTCTTCAACGGTCGAATCTCAAAGCCGCACACCAACTTCTCCTTCAAAGGGATCACACCCTTTATGCACGAAGCCTTGCGATGGCACACTCCCTCTTACAATGATTCAACTTTCTTAGCAGGCCGAATCGGAGACCCTCAAATACAAATAAAGAATTAAAAGATAAAAACTCTCAATGCCTCTAGATTAGGTGGATTACAACTTTGAAAGCTCACAATCTTTCCAAGGAATGGATACAAATGTAAGGCCTATGGAGATCCTCTTGAAAGAATGTGAAAATACAAGTTCAAAGAGGTTTAACCTTTCATATAAAAGTTTAGGTTCAAGAAGATAGGATTTGATCTTGCAAAATATTTAAAAAGGTTGTTTAGAAAGTTTTTGATAGTGTATATATAGCCCACAAGGAAATATGACCGTTTGGGGGTAAAACTGTAAAATACAGGGATGAAAAAGTCAACCTGTGCAAGCTCCAACGGCTCTATTTCTAGGTCGTGGTGGTCGACTGAGGCACGGCGGTTGCCCGCCCTGATCGAGCTCTCTTTTTGAATTTTAAATTTCATACCGGCGAGGGCAATCTGTTTGAATAAAAATTCAGCTTAAAAACACTATCGCGGTCGACCGGACCCATCGCGGTTGTCCTCGAAGCCCAACCTGGATGTTTTCTGGATTTCCAGAAAACAAATCCGCGGTCGCCAGGATCACCCCGGTCGACCGGCCCGATAAATTTTAAGATGCTCTGGAATTCAAGGTTACATCCCGCGGTTGCCCGGCATAGCCTGGTCGACCGGCCCTGTGTAAAATTCCATTTTTAACTTTAAGATCCAGGGGCTTTGTGCTTTGATCTTTGGGCTTTAGTCCTAGGTTTTAAAACACATATTTGGGTGTGTGAATGATTTTCAAAGATATAAAAGCTTAGGCATAAAAACCATTAGAAAACCTATTAAAAGTGCATTTAAACATAAAATCAAGAGGTCTCCAAACTACATTCTAAAGTGTATACCATTGAGTCTTCTTGAAATATCTTGGTTCCTTTGCACTTCCTCGGACTTCTTCGGCTTGAGTGAACATCTTGAACGTTGTCTTAGCTCTTGGGACTTCCTCCATTCTTCACTGCATGTTGAGAGGTGCATGAGGAGTCACCAATGGCTTGTTCAACTCCAACCTTCTTCTTGACACTTGCTAAGTAGCTTGAGGGATCTTTATCTTGAGCTTATTAACTTGAACATCTTCAAATGAGGATGCCTCCAATGTAGGTGCAAGCTCTTGCTTCCTTGCTTTCTTGATCCACATGCTATGTGTTGAGAAGAGATGTGTAATGGGGATTATGACATGAAATTCCTGTATATGACACAACATCTCAAAGCAACACATTAGACCATAAAAGCTAATCAATTTAGTTTGCTAGCATCAAAACAAGAAGGTAAGGTGAATGATTAACCCATGGGAACCCTTGGGCCTACATTTTCGCCCTTTTTTATGATGGCAAACAAATTGATTAAGGAGGTAGGAGATATCAAGATAATAAGACATCAATCATGAATATGATATAAACAATGGAGTAAAATTGATAAAGGAGGTAGGAGATATCAAGATAATAAGACATTAATCATGAATATGATATAAACAATGGAGTAATGCTCCCCCTCATTATATGCGCAAGAAAAATATATGAATGTAAGACATATGATGCATACAACTATGGATTACGTAATCAATTCCCAAAACTCTCCCCCTTTTGGCAACAGCAAAAAGGAAGGATCTGCAAGTGAAAGTGCAAGTGGGGTGTCAAGATGAATAATAGCTTGTCTAATCTATGTGCCTTGTATATGATATACCATTCAAGCTCTAGTAATGCTTATCAAAGAGAAAACAAAAGTGAAATGCATGATAAGCTTTTTTTTTGATCGAATGATTCGCAAATTAAGCACAAGAATAGGGGCAATAAATCATATGAGCATATCACATTGGTTTATATAATCATGAATGTATAACCATTGAGCTCTCCCCCTATGAATTTGCCATTGGCCCTAGGTGAAACCTATGTTGTAGGGCATGACAGGGCAGAATGATTTGAATACTTGGGCTTTATTTGTAACTTTTTGAAGCAGATAAGTATCTACCTGAGCCAGGATATGCTGAGATCTATGACCTAACCTTTCAAGTTCACAAGTTGCATTATGTAGGGATTTTCTTGTCATAGGGCAGCCAAGTCTCTTCCTGAGCATGAACATGCTTAAAACTATAAAATAACTTTTGAGTTTAAGTTGTTTGGCCCTAGATAGTTATACATTTGCAAGTGAAAGCTCCCCCTGACTATGTGCATCTAGTCTAACTGTAATAGTTCAAGCACACAAGCCTTTGATTTTAATCACATTAACCATTCCAATTTTTTGCTCCATTTACACTTTGATAATCACAATTTGAATGTGAATGGATGATTATTAGATGTAGGATATAAAGTTGAAGAAAATACAGTCTAATAAACACATGGATTAGAAAAACTGACAGACAAGAGAAGTACACATCTATGGCAATCAAAAGAACTCATGTATATATAAAGATGAGACAAGAGGAAGTCCCATATACATGAATAAATGATGGAAGAGACACACCCTCTTCAGATTAAAACTACATGACAGAGATACACAAATGATGGGTGAGGAACAAGAACTCATCACCACTACAATGAATAAAATCACATGATTTCTAAATATGAAAAGCAAAATGAACTATAAAGCATAATGCCCCTCTGGGCAGATATCCTGTACATCCATAATCATGCCATACAAAGCATATCCATCAACATCAATATACACATAACATGCCCCTACTGGGCACAACCATCTATCAATCAAAATATCAAGCCCACACTAGGCATCATCCATATGTCATAAGGCCCATAAACATAAAGCCCACATCGGGCATAAACATCATCCATGAGAGAATAAAAATATAGTCCAAAAGCCCATACTGGGCAAGAGAAAGCTAAACAAAACATGATAATCAGCAGCAAAATGTGATTGATTATGTCTGCTGCAAAGAAGGTGCTGGCTATCGATCAGTCCTGAGGAGGAGGCTGGTGCTCATCACGAGGTGGAGTCCTGGAGGTGTAGTATCTGGTGACCTGACTCCTCTGATAAGCTTGCACCATCAACCTATGCTGCCTTGTCAGAAGCTCCATCATGGCCGTGTGATCAGAAGCTCTCTTGCTCTCTGCAGTAGCGAGGGACTCAACTCTAGTCGTGAGAGTGTCTTGGCCAGTCCTCAAGGATGCAATATCTCTAGCAAGATTCTCATATGAGCCAGTGGTAGGGGGCTGACGTTGCTGAGCTTGTGCCTGCTCATGTGCTCTACTCTGCTCCTGCATCAGGGCCACCCGTTCAGCTTCATCCATAGCCTCATCTATGTCATCTTATGTGACCCCATTAGGACCACCTACTCCTGGTATAGGAATTTTCATAAGGGTAATGGTGGAGTGGTTGAGTGGTGGATCAGGATTTGTTGAGAAGGCTTTTTCCAGATTGATCTTATGGAGCCTTAGGAGCTTAGTAATTTGGACCCCGTAAGGAAGACCACCTTGTCCTCTCTTGACTGCCTCATCAATGTATCCCAAAATGATATACCCCAAATTCAACTTAATTTTCTCCATGATACAGTGGATCACAAGGGCTTCAAGGGGCTTCACAACATCAAAATTTCCAGCTCTGGGAGTGATATTGTAGGCTACTATTTTATGAATCAGTCTAGCCTTGTGATTCATCGAGCTAGCAGTAATATTAAACTTTTCTTCAGGAGGGGGAACTGTGCCTAGTGTCTGGTAAACATTTGACATTTTGAAGTGGAGGTCAATTTCATTTTCCCCCAAAAGAAAATTCTTTTTCCTGCATTAGGTATATCAAGCCAAGCATAGAAATCCTTCAAATTTAACCCAAATTGGTCTCCTTGAAGGTGGGTATGCATAACTACTCGTTCATGAAAAATATCCAAATTGGCATAAAAATACCTAATTATCTGAGGATAGACTGGAGCGCTATAGACGAGAAAGAAGGACCAACCTTGGAATTCAAAAAGTGATAGAAGATCAAATTTTTTAAAGTCTTGGAAAATAACTTTTCGCCCCGAGATGATGACTCGATCTATGAAGGCCTTGTGACGATCCTTGGCTTTCTTGTTGAAGAAGTGTTCGGTGGGGAATGCTTCTTCTTCCAGCTCGGTTCTAACTCGTTTGCCCTTTTGTGCATGGATTTTCTTGAAGTCGACATTCTAGAGTTAGGGTTTTGAGAAAAATGAGAGAAATCGAGGTGAAAGATGAGGGATTAGGTGAAGGATGGTGGATGATGGAAGAAGAGAATGGAAACAAAAAGAAAACGAAAGATTTTTGTGGGAGATATGAGGAGAAATGAGGAGAATGGGTAATCGGGTGAATTAACGAAGGAAACGAGAAAAAGGGAATGGGAAAAGAGAGATCGAAGAGGGGAAGCTGAAGAATCTTACTCAAAACACCTTAATCTTGATGATCTTGGTCGAAAATGATTTTAGGAGAGGAGGAGCACAAGAACCCTAGGAAAGAAAGAAACGACGGAAGTGAAAAAATCGATTTGCGGACGCCTTTTAAGAAGAAGGTTTCGACCGTCGCAGTCGCCCTCCGCGACTTGCCAGACTCTTTTTATTTTTCCCATCTCGACTACTCGCGGTCGACCGCCATATCCCTATTTTGGATTTTTCCATATTTTTCAAGGGATTTTGTGGACAAATCGATTTTCTCCTATTTTTCTCGTATCTATGGGATTCTAATGAACATGTAAACTTGATCCCTAGGCTATGTGAGGACATCTAAAAATTAATTTCTATTTTCATATCATTTATGCTCAAGATAATGAATGGACATAAGTTTTTAATGAAATTCTTTGTGGATTTGTTTTTGATGAATTTTGCTAGATACAAAATGTGATACATGTTTGATCTATGTCTAGCAAAGTTTGACATAATGTTTCTTTTAGGTGTGGATTCTAAGTATATATGTGTGTGTGTGTTTTTGCACTTAGATAGATTTTACTAAAAGATTTTCAATATAGCACGAAATATAGTCTAATGAGAATATAAAAGTAATTTATTTTTAGACTATAAGCATGGGAATGATGTGATCATTAAGTACATAATAGCAAGGATACAATTTTTAATAATAAAGTACAAGTATATGTATCCAAGTTCATGGGTTGAAATGATATATCATTTAAGCTCATCTGGTCTAGATACAAAGAATGCAACTTTAAAAAGTAGTATCTAGAGGTCAATTTTCATAATATAGCAATTAAAGCACAACCCCATTATATCAATGATTTCATATAATGAGTTGAGTGGAGAATTTTGGAATCCAAATCACTTTGGTTCCTACCAAGTTTGTTTGTGTGAGTGTGTCTTTTCTTACCCAAACAAACTTGTTTGATTTCACAAATCTAAGCTTACACCTAGATTTCTGATGTCCCAATCTACCACAGTATGAACAGGAATAAGTGTGGGTAGATGAGGAGCAACTAGAACCACAAGAATACATATGTGAACATATATGTTTGTCTTTATCTTCTTGTAATCTTTGGTTCTTTAATGAGAGTTCTTTATTAACTAGTTTAATCTCATTTAATTGACTTTCAAAGCAATTTGTTTGTTGAGATAAATCAGCTTTTAATTTTTCTTCATTTTCACAAACAAGTTTGAATTTTCCATTTAAATCATTGTTTGTATTTGCAAGACTTTTTTTTTATTTTCCAAGGATATTGCACTATTTAATTAAGTCATCGTTTTTGTTTATCAAGATTTTGCTCAAATGACTTAATTTTTCATTTCTTTCTAAACTTTCATTAACTTTCGATTTCAAATTTTTAATTTATTTTTCCAAATCAGAAATTGAATGTTTGAAAGAGTTTTCCTTTGCAAAAGATTTTTGTAGGGTCTCTTTTTGTTCAGAAATAATATTTTTATCAACTGAAGATAAACTACTATCCTCCTCATAAAAATTTTCAAGATTAGTCCAAACATCTTTTGCATTAGTACATGATGAAATTTTATCGAAAGCATTGGGACATAGTCCACAACATATTATAATAATAGCTTTTGAATTTAACAAGAATAATTTTGCATCATTTTTAGTGCATTTCCTTGGAATATAAAATCCCCTTTTAATGACATCTAAGATGTCAAAATCCATGGATTTGAGATAGGCAAACATTTTTACTTTCCAAGCCCTATAATTTGCTCCATCAAAGAATGGAGGAATTATAGCGGATTGTCCTGACTAAAAATCCATTTGGATTGTCACGGATCTTTATCTCTTGTAGATTTTGAATTTAAAAATCTCTTTAAGATCCTTAGCCTTGATACCAAATGAAATACGGGTGTGACAACCCAAGAGGGGGGTCAATTGGTCAATTAAAAATTTCTTGGCTTAATTAGGTGGATTAATAAAATTAATTCTCTAATTAAGCATATATGGTCCAACCCTTGTTCAAATATTCAATATGATGGAAGCTAGGGTTTATATCATACTTTAGCATACATTCATTAACCCTTCTTAAGTTAAAACATAAATACAAATAGGGTTAGAGATTACCAATCACCAATGTGCAACAGAAGAAGGAGAAGAAAAGCAACCACAAGGAATACATCATTTATAGTGGTTCGATCTATCACAAGACCTACTCCACTCTTCCAAGTTTTCCTCCTTGGGATTTTCACTAAAATGTAAGATTCTTCAATGGGCAAATCTCAATGCCATACACCAACTTCTCCTTCAAAGGGATCACACCCTTTCTGCACGAAGCCTTGTGAGGGCACACTCCCTCTTACAAGATTCACCTTTCTTAGCGGGCCGAACCGGAGACCCTCAAATACAAATGAAGAATGAAAAGATAAGAACTCTCAATGCCTCTAGATTAGGTGGATTATAACTTTGAAAGCTCAAAATCTCTCCAAGGAATGGATACATATGTAAGGCCTATGGAGATGCTCTTGAAAGAACGTGAAAATACAAGTTCAAAGGGGTTTAACATTTCATATAAAAGTTTAGGTTCAAGAAGATAGGATTTGATATTGCAAAATGTTCAAAAATGTTGTTTAGAAAGGTTTTGATAGCGTATATATAGCCCACAAGGAAATATGACCGTTTGGGGGTAAAACCGTAATATACAGGGTTGAAAAAGTCAACCTGTGCAAGTTCCAACGGCTCTATTTCCAGGTTGTGGCGGTCGAACGAGGCACGATGGTCGCCCGCCCTCATCAGGCTCTCTTTTTTAATTTCAAATTTCATACCGGCGCGGTTGACCGGCCCTATGGCGGTCGCTCAGCGAGGGCAATCTGTTTGAATAAAAATTTGGCTCAAAAATAATATCGCGGTCGACCGAACCCATCGCGGTCGTCCTCCAAGCCCAACCTGGATGTTTTCTGAATTTTCAGAAAACAAATCCGCGGTCGCGCAAATCTCCCGAGTCGACCGGCCCGATAAATTTCGAGATGCCCTGGAATTCCAGGTCACATCCCGTGGTCGCCTGGCATAGCCTGGTCGACCGGCCCTTAGTAAAATTCCATTTTTAACTTTAAGTTCCAGGGCCTTTGGGCTTTGGTCTTTGGGCTTTAGTCTTAGGTTTTCAAACACATATTTGGGTGTGCTAATGATTTTAAAAGATATAAAAACTTAGGTATAAAAACCAATTGAAAACCTATTAAAAGTGCATTTAAACATAAAATCAAGAGGACTCCAAACTACATTCTAAAGTGTATACCATTGAGTCTTCTTGAAATGTCTTGGCTCCTTTGCACTTCCTCGGAATTCTTCGGCTTGAGTGAACATCTTGAACGTTGTCTTGGCTCTTGTGACTTTCTCCAATCTTCACTGCATGTTGAGAGGTGCATGAGGAGTTACCAATGGCTTGTTCAACTCCAAGCTTCTTCTTGACACTTGCTAGGTAGCTTGAGGGATCTTTATCTTGAGCTTCTTAACTGGAACATCTTCAAATGAGGATGCCTCCAATGTAGGTGTAAGCTCTTGGTTCCTGGCTTTCTTGATCCACAAGCTATGTGTTGAGAAGAGATGTGTAATGGGGATTATGACATGAAATTTCTGTATATGGCACAACATCTCAAAGCAACACATTAGACCATAAAATCTAATCAATTTAGTTTGCTAGCATCAAAACAAGAAGGTAAGGTGAATGATTAACCCATGAGAACCCTTAGGCTTACAAATGTTCTTACGCATAGGCAGTGTTCCCTGCTTCTAGTTTTCAATCTTGTTTTGGACCAAATAATTTTTCTTCTGGTCATTCTGATGATATGCTTTGCCAACAATTAAGTTTGTCTTTTGCTAATTTTCAACTCAACGGACCGTTTGTACCTTAACTTTTGCTAGAAACATGTTTTTGGGTTTGTTTCTACAGGCACGATGACCCTAACTTTTGCCTAAGTTCCCCTTTCAGGTTTTTAACTTAGCGGATCTTTAGATCTTCTTGTTCTGAACTTTTGGGAAGATATGTGAGGATCTTGAAAAAGGTTTGTCGGTTTTACCAACGGTGACCGAACCTGGGTTTGTCAGGCCGCCTACGTTCCCAAAAAAGAGGTTGGGATCAAGTCTGCGTAGTTCGTGGTTTGAAGGTTTCTTCAAAAGGGTTTTGAATTTTGTACGTGAGTCATTTTGCCTCTAGTCGGCACATGGAGGCCTTTAAATATCTTTTAATTTGATCGAGGTTTGGTAAGTTGGAAATTGTATCTCCATTTGGATCAAGAAGTCTGACGAGTTTTCCAGACAAGATTTCATGAGTTTGGCATTATCTGAACACCATATCCCCTCTCTGAAATTCACGGCTATGCTCAGCATCTTCAGTAGGTGCATCAGCTAACTGTTCTGTGATGACTTTGTCTTTGACAAATTTTGGAGTAATTTTTGTGACGTCGAATTCTGACGAATGGTTGTCAGGAGACAACTGGTGACAACTTTAGGGGAGATGACAAACAACCCTTGATCTTTTTTAAGGTTTCTTTGATATTCGGTGTTCTACTATTTGGATAGTTGTCCTTTGGACAACATTGAGTTTTTCCATCTTTTGGTATTGGAATGATGTTTGTTAATCATTTTGGATACTTGAAGATTTTTAGAGATTGATTGATCACTTCTTCTCTTTTTGAGGACCTGTTGAGGTCTTATTCTCTTGAGCTTTTGCTTTTTCGACTTGTCTTCTAGGAAGAGAGAGATATGGTGCTAGATAATTTTCTCACTTAATCTTTGCATATCTTTGTAAGACCAGATGAAGACCTCTTTGAATTCTTTTAACAATTTGGTTAATTCCGCACGCTCTTCAAGGGATAAGGTTTTGACAATCTTAATCTCCTGAAGCAGGAATTCAATGTTTTAATAGTTTCAAACTCATCTTCTAAAGGTTTTGCATCCTCTTTTGAGGAAGGCTTGAACATTATTTTTCAAAGCATTTTGCTTCAGAAGAATTGAGAGAGAAAAGCGAGTACAGAGAAAGTTCTGTTATTGATTTGCAAGATACATCGGAAGAATAACTGACTGATGCGTCCTTGTAGGGCTCTTTTACATTTGATGCTTTTCAAATGATGAGTCAGAATCGGAAAGGGAGCCTGACTCAGAAGACAAGAAGTTTGTATCTGGAGGAGTAAGGAGTGGGATAAAAGTATCCGACCAGTTGGAGAGTTCTGCATTGCCAGCATCGGTAACCATACTTTGTAGGGGAAAACGCAAATGCCCATGTTTGCAGCTTCGGTCTTTAGAGGGAAACATCCGCCCCTGATGGGATGATGAAGTTTCCCTTGTCGATGAGTTTCTAGATGGTGTGCTTCAAGGAAACACACTTCTCAGTCGGGTGGCCCTTTCCTTGATGATATTTACAGAATTCCTACTCACTGTAGTTTATTGGTAGTGGATCTGGGGGAGGGCTAGGTGCACGAGCAATGAGCTTATTGTTCTTGATCAGAACCCTCAAAACCGTGACCACGTCAGATGGTAATACGAAGAATTCCTTGTGGGGTCGTGGTGACGGTTTTTCTGCAAGTTTTCCTGCTTTGGCTGAAGTGTTGTTTACTTCTATCACAGACTTAGGATTCTTGGAGTATACACGCCTCAGCTCTGATACTGATCTTGGTATCCACCCTTTAGCCATTGAATCATCTATCTTGTTGCCCGTGTCAATGAAATGTTTGAGACTCAAGAAACTCTGGGCGGCCATAGGGCCCTGGAAGAAGATGGTTAGGTTCTGTTGCATCATGTCTATCTGATCTTCTTCATACGGTCGTTTGAGCATCTGAGCTGCCTTTTGACGACAATGTTTTACGAAGTCTGAGAAAGACTCCATAGGTTGTTGCATAGTGGACTGGAGATCCCGGCGAGAAGTTTCTGTTCTGTCCTCATGAGATAATTGTTTGAAAATTCACTCGTTATACGGTCCCAGCCCATAGTCGGTAACTCAGGTAAATTCAGAAGCCACTTCTGCGCCACGTTCTCCAGAGATAGCTGAAAGACCAATGCTAACTGTTCTGGAGACAATTTTTACGATCGGAGCATGCCTTCAAATGATGCGAGAACCATACGAGGACAGCCAGTTCCATTGTACTTGTTGATATCTGGCCACTTGAAGCTAGTGGGAAGTTGTACATCGGGGAATAGAGAGACCTCTCGCATGGTGAGTCCCGATGATCCCTGAACCTTAATGACCTTGAGGTTCTGGTTAACTTTGGCGAACTTATCTTCCCACTGTTTGACTATCTGCGCAAGAGGATGATTCTCATCGACGTACTGCTCCTCTAGGAATGAGTCCAAAGGCTGAGTCGTAGACTGGTTAGTGGGCTGGGCCAGTATGGTTTCCTGGACATGAGAATAGGCAGTTGAGGTGTGGAAGGTGCCACGGTAACCTGAGAGGTGATCTCAAAGTGGCATTCTCTTCCAAGAGTTGATGAAAACTCCGAGTGAGTTCAGCTACTGCCTGTTGCAGTTCTTGGATAGCCTGAGACTGGTCCATAGGTTCTGCCATGATGGCAAGAGGAGTTGATGGATTGGAAGGTTCAGAAATTTCTACCGAGTGAGTATAAATTGAAGGACTCGGTAAATCCAAGGTTCTTTCTAGACAAGAGTTGATACGGGACGAGGCTTTTGACTTCTCGGGTGCAATGGTTTCAAGTGTACGAATTTTCTACCTGCAGATGGGAATACACATACACTAGATTCAGAGCTTTCATGCAAGAAGGAGAAATCATACAAAGTTTTTGTTTTTTTTATTTTTTATTTTTATTTTTTTTGTAATTTTTTACGAACTTTCTCAAATTTTGACGGGATTTTGACAGAATCTGGACATTCGAGAAGCTGAAAGCGAGGTCCGCCCCTACAGTCACTGACTGGGAAAATATCCTTGGAAAGATTAGAATTGAGACCTGAGACCACCCTGATCTTGAGACGATAAATGGACAGAGATTCGACACTTTGGATGACAAAATGGTTGGGATAGGATTGTCTCAAAAAGTGAAGACAACATGACCTGAGTATGAGTCCTGACTTTATGAACAAAACACTGGTCAGAAAAGACCATCTACCGAGGGGAAAATGAAGACAATTTGGGCAGATTTCTATCACTGTCTTGACTATAATGGGTGGTTTGGATGAGTCTAAGCTTTCGAAAAGACTGACTTGAATTTGAGCAGAGCTCGGGTACTGTGACCATAACAATGGTCATGACAGGATTGTCTTCGTACAAGAAGACGGGTTGATTTAGTCAGAGCTTTGCCGCCACACACCAAAACAAATGTTTTGGAAATGAGTCTAACCTTTCGGAAAGATGGATTGGATTTGAGCGGAGCTCGGGTACAGTGACCATAACAAATGGTTATGAGAAGGTTATCTTCGTACTAGAAGATGGGTTGATTTGGGCAGAGCTTCGCTTCCACAGACCATAACAAATGGTTTGGAAAAGTGGGGTCTAACATTTCATAAAGAAGGATTGGAATTTGAGCAGAGCTCAGGTACTATGACCATAACAAATGGTCATGACAGGGATTATCTTCGTATGAGAAGATGGGTTAGTTTGGGCAGAGCTTCGCCGCCACGAACCACAACAAATGGTTCGAAATGG
This sequence comes from Tasmannia lanceolata, assembly GCF_043159265.1. Taxonomy (NCBI): domain Eukaryota; kingdom Viridiplantae; phylum Streptophyta; class Magnoliopsida; order Canellales; family Winteraceae; genus Tasmannia; species Tasmannia lanceolata. Next base: position 45,378,857 of record NW_027518680.1, on the reverse strand, counting down.
GTCTAACTTTTCAAAAAGACGGATTGGAATTTGAGCAGAGCTCGGGTACTGTGACCATGACAAATGGTCATGACATGGTTATCTTCGTACCAGAAGATGGGTTAAGTTGGGCAGAGCTCCGCCGCTATTGACCATAACAGAGGTCAGGAAATGAGTATAACTTTTCAGAAAGATTGACATGCATTGAGCAGAGCTCGGGTACTGTGAACATAACAATGGTCATGACAGGATCATCTTCGTACAAGAAGACAGATTTATTTGGGCAGAGCTCCGCCACTCTTAGCCATAAAAAGAGATCAGGGAAGGTTTATCTCTATGTGGAGAGATGACTCCAAAAGGATTTGACTAGGGTGATCTGGGCAGGTCTATGGACAGATGGACATTATTTGGACAGAGCTTCGCCGTCTTCACTATAATGATAGTCAGGACGGATCGAGAGTCGAAAAGCAGTAGAGCCGGACGAGGCTGAGACCAAGACGGTCTGGACATTTTATTTGAGCAGAGCTCCGCCAGTTTGACCATAACGATGGTCAGGACGGGTCTAAACTCGATAAAAAAAGTAGAGCCTGATGAGGCTGAGACCAAGACGGTCTGGACAAGGAGATGATTTGAGGGATTGCAATAATTTTTGAAAGATGGGACCATAATGAGGGTCTTTTGGTTAAGCATACTAACCGTAGGACGAACATCCCTCTAGGGTACAATGGTTGCTTATCCAAGGAATACGACAGTATGGGTTTGCAAAAATGAATTTTGACAAGACTAATAAAGGTTAAAAGTAACCTCTAATCTTGGGTAAAAGTAAGCTGCAACCGTTTGTGCATCGGGCTAGGTTAATGACATCCCTAGCAAGAATTGAGGCAACCCAGGGATACCTTTCTAGACTAGCTCGACATGCCCGCAGTGGGCTGGGGATTTAGTGTATCCGTATTCAGATGACGCTCACATCTCTCGAGAGTAACTGGTAGGCTTGCTTAACTCTAAGCTCAGCATGCCCTTAGACAGGGCATAGTAACATCTAAGTGCACAATATGCTGGGCTATGCAGGGGATGAAGGCTTCAAGGTCCCTCTTGCCAATGTGTATAAGCAATTCCTTGTTCAGTGTGCCTGAACGCAACAAAAAGTTAGTACAACATTGTTTTAATGTTACCACAAGGGCAACGTGCAAAGAGATGGTCCTTTCACCTCAAATGGATGTGTGACCAGCATATTCGGGTGATGAAATCCCAAATACAACTGAATCCGTTCCAAGGGCTACTCACTACCGGGGAAATAGGTATGCAAGTGGGCGATGAACTCCCATGGTGTGTGCGCGAAAAAAGAAAATAAAGGGGGTAGCCTAGGTGCCTCCTGGGGCGTTTTAGTGCGATTTAATTGCGAGCATTGGCTTAAACAATTTTGCGGCAATTTTGAGCATTGGCTCTTAGCAATCCCTGTAGAAAAGGCGCAGCAAGTGTATATATATGTACTGTAAAGTAAATCTAACACTTGTTTGTTATGCTCGTATGGAGCGTTCGCAACTTGCGAAAAAGTTCACAGCTTGTGAATACCCTTGAAGGCTATATCGGGTTAAGGATAACCCGAAGACAGGAGAAAATTCAAATTAGTTCATTTTAAATTCTCGAAAAATGCCATTTAGTTATATAGAGCTACATCCTTTTAATTATGATAACAGGCTCTGCTAAGAGAGATTATCATGTTTAAGTTTTTTCTAGCAGAGTCGCTAGTCTGTGGGAGCTGATTTTTCTGTGTTTGCGCAGGACGATAAGGGATCACCACAATCGGGTTTTACATAGGGGGTGTTATTTGATCTGTGTTACTTGCGGACTCGGGACCGTAGTCCTAACTTCGCAAGTTTAGAGAAACTCAGAGTAACAACCTAGGTTAGGTCCTAGGACCCGTGTCTATTCTTCCAAGGAAATGAGTAACGACTCGAATTTCGTTGGAAGAATAGTAATCAGGGGTTCCTTTGCTCTGGGTCTAGAACCTTATATTTTACTCTGTTTGCTTAAGGCATGGTCCTTACAGATATCCAGGTAAGGGTTGTGGTTACAATTGGGGAACGTATTAAGCACCCCTCTCGCCCAGCTTAATCCGGTCTCTTAATTTAGATTGGCATTTTGGAAGGATTTAAAATAAAAGGATTCGATCTTATTTCCCTTGTTAGATTATGCTTAATTCCAAATATAAATGGAGTGAATTTATAAAAGAAAACAAAAATAAGTGATAATTAACCCGATCGGTGTTGTAAGTTGTTTACCGCTCGAATTGAACTCGCAACTACTCACGATCAGGCTAACTAGAATCAAACGGAAAATGACTGTACAGAAAGTAAAAGTAAAGCAGAGGGGTTTATATCGTAAGTTCGGGGGGCAATTTGTGCGCCCGAGATCCTATGATGTCACCACCTCGTACTTTACTATGCAGAAAGCTGTAAATTGTAGAAAGTAAAGAGCAAGTCGGAGGAATTTATGCCTCAAGGTATCGAGGATGTATCAGAATGATTCTTGTGACATCTCAACCTGGTACCTTACTTGTGCAGAAAGCTGTAAAGTGCTGGAATTAGTAGAAGGCATATAGAGGGGCATGACATCACGAATGATGAAACCCACCCTATAAGTTTCGTAAATACACAACTATAAAGTAAAGGGATTACATTTTTAGGTTTGTATCGTAAATTGCTTACAGCAGAGCCTGATTTCGCGACTTACTTTGTAACAGAAAAGTAATTAGATTACCCTTGTTTTAGATTTGTATCGTAAGTTGCTTGCGGCAGAGCCTGATTTCACAACTTACTTTATAACAGAAAAAGTGAATGGATAACCCTTGTTTCAGGTTTGTATCATAAGTTGCTTGCGGCAGAGCCTGATTTCGCAACTTAATTTACAACAGAAAAAGTGAATGGATTACCCTTGTTTTAGGTTTTTGTATCGTAAGTTGCTTGCGGCAGAGCCTAATTTCGTAACTTACTTTACAACCCCGCTTTGTAAACATACAACTGGAAAATAAATAAATAATATCTTACCAGTGAAAATTGGGCAGCATAACCGCGCTTGATTGAGAAGAACCTTCGAGGCTACGGAGAAATCGGCGGCGTAACGGCGCTGTGTGACCGAATCGCCTCCGAGTTCGTCGAGATTTCAGCAGAACAACAACACTACTATTGAAAAGTAGCTCGTAGTTCTGAGAAATTCGGCAAAACAACGGCACAGAAAGGAAAGGACGCTCTGAACTTCAAAAATTCGGCGGAATGCCGACGTCCAAAAAGAGCTACCTAGTGTTCCTCTACTAAAGCAAGCTAACTAGGATTTTTTGATTTTCTGTAGGGGTTTGAGGCTTGAAAAGGGGGAGAAATACACCGAAACAAGGTGTATACACCAGAGAGAGAGAGAGTGAAAGAGAGGAGAATGAGAGAGAGGGAGGAGAAGGAATTAAAAATCCCTCACCCCCTCTCCTTTATTTATAGTGGAGAGGGGGGGGGGGTATTTCGGTTATTGTGGTGGGTGACATCACCCCCAAAAAGGTGCCTGATGTCACACCACACCCCCCTTATTTCATCCCCCCTTATTTCATCCGCTCTTGGTTCATCTCGTAGTGTTTTCCTCTTTTATCAGTACTTCGGTTGTCCATATCTCTTCTGATTGGACTCCGATTTGACTCCGATTCGCACGTGGTGAAGTCTGTTGGATTCCTTATCTCCAGGGCTTTTCAATGAACCAGAAATCGGGTGCTTTTCAGAAGTCAGGTGTCGTTTGGATGCCAAAAGAGATTTTCGGACCCAAAGTTAACCTACCGATTGGGAATGTCGTGTGCAGGCAGGCTTATCAGTTTGTGCCATAAATGGCGGACACTGAGTAGACAGGCTTCTGGTCTGACGAAAATGTCGTTTGCTACGTGAAAACAGGCTTTCCGGTAATTCGGGAATGACTTTTTCATCCTGTAGTGATTTTCGTCTTCGGTCGTCCATATCTCTTCCGATTGGACTCCGATTCGCATATGGTCAGGTCCGTTGGATTTTGTTTCTCTAGGGCTTTCCAATGGACAGGAAATCAGGTGCTTTCGAGAAGTCGGGTGTCTTTTAGATACCAAAAGAGAGTTTCAGACCCAAAATTGACCTACCGATTTACAATGTCGTGAACATACGGGTTTACCGACGGATGCCATGTAAACAGGCTTTGGGTTCGCCTAAAAAATCAGGTGTTATGTTAAAACAGGCTTTCGGTGGTTGAAAACGGCTTTAGAAAATTGTTTGGTACCCTAAAGAGAGATTGAGAGAAACATAACTGGTGCTCTGGAACTCGTCATAAGGTTCTTCCTTGCGTCACCTATCACTAATACTTCCTTGACAAAATTAGGTGTCTATAGTTCTACCCCAATTACCCAGGATCAAAGAGTTTATTGAGACCTTAATTTCTAGTCGAATCAAGTCCAACCTTCTACGAGGCAGATGGACGTACCTGGTTCGATGGAAAGGATTTCAATTCGAGGTCACAGCGAACAATTCATTTGTACAGATTGATTTTGCGTTGGGCCTAAATTTAAGCTTGTTCTCTTCATTTTGTCTAAACTCGAGGTCGAGTTTCTTTCAAGCGGGAGGGACTGATGTAGGACAATAGGATTAGTATTTTTCTTTCTTTCTTTCCCGCTAGGATTAGTAACTTTCTTTGTTTTGGTAGAGATTTTTATTTTGTTAGTAGCTTATAGTTGTTTGTTGATGTAGTAGGATTCTAGGCACAACTTTTATTTAAGAGATTGTAACCTGTGAGCTTTAATCAGTCAAAGGAATAATATCAAAGGCTTTTGTCTCTCTGTCTCTCTCTTCTCCCCATTCGTAGTGGATTCTAGGGTTCTTCTTCTTCTTCCTAGTGGATTCGTTGGCAATTATCGGATCGTACGGTTCGGGTGCGATTCCACGTTTGATCCGCTGCGTTAGGAAGGTGTGGGCAGTATCAATACATATACTCATGCTCAAGAGGCCAATGACTTTTGGTCGGTTGGCGTCGCTACGGCTCTAATGAGCTTGCTATTGGAGGTTAGTTTTTGTGCAAATCGATAGTACTTTTGCTTTTATTGGATACCAAATCTGGGAACTTGAGTTTTGATATTCAAATTTGGTAGTATTTTGGGAGCTTTTTTCATTTCTAAAATTTATTGAATTGGTTGGGTATTGATCATGGATTAATACAATTAAAGATGCATTATAAGCAGGGTTTTGTTATCAAAGGAAGGATTTGGTATAAAAACGTGTTGTAGCTGGATTTAATAAGCAAGATATTTCCTTTCTCTTGATCATGAGAGGAGAGAAGATTGGGTGAGGCAGAGAGGTTATTTCTCCTTTCTGTTGAAGTTTTTCATTGAAGTTGGGAAGAGTTCAAAGTATCAGATTGTCACATCCACATACATCAGATGGAGGATCTCTCTCATGGGAGGGGAGATGATCAAAAGTGGAGACTCTTTCTCTCAGTTGAGGTATGGAACATTTTAATATAGGTGAGTATCTTTGTGTTTATATTCCTATTGAAGTAATACTCATCCCAAATAAAATGGACGTCCAAGGGTGGTTGCCATATTGAAAAAGAGCTTGAAACTTGGAACTTGGGTTGTTTTATAGCAAGGGAATAGCTAGTCTTTTGGTTTGTTAATCAATAGTTCTAATTCCCTATATTGGTGCCTTCGGATATGAGTGCTACAACTCAAAAACTGTAGACTGAAGCCTACTTTCGGGCACATTGTTCAAACCTTGAAGATCTCACATCAGAAAGTTGGTAATGCGGGTGCTTAAGAGGGAAGAAGAAGATAAATAAGAACACAAGATCACATCCAAGAGAAGAAGAAATGGATATTCCATCAACTACATAAGTTAATATAAATCCAAAACCCCCTTCTACAACTGATTTCTACCTATTTAAATAAAAGACATCAAGAGAAAATTCGTTCAAGCTCCCCCACTAGCTAACTTAGGGACTAACATAACATTATTTGCATTGGAACTCACTAACTTTGCCTGGTTTGTGAACCCATAGACATAGTCCACTAAAACTGCCATAACTTTTTAACCACTTTTCCAATTTTTGAGCACAAAAACTTTTTGGAAGGATCTCAAAAAGACCTACAACTTTGTAGTTTACCACTTTCCATAATTCTGCCATTTCGAGGTCCAAAAATCAGGTTAAAAAACGGGCCGGCAACATTATTATTGGAATGCATCTTGGAACTCCACCAAAACCACCTAGGCATGACATGGCTGCCATGGTGGCGCTGCATCATCATCTCCGGGTGAGAAATAACTCGCCCACGAGTTCTCATCAAGCTCTCCATGATAAGTTGTTAAGTCTTTAACATTGAAAGTTGGGTGAGTATTGATATTTGGAGGGAGCTCAATCTTGTATGCATTGTCGTTGATTTTCTTGAGAATTCGACATGAACTAATCTTATTCTCCTTGAGCTTGTTATAGGATCTGGCTGGAAATTGTTCATTCTTCAAATAAACCTACACAAGATCACTTTCATTGAAGATTTTGATTCAGCGATGAGTATTGGCTGCTTGCTTATACTTCCCGGTATTTTCTTCAAGATTCTTCTTCACTTCTTCATGAATCCTTATCATAGTAGTAGCAAAATCTTCCGCCTTCTTGTTGGAGAATGACGGATCAAGAATGGGTGCAAGATCAAGATAGTATTTTGGAGTTTTTCCATAGATCACTTCAAATGGGCTCTTACTGGTAGAATGATTTACAACATAATTATAAGAAAAATCCGCTTGAGAAAGCACCATATCCCATTGCTTGGGCCTTTTTGCCGCCAAACTCCTAAGCAAATTTCCCAAAGTTTGATTCACCACATCGGTTTGTCCATCGATTTGAGGATGATAAGCACTAGTATAGAGCAAAATAGTACCAATTCTTTTCCACAAGCATCTCCAAAAATGACTACGGAATTTAGTATCCCTATCCTAAACAATGGACTTGGGAACATCATGATGCTTAACTACCTCATTGAAATAATTATTAGCAACATAGGAAGCATCCATAGTCTTCTTGCAAGGAATGGAAATGGGCCATTTTAGAGAAGCGATCAACAACTACGAAGATGGAATCATTATCTCTTTGAGTTCTCGGCAAGCCAACCACAAAATCCATACAAACATCTTCCCATGGAGCATTAGGAAATGGAAGTGGATTGTAGGTACCAGTGTTTTGAGTATGGTCCTTGCATGTTTGGCATATTCGGGACCTCTTCACATTACGCATCACATCTCGGTAAATGGTCGGCCAAAAATACTTCTCTTCCACTAGCAAAACAGTTTTGTCTCTTCCAAAATGTCCTCCCAAATCTCCCGAATGTAGCTCTTTAATAACATACTCTCTAAGGGAGCATTTTGGAATGCATAGGCGACTCCCCTTAAAGAGAAAATCATCTTGAAGAAGATAATCTTCATGTTTCCCTTCTTTGCAAAGCTTCCAATTTCATCAAAGTCTTCATCATTAGCATACATGTCTCTAATGCCATCAAAATAAACAACAACAAATTTTCCAATGAAAGGGGCGAAGGACTTGATTTATTATCCACATGAAGGTACTTGGAGCATTGGAGAGACCAAATGGCATAACAAACCACACATATAAGCCTTCACATGTCTTGAAAGTGGTCTTCCATTCATCTCCCGTCTTGATTCGAATTTGATGGTAGCCACTTCTATGATCAATCTTGAAAAATATCCTTGCACCAGCAAGCATGTCAAACATATCATCACTTCTTGGAATAGGAAACCGGTATTTGATATTGATTCGGTTTATAGCACGACTATCCACACGCATGCACCATGTTCCATCTTTCTTTGGAGTTAGTAAGGCCGGCACCGCACAAGGGCTCAAGCTTTCTTTGATGCAACCTTTATTCAACAACTCAATTACTTGCCTATTTAACTCTTCATGCTCTTTAGGAATCATACGGTAGTGAGCTTTGTTAGGAAGATTAGAACCGGGAATCAAATCAATTTGATGTTGAATGTCTCTGAAATGAGGGAGTCCATTGGGGAACTCATCGGGTGTGACATCCTTAAATTCCTCCAAGAGAGGTTCTAACTCACTACGCACATTGAAACCCATTTCCACATCTTTCACCACTAGCATGTATATGATACCACTACTCTCACTTTCTCTTGCAAACATTGATAAAGTGAGAAAATACTACCCTCTTGTAAAGATTTGTGTGTCTTTTCCTCCTTACTAGGCAAGAGAACAATCTCCACTTTTTTCGTTCGAAAGATATATGTATTTTTATGACCAGCATTGGTAACATTTCTATCATATTGCCACGGCCTTCCTAAGAGTATGTGACACATCCATAGGAACTACATCACGCCAAACTTGATCATTGTAATTCTTACCCATAGAAAATGACACTAAACATCGTTTAGTAACTTTCACCTCATTAGCCTTCTTGAACCATGCAATCTGATAGGGCTTTGGATGTGGTTCGGATTTGAGCTTGAGCTTGTTCACCATTTCATGAGATACGATGTTCTCACAACTCCCACCATCGATCCCAATGGTGCAAACCTTGTCATGATATTTGCATCGAGTCTTGAAAATATTGGAATGAAGCCAATCATCATCAGATTTAACCTTTGGCGTAGCAAGTGCTCTTTGGATCACCAAACTTTCTCCTTCTTCGGGTTCTATTCTTCATGTTGTATGTCATACTCCTCATCATATATGGGCTGATTTGAATCATTAGCAAGATCATCATCATTTTCTTCATCACCGTAGGCCACTACTTGCCTCTTTGGACAATCTTTGAAATGAGCTTGACCACACTTGAAATAAGCATTCGAATTGTTGGGACGATTGGGCTGATTTCCAACTTGATGTGTAGGGGCTGATTTTGTAGAATTTTTGTTGAAATATTCGGACCTTGACTTTGTACCTCCACCATGGGAAGATTCACCTTTAGAAGAAGGATAAAGACTACGACCATCCACATACTTTTCAGCACCACGATGAGCAAGCTTAGCCTCCACCTTCAAGGCTAGTTGATAAGCATCATTGAAGCTCAATGATCGGCGCATTTTCATTTCATCACGAAGAGAAAACTTCAAACCATCAACATACCTTGCCACAAGTTGATCTTCACATCTTGAATATCATTACAAGCCATGAGTTTCTAGAATTCTTCGGTGTAATTCAACACACTCTAGGATTCTTGGTGTAGGTTGTTGAATTGAGAAACAATAATTTGAGAAAAATTCAAAGGGAGAAATTTCTCCTTAAGGATTGACTTCATTTTCTCCCAAGAAGAGATCTTCGCTTTCCTTTGTGGATTCTCATCTCTTAAACTTTATCCCACCATGTTAAAGCCTTATATCCACAAGCTTCACACGTTGGCTTTCGGGTGTCTCCTTATAATCAAAGAACTTCTCAATGGCACTACTCATAAAAAAAAAAAAAAACTTCTCAATGGCACTATGCCATTCAAGAAACTCTTCAGGCTGTAGATGACCATGGAATTCAAGCAAATCAATCTTGATGGTGTCAAAATCACGATAGAACCTTCCCAAACTAGCCTCCTCACGAGTATTGGCGAAGAGATTCGCAACGAATTCATGACTAGAACCTCCATGGCTTGATCCACCACGCTCACTACGAGCCTCTTGGCATTCAAGTCACGTGGTAAGTTGCTCAACTTGTCTTCAAAGTGCTTGAAGTTCATCATCTCTTTCATCTCTCAAATCTTCCATCATTTGGTTACCACGCCTTCCTCTAACTCTTCGTGCCGCCATGAAAATCAAATCGAAGCTATCCCAAGATAGTAACATTGGCTCTGATACTAAATAATTTGGGTGCTTAAGAGGGAAGAAGAAGATAAATAAGAACACATGATCACATCTAAGAGAAGAAGAATAAAATGGGAGGAATGCTCAACCCAATTGATATTCCATCAATTACATAAGTTAATCTAAATCCAAAATCCCCTTCTCCAACTGATTTCTATCAATTTAAATAAAAGACAACAAGAGAAAATTCGTTCAAGATCCCCCAGTAGCTAACTTAGGGACTAACATAACATTAATTGCTTTCGATCTCACTAACTTTGACTGGTTTGGGAACCCACATACACAGTCCACTAAAACTGCGATTACTTTCAGAAATTCCAATAGGCAACACAAGAGGGGGGGTGAATTGGGTTATTAAAAATTTGCCCTAGTTAAGTGCAATGTTAAGATTAATTTTCACAATTAACAATTATAGATCTAACCCTTGTTTAGATAACAATAATAATGAAGGTAAGGTTTAGATTTTACCAATCACCATAAGAAGGAGGAAAAGAGAATAGGAGACCATGCACTCATGTAAAGTGGTTCGGTCCCAACCGGACCTACTCCACTACGCAAGTACTAGGTCTTTCCTTGGGATTTTCTTTCACTATTTGAGATTCCGCACGCCGAATCTCCAGGCTTTTACAATAAACTCCTTCAAGGGAACAAACCCCCTTTTTACAAACCGCCTCCAAGGATCACCGCCTCTTTGCAAACCGCCTTCAAGGTGATCTCTCCTCTTAGCAAAACCGCCTCCAAGAAGAAGAACCCTTTTCACAAACCGCCTCAAAGGGAACCGCTTCTCTTCGCGAATACAATGAATGATAGAAAAAAATAAAGCTCACTCAACGCCTCTTGATAGGCTAATACAACCAATACAAAGCTTTCACAAACTCTCCAAAAGATAAGCAAAACAAAGCCCTATGGAGATCCTCTTGTTGAATGTTGATTTGCAAAATCAAAGCATGAAGAGGAAAACTAAAAATCTTTTATTTGAAAGTTTGGGCTCAAGACGATTTGCCAAAAGGTTATTTAGTTGGTCTTGGATAGGGTATAAATAGCCCATGGGAAGATATGACCATTTGGGGGGTAAAACCGTAAAAACTGGGTTGAAAAAGTCAACCTGTGCAAGCCCCAACAACTCTTTTGCCAGACCGGCACGGTCAACCGGGCTACTGCCGTCGCCCGCCCCTATCGGGCAAACCTTTTTAAATTTCAAATTTCTATCGTCGCGGTCAACCGACCCATGGCAGTCGCCCGGCGAGGGCTACTTGGACTTTTATATTTTGTCCAGTTTCTTATCCGCGGTGTACCGGACCTATGGAGGTCGACTGGCCCAACCATGCTGGATTGTTTCTGAATTTTCAGAAACACATCTGAGGTTGCCCGGGAAGCCCCGGTCGACCAGCCCGCTATGTTTCGGCAGGTGCTGCATTTCAAAGATGTTCGCTCGGGTAACCCCGGTCGACCGGCCCTATTTAAAAATCCTTTTTAACATATAAAATCCAAGGGACTTTGGGCCATGGTCTTTGGGCTTTTGTCCAAAGTTTTCAAATACATTTTGGGGAGTGTGAATGGTTTTCAAAGATGTTAAAGTTAATTATGAAAATCATTTTGAAAAACCTTCGAAAGTGCAAATACATAAAACAAGAGGACTCTAAATACAATCTAAAGTGTATACCCTTGAGTCTTCTTAGATTGCTTGGCTCCTCCGCACTTTCTTGGACATCTTCCACTTGTGAGTGAACTCTTGAACATTCTTCGGTGCTTGTGACTTCCTCCATTCCTTGAGCATGTTGGATGGTCCATGAGGTGTCACCAATGCTTGTTCAACTCCAAGTTTCTACTGGCACTTTGCTAGGCAATTTGTTGGATCTTGAACTTGAGCTTCTTGGCTTTGAACATCCTCCAACTGGTGATGTCTTCACTGTGAGTGCAAGCTCTTGATCATTGTGTGTGCGGATTCACAAGCCATGTGTTGAGATGAGTTGTGTAGTGGCGATATGACATATCAAATTCCTGTATATAACACAACACTAAAAAACAACGCATTAGTCCATAAAAATTCATCAATTTGGGTTTGCTAGCATCAAAACAAAAGGATAAAGGTGAATGATTGAACCCATGAGAACCCTTGGGCTTACATTCTCCCCCTTTTTGATGATGGCAAACAAAAATTGATTAGGATGTAGGAGATATCAAAATGATAGATAAATAAGTATTAATTGATATACCAATTGAGCATAGCTCCCCCTCACTATATGCACAAATATAACATGGCAACATAAAGCTAGAAATGCTTATAGAATTTGGACTACCTAATCAATTCCAAAATTCTCCCCCTTCTGGCAACAGCAAAAAGGAAGGGTTTTAACAGTTAGGTTCAAACTATAGTTCCAAACATTACTCCCCCTATCTACTTATCATGAATATAAGGTGATTGAAATGAAATATGCATGATAAGAACATTCAAACATAGAGATACAAGACTCAGTGTGGAATATTCCTATGTTTGATCTCAGGTAGAGCTATGTGAATGGGCATAGGTAAATGGTATATACTACAAACTACTTCTATAGCCCATGAAACTAATGAATATATTACATTTAAGCTCTCATAATGCTTATCATATAGGTTGAGCAAGTATAATGCATGATAAGCAGTTTTTTTTTTTTTTTTAATTTGATCTTAAAGATATGCATATGAAGCACAACAAATGGGGCAATGAATACTGTGAGCACATCACAATAGTCCATATAAAGATGAGAGTGTGACAATTAAGCTCTCCCCCTAAGTATTTGTCATGGGCCTTAGGTAAAACCTATAGGGTAAGGCGTGGCAATACAAACTGGCTAAAGATGTGATTGTGAGTGCATAACCAATGCATCTTATCATGTAAATGATCTACTTAGCTTCAAAAGTACATGATAAGAGACTACCTCATAGGCAATGAGATGATCAACTCAAGCACTATCCTATAAAGGAGAGTTCTAGAGAGTTTTCAACCAATTAGACTCTAGAACAAAATACTTATCCTAGGAAGAGATGATACCATATGAGTCCATCCAAGATAAGTCTAAAGCCTAAAATGATATGACACTAAGGCTTAGGCTAAGGGTACTTGTCATGAATGAGATATAATCTCAAACTAAAAGCATAAGATAAGACCCGACTATACCACAAATGGAGCAATGTGGCTCCAAATGAGTGTACTTATCATATGAAATGTAATAACCATATCAAACATCATATGATAAGATGAAAATGACAGATATTTACATATATTGCCCCCCCTTTGTAAGTGACTCATACAGAGTATGAATCCAAAGGGTTGTCCAAACACAGGCACCAAGGGATTTAGAAGTGAATGTTGACAAATAACCCTTGGGCTACAACTACATGTTTGCTAAGGACATTTAGATGATATCAAATGAGATGGTGAGATATCCTAGCAACACATGCTCCCCCTAACTATATGCATATAATATATAAGCATATATATATATATATATATATATATATATATATATATATATATATATAACAATTCAAAGCACATATGACTTATCATGGTTGGGATGTTGGCTAGAGGCCTAAGTAATTAGATGTTTTAATTAATGTGAGATTACAATCTCCCTCTTAACTAGTAAGAAGGCAAAAAGCACAAATTAAGTAGCTTTTAACTTTAAAGTTTAACATCTTACCATGTAGCTAATACCATACAAGGGGAATATACATAGAGTGCTATACAAATAGACAATTTTACATATACCAATGATAGCTAATGATGACAAGTATTTAAGTATTTATCATAGGAAAAGCAACTCTATACTAGTGTGAAGGTAAATAGTTTATTGAGTTTTCCTATAGGGACAAAACTAGTTTTCTATTTTAGGGAATGATCATTTTCACTTTCATGTTCATGTTCCCTATTTACTTGTTATATGTGTTTTGATGGATTAAGCTCATTTTAAATGATTAAGTAATTTTCAAAACACATTTCATTACCATTTTACCCTCTAAAGCCAATTATATACCTGATCTCAATTTTTAGCACACTTATGGCTTTTTAGTCATAATCTCATGATTTTAATGATGTTCATAACTTGTGATGAACTCATGAGATATAAGTTTGAGTATATGATGAAAATATTTTCAAACAACTCAAACTTATAGTGATCTAGCTTGAGAATGCTCAAGTGTATGATGGAAATATATCACATTCATAGGCATAATGTATATATATATATATACATCATTTTAGATCCCACGCATCTTATTAAGTGGATCTTTATAATCAATGTCATATGGATAATGTATATAGATGACAAATATCAATTACACTCCATAATGACAATGTGTTTCAATGTGCAACTTATGAAGATTTTAACTTAAGTTTTCACTTTTCTAGTGTACCTATGTTTATTGTGAAGGATTTTAAGATGATTAAAAGATTGTTATCTCTTCACATGTGTTACTAAGTTCATTTTCACTTGTTACATGATTTAAGTTACCTTTTGAGTTCTTTTCAACAAGTGAGTCACATGTCCTAAATGAATTATCATGATGAGGCTTTTGGACATGATTAGTTCAATGATGAGTTCATATAACTCATAAAGATTTTTCTCATTGAACCAAGTTTCAATTTTCCTTAAATGATATAACATTTTGAGTTTGAGGGGATTATTTCAAAAGCCAAGGATCCTCAAGAGTCTAAAGAGTGATACACCTTGGGCTAATGAATTTGACTTATAAATTTCTCATGATATTGACCATAGTTTTGGAAATTTACTAAGTTTTGTATTTTGATCCGACCTTGATTGATTAAAGAATGTCTAAGATTTGATTTACAATGTTTTTACTTAGACATAGCATTTTTCTTGATTTTTTATCATTTCTTCTATTCTCAGGTTTCTGTTCTATTTCTTTTATGTTTGCTAAAGGACATGATCAACAAAGCTAAACCAATGAAATATAGCACTAGCAAAACTTGTTTTCATGGGTCAATGGGGTACTAAGTGTATAAATGTGTTTCAAGTTATATACCAACACTTAGACCATAGTACATGGTCATACCATTATAAGAGTGTGTAATCCATTGTGCACAATAGCATGAGTTTATAGACATTAACACACTATATCATGTTATTAATGGTATAACACCTAAATATAGATACATATAAAGATCAAGCAAGAATACCATGTGTGTATCTATAGAACATTCTTAAAAAGATGTGATCTTTAAAGCACAATTATCTAGACATATGATATTCAATCATTACAACATGTCTAGTAAGGAATTCAAATGATTTATCATTTTAGTACAATCAACTAGATGCAAGGAAGTCAATCTATCTTTGGAGTAGCATCTAGCATACATGTTCACAAAATATATAACTTTTAAGCACAAACTAATTAGATACAAAAAGTGAAGTATCTAGTAAACCTTTTCAAGAGATATGATGATTAATTACACATGAGATACAAAGCAATATTCAAATTTAAATGCATGTATCTTCTTGTTATTTTTTAAAATATTTTATAATATAAGCACAACCCCTAGGATTAACATATTCAATGAATATTTTGAGTAAGGGACTTTGGAACCCAAATTACCTTGGTTCCAATCGAGTTTGCTCTTGGGAGTGTGTCTTTTCTTATCCAAAGAAACTTGTTTGACCGTACAAACCTAAATTTGCATTTAGATTTATAGTGTCCAACTCTACCACAATAATAGCATGAATGGTCATGGGTAGAGGGATGACATGAACTACAAGAGTATTATGGTTAAGCACATTCTTGTTCTCTTCTTGTAGCTTGACATTTTCAAGCCTAAACTTTTCTTTTTCCAACTTCATCTCATCTAACCTATCTTCTAGATATTCAATTTCATGAGATGAGTTAGTGTAGACACCCCATTTTGCTCTGCTTTAATCAACAAAGAAGTTAGTGTTCTTGTTATCAGTCTTTTTCAGTATTTTCCATTCCCGTGTCCGCTCCTCTTGTTTTCTTGATCTTTTCGGTTATTTCTGTCCTGTTTTGCGTCGTCCTGATAATTGTTGAGAGGGGTTGTTCACAAGAATTAAAAGCAAGAGAGAATTTGGACCTGTTTGGTGGGCCCGTATTGAGCATTGGTTTAAATTTGGATCAACAAGGAGGGCCCGCGCATTGTTTTATTGAAAAATGAGTTTTGAACCTACTTCGATCCAGTGCATAAAGATGCCCATCAAGGGAATAGTCAAGATCTCAGAGAAGTCATTTTAACAACCCATTTTTGTGGCGGTTATCAAGTTGAGCTATTCAGATGACTCTTGAAAATGATTCAAGGAGCGCAACGAATGTATATTGAGGCCTGTTATTTGAGTGGTTCGGATCACTCAATGGAAATGATTTTGGCGACCCATTCTCGTTGCGGCCCATCAATTGAATAGCTAGGATCATCTTATAGAAGAGGTTAAGGTGCGGTCAATCAATTCATCGTAGCCCAACACAATCAATGGTCAAGATTGTCAAGTGGCCCTATCAAATGGACAGTTTAGATCATGCTATTGAGAGAGTTCCCGGGGCATGACCAATTCAAGTCGCGGTTAATCAATTAAGCGGTTTGGATCATCCTATGGCTGCAATTTGCAGGGCGCAACCCTGGCTCATTTAAATGGACAGTTTATATCATCAAGAAAGGTGTACAATCCGCACTAAGGAAAGATCGGAAACATCCACTCGTTCTTAATGTATTTTAGGAAGAGGAATCCGAAGGAATCACACTGATTTTTGTGCAGCTTTTCTTATTCAATAGCCATTTATCCTTAAAAAGGAGGATATTCTCCCCCTCACGTATTATTGCATGCATTGCATGGGAACATGTTGGGAAAGATACCATGTGAATGGAAAGGTTCTCAAATTAGCCATTCACGGTTTACATACGTGGGTGTGTTAGTTGGGAATATTTCAATCAAAATAGCATGTCATTGAAATAGAAAGGTTGGATTTTCTTTTTTTGGTGTAGATTGCTGCCATGCCTAAAAAAAAAAGTCACTTTAGAAAGAAAAAAGTTGCTGCATTGAGTGGGGTGGAGGAAAGAATGTTGCCTTGACTCTAAAAAGGAAGGAGCGGGAAGACAAAAAGGAGGATGAATATGAGAATGAAGGGGGGAGGAAGAGGATCGGTTTTTTTTTTTTTTGGAGGAGGATTCCCATTACTCTAATGATCTATCTCGCTCCCCACTGCAACTCTCGTCTCCCTCTTTAAGCAACAGATACCTCCCCTCTTCAAGCGACAGATCTCACCCTCTCCTACGCTCAAGAACAGAACACAGCCATCCCTCTGCATCTCATTCTCGATCCCTCCAAAAACAGAGTATGTATTCTGCCATCCCACTCCCTCTCTATCTTTCTCACCCTCTCTCGAAATCCTCCCTATCCCTCATCTATCCGTAATCTCCAACAGCCCACTAAAAAAAAATATAAAAAAACCAGAGCACCGTATCTCATTCACCCACTCTCATCTCTTTCCAAATCTCTCAACTCTCTCTCTGCGTCGTCTCTCTCACTCAACCTCTCCCTATCTCCTCAAGCTCTCTCTCTTGGTTTTCTCGGTTTTTTTTTTTTAAAAAAAAAACGTGAAAAACAGAGTATTGCATACTCTGTTTTTCTCTCTCTCTCTCTCTCTCAGTTACTCTTCCTCACTCTCTTTCTCTGTTTCGGCCTCTCCATCACTCTCTGTCCATCTCCATACTCCCATCTCACTTGCTCTCACACTCTCTGTCCATCTCCATACTCCCATCTCACTCGCTCTCACACTCTCTGTCCATCTCTTACTCTCCCCTCACACTATCTTTCTGCTTCTCCCTCACCTTAACCTCTATCTGTGTCTACCCCTCTCTATATATCTCTCCATATCTCTCTCTCTCGGTCTCACTCTCTCTGCCTAACTCTCACTCTCTCTCGGCCTCTCCCTCTTTCTCTATCTATCTCCATCTCTCGGCAAAAAAAAAAAAAAAAAAAGGAAGAAGAAAGCGGGCCAGTTCGCTGCGTCGGCGGGATTTTTAGATTTTTCGGCTCTCGGATTCGGCGAGGAACCCCATCACAGGTTGGTACACTGTTCTCGGATTTTTTCAGAATTATTTGGTATTTTTTTAGATTTTTGCATGATTTTTAAGCATTTAAATGAATTTAATTTAATATTAAATGTGTGTGCTTAAAATCATGATCTGCATGAGTGTTTCAATTCCGTTTCGTCTCAAAATTTAATACAATGATCTATCTAAATAGAGTAAGATAACTATCAGATCGGATCGGACATTGGATCAACGGTTTTTTAGAATTTGAGTGAAGAGTAGAATTTTATTTAAAATAATGGCTGAGAAATTACGAAATTCGAAAAAATTGCCATCTCAGGATGATCTATTTTTTGGAATTTTAAATTTTTCTTGTGTTCATCACATCAGAATAAGGTTGGAGGACATTTTCCGGAGTCGTAATTTTCTCGAAAATCGTGTTTTAAAAATAGAAAACTCTTTAAAAATATCTTTTCGACGGAGAAAAATAAAAGATATACTGAACAGATTCCAAAAATAATGTAATTTCGTGGGAAAATAATATGATACTGATACATTCTACCAAGAATAATTAAGAATTTTTGGATTTTGATTGGTATATTATTTTATGCTTTCTTTGAAAATTATCAGATTTTGGGAGAATTTTTACTGTCATCAGATCACAGATAAAATTCTCAAACTTTTTAAATTAGTCTTATATTTCATATTTCTTGCTGCTGTAAAATTTTCAAGTGATTTAGATCTTGTTTCATATGGGATGTAGTTTTAATTCAGAATTTGGTCTGAAAATTGAAAAATCCGAAACTGATAGTAAATAGTTTCTAAAATTCATGAAAATCTCACAGGATGCTATTTTTACTTATATCTTACTACTGTAGAAATTTCATTGAATTTTGATTTCTATTTCTAGTAGTTTCTGTGTTATTTTTGCAATCTGGTCTTATTATTGTTAAATCAAAATTAAATATGAGCTTAATGTAAAAATCTGCAAAACTCTTTTAATAAGTTACATCCCATCATGTCTTGTTGCTGCAGAAGTTTCAATTCATTTCGGATTCATTTACAACAATTTCACTTGTAAAATCACTCATATGGTTTAAAATTGATAAAATCCATTAAAAAATTGAAATTAATTGAAAATCATCTTAAAATTTCTAAAGAACCTTAAATCTCTGTCACACGTTCACTCATCAATCCATCGAAACAGAAACCTTAGGATCTTTAGATTTCCCTGGAAAAATGGCCAGTGCATCCATAATCGTATCCCTATTGCACTCGATCTTTGACAATTTGAATATTTAAGCTATAGCATGTTGTTGGCTCCGAGGTTACTGTCCACGGAAATCCTGAGATATGCTAGGCAATAAGATGCTATAACCTAAGTATTAAATTGTACAAAGAAAGAGCGCACGATTCCCTTCCTTGGATGCTATTCTGGGCCGAAATTGGTGAACCCTAGAGCCATTGGTAATTCTTAAATGTCCAAAAAAACTGAAAATCCTTGAAATCTGAGATTAACTAACTTCAAGAACTGAAATCGATTCATCTCGTGTCTGTCGGAACCGTTGGATCACGGTTTCCGTCATAGGAACCATTAGAGCCCAATTTAGGAACACTTATGTCAAGTCGTGTCCTAGGTTTTAGGGAGTCTTAAGTTTTAGGGAGTCCTAGAGTTAGGAGTCCAGCCTCATCACGGACGCTTGCTACGGATAGCAACCGTGCCATAGGTCTAGTTACACTAGTCACCCAATCTCTCCCTAGGACAAGCCTAGTAAACTAGGATGTAGGCTAACCTGCATTAGTCTAAAGAATAACTTGAAATTTAGATAAGAATCATATAGCATCTTAGATGAAATCCTAGGATAATAAAATCTTCAACTTGAATTAAATAACTTCTCCTAAAACTGTTGAAACAGTCAATCCCTTTTAGGTCGGTGTCTTAGTTGAGTTAGGCATAAGTAGCTTAGCTTAGGTGCACCGAACTACGCCGACTCTGATCCTAGTGAGGCTTGGGTACGTAGGCAGCTTGGATGTCTGATGGCATACCAACCGCGAGTCGGCACCACAACAAATTGTGGTGTTTTGTACATTCTTAATTAAATCATTTACGATTTTCCATGAAATTAGAATCTTAGGAGAACTTGCACCTAGATTGAATCCAAACAAATTAAGGAATCAAGATACACATTTAGGATCCACAATGAAATTAGATCATAGGATGCATGTCACTTAGCTAGCACATTAATAAAGAGTTGAATGAGCCATTTAAAAAGAATTTAAAAGAGTTAACTTTTGGAATTGAAGACCGATTATTGGGCAGGAATGGTGCATGTGGTGGATAACTCCCCATACCTTCCATTCTTGTAACCAGGTAGCGAGTCTAGATTTCTGGTTAATCATGGGTCCTAGATCCCACATCTAGGTGGCGACTCTGTCAGTCTCTTTTGTGTGAAATTCGGATTGCCTTAGTGATCCCAAGTTCACAGAAAAGACGAATTAAAATCAATATTAAAATGCACACGCCAATCGCGTGGGTACAAGAGAGAGTGTGGCGGCTCGCGCCCCACCCCTCTCGCGGGATCGGGTCTCACCGTTAGTCCATAACTCTTCTTCATCTTCCTTCAAGTATTTATATTTTTTATTGAGCTCATGGTTTGCATTAAGTAGACCTTTGTTTAACTCAAGTAATTTAACCTCTTTTATCTTGAGTTCTTCTAGATTTTCTTCTAAGGTCTTGATTTTGCATATCATGGAGTCAACAGACTTCTTATCCTTTTTATTTCTTTCCATTAACTCCTTGTTAAGCTCTAAATATTTAGTTTTGAGTTGCTCACTTTCTTGTACATCAATCTTAGTTATTAGTGAGATAACTTTGCAAGTGTTGAGGTTATTATAATGTTCTTTAAGCTTATTCTAAACTTCCTTAGCAGTTTTACATGATGTAACAACATTATAAACATTAGTTCTTAAGGCACAACACAATGCAATTGGAGCTTTGGAATGCAAAATGAATTGTTTTGTGTCTTTTTCAGTGAATTTTCTAGTGTTAAGAAAAATGACTCCCTTTTCTATAGTTTACCACACACCAAACTCTAGACTTTTAATATAGGTCATCATACGGATCGACCACGATCCATAATTCGAACCATCAAACATGGGAAGTCTAGAATCCATTGGTTGCCTTGGATCTTTTCTCTTGAAGGTTTTCAATGAAAGCCTATGTAAGAGCCTTAAGCTCTGATACCAATTGAAATCCCAATAGGCAACACAAGAGGAGGGGTGCATTGGGTTATTAAAATTTTGCCCTACTTAAGTGCAATATTAAGATTAATTTTCACAATTAACAATTAATCATAGAATACAATGAATGATAGAAGACAATAAAGCTCACTCAATGCCTCTTGATAGGCCAATACAACCAATACAAAGCTCTCACAAACTCTCCAAAAGATAAGCAAAACAAAGCCCTATGGAGATCCTCTTGTTGAATGTTGATTTGCAAAATCAAAGCATGAAGAGGAAAACTAAAAACCTTTTATTTGAAAGTTTGGACTCAAGAAGATGTTAAATGATTTGCCAAAAGGTTATTTAGTTGGTCTTGGATAGGGTATAAATAGCCCATGGGAAGATACGACCGTTTAGGGCTAAAATCGTAAAAACTGGGTTGAAAAAGTCAACCTGTGCAAGCCCCAACGGCTCTTTTGCCAGACCGGCGTGGTCGACTGGGCTACGGCGGTCATCCGCCCCTATCGGGCAAACCTTTTTAAATTTCAAATTTCTATCATCGCGGTCGATCGACCCATGGCGGTCGCCCAGCGAGGGCTACTTGGACTTTATATTTTGTCCAGTTTCCTATCTGCGGTCAACCGGACCTATGAAAGTCGACTGGCCCAACCATGCTGGATTGTTTTCGAATTTCCAGAAACACATCCGAGGTCGCCCGGGAAGCCCTGGTCGACCGGCCTGCTATGTTTCGGCAGGTGCTGGATGTCCAGCCCCCATCCCGCGATCACTTGGGTAACCCCGGTCGACAGACCCTGTTTAAAAATAATTTTTAATATATAAAATCCAAGGGACTTTGGGCCATGTTCTTTGGGCTTTTGTCCAAGGTTTTCAAATACATTTTGGGGAGTGTGAATGGTTTTCAAAGATGTTAAAGTTAATTATGAAAACCTTCGAAAGTGCAAATACAAAAAATAAGAGGACTCCAAATACAATCTAAAGTGTATATCCTTGAGTCTTCTTAGATTGCTTGGTTCCTTCGCACTTTCTTCGACATCTTCCACTTGTGAGTGAACTCTTCAACATTCTTCGGTGCTTGTGACTTCCTCCATTCCTTGAGCATGTTGGATGATTCATGAGGTGTCACCAATGCTTGTTCAACTCCAAGCTTCTACTGGCACTTTACTAGGCAACTTGTGGGATCTTGAACTTGAGCTTCTTGACTTTGAACATTCTCCAACTGGTGATGTCTTCACTGTGAGTGCAAGCTCTTGATCATTGTGTGTGCGGATCCACAAGCCATGTGTTGAAATGAGTTGTGTAATGGCGATATGACATATCAAATTCCTGTATATAACACAACACTCAAAGACAGCACATTAGTCCATAAAAACTAATCAATTTGAGTTTGCTAGCATCAAAACAAAATGATAAAGGTGAATGATTGAACCCATGAGAACCCTTGGGCTTACACTTTCTAACCACTTGTCAAATTTTCGAGCACAATTACTTTTTGGAAAGACCTCAAAACGACCTACAACTTTGTAGTTTACCACTTTCCATAATTCTGCCATTTAGAGGTCCAAAAATCAGGTTAAAAAATGGGCCGGCACCATTATTATGGGAATGCACCTTGGAAGATAAAGTATTTTACATTGTCCGTTTTATGGATTGGTGACTTCCCCATTCAGTCACTTTGGCACTGGACGTTCCCAAAAAGGGTACTATCGGGTTGGGTGAATTAGATAATAGACGTCTGGACCTTACCCCTCGAATCAGACAAAACAAAGAGGGGTAAGGTCCTGTTGAGTTCTTACTCTTCCAGCGAGACTTTGATCCATTTCATAACATAAAGGTTGGATCCGTTAGATATTGGACAGGTAAAGAAATTTCTCGTTGAGTTACGTACCCACTTAAAAACAAACAAACCTCAGTTCCAAGAAATCATATCTTCTAACTCCACCAAAACCACCTAGGCATGACATGGCTGCCATATTCGCACTGCATCAGGTGGGTTCTCTTTTGTTTTCACCACATCTTCCACCTCTTATTATGTACAAATGCAATGTCGTAGATGGTAATTTGGAACTAGAAACTTGTTCTGCATCTCAGCCTGTGTTTTCGTCCCTTGTTTCCTTCGTTCAACAAGTGTAGTATCTGATTCTTTGAATATACAAGCATTAAGTACTAAAAAGAAAAAGGGGACAAATACTACTGGTTTTTGGAGAAGATCTATCTCACTCTTGGATTTTGATCTTGACTTTCCAAAAAGGGATTCTCATGAGAAAAGAAGAGGAAGCTTTCGGCCATGGGAGTGGGAAGTGAGTTCCAGATAGCGAGGCGTTAAGAGAGATGAAAAGGAGAAAGGGCTCTTTGTATGTTGGTTATCACATATGTAAAGGAAGAAGCTCTCGGTTTTGAAAAGGAGACGGAATAAGCAAGTTGAAGGTGATGTGTGATCTCTTGAACAAGAGAGTGAAGGCATACTATGGATCCCGTCCAGAAGGTTGCCCCCCTTCCATGACCTACGAGCGTGTGTGTTACGATAGCGCCTTCGTCCATTGGTTTTGAATATGATTGCTTGTCTCGTAAAGTTGAGATGAAAATCCTAACTTTACGAAAGAAGCCATGACTAGAGTCGCCACCTAGGTTAAGGCCTAGGACCCATAGTTAACTTTGTATGTTTGGTCTACAATTCCGAGTTTGGTAGGTTACCTGGTTATAAGAAGGGAAGGTGTTAGGCACCCTTCTTGCCCGACGAATGTCGGTCTTTTCTTTTAAAATCTTTAATTGTTTAAATTTTAACTAAAGGGGGTGAATGTGAATGTTTACTTGAACTAACCTAAGGGTTCCTAAGGATTTGGCCGTTCACAGTTTAGACTCATGCGGGCCAGGAGTACATCCTACATGCAATTAAATGCTTATGTGCCTATGTGTGCGATTTGACGATTTATGGAATTGATGATGATTTCGTTTGAATTGAATTTGATTAATTGATTTGAGGTGAAATGATCAATCTTATATGAACTTAGATCTAATGGAATGGATCTAAGTTGCACTTTTAGTATCTTTGTGAAGTTTGGCCTCTAAGAGTTCTAATGAGAAACCTATAGTGAAATTTCTAAGTTTTAGAACCTAAAGCATTTATGTTTTTGAAATTTAAAATTTAAAATTAGTGATTTTCCAATGGATGCAAGTTCTTAGGTTTTTTTAGCTTTTTGAATTCTTTTAGAGTTCCAAACTTAAACACAAATAACTAAACATACAAACAATTATTCTAGTCATGAAAGAAACTGAAACAAACAACCTAGCATGCGAATTCTAAGCATAACAAGCAAGCAACATATTATTTCTAGCATGCAAAGAAAAGAAACTACATTAACCATGTGAAAAATCACTAAACATGTAATAGAAGAAAGGGTTTTGGGAAAGGGATTGGAATGGTGACGAGGGAATGTGAATTATGAAGAAGGGTGTGGAGGGAATGGAGAAATGTGCGACTGAACCTGGCTTTGCCAAGTTGCCTACGTACCCCGTGGTGGGGATCAAGCCACATGTAGTTCCGTTGGTTTGAATTTTGAATTTAGGTTTGGACTTTGGTTTGTAAACTTGGATTGGAAGTAGCTTTTTTAATTGAGAATAGACTCAATGAATTGAAGACAAAAGGGATCGTCAAAGGACTGACTTTGGAATTCAAAACCAAAAGGGGTGAGCTTATATGATTTGGCCGAGTAGGTTGGGCTTGTTCAGGGATTGGGTGTGGCTAAAAATGACTCGGATTAGGAATGTGACTCAGTTGGGGGTAAAAGGTGCAACTCTGTTGGATAGATGGAACTCCGTTCGGTTTAGGAAGGAGTGCAATTCAGTTGAACTAGGGAAAGGTGCAACTTGATCTCGATGTAAAAGGGTGACTCAGTGCTAGTAAAGTACGAAGGTTCAAGTGGGAATGTGACTCGGGTTGGGTAAAAGAAGAGGTAACTCGATTGGGAAGGGATGATTTGGCCCATTCAATTGGATCAGATTAAATTGGTGGGGTTCAACTGAATTCTAAAAAATTGGATTGGATTAAACTGGATGAGTTGACAGAGTATAGAGTTCTAATGGGATGGAGATTAATGGTATGGGATGTTCAATTATGAGGAATAGGTTGGGGTACCTACCTATGAGTTGGTTAGAGGATATTAGGCTATCAGGGTTGAATATGGATATGAGGGGATGGAAGCATGGATGATGAATAGGTCTGATGGACGTATGGCTTTTTGGAACAAGTGAGAATGGGAGTATGGTTTGATAGAATATGAGGTTGGTGTATGGTATGGGCATGGGGGATGTGAATTGATGACCATGGGGATGAATATAAGAATGGTCTGATGGGATGAGGATTGATAATGAAGATGGATTAATATGAGGCATGCTAATAGAGATGGACATGGTGATGATGATGGAATTAATGGATGAGAAGTGTACTGTTGAGATGATTATAAAGAGATTGGGTTCGGTTAGGAAACAGGTTAAGTTATTGAGTGCGGCTGGTTACCGGTAGGGTTTGGGTCAATTAGACTAGGCTGGGTAAGTTGGGATATTGGGTTGGGTCAAGTTGGGTTGGGACGGGTTGACTCAGGTTGGGTCAAGCTAGGTTTGGGTTGCGTCCTAGTTGGACCGGGTTGGTTCGGGTTGAATTGGGTTTGATCCGGGTTGAACTGAGTTGACTTAGTTTGAGTCAGGTTGACTAGGGTTGAGCCGGATTGGACTCATTGGATAGGGTTAGACCGGGTTGGTTCGGGTTGACTCGGGTTGGAACGAGTTGACTTGGGGTTGGAACCGCTTGAGTCCGGGCTGGGCCGATTTGGTCCGAGTTGAACCAGGGTTGGGGCTGATGAGCAATGGTGAGAGAGTACAATTGAGACCTAGTGATGAGGGAGTGTGAAATTTAGGTCTATGGAACCAAGAGGGGGTGAATTGGTTTTATCAAAAATTTATCCCATTTTAAAATCAAAGTTTTAACCTAATTCAATTTTTCTTCTCTTGCTTAATTTTTTGGTTAGTTCAAATAATATCAAAGTAAAAGGAAATACCTGTGGACCCCGATCCGAGAGAGGCGGCGGGGACGAGCCCCACACGCTAAGTCTCTATGGATCATCCACGTGAATGGAGAGCTCTACCAAGGAACTCTCGAAAGAAGTGCCCCTCACAGTATGAGTGGCGATAAAATGTGAGATACCTCTCGATTCGGGGACTATCCCAGATTCGAGGCGTACCTTAAACAAAGAAGAGTCGCCATCCAAGGAAGTGGGCCAAGGATCCCATACTATGCTCTATTGCAACGGATAACCAGAGATTATAAAAAGAAGGTTCGTGCCTGATTACGAATTTGGAAGGTCCAAAGAGCAACTCGTCCGCCCAAGTGCAAGCACCTGGTCTCTTATGCCATTTATTATTGATTTCAAAGAGTTTTGGGCGAAAGTCATATGAAATGGAAACGAATATCTCCGAGAAGACGTCTATCTAATCATGCATGTCTCGGAGGAAAAATAAGCACACATAAAAGAAATAAAATAAGTGTCACCTGAGAATAGCTAGGTTATCAGTGTCATACCTAATTGATGTCTAAATTCTGGTGTGCAAACACATGCATGCTACAGCTAAAGGTATAAGATCTGTACATGAAAGTAAGAAAACACATTAAAACATAAAACACAAATCAATCCTATATATAACAGGACAAGACAAATCCTAACTCTAATGCGACTTGACTCGGACCAAGATGGTCGTCCATCCCAGCTGCTCTATGTATCCCGGCCTCGGGAAGAATCGGAGTCAACGTAGTTCGATGCCCTATTCTAAACTACTATGCCTAACCATCTCGAACCACTATCCTAGACTCGACTGATTTTTTAAAGCTTTTTTGTACAATTGCTTAAGTTCATGTGAGTTGTAATTTTTAGGACTCTATATAACCTAACTAATGCAAGTTGATTAGCCTTAAGCTAATGCAGGTGGGCCGTCTCCTATGTGTAACTAGGCTGTGCAACCTAAGAAAAACCATGGGCTGACTATATGCTTCCTAGTCTAGCCATCGGTTCGACTGAATGTCTAACCGATCGACTTGAGGCCTCCTAACTCTAGGGACACTCACACGACAGGACACACCATATCAACAAATCAGGACAAACTCCTAACTCTAAAACACCCTAAATATCTAGGATAAACTCCTAACTCTAGAGGAAGATCTTTTTGAAAAGGTTTTGAAGATTTTTTTACATTTTTTTGGAGGGTTTGAAATGCTTATTTTTAAAAGTTTGGCTGGACTTGGGATGTGAATCCCAAGCTGCACTACGTACCCTATGAGAAGGGATCAAGCCAACGTAGTTCGGAACAGAATTTCCTAACTACTCCTAATGACTCTTGATTTTTGAGATTTTTGGTTTTTAGATGTTTTTGAATTTTCAAGTGTTTTTTACTCAAAAGGACAAATCCTATCATCATAAGGGGAGGACAAACTCCCGAAATCCCGCAAAGGTTGGACAGCATCCTATGCTTTGCGGGGGAACGAACAGAATAACAACTCTGCAAGGGTCGGACAGCATCCCATACCTTGCAGGAGTGGATAAAAACACATGATTTGATTAGAGGTTGGACAGAATCTTAAACCCTATGATGATAAGACTGACTCTTGAAACTGAAGGACTGACTCTCTAGCTATGGACAGACTCCTATGATAAAGACTGACACTGAAATTAACAATTCTAAGAAGGATGTGCTAATGAGACAAAGCCTGTCTCCTAAAACAAAATGAGATAAAAAATGGAGTTAGTGAGACTATGCAAGTCTCCTAGACACAGAGGTAGGCTCCAAGAGAGGTGCTGATGAGACATGGCATGTCTCCTAAGGGTGAACTCACTAATGAGACAAAGCATGTCTCTAAAGGGTATAACTTTTTCTACATGAGACATAGCCTGTCTCCTAAAAGGGGTTTGATTTTTCTGCTGAGACACAGTTTATCTCTCTAAAAGGTTGACTCCAGCTAGCTCCATCATTGCCTTTGCAATGAATAAGGGCTACTAATGTTTAAGAGTGTAAATCTAAAAGACTGGGTAAGTCTTTTAAATGAAAGAGGGGAATGTTACTTGGACTAAGTGAGTCCCCTAAGGATGGGCTTGGGCTAGCGCCTTCATCGCCCTTGCAATGAATGGATTACCTAAAGTGTAAGGGCATCTAAAAGATCGAGAACTCTCTAACTAAAAAAAAGGGAAGAGGAGAAAAAAGGGTACTACTATGACTTGTTATAATATGGGGTAATCTGAACCCACAAATCGATTAGCAAGAACACAGGAATTGTAGCCACACACATCCTCTTATGGATTTAACAAATAGCAAAAACCAATGAGAATACTACACTATGCACACCAACTGCCACTCAAGGTTGCATAAATGAAACACAAAATCACAAGTCAAATATAAGAACAAACGTAAGAATTTCTAGAGACAACAAGTATGACAAATGTAGCTTAAACAAAACGAAAATAGAAAGAATGACACATAGAGGTTATAGAGTTACACTAGAAACTTTGGGTCTAATCCTGTACCAACCATGACTCTAGATAAGCACAACATGAACGACAATTGACATAAGTAATGAGGTGAGAGTTGATAAATATGTTAGATACATTGCCTCACCAAATCAATGGAAATCAAGATACAAAACTGAATTATTTATTGTGCTGTCCAATTATACCCTTAAAAGCTTAATACAATAATGGAATTAGAATCCGTAAACTAGAGAGTTTTCTCCTTTGGAATTGCTTAACAAACAACACACATACAGGCCTTAGGAACTACTATCTATGACAATCATTTCATATAATATTACCCTCATGCTAATCAACAGATTTTGTCTATCTAGCATAACATATGACATGCCCACACATGGTAATACAAACATTTTATATCTCTTAATATTTCTAACAGTTAGCAAAATTAATATGAGCTTTCATCTCACACCTAGAGTTCCACAGGTTGAGTGACTAAAAGCAAACAATTATAAAGTTTAGAATTCAAGCACTTTAA
The DNA here is from genome assembly GCF_043159265.1 of Tasmannia lanceolata. Taxonomy (NCBI): domain Eukaryota; kingdom Viridiplantae; phylum Streptophyta; class Magnoliopsida; order Canellales; family Winteraceae; genus Tasmannia; species Tasmannia lanceolata. Next base: position 45,349,694 of record NW_027518680.1, on the reverse strand, counting down.
ATGATTCTCTAGACATAAGGAAAGAAAAGAAAAGAAAACTGATATGAGCATGTGTGTTCACTTATCCCTACTGATGTAAGAACCCATTTAACCTCGTTCTATACATATAAACAATAGTTCAAAATCAAATGTATAATAAGGTTTAGGGGCTGCCAATATCAAGGAGGTAGGGGCTGCCAATATCAAGGAGATAAGGGCTGCCAATATCAAATGGGGCATGAGGGCTGTCCATATACAAATAGAATAGGGGCTGTCATTAACAAAGATGCATGGGCTGACAGTAGCAGAGTGAAGAGATGGCTTCACAATTGAAACTATAAGAGGGGATGGTGGTGATGTCCAAGAGTCGTAAGATTGAAATTATTAACCGGCATAAGCAAGCAATGAAATAAGTCTCGGACATAGAAAACATTACCCGAAGTCATAAATGAGAGAGAGAGAGAAAATGAGAATTAAAGTGAGTTTGATATCAACAGTAGATGAAAATGTGAAATGAAATGGGTTTCACAAGAGAAATGGAAACACTAAACTTTTACCCAACTCTCTCTCTCTCTCTCTCTCTCTCTCTCTCTCTCTCTCTCTCTTCCTTTTCATATCAACAGATGCTTAATACAATTTTTACATTGAGCCCAATTTTAAATCAAATACAAGATCCAACCCGCCGATCCTAAAGTAACACTGGCTGAAAGGACAACTTGATTATGTTGGTTAGTCACAAAGATATTATGACCAGGTGACACCTTTACCTCTCAACTGATTTTATTTATCCCAAGCTAATACAATTAGATGCTACTCTTGACTTAGTTCCAGTGCTTAATAGTAAAAATCAAACTTGCAAAATGTTGAGAACATCACACTAGTCCTCAAAGTCCTCGGAGTCTGAATCCATTTGATTAGAATGCTAAATAAAAATTTCCCTGCTTGGGTCATCTGTTTATGATGCGAGGATTAACCTCTGACACATCATAACAAATTGACACAAGAAAACAAAACAGAGTAAGGAGTAATTGTATTCCTCCCTTTATACCATGACCTTAATGAACTGAGAAGTAAGCTTCTATTACTAGTTTTTTTTTTTTTTTTTTTTTTTTTTAATAAGAACGAGGAACAATCAAAGCCATCAACCAAAATATCCAACAATGCAGAAAAGGGGCACAATCACAATAATAAAGAAAAGCTATGGAAGTTACCTGAGAATATAGGTGAGAAATCTAATTGGAATTGTTCTTTTTGAGTTGCCTGCTCTAATTCTGGCCAAGAAAAATGAGATTTGACGGCGACTTTTGATCGGATGGCAACGCTAATCAGCAATAAAAATCGTTGGAACCAATGAATCTTCAGCCCCTTACTTCTTCTTCTCCCTGGAACTTTTCTAGATCTGATTTTATTTCAAGAAAAAAAAATCAAAACCCTCTCTGCCTAAAATCTCTTTCCTTGCAATTTCTCACTTGAAAATGGGAGATCCTCCTTCTCTCCAATTCTTCTCTGAATTTCTTAAAGTCTAAAAAAAAAAAACTAGAATTCAGCCAGGAGTTGGCCAGGATTTGAGTGGAATGGCCGGACCTAAGCACAAAACATGTAGATTAAAAAGTTTAACTCAAGGAAAGACATATCAAAAGCTAATTAGAGCTAAAAGTGAGCTAGATCTGCTGATGGAGAGGATGGCCAGAGCTAGAGTGTTGCCGGAGAAGATGCCAGAGATGAGAATCGGGAATGTTGCTGGAATCTGAGAAGCTTGCCGGGGAAGCAAACAGATTCTCTTCTCTTCTACTCTCTACTTCTTTAAATGTAATGAAAGTGGGTTTGGATGCTTGGATCTGTGATTTGAGGGTTTGGATTGAGAAAAAGAAGATGAAGATGATCGGATTTCCGTCGGATCTAGTAGGGAAGATGATCGGAGGTTGAAGAAAATAATCGTATTCCGGGAAGGATTCGCCAGAGAAGATGATTCTCCCGGCCAAACCCTCTCTCTTTCTCTGATCTGCTTTTGCGAAAATCCCTCTTTCTCCCTCTGTTTTTCCGAGAAAATGAGAAAAAAACCCCTTCTGCTCGATTTTTATTTTTTATTTTTATAAGAAAATATGGGTGATATTGGCACTAGCCTCTTTGATTGGCGTGCGGCTGCGGAAAATTTGATGAGGCGCGCGATTGAATCGTGTCTTTTGGATCGGCCCATTCCAGGATAAATTCGCTCCCCTCTCAGGATAAACACACCCCCCTTTTCTGCTTTACACTACGGTCCTCTCTTGGCTCGTTCGCTAGGCAAACACGCTCGGATTTTGACGAAATTTTATGGGGACCTAGCTGGGACCCTAACCTACCTTGGGGTGAAATTTGGGGTTCTAAAGCAATGGTTTGATAGGGTTTTACTCAATCATGAAGGGTTTAGGGTACGGTCAAAATGGGGTGTCTACAGATGCCCCTCTTTGGTAGAGTGTGCTTGTCACGCGAATGTCAAAGCTGAACAGACAAACCATTTTGGCTGACCCGAAAAAGAAGCAAATCAAATTTTGATTTTTGGTTTTGAAAATGATATTTACAAAGATAACACGGTGAAATAGCCTTTCACCTGACTCTGACTCTGCAAACGCTGGTGAGATAGCCTCTCTCCAACTCGTAACTCAAAAATGGATATTGGATGAGATAGCCTCTCTTGCAAAACTTTAAAGGATTGATTTGGATGTGAGAGAGCCGGGAAGGAAATTGATTTGGTTGTGACTGAACCAGAAGACGGGGAATTGACTTGACTGTGACGGAGTCAGAGAATCAGGGATATTAGCGTGGTTGCGAATGATCCAGAAGATCGGATAATGGACCTGACTGCGAATGAGTCAGAAGGTCAAAATTTTGCTTAGTTGCAAATGAACCGAAAAGTAAAGGGGTGACTTGACTGCGAGGGAGCCAGAGTCAAGGATATTGGCTTAGTTGCGAATGAACTATAAGACCAATAATAATGACTTGGTTGGAATGAACCGGAAAGTTAGAAATTTGACTTTAGCTCTGAATGAGTTAAGAATTGGAAGATTAACTTGACTGCGAGTGAGTCAGAGTCAGGGAGATTAGCTTGATTGTGAATGAATCAAGAAATCAGCGAGAAACTTGGCAGCGAATGAGCCGAAGAATTTAAGATTTTAGCTTGATTGCAAATGAACCAAAAGGCTGGAATTTGATTTTAGTTGCGAATGAGCTAAGAATTGGAAGATTGACTCGACTGCAAGTGAGTCGAAGTCGGGGATATTAGCTTGATTAAGAATGAATCAAGAAATCAGTGAGAAACTTGGCAGCGAACGCGCCGAAGAGTCTAAGATTTTGACCCGGTTGCGAATGAACCAAAAAGGCCGGAATGATGACTTGGTTGCGAACGAATTGAAGTCAAAGAGATTAACTTGACTGCGAATGAGTCAAGAAAATAAAAAATAGACCTGACTGCGAATGAGTCAGAAGCCTAAGATTTTGGCTTGGTTGCAAATGAACCAAAAGGCCGAGATGATGACTTGGTTGCGAATGAACCAGAAAGGTAATAACTTGACAAAATCAGAAGTTAAAGAATTAACTCGGTTACAGGTTAACCGAAAAGCTTGACTGCGAAAGAGTCCAAAGCTTAGAGATCGACTCGGTTGCGAATGAACCAGAAAGTCGAGGATTGACCCGGTAGCGAATGAACTGAAAAGGTTGAAACGGTGACTTGGTTGCGAATGAACCAAAAATGTAATAACCTAACATAATCAGAAGATGAAGGATTGACTCGATTACAGATTAACCAAAAAGTCGGGGATAGAAGCTTGACTGCGAATAAGTCAAAGGCTCAAAGGATTGACTTGGTTACAGACTAACCAAAAAGTTGAGGATAATAGCTTGACTGCGAATAAGTCAAAGGCTCAAAGGATTGACCTGATTGCGAATGAATCAAAAGGTCGAGGATACGAGCTAGACTGCGAATGAGTCCAAGGCTCAAAGGATTGACCTGGTTGCGAATGAACCGAAAGGTTGAAAATACGAGCTAGACTGCGAATGAGTCCAAGGCTCAAAGGATTGACCTGGTTGCGAATGAACCGAAAGGTTGAAAATTACGAGCTAGACTGCGAATGAGTCTAAGGCTCAAAGGATTGACCTGGTTGCGAATGAACCGAAAGGTTGAAAAATACGAGCTAGATTGCGAATGAGTCAGAGGCTCAAAGGATTGACCTGGTAGCGAATGAACTGAAAGGTCGAGGATACCTTGATCAAGCCGAAGTCTAGATGAGACGGTACGAGAATCAAATGTATGATGGGCCTGTGGAAAGGCTTTGACCAGAATAACAGTTAGATGGACTTGTGGAAAGGCTATTCTCCATACTAACGGCTAGGAGGTTCAAACAATAATTTTGTTTCTGGATGCGAAAATTTTGATCGATCACACTGAGAGATTGATTGTCTCTTGCCGAGAACTATGGCGAGTGTGAGTTCTTTGCTGAGAACCAGACTCAGATAACCTGTAAGAATTTGGGTATCTCTCTTCTGTTTTTTTTCAAGAGAATTGTATTATGCCGGGGTTGAAGACTGTGGGAACAAATTCTAGACTCCGTTGGGGAAACTGATTTTCTTGGGAAGTTGACTCTTCAAGAAAGTGGACTCGTCTGAGGAGTTTAGAAGTTTGGTTCGAGATATACTCGTACATCTCTTATCTCAACTTACTGAAGACATTGACACTGATTGCCTTTTGCGTGCTTGATATCTTTTATGACGGAAGTCATAAAAGATGCCCCTAGTGTGTTGTGATTCCATGACAAGAGTCTTAAGGAAGCGGAACCAGGATAGGTAAGGGAAATTTGGATTTGCATGGGTTCTTTCTTTGGAATAGGAAGAACAATCTGTACAATGGCTAGGTTTGAGAATTCCTTCTGTCACTGCTCACTGTTTGAGGCCTTAATGTCTCTGGCAGATCTGAACAAGATGTCTCTTGCCCCTCTTTGATTTCCAACCAGGATTCACTTTGAATTTTCTTCGCATTTTGGAAAGTGTACTCTCGCTCTTCCAGTGCCAGACAACTTTAGACCTTGAGAACTTTACACCTTGAGAGAAAAATGGATAAGAATGAGGAATAGACTTTGAATGACTCGATCATAGAAAATTTATACGATTCAAGGGACGACTCACTTTTGATTCACCCTTAGATCCAATGTATTATTTTTTAGGGTAAGGCTAGCCTCTCTCAGAGTAATTTCAAAAACCATGTCAAGAGGCATTAATTTCCTCCATCGGTATTTCCGTCATGGTTATTACCCCTCTTCGGATTGCTCAGTTTTAATGCCCCTAGTTTAGAAGGGTATCAAAGTAAGTCTCGCCGACACTACTCAGATTCCGGGATCCTGCCCTGTTTGAAGACTGCTTCTCCATCTCGTCCCTTCCCTCCTTGCGGGAACTCATGACTATTCCATTCCAGGTTTCTGGTCTAGCAGATCATCTGTCTCAACTCTTGTTTGCATTGCTTGCATTCGTGAGTTTTTCATGGTTGAGGAATTCCTTCTACAATTCATCAGCTCTTTCTTCATGGGAAGTCTTGCTGCTGACTAGATTGTCTTCTTGAGTTTTCAATCTAGCAAAGCGATACCCTTTCTTTGTATAAGCTAACTCTTTGACTTAGCAAATACATGAACCTCTTTTCTCTAGGCCATCCTTTCAGGTTTTCAACCTAGTGGGTCTTCAGACTCTCATTCTTTTCTTTTCTTTCTGTTTTTTGTTCTAATTTGCCTTGAACCTTTGCTTGTTTCACCAGAAGGACTTTCTAGGTAGGCTCGGGTTCAAAAGGGTTAGATATCTAAGGTTCTAAGAATTTGGACCGAATCTGGTCTTGCCAGACTACCTACGTACCCCAAAAATGGAAGATCAGATCCGCGTAGTTCGTTTTGGGGTTTATAAAGAATGGTTTAGCCTTTCTAGCTTCAAAATTTTGGAAGGGGGATGATTTAACTTTTATCCCAAAGGTTGACCGAACCTGAGTTGATCAGGTTGCCTACGTACCCCCGAAGAGTTGGGAATCAGGTCATGACGTAGTTCAGGTGCATAAATGCCCCTGGTTTATAATGTGGTTGAAAGAATGGTTTGTTTTTAAAATGTTGGCTCAAAGGGCTCACAAAAGAATTTTTTTTTTAACGTTGGGATTTTGGCTATAAAGGCTCAAACGTCCAAGGATGGCCTCCTGGTGTTTTGATGTACAAGCTTTTGAGGAATAAGGTTCAACGGCTTTGAATATTTTTGTCGAAGAGTCTGGCGGTATTTGCAAGTAAGACTCCAACCACGGTGCTCCATTTGAACTTATGCAATTTTCAAATATCTTGAATTTATTCTCAAAATTATACAGCTCTCGATTGTCTCCAAATGTTGGAGACAATTCTGATATTCAATCTATCTCATAAACTCCATCACTTGGATCTTTGATTTTTCTAAGATGTTGTGTTAGGGACACATTCCCTTCTCCTTCTTGTCTTTCTCAGGCTCTTGTTTCTTTTAGATGTGCTCTTTCTTTGGGACATAAGAATTGTCCCTACTATCTGAATATAATGACTTGAAATCCCACCAAGATGTACAACTCGAATGTTCTTCTTGGGGATCAAGTTCTATGAACACAACTTTGCATCTGAAAACCTTGATAACTCGGTTCTCCTCTTTGAGTTCTTAAAGCTGCTGGAGAATCAAGGTAAGAGAATTGGTAATAGCAGCAGGTGGAAGGCCATCTTGGTTATCCGCCATTGGTGAGGATGAGAAAGAAGGAGATGATGGGGTTCTCAGAGAGGGTGGTGGAGAGACAGAATTCCTCTCCAATCGTGAAGAGACCCGAACCCAAGGAGTAATAGGGTTAGCTATGATGTTTACTTCCCTGAAATATTTGAAAGACACATTTTAAAATCACGGAAAGAAGTAAACAATGATGCATGCATAGACTAGGATAATGAGAGAGAAAGATGAACTTTATTGATCAATCATTAAAATTTGAGTACATGGTTCAATCTTTCAAAGATAAACGGATAAGATTAAACATGGAACTAAGCATTCTTTTTAGACTTCTTCTTTGGACGACAATCTTGCTCAGCTGACTCTTTTAGAGGTTTGATGATCCTGACATCCCAAGCAGATGAAACGGCTTTGACAATCTTGGGCTTGAGATCCTCAGGCGGGTAGAAATGACGAAAGGGAGGCGCAATGGATTGCTCCCTTCCATACTGACGCTGAATCCTGGCAGGAACATAGAAGGAAGTCTTTTTGAGGCCAAGAAGGTGAACATAGTTAGCTTCTCCAGTGTTGAAGACGGCTTCTTGGATTCCAGGAATTTGCCAATAAATCTGATCTTGTTGGCGAGAATTTAACCATTCAACCCAATCGCTTTTATGATCAAAGGAAACATCATGACGTCATTCACTGAAGGTGTATAACGTATGATCGAAATGCACAGGAGCTGCGATTTTTAGCTTGTGGCATAACCACACCTGGAGTAATGCAGGACATCCCGAGAAAGAACCAACGAAGGAGCGAACATAAGAGCCTGGACCTGAGTTGGCACGAAGACGACCCATATCATCCAATCCATTGAAGGTTTCTGCAAGCATAGTAGGAATTGGATTGGCGCCACGATCCATTTGATCAACGAGGTCCAGAAGAACAGCTGACGCAAAGCGAGAAGGCTGGACAGTGAGGAACCTAGCAAAGGAGCAGAATCTCAAAGCGCACCGTCGGGCTTTTTGAATATCAACAGCACCAATGTGTACAACAGGAGAATAAATGTCAATCAGTTGCTGCATGGACACTTCTTGGCCTTTGATGAAAGAGTTCATGGATTCATCTGGATTATTCATCAAGCGAAGGAACAAAGGACGATAATCTGGAACACAGGATGGCTTCACTAAAGGGCCAACCACAGGATATTCCAATAAGGCACACCATTCTTCAAAGGTGGGGCACATTTCTAGGTTGCCAAAACGGAAGACATGATGATCGGGATCCCAACACTCTGATGCGGCATAGAGTAACCCCCAATCGAGCTTGATGGTTGCCACGTAGCCGAAGAGATTCTTCTCTTGTTCACTTATGGCATAGATGTGAGATTCTCTTAATGTACCACGGATCCAATCAAGAATTGTACGAGTAGACATGGTGCCTGTAAGCCAAGAGAAGATATACAAGAATGATCAAGATTACATGAACACGAGATTGGGATAAGTTCCTGCCAGTAAAAGAAAGTATGAATACACGATCGAATCACATGATAGAAGATTGAAAGGCGTACGATCAAGAGATGAGATGAGATAGCGTAAGATTGCTTTCAACGGATAGATCATGAACGACTAATCCTATGAGATCTTTGGAAACGAATGGGATTTATATCCTAACCCCAAAGGGAAAGTTTTTTAATCTTCGCACATTTTAACAGTGTTACCTGAAGGCATCAACCATAATCCTAATCTATCGGAGTGGAGAGAGAATCTCGACTCATGACTTTGTTCGTGCATCTAAGGACCGATCGTGACCATTGGAAGATGGACCACGGCCTAATCTAGACACAAATGGGTAAGATATCCTAAACTAGGCTCACACACGTGATGCACATGTGTTCGTATACTACATGCATGTGTGGGTTAATCTACGGGTAAGGCCAAGAGTTTCCTTAGCGCGAATCCATGTTCGATATACTGTACCAGTGTCCTTCGTATCAGTTGTGAACAAGAGATCCGTTTACGCACCATAAGGTGCTAGGCTAAGGGTGGAATGCTTCTCTAGCACAGAGGCACCAGGTGATGAAATCCCAGTCAACCATGCTAGATAACACTCCGGGTTCCTAAAATAGGATGTGTGTGCATGTGAGATGCAAGAGTTTAGATGCGAGTGATGTAAGTGTGTGCAATAAGTTCGCGCAATCTATGATGCCTTCAGGTTTTGTTAGATTAAGTTTGAGTAAAATACGATGAGAAAATAAAACATACAAACTAATCAAATAGAGTTTTCATGAGCCAGTTAAATTAAATTCAAATGAATTATCTTTTTACAATTTTAATGAAGTTAGGTGGTCCCTAGCAGAGTCTCCAAACTGTGGGACCCGATCCCGCGAGAGAGGTGGGCGCGAGCCGCCATGCCTTCTCTTGGTCTCTCGTACCCACGCGATTGGCGTGTGCTCTTTTAGTATTTATTTTAATTCATCTTTTATGTGAACTTGGGATCACTAAGGCAATCCGAATTCCACACAAAAGAGACTGACAGAGTCGCCACCTAGATGTGGGATCTAGGACCCATAATTAACCAGAAATCTAGACTCGCTACCTGGTTACAAGAATGAAAGGTATGGGGAGTTATCCACCACATGCACCATTCCTGCCCGGTAATCGGTCTTCGATTCCAAAAGCTAACTCTTTTAAATTTATTTTAAATGGCTCATTCAACTCTCTGTTAATGTGCGAACTAAGTGACATCCATCCTATGATCTAATTTCAATGTAGATCCTAAGTGTGTATCTTGATTCCTTTATTTGTTTGAGTCCAATCTAAGTGAAAGTTCTCCTAAAATTCTAATTTCATGGAAAATCCTAACTGATTTAATTAAGGATTTACAAGAAAATTAATATACAAAACTCCACAATTTGTTGTGGAGCCGACTCGCGGTTGGTATGCCATCAGACATCCAAGCTGCCTACGTACCCAAGCCTCACTAGGATCAGAGTCGACGTAGTTCGGTGCACCTAAGCTAAGCTACTTATGCCTAACTCAACTAAGACACCGACCTAAACGGGATTGACTGTTTCAACAGTTTTAGGAGAAGTTATTTAATTCAAGTTGAAGATTTTATTATCCTAGGATTTCATCTAAGATACTATATGATTCTTATCTAAATTTCAAGTTATTCCTTAGACTAATGCAGGTTAGCCTACATCCTAGTTTACTAGGCTTGTCCTAGGGAGAGATTGGGTGACTAGTGTAACTAGACCTATGGCACGGTTGCTATCCGTAGCAAGCGTCCGTGATGAGGCTGGACTCCTAACTCTAGGACTCCCTAAAACTTAAGACTCCCTAAAACCTAGGACACGACTTGACATAAGTGTTCCTAAATTGGGCTCTAATGGTTCCTATGAAGGAAACCGTGATCCAACGGTTCCGACAGACACGAGATGAATCGATTTCAGTTCTTGAAGTTAGTTAATTTCAGATTTCAAGGATTTTCAGTTTTTTTGGACATTTAAGAATTACCAATGGCTCTAGGGTTCACCAATTTCGGCCCAGAATAGCATCCAAGGAAGGGAATCGTGCGCTCTTTCCTTGCGTAATTTAATACTTAGGTTATAACATCTTATTGCCTGGCATATCTCAGAATTTCCGTGGACAGTAACCTCGGAGCCAACACCATGCTATAGCTTAAATATTCAAATTGTCAAAGATCGAGTGCAATAGGGATACGATTATGGATGCACTGGCCATTTTTCCAGGAAAAATCTAAAGATCCTAAAATTTCTGTTTTAATGGATTAAGGATTTAATATGTGACAGAGATTTAAGGTTCTTTAGAGATTTTCAGATGATTTTCAATTAATTTCGGATTTTCAATGAATTTATCAATTTTAAACATATGAGTGATTTTACAAGTGAAACTGTTGCAAACGAATTCAAAATGAGTTGAAACTTCTACAGCAGCAAGATATGATCAAATGTAGCTTACTGGAAGATGTTTACAGATTTTTACATTAAGCTCATATTTAATTTTGATTTAACAATTAATTGACCAGATTGCAAAAATAATACAGAAACTACTAGAAATAGAAATATAAATTTAATGATATTTCTACAGAAATAAGATATGAGTAAATATAGCATGCTGTGAGATTTTCACGAATTTTAGAAACTATTTACTATCAGTTTCGGATTTTTCAATTTTCAGACCAGATTATGACTTAACACTAAATCCCATATGAAACAAGATCTAAATCACTTGAAAATTTTACAGAAACTAGAAATATGGAATATAAGACTACTGTCAAACGTTTGGGAATTTTATCTGTGATCTGATGTCTGTAAAAATTCTCCCAAAATCTGATAATTTTCAAAGAAAGCATAAAATAATATACCACACCAAATCCAAAAATTCTCAAAACTTCATGGTAGAATGTATCAGTATTATATTATTTTACCACCAAATTTCATTAATTTTGGAATTCGTTTAGTATATATTTTATTTTTCTTCGTCAAAAAGATATTTTTGAAGAATTTTCTATTTTTAAAACACGATTTTCGAGAAAATTACGATTCCGGAAAACGTCCTCCAACCTTGTTTTGATGTGATGAACACAAGAAAAATTTAAAATTTCAAAAAATAGATCATCCTGAGATGGCTATTTTTTCGAATTTCGTAATTTCTCAGACAATATTTTAAATAAAATTCTACTCTTCACTCAAATTCTAAAAAACCGTTGATCCAATGTCCGATTCGATCCGATAGTTATTTTACTCTATTTAAGTAGAACATCGTATTAAATTTTGGGACGAAACGGATTTGAAACACTCATGCAGATCATGATTTTTAGTTCACACATTTAATATTGAATTAAATTTAATTAAATGCTAAAAACCATGCAAAATTCATAAAAATGCCAAATCATCTGGGAAAAATCTGAGAATAGTGTACTAACCTGTAGGCGAGATCTCTGCCGAGTCCATGAGCCGAAAAGTCCAAAAATTCCGCCGACCCTCGATCCGCTCCGCTTTCTTTTTTCTTTTTTTTCTTTGCCACCGTTCCTCTGTTGAATGTGAGAGTGATTGAGAGAGAGAGATTGAGAGAGAGTGAGAGTGAGAGAGAGTGAGGGAGATATAGAGGGAGTGAGAATTTGAGAGTGAGCGAGAGCGAACAGAGAGGTTTCAGAGAGATAGAGAGACAACAGAGGGAACGAGAGAGAGAGAACGAGAGAGAAAAAATAGAAAAACAGAGTGAGATGGTGAATGAGAGCAAGAGAGATAGAGAAGGAGAGAGAGAGAGAGAGAGAGAGAGAGAGAGAGAGAGAGAGGGAGAGAGAAATGAGAGGAATGAGAGAAAAAGAAAAAAATAGAAAAACAGAGTGTGAGACACTCTATTTTTCTTTGTTCTCTTCTTCCTTTTTTTTTTTATTTAACAAGAGAGAATAGAGTGGGATGAGAAGAGGAGAGTGATGGAGTTGGTAGAGGTTGAGGGAGAGGCCGTGAGGGGTAGGGAGAGAGTGAGTGATGGAGAGGGAAAAACAGAGAGTGAGTGAGGGATCGAGAGAGAGAGAGAGACAGAGGGAGTGAGCGAGGGAGAGGAAAAACAGAGTCTGAGGGATCGAGAGAGAGAGAGAGAGAGGGAGTGAGCGAGGGAGAGGAAAGAGCTCTTTTTTTCCTTTTGGCTATCAAGATGAAGGGCGTGGGAGAGGTGAGGTGAGGTGAGGTGAGATGGAGAAGGAGAGATGGAAAGAGCTCTTTTTTTCTTTCGAGCCAGAGACGAGAGAGTTCTCCTTTAGGGGAAGAGACCAGACCTTCTATTTTCCTCCTCGAGTTTTTCTCTCCTTCCAGTATGTCATTGCCATATATATATTTTTAGAATCAACGGATATTTTGCACCGAATATAGCTTTTGTCCCAATTTAGCAACTCCATCTTTTCACGAGAATGGTTGTTGTTTCAGCAACAAGGAAACAACGAATGGCATCAAGTTCATGTAGGTCCCACATATATTGCTTTTAGAATTCAAGCTTCTATTTTGAAACACTCCTTGCTCTTAGTTTCCATGCACGCGTGTGTTTGCCTTTTTGACCATCCAATCCATTTGATCCGAACCATACAAATGATGAGCCACAATGTAAAATGGTCGAGCCCTAAATCATCTCCATTGGTTGATCTGAACTGTCTAAATGACAGGCAATAATGCGAATTGGTTGTATCTCGCAAGTCATTTTATGGGCTAATCATAACCGTCCAAACAATATGCTGCGAAGTAAATTGGTTGTGACTCCCAATTTATTCTCAGGGATGATCTAAAATTGTCCATTTGGATGGGCCACATCCCAAGCTAATTGTTTCCCCTAAACCATCTTTGTAGAATGAACTCAACCGTCCGATTTGCAAGTCACAATATGAATTGGTTGGGCCCTCCCGAACTATTCCCAAAGATTGATCTGAACCGTTCACTTTGACAGGCCATGGCGTCGATAACTTGTATCCTCCAAATATCACTTCCGTGGGATGATCCAAACCATTAATTTATAAAGCTGTGCCTCAAAAATCATTTCCAAGGATTATCCAAATAGTTTCATTTGATAATCGCAACAAAATTTGGTTGCTAACACGACCTCTCTGAGATCTTGACCGCTCCTTTGATGGGCATCCTTATGCATTGGATCGAAGTAGGCTCAAAACTCATTTTTCATTAAAACCATATGCAGGCCCCCTGGTTGGTCCAAATTTAAGCAAATATTCAATGTGGGCCCACTGACGGGTCCAAGTTCTCCCTTGCTCGGATTCTCGTGAATAACCTTTCTTAACACTTAGCGGGATAATGCGAAACACGGGAGAAATAATCGACAAGATCGAAAAAATATAAGAGACGCGGACACGGGAATGGAAAACACTTGAAAAACCGACAGCGGAACACTAACTTCTTTGTTGATTAAAGCGGAGCAAAATGGGGGTGTCTACAGATGCCCCTCTTTGATAAAGATGACGTAGTCATCGAATACCAAAGCAAAAAGTGACAGAACCATTTTGCGTAGCTTTAATCGACAAAGGACTCTCTAGACACACTGCAACTTAATATAATGCAAGACCCTAAACGAAATCCTAGAATTGGAATGCAATAAAAAATCCCGCTGCAGTGTCGTTCACAAACGGGCAACGAGAGCATGAGATATCATTTTAGAATGGATATTCGGAGGGAAATGAGATATCACATTTATGTGATGCTCAAAGAGAATAAGAGACCATAGTCGTATGGACTCGGAAAGAATGAAATACCGTATTTGTACGGATTCCAAGGAAATGAGACATCACATTTGTGTGATGCTCAAAGAGAATAAGAGACCATAGTTGTATGGACTCGGAGAGAATGAAATACCGTATTTGTACGGATTCCAAGGAAATGAGACATCATATTTGTATGACGCTCAAAGAGAATAAGAGACCATAGTTGTATGGACTCGAAGAGAATGAAATACCGTATTTGTACAGATTCCAAGAAAATGAGACGTCATATTTGTATGACGTTCAAAGAGAACAAGAGACCATAATTGTATGGACTCGAAGAGAATGAAATACTGTATTTGTACGGATTCCAAGGAAATGAGACATCGCATTTGTGTGATGCTCAAAGAGAACAAGAGACCATAGTTGTATGGACTCGAAGAGAATGAAATACCGTATTTGTACGGATTCCAAGGAAATGAGACATCACATTTGTGTGATGCTCAAAGAGAATAAGAGACCATAGTTGTATGGACTCGGAGAGAATGAAATACCGTATTTGTACGGATTCCAAGGAAATGAGACATCATATTTGTATGATGCTCAAAGAGAATAAGAGACCATAGTTGTATGGACTCGAAGATAATGAAATACCGTATTTGTACGGATTCCAAGGAAATGAGACATCACATTTGTGTGATGCTCAAAGAGAATAAGAGACCATAGTTGTATGGACTCGAAGAGAATGAAATACCGTATTTGTACGGATTCCAAGGAAAATGAGACATCGCATTTGTGTGATGCTCAAAGAGAATAAGAGACCATAGTTGTATGGACTCGAAGAGAATGAAATACCGTATTTGTACGGATTTCAAGGAAAGTGAGACGTCGCATTTGTGTGATGCTCAAAGAGATAATATCATTTTCAAATGGATTCAGAGAGATATGATGATTTGAGCTTTGAGAGAAATCGAAATTTCCAATTAACAACTTTAGAAGCAAAGGATTTAATAACACCATGCAGCACAGCACTTTCAGGGCTTAAATATGGGATGCCACTTCATTAGCAACCTGCCCCAGTTTGAGGCATTCTAACCTCCTTCTATTCATTGACCAGAGATCATTCTTCAAAGATTTTTCGCCATTCATGACAGTGTCACTTTTTTCCCAGTTTCTCAGAACCTGTTAATGAACCTGCCTCCAGAGTGATTGCACCCTACAACAATTCTAAAAATAGAGTTCGTAAATTTTTCTAAAAAATAGAACCACAGACATTTGTAATAAAAAAAGACAAAATAAGAAAGATTACTCAAGCAATCTCGTTATGCTTCTGACTTATCAGCATTTTCTTTTCGGTTAGGCTAGCCTCTTTTAAAGAATGTTTCTCCATTGATAAACATCTTCACTTATTTTTTAAGACAGTGATACTCCATATATCTTTCTATCGACTTTCGGATTGCTTTGAAATTAATGCCCCTAGTTTCAGGAATTGTTGTTATTAGCTTTGCCTGACCTACTGCGACTTCAGAGATCGAGGTAATTCTTCTGGCGTGAACCCTATCTTACCACGACCAAGTCTTCCTTTTTTGGATTTTCAACTTGGCGGACCGCTCGGCCTTAACTTTTGCCTGAATCGCCTTTTCAGGTTTTCGACTCAGCAGGCCACCCCCTTAACTTTTGCCTAAGCCGCCCTTTCAGGGTTTCAACTTAGCAGGAGAATGATCCTAAATTTTACCTAGATCGCCTTTTCAGGTTTTCAATCTAGCGGATCTTCAAGCTCCATTTCTTTTTTTTCTTTTTCTTTATTTTTTCATTTTCTTTTTCTTTTTACTTGAACACCAAAAGGACTTTATAGGTGAGGTAGTGCTTTTCAAAGAATGGCTTATGGTTTTGCAAGAGTTTCGACTGAACCTGTGAACAGGTTGCCTACGTATCCCAGTGTAGGAATCAGGTCATGCGTAGTTCAGAGCGAATGCCCCTAATTCGAAGGTATTTCAATTTTTTTTTGCATGAATATTTTTTTTTTACTTCTTTTTGGAATTGTAGACACCCTCATTTTGCTACACTTTAAGCAACAATAACCTAATATATTGATCCGTGGAATTTCATTGGTAAAGTATGCATCCTCAAATTTTCTGAAAACCGAAATGATAAAGAGATGTACCTGGTGAGATGATTAGATCCGAAAAATTGAAAAATACCCTGATTGGTGAATTTAGTGTGTTAAATCCATGTGAGAGCCCCTCTATCATGGATTTATATGTTTTAGGTCATTAATATCTCGATCTGACTTTACAGATCATCAATCGGGACAAAATAAGCTAGGGTCACTTCACAGCCCGGGACCTGATTCCATTCCGAGACCCGATTTCCGTAAATGTTAGATCAAGGGCAGATCTTAACCTGTGTGTCTTTCCTTACTAAGAATTTGTGATCATTTAGTCAAAATAGGATTGATCAAGGTTAATCTCAAATTCAGATTAAACATTGTGTCACTTAATTGAGCAAAAACCCAGTGAAAAATCACGGATCAATGTAGGTGAACGAGAGCCGTCAAAATAATTTAACCAAATTATCAACAACAGTGCTTTCAATACTTTAATTGTTGTCAAAATTCATATTTCAAAGGTTAGGATCATTCATCAAAAATTGATTAAGTTGGTTGGATCAATCGAATCGTCAATTTGATCAACGGTTGGAAAAACGATTCGCTGTTAAAAACCGACGGCTCGCATTGGTAAAAAATTTTGAAAATAATATTTCTATGGCAACATTGGGCTTAAATGAAAGAGGAAAAATCAACGATTTTAATGGCGAAAGAATTATCGAAATCAGACTTCAAAATCTCCTGAAAACCGCGTTTTTCGATTTTTACATTCAAAATATTTGAAAAATCTTTTACAAAATTCTAGGAGATTTGGAGGCATCATCTCGTCTATTCTTTCGATCGAAATTGATCTCAACCACCCAATCTTATTCCATATCATTGCAAAGATTTCAGGATATTTGGAGACCCGATCTCGCCCGTTCTGTCTATCACATGGAGATTGCAGTTAATCGCAACCATCCAAATCGTTGCCATTCTCTACAAAGGCAACCAAATTGGACATTTCCCTTGCCTTGAAATTTGCTTCCAAAATTTACAAAGATTCCAAGGACAAATGGCATCATCTTGGACCTTGAATTGTTCCTAAATCTTTAGTACTTGATCCTGGCCGCATAAGTGTCTGCCATTTTTAACATAGCCATGGCTTAAATGGAAGATGCCAAAGAAGAGGGAGAATATTCTAGAAAAATCCGATCTTGGCCATTCTTTCCCCTTCCTTTTTCCATCACTCAATCTCCACCCTACACCTCTAGGCCCTAAAGATGGCAACCTGGCTCATCCCTCACCTATAAATACCCATGCTCTCTTCTTTCAAAAAAGGAGAAAAAAAAGAGGAAGAAGACTCAAAGAAAACTACTAGAGAAATCCTCCATATCCCCGCCTTCAAATCTTGTCCTATTCAAAGGATACCTAAAATCTCCATTACAGGTAGGTGCACTATTCTCAGATTTTTTCAGGATTATTTGATATTTTTTTATGTATTTTTGCACGAGTTTTAGCATTTAATTGAATTTAATTCAATATTATATGTGTGTGCTCAAAATCACGATCTACATGAGTGTTTCAATTCCGATTCGTCCCGAAATTTAATACACTGATCTATTTAAATAGACTAAAATAACCATCGTATTGGATCGGACATTGAATCAAAGGATTTCAAAAATTTGAGTGATGAGTGGAATTTTATTTAAAATAATGGCTGCGAAATTACAAAATTCGAAAAAATAGCCATCTCAGGATGATCTATTTTTTGGAATTTAAAATTTTTCTTGTGTTCATCATTCAGAACAAGTTTAAAGGACGTTTTCCGGAGTCGTAATTTTCTCGAAAATCGTGTTTTAAAAATAGAAAACTCTTCAAAAATATCTTTTTGACGAAGAAAGATAAATTATATACTAAACGGATTCGAAAATTAATGGAATTTCGTGGGAAAATAATATGATACTGGTATATTCTACCATGAATTTTTTGAGAATTTTTGGAATTGGTTTGGTATATTGTTTATGCTTTCTTTGAAAATTATCAGATTTTAGGAGAATTTGTACAGACATCAGATCACAGATAAAATTCCCAAAATTTTTACATTAGTCTTATATTCCATATTTCTAGTTGTCGTAAATTTTTCAAGTGATTTAGATCTTGTTTCATATGAGATGTAGTGTTAATTCATAATTTGGTCTAAAAATTGAAAAATTCGAAACTGATAGTAAATAGTTTCCAAAATTCATGAAAATATCACAGCATGCTATATTTACTCATATCTTATTTATGAAAAAATTTTATTGAATTTGGATTTCTATTTCTAGTAGTTTCTGTGTTATTTTTGCAATCTGGTCAATTAATTGTTAAATCAAAATTAAATATGAGCTTAATGTAAAAATCTGTAAAAATCTTCCAGTAAGCTACATTTCATCATATCTTGCTGCTGTAGAAGTTTCAACTCATTTCGAATTCGTTTGCAACAGTTCCACTTGTAAAAATCACTCATATGTTTAAAATTGATAAAATTCATTGAAAATCCGAAATTAATTGAAAATCATCTGAAAATCTCTAAAGAACCTTAAATCTCTGTCACATATTAACTCCTTAATCCATTAAAACAGAAATTTTAGGGTCTTTAAATTTTCCTGGAAAAATGGCCAGTGCATTCATAATCGTATCCCAATTGCACTCGATCTTTGACAATTTGAATATTTAAGCTATAGCATGTTGTTGGCTCCGAGGTTCACTGTCCACGAAAATCCTGAGATATGCCAGGCAATAAGATGCTATAACCTAAGTATTAAATTGCACAAGGAAAGAGCGCACGATTCCCTTCCTTGGATGCCATTCGAGGCTGAAATTGGTGAACCCTAGAACCATTGGTATTCCTTAAGTATCCAGAAACCGAAAATCCTTGAAATCTGAAATTAATTAACCTCAAGAACTTGAATCGATTTACTTTGTATCTTTCGGAACCGTTGGATCACGGTTTCCGTCATAAGAACCATTAGAGCCCAATTTATGAACACTTGTGTCAGGTCGTATCCTAGGTTTTAGGGAGTCCTAGAGTTAGGAGTCCAGCCTCATCACGTACGTTTGCTATGGATAGCAATCGTGCCTTAGGTCTAGTTACACTAGTCACCCACTCTTTCCCTAGGACAAGCCTAGTAAACTAGGATGTAGGTTAACCTGCATTAGTCTAAGGAACCACTTGCATTTAGATAAAATCATATAGCATCTTAGATGAATTCTGAGGATAATAAAATCCTCAACTTGAATTAAATAACTTCTCCTGAAACTGTTGAAACAGTCAAATCCGTCTAAGTCGGTGTCTTAGTTGAGTTAGGCATATGTAGCTTACCTTAGGTGCACCGAACTACGTCGACTCTGATCCCAATGAGGCTTGGGTACGTAGGCAGCTTGGATGTCTGATGGCATACCAGCCGCGAGTCGGCACTACAACAAATTGTGGTGTTTTGTATATTAATTTTCTTGTAAATTCTTAATTAAATCACTTAGGATTCCCCATGAAATTAGAATCTTAGGAGAACTTGCACTTAGATTGAATCCAGACAAATTAAGAAATCAAGATACACATTTAGGATTCACATTGAAATTAGATCATAGGATGCATGTCCCGTAGTTCGCACATTAACAGAGAGTTGAATGAGCCATTTAAAATAAATTTAAAAGAGTTAGCTTTTGGAATCGAAGACCGATTATCGGGCAGGAATGGTGCATGTGGTGGATAACTCCCCATACCTTCCATTCTCGTAACCAGGTAGCGAGTCTAGATTTCTGGTTAATTATGGGTCCTAGATCCCACATCTAGGTGGCGACTCTGTCAGTCTCTGTTGTGTGGAATTCAGATTGCCTTAATGGTCCCAAGTTCACATAAAAGATGAATTAAAATCAATAATAAAAGAGCACACGCCAATCGCGTGGGTACGAGAGACCAAGAGAAGGCGTGGCGGCTCGCGCCCCACTCCTCTTGCGGGATCGGGTCCCACAGTTTGGCGACTCTGCTGGGGACCACCTAACTTCATTAAAATTTCAAAAGATAACTCATTTGGATTTAATTTAACTGGCTCATAAAAACTCTATCTTTTTTTTATACTTGTTAGATTAGTTTGTCTTGTTTTATTTTCTCATCACATTTTACTCGAACTTAATCTAACAAAACCTGAAATCATCATAGATTGCGCAAACATATTGCACACACTTACATTACTTGCATCTAAACCCTTGCATCTCACGTGCACACACGTCCTATTTTAGGAACCCGGAGTGTTATCTAGCATGGTTGACTGGGATTTCATCACCTAGTGTCTCTGTGCTAGAGAAGCATTCCACCCTTAGCCTAGCACCTTATGGTGCGTAAACAGATCTCTTGTTCACGTACTGATACGCCGGACACTGGTACAGTATATCGAACACAGATTCGCGCTAAGGGAACTCTTGGCCTACCCCTAGATTAACCCACACATGCATGTAGTACACGAACACATGTGCATCACGTGTGTCAGCCTAGTTTAGGATATCCTACCCATTTGTGTCTAGATTAGGCCGTGGTCCATCTTCCAATGGTCACGATCGGTCCTTAGATACACGAACAAAGTCATGAGTCGAGATTCTCTCTCCACTCCGATAGATTAGGATTAGGGTTGATGCCTTCAGGTAACACTGTTAAAATGTGCGAAGATTAAAAACTTTCCCTTTGGGGTTAGGATATAAATCCCATCATTTCCAAAGATCTCATAGGATTAGCCATTCATGATCTATCCGTTGAAAGCAATCTTATGCTATCTCATCTCATCTCTTGATCGTACGTCTTTCAATCCTCTATCATGTGATTCGATCATGTATTCATACTTTCTTTGTACTGGCAGGAACTTATCCCAATCTCGTGTTCATGTAATTTTGATCATTCTTGTATCCCTTCTCTTGGCTTACAGGCACCATGTCTACTCGTACAATTCTTGATTGGATCCGTGGTACATTAAGAGAATCCCACATCTGTGCCATAAGTGAGCAAGAGAGAAATCTCTTCGGTTACGTGGCAACCATTAAGCTCGATTGGGGATTACTTTATGCCGCATCAGAATGTTGGGATCCCGATCATCATGTCTTCCGTTTTGGCAACCAAGAAATGTGTCCCACCTTTGAAGAGTGGTGTGCCTTATTGGAATATCCTGTGGATGACCCTCTGGTGAAGCCGTCCTGTGTACCAGATTATCATCCTTTGTTCCTTCGCTTGATGAATAATTCAGATGAATCCATGAACTCTTTCATGAAAGGCCAAGAAGTGTCCATGCAACAACTGATTGACATTTACCCTCCTATTGGACACATTGGTGCTGTTGATATTCAAAAAGCCCGACGGCGCGCTTTGAGATTCTGCTCCTTTGCTAGGTTCCTCACTGTCCAGCCTTCTCGCTTTGCGTCAGCTGTTCTTCTGGACCTCGTTGATCAAATGGATCGTTGCGCCAATCCAATTCCTACTATGCTTGCAGAAACCTTCAATGGATTGGATGATATGGCTCGTCTTCGTGCCAGCTCAGGTCCAAGCTCTTATGTTCGCTCCTTCGTTGGTTCCTTCTCAGGATGTCCTGCTTTACTTCAGGTGTGGTTGTGCCACAAGCTAAAAATCGCAGCTCCTGTGCATTTCGATCATACGTTATACACCTTCAGTGAATGGCGTCGTGATGTTTCTTTCGATCACAAAAACGATTGGGTTGAATGGTTAAATTCTCGCCAAGAAGATCAGATTTATTGGCGAATCCCTGGAATCCAAGAAGCCGTTTTTAACACTGGAGAAGCTAACTACGTTCGCCTTCTTGGTCTCAAAAAGACTTCCTTTTGTGTTCCTGCCAGGATCCTGCATCACTATGGAAGGGAGCAATCTATTGCGCCTCCCCTTCGTCATTTTTATCCGCCTGAGGATCTCAAGCCCAACGTTGTCAAAGCCGTTTCATCTGCTTGGGATGTCAGAATCATCAAACCTTTAAAAGAGTCAGCTGAGGAAGATTGTCATCCGAAGAAGAAGTCTAAAAAGAATGCTTAGTTCCGTGTTTAATCTTATCCGTTTATCTTTGAAAGAATGAACCCTGTACTCAAGCTTCAATGATTGATCAATAAGGTTCATTTTTCTCTCTCATTATCCTAGTCTATGCATGCGTCATTGTTTACTTCTTTTCGTGATTTTAAAATGTGTCTTTCAAATATTTCAGGGCAGTAAAACACTATAGCTAACCCCATTGCTCCTTGGGTTCGGGTCTCTTCACGATTGGAGAATTCTGTCTCTCCACCACCCTCTCTGAGAACCCCAGCATCTCCTTCTTTCTCATCCTCACCAATGGCAGATAACCAAGATGGCCTTCCACCTGCTGCTATTACCGATACCCTCACCTTGATTCTTCAGCAGCTTCAAGAACTCAAAGAAGAGAACCGAGTTATCAAGGCTCAGCTTTCTGAGAAGTTGGGACCGTCGTTGTCCAAGGATAAAGGGCCTATGCACCATGCAGCTACTTCAGCCGCACCTGCCCAGCCAACATTCATCACTATCCCCGATAAAGCCGAAGAAGATTTGGAAAAAGAGCAGTACAGCGAAGATCGCAATAGGCCTTCTCAGTCCATGATAGACAAGGCAGTTATGGAAAAATTAGAAACTCTTACCAGGAAGGTTCTGGACATCCAGTTTCAGGACCAGGGTGGCTTCAATCCAAGTGATCTTACGCTGTTTCCCGAAATCCGTCTCCCTGCCAATTTTCAAATGCCAGATTTTGACAAATATGATGGTGTGGGTTGTCCAATCACCCATTTACAGATGTTTACCATCATGTGTCAGCCTCAAGGCTTATCTCCTGAGCAAATGGCTCAATTGTTCCCGGTTTCCCTAACCAAGGTCGCTAGAAGGTGGTTCATGGTCCTAGACAAGACTCGTTATAGGACATAGAAAGACATCGGTGAGCAATTCATCAGGCAGTTCAAATATGACGATGGGACAGAAATTACTAGAAAGGATTTGGAAATGACCAAGCAAGATTCGAGGGAATCTTTTCTAATTTTTGTGAAGAGATGGAGAAGACTAGCAGCTCAGATGATGGAGCGCCCTTCTGAGGAAGAGCAGGTCCAGATAATCATGAAAAATATTTCCCCCCAGCTCCAGTATCACATGTCGTTGCAGTATTATCCAGACTTCAAACACTTTATCGTGGCAGGCACCCAAATAGAGGAGGCTATGGCTCAAGGTGTATTCAACCGAAGTAACCCGAATACCAGAGAATTCAGGAAGTCTCCATCAGCTGAAATTAATAACCTTTCCTGCTCCAAGCCTCAGCCTTCAAAACCTCAGAACCCCATGGTGATGGATTATACCCAACCTGCTGTCGCATCTCGACCACAGGCCCAGACAGAATTTATCTCTCTCCCTCTTCCACCATCTGAGATACTCAAGGAGTGTCTAGCCTCAGGTCGCATAATCCTGCCCGACATTAGGGCTCTTCCTAATCCTTTACCAGCAAATTGGCGAACAGATCAACACTGCGAATACCATAGAAATTCTGGCCATCTCACTGATAATTGCATTGCCCTAAAATTCAGGATCCAGAGGTTGCTCGACAACAAAGATCTTGTGTTCGAGCCAAAACCCGATAACCCATTACCTGGTCATGCAAACCCTGCTGCTGCTGTCAGTGCTATAACCATAGGGGACCCAAAATTTGATCCTCTCACTCTTATCTGTGCCTTAGAACCTACCTTTGAGACGTTTGGGTCAGAACCTTTTGAAGAAGAAGAAGATGCAGACAGTGAAGATGTTCTAGTAGCTGCTATCATGATATGAACCAGCCTTCGCCGAGCTTCCGAAGCTAGACAGTTGCGGCAGTTAAAGTTTTATTCGTTTACTATTTTATGTTGAGTCAGTCATCATGATCAGTATAATTGTTGGGTCCGGTCTTACAGTTCAAGGTTAATGCCTAGTTCAGGCAAGTTATCTTTTGCTTTTCTTTTTATTCAAAGTTGTGAATCCTGAGCATGTTCAGGATAGGTCGTCAGATGTAATAGCTTTTTCTTTAAATAAAATTTCAGTTCCAATAGTTCACTTGTGTCTATTTCTTAAGTGTGCTTCTGGTCTTAAAATAAGACTCCCTCCTCAAATGAGGACAAAATTGATGAAACTCCACTTGAGTCACAGCAATTACTTGAACAAGAGGAGGAGAGCCAATCACAGCCTTTCAAAGATGAAATTGAAGTGGTAAACATTGGCACTGAAACTTTGATTCAGTGAATGCCGATTAAAAGTACATTACCCTCTGAAGAGTGTGAAGAATTGATAAACTTATTTCAAGAATAAGAAGATTGTCTGGAAAAGCTACAACCGATACCAGAGGCAAGACATAGATAGAAAGCTCAAGAGAATGAAGAAAGTGAAAGACATATGTTATACAAGGGGCATAGAGCGGAAAGAACTTTCATATTTCCAATCAATGACCTCGGTTCTCAGATTCATAACATGAAGCCAACAAATTCAAGATAAGAAGTTCAAGAGCAAGTATTGAAAAGTGATCATCAAATATCAAGAGTTACAAATCCATAGATGGAGGATGTCAAAGAACACGTTTTGCTCTATGAAAGTCGAAAGCACATATTAGAATCTTGAAAGAAGAAGATCCATTATCTCTTACCTGGAAATGCCGTCAAACTCCGAAAAAAAAGAAGAAATAAATAATCAGTACCAGAGGGACTCTAGTAACCTAGATCGATTCCCAATCTGAACATCGGAAGGCGTCCTTTGGCCGATTAAATCCCAAAATCAGAACCCAATGTCAAAAGAATACCGGTTTGCAAACCCTTCGAGCCTGAATCAAATTTTCTTGAAAACCCATCAAACTCGGGGCATTCGCCCCGAACTACGCGAGACCTGATCCCTACACTGGGGTACGTAGGCAGCTCGTTTAAACTGAGTTCGGTCGATTAAAAAAAAAGAGGAAATTCAATCCTTTCAGAAAAAAAGAGGGACAAGTTCCAAAAGAAGAGAAGTCAATTATTTCAGAAAGAAAAAAGAAGAAGAATCAATTAACCTTCAAACAATTTATCTTCAAACTAGGGGCATTCGCCCTGAACTACACACGACCTGATTCCTATCTTGGGATATGTAGGCAACCTGTTCACAGGTTCGGTCGAAATCTTTGTTGAACCTTAAGCCATTCTTTGAAAAGCCATATCCTACCTATAAAGTCCTTCTGGTGTTCAGAACTAATGATACAGGTCCCGAAACACAAAAAGTGAAAAAAAAAGAAAAAAAAAGAACGGAGTTTGAAGATCTGCTAGACTGAAAACCTGAAAGGGCGGTCTAGGCAAAATTTAAGATCATTCCCCTGCTAAGTTGAAAACCCGAAAGGGCGGCTTAGGCAAAAGCTAAGGGGATAGCCTGCTGAATCGAAAACCTAGAAAGGCAGTTCAAGCAAAAGTTAAGGCTAGCACGGTCCGCCAAGTTAAAAACCCCAAAGAGGTGACTTGGTCGCGGTAAGAGAATCATTATAAGAAGGCTACAGCCGATATCAAGACTGAAGATCAACTGGAGTTCAGGCAAATTCAAGTGGCATCCTCAAAACTGGGGGCATTGAAGCTAAGCAATCTTAGGGATCGTAATTAAATCCTTGAGGCATTACTGTTTTAAGGAAAAAGTCCAGTGTGTACCAATTGAAAAAAACATTCCTTGAAAGGATAGACTTACCAAATAAAACGTTAACTAAGTCAGAAGCATTACTGTGTCTGTCAGTGTAGTTAGTCAATCTTTGTCATTCTATGTTCACTCCTTCAGGGCTGCTCAATCCTTTGAGTAGTGCCTTTTATCTAAGTTTTCTCTTTAGAAAGAGTCAATCGTCGTTCTTATGTCCAAATGATGCAACTGTCTTGGTGAAGGAGGCCCAGCCTCGGCAGTTCCCTGCGATCGTATGAAAGAGCTCGGTAATCTAGTCAAGCAGCTTCATTTCAAAGAAGATCAACTCAGAAAATTTCAAAAGTAGAAACATCAGAAAGCCCAGCTTCCGTAAAAGGTCGTACCCTAGGAAGGCACCTTAAGCTTGGAAGAGCCTCAGATACAATGGTGGTTGAGCCAATTTCTCAAAAAAGATGAACCATTAAAATTCAGAATCTCCTTCCAGCTAGTTAAATACTATCCTGGTCAAGAAATGTCTATCTAAACATCTGTCAAGAGGCAAATCCCACTTTTCCATGATTATATCCAAGAGAGCCGTTGTTCTAGATTACCAATTTCAAATATCTTGTTCAACGTTTCAGTTATCAAAATCCCCAGAAGACAAGACCAGCAGTCTCTTTGAGAAAAATCTTGTTGAAGTTTCATAAAAGTGTTCCTAATCCATTCTTGTTAGTAATGGTTCTTCGTTCCTAAGGTTTGCCGTTTCATCATTCGTCAAAGTCCTAGTTTCCAATATCTTTGTCGGGCACGATCTATAATATCCCCGATTTCATTGAGTTCAAAAAATAAAAAATTCATCAAATCCAATCTTACGTCAAATTCATATTCATGAAAAATCTCTAAATTCTTCGTTGTTGAACTCATCAATCAAAGCTATCTCGTTTCTTTGAACCCGTTTGTGAACGGTGTCTCATCTTCCGGGTTCATTTGGGAATGGCCTGTTATCTTCTTCTAACCCGTTTGGGAGCGGTGCATCATTTTTTAAATCCATTTGGGAATAGTTTCTTATATTCTTCGAGCCCGTTTGTGAACGGTGTCTCATTTTCTGAGTCCATTTGTGAATGGTCTCGTGGTCTCTTTGAACCCGTTTGTGAACGGTGTCTCATTTTCTGAGTCCATTCGTGAATGGTCTCATGTCCTCCTTGAGCTCGTTTGTGGACGGTGCCTCATTTCCCAAAAATAAAAAATTTATCAAATCCAATCCCCGATTCAAACAATCCAATTCTACGTCAAATTCAAGTTCATGAAAAATCTCTAAATTCTTCGAGCCCGTTTGTGAACGGTGCCTCTTTTCTCGAGGCCATTTGTGAATGGTCTCGTCTTCTCCTTAAACCCGTTTGTGAACGGTGTCTCATTTTCTAAGTCCATTTGTGAATGGTCTCATGTTCTCTTTGAACCCGTTTGTGAACGGTGTCTCATTTTCTGAGTCCATTCGTGAATGGTCTCATGTCCTCCTTGAGCCCGTTTGTGAACGGTGCCTCATTTCTCAAAAATCAAAAATTCATAAAATCCAATCCCCGATTCAAAAAAAATCCAATCCTACGTCAAATTCAAGTTCATGAAAAATCTCTAAATTCTTCGTCGTTGAATTCATCAATCAAAGCTATCTTGTTTCCTTGAGCCCGTTTGTGAACGGTGCCTCATTTCTCGAGTCCATTTGTGAATGGTCTCGTCTTCTCCTTGAGCCCGTTTGTGAACTGTGCCTCATTTCTCTAGTCCATTTGTGAATGGTCTTGTTCTCCTTGAGCCCGTTTGTGAACGGTGCCTCATTTCTCGAGTCCATTTGTGAATGATCTTGTCTTCTCCTTGAGCCCGTTTGTGAACGGTGCCTCTTTTCTCGAGTCCATTTGTGAATGGTTTTCTATCCTCCTTGAGGCCGTTTGTGAACGGTGCCTCATTGTCCAAGTCCATTTGGGAATGCTTCTTATCCGCGTTGAACCCGCTTGTGAGCGGCGTCTCATCTCCTTCTAAAAACCGTTTGAGAACGATCTTTGTCCTTTCCCTTCAGAATCCATTCGAAAATGATATCTCATTCTCTAATTGCCCGTTTGTGAACGGCGCCGCATCGAGTTTTTTTTATTATTATTCAAATTCTAGGATTTCATCTAGAGTCTTGCATTATAGTAGGTTGCATTGTGTCTAGGGAGTCCTTTGCCGATTAAAGCTACGCAAAATGGCTCTGTCACTTTTACTTTGGTATTCGATGACTACATCATCTCTACCAAAGAGGGGCATCTGTAGACACCCTCATTTTGCTACACTTTAACCAACAATAACCTAATATATTGATCCGTGGAATTTCATTGGTAAAGTATGCATCCTCAAATTTTCTGAAAACCGAAATGATAAAGAGATGTACCTGGTGAGATGATTAGATCCGAAAAATTAAAAAATACCCTGATTGGTGAATTTAGTGTGTTAAATCCATGTGAGAGCCCCTCTATCATGGATTTATATGTTTTAGGTCATTAATATCTCGATCTGACTTTACGGATCATCAATCGGGACAAAATAAGCTAAGGTCACTTCACAGCCCGGGACCTGATTCCATTCCGAGACCCGATTTCCGTAAATGTTAGATCAAGGGCAGATCTTAACCTGGGTGTCTTTCCTTACTAAGAATTTGTGATCATTTAGTCAAAATAGGATTGATCAAGGTTAATCTCAAATTCAGATTAAACATTGTGTAACTTAATTGAGCAAAAACCCAATGAAAAATCATGGATCAATGTGGGTGAACGAGAGCCGTCAAAATAATTTAACCAAATTATCAACAACTGTGCTTTCAGTACTTTAATTGTTGTCAAAATTCATATTTCAAAGGTTATGATCATACATCAAAAATTGATTAAGTTGGTTGGATCAATGGAATCGTCAATTTGATCAACGGTTGGAAAAACGATTCGCTCTTAAAAATCGACGGCTCGCATTGGTCAAAAATTCTGAAAATAATATTTCTATGGCAACATTGGGCTTAAATGAAAGAGAAAAAATCAACGATTCTAATGGCGAAAGAATTATCGAAATCGGACTTCAAAATCTCCTGAAAACCGCGTTTTTCGATTTTTACATTCAAAATATTTGAAAAATCTTTTACAAGATTCTAGGAGATTTGGAGGCATCATCTCGTCCATTCTTTCGATCGAAATTGATCTCAAACACCCAATCTTATTTCATATCATTGCAAAGATTTCAGGATATTTGGAGATCCGATCTCGCTCGTTCTTTCGATCACATGGAGATTGCAGTTAATCAAAAACATCCAAATCGTTGCCATTCTCTACAAAGGCAACCAAATTGGACATTTCCCTTGCCTTGAAATTTGCTTCCAAAATTTACAAAGATTCCAAGGACAAATGGCATCATCTTGGACCTTGAATTTTTCCTAAATCTTTAGTACTTGATCCTGGCCGCATAAGTGCCTGCCATTTTTAACATAGCCATGGCTTAAATGGAAGATGCCAAAGAAGAGGGAGAATATTCTAGAAAAATCCGATCTTGGCCATTCTTTCCCCTTCCTTTTTCCATCACTCAATCTCCACCCTACACCTCTAGGCCCTAAAGATGGCAACCTGGCTCATCCCTCACCTATAAATACCCATGCTCTCTTCTTTCAAAAAAGGAGAAAAAAAAGAGGAAGAAGACTCAAAGAAAACTACTAGAGAAATCCTCCATATCCCCGCCTTCAAATCTTGTCCTATTCAAAGGATACCTAAAATCTCCATTACAGGTAGGTGCACTATTCTCAGATTTTTTCAGGATTATTTGATATTTTTTTATGTATTTTTGCACGAGTTTTAGCATTTAATTGAATT
Source organism: Tasmannia lanceolata (assembly GCF_043159265.1). NCBI lineage: Eukaryota > Viridiplantae > Streptophyta > Magnoliopsida > Canellales > Winteraceae > Tasmannia > Tasmannia lanceolata. The sequence continues at coordinate 45,320,155 of NW_027518680.1, read as the reverse complement.
TAATTCAATATTATATGTGTGTGCTCAAAATCACGATCTACATTAGTGTTTCAATTCCGATTCGTCCCGAAATTTAATATACTGATCTATTTAAATAGACTAAAATAACCATCGGATTGGATCGGACATTGAATCAAAGGATTTCAAAAATTTGAGTGATGAGTGGAATTTTATTTAAAATAATGGCTGAGAAATTACAAAATTCGAAAAAATAGCCATCTTAGGATGATCTATTTTTTGAAATTTAAAATTTTTCTTGTGTTCATCATTCAGAACAAGATTAAAGGACGTTTTCCGGAGTCGTAATTTTCTCGAAAATCGTGTTTTAAAAATAGAAAACTCTTCAAAAATATCTTTTTGACGAAGAAAAATAAATTATACACTAAACGGATTCGAAAATTAATGGAATTTCGTGGGCAAATAATATGATACTGGTATATTCTACCATGAATTTTTGAGAATTTTTGGAATTGGTTTGGTATATTATTTTATGCTTTCTTTGAACATTATCAGAGTTGGGAGACTTTTTACACACATCAGATCACAGATAAAATTCCCAAAATTTTTACAGTAGTCTTATATTCCATATTTCTAGTTTCCTTAAAAAATTTCAAGTAATTTAGATCTTGTTTCATATGGGATGTAGTGTTAATTCATAATCTGGTCTGAAAATTGAAAAATCCAAAACTGAGAGTAAATAGTTTCCAAAATTCATGAAAATATCACAGCATGCTAAATTTACTCATATCGTATTTCTGAAGAAATTTCATGGAATTTGGATTTCTATTTCTAGTAGTTTCTGTGTTATTTTTGCAATCTGGTCAATTAATTGTTAAATCAAAATTAAATATGAGCTTAATGTAAAAATCTGTAAAAATCTTCCAGTAGGCTACATTTCATCATATCTTGCTGCTGTAGAAGTTTCAACTCATTTCGAATTCGTTTGCAACAGTTCCACTTGTAAAAATCACTCATATGTTTAAAATTGATAAAATTCATTGAAAATCCGAAATTAATTGAAAATCATCTGAAAATCTCTAAAGAACCTTAAATCTCTGTCACATATTAACTCCTTAATCCATTAAAATAGAAATTTTAGGGTCTTTAGATTTCCCTGAAAAAATGGCCAGTGCATCCATAATCGTATCCCAATTGCACTCGATCTTTGACAATTTGAATATTTAAGCTATAGCATGTTGTTGGCTCCGAGGTTCACTGTCCACGGAAATCCTGAGATATGCCAGGCAATAAGATGCTATAACCTAAGTATTAAATTGCACAAGGAAAGAGCGCACGATTCCCTTCCTTGGATGCCATTCGAGGCTGAAATTGGTGAACCTTAGAACCATTGGTATTCCTTAAATATCCAGAAACCGAAAACCCTTGAAATCTGAAATTAATTAACCTCAAGAACTTGAATCGATTTACTTTGTGTCTTTTGGAACCGTTGGATCGCGGTTTCCGTCATAAGAACCATTAGAGCCCAATTTAGGAACACTTGTGTCAGGTCGTGTCCTAGGTTTTAGGGAGTCCTAGAGTTAGGAGTCCAACCTCATCACGTACGTTTGCTATGGATAGCAACCGTGCCTTAGGTCTAGTTACACTAGTCACCCACTCTTTCCCTAGGACAAGCCTAGTAAACTAGGATGTAGGTTAATCTGCATTAGTCTAAGGAACCACTTGCATTTAGATAAAATCATATAGCATCTTAGATGAAATCTCAGGATAATAAAATCCTCAACTTGAATTAAATAACTTCTCCTGAAACTGTTGAAACAGTCAAATCCGTCTAGGTCGGTGTCTTAGTTGAGTTAGGTATATGTAGCTTAGCTTAGGTGCACCGAACTACGTCGACTCTGATCCCAATGAGGCTTGGGTACGTAGGCAGCTTGGATGTCTGATGGCATACCAACCGCGAGTCGGCACTACAACAAATTGTGGTGTTTTGTATATTAATTTTCTTGTAAATTCTTAATTAAATCACTTAGGATTCCCCATGAAATTAGAATCTTAGGAGAACTTGCACTTAGATTGAATCCATACAAATTAAGAAATCAAGATACACATTTAGGATTCACATTGAAATTAGATCATAGGATGCATGTCCCGTAGTTCGCACATTAACAGAGAGTTGAATGAGCCATTTAAAATAAATTTAAAAAAGTTAGCTTTTGGAATCGAAGACCGATTATTGGGCAGGAATGGTGCATGTGGTGGATAACTCCCCATACCTTCCATTCTCGTAACCAGGTAGCGAGTCTAGATTTCTGGTTAATTATGGGTCCTAGATCCCACATCTAGGTGGCGACTCTGTCAGTCTCTTTTGTGTGGAATTCGGATTGCCTTAGTGGTCCCAAGTTCACATAAAAGATGAATTAAAATCAATAATAAAAGAGCACACGCCAATCGCGTGGGTACGAGAGACCAAGAGAAGGCGTGGCGGCTCGCGCCCCACCCCTCTCGCGGGATCGGGTCCCACAAGAATTATCGATTTTTCTTTTGAAACAACCGAACTCGGTTTGACCGAGCTGCCTACGTACCCCAGTGTAGAGATCAGGTCACGCGTAGTTCAGGGCGGATGCCCCTAGCATATTGGGTTTTGAAGGAAAATTTTATTTAGGCTCAAAAGGGTTTGCAAAAGGTTATATATTTTTTAATTTTGGGTTATGAATTTGGGATTTATTCGGCCAAAAGACGGCCTTCCGGTGTTCAAGCATAGAACCTCTTGAGTTGATCAAGATTTGTTGGTTCTGGCAATATTTCTCCATTCAAATTACGGAGCTTGACGGCTGGTCCACAATGTATGGTCCTGACCAATTTGGCTTGAATTTGCCTCTTGGGTCAAACACTGGTGCACGATTCTCTTTCAGAACCAGATTGCCTTCCTCTAGATCTCTGATTTTAACATTTTTATTAAAAGCCCTGGCTATTCTGCGCTGATAACCCTGCACATGGTAAAGTGCCTTTAACCTCTTCTCATCTAGCATGTCCAGTTCTTTATATCTGGCCTTTGTCCATTCATTTTCTAGCAACTTGACTTCAGTCAATATTCGGAGCGAAGGTACACGGATCTCAACAGGTAACACTGCTTCCATCCCATAAACTAGAGACTAAGGGGTTGCTCCAGTTGAAGCTCTAATTGATGTTTTGTAAGCCCACAAGGCGTACGGTAATTTATTCGCCCAATCTTTATAAGTTTCTGACATTTTGCTAATGATAATCTTGACATTTTTGTTTGCAGCTTCTACCGCTCCATTTGTCTGCGGCCGATAAGGTGAGGATTTATGATGCTTAATCTTGAACTCTTCGCAAAGAGTGATTACTTCTTTCTTGAAATGAGATCCGTTATCTGAGATAAGTTCATGGGGGATTCCATATCTGCATATGATGTTGGTGCGTATGAATTTGGCAACTGATGCGGATGTAAGCTTTGCATAAGAAGCGGCCTCAACCCACTTGGTGAAGTAGTCAATTGCAACGAGTATGTACTCGTGACCATTAGACGACTTGGGTGAAATCTTGCCAATGATGTCAATTCCCCATACCGAAAACGGCCAAGGAGAGGTAAGAGAATGCAATTCGGTGGGTGGTACATGGATGAGATTCGCATGTACCTGACATTTATAGCATTTCTTTACAAATGCGTGACAATCCGCTTCTAATGTTGGCCAATAATACCCCAGACGTAGGATCTTCTTTGCCAGTGACACATAAGAGTTGAATTCCATCGAAAGACCGTCGATACAACTCTCCTCCACAAATGATAAAATTAGCTGCCAATTTCTGCAAAGTCCTTATTTCTTTACTCGACGCCTCATTGGGATGCCCCTGGCCTGAGATGTAGTTCTTTATGTCCGTATACCATGGTTTACCATCGGGACATCTTGCAGCTATCTCTATAGCATCAACATATGCCGGAGCCCATTGCTCTTGAACCGTGATGGGCCTCATCTTCATATTGTGAGGTATGTCAATCATGGAAGCTAACGTCGCTAAGGCATTGACGAATCTATTCTTCAACCTTGGCAAATAACTGAAAGTGACGCGCTGGAATTGCTTAGCTAGAATATCCAAGTATTCATGATATGGCAATAGCTTTTCTTCTTTGGTTCTCCACTCTCCTTGAGTTTGGCAAATGATTAGCTTCGAATCTCTATATACGTCAAGATTCTCTATGCCTAAGGCCAATGCAGCCTCAAGCCCAACAATGCATGCTTCATATTTTGCCATATTATTGGTGCAATTGAATTGTAACTTAACGGCAAGGGGAACATGCTCATTTCGAGGTGACACCAGCAATGCCCCTACTCCTTGTCCTGTTTGATTTGCTGCTCCATCAAAATAGAGGGTCCAACCAGTTTCTGGATATTCATCTTCTACCATCATGATCTCTTCATCTGGGAACATTGGTTTGAAAGGCTGATTTTCTTCTCGGGGTGCTTCTGCCAATTGCTCAGCAATGACTCGGCCCTTTACTGATTTTTGGGTTACGTGGGTGATGTCAAACTCAGACAACAACAATAACCATCTGGCAGTCCTGCCTGTCAAGGCTGGTTTTTCAAAGAGATATTTCAGAGGATCCATCCTTGACAGGAGCAAGACCTTATGTGATAAAAGGTAATGCCTGAGTTGCTGAGTAGCCCAAACCAGAGCTAAGCAGGTTTTTTCTAGGATAGTGTACTTCTGTTCATATTCCAACATCTTCTTGCTAAGGTAATATACAGCCTTTTCATGCTTAGTTTCTGGATCTTGCTGTGCTAACATACAACCCATGGTGGTTTCTGTTACTGACAAGTAAAGCAGCAATGGATGCCCCAGTATCACTGGTGCTACTATCGGTGGTTTAGCCAAACTTTGTTTTATCTTCTCAAAGGCTTGTTGACATTCCCCCGTCCATACTTTGGAAGAGTTTTTCTTTAAGAGCTTAAAGATAGGTTTACAAGTTGATGTCAGATGAGCAATGAATCGCCTTAGGAACTGTATCCTTCCTAGGAATCCCGGAATTTCCTTCTCAGTTTTAGGCGGCGGCATCTCCTGGATAGCCTTAATCTTCTGAGGATCTACCTCTATGCCCCTTTGACTCACCATAAATCCAAGCAACTTACCAGAGGTAACCCCGAATACACACTTGCTAGGATTCAGGCGAAGCTGGTATTTGAGAATTCTTTCAAAGAACTTCTTAAGGTTCGGGATATGATCTCTCCTTTCCTTGGCCTTTACAATCATATCATCAACATAAACTTCGACTTCTCTATGTATCATGTCATGGAGTAAAGCCGTAGCTGCTCTTTGGTATGTCGCACCAGCATTCTTAAGACCGAATGGCATTACCCGATAGCAATATGTCCCCCATTGTGTAATGAACGAGGTCTTAGCCATGTCCTCGGGTGCCATCTTAATTTGATTGTAGCCCGAGAAACCATCCATGAACGATAGTAATTCATGCCCGGCCGTATTGTCTACCAGGATATCGATATGTGGTAGAGGGAAATAATCTTTTGGACTTGCCTTGTTCAAATCCCTGAAATCTACACACATTCTCACCTTTCCATCTTTCTTCGGTACAGGTACTATATTTGCGAGCCATTCTGGATATTCCACCACTTGCAGAAATCCAGCATTCAACTGCCTAGTAATCTCTTCTTCTACTTTCAAGACCCACTCGGGCTTCATTCTCCTTAGCTTCTGCTTTTTAGGTTTAATTCCTGGCAACAAAGGTAGCTTGTGCTGAACAATGTCTTCACTCAACCCGGGCATATCTTTGTAGGACCAGGCAAAAAATTCTTTATGTTCCTTAAGTAGGTTTATTAATTCATAGCGCTCTTCAGAGGATAGAGTATTTCCAATTCGTATTTCCTGTATTAAATCTTCTGTTCCGATGTTTATAACTTCGATTTTATCTTTAAGAGGCTGGGCTCGGCGCTCCTCCTCTTGTTTGAGCATATGCTGCAATTCAAGGGGAGTTTCGTCGATCCCTTCTTCCTCGTCTGAGGAGGGAGTGTTATCATTATTAAAGTCAGAAGCAAACACAGAGGCATACTGAGAATCAGATTTCATTGAATTGAAAGAAATTACATCATTATCATTGGACTCATCCTGAACAGGCTCAGGATTCACATAGTAAATAAAATCAGAAAATGACTCGCCTGGACTAGGCACTGACTCGGATTCAATCGACTTGAGGGGACTTGACTTAATAAAATAAGTAGGAAAAACACTAAAACTCCAGTTTGAAAGATTTTCTGTTGCAGGTGCAATCTGACTCTGAGGTTCAGTAAAGGTATCATTACTCTGAATAACTGCCACCAGCACATCTTCACAATCTGTCTCTTCTTGTTCTTCAGAATAGTAATCAACATCAGGCACATTTTCTTTAAACAAAGATCCCAGCACCTCTGGCTCAAGGTAGACTAACCAGTCCTCAACAGCTTTCTCAACATAATATATCGGCGGTTCTGTTTCTGGGAGAGCAAGGCCACTGAATATTTCAAAACCGGGTATCATGATCCCTGTCACTGAGTCATACCATGGTTCAGAAAACCCATAGTATGTAGAAGTCTCACCTTCTTTGATAAAATGACCATTCATCGATAAGGAATATGGAGCCATTGGGAGTACCCTTCCGGTGCGGCAGATTTCTTCCTTCAATTTCAACAGTTCTTTCATGGTTTCTTCCTCCTCCTCAGTAGGTTCACATCCAAGATCGAAAATTCCATGGTTTGCTTTGATTGGGCGCCATTGAGATGCCTTGCTCGGATCACGGCCCAAATTCATACCAGGAAAGTAATTCATTTTTCTCATCATCTTGGCAACCACAGGACTGATGGCAAAAGGCAAATACAACTCCTCCCGAGAGGCCTCTTCATAGGAAATAGCAGCAACGTCGAACACTAAACCATTCAGGTTGAAATCTTCTACTTTTGCAACTGGAAGGATCAGAGTTTCTCCTGTTATCTGTCCTATTTCTGGCTCTTCATCACCTCTGACAGTGAACAACTTCCCATCTCTGACGAACTTCAATTTTTGGTGGAGGGTTGAAGCAACAGCGCCTTCCTTATGCAACCAGGGACGTCCCAGAAGCAAATTAAACGAGGCCTTGATATCAATAACTTGAAACTCAACCTCAAATTCTTGACCGCCTATAACGATCCTGGTGGTGAGGACTCCGACCACATTTCTGCGGGTGTTGTCATATGCGAGAATACCAAGGGTTGATTCGGCAAAATCAGTGGGACCGAAACCCAAGGTAATGGCAGTTCTCAATGGACACACATTCAGGGCGGATCCGTTATCTACCAACACAGATGGTACTTTCTTGCCTCCACAGATAATAGTGACATGAAGAGCTCTAGCATGATTCCGACCTTGAGGAGGCAGCTCCTGATCTGAGAAACTAATGGCCCTGGTGGCCTGGGTTAGAGCCACAACTTCAGCCAGTTGCTCCGGAGATATCTCTGAGGATACCTGTGTGGTATTCAATTCTTTCAACACGGCCTCTCTGTGTTTCTTTGATGCTATCAATAATCCCCATACAGATATAACAGCCTGAGTTTTCTTTCACATATTGCGGCTCCTCTCCTCGAGCCAATGCCCCTGGGTTTTCGACTCTCAATTCAGCAGGTTTGAAAATTCTTCCGCCCCTTGTCACATGTCTGACTTCATCCAATTCAGGCTCATCATAAGTGATAATTTGAGGGACTTGTGGCTCGTAGGTGATTACCAAGGGAGGTACTGACTCTCTTGGGTATGATCCATCACAGAAGATGATTTGGGGTTCAGAAACGGGTTCTAAAACACATATGAGGGTGAGAGGGTCAAACTCAGGATCTCCTATGATTATAGCATTAACGGCAGCAGGAGGATTTGCATGACCAGGTAGCGGGTTTTGGGTGACATTGGGTCTTGGCTGGAAGGCAATGACTTTCTCATCAATGAGTTTCTGGATTCTATATTTCAAGGCAATGCAGTTGGCAGTAAGATGACCACGACCTCTGTGATACTCACAGTGTAGGTCAGCTCGCCAATTTGCAGGTAGAGGATTGCGTGGAGGCCGGATGGCAGGTAGGGTTATGCGACCTGAAGCAAGACACTGCTTAAGCACCTCTGAAGATGGAATGGGAAGAGGGGTAAATTCTACCCGGGTTTGTTGCCGAGGTGCGGTCGCGAGTTGAGCATAGTCCATCACTAAAGGTTCTTGGGATTTAGAGGGCTGAGCATTGGAACGAGAGATACTACTGACTTGGGCTGGCGGGGATTTTTTGAAATCTCTGGGGTTTGGGTTGCTACGGTTAAATACACCTTGAGCCATAACCCCCTCTATCTGGGTGCCTGCCACAATGAAGTGCTTGAAGTCTGGATAATATTGTAATGACATGTGATACTGGAGTTGGGGGGAAATATTTTTCATGATTATTTGAACCTGCTCCTCCTCAGACGGGCGCTCCATCATCTGAGCTGCTATTCTCCTCCATCTTTTCACAAAAATCAGAAAGGATTCCCTCGAGTCTTGCTTTGTTCTCTCTAAATCCTTTTTGGTGATTTCTGTCCCATCATCATATTTGAACTGCCTGATGAATTGCTCGCCGATATCCTTCCATGTCCTGTAACGAGTTTTGTCCAAGACCATGAACCATCTCCTAGCAACATTGGTTAGGGAAACTGGGAACAATTGAGCCATTTGCTCAGGAGATAAGCCTTGAGGCTGACACATGATGGTGAACATTTGCAAATGTGTGATTGGACAACCCACACCATCATATATGTCGAAATCTGGCATTTGAAAATTAGCAGGAAGGCGGATTTCGGGAAATAGAGTAAGATCACTGGGATTGAAACCACCCTGGTCTTGAAACTGAATGTCTTGAACTTTCCTGGTAAGAGTCTCTAATTTCTCCATAACAGATTTATCAACCATGAACTGAGAAGGCCTACTGCGATCCTCGCTGTACTGCTCTTTTTCTAAGTCTTCTTCGGCTTTATCAGGGATATTGATGAACACTGGTTGGGCAGGTGCTGCTGAAGTAGCTGCTTGGTGCATAGGCCCTTTATCCTTGGACAACGACGGTCCCAACTTTTCAGAAAGCTGAGCCTTGATAACTCGGTTCTCCTCTTTGAGTTCTTGAAGCTGCTGGAGAATCAAGGTAAGAGTATCGGTAATAGCAGCAGGTGGAAGGCCATCTTGGTTATCTGCCATTGGTGAGGATGAGAAAGAAGGAGATGCTGGGGTTCTCAGAGAGGGTGGTGGAGAGACAGAATTCCTCTCCAATCGTGAAGAGACCCGTCCCAAGGAGTAATAGGGTTAGCTATGATGTTTACTTCCCTGAAATATTTGAAAGACACATTTTAAAATCACGGAAAGAAGTAAACAATGATGCATGCATAGACTAGGATAATGAGAGAGAAATATGAACTTTATTGATCAATCATTAAAATTTGAGTACATGGTTCAATCTTTCAAAAATAAACGGATAAGATTAAACATGGAACTAAGCATTCTTTTTAGACTTCTTCTTTGGACGACAATCTTGCTCAGCTGACTCTTTTAGAGGTTTGATGATCCTGACATCCCAAGCAGATGAAACGGCTTTGACAATCTTGGGCTTGAGATCCTCAGGCGGGTAGAAATGACGAAGGGGAGGCGCAATGGATTGCTCCCTTCCATACTGACGCTGAATCATGGCAGGAAAATAGAAGGAAGTCTTTTTGAGGCCAAGAAGGCGAACATAGTTAGCTTCTCCAGTGTTGAAGACGGCTTCTTGGATTCCAGGAATTTGCCAATAAATCTGATCTTGTTGGCGAGAATTTAACCATTCAACCCAATCGCTTTTATGATCAAAGGAAACATCATGACGCCATTCACTGAAGGTGTATAACGTATGATCGAAATGCACAGGAGCTGCGATTTTTAGCTTGTGGCATAACCACATCTGGAGTAATGCAGGACATCCCGAGAAAGAACCAACGAAGGAGCGAACATAAGAGCCTGGACCTGAGCTGGCACGAAGACGAGCCATATCATCCAATCCATTGAAGGTTTCTGCAAGCATAGTAGGAATTGGATTGGCGCCACGATCCATTTGATCAACGAGGTCCAGAAGAACAGCTGACGCAAAGCGAGAAGGCTGGACAGTGAGGAACCTAGCAAAGGAGCAGAATCTCAAAGCGCGCCATCGGGCTTTTTGAATATCAACAACACCAATGTGTCCAACAAGAGGGTAAATGTCAATCAGTTGCTGCATGGACACTTCTTGGCCTTTGATGAAAGAGTTCATGGATTCATCTGGATTATTCATCAAGCGATGGAACAAAGGAAGATAATCTGGAACACAGGATGGCTTCACTAGAGGGCCACCCACAGGATATTCCAATGAGGCACACCATTCTTCAAAGGTGGGACACATTTCTAGGTTGCCAAAACGGAAGACATGATGATCGGGATCCCAACACTCTGATGCGGCATAGAGTAATCCCCAATCGAGCTTGATGGTTGCCACGTAGCCGAAGAGATTCTTCTCTTGTTCACTTATGGCATAGATGTGAGATTCTCTTAATGTACCACGGATCCAATCAAGAATTGTACGAGTAGACATGGTGCCTGTAAGCCGAGAGAAGGGATACAAGAATGATCAAGATTACATGAACACGAGATTGTGATAAGTTCCTGCCAGTAAAAGAAAGTATGAATACACGATCGAATCACATGATAGAAGATTGAAAGGCGTACGATCAAGAGATGAGATGAGATAGCGTAAGATTGCTTTCAACGGATAGATCATGAACGACTAATTCTATGAGATCTTTGGAAACGAATGGGATTTATATCCTAACCCCAAAGGAAAAGTTTTTTAATCTTCGCACATTTTAACAGTGTTACCTGAAGGCATCAACCCTAATCCTAATCTATCAGAGTGGAGAGAGAATCTCGACTCATGACTTTGTTCGTGCATCTAAGGACCGATCGTGACCATTGGAAGATGGACCACGGCCTAATCTAGACACAAATGGGTAAGATATCCTAAACTAGGCTCACACACGTGATGCACATGTGTTCGTATACTACATGCATGTGTGGGTTAATCTAAGGGTAAGGCCAAGAGTTCCCTTAGCGCGAATCCATGTTCGATATACTGTACCAGTGTCCGGCGTATCAGTACGTGAACAAGAGATCCGTTTACGCACCATAAGGTGCTAGGCTAAGGGTGGAATGCTTCTCTAGCACAGAGGCACCAGGTGATGAAATCCCAGTCAACCATTGTAGATAACACTCCGGATTCCTAAAATAGGACGTGTGTGCATGTGAGATGCAAGAGTTTAGATGCGAGTGATGTAAGTGTGTGCAATAAGTTCGCGCAATCTATGATGCCTTCAGGTTTTGTTAGATTAAGTTTGAGTAAAATGCGATGAGAAAATAAAACATACAAACTAATCTAATAGAGTTTTCATGAGCCAGTTAAATTAAATTCAAATGAATTATCTTTTGAAACTTTAATGAAGTTAGGTGGTCCCCAGCAGAGTCGCCAAACTGTGGGACCCGATCCCACGAGAGGGGTGGGGCGCGAGCCGCCATGCCTTCTCTTGGTCTCTCGTACCCACGCGATTGGCGTGTGCTCTTTTAGTATTGATTTTAATTCATCTTTTATGTGAACTTGGGATCACTAAGGCAATCCGAATTCCACACAAAAGAGACTGACAGAGTCGCCACCTAGATGTGGGATCTAGGACCCATAATTAACCAGAAATCTAGACTCGCTACCTGGTTACAAGAATGAAAGGTATGGGGAGTTATCCACCACATGCACCATTCCTGCCAGGTAATCGGTCTTCGATTCCAAAAGCTAACTCTTTTAAATTTATTTTAAATGGCTCATTCAACTCTCTGTTAATGTGCAAACTAAGTGACATGCATCCTATGATCTAATTTCAATGTAGATCCTAAGTGTGTATCTTGATTCCTTTATTTGTTTGAGTCCAATCTAAGTGAAAGTTCTCCTAAAATTCTAATTTCATGGAAAATCCTAAGTGATTTAATTAAGGATTTACAAGAAAATTAATATACAAAACTCCACAATTTGTTGTGGAGCCGACTCGCGGTTGGTATGCCATCAGACATCCAAGCTGCCTACGTACCCAAGCCTCACTGGGATCAGAGTCGACGTAGTTCGGTGCACCTAAGCTAAGCTACTTATGCCTAACTCAACTAAGACACCGACCTAGACGGGATTGACTGTTTCAACAGTTTTAGGAGAAGTTATTTAATTCAAGTTGAGGATTTTATTATCCTAGGATTTCATCTAAGATACTATATGATTCTTATCTAAATGCAAGTTGTTCCTTAGACTAATGCAGGTTAGCCTACATCCTAGTTTACTAGGCTTGTCCTAGGGAGAGATTGGGTGACTAGTGTAACTAGACCTATGGCACGGTTGCTATCCGTAGCAAGCGTCCGTGATGAGGCTGGACTCCTAACTCTAGGACTCCCTAAAACCTAAGACTCCCTAAAACCTAGGACACGACCTGACATAAGTGTTCCTAAATTGGGCTCTAATGGTTCCTATGACGGAAACCGTGATCCAACGGTTCCGACAGACACGAGATGAATCGATTTCAGTTCTTGAAGTTAGTTAATTTCAGATTTCAAGGATTTTCAATTTTTTTGGACATTTAAGGATTACCAATGGCTCTAGGGTTCACCAATTTCGGCCCAGAATAGCATCCAAGGAAGGGAATCGTGCGCTCTTTCCTTGCGCAATTTAATACTTAGGTTATAGCATTTTATTGCCTGACATATCTCAGGATTTCCGTGGGCAGTAACCTCGGAGCCAACAACGTGCAATAGGGATACGATTATGGATGCACTGGCCATTTTTTCAGAAAAATCTAAAGATCCTAAAATTTCTATTTTAATGGATTAAGGAGTTAATATGTGACAGAGATTTAAGGTTCTTTAGAGATTTTCAGATGATTTTCAATTAATTTCGGATTTTCAATGAATTTTATCAATTTTAAACATATGAGTGATTTTACAAGTGAAACTGTTGCAAACGAATTCGAAATGAGTTGAAACTTCTACAGCAGCAAGATATGATAAAATATAGCTTACTGGAAGATTTTTATAGATTTCTACATTAAGCTCATACTTAATTTTGATTTAACAATTAATTGACCAGATTGCAAAAATAATACTGAAACTACTAGAAATAGAAATCTAAATTCAATGAAATTTCTACAGAAATAAGATATGAGTCAATATAGCATCCTGTAAGATTTTCATGAATTTTGAAAACTATTTACTATCAGTTTCGGATTTTTCAATTTTTAGACCAGATTATAAATTAACACTACATCCCATATGAAACAAGATCTAAATAACTTAAAACGTTTACAGCAACTAGAAATATGGAATATAAGACTACTGTAAAAATTGTGAAAATTGTATCTGTGATCTGAGGTCTGTAAAAATTCTCCCAAAATCTGATAATTTTCAAAGAAAACATAAAATAATATACCAAACCAAATCCAAAAATTCTCACAAATGTATGGTAGAATGTATCAGAATTATATTATTTTCCCACGAAATTTCATTAATTTTGGAATTCTTTTAGTATATATTTTATTTTTCTTCGTCGAAAAGATATTTTTGAAGAGTTTTCTATTTTTAAAACACGATTTTCGAGAAAATTACGATTCCGGAAAACGTCCTCCAACCTTGTTCTGATGTGATGAACACAAGAAAAATTTTAAATTCCAAAAAATTGATCACCTGAGATGGCTATTTTTTCGAATTTCGTAATTTCTCAGCCAATATTTTAAATAAAAGTCTACTCTTCACTCAAATTCTAAAAAACCGTTGATCCAATGTCCGATCCGATCCGATAGTTATTTTACTCTATTTAAGTAGAACATCGTATTAAATTTTGGGACGAAACGGATTTGAAACACTCATGCAGATCATGATTTTTAGTTCACACATTTAATATTGAATTAAATTTAATTAAATGCTAAAAACCATGCAAAATTCATAAAAATGCCAAATCATCTGGGCAAAATCTGAGAATAGTGTTCTAACCTGTAGGCGAGATCTCTGCCGAGTCCAAGAGCCGAAAAGTCCGAAAATTCCGCCGACGCTCGATCCGCTCCGCTTTTTTTTTTTCTTTTTTTTTCTTTGCCACCGTTCCTCTGTTGAATGTGAGAGCGAGAGTGATTGAGAGAGAGAGATTGAGAGAGAGAGTGAGAGTAAGAGAGAGTGAGAGTAAGAGAGAGTGAGGGAGATATAGAGGGAGTGAGAATTTGAGAGTGAGAGAGAGCGAACAGAGAGGTTTGAGAGAGATAGAGAGACAATAGAGGGAACGAGAGAGAAAAAACAGAAAAACAGAGTGAGATGGTGAATGAGAGCAAGAGAGAGAGAGAGAGAGAGAGAGAGAGAGAGAGAGAGAGAGAGAGAGAGAAATGAGAGGAATGAGAGAAAAAGAAAAAAATAGAAAAACAGAGTGTGAGACACTCTATTTTTCTTCGTTCTCTTCTTCCTTTTTTTTTTTTAATTTATCAAGAGAGAATAGAGTGGGATGAGAACAGGAGAGTGATGGAGTTGGGTAGAGGTTGAGGGAGAGGCCGTGAGGCGTAGGGAGAGAGTGAGAGAACGAGAGTGAGTGATGGAGAGGGAAAAACAGAGAGTAAGTGAGGGATCGAGAGAGAGAGAGAGAGACAGAGGGAGTGAGCGAGGGAGAGGAAAAACAGAGTCTGAGGGATCGAGAGAGAGAGAGACAGAGGGAGTGAGCGAGGGAGAGGAAAAACAGAGTCTGAGGGATCGAGAGAGAGAGACAAAGGGAGTGAGCGAGGGAGAGGAAAAACAGAGTCCTCGTTTTTCCTTTCTTTTTTTCCTTTTGGCTATCAAGATGAAGGGCGTGGGAGAGGTGAGGTGAGGTGAGATGGAGAAGGAGAGATGGAAAGAGCTCTTTTTTTCTTTCGAGCCAGAGACGAGAGAGTTCTCCTTTAGGGGAAGAGACCAGACCTTCTATTTTCCTCCTCGAGTTTTTCTCTCCTTCCAGTATGTCATTGCCATATATATATTTTTTATTTTTAGAATCAACGGATATTTTGCACCGAATATAGCTTTTGTCCCAATTTAGCAACTCCATCTTTTCACGAGAATGGTTGCTGTTTCAGCAACAAGGAAACAACGAATGGCATCAAGTCCATGTAGGTTCCACATATATTGCTTTTAGAATTCAAGCTTCTATTTTGAAACACTCCTTGCTCTTAGTTTCCATGCACGCGTGTGTTTGCCTTTTTGACCATCCAATCCATTTGATCTGAACCATACAAATGATGAGCCACAATGTAAAATGGTCGAGCCCTAAATCATCTCCATTGGTTGATCTGAACCATCTAAATGACAGGCAATAATGCGAATTGGTTGTATCTCGCAAGTCATTTTATGGGCTAATCATAACCGTCCAAACAATATGCTGCGAAGTAAATTGGTTGTGACTCCCAATTTATTCTCAGGGATGATATAAAACCGTCCATTTGGATGGGCCACATCCCAAGCTAATTGTTTCTCCTAAACCATCTTTGTAGAATGATCTCAACCGTCCGATTTGTAAGTCACAATATGAATTGGTTGGGCCCTCCCGAACTATTCCCAAAGATTGATCTGAACCGTTCACTTTGACAGGCCATGGCGTCGATAACTTGTATCCTCCAAATATCACTTCCGTGGGATGATCCAAACCATTAATTTATAAAGCTGTGCCTCAAAAATCATTTCCAAGGATTATCCAAATAGTTTCATTTGATAATCACAACAAAATTTGGTTGCTAACACGACCTCCCTGAGATCTTGACCGCTCCTTTGATGGGCATCCTTATGCATTGGATCGAAGTAGGCTCAAAACTCATTTTTCATTAAAACCATATGCAGGCCCCCTGGTTGGTCCAAATTTAAGCAAATATTCAATGTGGGCCCACTGACGGGTCCAAGTTCTCCCTTGCTCGGATTCTCGAGAATAACCTTTCTCAACACTTAGCGGGATAATGCGAAACACGGCAGAAATAATCGACAAGATTGAAAAAATATAAGAGACGCGGACACGGGAATGGAAAACACTTGAAAAACCGACAGCGGAACACTAACTTCTTTGTTGATTAAAGCGGAGCAAAATGAGGGTGTCTACAAATCTCGATGCAAAAGGGTGACTCAGTGCTAGTAAAGTACGAAGGTTCAAGTGGGAATGTGACTCGGGTTGGGTAAAAGAAGAGGTAACTCGATTGGGAAGGGATGATTTGGCCCATTCAATTGGATCAGATTAAATTGGTGGGGTTCAACTGAATTCTAAAAAATTGGATTGGATTAAACTGGATGAGTTGACAGAGTATAGAGTTCTAATGGGATGGAGATTAATGGTATGGGATGTTCAATTATGAGGAATAGGTTGGGGTACCTATCTATGAGTTGGTTAGAGGATATTAGGCTATCAGGGTTGAATATGGATATGAGGGGATGGAAGCATGGATGATGAATAGGTCTGATGGACGTATGGCTTTTTGGAACAAGTGAGAATGGGAGTATGGTTTGATAGAATATGAGGTTGGTGTATGGTATGGGCATGGGGGATGTGAATTGATGACCATGGGGATGAATATAAGAATGGTCTGATGGGATGAGGATTGATAATGAAGATGGATTAATATGAGGTATGCTAATAGAGATGGGCATGGTGATGATGATGGAATTAATGGATGAGAGGTGTACTGTTGAGATGATTATAAAGAGATTGGGTTCGGTTAGGAAACAGGTTAAGTTATTGAGTGCGGCTGGTTACCGGTAGGGTTTGGGTCAATTAGGCTAGGCTGGGTAAGTTGGGATATTGGGTTGGGTCAAGTTGGGTTGGGACGGGTTGACTCAGGTTGGGTCAAGCTAGGTTTGGGTTGCGTCCTAGTTGGACCGGGTTGGCTCGGGTTGAATTGGGTTTGATCCGGGTTGAACCGAGTTGACTTAGTTTGAGTCAGGTTGACTAGGGTTGAGCCGGATTGGACTCATTGGATAGGGTTAGACCGGGTTGGTTCGGGTTGACTCGGGTTGGAACGGGTTGACTTGGGATTGGAACCGCTTGAGTCCGGGCTGGGCCAATTTGGTCCGAGTTGAACCAGGGTTGGGGCTGATGAGCAATGGTGAGAGAGTACAATTGAGACCTAGTGATGAGGGAGTGTGAAATTTAGGTCTATGGAACCAAGAGGGGGTGAATTGGTTTTATCAAAAATTTATCCCATTTTAAAATCAAAGTTTTAACCTAATTCATTTTTTCTTCTCTTGCTTAATTTTTTGGTTAGTTCAAATAATATCAAAGTAAAAGGAAATACCTGTGGACCCCGATCCGAGAGAGGCGGCAGGGGACGAGCCCCACACGCTAAGTCTCTATGGATCATCCACGTGAATGGAGAGCTCTACCAAGGAACTCTCGAAAGAAGTGCCCCTCACAGTATGAGTGGCGATAAAAGGTGAGATACCTCTCGATTCGGGGACTAACCCAGATTCGAGGCGTACCTTAAAGAAAGAAGAGTCGCCATCCAAGGAAGTGGGCCAAGGATCCCATACTATGCTCTGTTGCAACAGATAACCAGAGATTATAAAAAGAAGGTTCGTGCCTGATTACGAATTTGGAAGGTTCAAAGAGCACATCGTCCGCCCAAGTGCAAGCACCTGGTCTCTTATGCCATTTATTATTGATTTCAAAGAGTTTTGGGCGAAAGTCATATGAAATGGAAACGAATATCTCCGAGAAGACGTCTATCTAATCATGCATGTCTCGGAGGAAAAATAAGCACACATAAAAGAAATAAAATAAGTGTCACCTGAGAATAGCTAGGTTATCAGTGTCATATCTAATTGATGTCTAAATTCTGGTGTGCAAACACATGCATGCTACAGCTAAAGGTATAAGATCTGTACATGAAAGTAAGAAAACACATTAAAACATAAAACACAAATCAATCATATATTTAACAGGACAAGACAAATCCTAACTCTAATGCGACTTGACTCGGACCAAGATGGTCGTCCATCCCAGCTGCTCTACGTATCCCGGCCTCGGGAAGAATCAGAGTCAACGTAGTTCGATGCCCTATTCTAAACTACTATGCCTAACTGTGGGACCCGATCCCGCGAGAGGGGTGGAGCGCGAGCCGCCACGCCTTCTCTTGGTCTCTCGTACCCACGCGAATGGCGTGTGCATTTTTAATATTGACTTTAATTCATCTTTTATGTGAACTTGGGATCACTGAGGCAATCCGAATTCCACACAAAAGAGACTGACAGAGTCACCACCTAGATGTGAGATCTAGGACTCGTAATTAACCAGAAATCTAGACTCGCTACCTGGTTACAAGAATGGAAGGTATGGGGATTTATCTACCACATGCACCATTCCTGCCCGATAATCGGTATTCGATTCCAAAAGCTAACTCTTTTAAATTTATTTTAAATGGCTCATTCAACTCTCTGTTAATGTGCTAACTACGAGACATGCATCCTATGATCTAATTTCAATGTGAATCCTAAATGTGTATTTTGATTACTTTATTTGTTTGAATTCAATCTAAGTGCAAGTTCTCCTAAGATTCTAATTTCATGGAAAATCCTAAGTGATTTGATTAAGCATTTACGAGAAAATTAATATACAAAACACCACAATTTGTTGTAGTGCCGACTCGCGGTTTATATGCCATCAGACATCTAAGCTGCCTACGTTCCCAAGCCTCACTGGGATCAGAGTCGACGTAGTTCGGTGCACCTAAGCTAAGCTACTTATGCCTAACTCAACTAAGACATCGACCTAGACGGGATTGACTGTTTCAACAGTTTTAAGAGAAATTATTTAATTCAAGTTGAAGATTTTATTTTCCTAGGATTTCATCTAAGATGCTACATGATTCTTATCTAAATGCAAGTTGTTCCTTAGACTAATGCAGGTTAGCCTACATCCTAGTTTACTAGGCTTGTCCTAGGGAAAGATTGGGTGACTAGTGTAACTAGACCTATGGCACGATTGCTATCTATAGCAAACGTACGTGATGAGGCCGGACTCCTAAACCTAAGACTCCCTAAGACCTAGGACACGACCTGATACCAGTGTTCCTAAATTGGGCTCTAATGGTTCTTATGACGGAAACCGTAACCCAACGGTTCCGAGAGACACGAGATGAATCGATTTTAGTTATTGAAGTTAATGAATTTCAGATTTCAGGAATTTTCAGTTTATAGACATTTAAGGAATACTAATGGTTCTAGGGTTCACCAATTTCGGCCCAGAAGGGCATCCAAGGAATGGAATCGTGCGCTCTTTCCTTGTGCAATTTAATACTTAGGTTATAGCATCTTATTGCCTGGCATATCTCAGGATTTCCGTGGACAGTAACCTCGGAGCCAACAACATGCTATAGCTTAAAAATTCAAATTGTCAAAGATCGGTTGCAATTGAGATACGATTATGGATGCACTGGCCATTTTTCCAGGAAAATCTAATGATCCTAAGATTTCTGTTTCAATGGATTGAGGAGTTAACATGTGACAGAGATTTAAGGTTCTTTAGAGATTTTCAGATGAATTTCAATATTTTAATGGATTTTATCAATTTTAAACCATATGAGTGATTTTACAAGTGAAACTGTTGCGAACGAATTCGAAATGTGTTGAAACTTCTACAGCAGCAAGATATGATGAGATGTAGCTTACTGGAATATTTTCACAGATTTTTACATTAAGCTCATATTTAATTTTGATTTAACAATTAATTGACCAGAATGCAAAAATAACACAAAAACTACTAGAAATAGAAATTTAAATTGAATGAAATTTCTACAGTAGTAAGATATAACTAATATTAGCGTTCTGTGAGATTTTCATGAATTTTAAAAACTATTTACTATCAATTTTGGATTTTTCAATTTTCAGACCAGATTATGAATTAACACTACATCCCATATGAAACAAGATCTAAACTAATTGAAAATTTTACAGCGACAAGAAATACGGAATTTAAGACTACTGTAAAAATGTTGAGAATTTTATCTGTGATCTAATGGCAGTAAAAATTCTCCGAAAATATGATAATTTTCAAAGAAAGCATTAAATAATATACCAAACAGAATCCAAAAATCTTTAAAAAATCATGGTAGAATGTATCAGTTTTATATTATTTTATCACGTAATTTCATTAATTTTAGAATCCGTTTAGTATATATTTTATTTTTCTTCATCAAAAAGATATTTTCGAAGAGTTTTCTATTTTTAAAACACGATTTTCGAGAAAATTACGACTCCAGAAAACGTCCTTTAATCTTGTTCTGATATGATGAACACAAAAAAAATTTAAAATTCCAAAAAATAGATCATCCTGAAATGGTTATTTTTTCGAATTTCGTAATTTCTCAGCCATTATTTTAAATAAAATTCCACTCTTCACTCAAATTTTCGAAACTCTTTTATCCAATGTCCGATCCGATGGTTATCTTACTCTATTTAGATGGATCGTTGTATTAAGTTTCGGGACGAAACGGAATTGAAACACCCATGCAGATAATGATTTTAAGCACGCACATTTAATATTGAATTAAAATCATTTAAATGCTTAAAAATCATGCAAAAATCTAAAAAAATACCAAATAATTTCGGAAAAATTCGAGAACGGTGTACCTACCTATGGTGGAGATCCCCGCAGAATCCAAGAGCCGGAGAACCCGAAAAATATCGCCGACGCGTAATCCAATGCCCGCTTTCTTTCGTTCTCTCTTTTTTTCTTTTATTTCTTTTTTTTTCTTTGTTTCTTCGCACTGTTTTTTCCGGAGTTTGATATCGCTCTCCTTTGAGTTTCAAATTCCCTTGGTGAAGTCCTTTGATGATGATAACTAAGATGATTCCTGGTGATAGATAATCCCAAGCGATTCAAAGAGAAGGGGATGTTCCCGACTAGAACCCGACTCAACACAATTGAAAGATAACACCGCCAAAAGAGAGTGAGTGCTGAAACAGCGAGAGAGAGGGCTGTTTTTGTTGGGCGTCAAGGGCTGTAGAAAAGGGCTGCAAATAGAGGTGGTAAGGGCTACAAAATGGTGGTGTTACGGGCATGGTAATGATGGCTGCGGCTGCGAATTGTGGTGAGACGGGATGCAAGGCTGTAAAAAAGGAGGTGATAGCCAATGGTGGAGTTGGGTTAGGATGCTAGCCAAATGGTTATTAGGGAGTGGGAAGAGGCATAGTGCTGGCTCGAAAATGGAGGAGGAGGAGTGGTGCTAGTTTGAGAATGAAGGGAAGGGGCTGCTCTGTTGAAAGAGAAGAGAGTGAGATGGAGAGATAGAGAGGAAAAATAGATGAGAGAGGGTGAGTGAGAAAGACGACACAGAGAGAGTTGAGAGAGTTGGAAAGAGATAGAGAGAGAGAGAGAGAGAGAGAGAATGAGTAAAAAAAAAAAAACAGAGTATGTGTTACTCTGTTTTTTTTTTTTTCTCGTTCTTTTTTTTTCTTTTCTTTTTTTTTAGAATAGGTAATGTTGATGAAGGTGGTTAGAGGGAGAGATGAAGGGGAGCCTTGAGAGATCGAGTGAGAGAAAGGGAGTGAGAAAACAGAGTGAGGGAGAGGGAGGGCTGCTGCCGTGAGTGAGGAACAGAGTGAGAGTGATTGAGGGGTGATGGAGAGAGAGAGAGTGGTTGTGAGGGAAAAACAGAGGGAGATAGAGGGATCAAGAGAGCTGTTTCGAGGGTGTAAGAAGAGGGAGATGAGCGAGGGAGAGGGAAAGATGAGAACGGTTGAGGGTGTGGTCTATTCCTTTAGAAAAACATGAATGTGAAATCAAGAGATGAAGGGATAGAGGGAGAGACAGAACTCGAGGAAAAACAGAGTAAGGGAGGGGGAGGGAGATGCCGTGAGCCGAACCTCCAGAAGAAAAACCGAGAGCATCCTCAAAGGGCACGGTTTTTTCTTTTTTTATCCTGATCCTCTTCTCCCCTCTTCCGACATAATTTTCTTTTTTTTCTTCTTTCTATCTCCGACCCCCATTCTTCATAATAGCAATCTTCTTTTTACAGAAACTTCCCTTTTCTTTTATTTTTCGTTATTGCCCCATCCCACTATGGCGAATTTCTATTTTATCGACCATCCCTTTTTTCATTAGAGTAAAATAGAAAACCGATTCCCATGCATTGGATTACATGCCATAAATCAAGATATTCACACATCCTTCATAATTGGAATTTCTCTTTAATAATTAAGGATGCTAATAGTGAAGAATGAATTTTCATAAGATAATCCAAACCGCTGACTGATGGGCTACAATACAAATGAGGTTGCGCCTCCAAACTCATTGGTGTAAGATGATCTGGATCGTCCATTTAATAGGCCACATTATCTTGAATGAAACACAATGATAGGCCCCACTTAAAGCTGGTCGAACATGTCTCTCTTCCAAAATAGCGATTTTAAACATTAGTGGGCCCACCTTTTCTCCCACGCGCGCCCATTCCAATTTACATACCCATTTCAGTTAGATGATCAAAACCGTTCATTTGGTGGCAAAGGACAATGCCCATTATCCATTTCTGAAAGATGATCCGAACCATCCAATTGTTTGATCATAATATTGGGGAGGTGGCCACTGAATTATTCCCATTGGGTGATCCAAACCATTACTTATAAAATTGTGCCTCAAAATTATTTTCGAGAATTATCCGAATAATTCATCTTGATGGTTGCAACCAAATTGGTTGCTAAAATGACTTCTCCGAGATCTTGACCATTCTCTTGAGGGTCATCCTTAGTCATTAGGTCGAATTAGGTTCAAAACTCATTTTCCATTAAAACAATACGCGGGCCCCCTGTTGATCTGAATCTAAACAAATGTTCCATGTGGGCCCACCAAACGGGTCCAAATCTAAAAAAATATTCAATGCGGGCCCATCAAATCGGTCCAAATTCTCCCTTGCTCGGATTCTCGCGAACAACCCCTCTCAACACTTAGCAGAAAAATGCGAAACATGGCGGAAATGATCGGAAAGATTGAGAAAGCATAAGGGACGGATACAAGAATGGAAAACACTGGAAAAGACTGATAACCAGAACACTAACTTCTTTGTTGATTAAAGCAGAGCAAAATGGGGGTGTCTACACTAACCATCTAGAACCACTATCCTAGACTCGATCCACTAGACTCGACTGATTTTTTAAAGCTTTTTTGTACAATTGCTTAAGTTCATGTGAGTTGTACTTTTTAGGACTCTATATGTCCTAACTAATGCAAGTTGATTAGCCTTAAGCTAATGCAGGTGGGCCCTACATCCTATGTGTAACTAGGCTGTGCAACCTAAGGAAAACCATGGGCTGACTATATGCTTCCTAGTCTAGCCATCGGTTCGACTGAATGTCTAACCGATCGACTTGAGGCCTCCTAACTCTAGGGACACTCACACGACAGGACACACCATATCAACAAATCAGGACAACCTCCTAACTCTAAAACACCCTAAATATCTAGGATAGACTCCTAAATCTAGATGAAGATCTTTTGAAAAGGTTTTGAAGATTTTTTTGCATTTTTTTGGAGGGTTTGAAATGCTTATTTTTAAAAGTTTGGCTGGACTTGGGATGTGAATCCCAAGCTGCACTATGTACCCTATGAGAAGGGATCAAGCCAACGTAGTTCGGAACAGAATTTCCTAACTACTCCTAATGACTCTTGATTTTTGAGATTTTTGGTTTTTAGATGTTTTTGAATTTTCAAGTGTTTTTGACTCAAAAGGACAAATCCTATCATCATAAGGGGAGGACAAACTCCTGAAATTCCGCAAAGGTTGGACAGCATCCTATGCTTTGCGCGGGAACAAACAGAATAACAACTCTGCAAGGGTCGGACAGCATCCCATACCTTGCAAGAGTGGATAAAAACACATGATTTGATTAGAGGTTGGACAGAATCTTAAACCCTATGATGATAAGACTGACTCTTGAAACTGAAGGACTGACTCTCTAGCTAAGGACAGACTCCTATGATAAAGACTGACACTGAAATTAGGAATTCTAAGAAGGATGTGCTAATGAGACAAAGCCTGTCTCCTAAAAGAAAATGAGATAAAGAAGGGTGTTAGTGAGACTATGCAAGTCTCCTAGACACAGAGGTAGGCTCCAAGAGAGGTGCTGACGAGACATGGCATGTCTCCTAAGGGTGAACTCACTAATGAGACAAAGCTTGTCTCTAAATGGTATAACTTTCCCTACATGAGACATAGCCTGTCTCCTAAAAGGGGTTTGATTTTTCTGCTGAGACACAGTTTGTCTCTCTAAAAGGTTGACTCCAGCTAGCGCCATCATTGCCTTTGCAATGAATAAGGGCTACTAATGTTTAAGAGTGTACATCTAAAAGACTGGGTAAGTCTTTTAAATGAAAGAGGGGAATGTTACTTGGACTAAGTGAGTCCCCTAAGGATGGGCTTGGGCTAGCGCCTTTATCGCCCTTGCAATGAATGGATTACCTAAAGTGTAAGGGCATCTAAAAGATCGAGAACTCTCTACCTAAAAAAAAGGGAAGAGGAGAAAAAAGGGTACTACTATGACTTGGCTATATATCCTTCTCCTAGGATTTTTTTTAACGTTGGGATTTTGGCTATAAAGGCTCAAACGTCCAAGGATGGCCTCCTGGTATTTTGATGTACAAGCTTTTGAGGAATAAGGTTCAACGGCTTTGAATATTTTTGTCGAAGAGTCTGGCGGTATTTGCAAGTAAGACTCCAACCACGGTGGTCCATTTGAACTTATGCAATTTTCGAATATCTTGAATTTATTCTCAAAATTATACAGCTCTCGATTGTCTCCAAATGTTGGAGACAATTCTGATATTCAATCTATCTCATAAACTCCATCACTTGGATCTTTGATTTTTCTAAGATGTTGTGTTAGGGACACATTCCCTTCTCCTTCTTGTCTTTCTCAGGCTCTTGTTTCTTTTAGATGTGCTCTTTCTTTTGGACATAAGAATTGTCCCTACTATCTGAATATAATGACTTGAAATCCCACCAAGATGTACAACTCGAATGTTCTTCTTGGGGATCAAGTTCTATGAATACAACTTTGCATATGAAAACCTTCTCTAAATGTTCTCATCAGCTTCACTTGATGTCTGATGTTCATATCTCTCTCGAATCTTACTTTTGACTGATATCTAAAGCTGATGGAGTCTTGCTTTTCACAACAACAGGGCGTTCACCTTGTTTATCCTTATAGGATCAAGCAAGACTACCTCAAACCCCTATAAACAGGTTTATCAATTCCTCTCTCTCCTCGGGAGATAAAGTTTTGCCAATCCATCTTTCCCGAGTTTCGGATTTCAATACCACTATCAACAGCTTTGATTTCTTCTTTGAGTGGCTATGCTCGACGCTCTTCCTCTCGTTTGATCATGTATCAGATCTCGAGGGGAATTTCGTCTGCATTCTCATCCGAGAAAGGTGTCTTTAGTTATTTTAAACATTAGATCCAAGAGTGAATCATAAGAATACTGATAACATTGAAACCAAACTTTATTGAATTGAAAACTTTCAAGTACATCAATAGTTCTCAACATGCCTCAGTGGGCTCTACATCAGACTTGACAGGAAATAAAACACTGACTCTAAATGAGAAAGACTGATAGACATGACACACAACAATTTTTTTTTTTTTAACAATGACACTAACAAGACTCACCAACTTTCAACACAGGAGTTGGTATACACTTGATAGAAACATGTTGAAATATGACACTTGGAACATGACTTTTGAACAGAGACAAGGGTTTGGCACTGAAATTCGCGAGTAGCACGCCTTCCTCCATGATGTTGTCGGCTAGTGATTTTGATCTTGGTATAAGAATCTCGGAAGAGGCGGTCCCATGTAGTTCTGTTTACCTAGCCCAAACTGCCCTTGAAAACCTGCTGGTGGCATCATGCTCTCTGCCCTGACATTCTTCGGATACTCAAATTCTGACATCTTTCCTTTTCCTTTCGATTCATTTCTCTGTTCTGATGCAGCATAAGCAGAGGTGGTGGAACTTTTGAAAGGTTGAATAGGTCTAACTGGTGCATAATTCACGAAAGCACAGAGTTCAGGAAGAAGGGAAGAGTCTCCATCTATCTCGTCCTGAATTTTGTGTTTCAATACCAGGCACTTTTCTGTTGTATGACCAATACCTCCGTGGTACTCACAATACTGATCTCTTCTCCAGTGTTTGGGGAGTGGGTTAGGAAGAAGCTTCGGATCTAAAAGTGTCAAACGACCTTCACTGACCCATTTCTTCATGATAACTTCCTGAGAACATGGCAGTTGAGCGTATTCCCTCCTCAGTTTCTGACCCATCCTTTCTTCCACTTCTATTATTGGCTTCTTAAAGGGTTGACGATAGGGTCCAACATTCTTAACTTCACTGGAAACAATGGCAGGCTTTGTCCCACTATGCAAATCAACATATCTGTCAAGAATTAAACTCTGAACTGATGTTTCTTCTGTCATAGTACTCATATCGGCAAACTGCTTAGGAACTGAATCACATCGGGTAGACAGATATCGTATCTGAGTTTTCATCTCTCTCACTTCTTCAGTTAGCATGGCCATCTGACCAAAAAGTTTAACCATCCAGTCTTCCATTCTGATGAGGGCCGACCTTTCAAATGATTCCTCCATTGGTCGAGAGGTTGATGGAACAGGTGGCGTATCTGAAATAGGACGAATAAGAGATGCAGGATCCAATAATGGTTCATCCATAGAGATAGCTCCTACCATCGGTAAAGGGCCAACTGATCTTTGCACTAGTTTTCTGGTAGCACTGGGTTCTCCAACAACTACCTTACCAATCTTGACAAGTTTCAAAATCTTGTGTTTCAAGGCTTGGCAACTATGGGTTGAATGTCCATGAACTCGATGATATTCACAGAAGTCTTGTTCATAAAAGCTGCTAGGAAGAGGATTTGGAGGAGGAGAAAGTTCAGGAAGTTCAAGTTTACCCACTTCGACCAACTCTCTCAAAGCTTTTTCAAGATTCTTTGGTAATGAAGGAATCTCTTTATTTGGCTTCTGAATAAGCTTGTTTCCTTTCT
This sequence comes from Tasmannia lanceolata, assembly GCF_043159265.1. Classification (NCBI taxonomy): domain Eukaryota; kingdom Viridiplantae; phylum Streptophyta; class Magnoliopsida; order Canellales; family Winteraceae; genus Tasmannia; species Tasmannia lanceolata. Next base: position 45,293,047 of record NW_027518680.1, on the reverse strand, counting down.
GGGCCACCTTCTTGAAAGGTTGACGAGAAGTCTCCACATTGCTGACATCTTCAGCTGCTACCATAGTCCTCTTTCCGTCTCTAACATTAGTTGAGGTCCTTGTCTTTAGGCCTTTAGCCAGTGCATCCTCTACTTGGGTTCCCGTCTTGATGAGATGATTGAAATCGAGAAAGTATTGGATAGCCATATGATGGTAGTATTGTGGTGACAGATTCTTAACCACAATCTTGATCTGATCTTCATTGGACAATTTGTGGGTCATCTGAGCAGCTTTTCTCCTCCATCTTCGGATGAAGGAAGTGAAAGTTTCATTATGTCCCTGTTTCAACATTTTCAAATCCCTTTTGGTTACATCGATTTCCTCTTCCATGGAAAATTGTTCCATGAACTTGTTGGCAATGTCTTCTAAAGTTCTGATCTCTTCAAATTTTAAGCTCAAAAACCATTTCTTTGCAGTTCCGACTAGAGACCTGGGGAATAGGAGAGCAATCTGCTCTGGAGAGAGGCCATGCTGTTGCAGAATAGGAATGACGGATTTCAGATGACTTGTGGGGCATCCCGTCCCATCATACTTATCAAGTCAGGTACTGTGAACTTAGGAGGAAGAACAACACCTGGGGCTATCATGAAGTCAGACATGTTCAGCTTCTTAGGGCCTTGGAACTTCATGCTTTCCATTTCTCGGGTTAGCTTATCTAACCTGTCTACAATCCCTTTGCTTTTATCAGTTCTATCCAGATGGGGAAGACAATTCTCTTCTGCGTACTGCTCTTCATCAAAGTCATCCTCAACTGGGAATACAACAGGCTTAGCTGCCACCGGGGGTGGAGGAGGTATAAGCGGAATTTGCTGGGGTGCAGGTCCTTCAGAAGCAGAACCTCTATCACTTTTCAGACGGACTATCTCATCACTCATATTACTCATCTGCTGGAGCATAGACTTCATCAATTCATTCATTTCAGCCAAAGTATTTCCGGATTCAGCCATAGGTTCTAGGGTGGGTTGAATAGAAATAGGTACTGAAAATGAGTGAAGTCAACAAGGTCAGACTCCCGCCATGGAATTGACAAAAACTATAGTTCAATATAAGGTAATCAAATGAAAATCCCATATGCAAGCTGAGACAAAAGATGATACGAATATATCCTCCCATGGATAAAATCCGACAGCATAACATCTATGTAAAGAGATATGGTAAGATAAGCACATAGAGTTTGTCAACAAGTCTAAAAGGATAACGACCAAACTCAAGGTATTTAGAAAAAATTCTGCAGCATAACAGCTATATAGAGAGGGTCTAAAGCTGCTAATCACAAAGGGTATACCAAATGGGTTAAGATAAAGTAAGGCTCTCAGCAACAACATACACTCGAATGAATGTCAGCAAGATAAACTCGCAATCAAACAAGTGGAACATAATCAGATCAGAATCAATCATAGGAGATATAATAGGCAACACTGAATTTTTCATCCATGATCAAAGATGATCAGTAGATACACCTTCAAGGATATAATAGGCAACACAGAAGACCACGGCCAAAAAATGATATAATAGGTGTCTAATTCGATCAATCCTATCGATCCATCTTCAAGGATATAATAGGCAACACAGAAGACCACGGCCAAAAAATGACAGAAGTAAGTCATAGACCGGTGTCTAAATCTTGAAGATGGATCGATAGGATTGATCGAATTATATAAGGAAACCTCACTGAATAAGAAGGCCCTAATCTAATAATCAATATAAATAGGTATATATACATATATACACCCTAACCAGGGGCACCAGCCCTAATTCTAATCTAGTGGAGTCGAGAGAGTCTCGACTCAATGACAGACATGTGATTGTACTAGGACTGCGTCTGTAGCCACATAAAGTAAGCTACCCTAGTCTAAAAATAGGATAAGGCTTCTAAATCTAGGCTCCAACATATATAAGCAACACATGTGCATCCCTATATGAATGCAATATATATATATATAAGCACATGCAGATCCTATTTGGGTTTTACTAAATCAACAAATATATCCATGTACATAATATATGTAAAATGAAAGAAGAGCTCCGGACTCAATATATCGGGTACTATGCATATGATCCATACTTTAAGTATATAACACAAGTACACCGAGTGTTATATACAGTATGCTTCATTGCTCACCGGCTACTGTAAACACAAGTACACCGAGTGTTTAAGACTGCAGCACTGGCGCATAGCTTGGAAATAAATACAACAGCACCAACAGGGTAATGACATCCCATGTGACACCCATTGTATCTATCCCGTGGAGCCAATAATAATAAAATCAATAATAAAAAAAATTAAAGAACAAAATGATGCATGTTGTGAAGTGTGTGAATCTCTTGTTTTAAACACCTATTTGGTGCCCCTGGATTCTAAGCGATTAAATTCCCATTTATAATGATTTTAGCCCAAAATTTTTCAAAATTAATAAAAAATGGCATTTTAACAGAGTTAGGCAATATCTCAAAAGAGATCCCCAGCAGAGTCGCCAGCCTGTGGACCCCGATCCGATAGAGGCGGCGGGGGACGAGCCCCACACGCTAAGTCTCTATGGATCATCCACGTGAATGGAGAGCTCTACCAAGGAACTCTCGAAAGAAGTGCCCCTCACAGTATGAGTGGCGATAAAAGGTGAGATACCTCTCGATTCGGGGACTAACCCAGATTCGAGGCGTACCTTAAACAAAGAAGAGTCGCCATCCAAGGAAGTGGGCCAAGGATCCCATACTATGCTCTGTTGGAACGGATAACCAGAGATTATAAAAAGAAGGTTCGTGCCTGATTACGGATTTGGAAGGTCCAAAGAGCACATCGTCCGCCCAAGTGCAAGCACCTGGTCTCTTATGCCATTTATTATTGATTTTAAAGAGTTTTGGGCGAAAGTCATATGAAATGGAAACGAATATCTCCGAGAAGACGTCTATCTAATCATGCATGTCTCGGAGGAAAAATAAGCACACATAAAAGAAATAAAATAAGTGTCACCGAGAATAGCTAGGTTATCAGTGTCATACCTAATTGATGTCTAAATTCTGGTGTGCAAACACATGCATGCTAACTCTAATGCGACTTGACTCGGACCAAGATGGTCGTCCATCTGAGCTGCTCTACGAATCCCGGCCTCGGAAAGAATCGGAGTCAACGTAGTTCGATGCCCTATTCTAAACTACTATGCCTAACCATCTAGAACCACTATCCTAGACTCGATCCACTAGACTCGACTGATTTTTTAAAGCTTTTTTGTACAATTGCTTAAGTTCATGTGAGTTGTAATTTTTAGGACTCTCTATGCCCTAACTAATGCAAGTTGATTAGCCTTAAGCTAATGCAGGTGGGCCCTATATCCTATGTGTAACTAGGCTGTGCAACCTAAGGAAAACCATGGGCTCACTATATGCTTCCTAGTCTAGCCATCGGTTCGACTGATGTCTAACCGATCGACTTGAGGCCTCCTAACTATAGGGACACTCACACGACAGGACACACCATATCAACAAATCAGGACAAACTCCTAACTCTAAAACACCCTAAATATTTAGGATAGACTCCTAACTTTTTGAAAAGGTTTTGAAGATTTTTTTGCATTTTTTTGGAGTGTTTGAAATGCTTATTTTTAAAAGTTTGGCTGGACTTGGGATGTGAATCCCAAGCTGCACTACGTACCTTATGAGAAGAGATCAAGCCAACGTAATTCGGAACAGAATTTCCTAACTACTCCTAATGACTCTTGATTTTTGAGATTTTTGGTTTTTAGATGTTTTTGAATTTTCAAGTGTTTTTGACTCAAAAGGACAAATCCTATCATCATAAGGGGAGGTCAAACTCCTGAAATCCCGCAAAGGTTGGACAGAATCCTATGCTTTGCGGGGGAACGAACAGAATAACAACTCTGCAAGGGTCGGACAGCATCCCATACCTTGCGCGAGTGGATAAAAACACATGATTTGATTAGAGGTTGGACAGAATCTTAAACCCTATGATGATAAGACTGACTCTTGAAACTGAAGGACTGACTCTCTAGCTAAGGACAGACTCCTATGATAAAGACTGACACTGAAATTAGGAATTCTAGGAAGGATGTGCTAATGAGACAAAGCCTGTCTCCTAAAAGAAAATGACATAAAGAAGGGTGTTAGTGAGACTATGCAAGTCTCCTAGACAGAGAGGTAGGCTCCAAGAGAGGTACTGACGAGACATGGCATGTCTCCTAAGGGTGAACTCACTAATGAGACAAAGCTTGTCTCTAAAGGGTATAACTTTTCCTACATGAGACAAAGCCTGTCTCCTAAAAGGGGTTTGATTTTTCTGCTGAGACACAGTTTGTCTCTCTTAAAGGTTGACTCCAGCTAGCGCCATCATTGCCTTTGCAATGAATAAGGGCAACTAATGTTTAAGAGTGTACATCTAAAAGACTGGGTAAGTCTTTTAAATGAAAGAGGGGAATGTTACTTGGACTAAGTGAGTCCCCTAAGGATGGGCTTGGGCTAGCGCCTTCATCGCCCTTGCAATGAATGGATTACCTAAAGTGTAAGGGCATCTAAAAGATCGAGAACTCTCTACATAAAAAAAAAGGGAAGAGGAGAAAAAAGGGTACTACTATGACTTGTTATAATACGGGGTAATCTGAACCCACAAATCGATTAGCAAGAACACAGGAATTGTAGCCACACACATCCTCTTATGGATTTAACAAATAGCAAAAACCAATGAGAATACTACACTATGCACACCAACTGCCACTCAAGGTTGCATAAATGAAACACAAAATCACAAGTCAAATATAAGAACAAACGTAAGAATTTCTAGAGACAACAAGTATGACAAATGTAGCTTAAACAAAACGAAAATAGAAAGAATGACACATAGAGGTTATAGAGTTACACTAGAAACTTTGGGTCTAATCCTGTACCAACCATGACTCCAGATAAGCACAATATGAACGACAATTGACAGAAGTAATGAGGTGAGAGTTGATAAATATGATAGATACATTGCCTCACCAAATCAATGCAAATCCAGATACAAAACTGAATTTTTTATTGTGCTGTCCAATTATACCCTTAAAAGCTTAATACAATAATGGAATTAGAATCCGTAGACTAGAGAGTTTTCTCCTTTGGAATTGCTTAACAAACAACACACAAACAGGCCTTAGGAACTACTATCTACGACAGTCATTTCATATAATATTACCCCCATGCTAATCAACAGATTCTGTCTATCTAGCATAACATATGACATGCCCACACATGGTAATACAAACATTTTATATCTCTTAATATTTCTAACAGTTAGCAAAATTAATATGAGCTTTCATCTCACACCTTGAGTTCCACAGGTTGAGTGACTAAAAGCAAACGATTATAAAGTTTAGAATTCAAGCACTTTAAATGATTCTCTAGACATAAGGAAAGAAAAGAAAAGAAAACTGATATGAGCATGTGTGTTCACTTAACCCTACTGATGTAAGAACCCATTTAACCTCATTCTATACATATAAACAATAGTTCAAAATCAAATGTATAATAAGGTTTAGGGGCTGCCAATATCAAGGAGGTAGGGGCTGCCAATATCAAGGAGATAAGGGCTGCCAATATCAAATGGGGCATGAGGGCTGTCCATATACAAATGGAATAGGGGTTGTCATTAACAAAGATGCATGGGCTGACAGTAGTAGAGTGAAGAGATGGCTTCACAATTGAAACTATAAGAGGGGATGGTGGTGATGTCCAAGAGTCGTAAGATTGAAATTGTTAACCGGCATAAGCAAGCAATGAAATAAGTCTCGGACATAGAAAACATTACCCGAAGTCATAAATTAGAGAGAAAAAAAAATGAGAATTAAAGTGAGTTTGATATCAACAGTAGATGAAAATGTGAAATGAAGTGGGTTTCACAAGAGAAATGGAAACACTAAACTTTTACCCAACTCTCTCTCTCTCTCTCTCTTCCTTTCATATCAACAGATGCTTAATACAATTTTTACATTGAGCCCAATTTTAAATCAAATACAAGATCCAACACGCCGAGCCTAAAGTAACACTGGCTGAAAGGACAACTTGATTATGTTGGTTGTCACAAAGATATTATGACCAGGTGATACCTTTACCTCTCAACTGATTTTATCTATCCCAAGCTAATACAATTAGATGCTACTCTTGACTTAGTTCCAGTGCTTAATAGTAAAAATCAAACTTGCAAAATGTTGAGAACATCACACTAGTCCTCAAAGTCCTCGGAGTCTGAATCCATTTGATTAGAATGCTAAATAAAAATTTCCCTGCTTGGGTCATCTGTTTATGATGTGAGGATTAACCTCCGACACATCATAACAAATTGACACAAGAAAACAAAACAGAGTAAGGAGCAATTGTATTCCTCCCTTTATACCATGACCTAAATGAACTGAGAAGTAAGCTTCTATTACTAGTTTTTTTTTTTTTTTTTAATAAGAACGAGGAACAATCAAAGCCATCAACCAAAATATCCAACAATGCAGAAAAGGGGCACAATCACAATAATAAAGAAAAGCTATGGAAGTTACCTGAGAATATATGTGAGAAATCTAATTGGAATTGTTCTTTTTGAGCTGCCTGCTCTAATTCTGGCCAAGAAAAATGAGATTTGACGGCGACTTTTGATCGGATGGCAACGCTAAACAACAATAAAAATAGTTGGAACCAATGAATCTTCAGCCCCTTACTTCTTCTTCTCCCTGGAACTTTTCTAGATCTGATTTTATTTCAAGCAAAAAAATTCAAAACCCTCTCTGCCTAAAAGCACTAAAATCTCTTTCCTTGCAATTTCTCACTTGAAAATGGGAGATCCTCCTTCTCTCCAATTCTTCTCTGAATTTCTTAAAGTCTAAAAAAAAAACTAGAATTCAGCCAGGAGTTGGCCAGGATTTGAGTGGAATGGCCAGACCTAAGCACAAAACATGTAGATTAAAATGTTTAACTCAAGGAAAGACATATCAAAAGCTAATTAGAGGTATAAGTGAGCTAGATCTGCTGATGGAGAGGATGGCCGGAGCTAGAGTGTTGCCGGAGAAGATGCCGGAGATGAGAATCAGGAATGTTGCCGGAATCTGAGAAGCTTGCCAGGGAAGCAAACAGATTCTCTTCTCTTCTACTCTCTACTTCTTTAAATGTAATGAAAGTGGGTTTGGATGCTTGGATCTGTGATTTGAGGGTTTGGATTGAGAAAAAGAAGATGAAGATGATCGGATTTCCGTCGGATCTAGTAGGGAAGATGATCGGAGGTTGAAGAAAATAATCGTATTCCGAGAAGGATTCGTCGGAGAAGATGATTCTCCCGGCCAAACCCTCTCTCTTTCTCTGATCTGCTTTTGCGAAAATCCCTCTTTCTCCCTCTGTTTTTCCGAGAAAATGAGAAAAAAACCCCCTCTGCTCGAATTTTTTTTTATATTTTTATAAGAAAATATGGGTGATATTGGCACTACCCTCTTTGATTGGCGCGCGGTTGCAGAAAATTTGATGAGGCGCGCGATTGAATCGTGTCTTTTCTAGCCTTGGATCGGCCCATTCCAGGATAAATTCGCTCCCCTCTCAGGATAAACACACATCCCTTTTATGCTTTACACTACGGTCCTCTCTTGGCCCGTTCGCTAGGCAAACGCGCTCGGATTTTGACGAAATTTTATGGGGACCTAGCTGGGACCCTAACCTACCTTGGTGCAAAATTTGGGGTCCTAAAGAAATGGTTTGATAGGGTTTTACTCAATCATGAAGGGTTTAGGGTACGGTCAAAATGGGGTGTCTACAATACTAAACCAAAAATAAAAATAAGAGTGCAAGAATAAGAGAAGAAACACACCGATATATAGTGGTTCGTGCAAAGCCCTACTCCACTCTTCTTGAGATCGTCCTCAAGGATTTCCACTATTTGAGACCTCCACGATGCCCAACTCCGAGGCGATTACACTATCAAGGGTATTAAATAAGGATGCCCTTGCCACCTTTACACCGACTCTCATTCTTCGCCAAGTTCTAAGCGCTACTCCTTAGGGTATTAAGAATAGAATGCCCTAGCCACCTTTACAATGAATGGAAAGAAGATTGCTTGGCCTCTCTTGAAGGCTTGATGCACAATGATTGGTCCTTGAATATTCTCCACAAAAGGATTGCAAATAAAAGCCCTAAATCCAAACTCCAATGATTTGTAAGTGCAAGGCAAGTTTGGTGGGGAAGAAAATAAAAGCTTAAGCCAAAAGGGTTTTCAAATGCTTTGAATGCTTAAGGTTGTTTTTCAATCATTCAAGAGAGGTAGATGAACCTCTTGAATGTGTATTTATAAGCCCTTAAAATGATATGACCGTTTGGGGGTGGATGTATCAAAAAGACCCCAAAAAGCAACTAGCCGTTTGAGTTCAAACGGCTATATTTTTTGCTGTTGCGACGTTCTCGAAGTTCCAAGAAAAACTCTCTGAGTTTCGAGAAAACTACTAGAAGGCTTTCTGGATTGTTTCTCGGAGTTCTGAGAAATTTTCTCCGAGTTCCGAGAAATCAAACAGAACTTTTAAAAAACTTCCTGGAAAGTTTCTCGGAGCTCCGGGAGATTTCTCGGAGTTCCGAGAAGCCTAAAACAGCAGTCTTTTCTTGTTTTTGTTTATAATTTATTTTGGGGCTTTTGGAACTCTATTCTTATTATAATTTGGAATGTTATGAGAGTCCCAACATGTTGGTCTACCACACAAACAGTCACTTAATCATTTAAGTTCTTCTTACGGGGAGTGCAATCTTTTTTAAAATATTTTCTTTAAAAAAGTTTGCCTTCACTTAGAAATCCAAAGAGAGAGGATGTACAATAAGTCTAAGTATGATTACGCTGCTCTTTAACCTTGGTCTTCATAGATCTTCTATTGTGTGCTTGCTTTGCTTGAGTGTGTTGAGGTGAGCTTCACATTGATTGTTTTTTCAAGGTAAGTTGTCTCATGTGGTCTCTAGCTCCTTTGACTCCTGTGTAGTACATCTTCATGCATGACCAAGTAATGTGATGGTTCCTTCTATAATCAACCTATCTTATCACAACACTTCAAGGCAAATTTGATTAGTATTAAAAAACATAATCAATTTAGTTTAGAATCATCAAAACAAGATAAGAGAGTAGACCCTTGGGCTTACAATCTCCCCCTTTTTTATGATGACAAACAAAAATGATTATGAGGTATGTGTGGAGTAACATAATAGGTAAGTGAATGCATGAACTCCCTCTCAACATATGCACAACGATAAAAGATAACAAGTAAAAGCATATAGTGCATATGGAACATAAATAGATAATCAATTTCTAAAATTCTCCCCCTTTTGGCATTGGCAAAAAGGCAAATTAATCAAGTTTTAAGCGCATACATGAACAAGGATACATCCGAGAAGTGATTCATGTTGATTAGCTATAAAACTCCCCCTTAAGCTCTTGAATGAGGTAAACGAAGATGTATAGCAAATGGTAGTGAATTTAGCCTCAAAAATTCTTTTTTTGTTGTTTTTAAAAAAAAAACATAGAATGAGATAGGGTATGAGTGTGAAACTAACATGATAAGCAAGAGTAAATGATGATTGAGTTAGGTACTCCCCCTAAATCAATGCTTATGGTATAAAATATATAGCCAAGTAATACACATATACCTATTCATGATCGAGATGCTGGCACAATGCGAAATTGTTAGGTATTTTAATTAAGGTAAAGGTACCTCTCCATCTTAGAGAACTAAGAAGGCTAAGAGTACCAATTGAGTGACTTTTAAGATTAAGATTTGACATCTCATTCATGCAGACACTACTAAACAAGGATGATACATATATACTATATAGATAAGCATGTGAAAGGCATAAAGTATTTATCTGGCAATTTCTTTGACATCATCCGCACTCCAAATGTTTAAGGCACTTCGAATATAACATATTCTATCATCACTAAGGGGTTTTGTAAAGATGTCAGCCAATTGTTCCTTAGTATTGATATACTTTAGACAAATGTCCCCTTTTTGTGAGTGATCTTTAATAAAGTGGTGTCTGATCTCAATATGTTTGGTCCTAGAGTATTTTATGGGGTTCTTTGTCAAGTTTATAGCACTAGTGTTGTGACATTGGATGGAAATATTTTTCGATTTAATTCCATAATCCATCAATGTGCTTTTCATCCATAGGACTTGTGCACAGCAAGCTCCAACTGCCACATATTATGCTTCTGTTGTGGATAGAGCTACTGAATTTTATTTCTTACTAAACCATGAGACAAGTAATTTGCCCAAGAATTGACAAGTCCCACAAGTGCTTTTCCTATCCACTCTACATTTGGCAAATGTATCTGAATATCCAGTGAGAGTGAAGTCACTAGATCCTTCATACCATAATCCCAGACTTTGGGTTTCTCTCAAGTACTTGAAGATCTTCTTGACTGCAGATAGATGAGACTCCTTTGGATCTGATTGAAACCGAGCACAGAGACAGACAGCAAACATAATGTCTGGTCTACTGGCTGTCAAGTAGAGTAGACTACCTATCATACCCCTATACATTTTTTGGTCAACTGATTAGCCAAATTCATCATTTTCTAACTTAGAAGCTGTACTCATTGGAATTCTTGATGTCTTGCTGCTATCCATACCATACTTCTACAGTAACTCCTTTGTATATTTTTCTTGATTTATAAATATCCCATTTTAGTATTGTTTGATTTAGAGTCCTAAGAAGTAGGTTAACTCACCCATCATGCTCATTTTAAATTCATTTTTCATTAGAGTTGCAAACTCATCATACATCCTTTGATTAGTCGAGCCACAGATGGTGTCATCTACATAAATCTGGACAAGGATGATATCTTGATTATCTCTTTTGATAAACAATGTTTTATCCACTTTTCTCATCTCAAAACTTTTCTCTACTAAGAAGGTACAAAGCCTCTCATACCTCTAGGAGCTTGCTTCAATCCATATAAAGCTTTATCAAGCTTGAAGATATGATTTGGATGTTTGTAGTCTTCAAAACCTGGAGGTTGCTCAACATACACTTCCTTTTGGATATAGGTATTTAGGAAGGCACTTTTGACATCCATTTGATATAATTTAAATCCGTTATGAGATGCATATGCCAAAAGTATCCAACAGCTTCCATACGGGCAACATGAGCAAAAATCTCATCATAGTTTTTTCCTTCCTCCTGATTGTACCCTTGGGCTACAAGCCTAGCTTTATTTCTAGTGATTATTCCATTCTCATCCATTTTGTTTCTATACACCCATCTTGTGCCAATAACTGGATGATCACTAGGTTTAGGTACTAACCTCTACACCTTGTTCCTTTCGAATTGACTCAATTCTTCTTGCATAGCCATCAACCAATATTCATCATTTTTGGCTTCCTTGATGGACTTAGGCTCTAATTCGGATAGGAATGCCAAATTGTTACTCACACTTCTATAGTATGATTTAGTTCTCACCGGCGATGGGCATCACCTAAGATTTGGAATTCAGGATGACCCACCAATATTCTCCTATCCCTAGGTAATGAGTTGTCCTCTACACTTTCAACTTCCTCACTAGGTAATGTATTACTTGTAGATGCATGTTGAGGAGCATTTGGCTTAGGTATGAGGTGTTCAATGTGTTCATCCTCATCATGTGGCATTTCATGAGGTGTTGGCTCTCTTTCATCAAATGTGACATGCATGGATTCTTCTACAATTAAGGTTCTTCTATTAAATACTCTATATGGTTTGCTATGTGTAGAATACCCTAAGAATATGCCATCATCCGACTTCTTATCAAATTTATGCAAGTTATCTTTAATATTCAAGATGTAACATCTACACCCAAGCACCCTAAAGTAGCTTATATTTGGTTTCAAATTTTTTCAAAGCTCATAAGGTGTTTTCTTTGAAAGTGGCCTCATATACACCCTATTTATAATATAGCAAGCGGTGCTAACCGCCTCCGCCCAAAAGTATCTAGGGAGATTATTCTCATACAACATGGTTCTAGCCATTTCTTAGAGGGTTTGATTCTTTCTTTCTACAACCCCATTTTGTTGAGGTGTCCTAGGTGCCGAGAAGTTGTGTTTTATGCCATGATAATTACAATAAGTGTTAAAATGTATGTTTTCAAATTCCGTTCCATGGTCACTTCTAATGTAAGATATGACAATACCCTTTTCATTTTAGACTTGATTAATTTAGAGAAATTTTCATAGGTTTCATCTTTATGTGCTAAAAATATGACCCATGTAAATCGTGAGTAGTCATCCACAACAACAAACACATACCTCTTTCCACGTAAGCTACTTGTCTTCATTTGTCCAAAAAGATCCATATGAAGTAGTTGCAAGAGGTAAGTGGTTGAGATTATATTTTAAGGGCAAATGACCTCTTCAATTGTTTGCATAATTGACAAGATCTACAAATATGATCTTTAGTGTACTTAAGCTTAGGCAAACCTCTAACTATGTCTTTTTAAGAAAGGGTTGAAATGAGTTCCATTCCAACATGACCCAACCTCCTATGCCATAACCAAGAATCTTCACTAATGACATTAAGACAGGTTACATTTTGGAGTCTACGATCATCTAGCCCAATTTTCTAAATGTTATTGTCTCTAGAACCTATGAATTGCACTTTTCCATCTATCTTATTCTTAACAATGCATGTGTCGGGGTTGAAGACTACTTCAGACCCGTTGTCACACAATTGACTAATGCTAATAAGATTACGAGATAAGCCATCAACATAAAGTACATCAGGAATGGGAGAGGTAGAGTTACCTATGGGCCTTCTCCTTTAACCTTTCATTTCTTATCATCTCCAAAGGTAACTTCTCCACCATCCTTGAGTGAGAGGGATGCAAATTGAGTGAGGTCTCTAATCATGTGTCTAGAGCATCCACTATCAAGGTACCATGTGTTCTTCTTGTTGTGGCTTCTAAGGCATACCTACATATGAATAGGCAAGAGAGATCTCTTAGGTACCTAAATCTTCCTAATCTTACTATGTCCATTTGTTTTTACTTTTGCATTTAATTTGATTTTGTCTTGTTTAGCATACATGCAAGCAACCTTATAATGTCATTCTAGACCACAATAAAAATAATTTTTAGTACCACTAGAAGAAGCTTTCATAAATTTGTTCTTATAGTTTGACATTGTAGTATCCCATTTATGTCCAAGCCTACTCTTATCATGTGGCCATCTTTGAATATTAACAAGTCTATCCAATTTTAGTAAACCATTCTCAAATCTTTCAAATAGTTTCTTTAAATCATCATATTCATGAGATAGTTTACTATTTTCATACTTTAGTTTGTTGTTTTCAATGGATAACTCTTGTCTATTTTCATTTAAATTCTTGATGGTAGCATTTAAATCATGAATTTCAACTTTAAATCTTTCATTTTCATCTTCTAAAAAATCATGATCTTTCTTTAACCAACCAAATTCTTTTGTCAAGCTAGAAAGAGTTTTCAAGAGATGCATTTTTATCAAGTTCAATTTCAAGTTCATCATATGCACTTTGCAAGGAATCAAGAACTTCTTTTAAAGTAATGACATCGTTTAAAGTTGTAGACACCCCCATTTTGCTCTGCTTTAATCAGCAAGGAAGTTGGTGTTTATCTATCGGTTTTCTAGTGTTTTCTATTTCCGTGTCCGTTTCTTACATTATCTCGATCTTTTCGATCATTTCCACCGTGTTTTCCATCTTTTCCAACAAGTGTTGAGAAAGAGTGTTCATGAAATTCCTAAGGAGAGGACTTTGTGCGAATTTTGTGGTCCTACAATTGTGATTTGGGTTGAACAAATGAAAAAACAGCTCAAATTTCAAAGGAGTTTTAGTCTTGTTTGGACCCACCAACAATAAATTCTGAAAATTATTCTAGAAGGGTTCGATCACTCAGTGAAAAGGATCTTTGGGTGCTGTCTTCATATTTTCGTATCTCATCAAAGGGATGGTCAGGATTATCAAATGGAAATTATTTTGGGTTATAACATTTCGTAAAGAGGTTCATGAGATGGACGGTGTAGATAATCCTATGGCCCGAGATGCACATCCAATTGAAGTAATTAAGAGGCATGTCAAATTTACACTATGGTACATCAATGGACAATTTGGATCACCTCATGGAGATAATTTGGAGATGGAGTCCAATTTACGGTGTGGCCTAATAAAGGAATGGTTTGGATCATGATGGCTTGCATCATCTATGGTTATAAATTAGGCACAGCCAATTTATATTGGAGCCAATATGTGAATGGTTCAGGTTATCCTACGGAAATGATCTGCACCCAATTTACAATATGGCCGTTTAAATGAATTGTTTTGATCACCCTGTGAAGATAATTTAAGGGGCGCAACTTGTTTGCACCGCAGCCACATCCAATGGTCATGGACATAATATGGAGGATGGCCCATTTACACGATGGCCCATCGTTTGGATGGAGTAGATCAACCCATGGAATTGATTTCAGGGGGGCACAACCCATTTATGGGGAGCCCACCAAATGGACAGTTTAGATCATCCTATGGAATTAAATCACATCGCAGCCCGCTATTTGAACGGTCAAGATCATCAACTGTCGCCCATCAAATGAACAGTTTGGATCATCATATGGGAGTGATTTAAAGATGGTATAACATGTTCACATTGCGGCCCATTATTCGGATGGATCGGATCAGCCCATGGAAATGTTCTAAAGGGTGTAACCAATTTACGTCGGGGGTCATCACATGGATGGTTTAGATCGTTAAAAATGGTGGGAGTATAGTACCTTTTTGAAAAATACATGGGTATACGACCCACACTATAGCATGATCCGAGCCATTTAGTTGTGGTTCAACCTCAAATTTGTTGAAAGATGGGCCCACTTTGAGGATATCATATGTAAAAAAGGATGAAGCTCTCTCGAATTTTCGTTTGTGGGGACCTCACTGCATGGATGCCGAGGTGATAATTTCACAATGGATATGGAAATTGTTTTTGTACAATCATAGCTCAAGGCATGTTTTGGATCTTTGTGGGTCCCATGTATGAACGTCCAACCAAGTTGGGGTATTTGTTTAAAGCATGTAAACAAATGATGAGATCTGTTGCTATGCATGGATCGTGAGAGAAAAAGGAATGTCTATATATATATATATATGCATGCATGGTTAGGAAGGGAAAGAAAGATATATTATTTAAATGGAAAGCTTATACATAAGCATGTGCATATGCATGGAAAGATAAAGGTAAGTTTTTTTATATTAGAAGTTTGTCTTTTATGGCAACAGGCCATATTCCTTTTCTTGGAATTCACGCCCAGCATGGGAGAAGCAAGCCCACGTTTTTTTAAGAGAGTTTCTAAAAAAAAGTAATAATTACTTATTCCTTAGGCATGTAAAGTTGGTAGTCTACTATTTATTTTCACATTATTTTAGGGATTCAAAAAAAAAAGATGGAGGACAGTAGATGGAAGCCGATTGCTCTCTTGACCATGGGGGTTCGAATTTTTTTTGTTTAGAGGAGGCTTCATCTTTTTCACTCTCTTAAACATATGATGCTTTGACTCCCAATCTTGATTCCCTCTTGGTAGCACTCTCCAACACAACGAAATTCCGTCCATCCCTTTTGGAGGAGTGGGCCATCTCTCTTAAAGGTTCTCGATTGAAGAACAATCAGAGCTCTTCATCTCTTCTTCAATATCTTCTTCAATAGACGTCGATATTGCGTAATCGTTGGATATTTTCTAGAGCGTATAAAAGGCTGCCACAAAGCGTATACCTCGGATTTACGCACCCTAGAGACGAGGAGCGCGATCAACGGTAGGTTCCTTCATCTTTGTAAAATCAAAAGTAGAAAAGCATGCTTAGGGCCATTTCTTCTTTGTTTTCTTCATGAATTTCGTAAAAGCTACCATGCATGATTTTGATGGGTCAGTTTATTTAATTATCAATTTGGGTAAAAAAAAGGAATCATTATATGAGAAAATTGGGCGTTTAACTGATTGGGATATCTAGTGGCTTTTGAATCGTTTTTTACAAAGTGAGTGTTTTAAAATCAAGGGTTTTTCGTGAAGCTATGTTTTCTAAGTCTTAATGTGGTTAAAATAGCACCAAAAATCTAAAAATTCTGGTATATTTCATTTGTTTTGATGGCTCAAAAATTCGTTTAAATAATGCCCAGAAATAGGATTTTGATGGTTCTAAAAATCATTCATATAACAAAACAATTCAAAACTGATTGAAATTTGGTCCTCAATAGATTTTTTATGTTTAAATATCATAAAACAAATTTCAAAAGATTTGGAGTTGATTTATTATTTCTACTGGAATTGTTTTGATAAAATCAATGATTTTCATGTATATGAAGGACATATCATTAAACGAACTCTTTAAAAGCTTAAATTTGGTAGTAAGATGAACTGACTAGTAAAAATCATATTGTGAATTTCTCGGAAATTTTGGGCATATTTTAATATTTTCTATTGATTTTTAATAGCTCTGACCAGAATATGAATATATCTGTTAAAAATAGATAATTATCGAAATAATGTCTCAATGTTTTCTCATAATTTTCTATTTTTCCGCGAATGATCTAGTAAAAGTTTGATTGGATTTGGAATTAATTTGCTATATTTGGTAGTGTAATATCATTAATCTGACCCGAAAGTGGAAAATCAATTAAAAATCGAATTTCAATCTTTAAAATCATGAAAAATTATATTTTTCAAGAGCACATCATATCCTAAACTTTCTGGAACAGATAACTTAATTAGCTATAGGCTTCTTTCTAAAATCATTAATCTGATCCAATTGTGATAAATTCATTTAAAAATCCAAATTAATTCAAAGCACCTTGAAAATTTTCAGAGAACTCTAACTTTTCATAATGTATTCAATCACTAAGCTATCTGAAACAGAAATCTTAGGAGTAATAGATTTCCTTTGTAAAATAACATGCTAGGATAATTTAGATGCCGAGATCGTAACCATAATCGTATACTAATTGCGATTGATATAGCATAATTAGAGTGGGTAAATTATAGTATGTTATTGGCTCCGAGCTCCACTGTCCATGAAAATCCTGAGAAATATGCCAGGCAATAATATACTATAACTTACGTGCTAAATTATACGAGGGTCGAGAGCACGATTCCATTCTATGGTTGCAATTTAAGGCTGAAACTTGCGAACCATAGAGCCTTTGGTATTCCCTAGATGTTTAGGAATCGAAAATCCTTGAAATCGAAAATCATCAACTTCAACAAATTGAACTAACTCACTCCATGTCTTTGGAACCGTTGGATTACGGCTTCCCATCGTAGGAACCATTAGAGCCCCATTTAGGAACACTTGTGTCATGTTGTATTCTAGGTTTTAGGGTGTCCTACAGTTAGGGAGTTCAGCCTCATCACGACCAATTGCTATTATTAGCAATTGAGTCATAGATTTAGTTACACTACCTATTCATTTTTCCCATAGGACAAGCCTAGTTACCTAGGATGTAGGTTTACCTGTATTAGTCTAAGAGACAACTTGCACTTAGATAGGATCATATAGCATCTTAGATGAAGTCCTAGGATAATAAAAGCTTCAACTTGAATTAAATACATTCTCTTAAAACTGTTGAAACAGTCAATCCAATCTAGATCTGTGTCTTAGATGAGTTAGGCATAAGTAGCTTAGCTTAGGTGCACTGAACTGCGTCGACTCTGATCCCAGTGAGGCTTGGGTACGTAGGCAGCTTGGATGCTTGATGGCATACCAATCACGAGTCGGCTCCACACATAAGTGGTGGGGTTTTGTACATTAATCCTTAAATTAAAAATAATTAAATCACTTAGAACTTTCCATGAAATTAGAATTTTAGGAGAACTTTCACTTAGATTGAATTCAAACAAATTAAGAAAATCAAGATACACATTTAGAAATTACATTGAAATTAGATCTTAGGATGCATGTCACGTAGTTCGCACATTAATATAGAATTAAATGAGCCATTTAAAAGAAATTCAAAAGAGTTAACTTTTGGAATTGAAGACCGATTATCGGGCAGGAATGGTGCATGTGGTGGTAACTCCCCATACCTTCCATTCTCGTCACCAGGTAACGAGTCTATATATCTAGTCAATTATGGGTCCTAGATCCCTCATCTAGGTGGCGACTCTGTCACTCTATTTGCGTGGAATTCAGATTGCCTTAGCGATCCTAAGTTCACGGAAAAGATGAATTAAATCATACATTGCTAGGCTCGGCGGCTTACCCCTGCCCTTATGGGTACTGGGTTGCACGTTTGTTTGCACCCTATAGCTTGGTTGTTGCCTGCTTGGTTGGGTAATTAAAATCAATAATAAAAAGCACACGCCATTTGCGTGGGTACGAGAGACCAAGAGAGAGCGTGGCGGCTCGTGCCTCACCCTCTTGCGGGATCGGGTCCCACAAAAGTGCTTACCTCTTTATTGTCATTTGTTGGAGCCATGAATCATACATTCCGAGCAATCATGCAATCTTCTCCATCATCCAGCTCACATTCACTTTCATTGTCCTCATCCCATGTGGCGGTCATTCCTTTCTTGCCTTCTCTTTTCTTGAATCGATTGTTTAGAGTAGGCTCATTGTTGAGTGGACAATCCAGACGAATGTGTCCAAGTTTCTTGCATTCGTAGCATCGGGGTTGAGATAATCTGTCACCGAGCTCTTCTATTTCTTCTTAAATGAAGGATTGGTCCTTCTATTTTTCATGCTTCCCATATTCCTTTGCAAGAACTTGATTCTTCTTGTTAGGAAGGCTACCTCATTTTCCACGTCTCCTTTCGTTTCTTCATCATCACCTACGTTACAAGTAAAAGCAACACCTTTTTCTTTTTTCATTTTATTTTCAATTTCGGGTGCTTTTGTTTTGAAAATCATCTCATGGGTTATCAAGGACCCTATTAGTTCATCTAGATTTAATGTGTACATATCCTTGGCTTCTGTGATTGCGGAGGTTTTGGATTACCATGATAGAGGTAGGGATCTAAGGATTTTGGTCACTAAATCTCTATTTGAAAATTATTTTCCAAGTCCCCTTAATTCATTTACTAAGTTAGTGAATCTAGTGTACATATCGGCAATAGTTTCATCAGGTGTCATTTGAAAGAGTTCATATTGCCTAAATAGATGATTCATTTTAGATTCATTAACTTGGTTAGTTCTTTCATGGGTGACTTCTAAGGTGTCCCAAATTTCTTTAGCCGAATTCAAGTTTGAAACCCTATTGAATTCTCCGGGTGACAACGCTCAAATTAAAGAATTCATGGCTTTGGCATTATAGTTTGAGGCTTGTTATTCGGCTTCGGTCCATTCATTTAGATTTCTAGTGGGCAAGGTATATCCATTATGAACGGCTCTCCAAATTTAATAATCTTGGGTTAAAAAGATTTTAATTTTGGTTTTCCAAAATCCATAGTATTTTCCATCAAAATAAGGTGGCATAGTGTTTAAGTAACCTTCTTGGTGTTGAGGGTAGTTTGCCATTTTAGGATCTTTTCTCTAGACCGGTTAAGGTTTTTTTTTGAAATAGAGACGAGGCTTTGATACCAAATGAAATTTAGGTCTATGGAACCAAGAGGGGGGTGAATTGGTTTTATCAAAAATTTATCCCATTTTAAAATCAAAGTTTTAACCTAATTCATTTTTTCTTCTCTTGCTTAATTTTTTGGTTAGTTCAAATAATATCAAAGTAAAAGAAAATACTAAACCAAAAACAAAAATAAGAGTGCAAGAATAAGAGAAGAAACACACCCATGTATAGTGGTTCGGGCAAAGCCCTACTTCACTCTTATTGAGATCGTCCTCAAGGATTTTCACTATTTGAGACCTCCACGATGCCCGACTCCGAGGCGATTACACTCTCAAGGGTATTAAATAAGGATGCCCTTGCCATCTTTACACCGACTCTCCTTCTTCGCCGAGTTCTAAGTGCTACTTCCTAGGGTATTAAGAATAGGATGCCCTAGCCACCTTTACAATGAATGGAAAGAAGATTGCTTGGCCTCTCTTGAAGGCTTGACGCACAATGATTGCTCATTAAATATTTTCCACAAAAGGATTGCAAATAAAAGCCCTAAATCCAAACTCCAATGATTTGAAAGTACAAAGAAAGTTTGGTGAAGAAGAAAACAAAAGCTTAAGCCAAAAGGGTTTTCAAATGCTTTGAATGCTTAAGGTTGTTTTTCAATCATTCAAGAGAGGTAGATGAATCTCTTGAATGTGTATTTATAAGCCCTTAAAATGATATGACCGTTTGGGGGTGGATGTATCAAAAAGACCCCAAAAAGCAACTAGCAGTTTGAGTTCAAACGGCTATATTTTTTGCTATCGCGACGTTCTCGGAGTTCCGAGAAAACTACCAGAAGGCTTTCTGGATTGTTTTTCGGAGTTCCGAGACATTTTCTCCGAGTTCCGAGAAATCAAACAGAACTTTTAAAAAACTTCCTAGAAAGTTTATCGGAGCTCCGGGAGATTTCTCGGAGTTCTGAGCTTTGAGCTCCGAGAAAATTCTCGGAGTTCCGAGAAGCCTAAAACAACAGTCTTTCCCTGTTTTTGTTGCTGATTTATTTTTGGGCTTTTGGAACTCTATTGTTATTGTAATTTGGAATGTTATGAGGGTCCCAATATGTTGGTCTACCACACAAACATTCACTTAACCATTTAAGTTCTTAATACGGGGAGTGTTTATCTTTTTGAAAATATTTTCTTTAAAAAAGCTTGCCTTGACTTAGAAATCCAAAGAGAGAGGATGTACAACAAGTCTAAGTATGATTACGCTCCTCTTTGGTCTTGGTCTTCATAGATCTTCTATTGTGTACTTGCTTTGCTTGAGTGTGTTGAGGTGAGCTTCACATTGATTGTTCTTCCAAAATAAGTTATCCCATGTGGTCTCTAGGTCCTTTGACCCCTGTGTAGTACATCTTCAAGCATGACCAAGTGATGTAATGGTTCCTTCTATGATCAACCTATCTTATCACAACACTTCAAGGTAAATTTGATTAGTATTAAAAAACATAATCAATTTAGTTTAGAATCATCAAAACAAGATAGGAGAGTAGACCTTTGGGTTTACAGAGTAATCTCATGGGCTATGGATTATGAGATGTTGGTATAGGGTGTAGACTATAGGGTGTCAGGTTATAGGAGTGGGTCAAATAGGCTATGGATACATAAGATGTGGTCTGATGGTTTTAATGAAACTGAAGGATGCGGTGAATGGTGGTGATAATTTGGAGGTTGGGATAAATTGATAAAGGATGGAATGGCTATGGATTTTATTAAGGGAGGTGTTACTAACGTGGACATAGCATGTGGATGTAATGGATAGGTATGATGGGATGGGGTATGTATTTGATGAGTGTATTGGATAGTTAATCGAATGTGATGAGGTCTGTTAGATCAAACTAAGAATAAATGGAATAAAATAGGGTCTATTGTGGGTTAGCTATGGGATGGGGTCTGTTAGGTTCGGATAGGATGATGTGAACATGATAGGTATTAACTAACGATATAGTTAGTGGCTATGGGTATGGTATCATGGGTAATGGCTATGATACACATGGGTACGGGTACGGTTGGATTTAGGCTACAACGAAACTAGGTAGAATGGGGTCTGTTGTGTTGGGCTATGATGGCTGGGTAGGGGATTAAGCTTAGGGGTGCGGGTTAGGGTGCGGGCTTAGGGTTGGGTTTATGGTGCGGGTTAGGGGTGTGGCTTTAGGGAGCGGGTTCGGGTTGAACCGGGTTGGGGCTGAACCGGGTCAACTAGGGGGATTGGATTGACAGGGGTTGCGTTTAGATGGGCTGGATTGACACAAGAAGGGGGTGTTGTGCATTAAGTATACTAGGCATGGGTTGAGAGACCAAAGATGGGGTCTGTAGCCTTCGGATGTTGGGAATTGATTCGGCATCAGGTGTAATTGAAAATCACAGGGGTTTGGGTGTTGATTGAGAAAATAAGAGAGAACGGAAGCACACATTGACATCCATTAAATTCTTATAGTATACAAATTCCCTCAACTTTCAGAAAGTTAGAGTCGAATTTAGGAAATTCTATCAACTTTTGTTTAAACATGTAATGTTTCACAACTTGTCCTCAAATTGGAGAATTTCTACGACTTAATACTAAATATTGATTCAACACCTTATAACCCGAGGCTTTAGAATTTAGAGACTTTCCATACTTGGAAATCCAAATTAAGAGATTCTCTTAAATTCAAAACTTCTAGAAAGATGAGAGAATTTGCATGCTTCTTTAAGATCAATAAAAATGAATGGCTTACCTCTTTTTCGAAGTTTGAAGTTGATCCTCTCGCTTTCCTTGAACCGTTGCTGGTAGTGATTCCTTGGTGTAGAACTCTTAGCCTTAGTGAATATAAATTCCCAATTAAATACTAATGATCCAATACAAGGTTTTGACCAAGTAATAATTAGAAGAGGGGATGAAGGTGATGAGAGAATTCGGTTATGGGTGTTTGGGAGAGGAAAGGATTGAGGCTATGAAGGTTTAGAAGAGAGAAAGAGGGTAGGGTTGGACGAATTCTCTTGGAGGGGAAAGAGAGGATTTTGTTTCGTGTCCTTTGAGGGAGGGATTGGGAGGTATTTATAGAGGATGGAAGGCAAGAGTTGCTATCTTGAGAGGGTTGGAAAATAGTAGGGTTAAGATTGAAACCTGGATTTTATCTGATTTACCTCGTGGGTAGTATGCCGTTGGTTATCGGTGGGTGTATACCATCAAGTACCTAGTTCTATTGAGAGGTTGAAGGCCATGTTGGTGGCCAATTTCATTTACGTTCTTTTAATAGAGTGAGGAGTGCCCTCATCAAAATACAATAGTGCTGATAACATTTCCCTTCTTTTACATTTCTATTCAATTTGGCACGTCAATTTCATTTACGTTCTTTTACTTTCCTTTGTACGGAAAGTCACTGAAACGGTGATGAATTAAGAGAGCGAAGGGTGGTGACATACGTTAGCAGATAAAAAACAGATATCTCCAAGGTTTTAAATTTCGGTTTAGGAATGTGTTTCAGTCCTCATAGAAATCGAAATTTCGGCTTGAAATTTCGAACAAAATCTATCGAAATCAAAGAAACAAATATTTTATCACGTACCAAATTTCGACGAAATCCTCAAAATTTTGGTAATTTCAACTGAAATTTTGGGATAATATTAAATAATAAATAAAATCCAGATTTTTCGTGATATTCCTTAAATTTTGGCCGAAATTTTGAGGAAAACGAAATTGAGATTGAAATTGAAATTTTGTAGAGTTTCAACTTTATTCAATTTGGGTTTCGGTCAAACCAGAAATTTCATACCAAAATTTGGGTTCGAAAGTTAAAACCTTGGATATCAGTGCCACATAAGTTAATAGATAAAAACAGATAATTGAGAGAGAGAGAGAGAGAGAGGAAGAATTTTAACACGGGTTACCCAGAACCAGAGGGTAAAAAGGGGGGCGCCTGGTGAGAGTTTGGGGACGAATTTACCATCACACTTAGCAAACTGTAAAAAATATAGAGGAATGCGCAGTTCGAATATAATTCCCTAACTAGAAATAGAAAAATGCTAAAACTTGGTAGTCCAAGACATACTTTTGCCCCTATCATTTCATATTTATAACAATAAGGATGGATATTATTAAGGGCAAATGATTAAAAAAATGCAAATATTATGCTAAATTGTTAATAAAGGGTAGATATTTAAAAATTATTAAAAAAGGGCTGTGAGGTGAGAGAGTATCAGTTTAATGACAAATATACCCTCACTTTCATTCATTTTCCCACCATTTCTTAAGCTCTTTTTCTTTCTTCTTCCTCACCTTACCCAGGGAACGTCAAAAATAGCAGAGCCATTCCCATCCTTTGGAAGGTCTAATCCCCACGGTTTTCTTTCTTCTTCCTCTCCTCACCCAGCCAAGGTGAAAAATACCAGCAGCCATTGTCATCCTTTGGAAGCTCTAGTCCCCACGTTTTTCTTTCTTCTTCCTCACCTCCTCAGATTTTGCGAGTGCAAGAGGAAGAGGTATCATCTTTAACGTTTTAAAAAAGAGTAATTTATAATTCAATAAGCAATTTTTTCTAGCATTGCTTTTTAATCTTCTATTTTATTTCTTTTGAAAGGAATTTTACATGCTAAGAGTTCCTTGAAGACTTGATATTGGCAGAAACTGAAAAAGCCCAAAGACCTATACTTATATTAGCATCGGTAAGTATATGGGTATTATGAGTTTATTTGGTCAAATACAATTTGATATTCTCATATATGATTTTAATAATTCACTGCTAGAAATAAGAAACAGTAGAGGAGACCAAGATAGCTGTTACTAGAAACAGGATAGGAGAGAGGTTATTGAAAAAAAGATTAGGAACTCATTTTGGTAACAGTTATAAATTTTGTGAGGTTGTGTAACAACTCGGCCTTCACTTTAGGGTCGAGATTAAAAAAATATGCTTAGATAGCTCAGCTCTTTACAAAAAAACTGAAAAATGATTCTTCCTGGATTGCCGTCTGAGAAATTTTCAATGTCCGGTCAAGAACGTTGTTAACCATGATTCTTTTGTGAACTAAGAACATCAAGAACTTTGAAAAGCATGCATGTTTCTGTAGCTGTTTTGTACGGGACATTTGGGGTGTGATGTGAGAGAAAAAATGTATACAGACAAAATTACCCTTAGTTTAGGTTTTTACCTTTTACACTGTTTAAAAAAAAGGTGTGAGGTGAGACGAAAATCTCCCTCCCTCCCTCTCTCTCTCGTCCTCACCCCATTGAACAAATTCCCCATCCAGGAACCATCGCACTGCAGATATCCCCTAGTATATAACCTCTTTTGTAAAATAAAGTTTCAGGAAACTCACTCTCACCAATTAATGACTCCCTAGCTACAGCTGATGGAAAACAAACAAATTTCTTTACAAGAAAAAACATTATGCGGCAGAATTCGTTCCTTTCGACTCCCTATTTGCTTTCTTTTGCCATAGAAACAGCACCTCTGCAACATCTTTAAAATACAAGGTGACAGAATCCCTTTCTCTTGACTAGGTTTGTTCCCTTCTTTTATCTCATAATGTTTCAATCATTGAATGGATTGTGGCCGCATATGGGTATCATATATTCCTTGTAACATTCAGATTGTATCTAGGTTACCTATTGGTGTTTTTGTGGAGTTTATTTGAGATTGTGACCACTTCTTCACTATTTTTGGGTTGTAATGTTTTGAAGTTGAATATGTATGCTTGGGAACTTGATTTCGGACAATATAAGATCTAGTGTCAATCTTTTTTAGTCTTTTTTTTTTCTGCTTTGCAATGCTTTTATTTGCTATCAGTATCAGTTTCTTGAACTTCAATGGACATGGACAATTACATGTTCTACTTTGATAAAGAAAAGAAATGTATGTTTTTAGCAGCATGCTCTGTTTTTCTGTGCTCTTGTTCTTTAAAACCTTGCCATATTATGCCATACATACATGACAGACTCATAGAGTGATACAGAAGAATTCATGCATGAATTTCATTCAAATAAACCCATAAAAATATCCATTAACCACATAATTCATGGTCTTGAAATTTTATTTTTCTAAAAAAATGCTACAAGCAGGTTGACATATGTCAGTCATAGCACTGTCAAAGCATCCCACAGATAAGGGAAGCAATGACTCCAGTAGATACAAATACAATCCAAGAAAAGCGCATAACCACAACCAACATAACTTTCCAAATGTGAAGGATATCATGCTGAAAATACAAACCAAACAATAAGAAAGCCAAATAATGCTAGCATATTAAGTGAATATTGATTAAGTTTAAGTTTTAAATATAAAAGGTACAACAATGCAAAAGGCATTCCAAGTTCCGACTGCTGGTTAGTTGTTAAATGTTATTATATGAGTAGCTTTCTTTAATTTCATCACACAGACCAATAAAAAGAACCAACATATTTGGAAGAACTTTTTCAATCTATACAACATTCTCATTCGTAACAATTAAGATATAGAGCATAAATCTGTAGTACGAGTGGAAATGACCGTAAATTCATGTCAGATACCAATAAAAAAGAAACGAAACAGTTAGGAAGAACATTTTTTCAATCTATATAACAGTCATTCCTAACAGATAAAGGTATAAAGCATAAATCAGTAATAAAAGCTGAAATCATCGTAAATTCATGTCAGTTAACCCTCATGTCACATCGTTCACTCAATTAAGGTGAGCATCTTAATTTGGTACACATTAATTTTACAGAAATAAATCCTGAGTACAAAACAAATGATACAGTACGAAGATGATAACTTACAAGCTAACCAAGAACTTTAGTTTGGTAATTGAAGGTGAGAATGTTCCTGAAAAACCATTTGATGCCAAACTCCTGCAAATATCAGTCACAAACTAAAAGTACTGCAAAAGATACACAGATTGAGACCACAGGAAAAAAAAAAGGGCAAATGATGAAAAAAATGCAAAGTTTATTTGAAATTGTGAATAGAGGGTAGTAATTTGAAAATTAGAAAAAACGTGTAGTGAGGTGAGAGAAGATGGGATGTAGGACAAATATACCCCTCTTCCTCTTTTTTCCCTCCACTATTTCCCCTATCCCTATACGTTCTCACCTACCGTCTTCTCCCTCAACCCATCTGTAACGTGGAAAACTCCATGGGAGGGTTTTTTCTTCGTTAACGTGCAAAACTCCATGAGAGGGTTTTGAAGGTTGCCATTTACCTACCACCTTCTTCTTCCTCAAGGCTTGATGGAAGGTTTTTGAAGCTTGCCATTGCCATTGAAGTTTTGGAAAAAAACTCCATTGCCAAGGTGAAGGGGCGTGCCGCGAAGAAGTCGGTGCATAATAAAAGCCTCAAAAGGCCGGACCATGTCAGCATTGCCTCCGCGAGGCGTGATATTGCTCGTCAGAATCTTGTGTAGGACATTGCACATAGGGGTCAGGGAATTGTAGGATACGTTGGTTGACCCGTCAGTAGGTGGGCCTTCGCAACCAAGCTCCCCATAGGCGGCAACCGGATCATCTATACAGGCACTAATGTCATCCATGGTTCCGGGCCAAAAGTAGATTTCGTCGCCTGTGGTGGGAAGAGAGACAACTTCACAAAACTTTTGAACTGTCATATGGATGGTTTTGTTGTTTACTCTGGATTGGAAGACCTTCAAATCTCTGTTGAATCTGTAATTGGCATAGAATTGCTTGACGAGAGTCGGGTACGAGTCACAGTGAATTTCGAGAAAATTGACCCATCGAAAGGCCAGAAATAAGGGTTTCACATTATAAACTTCGACATCTTTAAAAATGACTTTCCTACCTCGGAGTATGCCCTTCCTTTCTATACGACGGAGGGACCCAACCTCTACATCTGCATCCTCATTGCCCATATCCTCATCAGAGGCAGGAGGACTAGGGGAGGGCTCACGGATAGCCTTCCCACGCCGTTTGCAGGTGGAAGACCCTGCATCTACATTCACATTCTTCTTTCTTTGCTTCGCGCGCTGCATGACTATAGGGGTTTTGGGTTAGGTGGTTAGTGGGGTTCACAAAGTAAAAGGGGAGCCGCTTCCGGTCCTTATCTGCACAAAGCAGGAGAATAACTTGGAGGGGAAGATACTTTAAGTAGGAGATAGTTGAAAAGTTGAAATTAAAGATACTTCAAAGAAAACCATGTTTCAGAAAGTTTGTACAAACACACTATTTAGAGACTTCAAACCACTTGAAACCAATGTTAGGATAGAGGAACTACGGAACCACATATTAGAAAGTTCACAAATATGATTAGTGGAACCACATATTAGAAAGTTCAAACCACAATAACTGGATAGAGGAAGTACAGAACCACAAATTACACAGTTTGAACCAGTAATACTGGATACAGGGTCCATGGAATACTGGTTCCAACTTCGGCAGAATAAGTGGTTTCATGGATGCAACTTCCATGGAATAACGGTTCTAACTTTCAAACCCCTAATTGAAACCCTTCAAACAAATTCAAAACAATGCAACCATTGAAAAGCATTGAAAACCATGGAAACCCCAAATGAAACCCTTGAAACCATTGAAAACCTATATGCAACCATTTAAACCCTAAATGAAACCAGGCAAACCATTGAAACCATAAATGCGAGCCTAAACCATTGAAACCCTTTCAAACCAAAAATTAAACTATTGAAACCCTTTGGAACTAAAATTGGTTCGAACTATATACAAAAAGAGAAACCAGATGAACCTATTGAAAAATACCAAAATAGAGGATCCTTGTTACGTGCAGAATCTGTACCAGTTATTTAGTTATTTTCCTTTATGTTAATTTTCCCGTAGGGTCACTCCCATCTATGTAATGGAGTTGGTTTTGAGTGATTGTGGTGTCAGTTATGGAGAGTAAGTTAAATTTGGTCCCATCCCATGTTTGGTTGCCTTTTAGTACTAGGTTTTTTTTAATCCCACTCTTGTAATGATTACTTCTTGGGTGAAATTTTTAATCCCACTTTTGTAATGATTAAAATGTCATCCCATCCCAAGATAACCCCAGGAACAAAAATAAACTCAGGAACCAAAAATAAGCTTGAGAAGATTTTTTTTCTACCTAACAGTGCAACCAACCAAACAAAGGTTTTTTTTTTCCCACCATATCTCCCAGGGTATTTTTTTTCTCCCACATAACCAAACATGGGATTTTTATTTTACCGGGATACTTCTACGACTTTTTTTTCCCACCTATCTCCCAGGGTATTTTTTTCTCCCACATAACTCCCAGGAACAAAAAAAACCTGGCAACTATACAGAGCATAAAGAGTTCTTATTTTGGTGTTACATTTCTTGTTTTTGGTGGAGTTAAGACAGAAGCCTGTGGTTTGGCCATTTCCCACTTTTAACCTCGTGGTTTGGAAGTTACCAACGACACCACCAGGTATGTGGCATGCAACAAAAGCGAAGAATCCTAAGATCATCTCATGCTGACTTACCAATTCTCCTATCAACTGTGGATGCACGTTATCAAGAGTTTTGGCATAGCTAGGGTATCTCAAGGATCAATCAAGAAAGTCATTCTTAATTGGAGTATAGGCCCTTTTGGCGAAGCTGGTTGAATCACATGGAAGAATGTCCCATTTGTTTTGATATGTCAACTTTGGAAATAAGGAACAACTGAATAGTGAAGGAGCGCGAGAGAGAAATAGGAAGAATACTGCTAGATATCAAGATTGTTATACTATGGGGAAGAGGGAACAAGCTCAAAGCCACAAACACGATGAGTGATATTCTAAGGGGTCGGAGAACGAATCTCATGGAGAAGAGTGGAAAACCTAAAACCTCGCTAAAGTGGTACACCCCACCCCTTGGATCAATCAAATTCAATTTTGACAGAAGCTACAAAGGAAGCCCGGGCTGGGTAAGGATTGGGGTAATCTTCCGTAACTACGATGGGTAAACAATCCCATGCCATTAAAAAAATATCTTTAAAAATCTTATCTTTTTCTGTACCACTGGGCATATGTGATGCAAATGAAGTAGAAGCCCATGCCTTAATTCTTCTTCTTTTTTGAATGTTGAAGCTTTCATTAAAAGGAAGAAGACCAAGATGGTCGAAACTCCAAAGATTACAAGGACAGAAAAACAAGAGAAGCCCGTGCCTTACTATGGGGGCTGAAATGGTATTCAAATGGTAGACTAGAGCCACTGATCATCGAAGGGGACTCCTCTAACGCCATCGCTTGGGCTGCTAGTAAATCGTCAGGACCTTGGAAGCAAGATGACGTAATAGCAGAGATTAGATATTTGTGCTTATTCTAGCACTTCCTAAATCTCATCTTACATGTCCAGCATTTTCATAGGTTTTCATGATTTTACAGGATTTCCAGCAAAATTCCGAACCGAAACATTTCTGTTTCTCTCACAACTGAAACCGAATTCAAAACTGAAGTTTAAAACCTTGGTTGAGCCTCGTTTAGGCCTATAAAATGATATGAAGGGAGACCAATTGTCATCGCAGGACAATCCTCCCCTACCAAATCTCGTTGACGTCCTTTTCTTTCCTTCAGCATACCACCTCCTTCAACGATTCCTCCATCAATTCTTCCGATGAGGAGCTCGATCCTCCCATCGAGTCTTCGACCGACTGGGACACTCCAAGCGCCCATTCCTTCTTGCCCATATTGCTCTTTCCATCATAGGGTCTTCAACTAATTGTAAGGTTGAGACTCTCCCATCCTTGCCATTCTTCGTATGTACAATGGGGAACATGTATGGGAACCACTCGCCCATGGTACTTACCACTACAAGATGAGATATGGGAACTACCTACCTTTGCTGCACATGAGAACTCCATTCCTTGTATCACCTGGTAGTCGTACAAGGGCATTGTCGTGAGGTTGATGGAACTCTACGAACTTTACTTCCACACCTTTTCCACCCTAGGGTGGGCCTCCAAGTTTACGACCTTCACGGGTGTAAATTCATTCGCAAATTGTAGGCCTAACGGCATAGCATCCTCCAACACGAAGTTGCGAGTTATGCATATGTACACTGAAGCCTCGTGGTCTTCCCGTTAATGAGCACGTCCAAATATCATGATTTCCACAAAACCCTAATATTTTAGGGCTTTTTTTGTTTTTATCAATGTTCTCTTTCTTAAAATGTGGGTTTAATGTACCCATGGGGTGGGGTTTCATTGTCTGTGGTGGAGGTGATGGCGGTGGCCGGAGATGGCGAAGGTGGCGGTGGAAGGAGGTGGCGGTGGCAAATGGCGTAACCCTAATCCCTCTGCAAATGGCTTCAAACCAGTGATAAGGGTATTTCTGTCCTCAATATATTAACCATGTTTAGTTTTACTCATTCCGTCAGGTTAAACTAACGGACCGTCAACAGCAGGGGTCTACTAAAAAATGTCATAAAGTTGAGGGGGTGTCATTGCTAACTTCCAAACCACGGGGTTAAAAGTGGAAAATGGCCAAACCACAAGGGGTGTATCTGTATTTTTCCCTTTTTTTAAAAAAATACATTAACTACATGAAAGTTTCATTATAGATGTTGAAGAACAAAAGGGACAACAAATATTCATCACAATGCCAATTAGAACTTCAAATCATCAAGTTTGTTCGAGGCTAGCATTACCTTAACCAACAAAAAGAAATTCAAGAACAGGAGGGAATCTTAAAAGGGAAAAAATACAGGCAAAGTTGCTCCATGATTACCAGGTTGTTCTGTAACTCAGTATGGATCAGTTTTTCAAAATGCCGATGGGGTGAAAATGCAGCAAAAGTGAATCCTAGTCGACTTGGTTGATGCGGCTGAGTACTTGGTTGATGAGACTGAGTAATCGGTTGACTCCCCCACATAAATCAGGAGAATTAGAGGAGCTTTGATGGACTTTGTAGGACAAAACGCGGACTCGGCCAAGAACACAGCCAAGTTAAAAAGAGTTCACTTGGGTGAGTCCATGATGATGTGGGGGAGTTTTGAAACTATGGCATGGATTAAACATTTAATGGAATTGAAGGGGGTAATACAGAACAAGTTTGAGAGGGGGTAATATAGAACAACTTTGAGATGGTTCTTGTCTACTTCAGTTTCCATTTGCTAGAGTGCTAAATTGTTGCATAGGTTGTCATAAGTTTGAGATGGAAAATATTCCTTTTTTTCTTATATTTACTTGAAGCGTAAGCTAATCTTGGAACTGATATTAAGTGAAGACATCTCTCTCAAGAAAGTTTTGGTAAATGCTTCTAAAAGTAAGTAGGTCTGGGAAAGTTGTATTGACTTATAAATCCCTACAATTAAATATTGGGCTTTCATGATTTAACATTTTAAAAATAACATTTCCAATATGAAACTCTAAAAGCAAATTTTTTTTTGCATGTATGTGCTTCTGTAGAGAACCTTAAACCATCCCAAGTTACAGAATATCAGATAACAACTGGGTATAAATAATAGAAAAACCAGAACCCATTGATTTAACATATCTGTGTATTTGCATGTAGGTGCTTTGTAGATAACTAGTGTTGAGTTCATTTACCAAAAGAGAAGGAACATACAAGGACACAGATTCAAAATGCAATTGCTTCTCAAAAATACTCCCAAATTGTTAGCGAAGGAAAAATGACGGAAGATTCGCAATGCCCCTTGGGATCTAGATCTCCTATGATTTTTCTACTCATTATTCACATTTTAAGCCCTCAACGAAACCCTTTCAAACACAAAATCAAAGCCCAACGAAACCCTTTGATATAAATCCTATATCAAAACCCATTAAAATCCAAAAATTTCAAAATCCATACAAATGAAACCCCTTGCAAAGCATTTCAAAGGCTTCAAAACTACATACTCATGCAAATCCCTCTCACAAACTACCAAAGAGGTACTTAAAACAGCTTCAGATACGTTAGATCCAACCCATCACGAAAAAAACCCAAATTTAAGAAAACCCTACATCAAATGTTTAAAAATTACCTTTGAATAGTGGACGAAGCAGATTTCCGGCGAGAGGGGATGTTTTCCGGCGAGTAGGTGGTGCGTCACCGAGATTCACGCGGACGTACGACGGTGACAACGGTCGTTTCTCCACCGGCGGTGAGAGTTCTCATCGGAGAAGAGAAAGGTAAAAAAAAAAACCGTGTGAAAAGTAAAAAACAAAAGTATAAACAGTGTAAAAGGTAAAAACCTAAACTAAGGGTATTTTTGTCTTTATACATTTTTTCTCTCACCTCACACCCTTTTTTAATAATTTACAAATTACTACCATTTTTTCATAATTTCGAATAAACATTGCATTTTTCTCATCATTTGCCCTATTATTAACATGAGAGAATAAATAACCCGTACATAACTTCATTAATATTACACAACCATACGGTGTATATGTTGTAGTCCAAGACAGACTTTTGCCCCTATCATTCCATATAAGAATTAGGGGAATGATATGTTCCCACCCCCTCTGATGGATAAAATGCCCCCCTTTAACGTTATCCGTTAAATTTTAAAGGGGAAGAAAAACATTAAAGGGGGTGAATTTATCATCAAGCATTCTAACAGAAACCGTTAAGGGATGGGGGGATATCATTTCCTAATTATTAACGACAGAATAAATAATCCGTACATAGCTTTATTAATATTACACAACCATACGGTGTATATGCATACAAACTAGTCCAATCTTTACATAAACACGGATAGGCTCGTGTTCAAGGCATGATCCGCCATAATACTATTCATCTTCTCGGTTGGGTGGAAGGAATCCCAAAACACGAACTTGTTGGCATCCGTACACGTAAACGGACTCCACTTGGTACACAAGTAACCCATTTCGAACATCCCCGTGGCGCAACATCCTTCCTCCACGTTCTCGAATCCTGTTCATCAACACCCAATCAAAAGAGCATTTAATTATGTCAGGGGTGCCATTATAAACAAAGGAGATAGCTAATCTTGCAGGTGATTTGGTGGTAGTAAGTTAGTATCACAGGATTCCGGTGTGAATCGAAGTTCAAAGCGCAAAAGTCATGATGTTTCTTTAAAGTTTCTCATTCATGAAGACAAAATTCAAGAAGCTTCCTGACTACATGTGTCGTTCAATAAATTGGTGTATTAATAACTTTACCAAACTTAAGGAAATGGTGCTTGACCTATAGAATGTGAAGATCGATAACGCCACGTGGCAGTGATCGAGGCAGTAAACGTGATAGACATTTAAAACAAGGGATTTGCTAGGGTCCATCGCAAAACGTATTTCACCGCTGCTCTGTTGCATGTTAGACCGGCCACCTTGTTAATGAAGATAACAGCTTTTGTCTCCATTCACGAGGTAGTTAGTCTGGTCTGAAATGAGACAGACCACCCGTGAAATGCCTTCTGGGGATGGACGCTAGCAATTCCCTTAAAACAAAGGAGAAAAGGGAAGGGAACCATGGAAATGTTGTGTAGAGAGAAGTCATATCAGATTTCGCAAGATTTCTGTTTTGCCAGCTAAAGAAATATCATTAAGAAGCAACAAGAAATGGTAGGTTATCTTTAATGACTTTGAGTCAAGAGGCTCTCATTGTTGGGAGCAATGGGACCCGGTTCTCATGAGGTGGGGTTTTAAACATTTGAACTATCGAAAGGGTTGTCCTTCACGTGCCATGCATCAAACCATTGATTTATATAAAAAACAGACCATTGGTTGCAGTGACAATTTTTATGGTGTGTGGGTGTAAAATTCATTATTTTTCAAAAATTACAGTGTGGCCCACTTCATAGGATGTTCCAAACCAAATAGGGTGTACTCCATAAATCATATCTCAATATGATGATCCTAACTCTAAGATTTTAGAGGTTTCCATAGTTGCAGTCCCTCTGCTGATCAGAGGGGTTAGAATTATCCTATGGAGAAGATTTTTGGGGTCCAACCTATTTATGTTGTGGTCTAACAAATGAATGGTTTGGAGCATCTTAAGAAGGGTTGTACATGATAGATTTTATATGGTGTAAGGTCATATCGAACAGTATTTTTCAAAAGTACTTTATGGTCCACACCATATGATGATCCAGACCGTCCATTTGATGGGCTATGATGTAAAGAGGTTGTGTCCAAAATACCATTTCCATAAGATGTTCCTAGCCCTCCGATCCATAGTGGAATTGCTTATTATGAAAATGTCTATAGATCGAAGGGTTAAGATCATCCCACGGAAATGATTTTTGGGTTACAACCTATTTAAGATGTGGCCCATCGAATAGAGGGTTGGGAACATCCTATTGTAACGGACATACAGTACTTTTTGAAAAATACTGGACTCTACGGACTTACACCATATAAAATCTCATACTTTTCAAAAATTCAAACAACTTGTGCCAACTTTTGTCTCTTGAGTTCCTCTCCCAACTTAGTACGTCGCCTGCAAAATAATCAGCCGTCCCCTTTTTACGAAGGGCTGAGATTATTCCCACAAAAAATCAAAGTTTTTTAATCTCCGATTTTATAAAAAAAAAAAGTGAATGGCTGATTTTCTAGAGACCACTTAGTTGCAACTGAGATGAAACAAAGAGATTTTTAGAAATAAATCCCAAAAAGAAAGTGGAATGATATTTCCACCAATTTTCAAAAGAAAAACAAAGGGGTGGAAAGATCATGTCCAAAAAGAAAATCTATAGAGATTAGAGAGAACAGGAATGGCACATGGGCATGCCATACTTCCATTGAAAGCTGCATAAATATAGTCTTACCATGTAAGGATGGATTTTGAATGACTTCCAGCATTATATTATAAACGTCAGAATACACCATCATGATCCCTGGAAGCTCAGCTCCTAGCTTATCTCTCAAGACAATAAGCTTCCCATTAAAATCCATGGCCACATTGTTGTACTCCTCATTACAATCACTTCCAGACAAGAAATTTATGGTTCTTTCCAATGGCAAGCACCCCATTGCTGGAAGACCCCCTAGAGAAATTTTCCGAGCACCGAGATAGTAAATCTCCCTCACAAATGACTCGGCGATCCCGATAAGGTAGTCCTTGTACTTTTCGATTGTGAATTCCGATGATCGGCCAGAGAAAATGTAGTAATTTTCGAGGAAATCGTTTGTACCTATACTAATCAAGTATAGGGCCTCATTCATCCTCATGTTGGCCATACTTGTTCCTAGATATCTTCTCAATTTCATCTGGTAGTCTTTGAAGTATTCGATTTCCATCCATAGAGGTAACACATTCTGCAAAATACCCGAGTAATTTTAGTGATTTGATCACTGAACATGAGTTTTCCACCCCTCTTGTTAGTCTTTTCCTAAATCTCTGTTTGTATTGCAGGAATTTTCTTGACAAGTTTGGAAAAGAATTTTATGTTTTTTCAAAATGTTCTGATTTCCATTGTTTGATTGCACATGTAATAGGTAATTTTAACTACCCCAGTCCAAGTTTTATTTGCATGGATATCCCTCATAATAAGCCATAACATTATGCAAAAGACCCAAGTAATTTTAGTAATTTGATCAAGGAATATGTTATTCCCACCCCTCTTGTTTGCCTTTCCTTAAGGCCCTCTTTGGATTGCAGGAATTTTCTGGAAAACTTTGGTAGAAAAAACTTTTTCAAAATGTTCTGATTTTCCATTGTTTGATTACTCACACAGAAAAGGGGAGCTTCAATTTATAAGGATATCCCTCTAAATAAGCCATAAACATATCATTTCCCTGTCAACAGGCGAAATAAAAAAAAAAAAAAAAAAAACCATGGAAAAAATTTTCCAATTTTTTTTTCTTGCAATCCAAACAGGGTGGATGGTGCATGCCAACCTTCTGTTTGCCTAGAGTGACTTCATTTGGCTATATGGAGGGAGTGAAATCAGTTTTTGTGAGATTCTATACAATGTGTGGCTGTTTACACCCGTATATTTCAAAAAGTACCGTATGGACCACCCCATATGATGATCCAAGCCTTTCATTGTTGGTCCACAACGATTAATAGGCTGCACGCCTAAAATCATTTCCATAGCATGATCCTAACCCTCTGATCTAGAGAAGAACTGCACATTATAACAAACTTCTATAGATCGGAGGCCTAAGATCATCCTATGGAAATGATTTTTGTGACACAGCCTATTTAAATTGTTGCCCAACAAATGGACGGTTTGGATCATCTATGGAGTAGCCCGTATTGTTCTCTTATTAAATACAAGTTTATATGGCTACCCATCACACAAAATGTCTAGTTTTTTATTATCTACGAATGGATGTCTTTATTGAACTTACTAGCACATCAGCAGTTGCATTATCGTAGCCAGTTCCAGCAGAGGCAAAGCATACTCCGGTCGCAAAGTCCTTTATACTGTATGTAGGATCCAAATATGCGGGTATATACGGTTTGATACCGAAAGCCTCAGAGATGAAATCGGGAGCGATCCGGCCGTTGGAGAACCGTCCGGTAGCATTCCCGCCAAAAAAATCACGACCGTAAGGCTCGAAATTACTCTTGAGTGGGGTCGAGATTTGGTTGTTATTTCCGGCATCGACAGAAGAATCGCCAAAGACGATGATTGCCGGAACCTTGCCGCCGGCAATCCCTCCGGTGAGCAGTAGGACTTGCACTAAGATGAGGCATATCATGGTCTCGTAGTCTCCCATTCTAGTGGTGGTATAAAACATATCAGCAAGTGGGTGTGAGGTTATTAAATAAAAGTGGAGGGGTTCATTAAATTTTTGAGTGGCAAGAGTTGGAGGGAAGTTGAGAAGTGGAAGTTGAGAGTTGACGTGATGCTTTGGAGGAGCCACTAAAATCGTTGGGAGATTTGATTAGTAGGTGTTCAATTATTTTTCAATTAGTTGTATTACATTTTAGGTGAGATTGGAAACACGTTCTCTCAAATGGGAAAGGGGTAATCTGTCTTAAGTCTGTTTTTTTAATGTTGTGGATCCCGCATTTCACGATCGACTTGGGGCCGTTTAGACCTTGCAAAAAGTGACCTGGACCAGCGGGTCGACCCGGCCCGCCTGTAATTTCCGGGTCCGGGTTCAATAGAAGTGACCTATTTAATTTTGACCACCGGGTCCACCCGGCCCGTCAAAACTGGTCCGGGCCGGGTAGACCCGCAGGTGCCCGTAAAAAGCTGATTTTTTTTAAAATTTGTTTTTAAGTCACAAATTATTGACAATTCTCTCTCTT
This sequence comes from Tasmannia lanceolata, assembly GCF_043159265.1. Taxonomy (NCBI): domain Eukaryota; kingdom Viridiplantae; phylum Streptophyta; class Magnoliopsida; order Canellales; family Winteraceae; genus Tasmannia; species Tasmannia lanceolata. Next base: position 45,255,372 of record NW_027518680.1, on the reverse strand, counting down.
TCTCTCACGAAAGAAAAAACTTAGCATGTGGAGGAAAAAGATTGGCAGTCCTCTTTCTCTCTAATTAGAGACAAAACAAGAGTTGGAAAAGAAACAGGAGTTGGAAGTATAATTTTTTGAAATAGGAGGTGGAAATGTCAATGCTAAATTGAAGCAGATGTAAAAGAGAAGAATGGCTCGATGGGAGATGCAGAAGAATCGAAGGGAGAAAAGAATGGAAAGTGATGGGGTATGAAAAACAGCAACTAATGAGCTGTCGAGACGTGGCCCCAGGAGGGCCCACCACAAATCCAGCATCGGCCCAGGGGCAATCTGGTAATTACCTAAGAGTAGGTAAACCTAAACCCACAAAAGGGCCGACACCTGTCCTGGGGTAGGTAATCCAACCACCCCAGGTCTCCCCCTATAAAAGGCCTCTTAAGGCTCAAAGCGAGGGGTATAACTTCTAAGCTATCACTCCTTAAAATTTGGCTCTGCACTCCTGCTCATACTGACTTGAGTGTCGAAGGGCCCGTTCGGAGCAACGACTCCGGCTTCGTCTTCTGACCTCGTTTGCTCTTGTGCAGGGCTCAGCTCCTTCACTTCAGCTCCTCGGGTCCTCCAGCTCAGCTCTTACATCACTACCGTATCTGTTACCGATTTTAGACCTAACAGATTGGCGCCATCCGTGGGACTCTGAACTAAAAGCTATTCGAATCCCCTATACAAAATGGCATGGCGGAAGAGTGCTCGGGTACCAACTACAGGAACTACCCGAGCTGTAGTACATCGCGGGGTTCGAAGTGATCGAATCGCATCGCAGGTAGTAGCTCCCTTTGCAACAGCAGAGCAGAGTCCGGCTCATTCAGAACACCTCAATCCCACTCCCACTCCGGATCGAGTGCAAGCTCTCTTCCAACAGATGACTGCTCTTGTCGATCAATACCAACATCTGATCCAAGCGCCTCCCTAGCGTCCCCTAGAGGCCGCACGACCTGTACAGGAAAGGTCCAGTGCCCACAGGGGAGAGCCAGCGCGCCCTAGTGGAAACCGGACCCACCACTCTACAAGGCGAGTCCATCATTCCAGAACCAGGCAGGCCCATACAGAGCCTCGCCACCGCCAGAGGTCATGATCTCACTCCGCGCAGAAGCACCAAGCCAAGGAAGACTGAGCGCCGCGGGAAAAATCCCGGCATCATCGAAGGAGTCCGGAAAGTCAATCCGGCTCCACCGCGAGCCCCTCAGTAGAGAAAAATAAGTCATTGGGCCGAGCAGACCGGAGGGCTGACCCAATGTTACGGAGGATAGAAGAGATAGACCATCGTTTAGAAGAGCTGGCAAAGGATCAAGGCCGGCCCGCTGTGAAGACGTACTCAAGTAAACCTCCGTTCACCGATAATGTTATGAACGCGCCAGCACCCAGAGGGTTCAAAATGCCGACGGTTCCGCAATATGACGGAACCACCGACCCTGTGGACCACCTGGAGACGTTCAGGACTATGATGCTCTTCCATGGCGCCTCTGACGGATTCCTTTGCAGAGCATTCCCGACCACACTGACGGGCGCGGCCCGGGACTGGTACACAAGGATCAAGCCAAACTCCATTAGCAACTTTGAAGACTTTGGGGACGATTTGGTCCGCCATTTCATGAGCAACCGGAGGCCAAGGAAAACAACAGCATCACTGATGGCCTTGCGGCAAGAGGATAACGAACCTCTGAAAAAATTCGTCAGCCGCTTCAACAGAGAGGCTCTCCAAGTGCCGAATTTGGATCCATCAGCAGCCATGAATGCGCTCCTCGCAGGCGCCAAATCCAACGATTTTCGCTGATCAGTTGCTCGCCAGAACCCGCACTCACTAGCGGATCTAATGGCAGGGGCCGAGGAATATATATCCGTGGAGGAGACTCTAGAAGCCTTAGACTCAAACCGGAGGAGAACCTCTGAAGAAAAGAACCCTACCAAGCAGCGTAGGGATGATAAGGCCCCCAGAAGAGAGAGGTCCCCCCCAGAGGAGGGAAGAAAACTTTACCCCTCTCAACACCTCCCGGAGACACATACTGGCCGCAATCAGAGGAGAAGAATTCGTAAGGTGGCCGACCAGAATGATCTCCAAGGGAAATAAGAGAGACCAGACGAAGTATTGTCGGTTCCACAGAGACCACGGGCACGACACAGACGAGTGCTGGCAGCTCAAGGAAGAAATCGAGCTGCTGATTGGTCGGGGATACTTGAAAAAGTATGTCAAAGATGACAGCCACAGAAGAGAGCGTAGGGAGAAGAGTCTCTAGGGCCAGAGCCCTCGACGATCACAGCCGCCCCCTGCGCGGGATCAATCTCCCCCGCCATCTAGTCCACGACCAGAGGCGTGCCGATCCCAGCCAAAGGGGGTCATCAACATGATTATGGGCGGACCGGCCGCTGGGGGCACATCATCCGCCGCTCGAAAAGCCTACGCACGCCGAGTCAATACCGTGCACACGTGCGGCAAAAAGATGAAGACGGAGAACGAAATCGCCTTTTCAGATGCAGATCTCGACAACTTGAAACTACCTCACGACGACGCACTGGTCATAACCATGCTCGTCGCAAACTGGGAGCTGAAGAAAATCCTTGTCGACAAACGAAGTTCAACAGATATCCTATACTATCATGCTTTTAAGCAAATGATGATAGGAGACAACCGGTTGAGGCCAGCAAACTCTGACTTGTTCGGTTTTTCGGGAGAGATCGTGAAAGTAGAAGGGCAGATTGAACTCTCAGTCCTCGTCGGGGAGCCGCCCTATCAAGCTTTTGCGATGGTCAACTTCTTGGTAGTGAGGGCCACCTCGGTCTACAACGCTATCTTGGGACGTCCCGGCCAGAACCTCATCCGCGCCGTAGCCTCAGCATATCACTAGAAGATGAAGTTTATAACACCAAACGGCGTGGGTGAGGTCAGAGGAGATCAACCATAGTCCAGGGAGTGTTATGCCATGGCACTCAAAGGCAAAAATGCATCGGAATCGTTGCTGATTGAGCTACTTGATCTGAGAGATGAAGCCCAGGTGGCTGAACCCGCCAAAGACCTCAGAAAATACTATCAATAGCCTGCCGCCCGACACAAAAGTGGATGCCATTGTAGTTACGCTTGTGCGGATAATGAAAAAAGGCTACTGCTTCTTTGCAAAGTTCTGAGTTCCTCAGATCAGGCCGCTGCTTGGTTCGCCTCGGCTCATCTCCACAAAGACCGGGAGCGCACTCCTGGTCGGGAACGGCCCGTGCACAAAAACCAAACCATCTCAGAAACCCAGTTCACTAAAACTTCGGTACTCGCTGCTTGGTTCGCCCCGTCTCGTCTCCACAAAGACCGGGAGCACACTCCTGGTCGGGAGCGGGCCAGCGCACAAAAACCAAACCATCTCAAAAACCCAGTTCACTAAAACTCGGGTACTCGCTGCTTAGTTCGCCCCGCCTCGTCTCCACAAAGACCAGGAGCGCACTCCTGGTTGGGAACGGACGCGCGCAGAAAAACCAAACAATTTCAGAAACCCAGTTCACTAAAACTTGGGTACTCGCTGCTTGGTTAGCCCCGGCTCGTCTCCACAAAGACCGGGAGTGCACTCCTGGTCGGGAACGGACCCGTGCAGAAAAACCAAACAATCTCAGAAACCCAGTTCACTAAAACTTGGGTACTCGCTGCTTGGTTCGCCCGTCTCGTCTCCACAAAGACTGGGAGCGCACTCCTGGTCGGGAACGGGCCCGCGCACAAAAACCAAATCATCTCAGAAACCCAGTTCATTAAAACTTGGGTACTTGCTGCTTGGTTCGCCCCGGCTCGTCTTCGCAAAGACCGGGAGTGCACTCCTGGTCGGGAACGGGCCCGCGTACAAAAACCAAACCTGCTTAGAAACCCAGTTCATTAAAACTTGGGTACTCGCTGCTTGGTTCGCCCCAGCCCGTCTCCGCAAAGACCGAGAGCGCAGTGCTAGTCAGGAAAGGGCCCGGGTACTTACTGCTTGGTTCACCCCGGTTCGTCTCTACAAAGACCGGGGTCAACAAAAACTTGGATGCCTGCTCAAAGTACCATTTTGCTCGGAAACAAACTGTTTTACAAGTATTACTGGCCCACAGGGTTGAGTTAATCAATAATTAGCCAAAGGCAGACATGAGCGGAAACAGTGGACGACGAAATGCAACTTCTATTCATAAAAGAGTAGGGCCTCCGCGGGCCATTACAAAAGGTAGGGCCTCCAAAGGCCATTAGAAAATGAATACAGTGAACTGCCAAAAAGGAAAAATGAGCAGCTCAAGGCACCCCATGGCCACCCTAATGCGAAGGACCCCCCGCCGCAGCATCCTGCCCGTCCTCGCCCTGACCCACCGGCGGGTCAGGAAGGACAAGGCCTGTGAGAACGACATTCGGGTTGGATCCCTTCACCTGCTCGAGGCAATCCATGAACCCTAGCTTGTACGACTCTGTGGACAAGCTAATTAGCTCGTCATCCTTTTTCTGCACGGCGTCTGCCACGGCCGCTATTTGCCTCTCCCGGGCTCTCCCTCTCTGCGATTCGAGGGCGTCGGTGGCCTTCTACAACTGGGCGGCATTCTCGGACTTGAGTCTTTTTATCTCATCGTCCCTCTCGTTAATGGACCTGTTTAGCTCGGCCGCCTCCTGGATCAACATGCCGTTCTCCTCCTCAGACCTGGTGATTGTGGAAGAGAACTTCTGACTCTTCTCGTGGAAGTCGTGATAATACACGCCGATTTGGTAGAGCGAGGAGAAAATGGCCTCATCGGCCACATCCGGGGGCTCGTTAAGAACCCGGAGCTGATCCTGGTTCAGTTGGCCTTTGGTGATTATCTCCCTGGCAACACGGTTGTCACCCAGGCCGGTGTCGCTCTTCTAAACGACCCAGTTGGGCCAAAAAATGTTATCCCCAGACCTCATGGGGGTGGGACGGACTCCGGTAGATCTGTCCCCTGGCTTGGGTGTTCCCGTTCCCCGCCCTTATGGGCCGACGAGCCTCACTGTTGGCTTGCCCTTGGGTGGCGGTGCTTCCTTAGATGGTGCAGGACTGGAGATCTCGGGGGCTTTCCTTTTTTGGCCCTGCTGGCCTTGGCCCCTGACGAAGGCCCCTTGCCTCACCTTCTCCAGCTGAGACTGCGACTGCATTTCTGAAATTCAAACAGCATGAACAGAAGCCGATCAGGGAAAAGGAAGAAAAAAGAAGACTTAAAAGCAAGACTAGCCTCATACGTGCTGGGGTCCCTGTACTGATGCCGAGCGCGACCAAAACCTCCTACTTAGAGAAGTCCGCACAGTGAATGTGGCCCTCCCAGCGTAACTCCTCACAGACTAGGGCAAACGTTCTCACATCCTCGCCCTCCAAGAGTGGCTTGCGGCTCAGCGCTAGTGTATCTGGGATGTCCCACTTTAAAGGAACCGGCCAGGGCTCAGTGGGCTTGCCGTCCTCGACTTAGAAGAACCGGTTCTTCCATAGATGTATGGAAGAGGGAATGCCGGTAATCATTTTCACCTTAGGGCGTTGGCTGATGTAAATCCAACCTCCGTCCTTATGCCTCTTCAGGTGCGCACACATCAGAAACATGGGTACGGACAAGCTCCTTTGGAGCCGGCCCTGAACGAGGTATATGAAATCGATAAGCGTCCTCCACGAGTTCGGCACAACCTGGGCCGGGGCCAGGCCGTAGTATCGAAGGACCACAATGAAGAAAGGGTGCAAAGGGAACCTGTGTCCGGCTCTTAGCGACTCGTCATATATACAGACGTCGGTGTTGTCGTTGCAAGCCCTATCTCCCTCCATCGCAGCCCTCAGTCTGAACCTTTGGGAAACACAATATCTATCCCTAATGTCCCCTAGTCTGGACTCATCAAGGATACTCTCCTCATAAAGAGCCTGGGTGTTATATTTGGGATCGGCGTCCATCCGAACCCTGACAGTAACCTCGATGGCCCGGCCCGGTAGGAATGTGGTGGACGCCTCGGCGGCATCGCTACCTCCACTCATTTCTGCCCGGAAGTAACTATCCGTTGGGGGCGGGGTGTTATTCAGATCCAAAATTACCTCATCCCCACTATCTACGACCTCTACACTAAGATCAGGACTCACCATATAGGTGCCAGGAGTCCTGGTCATATTAACTTGGGTCCTCTCCGATGAACTAGACTCTGAACTACTAGAAGATGTGGACTCCCCTGAAGAGGACCTGGAACCGGACTCAGAACTCAAAACACTACTGGACATCGATGACACTGAAAGAGAAATCAAATATGTACGATTTGAAAAGAAGATTACCGGCCTGAGGAGGATAGCTCTTAAGCTTGCGGACGATGACGACCATGGGCTAGCAGAGCCGAACAGGCAAAGAAGGCAGAGCGAAAAGTGAAAGTAAAAGTGAAAAAATGAAAGGTGAAACCTCATTTTATAGTCTTGAGACTGAAGGCAGTCCCCATTCGTGAACCGGATGGTGCCACGTGTCCCTCATTAATGAAGGGCACACACTCTGAAGCAACGGCGCTAATAAATGCGGGTGCGAAAAAATCTCCAAGTGACTGTGCCCGTCCCAAAAATCAGTTTGGCCCAAGCCGGACAGGATATGACTTGTCCGCAAGACGAAAAAAGTCAATCCGGCCCAAGCCGGACAGGATATGACGCGTTCGTAAGACGACAAAAATCAGTCTGGCCCAACCGGACAGGATATGACGCGTCCGCAAGACGACAAAAATAAGTCCGGCCCAAGCCGGACAGGATATGACGCGTCCGCAAGACGACAAAAATCAGTCCGGCCCAAGCCGGACATAATATGGCGCGTCCGCTAGACGACAAAAATTAGTCTGGCCCAAGCCGGACAGAATATGACGCGTCCGCTAGACGACAAAAATCAGTCCAGCCCAAGCCGGACAGGACATGGCCGGACAGATTTGCCGGACAGGACTTGGCCGGACAGATTTTCCGGATAGATTCCCCCGGCCGGACAGACTGCTTAGCCGAAAAGATTTCCCAGTCCGGACAGACGGCTTAGCCGGACAGATTTTTTGGACAGATTCCCTAGACCGGACAGACGGCTTAGCCGGACAGATTAGCCGGACAAATTTCCCAGGCCGGACAGACGGCTTAGCCGGACAGATTTTCTGGACAGATTCCCCAAGCCGGATAGACGGCTTAGCCGGACAGATTCCCCAGGCCGGACAGACGGCTTAGCCGGACAGATTTTCCAGGCCGGACAGACTGCTTAGCTGGACAGATTTTCCGGACAGATTCCCCAGGCCGGACAGACGGCTTAGCCGGACAGATTTCCGGACAGATTTCCCAGGCCGGACAGACAGCTTAGCCGGACAGATTTTTCGCTCCTCTTCTGGTCGTCCCAGGCCGGGCAGACGGCTTGGCCAGACAGGTTTTCCATCGAGCTATCTCGAACACCGGCTCGTTCTACTATTTAAGAATACAACTCCTCACACTTGGGGCAACTGATGGGGTATGAAAAACAGCAACTAATGAGCTGTTGACACATGGCACCAGGAGGGCCCACCACAAATCTAGCATCGGCCCAGGGTCAATCCGGTAATTACCTAAGAGTAGGTAAACCTAAACCCACAAAAGGGCCGACACCTGTCTTGGGGTAGGTAATCCAACCACCCCAGGTCTCCCGCTATAAAAGGTCTCTTAAGGCTCAAAGCGAGGGGTAATAACTTCTAAGCTACCACTCCTTAAAATTTGGCTCTGCACTCCTGCTCGTACTGACTTGAGTGTCGAAGGGCCCGTTCTGAGCAACGACTCCGGGTTGGTCGTCTGACCTCGTTTGCTCTTGTGCAGGGCTCAACTCCTTCAGTTCGGCTCCTCGCGTCCTCCAGCTCAGCTCTTATGTCACTGCCGTATCTGTTACCGATTTTAGGCCTAACAGATAGAATGGGGAAAAAGAGAGAGGAACAGCTGCTGGGAGATTGGAAGTGCTGCAAGTGTGGGTTCCACAACTTTAAGAGAAGGGTTGAATGCTGGGGATGTGGGAAGATTTGGTCGTCTTTTGACCATAATGTCGTGAGGAATCAGATAAAATCAAAGCATGATGGAGTAAATGCATTAAGAAATGGGGTTGAAGAAGGGAATCAGGAATCTGAGTCTGTTAGCAGTAAAACGCCTCAAAATATTGTCTTTAGTGACTCGGACAAAGGAGAAGTTCTTCCCTTGGTATCTTTGAAAGGAAACGAGCGTAGCTTGTGGGGCAAAATCGGGGATGGATGGTCTGGTAATGTTCCGGCATTGGAAGCATGGTTGTTCAAGAGGAAAGTTGCATAAGGGAATATTAAGGTTTATAAAGTAGATGAAAGGGAAGTTATGATAGTTCTTCAGTCCGATTATGTTCTATTGAAATCGAAGGTGGCCTAGTTCGCCGCTAGAAATTTGTCGTTTGTAGAATAGTGTTCTTGGTCGAAGAAATTTGAGAACTTGACAAGGGTGGAGTGGTGGTTCATTTCTGGAATCCCCCTCAAGCTTGGTGTTTGGAGAATTTTAGGAACATAGGGAAGAGGATTGGTAGGGTAATTGAGATGGATGAATCTTGTAAAGCAGCCAGAGGATATCAATGGGCCAAAATCCGGATTGCCACAAACTCTGGCTGTCCAGTTGTGGTGGTTTTTCTGGTTGGCATCGATGGCTCAACGATGTGGGTAAAGTGTGAAACGGAGTCGGTGCGTAAAAAGGTAGATGGGGAAGAAACTTCCTTCTATCAGTACAGCTCTGATGAGGAGGAGGACGGACTTTCTGATGAAGGTGGATCGGAAAATCAGGGCGGTAGCAGGGAGGAGGGGTCACTGAGGATGGAGGTGCAGGTTAGCACTGATAGGGATGGTAGAAGAAGGGAGGTGCACGATAGTAGGCAGGTGCAAGATAGCGAAGAATTTGAAAATCAAATCCCCATGATACGTGGAGTAGAGGGAATGGGTAGGAGTGGGCGGGAGGTTCTGTCTGGGCTGACGTCTGGAACTGCCAGCTGTAGAGGGGCTAGTATGGTTAATGTTAGCTGTCAATCTTCTGGGTCAGATGGTCATGTTTCACCCGATGGGCTGGGCCACTCATTTATGGGCCAACGGACTGGTTTGGGCCTAGAAGACAACATATCTGGAATTGGGATAATGGGTTTGTCCAAGGGCCAAACCTGTGGACACCTAAGTGGGCTTAGAAACCATCTCAATCAGTTTGTGGAGGACTTTATGGGGATGGTGTAGATGTACTCAGGGAGAGATCGCGGCCCATCACGCCGAGAAAACCTGTATGCGGAAATTTTTTTAATATCGTTGAAGGCCTACCATTGATTGAGTTGTCCCCTGTTCATGGTTTCACAAAATCGGTGACGAATGTGGTCGATTTTGATGACAGTGCGATAAGTCTGGAGGAGTGGAGAATTGATTCAAGAGAGGTGGGCAACGCCCCTCCAACTGCGGAAGATTTCAGACGAACTCCAATGAGTCGGAACCGGGAGAATTTGAATATGGCTTTGAGGGGGGGGGGGTTCTGATAAAGCCTCTAGAAGGATTATACCGACGGAATTGGTTTTCCGAAGATTGCAAGAAGTGTCGGGAAGCTCAGAGTATAGTGGTCAGCAAAGCCTGGACCGTGTGGGAGAAAAATGTATTTCAAGTGAGGAAGATGATCTTATACTGCCGGGCATAGGTGGGATGATTAAATTGGTTCAAGTCAATCAATCACAACAGGAAAGTGATGGTTGTAGTCTTGGCTTCAACTCCCCCAAAGGTACTAACTCTTCGTTTTCTTTTCGTGGCAAAGAGTTATCTTTTCCTTGTCCAAATATGCAGGGTTGAAATGGGTTTCTCTGTAGATGATGAAATCAGTGAGACTTTTGGTATGGAATTCCCAAACCGTTGCTTGTTATCCTCTCCTATTCCCTCTCATACTGTGAATCTTGAAAAGAGGCCTATGATGGGTAGGGGCAATTCTAGTATCCCTCATGGGCTAGAGGGGGATGAGGGATCTGAAGAAAGCTTGGAGTCTACGGAGAGGGCTGTAGATAATGTTATAGAAGTCAGTGGGAAGGTTGGGGTAAGATACCCCTGACCCTTGTTTGAGTTTTGTGGTATGATTAGACCGGTTGAATTAAGGGATAAGGTTGGGGGAGAGGTAAATGGGTCTCATATGTGTGAGTCTTCGAAGAAATCACTCCGAGAGTTAGTGGTGATAGATAAGGCAATTGCTCGGAGCATTGGTCTTAGAGGTGATTGGAGCTTTTCCTTTGTGGGTTCGGTAGGCCTCTCTGGGGGGATTTTGGTTGCTTGGGAGGAGTCTTATTGGAAAGTGGTTGAAGATAGGAAGGGTAGGTGTTCCCTGTCTGTCGTTCTGGAAAGGGTGGATGATACGGTGAGGGTTGTTTTCTCCGGGGTTTATGGCCCTTCTTTATGGGAGGAAAAAAGGTTGCTATGGGACGAGCTTGATGGGATTAGGGCCAGGTGGACTCATCCTTGGTGTATAGGTGGAGACCTTAATGAAATTAGATTTGTGTGTGAAAGAGTGGCTTGTAGAAGGTCCAATAGGAATATGGTCTCTTTTACTGATTTCATTTCTAAACATGAGTTAATTGACCTTCCATTATCTAGGGCTCGGTTCACGTGGAACAGAGGGGAGAGTCATAGTAGGATTGACCGTTTCCTTTTATGTCCGGAATGGTTGAGTTTGACCCCTGAGGTGATTCAAAAACCCCTTGTTCATTCCGTTTTGGATCATTGCCCCATTTTCTTAGATCCAAGTTTAGAATTTTGGGCCCCCCCGCCTTTTCGTTTTGAGATTGCGTGGCTTCAGGATCCAAATATGGAAGAAAGGTTGGGAAGTTGGTGGGCCTCTGAAAATATTGAGGGGCCTGCAGATGTGAGAATAGGAAGAAAGTTACAATTTGTCAAAAAGATGTTGAAGGGTTGGGTTAAGGAGAAGAGAGTGTTTGACTCTCAGAGGAAGAGCTGGTTGGAAAAAAGAATTGTAGATCTAGGAGCACTAGAGGATGAGGGATTGGGTAACATCGAATCTAGGGAGGAATTGGGGCGCATCAAAGAAGAACATAAAAGTCTCCTTCTACATGAAGAGATATGATGGAGGCAAAAGTCGAGGGTTAAGTGGCTGAAGGAAGGTGATAAGAACACTGCCTACTTTCATGCCATGGCGAGCGCCAGAAGGAGGAATTAGATTGTCTCATTGATGGTGGATGGGGTGGAGGTTTCAGAAAAGGAAGACATATCGAGTGCTATATTGAGCTTTTATAACTCCTTATATGCATCAGATGGTAAATCAAAGCCTCTTCCAGAGCGAGTGGATTTTAATACCCTAGGCGGTGATCAGAGAAGGAAATTGGAAGAACTGTTCGAGGTGGAGGAGATTGAGAGGGCTGTTTTGTCTTTGGGAAGAGATAAGGCTCCCAGGCCTGATGGGTTCTATTTGGCCTTCTTCCAATCTTATTGGGAGTATGTCAAATGTGATTTAATGGTATTTTTTCACGAGTTCCATCAGGGTATGGAGTTGGATCAAGGTACGGGGGCGACTTTCTTAGTTCTAATTCCTAAGGTTGAGGGGGCTAGTAGGATCTCGAAGTATAGGCCTATTAGTCTCGTGGGGTGCCTCTATAAGGTTTTGGCTAAAGTTTTATCTGCGTTTAAAGAGGGTACTTCCATCAATCATATCGGATTATCAATGCACAGTCATTGAGAAGAGACAAATTTTAGACTGTACCTTGATTGCGAATGAGGCCATTGACTCATATAGAAAACTTCGAAAGAAAGGCATTCTTTGTAAGTTGGATATGGAGAAAGCTTATGATAGAGTGGATTGGGGATGCCTGGATTTCTCTTTAGAGAGAATGGGTTTTGGATGTCTATGGCGTTCGTGGATGAAGAGTTGTGTTTCCTCTGCTTGCTTTTCTATCCTCATCAATGGATCTCCAAAGGATTCTATAAGTCCTCTCGAGGACTTAGACAGGGAGATCCATTATCCCCTTTCTTATTTGTCATAGTTGCAGAAATCCTTAGTAGGTTATTGGTAATGGGGAGTGGTCTTGATCTTTTTAGAGGTTTTAGGATCGGTTTAGATGAGGTGGAGGTCTCCCATTTGCAATTCGCTGATGATACTTTATTGTTTTGTGAACCGGAGTTTGGTCAAGTGCGGAACTTAAAAGCCATTCTGAGATGTTATGAGCTCATTTCGGGTCAAAAATCTAATTTCCACAAGTCTAAAATATTTGCCTTGAATATTTCTGAGGAGAGGGCCCAGGAGATAGCTTTGATCTTAGGGTGTCAGTTGGATTCGCTCCCTTCCTCGTATTTGGGTCTTCCGTTGGGGGTGAGCAGACCGAATAAAGACTTGTGGGATCCTATAATTGAGAGGATTGAGAGAAGATTGGGCTCATGGAAAAGGAATCTAGTATCTCGTGGTGGTAGGCTTGTGTTGGTGAAGGCTGTATTGTCCAATATTCCTATTTACTTCATGTCTTTATTTAAATGCCCTGTGAGTGTCTCTCTACGAATTGAACAGATTCAGCGGAGATTCTTGTGAGGTGGGAATAAGGAAAGGAAAGGGATTGCTTTGGTCAAATGGGAAGATGTTTGTGTCCCCATCAAGATGGGCGGGTTGGGCATCAGGAGAGTTAAGGAATTCAACCATGCGCTTTTAGGCAAATGGTTGGAGATTTGGGGAGGAGCTTGATAGGTCGTGGGTTAAGGCCATTAGTAGCAAGTATGGGGGCGATATGGGGAGATGGGAATCCATGGACTTGTTTGCGAAAAAAGGGTTGTCGGTATGGAGAGATATCTTAAAAATGACATCTCTTTTCAAGTCTAAGGTTAGATTTAGAGTCTATAGGGGTGATAGAATTTTGTTCTGGCATGATACATGGTGCGGGGATGTGTCCTTTAAATGTAGATTTCCGAGATTATTTAGCATGGCTTCTAATAGGGAGACCTTTGTTTGCGATTGCTCCGAGCGGAATGACGGTGTCCTTGTGTGGAATCCGGGGTTTAGAAGATCGTTTTTTGAGTGGGAGGTGGAATTGTCCTCTAGCCTGCGGGTCCTTCTTGAGGGATGTTATATTAAGAGGAATGGAGAGGATAAAAGGCTTTGGACTGAGGAATCTTCTGGGTCTTTCTCGGTCAAATCTTTCTATAAGAGTTTATTGCCCATTTCTAACCCTTCATATTCGGCAAAGGTATGGAAATTTCATTGCCCACCTAGAGTTTCTATCTTTGGTTGGGCTGTTAGTCATGATAGAATACAAACTATCAATTTTCTGAGAAACAGTGGTATGTGGCTTATCGATTATTGCCTCCTATGCCTGCAAGATGGGGAATCTGTGGATCATTTGTTTATGCATTGTTCTTTTGCTCGGCTCATTTGGTTGTTTATTTTCATGAGATTTGGTATTTGTTGGGTTTTTCCAAAGTCTATTCCGTCGTTATTGCATCAATGGGGAGGGGTTCCTTGGAAGGAAAAAGGGAAAACTTTGTGGAATTTTTGTTTACTTGCTACGTGGTGGTCTATTTGAATTCTAGGATATTTGAGGGGAAAGCTAAGAACCCTCATTGGATCTACTTGAAGATTATCACTTTGGTTATATCTTGGGTGAGATGCTTTCCTTCTTTCCTGTTTGTATCGGCTTATGATCTTTGGGAAGGTTGGAGGGAGGTTTGTTTTAGTGTTGATCGGAGAGCTCTTGTCTTGCAAAGGTGGGAGTCGCCTCCTCAAAATATGCTTAAGGTTAATTTTGATGGAGCGAGCTTCGGCAATCCGGCTTCGGCTGGGGTGGGAGGAGTATGTCATAACGAAGAGGGGGGAGTAGTGTGGGCATACTATGGCTCTATAGGTGTCTGTGATGCCTCTAAAGCTGAAGTGAGGGCTGCGCATTTTGGCATTTTGCATATTAATAGAAGTCTGTTGGATCAGACCATTATTGAAGGGGATTCGCTAAATGTGATTCGTTGGCTGAAAGGTGGGTCGGCTCCTCCGTGGAGATTTCTTTCCGTGTTTGATGAGATTGGTGATATAACTTCGGGGTCTTTTATCGGATATCAACAAGTCAGAAGATCGGCAAATGATAAGGCGGATGCGCTTGCCAAGCGTGGTGTATCTGGTGGTCCTATTAGGTGGTTTGACCACCTTCCTCCTTGAGGAGTGGTGTGCCGTTGATTGTATATTTCGTCTCTTTTGTCGTTTTCTATTGTAAATGTGGGAGTTCCATCTCAGTCTCCTGTTTTTTTTTTTTTTCAATTATAATATTACCATTTCAAAAAAAAAGGAGGTGGAAATGTCCTCTTTCTCTCTTCTACGGCAAGAAACAGGAGGTGGAAATATAATTTTTTGAAACCACTTAGACCCAAAACTGTTCACGGGATTGCAAAAAAATACGAATACAAAAAATTCTTTAAAAAACAGGGTGACTCTCGGGTTGACCTGACCCGTGTGGGCCAGGTGCGGGTCCAAGCTTAGTGACCCGTAAAATTTTTCGGGTCATTTTGACCCGGCCCGTTTGAACCAGACCAGTACGGGCCGAGTCAAACCCGGCCTGGCCTGCCCGTTTGCCAGGTCTAGGGCCATTGATTATGTGGGTCTACTATTATATGGTACAAGAATGTCTTAGATAAGATGCCAAATGGATGTTCGTAACCCTCAATACTTCTCTCCTCTCCTTTTCTTAAAATTGAGACATCATAAAGAAGCTTCTCCTCTTCTTTTTAACTAAAATTGAGGTAGTTTGTCCGGTTTCCATTATTGAGGTTACAAGAGGGAGTTTTTAATACTATAACTTGTTAATTCTATCTTGTCCATATTCATTTGCATTTAATATTATAACTTGAAATTTTATCTTGTGCATATGTTGAGGGGGAGTTGTGATCATTATCTTGTTTATCTAATCCTCATAAGAGGTTCTTCCCACCTATCTAATTAATTTAGTTTGTCATCATAAAAAGGGAGAGATTGTTAGCCCAAGGGTTCTCATGGGTTCATTCAATCACCTTGTTTTGATGATTAACAAACTCAAATTGATTAGTCGTTTATGGACTGATCATTTGCCTTGAGTATTGTGCTATAGACAGGTAATTCACAGGTCAATCCATGCTAGCACACACCATTGATGGCCTATGCTTGAAGATGGACCAAACACAATGCAAATGAGCTAAAGTATACTTGGATCAATATTGGAGGATCAACCAATGAGAAGCTCAAAATTAGTCATCTCAAAGCATTGAACAAACAAAAGAAGATCAATGAAGGCCAAAGCTTGTGAATCAATGTAGACACCCCCATTTTGCTAGACTTTAAAAAAGTAAAAGATTTGGTAGTTTGTCAAGTTTCAAGTCCGTATTCCACCTAAGATTAGGCATCCATGCATTTTAGGGTAGATTTCATTTCATTATGGGAGTTTTGAAGTTGATTCACGATCCTGAAGGTCTCTAGGGGGTTCCTTTGGCCTCTGGAAGATGAAAGTTCAAGTTTCTAAGCAAATGAAAAAACCTGTTATTTTTAGAATTTTTAGGGTTTCCCTCATTTTTGCCTATTTTGCACTGTAGGGGTATTTTGGTCATTCTCGGTGTGTCTCGTTTGAGCCCCGAGTTATATTTGAGAAATCTTGAGTGATTTTACAAATTTTGAAAAAGCTGCTATTTTTAGAAACTCATGAGGCTTCCACATTTTCATCATCTTATGGATATTTCAATCATTTCTCATATATCCAAAACCATCTTGAGGGTACGGCTGATGGATTAGGAGTAATTTCGTAAGATTTGGGAAACCTGCTAAATTTAGATCTCTCAAGATTTTCTCTTAGTCTTGCACTTCGGGGGTATTTTAGACATTTCCAATATATCATATTTGGTTCCTAAGTTGTGTCTAAGAAATCTTGAGTCCGTTCATAAATTTTTGAAAATCTGCTATTTTTGGAATTTCTCAGGGTTTTCCCTAGTCTCGCCAAATTCTAGCACCTCGGGGTAATTTGGTCTTTTCCTGTGTAATTCTTTTGATCTCCGAAATATGTCTGAGAGATTATGAATGATTTCCTGAATTTTGAAAAACCTGCTAAATTTAGAATTTCTCAGGGGTTTCGCTTAATTTGGAAATTCTAAGTGTTGAGGGCATTTTGGGTATTTTCAGGGGATACCAAATGATCCTGTTTAATATTACTAACCGAAAGGACCAAATTTTAAAAGTTTCTATTTTTGAAGTTTGACCACAAAGACTTTCCATTTTTAATTTTTCCCTTTAGGGGTGAACCAATTTGAGGGTATTTTGGTCGCATTTGGATATCTAACAGTCAAATAGGGGCATTTTGGTCTGAAAAGTTATTTTCCAAAAAAGATGGCCAGATCATGTGTGAGGGATGTACCATAAATGTCAAATGGGTTGGGTGCATATATAGAATGTTGAATTTAGAAAGATTTTATTGAATTTTTACGGAAAAACCCGAAACCCGTGTGAAATGGCCCATTGGGCTAAAGCCCGCAAAGATGGAGCTCATGTGGGTTCACTCATATGGGTCGACCACCATGGTGGGCGCCCCACATGGCTGACCCACATGAGTTGAGCACCCAACCTTGATGATATCACAATGGTTACATCATATTTGTTAAAAGAAAAATAAAAGGAATAAAAAAAGAAAAGAAGGAAAGAATGAAAAGATGAATGATTGCTTAAAAATATTTTCTTCCAAAGAAGCAATGTGGAATGATAATAGTATGTCTTGATTGACAAGAAATTAAGATTAGAATCAAATCCAATTTGGAAGCAAGAAAGAAAGAAAGCAAGAGGGGAAAATTGGAAATAAGCAAAAAATGAGAGCTCTCACATTGGAAACTACTAGTTCTCTCTTAACCATAGCTTTTTTGTATAAAAATCAAGCAAACAATCCTAGGAAGGATCCAAAAAAATCCAAATTCGTCCTTTTTCTCTCTCCTCCCCAAAAAAAAAAGAAAAAAAAACCTCCTCTCTCTTTAAGTGTGTTCATCTCTCTCTCAGGTGTTCTTCACAAAAGGAATTCTTGAACTCCTTCTTCTTCTCCAAGGCATCACACAATCAAGGATTATTGGAGTGTTCTTTGGATCTTTTTAGTGTATAAAAGGGTTGGACAAAGCGTATATCTTGGATCACCAACCCTAGAGACAATGATCGCGATCAACGGTAAGGATTCCTCATCTTTGTGAAGTAGAAAAAGCATGCTAGGGTTTTAATTTTGATGGATCAAATCAACGAGTTTTTATTTGAAATTCCAGTATGCTATAATATAGATTATGAGTTTTCAAAATCCAAAATTTGATCTAAAAATTAATTTTCCTCCATTTAAAAATGGTTTTCTTTTGTTTTTATTCAATATGGATTTAAATTAGATTATCAAAGAAAGTGTTTGAAAACATGGATCCTTTTAAAAACTGATATTTTTTGGGTTTTATATAAAATACAAAACTACTGGAAACTTAATTCCCAACCGCGGTTCGGCCGTTTTATTTTTCATTATATTTTTCAAAGAATAACCCCGAAAATGGTTATTTCTTGATGAATGGAGCCAAAAGTATATCATATTATGTCCAAATTTAGTGAAAGTTTTTTTCCAGTTGTTTTACAAGGTTTTTAGATCACCCAAAAATTTTCATATTTTTTGGAGTTTATTTAATCGGATTATTAATTATTTTAAATTTCGACTATTTTTAATAAATACCAAATCGTTTTAAAAATTGATGAAACTTTTCCGAATTAAACCCTAATAATAAATGGAAGTTTCCATTCAAAAATATGTTAAAACAAATATGGTTTTTACTGTTTTCTAATCTCTTCTCCGTTTTACGTGCCATAATTATTTTTCTTATTAAATTAATATATTTTCAAAAATGGTTTTTACTGTTTTCTAATCCCTAACTTTTTTGAAACAGAAACCTTAGGGTTCATAGGTTGCCTTTGTAAATTGGCTATGATGTGACAATTTAACTGCCGAGATTGTATACATAATCGTATACTAATTGCGATCGATCAAGTATAATTGGAGTGCGTAAATTATAGTATGTTATTGGCTCCGAGGTCCACTGTCCACGAAAATCCTGAGAAACATGCCAGGCAATAAGATACTATAACTTACGTGCTAAATTATACAAGAGTTGAGAGCACGATTCCCTTCCATGGTTGCAATTCGAGGCCGAAACTTGCGAACCATAGAGCCTTCGGTATTCCTTAGATGTTTAGGAATCAAAAATTCTCAAAAATTGAAAATCATTAAGTTCAACAAATCGAATTAAGTCGATCCGTGTCTTAAGAGCCATTGGATTAGGGTCTCCTATCGTAGGAACCTTTAGGGCCCCTTAGGAACACTTACGTCACGTTGTGTCCTAAGTTTTAGGGAGTCCTAGAGTTAAGAGTTTAGCCTCATCACGGGCGTTTGCTATGGATAGCAATCGTGCCATAGATCTAGTTACACTAGTCACCCAATTTTCCCCTAGGACAAACCTAGTTACCTAGGATGTAGGTTAACCTGCATTAGTCTAATGGACGTCTTGCACTTAGATAGGACCATATAGCATCTTAGATGAAGTCCTAGGATAATAAAATCTTCAACTTGAATTAAATAATTTCTCTTAAACTGTTAAAACAGTCAATCCAATCTAGGTCGGTGTCCTAGATGAGTTAGGCATAAGTAGCTTAGTTCAGGTGCACCGAACTACGATCGACTCTGATTCCAGTGAGGCGGGGATACGTAGGCAACTTGGATACTTGAGTGGCATACCAAGCCCGAGTCGGCTCCACACATAAGTGGTGGGATTTTGTACATTAATCCTTAAATTAAAAGTAATTAAATCACTTAGGACTTTCCATGAAATTAGAATTTTAGAACTTTCACTTAGATTGAATTCAAACAAATTAAGAAAAGCAAGATACACACTTAGGAATTACACTGAAATTAGATCTTAGGATGCATGTCATGTAGTTCGCACATTAATATAGAGTTAAATGAGCCATTTAAAAGAAATTCAAAAGAGTTAACTTTTGGAATTGAAGACCGATTATCGGGCAGGAATGGTGTATGTGGTGGTAACTTCCCATACCGTCCATTCTCGTAACCAGGTAATGAGTCTAGATTTCTGGTCAATTATGGGTCCTAGATCCCTCATCTAGGTGGCGACTCTGTCACTCTCTTTTGCGTGAAATTCGGATTGCCTTAGTGATCCCAAGTTCACGGAAAAGATGAATTAAACCACACCTTGCTAGGCTCGGCGGCTTACCCCTACCCTTATGGGTACTGGGTTGTACGTTTGTTTGCACCCTATGGCTTGGTTACTGCCTGCTTGGTTGGGTAATTAAAATCAATAATAAAAAGCACACGCCATTCGCGTGGGTACGAGAGACCAAGAGAGAGTGTAGCGGCTCGCGCGCTCGCGGGATCGGGTCGTACAGTTTGGCGACTCTGCTGGGGATCCCCTAACTTCATTAAAACTTCAAAGGATAACTCATTTGAGTTTAATTTAACTGGCTCATAAAAACTCTATCTCTTATATGCTTGGTAGATTAGTTTGTTTACTTTCTCATCACATAATAGTCAAACTTAATCTAACAAAACCTGAAGGTATCATAGATTGCGTAAACATATTGCACACACTTACATCACTTGCATCTAAACTCTTGCATCTCACATGCACACACATCCTATTTTAGGAACCCGGAGTGTTATCTAGCATGGTTGACTGGGATTTCATCACCTGGTGCCTCTTTGCTAGAGAAGCATTCCACCCATTAGCCTAGTACTTTTATGGTGTGTAAATGGATCTCTTGTTCACGTACTGATATACCGGACACTGGTACAGTATATTGAGCACGGATTCGCGCTAAGGGAACTCTTGACCTTACCCCTAGATTAACCCACACATGCATGTAGTATACGAACACACGTGCATCACATGTGTGAGCGTAGTTTAGGATATCCTACCCATTTGTGTCTAGATTAGGCAGTAGTCTATCTTCCAATGGGTACGATCGGTCCTTAGGTACACAAACAAAGTCATGAGTCGAGATCCTCTCTCCACTCCGTTAGATTAGGATTAGGATTGATGCCTTCAGGTAACCCTTGTCAAAATGTCAAAAGATTAAAAAAACTTTCCCTTTGGGGTTAGGATATAAATCCCATAATTTTCAAAGATATCATAGGATTAGTCATTCCTGATCTATCCGTTCAAAGCAATCCTATGTAATCTCAACTAATCTTTTGATCGTGTGTCTTTCATTCTTCTGTCATACGATTCGATCGTATCTTCATATCATCCCCTAACTGGTAGGAACAGAATCTCACAATCTTTCGATTATGCAATCTCATGATCTGATCATACCTGGTCCAGATGATCCAATCGTGTTTATATCATTGGTCTCTTCTTACTCTAGGGGTAACCTGTTACAAGATTATTTCGATAAGCCTCTCAGAGTCTATTCCCATGACCCTTAAACTAGGGGCATCCCCTAGTGCATTCGAGTCGCCATCATCATGTCTTAGCCATTATAGGATTCATTCTGTCATTTCAATTGCTTGTTTAACTCATAACCATCTTTCAGTCGTCAAGTAGAGAGCGCACCTTGAATGTCAAGCTTACACTTTATATTCCTTGTCTCCATTCCAGGAGCTGTCATAGCCATGTCTAATATTTTTCGGGTCCGGATCAATTCATTATTACAAATGAGGCCTGGCTCTCCACAACCTTTCGTTATTGATCCAGATTCTGCACCACTTCCTCCATCAACTCCTTTAGCTGAAAGCTCGAGAAAGACCCGGTCCAATACCACTGCTGATACCTTAGCTCTTATCCTCCAACAATTGCAAGAGCTTAAAGAAGAGAATCGTTGCATCAGGGCTCAATTGAATGAGATATTTCACTCAGCTGATGTTACCTCTAAAGGCAAAAGCCCTAGCTTCTCCATGGCATATGGGCGTGCTTAAAGTTCCATGGCCACGGGTTCTGAAGGATTGATTCTGAATCTCTCTAGACAAATGACCGCCCTCGCGCAGGAGATTCATCAAATGAAGCAACAAATGAAGATCAATTGTTTCCAACCGCAGGACTCTAAGCTCCAAGATGATAGAGAAGGAAGTTTTGTTATATGGAACTCGGCCAGTCAAAGCTCTAAGGAAGCACTCAAGTCTCTGACTCATGAGCATGAACACGAAGGACCATCCAAACCAAATCCGATAATCGAGCTCAGTAGTAGCAGTGACGACGACAGTGACTCAGATGCCGGAAGAGATCTGAACGTAGTGTTGCCAGAAGGATTCCTTGATCCCCTATCGCCGGATGATCTCGATGCTTAAACAACCCAAGGTTAACAAAAGGAACATGTCTAGTTATGAGCCAGCCCTCGCCGAGCCTCCAAAGCTAGATAGTTGCAGCAGTCTTAGTTCTTTTGTTCTTTTAATTAAGTCCAGTCACGATGTCGAGTCCAGTTATCAAGTGCAATCTTCTAAAAGTTTGAATAAATTTCTAGTCCAGTTGAGTCTTTTCTTACTTTTATTTTTGAGTCAAGAATGTAAATCCTGAGTCTGTTCAGGATAAGTCTTATCAGATGTAGTCATTTTCAATTCAATTAAACTTGCTTTCTTTATATATTCCAACGTGTGCTTCTGACTTTAATAAACAATGAGAATAATACTCCCTCCTCGAATGAAAAAGAAGATGCCGATGAAACTCCTTTTGAGTTGCAGCATATGCTCAAACAAGAGGAGGAGCGCCGAGCTCAGCCTCTCAAAGAGAAAATTGAAATGATAAACATTGGCACTGAAACTTTGATTCAGTGAACGCCTATTGAAAATACATTAGAGTGTGAAGAATTGATAAACTTATTTAAAGAATAAGAAGATTGTCTAGAAACACTACAACCGATACCAGGGGCAAGACATAGTTAGAAAGCTCAAGAGAATGAAGAAAGTGAGAGACATATGCTATATAAGGGGCATAGAGTGGAAACAACTTTTATTTTTCCAATCAATGACCTTGGTTCTCAAATTCATAACATGAAGCCAACAAATTCAAGATAAGAAGTTCAAGAGCAAGCATTGAAAAGTGATCATAAAATATCAAGAGTTACAAATCCATAGATGGAGGATGTCAAAGAACAAGTTTCGCTCTATGAAAGTCGAAAGCACATATTAGAATCTTGAAAGAAGAAGATCCATTAGCTCTTACTTGGAAATGCCATTAAACTCCGAAAAAAATAATAATAAAGAGAACTCATCAACCTAGATCAATTCCAAACCCGAACATCGGAAGGCCTCCTTTGGCCGAATAAATCCCAAAATCATAACCCAGCGTCAAAAGAATACCGGTTTGCAAACCCTTCGAGCCTGAATGAAATTTTCTTGAAAATCCATCAAACTAGGGGTATCCGCCCCGAACTATGCAAGACCTGATCCCTACACTGGGGTACGTAGGCAGCTCGGTTAAACCGAGTTCGGTCGATTCAAAAAAAGAAAAGAAATACAATCGTTCCAGAAAAAAAAAGAGGGACAAGTTCCAAAAGAAGAGAAGTCAATTATTCCAGAAAGAAAGAAAAAAAGAAAAATCAATTAACCTTCAAACAATTTATCTTTAAACTAGGGGCATTCGCCCTGAACTACGCACGACCTGATTCCTACCCTGGGATACGTAGGCAACCTGTTCACAGGTTCGGTCGAAATCTATGTTCAACCGTAAGCCATTCTTTGAAAAGCCCTATCCTACCTATAAAGTCCTTCAGATGTTCAGAATGAAAGATCTATTACTAAAAAAAAAATGATGAATAAGAAAAAGAACGGAGTTTGAAGATCTGCTAGACTGAAAACCTGAAAAGGCGGTTTAGGCAAAATTTAAGATCATTCCCCTGCTAAGTTGAAAACCCGAAAGGGCGGCTTAGGCAAAAGCTAAGGAGATACCCTGCTGGATCGAAAACCTAGAAAGGCGGTTCAGGCAAAAGTTAAGGCTAGCACGGTCCGCCAAGTTAAAAATCCTGAAGAGATGACTTGGTCACGGTAAGAGAATCATTATAAGAAGGCTACAGCCGGTTTCAAGACTGAAGATAAAAAAGAAGTTCAGACGAGTTCAAGTGTCATCCTAGAAATTGGGGGCATTGAAACTAAGCAATCCTAGGAATGGTAACCAAATTCTTGAGGCATTACTGTTTTAAGGAAGAAGTCCAGTGTTTATTAATTGAGAAACTACTCTTTGAAAAGATAGACTTACCAAACAAAACGTTAACTAAGTCAGAAGCACCACTGTGTCTGTCAGTGTAGTTAGTCAATCTTTGTCATTCTAAGTTCACTCTTTCGGAGTTTCTTAATCCTTTGAATAATGTCCTTTACCCAAATTTCCTCTTTAAGAAGAGTAAGCCGTCGTCCTTGTGTCCAAATGTTGCAACTGTCTCAGTGAAATAGGCCCGGTGTCATCAGCTCCCTGCGATTGTACCTGTGCCAAGTTAATCCTAAAGAAAAGATCTCGAGAATCTAGTCAAACAGCTTCGTTTTAAAGAAGATCAGCTCAGAAGCATTCCGAAGTAGAAACATCGGGAAGTGGAGTTTCCATAAGAGGACCATGCCCTAGAAAGGCACCTGAGGCATGGAGGATTTCATATGTGTTGATGATTGGGCCAGTTTCTCAGAAAGATGAACCCTTAAAATTTTTAATTTTCTTCCTGGTAGTTGAATATTATCCTGGTCAAGAAGTGTTTATCTAAACACCTATCAAAGGAAAAATCCCACTTCCCAATTTTCAGTATCCAAGAGAGCCGTTGGTCTAGATTACCAATACCAGGTACTTAGATCAATGTTTCAGTTATCAAAATCCCCAGAAGAAAAGACAGACAATCTCTTTGCAAAAAAAAAATCATGTTGAAACTTCCTGATAGCGTTCCTAAACCATTCTCGTTAATCATGTTGCATAGTTCCTAAGGTTTGTCGTCTCGTCATTCGTCAAAGTCTTAGTTTCCCATATCTTCATCGGGCACGATTTCTATTGTCCCCGATTTCATCCTTCACCAATTTCAAGCATCTAAAATTCATCAAATTCGAGTTTACTTCAAATTCAAGTTCATGAAAAATCTACAAATTCTTCATTGTCGAATTCATTAATTCATCTCAACCGAAGTTGTCTTATCTCTTTTGAACCCGTACAACTACGGTGTCTCATTCTCTTTGAGTCCATATGACTATGGACCCTTATCCTTTTAAGCCTGTATGACTACAATGTCCTATTCCCTTTGAGGTTGTATAACTACAGTGTCTCATTCCCTTCAGGGTCCGTATAATTACGGCGTCATGTTCCTTCCGAGTCCGTACAATTACGGTCTCATTTCCTTGGAATCCGTATAAATATGGTATTTCATTCTCTTCGAGTCCATACAACTATGGTCTCTTATTCTCTTTGAGCATCATACAAATGTGATGTCCCATTTCCTTGGACTCCGTATAAATACGGTATTTCATTCTTTCTGTGTCCATTCAAAAATGGTCTCTTATTCTCTTTGAGCATCATACAAATGTGATGTCTCATTTCCATGAACTCCGTATAAATACGGTATTTCATTCTCTCTGAGTCCATTAAAAAATGGTCTCTTATTCTCTTTGAGCATCATACAAATGTGATGTCTCATTTCCACTATGGTCTCTTATTCTCTTTGAGCATCATACAAATGTGATGTCTTATTTCCTTGGAATCCGTATAAATATGGTATTTTATTCTCTCTGAGTCCATTAATAATGGTCTCTTAATTCTCTTTGAATATCATACAAATATGATGTCTCGTTTCCTTGGAATCCGTAAAAATACGGTATTTTATTTTCTCTGAGTCCATTCAAAAATGGTCTCCTAATTTTCTTTGAACATCATACAACTATGATGTCTCGTTTCCTTGGAATCCGTAAAAATACGGTGTTTTATTATTTCTAAATCCATTCAAAAAATGATCTCTTAAATCTCTTTGAACATCATACAAATATGATATCTCATTTCCTTGGAATCCGTAAAAATACGGTATTTCATCTTATCTGAGTCCATTAAAAAATGATCTCTTAATTCTCTTTGAACATCATACAAATATGATATCTCATTTCCTTGGAATCCGTAAAAATACGGTATTTCATCTTATCTGAGTCCATTAAAAAATGATCTCTTAATTCTCTTTGAACATTATACAAATATGATGTCTCATTTTCTTAGAATCCGTAAAAATACGGTATTTCATTCTCTCTGAGTTCATTAAAAAATGGTCTCTTAATTCTCTTTGAACATCATACAAATATGATGTCTCATTTCCTCAGAATCCGTAAAAATATGGTATTTCATTCTCTCTGAGTCCATTAGAAAATGGTCTCTTAATTCTCTTTGAACATCATACAAATATGATGTCTCATTTCGTTGGAATCCGTAAAAAAACGGTATTTCATTTTATCTGAGTCCATTAAAAAATGGTCTCTTAAATCTCTTTAAACATCATACAAATATGATATCTCATTTCCTTGGAATCCGTAAAAATACGGTATTTCATCTTATCTGAGTCCATTAAAAAATGATCTCTTAATTCTCTTTGAACATCATACAAATAGGATGCCTCATTTTCTTGGAATCAGTAAAAATATGGTATTTCATCTTATCTGAGTCCATTAAAAAATGATCTCTTAATTCTCTTTGAACACTATACAAATATGATGCCTCATTTTCTTGGAATCAGTAAAAATACGGTATTTCATCATATTTGAGTTCAATTAAAAATGGTCTTTTGTTCCACTTTGGGATCTATATAAATATGTTGCCTTATTTCCTTTGGGAACTGTACAAATACAGTATTTCATTCTATCTAAGTCCATTTAAAAATGGTCTCTTGTTCCTCTTTGGGATTCATAAATATGATTTCCTTGGAATCTGTATAAATACGGCATTTCATTCTCTGTGAGTCCATTAAAAAATGATCTATCTCTTGCTTCCATTTGGCTTGTACAATTATAGTACCTCATTTCTGTTGAGCCTGTTTGAAAGCAGTATCCATTCGAAATTGATCTCTCATTTCCTCACTGCCCGTTTGAAAATGGCGCTGCCTCATAATTATCTTTCATTTTGAGTTGCGTAATTTTTGCAAATAAGATTGGATCCATTTCCCCATTATTCTGAACCACCAAGTCACGGTGTTCAGAGTAAATGATCATTTCAATTCTAGGACTTCGTCTAGAGTCTTGCATTAGGAAGCATTTAGTATGCATTTGCATTTAGGTTGTATTTTGTTAAGTGAATCATTTGTTGATTAACGCTAAGCAAAATGGTTCTGTCACTTTTGCTTTGGTATTCGATGACTACGTCATCTCTACCAAAGAGGGGCATCTATAGACAACCCCATTTTGCTAGACTTTAAAAAAGTAAATGATTTGGTAGTTTGTCAAGTTTCGAGTCCGTATTCCACTTAGGATTAGGCATCCATGCATTTTAGGGTAGATTTCATTTCATTATAGGAGTTTTGAAGTTGATTCACGATCCTGAAGGTCTCTAGGGGGTTCCTTTGGCCTCTGGAAGATGAAAGTTCAAGTTTCCAAGCAAATGAAAAAACCTGTTATTTTTAGAATTTTTAGGGTTTCCCTCATTTTTGCCTATTTTGCACTGCAGGGGTATTTTGGTCATTCTCGGTGTGTCTCGTTTGAGCCCCGAGTTATATTTGAGAAATCTTGAGTGATTTTACAAATTTTGAAAAAGCTGCTATTTTTAGAAACTCATGAAGCTTCCACATTTTCATCATCTTATGGACATTTCAATCATTTCTCATATATCCAAAACCATCTTGAGGGTACGGCTGATGGATTAGGAGTAATTTCGTAAGATTTGGGAAACCTGCTAAATTTAGATCTTTCAAGATTTTCTCTTAGTCTTGCACTTCGGGGGTATTTTAGACATTTCCAATATATCATATTTGGTCCCTATGTTATGTCTAAGAAATCTTGAGTCCGTTCATAAATTTTTGAAAATCTGCTATTTTTGGAATTTCTCAGGGTTTTCCCTAGTCTCGCCAAATTCTAGCACCTCGGGGTAATTTGGTCTTTTCCTGTGTAATTCTTTTGATCCCCGAAATATGTCTGAGAGATTATGAATGATTTCCTGAATTTTAAAAAACCTGCTAAATTTAGAATTTCTCAGGGGTTTCGCTTAATTTGGAAATTTTAAGTGTTGAGGGCATTTTGGGTATTTTCAGGGGATACCAAATGATCCTGTTTAATATTACTCACCGAAAGGACCCAATTTTAAAAGTTTCTATTTTTGAAGTTTGACCACAATGACTTTCCATTTTTAATTTTTCCCTTTAGGGGTGAACCAATCTGAGGGTATTTTGGTCGCATTTGGATGTCTAACAGTCAAATAGGGGCATTTTGGTCCGAAAAGTTGTTTTCTAAAAAAGATGGCTCGATCATGTGTGAGGGATGCACCATAAATGTCAAATGGGTTGGGTGCATATATAGAATGTTGAATTTAGAAAGATTTTATTAATTTTTTATGGAAAAACCCGAAACCCGTATGGAATGACCCATTGGGCTAAAGCCCGCAAAGATGGAGCTCGTGTGGGTTCACCCATATGGGTCGACCACCATGGTAGGCACCCCACATGGCTGACCCACATGAGTTGAGCACCCAACCTTGATAGTGCCACAATGGTGACATCGTATTTGTTAAAAGAAAAATAAAAAGAATAAAAAAAGAAAAGAAGGAAAGAAGGAAAAGATGAATGATTGCTTAAAAATATTTTCTTCCAAAGAAGCAATGTGGAATGATAATAGCATGTCTTGATTGAAAAGAAATTAAGATTGGAATCAAATCAAATTTGAAAACAAGAAAGAAAGAAAGAAAGCAAGAGGGGAAAATTGGAAACAAGCCAAAAATGAGAGCTTTCACATTGGAAAGTACTAGTTCTCTCCTAACCCTAGCTTTTTTCTATAAAAATCAAGCAAACAATCCTGGGAAGGATTCAAAAAAATCCAAATTTGTCATTTTTCTCTCTCCTCTCAAAAACAAAAAAAAAGTGAAAAAAACCTCATCTCTCTTTAAGTGTGTTCATCTACCTCTCAAGTGTTCTTCCCAAAATGAATTCTTGAATTCCTTCTTCTTCTCCGAGGCATCACACAATCAAGGATTATTAGAGTGTTCTTTGGATCTTTTTTAGCGTATAAAAGGGTTGGACAAAGCGTATATCTTCGATCACCAACCCTAAAGACAAGGATCGCGATCAACCGTAAGGATTCCTCATCTTTGTGAAGTAGAAAAAGCATGCTAGGGTTTTAATTTTGATGGATTAAATCAACGAGTTTTTCTTTGAAATTCCAGTATGTTATAATATATATTATGAGTTTTCAAAATCCAAAATTTGATCCAAAAATTAATTTTCCTCCATTTAAAAATGGTTTTCTTTTGTTTTTACTCAATATGGATTTAAATTAGATTATCAAAGCAAGTATTTGAAAACATGGGTCCTTTTAAAAACTGATATTTTCTGGGTTTTATATAAAATACAAAACTACTAGAAACTTAATTTTCAACCGCGGTTCGGCCGTTTTATTTTTCATTCTATTTTTCAAAGAATAACCCCGAAAATGGTTATTTCTTGATGAATGGAGCAAAAAGTATATCAAATTATGTCCAAATTTAGTGAAAGTTTGTTTCCAGTAGTTTTGCAAGGTTTTTAGATCACCCAAAAATTTTCATATTTTTTGGAGTTTATTTAATCGGATTATTAATCATTTTAAATTTTGGCTATTTTTAATAAATACAAATCGTTTTAAAAATTGATGAAACTTTCGAGAATTAAAGCCTAATAATAAATGAAAGTTTCCATTGAAAAATATGTTAAAACAAATATGATTTTTACTGTTTTCTAATCGCTTTATCTTTTTAGGTGCCATAATTCTTTTTCTTATTAAATTAATATATTTTTAAAAATTTTCTTTACAAACCAGTAACTTTTGTTACTGGAATGTTAGAGAAATATTTTTAATTAATTTTGCAAAGATTTTATAAGGTTTTACAATTTATTTTAATAAGCGGGTTTTAACGCCTAGGAAACATATTGATCTCTTATATTTAAAAACCAATTTTATGGAGGAGATTTAATTTTTAAGTTTTGAAATTTTGATAAAAAAATTTATAATCTATTATATATCTACTGAAATTTTTTATTTGATTTTAGGATACCATTAGGTTTGATTTTTAAGTCATTTTTTAGTTTCATCTGATTTTTGTGTGAATTTAAATGGGCATCAAATCGTAATAAAAATTCATGAAAGTCATACAGTAGTCTAAGATCATGATTATCTTTATACTATAAGAGTTTAAGTTGATATGCTATCGGTTACTGTGTTAATCTATAATCTGATTTGAATTTTGAAAAATCAGAAATTGATATCAAATCTTAATGATAATTCATGAAATGTTTCCAGTAAGCCACAATCGTCCATATCTTCTTACTGAAAAAGTTTCAACTGAGTTGTAGTTTGATTGCTTAGGGTTACTGTCTAATCCTAGCAATCTGGTCTTAATGATATTAAATCACAATTTAATAGCAAATCAATACAAAAGTCAGTAAAAATCTCCAAAAAACCTTAACTTTTCATCATAAATTCAATCCCTAACTTTTTTGAAACAGAAATCTTAGGGTTCATAGATTGCCTTTGTAAATTGGCTATGCTGTGACAATTTAACTGCCGAGATCGTAACCATAATCGTATACTAATTGCGATCGATCCAGCATAATTGGAGTGCGTAAATTATAGTATGTTATTGGCTCCGAGGTCCACTGTCCACGAAAATCCTGAGAAACATGCCACTCAATAAGATACTATAACTTACGTGCTACATTATACAAGGGTTGAGAGCGTGATTCCCTTCCATGGTTGCGATTCGAGGCCGAAACTTGCGAACCATAGAGCCTTTGGTATTCCTTAGATGTTTAGGAATCAAAATTTCTCAAAAATCGAAAATCATTACGTTCAACAAATCTAATTAAGTCGATCTGCATCTTAGGAGCCGTTGGATTACGGTCTCCTATTGTAGTTACACCTTAAGAACACTTACGTCACGTTGCGTCCTAAGTTTTAAGGGGTCCTAGAGTTAAGAGTCCAGCCTCATCACGGGCGTTTGCTATGGATAGCAACCGTGCCATAGATCTAGTTACACTAGTCACTCAATTTTTTCCTAAGACAAACCTAGTTACCTAGGATGTAGGTTAACCTGCATTAGTCTAAGGGACGTCTTGCACTTAGATAGGACTATATAGCATCTTAGATGAAGTCCTAGGATAATAAAATCTTCAACTTGAATTAAATAATTTCTCTTAAACTATTAAAACAGTCAATCCAGTCTAGGTAGGTGTCCTAGATGAGTTAGGCATAAGTAGCTTAGTTCAGGTGCACCGAACTACGATCGACTCTGATTCCAGTGAGGCTAGGATACGTAGGCAACTTGGATACTTGAGTGGCATACCAAGCCCGAGTCGGCTCCACACATATGTGGTGGGGTTTTGTACATTAATCCTTAAATTAAAAGTAATTAAATCACTTAGGACTTTCCATGAAATTAGAATTTTATGAGAACTTTCACTTATATTGAATTCAAACAAATTAAGAAAATCAAGATACACACTTAGGAATTATACTGAAATTAGATCTTAGGATGCATGTCATGTAGTTCGCACATTAATATAGAGTTAAATGAGCCATTTAAAATAAATTCAAAAGAGTTAACTTTTGGAATTGAAGACTGATTATCGGGCAGGAATGGTGCATGTGGTGGTAACTCCCCATACCTTTCATTATCGTAACCAGATAACGAGTCTAGATTTCTGGTCAATTATGGGTCCTAGATCCCTCATCTAGGTGGCGACTCTGTCACTCTCTTTTGCGTGGAATTCGGATTGCCTTAGTGATCCCAAGTTCACGGAAAAGATGAATTAAATCACACCTTGCTAGGCTCGGCGGCTTACCCCTGCCCTTATGGGTACTGGGTTGCACGTTTGTTTGCACCCTATGGCTTGGTTACTGCCTGCTTGGTTGGGTAATTAAAATCAATAATAAAAAGCGCACCCCATTCGCGTGGGTACGAGAGACCAAGAGAGAGTGTAGCGGCTCGCTCGCTCGCGACCCTCTTGCGGGATCGGGTCCTACAATCAATAACTTGCAAATGAGCTTGAACCAAATGGTGGCATCATCCTTGGAAGGAGTCAAGCAAAGAAGCTCAACCTTGAAGATACCAAAGCAATCCATGTACTCAAAGAGAAGATCAAGCAATGGCTACCTCAAGAGTTCATTCAAGAGAGTGGTAAAAATGGTAGATTGTATCACCGATCTCTCTTGTGTTTTCTCTAGTCAATGCACATCTTAAAACCCCTAAAAATATGCTTTTCAAAGAGACCAATAAGCTTAAAGAAAGACTTAAATTGATAAGTGAATGGCCATGGTGGTGTATCAACATGTTGAGATCCATATGGTATTCTATCACATTTGAACAAAAACCGAGTTCTGAAGGCCAACCTGAACCAGCTACTAAATCCTATCAAAACTTGTGTAAGATATTTTTAAATATTTTTAACAATATTTTTAATAGAAAGATCTCATCGTTTCCATTCAAATCAAGTGTAAGAGAGTCAAAATCCGATAACAAACGAGTGAGTTATGAATTTTACAAAATAGGAAATCTTGCTGAAAATGGTTTACTCAGAATTCCGAGAATTTCTCTCGAAATTCTGAGACTTTTTCTTGGAACTCCGATAAACAACCTGGACTCAAAAAATATATCGTTGGGGGTCCATCGGCTAGTAGTGTTTTACTAGAAAATGACAGAAATACCCCCAAAACAGTCATATTGGGTTGGAACTCTATATATACACATTGTATGGACCTAAATCTTGATGATGAACATGTTCCAACCTTAAGAAACCCTAAAAATTCATTTGCAACTATTTTTGGGTAAAACCTCTCACTAACCTCATTGTGCCTTGATTAGGAAATTTTTTTTGATATTGGTTTAGGCTTTATTTGTATTCATCTTTGAGAGTATCTTAGAAGCTTCAACTTGCAATCGAGCCTACTTAGAGGCAAAGCTATTTTCATCTTCTTCATTTGTATCGGTGGCAAGGGCATCCGTTTTTAATTCCCTCAGTGGAAAGGGCATCCGTATTTAATTCCCTTTGGATTGTAAAGGTGGCAGGGCATCCTACATTAATGCCCTTCGGTTGTAAAGAGTTGGAGCCGAGCGTAGTGTGGTCTTCGAATAGTGGATATCCTTGAGTGCAACCTCAAGAAGAGTGGACGTAGGCCTTGGGTTTGAAGGCCGAACCACTATAAATCTTGTGTTATTTTCTTTCTCTCTTTCTCTCATTTTACATTATCTTGCTGTGGTGTTTGTTCTTTATTTTGTTTTACTTGTATGAACCATCCACAAAGTGTTTGTCAGATGAACTAAAGAGAGTAGATCAACTAGGGTTCCGCCAAGTGTTTGATAAAATGCCTAAACAAAACCATTCATCTTATTCCTTTATCTTGTTGTGGGATTTGCATTATATTTGTAATCTTTAATGATCCACCAAGTGAACCTAAATATCTTAACCTTGCTAATTAAGCCATCAATCTTGTTAATTAAGTTTGTTAAATAACTTGTGTTTTGAGCTTGGAAAATTAGCATTTGATTTTAGCTCAACTAATTGAACTTAATTAAGAAGGGATAAAACTGGGGTGATTTTGGTACACGTTTTTAAAAGGCAAAAGTTTTCTAAACAACCTATTCACCCCCCTCTAGGTTGCCAAACCGAGACTCACATCGGATTTCAGTATTGTTTTGATTTGCAGGAAGGGCTTCCCTTCAGTAAACCTTTTGAAGGAAAGTTACCCCCTTCAAGCAAGATCACTATGCGCAGCGAAAATCAAAATCGCATAGTTCTTTGAATTTTCTTTTCGATCTTGCTTTTGCCCAGGATCCTAGAGTCTAGATTAGTTATTATTATTAATATAATATCAGTAAATACCTTTTTGAAGAAGTAAATACATCTTTGAAGAAGAAACTAAGAAACCACGCTGCTTGATCTACTCCTCGAACGGTTGTGATCGTTATGAACACCGTGAACCACCGCAAGTTGAACCGATGGATTCTTTTCTTTGCACCGTTGATTCTGGATGTGAATAACTCTTATTAACATCTATAGGGTCTGATCTAATCAGTACCCAACTAGTAGAGAATAGAAAACTATTGGAATCTTTACTTTTGATCTTCGGTGTAAATTGAGGGAGAGATGAAGTGGGGATGTGAAAACAAATTTTCAAGGGGGAGCAGGGGGCGAATTTTGGACTTCTAAATCTGAGAAAACGTCCAGCCCTTTCTCCCCCCTTCATTTACAAAGAGTTTGGTTTGTTCAGTCTATCTTTCTCTCTTCCAATTCCTATCCAATTTGGAAGCCAAGTTGTATTGAAACTCCTCAACCAAATGGGACTCTCCCAACCGACCATGGATGAGTGGGATGCCCCACTCTTCTTGGGGGGCATGTATGTGAGTCACTCTCCATCTCTTTTAGGCCTTATCCAATAAGAGTTCGAGTTGGAAATGAATTGCTCGAAATCTAAAAGCTACATTTGAACGATTCCTATTCCAAGAGGAGTTCTAATGCAACTCCAACTTCTTGAACCATTGGGAAACGTTTTCCCTGTCCCCCAACTGATTTGAGCGTGTGGTGGGCCACACCACATGTTTCCAATGTGTAAGATAGTTTCAATTCCCTATTTTATTCCAATATCTCTCTTTTGCAAAACAGGTTTGGAAATAACTGTCCTCATTTGGATTTCACATTATTATTCTTATTATTAATCATATTAATAATACTTAATAATGTATAATAAATGAATAATTAATTATCCATTTAATTAATTAAAAACTCACATCCAATGGGAGTTATTTGGCTCCATTTTTGTCCTCGAAAATTCTCTTATAGTCCCTTGTTAATCAATTAACAAAGACAAGTCTATATATATATATATATATATGAGAAAAGTGTAGCTACTTGGCCGAGTAGTGAACTTAGATACTTCGTCGGCTTAAAATAGAGCGGGGCCAACATTGTCTGGGTGATGCAAGCCATTCATTTGATGGGCCCTCAGATAGATAGGGTGTGCCAAAAAACTCAGCTCCATAGGATCATCCTAACCCTACAACTTGGGACTGGGGTCCTAATTCCACGCAAAAGAGAGTTTCTCACAATCTTTGTAACAACCTGAATTTTTAACTGCACGGATTGCTATGAGCAACAAAACATATTTATTCCTGGAGTTACACAGCGGAAGGTTAAAGTACATCCTGAATTTACAAAAATCCCAAGTATAACATATTTAAAACCTTTTTACATCTGAGGAGATTGACTAGGTTCATCATTTCTATATTTCCTCAAGTTGCTTTCACACTTCTCATAACTAAGGTTCCTCATTGACAAATACTCCCGCATCAAAATTTTCAAATCCTAGTGGGAAAAAGTGGGTTAGGAGAGCAGGTATATAGACGCTTCGACAAGTAGCTGAAATCAATAATAAGAGACAGTTCTATAAAAAAATGCAGTATTTTATATAGAACATTATGTGAATTTAAAACTAATACTAATATGATTTTTTATAGAAACAATTTAACCAAATGGTAAAACAAACCATTTAAAGCCCAATAGTTTCCAACTATTTCTATTTTTGAAGAAGTTTCCTATAACGATCCGCCTCACCCTCGTATTGTCCGCTTTGGACTTGGCCCGCTTCCGCTTTTGGGTAAGTCGACGGCCCAGAGGTACAAACACGTCGCACGAGAGAGACTATCGCACATTTACCTCTTCCATTTCTTTCATTTTTCATTTTCGTTCAAACTTTTTGTGCATATGAAATCCAACATTTCATTTTATTTTTCAGAATGAAACACATTTCATCATTTTGAAACAAATATGATTTGACATTTTCCAAATGTAAAGAATGAGTATTTGAAGTAAAACGGATAAGAAATATCTGAATAAAACAACATATAATCATATCCCTATCACTTTCATTGAGAAAAGATACGAGTTGAGTCTAGCTATCACCTACCTTATCAAACTTGAGAAGCGGAAATTTAAAGATGCTTCACCTTGAACATGAGAACGATCAGGAAGAAGTGATTCCCCTAGCCTTTTCCTTCTTCTCCCTCTCTTCCTCCATTTTCTTTCTTCCTTTTCTCTTCCTGGCTGCTCTATTTATAGGAAAAACTGAGGGGAATAGTGTAGACACCCCATTTTGACCAGGCTTTAAAGTCCCTAAAATAGAGTCGAGGTCTCAGGGTTGAAGGAAATTCCTGAAGAGCGGACCCTAAATGAGAAGAATGCTTGAGTTTTGAGCATCTTATTGTGTGCATTTGTGGGTACAAATTCCCCGAGAGATTATTGATGACCCCAAGGACACCCCTGCAAAATTTCATGGCAATCGAACAAAAAATGTAAAATAAGACAAGCGGAGATGGTGCGAGTATCAAAGTGGGTGTGCCAATATCACTTTCCATTAGCAATGAAAGGCAAGAGATTTTGTTTGGTATAAAAGGTGATTTGCCTTTTTTAGAGGGGTGATGTTGTAATTCTGGTATTGCTTTTGGTGCAAGCAACCCTTAATAGCCCTTGGATTAAATCAGAAGGCTAGGATGGTGTATAGAAAAGAGAATCTTTTTCTTTATTTTAACCTGCTTTTTGCTTGGCCCCCCTCCCCTTAGCTTAAAAGTTGTATGGACTACACTATCTGGTGGCTGTCCAGGGACGATTTGGGGGGGGGGGGAATTTATCATTTCCCTTTTATATGGATCGAATTAGGGTTTAGAGGGGATGCTCATTTTAGCAGAGAAAACAGAGAGGGAGAGGAGATTGCAGAGAGAGAGAGAGGAGGCTCGGCCTCTAGAGGAGATACAGCTCTGATACCAACTGTAACGACCTGCATTTATAACTGCACGGATCCTTACGTGCAACAAAACATATTTATTCCTATAGTTACACAGCGGAAGGTTAAAGTACATCATGAATTTACAAAAATCCTAAGTATGACATATTTAAAACCTTTTTATATCTAAGTAAATTGACTAGGTTTATCATTTTCGTATTTCCTCAAGTTGCTTTCACACTTCTCATAACTAAGGTTCCTCATTGACAAATACTCCCGCATCCAAATTTTCAAATCCTGGTGGAAAATGTGGGTTAGGAGAGCAGGTATATAGAAGCTTCGACAAGTAGCTGAAATCAATAATAAGAGACAGTTTTATAAAAATATGCAGTATTTTTTATACAACATAATGTGAATTTAAAACTAATACTAATAGAATTTTTTATAGAAACAATTTAACCAGATAGTAAAACAAACCATTTAAAGCCCAATAGTTTGCAACTATTTCTATTTTTGAAGAAGTTTCCTGTAACAATCCGCCTCACCCTCGTATTGTCCGCTTTGGACTTGGCCCACTTCCGCTTTTTGGTAAGGCGATGGCTCAGATGTACAGATACCTCTTCCATTTCTTTCATTTCTCATTTTTGTTCAAACTTTTCATGCATATGAAATCCAACATTTCATTTCATTTTCCAAAATGAAACACATTTCATCATTTTGAAACAAATATGATTTGATATTTTCCAAAGGTAAACAATGAATATTTGAAGTAAAACAGATAAGAAATATCTGAATAAAACAACATAAAATCATATTCCTATCACTTTCATTGAGCAAAGATACCAGTCGAGTCTAGCTATCACCTGTCTTATCAAACCTGAGAAGTGGAAATTTGAAGATGCTTGACCTTGAACATGACAACGATCAGGGAGAAGTGATTCCCCTAGGCTTTTCCTTCTTCTCCCTCCCTCCCTCTCTTCCTTCCTTTTCTTTCTCTTTCTTCCTTTTATCTTCCTGGCTGCTCTATTTAGAGGAAAAACTTAGGGAAATAGTAACATGTGAATAGTTCTTATGCTTAACAACTGTTATTTTCACTGGGGGGTAGAATGTAAAGACCTAGCCCCACACGAGCCTAGAAAGTTAATAACCTTAATTAAATTTGGACCGTAGATCCCCAGACCAAAAATCACAGCGTATTTCCATTTTTTAAGTATAACCAATTTTTTGGGGCTTCAAATCGTGTCCGATCGACATGATTTTGGTCCCGGTAGATGGGTATTTTGAATACCGATCCAACGGACCCAAGATTTATCGATTCGGACCTGATTTGAGTAAGTTATGACATTTTTTCTATTAGGGGTAGCCATAGTTACGAGTTTTGTCTTATTAGGCAAATTTTTAGGAGTGCCAATATTAAAATTTAGTATTTTCCTTTTAATTAAATAATAAGATAAAAAGTAAAGAGACCTAGAGAGATTAGGAAAGTTACTAATTATTAGTAGTTGATTAGGAAACAACTCTAAACAAAAAGGAAATCTAGGATTTATAAAAGACCCTTCTTGTGGTTCTCCCCTCTCATGCACACCCAAACCGTTCAGAGAGCGATCCCAATCGTCGCTCCCACTCTTCTTGCTTAAGGTCCAATACCCAAGTGACTAAGATAAGTCACCTCATGACACGTGCATGTCAGCATGACCGGTACTGGTTGTGTACAGGAGGAGATGTCCAATCTCCAACCCAACTAGGAACTTTTAAGGTTTGCAAAGAACCGAAATTCCATATCTCCCTACTCCCTAGGATCTGTGAATCCTTGAGCATGGTATTCCTACTTTGCTACCTAAGGACTAATATGTGTAAAACAAGCACATCTCACATATTATCAAAATAGCACCCAAAGATGTCATGAAATAATTCTTTATTAATAAAAATGCAAGGTACACTGGAATTTAAAGTAATCTCCCACTAACTTTAGATCTAGTCGTGCAGATACCTAAGACCCATTCCCTCTACATGCTTGTCAAACACTTTTTGACTAAAGAACTTTGTGAAAGGGTCTGCCACGTTATCCGCTGAAGCCACCTTTGCTATGGCAACATCTCTTCTGTCTATGATCTCCCGTATCACATGATACTTCCGAAGAATGTGCTTAGACTTCTATGAGACCTTGGTTCCTTGGCATGAGCAATAGCCCCGCTGTTATCACAATACAGCGTAATTGGTCTCTCAACAGAGGGAACGATGCCAAGGTCATCCATAAACTTTCACAGCCATACCTCCTCTTTCGCAGCTTCACTAGCAGTGATATATTCTGCTTCAGTGGTAGAATCTGCTGTGGTGTCTTGTTTACAACTCCTCCAAGATATCGCTCCACTAGCCAAAGTAAAAACAAAGCCTGAAGAAGACTTCATGTCATCAACATCAGACTGAAAATCCGCGTCGGTAAAGCTAGAAACGACTAACTCGTCAGCCCCATAAACCAGACAATAATTTTTGGTTCTCCTAAGATATTTAAAAATATGTTTAATCGCCGTCCAATGCTCAAGACCTGGGTCTGACTGATATTTACTAACCACACTTACAGAATGACAAATATCTGGCCTTGTACATAACATAGTGTACATAAGACTTCCCACAGCCGAAGCAAAGGGAACTTTATTCATCATTTGCTTCTCCTCAGATGTATGTGGCGACATCTTCTTGGATAGCCTGATTCCATGCCTGAAAGGAATTAATCCCTTCTTGGAATCTGCCATATTAAACCTTGCCAATATCTTGTCAACGTAAGCCTCCTGTGATAGCCCAAGCTTCCTACTTTTTCGGTCTCTAAACAATTTAAGTCCTAATACATAAGAAGCTTCACCTAGATCTTTCATTGTAAATGTACTAGAAAGCCATAACTTTGTGTTAGATAACATTCCTACATCATTCCCAATGAGTACAATGTCATCCACGTATAGAACCAAAAAGGTTACAACACTCACATTGAATTTCTTGTATACACAAGCCTCATCAATATTTTGAGAGAAGCCAAACTCTTTGACCGCTTGATCAAAACGATGATTTCAACTGCGAGATGCTTGCTTTAATCCATAAATGGATCTCTGCAACTTGCACACTTTCTGATTATCCTCTCCAGCAGCGTCAAAACCCTCTGGCTGGACCATATAAATATCTTCCTGAATGTTTCCATTCAAGAAGACGGTTTTGATGTCCATCTGCCAGATCTCATAATCATAATGTACAGCGATAGCCAACAAAATCCTAATGGACTTTAACATAGCTACAGGCAAAAAGGTTTCCTCATAATCAATTCTAGCCTTTTGAGTATAACCCTTTGCCACAAGCCGTGCCTTGTAGGTCTCCACCTTTCCATCAGGGCCTTTCTTCCTCTTGAAGATCCATTTGCATCCAATGGGCTTAATACCCTCTGGTGGAACAACTAGAGTCCAGACCTTGTTGGAATACATAGAGTCCATTTCAGATTTCATAGCATCTAACCATTTGCTCACATCAATGTCTAACATCGCCTCTCTATAGTTAAGGGGATCCGTTTCTTCCATGTTTGGATTGATTTCCTCACCAAGATAGAGATAATCTACGGGGTCTTCTGATCTCCCTAATACTATGTCGAAGTGTCGGAGTAGGCTCATTAGATTCTTTCTTAGTTTCCTCATATCTCTCTATTAGATTATCAGATTGCTCTTCCAAGGCAATCCTCTCCATCTCAATTGCATCTTGGATGAACTCTTCTTCCAAGAATGCGTCATTCCAGCTTACAAGTTTGTTCGCTAGGGTTATAAAACCAATAACCCTTTGTTTCCTTAGGATATCCAATAAAAAGATACCTTCTGGTTCGAGTCTTTAACTTGTCAGTGCTTATCTTTTTAACATGGGCAGGATAACCCCATATCCTCATGTGATTCAATGAGGGTTTTCTACCCGTCCATAATTCATATGGAGTCATTAGTACTGACTTAGTTGGGACTTGATTAAGGATATCGAGCGTTGTTTCTAAGGCATACCCTCAAAGAAACAGTGGTGCCTTGCCAAAACTCATCTGGATCGAACCATGTCTAACAAAGTTTGAATCCTTCTTTATGACACACCGTTCAACTCAGGTGTGGCAGGTGGAGTCCATTGAGACGTTATTTCATATTCTTTTAAGTAGTCCTTAAACTCATCCGAGAGATACTCTCCTCCCCTATCAGAGCGAAGAGTCTTGATTTTCTTATTTAACTTATTTTCTACTTCATTCTTGAACTCCTTGACCTTTTCAAGGGTCTCAGACTTACGTTACATTAGGTACAGATATCCATATCTTGAATGGTCATCCGTGAAAGTCATAAAGTAGACAAACTCTCTGTCACAGGATGACAAAGAAGTCCACAAACATCAGTCTGTATTAACTCCAACACACTTTCGCTTCTTCCACTTTTGCCTTTAAAATGAATTTTAGTCATTTTGCCCTGTAGACAAGATTCATAAGTTGGAAAGGGTTCAACTTGAATAGAATCCAATGGACCATCTTTCACTAACCTCGTGATCCGCTCTATGCCAACATGACATAATCGAAGATGCCAAAGTTGAGCTGGAATTACCGTGTTCCTTGCCCTTTTGAGGTTCGGAACATCAACTCTTGGAATACTCTCAATGTTACTCACAATCTCTTTGGCTTTAATTAGATATAAATCATTTGAACATGTACCTTCAACTATAATGGAATTCTCCTTTTTAATGAAAACTGAATTTTTATTGAAATTAACTGAATACCCATCAGAGATGAGTTTCGAAATAGAAATCAAATTCCTTCTTATAGAAGGTACATAAAGACAATCTTTTAAAAGTAAATATCCACTACTAAACACCAAATGAAAATCTCCTACAGCCTGGACTGCAACCGTTGCATCCGTTCCAACCTGTAGGATGAGCTCGCCTTTAGTCAGCCTTCTGCTTATCCTGAACCACTGCAAAACATTGCAGATGTGTGAGGTCGCACCAGTATCTACACACCAGGAAAATGCAGGACCAATCATATTGGTTTCAACAACGAAAACTTGCAACATATCTTGAGAAAGCTTATCGCCCTGCTTGCTATCAAAGTAGCTCCTGCAGTTCCGCTTCCAATGACCATGTTTGCCACAATGGAAGCACGCATCGTTTCCCTTGCTTGACTTTTTCTTGAAAGTTTTCTTGTTCTTTACCGCTAGAGCCTTTTTCTTAGAGCCTTGGCCTTTTCCCTTTCGTTTTCCCTTACCTTTCGGTTTGGAGGCTGAAGGTACACTACCCTCAGCTATGAAAGCACTTTTATTATTTGTCTTTAGCAGGTCCTCGGTTGCCTATAGTTGGTTCAACAACTCAGTCAACGTCATCATCAACTTGTTCATATGGTAGGTCATTACAAACTCTTTGAATGACCCTAGAAGGGAAGCTAGAACAATGTCAACCTGCGTCTCTGCATCTATGATGGCCCCCAAGATGTCGAGTTCATTAAGAAAACCCATCATCTTTAGCATGTGGTCCCTAACCGGGGTTCCATCTACCATCTTAGTCGATACAAGGCCCTTAATCACTATCAGCCTAGCTATGAGATTCTACTCCCCAAAAAGTTCTTTTAAGTTTAGCATTATTTTTTAGGCCGTCCTCATTCCAATATGTTGCGGTTGCAGCACATTGGACATAGAGCCAAGGATATAACACTTTGGCATTTCATTATCCTCGGACCACTTCTGCCCTCTTTCCCTCACATTCTGTGGGTCATCGGCAGATGGCTCTTCTGGCTCATTAGTGGGTAGAACCCAGTAAACTCTTGCAGCTGTTAAAACCAGTGTCAAATTTCTTTTCCAGTCTACATAGTTTGGGCTCGTCAACTTATTGTCATCTAGGATCCTAGCTAGTGGATTGAAGGAAGCTATTGATCTACAAACAATAAAATAAAAAACATACATAAGTAACAAGACTACCATATTTAAGTTCATTAATTTCATGACATTTTTTCATCAGATCTGGGTTTCGATCTACGATGGTACCACTCATTGTACGTCTCATTCACGGGCCCCTTAACCTCGTGAATCAAGAGAAATTTGTAATTTCCCCAATGGGTATCGGAAACCTATTCATAACTTTGAACAAACGGATTCTTCTAATCCATTATGTCTCACATAACATCCGATTTACGTTTTGGCCTCCAAGCATCGTGATATGTTTATCCTTTGGGCATCAATACCCTTTGCTTGGTTAAGTTAGACCCACTGCCTCAGAAAATCATGCAAATCTACAAAGGCTTCGGCTTTGGCATGTGACCTTTGCATCTTCACACATTCCCTTTATCCCCATGGGAATCTAATGGTTACTCTAGCTAAGGGAATAGAATCGGCTTCTGCTTTGGCATGTGTCCGTTCTATCCTCTTAACTAGACAACCATCAGATGGCTATGGAAGGCCATTGAATCCAATTCTTTCAACTTGGATTCCATTATCAACTTAATATATTTAAGAGGGAATTCTTATAGTGGGAGAGTGATAACAACATGTAATGCATGTTTCAACATAAGTAACCATCCAATGGAAACAAAAACATACATCAGAAAAATAAACCATCCACAAACCATTCATCACATGAATACAACCATCAAACCATAAACTCAATTTAGTATTTGGGTTGTAGGGAACTCCCACTAACCTTATTTAAATAAGGGTGTCCCCACAACTCAACGATACCAAACCGAGGGTGAATTTTGGGCAACTTAGTGCTTTCGCACTAGGGATATTTGCCGACCTCAAGGCGAATCATCCAAAGGGGCAAAACTCAGATATATGCCTTATCATATAAGGCCATGTACATCAGCAACATTGATGTATAATTCCGTCCTTGGTCGAATCAAGAGCCGCCATCATCTGTCAGACCATCCGAAGCATCTCCATGCCATGATTGATTTGATCCGTCCGCCGGCCTCTTTGTCAACGATCTGATCATCAACTGAGCTTATTTGAACATGAAATAAACTACCCTAGTGTCCTACACTAGCCTAGGTAATCTATACATCATGATCAAATCTCCATGAGAAACCAGTTGTCCGCGCAATTGCCCAGAGGGAGTAGAACAAATAAATAAAATTAAAATTAATACATTGCGAATAATATGTGGAACAAACCATGAAGGAGAAGATAAATCACTTGCAAATCAGCCCATAAAACTATAAAATAACTTATGCTTGTAGCGCACAAGTTGAGGTCCAAACTCCCTTTCTGCCTAATAATCACCTTAAGCAATTATTTCGCACTTTTAATAGGTTGATTAATTTTTAATTAATATACAACCAATCTGATTTCCATTAGAATCATCATAAAATAATTTTATATGATCTAAGAAATCACCATAAAAAATTTTGTGCGAAAACAAGATCGTTTGATAGGAAAAACAAAAATTCGTCCTGTGCCCGGGACATAATCCGGATAGCATGACCTTTTCGGATAATTCTGAGTGGGATTCAATTATCCGAAATACCTATCATGGTTCTGATTATGCTACAAACTCTCCAAGATATTGTTTGAAAAATCTATGCCTAGGTTACAGGTTTTTCAAACTTGTTTGGAGTGAAAATCAAAAATCCGTTTTGATTTTCGCACCAAAATTTCAGCAATTCTATCAAATTACATGCAACTTCAAAAAATCATATCTCCTAATTTGCCTGTTCGATTTCGATGATTCTTGATGCGTTGGATTCGTATTCGAGTGTACTATCCAACCATGTAAAGTTATCATCTGAAAAAAATCCAACAAGTAGATTAGATCCACTGTTTTCTAAAAACAGTCCTACTTCTATTAAAATCACACAAAGACTAGGAGCCTCGGATAGCCGGGATAAACGTACAAGCTCACAGCGGGTAACCGCATGATCTATCTTTGGTTCGTTAGCCTCATAATGTATTCCCTAGTTGCTTTGATACCACTTGTTAGAAGGGGTGTAAAACCCCCGTGCAAAATCGCTATGCGCAGCGGAATGGAATCGCATAGTATAACAATTATACTTCAATTCTGTCCTTAGCCCAGGATTTCTAGGAACTAGATTATATTTTGGTGATAGAATAAATAGAAAAAAGCATACCTTTGTAGAAGTTACAACGAAGAAAATTGTCTGCT
Organism: Tasmannia lanceolata; assembly: GCF_043159265.1. Classification (NCBI taxonomy): domain Eukaryota; kingdom Viridiplantae; phylum Streptophyta; class Magnoliopsida; order Canellales; family Winteraceae; genus Tasmannia; species Tasmannia lanceolata. The sequence goes on along the minus strand of NW_027518680.1, from coordinate 45,211,344 downwards.
TGATCTACTCCCCGTATCGTCACGAATGAACTCTTCTTCGCGAACGCCGCAAGTTGATCCGATGGGATCCGTTGATTTTGCACAAGAAATAGAACAACATTTGTTCTACTTTTATAAACTGATCCAAATCAGTTCTTTGGATGGGAAATCCAATAGTAGACGATGGAGCGGTGATGAACTAGAAGTAATGGAGAGGGAGATAGAAAGAGAGAGAGACGTCTTTCTTTTACTTACGGGAGGTTTTCAAAAACTATATTCTTCTTTCTAAAAACCAAACGTCCACCTCTTTATATATCTTTATTGTTTCGATTTGTTTTGCCTTTTTTGAAATCCTAAAAGATCTCAAAAAAGATTTATCAAAAAGTTGTGTGCAACCTTTTAAACTCTTAAAATACAAAGTCCAACAATTATTGGACGTTTTTTCAAGCCCAAGTTGGGCGTGTATCTTTGCCCAACCATTTAGTTTAACAAATCAAATTCCTAAATATCCTCCTATAAGATCCTCTCTCTTTATCTCCAAGGAAAAAAGTTTCCTTATGCAACTTGTATTCCTTTTAATTTTATCTTAAATATTAACATATATTTTAATAATCATGTCTTTCCTATCTAACCGTTGATCTTTGGAAGAAATTCCATTTATTTAGGGCACCTTCACTAACACGGGGAAGATATCCCTCTTCTTCCACATGGTAGCAATCTTCTCAGCCATCATATAGATTACTCAGAATAAGACCACTAACTTTATTGGTCTTAGAATAGGCCCACACATATTTTAAACCATATCTAGACCTAGCAAAACCGACCTGTGCCCGCGGGTCTACCCGGCCCACCTGCAAATTTGCGGGTACAGGTCAGAATTTTCATGACCCATAAAAATTGACCCGCGGGTCACCCAACCCGCCAAAACATGGGTCGGGTCGGGTTAACCCGCGGATACCCGCGCGTTTTGTGGATTTTACTTTTTGTTTAACTTTTTATTTTTATTATTTAAGAAGATGAAAAATCAAAGGTTAAGATCAAAAGCAAAAACAATGGGAGTAAGGGTTTTATACTTTTCTCTTTTATAGCTTTTTAGATTTAGCCATTTAGGGAGTCACCGAGTTAGAATTTCTCATCTCAGTAACCTCCTTACCTCCAACCATCCGAGCAAAAACAAAGGAAGAAGAAGGCCACCATCTGAGCCGCCTCCTTACCTCCGACCATCCTCCTTGCCGATCCGGCCACCATCCGAGCCACCTTCAATCCGGCCAATATCAGCTATATTTCGTTTTTATTTGTCTTACAACCATGATTCTTTATTAGCACCAGTCCCCTTGAAGCTTTCCAGAACTTCACCTTGAGATTGCCTTTTCTGTAAAAGAAATTTACTTTAAAAAGAAAATAAAATTGCGGGTGACCTGCGGGTCGACCCGGCCCACCCGCACTGCGTACGGGTCACCTGGTTGCTGACCCACAGGAATGCGGGTCATTTTGACCCGCAACCCGCTTGACCTGTGGGTCGACCCGACCCAACCCACCCGTTTGCTAGGTCTAACCATATCATACCCCTTTTCCAACTTGAACACACGTGACTAAGGTGTTTCCGGCTCAAAACCTTATTAGCCACTAACCGTCGGTGAGCCAATATAGACGTTCCCTACAAATCCGGTTTTTACAAAAACCAAAACATATGCAATGCAAGTCCATAAAAGTCTAACAATTTTTTCTTACTCATTAAATTCATCTGAGGTGGCTGCTCTCTCCTGCAAAAGTGAGCTGCAAAATGGCTTTCCACGAAATTACCCAAAAATCCCATATACTTGAATTTAAAGCTAATCGTAATTTTATTGTTGATACAGAAATTAATCAACCGTGAATGCGAAGTAATTACACAGCATTCTATGGGATGTGCAATTACTAAACTACTTTATCATACAAACTGGGCTAGGCTTGTCTTCATGAGATTATCAGCGAGTATGTAACCCATCCTTTCAGTTGGGTGGAAAGCATCCCAATATACGTACTTGCTCGCATCTTTACACGTCAATGGGTTCCTTCTGTTACACAAGTACGCCATTTCAAACAATCCTGTGCCACAGCAGCCCACTTCCACATTCTCAAAGCCTGTTTATCCAAACAAAAAACAAGAAAATTAAAAACAATTATCAAATTTTGATTAAAGTCATAGCTGAAATTTTTACACGTCCCCAATTTGGGTCCCACATGGCACACGAGCCTTTGATTGTAACCACTGATTTTTGTACACATTGTGAGATGATACATGTGAAAATGACCCCACACTAAATGGACATCTCATCCATAAGATTATTATGGCAAGAACCTAACTTTTTCTTGACAAAACCCTGGTCAGGCCTCAGAGATAAATAGCTTGAATCATTGGATCAATGTTGGGGCCATGGCTACGGTTCAAACTTGTCGAAACTTTAGATTATAAAGAAAACGGACGAAATTAAAATGCAAACTTTGGGTCCCACATAGCACGCCTTTGATCATAACCACTGATTTGGTAGACCATTTATGAGATGAGACATGTGAAAATGATCCACACTAAATGTACATCTCATCCATAAGATTAATGGCAACAACTTAACTTTTTCATGACAAAACCCTGGTCAGGCCTCAGAGATAAATAGCTTGAATCATTTGGGGGCAACGGCTATGATTCAAACTTGTGCTAGGGACCATGGCAGAAGGCATATCGTGGGCCAGCTGTTGCATGAAGCAGCCGATAGGCTCACTTTTCAACAGATTTTGTCTGATTGATTTAATTCATATGAGGTGGCTGCTTTCTCATGCAAAATCCCGAATTCAAAATGCCTTATGCGATGGTCGCTAGCAAATCACACACATATAAGCAATTTTGCATGAAGCCATTTGACGGCTAATTTTGCAGGAGAGAAAACCCTTCTCAGATGAATTACATGAGTAAGACTTGAATGCTTGACTCACTGGAGCCCTTGCACAAAATGGGTTGAAGTGCTCTAGCATTGGTCAATATGCACTTATAATGGCACAGAAAATTACAATCACAATGGATATTGACCATTGGGAGAGCCCTTCTACTCTTTTTTTTTTTTGGGACTGATATTTCCCCCTGTGATGGATAAAATCCTCCCCTGTAACATCCCACCTTTAATTAAGGCAAAGAAAAATGTTAAAGGGGGTGAATTTATCCTCAAGCAGTGAAGTATTCTTACAGAAACTGTTAAGGGAGGGGGGGGGGGGGGGGGTGCAATGATTCTGTGAGCTTAGCATTCCTCGCAAGTGATAAAATCTGCTTAAAAGTAAGCCTGTATGGCTGAGAGAGAGAGAGAGAGCATAAAGGCCTGTACAAGGGCAACCACCCTTGACATTTGATCCAAGGATTAAGAGGATAAAAACCAAGCATCCTCTTGATCCTTGGATCAAATGTCAAGTGCGCCCAATTGGTCCCACAAGTCCCAATCTCATTTATAATGGCACTGAAAAATGCAAAATAAAAGGAAATATAAAATGCAATTGCCCTTGGGTTTTTGCAAGGGCGTCCTTTAATTTAACAGTCCTCGCATATATTAGTTTTCCGATGGCTATTGGCCATCTTTTGCTAGCTTTACCGCAATGTTGCCAGAACAGAGAGACCTCGATTGGCCTTTAATGGCCTTTAATGGCCAATGACAACTTTAATTAGGAGAAATGACTTTTCATGAGAAATCTGTGAGAAATCTTGAACGTACCGTATATGGAAGGCTTTTCATTGATTTCTACCAACTTATCATAAACGTCCAAATATACCACTCTGCTCCCATTAAGTTTAGCAGTTAATTCATCTGCCAACGCCTTGAGTCTCCCATTGAAATCCATGGCCACCTTGTTGTAGTCATCGTTACAAGCACTTGTAGACATGAAATTTGTGGCTCTTTCCAATGGCAAGCACCCCATTGGAGGAAGACCTCCCAGAGTGATTCTCCGGCCACCTAGAAGGTAAATTTCCTCCACAAAACCCCTTGCAATTCCGGTGAGAAAGATCATGTACTCATCAATCGTGAATTCCGATGACCGACCGGAAAACACATAGTAATTCTCTAGGAAATCGTTTGTCCCTGCACTAATCATATGTAATGCCTCACTCAACATTGTGTTAGCCATGGTCTCCCCCAAATAGTTTCTTAATTTTCTTTGGTATTCTTTGTAGTACTCCAGTTCCTTCCACATTGGTATCACACTCTGGAACAAAAAAAGACAGATCCTGTTTGGATTTGCAGCAATTTTCTGGAAAAAAATCTCTTGGATTGAGGATTGGAGTTCTTTTAAGAGAACAGGAAAAAAATTCAAGTTGGGAAATAGCTTACATGAGAAATGAGTTAGCCAAACGTTAGAAAACTCATTTCCAAAAAAAGTCCTCAGCTAAAAAGCTTAGCCCTTTAAGAAGCCATTAAAATATATCATTAATAAAAATGGTAACTGATATATCTGCCCCTTTTGATTACTTGGGACACCCAGCAGCAGTGAACGTGGCAATCAGCCCCATTAAATCCTTCTGATGTGAAGTACATCAGCCCTTATGCAGTCGTTGATACACTACTGCTGGGTGTCCCAATTAATCAAAAGGGGCGGATATATCACTTTCCATAAAAATAATACAATCATTACTTGTAGAAAATCTCATTCAACCTTTAAACATTTGTGTCTAAGAATATGCACAATTTTTTTTTGCAACACTAAGCAATCAATTTTATTTCCTTACCAACTAATTAATGAATCTCTGATCATCATGGACTAAATTTTTTTTATAACACTTACTAGCACATCGGAAGTGGCATTATCGAAGCCAGATCCCGCAGATGCGAAACATACTCCGGTGGAAAAGTCCTTTATACTATATTTCGGATCCAAGTACGCTGGCACCAATGATTTGATCCCGAAAGCCTCCGAAATGAAATCGGTAGCAAGACGGCCGTTAGAAAAACGTCCGGTGGGACGCCCGTCTTCAAGGTCCCGACCATAAGGTTTGAAATTGCTCTTGGCTATTGTATTGATATAGTTGTTGTTTCCAGCATCCACCGAAGAGTCTCCAAAGACTATGAGCGCAGGGACTTTTGCATTAATCATCACGGTGAGAAACAACATTTGTATTGACATTAGCCATGGCAAGACTTTATTTGCCATTCTATGGCTCTACACTAAAAACGTTAATTTCCATCACATGTGAACCTGTTCAATAAATAGTTTCATCGGGAAATTAAGGTAGGGAAATCAAGGTCGGGTTGTTTTCTAGTCGCCTAATTTGTTGCGTGTTTTTATTGCTGAGAACTGCCCCAATTTGATGTTCCCCAAATTCATTTCTTTTCCTACGATCTTTTACCACCAGATAACTGACTTTTAAGTACGAGAAAAGTACGGTATGGGGTAATAGTTTTGAGAAATTTTGGATTTCGGGTATTTTTTAAAACAATCATCAAACACGGGTGATTCTTCAAAAACGGGTGGAAAAAAGATCCCAGTGCCCTTCTGACATTATCAGAGTCCTCGTATGTTGCTCTTTCTGACAAACTCACAACCCAATGCCAATCATTATCTTTAAAGTAATATTTTATTATTTCTCGGTTCTGTTTTGGATGAGAATGGCTACGTTATTGAATACTTTATTATTTACATATCTCTTTTTGTTGGGAACAGCGACGTTATTCAATATTTTATTATTTCTCACTTCTCTTTGGGATTAGAACTGCGACGTTATTGAATATTTAATTATTTCTCACGTCTCTTTTGGATAAGAACGGCTACGTTATTGAATATTTTATTATTTACACATCTCTTTTGGTTGAGAACGACGACATTATTGAATATTTTATTATTTCTCACATCTCTTTTGGCTTAGAACGGCGACATCTCTTTTGGCTGAGAACGCCGCCGAAATCTTGAGTACGCGCGCCACCGGATTCTTGAGTACGCCGCCAGATTTTCTTGGTTCAAACATGTGTTCCAAACGTATCGAGTACGCCGCCGGATTCTAGAGTACACCGCCGGAATATCGAGAACGCCGTCGGAATATCAAGGGGCACGCCAACAAAAATAGGGTGTAAGCGGAAATAGGGTGTACGCTGGCAGAATTCAGGAGTACGCCTGCGTAAATAATGGGGTACGTGATGGAAGGTTATCCCCTTCCGGCAAGATCGCTATGCGCAGCGGAACAACAATCGCATATAACTTTAAAATTTTCTTTTCGATCTTGCTTTTGTCCAACATCCTAGAGTTTAGATTAGTTAATTGTGTTAATTAAACATAAACAAATACCTCTTCGAAGAAAAAACAATGAATCACGCTACTTGATCTACTCCTCGAACGGTTGTGCTCGTTCTAAACGCCGCGAACCCCACAAGTCAAACCGATGGATTCATTGCTTTGCTCGGACTTTTGTGGATATGAATAAGCCTTATTCAATGAATTAAGTACTGATCTAATCAGTTCTTAAGAGATGGAGAATAAAAGAAATAATATGAAGCCCTTTTCCTTTTTTAAAACAATGGTGGAAAACAACTTTTGGTGTGAGAACAAGAAAAGGGTGAGGAAAGTATTTTTCTCTGGTATATATATATATATATATATATATATATATATATATACATAGTATTTGATTTTCCTCATTCCACCTTTTTCTCATCCAAAGCCAATCCATATATGAAGACTAGTTGGGCTCTTTTAGAACAAACCGATTGGGATTATTGGCCACCGACCCTTCTTGTTGTTTTGGATAACCACACATTGTAGAAAGTGTGTATATGAGTTAAATTCCATCTCCTTGAGATCTTATCTCATAAGTCTTCTGGTTGGAATCAAATTTCCAACTTCTAGAAGCTACTTTCCTACTAAGTTAACTTTATTGAGAAGTTGAGTGGAAATACAAGTCCAAAACAAATTGGGAACGTCTTCATATGTATCCCAATAGTGATGGGCGTGTGGAGGGCCCCACCACACGTTCTCAACTTGTTGGACACTCAAAATATGGGTTTTAGTTCCAACTTTGCCCCCAATTGAAATCGGTTTGGGTTACTTTGTCCCCATTTGGATTTTATACACTATTAATATTATTAATCATATTATTAACATTAACATTTATTAATTAAATGAATAAACATTTTATCCATTTAATTAAATCAGCAACTCCCATCCAATAGGAGTAATTTGGCTCTAATATTTGTTCTTTAAAAATTTTCTATACTAATTTCTCTTTCCAGTTAACCACTTAACTAAAAATTATATATATATATATATATATATATATATATATATATATATATATATATATATATATATTATCCACATTGTTGTAATTAAGGATCTCATCTGTCCGTGCAAATAAATAAAATGCGGAACCCTGATCAATTTAGATGTTACCGGGTCATTCGAGTTGTGAGTGGAATCGTCGCAGGGATCAGACGGTCAATCCTGCAGAACCCTATGGTTGGCCACACTACGATCTCGCTCTGTAGTTAAACTACACTCGCATTAGGTCAGTGGCCTCCATCGAGACGTAACCCTGAAGATGACTGTCAGATCATCTTACCCCTAATCACCATCATGTATGTGCAAGTCCTTTCTTCGTAACCACATCTACTGAGTTGAGTCATAAGGGAGGTGGACACCATTTACCCCTTTGGCCCACTTTTGGTATACCATTTTGGTCAAGCGGTGTTCGGCCTCCAAATGCATTTGTAAAATCCTTTGAAAACAATTCAATATTTAATAAACATTTTATCAAATACGCCTGGCCAGGCTATTTAATAGGCCTACCGCTCTGACAATATTGTAGATGTCAATCCCTAAATTTTAGGGCGAAGAATCCCCTGTTGAGTATTACTATTGGTCTCGAGGGTTTGCTCTAGGATATAGCTCTATCCGAATGTGACTCTAAAATAAAATCACTATAAGATAGACTAAGACCCTAGAACAAGCCGGTAGACCAATAAGATCCCTCAGGTCTATGGACTTGTGAAGGGTCCTGTCTGGAAGAACAACTTTATTGTTTCTTGTCCACAAGTTGTTCTTTATTTGATTCGGTCGGCTTGCGGGATCCAATCGTCGCACCCACTTTCCTTGCTTTGGGTCCACTACCCAGATGACCGAGATAAGTCACCTCACGACACGTGCATGTAGGCAAGACTGGTGGTGCTAGTTGTATACAGAAAGAGATGTCCAGTCTCTTTCCCAACTAGAAACTATTAAGGCTTGCATAGAACAGGGATGCCATATCTCCTTGCTCCCTTGGATCTATGAATCATTTGAATATGGCATTTCTACTACACTACCTAAGGACAAACATATGTCAATAAAATAAGCGCATCACATACATTTATAAATGTAAATACCCATTCATGTCATGAAATAAATCTTTATTGATTAGAAAATGTTATTCTACTTGCTTTTCAGGTATACTCTAACAGTACACCGGCGTAAATAATGGGTACGCCGACGAAATCTCATACAGAGAGGCGGTATTATGAGAAGACGCCACTGTTCCATATTTGTGTCCACATGTCGTGGATCCGACCGTCTATGCATATTGGCGATGGCCAAGATTTAAACGAACCCAAGGGACTTTGGGTTCAAATGAAAATTTCAAATCCAAAACAAACCAGCTGTGTATAGAGGCGTTAGCGTTCCAAAAAGTTTTTTTAACTCGTGTAAAGCATCCATCCGTCTCTGGTTATTTCCGACGGCCAAGATAGAAACGAACCCAAGCTTCTTTCGGTTCAAATACACATTCAGACGAACCAAAAGAAGCCTTGTGAAGCGTGCCAATTTAATGGGCATTAATTACAGGGGGATTTTCTGTAATGAAAATGGAAGCTGAAGGAGATTTTTGTTTATGTCAAAAGGGTATTGGGGTCTTTTTTGACCCGTGTTTGATGATTGTTTTCGTATCCGAAATCCGTAATTCCTCATAATTATTACCACATTCCGTACTTTTCTCTTTAACTACTGAATAGATTTGTGCTTTTAAAGCTTAAACAGTAAAAGTAATAAGGAGAATGTCAAATGCAATTATTATAGCACTTGAAAAATACAATATTATAAATAGAGGAATGATAAATTGAAGTGCCTTTCCAAAAAAAAAAAACCATCTACTAGGGCTTTCAGTTCGAAAAACCTTTTCTTTATTTGTTTTAATTGTAAAATTAATTTACTAACAACATCATAGTTAGATGGATTTGGGCGTTTTCAGTTCGGCAACTGCCTTTGCTTCTCTAAAAAGTTATATATTAACGAGTTTTGTTAGAAAAAAAAACACTACTTTTTCTCTAAGGATCAATTTGATTACTTCTTTCAAAAAGAAGATCCATTTGGTTACTTCTTTCAAAAAATGAAAACTATGCATAAATTTGTTCCACGTGCCTAACAAAAACCTTTTATTTTTTAAAGAAATGAATAAAATACTCCTATTTTAGAGCATAGTTTAAAACATTCTCTGAATAATTGTAACATTCTCTAAAAACTCTCGCACTTCTCAAAAAAGGTTTTGAAATTTCCTTATGAAACCTGTTTTTTCATGATTGAACTAAAGTTTCACAAATAATTCGTCAATTTCTAAGATATCATTAAAAAATCTAGCAAGAAATTCGGAAGTAAAATTAGACATCATAATGTAAATGGAAACTACTTTTGGAGAAATCTTCCCTTGTTTTTTGAACATTTGGCTTACTGATTTTTTCCTTTCTGGAATCCAAGCTTTTCAACTTTTTCTAGCAAGTCATTTTTTAAAATTCAATGCATTAAACATTAAAATCTCTGAGAGGTTAGCAATGGCCTGTTGTAGACACCCCATTTTGACCGGACCATTTTTCCTGAAGTCGAATAAATTCCAGAAAATCGAATAAGAGTCCCGAAACCGAATAAAATTTCGAAACCGAATCCCAAAAGTTCCCTAAGGAGTAGGTCCTAAATGCCAAGAAAATCTGAAACTTTGTTAGCTTGTTGTGTTCATGGAGGAGTACAAGGTTCCCAGAAGATGGCCATTGTTCCAAGCTTCAAGCAGAATGCTTGCAAATTTTCAGCAAAATCGGAGAAGAATTGCCAAATATAACGAACGGAGTAAGTGCAAGAATCAAAATATGGTTGTATGAATGTTATTTTCTCTAGTCATGGCAGTAGGGGAGTGAAATATCCCAGAATAGGTTGTTTAAGATGAGAAAAGGGAATAAAAAATTTAATGTATGTTTATTTCCCCCTCTTTTTGCCCAAACCACCCCTTTAGTTGCAAAAATAATAATATAGAATACACTTGAGAGGGACTGCCCATGAGAGAGAAGGTGGGTGCAAATCTATCACTTTCCCTTTACAAAAGGCCCATCGACTAGGGTTTTAGAGGAGCCCCCATTTTCTAAAAAAAAAGGAGAGAGGGGCAGCTGCAAGAGAGAAAAAGGGAGAGGCATAGAGGCCATCTCCATGACCATCACCCCACCATGATAGCCTCCTCACCACCATCCCTACACAAACCTCAACTCCATCACTGCTAGCTACCCCTTTCTCCTTCCCTTCCACCATTGATTCCGGCCATCTCGCCCGAATCCGACCACCGGAATCCGGCACCGCCACCATCGGACCTCATTCAAGCCCTACACAACCACCATCCACCTCTACAAATTCGACCCACCTCCATTCCTATCACAGCCACCACCATCCCTTCAAGCCACCACCTCCACCATTAAACCCCCTTCCATCTCACCATCTCTACCCTCATCTCCACCACTCCAACCTTCACTCCTACCATTAAAACTACCTTTCTTCACTCTCATTTCCCAAACCCACTTCAAAAATCTATCTCTAACCCTCTTCTCCCACAGCCATCCCCTCCACCCCTTGCCCTTTATGTCTCTTCTCCTTATCTAGGACCTTTTATGAGACTTAGGGGTCCCTTCTCTTTCGAAACTAGCACTTCTTATGGAGCTTGAGGGGTTTTCTTTTCCTTCTGTTTCTTTATTTCCTGTGGAGCTTATGGGTTTCCATCTCGTTAGGTTTATTACATCATTCAGGATTCAGGATTTCTTCTCTTTTCGGGTACATCCTTTGCATATTCCTTGGGATACTCTTTACATTTCGGGATCCCATCGATTTTTGGGAACACTTGTTCCGGTTTAGGCGATGACGGACGGCAACCTCTTGAGCCAAAACCCCCTTTCGATCAAAAGGGATAAAAATACATAAAAATCAAATAACAAAAATTTAAAAACAACAAAAGCATTTTTCGAAAAGCTGTTTCGAACTACGTTGGCTTGATCCCTTTCCACAGGGTACGTAGGCAACTTGGGATCTTCATCCCAAGTTTAGTCAAACTTTTCAATAAAATCATTCAAACATTTTCTATAAAATCTTTCAAAACAAAAAACCAAAATGGGCAAGGATGGTGATTGCCAGGTCACTCGGAGCCTGCTTTTCATTCTATTACCGATTTCGATCGTGGTTTTCCGGTTTTATCGGTTTTCTGACGTTTTATCGGGTTTTGGGACGGGCGACGACGTAGCGTGGCCCCTTCAGAGGGATTGTCCTCGCTAAGCCCAACGAGAGGCTATGACGATCGTGAGACTTATTCGATATTTAGCGGATCAGGATCGCTGAGCTTGATTCATTAGAATCACTCCCTGAGCCTATCGTACGCTCCCCTTTCTTTTCCCTGGCATTCTTGGTCCTCATGTACCGTTGATTTTCTGATTCATTTCTCTCCTGTATCTTTTAGCTCATTGTGTGTCTATCTTTGACTTTTTATGTGCTACTGTTAGCTTGCGTACTTTCCTAGCATGAGATTGATTATTATTTTCTTAGCATTATCTCTTACATAGGCTTGCATGCTAGTGCGTTTATTCTATTGCTTTGGTAGTTTACTGCTGTGCTTATCTGTCCTCTCACCTGCTTAGTTGTAGCATTTATTCATCTTATCTTGATTATCTGCTTAGTTGTAGCTGTGCGTGCGGATGTTACTACTTTCCTAGATGTGATGGGTTAGGATTAGATGCGGTGAGTTAGGATTTGGATGTTTATTTTCTTTCGCCCATCCCCGGGTCATGCATGCTTAGATAGACATTTTCTTGGGGATACTCTTTCCCATTTCACATGATTTTAGCCCAAAACTCTTCAAAATTAATTAAAAATGGCATAAGAGACCAGGTGCTTGCACTTGGGCGAATTGGGGGCGCTTAACACCTTCCCCATTCGTCATCAGGCACGGACTTTTGTATCTCTGGTTATCCGTTGCAACAGAGTATTTCATGGGATCCAGGGCCCATTTCCTTGGATGGCGACTCTTCTTTGTTATAGGTACATCTTGGTTCCGGGCTGGTCCTTAAATCGAGAGGTATCTCATTTATATCGCCACCCATGCTGTGAGTGGCATCATTTCGAGTGTTCCTTGGTAGAGGTCTCCTTCACATTGTGGAGATCTTAGAGGACTGACGGGGGATCTCGTGTCCCTCGCCCACCGTCCTCGGGATCTGGGTCCACAGGCTGGCTGTAAGCAGAATGCTAAGAAAATCGAATAAGAGTCCCGAAACCGAATAAAATTTTGAAACCGAATCCCAAAAGTTCCCGAAGGAGTAGGTCCTAAATGCCAAGAAAATCTGAAACTTTGTTAGCTTGTTGTGTTCACGGAGGAGTACAAGGTTCCCAGAAGATGGCCATTGTTCCAAGCTCCAAGCAGAATGCTTGCAAATTTTCAGCAAAATCGGAGAAGAATTGCCAAATATAACGAACGGAGTAAGTGCAGGAATCAAAATATGGTTGTATGAATGTTATTTTCTCTAGTCATGGCAGTAGGGGAGTGAAATATCCCATAATAGGTTGTTTAAGATAAGAAAAGGGAATAAAAAATTTAATGTATGTTTATTTCCCCCTCTTTTTGCCCAAACCACCCCTTTAGTTGCAAAAATAATAATATAGAATACACTTGAGAGCGGTTGCCCATGAGAGAGAAGGTGGGTGCAAATCTATCACTTTCCCTTTACAAAAGGCCCATCGACTAGGTTTAGAGGAGCCCCCATTTTCTAAAAAAAGAAGAGAGAGGGGCAGCTGCAAGAGAGAAAAAGGGAGAGGCATAGAGGGAGAGGCATAGAGGCCATCTCCATGACCATCACCCCACCATGATAGCCTCCTCACCACCATCCCTACCCAAACCTCAACTCCATCTCTGCTAGCTACCCCTTTCTCCTTCCCTTCCACCATTGATTCCGGCCATCTCGCCGGAATCCGACCACCGGAATCCGGCACCGCCACCATCGGACCTCATTCAAGCCCTACACAACCACCATCCACCTCTACAAATTCGACCCACCTCCATTCCTATCACAGCCACCATCATCCCTTCAAGCCACCACCTCCACCATTAAACCCTCTTCCATCTCACCATCTCTACCCTCATCTCCACCACTCCAACCTTCATTCGTACCATTAAAACTACCTTTCTTCACTCTCATTTCCCAAACCCACTTCAAAAATCTATCTCTAACCCTCTTCTCCCACAGCCATCTCCTCCACCCCTTGCCCTTTATGTCTCTTCTCCTTATCTAGGACCTCTTACGAGACTTAGGGGTCCCTTCTCTTTCGAAACTAGCACTTTTTATGGGGCTTGAGGGGTTTTCTTTTCCTTCTGTTTCTTTATTTCCTGTGGAGCTTATGGGTTTCCATCTCGTTAGGTTTATTACATCATTCAGGATTCAGGATTTCTTCTCTTTTCGGGTACATCCTTTGCATATTCCTTGGGACACTCTTTGCATTTCGGGATCCCATCGATATTTGGGAACACTTGTTCCGGTTTAGGCGATGACGGATGGCAACCTCTTGAGCCGAAACCCCCTTTCGATCAAAAGTGATAAAAATACATAAAAATCAAACAATAAAAATTCAAAAACAACAAAAGCGTTTGTCGAAAAGCTGTTTCGAACTACGTTGGCTTGATCCCTTTCCACAGGGTACGTAGGCAACTTGGGATCTTCATCCCAAGTTCAGTCAAACTTTTCAATAAAATCATTTAAACCCTTCAAAAAATCATTCAAACTTTTCAATAAAATCATTTAAACCCTTCAAAAAATTATTCAAACTTTTCAATAAAATCATTTAAACCCTTCAAAAAAATCATTTCAGCATCTAAAGCTATCTTTCAAGCTTTTCCCAAAATTACAAAAACTAAAATGGGCAAGGATGGTGATTACCAGGTCACTCGGAGCCTTCTTTTCATTTCATTTTCGATTTTGATCGTGGTTTGCCAGTTTTATCGGTTTTCCGACGTTTTATCGGATTTTGGGATGGGCGACGACGTAGCGTGGCCCCTTTACAGGGATTGTCCTCGCTGAGCCCAACGATAGGCTATGACGATCGCGGGACTTGTCCGATCTTTAGCGGATCAGGATCACTGAGCTTGATTCCTTTAGAATCGCTCCCTGAGTCTATCGTATGTCCCATTTTCTTTTCCCTAGCATTTTGGGTTTGCGCATACCATCTATTTTCTGATTCCTTTCTTTCCTCGCATCTTTTAGCTTATCGTGTGTTTATCTTTGGTTCCTTGTGTGTTTACTTTCAGCTTGCTTATTCCTTGTACGTTTAGTTTCACATGCTTATTTACATGCTTAGCTGTGACATTTATTTGCTTACTTATCATAATCATATGCTTATCTGTAGATATTTACTGCTTTTCTGCTTATCATATCTACTATTACTTGCTTAGCTGTAGCTGTGCATGCAGATGTTATTGCTTTCCTAGATGTGATGGGTTAGAAGTAGATGCGGTGAGTTAGGATTTGGATGTTTATTTTCTTTCACCCATCCCCGGGTCATGCATGCTTAGATAGACATTTTCTCGGGGGTACTCTTTCCCATTTCACATGATTTTAGCCCAAAATTCTTCAAAATTAATTAAAAATGGCATAAGAGACCAGGTGCTTGCACTTGGGTGAATTGGGGGCGCTTAACACCTTCCCCATTCGTCATCAGGCACGGACTTTTGTATGTCTGGTTTTCCGTTGCAACAGAGTATTGTATGGGATTCAGGGCCCATTTCCTTGGAAGGCAACTCTTCTTTCTTATAGGTACATCTTGGTTCCGGGCTGGTCCCGGAATCAAGAGGTATCTCATTTATATTGCCACCCATGCTGTGAGTGACATCATTTCGAGAGTTCCTTGGTAGAGCTCTCCTTCACATTGTGGAGATCTTAGAGGACCGACGTGGAATCTCGTGTCCCTCACCCACCGTCCTCGGGATCTGGGTCCACACCTGTCACTCTCACACTACATAATATATATTTTGATCGATTTCTGGCAAGAAAAGCACGGTATGCGGATAAAGATTGCAAACTAATACGCACGAATCTTGAAAATGTGGAGGTACAAAGACTCTTTTGCCATTCCTGACACCATCAAAGCCCAAACTCAATCATTATCTTTGCAGTCTCATTTTGAGCATTTTATTATTTCTTACTGTATCTTTTGGCTGGCATTTAATGCACATCGATTCCCTTCAGGACCTGGCCCTCCAATGGAAACCTTACCATTTAGAAGGGCTACAGTTGCCATCCAACAAAAACTCTAAACTAAGAACGACAACGGTATTAAAAATACGGACATCGTCTCTTCCACTTGATCCGAGTTGATTAAGATAGATAGTCGATCGGTAGATCACAAATGACAATGTTATTAACTATATGGCCAGCGCTTTTCCCATTCGAAACGTTATATCCACTAATCGAACCATCGTTGATTGAGGTGGTCGATCACCCCAATCAGAAACAACGAGTTAATTAAATATACCGTTAGCATTTTTAGCACTCGAACCGTCATATTCACTAATTGAACCATCATTGATTAAGTTGGTCGATCGCCCCAATCAGAAACGACAACGCTATTAAATATACCGCTAGAATTTTTCCCACTCGAACCATTATATCCTCTAATCGAGGCATCGTTTATTAAGGTAGTTGAACCAACATTTTCTCCACTCTATAGAGGCGAGCTATATGTTGAAGTGTACTCTCGTGCAACAAATCTGAGGAGGCTATTTAGGCTATGGTGGTGTCAGGAAGGACAACAGTGTCTTTTTTCCTCCACTTTTTCAAGATTCGTGCGTGTTTAGAACTAAAGTCCAAAACTACGCGCATCGCGTAGTAGTTTGCAATCTTTATCCCCATGCCGTATTTTTCTCATGAAAAAATTGCCAATGGGGGACAACAAAATACAAGAATTGCCAACAACGAGGGACACAATTTTGAAAAATTATTAGAGAGGGACGAAATGGGTGTTATCGAGTCTCCAAAAGGGGGTTATCAACCCTCTAAATGGGGTTATCAAACTGTCAAAAAGGGTTTATCAACCCTCTTTGACAATTTTTCAAAATTGTGTCCCCTGTTGGCAATTCTCATATTTTGCAGTCCCCCTTCGGCAATTTTTCCTTTTCTCATTTCTAGCAGCCAACAGGCCACTTCTATCCGTTCACGAACGTTAACTTGTAAGCGGGGCAGCGAGATTGCAATCTTCTCGATTCATCCAAAGGGCAGGTACAGCCAATCGATCATAGCATTTACCACAACAATCGTCATCATGTGTGTTTTAAGTCCTTCTCTTAAAATAAATGTTGGGACTTCTACGGGCTCACAAATCACCATCGAAATTAATTTGGATGGTTTGGGAAATTTTAGTGGCTCTACTCAGGTACACATGGCTCCTGGCAGTTGTACGTGATTAAGATTTTTAATTGTATAAAGCAAAATTAAAGGTCATGATTTTTTGAATATTAGGGGTGTCAACGAATCCTTCTCTGTCTTGGTTACCATCCATTCAAATCCGTTATAAATGAGACTGATCAGATTCAGTGTGTTCGTCTGATACAACATCCCTTAGGCATGGTCACGATCCATTTAATACCAGACCCTACATCTAAGTGTCCTAGTAGGTCCTACTTACATTCTCTCTGTCTTGGTTACCATCCATTCAAATCCGTTATAAATGAGACTGATCAGATTCAGTGTGTTCGTCTGATACAACATCCCTTAGGTATGGTCACGATCCATTTAATACCAGACCCTACATCTAAGTGTCCTAGTAGGTCCTACTTACATTCTCTCTGTCTTGGTTACCATCCATTCAAATCCGTTATAAATGAGACTGATCAGATTCAGTGTGTTCGTCTGATACAACATCCCTTAAGCAATGTCACGATCCATTTAATACCAGACCCTACATCTAAGTGTCTTAGTAGGTCCTACTTACATTCTACACGGTTAAAATCCTCAGAAGAGGAGAGTGGGAGCGCAAGTGAGAGTGGCAGCAGTGAGGGAGAGCCGCAGTGAGGATGGCGCAGAGTGTTAGGTCACGCTATAAAGGGTGCGTATGCATACTCCAGGGGGTGCGAATTTATCATTGCCCATACTTATACTAGGAATGGTTCGGAAAAATACGTGACTTACTTTTACTAGGGATTTGCTAGCATCCATCACAAAAGGCAATTTGCACGCAACATGCCATCCACGAAATGCCTTCTGCGATGGACGCTAGCAAATCCCAAATTGGATTTAGGACTCTCCCATCGGTGTTCTCTAGTTGTTTGGATCTGATCGGAAATAATTTTGGATCCTATGATAGAGATCCGAAATGTGTCCATGGATCCTAGTAATGTGTCTTGATCCCATTCATTTAGTCTCAAATTCCCAATATCCATTGGACTGTCTGGGTCCATCGGGACCCCTATCAGACTTCATCTTTTTTTAAGTACTTAATTTCAGCCCTTGAAACTCCTTTAATCGGATGGTTAGGATGACTCAAATAGTTAAAGTAGATGGGGACATTCAATAAGAGTAAAACAAAGTAGCCAGCCACTTGAGATTGATCTTAATGACCATTTTTAGGGGTGCAACTCGGGGTCAATTTTCGGGAATTCGGATTGAGGCTTTACATTAAAATTGCCTCGGTTTTGGGTTGATTCCAATTCATTTTTGTTAGCAAAAGAGCAACACCACCAACCAAAAATGCACCCCGTAAAATCTGCTCTTCCCTTAGATGATTGACACTTGGCATTAAGCCTAAGCAGGAAATCTAGCTTGTCTCCTAGAACGTAAGTGCAAGAAGAATTCTCCACAGCTCCAACTTAGCAACGACTCCAGGAAGGAAAGTATTCTAAAGGGAAAGTATTTGTGAAGAATAGTTACTCCTCCGTAAGGTTGGTGGACCAAAATAGAAACCAGTTCCCATGAGGAAACTTGGGGTTTATCTCCAAGGGAAATCGTTCAATAAGGAAAGACTCCTATTAAGGCAAGTCCCCAAAACTATTGTGAACTCCTCCTCTATAAAAGCGCCCCCACGCTCAAAGGTACGCATCTTCAATCTTCTAATCTCTAGCAGGAATTACTCTTCAGTCACATGTTTCTTAGTTTTCATTCTTGTTGTGTACATTTCTTACTTGAGCATTGGAGTGGTCTCCCGGAGACACAACTTTGGGATTGCTGAATCACAGATTGGAGCTCTACCAACCACAGATTATGGAACCAGATTTCGGCATCATCAGACTGGCACCATCTGTGAGACCAATTCCAAAGATGAATAACACCACAAACCCTTAGCCAAGCAACGTCATTACAAGGGCCCATGCCAATCAATGCTCCATTTCAACTCAAGCTCTTGCAATGGATAGATACCAGCTTCTTCAAGTGGAAGAATCTCTTGTGTCCACCCCGCCGTCACCAGTCGGGAAATAACAAATATAGCAGGAATGCTTCTCGTCGTTGTTGACAACATACCTCCTCTGCCGGTGGTCAAGGCTGTTAACGTCTCAACACGGGTCACCAGTTTTCAGCCCATGCCCGTTAAGGATAAGTAGGACGAGTTACCCTTAGGAAGGAATAGAAGGAGTATAAGACCACAGAATGCCCCAGCGTCGGCTTTCGTATCAAGCTAGGTGCTAAACCAAGGCGCAGTGGCCAACCCAAAGTTCAAAATTAATATGGGATAAATTTTGTGGGACCCATGCAAATTCGCCCACCCCCTTGGTGGGATAATTTTGTGTTTTTAAATTAAATTCAAACGGATTTTGTAGTTTAAATAAATATAGACTTTATTTTGATATTACAAAATTTTAATGCAATTGCAAATTGGAAAACATTTTAGTTTTTGCATAGGGGTGAACCCCACATGCAAAAATGCATCCCCCTTAAAGGGATACACTTTTTCTACTCATCTTTGTATTTGAAAAGGAAACTAAATATTTTCCAAATCTAGTTGGATAGAAAATAGGAAAAGTGATATTAAATTGGAGTGAGTGAAAGATGTGGAGAGATTTTAGGAATAAAATATAAAACAAAGATTTCCAAAAGTGGAAAACGTCTCTCCTAAAAGGAAAACACGCCCAACTCTTTCATATAATTTAGGATTTGCATAGTTTCTTCATTGAAAACACTAAAACTAACTTTTTTATTATGCTAGATTTAAGGAGAATTTTTAGGAACTCTAAAAGTAGGGGAAACCATTATATAAAGGAAAAGTGGACATCTTCTAATGTTGGATGGGATGGAAATTTCATCCAGTTGGTTTTGCAAAAACGTCCAAGTTTTGCTCTCTCACTCTCTCTTGTTCTCTCTTCTCTTCTAGTTTCTAGTTTTCTCAACTTCAACTTCAAGTTTTTTTAGAAAACCCAAAGCTCCATAATGAATATTTGAATTTCCCATCCAAGGTACTGATATGATCAGTACACATATTAGAATAAATGTTATTCTAATTCCCTTTATGCAATTTGAAGGAATCCATCGGTTCAACTTGCGGGTTCGTAGCCTTTGGAACGATCGGGCTGTTCGAGGAGTAGATCATGCAGAAGTTTTTTGTTGCTGCTGTAAGTGAGGTATTTTTCTTGCTTTATAAATTTATTTAAATCACCACAAGATCAACTAGACCCTAGGATCTTGGGTTAACGGACCAAATTGACGAGAAAATTTTATTCTATGTTACTTCTACTTTCGCTGCACATAGTGATTTTGCCTGGGGTGAAAACCCTTCCAACAAGTGGAATTAGAGCTAACTAAGGAATAGATTAGGGGGTTGACGAACCAAAGAGTGATCATGCGGTTACCCGCTATGAGAGCGGACGTTTATCCCGGCTATCTGAGGTTCCTCACCTATTGTTTGGTTTAATAGACATAGGGATTGTTCTGCAAAGATTAGTAGAAACGTTCTACTTTGCTGAATTTTCGTGATGATTTATTTACATGATTGGAAATTACGCTTGAATACGAGTCCAACACGTCAAGATCATCGAAATCCGACACGTGGATTCAGAGATATGAATTTTTTATTTTGGGCCTTTCGAACAATTTTTCAATGCAGGAATTAACGAATCTTTTCCGTTTGATCCCAAACTGATTTGAAAAGTTTATAACCCATGTATAGACCTTTCAAATAATGATTTGGGATGTTTGTAGCATGATCAGAACCTTGGTTGGTCATCGCAATAATTAATTCCCATTTAGATTATTCCGATGATCATGCTCTCCTGTTTAGTCCCCTATATAGGACCATTTTGAGTTTTTCTTAACCAAACATTTTTATTTTCACATAAAATTTTGTGTGCTTATTTGAAACATGTTAAAAAGTGTTTTTATCAAAAAAATTTTATGAAAATCAATGACATGAATGGTTAGGGGTGTTCGGTCGGTTATAACCGAACCGAATAGACCGAAATTTGATAACCGAAACAATTTTGGTTATCAAATTTCAATAACCGAAACCGAACCAAAATTTCTAAAAACCGAACTGAAACCGAACCGATTAAAAATTCGGTTATTTTGTTATAACCTAATAGTGGGAGAAAAAGAGGGAAAAAAGCAAAATCTCGGTTTGGATTGGAGGGCTAGGATCAACCTATCGAAATGATTTTTTGAGCGCAACCTAATTAAGTTGTGATCAATCAAATGGACGGTTTTGATCATCCTATGGAATGTCCATATAGCAATGTTTTTTGAAAAAATAATGGTTGTTATCATAATTTAGGTTATTCGGTTAACCGATTTTTTTTGTGATAACCGAAACAGAACCTGAATAACCGAATTTCCAAAAAAAAAACAAAACCGAAACCAAACCGAAAAGGAAAAAAACCGAACCGAACCGACCAAACCATTTGGTCGGTTCGGTTATTCGGTTATAACCGAATAATGAACACCCCTATGGATGGTTGGTTAATAATTAACTAGCTTCAATTTTGTGCGAATTAATCGCTTTTGGTGAATTTTAGGCAAAAAGGATGTTGGACCTTAATTTGTGATTTGGATGCATGAATTATATGCGATGGATGGTTCTGATATTATTTATCTATTATTTATTAATGCTAGTCTATAAATTTTAAAGTCTGCAATGTAATTAATTTATTTCCTACTTCATTGATATACTCCCTCTGGGCAGTTGTGCGGATGACTGGTTTCCCATGGAGATTAATTCTGATGTATAGATGACACAGGCTAGAGTAGGACACTAGGATAGTTTATTTTATATTTGTCCAAGATTTTTGAGGATGGGATCGCTCTTTCGGAGTTCAACAGATGGATCATAGGAACCGTGGCATGGCGATGCTCTAGGTAATCTAGAGGATGGTGGCGGAATTCGATCCAACGGAGGACGGACGTCTATGCTGAAATTACAGACCTAGTTGTCGTCATTTGATGAGGCAAATCAGTGACACATTCCCTTGAAAAATTCGCCCTGAGGTCGGCGGATTTTCCTAGTGCGAAAGAACTTAATTGCCTATAGTTCACCCTCAATTTGGTAATATGGTGTTGTAGGGATTCTCCTATTCAAATAAGGTCAGTACGAGAATCCTTATAATCCAAGATACAAAATTGGGTTCATGGATGTGTTTGTATTTGATTTCCATGGTTTGGTTATTTATTTTCTATGTGATGGATGGCTTGTTGCATATATGCCTGTGTGTTTTGTATTTTTCCATGGGATGGTTTTATTGAAACATGCATAAAATAATTTGATACTCTTACGTATAATTACCTCTTAAATAATATTAAGTTGATAAATGTGGAATTGAAATGTATGTGTGACAATCCAAGAGGGGGGTGAATTGGTCAATTAAAATTTTTGGGATTAATTAGTTGGATTAATAGAAATTAGTTTGTTAATTAAGCACTAGTTAATCTAACCCTTGTTAAAATAATCAATATAGTGAAATCTAGGGTTTAGATGTTACTTTAAGCCTATAGACTCTAACCCCTGTTTTAATAAAACATAAATACAAGAAAAGGTAGAGATTATCCTTGGGCGCTCCACTAAAACAATGAGATTCTTCAATAGGGCGAATCTCCAAGCCGTACACCCTACTCCTCCAACTCGAAAGGGAACAAATCCTTTCTACACGAAGCCTTGCGATGGGACACTCCCTCTTACAACGTCTTCTCCTCTCTCAACGGGCCGAAGAGTAGACCCTCACAATGCCTTCGCCTTTCTTAACGGGCCGAAGAGAAGACCCTCAAATACAATGAAGAAAATGAAAAATAAAAGAACTCTCTTACCTCTTGACAGGCGGATTACAACTCTTTAGCTCATAATCACTCCAAGGAAGATAAAATGTAAAGCCTATGGAGTTCCTCTTGATAAAATGTGCAAATGCAAGTTCAAAGAGGTTTTGCTTTTGATAAGAAGGTTTTGGCTCAAAGAAATAGAATTTGATCTTTCTTAGATGTTCAAAAGCTTGATTACATAGGTTTTTATGATGTATATATAGTGTATTTGAAAATATTACCGTTTGGGGGCAAAATTGTAAAAAAAGGGTTGAAAAAGTCAACTTGCGCATGCCCCAACGGGTAGTTTGCCCGACCGTCGCGGTCGCCCGCCCCTATTCGGCGTCCTTCTTAATTTTCAAATTTCTTACCGTCACGGTCGAGCAGCCCCGTGGCGGTCGCCCGGCGAGAGCTACCTGTTTGCTCAAAAATTTGGCTCATAAACCTATCCGTGGTCGACCGAGCCATGGCGGTTGCCCTCCCAAACCCATGACGGAATGGTTCTGATTCCACAGAACCATTTCTACGGTCACCCGGCTTACCCCAGTCGACCGACCTACCTTTGTTCGGAGGATGCTGGAATTCCAGCCATCCTTCCGCGGTCGCCAGGGACACCCCGGTCGACCGGCCCTGTTTAAAATTCCTTTTTAACATTTAAAATTCAGGGGCAGCCATGGTCTTTGGGATTTCGTCCAAGGTTTTCAAACACATTTTTGAGTGGGTGTATGGTTTTCAAAGATATAAAAACTTAAGTATGAAAACCATTTGAAAACCTTTTTGAAAGTGCATTTGACATAAAATCAAGATGACTCAAAATACATTGTAAAAATGAATACCATGAGTTTTCTTAGAATGTATCGCTCTTTTGCACTTCCTAGGACTTCTTCAACTTGAGAGTGAACTTCTTGACTTTGTTTGGCTCTTGTGACTCTTCAATCTTCAATGCATGTTGAAAGGTGCATGAGGTGTCACCAATGGCTAGTTCAACTCCAAGCTCCTTCTTGACACTTGCTAGGAACTTTTGGGATCTTTAAATTTGAGCTTCTTGACTTGAACATCTTCAAATGAGGATGTCTTCACTGTAGGTGCAGGCTCTTTATTTCTTTACTTCTTGATCCACAAGTCATGTGTTGAAATGAGTTGTGTAATGTCGATTATGACATGAAAATCCTGTATATAACACAATACCTCAAAGCAACACATTAGTTCATAAATGCTAATCAATTTGGTTTGCTAACATCAAAACAAGAAGGTAAGGTGAATGATTAACCCACGGGAGCCATTGGGCTTACATTCTCCCCCTTTTTTATGATGGCCAACAAATTGATTAGGGAGGTAGAAGATATCAAACAAATAGATGAATTAGCATGATATGATATAAATAATAGAGCAATACTCCCCCTCACTATATGCACATGTGTAAAATGATAATGTAAAGCATATGGTGCATATACAATTGGACTACTTAATCAATTCCCAAAACTCTCCCCCTTTTGGCAGCAGCAAAAAGGTAGGGATATGCAAGTGAAAGCGCAAGTGGGGTGTCAAGATGAATGATAGCTTATGTAAGCTATATATAGCGTATATGATATGACATTTAAGCTCTCATGATGCTTATCAAAGTAGAAAACAAAAGTGAAATGCATTGATAAGCCTATTCAAACATAGACATGTGAAATGACAGTGTAAAACACTTCTATGTTTGGTATAGATGAAGAATATATACTACACATTACTTCTATAGCCCATGAATCTACTAATAATATGACATTTTCACTCATATAATGCTTATCATAAAGATTTGCAGGAAAAAATCAAGTACAGTGCATGATAAGCAGTTTTTTTTATTTTGATCTACGATTTTGCAAGTTTAGCACAAGTATAGGGCGATAAACCATGTGAGCACATCACAACGGTCTATATAAACATGAATAAGAAACCATTTTGCTCTTCCCCTATGAATTTGTCAGAGGCCCTATGTGAAACCTATGTGATAGGGCATGACAGGACACTATGATGGCAAAGGTGAATGATTTGAACACTTGGGCTCCATTAGCAACTTTTTAAGCATGTAAGTATCTACCTAAGCAAGGACATACTCAGATCTATGATACAACCATTTAGGTTCACTAGTTACTTCATGAGGGAATCTCTGGACAGTAAGCAGATGAGTCTCTTCCAGAGCATGGATATGCTCTGAATTATAATATAACTTTTAGAGATCTTAAGTTGCTTACTCTTAGAGATTTACACATATGAAAATGTAAGCTCCCCCCTGACTATGTGCATCCAGTCTAAATGTGAGTTCCAAGCACATAGCCCTTGATTCAAAATCACCTTAACCATTCAAAATTTTTGCTCCATTTGAATTCGAATGGATGATTATTAGACTTAAGATATGACAATGAAGAGAGTATAGTCTAATAAGCATATAGATAAGAGAATGAAACCAATGAGGTACACATCCATTGCAACAAAAGATCATGTGTATATATATATATATATATATATATATATATATATATATATATATATAGAGAGAGAGAGAGAGAGAGAGAGAGCGAAAACGGTTTCTACACACAAGTGTAGATAAGTTATCTACACACTAGCTTAAAATACAGTGGAGCGCATATTGTTTGGGTGATCCAAACCATGCATTTGATTGGCCCTCAAATAGATAGGGTGTCCACAAAAAATCAACTCCATAGGATCATCCCAACCCTACGATTTGTGGAGTTAAAATGGACGTGTATAAACTTTCACAAATCTATCCATTTTTTGCCTCCATGGTTCGAAGGGTTAGGATGATCCTATGGAGCTGAATTTTTGTGGACACCCTATCTATGTGAGGGCTAATCAAATGAATGGTTTCGATCACCCAAACAATGTGGGCCTCCACTGTATTTTAAGCTAGTGTGTAGATAACTTATCTACACTTGCGTGTAGAAACTGTTTTCTCATATCTATATACTATACAGCAGAAGAGAAAATGAGAGAATTATTTTAATTTCTCTCAAAATTCTATGAGAATTACACATCACTTTTTTTTACTTTTTTTAACAAAGGCACCTTCAACGCACATATTTTCAATCCTACCCCCTCCTTTATGCTTTTTTAACAAAGGCACCCATTAAAGCCACATAATTTCCAATCCTACTCCCCTCCTTTATGCTTTTTTAATTATGAAAACCTCTATAGATTGGAGGGATAGGATCAACCTATGGAAATGATTTTACGGCCACAACCTATTGATGTTGTGTTCTATCACATGGACGGTTTGGATCAACTTATGATGTGGTCCGTACAGTTCTTTGTCGGCCCGTGCATTTCACTGGGTTTTTTACTAGTGTGTGTGTGTGTGTGTGTGTGTGTGTGTGTATATATATATATATATATATAACAACTATAATGCTCCATATACATGAGCAAATGACGGAAGATTGATACCATATTTCAATTAATATCTCTTGAAATGATAAAAGTGGTATTTGAAAATCTCTCGAAAGAAGTAAAATTGAACTTCGCATTCTTCTATCCGGAACTCTTCTACTGATGAATGTTTAGAAGAGCTTAGATCAATGCTTGACCATTTCTTCCATGTAAGAGTGGCATCTTTACAAATCTTCCCGGATTGAGAGATTGGGTACTTGTTTTAAATCCTCTATCTCATCAAAATGTCATCTTTGAGAGGAATTATGAAATGCACATGCCAGCCTATAGTCATGCATTATCAATTTTCTTAGTCTATGTTCATCCTTCACTGTGGAAAGAATGTCGAGTTGGACAGAGGAAAATTATGTACATCTACTATCTTATTATATCTAGCATGACGGAGGGAGACAAGTACCATAGACAAGCTGTGAATGACCAATTATCTGAATTGGTCTTTTCTTCTACAGACAAGCCTGCTGATGAGCAAATCAATCTACTGAAGTTCTTCAGGCCATCAGCTCTCCCCTTAAGTATTTGTCATAGCCTTTGGTAAATCCTATAATGTAAGGCATGGCAATACATAGTGGCTAATCTTATCATGATAAGGATATCTTTATCTTAAAAAACACATGATAAGAAACAACTTCATAGGCAATGATACGATCAATTTAAGCACTATCCTATGAAGGAGAGTTCTAGAGAGTTTTGAGACTCTAGAACAAGATATTTATCATTGGAAATGATGAAATCACATGAGTTCATCCAAGATAAGTATAAAGCCTACAAGGATATGACATTAAGGCTCAGGCCAAAGGAACTTGACATACATGAGAGATAATCTCAACATGAAGGCATAAGTCAAGACCCAAACTACAACACATATGGAGCAATGGGGCTCCACATGAGTGTACTTATCATATGTGATGCAGTATACACATCAAACATTATATGATAAGATGGATGGACAGACAATACACATGTATAGCTCCCCCTTTGTGAGTGACTCATACAAATTATGAATCCAAAGGGCTGTCCAACCCAAGCACCAAGGGATTTAGAGGTGAATGATTTACAATCAACCCTTGGGCTACAAATGCATGATTGCTAGGAGTATTCAAGTCATACCAAAAGAATTGACAGCCTAGCAGACCATGCTCCCCTAACTAGGCACATATGGCTAATCATGGTGAAGATGTTGGCTAGACGCCAAAGTGATTTGATATTTTAATTAAAGAGATGAGTGTTCACTCTCCAACTTACTAGGTAGGAGGACTAAGAGTACCAATTGAGTAGCTGACGTCCAACTGTGAACCTGGGGTGGCAATGTAAAGTTTCAAACAAAGCCAAATGAAGAGAAGGATGGGGAAGCCTGTAAACTGACGGGCGGGATTTTCTCGGACTTTGTCTAATCCATTCAAAGTTTCGGCTAGGATGATAGATACTGGATTGGCTTTCTCAGGAACCTGATCCAGTATACTAAGAATATGAAAGGAAGCTTCACCGGAACTTTGCCTTTTGAGATATTTGGCGTAGACGCAAAACAAGAGAGCCTTGAGTCGAGCCGTCTGGTAAGCAAGATCTCTTATATCTCTAACGGGAGAAAAGATCTCAATGAGCTGGTTGACGAGAATTCCTTCTGAAGTCATGAAGTCTGAAGGGTCTTGCCCTTGGACATAGAAAAGTCGCTTGACTTGTTGCACATAACCTGGCCTGATGATAGGCCTGACAGAGGGTCCTTCCTCTGGTACCCCGAGCAACGTACAAAATTCCTCATAGGTGGGACAGATTTCTTCCAATCCGAATCGAAAGACATGGTTGTCTTTATCTCAGCATTGAGCAGCTGCTCTGAGGAGACTCCAATCGACCTGAATGGAGGGAAGGAAAGGAAAGAACTGATCGAAAGGATTGGTAAATCCGGAGGGCCCACCACAAATCCAGCATCGGCCCAGGGTCAATCCGGTAATTACCTAAGAGTAGGTAAACCTAAACCCACAAAAGGGCCGACACCTGTCTTGGGGTAGGTAATCCAACCACCCCAGGTCTCCCCCTATAAAAGGCCTCTTAAGGCTCAAAGGGAGGGGTAATAACTTCTAAGCTACCACTCCTTAAAATTTGGCTCTGCACTCCTGCTCGTACTGACTTGAGTGTCGAAGGGCCCGTTCGGAGCAACGACTCTGGGTTGGTCTTCTGACCTCGTTTGCTCTTGTGCAGGGCTCAACTCCTTCAGTTTGGCTCCTCGGGTCCTCCAGCTCAGCTCTTACGTCACTGCCGTATATGTTACCGATTTTAGGCCTAACAGATAGAATGGGGAAAAAGAGAGAGGAACAGCTGCTGGGAGATTGGAAGTGCTGCAAGTGTGGGTTCCACAACTTTAAGAGAAGGGTTGAATGCTGGGGATGTGGGAAGATTTGGTCGTCTTTTGACCATAATGTCGTGAGGAATCCGATAAAATCAAAGCCTGATGGAGTAAATGCATTAAGAAATGGGGTTGAAGAAGGGAATCAGGAATCTGAGTCTATTAGCAGTATAACGCCTCAAAATATTGTCTTTAGTGAGTCGGACAAAGGAGAAGTTCTTCCCTTGGTATCTTTGAAAGGAAACGAGCGTAGCTTGTGGGGCAAAATCGGGGATGGATGGTCTGGTAATGTTCCGGCATTGGAAGCATGGTTGTTCAAGAGGAAAGTTGCATAAGGGAATATTAAGGTTTATAAAGTAGATGAAAGGGAAGTTATGATAGTTCTTCAGTCCGATTATGTTCTATTGAAATCGAAGGTGGCCTAGTTCGCCGCTAGAAATTTGCCGTTTGTAGAATAGTGTTCTTGGTCGAAGAAATTTGAGAACTTGACAAGGGTGGAGTGGTGGTTCATTTCTGGAATCCCCCTCAAGCTTGGTGTTTGGAGAATTTTAGGAAAATAGGGAAGAGGATTGGTAGGCTAATTGAGATGGATGAATCTTGTAAAGCAGCCAGAGGATATCAATGGGCCAAAATCCGGATTGCCACAAACTCTGGTTGTCCAGTTGTGGTGGCTTTTCCGGTTGGCATCGATGGCTCAACGATGTGGGTAAAGTGTGAAACGGAGTCGGTGCGTAAAAAGGTAGATGGGGAAGAAACTTCCTTCTATCAGTACAGCTCTGATGAGGAGGAGGACGGACTTTCTGATGAGGGTGGATCGGAAAATCAGGGCGGTAGCAGGGAGGAGGGGTCACCGAGGATGGAGGTGCAGGTTAGCACTGATAGGGATGGTAGAAGAAGGGAGGTGCACGATAGCAGGCAGGTGCAAGATAGCAAAGAATTTGAAAATCAAATCCCCATGATACGTGGAGTAGAGGGAATGGGTAGGAGTGGGCGGGAGGTTCTGTCTGGGCTGACGTCTGGAACTGCCAGCTGTAGAGGGGCTAGTATGGTTAATGCTAGCTGTCAATCTTGTGGGTTAGATGGTCATGTTTCACCCGATGGGCTGGGCCACTCATTTATGGGCCAACGGACTGGTTTGGGCCTGGAAGACAACAGATCTGGAATTGGGATAATGGGTTTGTCCAAGGGCCAAACCTGTGGACACCTAAGTGGGCTTAGAAACCATCTCAATCAGTTTGTGGAGGACTTTATGGGGATGGTGTAGATGTACTCAGGGAGAGATCGCGGGCCCATCACGCCGAGAAAACCTGTATGCGGAAATTTTTTTAATATCGTTGAAGGCCTACCATTGATTGAATTGTCCCCTGTTCATGGTTACACAAAATCGGTGACGAATGTGGTCGATTTTGATGACAGTGCGATAAGTCTGGAGGAGTGGAGAATTGATTCAAGAGAGGTGGGCAACGCCCCTCCAACTGCGGAAGATTTCAGTCGAACTCCGATGAGTCGGAACCGGGAGAATTTGAATATGGCTTTGAGGGTGGGGGGGGGGTTGTGATAAAGCCTCTAGAAGGATTATACCGACGGAATTGGTTTTCCGAAGATTGCAAGAAGTGTCGGGAAGCTCAGAGTATAGTGGTCAGCGAAGCCTGGACCGTGTGGGAGAAAAATGTATTTCAAGTGAGGAAGATGATCTTATACTGCCGGGCATAGGTGGGATGATGAAACTGGTTCAAGTCAATCAATCACAACAGGAAAGTGATGGTTGTAGTCTTGGCTTCAACTCCCCCAAAGGTACTAACTCTTCATTTTCTTTTCGTGGCAAAGAGTTATCTTTTCCTTGTCCAAATATGCAGGGGCTTGAAATGGGTTTCTCTGTAGATGATGAAATCAGTGAGACTTTTGGTATGGAATTCCCAAACCGTTGCTTGTTATCCTCTCCTATTCCCTCTCGTACTGTGAATCTTGAAAAGAGGCCTATGATGGGTAGGGGCAATTCCATTATCCCTCATGGCCTAGAGGGGGATGAGGGATCTGAAGAAAGCTTGGAGTCTGCGGAGAGGGCTGTAGATAATGTTATAGAAGTCAGTGGGAAGGTTGGGGTAAGATACCCCGGACCCTTGTCTGAGTTTTGTGGTATGATTAGACCGGTTGAATTAAGGGATAAGGTTGGGGGAGAGGTAAATGGGTCTCATATGTGTGAGTCTTTGAAGAAATCACTCCGAGAGTTGGCCAGATTGAAATCAGGGGTTAATTATGGGGGTAAAAAGAGTGAGGTAGAGAAAGTGAGTTCTTCATCGAGTAGTGTTAAGATGGGGAGAAAGGGGAGGAAGTTCGCGAAAATTGGTTCGTTATGAAGACGCTATCATGGAATACAAATGGATTGGGCTCTTTGGTGAAGAGAGCTCAAGTAAAGGAAATTGTCAAAAGAAGTAGACCAAGTTTAGTATGTTTGCAAGAAACCAAGTTAGTGGTGATAGATAAGGCAATTGCTCGGAGCATTGGTCTTAGAGGTGATTGGAGCTTTTCCTTTGTGGGTTCGGTAGGCCTCTCTGGGGGGATTTTGGTTGCTTGGGAGGAGTCTTATTGGAAAGTGGTTGAAGATAAGAAGGGTAGGTGTTCCCTGTCTGTCGTTCTGGAAAGGGTGGATGATGCGGTGAGGGTTGTTTTCTCCAGGGTTTATGGCCCTTCTTTATGGGAGGAAAAAAGGTTGCTATGGGACGAGCTTGATGGGATTAGGGCCAGGTGGACTCATCCTTGGTGTATAGGTGGAGACCTTAATGAAATTAGATTTGTGTGTGAAAGAGTGGCTTGTAGAAGGTCCAATAGGAATATGGTCTCTTTTACTGATTTCATTTCTAAACATGAGTTAATTGACCTTCCATTATCTGGGGCTTGGTTCACGTGGAATAGAGGGGAGAGTCATAGTAGGATTGACCGTTTCCTTTTATGTCCGGAATGGTTGAGTTTGACCCCTGAGGTGATTCAAAAATCCCTTGTTCATTCCGTTTTGGATCATTGCCCCATTTTCTTAGATCCAAGGTTAGAATTTTGGGGCCCCCTGCCTTTTCATTTTGAGATTGCATGGCTTCAGGATCCAAATATGGAAGAAAGGTTGGGAAGTTGGTGGGCCTCTGAAAATTTTGAGGGGCCTGCAGATGTGAGAATAGGAAGAAAGTTACAATTTGTCAAGAAGATGTTGAAGGGTTGGGTTAAGGAGAAGAGAGTGTTTGACTCTCACAGGAAGAGCTGGTTGGAAAAAAGAATTGTAGATCTAGGAGCGCTAGAGGATGAGGGATTGGGTAACATCGAATTTAGGGAGGAATTGGGGCGCATCAGGGAAGAACATAAAAGTCTCCTTCTACATGAAGAGATATGATGGAGGCAAAAGTCGAGGGTTAAGTGGCTGGAGGAAGGTGATAAGAACACTGCCTCCTTTCATGGCATGGCGAGCGCCAGAAGAAGGAGGAATTGGATTGTCTCATTGATGGTGGATGGGGTGGAGGTTTCAGAAAAGGAAGACATATCGAGTGCTATATTGAGCTTTTATAACTCCTTATATGCATCAGATGGTAAATCGAAGCCTCTTCCGGAGCGAGTGGATTTTAATACCCTAGGCGGTGATCAGAGAAGGAAATTGGAAGAACTGTTCGAGGTGGAGGAGATTGAGAGGGCTGTTTTGTCTTTGGGAAGAGATAAGGCTCCCGGGCCTGATGGGTTCTATTTGGCCTTCTTCCAATCTTATTGGGAGTATGTCAAATGTGATTTAATGGTATTTTTTCATGAGTTCCATTAGGGTATGGAGTTGGATCAAGGTACGGGGGTGACTTTCTTAGTTCTAATTCCTAAGGTTGAGGGGGCTAGTAGGATCTCGAAGTATAGGCCTATTAGTCTCGTGGGGTGCCTCTATAAGGTTTTGGCTAAAGTTTTATCTGAGCGTTTAAAGAGGGTACTTCCATCAATCATATCGGATTATCAATGCACAGTCGTTGAGAAGAGACAAATTTTAGACTGTACCTTGATTGCGAATGAGGCCATCGACTCATATAGAAAACTTCGAAAGAAAGGCATTCTTTGTAAGTTGGATATGGAGAAAGCTTATGATAGAGTGGATTGGGGATGCCTGGATTTATCTTTAGAGAGAATGGGTTTTGGATGTCTATGGCGTTCGTGGATGAAGAGTTGTGTTTCCTCTGCTTGCTTTTCTATCCTCATCAATGGATCTCCAAAGGGATTCTTTAAGTCCTCTCGAGGACTTAGACAGGGAGATCCATTATCCCATTTCTTATTTGTCATAGTTGCAGAAATCCTTAGTAGGTTATTGGTGATGGGGAGTGATCTTGATCTTTTTTAGAGGTTTTAGGATCGGTTTGGATGAGGTGGAGGTCTCCCATTTGCAATTTGCTGATGATACTTTATTGTTTTGTGAGCCGGAGTTTGGTCAAGTGCGGAACTTAAAAGCCATTCTGAGATGTTATGAGCTCATTTCGGGTCAAAAATCTAATTTCCACAAGTCTAAAATATTTGCCTTGAATATTTCTGAGGAGAGGGCCCAGGAGATAGCTTTGATCTTAGGGTGTCAGTTGGATTCGCTCCCTTCCTCGTATTTGGGTCTTCCGTTGGGGGTGAGCAGACCGAATAAAGACTTGTGGGATCCTATAATTGAGAGGATTGAGAGAAGATTGGGCTCATGGAAAAGGAATCTAGTATCTCGTGGTGGTAGGCTTGTGTTGGTGAAGGCTGTATTGTCCAACATTCCTATTTACTTCATGTCTTTATTTAATGTCTCTCTACGAATTGAACAGATTCAGCGGAGATTCTTGTGGGGTGGGAATAAGGAAAGGAAAGGGATTGCTTTGGTCAAATGGGAAGATGTTTGTGTCCCCATCAAGATGGGCGGGTTGGGCATCATGAGAGTTAAGGAATTCAACCATGCGCTTTTAGGCAAATGGTTGGAGATTTGGGGAGGAGCTTGATAGGTCGTGGGTTAAGGTCATTAGTAGCAAGTATGGGCGCGATAGGGGGAGATAGGAATCCATGGACTTGTTTGCGAAAAAAGGGTTGTCGGTATGGAGAGATATCTTAAAAATGACATCTCTTTTCAAGTCTAAGGTTAGATTTAGAGTCTATAGGGGTGATAGAATTTTGTTCTGGCATGATACATGGTGCGGGGATGTGTCCTTTAAATGTAGATTCCCAAGATTATTTAGCATGGCTTCTAATAGGGAGACCTTTGTTTGCGATTGCTCCGAGCGGAATGACGGTGTCCTTGTGTGGAATCCGGGGTTTAGAAGATCATTTTTTGAGTGGGAGGTGGAATTGTCCTCTAGCCTGCGGGTCCTTCTTGAGGGATGTTATATTAAGAGGAATGGAGAGGATAAAAGGCTTTGGACTGAGGAATCTTCTGGGTCTTTCTCGGTCAAATCTTTCTATAAGAGTTTATTGCCCATTTCTAACCCTTCATATTCGGCAAAGGTATGGAAATTTTATTGCCCACCTAGAGTCTCTATCTTTGGTTGGGCTGTTAGTCGTGATAGAATACAAACTATCAATTTTCTGAGAAACAGTGGTATGTGGCTTATCGATTATTGCCTCCTATGCCTGCAAGATGGGGAATCTGTGGATCATTTGTTTATGCATTGTTCTTTTGCTCGGCTCATTTGGTTGTTCATTTTCATGAGATTTGGTATTTGTTGGGTTTTTCCAATGTCTATTCCGTCGTTATTGCATCAATGGGGAGGGGTTCCTTGGAAGGAAAAAGGGAAAACTTTGTGGAATTTTTGTTTACTTGCTACGTGGTGGTCTATTTGAATTCTAGGATATTTGAGGGAAAGCTAAGAACCCTCATTGGATCTACTTGAAGATTATCACTTTGGTTATATCTTGGGTGAGATGCTTTCCTTCTTTCCTATTTGTATCGGCTTATGATCTTTGGGAAGGTTGGAGGGAGGTTTGTTTTAGTGTTGATCGGAGAGCTCTTGTCTTGCAAAGGTAGGAGTCGCCTCCTCAAAATATGCTTAAGGTTAATTTTGATGGAGCAAGCTTCGGCAATCCGGGTTCGGCTGGGGTGGGAGGAGTATGTCATAACGAAGAGGGGGGAGTAGTGTGGGCTTACTATGGCTCTATAGGTGTCTGTGATGCCTCTAAAGCTGAAGTGAGGGCTGCGCATTTTGGCATTTTGCATATTAATAGAAGTCTGTTGGATCAGACCATTATTGAAGGGGATTCGCTAAATGTGATTCGTTGGCTGAAAGGTGGGTCGGCTCCTCCGTGGAGATTTCTTTCCGTGTTTGATGAGATTGGTGATATAACTTTGGGGTCTTTTATCGGATATCAACAAGTCAGAAGATCGGCAAATGATAAGGCGGATGCGCTTGCCAAGCGTGGTGTATCTGGTGGTCCTATTAGGTGGTTTGACCACCTTCCTCCTTGAGGAGTGGTGTGCCGTTGATTGTATATTTCGTCTCTTTTGTCGTTTTCTATTGTAAATGTGGGAGTTCCATCTCAGTCTCCTGTTTTTTTTTTTTCAATTATAATATTACCATTTAAAAAAAAAGGAGGTGGAAATGTCCTCTTTCTCTCTTCTACGGCAAGAAACAGGAGGTGGAAATATAATTTTTTGAAACCGCTTAGACCCAAAACCGTTCACGGGATTGCAAAAAAAATACGAATACAAAAAATTCTTTAAGAAACAGGGTGACTCACGGGTTGACCTGACCCGTGTGGGCCAGGTGCGGGTCCAAGCTTAGTGACCCGTAAAAATTTTCGGGTCATTTTGACCTGGCCCGTTTGAACCGGACCAGTACGGGTCGAGTCAAACCTGGCCTGGCCTGCCCGTTTGCCAGGTCTAGGGCCATTGATTATGCGGGTCTACTATTATATGGTACAAGAATGTCTTAGATAAGATGCCAAATGGATGTTCGTAACCCTCAATACTTCTCTCCTCTCCTTTTCTTAAAATTGAGACATCATAAAGAAGCTTCTCCTCTTCTTTTTAAATAATATTGAGGTAGTTTGTCCGGTTTCCATTATTGAGGTTACAAGAGGGAGTTTTTAATACTATAACTTGTTAATTCTATCTTGTCCATATTCATTTGCATTTAATATTATAACTTGTAATTCTATCTTGTGCATATGTTGAGGGGGAGTTGTGATCATTATCTTGTTTATCTAATCCTCATAAGAGGTTCTTCCCACCTATCTAATTAATTTAGTTTGTTATCATAAAAAGGGGGAGATTGTTAGCCCAAGGGTTCTCGTGGGTTCATTCAATCACCTTGTTTTGATGATTAACAAACTCAAATTGATTAGTCGTTTATGGAATGATCATTTGCCTTAAGTATTGTGCTATAGACAGGTAATTCACAGGTCAATCAATGCTAGCACACACCATTGATGGCCTATGCTTGAAGATGGACCAAACACAATGCAAATGAGCTAAAGTATACTTGGATCAATATCTTGGAGGATCAACCAATGAGAAGCTCAAAATTAGTCATCTCAAAGCAATGAACAAACAAAAGAAGATCAATGAAGGCCAAAGCTTGTGAATCAATGTAGACACCCCAATTTGCTAGACTTTAAAAAAGTAAAAGATTTGGTAGTTTGTCAAGTTTCGAGTCCGTATTCCACCTAGGATTAGGCATCCATGCATTTTAGGGTAGATTTCATTTCATTATGTGAGTTTTAAAGTTGATTCACGATCTTGAAGGTCTCTAGAGGGTTTCTTTGGCCTCTGAAAGATGAAACTTCAAGTTTCCAAGCAAATGAAAAAACCTGTTATTTTTAGAATTTTTAGGGTTTTCCTCATTTTTGCCTATTTTGCACTGCAGGGGTATTTTGGTCATTCCCGATGTGTCTCGTTTGAGCCCCGAGTTATATTTGAGAAATCTTGAGTGATTTTACAAATTTTGAAAAAGCTGCTATTTTTAGAAACTCATGGGGCTTCCACATTTTCATCATCTTATAGATATTTCAATCATTTCTCATATATCCAAAACCATCTTGAGGGTACGGCTAATGGATTAGGAGTAATTTCGTAAGATTTGAAAAACCTGCTAAATTTAGATCTCTCAAGATTTTCTCTTTGTCTTGCACTTCGGGGGTATTTTAGACATTTCCAATATATCATATTTGGTCCCTAAGTTGTGTCTAAGAAATCTTGAGTCCGTTCATAAATTTTTGAAAATCTGCTATTTTTGGAATTTCTCAGGGTTTTCCCTAGTCTCGCCAAATTCTAGCACCTCGGGGTAATTTGGTCTTTTCCTGTGTAATTCTTTTGATCCCCGAAATATGTCTGAGAGATTATGAATGATTTCCTGAATTTTGAAGAACCTGTTAAATTTAGAATTTCTCAGGGCTTTCGCTTAATTTGGAAATTCTAAGTGTTGAGGGCATTTTGGGTATTTTCAGGGGGTACCAAATGATCCTGTTTAATATTACTAACCGAAAGGACCAAATTTTAAAAGTTTCTATTTTTGAAGTTTGACCACAAAGACTTTCCATTTTTAATTTTTCCCTTTAGGGGTGAACCAATCTGAGGGTATTTTGGTCGCATTTGGATGTCTAACAGTCAAATAGGGGCATTTTGGTCCGAAAAGTTGTTTTCCAAAAAAGATGGCCCGATCATGTGTGAGGGATGTACCATAAATGTCCAATGGGTTGGGTGCATATATAGAATGTTGAATTTAGAAAGATTTTATTGAATTTTTACGGAAAAACCCGAAACCCGTGTGAAATGGCCCATTGGGCTAAAGCCCGCAAAGATGGAGCTCATGTGGGTTCACCCATATGGGTCGACCACCATGGTGGGCACCCCACATGGCTGACCCACATGAGTTGAGTACCCAACCTTGATGATGTCACAATGGTGACATCATATTTGTTAAAAGAAAAATAAAAGGAATACAAAAAAGAAAAGAGGGAAAGAAGGAAAAGATGAATGATTGCTTAAAAATGTTTTCTTCCAAAGATGCAATGTGGAATGATAATAGCATGTCTTGATTGACAAGAAATTAAGATTGGAATCAAATCCAATTTGGAAACAAGAAAGAAAGAAAGCAAGAGGGGAAAATTGGAAATAAGCAAAAAATGAGAGCTCTCACATTGGAAACTACTAGTTCTCTCTTAACCATAGCTTTTTTGTATAAAAATCAAGCAAACAATCCTGGGAAGGATCCAAAAAAATCCAAATTCGTCCTTTTTCTCTCTCCTCCCAATAAAAAAAAGAAAAAAAAACCTCCTCTCTCTTTAAGTGTGTTCATCTCTCTCTCAGGTGTTCTTCACAAAAGGAATTCTTGAACTCCTTCTTCTTCTCCAAGGCATCACACAACCAAGGATTATTGGAGTGTTCTTTGGATATTTTTTAGCGTATAAAAGGGTTGGACAAAGCGTATCACTAACCCTAGAGACAAGGATCGCGATCAACGGTAAGGATTCATCATCTTTGTGAAGTTGAAAAAGCATGCTAGGGTTTTAATTTTGATGGATCAAATCAACGAGTTTTTATTTGAAATTCCAGTATGCTATAATATCGATTATGAGGTTTCAAAATTCAAAATTTGACCCAAAAAGTAATTTTCCTC
The DNA here is from genome assembly GCF_043159265.1 of Tasmannia lanceolata. Taxonomy (NCBI): domain Eukaryota; kingdom Viridiplantae; phylum Streptophyta; class Magnoliopsida; order Canellales; family Winteraceae; genus Tasmannia; species Tasmannia lanceolata. The sequence continues at coordinate 45,173,479 of NW_027518680.1, read as the reverse complement.
CATTTAAAAATGGTTTTCTTTTGTTTTTATTCAATATGGATTTAAATTAGATTCTCAAAGCAAGTGTTTGAAAACATGGTTCCTTTTAAAAACCGATATTTTCTGTGTTTTATATAAAATACAAAACTACTGGAAACTTAATTTTCAACCGCGGTTCGGCCGTTTTATTTTTCATTATATTTTTCAAAGAATAACCTCGAAAAGGGTTATTTCTTGATGAATGGAGCCAAAAGTACATCATATTATGTCCAAATTTAGTGAAAGTTTTTTTCCAGTTGTTTTACAAGGTTATTAGATCACCCAAAAATTTTCATATTTTTTGGAGTTTATTTAATCGGATTATTAATTATTTTAAATTTCGGCTATTTTTAATAAATACCAAATCGTTTTAAAAATTGATGAAACTTTTCCGAATTAAAGCCTAATAATAAATGGAAGTTTCCATTCAAAAATATGTTAAAACAAATATGGTTTTTACTGTTTTCTAATCGCTTCTCCGTTTTACGTGCCATAATTCTTTTTCTTATTAAATTAATATATTTTCAAAAATGGTTTTTACTGTTTTCTAATCCCTAACTTTTTTGAAACAGAAACCTTAGGGTTCATAGATTGCCTTTGTAAATTAGCTATGCTATGACAATTTAACTGCCGAGATCGTAACCATAATCGTATACTAATTGCGATCGAACAAGCATAATTGGAGTGCGTAAATTATAATATGTTATTGGCTCCGAGGTCCACTGTCCACGAAAATCCTGAGAAACATGCCAGGTAATAAGATACTATAACTTACGTGCTAAATTATACAAGAGTTGAGAGCACGATTCCCTTCCATGGTTGCGATTCGAGGCCGAAACTTGCGAACCATAGAGCCTTTGGTATTCCTTAGATGTTTAGGAATCGAAAATTCTCAAAAATCGAAAATCATTAAGTTCAACAAATCGAATTAAGTCGATCCGTGTCTTAAGAGCCTTTGGATTAGGGTCTCCTATCGTAGGAACCTTTAGGGCCCCTTAGGAACACTTATGTCACGTGTCCTAAGTTTTAGGGAGTCCTAGAATTAAGAGTTTAGCCTCATCACGGGCGTTTGCTATGGATAGCAACCGTGCCATAGATCTAGTTACACTAGTCACCCAATTTTCCCCTAGGACAAACCTAGTTACCTAAGATGTAGGTTAACCTGCATTAGTCTAAGAGACGTTTGCACTTAGATAGGACCATATAGCATCTTAGATAAAGTCCTAGGATAATAAAATCTTCAACTTGAATTAAATAATTTCTCTTAAACTGTTAAAACAGCCAATCCAGTCTAGGTCGGTGTCCTAGATGAGTTAGGCGTAAGTAGCTTAGTTCAGGTGCACCGAACTACGATCGACTCTGATTCCGGTGAGGCTGTGATACGTAGGCAACTTGGATACTTGAGTGGCATACCAAGCCCGAGTCGGCTCCACACATAAGTGGTGGGGTTTTGTACATTAATCCTTAAATTAAAAGTAATTAAATCACTTAGGACTTTCCATGAAATTAGAATTTTAGGAGAACTTTCACTTAGATTGAATTCAAACAAATTAAGAAAATCAAGAAACACACTTAGGAATTACACTAAAATTAGATCTTTGGATGCATGTCATGTAGTTCACACATTAATATAGAGTTAAATGAGTCATTTAAAATAAATTCAAAAGAGTTAACTTTTGGAATTGAAGACCGATTATCGGGCAGGAATGGTGCATGTGGTGGTAACTCCCCACACCTTCCATTCTCATAACCAGGTAACGAGTCTAGATTTCTGGTCAATTATGGGTCCTAGATCCCTCATCTAGGTGGCGACTCTGTCACTCTCTTTTGCGTGGAATTCGGATTGCCTTAGTGATCCCAAGTTCACAAAAAAGATGAATTAAATCACACATTGCTAGGCTCGGCGGCTTACCCCTGCCCTTATGGGTACTGGGTTGTATGTTTGTTTGCACCCTATGGCTTGGTTACTGCCTGCTTGGTTGGGTAATTAAAATCAATAATAAAAAGCACACGCCATTCGCGTGGGTACGAAAGACCAAGAAAGAGTGTAGCGGCTCGGGCGCTCGCGACCCTCTCGCGGGATCGGGTCCTACAGTTTGGTGACTCTGTTGGGGATCACCTAACTTCATTAAAACTTCAAAGGATAACTCATTTGAGTTTAATTTAACTGGCTCATAAAAACTCTATATCTTATATGCTTGGTAGATTAGTTTGTTTACTTTCTCATCACATAATAGTCAAACTTAATCTAACAAAACCTGAAGGTATCATAGATTGCGTAAACATATTGCACACACTTACATCACTTGCATCTAAACTCTTGCATCTCACATGCACACACATCCTATTTTAGGAACCCGGAGTGTTATCTAGCATGGTTGACTGGGATTTCATCACCTGGTGCCTCTGTGCTAGAGAAGCATTCCACCCTTAGCCTAGTACCTTTATGGTGTGTAAACGGATCTCTTGTTCACATACTGATACACCGGACACTGGTACAGTATATTGAGCACGGATTCGCGCTAAGGGAACTCTTGACCTTACCCCTAGATTAACCCACACATGCATGTAGTATACGAACACACGTGCATCACGTGTGTGAGTGTAGTTTAGGATATCCTACCCATTTGTGTCTAGATTAGGCCGTAATCTATCTTCCAATGGCTACGATCGGTCCTTAGGTACATAAACAAAGTCATGAGTCGAGATCCTCTCTCCACTTCGTTAGATTAGGATTAGGATTGATGCCTTCAGGTAACCCTTGTCAAAATGTAAAAAGATTAAAAAAACTTTACCTTTGAGGTTAGGATATAAATCTCATAATTTTCAAAGATCTCATAGTATTAGTCATTCCTGATCTACCCGTTGAAAGCAATCCTATGTAATCTCAACTAATCTTTTGATCGTGTGTCTTTCATTCTTCTGTCATACGATTCGATCGTATCTTCATACCATCCCCTAACTGGGAGGAACAAAATCTCACAATCTTTCGATTATGCAATCTCATGATCTAATCATACCTGGTCCAGATGATCCAATCATGTTTATATCATTGGTCTCTTCTTACTCTAGGGGTAACCTGTTACAAGATTATTTCGATAAGCCTCTCAGAGTCTATTCCCATGACCCTTAAACTAGGGGCATCCCCTAGTGCATTCGAGTCACCATCATCATGTCTCAGTCATTATAGGATTCATTCTGTCATTTCAATTGCTTGTTTAACCCATAACCATCTTTCAGTCGTCAAGTAGAGAGCACACCTTGAATGTCAAGCTTACACTTTATATTCCTTGTTTCCATTCCAGGAACTATCATAGCCATGTCTAATATTTTTCGGGTCCGGATCAATTCATTATTACAAATGAGGCCTGGCTCTCCACAACCTTCGTTGTTGATCCAGATTCTGCACCACTTCCTCCGTCAGCTCCTTTAGCTGAAAGCTCGAGAAATACCCGGTCCAATACCACTGCTGATACCTTGGCTCTTATCCTCCAACAATTGCAAGAGCTTAAAGAAGAGAATCGTTGCATCAGGGCTCAATTGAATGAGATATTTCACTCAGCCGATGTTACCTCTAAAGGCAAAAGCCCTAGCTTCTCCATGGCATATGGGCGTGCTTAAAGTTTCATGGCCACGGGTTCTGAAGGATTGATTCTGAATCTCTCTAGACAAATGACCGCCCTCGCGCAGGAGATTCATCAAATGAAGCAACAAATGAAGATCAATTGTTTCCAACCGCAGGACTCCAAGCTCCAAGATGATAGAGAAGGAAGTTTTGTTATATGGAACTCGGCCAGTCAAAGCTCTAAGGAACCACTCAAGTCTCTGACTCATGAGCATGAACACGAAGGACCATCCAAACCAAATCCGATAATCGAGCTCAGTAGTAGCAGTGACGACGACAGTGACTCAGATGCCAGAAGAGATCTGAACGTAGTGTTGCCAGAAGGATTCCTTGATCCCCTATCGCCGGATGATCTCGATGCTTAAACGACCCAGGGTTAACAAAAGGAACAGGTCTAGTTATGAGCCAGCCCTCGCCGAGCCTCCAAAGCTAGATAGTTGCAGCAGTCTTAGTTCTTTTGTTCTTTTAATTAAGTCCAGTCACGATGTCGAGTCCAGTTATCGAGTGCAATCTTCTAAAAGTTTGAATAAATTTCTAGTCCAGTTGAGTCTTTTCTTACTTTTATTTTTGAGTCAAGAATGTAAATCCTGAGTCTGTTCAGGATAAGTCTTATCAGATGTAGTCATTTTCAATTCAATTAAACTTGCTTTCTCTATACATTCCAACGTGTGCTTCTGACTTTAATAAACAATGAGAATAATACTCCCTCCTCGAATGAAAAAGAAGATGCCGATGAAACTCCTTTTGAGTTGCAGCATATGCTCAAACAAGAGGAGGAGCGCCGAGCTCAGCCTCTGAAAGAGAAAATTGAAATGATAAACATTGGCACTGAAACTTTGATTCAGTGAACGCCTATTGAAAATACATTAGAGTGTGAAGAATTGATAAACTTATTTAAAGAATAAGAAGATTGTCTAGAAACGCTACAACCGATACCAGGGGCAAGACATAGTTAGAAAGCTCAAGAGAATGAAGAAAGTGAGAGACATATGCTATACAAGGGGCATAGAGTGGAAACAACTTTCATATTTCCAATCAATAACCTTGGTTCTCAAATTCATAACATGAAGCCAACAAATTCAAGATAAGAAGTTCAAGAGCAAGCATTGAAAAGTGATCATCAAATATCAAGAGTTACAAATCCATAGATGGAGGATGTCAAAGAACAAGTTTCGCTCTATGAAAGTCGAAAGCACATATTAGAATCTTGAAAGAAGAAGATACATTAGCTCTTACTTGGAAATGCCTCTGAAAAAAATAATAATAAAGAGAACTCATCAACCTAGATCAATTCTAAACCCGAACATCGGAAGGCCTCCTTTGGCCGAATAAATCCCAAAATCATAACCCAGCGTCAAAAGAATACCGGTTTGCAAACCCTGATCCTGAATGAAATTTTCTTGAAAATCCATCAAACTAGGGGTATCCGCCCCGAACTACGCGAGACCTGATCCCTACACTGGGGTACGTAGGCAGCTCGGTTAAACCGAGTTCGGTCGATTCAAAAAAAGAAAAGAAATACAATCGTTCCAGAAAAAAAAAGAGGGACAAGTTCCAAAAGAAGAGAAGTCAATTATTCCAGAAAGAAAGAAAAAAAGAAAAATCAATTAACCTTCAAACAATTTATCTTTAAACTAGGGGCATTCGCCCTGAACTACGCACGACCTGATTCCTACCCTGGGATACGTAGGCAACATGTTCACAGGTTCGGTCGAAATCTTTGTTCAACCATAAGCCATTCTTTGAAAAGCCCTATCCTACCTATAAAGTCCTTCAGATGTTCAGAATGAAAGATCTATTACTAAAAAAAAAAATGATGAATAAGAAAAAGAACGGAGTTTGAAGATCTGCTAGACTGAAAACCTGAAAAGGCGGTTTAGGCAAAATTTAAGATCATTCCCCTGCTAAGTTGAAAACCCGAAAGGGCGGCTTAGGCAAAAGCTAAGGAGATAGCCTGCTGGATCAAAAACCTAGAAAGGCGGTTCAGGCAAAAGTTAAGATTAGCACGGTCCGCCAAGTTAAAAACCCTGAAGAGATGACTTGGTCACGGTAAGAGAATCATTATAAGAAGGCTACAGCCGGTATCAAGACTGAAGATAAAAAAGAAGTTCAGACGAGTTCAAGTGTCATCCTAGAAATTGGGGGCATTGAAACTAAGCAATCCTAGGAATGGTAACCAAATCCTTGAGGCATTACTGTTTTAAGGAAGAAGTCCAATGTTTATTAATTGAGAAACTACTCTTTGAAAAGATAGACTTACCAAACAAAACGTTAACTAAGTCAGAAGCATCACTGTGTCTGTCAGTGTAGTTAGTCCATCTTTGTCATTCTAAGTTCCCTCTTTCGGAGTTTCTTAATCCTTTGAATAATGTCCTTTACCCAAATTTCCTCTTTAAGAAGAGTCAGCCGTCGTCCTTGTGTCCAAATGATGCAACTGTCTCAGTGAAATAGGCCTGGTGTCATCAGCTCCCTGCGATTGTACCTGTGCCAAGTTAATCCTAAAGAAAAGATCTCGAGAATCTAGTCAAAGAGCTTCGTTTTAAAGAAGATCAGCTCAGAAGTATTCCGAAGTAGAAACATCGGGAAGTGGAGTTTCCATAAGAGGACCATGCCCCAAAAAGGCACCTGAGGCATGGAGGATTTCATATGTGTTGATGATTGGGCCAGTTTCTCAGAAAGATGAACCCTTAAAATTTTTAATTTTCTTCCTGGTAGTTGAATATTATCCTGGTCAAGAAGTGTTTATCTAAACACCTATCAAAAGAAAAATCCCACTTCCCAATTTTCAGTATCCAAGAGAGCCGTTGTTCTAGATTACCAATACCAGGTACTTAGATCAATGTTTCAGTTATCAAAATCCCCAGAAGAAAAGGACAATCTCTTTGCAAAAAAAAATCATGTTGAAACTTCCTGATAGCGTTCCTAAACCATTCTCGTTAATCATGTTGCATAGTTCCTAAGGTTTGTCGTCTCGTCATTCGTCAAAGTCTTAGTTTCCCATATCTTCATCGGGCACGATTTCTATTGTCCCCGATTTCATCCTACACCAATTTCAAGCATCTAAAATTCATCAAATTCGAGTTTACCTCAAATTCAAGTTCATGAAAAATCTACAAATTCTTCATTGTTGAATTCATTAATTCATCTCAACCGAAGTTGTCTTATCTCTTTTGAACCCGTACAACTACGGTGTCTCATTCTCTTTGAGTCCATATGACTATGGACTCGTATCATTTTAAGCCTGTATGACTGCAATGTCCTATTCCCTTTGAGGTTGTATAACTACAGTGTCTCATTCCCTTCAGGGTCCGTATAATTACGACGTCATGTTCCTTCCGAGTCCGTACAATTACGGTCTCATTTCCTTGGAATCCGTATAAATATGGTATTCCATTCTCTTCGAGTCCATACAACTATGGTCTCTTATTCTCTTTGAGCATCATACAAATGTGATGTCCCATTTCCTTGGACTCCGTATAAATATGGTATTTCATTCTCTCTGAGTCCATTAAAAAATGGTCTCTTATTCTCTTTGAACATCATACAAATATGATGTCTTGTTTCCTTGGAAACTGTAAAAATACAGTATTTCATTCTTTCTGTGTCCATTCAAAAATGGTCTCTTATTCTCTTTGAGCATCATACAAATGTGATGTCTCATTTCCATGAACTCCGTATAAATACGGTATTTCATTCTCTCTGAGCCATTAAAAAATGGTCTCTTATTCTTTTTGAGCATCATACAAATGTGATGTCTCATTTCCATGAACTCCGTATAAATATGGTATTTCATTCTCTTCGAGTCCATACAACTATGGTCTCTTATTCTCTTTGAACATCATACAAATATGATGTCTTGTTTCCTTGGAAACCGTAAAAATACGGTATTTCTTTCTTTCTGTGTCCATCCAAAAATGCTCTCTTATTCTCTTTGAGCATCAAACAAATGTGATGTCTCATTTTCTTAGAATCCGTATAAATATGGTATTCCATTCTATTCGAGTCTATACAACTATGGTCTCTTATTCTCTTTGAGCATCATACAAATGTGATGTCTCATTTCCTTGGAATCCGTATAAATATGGTATTTCATTCTCTCTGAGTCCATTAAATAATGGTCTCTTAATTCTCTTTGAACATCATACAAATATGATGTCTCGTTTCCTTGGAATCCGTAAAAATACGGTATTTCATTTTCTCTGAGTCCATTCAAAAATGGTCTCTTAATTTTTTTGAACATCATACAACTATGATGTCTCGTTTCCTTGGAATCCGTAAAAATACGGTGTTTTATTATTTCTAAATCCATTCAAAAAATGATCTCTTAAATCTCTTTGAACATCATACAAATATGATATCTCATTTCGTTGGAATCCGTAAAAATACGGTATTTCATCTTATCTGAGTCTATTAAAAAATGATCTCTTAATTCTCTTTGAACATCATACAAATATGATATCTCATTTCCTTGGAATCCATAAAAATACGGTATTTCATCTTATCTGACTCCATTCAAAAATGATCTCTTAATTCTCTTTGAACATTATACAAATATGATGTCTCATTTCCTTGGAATCCGTAAAAATACGGTATTTCATTCTCTCTGAGTCCATTAAAAAATGGTCTCTTAATTCTCTTTGAACATCATACAAATATGATGTTGTAGACACCCTCATTTTGCTACACTTTAACCAACAATAACCTAATATATTGATCCGTGGAATTTCATTGGTAAAGTATGCATCCTCAAATTTTCTGAAAACCGAAATGATAAAGAGATGTACCTGGTGAGATGATTAGATCCAAAAAATTAAAAAATACCCTGATTGGTGAATTTAGTGTGTTAAATCCATGTGAGAGCCCCTCTATCATGGATTTATATGTTTTAGGTCATTAATATCTCGATCTGACTTTATGGATTATCAATCGGGACAAAATAAGCTAGGGTCACTTCACAGCCCGGGACCTGATTCCATTCCGAGACCCGATTTCCGTAAATCGTTAGATCAAGGGCAGATCTTAACCTAGGTGTCTTTCCTTACTAAGAATTTGTGATTATTTAGTCAAAATATGATCGATCAAGATTAATCTCAAATTCAGATTAAACATTGTGTCACTTAATTGAGCAAAAACCCAGTGAAAAATCACGGATCAATGTGGGTGAACGAGAGCCGTCGAAATAATTTAACCAAATTATCAACAATTGTGCTTTCAGTACTTTAATTGTTGTCAAAATTCATATTTCAAAGGTTATGATCATTCATCAAAAATTGATTAAGTTGGTTGGATCAATCGAATCATCAATTTGATCAACGGTTGGAAAAACGATTCGCTGTTAAAAACCGACGGCTCGCATTGGTCAAAAATTCTGAAAATAATATTTCTATTGCAACATTGGGCTTAAATGAAAGAGGAAAAATCAACGATTTTAATGGCGAAAGAATTATCCAAATCGGACTTCAAAATCTCCTGAAAACCGCGTTTTTCGATTTTTACATTCAAAATATTTGAAAAATCTTTTACAAGATTCTAGGAGATTTGGAGGCATCATCTCGTCCATTGTTTCGATCGAAATTGATCTCAACCACCCAATCTTATTCCATATCATTGCAAAGATTTCAGGATATTTGGAGACCCGATCTCGCCCGTTCTTTCGATCACATGGAGATTGCAGTTAATCGCAACCATCCAAATCGTTGCCATTCTCTACAAAGGCAACCAAATTGGACATTTCCCTTACCTTGGAATTTGCTTCCAAAATCTTCAAAGATTCTAAGGACAAATGGCATCATCTTGGACCTTGAATTGTTCCTAAATCTTTAGTACTTGATCCTGGCCGCATAAGCGCCTGCCATTTTTAACATAGCCATGGCTTAAATGGAAGATGCCAAAGAAGAGAGAGAATATTCTAGAAAAAATCCGATCTTGGCCATTCTTTCCCCTTCCTTTTTTCATCACTCAATCTCCACCCTACACCTCTAGGCCCTAAAGATGGCAACCTAGCTCATCCCTCACCTATAAATACCCATGCTCTCTTCTTTCAAAAAAGGAGAAAAAAAGAGGAAGAAGACTCAAAGAAAACTACTAGAGAAATCCACCATATCACCGCCTTCAAATCTTGTCCTATTCAAAGGATACCCAAAATCTCCATCACAGGTAGGTGCACTATTCTCAGATTTTTCTAGGATTATTTGATATTTTTTTATGTATTTTTGCACGACTTTTAGCATTTAATTGAATTTAATTCAATATTATATGTGTGTGCTCAAAATCACGATCTACATGAGTGTTTCAATTCCGATTCGTCCCGAAATTTAATACACTAATCTATTTAAATAGACTAAAATAACCATCGGATTGGATCGGACATTGAATCAAAGGATTTCAAAAATTTGAGTGATGAGTGGAATTTTATTTAAAATAATGGCTGAGAAATTACAAAATTCGAAAAAATAGCAATCTCAGGATGATCTATTTTTTGGAATTAAATTTTTTTTTTTGTGTTCATCATATCAGAACAAGATTAAAGGACATTTTCCGGAGTCGTAATTTCCTCGAAAATCGTGTTTTAAAAATGGAAAACTCTTCAAAAATATCTTTTCGACGAGAAAAATAAAATATATAATAAACGGATTCCAAAATTAATGAAATTTCGTGAAAAAATAATATGATACGGTTACATTCTGCCATGAATTTTTAAGAATTTGTGGATTCTGTTTGATATATTATTTAATGCTTTCTTTGAAAATTATCAGATTTTGTGAGAATTTTTACTGACATCAGATCATCATTAAAATTCACAACATTTTTACAGTAGTCTTATATTTCATATTTCTTACTTCTGTAAAATTTTCAATTTATTTGGATCTTGTTTCCTATGGGATGTAGTGTTAATTCATAATCTGGTCTGAAAATTGAAAAATCCGGAATTGATAGTAAATAGTCTCTAAAATTCATGAAAATCTCACAGCATGCTATTTTTATCTGTATCTTATGAATGTAGAAATTTCAATGAATTTAGATTTCTATTTCTAGTAGTTTCTGTGTTATTTTTACAATCTGGTCTCGTTATTGTTAATTCAAAATTAAATATGAGCTGCATGTAAAAATCTGCAAAAATATTCCAGTAAGCTACATCCCATCATGTCTTGCTGCTGTAGAAGTTTTAATTCATTTCGAATTCATTTACAATAATTTCACTTGTAAAATCACTCATATGGTTTAAAATTGATAAAATCCATTGAAAATTCGAAATTAATTAAAAATCATCATAAAGTTTCTAAAGAACCTTGAATTTTTGTCACATATTAATTCCAAAATCCATTGAAACAGAAATTTTAGGATCTTTAGATTTTTCTGGAAAAATGGCCAGTGCATCCATAATCGTATCCCTATTGCACTCGATCTTTGACAATTTGAACATTTAAGCTATAGCATGTTGTTGGCTCCGAGGTTACTGTCCACGAAAATCTTGAGATATGCCAGGCAATAAGATGCTATAACTTAAGTTTTAAATTGCACAAGGAAAGAGCGCACGATTCCCTTCCTTGGATGTTATTCTAGGCCGAAATTGGTGAACCCTAGAGCCATTGGTAATCCTTAAATGTCCAGAAACTGAAAATCCTTGAAATCTGAAATTCATTAACTTCAAGAACTTGAATCGATTTGTCTCGAGTATTTCGGAACTATTGGATTATGGTTTCTGTCATAAGAACCATTATAGCCCAATTTAGGAACACTGGTGTCGTGTCGTGTCCTAGGTTTTAGGGAGTCTTAGGTTTTAGGGAGTCCTAGAGTTAGGAGTCCAGCCTCATCACGGACGTTTGCTATGGATAGCAACCGTGCCATAGGTCTAGTTACACTAGGATGTAGGCTAACCTGCATTAGTCTAATGAACAACTTGCATTTAGATAAGAATCATATAGCATCTTAGATGAAATCCTAGGATAATAAAATCCTCAACTTGAATTAAATAACTCCTCTTAAAACTGTTGAAACAGTCAAATCAGTCTAGATCGGTGTCTTAGTTGAGTTAGGCATAAGTAGCTTAGCTTAGGTGCACCGAACTATGTCGACTCTGATCCCAGTGAGGCTTGGGTACGTAGGCAGCTTGGATGTCTGATGGCATACCAACCGCGAGTCGGCTCCACAACAAATGTGGGGTTTTGTATATTTATTTTATTATTAATTCTTAATTAAAATATGTAGGATTTCCTTGAAATTAGAATTTTATGAGAACTTCCACTTAGATTGAATTCAAACAAATTAAGAAATCAAGATACACATTTAGGATTCACATTGAAATTAGATTTTAAGATGCATGTCACATAGATAGCACATTAACAAAGAGTTGAATGAGCCATTTAAAGTAAATTTAAAAGAGTTAACTTTTGGAATTGAAGACCGATTATCGGGCAGGAATGGTGCATGTCGTGGATAAATCCCCATACCTTCCATTCTCATAACCAGGTAGTGAGTCTAGATTTCTGGTTAATTATGGGTCCTAGATCCCACATCTAGGTGGCGACTCTGTCAGTCTCTTTTGTGTGGAATTTGGATTGCCTTAGTGATCCCAAGTTCACATAAAAGACGAATTAAAATCAATAATAAAAATGCACACGCCAATCGCGTGGGTACGAGAGACCAAGAGAGAGCGTGGCGGCTCGCGCCCCACCCCTCTCGCGGATCGGGTCCCACAGTTTGGCGACTCTGCTGGGGATCACCTAACTTAATTAAAATTTCAAAAGATAACTCATTTGAATTTAATTTAACTGGCTCATAAAAACTCTATCCTTTCTATGCTTATTAGATTAGTTTGTATGCTTTATTTTCTCATCACATTTTACTTGAACTCAATCTAACAAAACTTGAAGGCATCATAGACTGCGCGAACTTATTGCACACACTTACATCACTTGCATCTAAACCCTGCATCTCACATGCACACACGTCCTATTTTAGGAACCCGGAGTGTTATCTAGCATGGTTGACTGGGATTACATCACCTGGTGCCTCTGTGCTAGAGAAGCATTCCACCCTTAGCCTAGCACCTGATGGTGCGTAAACGGATCTCTTGTTCACGTACTGATACGCCGGACACTGGTACAGTATATCGAACATGGATTCGTGCTAAGGGAACTCTTGGCCTTACCCCTAAATTAACCCACACATGCATGTAGAATACGAACACATGTGCATCACGTGTGTGAGCCTAGTTTAGGATATCTTACCCATTTATGTCTAGATTAGGCCGTGGTTGTAAGCCCAAGGGTCTACTCTCCTATCTTGTTTTGATGATTCTAAACATAATTGATTGTGTTTTTGAATACTAATCAATTTGCTTTGAAGTGTTGTGTTTAAGATAGGATTGATCGTTGAAGAAACCAACACTCAACTAGGTCATGCTTAAAGGTGTACCAAACAAGAGCCAAAGGAGCTAAGTGTAGCTCACATCATCACTCAAGCAAGCATCCAAAGATGGAAGATCATTTGAAGACCAAAGCTAAAGAGGGATCGAAGATTGCATAGGTATCATTGTACATCCTTTCTCTTTAGATTTTAAGTCAAGGCAAAACGTTTTCAAAGTGTTTTCAAATTGTTTTTCAAAGAACACTTAAGAACTTAAAATGGATTAGTGAATGGTTATGTGGTGGACCAACATGTTGGGACCCTCATAAACATTCCAAAATAATCATAGGAGTTGAGTTCCAAAAGCTAAAAATCAAACAAGCAATAAAAATAAAAAACTGCAGATTTTTAGGCTTCTCGGAACTCCGAGATTTTTCTCAGAGCTCCGAGCTCGGAACTCCGAGAGTTCCCTCGGAACTCCGAGAAAAGGTCCAGTAGCGTCTGGACATTTTCTCGGAACTCCGAGAAAATTTCTCGGAACTCCGAGAAATGGTCCAGTAGAAATTTTATTTCTTCTGGCCGTTGTCTCGGAACTCCGAGAATATTTCTCGGAACTCCGAGAACCCTGCGACAGCTCAGAATATAGCCGTTGGGATTTGAATTAATTCTTGTATTTTGATATTTCCACCCCCAAACGGTCACATTCTTTGGAGAGGCTATAAATACAATATGTAGAGAAGTTTTTCTCTCTCTCTTGATCATTGAAAAACATCTTTGAGTATCAAAGAAAACTTGCAACCTATTATTGCTTGAGATTTTGTTTTTCCCCAAACTTGCCTTGCAACTTGCAAATCTATTTGAGTTGGGATTTTAGAGCTTTCACTTGCAACCATCATTGAAGAGCAATCAAGGATCTACAAAGAGCATCAAGCTTTCAAGAAGAAGCCAAGCTATTCAATCTTCATATTTTGTATAGGTGGCTAGGGCATTCCGTTTTTAATCCCCTAGAGAGCAACCGCTTAGAACTCGGCGGAGAAGGAGAGTCTTTGTAAAGGTGTAAGGGCATCCTTGTTTAATATCCCTTGGAATTGTAACCGCCTCGGAGCCGGGCATCGTGGAGGTCTCCAATAGTGGAATCCCTCAAGTGCGACCTTGAGTAGAGTGGAGTAGGCCGTTGGCCGAACCACTAGATATCGGTGTGTCATTTCTCACTCTTGCATTTCTATTATTGTTTGGCTTGGCATTTCACTTTGTTCTTTCAATTATATTTGCACTAACCAAATATTTAATTAAGTGAAAAAAAATTCCAATTAGGGTTCATAGGTAATTTTCAAAAGGCCTAATATTGAGTTAAATTCAATTCACCCCCCCCTCTTGAGTATTTCAATTGGTATCAGAGCCTCGTCTCTAATTTTTAGAAAACCCTAACCGGTCTAGAGTAAAGATTCTAAAATGGCAAACTACCCTCAACACCATGAAGGTTATTCAAACACTAGGCCACCCTATTTTGATGGAACAAACTATGGTTTTTGGAAAACCAAAATGAAAATCTTTTTAACCCAAGACTATCAAATGTGGAGAGCAATTAATAATGAATACATCTTACCCACAAGAAATTTAAATGATTGGACCGAAGCCGAACAACAAGCTTCGAATTATAATGCCAAAGCCATGAATTCTCTTATTTGTGCTCTATCTCCCGGAGAATTCAATAGAGTATCAAATTTAAATTCGGCTAAGGAAATTTGGGACACTTTAGAAGTCACCCATGAGGGAACCAATCAAGTAAAAGAATCTAAAATGAACCATCTTTTTCGGCAATACGAACTCTTTCAAATGACACCCGATGAAACAATTGCCGACATGTACACTAGATTCACCAATCTTGTAAATGGATTAAGGGGTCTTGGAAAACAATTTTCCAATAGAGATTTAGTGACTAAAATCCTTAGGTCCCTACCTTTGTCTTGGGAATCCAAAACCTCCGCAATCACCGAAGCCAAGGACATGAACACTTTGAACCTAGATGAACTAATAGGGTCCTTGATCACCCATGAAATGATTTTCAAAACAAAAGCACCCGAAATCGAAACTAAAATCGAAAAAGGAAAAGGAATTGCTTTTGCTTGTAATGTAGGTGAAAATGAAGATGCAAAGGAAGACATGGAAGATGAAGTTGCCCTCCTAACAAGAAGGATCAAATTCTTGCAAAGGAACATGGGAGGCATGAGAAATAGAAGGACAAATCTCCCATTCAAGAAGAAAGAAGAACTTGGTGATGTGTCTTCTCAACCCCGATGCTACGGTTGCAAGAAGCTTGGACACATTCGCCCGGATTGTCCACTCAACAATGAACCCACTTCAAACAACCGCTTCAAGAGAAGAGAAGGCAAGAAAGGAATGACCGCCACATGGGATGAGGAAATTGATAGCGAAGGCGAACAAAATGATGGCGAAGATTGCTTGATAGCAAGGAACGTATGCTTCATGGCCTCAACAAACGACAACAATGAGTTAAACACTTTAAATGATGTTATTGTTTTAAAAGAAGTTCTTGATTCCCTACAAAATGCAAATGATGAACTTGAAATTCAATTTGATAAAATTGCATCACTTGAAAATTCTCTTGCTAACATGACAAAAGAATTTGGTTGGTTAAAAAAGGATCATGAATTTTTAGATGATAAGAATGAAAAATACAAAGTAGAAATTTATGAGTTAAATGCTTCTATCAAAATCTTAAATAAAAACCGACAAGAACTCTCAAATGAAAACAACAATCTAAAGCATGAAAATGGTAAATTATCTTTTGAGTATGATGAACTAAAGAAACTTTTTGAAAATTTTGAAAATAGTTCATTAAAATTGGATAGGCTTGTAAATCTTCAAAGAATGTCAAGTGACAAAAGTGGACTTGGACATAAATGGAACACCACAATATCCAACTATAAAACTAAACTTGAAAATGTTTCTTCTAGCGGTACCAAAATCTGCTTTTATTGTGGTCTAGAAGGTCATTACAAGGTTGCTTGCTTACATGCTAAACAAGATAAGATTAAGTTGAACTCTAATGTGAAAACAAATGAACATAGCAAGATTAGGAAGATTTGGGTACCTAAGGGATCTCACTTGCCTATTCATATGTAGGTATGCCTTAGAAGCCATAACAAGAAGAACACATGGTACCTTGATAGTGGATGCTCTAGACATATGACCGGAGACCTTACTCAATTCGCATCCCTATCGCTCAAGGATGGTGGAGACGTTACCTTTGAAGATGATAAGAAAGGAAAAGTCAAAGGTGAAGGCACCATAGGTAACTCTACCTCTCCCATACATGATGTACTATTTGTTGATGGCTTGTCCCATAATCTTATTAGCATTAGTCAATTATGTGATAATGGTTTTGAAGTTGTCTTCAATCCCGATAAATGCATTGTTAAAAATAAGATAAATGGAGAAGTAAAATTCATAGGGTCTAGAGACAATAACATTTATACAATTGGACTAGATGATCTTAGACTCCAAAATGTGACTTGTCTAAATGCCATTAGTGAGGATTCTTGGCTATGGCATAGGAGGTTGGGTCACGCCGGAATGGATCTCATTTCGACCCTCTCCTCAAAAGAAAGTGTTAGAGGATTGCCTAAGTTCAAATACATCAAAGATCACATTTGTAGAACTTGTCAATTAGGAAAACAATTGAAAAGCTCATTTGCACCTAAAAATATGATTTCAACTTCCTACCCCTTGGAGCTACTTCATATGGATCTTTTTGGACCAATGAAGACTAGTAGCCTAGGTGGAAAGAGGTACATGTTTGTAGTTGTGGATGACTACTCACGATTCACATGGGTCATATTTCTAGGACATAAAGATGAAACTTATGAAAACTTTCTTACATTGTGCAATCAAATTCAAAATGAAAAAGGTATTGCCATCTCCCACATTAGAAGTGATCATGGAACGGAATTTGAAAATGTACATTTTGACACTTATTGTAATGAACATGGCATAAAACATAATTTTTCCGCACCTAGAACACCTCAACAAAATGTAGTAGAAAGAAAGAATCGAACTCTCCAAGAAATGGCTAGAACTATGTTGCATGAAAATGATCTCCCTAGATATTTTTGGGCGGAAGCGGTTAGCACCGCTTGCTATATTATAAACAGGGTATATCTAAGGCCAATTTCTAAGAAAACACCTTATGAGCTTTGGAAAAACTTGAAACCAAATATAAGCTATTTTAGAGTGTTTGGATGTAAATGCTTTATTTTAAACATCAAAGATAATCTACACAAATTTGATAGGAAATCGGATGATGGAATATTCTTAGGGTATTCTTCTCATAGCAAGGCATATAGAGTATTTAATAGGAGAACCCTAGTAGTAGAAGAATCCATGCATGTGACATTTGATGAAAGAGAGCCAACACCACAAGAAATGCCACATGATGAGGATGAACCCATTGAACATCTTTTTCCAAAATTGAGTGCTCCTCCTCATGCATCAACAAGTCATACATTACCTAGTGAGGAAGTAGAAAATGAAAATGATGACTCATTGCCTAGGGATAGGAGAACATTGGTAGATCATCCTGAACCCAAATTTTAGGTGATGCCACATTGCCAGTAAGAACTAGATCATACTATCGTAGTGTGAGTAACAATTTGGCGTTCCTATCCGAATTAGAACCAAAATCCATCAAGGAAGCTGAAAAGGATGAATATTGGTTGATGACTATGCAAGAAGAGCTAAGTCAATTCGAAAGGAACAAAGTGTGGAGGCTAGTGCCTAGACCTAGTGAGCATCCAGTCATTGGCACGAGATGGGTGTATAGAAATAAATTGGATGAAAATGGAATCATCACTAGGAATAAAGCTAGGCTTGTAGCCCAAGGGTACAATCAGGAGGAAGGGATAGATTATGATGAGACATTTGCTCCTGTTGCCCGTATGGAGGCTATTAGGATACTTTTGGCATATGCATCTCATAAAGGATTTAAACTATATCAAATGGATGTCAAAAGTGCCTTCCTAAATGGCTATATCCAAGAGGAAGTGTATGTTGAGCAACCTCCAGGTTTTGAAGACTTCAAACATCCAAATCATGTCTTCAGGCTTGATAAAGCTTTATATGGATTAAAGCAAGCTCCTAGAGCTTGGTATGAGAGGCTTTGCACGTTCTTAGTTGAAAAGGGATTCGAGATGGGAAAGGTGGATAAAACCTTGTTTATCAAAAGAGAAAATCATGATATCCTCCTTGTCCAAATCTATGTGGATGATACCATCTGTGGCTCAACTAATCAAAAATTGTGTGATGAATTTGCAACCTTAATGAAAAATGAATTTGAAATGAGCATGATGGGAGAGTTAACCTACTTCTTAGGACTCCAAATTAAACAATACAAAAATGGAATATTTTTAAATCAAGAAAAATATACAAAGGAGTTATTAAAGAAGTATGGCATGGATAGCAGTAAGACATCAAGAATTCCCATGAGTACTTCTGCTAAGCTAGAAAAAGATGAATTTGGCAAATCTGTGGATCAGAAATTGTATAGGGGTATGATAGGTAGTTTGCTCTATTTGACAGCCAGCAGACCAGACATTATGTTTACTGTCTGTCTCTGTGCTCGATTTCAATCGGATCCTAAAGAATCTCACCTATCAGCAGTTAAGAAGATCTTCAAGTACTTAAGAGGAACCCAAAGTCTAGGACTGTGGTATGAAAGATCATCTTCCTTCACTCTCATTGGATATTCAGATGCAGACTTTGCTGGATGTAGAGTAGATAGGAAAAGCACTAGTGGGACTTGCCAATTCTTGGGTAAATCACTTGTTTCATGGTTTAGCAAGAAGCAAAATTCAGTAGCTCTGTCCACAACAGAAGCAGAATATGTGGCAGCTGGAGCTTGCTGTGCTCAAGTCCTATGGATGAAAAGCACATTGATGGACTATGCAATCAAAATGGAAAATATTCTCATCCAATGTGACAATACTAGTGCTATAAGCTTAACAAAGAACCCCATACAACACTCAAGAACAAAACATATTGAGATCAGGCACCACTTCATTAGAGATCACTCACAAAAAGGGAATATTTGCTTAAAATATATCAACACTGAAGAACAATTAGCGGATATCTTTACAAAACCCCTTAGTGATGATAGAATTTGTTATATCCGAAGTGCCTTAAACATTTGGAGTGCGGATCAAATTAAAGAAATTGCCAAATAAATACTTTGTGCCTTTAACCAGCTTATCTATATAGTATTTATATATATAATCTTTGTTTGGTAGTATCTGCATGAATGAGATGTCAAATTTTTAATCTTAAAAATCACTCAATTGATATTCTTAGCCTTCTTAGTTTTTCTAAGTTGGAGAGGTATCTTCACTTTAATTAAAATACCTAACATCTTGACATATGTCAACATCTCGATCATGAACAGGTATATGTGCATTACTTGGTTATATATTTTTATACCATAAGCATTGATTTAGGGGGAGTTATCCACTCCTAAATTATTATTTTTACACCCTTTCTGTCGATGACAAAAGGGGGAGAAGTTAGAAATTGATTATCTATTCAATTGACTATATGCACCACTTGCTTATAACTTGTATCATTTATATGTGTGCATATATTGAGGGGGAGTTCCAGTATTCACTTGCCTACTATGTCACTCCACACACACCTCATAATCAATTTTGTTTGTCATCATCAAAAAGGGGGAGATTGTAAGCCCAAGGGTCTACTCTCCTATCTTGTTTTGATGATTCTAAACATAATTGATTGTGTTTTTGAATACTAATCAATTTGTTTTGAAGTGTTGTGTTTAAGATAGGATTGATCGTTGAAGAAACCAACACTCAACTAGGTCATGCTTAAAGGTGTACCAAACAAGAGCCAAAGGAGCTAAGTGTAGCTCACATCATCACTCAAGCAAGCATCCAAAGATGGAAGATCATTTGAAGACCAAAGCTAAAGAGGGATCGAAGATTGCATAGGTATCATTGTACATCCTTTCTCTTTAGATTTTCAAGTCAAGGCAAAACGTTTTCAAAGTGTTTTCAAATTGTTTTTCAAAGAACACTTAAGAACTTAAAATGGATTAGTGAATGGTTATGTGGTGGACCAACATGTTGGGACCCTCATAAACATTCCAAAATAATCATAGGAGTTGAGTTCCAAAAGCTAAAAATCAAACAAGCAATAAAAATAAAAAACTGCAGATTTTTAGGCTTCTCGGAACTCCGAGATTTTTCTCGGAGCTCCGAGCTCGGAACTCCGAGAAAAGGTCCTGTAGCGTCTGGACATTTTCTCGGAACTCCGAGAAAATTTCTCAGAACTCCGAGAAATGGTCCAGTAGAAATTTTATTTCTTCTGGCCGTTGTCTCGGAACTCCGAGAATATTTCTCGGAACTCCGAGAACCCTGCGACAGCTCAGAATATAGCCGTTGGGATTTGAATTAATTCTTGTATTTTGATATTTCCACCCCCAAACGGTCATATTCTTTGGAGAGGCTATAAATACAATATGTAGAGAAGTTTTTCTCTCTCTCTTGATCATTGAAAAACATCTTTGAGTATCAAAGAAAACTTGCAACCTATTATTGCTTGAGATTTTGTTTTTCCCCAAACTTGCCTTGCAACTTGCAAATCTATTTGAGTTGGGATTTTAGAGCTTTCACTTGCAACCATCATTGAAGAGCAATCAAGGATCTACAAAGAGCATCAAGCTTTCAAGAAGAAGCCAAGCTATTCAATCTTCATATTTTGTATAGGTGGCTAGGGCATTCCGTTTTTAATCCCCTAGAGAGCAACCGCTTAGAACTCGGCGGAGAAGGAGAGTCTTTGTAAAGGTGTAAGGGCATCCTTGTTTAATATCCCTTGGAATTGTAACCGCCTCGGAGCCGGGCATCGTGGAGGTCTCCAATAGTGGAATCCCTCAAGTGCGACCTTGAGTAGAGTGGAGTAGGCCGTTGGCCGAACCACTATATATCGGTGTGTCATTTCTCACTCTTGCATTTCCATTATTGTTTGGCTTGGCATTTCACTTTGTTCTTTCAATTATATTTGCACTAACCAAATATTTAATTAAGTGAAGAAAAATTCCAATTAGGGTTCATAGGTAATTTTCAAAAGGCCTAATATTGAGTTAAATTCAATTCACCCCCCCTCTTGAGTATTTCAGTGGTCCATCTTCCAATGGTCACGATCGGTCCTTAGATACACGAACAAAGTCATGAGTCGAGATTCTCTCTCCACTCTGATAGATTAGGATTAGGGTTGATGCCTTCAGGTAACACTGTTAAAATGTGCGAAGATTAAAAAACTTTCCCTTTGGGGTTAGGATATAAATCCCATCATTTCTAAAGATCTCATAGGATTAGTCATTCATGATCTATCCGTTGAAAGCAATCTTATGCTATCTCATCTCATCTCTTGATCGTACGTCTGTCAAACTTCCATCATGTGATTCGATCATGTATTCATACTTTCTTTTACTGGTAGGAGCTTATCCCAATCTCGTGTTCATATAACCCTGATCATTCTTGTATTCTTTCTCTTGGCTTACAAGCATCATGTCTACTCGTACAATTCTTGATTGGATCTGTGGTACATTAAGAGAATCCCATATCTATGCCATAAGTGAGCAAGAGAAAAATCTCTTCGGCTATGTGGCGACCATTAAGCTCGATTGGGGATTACTCTATGCCGCATCAGAGTGTTGGGATCCCGATCATCATGTCTTCCGTTTTGGCAACCAAGAAATGTGTCCCACCTTTGAAGAATGGTGTACCTTATTGGAATATCCTGTGGATGGCCCTCTAGTGAAGCCATCTTGTGTTCCAGATTATCGTCCTTTGTTCCTTCGCTTAATGAATAATCCAGATGAATCCATGAACTCTTTCATGAAAGGCCAAGAAGTGTCCATGCAACATCTGATTGACATTTACCCTCCTATTGGACACATTGGTGCTGTTGATATTCAAAAAGCCTGACGGCGCGCTTTGAGATTCTGCTCCTTTGCTAGGTTCCTCACTGTCCAGCCTTCTCGCTTTGCGTCAGCTGTTCTTTTGGACCTCGTGGATCAAATGGATCGTGGCGCCAATCCAATTCCTACTATGCTTGCAGAAACCTTCAATGGATTGGATGATATGGCTCGTCTTCGTGCCAGCTCAGGTCCAGGCTCTTATGTTCGCTCCTTCGTTGGTTCTTTCTCAGGATGTCCTGCATTACTTCAGGTGTGGTTATGCCACAAGCTAAAAATTGCAGCTCCTGTGCATTTCGATCATACATTATACACCTTCAGCGAATGGGGTCATGATGTTTCCTTCGATCATAAGAGCGATTGGGTTGAATGGTTAAATTCTCGCCAACAAGATCAAATTTATTGGCAAATTCCTGGAATCCAAGAAGCTGTCTTCAACACTGGAGAAGCTAACTATCTTCGCCTTCTTGGCCTCAAAAAGACTTCCTTTTATGTTCCTGCCAGGATCCTGCGTTAGTATGGAAGGGAGCAATCTATTGTGCCTCTCAAGCCCAAGATTGTCAAAGCCGTTTCATCTGCTTGGGATGTCAGAATCATCAAACCCTTAAAAGAGTCAGCTGAGGAAGATTGTCGTCCGAAGAAGAAGTCTAAAAAGAATGCTTAGTTCCATGTTTAATCTTATCCGTTTATCTTTGAAAGAATGAACCCTGTACTCAAGCTTCAATGATTGATCAATAAAGTTCATCTTTCTCTCTCATTATCCTAGTCTATGCATGCGTCATTGTTTACTTCTTTCCGTGATTTTAAAATGTGTCTTTCAAATATTTCAGGGCAGTAAAACACCATAGCTAACCCCATTGCTCCTTGGGTTCGGGTCTCTTCACGATTGGAGAGGAATTCTGTCTCTCCACCACCCTCTCTGAGAACCTCAACATCTCCTTCTTTCTCATCCTCACCAATTGCAGATAACCAAGATAGCCTTCCACCTGCTGCTATTACCGATACCCTCACCTTGATTCTCCAGCAACTTCAAGAGCTCAAAGAAGAGAACCGAGTTATCAAGGCTCAGCTTTCTGAGAAGTTGGGACCGTCGTTGTCCAAGGATAAAGGGCCTATGCACCAAGCAGCTACTTCAGCAACACCTGGCCAGACAGTGTTCATCACTATCCCTGATAAAACCGTAGAAGATCTGGAAAAAGAGAAGTATAGCAAGGATTGCAGTAGGCCTTCTTGGTCCATGATAGACAAGGCAGTTATGGAAAAATTAGAAAGTCTTACCAGGAAGGTTCAGGACATCCAGTTTCAGGACCAGGGCGGCTTCAATCCCAGTGACCTCACACTGTTTCCCGAAATCCGTCTTCCTGCTAATTTTCAAATGCCAGATTTCGACAAATATGATGGTGTGGGTTGTCCAATCACACATTTGCAAATGTTCACCATCATGTGTCAGCCTCAAGGCTTATCTCCTTAGCAAATGGCTCAATTGTTCCCAGTTTCCCTAACCATGGTTGTTAGGAGATGGTTCATGGTCTTGGACAAGACTCATTACAGGACATGGAAGGATATCGGCGAGCAATTCATCAGGCAGTTCAAATATGATGATGGGACAGAAATCACCAGAAAGGATTTAGAGAGAACAAAGCAAGACTCAAAGGAATCCTTTCTGATTTTTGTGAAAAGATGGAGAAGACTAGCAGCTCAGATGATTGACCGCCCTTCTGAGGAAAAGCAGGTCCAGATAATCATGAAAAATATTTTCCCCCAACTCCAGTATCACATTTCGTTGCAGTATTATCAGGACTTCAAACACTTTATCGTGGCAGGCACCCAAATAGAGGAGGCTATGGCTCAAGGTGTATTCAACCGAAGTAACCCGAATACCAGAGAATTCAGGAAGTCTCCATCAGCAGAAATTAATAACCTTTCTCGCTCCAAGACTCAGCCTTCAAAACCTCAGAACCCCATGGTGATGGATTATACCCAACCTGCTGTCGCACCTCGGCCACAGGCCCAGACAGAATTTACCCCTCTCCCTCTTCCACCATCTGAGATACTCAAGGAGTGTTTAGCCTCAGGTCGCATAATCCTGCCCGACATTAGGGCTCTTCCTAATCCTTTACCAGCAAATTGGCGAACAGATCAACACTGCGAATACCATAGAAATTCCGGCCATCTCACTGATAATTACATTGCCCTAAAATTCAGGATCCAGAGGTTGCTCGACAACAAAGATCTTGTGTTCGAGCCAAAACCCGATAACCCATTACCTGGTCATGCAAACGCTGCTGCTGCTGTCAGTGCTATAACCATAGGGGAGCCAAAATTTGATCCTCTCACTCTTATATGTGCCTTAGAACCTACCTTTGAAACGTCTGGGTCGGAACCTTTTGAAGAAGAAGAAGATACAGACAGTGAAGATGTTCTAGTAGCTGCTATCTTGATATGAACCAGCCTTCGCCGAGCCTCCGAAGCTAGACAGTTGCGGCAGTTAAAGTTTTAGTCGTTTACTATTTTATGTTGAAGTCAGTCATCATGGTCAGTACAATTGTTGAGTCCGGTTTTACAGTTCAAGGTTAATGCCTAGTCCAGGCAAGTTATCTTTTGCTTTTCTCTTTATTCAAAGTTGTGAATCCTAAGCATGTTCAGGATAAGTCGTCAGATGTAATAGCTTTTTCTTTAAATAAAAATTTCAGTTCCAATAGTTCACTTGTGTCTGTTTCTTAAGTATGCTTCTGATCTTAAAGTAAGACTCCCTCCTCAAATGAGGACAAAATTGATGAAACTCCACTTGAGTCACAACAATTACTTGAACAAGAGGAGGAGCGCCAATCCCAGCCTTTCAAAGATGAAATTGAAGTGGTAAACATTGGCACGGAAACTTTGATTCAGTGAATGCCGATTAAAAGTACATTACCCTCTGAAGAGTGTGAAGAATTGATAAACTTATTTCAGGAATAAGAAGATTGTCTAGAAAAGCTACAACCGATACCAGGGGCAAGACATAGATAGAAAGCTCAAGAGAATGAAGAAAGTGGGAGACATGCTATACAAGGGGCATAGAGTGGAAACAACTTTCATATTTCCAATCAATGACCTTGGTTCTCAAATTCATAACATGAAGCCAACAAATTCAAGATAAGAAGTTCAAGAGAAAGCATTGATAAGTGATCATCAGATATCAAGAGTTACAAATCCATAGATGGAGGATGTCAAAGAACAAGTTTCACTCTATGAAAGTCGAAAACACATTAGAATCTTGAAAGAAGAAGATCCATTATCTCTTACCTGGAAATGCCGTCAAACTCCGTGAAAAAAAAAGAGAAAAAAATAATAATAATAATAAATAATCAGTACTAGAGGGACTCTAGTAACTTATATCGAGTCTCAATCTGAACATCGGAAGGCCTTCCTTGGCCGAACAAATCCCAGAATCATAACCCAATGTCAAAACAAATACCTGTTTGCAAACCCTTTGAGCCTGAATAAAATTTTCTTGAAAACCCATCAAACTAGGGGCATTCCCCCGAACTACGCGAGACCTGATCCCTACATTGGGGTACGTAGGCAGCTCGGTTAAACCGAGTTCGGTCAATTCAAAGGAAAAAGAAAAGAAATTCAATCCTTTCAGAAAAAGAAGAGATGGACAAGTTCCAAAAGAAGAAAAGTCAATCATTTTAGAAAGAAAGAAGAAAAGAAAAATCAATTAACCTTCAAACAATTTATCTTCAAACTAGGGGCATCCGCCCTGAACTACGCACGACCTGATTCCTACCCTGGGATACGTAGGCAACCTGTTCACAGGTTCGGTCGAAATCTTTGTTGAACCTTAAGCCATTCTTTAAAAAGCTCTATCCTACCTATAAAGTCCTTCCGGTGTTCAGAATTAATCCCAAAAAAAAAAAAAAAACGGAGTTTGAAGATCTGCTAGACTGAAAACCTGAAAGGGCGGTCTAGGCAAAATTTAAGATCATTCCCCTGCTAAGTTGAAAACCCAAAAGGGCGGCTTAGGCAAAAGCTAAGGGGATAGCCTGCTGGATAAAAAACCTAGAAAGGTGGTTCAGGCAAAAGTTAAGGCTAGCACGGTCCGCCAAGTTAAAAACCCCGAAGAGGTGACTTGGTCACGGTAAGAGAATCATTATAAGAAGGCTACAGCCGGTATCAAGACTGAAGATCAACTGAAGTTTAAGTAAATTCAAGTGACATCCTCAAAACTGGGGGCATTGAAGCTAAGCAATCTTAGGGGGCGTAATTAAATCCTTGAGGCATTACTGTTTTAAGGAAAAAGTCCAGTGTTTACCAATTGAAAAACCATTTCTTGAAAGGATAGACTTACCAAATAAAACGTTAACTAAGTCAGAAGCATTACTGTGTCTGTCTGTGTACTTAGTCAATCTTTGTCATTCTATGTTCACTCCTTCAGGGCTGCTCAATCCTTTGAGTAGTGCCTTTTATCTAAGTTTTCTCTTTAGAAAGAGTCAATCGTCGTTCTTATGTCCAAATGATGCAACTGTCTTAGTGAAGGAGGCCCGGCCTCGGCAGCTCCCTGCGATCGTATGAAAGAGCTCGGTAATCTAGTCAAGCAGCTTCATTTTAAAGAAGATCAACTCAGAAAAATTCAGAAGTAGAAACATCAAAAAGCCCAGCTTCCGTAAAAAGATCATACCCCAGGAAGGCACTTTAAGCTTGGAAGAGCCTCAGATGCAATGGTGGTTGAGCCAATTTCTCAAAGAGATGAACCATTAAAATTCAGAATCTCCTTCCAGTTAGTTAAATACTATCCTGGTCAAAAAATGTTTATCTAAACACCTGTCAAGAGGCAAATCCCACTTTTCCATGATTATATCCAAGAGAGCCGTTGTTCTAGATTACCAATTTCAAGTATCTTGTTCAAGGTTTCAGTTATCAAAATCCCCAGAACACAAGACCAGCAGTCTCTTTGAGAAAGATCTTGTTGAAGTTTCATAAAAGTGTCCCTAATCCATTCTTGTTAGTAATGGTTCTTCGTTCCTAAGGTTTGCCGTTTCATCATTCGTCAAAATCGTAGTTTCCAACATCTTTGTCGGGCACGATCCATAATATCCCCGATTCCATTGAGTTCAAAAAATCAAAATTTCATCAAATCCAATCTTATGTCAAATTCAAATTCATGAAAAATCTCTAAATTCTTCGTTGTTGAATTCATCAATCAAAGCTATCTCGTTTCTTTGAACCCGTTTGTGAACGGTGTCTCATCTTCCGGGTTCATTTGGGAATGGCCTGTTATCTTCTTCTAACCCGTTTGGGAGCGGTGCATCATTTTTTTAAATCCATTTGGGAATAGTTTCTTATATTCTTCGAGCCCGTTTGTGAACAATGTCTCATTTTCTGAGTCCATTTGTGAATGGTCTCATGTTCTCTTTGAACCCGTTTGTGAACGGTGTCTCATTTTCTGAGTCCATTCGTGAATGGTCTCATGTCCTCCTTGAGCCCGTTTGTGAACGGTGCCTCATTTCTCAAAAATAAAAAATTCATCAAATCCAATCCCCGATTCAAAAAAAATCCAATCCAACGTTAAATTCAAGTTCATGAAAAATCTCTAAATTCTTCGTTGTTGAATTCATCAATCAAAGCTATCTTGTTTCTTTGAGCCCGTTTGTGAACGGTGCCTCTTTTCTCGAATCCATTTGTGAATGGTCTCGTCTTCTCCTTGAGCCCGTTTGTGAACGGTGCCTCATTTCTCGAGTCCATTTGTGAATGGTCTTGTCTTCTCCTTAAGCCCGTTTGTGAACGGTGCCTCATTTCTCGAATCCATTTGTGAATGGTCTCGTCTTCTCCTTGAGCCCGTTTGTGAACGGTGCCTCATTTCTCGAGTCCATTTGTGAATGGTCTCGTCTTCTCCTTGAGCCCGTTTGTGAACGGTGCCTCATTTCTTGAGTCCATTTGTGAATGGTCTTGTCTTCTCCTTGAGCCCGTTTGTGAACGGTGCCTCATTTCTCGAATCCATTTGTGAATGGTCTCGTTTTCTCCTTGAGCCCGTTTGTGAACGGTGCCTCATTTCTCGAGTCCATTTGTGAATGGTCTTGTCTTCTCCTTGAGCCCGTTTGTGAACGGTGCCTCATTTCTCGAATCCATTTGTGAATGGTCTCGTCTTCTCCTTGAGCCCGTTTGTGAACGGTGCCTCATTTCTCGAGTCCATTTGTGAATGGTCTCGTCTTCTCCTTGAGCCCGTTTGTGAACGGTGCCTCATTTCTCGAGTCCATTTGTGAATGGTCTTGTCTTCTCCTTGAGCCCGTTTGTGAACGGTGCCTCTTTTCTCGAATCCATTTGTGAATGGTATCGTCCTCCTTGAGCCCGTTTGTGAACGGTGCCTCATTTCTCGAGTCCATTTGTGAATGGTCTTGTCTTCTCTTTGAGCCCGTTTGTGAACGGTGCCTCTTTTCTCGAGTCCATTTGTGAATGGTTTTCTATCCTCCTTGAGCCCGTTTGTGAACGGTGCCTCATTGTCCAAGTCCATTTGGGAATGCTTCTTATGAGCCGCGTCTCATCTCCTTCTAAAAACCGTTTGAGAACGATCTTTGTCCTTTCCCTTCAGAATCCATTCGAAAATGATATCTCATTCTCTAATTACCCATTTGTGAGCGGCGCCGCATCGAGTTTTTTTTATTATTATTATTCCAATTCTAGGATTTCATCTAGGGTCTTGCATTATAGTATGTTGCATTGTGTCTAGGGATTCTTTTGTCGATTAAAGCTACGCAAAATGGCTCTGTCACTTTTACTTTGGTATTCGATGACTACGTCATCTCTACAAAAGAGGGGCATCTGTAGACACCCTCATTTTGCTACACTTTAACCAACAATAACCTAATATATTGATCCGTGGAATTTCATTGGTAAAGTATGCATCCTCAAATTTTCTGAAAACCGAAATGATAAAGAGATGTACCTGGTGAGATGATTAGATCCGAAAAATTGAAAAATACCCTGATTGATGAATTTAGTGTGTTAAATCCATGTGAGAGCCCCTCTATCATGGATTTATATGTTTTAGGTCATTAATATCTCGATCTGACTTTACGGATCATCAATCGGGACAAAATAAGCTAGGGTCACTTCACAGCCCGGAACCTGATTCCATTCCGAGACCCGATTTCCGTAAATCGTTAGATCAAGGGCAGATCTTAACCTCAGTGTCTTTCCTTACTAAGAATTTGTGATCATTTATGCAAAATAGGATCGATCAAGGTTAATCTCAAATTTAGATTAAACATTGTGTCACTTAATTGAGCAAAAACCCAGTGAAAAATCACGGATCAATGTGGGTGAACGAGAGCCGTCGAAATAATTTAACCAAATTATCAACAACATTGCTTTTAGTACTTTAATTGTTGTCAAAATTCATATTTCAAAGGTTAGGATCATTCATCAAAAATTGATTAAGTTGGTTGGATCAATAGAATTGTCAATTTGATCAACGGTTGGAAAAACGATTCGCTGTTAAAAACCGACGGCTCGCATTGGTCAAAAATTCTGAAAATAATATTTCTATGGCAACATTGGGCTTAAATGAAAGAGGAAAAATCAACGATTTTAATGGCGAAAGAATTATCGAAATCGGACTTCAAAATCTCCTGAAAACCGTGTTTTTTGATTTTTACATTCAAAATATTTGAAAAATCTTTTACAAGATTCTATGAGATTTGAAGGCATCATCTCGTCCATTCTTTCGATCGAAATTGATCTCAACTACCCAATCTTATTCCATATCATTGCAAAGATTTCAGGATATTTGGAGACCCGATCTCGCCCGTTCTTTCGATCACATGGAGATTACAGTTAATCGCAACCATCCAAATCGTTGCCATTCTCTAGAAAGGCAACCAAATTGGATATTTCCCTTACCTTGGAATTTGCTTCCAAAATCTACAAAGATTCCAAGGACAAATGGCATCATCTTGGACCTTGAATTGTTCCTAAATCTTTAGTACTTGATCCTGGCCGCATAAGTGCCTGCCATTTTTAACATAGCCATGGCTTAAATGGAAGATGCCAAAGAAGAGAGAGAATATTCTAGAAAAATCCGATCTTCGCCATTCTTTTCCCTTCCTTTTTCCATCACTCAATCTCCACCCTACACCTCTAGGCCCTAATGATGGCAACCTGGCTCATCCCTCAGCTATAAATACCCATGCTCTCTTCTTTCAAAAAAGGAGAAAAAAAGAGGAAGAAGACTCAAAGAAAACTACTAGAGAAATCCTCCATATCCCCGCCTTCAAATCTTGTCATATTCAAAGGATACCCAAAATCTCCATCACAGGTAGGTGCACTATTCTCAGATTTTTCCAGGATTATTTGATATTTTTTCATGTATTTTTGCACGATTTTTAGCATTTAATTGAATTTAATTCAATATTATATGTGTGTGCTCAAAATCACGATCTACAAGAGTGTTTCAATTCCGATTCGTCCCGAAATTTAATACACTGATATATTTAAATAGACTAAAATAACCATCGGATTGGATCGGACATTGAATCAAAGGATTTCGAAAATTTGAGTGATGAGTGGAATTTTATTTAAAATAATGGCTGAGAAATTACAAAATTCGAAAAAATAGCCATCTCAGGATGATCTATTTTTTGGAATTTAAAATTTTTCTTGTGGTCATCATATCAGAACAAGATTAAAGGACATTTTCCGGAGTCGTAATTTCCTCGAAAATCGTGTTTTCAAAATGGAAAACTCTTCAAAAATATCTTTTCGACGAAGAAAAATAAAATATATACTAAACGGATTCCAAAATTAATGAAATTTCGTGAAAATATAATATGGTACGGATAAATTCTGCCATGAATTTTTAAGAATTTGTGGATTCTGTTTGATATATTATTTAATGCTTTCTTTGAAAATTATCAGATTTTGTGAGAATTTTTACTGACATCAGATCACCATTAAAATTCACAAAATTTTTACAGTAGTCTTATATTTTATATTTCTTGCTGCTGCAAAATTTTCAATTTATTTGGATCTTGTTTCCTATGGGATGTAGTGCTAATTCATAATCTGGTCTGAAAATTGAAAAATCCGGAATTGATAGTAAATAGTCTCTAAAATGCTATTTTTACCTATATCTTACTACTGTAGAAATTTCAATGAATTTAGATTTCTATTTCTAGTAGTTTCTGTGTTATTTTTGCAATCTGGTCTCGTTATTGTTAAATCAAAATTAAATATGAGCTGCATGTAAAAATCTGTAAAAATATTCCAGTAAGCTACATCCCATCATGTCTTGCTGCTGTAGAAGTTTTAATTCATTTCGAATTCATTTGCAATAATTTCACTTGTAAAATCACTCATATGGTTTAAAATTGATAAAATCCATTGAAAATTCGAAATTAATTAAAAATCATCATAAAGTTTCTAAAGAACCTTGAATTTTTGTCACATATTAAATCCTAAATCCATTGAAACAGAAATTTTAGGATCTTTAGATTTCCCTGGAAAAATAGCCAGTGCATCCATAATCATATCCCTATTGCACTCGATCTTTGACAATTTGAACATTTAAGCTATAGCATGTTGTTGGCTCCAAGGTTACTGTCCACGGAAATCTTGAGATATGCCAGGCAATAAGATGCTATAACTTAAGTATTAAATTGCACAAGGAAAGAGCGCACGATTCCCTTCCTTGGATGTTATTCTAGGCCGAAATTGGTGAACCCTAGAGCCATTGGTAATCCTTAAATGTCCAGAAACTGAAAATCCTTGAAATCTGAAATTCATTAACTTCAAGAACTTGAATCGATTTGTCTCGAGTATTTCGGAATCATTGGATTATGGTTTCCGTCATAAGAACCATTATAGCCCAATTTAGGAACACTGGTGTCGTGTCGTGTCCTAGGTTTTAGGGAGTCTTAGGTTTTAAGGAGTCCTAGAGTTACGAGGCCAGCCTCATCACGGACGTTTGCTATGGATAGCAATCGTGCCATAGGTCTAGTTACACTAGTCACCCAATCTTTACATAGGACAAGCCTAGTAAACTAGGATGTAGGCTAACCTGCATTAGTCTAAGGAACAACTTGCATTTAGATAAGAATCATATAGCATCTTAGATGAAATCCTAGGATAATAAAATCCTCAACTTGAATTAAATAACTCCTCTTAAAACTGTTGAAACAGTCAAATCAGTCTAGATCGGTGTCTTAGTTGAGTTAGGCATAAGTAGCTTAGCTTAGGTGCACCGAACTACGTCGACTCTGATCCCAGTGAGGCTTGGGTACGTAGGCAGCTTGGATGTCTGATGGCATACCAACCGCGAGTCGGCTACACAACAAATGTGGGGTTTTGTATATTTATTTTATTATTAATTCTTAATTAAAATATGTAGGATTTCCTTGAAATTAGAATTTTAGGAGAACTTCCACTTAGATTGAATTCAAACAAATTAAGAAATCAAGATACACATTTAGGATTCACATTGAAATTAGATTTTAAGATGCATGTCACACAGATAGCACATTAACAAAGAGTTGAATGAGCCATTTAAAGTAAATTTAAAAGAGTTAACTTTTAGAATTGAAGACCGATTATCGGGCAGGAATGGTGCATGTGGTGGATAAATCCCCATACCTTCCATTATCGTAACCAGGTAGCGAGTCTAGATTTCTGGTTAATTATGGGTCCTAGATCCCACATCTAGGTGGCGACTCTGTCAGTCTCTTTTGTGTGGAATTTGGATTGCCTTAGTGATCCCAAGTTCACATAAAAGACGAATTAAAATCAATAATAAAAATGCACACGCCAATCGCGTAGGTACGAGAGACCAAGAGAGAGTGTGGCGGCTCGCGCCCCACCCCTCTCGCGGGATCGGGTCCCACAGATGTCTCATTTCCTTGGAATCCGTAAAAATACGGTATTTCATTCTCTCTGAGTCCATTAGAAAATGGTCTCGTAATTCTCTTTGAACATCATACAAATATGATGTCTCATTTCGTTGGAATCCGTAAAAATACGGTATTTCATTTTATCTGAGTCCATTAACAAATGGTCTCTTAAATCTCTTTGAACATCATACAAATATGATATCTCATTTCCTTGGAATCCGTAAAAATACGGTATTTCATCTTATCTGAGTCCATTAAAAATGATCTCTTAATTCTCTTTGAACATCATACAAATATGATGCCTCATTTTCTTGGAATCAGTAAAAATATGGTATTTCATCTTATCTGAGTCCATTAAAAAATGATCTCTTAATTCTCTTTGAACATCATACAAATATAATGCCTCATTTTCTTGGAATCAGTAAAAATACGGTATTTCATCATATTTGAGTTCAATTAAAAATGGTCTTTTGTTCCACTTTGGGATCTATATAAATATGATGTCTCATTTCCTTTGGGAACTGTACAAATACAGTATTTCATTTTATCTAAGTCCATTTAAAAATGGTCTCTTGTTCCTCTTTGGGATTCATAAATATGATTTCCTTGGAATCTGTATAAATACGGCATTTCATTCTCTGTGAGTCCATTCGAAAATGATCTATCTCTTGCTTCCCTTTGGCCTGTACAATTATAGTGCCTCATTTCTGTTGAGCCTGTTTGAAAGCAGTATCCATTCGAAATTGATCTCTCATTTCCTCACTGCCTGTTTGAAAATGGCGCTGCCTCATAATTATCTTTCATTTTGAGTTGCGTAATTTTTGCAAATAAGATTGGGTCAATTTCCCCATTATTCTGAACCACCAAGTCACGGTGTTCAGAGTAAATGATCATTTCAATTCTAGGACTTCGTCTAGAGTCCTGCATTAGGAAGCATTTAGTATGCATTTGCATTTAGGTTGCATTTTGTTAAGTGAATCATTTGTTGATTAACGCTATGCAAAATGGTTCTGTCACTTTTGCTTTGGTATTCGATGACTACGTCATCTCTACCAAAGAGGGGCATCTATAGACACCCCCATTTTGCTAGACTTTAAAAAAGTAAATGATTTGGTAGTTTGTCAAGTTTCGAGTCCGTATTCCACCTAGGATTAGGCATCCATGCATTTTAGGGTAGATTTCATTTCATTATGTGAGTTTTGAAGTTGATTCGCGATCCTGAAGGTCTCTAGGGGGTTCCTTTGGCCTCTGAAAGATGAAAGTTCAAGTTTCCAGGCAAATGAAAAAACTTGTTATTTATAGAATTTTCAGGGTTTCCCTCATTTTTGCCTATTTTGTACTGCAGGGGTATTTTGGTCATTCCCGATGTGTCTCGTTTGAGCCCCGAGTTATATTTGAGAAATCTTGAGTGATTTTACAAATTTTGAAAAAGCTGCTATTTTTAGAAACTCATGGGGCTTCCACATTTTCATCATCTTATGGATATTTCAATCATTTCTCATATATCCAAAACCATCTTGAGGGTACGGCTGATTGATTAGAAGTAATTTCGTAAGATTTGGGAAACCTGCTAAATTTAGATCTCTCAAGATTTTCTCTTAGTCTTGCACTTCGGGGGTATTTTAGACATTTCCAATATATCATATTCGGTTCCTAAGTTGTGTCTAAGAAATCTTGAGTCCGTTAATAAATTTTTGAAAATCTGCTATTTTTGGAATTTCTCAGAGTTTTCCCTAGTCCCGCCAAATTCTAGCACATCGGGGTAATTTGGTCTTTTCCTGTGTAATTCTTTTGATCCCCGAAATATGTCTGAGAGATTATGAATGATTTCCTGAATTTTGAAAAACCTGCTAAATTTAGAATTTCTCAGGGGTTTCGCTTAATTTGGAAATTCTAAGTATTGAGGGCATTTTGGGTATTTTCAGGGGATACCAAATGATCCTGTTTAATATTACTAACCGAAAGGACCAAATTTTAAAAGTTTCTATTTTTGAAGTTTGACCACAAAGACTTTCCATTTTTAATTTTTCCCTTTAGGGGTGAACCAATCTGAGGGTATTTTGGTCGCATTTGGATGTCTAACAGTCAAATAGGGACATTTTGGTCCGAAAAGTTGTTTTCCAAAAAAGATGGCCCGATCATGTGTGAGGGATGCACCATAAATGTCAAATGGGTTGGGTGCATATATAGAATGTTGAATTTAGAAAGATTTTATTGAATTTTTACGGAAAAACCCGAAACCCGTGTGAAATGACCCATTGGGCTAAGCCCGCAAAGATGGAGCTCAAGTGGGTTCACCCATATGGGTCGACCACCATGGTAGGCGCCCCACATGGCTGACTCACATGAGTTGAGCACCCAACCTTGATGATGTCACAATGGTGACATCATATTTGTTAAAAGAAAAATAAAAAGAATAAAAAAAGAAAAGAAGGAAAAGAGGAATGATTGCTTAAAAATATTTTCTTCCAAAGAAGCAATGTGGAATGATAATAGCATGTCTTGATTGAAAAGAAATTAAGATTTGAATCAAATCCAATTTAGAAACAAGAAAGAAAGAAAGAAAGCAAAAGGGGAAAATTGAAAACAAGCCAAAAATGAGAGCTTTCACATTGGAAACTACTAGTTCTCTCTTAACCCTAGCTTTTTGTATAAAAATCAAGCAAACAATCCTGGGAAGGATTCAAAAAAATCCAAATTTGTCCTTTTTCTCTCTCCTCTCAAAACCAAAAAAAAAAGTGAAAAAAACCTCATCTCTCTTTAAGTGTGTTCATCTATCTCTCAAGTGTGTCACAAAATGAATTCTTGAATTCCTTCTTCTTCTCCGAGGCATCACACAATCAAGGATCATTGGAGTGTTCTTTAGATCTTTTTTAGCGTATAAAAGGGTTGGACAAAGCGTATATCTTGGATCACCAACCCTAGAGACAAGGATCGCGATCAACGGTAAGGATTCCTCATTTTTGTGAAGTAGAAAAAGCATGTTAGGGTTTTAATTTTGATGGACTAAATCAACGAGTTTTTCTTTGAAATTCCAGTATGTTATAATATAGATTATGAGTTTTCAAAATCCAATATTTGATCCAAAAATTAATTTTTCTCCATTTTAAAATAGTTTTCTTTTGTTTTTACTCAATATGGATTTAAATTAGATTATCAAAGCAAGTATTTGAAAACATGGGTCCTTTTAAAAACTGATATTTTCTGGGTTTTATATAAAATACAAAACTACTAGAAACTTAATTTTCAACCGCGGTTCGGCCGTTTTATTTTTCATTCTATTTTTCAAATAATATCCCCGAAAAGGGTTATTTCTTAATGAATGGAGCAAAAAGTATATCAAATTATGTCCAAATTTAGTGAAAGTTTATTTCCAGTAGTTTTACAAGGTTTTTAGATAACCCAAAAATTTTCATATTTTTTGGAGTTTATTTAATTGGATTATTAATCATTTTAAATTTTGGCTATTTTTAATAAATACCAAATCGTTTTAAAAATTGATGAAACTTTCCAGAATTAAAGCCTAATAATAAATGGAAGTTTCAATTGAAAAATATTTTAAAACAAATATGGTTTTTACTGTTTTCTAATCGCTTCCCCTTTTTACATGCCATAATTCTTTTTCTTATTAAATTAATATATTTTCAAAACTTTTCTTTACAAACCAGTAACTTTGGTTACTAGAATATTAGAGAAATATTTTTAATTAATTTTGCAAAGATTTTATAAGGTTTTACAATTTATTTTAATAAGCGGGTTTTAACGCCTAGGAAACAAATTTATCTCTTATATTTAAAAACCAATTTTATGGAGGAGATTTAATTTTGAAGTTTTGAAATTTTAATAAAAAATTTATAATCTATTATATATCTACTGAAATTTTTTATTTGATTTTAGGATACCATTAGGTTTGCTTTTTAAGTAATTCTTTGGTTTCATCTGATTTTTGTGTGAATTTAAATGGGCATCAAATCGTAATAAAAATTCATGAAAGTCATACAGTAGTCTAAGATCATGATTATCTTTATACTGTAAGAGTTTAAGTTGATTTGAAATTGATATGCTATAGGTTACTATGTTAATCTATAATCTGATTTGAATTTTGAAAAATCAGAAATTGATATCAAATCTTAATGATAATTCATGAAATGTTTCCAATAAGCCACAATCGTCCATAACTTGTTACTGAAAAAGTTTCAACTGAGTTGTAGTTCGATTGCTTAGGGTTACTGTCTAATCCTAGCAATCTGGTCTTAATGATATTAAATCACAATTTAATAGCAAATCAATACAAAAGTCAGTAAAAATCTCCAAAAAACCTTAACTTTTGGGGGGGGGGGGATTTATCATTTCCCTTTTATATGGATCGAATT
The DNA here is from genome assembly GCF_043159265.1 of Tasmannia lanceolata. Classification (NCBI taxonomy): domain Eukaryota; kingdom Viridiplantae; phylum Streptophyta; class Magnoliopsida; order Canellales; family Winteraceae; genus Tasmannia; species Tasmannia lanceolata. The sequence continues at coordinate 45,136,249 of NW_027518680.1, read as the reverse complement.
AGGGTTTAGAGGGGAGGCTCATTTTAGCAGAGAAAACAGAGAGGGAGAGGAGATTGCAGAGAGAGAGAGAGAGAGAGAGAGAGAGAGAAGGAGGCTCAGCCTCTAGAGGAGATACAGCTCTGATACCAACTGTAACGACCTGCATTTATAACTGTACTGATCCTTACGTTCAACAAAACATATTTATTCCTATAGTTACACAGCGGAAGGTTAAAGTACATCATGAATTTACAAAAATCCTAAGTATGACATATTTAAAACCTTTTTATATCTGAGTAAATTGACTAGGTTCATCATTTTCATATTTCCTCAAGTTGCTTTTACACTTCTCATAACTAAGGTTCCTCATTAACAAATACTCCTGCATCCAAATTTTCAAATCCTGGTGGAAAATGTGGGTTAGGAGAGCAGGTATATAGAAGCTTCGACAAGTAGCTGAAATCAATAATAAGAGACAGTTCTATAAAAATATGCAGTATTTTTTATAGAACATAATGTGAATTTAAAACTAATACTAATATAATTTTTTATAGAAACAATTTAACCAGATAGTAAAACAAACCATTTAAAGCCCAATAGTTTGCAACTATTTCTATTTCTGAAGAAGTTTCCTGTAACAATCCGCCTCACCCTCGTATTGTCCGCTTTGGACTTGGCCCACTTCCGCTTTTTGGTAAGGCGATGGCTCAGAGGTACAGATACCTCTTCCATTTCTTTCATTTCTCATTTTCGTTCAAACTTTTCATGCATATGAAATCCAACATTTCATTTCATTTTCCAAAATGAAACACATTTCATCATTTTGAAACAAATATGATTTGATATTTTCCAAATGTAAACAATGAATATTTGAAGTAAAACAGATAAGAAATATCTGAATAAAACAACATAAAATCATATTCCTATCACTTTCATTAAGCAAAGATACCAGTCGAGTCTAGCTATCACCTACCTTATCAAACCTGAGAAGTGGAAATTTGAAGATGCTTGACCTTGAACATGACAACGATCAGGGAGAAGTGATTCCCCTAGGCTTTTCCTTCTTCTCCCTCCCTCCCTCCCTCCCTCTCTTCCTTCCTTGTCTTTCTCTTTCTTCCTTTTATCTTCCTGGCTGCTCTATTTAGAGGAAAAACTTAGGAGAATAGTAACATGTGAATAGTTCTTATGCTTAACAACTGTTATTTTCACCGGGGGGTAGAATGTAAAGACCTAGCCCCACACGGGCCTAGAAAGTTAATAACCTTAATTAAATTTGGACCGTAGATCCCTAGACCAAAAATCACAGTGTATTTCCATTTTTTAAGTATAACCAATTTTTGGGGCTTCAAATCGTGTCCGATCGACATGATTTTGGTCCCGATAGATGGGTATTTTGAATACCGATCCAACGGACCCAAGATTTATCGATTCGGACCTGATTTGAGTAAGTTATGACATTTTTTCTATTAGGGGTAGGCATAGTTACGAGTTTTGTCTTATTAGGCAAATTTTTAGGAGTGCCAATATTAAAATTTAGTATTTTCCTTTTTAATTAAGTAATAAGATAAAAAGTAAAGAGACCTAAAGAGATTAGGAAAGTTACTAATTATTAGTAGTTGATTAGGAAACAACTCTAAACAAAAAGGAAATCTAGGATTTATAAAAGACCCTTCTTGTGGTTCTCCCCTCTCATGCACACCCAAACCGTTCAGAGAGCGATCCCAATCGTCGCTCCCACTCTTCTTGCTTAGGGTCAACTACCCAAGTGACTGAGATAAGTCACCTCATGACACGTGCATGTCAGCATGACCGGTGCTGGTTGTGTACAGGAGGAGATGTCCAATCTCCACCCCAACCAGGAACTTTTAAGGTTTGCAAAGAACCGAAATTCCATATCTCCCTGTTCCCTAGGATCTGTGAATCCTTGAACATGGTATTCCTACTTTGCTACCTAAGGACTAATATGTGTAAAACAAGCACATCTCACATATTATCAAAATAGCACCCAAAGATGTCATGAAATAATTCTTTATTAATAAAAATGCAAGGTACACTGGAATTTAAAGTAATCTCCCACTAACTTTAGATCTAGTCGTGCATATACCTAAGACCCATTCCCTCTACATGCTTGTCAAACACTTTTTGACTAAAGAACTTTGTGAAAGGGTCTGCCACGTTATCCGCTGAAGCCACATTTGCTATGGCAACATCTCTTCTGTCTATGATCTCTCGTATCACATGATACTTCCGAAGAACATGCTTAGACTTCTATGAGACCTTGGTTCCTTGGCATGAGCAATAGCCCCGCTGTTATCACAATACAGCGTAATTGGTCTCTCAACAGAGGGAACGATGCCAAGGTCATCCATAAACTTTCACAGCCATACTGCCTCTTTCGCAGCTTCACTAGCAGCGATATATTCTGCTTCAGTGGTAGAATCTGCTGTGGTGTCTTGTTTACAACTCCTCCAAGATATCGCTCCACTAGCCAAAGTAAAAACAAAGCCTGAAGAAGACTTCATGCATTCAACATCAGACTGAAAATCCGCGTTGGTAAAGCCAGAAACGACTAACTCGTCAGCCCCATAAACCAGACAATAATTTTTGGTTCTCCTAAGATATTTAAAAATATGTTTAATCGCCGTCCAATGCTCAAGACCTGGGTCTGACTGATATTTACTAACCACACTTACAGAATGACAAATATCTGGCCTTGTACATAACATAGCGTACATAAGACTTCCCACAGCCGAAGCATAGGGAACTTTATTCATCATTTGCTTCTCCTCAGATGTCTTTGGAGACATCTTCTTGGATAGCCTGATTCCATGCCTGAAAGGAATTAATCCCTTCTTGGAATCTGACATATTAAACCTTGCCAATATCTTGTCAACGTAAGCCTCCTGTGATAGCCCAAGCTTCCTACTTTTTCGGTCTCTAAACAATTTAAGTCCTAATACATAAGAAGCTTAACCCAGATCTTTCATTGCAAATGTACTAGAAAGCCATAACTTTGTGTTAGATAACATTCCTACATCATTCCCAATGAGTACAATGTCATCCACATATAGAACCAAAAAGGTTACAACACTCACATTGAATTTCTTGTATACACAAGCCTCATCAATATTTTGAGAGAAGCCAAACTCTTTGACCACTTGATCAAAACGATGATTCCAACTGCGAGATGCTTGCTTTAATCCATAAATAGATCTTTGCAACTTGCACACTTTCTGATTATCCTCTCCAGCAGCGTCAAAACCCTCTGGCTGGACCATATAAATATCTTCCTGAATGTTTCCATTCAAGAAGACGGTTTTGATGTCCATCTGCCAGATCTCATAATCATAATGTACAGCGATAGCCAACAAAATCCTAATGGACTTTAACATAGCTACAGGCAAAAAGGTTTCCTCATAATCAATTCTAGCCTTTTGAGTATAACCCTTTGCCACAAGCCGTGCCTTGTAGGTCTCCACCTTTCCATCAAGGCCTTTCTTCCTCTTGAAGATCCATTTGCATCCAATGAGCTTAATACCCTCTGGTGGAACAACTAGAGTCCAGACCTTGTTGGAATACATAGAGTCCATTTCAGATTTCATAGCATCTAACCATTTGCTCACATCGATGTCTAACATCGCCTCTCTATAGTTAAGGGGATCCATTTCTTCCATGTTTGGATTGATTTCCTCAGCAAGATAGAGATATCTACGGGGTCTTTTGATCTCCCTAATACTATGTCGAAGTGTCGGAGTAGGCTCATTAGATTCTTCCTTAGTTTCCTCATATCTCTCTATTAGATTATCAGATTGCTCTTCCAAGGCAATCCTCTCCATCTCACTTGCATCTTGGATGAACTCTTCTTCCAAGAATGCGTCATTTCAGCTTACAAGTTTGTTCGCCAGGGTTATAAAACCAATAACCCTTTGTTTCCTTAGGATATCCAATAAAAAGATACCTTCTGGTTCGAGTCTTTAACTTGTCAGCGCTTATCTTTTTAACATGGGCAGGATAATCCCATATCCTCATGTGATTCAATGAGGGCTTTCTACCCGTCCATAATTCAGATGGAGTCATTAGTACTGACTTAGTTGGGACTTGATAAAGGATATCGAGCGCTGTTTCTAAGGCATACCCTCAAAGAAACAGTGGTGCCTTGCCAAAACTCATCTGGATCGAACCATGTCTAACAAAGTTTGAATCCTTCTTTATGACACACCGTTCAACTCAGGTGTGGCAGGTGGAGTCCATTGAGACGTTATTCCATATTCTTTTAAGTAGTCCTTAAACTCATCCGAGAGATACTCTCCTCCCCTATCAGAGCGAAGAGTCTTGATTTTCTTATTTAACTTATTTTCTACTTCATTCTTGAACTCCTTGACCATTTCAAGGGTCTCAGACTTACATCACATTAGGTACAGATATCCATATCTTGAATGGTCATCCGTGAAAGTCATAAAGTAGACAAACCCTCTGTCACAGGATGACAAAGAAGTCCACAAACATCAGTTTGTATTAACTCCAACACACTTTCGCTTCTTCCACTCTTGCCTTTAAAAGGAATTTTAGTCATTTTGCCCTGTAGACAAGATTAATAACTTGGAAAGGGTTCAACTTGAATAGAATCCAATGGACCATCTTTCACTAACCTCGTGATCCGCTCTATGCCAATATGACATAATCGAAGATGCCAAAGTTGAGCTGGAATTACCATGTTCCTTGCCCTTTTGAGGTTCGGAACATCAACTCTTGGAATACTCTCAATGTTACTCACAATCTCTTTGGCGTTAATTAGATATAAACCATTTGAACATGTACCTTCAACTATAATGTAATTCTCCTTTTTAATGAAAACTGAATTTTTATTGAAATTAACTGAATACCCATCAGAGATGAGTTTCGAAATAGAAATCAAATTCCTTCTTATAGAAGGTACATAAAGACAATCTTTTAAAAGTAAATATCCACTACTAAACACCAAATGAAAATCTCCTACAGCCTGGACTGCAACCGTTGCATCCGTTCCAACCTGTAGGATGAGCTCGCCTTTAGTCAGCCTTCTGCTTATCCTGAACCGCTGCAAAACATTGCGGATGTGTGAGGTCGCACCAGTATCTACACACCAGGAAAATGCAGGACCAATCATATTGGTTTCAACAACGAAAACTTGCAACATACCTTGAGAAAGCTTATCGCCCTGCTTGCTAGCTAAGTAGCTCCTGCAGTTCTGCTTCCAATGACCAGGTTTGCCACAATGGAAGCACGCATCGTTTCCCTTGCTTGACTTTTTCTTGAAAGTTTTCTTGTTCTTTACCGCTAGAGCCTTTTTCTTAGAGCCTTGGCCTTTTCCCTTTTGTTTTCCCTTACCTTTCGGTTTGGAGGCTGAAGGTACACTACCCTCAGCTATGAAAGCACTTTTATTATTTGTCTTTAACAGGTCCTCGGTTGCCTGTAGTTGGTTCAACAACTCAGTCAACGTCATAATCAACTTGTTCATATGGTAGGTCATTACAAACTCTTTGAATGACCCTAGAAGGGAAGCTAGAACAATGTCAACCTGCGTCTCTGCATCTATGATGGCCCCCAAGATGTCGAGTTCATTAAGAAAACCCATCATCTTTAGCATGTGGTCCCTAACCGGGGTTCCATCTACCATCTTAGTCGATACAAGGCCCTTAATAACTATCAGCCTAGCTGTGAGATTCTACTCCCCAAAAAGTTCTTTTAAGTTTAGCATTTTTTTTAGGTCGTCCTCATTCCAATATGTTGCGGTTGCAGCACATTGGACATAGAGCCAAGGATATAACACTTTGGCATTTTATTATCCTCGGACCACTTCTGCCTTCTTTCCCTCACATTCTGTGGGTCATCGGCAGCTGGCTTTTCTGGCTCATTAGTGGGTAGAACCCAGTAAACTCTTGCAGCTGTTAAAACCAGTGTCAAATTTCTTTTCCAGTCTACATAGTTTGGGCTGGTCAACTTATTGTCATCTAGGATCCTAGCTAGTGGATTGAAGGAAGCTATTGATCTACAAACAATAAAATAAAAAACATACATAAGTAACAAGACTACCATATTTAAGTTCATTAATTTCATGACATTTTTTCATCGGATCTGGGTTTCGATCTACGATGGTACCACCCATTGTACGTCTCATTCACGGGCCCCTTAACCTCGTGAATCAAGAGAAATTTGTAATTTCCCCAATGGGTATCGGAAACCTATTCATAACTTTGAACAAACGGATTCTTCTAATCCATTATGTCTCACATAACATCCGATTTACGTTTTGGCCTCCAAGCATCGTGATATGTTTATCCTTTGGGCATCAATACCCTTTGCTTGGTTAAGTTAGACCCACTGCCTCAGAAAATCATGCAAATCTACAAAGGCTTCTGCTTTGGCATGTGACCTTTGCATCTTCACACATTCCCTTTATCCCCATGGGAATCTAATGGTTACTCTAGCTAAGGGAATAGAATCGGCTTCTGCTTTGGCATGTGTCCGTTCTATCCTCTTAACTAGACAACCATCAGATGGCTATGGAAGGCCATTGAATCCAATTCTTTCAACTTGGATTCCATTATCAACTTAATATATTTAAGAGGGAATTCTTATAGTGGGAGAGTGATAACAACATGTCATGCATGTTTCAACATAAGTAACCATCCAATGGAAACAAAAACATACATCAGAAAAATAAACCATCCACAAACCATTCATCACATGAATACAACCATCAAACCATAAACTCGATTTGGTATTTGGGTTGTAGGGAACTCCCACTAACCTTATTTAAATTAGGGTATCCCCACAACTCAACGATACCAAACCGAGGGTGAATTTTGGGCAACTTAGTGCTTTCGCACTAGGGATATTTGCCGACCTCAAGGCGAATCATCCAAAGGGACAAAACTCAGATATATGCCTTACCATATAAGGCCATGTACATCAGCAACATTGATGTATAATTCCGTCCTTGGTCGAATCAAGAGCCGCCATCATCTGTCAGACCATCCGAACCATCTCCATGCCACGATTGATTTGATCCGTCCGCCGGCCTCTTTGTCAACGATCTGATCATCAACTGAGCTTATTTGAACATGAAATAAACTACCATAGTGTCCTACACTAGCCTAGGTAATCTATACATCATGATCAATCTCCATGAGAAACCAGTGGTCCGCGCAATTGCCCAGAGGGAGTAGAACAATTAAATAAAATTAAAATTAATACATTGCGAATAATATGTGGAACAAACCATGAAGGAGAAGATAAATCACTTGCAAATCAGCCCATAAAACTATAAAATAACTTATGCTTGTAGCGCACAAGTTGAGGTCCAAACTCCCTTTCTGCCCAATATTCACCTTAAGCAATTAATTCGCACTTTTAATAGGTTGATTAATTTTTAATTAATATACAACCAATCTGATTTCTATTAGAATCATCATAAAATAATTTTATATGATCTAAGAAATCACCATAAAAATTTTTGTGCGAAAACAAGATCGTTTGATAGGAAAAATAAAAATTCGTCCTGTGCCCGGGACATAATCGAAATAGCATGACCTTTCGGATAATTCTGAGTGGGATTCAATTATCCGAAAGACCTATCATGGTTCTGATTATGCTACAAACTCCCCAAGATATTGTTTGAAAAATCTATGCCTAAGTTACAGGTTTTTCAAACTTGTTTGGAGTGAAAATCAAAAATCCGTTTTGATTTTTGCACCAAAATTTCAGCAATTCCATCAAATTACATGCAACTTCAAAAAATCATATCTCCTAATCTGCCTGTTCGATTTCGATGATTCTTGATGCGTTGGATTCGTATTCGAGTGTAATATCCAACCATGTAAAGTTATCATCTGAAAAAATCCAGCAAGTAGATTAGATCCACTGTTTTCTAAAAACAGTCCTACTTCTATTAAAATCACACAAAGACTAGGAGCCTCGGATAGCCGGGATAAACGTACAAGCTCACAGCGGGTAACCGCATGATCTATCTTTGGTTCGTTAGCCTCATAATCTATTCCCTAGTTGCTTTGATACCACTTGTTAGAAGGGGTGTAAAACCCCCGGGCAAATTCGTTATGCGCAGCGGAATGGAATCGCATAGTATAACAATTATACTTCAATTCTATCCTTAGCCCAAGATTTCTAGGAACTAGATTATATTTTGGTGATAGAATAAATAGAAAAAAGCATACCTTTGTAGAAGTTACAACGAAGAAGATTGTCTGCTTGATCTACTCCCCGTATCGTCACGAATGAACTCTTCTTCGCGAACGCCGCAAGTTGATCCGATGGGATCCGTTGATTTTGCACAAGAAATAGAACAACATTTGTTCTACTTTTATAAACTGATCCAAATCAGTTCTTTGGATGGGAAATCCAATAGTAGACGATGGAGCGGTGATGAACTAGAAGTACTGGAGAGGGAGATAGAAAGAGAGAGAGACGTCTTTCTTTTACTTACGGGAGGTTTTCAAAAACTATATTCTTCTTTCTAACAACCAAACGTCCACCTCTTTATATATCTTTATTGTTTTTATTTGTTTTGCCTTTTTTGAAATCCTAAAAGATCTCAAAAAAGATTTATCAAAAAGTTGTGTGCAACCTTTTAAACTCTTAAAATACAAAGTCCAACAATTATTGGACATTTTTTCAAGCCCAAGTTGGGCGTGTATCTTTGCCCAACCATTTAGTTTAACAAATCAAATTCCTAAATATCCTCCTATAAGATCCTCTCTCTTTATCTCCAAGGAAAGAAGTTTCCTTATGCAACTTGTATTCCTTTTAATTTTATCTTAAATATTAACATATATTTTAATAATCATGTCTTTCCTATCTAACCGTTGATCTTTGGAAGAAATTCCATTTATTTAGGGCACCTTCACTAACACGGGGAAGATATCCCTCTTCTTCCACATGGTAGCAATCTTCTCAGCCATCATATAGATTACTCAGAATAAGACCACTAACTTTATTGGTCTCAGAATAGGCCCACACATATTTTTAACCATATCTAGACCTAGCAAAACCGACCCGTGCCCGTGGGTCTACCCGGCCCACCCGTAAATTTGCGGGTACAGGTCGGAATTTTCGTGACCCATAAAAATTGACCCGCGGGTTACCCAACCCGCCAAAACATGGGTCGAGTCGGGTTAACCCGCGGATACCCGCGCGTTTTGTGGATTTTACTTTTTGTTTAACTTTAATATTTTTATTATTTAAGAAGATGAAAAATCAAAGGTTAAGATCAAAAGCAAAAACAAAGGGAGTTAGGGTTTATACTTTTCTCTTTTATAGCTTTTTAGATTTAGCCATTTAGGGAGTCACCGAGTTAGAATTTCTCATCTCAGTAACCTCCTTACCTCCAACCATCCGAGCAAAAACAAAGGAAGAAGAAGGCCACCATTTGAGCCGCCTCCTTACCTCCGACCATCCTCCTTGCCGATCCGGCCACCATCTGAGCCACCTTCAATCCGGCCACCATCAACTATATTTCGTTTTTATTTGTCTTACAACCATGATTCTTTATTAGCACCAGTCCCCTTGAAGCTTTCCAGAACTTCACCTTGAGATTGCCTTTTCTGTAAAAGAAATTTACTTTAAAAAAAAAAAATTTGCGGGTGCCCGCACTGCGTACGGGTCACCTGGTTGGTGACCCCGGGTCATTTTGACCCGCAACCCGCGTGACCCGTGGGTCGACCCGACCCAACCCACCCGTTTGCCAGGTCTAACCATATCATACCCCTTTTCCAACTTGAACACACATGACTAAGGTGTTTCAGGTCAAAACCTTATTAGCCACTAACCGTCCGTGAGCCAATATAGACGTTCCCTACAAATCCGGTTTTTACAAAAACCAAAACATATGCAATGCAAGTCCATAAAAGTCTTACAATTTTTTCTTACTCATTAAATTCATCTGAGGTGGCTGCTCTCTCCTGCAAAAGTGAGCTGCAAAATGGCTTTCCACGAAATTACCCAAAAATCCAATATACTTGAATTTAAAGCTAATCGTAATTTTATTGGTGATACAGAAATTAATCAACCGTGAATGCGAAATAATTACACAGCATTCTATGGGATGTGCAATTACTAAACTACTTGATCATACAAACTGGGCTAGGCTTGTCTTCATGAGATTATCAGCGAGTATGTAACCCATCCTTTCAGTTGGGTGGAAAGCATCCCAATATACGTACTTGCTCGCATCTTTACACGTCAATGGGTTCCTTCTGTTACACAAGTACGCCATTTCAAACAATCCTGTGCCACAGCAGCCCACTTCCACATTCTCAAAGCCTGTTTATCCAAACAAAAAACAAGAAAATTAAAAACAATTATCAAATTTTGATTAAAGTCATAGCTGAAATTTTTACACGTCCCCAATTTGGGTCCCACATGGCACACGAGCCTTTGATTGTAACCACTGATTTTTGTACACATTGTGAGATGATACATGTGAAAATGACCCCACACTAAATGGACATCTCATCCATAAGATTAATATGGCAAGAACCTAACTTTTTCTTGACAGAACCCTGGTCAGGCCTCAGAGATAAATAGCTTGAATCATTGGATCAATGTTGGGGCCATGGCTACGGTTCAAACTTGCCGAAACTTTAGATTATAAAGAAAACGGACGCAATTAAAATGCAAACTTTGGGTCCCACATAGCACGCCTTTGATCATAACCACTGATTTGGCAGACCATTTATGAGATGAGACATGTGAAAATGATCCACACTAAATGTACATCTCATCCATAAGATTAATGGCAACAACTTAACTTTTTCACGACAAAAACCTGGTCAGGCCTTAGAGATAAATAGCTTGAATCATTTGGGGGCAACGGCTATGATTCAAACTTGTGCTAGGGACCATGGCAGAAGGCATATCGTGGGCCAGCTGTTGCATGAAGCAGCCAATAGGCTCACTTTTCAACAGATTTTGTCTGATTGATTTAATTCATATGAGGTGGCTGCTTTCTCATGCAAAATCCCGAATTCAAAATGCCTTAAGCGATGGTCGCTAGCAAATCACACACATATAAGCAATTTTGCATGAAGCCATTTGACGGCTAATTTTGCAGGAGAGAAAACCCTTCTCAGATGAATTACATGAATAAGAGTTGAATGCTTGACTCACTGGAGCCCTTGCACAAAATGGGTTGAAGGGCTCTAGCATTGGTCAATATGCACTTATAATGGCACAGAAAATTACAATCACAATGGATATTGACCATTGGGAGAGCCCTTCTACTCTTTTTTTTTTTGGGGGACTGATATTTCCCCCTGTGATGGATAAAATCCTCCCCTGTAACATCCCACCTTTAATTAAGGCAAAGAAAAATGTTAAAGGGGGTGAATTTATCCTCAAGCAGTGAAGTATTCTTACAGAAACTGTTAAGGGGGGGGGGGGGTGGAATATCAGTTCACTCTTTTTTTTGCAATGATTCTGTGAGCTTATCATTCCTCACAAGTGATAAAATCTGCTTAAAAGTAAGCCTGTATGGCTGAGAGAGAGAGAGAGAGCATAAAGGCCTGTACAAGGGCAACCACCCTTGACATTTGATCCAAGGATTAAGAGGATAAAAACCAAGCATCTTCTTGATCCTTGGATCAAATGTCAAGTGCGCCCAATTGGACCCACAAGACCCAATCTCATTTATAATGGCACTGAAAAATGCAAAATAAAAGGAAATATAAAATGCAATTGCCCTTGGGTTTTTGCAAGGGCGTCCTTTAATATAACAGTCCTCGCATATATTAGTTTTCCGATGGCTATTGGCCATCTTTTGCTAGCTTTACCGCAATGTTGCCAGAACAGAGAGACCTCGATTGGCCTTTAATGGCCTTTAATGGCCAATGACAACTTTAATTAGGAGAAATGACTTTTCATGAGAAATCTGTGAGAAATCTTGAACGTACCGTATATGGAAGGCTTTTCATTGATTTCTACCAACTTATCATAAACGTCCAAATATACCACTCTGCTCCCATTAAGTTTAGCAGTTAATTCATCTGCCAACGCCTTGAGTCTCCCATTGAAATCCATGGCCACCTTGTTGTAGTCATCGTTACAAGCACTTGTAGACATGAAATTTGTGGCTCTTTCCAATGGCAAGCACCCCATTGGAGGAAGACCTCCCAGAGTGATTCTCCGGGCACCTAGAAGGTAAATTTCCTCCACAAAACCCCTCGCAATTCCGGTGAGAAAGATCATGTACTCATTGATCGTGAATTCCGATGACCGACCGGAAAACACATAGTAATTCTCTAGGGAATCGTTTGTCCCTGCACTAATCATATGTAATGCCTCACTCAACATTGTGTTAGCCATGGTCTCCCCCAAATAGTTTCTTAATTTTCTTTGGTATTCTTTGTAGTACTCCAGTTCCTTCCACATTGGTATCACACTCTGGAACAAAAAAAGACAAATCCTGTTTGGATTTGCAGCAATTTTCTGGAAAAAAATCTCTTGGATTGAGGATTGGAGTTCTTTTAAGAGAACAGGAAAAAAATTCAAGTTGGGAAATAGCTTACATGAGAACTGAGTTAGCCAAACGTTAGATAACTCATTTCCCAAAAAAGTCCTCAGCTAAAAAGCTTAGCCCTTTAAGAAGCCATTAAAATATATCATTAATAAAAATGGTAACTGATATACCTGCCCCTTTTGATTACTTGGGACACCCAGCAGCAGTGTACGTGGCAATCAGCCCCATTGAATCCTTCTGATGTGAAGTACATCAGCCCTTATGCAGTCGTTGATACACTACTGCTGGGTGTCCCAATTAATCAAAAGGGGCGGATATATCACTTTCCATAAAAATAATACAATCATTACTTGTAGATAATCTCATTCAACCTTTAAACATTTGTGTCTAAGAATATGCACAATTTTTTTTTGCAACACTAAGCAATCAATTTTATTTCCTTACCAACTACTGATCATCATGGACTAAATTTTTTTTATAACACTTACTAGCACATCGGAAGTGGCATTCGAAGCCAGATCCCGCAGATGCGAAACATACTCCGGTGGAAAAGTCCTTTATACTATATTTCGGATCCAAGTACGCTGGCACCAATGATTTGATACCGAAAGCCTCCGAAATGAAATCTGTAGCAAGTCGGCCGTTAGAAAAACGTCCGGTGGGACGCCCGTCTTCAAGGTCCCGACCATAAGGTTTGAAATTGCTCTTGGCTATTGTATTGATATAGATGTTGTTTCCAGCATCCACCGAAGAGTCCCCAAAGACTATGAGCGCAGGGACTTTTGCATTAATCATCACGGCGAGAAACAACATTTGTATTGACATTAGCCATGGCATGACTTTATTTGCCATTCTATGGCTCTACACTAAAAACGTTAATTTCCATCACATGTGAACCTGTTCAATAAATAGTTTCATCGGGAAATTAAGGTAGGGAAATCAAGGTCGGGTTGTTTTCTAGTCGCCTAATTTGTTGCGTGTTTTTATTGCTGAGAACTGCCCCAATTTGATGTTCCCCAAATTCATTTCTTTTCCTACGATCTTTTACCACCAGATAACTGACTTTTAAGTACGAGAAAAGTACGGAATGAGGTAATAGTTATGAGAAATTTCGGATTTCGGGTATTTTTTAAAACAATCATCAAACACGGGTGATTCTTCAAAAACAGAGTGCCCTTCTGATCATATCAGAGTCCTCGTATGTTGCTCTTCATGACAAACTCACAACCCAATGCCAATCATTATCTTTAAAGTAATATTTTATTATTTCTCGCTTCTGTTCTGGATGAGAATGGCTACGTTATTGAATACTTTATTATTTACATATCTCTTTTCGTTGGGAACGGCGACGTTATTCAACATTTTATTATTTCTCACTTCTCTTTGGGCTTAGAACTGCGACGTTATTGAATATTTAATTATTTCTCACGTCTCTTTTGGATGAGAACGGCTACGTTATTGAATATTTTATTATTTACACATCTCTTTTGGTTGAGAACGACGACGTTATTGAATATTTTATTATTTCTCACATCTCTTTTGGCTTAGAACGGCGACATCTCTTTTGGCTGAGAACGCTGCCGAATTCTTGAGTACGCGCGCCACCGGATTCTTGAGTACGCCGCCGGATTTTCTTGGTTCAAACATGTGTTCCAAACGTATCGAGTACGCCGCCGGATTCTAGAGTACACCGCCGGAATATCGAGAACGCCGTCGGAATATCAAGGGGCACGCCAATGAAAATAGGGTATAAGCGGAAATAGGGTGTACGCTGGCAGAATTCAGGAGTACGCCTGCGTAAATAATGGGGTACGTGATGGAAGGTTATCCCCTTCCGGCAAGATTGCTATGCGCAGCGGAACAACAATCGCATATAACTTTAAATTTTTCTTTTTCGATCTTGCTTTTGTCCAACATCCTAGAGTTTAGATTAGTTAATTATGTTAATTAAACATAAACAAATACCTCTTCGAAGAAAAAACAATGAATCACGCTGCTTGAACTACTCCTCGAACGGTTGTGCTCGTTCTAAACGCCGCGAACCCCACAAGTCAAACCGATGGATTCGTTGCTTTGCCCGGACTTTTGTGGATATGAATAAGCCTTATTCAATGAATTAAGTACTGATCTAATCAGTTCTTAAGAGATGGAGAATAAAAGAAATAATATGAAGCCCTTTTCCTTTTTTAAAACAATGGTGGAAAACAACTTTTGGTGTGAGAACAAGAAAAGGGTGAGGAAACTATTTTTCTCTGGTATATATATATACATAGTATTTGATTTTCCTCATTCCACCTTTTTCTCATCCAAAGCCAATCCATATATGAAGACTAGTTGGGCTCTTTTAGAACAAACCGATTGGGATTATTGGCCACCGACCCTTCTTGTTGTTTTGGATAACCACACATTGTAGAAAGTGTGTATATGAGTTAAATTCCATCTCCTTGAGATCTTATCTCATAAGTCTTCTAGTTGGAATCAAATTTCCAACTTCTAGAAGCTACTTTCCTACTAAGTTAACTTTATTGAGAAGTTGAGTGGAAATACAAGTCCAAAACAAATTGGGAACGTCTTCATATGTATCCCAATAGTGATGGGCGTGTGGAGGGCCCCACCACACGTTCTCAACTTGTTGGACACTCAAAATATGGGTTTTAGTTCCAACTTTGCCCCCAATTGAAATCGGTTTGGGTTACTTTGTCCCCATTTGGATTTTATACACTATTAATATTATTAATCATATTATTAACATTAACATTTATTAATTAAATGAATAAACATTTTATCCATTTAATTAAATCAGCAACTCCCATCCAATAGGAGTAATTTGGCTCTAATATTTGTTCTTAAAAATTCTCTATACTAATTTCTCTTTCCAGTTAACCACTTAACTAAAAATTAAATATATACATATATATATATATATATATATATATATATATATATATATATATATATATTATCCACATTGTTGTAATTAAGGATCTCATCTGTCCGTGCAAATAAATAAAATGCGGAACCCTGATCAATTTAGATGGTACCGGGTCATTCGAAGTTGTGAGTGGAATCGTCGCAGGGATCAGACGGTCAATCCTCCAGAACCCTATGGTTGGCCCCACTGCGATCTCGCTCTGTAGTTAAACTACACTCGCATTAGGTCAGTGGCCTCCATCGAGACGTAACCCTGAAGATGACTGTCAGATCATCTTACCCCTAATCACATCATGTATGTGCAAGTCCTTTCTTCGTAACCACATCTACTGAGTTGAGTCATAAGGGAGGTGGACACCATTTACCCCTTTGGCCCACTTTTGGTATACCATTTTGGTCAAGCGGTGTTCGGCCTCCAAATGCATTTGTAAAATCTTTTGAAAACAATTCAATATTTAATAAACATTTTATCAAATATGCCTGGCCAGGCTATTTAATAGGCCTACCGCTCTAACAATATTGTAGATGTCAATCCCTAAATTTTAGGGCGAAGAATCCCTTGTTGAGTATTACTATTGGTCTCGAGGGTTTGCTCTAGGATATAGCTCTATCCGAATGTGACTCTAAAATAGAATCACTATAAGATAGACTAAGACCCTTGAACAAGCCGGTACACCAATAAGATCCCTCAGGTCTATGGACTTGTGAAGGGTCCTGTCTGGAAGAACAACTTTATTGTTTCTTGTCCACAAGTTGTTCTTTATTTGATTCGGTCGGCTTGCGGGATCCAATCGTCGCACCCACTCTCCTTGCTTTGGGTCCACTACCCAGATGACCGAGATAAGTCACCTCACGACACGTGCATGTAGGCAAGACTGGTGGTGCTAGTTGTATACAGAAAGAGATGTCCAGTATCTTTCCCAACTAGAAACTATTGAGGCTTGCATAGAACAGGGATGCCATATCTCCTTGCTCCCTTGGATCTATGAATCCTTTGAACATGGCATTTCTACTACACTACCTAAGGACAAACATAAGTCAATAAAATAAGCACATCACATACATTTATAAATGTAAATACCCATTCATGTCATGAAATAAATCTTTATTGATTAGAAAATGTTATTCTACTTGCTTTTCAGGTATACTCTAACAGTACACCGGCGTAAATAATGGGTACGCCGACGGAATCTCATACAGAGAGGCGGTATTATGAGAAGACGCCACTGTTCCATATTTGTGTCCACATGTCGTGGATCCGACCGTCTATGCATATTGGCGATGGTCAAGATTTAAACGAACCCAAGGGACTTTGGGTTCAAACGAAAATTTCAAATCTAAAACAAACCAGCTGTGTATAGAGGCGTTAGCGTTCCAAAAAGTTTTTTTAACTCGTGTAAAGCATCCATCCGTCTCTGGTTATTTCTGACTATAGAAACGAACCCAAGCTTCTTTCGGTTCAAATACACATTCAGACGAACCAAAAGAAGCCTTGTGAAGCGTGCCAATTTAATGGGCATTAATTGGGGGATTTTCTGTAATGAAAAAGGAAGCTGAAGGAGATTTTTGTTTATGTCAAAAGGGTATTGGGGTCTTTTTTTGACCCGTGTTTGATGATTGTTTTCGTATCCGAAATCCGTAATTCCTCATAATTGTTACCACATTCCGTACTTTTCTCTTTAACTACTGAATAGATTTGTGCTTTTAAAGCTTAAACAGTAAAAGTAATAAGGAGAATGTCAAATGCAATTATTATAGCACTTGAAAAATACAATATTATAAATAGAGGAATGATAAATTGAAGTGCCTTTCCAAAAAAAAAACCATCTACTAGGGCTTTCTATTTGTGCTCAACAAAGTGCATTTATTGTTTCTGTAATTTTGCATTTGTGATGGACTCCAAAAAACTCGGAGGTTCCTTACTTGCTAGAAACGGAAGCAAAATAAATAAAATAAAAGAGAAATGGAGTTCTGACCATTGTTGACCTGTCGTAGAGAGTCGAATACTTTCACAAATGTCGAAGGGGATACTATTTACTTCGATCCCGTCGAAGTCAAGTTTCATAGAGCGAAACTAGAAAATACTCCTGTGGGGGCTAATCTTAACAACACAAAGGCTATCAAAGATCTTAGAAGCCTACATAAAATTTTCATTCACTCAATGAAAGTAGTTTATTATAATGCCTTGATAACATCTATTAGTAAAGAAACCCTAAAATCCAACTTAATATCTAAGCAAATAATCCCTCATACATCTAAGGTAACACAAATTAAAAACTTGACAAAAGTAACCCTAAAATAGAAATCCCATAATAGATATGTGTCATGAGCGTAAATCGGTCATAGCTTCCTCAAATCACGTCCAAATCGCGTGATCTTGGATTTGTTTGATAACTAATCGAAAAACCTTTTCTTTATTTGTTTTAATTGTAAAATTAATTTACTAACAACATCATAGTTAGATGGATTTGGACGTTTTCAGTTCGGCAACTGCCTTTGCTTCTCTAAAAAGTTATATAATGTAAATATATTAACGAGTTTTGTTAGAAAAAAAAAAACTACTTTTTCTCTAAGGATCAATTTGATTACTTCTTTCAAAAAGAAGATCCATTTGGTTACTTCTTTCAAAAAATGAAAACTATGCATAAATTTGTTCCACGTGCCTAACAAAAACCTTTTATTTTTCAAAGAAATGAATAAAATACTCCTATTTTATAGCATAGTTTAAAACATTCTCTGAATAATTGTAACATTCTCTAAAAACTCTCGCACTTTTCAAAAAAGGTTTTGAAATTTCCTTATGAAACCTGTTTTTTCATGATTGAACTAAAGTTTCACAAATAATTCGTCAATTTCTAAGATATCATTAAAAAATCTAGCAAGAAATTCGGAAGTAAAATTAGACATCATAATGTAAATGGAAACTACTTTTGGAGAAATCTTCCCTTGTTTTTTGAACATTTGGCTCACTGATTTTTTCCTTTCTGGAATCCAAGCAACTTTTTCTGGAAAGTCATTTTTTAAAATTCAATGCATTAAACATTAAAATCTCTGAGAGGTTAGCAATGGCCTGTTGGAGACACCCCATTTTGACCGGACCATTTTTCCCGAAGTCGATCGTCCCAATCAGAAACGACAACGCTATTAAATATACCGCTAGAATTTTTCCCACTCGAACCATTATATCCTCTAATCGAGGCATCGTTTATTAAGGTAGTTGAACCAACATTTTTTCCACTCTATAGAGGCGAGCTATATGTTAAAGTGTACTCTCGTGCAACAAATCTGAGGAGGCTATTTAGGCTATGGTGGTGTCAGGAAGGACAACAGTGTCTTTTTTCCTCCACTTTTTCAAGATTCGTGCGTGTTTAGAACTAAAGTCCAAAACTACGCGCATCGCGTAGTAGTTTGCAATCTTTATCCCCATGCCATATTTTTCTCATGAAAAAATTGCCAATGGGGGACATCAAAATACAAGAATTGCCAACGAGGGACACAATTTTGAAAAATTATTAGAGAGGGACGAAATGGGTGTTATCGAGTCTCCAAAAGGGGGTTATCAACCCTCTAAATGGGGTTATCAAACTGTCAAAAAGGGTTTATCAACCCTCTTTGACAATTTTTCAAAATTGTGTCCCCTGTTGGCAATTCTCATATTTTGGAGTCCCCCATCGGCGATTTTTCTTTTTCTCATTTCTAGCAGCCAACAGGCCACTTCTATCCGTTCACGAACGTTAACTTGTAAGCGGGGCAGCGAGATTGCAATCTTCTCGATTCATCCAAAGGGCAGGTACAGCCAATCGATCATAGCATTTACCACAACAATCGTCATCATGTGTGTTTTAAGTCCTTCTCTTAAAATAAATGTTGGGACTTCTACACGGGCTCACAAATCACCATCGAAATTAATTTGGATGGTTTGGGAAATTTTAGTGGCTCTACTCAGGTACACATGGCTCCTGGCAGTTGTACGTGATTAAGATT
This sequence comes from Tasmannia lanceolata, assembly GCF_043159265.1. Taxonomy (NCBI): domain Eukaryota; kingdom Viridiplantae; phylum Streptophyta; class Magnoliopsida; order Canellales; family Winteraceae; genus Tasmannia; species Tasmannia lanceolata. The sequence continues at coordinate 45,116,844 of NW_027518680.1, read as the reverse complement.
TTTAATTGTATAAAGCAAAATTAAAGGTCATATTTTTTGAATATTAGGGGTGTCAACGAATCCTTCTGTCTTGGTTACCATCCATTCAAATCCGTTATAAATGAGACTGATCAGATTCAGTGTGTTCGTCTGATACAACATCCCTTAGGCATGGTCACGATCCATTTAATACCAGACCCTACATCTAAGTGTCCTAGTAGGTCCTACTTACATTCTACACGGTTAAAATCCTCAGAAGAGGAGAGTGGGAGCGCAAGTGAGAGTGGCAGCAGTGAGGGAGAGCCGCAGTGAGGATGGCGCAGAGTGTTAGGTCACGCTATAAAGGGTGCGTATGCATACTCCAGGGGGTGCGAATTTATCATTGCCCATACTTATAATAGGAATGGTTCGGAAAAATACGTGACTTACTTTTACTAGGGATTTGCTAGCATCCATCACAAAAGGCAATTCGCACGCAACATGCCATCCACGAAATGCCTTCTGCGATGGACGCTAGCAAATCCCAAATTGGATTTAGGACTCTCCCATCGGTGTTCTCTAGTTGTTTGGATCTGATCGGAAATAATTTTGGATCCTATGATAGAGATCCGAAATGTGTCCATGGATCCTAGTAATGTGTCTTGATCCCATTCATTTAGTCTCAAATTCCCAATATCCATTGGACTGTCTGGGTCCATCGGGACCCCTATCAGACTTCATCTTTTTTTAAGTACTTAATTTCAGCCCTTGAAACTCCTTTAATCGGATGGTTAGGATGACTCAAATAGTTAAAGTAGATGGGGACATTCAATAAGAGTAAAACAAAGTAGCCAGCCACTTGAGATTGATCTTAATGACCATTTTTAGGGGTGCAACTCGGGGTCAATTTTCGGGAATTCGGATTGAGGCTTTACATTAAAATTGCCTCGGTTTTGGGTTGATTCCAATTCATTTTTGTTAGCAAAAGAGCAACACCACCAACCAAAAATGCACCCCGTAAAATCTGCTCTTCCCTTAGATGATTGACACTTGGCATTAAGCCTAAGCAGGAAATCTAGCTTGTCTCCTAGAACGTAAGTGCAAGAAGAATTCTCCACAGCTCCAACTTAGCAACGACTCCAGGAAGGAAAGTATTCTAAAGGGAAAGTATTTGTGAAGAATAGTTACTCCTCCGTAAGGTTGGTGGACCAAAATAGAAACCAGTTCCCACGAGGAAACTTGGGGTTTATCTCCAAGGGAAATTGTTCAATAAGGAAAGACTCCTATTAAGGCAAGTCCCCAAAACTATTGTGAACTCCTCCTCTATAAAAGCGCCCCCACGCTCAAAGGTACGCATCTTCAATCTTCTAATCTCTAGCAAGAATTACTCTTCAGTCACATGTTTCTTAGTTTTCATTCTTGTTGTGTACATTTCTTACTTGAGCATTGGAGTGGTCTCCCGGAGACACAACTTTGGGATTGCTGAATCACAGATTGGAGCTCTACCAACCACAGATTATGGAACCAGATTTCGGCATCATCAGACTGGCACCATTTGTGAGACCAATTCCAAAGATGAATAACACCACAAACCCTTAGCCAAGCAACGTCATTACAAGGACCCATGCCAATCAATGCTCCATTTCAACTCAAGCTCTTGCAATGGATAGATACCAGCTTCTTCAAGTGGAAGAATCTCTTGTGTCCACCACGCCGTCACCAGTCGGGAAATAACAAATATAGCAGGAATGCTTCTCGTCGTTGTTGACAACATACCTCCTCTGCCGGTGGTCAAGGCTGTTAACGTCTCAACACGGGTCACCAGTTTTCAGCCCATGCCCGTTAAGGATAAGTAGGACGAGTTACCCTTAGGAAGGAATAGAAGGAGTATAAGACCACGGAATGCCCCAGCGTCGGCTTTCGTATCAAGCTAGGTGCTAAACCAAGGCGCAGTGGCCAACCCAAAGTTCAAAATTAATATGGGATAAATTTTGTGGGACCCATGCAAAATCGCCCACCCCCTTGGTGGGATAATTTTGTGTTTTTAAATTAAATTCAAAAGGATTTTGTAGTTTAAATAAATATAGACTTTATTTTGATATTACAAAATTTTAATGCAATTGCAAATTGGAAAACATTTTAGTTTTTGCATAGGGGTGAACCCCACATGCAAAAATGCATCCCCCTTAAAGGGATACACTTTTTCTACTCATCTTTGTATTTGAAAAGGAAACTAAATATTTTCCAAATCTAGTTGGATAGAAAATAGGAAAAGTGATATTAAATTGGAGTGAGTGAAAGATGTGGAGAGATTTTAGGAATAAAATATAAAACAAAGATTTCCAAAAGTGGAAAACGTCTCTCCCAAAAGGAAAACACGCCCAACTCTTTCATATAATTTAGGATTTGCATAGTTTCTTCATTGAAAACACTAAAACTAACTTTTTTATTATGCTAGATTTAAGGAGAATTTTTAGGAACTCTAAAAGTAGGGGAAACCATTATATAAAGGAAAAGTGGACATCTTCTAATGTTGGATGGGATGGAAATTTCATCCAGTTGGTTTTGCAAAAACGTCCAAGTTTTGCTCTCTCACTCTCTCTTGTTCTCTCTTCTCTTCTAGTTTCTAGTTTTCTCAACTTCAACTTCAAGTTTTTTTAGAAAACCCAAAGCTCCATAATGAATATTTGAATTTCCCATCCAAGGTACTGATATGATCAGTACACATATTAGAATAAATGTTATTCTAATTCCCTTTATGCAATTTGAAGGAATCCATCGGTTCAACTTGCGGGTTCGTAGCCTTTGGAACGATCGGGCTGTTCGAGGAGTAGATCATGCAGAAGTTTTTTGTTGCTGCTGTAAGTGAGGTATTTTTCTTGCTTTATAAATTTATTTAAATCACCACAAGATCAACTAGACCCTAGGATCTTGGGTTAACGGACCAAATTGACGAGAAAATTTTATTCTATGTTACTTCTACTTTCGCTGCACATAGCGATTTTGCCTGGGGTGAAAACCCTTCCAACAAGTGGAATTAGAGCTAACTAAGGAATAGATTAGGGGGTTGACGAACCAAAGAGTGATCATGCGGTTACCCGCTATGAGAGCGGACGTTTATCCCGGCTATCTGAGGTTCCTCACCTATTGTTTGGTTTAATAGACATAGGGATTGTTCTGCAAAGATTAGTAGAAACGTTCTACTTTGCTGAATTTTCGTGATGATTTATTTACATGATTGGAAATTACGCTTGAATACGAGTCCAACACGTGGATTCAGAGATATGAATTTTTTATTTTGGGCCTTTCGAACAATTTTTCAATGCAGGAATTAACGAATCTTTTCCGTTTGATCCCAAACTGATTTGAAAAGTTTATAACCCATGTATAGACCTTTCAAATAATTGGAATGTTTGTAGCATGATCAGAACCTTGGTTGGTCATCGCAATAATTAATTCCCATTTAGATTATTCCGATGATCATGCTCTCCTGTTTAGTCCCCTATATAGGACCATTTTGAGTTTTTCTTAACCAAACATTTTTATTTTCACATAAAATTTTGTGTGCTTATTTGAAACATGTTAAAAAGTGTTTTTATCAAATTTTTTTTATGAAAATCAATGACATGAATGGTTAGGGGTGTTCGGTCGGTTATAACCGAACCGAATAGACCGAAATTTGATAACCGAAACAATTTTGGTTATCAAATTTCAATAACCGAAACTGAACCAAAATTTCTAAAAACCGAACTGAAACCGAACCGATTAAAAATTCGGTTATTTTGTTATAACCTAATAGTGGGAGAAAAAGAGGGAAAAAAGCAAAATCTCGGTTTGGATCGGAGGGCTAGGATCAACCTATCGAAATGATTTTTTGAGCGCAACCTAATTAAGTTGTGATCAATCAAATGGACGGTTTTGATCATCCTATGGAATGTCCATATAGCAATGTTTTTTGAAAAAATAATGGTTGTTATCATAATTTAGGTTATTCGGTTAACCGATTCTTTTTGTGATAACCGAAACAGAACCTGAATAACCGAATTTCCAAAAAAAAAAAAAAAACCGAAACCAAACCGAAAAGGAAAAAAACCGAACCGAACCGACCAAACCAATTCGGTTCGGTTCGGTTATTCGGTTATAACCGAATAATGAACACCCCTATGGATGGTTGGTTAATAATTAACTAGCTTCAATTTTGTGCGAATTAATCGCTTTTGGTGAATTTTAGGCAAAAAGGATGTTGGACCTTAATTTGTGATTTGGATGCATGAATTATATGCGATGGATGGTTCTGATATTATTTATCTATTATTTATTAATGCTAGTCTATAAATTTTAAAGTCTGCAATGTAATTAATTTATTTCCTACTTCATTGATATACTCCCTCTGGGCAGTTGTGCGGATGACTGGTTTCCCATGGAGATTAATTCTGATGTATAGATGACACAGGCTAGAGTAGGACACTAGGATAGTTTATTTTATATTTGTCCAAGATTTTTGAGGATGGGATCGCTCTTTCGGAGTTCAACAGATGGATCATAGGAACCGTGGCATGGCGATGCTCTAGGTAATCTAGAGGATGGTGGCGGAATTCGATCCAACGGAGGACGGACGTCTATGCTGAAATTACAGACCTAGTTGTCGTCATTTGATGAGGCAAATCAGTGACACATTCCCTTGAAAAATTCGCCCTGAGGTCGGCGGATTTCCCTAGTGCGAAAGAACTTAATTGCCTATAGTTCACCCTCAATTTGGTAATATGGTGTTGTAGGGATTCTCCTATTCAAATAAGGTCAGTACGAGAATCCTTATAATCCAAGATACAAAATTGGGTTCATGGATGTGTTTGTATTTGATTTCCATGGTTTGGTTATTTATTTTCTATGTGATGGATGGCTTGTTGCATATATGCCTGTGTGTTTTGTATTTTTCCATGGGATGGTTTTATTGAAACATGCATAAAATAATTTGATACTCTTACGTATAATTACCTCTTAAATAATATTAAGTTGATAAATGTGGAATTGAAATGTATGTGTGACAATCCAAGAGGGGGGTGAATTGGTCAATTAAAATTTTTGGGATTAATTAGTTGGATTAATAGAAATTAGTTTGTTAATTAAGCACTAGTTAATCTAACCCTTGTTAAAATAATCAATATAGTGAAATCTAGTGTTTAGATGTTACTTTAAGCCTATAGACTCTAACCCCTGTTTTAATAAAACATAAATACAAGAAAAGGGTAGAGATTATCCTTGGGCGCTCCACTAAAACAATGAGATTCTTCAATAGGGCGAATCTCCAAGCCGTACACCCTACTCCTCCAACTCGAAAGGGAACAAATCCTTTCTACACGAAGCCTTGCGATGGGACACTCCCTCTTACAACGTCTTCTCCTCTCTCAACGGGCCGAAGAGTAGACCCTCACAATGCCTTCGCCTTTCTTAACGGGCCGAAGAGAAGACCCTCAAATACAATGAAGAAAATGAAAAATAAAAGAACTCTCTTACCTCTTGACAGGCGAATTACAACTCTTTAGCTCATAATCACTCCAAGGAAGATAAAATGTAAAGCCTATGGAGTTCCTCTTGATAAAATGTGCAAATGCAAGTTCAAAGAGGTTTTGCTTTTGATAAGAAGGTTTTGGCTCAAAGAAATAGAATTTGATCTTTCTTAGATGTTCAAAAGCTTGATTAGATAGGTTTTTATGATGTATATATAGTGTATTTGAAAATATTACCGTTTGGGGGCAAAATTGTAAAAAAAGGGTTGAAAAAGTCAACCTGCGCATGCCCCAACGGGCAGTTTGCCCGACCGTCGCGGTCGCCCCCCCCTATTCGGCGTCCTTCTTAATTTTCAAATTTCTTACCGTCACGGTCGAGCAGCCCCGTGGCGGTCGCCCGGCGAGAGCTACCTGTTTGCTCAAAAATTTGGCTCATAAACCTATCCGTGGTCGACCGAGCCATGGCGGTTGCCCTCCCAAACCCATGACGGAATGGTTCTGATTCCACAGAACCATTTCTACGGTCACCCGGCTTACCCCAGTCGACCGACCTACCTTTGTTCGGAGGATGCTGGAATTCCAGCCATCCTTCCGCGGTCGCCAGGGACACCCCGGTCGACCGGCCCTGTTTAAAATTCTTTTTTAACATTTAAAATTCAGGGGCAGCCATGGTCTTTGGAATTTCGTCCTAGGTTTTCAAACACATTTTTGAGTGGGTGTATGGTTTTCAAAGATATAAAAACTTAAGTATGAAAACCATTTGAAAACCTTTTTGAAAGTGCATTTGACATAAAATCAAGATGACTCTAAATACATTGTAAAAATGAATACCATGAGTTTTCTTAGAATGTATCGCTCTTTTGCACTTCCTAGGACTTCTTCAACTTGAGAGTGAACTTCTTGACTTTGTTTGGCTCTTGTGACTCTTCAATCTTCAATGCATGTTGAAAGGTGCATGAGGTGTCACCAATGGCTAGTTCAACTCCAAGCTCCTTCTTGACACTTGCTAGGAACTTTTGGGATCTTTAAATTTGAGCTTCTTGACTTGAACATCTTCAAATGAGGATGTCTTCACTGTAGGTGCAGGCTCTTTATTTCTTTACTTCTTGATCCACAAGTCATGTGTTGAAATGAGTTGTGTAATGTCGATTATGACATGAAAATCCTGTATATAACACAATACCTCAAAGCAACACATTAGTTCATAAATGCTAATCAATTTGGTTTGCTAACATCAAAACAAGAAGGTAAGGTGAATGATTAACCCACGGGAGCCATTGGGCTTACATTCTCCCCCTTTTTTATGATGGCCAACAAATTGATTAGGGAGGTAGAAGATATCAAACAAATAGATGAATTAGCATGATATGATATAAATAATAGAGCAATACTCCCCCTCACTATATGCACATGTGTAAAATGATAATGTAAAGCATATGGTGCATATACAATTGGACTACTTAATCAATTCCCAAAACTCTCCCCCTTTTGGCAGCAGCAAAAAGGTAGGGATATGCAAGTGAAAGCGCAAGTGGGGTGTCAAGATGAATGATAGGTTATGTAAGCTATATATAGCGTATATGATATGACATTTAAGCTCTCATGATGCTTATCAAAGTAGAAAACAAAAATGAAATGCATTGATAAGCCTAATCAAACATAGACATGTGAAATGACAGTGTAAAACACTTCTATGTTTGGTATAGATGAAGAATATATACTACACATTACTTCTATAGCCCATGAATCTACTAATAATATGACATTTTCACTCATATAATGCTTATCATAAAGATTTGCAGGAAAAAATCAAGTACAGTGCATGATAAGCAGTTTTTTTTATTTTGATCTACGATTTTGCAAGTTTAGCACAAGTATAGGGCGATAAACCATGTGAGCACATCACAACGGTCTATATAAACATGAATAAGAAACCATTTTGCTCTTCCCCTATGAATTTGTCAGAGGCCCTATGTGAAACCTATGTGATAGGGCATGACAGGACACTATGATGGCAAAGGTGAATGATTTGAACACTTGGGCTCCATTAGCAACTTTTTAAGCATGTAAGTATCTACCTAAGCAAGGACATACTCAGATCTATGATACAACCATTTAGGTTCACTAGTTACTTCATGAGGGAATCTCTGGACAGTAAGCAGATAAGTCTCTTCCAGAGCATGGATATGCTCTGAATTATAATATAACTTTTAGAGATCTTAAGTTGCTTACTCTTAGAGATTTACACATATGAAAATGTAAGCTCCCCCCTGACTATGTGCATCCAGTCTAAATGTGAGTTCCAAGCACATAGCCCTTGATTCAAAATCACCTTAACCATTCAAAATTTTTGCTCCATTTGAATTCGAATGGATGATTATTAGACTTAAGATATGACAATGAAGAGAGTATAGTCTAATAAGCATATGGATAAGAGAATGAAACCAATGAGGTACACATCCATTGCAACAAAAGATCATGTGTATATATATATATATATATATATATATATATATATATATATATATATATATATATATATATAGAGAGAGAGAGAGAGAGAGAGAGAGCGAAAACGGTTTCTACACACAAGTGTAGATAAGTTATCTACACACTAGCTTAAAATACAGTGGAGCGCATATTGTTTGGGTGATCCAAACCATGCATTTGATTGGCCCTCAAATAGATAGGGTGTCCACAAAAAATCAACTCCATAGGATCATCCCAACCCTACGATTTGTGGAGTTAAAATGGACGTGTATAAACTTTCACAAATCTATCCATTTTTTGCCTCCATGGTTCGAAGGGTTAGGATGATCCTATGGAGCTGAATTTTTGTGGACACCCTATCTATGTGAGGGCTAATCAAATGAATGGTTTCGATCACCCAAACAATGTGGGCCTCCACTGTATTTTAAGCTAGTGTGTAGATAACTTATCTACACTTGCGTGTAGAAACTGTTTTCTCATATCTATATACTATACAGCAGAAGAGAAAATGAGAGAATTATTTTAATTTCTCTCAAAATTCTATGAGAATTACACATCACTTTTTTTTACTTTTTTTAACAAAGGCACCTTCAACGCACATATTTTCAATCCTACCCCCTCCTTTATGCTTTTTAACAAAGGCACCCATTAAAGCCACATAATTTCCAATCCTACTCCCCTCCTTTATGCTTTTTTAATTATGAAAACCTCTATAGATTGGAGGGATAGGATCAACCTATGGAAATGATTTTACGGCCACAACCTATTGATGTTGTGTTCTATCACATGGACGGTTTGGATCAACTTATGATGTGGTCCGTACAGTTCTTTGTCGGCCCGTGCATTTCACAAGGTTTTTTACTAGTGTGTGTGTGTGTGTGTGTGTATATATATATATATATATAACAACTATAATGCTCCATATACATGAGCAAATGACGGAAGATTGATACCATATTTCAATTAATATCTCTTGAAATGATAAAAGTGGTATTTGAAAATCTCTCGAAAGAAGTAAAATTGAACTTCGCATTCTTCTATCCGGAACTCTTCTACTGATGAATGTTTAGAAGAGCTTAGATCAATGCTTGACCATTTCTTCCATGTAAGAGTGGCATCTTTACAAATCTTTCCGGATTGAGAGATTGGGTACTTGTTTTAAATCCTCTATCTCATCAAAATGTCATCTTTGAGAGGAATTATGAAATGCACATGCCAGCCTATAGTCATGCATTATCAATTTTCTTAGTCTATGTTCATCCTTCACTGTGGAAAGAATGTCGAGTTGGACAGAGGAAAATTGTGTACATCTACTATCTTATTATATCTAGCATGACGGAGGGAGACAAGTACCATAGACAAGCTGTGAATGACCAATTATCTGAATTGGTCTTTTCTTCTACAGACAAGCCTGCTGATGAGCAAATCAATCTACTGAAGTTCTTCAGGCCATCAGCTCTCCCCTTAAGTATTTGTCATAGCCTTTGGTAAATCCTATAATGTAAGGCATGGCAATACATAGTGGCTAATCTTATCATGATAAGGATATCTTTATCTTAAAAAACACATGATAAGAAACAACTTCATAGGCAATGATACGATCAATTTAAGCACTATCCTATGAAGGAGAGTTCTAGAGAGTTTTGAGACTCTAGAACAAGATATTTATCATTGGAAATGATGAAATCACATGAGTTCATCCAAGATAAGTATAAAGCCTACAAGGATATGACATTAAGGCTCAGGCCAAAGGAACTTGACATACATGAGAGATAATCTCAACATGAAGGCATAAGTCAAGACCCAAACTACAACACATATGGAGCAATGGGGCTCCACATGAGTGTACTTATCATATGTGATGCAGTATACACATCAAACATTATATGATAAGATGGATGGACAGACAATACACATGTATAGCTCCCCCTTTGTGAGTGACTCATACAAATTATGAATCCAAAGGGCTGTCCAACCCAAGCACCAAGGGATTTAGAGGTGAATGATTTACAATCAACCCTTGGGCTACAAATGCATGATTGCTAGGAGTATTCAAGTCATACCAAAAGAATTGACAGCCTAGCAGACCATGCTCCCCTAACTAGGCACATATGGCTAATCATGGTGAAGATGTTGGCTAGACGCCAAAGTGATTTGATATTTTAATTAAAGAGATGAGTGTTCACTCTCCAACTTACTAGGTAGGAGGACTAAGAGTACCAATTGAGTAGCTGACGTCCAACTGTGAACCTGGGGTGGCAATGTAAAGTTTCAAACAAAGCCAAATGAAGAGAAGGATGGGGAAGCCTGTAAACTGACGGGCGGGATTTTCTCGGACTTTGTCTAATCCATTCAAAGTTTCGGCTAGGATGATAGATACTGGATTGGCTTTCTCAGGAACCTGATCCAGTATACTAAGAATATGAAAGGAAGCTTCACCGGAACTTTGCCTTTTGAGATATTTGGCGTAGACGCAAAACAAGAGAGCCTTGAGTCGAGCCGTCTGGTAAGCAAGATCTCTTATATCTCTAACGGGAGAAAAGATCTCAATGAGCTGGTTGACGAGAATTCCTTCTGAAGTCATGAAGTCTGAAGGGTCTTGCCCTTGGACATAGAAAAGTCGCTTGACTTGTTGCACATAACCTGGCCTGATGATAGGCCTGACAGAGGGTCCTTCCTCTGGTACCCCGAGCAAGGTACAAAATTCCTCATAGGTGGGACAGATTTCTTCCAATCCGAATCGAAAGACATGGTTGTCTTTATCTCAGCATTGAGCAGCTGCTCTGAGGAGACTCCAATCGACCTGAATGGAGGGAAGGAAAGGAAAGAACTGATCGAAAGGATTGGTAAATCCGGAGGGCCCACCACAAATCCAGCATCGGCCCAGGGTCAATCCGGTAATTACCTAAGAGTAGGTAAACCTAAACCCACAAAAGGGCCGACACCTGTCTTGGGGTAGGTAATCCAACCACCCCAGGTCTCCCCCTATAAAAGGCCTCTTAAGGCTCAAAGGGAGGGGTAATAACTTCTAAGCTACCACTCCTTAAAATTTGGCTCTGCACTCCTGCTCGTACTGACTTGAGTGTCGAAGGGCCCGTTCGGAGCAACGACTCTGGGTTGGTCTTCTGACCTCGTTTGCTCTTGTGCAGGGCTCAACTCCTTCAGTTTGGCTCCTCAGGTCCTCCAGCTCAGCTCTTACGTCACTGCCGTATATGTTACCGATTTTAGGCCTAACAGATAGAATGGGGAAAAAGAGAGAGGAACAGCTGCTGGGAGATTGGAAGTGCTGCAAGTGTGGGTTCCACAACTTTAAGAGAAGGGTTGAATGCTGGGGATGTGGGAAGATTTGGTCGTCTTTTGACCATAATGTCATGAGGAATCCGATAAAATCAAAGCCTGATGGAGTAAATGCATTAAGAAATGGGGTTGAAGAAGGGAATCAGGAATCTGAGTCTATTAGCAGTATAACGCCTCAAAATATTGTCTTTAGTGAGTCGGACAAAGGAGAAGTTCTTCCCTTGGTATCTTTGAAAGGAAACGAGCGTAGCTTGTGGGGCAAAATCGGGGATGGATGGTCTGGTAATGTTCCGGCATTGGAAGCATGGTTGTTCAAGAGGAAAGTTGCATAAGGGAATATTAAGGTTTATAAAGTAGATGAAAGGGAAGTTATGATAGTTCTTCAGTCCGATTATGTTCTATTGAAATCGAAGGTGGCCTAGTTCGCCGCTAGAAATTTGCCGTTTGTAGAATAGTGTTCTTGGTCGAAGAAATTTGAGAACTTGACAAGGGTGGAGTGGTGGTTCATTTCTGGAATCCCCCTCAAGCTTGGTGTTTGGAGAATTTTAGGAAAATAGGGAAGAGGATTGGTAGGCTAATTGAGATGGATGAATCTTGTAAAGCAGCCAGAGGATATCAATGGGCCAAAATCCGGATTGCCACAAACTCTGGTTGTCCAGTTGTGGTGGCTTTTCCGGTTGGCATCGATGGCTCAACGATGTGGGTAAAGTGTGAAACGGAGTCGGTGCGTAAAAAGGTAGATGGGGAAGAAACTTCCTTCTATCAGTACAGCTCTGATGAGGAGGAGGACGGACTTTCTGATGAGGGTGGATCGGAAAATCAGGGCGGTAGCAGGGAGGAGGGGTCACCGAGGATGGAGGTGCAGGTTAGCACTGATAGGGATGGTAGAAGAAGGGAGGTGCACGATAGCAGGCAGGTGCAAGATAGCGAAGAATTTGAAAATCAAATCCCCATGATACGTGGAGTAGAGGGAATGGGTAGGAGTGGGCGGGAGGTTCTGTCTGGGCTGACGTCTGGAACTGCCAGCTGTAGAGGGGCTAGTATGGTTAATGCTAGCTGTCAATCTTGTGGGTTAGATGGTCATGTTTCACCCGATGGGCTGGGCCACTCATTTATGGGCCAACGGACTGGTTTGGGCCTGGAAGACAACAGATCTGGAATTGGGATAATGGGTTTGTCCAAGGGCCAAACCTGTGGACACCTAAGTGGGCTTAGAACCAATCTCAATCAGTTTGTGGAGGACTTTATGGGGATGGTGTAGATGTACTCAGGGAGAGATCGCGGGCCCATCACGCCGAGAAAACCTGTATGCGGAATTTTTTTTAATATCGTTGAAGGCCTACCATTGATTGAGTTGTCCCCTGTTCATGGTTACACAAAATCGGTGACGAATGTGGTCGATTTTGATGACAGTGCGATAAGTCTGGAGGAGTGGAGAATTGATTCAAGAGAGGTGGGCAACGCCCCTCCAACTGCGGAAGATTTCAGTCGAACTCCGATGAGTCGGAACCGGGAGAATTTGAATATGGCTTTGAGGGTGGGGGGGGTTGTGATAAAGCCTCTAGAAGGATTATACCGACGGAATTGGTTTTCCGAAGATTGCAAGAAGTGTCGGGAAGCTCAGAGTATAGTGGTCAGCGAAGCCTGGACCGTGTGGGAGAAAAATGTATTTCAAGTGAGGAAGATGATCTTATACTGCCGGGCATAGGTGGGATGATGAAACTGGTTCAAGTCAATCAATCACAACAGGAAAGTGATGGTTGTAGTCTTGGCTTCAACTCCCCCAAAGGTACTAACTCTTCTTTTTCTTTTCGTGGCAAAGAGTTATCTTTTCCTTGTCCAAATATGCAGGGGCTTGAAATGGGTTTCTCTGTAGATGATGAAATCAGTGAGACTTTTGGTATGGAATTCCCAAACCGTTGCTTGTTATCCTCTCCTATTCCCTCTCGTACTGTGAATCTTGAAAAGAGGCCTATGATGGGTAGGGGCAATTCCATTATCCCTCATGGCCTAGAGGGGGATGAGGGATCTGAAGAAAGCTTGGAGTCTGCGGAGAGGGCTGTAGATAATGTTATAGAAGTCAGTGGGAAGGTTGGGGTAAGATACCCCGGACCCTTGTCTGAGTTTTGTGGTATGATTAGACCGGTTGAATTAAGGGATAAGGTTGGGGGAGAGGTAAATGGGTCTCATATGTGTGTCTTTGAAGAAATCACTCCGAGAGTTGGCCAGATTGAAATCAGGGGTTAATTATGGGGGTAAAAAGAGTGAGGTAGAGAAAGTGAGTTCTTCATCGAGTAGTGTTAAGATGGGGAGAAAGGGGAGGAAGTTCGCGAAAATTGGTTCGTTATGAAGACGCTATCATGGAATACAAATGGATTGGGCTCTTTGGTGAAGAGAGCTCAAGTAAAGGAAATTGTCAAAAGAAGTAGACCAAGTTTAGTATGTTTGCAAGAAACCAAGTTAGTGGTGATAGATAAGGCAATTGCTCGGAGCATTGGTCTTAGAGGTGATTGGAGCTTTTCCTTTGTGGGTTCGGTAGGCCTCTCTGGGGGGATTTTGGTTGCTTGGGAGGAGTCTTATTGGAAAGTGGTTGAAGATAGGAAGGGTAGGTGTTCCCTGTCTGTCGTTCTGGAAAGGGTGGATGATGCGGTGAGGGTTGTTTTCTCCAGGGTTTATGGCCCTTCTTTATGGGAGGAAAAAAGGTTGCTATGGGACGAGCTTGATGGGATTAGGGCCAGGTGGACTCATCCTTGGTGTATAGGTGGAGACCTTAATGAAATTAGATTTGTGTGTGAAAGAGTGGCTTGTAGAAGGTCCAATAGGAATATGGTCTCTTTTACTGATTTCATTTCTAAACATGAGTTAATTGACCTTCCATTATCTGGGGCTCGGTTCACGTGGAATAGAGGGGAGAGTCATAGTAGGATTGACCGTTTCCTTTTATGTCCGGAATGGTTGAGTTTGACCCCTGAGGTGATTCAAAAATCCCTTGTTCATTCCGTTTTGGATCATTGCCCCATTTTCTTAGATCCAAGGTTAGAATTTTGGGGCCCCCTGCCTTTTCGTTTTGAGATTGCGTGGCTTCAGGATCCAAATATGGAAGAAAGGTTGGGAAGTTGGTGGGCCTCTGAAAATTTTGAGGGGCCTGCAGATGTGAGAATAGGAAGAAAGTTACAATTTGTCAAGAAGATGTTGAAGGGTTGGGTTAAGGAGAAGAGAGTGTTTGACTCTCACAGGAAGAGCTGGTTGGAAAAAAGAATTGTAGATCTTGGAGCGCTAGAGGATGAGGGATTGGGTAACATCGAATTTAGGGAGGAATTGGGGCGCATCAGGGAAGAACATAAAAGTCTCCTTCTACACGAAGAGATATGATGGAGGCAAAAGTCGAGGGTTTTGGAAAGGTAATTTTCTTTGGAGCAATGGTTGCTCAGTCAAGAATCCTGAGAAGAAATATGAACACTAGATTAAAAAAAAAATTGATAATTGAGATAAACTATTCTCACCAAATAATGACAAGAGAAACAGAAAACACACTTTCATTGATAAGAAATTTGGGATTACAATTGATGAAAACATCAGTCTTTGATTTCAATTAGATAAACAAATGGTAATTGAAGAAATCAATACGACAAAAAATATGATAGGGTCTTCAAGGTCTTTCGATACGGGCTCTCTTTCTCTCAGGTTCTTCTGAAAAATCATTCCGCTCGATCTTAGACGATAGAGCAAATCTCTGACTGATGACTTTGTTTCTCCAGGCAGTTACAATAGACTGGATGAGATCAGGAGTAAGTTTCTCGCAAAGAGGAGGAGTTACGATTCTGGGAGGATATGGCTTTCCCGTAATCTGGTAAAGCAAACGCATGGGTGCGTAGAAGGTTGATTTTTCCAAACCCATAAGATATACAAAGGAATATGGGTAAGTACTAGTAATGACCTGAAGGCATGAATGACTCACCATGTGAAGTTGGTCATGGTCTACATGCTGCAACCAATGGTGCCATTCGTCAATGGATTGGGGTTGGTTGGCCATTGATTGCCATGACGAATGATCCTTAAGGGTATACTTAATGGAATTTTGTGGCTTAAGAATAATAAGCTTTTCACAAAGCCACAAATAAAGCAGTTTAGCACACCCATAGAAGCTATTTTGGACTTTTGAAGGATCAATACGATCTAGTCCTAAGATAGTTTCTGCTAACATAGTAGGAATAGGATTTCTTCCTTTGTTAATCTGGTCTACTATGCCCAGCAAAGCCAGTGGGGCAACACGGGGGTCGCCACGAATGATATGGCGAGCAAAAACTCCAAAGATTAAGGCACTACGCCGACAGCTTTGGAAACGGGAGTTAGTAGGGTCAGTGTTTTTAGAAAAAATTTCAATAAGGATATGGACCTCTACATGCGTGCCTTTGAAGCAAGGTAAGGCATCAACGATATCATTTTTGAATAACCCGCAAAAAAGGGAATTAGAAGAGTTTATGTTTGCAGGTTGAATCCAGAGTCCTTCAGATGTGATCTCTAGCAAGGCGCACCAATCTTCAAAGATTGGGCAAAGTTCAAAGGAACCGAATCGAAACACATGAAGAATGGGATCCCAAAGCTTTGCAACTGCCTGAAGAAATTTCCAATTTATACCAGATACGCTCAAGTAATTGAACGTGCTTATGAACCGATCGATCATGCTTCGCTCATGCTCACGCGGAAGGGTTCTGATGACTTCACTTATCCAAATCTTCAACATATTATTCGACATGATTGAACCTGACATTCAGATAAGATAGAGATTATGAAGGAATAAGAAGGACCTTGCAAATGATAAGAATAATTTGACAATCATTTATATAGGAAGGATACGATTGGTGACAATGGATTTTTCATCTATGATCAGAATGATCAACAGATCAGAAAATAGAACACAGTCATGGAATGACAGAAGTAGGTCATAGGCTGGATCTAAATCTGTCGATGAATATTAACTTTACGATCAAGGAGATCAAGATGATAGATCATGGTCATGAGGATAACAAGGAAGCCATCGGCCAGATCTCAAAACGAAACAAGTAGACAACAAATATATGCACAAATTGAATCTATGATACAACACAAGAATGGTTATCCTCCAAAAAAGGATAATAAAATAGATTATGACCAACAATGACATGTATGGGTCACTGACGAAAGAACGCGAACGCAATTGATCAAATCAGAGATTCCCATTAAGAGTGAACTTTTAAGCTAACTGATACTGAAAATGGGAATCGAAACAATGCAAACCGACTCTAAGGACTAGCAATCATGCTCAAAATGATTTGGATAAAATCCGGCAGCATAACGGCTATACAGGGAGGTCAGGGTAAAGTAAACTCATGAGGCAATGATAAGATAAGCTCATGGTTATCTAACTCTATCCACAAAAGGTTCTAGGTAAAATTTGACAGCATGACAGTGCTACAAAGGGTATATGGGTAAGAAGAAATAGTAATGCAGCACTCTGAACAAGAATACTAAGCATCTCAAAATGACATTGTTATGAGAAGAAGGTAATTGGATAAAACTTGACCAAAGTTGAGTCTATGTGACACAGGGTCTAATCCAATAGCTGAAAGATCGAATGACAGATCATGACTATGGTAAGGCAAGTAAGAGTCATAGATTAGATCTGAAACTGGATAATGAGTGGATGTAACCCACTGAATTGAATAAGGAACTCTAATTAAAGAGAGAAAGGGAGAACCCTAATCTAAAAATCAATACATATATATATATATATACATATATATCCTAACCAGGGGCACCAGCCCTAAATATATCCAAACAGAGTCATGATACTTGACTCAAGACAGACATGTGAGTGTACTAGGACCGCATTGTAACCACATAAGGTGAGTTACAATAATCTATACACAGGACAAGGTTCATAAATCTAGGTTCCAACATGTGTAAGTAACACATGTTCGCTCCTATATGAACAAAATACATATATAGGTACAAGCAAGTCCTAATTGGGTTTTTACTAGGGTAGCAAATATACTCATGTACATAATATATGTAAAAGGAAAGTAGAGCTCCGGACTCAATCAGGTACTATGCATATGATCCATACTTAGTATGTATAACACAAGTGCACCGAGTGCTATACATAGTATGCTTCATTGCTCATCGGCTGCTGTAAACACAAGTGCACCGAGTGTTTACGGGTGCAGCACGAGCGCATAGCTTGGAAATAGATACAACAGCACCAACAGGGTAATGACATCCCATGTGGCACGCATTGTTTCTATCCCGTGGAGCCAATTATAATAAAATCAATAAAAGAAAATAAAGAACAAAATGATGTATGCTGTGCAGTGTGTGAATCCCTTGTTTTAAACACCTATTTGGTGCCCCTGGATTCTAAGCGATTGAATTCCAATTTATAATGATTTTAGCTCAAAATTCTTCAAAATTAATAACAAATGGCATTTTAACAGAGTTAGGCAATGTTCCAAGAACTCCCCAGCAGAGTCGCCAGCCTGTGGACCCCGATCCGGGAGAGAGGTGAGGGAACGAGCCCCCAGCGGCCTCTTGGATCATCCACACGTGAAGGAGAGCTCTACCAAGGAACTCTCGAAAGAATGTGCCTCTCACAGCATGAGTGGCGATAAAAAGGTGAGATACCTCTCGATTCGGGGACTAGCCCAGATTCGAGGCGTACCTTAAACAAAGAAGAGTCGCCATCCAAGGAAAAAGGCAAATGGGCCCTGGATCCCATACTATGCTCTGTTGCAACGGATAACCAGAGATTATAAAAGAGGGTTCGTGCCTGGTTACGAATTTGGAAGGTCTAAAGAGCACCTCATCCGCCCAAATGTAAACACCTGGTCTCTTATGCCATTTATTTAATGATTTTGAAAAGTTTTGAGCAAAAATCATATGAAATGAGAATCAATATCTCCGAGAAGATGTCTATCTAATCATGCATGTCTCGGAGATGAATTATAATCACACATAAAAGAAATGAAATAAGTGTCGCCTAAGCAAAACTATGTTATAAGTGACATGCCTAATGGGTGTCTAAGTTCTGGTGAACAAACACATGCATGACACACCAAAAAAGTATAAGGTCTGCGCAATAAAGTAAGAAAACACTGCAAAACATAGAAAATGACTCGATACCATACAACCCTAAAACTCTAATCTATACCTAGGCCCGAGTCTTTAGATGATCTGATGTTCATCCAAAGAAGCCTACGTATCCCCGCCTCCACGAGAATCAAGGCAACGTAGTTCTTCGCACCTATTCTAAGCTATGATGCCTAAGACATCTAGACCTCTATCCTAGACTCGATCTAAAAGACCAGACTAGTTCTTAAAGCTTCTTGTGTGATTATTTAAATTCTAATGGATTGTAGATTTTAGGACACCCTATATGCCCTAACTAAATGCAGGTTAGCTCTAAGCTAATGCAGGTGGTTCCTATAATCTATGTGTAACTAAGCTGTATATCCTAAGGAAAACAGTAGGATCTATCGCATCTTAGACCTAGTCATCAATTGGCGATGTGGATCGCCAAATGACCGGACGGAGGCGTAAAATTCCTAGCTAGGACTCACTCCTAACTCTAACACAAACAAATAAAACACACAACAAACAAACAACGAACGAAGGAGCAACTCTCGACTCAAAAACTCTCTAACTAGGACAACCTCCTAACTCTAGAGGAAGATCTTTTCGAAGAAAACAATATTTTGAAAGATTTTTGTAATTTTGAAAGATTTAAAATGCTTATTTTTAAAGGTTTGGCTGGACTTGGGATGTGGATCCCAAGCTGCACTACGTACCCTGTTGAAAGGGATCAAGCCAACGTAGTTCGGAACAGATTTCCTAACTACTTCTAATGACTCAAGATTTTTGAGATTTTTGGTTTTTCAGATGTTTTTTGCTGTTTTTAAGTGTTTTTGACTCAAGGGGGACAAATCCTATCATCATAAGGGGAGGACAAACTCCCGATATCCCGCAAAGGTTGGACAGCATCCTATGCTTTGCGGGGGAAAAGAACAGAAACATAGCTCTGCAGGGGTTAGACAACATCCTATACCTTGCAGGAGCGGATAGAAAAACATGATACGATGAGAAGTTGGATAATATCCTAAACCCTATGATGATAGAATTTGATTCCTGAACAAGAGAACTGACTCTCTAGACTAAGGACGGATTCCTATGCTAGCGGACTATCAAACTAAGATAAAGCTCAACAAGTAATAAGGAAAAAGAGACTTTGTGCATATTTGGCAAAAGTAAAACAACCAGCCGGGCCGGACAGCTACCTAGCCCTAGGGTGCAACAAATGTGCAACCCAATACCCATAAGGGTAAGGGGTATGTTGCCAAGCCGAGTAGGATGTTCTCCCAAAAACCAAATGATGCACAAAGAAGAGGTTTAGAAAGAAAAATGAGATTGGGTGAGACTCCTAAACAAAACGATGAGCTCCAAGAGAGGTGCTGATGAGACACAGCATTTCTCCTAAGGATAGACTCACTAATGAGACAAAGCTTGTCTCTAAAGGATACAACTTTCTCTGTCTAAGACATAGCCTGTCTCCCTGAGAGGGCTCTAGAGAACTCTTTCATTGCCCTTGCAATGAATGGATTTCTAATTTCTAGGGGATACACACCATAAAGACTTGGACAAGTCTTTAAATAAATGAGAGGGGTGCTACTTGGACTAAGCGAGTCCCCTAAGGATGGGCTTAGGCTAGCGCCTTCATCGCCCTTGCAACGAGAGGGGATTCTAATATCAAAGAATTTTAACAGAAATCTATAAGACTGTGTTAGTCTATCAAAAAGAGAAGAAAAGGCTACCAGATAATCGCAAATTTTATTCTAAGAATAAATCAAGTGCTAAGCAAAAAAAAATATACAATCTAATAGCAATTATAAAATGATAAATAACATTAATTAGTCCAGACCAGCCGCTGGATAGCCTAATAAAGTAAAAACAATATCAAACACTTCAAAACCAACCACAAACCCCAATACGGGGACTCCAATGAAATCAGATGATGCCAAAGTAATCATCCGATATCAAATACACATGATAATATTTCTAATCCCGCCTTGAGATCAGACAGTACTCATGTCGATAATATCGAATAGAGTAGTTACCTGATCTCCTTCTTCCTATTAAACAATTTATTTAAATAAAAAGGAATGAATATAATAAGCTTTGAGATAATCTTACCTGAACGATCCACTTATCTTCAGAATCTAACTCAAAACTTAAGATAAAAGAAAAGTAATAAATTCTCAATATTTTATACAAATGACCTCCATTTCAGAATATCGAAATAACAAGCAAATGATACAGAACCTTGCAGTTTAAGGATAACCCCATTAATATGCTTGAAAATTCTTTCGTAAAGTTATATAAAAAAAAAATGCTATTATCAAACCAGGAAGTGCCAAAGAGGAAGTGAAATCAGCACAACCACTGTTAGGTGTTTTCTATAAAACAAATTATTTTTCATTCATCTGAAGCATGTAGGGCTGAAATGAGGGATGTCCATTAGCAAAAATAAATAAAAAATGGTTGCTACAATCACAACTAAGAGGGCTGTTATTATCAAAATGACATGAGGGCTTTCCATATCAAAAATGAAAAGCTCACAAAACCATAGACCAAATGACTAGTATCAAAGCAAATAAATTTAGAACAAGACATATTTTCAATTGACAATTACCTTACTATGCATAATTTTCATATCAAATGCAAGATCATAATCCCCTTTTAAAACTTATGCTATCAGGGAAACAGATACTATAATTTTACCAATAATTAACAGACAACCTCTAACTTAATCACCACTATAATGATGACAGAAATTCCTCCTTCTATCACAGAAAGTCAAAAACAAGACCACAGTTAAGAGAGAATATTCTCTACCTGGTTTAGAGATCAATCCTTTGGAGGTGCGGTTATCATACAAGAGCTCTTAATTCTATTACCAAAAAGGAAGAGTAGATCCATAGTAAAGTCAATGGGAATAGGCAAGCAGTCACTATCATAAGAGTTGAATTTTGTGTCTATGTATATGATTTGGACATAAAGAAATAAAAAAAAACTCCATAGTAACCCGGGTAGGCATAAAACAGAATATTTTGCAATCTGTCCTTTCTGTGATCCAATCAAGATTAATTCATCTTCATCTTAACAACTCCAAGAGTGACAACAATGATAGAATGGTTGCCATTATCAGAAAAATTTAAGGGGTTACAAATATCATAGTGAAAATGGCCACAATTATCAAAGTGTGAGGGCTGTACATATCAAGCAACTGTGAGGGGTGACAAGGATGGTTACAATAATGGTTGTCTTAGATAGGTTAGGGAACTAGAACATGGTCAAAGAAGAAACAGGGTTAGGAATCCAACTGTGTAGTAAAAGGCACAATGATATTTATACAAAATGATAAGGTCAAGAAATCTGCTTGTATAGATTTTTTTTTTTAAAAAAAACGAATAATATTCTAGTGTGGAATACGAAGCAAACTCCTGACCCAACTGTTGTTCGTTAAAATAATAGTCATATATGCAGGTGCATAGTGACCATGGGATAAATATTAAACTAAAAAAAAATAAGAAATATCCATATCTAAGCAAATAAACCTACACGACCATAGAACATGATTGGGTTGGCACCTGTTTTCCAAAGAAAAGATATTAAAATATATATATATAAACTATAAACAGAAATGAATGAATTTTATGGCTAAGTAGTGGCTAAGAATGGTGATTATAATCTATACACTAATGAGAACATAATAATGTTGCAATTAGCCACAAAGGCATCCACTCACTTACAGACTTGTTGATGGCATCAAACAAAGCAAAGAGAATAAGCAAAATACGTATCAAAAGGTGATCAGACCTAGACAATCCCTATCTTCTCAACCTCTCAGTAACTATATCACTAGATTCTAATCAATTACAATACTCTGTTTTTTTTATCATATAAAGGATCATCAATTGAGTTCACAACTGTGAGCTATGTTCATAAATCAGCTGAGAGAGTAAAAAAAACAAGTTAAATTTGTATCGTTACTAAAGTTCAGAATCAAATTACAACACATAATACTGATTTTCTACTTATTCACAATCCAATCACAACTGCAGCATTGTACTTCTTAAGATCAAAATAAATTTGTAAAATTAAACAGCAACTCCTTTTTTTTTTACTACTCATCCAGAAATCATGTCAAATGCAACACAGATCTTCATCGATCAAAGCAAAATAACACATGGAAACTTCATTCACAAGCTCAGAACAACAACTCCTCATCAATTCAAACAACATAACATGTAAAAAAACTCACACAGCAGAGTAATCAAAAATTACCTGAGCGTATTAGTGAGGAATTAACCAAATAGCTTATAATCAAAGCTCAAAGAAACTTGCCGAAAATCCAATCTCACTAGTAAAGCCTCACGATGCCAGATCTTGCAATTGCTCTTCTTAGAATATTAAGAACTTCCTTGTATTCCTCCAAATGAAGAACTGATAGTGAAATTCCAAAGGAAAAACTAAAATCCAGAAATTTGCTGAAGCTGATGCCAATAATTCTACAGATTCTGCCCTTCTTTTCTTCGGAGATAAACACTGGTAGATCTCAAGTTCTGAAGATCGGAGAAGATGAATCTGCCGGAAAATCTACCGGATTTTGGCCGGAGAAGACAAGAACAATCTAAGCCGTTGATGAAATTTAAATGAGAAATGAGCCTCTAATGAAGCAAGGAGAATCATAAGCAAACTGACGAAAAGGCCGGCCGGAGATTAACTTGAGCAAACCCGGAATCTCATCAGAGAAGAAAGGATCGAAGGGGAAAAGTTAGGGTTTGAAGAATTTGGAGATTTCTAATGAAGAAAAATGACAGATCTATCTAATACAAGAAGAAACAAAGTTGACCGACACTCAAACTTGCCGGAGAAAACAAATCGGCCGGAAAACCTGTCTGAATCTATTAGACCTACTTGGAGAAGAAGGATCGGCCGGAGTTTTAGTTGGAATCAGAGCTTGCACATGAGGAAAATAAAATGACTGAAATGAGAATCCGACCGGAAAAGCTAACGGAGTTGGCCGGAGAAGATGAGAATTTAGGGTTTGAATGCGAGATCTAGTTTCTCTTTCTTGTTTCTCAGAGCTTCTCTCTCTAAAAATTCGTTCGAAAAATTAGCTCCCCCAGCAAATGAGACCCAAGCTCTCTATTTATAGCCTTTTTCAGTAATTTTCGAACCCCAAATATACTCAGGACAGCCCCCTCTGAGCATTATTCTAACTTGTTTTGATTTCAAATAGGGTGGTCCGCAAGAAAAGCTTTAGTGAAAAATAAGGATAAATTCGTGCCTCTCTGGTTACCCAGGGACACCCTCCTACAGCAAATTACCCACGTTTTACTCCCACCAGGTCACCCTCTGACCAGGATAATGCACACCCCTTCTGCGACATTAAATTTAACAACGCTTCCTACGCCTCTCGTTGACGAAGCAGAAACCGTCGGATTTCGACGAAATTTTAAAGGGACCTAAATGGATCTCCAACCTACTTGAGGGACGGATTTGGGTCACCAGATCATAGATTTACTTGGGTTTTTCACAAACACATCGAACTAGGGTCCGGTCAAAATGAGGTGTCTACAGATGCCCCTCTTTGGCAAAGCGTGCTTGTCGTGCGCATGCCAAAGCTGAACAGGCAACACATTTTGGCCGGCCCAAAATTCCAACCAAATTTACAACATTGGGAGATAGCTTATCACCGACTCTTAACATGATAACCACAGCATCTAAAATGACATAGTCTCTCTCTAATAATGATTCCACAATCAAATCAATTAACAATGACTTTTATGAACGCCAACATGTACAAAACATTCATTTTTTTTTACTGGTAAATCAAAAGTCTGGTAAAACACAAAATGAATCACTTAAAAGAACAGAATCACCACTACAAGCACACACTTGTATCGATGAATAAGGATTTTTGCTGACAATCAGACCAAATATCGCTCAGTCAATTACCAAAAATGATATCATTAAAAGGAATGAGCAAGTCTTAACGATCAGACCAAATAGTACTTGGTCAATCGTTAAAACTAACTCAAAACAAAAGGGCGATAACTACACAGACCATTGCTAAAAATCCGTCTGTTTAGCCATCCAGATAATCCTGACTCCTCTCTTTCAAGGTAGCGGGTCATCCAAGATTGATATGGTCTTGCGAAAAGGGTTCCATATAAATCCACGCAGATATACCTGACTCCCAATCTCAGTAGATAGCGGTACATTGCGAAGTGACAATTAGACAGGCCAAAATTTGGCATTTCACTGCTAAATGTCACGGGCGAAGAAGAAAAGACCAGACTCCAAATATACGGAGCTCAATTTCACTGGTAGTTTCTTACTTCTAAAAAACTCTTCATGAGTAAAGAAAATCCCAGACTCCAAACATACGGAGCTGCTTCACTGGAAATTCCTTTAAGAAGAAATCATTTTCAAATGATGAGAGAAATTACCAGACTCCAAATCATAGAGCCATTGGAGAAAATATATACAACATGATGAAAGAAAATACCAAACTCCAAAACACGGAGCCATTGGCGATTTCTTTTTGAAACTTTCTCAAATGGTGAGAGAAAAGAACCAAACTCCAAATCACTGAGCCATTGGCAATATATATATATATTTTTAAAACCTTTCAAATGGTGAAAGAAAAGACCAATCGCCAAATCACGGAGCCATTGGTGAAAATATTTTTTAAACTTTTCAAATTGTGAAAGAAAAGACCAATCTCCAAATCACGGAGCCATTGGCGAAAACATTTACAAAATGATATAAGAAAATGCCAAACTCCAAATCACGGAGCCATTGGCGAAAACACATTTTTAAATCTTTCAAATGATAAAAGAAAAGACCAATCTCCAAATTACGGAGCCATTGGCAAACATTTATAAGATGATAAAAGAAAAAATGCCAAACTCCAAATCACGGAG
The DNA here is from genome assembly GCF_043159265.1 of Tasmannia lanceolata. Classification (NCBI taxonomy): domain Eukaryota; kingdom Viridiplantae; phylum Streptophyta; class Magnoliopsida; order Canellales; family Winteraceae; genus Tasmannia; species Tasmannia lanceolata. The sequence goes on along the minus strand of NW_027518680.1, from coordinate 45,091,568 downwards.
CCATTGGCAAAAATAAAATTCATTGAAATGATTGAAGAAACGACCAACTTTGATCGATTTCACCAGATGAATAAATCATTTTTGCCTGAGAATGATTGAAAATGCACGATCTGTGCTGAAGACAAAACTCAAGCAAGGATGAAGAAATTTTCGAGTATTGATCCTTAAAATAATGGAAAAGAAGTCTGCTGGAATTTTGAAAATTGCAGGAATGAATTCTAGACTCCGCTGGGAGTAAAGATTTTCTGAAAACTTGACTCAGAAAGAAAACAATTTGATTGAAGAGCTTGAACCAGAAGAATGTATTCAAGTTCCTCTATTCTTTATTTGATGAGAATTGCCATCTCAAATATCATTGTTTGATTGATATCTTTTATGACGCAAGTCATAAAAGATGCCCCTAGTATGATTATTTCCATGACAAAATTCATTGGAGAGCAACAATAAAGGGATCAAAAGGATAAGCAGAAAGCTTTCATTAATAAACTCTTGGGATTACAAAGTTTTTCTCATGAACACTTGGATTTACAAAATTTTCTCATGTACAAGAAACTGGTTTTGCTCAGAAACTTTCTTCATCTCTGCCAACCACTGATACTTCAGACGGGTTTTAAGAGCCTGCCACATTCTGAATTCTGCTTTGCTTTACATTATAAACAAGAGGCACGGATTCTCTTCTTTCCCTCCCTTTTACCACCTCGGCTTTGGGAGGACATTGACTAAACAAGACCTCAAAACTTGATCTCAACTCGACAAAATAAAGATTTTGACAAACGACAAACGAGGACTTTGACAAAAACACAAGACATGAACACTAAGAGAGACCGAATCTGCTTCTTAGCCTGATAAAATATTTCAAGATGGTAAAAGTCTACCACTCTTAGATTCTTTTGGTTACCGTGTTTAAAGGTGTTTCATTCCTTTTTTCGGTATTTCTGTCATGGTTATTATCCCTTTAGATTGCTTAGTTTCAATCTCCTTAACTCAAAAAGTACCAAAGGAAGTTTTGCTGGTGCTTACTCAAACATTAGAGTGATGCCAAAGAAAATGAAAGTCTAACTGACTCTTCAAAGCTCTGTCCTCTCTGCATGAAGTCACTGCCATGACCAAATCGCCTTTCTAGGTTTTCGATTTAGCGGACCGTATGCCTTATATTTTGCCCGGACTGTCTGCCCTTGCAGATTTTCCATCTAGCAGGCTCAGCACCTTGATTTTTGCCTAAGCCGCCCTTTCGGGTTTTCAACTTAGCGGGTGAATGACCCTAACTTTTGCCTAGACTGCCCTTGCGGGTTTTCAGTCTAGCGGGTCTAAGACTCCATCATTTTTTCATTTTTTCTGTTTCTCTACAAACCTGGGCCTAAAATACACCAGAAAGACTTTAAGGTAGGCTTAGATTCAAGCAGGATAAACCTTGGTTTGATTGCATGTATTTTAAACCGAATCTGGACCTTCCAGACTGCCTACGTATCCCTGAAGAAATGGGAATCAGGTTTGCGTAGTTCGCCCATTTGGTGTTTCAAAAATTTTTATTTTCAAAATGCTACGAAAGATATGACCGATCCTGAATTAATCAGGCTACCTACGTATCCTTAAAAAGGGATCAGGTCATAATGTAGTTCAAGTTCAATATCTTTTATGACGCAAGTCATAAAAGATGCCCCTGGTTTGAGTTTGTCAAAGAAATGGAGTATTATTTTTTTATTGGCCCAAAGGGTTTGCAAATGGTTTTAAACATATAGGTTGTTGGCTCAAAGCTCAAATCGATCAAAGATGGCTTTCTGGTGTAATTAAGCATAATACTTCTTTAATTGATCCAGGTTTGTAGGTTCATTTATTTTTTCTCCACTTTCATCGAGGAGTCTTACGGCTTTTCCAGGCAAGACTTCATCAACAATGTAAGGACCAGACCAATTTGGCCTGAACTTCCCTCTGGGATCAAACACCGGTGCCCTGTAAGACTTCAAGACGAGATCTCCTGGTTTCAGGTCTCGGACCTTGACTTTCTTGTTAAAGGCTCTTTCGATTCTCCTTTGATATCCTTGGATGTGATACAAGGCTCTCAACCTCTTTTCGTCAATCATCTGCAATTCCTGGTATCTAGCTCTTGCCCACTCAGACTCTGACAGATTCGCTTCCATCATAACTCTTAGGGACGGGATTCTCACTTCAACAGGGAGGACTGCTTCCATTCCATACACTAGAGAATATGGAGTTACACCTGTAGAGGATCTTATCGATGTCCGATAAGCCCACAAGGCATAAGGGAGTTTATTCGACCAGTCTTTATAAGTCTCAGTCATCTTACTGATAATGACTTTGATATTCTTGTTCGCTGCCTCTACAGCACCATTTGTTTGAGGTCTGTAAGGAGATGACTTGTGATGTCTTATCTTGAATTCTTCACACAGGTGCAACACCTCTTTCTTGAATTGCGACCCATTATCTGAAATCAACTCATGAGGTATTCCGTATCTGCAAATAATGTTGGTGCGGATAAACTTCGCAACTGTATTCGAAGTGATGGAAGCATACGAAGCGGCTTCAATCCATTTCGTAAAATAGTCAATCGCGACAAGAATGTATTCATGCCCGCTTGAAGACCTCGGATAAACTTTTCCAATGATATCAATCCCCCATACTGAAAATGGCCACGGCGAAGTCAAAGAATGCAATTCTGACGGAGGAACATGAATAAGATTCGCATAAACTTGGCACTTATGGCATTTCTTCACAAAGGCAAAGCAATCTGCTTCCATTGTAAGCCAATAAAATCCAAGTCTTAAAATTTTTCTAGATAACATCTTGCCATTCATATGCGGTCCACAAACTCCCTCATGAGTCTGTTCAATAAGCTCCACAGCTTTGTCTTCATCAACACATAAGAGTTGGATTCCGTCAAAAGATCGCCTATACAGCTCTTCACCACAAATGATGAAGTTGGTAGCTAGCCTCTGAAGAGTTTTCCTCTCTTTGCTTGAAGCGTCAGGAGGGTGACCCTTGCCAGAAATAAAGTTCTTGATATCCGTATACCAGGGTTTCCCATCCGGACATCTTGCCAATATTTCTATCGCATTCACATGCGCAGGAGCCCACTGCAATCTGACAGCTAACGGCTGAACCTCCATAGTTGCAGAGATGTCTAGCATCGAAGCCAAAGTTGCTAAAGCATCAGCAAAATGGTTCCTGGTTCTAGACAAGTGAGTAAAAGTGATATTCTTGAATTTTTTAACCAAAGATTCTAAATATGCGTTATAAGGGATCAATTTATCCTCCCGAGTTTTCCATTGTCCGTTGGTTTGACAAATAATGAGCATTGAGTCCCCAAACACATCTATGTCTTGAATTTGAAGAGCTAAAGCTGCCTCGAGTCCTGCTATACAAGCTTCATATTCTGCCATGTTGTTCGTGCACTCAAACTGCAACTTAATGGATAAAGGGATATACTCTTTCTTTGGAGATATCAACACTGCACCCACTCCTCGACCTTGGTTATTGACTGCTCCGTCAAAATACATCAACCATTTGGTACTTGGAGTTTCTTCTTCAATATCCATTATTTCTTCATCAGGAAACTCAGTTTTCAGGAAAACATTCTCCTCTGTAGGAGAATCAGCCAGCTGCTCAGCTATAACCCGTCCTTTGATGGACTTCTGAGTGACATAAATGATGTCAAACTCAGATAACAATAACAACCACCTTGCGGTTCTTCCAGTAAGGGCGGGTTTCTCAAACAAGTACTTCAACGGATCCATCCGTGAAAGTAAAAGAACCTTGTTTGACAACAAATAGTGTCTAAGCCTTTGAGTAGCCCAAACCAATGCTAGACAAGTTTTCTCCAAAACAGAGTACTTTATCTCATATTCCAACATCTTCTTACTGATATAATAGATAGGCTTTTCTCGCTTAGACTCTGGATCTTTCTGAGCAAGCATACAACCCATTGCAGTGTTTGTAATCGACAAATACATCAACAAAGGTTGGCCCTGAATGACGGGTGATAGAACAGGAGGCAAAGATAAGCATTGCTTAACCTTTTCAAACGCTTCCTGACATTCATCATTCCACTTCTTCGAAGAATTCTTCTTCAAAAGCTTGAAAATTGGTTCACATGTCATAGTCAAATGAGATATGAACCTTCTCAAGTATTGAACTTTCCCAAGAAAACCTCTGATCTGCTTTTCTGTCTTAGGCGGTTCCATTTCCTGGATTGCCTTGATCTTTTGAGGATCCACCTCAATTCCCCTTTCACTGACCATAAATCCAAGGAGTTTTCCTGATGTAACCCCAAATACACACTTGTTTGGATTCAGGCGAAGCTGATATTTCCTGATTCTTTCAAAGAATTTTCTCAAGGCAACTGTATGCTCTGGTCTAGTCTTTGCTTTAACGATCATATCATCTACATAGACTTCGACTTCTTTGTGAATCATATCATGAAGAAGAGTAGTTGCAGCTCTCTGGTAAGTGGCACCAGCATTCTTTAAACCAAACGGCATTACTCTGTAGCAGTATGTACCCCACTGAGTAATGAATGCTGTTTTCATCATGTCCTCAGGTGCCATCTTGATCTGGTTATATCCCGAGAACCCATCCATAAAGGATAAGAGAGCATGCCCAGCAGTATTATCTACCAAGAGATCAATGTTTGGCAATGGGAAATCATCTTTTGGACTTGCTTTGTTCAGGTCCCGAAAATCAACGCACATTCGAACCTTCCCATCCTTTTTGGGCACTGGTACTACATTAGCGAGCCACTCGGGATATTCAACCACTTGGATGAATTTCACCTCTAGAAGTTTCTTGACTTCTTCATAAACTTTCAACTCCCATTCTGTCTTGAGTTTTCGGAGTTTCTGCTTCTTTGGCTTGATGCCAGGGATTAATGGTAATCGATGCTGAACAATCTCCTCATTCAATCCCGGCATGTCATCGTAAGACCAAGCGAAAACCTCCTTGAACTCTTTAAGTAAGGCGATTAATTCTTCGCGCTCTTCAGGAGATAAAGTTTTGCCAATCTTTATTTCTCGAATCAAAGTTTCATCACCTATATTCACGGTTTCAACTTCCTCTTCGAGTGGTTTTGCTCGGCGACTCCCCTCCTGTTGAATCAGATGTTTGATTTCAGGGGGAGGTTCGTCGGCATCCTCATCAGAGGGGGAGTCTTGATTATTATTATTATTATCAGGTTTTAAAGCAGATTCAGTAGAAGAAATTGAAACAGGAAAGTACAATGAAGAGTCCTTTATTTCATTGAAAGATGAATTGAATACATCAGATGATGAATAGCCCACATCAGGCTTTACAGACTCTGGAATTGTATTTACAAACTTAGAAACAGACATGTTGACATCAGTGTCAACATACTCAGAAATATGTACATGATAAGCATCAAGTACATCAGTAGAAATATCTTCAAACTCGACCTCACTAGCAAGAGACACATCACCGACTCCAAGGGTTGACTTGACCTCTACAGTACCTGCATCAAAAGAAGAGTTAGAAATGACAGACTCTGTATCTGACTCGGAAACAGACTCATACTTAGACCTTACTAACTCTTTCGAAGAAGTATGACCATACTGAAAGGTAACCTGAGGTAGGACCTGAGAGGTCCAGTTAGTCAAAGGTCCCTCCGCCGAGGTGATAAGATGTGCCGGGTTCAGAATTACTGTGCTCCTGTCAATAACAGCTACCATCTGTGACCCATCCTCAAAAAGTGAGTTCAGAAATTCTGGCACCATACAGTCAGCCCAATCGGTCTTTGACTCTATCTCTGCGATCTGTACACTTATTAACTCATTTTTTGGTAGCTCGAGGTCAAAGAAAATTTCAAACCCTGGCAACCTTTGCCCAGTCGACTCATCAACCCAAGCCTCAGCGAAACCACAGAATGGAACATCTGCTCCCTTCTTGCGAAAATGACCATTCATTGTCAAATTCAGAGGTCCCATAGGCAAGTCTAAACCACGGCGACGACACTCGGCCCACTTCAGCATATAACGCTTCATCTCTATGATCTCCTTCTTGGTGGGTTCGTATCCTAACCCAAACAGGCCATTGAAGGTCTTGAGCATTGGGAACTCAATCATACCTTGATGATATTTGCCCAACCCGGCACCAGGCATATATCCTTGCTTGCGAATTATCTTGACAACTTTGGAATTGGTACTACTTAGGAAGAAGATCTCTTCATTCATCGCCTCTTCCATAGTGATAGCGGTCACCTCCAGAGAAAAGCCGGTTAAGCTTATATCGTCTGTTTTGTCAACAACCAACTCCTGAGAAATTTGGCCTATTTCCAAATCAGGGTCGCCTTTCACAGTAACCACCCTGTTATTTCGAACAAATTTCAACTTCTGATGCAGCGTGGATGGTATAACCCCAACCCTGTGCAACCATGGGCGACCAAGCAGCAACAAGAAGGATGCCTTGATATCGAGGACTTGGAATTCTATTTCAAATTCCTCACCTCCTATTTGGATTTCAGTGACCAAAGTCCCGATGACATCACGACGGGTTCCATCGTATGCTAGAATGCCTTGCTCAGAGGGGACAAAATTCTCCGGTCCGAATCCAAGGGTAGTTGCCGTGCTCAATGGGCAAACATTCAGAGCAGACCCATTGTCTACTAATACCTCAGGAACTTTCTTCTTATTACAAATTAAAGTGATTTTGAGAGGTTTAGTATGGTCTTTACCCTCAGGAGGAAGGTCTTCATCTGTGAAGGATAAAACCTTAGATGTTCTGGCCGGAGTGACCAGGCTCACCAACTCATCAGGTGTAACATCAATAGATACTTGTGCAGCATTTAACTCCTTGAGTATTACTTTCCTGTGCTTGGAAGAAGACATAAGTAGGCCCCATATGGAAATATTCGCTTGGGTCTTCCTCAACTGTTTTAACAGATTATCATCCTCCTCTTCTGTAACGGGCCTATTCAACCTCGGATTTCCTGCAGCCCTTGCTATTTCTGCTGGATTCTCTGCACTCAACTCTGGAGGCTTGAATACACGACCACCCCTTGTGACGTGCTGAAGCTCATCACATTGGTCATCAAGGAACAACAAATCATCATCCTCGATTCTCAGTACATATGGTGTTTTGTTCCTCTGCTCTTCTTCAACATCTTCACAATGAAGTATATAAGATCTAGAAGAAGACTCTGCAAAATCATCATCAGCCAGGGAAAGGACATAAGGCTTTTCCCTCGCCAATTCTTCGATCTCCTCATCATCCAACCTCAGCACATAGGGTTTATCGGATGTTATAGCAAAAATGAGATTTGAAGGGTCAAGAAGAGGTTCATTGACAAAAATAGCATTGACGACAGGCGGAGGAATAGCACGATGATTTGGGAGGGGGTTTTGAGTAGTACTTGGTCGCTCCACTTCCAAATCTTTATTATCTATCATTTTTTGAATAGCATACTTCAAAGCCAGGCATCTTTCTGTCAAATGACCCGAATTCCGATGATATTCACAGTATTGATCTAATCTCCAATATTTAGGCAATGGATCTGGTACGGGCCTGATATCAGGAAGCTTTATCTTCTTATCCCTAATTAGTTTCTTCAAAATAACAGGGTAGGGATAAGGAAGCGGATCAAATTGCTTAGGCGCCTGTCTCTCTGCCGGTCTTGACACCTCAGTTACTGCTCTTGCCACTGGTCTGACATAGTTTACACTATTCACCTCTTTCTGTATAACCATTGGCCGCTTGCCCTCTCTGACTTCGGATGACGATGGTCTAGCCCTTAGACCTTTGCCGATGGCATCCTCAGTTTGGGTTCCCGTCTGAATCAAATGATCGAAATTAGGATAATGCTGGGGCGCCATGAAATGGAAATATTGAGTGGACAGACTCTTGACCACCAATTTTATCTGATCCTTTTCTGATAACCTTTGATTTAACTGAGCAGATTTGCGCCTCCAGCGCCTGATAAATGAGGTAAAGGTCTCTTGAGGACCTTGCTTCAACTGTTTGAGGTCCCTCTTTGTGACCTCTATCCCCTCCTCCATTGAAAATTGTTCAATAAGCTGGTCAGAGATATCTTCCATGGTCCTGACCTCATCTGGTTTCAGTCTTAGGAACCATTTCTTTGCTATCCCTATCAGAGAAATAGGAAATAGCTGGGCCATCTGTTCATGATTCAGGCCATATTGCTGTGAGAGGATAATAAACCACCTTACATGGTTCCGAGGACATCCAGTCCCGTCATACTTATCGTAATCTGGGACTTTGAAATTATGTGGTAAAACCACTGCAGAGGACATCATTAATTCGGAGACGTCAAATTTTTTCGGTCCCTGGACTTTCATGTGCTCCATCTCTTGAGCCAACTTCCCGAACTTCTTAGACATCTCTCTCTCAAATTTCTCATACATTTCTTTCTCCTTATTGATCCTAGGGATACAATACTCTTCAGCGTATTGTCCATCATCCATATCAACTTCTAATGGCGAGATAGTGGGTCTATTCAACTCTGGAGATGCAACACGAGGAGGTTGATGAAACGTTGGTCCTCCTTTTGAAGCAGAAGCCTTATCACTAATCTGGGTCTTCATGTGAGTCATTTCTTCCTTCATACTTGCCATGTCACGAGTAAGGCCTATTAACATCTCTTGGATAGCTATCATAGGATTAGCGGGATCTGCCATTGAGACTGGGGTGGGTTGGATGGGCGAGAGTATTTCTTGAAAATGAGACACAGGTAATGCTGGAGAAGTAAATGAAACAGGCGACAAAGATTGTCTACTCAGCCTGGAATCAGAAGACTGACGGGACCAGGTTGGTTTTGGAAAGGTAATTTTCTTTGGAGCAATGGTTGCTCAGTCAAGAATCCTGAGAAGAAATATGAACACTAGATTAAAAAAAAAATTGATAATTGAGATAAACTATTCTCACCAAATAATGACAAGAGAAACAGAAAACACACTTTCATTGATAAGAAATTTGGGATTACAATTGATGAAAACATCAGTCTTTGATTTCAATTAGATAAACAAATGGTAATTGAAGAAATCAATACGACAAAAAATATGATAGGGTCTTCAAGGTCTTTCGATACGGGCTCTCTTTCTCTCAGGTTCTTCTGAAAAATCATTCCGCTCGATCTTAGACGATAGAGCAAATCTCTGACTGATGACTTTGTTTCTCCAGGCAGTTACAATAGACTGGATGAGATCAGGAGTAAGTTTCTCGCAAAGAGGAGGAGTTACGATTCTGGGAGGATATGGCTTTCCCGTAATCTGGTAAAGCAAACGCATGGGTGCGTAGAAGGTTGATTTTTCCAAACCCATAAGATATACAAAGGAATATGGGTAAGTACTAGTAATGACCTGAAGGCATGAATGACTCACCATGTGAAGTTGGTCATGGTCTACATGCTGCAACCAATGGTGCCATTCGTCAATGGATTGGGGTTGGTTGGCCATTGATTGCCATGACGAATGATCCTTAAGGGTATACTTAATGGAATTTTGTGGCTTAAGAATAATAAGCTTTTCACAAAGCCACAAATAAAGCAGTTTAGCACACCCATAGAAGCTATTTTGGACTTTTGAAGGATCAATACGATCTAGTCCTAAGATAGTTTCTGCTAACATAGTAGGAATAGGATTTCTTCCTTTGTTAATCTGGTCTACTATGCCCAGCAAAGCCAGTGGGGCAACACGGGGGTCGCCACGAATGATATGGCGAGCAAAAACTCCAAAGATTAAGGCACTACGCCGACAGCTTTGGAAACGGGAGTTAGTAGGGTCAGTGTTTTTAGAAAAAATTTCAATAAGGATATGGACCTCTACATGCGTGCCTTTGAAGCAAGGTAAGGCATCAACGATATCATTTTTGAATAACCCGCAAAAAAGGGAATTAGAAGAGTTTATGTTTGCAGGTTGAATCCAGAGTCCTTCAGATGTGATCTCTAGCAAGGCGCACCAATCTTCAAAGATTGGGCAAAGTTCAAAGGAACCGAATCGAAACACATGAAGAATGGGATCCCAAAGCTTTGCAACTGCCTGAAGAAATTTCCAATTTATACCAGATACGCTCAAGTAATTGAACGTGCTTATGAACCGATCGATCATGCTTCGCTCATGCTCACGCGGAAGGGTTCTGATGACTTCACTTATCCAAATCTTCAACATATTATTCGACATGATTGAACCTGACATTCAGATAAGATAGAGATTATGAAGGAATAAGAAGGACCTTGCAAATGATAAGAATAATTTGACAATCATTTATATAGGAAGGATACGATTGGTGACAATGGATTTTTCATCTATGATCAGAATGATCAACAGATCAGAAAATAGAACACAGTCATGGAATGACAGAAGTAGGTCATAGGCTGGATCTAAATCTGTCGATGAATATTAACTTTACGATCAAGGAGATCAAGATGATAGATCATGGTCATGAGGATAACAAGGAAGCCATCGGCCAGATCTCAAAACGAAACAAGTAGACAACAAATATATGCACAAATTGAATCTATGATACAACACAAGAATGGTTATCCTCCAAAAAAGGATAATAAAATAGATTATGACCAACAATGACATGTATGGGTCACTGACGAAAGAACGCGAACGCAATTGATCAAATCAGAGATTCCCATTAAGAGTGAACTTTTAAGCTAACTGATACTGAAAATGGGAATCGAAACAATGCAAACCGACTCTAAGGACTAGCAATCATGCTCAAAATGATTTGGATAAAATCCGGCAGCATAACGGCTATACAGGGAGGTCAGGGTAAAGTAAACTCATGAGGCAATGATAAGATAAGCTCATGGTTATCTAACTCTATCCACAAAAGGTTCTAGGTAAAATTTGACAGCATGACAGTGCTACAAAGGGTATATGGGTAAGAAGAAATAGTAATGCAGCACTCTGAACAAGAATACTAAGCATCTCAAAATGACATTGTTATGAGAAGAAGGTAATTGGATAAAACTTGACCAAAGTTGAGTCTATGTGACACAGGGTCTAATCCAATAGCTGAAAGATCGAATGACAGATCATGACTATGGTAAGGCAAGTAAGAGTCATAGATTAGATCTGAAACTGGATAATGAGTGGATGTAACCCACTGAATTGAATAAGGAACTCTAATTAAAGAGAGAAAGGGAGAACCCTAATCTAAAAATCAATACATATATATATATATATACATATATATCCTAACCAGGGGCACCAGCCCTAAATATATCCAAACAGAGTCATGATACTTGACTCAAGACAGACATGTGAGTGTACTAGGACCGCATTGTAACCACATAAGGTGAGTTACAATAATCTATACACAGGACAAGGTTCATAAATCTAGGTTCCAACATGTGTAAGTAACACATGTTCGCTCCTATATGAACAAAATACATATATAGGTACAAGCAAGTCCTAATTGGGTTTTTACTAGGGTAGCAAATATACTCATGTACATAATATATGTAAAAGGAAAGTAGAGCTCCGGACTCAATCAGGTACTATGCATATGATCCATACTTAGTATGTATAACACAAGTGCACCGAGTGCTATACATAGTATGCTTCATTGCTCATCGGCTGCTGTAAACACAAGTGCACCGAGTGTTTACGGGTGCAGCACGAGCGCATAGCTTGGAAATAGATACAACAGCACCAACAGGGTAATGACATCCCATGTGGCACGCATTGTTTCTATCCCGTGGAGCCAATTATAATAAAATCAATAAAAGAAAATAAAGAACAAAATGATGTATGCTGTGCAGTGTGTGAATCCCTTGTTTTAAACACCTATTTGGTGCCCCTGGATTCTAAGCGATTGAATTCCAATTTATAATGATTTTAGCTCAAAATTCTTCAAAATTAATAACAAATGGCATTTTAACAGAGTTAGGCAATGTTCCAAGAACTCCCCAGCAGAGTCGCCAGCCTGTGGACCCCGATCCGGGAGAGAGGTGAGGGAACGAGCCCCCAGCGGCCTCTTGGATCATCCACACGTGAAGGAGAGCTCTACCAAGGAACTCTCGAAAGAATGTGCCTCTCACAGCATGAGTGGCGATAAAAAGGTGAGATACCTCTCGATTCGGGGACTAGCCCAGATTCGAGGCGTACCTTAAACAAAGAAGAGTCGCCATCCAAGGAAAAAGGCAAATGGGCCCTGGATCCCATACTATGCTCTGTTGCAACGGATAACCAGAGATTATAAAAGAGGGTTCGTGCCTGGTTACGAATTTGGAAGGTCTAAAGAGCACCTCATCCGCCCAAATGTAAACACCTGGTCTCTTATGCCATTTATTTAATGATTTTGAAAAGTTTTGAGCAAAAATCATATGAAATGAGAATCAATATCTCCGAGAAGATGTCTATCTAATCATGCATGTCTCGGAGATGAATTATAATCACACATAAAAGAAATGAAATAAGTGTCGCCTAAGCAAAACTATGTTATAAGTGACATGCCTAATGGGTGTCTAAGTTCTGGTGAACAAACACATGCATGACACACCAAAAAAGTATAAGGTCTGCGCAATAAAGTAAGAAAACACTGCAAAACATAGAAAATGACTCGATACCATACAACCCTAAAACTCTAATCTATACCTAGGCCCGAGTCTTTAGATGATCTGATGTTCATCCAAAGAAGCCTACGTATCCCCGCCTCCACGAGAATCAAGGCAACGTAGTTCTTCGCACCTATTCTAAGCTATGATGCCTAAGACATCTAGACCTCTATCCTAGACTCGATCTAAAAGACCAGACTAGTTCTTAAAGCTTCTTGTGTGATTATTTAAATTCTAATGGATTGTAGATTTTAGGACACCCTATATGCCCTAACTAAATGCAGGTTAGCTCTAAGCTAATGCAGGTGGTTCCTATAATCTATGTGTAACTAAGCTGTATATCCTAAGGAAAACAGTAGGATCTATCGCATCTTAGACCTAGTCATCAATTGGTGATGTGGATCGCCAAATGACCGGACGGAGGCGTAAAATTCCTAGCTAGGACTCACTCCTAACTCTAACACAAACAAATAAAACACACAACAAACAAACAACGAACGAAGGAGCAACTCTCGACTCAAAAACTCTCTAACTAGGACAACCTCCTAACTCTAGAGGAAGATCTTTTCGAAGAAAACAATATTTTGAAAGATTTTTGTAATTTTGAAAGATTTAAAATGCTTATTTTTAAAGGTTTGGCTGGACTTGGGATGTGGATCCCAAGCTGCACTACGTACCCTGTTGAAAGGGATCAAGCCAACGTAGTTCGGAACAGATTTCCTAACTACTTCTAATGACTCAAGATTTTTGAGATTTTTGGTTTTTCAGATGTTTTTTGCTGTTTTTAAGTGTTTTTGACTCAAGGGGGACAAATCCTATCATCATAAGGGGAGGACAAACTCCCGATATCCCGCAAAGGTTGGACAGCATCCTATGCTTTGCGGGGGAAAAGAACAGAAACATAGCTCTGCAGGGGTTAGACAACATCCTATACCTTGCAGGAGCGGATAGAAAAACATGATACGATGAGAAGTTGGATAATATCCTAAACCCTATGATGATAGAATTTGATTCCTGAACAAGAGAACTGACTCTCTAGACTAAGGACGGATTCCTATGCTAGCGGACTATCAAACTAAGATAAAGCTCAACAAGTAATAAGGAAAAAGAGACTTTGTGCATATTTGGCAAAAGTAAAACAACCAGCCGGGCCGGACAGCTACCTAGCCCTAGGGTGCAACAAATGTGCAACCCAATACCCATAAGGGTAAGGGGTATGTTGCCAAGCCGAGTAGGATGTTCTCCCAAAAACCAAATGATGCACAAAGAAGAGGTTTAGAAAGAAAAATGAGATTGGGTGAGACTCCTAAACAAAACGATGAGCTCCAAGAGAGGTGCTGATGAGACACAGCATTTCTCCTAAGGATAGACTCACTAATGAGACAAAGCTTGTCTCTAAAGGATACAACTTTCTCTGTCTAAGACATAGCCTGTCTCCCTGAGAGGGCTCTAGAGAACTCTTTCATTGCCCTTGCAATGAATGGATTTCTAATTTCTAGGGGATACACACCATAAAGACTTGGACAAGTCTTTAAATAAATGAGAGGGGTGCTACTTGGACTAAGCGAGTCCCCTAAGGATGGGCTTAGGCTAGCGCCTTCATCGCCCTTGCAACGAGAGGGGATTCTAATATCAAAGAATTTTAACAGAAATCTATAAGACTGTGTTAGTCTATCAAAAAGAGAAGAAAAGGCTACCAGATAATCGCAAATTTTATTCTAAGAATAAATCAAGTGCTAAGCAAAAAAAAATATACAATCTAATAGCAATTATAAAATGATAAATAACATTAATTAGTCCAGACCAGCCGCTGGATAGCCTAATAAAGTAAAAACAATATCAAACACTTCAAAACCAACCACAAACCCCAATACGGGGACTCCAATGAAATCAGATGATGCCAAAGTAATCATCCGATATCAAATACACATGATAATATTTCTAATCCCGCCTTGAGATCAGACAGTACTCATGTCGATAATATCGAATAGAGTAGTTACCTGATCTCCTTCTTCCTATTAAACAATTTATTTAAATAAAAAGGAATGAATATAATAAGCTTTGAGATAATCTTACCTGAACGATCCACTTATCTTCAGAATCTAACTCAAAACTTAAGATAAAAGAAAAGTAATAAATTCTCAATATTTTATACAAATGACCTCCATTTCAGAATATCGAAATAACAAGCAAATGATACAGAACCTTGCAGTTTAAGGATAACCCCATTAATATGCTTGAAAATTCTTTCGTAAAGTTATATAAAAAAAAAATGCTATTATCAAACCAGGAAGTGCCAAAGAGGAAGTGAAATCAGCACAACCACTGTTAGGTGTTTTCTATAAAACAAATTATTTTTCATTCATCTGAAGCATGTAGGGCTGAAATGAGGGATGTCCATTAGCAAAAATAAATAAAAAATGGTTGCTACAATCACAACTAAGAGGGCTGTTATTATCAAAATGACATGAGGGCTTTCCATATCAAAAATGAAAAGCTCACAAAACCATAGACCAAATGACTAGTATCAAAGCAAATAAATTTAGAACAAGACATATTTTCAATTGACAATTACCTTACTATGCATAATTTTCATATCAAATGCAAGATCATAATCCCCTTTTAAAACTTATGCTATCAGGGAAACAGATACTATAATTTTACCAATAATTAACAGACAACCTCTAACTTAATCACCACTATAATGATGACAGAAATTCCTCCTTCTATCACAGAAAGTCAAAAACAAGACCACAGTTAAGAGAGAATATTCTCTACCTGGTTTAGAGATCAATCCTTTGGAGGTGCGGTTATCATACAAGAGCTCTTAATTCTATTACCAAAAAGGAAGAGTAGATCCATAGTAAAGTCAATGGGAATAGGCAAGCAGTCACTATCATAAGAGTTGAATTTTGTGTCTATGTATATGATTTGGACATAAAGAAATAAAAAAAAACTCCATAGTAACCCGGGTAGGCATAAAACAGAATATTTTGCAATCTGTCCTTTCTGTGATCCAATCAAGATTAATTCATCTTCATCTTAACAACTCCAAGAGTGACAACAATGATAGAATGGTTGCCATTATCAGAAAAATTTAAGGGGTTACAAATATCATAGTGAAAATGGCCACAATTATCAAAGTGTGAGGGCTGTACATATCAAGCAACTGTGAGGGGTGACAAGGATGGTTACAATAATGGTTGTCTTAGATAGGTTAGGGAACTAGAACATGGTCAAAGAAGAAACAGGGTTAGGAATCCAACTGTGTAGTAAAAGGCACAATGATATTTATACAAAATGATAAGGTCAAGAAATCTGCTTGTATAGATTTTTTTTTTTAAAAAAAACGAATAATATTCTAGTGTGGAATACGAAGCAAACTCCTGACCCAACTGTTGTTCGTTAAAATAATAGTCATATATGCAGGTGCATAGTGACCATGGGATAAATATTAAACTAAAAAAAAATAAGAAATATCCATATCTAAGCAAATAAACCTACACGACCATAGAACATGATTGGGTTGGCACCTGTTTTCCAAAGAAAAGATATTAAAATATATATATATAAACTATAAACAGAAATGAATGAATTTTATGGCTAAGTAGTGGCTAAGAATGGTGATTATAATCTATACACTAATGAGAACATAATAATGTTGCAATTAGCCACAAAGGCATCCACTCACTTACAGACTTGTTGATGGCATCAAACAAAGCAAAGAGAATAAGCAAAATACGTATCAAAAGGTGATCAGACCTAGACAATCCCTATCTTCTCAACCTCTCAGTAACTATATCACTAGATTCTAATCAATTACAATACTCTGTTTTTTTTATCATATAAAGGATCATCAATTGAGTTCACAACTGTGAGCTATGTTCATAAATCAGCTGAGAGAGTAAAAAAAACAAGTTAAATTTGTATCGTTACTAAAGTTCAGAATCAAATTACAACACATAATACTGATTTTCTACTTATTCACAATCCAATCACAACTGCAGCATTGTACTTCTTAAGATCAAAATAAATTTGTAAAATTAAACAGCAACTCCTTTTTTTTTTACTACTCATCCAGAAATCATGTCAAATGCAACACAGATCTTCATCGATCAAAGCAAAATAACACATGGAAACTTCATTCACAAGCTCAGAACAACAACTCCTCATCAATTCAAACAACATAACATGTAAAAAAACTCACACAGCAGAGTAATCAAAAATTACCTGAGCGTATTAGTGAGGAATTAACCAAATAGCTTATAATCAAAGCTCAAAGAAACTTGCCGAAAATCCAATCTCACTAGTAAAGCCTCACGATGCCAGATCTTGCAATTGCTCTTCTTAGAATATTAAGAACTTCCTTGTATTCCTCCAAATGAAGAACTGATAGTGAAATTCCAAAGGAAAAACTAAAATCCAGAAATTTGCTGAAGCTGATGCCAATAATTCTACAGATTCTGCCCTTCTTTTCTTCGGAGATAAACACTGGTAGATCTCAAGTTCTGAAGATCGGAGAAGATGAATCTGCCGGAAAATCTACCGGATTTTGGCCGGAGAAGACAAGAACAATCTAAGCCGTTGATGAAATTTAAATGAGAAATGAGCCTCTAATGAAGCAAGGAGAATCATAAGCAAACTGACGAAAAGGCCGGCCGGAGATTAACTTGAGCAAACCCGGAATCTCATCAGAGAAGAAAGGATCGAAGGGGAAAAGTTAGGGTTTGAAGAATTTGGAGATTTCTAATGAAGAAAAATGACAGATCTATCTAATACAAGAAGAAACAAAGTTGACCGACACTCAAACTTGCCGGAGAAAACAAATCGGCCGGAAAACCTGTCTGAATCTATTAGACCTACTTGGAGAAGAAGGATCGGCCGGAGTTTTAGTTGGAATCAGAGCTTGCACATGAGGAAAATAAAATGACTGAAATGAGAATCCGACCGGAAAAGCTAACGGAGTTGGCCGGAGAAGATGAGAATTTAGGGTTTGAATGCGAGATCTAGTTTCTCTTTCTTGTTTCTCAGAGCTTCTCTCTCTAAAAATTCGTTCGAAAAATTAGCTCCCCCAGCAAATGAGACCCAAGCTCTCTATTTATAGCCTTTTTCAGTAATTTTCGAACCCCAAATATACTCAGGACAGCCCCCTCTGAGCATTATTCTAACTTGTTTTGATTTCAAATAGGGTGGTCCGCAAGAAAAGCTTTAGTGAAAAATAAGGATAAATTCGTGCCTCTCTGGTTACCCAGGGACACCCTCCTGCAGCAAATTACCCACGTTTTACTCCCACCAGGTCACCCTCTGACCAGGATAATGCACACCCCTTCTGCGACATTAAATTTAACAACGCTTCCTACGCCTCTCGTTGACGAAGCAGAAACCGTCGGATTTCGACGAAATTTTAAAGGGACCTAAATGGATCTCCAACCTACTTGAGGGACGGATTTGGGTCACCAGATCATAGATTTACTTGGGTTTTTCACAAACACATCGAACTAGGGTCCGGTCAAAATGAGGTGTCTACAGCATCATACAAATGTGATGTCTCATTTTCTTAGAATCCGTATAAATATGGTATTCCATTCTATTCGAGTCTATACAACTATGGTCTCTTATTCTCTTTGAGCATCATACAAATGTGATGTCTCATTTCCTTGGAATCCATATAAATATGGTATTTCATTCTCTCTGAGTCCATTAAATAATGGTCTCTTAATTCTCTTTGAACATCATACAAATATGATGTCTCGTTTCCTTGGAATCCGTAAAAATACGGTATTTCATTTTCTCTGAGTCCATTCAAAAATGGTCTCTTAATTTTTTTGAACATCATACAACTATGATGTCCCGTTTCCTTGGAATCCGTAAAAATACGGTGTTTTATTATTTCTAAATCCATTCAAAAAATGATCTCTTAATCTCTTTGAACATCATACAAATATGATATCTCATTTCGTTGGAATCCGTAAAAATACGGTATTTCATCTTATCTGAGTCTATTAAAAAATGATCTCTTAATTCTCTTTGAACATCATACAAATATGATATCTCATTTCCTTGGAATCCATAAAAATACGGTATTTCATCTTATCTGACTCCATTCAAAAATGATCTCTTAATTCTCTTTGAACATTATACAAATATGATGTCTCATTTCCTTGGAATCCGTAAAAATACGGTATTTCATTCTCTCTGAGTCCATTAAAAAATGGTCTCTTAATTCTCTTTGAACATCATACAAATATGATGTTGTAGACACCCTCATTTTGCTACACTTTAACCAACAATAACTTAATATATTGATCCGTGGAATTTCATTGGTAAAGTATGCATCCTCAAATTTTCTGAAAACCGAAATGATAAAGAGATGTACCTGGTGAGATGATTAGATCCAAAAAATTAAAAAATACCCTGATTGGTGAATTTAGTGTGTTAAATCCATGTGAGAGCCCCTCTATCATGGATTTATATGTTTTAGGTCATTAATATCTCGATCTGACTTTATGGATCATCAATCGGGACAAAATAAGCTAGGGTCACTTCACAGCCCGGGACCTGATTCCATTCCGAGACCCAATTTCCGTAAATCGTTAGATCAAGGGCAGATCTTAACCTAGGTGTCTTTCCTTACTAAGAATTTGTGATTATTTAGTCAAAATATGATCGATCAAGATTAATCTCAAATTCAGATTAAACATTGTGTCACTTAATTGAGCAAAAACCCAGTGAAAAATCACGGATCAATGTGGGTGAACGAGAGCCGTCGAAATAATTTAACCAAATTATCAACAATAGTGCTTTCAGTACTTTAATTGTTGTCAAAATTCATATTTCAAAGGTTATGATCATTCATCAAAAATTGATTAAGTTGGTTGGATCAATCGAATCATCAATTTGATCAACGGTTGGAAAAACGATTCGCTATTAAAAACCGACGGCTCGCATTGGTCAAAAATTCTGAAAATAATATTTCTATTGCAACATTGGGCTTAAATGAAAGAGGAAAAATCAACGATTTTAATGGCCAAAGAATTATCGAAATCGGACTTCAAAATCTCCTGAAAACCGCGTTTTTCGATTTTTACATTCAAAATATTTGAAAAATCTTTTACAAGATTCTAGGAGATTTGGAGGCATCATCTCGTCCATTGTTTCGATCGAAATTGATCTCAACCACCCAATCTTATTCCATATCATTGCAAAGATTTCAGGATATTTGGAGACCCGATCTCGCCCGTTCTTTCGATCACATGGAGATTGCAGTTAATCGCAACCATCCAAATCGTTGCCATTCTCTACAAAGGCAACCACATTGGACATTTCCCTTACCTTGGAATTTGCTTCCAAAATCTTCAAAGATTCCAAGGACAAATGGCATCATCTTGGACCTTGAATTGTTCCTAAATCTTTAGTACTTGATCCTGGCCGCATAAGTGCCTGCCATTTTTAACATAGCCATGGCTTAAATGGAAGATGCCAAAGAAGAGAGAGAATATTCTAGAAAAAATCCGATCTTGGCCATTCTTTCCCCTTCCTTTTTTCATCACTCAATCTCCACCCTACACCTCTAGGCCCTAAAGATGTCAACCTAGCTCATCCCTCACCTATAAATACCCATGCTCTCTTCTTTCAAAAAAGAAGAAAAAAAGAGGAAGAAGACTCAAAGAAAACTACTAGAGAAATCCACCATATCACCGCCTTCAAATCTTGTCCTATTCAAAGGATACCCAAAATCTCCATCACAGGTAGGTGCACTATTCTTAGATTTTTCCAGGATTATTTGATATTTTTTTATGTATTTTTGCACGATTTTTAGCATTTAATTGAATTTAATTCAATATTATATGTGTATGCTCAAAATCACGATCGACATGAGTGTTTCAATTCCGATTCGTCCCGAAATTTAATACACTGATCTATTTAAATAGACTAAAACAACCATCGGATTGGATCGAACATTGAATAAAGGATTTCGAAAATTTGAGTGATGAGTGGAATTTTATTTAAAATAATGGCTGAGAAATTACAAAATTCAAAAAAATAGCCATCTCAGGATGATCTATTTTTTTGAATTTAAAATTTTTCTTGTGTTCATCATATCAGAACAAGATTAAAGGACATTTTCCGGAGTCGTAATTTCCTCGAAAATCGTGTTTTCAAAATGAAAAACTCTTCAAAAATATCTTTTCGACGAAGAAAAATAAAATATATACTAAACGGATTCCAAAATTAATGAAATTTCATGAAAACATAATATGGTACGGATAAATTCTGCCATGAATTTTTAAGAATTTGTGGATTCTGTTTGATATATTATTTAATGCTTTCTTTGAAAATTATCAGATTTTGTGAGAATTTTTACTGACATCAGATCACCATTGAAATTCACAAAATTTTTACAGTAGTCTTATATTTTATATTTCTTGCTGCTGCAAAAGTTTCAATTTATTTGGATCTTGTTTCCTATGGGATGTAGTGCTAATTCATAATCTGGTCTGAAAATTGAAAAATCTGGAATTGATAGTAAATAGTCTCTAAAATTCATTAAAATCTCACAGCATGCTATTTTTACCTATATCTTACTACTGTAGAAATTTCAATGAATTTAGATTTCTATTTCTAGTAGTTTCTGTGTTATTTTTGCAATCTGGTCTCGTTATTGTTAAATCAAAATTAAATATGAGCTGCATGTAAAAATCTGCAAAAATATTCCAGTAAGCTACATCCCATCATGTCTTGCTGCTGTAGAAGTTTTAATTCATTTCGAATTCATTTGCAATAATTTCACTTGTAAAATCACTCATATGGTTTAAAATTGATAAAATCCATTGAAAATTCGAAATTAATTAAAAATCATCATAAAGTTTCTAAAGAACCTTGAATTTTTGTCACATATTAATTCCTAAATCCATTGAAACAGAAATTTTAGGATCTTTAGATTTCCCTGGAAAAATGGCCAGTGCATCCATAATCATATCCCTATTGCACTCGATCTTTGACAATTTGAACATTTAAGCTATAGCATGTTGTTGGCTCCAAGGTTACTGTCCACGGAAATCTTGAGATATGCCAGGCAATAAGATGCTATAACTTAAGTATTAAATTGCACAAGGAAAGAGCGCACGATTCCCTTCCTTGGATGTTATTCTAGGCCGAAATTGGTGAACCCTAGAGCCATTGGTAATCCTTAAATGTCCAGAAACTGAAAATCCTTGAAATCTGAAATTCATTAACTTCAAGAACTTGAATCGATTTGTCTCGAGTATTTCGGAACCATTGGATTATGGTTTCCGTCATAAGAACCATTATAGCCCAATTTAGGAACACTGGTGTCGTGTCGTATCCTAGGTTTTAGGGAGTCTTAGGTTTTAGGGAGTCCTAGAGTTAGGAGGCCAGCCTCATCACGGACGTTTGCTATGGATAGTAACCGTGCCATAGGTCTAGTTACACTAGTCACCCAATCTTTCCCTAGGACAAGCCTAGTAAACTAGGATGTAGGCTAACCTGCATTAGTCTAAGGAACAACTTGCATTTAGATAAGAATCATATAGCATCTTAGATGAAATCCTAGGATAATAAAATCCTCAACTTGAATTAAATAACTCCTCTTAAAACTGTTGAAACAGTCAAATCAGTCTAGATCGGTGTCTTAGTTGAGTTAGGCATAAGTAGCTTAGCTTAGGTGCACCGAACTACGTCGACTCTGATCCCAGTGAGGCTTGGGTACGTAGGCAGCTTGGATGTCTGATGGCATACCAACCGCGAGTCGGCTACACAACAAATGTGGGGTTTTGTATATTTATTTTATTATTAATTCTTAATTAAAATATGTAGGATTTCCTTGAAATTAGAATTTTAGGAGAACTTCCACTTAGATTGAATTCAAACAAATTAAGAAATCAAGATACACATTTAGGATTCACATTGAAATTAGATTTTAAGATGCATGTCACACAGATAGCACATTAACAAAGAGTTGAATGAGCCATTTAAAGTAAATTTAAAAGAGTTAACTTTTAGAATTGAAGACCGATTATCGGGCAGGAATGGTGCATGTGGTGGATAAATCCCCATACCTTCCATTCTCGTAACCAGGTAGCGAGTCTAGATTTCTGGTTAATTATGGGTCCTAGATCCCACATCTAGGTGGCGACTCTGTCAGTCTCTTTTGTGTGGAATTTGGATTGCCTTAGTGATCCCAAGTTCACATAAAATACGAATTAAAATCAATAATAAAAATGCACACGCCAATCGCGTAGGTACGAGAGACCAAGAGAGAGCGTGGCGGCTCGCGCCCCACCCCTCTCGCGGGATCGGGTCCCACAGATGTCTCATTTCCTTGGAATCCGTAAAAATACGGTATTTCATTCTCTCTGAGTCCATTAGAAAATGGTCTCGTAATTCTCTTTGAACATCATACAAATATGATGTCTCATTTCGTTGGAATCCGTAAAAATACGGTATTTCATTTTATCTGAGTCCATTAACAAATGGTCTCTTAAATCTCTTTGAACATCATACAAATATGATATCTCATTTCCTTGGAATCCGTAAAAATACGGTATTTCATCTTATCTGAGTCCATTAAAAAATGATCTCTTAATTCTCTTTGAACATCATACAAATATGATGCCTCATTTTCTTGGAATCAGTAAAAATATGGTATTTCATCTTATCTGAGTCCATTAAAAAATGATCTCTTAATTCTCTTTGAACATCATACAAATATAATGCCTCATTTTCTTGGAATCAGTAAAGATACGGTATTTCATCATATTTAAGTTCAATTAAAAATGGTCTTTTGTTCCACTTTGGGATCTATATAAATATGATGTCTCATTTCCTTTGGGAACTGTACAAATACAGTATTTCATTCTATCTAAGTCCATTTAAAAATGGTCTCTTGTTCCTCTTTGGGATTCATAAATATGATTTCCTTGGAATCTGTATAAATATGGCATTTCATTCTCTGTGAGTCCATTCGAAAATGATCTATCTCTTGCTTCCCTTTGGCCTGTACAATTATAGTGCCTCATTTCTGTTGAGCCTAGTTGAAAGCAGTATCCATTCGAAATTGATCTCTCATTTCCTCACTGCCCGTTTGAAAATGGCGCTGCCTCATAATTATCTTTCATTTTGAGTTGCGTAATTTTTGCAAATAAGATTGGGTCAATTTCCCCATTATTCTGAACCACCAAGTCACGGTGTTCAGAGTAAATGATCATTTCAATTCTAGGACTTCGTCTAGAGTCCTGCATTAGGAAGCATTTAGTATGCATTTGCATTTAGGTTGCATTTTGTTAAGTGAATCATTTGTTGATTAACGCTATGCAAAATGGTTCTGTCACTTTTGCTTTGGTATTCGATGACTACGTCATCTCTACCAAAGAGGGGCATCTATAGACACCCCCATTTTGCTAGACTTTAAAAAAGTAAATGATTTGGTAGTTTGTCAAGTTTCGAGTCCGTATTCCACCTAGGATTAGGCATCCATGCATTTTAGGGTAGATTTCATTTCATTATGTGAGTTTTGAAGTTGATTCGCGATCCTGAAGGTCTCTAGGGGGTTCCTTTGGCCTCTGAAAGATGAAATTTCAAGTTTCCAGGCAAATGAAAAAACTTGTTATTTATAGAATTTTCAGGGTTTCCCTCATTTTTGCCTATTTTGTACTGCAGGGGTATTTTGGTCATTCCCGATGTGTCTCGTTTGAGCCCCGAGTTATATTTGAGAAATCTTGAGTGATTTTACAAATTTTGAAAAAGCTGCTATTTTTAGAAACTCATGGGGCTTCCACATTTTCATCATCTTATGGATATTTCAATCATTTCTCATATATCCAAAACCATCTTGAGGGTACGGCTGATTGATTAGAAGTAATTTCGTAAGATTTGGGAAACCTGCTAAATTTAGATCTCTCAAGATTTTCTCTTAGTCTTGCACTTCGGGGGTATTTTAGACATTTCCAATATATCATATTCGGTTCCTAAGTTGTGTCTAAGAAATCTTGAGTCCGTTAATAAATTTTTGAAAATCTGCTATTTTTGGAATTTCTCAGAGTTTTCCCTAGTCCCGCCAAATTCTAGCACCTCGGGGTAATTTGGTCTTTTCCTGTGTAATTCTTTTGATCCCCGAAATATGTCTGAGAGATTATGAATGATTTCCTGAATTTTGAAAAACCTGCTAAATTTAGAATTTCTCAGGAGTTTCGCTTAATTTGAAAATTCTAAGTGTTGAGGGCATTTTGGGTATTTTCAGGGGATACCAAATGATCCTGTTTAATATTACTAACCGAAAGGACCAAATTTTAAAAGTTTCTATTTTTGAAGTTTGACCACAAAGACTTTCCATTTTTAATTTTTCCCTTTAGGGGTGAACCAATCTGAGGGTATTTTGGTCGCATTTGGATGTCTAACAGTCAAATAGGGACATTTTGGTCCGAAAAGTTGTTTTCCAAAAAAGATGGCCCGATCATGTGTGAGGGATGCACCATAAATGTCAAATGGGTTGGGTGCATATATAGAATGTTGAATTTAGAAAGATTTTATTGAATTTTTACGGAAAAACCCGAAACCCGTGTGAAATGACCCATTGGGCTAAGCCCGCAAAGATGGAGCTCAAGTGGGTTCACCCATATGGGTCGACCACCATGGTAGGCGCCCCACATGGCTGACTCACATGAGTTGAGCACCCAACCTTGATGATGTCACAATGGTGACATCATATTTGTTAAAAGAAAAATAAAAAGAATAAAAAAAGAAAAGAAGGAAAAGAGGAATGATTACTTAAAAATATTTTCTTCCAAAGAAGCAATGTGGAATGATAATAGCATGTCTTGATTGAAAAGAAATTAAGATTGGAATCAAATCCAATTTAGAAACAAGAAAGAAAGAAAGAAAGCAAGAGGGGAAAATTGAAAACAAGCCAAAAATGAGAGCTTTCTATTTCTAGTAGTTTCTGTGTTATTTTTGCAATCTGGTCTCGTTATTGTTAAATCAAAATTAAATATGAGCTGCATGTAAAAATCTGCAAAAATATTCCAGTAAGCTACATCCCATCATGTCTTGCTGCTGTAGAAGTTTTAATTCATTTCGAATTCATTTGCAATAATTTCACTTGTAAAATCACTCATATGGTTTAAAATTGATAAAATCCATTGAAAATTCGAAATTAATTAAAAATCATCATAAAGTTTCTAAAGAACCTTGAATTTTTGTCACATATTAATTCCTAAATCCATTGAAACAGAAATTTTAGGATCTTTAGATTTCCCTGGAAAAATGGCCAGTGCATCCATAATCATATCCCTATTGCACTCGATCTTTGACAATTTGAACATTTAAGCTATAGCATGTTGTTGGCTCTAAGGTTACTGTCCACGGAAATCTTGAGATATGCCAGGCAATAAGATGCTATAACTTAAGTATTAAATTGCACAAGGAAAGAGCGCACGATTCCCTTCCTTGGATGTTATTCTAGGCCGAAATTGGTGAACCCTAGAGCCATTGGTAATCCTTAAATGTCCAGAAACTGAAAATCCTTGAAATCTGAAATTCATTAACTTCAAGAACTTGAATCGATTTGTCTCGAGTATTTCGGAACTATTGGATTATGGTTTCCGTCATAAGAACCATTATAGCCCAATTTAGGAACACCGGTGTCGTGTCGTGTCCTAGGTTTTAGGGAGTCTTAGGTTTTAGGGAGTCCTAGAGTTAGGAGTCCAGCCTCATCACGGACGTTTGCTATGGATAGCAACCGTGCCATAGGTCTAGTTACACTAGTCACCCAATCTTTCCCTAGGACAAGCCTAGTAAACTAGGATGTAGGCTAACCTGCATTAGTCTAAGGAACAACTTGCATTTAGATAAGAATCATATAGCATCTTAGATGAAATCCTAGGATAATAAAATCCTCAACTTGAATTAAATAACTCCTCTTAAAACTGTTGAAACAGTCAAATCAGTCTAGATCGGTGTCTTAGTTGAGTTAGGCATAAGTAGCTTAGCTTAGGTGCACCGAACTATGTCGACTCTGATCCCAGTGAGGCTTGGGTACGTAGGCAGCTTGGATGTCTGATGGCATACCAACCGCGAGTCGGCTCCACAACAAATGTGGGGTTTTGTATATTTATTTTATTATTAATTCTTAATTAAAATATGTAGGATTTCCTTGAAATTAGAATTTTAGGAGAACTTCCACTTAGATTGAATTCAAACAAATTAAGAAATCAAGATACACATTTAGGATTCACATTGAAATTAGATTTTAAGATGCATGTCACATAGATAGCACATTAACAAAGAGTTGAATGAGCCATTTAAAGTAAATTTAAAAGAGTTAACTTTTGGAATTGAACGATTATCGGGCAGGAATGGTGCATGTGGTGGATAAATCCCCATACCTTCCATTCTCATAACCAGGTAGCGAGTCTAGATTTCTGGTTAATTATGGGTCCTAGATCCCACATCTAGGTGGCGACTCTGTCAGTCTCTTTTGTGTGGAATTTGGATTGCCTTAGTGATCCCAAGTTCACATAAAAGACGAATTAAAATCAATAATAAAAATGCACACGCCAATCGCGTGGGTACGAGAGACCAAGAGAGAGCGTGGCGGCTCGCGCCCCACCCTTCTCGCGGATCGGGTCCCACAGTTTGGCGACTCTGCTGGGGATCACCTAACTTCATTAAAATTTCAAAAGATAACTCATTTGAATTTAATTTAACTGGCTCATAAAAACTCTATCCTTTCTATGCTTATTAGATTAGTTTGTATGCTTTATTTTCTCATCACATTTTACTTGAACTCAATCTAACAAAACTTGAAGGCATCATAGACTGCGCGAACTTATTGCACACACTTACATCACTTGCATCTAAACCCTGCATTTCACATGCACACACGTCCTATTTTAGGAACCCGGAGTGTTATCTAGCATGGTTGACTGGGATTACATCACCTGGTGCCTCTGTGCTAGAGAAGCATTCCACCCTTAGCCTAGCACCTGATGGTGCGTAAACGGATCTCTTGTTCACGTACTGATACGCCGGACACTGGTACAGTATATCGAACATGGATTCGCGCTAAGGGAACTCTTGGCCTTACCCCTAAATTAACCCACACATGCATGTAGAATACGAACACATGTGCATCACGTGTGTGAGCCTAGTTTAGGATATCTTACCCATTTATGTCTAGATTAGGCCGTGGTCCATCTTCCAATGGTCACGATCGGTCCTTAGATACACGAACAAAGTCATGAGTCGAGATTCTCTCTCCACTCTGATAGATTAGGATTAGGGTTGATGCCTTCAGGTAACACTGTTAAAATGTGCGAAGATTAAAAAACTTTCCCTTTGGGGTTAGGATATAAATCCCATCATTTCCAAAGATCTCATAGGATTAGTCATTCATGATCTATCCGTTGAAAGCAATCTTATGCTATCTCATCTCATCTCTTGATCGTACGTCTGTCAAACTTCCATCATGTGATTCGATCATGTATTCATACTTTCTTTTACTGGTAGGAGCTTATCCCAATCTCGTGTTCATATAACCCTGATCATTCTTGTATTCTTTCTCTTGGCTTACAAGCATCATGTCTACTCGTACAATTCTTGATTGGATCCGTGGTACATTAAGAGAATCCCATATCTATGCCATAAGTGAGCAAGAGAAAAATCTCTTCGGCTATGTGGCGACCATTAAGCTCGATTGGGGATTACTCTATACCGCATCAGAGTGTTGGGATCCCGATCATCATGTCTTCCATTTTGGCAACCAAGAAATGTGTCCCACCTTTGAAGAATGGTGTACCTTATTGGAATATCCTGTGGATGGCCCTCTAGTGAAGCCATCCTGTGTTCCAGATTATCGTCCTTTGTTCCTTCGCTTAATGAATAATCCAGATGAATCCATGAACTCTTTCATGAAAGGCCAAGAAGTTTCCATGCAACATCTGATTGACATTTACCCTCCTATTGGACACATTGGTGCTGTTGATATTCAAAAAGCCCGACGGCGCGCTTTGAGATTCTGCTCCTTTGCTAGGTTCCTCACTGTCCAGCCTTCTCGCTTTGCGTCAGCTGTTCTTTTGGACCTCGTGGATCAAATGGATCGTGGCGCCAATCCAATTCCTACTATGCTTGCAGAAACCTTCAATGGATTGGATGATATGGCTCGTCTTCGTGCCAGCTCAGGTCCAGGCTCTTATGTTCGCTCCTTCGTTGGTTCTTTCTCAGGATGTCCTGCATTACTTCAGGTGTGGTTATGCCACAAGCTAAAAATTGCAGCTCCTGTGCATTTCGATCATACATTATACACCTTCAGCGAATGGGGTCATGATGTTTCCTTCGATCATAAGAGCGATTGGGTTGAATGGTTAAATTCTCGCCAACAAGATCAAATTTATTGGCAAATTCCTGGAATCCAAGAAGCTGTCTTCAACACTGGAGAAGCTAACTATCTTCGCCTTCTTGGCCTCAAAAAGACTTCTTTTTATGTTCCTGCCAGGATCCTGCGTTAGTATGGAAGGGAGCAATCTATTGTGCCTCTCAAGCCCAAGATTGTCAAAGCCGTTTCATCTGCTTGGGATGTCAGAATCATCAAACCCTTAAAAGAGTCAGCTGAGGAAGATTGTCTTCCGAAGAAGAAGTCTAAAAAGAATGCTTAGTTCCATGTTTAATCTTATCCGTTTATCTTTGAAAGAATGAACCCTATACTCAAGCTTCAATGATTGATCAATAAAGTTCATCTTTCTCTCTCATTATCCTAGTCTATGCATGCGTCATTGTTTACTTCTTTCTGTGATTTTAAAATGTGTCTTTCAAATATTTCAAGGCAGTAAAACACCATAGCTAACCCCATTGCTCCTTGGGTTCGGGTCTCTTCACGATTGGAGAGGAATTCTGTCTCTCCACCACCCTCTCTGAGAACCTCAAAATCTCCTTCTTTCTCATCCTCACCAATTGCAGATAACCAAGATAGCCTTCCACCTGCTGCTATTACCGATATCCTCACCTTGATTCTCCAGCAACTTCAAGAGCTCAAAGAAGAGAACCGAGTTATCAAGGCTCAGCTTTCTGAGAAGTTGGGACCGTCGTTGTCCAAGGATAAAGGGCCTATGCACCAAGCAGCTACTTCAGCAACACCTGGCCAGGCAGTGTTCATCACTATCCCTGATAAAACCGTAGAAGATCTGGAAAAAGAGAAGTATAGCAAGGATTGCAGTAGGCCTTCTCGGTCCATGATAGACAAGGCAGTTATGGAAAAATTAGAAAGTCTTACCAGGAAGGTTCAGGACATCCAGTTTCAGGACCAGGGCGGCTTCAATCCCAGTGACCTCACACTGTTTCCCGAAATCCGTCTTCCTGCTAATTTTCAAATGCCAGATTTCGACAAATATGATGGTGTGGGTTGTCCAATCACACATTTGCAAATGTTCACCATCATGTGTCAGCCTCAAGGCTTATCTCCTTAGCAAATGGCTCAATTGTTCCCAGTTTCCCTAACCATGGTTGTTAGGAGATGGTTCATGGTCTTGGACAAGACTCATTACAGGACATGGAAGGATATCGGCGAGCAATTCATCAGGCAGTTCAAATATGATGATGGGACAGAAATCACCAGAAAGGATTTAGAGAGAACAAAGCAAGACTCAAAGGAATCCTTTCTGATTTTTGTGAAAAGATGGAGAAGACTAGCAGCTCAGATGATGGAGCGCCCTTCTGAGGAAGAGCAGGTCCAGATAATCATGAAAAATATTTCCCCCCAACTCCAGTATCACATGTCGTTGCAGTATTATCCGGACTTCAAACACTTTATCGTGGCAGGCACCCAAATAGAGGAGGCTATGGCTCAAGGTGTATTCAACCGAAGTAACCCGAATACCAGAGAATTCAGGAAGTCTCCATCAGCAGAAATTAATAACCTTTCTCGCTCCAAGACTCAGCCTTCAAAACCTCAGAACCCCATGGTGATGGATTATACCCAACCTGCTGTCGCACCTCGGCCACAGGCCCAGACAGAATTTACCCCTCTCCCTCTTCCACCATCTGAGATACTCAAGGAGTGTTTAGCCTCAGGTCGCATAATCCTGCCCGACATTAGGGCTCTTCCTAATCCTTTACCAGCAAATTGGCGAACAGATCAACACTGCGAATACCATAGAAATTCCGGCCATCTCACTGATAATTACATTGCCCTAAAATTCAGGATCCAGAGGTTGCTCGACAACAAAGATCTTGTGTTCGAGCCAAAACCCGATAACCCATTACCTGGTCATGCAAACGTTGCTGCTGCTGTCAGTGCTATAACCATAGGGGACCCAAAATTTGATCCTCTCACTCTTATCTGTGCCTTAGAACCTACCTTTGAAACGTCTGGGTCGGAACCTTTTGAAGAAGAAGAAGATACAGACAGTGAAGATGTTCTAGTAGCTGCTATCCTGATATGAACCAGCCTTCGCCGAGCCTCCGAAGCTAGACAGTTGCGGCAGTTAAAGTTTTAGTCGTTTACTATTTTATGTTGAAGTCAGTCATCATGGTCAGTACAATTGTTGAGTCCGGTTTTACAGTTCAAGGTTAATGCCTAGTCCAGGCAAGTTATCTTTTGCTTTTCTCTTTATTCAAAGTTGTGAATCCTAAGCATGTTCAGGATAAGTCGTCAGATGTAATAGCTTTTTCTTTAAATAAAAATTTCAGTTCCAATAGTTCACTTGTGTCTGTTTCTTAAGTATGCTTCTGATCTTAAAGTAAGACTCCCTCCTCAAATGAGGACAAAATTGATGAAACTCCACTTGAGTCACAACAATTACTTGAACAAGAGGAGGAGCGCCAATCCCAGCCTTTCAAAGATGAAATTGAAGTGGTAAACATTGGCACGGAAACTTTGATTCAGTGAATGCCGATTAAAAGTACATTACCCTCTGAAGAGTGTGAAGAATTGATAAACTTATTTCAGGAATAAGAAGATTGTCTAGAAAAGCTACAACCGATACCAGGGGCAAGACATAGATAGAAAGCTCAAGAGAATGAAGAAAGTGGGAGACATATGCTATACAAGGGGCATAGAGTGGAAACAACTTTCATATTTCCAATCAATGATCTTGGTTCTCAAATTCATAACATGAAGCCAACAAATTCAAGATAAGAAGTTCAAGAGAAAGCATTGAAAAGTGATCATCAGATATCAAGAGTTACAAATCCATAGATGGAGGATGTCAAAGAACAAGTTTCACTCTATGAAAGTCGAAAACACATTAGAATCTTGAAAGAAGAAGATCCATTATCTCTTACCTGGAAATGCCGTCAAACTCCGTGAAAAAAAAAGAGAAAATAATAATAATAATAATAAATAATCAGTACCAGAGGGACTCTAGTAACTTATATCGAGTCCCAATCTGAACATCGGAAGGCCTTCCTTGGCCGAACAAATCCCAGAATCATAACCCAATGTCAAAACAAATACGTTGTTTGCAAACCCTTTGAGCCTGAATAAAATTTTCTTGAAAACCCATCAAACTAGGGGCATTCCCCCGAACTACGCGAGACCTGATCCCTACATTGGGGTATGTGGGCAGCTCGGTTAAACCGAGTTCGGTCAATTCAAAGGAAAAAGAAAAGAAATTCAATCCTTTCAGAAAAAGAAGAGATGGACAAGTTCCAAAAGAAGAAAAGTCAATCATTTTAGAAAGAAAGAAGAAAAGAAAAATCAATTAACCTTCAAACAATTTATCTTCAAACTAGGGGCATCCGCCCTGAACTACGCACGACCTGATTCCTACCCTGGGATACGTAGGCAACCTGTTCATAGGTTCGGTCAAAATCTTTGTTGAACCTTAAGCCATTCTTTGAAAAGCTCTATCCTACCTATAAAGTCCTTCCGGTGTTCAGAATTAATCCCAAAAAAAAAAAAAAACGGAGTTTGAAGATCTGCTAGACTGAAAACCTGAAAGGGCGGTCTAGGCAAAATTTAAGATCATTCCCCTGCTAAGTTGAAAACCCAAAAGGGCGGCTTAGGCAAAAGCTAAGGGGATAGCCTGCTGGATCAAAAACCTAGAAAGGTGGTTCAGGCAAAAGTTAAGGCTAGCACGGTCCGCCAAGTTAAAAACCCCGAAGAGGTGACTTGGTCACGGTAAGAGAATCATTATAAGAAGGCTACAGCCGGTATCAAGACTGAAGATCAACTGAAGTTTAAGTAAATTCAAGTGACATCCTCAAAACTGGGGGCATTGAAGCTAAGCAATCTTAGGGGGCGTAATTAAATCCTTGAGGCATTACTGTTTTAAGGAAAAAGTCCAGTGTTTACCAATTGAAAAACCATTTCTTGAAAGGATAGACTTACCAAATAAAACGTTAACTAAGTCAGAAGCATTACTGTGTCTGTCTGTGTACTTAGTCAATCTTTGTCATTCTATGTTCACTCCTTCAGGGCTGCTCAATCCTTTGAGTAGTGCCTTTTATCTAAGTTTTCTCTTTAGAAAGAGTCAATCGTCGTTCTTATGTCCAAATGATGCAACTGTCTTAGTGAAGGAGGCCCGGCCTCGGCAGCTCCCTGCGATCGTATGAAAGAGCTCGGTAATCTAGTCAAGCAGCTTCATTTTAAAGAAGATCAACTCAGAAAAATTCAGAAGTAGAAACATCAAAAAGCCCAGCTTCCGTAAAAAGATCATACCCCAGGAAGGCACTTTAAGCTTGGAAGAGCCTCAGATGCAATGGTGGTTGAGCCAATTTCTCAAAGAGATGAACCATTAAAATTCAGAATCTCCTTCCAGTTAGTTAAATACTATCCTGGTCAAAAAATGTTTATCTAAACACCTGTCAAGAGGCAAATCCCACTTTTCCATGATTATATCCAAGAGAGACGTTGTTCTAGATTACCAATTTCAAGTATCTTGTTCAAGGTTTCAGTTATCAAAATCCCCAGAACACAAGACCAGCAGTCTCTTTGAGAAAGATCTTGTTGAAGTTTCATAAAAGTGTCCCTAATCCATTCTTGTTAGTAATGGTTCTTCGTTCCTAAGGTTTGCCGTTTCATCATTCGTCAAAATCGTAGTTTCCAACATCTTTGTCGGGCACGATCCATAATATCCCCGATTCCATTGAGTTCAAAAAATCAAAATTTCATCAAATCCAATCTTACGTCAAATTCAAATTCATGAAAAATCTCTAAATTCTTCGTTGTTGAATTCATCAATCAAAGCTATCTCGTTTCTTTGAACCCGTTTGTGAACGGTGTCTCATCTTCCGGGTTCATTTGGGAATGGCCTGTTATCTTCTTCTAACCCGTTTGGGAGCGGTGCATCATTTTTTTAAATCCATTTGGGAATAGTTTCTTATATTCTTCGAGCCCGTTTGTGAACAGTGTCTCATTTTCTGAGTCCATTTGTGAATGGTCTCATGTTCTCTTTGAACCCGTTTGTAAACGGTGTCTCATTTTCTGAGTCCATTCGTGAATGGTCTCATGTCCTCCTTGAGCCCGTTTGTGAACGGTGCCTCATTTCTCAAAAATAAAAAATTCATCAAATCCAATCCCCGATTCAAAAAAAATCCAATCCAACGTTAAATTCAAGTTCATGAAAAATCTCTAAATTCTTCGTTGTTGAATTCATCAATCAAAGCTATCTTGTTTCTTTGAGCCCGTTTGTGAACGGTGCCTCTTTTCTCGAATCCATTTGTGAATGGTCTCGTCTTCTCCTTGAGCCCGTTTGTGAACGGTGCCTCATTTCTCGAGTCCATTTGTGAATGGTCTTGTCTTCTCCTTAAGCCCGTTTGTGAACGGTGCCTCATTTCTCGAATCCATTTGTGAATGGTCTCGTCTTCTCCTTGAGCCCGTTTGTGAACGGTGCCTCATTTCTCGAGTCCATTTGTGAATGGTCTCGTCTTCTCCTTGAGCCCGTTTGTGAACGGTGCCTCATTTCTCGAGTCCATTTGTGAATGGTCTTGTCTTCTCCTTGAGCCCGTTTGTGAACGGTGCCTCATTTCTCGAATCCATTTGTGAATGGTCTCGTTTTCTCCTTGAGCCCGTTTGTGAACGGTGCCTCATTTCTCGAGTCCATTTGTGAATGGTCTTGTCTTCTCCTTGAGCCCGTTTGTGAACGGTGCCTCATTTCTCGAATCCATTTGTGAATGGTCTCGTCTTCTCCTTGAGCCCGTTTGTGAACGGTGCCTCATTTCTCGAGTCCATTTGTGAATGGTCTCGTCTTCTCCTTGAGCCCGTTTGTGAACGGTGCCTCATTTCTCGAGTCCATTTGTGAATGGTCTTGTCTTCTCTTTGAGCCCGTTTGTGAACGGTGCCTCTTTTCTCGAATCCATTTGTGAATGGTATCGTCCTCCTTGAGCCCGTTTGTGAACGGTGCCTCATTTCTCGAGTCCATTTGTGAATGGTCTTGTCTTCTCTTTGAGCCCGTTTGTGAACGGTGCCTCTTTTCTCGAGTCCATTTGTGAATGGTTTTCTATCCTCCTTGAGGCCGTTTGTGAACGGTGCCTCATTGTCCAAGTCCATTTGGGAATGCTTCTTATGAGCCGCGTCTCATCTCCTTCTAAAAACCGTTTGAGAACGATCTTTGTCCTTTCCCTTCAGAATCCATTCGAAAATGATATCTCATTCTCTAATTGCCCGTTTGTGAACGGCGCTGCATCGAGTTTTTTTTATTATTATTATTCCAATTCTAGGATTTCATCTAGGGTCTTGCATTATAGTATGTTGCATTGTGTCTAGGGATTCCTTTGTCGATTAAAGCTACGCAAAATGGCTCTGTCACTTTTACTTTGGTATTCGATGACTACGTCATCTCTACCAAAGAGGGGCATCTGTAGACACCCTCATTTTGCTACACTTTAACCAACAATAACCTAATATATTGATCCGTTGAATTTCATTGGTAAAGTATGCATCCTCAAATTTTCTGAAAACCGAAATGATAAAGAGATGTACCTGGTGAGATGATTAGATCCGAAAAATTGAAAAATACCCTGATTGGTGAATTTAGTGTGTTAAATCCATGTGAGAGCCCCTCTATCATGGATTTATATGTTTTAGGTCATTAATATCTCGATCTGACTTTACGGATCATCAATCGGGACAAAATAAGCTAGGGTCACTTCACAGCCCGGGACCTGATTCCATTCCGAGACCCGATTTCCGTAAATCGTTAGATCAAGGGCAGATCTTAACCTGGGTGTCTTTCCTTACTAAGAATTTGTGATCATTTAGGCAAAATAGGATCGATCAAGGTTAATCTCAAATTTAGATTAAACATTGTGTCACTTAATTGAGCAAAAACCCAGTGAAAAATCACGGATCAATGTGGGTGAAAGAGAGCCGTCGAAATAATTTAACCAAATTATCAACAACAGTGCTTTTAGTACTTTAATTGTTGTCAAAATTCATATTTCAAAGGTTAGGATCATTCATCAAAAATTGATTAAGTTGGTTGGATCAATAGAATTGTCAATTTGATCAACGGTTGGAAAAACGATTCGCTGTTAAAAACCGACGGCTCGCATTGGTCAAAAATTCTGAAAATAATATTTCTATGGCAACATTGGGCTTAAATGAAAGAGGAAAAATCAACGATTTTAATGGCGAAAGAATTATCGAAATCGGACTTCAAAATCTCCTGAAAACCGCGTTTTTCGATTTTTACATTCAAAATATTTGAAAAATCTTTTACAAGATTCTATGAGATTTGGAGGCATCATCTCGTCCATTATTTCGATCGAAATTGATCTCAACCACCCAATCTTATTCCATATCATTGCAAAGATTTCAGGATATTTGGAGACCCGATCTCGCCCGTTCTTTCGATCACATGGAGATTGCAGTTAATCGCAACCATCCAAATCGTTGCCATTCTCTACAAAGGCAACCAAATTGGATATTTCCCTTACCTTGGAATTTGCTTCCAAAATCTACAAAGATTCCAAGGACAAATGGCATCATCTTGGACCTTGAATTGTTCCTAAATCTTTAGTACTTGATCCTGGCCGCATAAGTGCCTGCCATTTTTAACATAGCCATGGCTTAAATGGAAGATGCCAAAGAAGAGAGAGAATATTCTAGAAAAATCCGATCTTCGCCATTCTTTTCCCTTCCTTTTTCCATCACTCAATCTCCACCCTACACCTCTAGGCCCTAAAGATGGCAACCTGGCTCATCCCTCAGCTATAAATACCCATGCTCTCTTCTTTCAAAAAAGGAGAAAAAAAGAGGAAGAAGACTCAAAGAAAACTACTAGAGAAATCCTCCATATCCCCGCCTTCAAATCTTGTCCTATTCAAAGGATACCCAAAATCTCCATCACAGGTAGGTGCACTATTCTCAGATTTTTCCAGGATTATTTGATATTTTTTTATGTATTTTTGCACGATTTTTAGCCTTTAATTGAATTTAATTCAATATTATATGTGTGTGCTCAAAATCACGATCTACAAGAGTGTTTCAATTCCGATTCGTCCCGAAATTTAATACACTGATCTATTTAAATAGACTAAAACAACCATCGGATTGGATCGAACATTGAATAAAGGATTTCGAAAATTTGAGTGATGAGTGGAATTTTATTTAAAATAATGGCTGAGAAATTACAAAATTCAAAAAAATAGCCATCTCAGGATGATCTATTTTTTTGAATTTAAAATTTTTCTTGTGTTCATCATATCAGAACAAGATTAAAGGACATTTTCCGGAGTCGTAATTTCCTCGAAAATCGTGTTTTCAAAATGAAAAACTCTTCAAAAATATCTTTTCGACGAAGAAAAATAAAATATATACTAAACGGATTCCAAAATTAATGAAATTTCATGAAAAAATAATATGGTACGGATAAATTCTGCCATGAATTTTTAAGAATTTGTGGATTCTGTTTGATATATTATTTAATGCTTTCTTTGAAAATTATCAGATTTTGTGAGAATTTTTACTGACATCAGATCACCATTGAAATTCACAAAATTTTTACAGTAGTCTTATATTTTATATTTCTTGCTGCTGCAAAAGTTTCAATTTATTTGGATCTTGTTTCCTATGGGATGTAGTGCTAATTCATAATCTGGTCTGAAAATTGAAAAATCTGGAATTGATAGTAAATAGTCTCTAAAATTCATTAAAATCTTACAGCATGCTATTTTTACCTATATCTTACTACTGTAGAAATTTCAATGAATTTAGATTTCTATTTCTAGTAGTTTCTGTGTTATTTTTGCAATCTGGTCTCGTTATTGTTAAATCAAAATTAAATATGAGCTGCATGTAAAAATCTGCAAAAATATTCCAGTAAGCTACATCCCATCATGTCTTGCTGCTGTAGAAGTTTTAATTCATTTCGAATTCATTTGAAATAATTTCACTTGTAAAATCACTCATATGGTTTAAAATTGATAAAATCCATTGAAAATTCGAAATTAATTAAAAATCATCATAAAGTTTCTAAAGAACCTTGAATTTTTGTCACATATTAATTCCTAAATCCATTGAAACAGAAATTTTAGGATCTTTAGATTTCCCTGGAAAAATGGCCAGTGCATCCATAATCATATCCCTATTGCACTCGATCTTTGACAATTTGAACATTTAAGCTATAGCATGTTGTTGGCTCCAAGGTTACTGTCCACGGAAATCTTGAGATATGCCAGGCAATAAGATGCTATAACTTAAGTATTAAATTGCACAAGGAAAGAGCGCACGATTCCCTTCCTTGGATGTTATTCTAGGCCGAAATTGGTGAACCCTAGAGCCATTGGTAATCCTTAAATGTCCAGAAACTGAAAATCCTTGAAATCTGAAATTCATTAACTTCAAGAACTTGAATCGATTTGTCTCGAGTATTTCGGAACCATTGGATTATGGTTTCCGTCATAAGAACCATTATAGCCCAATTTAGGAACACTGGTGTCGTGTCGTATCCTAGGTTTTAGGGAGTCTTAGGTTTTAGGGAGTCCTAGAGTTAGGAGGCCAGCCTCATCACGGACGTTTGCTATGGATAGTAACCGTGCCATAGGTCTAGTTACACTAGTCACCCAATCTTTCCCTAGGACAAGCCTAGTAAACTAGGATGTAGGCTAACCTGCATTAGTCTAAGGAACAACTTGCATTTAGATAAGAATCATATAGCATCTTAGATGAAATCCTAGGATAATAAAATCCTCAACTTGAATTAAATAACTCCTCTTAAAACTGTTGAAACAGTCAAATCAGTCTAGATCGGTGTCTTAGTTGAGTTAGGCATAAGTAGCTTAGCTTAGGTGCACCGAACTACGTCGACTCTGATCCCAGTGAGGCTTGGGTACGTAGGCAGCTTGGATGTCTGATGGCATACCAACCGCGAGTCGGCTACACAACAAATGTGGGGTTTTGTATATTTATTTTATTATTAATTCTTAATTAAAATATGTAGGATTTCCTTGAAATTAGAATTTTAGGAGAACTTCCACTTAGATTGAATTCAAACAAATTAAGAAATCAAGATACACATTTAGGATTCACATTGAAATTAGATTTTAAGATGCATGTCACACAGATAGCACATTAACAAAGAGTTGAATGAGCCATTTAAAGTAAATTTAAAAGAGTTAACTTTTAGAATTGAAGACCGATTATCGGGCAGGAATGGTGCATGTGGTGGATAAATCCCCATACCTTCCATTCTCGTAACCAGGTAGCGAGTCTAGATTTCTGGTTAATTATGGGTCCTAGATCCCACATCTAGGTGGCGACTCTGTCAGTCTCTTTTGTGTGGAATTTGGATTGCCTTAGTGATCCCAAGTTCACATAAAATACGAATTAAAATCAATAATAAAAATGCACACGCCAATCGCGTAGGTACGAGAGACCAAGAGAGAGCGTGGCGGCTCGCGCCCCACCCCTCTCGCGGGATCGGGTCCCACAGATGTCTCATTTCCTTGGAATCCGTAAAAATACGGTATTTCATTCTCTCTGAGTCCATTAGAAAATGGTCTCGTAATTCTCTTTGAACATCATACAAATATGATGTCTCATTTCGTTGGAATCCGTAAAAATACGGTATTTCATTTTATCTGAGTCCATTAACAAATGGTCTCTTAAATCTCTTTGAACATCATACAAATATGATATCTCATTTCCTTGGAATCCGTAA
The DNA here is from genome assembly GCF_043159265.1 of Tasmannia lanceolata. NCBI lineage: Eukaryota > Viridiplantae > Streptophyta > Magnoliopsida > Canellales > Winteraceae > Tasmannia > Tasmannia lanceolata. Next base: position 45,051,908 of record NW_027518680.1, on the reverse strand, counting down.
AAATACGGTATTTCATCTTATCTGAGTCCATTAAAAAATGATCTCTTAATTCTCTTTGAACATCATACAAATATGATGCCTCATTTTCTTGGAATCAGTAAAAATATGGTATTTCATCTTATCTGAGTCCATTAAAAAATGATCTCTTAATTCTCTTTGAACATCATACAAATATAATGCCTCATTTTCTTGGAATCAGTAAAAATACGGTATTTCATCATATTTAAGTTCAATTAAAAATGGTCTTTTGTTCCACTTTGGGATCTATATATATATGATGTCTCATTTCCTTTGGGAACTGTACAAATACAGTATTTCATTCTATCTAAGTCCATTTAAAAATGGTCTCTTGTTCCTCTTTGGGATTCATAAATATGATTTCCTTGGAATCTGTATAAATATGGCATTTCATTCTCTGTGAGTCCATTCGAAAATGATCTATCTCTTGCTTCCCTTTGGCCTGTACAATTATAGTGCCTCATTTCTGTTGAGCCTGTTTGAAAGCAGTATCCATTCGAAATTGATCTCTCATTTCCTCACTGCCCGTTTGAAAATGGCGCTGCCTCATAATTATCTTTCATTTTGAGTTGCGTAATTTTTGCAAATAAGATTGGGTCAATTTCCCCATTATTCTGAACCACCAAGTCACGGTGTTCAGAGTAAATGATCATTTCAATTCTAGGACTTCGTCTAGAGTCCTGCATTAGGAAGCATTTAGTATGCATTTGCATTTAGGTTGCATTTTGTTAAGTGAATCATTTGTTGATTAACGCTATGCAAAATGGTTCTGTCACTTTTGCTTTGGTATTCGATGACTACGTCATCTCTACCAAAGAGGGGCATCTATAGACACCCCCATTTTGCTAGACTTTAAAAAAGTAAATGATTTGGTAGTTTGTCAAGTTTCGAGTCCGTATTCCACCTAGGATTAGGCATCCATGCATTTTAGGGTAGATTTCATTTCATTATGTGAGTATTGAAGTTGATTCGCGATCCTGAAGGTCTCTAGGGGGTTCATTTGGCCTCTGAAAGATGAAAGTTCAAGTTTCCAGGCAAATGAAAAAACTTGTTATTTATAGAATTTTCAGGGTTTCCCTCATTTTTGCCTATTTTGTACTGCAGGGGTATTTTGGTCATTCCCGATGTGTCTCGTTTGAGCCCCGAGTTATATTTGAGAAATCTTGAGTGATTTTACAAATTTTGAAAAAGCTGCTATTTTTAGAAACTCATGGGGCTTCCACATTTTCATCATCTTATGGATATTTCAATCATTTCTCATATATCCAAAACCATCTTGAGGGTACGGCTGATTGATTAGAAGTAATTTCGTAAGATTTGGGAAACCTGCTAAATTTAGATCTCTCAAGATTTTCTCTTAGTCTTGCACTTCGGGGGTATTTTAGACATTTCCAATATATCATATTCGGTTCCTAAGTTGTGTCTAAGAAATCTTGAGTCCGTTAATAAATTTTTGAAAATCTGCTATTTTTGGAATTTCTCAGAGTTTTCCCTAGTCCCGCCAAATTGTAGCACCTCGGGGTAATTTGGTCTTTTCCTGTGTAATTCTTTTGATCCCCGAAATATGTCTGAGAGATTATGAATGATTTCCTGAATTTTGAAAAACCTGCTAAATTTAGAATTTCTCAGGGGTTTCGCTTAATTTGAAAATTCTAAGTGTTGAGGGCATTTTGGGTATTTTCAGGGGATACCAAATGATCCTGTTTAATATTACTAACCGAAAGGACCAAATTTTAAAAGTTTCTATTTTTGAAGTTTGACCACAAAGACTTTCCATTTTTAATTTTTCCCTTTAGGGGTGAACCAATCTGAGGGTATTTTGGTTGCATTTGGATGTCTAACAGTCAAATAGGGACATTTTGGTCCGAAAAGTTGTTTTCCAAAAAAGATGGCCCGATCATGTGTGAGGGATGCACCATAAATGTCAAATGGGTTGGGTGCATATATAGAATGTTGAATTTAGAAAGATTTTATTGAATTTTTACGGAAAAACCCGAAACCCGTGTGAAATGACCCATTGGGCTAAGCCCGCAAAGATGGAGCTCAAGTGGGTTCACCCATATGGGTCGACCACCATGGTAGGCGCCCCACATGGCTGACTCACATGAGTTGAGCACCCAACCTTGATGATGTCACAATGGTGACATCATATTTGTTAAAAGAAAAATAAAAAGAATAAAAAAAGAAAAGAAGGAAAAGAGGAATGATTACTTAAAAATATTTTCTTCCAAAGAAGCAATGTGGAATGATAATAGCATGTCTTGATTGAAAAGAAATTAAGATTGGAATCAAATCCAATTTAGAAACAAGAAAGAAAGAAAGAAAGCAAGAGGGGAAAATTGAAAACAAGCCAAAAATGGGAGCTTTCACATTGGAAACTACTAGTTCTCTCTTAACCCTAGCTTTTTTGTATAAAAATCAAGCAAACAATCCTGGGAAGGATTCAAAAAAAATCCAAATTTGTCCTTTTTCTCTCTCCTCTCAAAACCAAAAAAAAAAGTGAAAAAAACCTCATCTCTCTTTAAGTGTGTTCATCTATCTCTCAAGTGTGTCACAAAATGAATTCTTGAATTCCTTCTTCTTCTCCGAGGCATCACACAATCAAGGATCATTGGAGTGTTCTTTAGATCTTTTTTAGCGTATAAAAGGGTTGGACAAAGCGTATATCTTGGATCACCAACCCTAGAGACAAGGATCGCGATCAACGGTAAGGATTCTTCATTTTTGTGAAGTAGAAAAAGCATGCTAGGGTTTTAATTTTGATGGACTAAATCAACGAGTTTTTCTTTGAAATTCCAGTATGTTATAATATAGATTATGAGTTTTCAAAATCCAATATTTGATCCAAAAATTAATTTTTCTCCATTTTAAAATAGTTTTCTTTTGTTTTTACTCAATATGGATTTAAATTAGATTATCAAAGCAAGTATTTGAAAACATGGGTCCTTTTAAAAACTGATATTTTCTGGGTTTTATATAAAATACAAAACTACTAGAAACTTAATTTTCAACCGCGGTTCGGCCGTTTTATTTTTCATTCTATTTTTCAAATAATATCCCCGAAAAGGGTTATTTCTTAATGAATGGAGCAAAAAGTATATCAAATTATGTCCAAATTTAGTGAAAGTTTATTTCCAGTAGTTTTACAAGATTTTTAGATAACCCAAAAATTTTCATATTTTTTGGAGTTTATTTAATCGGATTATTAATCATTTTAAATTTTGGCTATTTTTAATAAATACCAAATCGTTTTAAAAATTGATGAAACTTTCCAGAATTAAACCCTAATAATAAATGGAAGTTTCAATTTAAAAATATTTTAAAACAAATATGGTTTTTACTGTTTTCTAATCGCTTCCCCTTTTTACATGCCATAATTCTTTTTCTTATTAAATTAATATATTTTCAAAACTTTTCTTTACAAACCAGTAACTTTGGTTACTAGAATGTTAGAGAAATATTTTTAATTAATTTTGCAAAGATTTTATAAGGTTTTACAATTTATTTTAATAAGCGGGTTTTAACGCCTAGGAAACAAATTGATCTCTTATATTTAAAAACCAATTTTATGGAGGAGATTTAATTTTGAAGTTTTGAAATTTTAATAAAAAATTTATAATCTATTATATATCTACTGAAATTTTTTATTTGATTTTAGGATACCATCAGGTTTGCTTTTTAAGTAATTCTTTGGTTTCATCTGATTTTTGTGTGAATTTAAATGGGCATCAAATCGTAATAAAAATTCATGAAAGTCATACAGTAGTCTAAGATCATGATTATCTTTATACTGTAAGAGTTTAAGTTGATTTGAAATTGATATGCTATAGGTTACTATGTTAATCTATAATCTGATTTGAATTTTGAAAAATCAGAAATTGATATCAAATCTTAATGATAATTCATGAAATGTTTCCAATAAGCCACAATCGTCCATAACTTGTTACTGAAAAAGTTTCAACTGAGTTGTAGTTCGATTGCTTAGGGTTACTGTCTAATCCTAGCAATCTGGTCTTAATGATATTAAATCACAATTTAATAGCAAGTCAATACAAAAATCAGTAAAAATCTCCAAAAAACCTTAACTTTTCATCATAAATTCAATCCCTAACTTTTTTGAAACAGAAACCTTAGGGTTCATAGATTGCCTTTGTAAATTGGCTATGCTGTGACAATTTAACTGCTGAGATCGTAACCATAATCGTATACTAATTGCGATCGATCCAGCATAATTGGAGTGCGTAAATTATAGTATGTTATTGGCTCTGAGGTCCACTGTCCAGGAAAATCCTGAGAAACATGCCAGTCAATAAGATACTATAACTTACGTGCTAAATTATACAAGGGTTGAGAGCATGATTCCCTTCAATGGTTGCGATTCGAGGCCGAAACTTGCGAACCATAGAGCCTTTGGTATTCCTTAGATGTTTAGGAATCAAAAATTCTCAAAAATCGAAAATCATTACGTTCAACAAATCTAATTAAGTCGATCCGCATCTTAGGAGCCGTTGGATTACGGTCTCCTATTGTAGGAACCTTTAGGGCCCCTTAGGAACACTTACGTCACGTTGTGTCCTAAATTTTAAGGGGTCCTAGAGTTAAGAGTCCGGCCTCATCACGGGCATTTGCTATGGATAGCAACCGTGCCATATATCTAGTTACACCAGTCACCCAATTTTTCCCTAGGACAAACCTAGTTACCTAGGATGTAGGTTAACGTGCATTAGTCTAAGGGACGTCTTGCACTTAGATAGGACTATATAGCATCTTAGATGAAGTCCTAGGATAATAAAATCTTCAACTTGAATTAAATAATTTCTCTTAAACTGTTAAAACAGTCAATCCAGTCTAGGTCGGTGTCCTAGATGAGTTAGGCATAAGTAGCTTCGTTCAGGTGCACGGAACTACGATCGACTCTGATTCCAGTGAGGCTGGGATACGTAGGCAACTTGGATACTTGAGTGGCATACCAAGCCCGAGTCGGCTCCACACATAAGTGATGGGATTTTGTACATTAATCCTTAAATTAAAAGTAATTAAATCACTTAGGACTTTCCATGAAATTAGAATTTTAGGAGAACTTTCACTTAGATTGAATTCAAACAAATTAAGAAAATCAAGATACACACTTAGGAATTACACTGAAATTAGATCTTAGGATGCATGTCATGTAGTTCGCACATTAATATAGAGTTAAATGAGCCATTTAAAAGAAATTCAAAAGAGTTAACTTTTGGAATTGAAGACCGATTATCGGGCAGGAATGATGGATGTGGTGGTAACTCCCCATACCTTCCATTCTCGTAACCAGGTAACGAGTCTAGATTTCTGGTCAATTATGGGTCCTAGATCCCTCATTTAGGTGGCGACTCTGTCACTCTCTTTTGCGTGGAATTCGGATTGCCTTAGTGATCTCAAGTTCACGGAAAAGATGAATTAAATCACACCTTGCTAGGCTCAGCGGCTTACCCCTGCCCTTATGGGTACTGGGTTGCACGTTTGTTTGCACCCTATGGCTTGGTTACTGCCTGCTTGGTTACTGCCTGCTTGGTTGGGTAATTAAAATCAATAATAAAAAGCACACGCCATTCGCGTGGGTACGAGAGACCAAGAGAGAGTGTAGCGGCTCGCTCGCTCACGACCCTCTTGCGGGATCGGGTCCTACAATCAACAACTTGCAAATGAGCTTGAACCAAATGATGGCATCATCCTTGGAAGGAGTCAAGCAAAGAAGCTCAACCTTGAAGATCCCAAAGCAAGCCATGTAGTCAAAGAGAATATCAAGAATTGGCTACCTCAAGAGTTCATTCAAGAGAGTGGTAAAAATGGTAGATTGTATCACCGATCTCTCTTGTGTTTTCTCTAGTCAATGCACATCTTAAAACCCCTAAAAATATGCTTTTCAAAGAGACCAATAAGCTTAAAGAAAGACTTAAATTGATAAGTGAATGGCCATGGTGGTGTATCAACATATTGAGATCCATATGGTATTCTATCACATTTGAACAAAAACCGAGTTCCGAAGGCCAACCTGAACCAGCTACTAAATCCTATCAAAACTTGTTTAAGATATTTTTAAATATTTTTAACAATATTTTTAATAGAAAGATCTCATCGTTTCCATTCAAATCAAGTGTAAGAGAGTCAAAATTCGATAATAAACGAGTGAGTTATGAATTTTACAAAATAGGAAATCCTGCTGAAAATGGCTTACTCAGAATTCCGAGAATTTCTCTCGGAATTCTGAGACTTTTTCTCGGAACTCCGATAAACAACCTGGACTCAAAAAAATATATCGTTGGGGGTCCATCGGCGTGTTTTAGTAGAAAATGACAGAAATACCCCCAAAACAGTCATATTGGGTTGGAACTCTATATATACACATTGTATGGACCTAAATCTTGATGATGAACATGTTCCAACCTTAAGAAATCCTAGAAATTCATTTGCAACTATTTTTGGGTAAAACCTCTCACTAACCTCATTGTGCCTTGATTAGGAAATTTTTTTTTATATTGGTTTAGGCTTTATTTGTATTCATCTTTGAGAGTATCTTAGAAGTTTCAACTTGCAATCAAGCCTACTTAGAGGCAAAGCTATTTTCTTCTTCTTCATTTGTATCGGTGGCAAGGGCATCCGTTTTTATTTCCCTTAGTGGAAGGGGCATCCCTATTTAATTCCCTTTGGATTGTAAAGGTGGCAGGGCATCCTACATTAATTCCCTTCGGTTGTAAAGAGTTGGAGCCGAGCGTGGTGTGGTCTTCGAATAGTGGATATCCTTGAGTGCAACCTCAAGAAGAGTGGACGTAGGCCTTGGGTTTGAAGGCTGAACCACTATAAATCTTGTGTGTATGTTCTTTCTCTCTTTCTCTCATTTTACATTATCTTGCTGTGGTGTTTGTTCTTTATTTTGTTTTACTTGTATGAACCATCCATAAAGTGTTTGTCAAAGGAATTAAAGAGAGTAGATCAACTAGGTTTCCACCAAGTGTTTGATAAAATGCCTAAACGAAACCATTCATCTTATTCCTTTATCTTGTTGTGGGATTTGCATTATATTTGTAATCTTTAATGATCCACCAAGTGAACCTAAATATCTTAACCTTGCTAATTAAGCCATCAATCTTGTTAATTAAGTTTGTTAAATAACTTGTGTTTTGAGCTTGGAAAATTAGCATTTGATTTTAGCTCAACTAATTGAACTTAATTAAGAAGGGATAAAACTGGGGTGATTTTGGTACACGTTTTTAAAAGGCAAAAGTTTTCTAAACAACCTATTCACCCCCCTCTAGGTTGCCAAACCGAGACTCACATCGGATTTCAATATTGTTTTGATTTGCAGGAAGGGCTTCCCTTCAGTAAACCTTTTGAAGGAAAGTTATCCCCTTCAAGCAAGATCACTATGCGCAGCGAAAATCAAAATCGCATAGTTCTTTGAATTTTCTTTTCGATCTTGCTTTTGCCCAAGATCCTAGAGTCTAGATTAGTTATTATTATTAATATAATATCAGTAAATACCTCTTTGAAGAAGTAAATACATCTTTGAAGAAGAAACTAAGAAACCACGCTGCTTGATCTACTCCTCGAACGGTTGCGATCGTTATGAACACCGTGAACCACCGCAAGTTGAACCGATGAATTCTTTTCTTTGCACCGTTGATTCTGGATGTGAATAACTCTTATTAACATCTATAGGGTCTGATCTAATCAGTACCCAACTAGTAGAGAATAGAAAACTATTGGAATCTTTACTTTTGATCTTCGGTGTAAATTGAGAGAGAGATGAAGTGGGGATGTGAAAACAAATTTTCAAGGGGGAGCAGGGGGCGAATTTTGGACTTCTAAATCTGAGAAAACATCCAGCCCTTTCTCCCCCCTTTATTTACAAAGAGTTTGGTTTGTTCAGTCTATCTTTCTCTCTTCCAATTCCTATCCAATTTGGAAACCAAGTTGTATTGAAACTCCTCAACCAAATGGGACTCTCCCAACCGACCATGGATGAGTGGGATGCCCCACTCTTCTTGGGGGGCATGTATGTGAGTCACTCTCCATCTCTTTTAGGCCTTATCCAATAAGAGTTCGAGTTGGAAATGAATTGCTCGAAATCTAGAAGCTACATTTGAACGATTCCTATTCCAAGAGGAGTTCTAATGCAACTCCAACTTCTTGAACCATTGGGAAACGTTTTCCCTGTCCCCCAACTGATTTGAGCGTGTGGTGGGCCACACCACATGTTTCCAATGTGTAAGATAGTTTCAATTCCCTATTTTATTCCAATATCTCTCTTTTGCAAAACAGGTTTGGAAATAACTGTCCTCATTTGGATTTCACATTATTATTCTTATTATTAATCATATTAATAATACTTAATAATGTATAGTAAATGAATAATTAATTATCCATTTAATTAATTAAAAACTCACATCCAATGGGAGTTATTTGGCTCCATTTTTGTCCTCGAAAATTCTCTTATAGTCCCTTGTTAATCAATTAACAAAGACAAGTCTATATATATATGAGAAAAGTGTAGCTACTTGGCCGAGTAGTGAACTTAGCTACTTCGTCGGCTTAAAATAGAGCGGGGCCAACATTGTCTGGGTGATGCAAGCCATTCATTTGATGGGCCCTTAGATAGATAGGGTGTGCCAAAAAAATCATCTCCATAGGATCATCCTAACCCTACAACTTGGGACTGGGGTCCTAATTCCACGCAAAAGAGAGTCTCTCACAATCATTGTAACAACCTGAATTTTTAACTGCACGGATTGCTATGAGCAACAAAACATATTTATTCCTAGAGTTACACAGCGGAAGGTTAAAGTACATCTTGAATTTACAAAAATCCCAAGTATGACATATTTAAAACCTTTTTACATCTGAGGAGATTGACTAGGTTCATCATTTCTGTATTTCCTCAAGTTGCTTTCACACTTCTCATAACTAAGGTTCCTCATTGACAAATACTCCCGCATCCAAATTTTCAAATCCTAGTGGAAAAAAGTGGGTTAGGAGAGCAGGTATATAGACGCTTCGACAAGTAGCTGAAATCAATAATAAGAGACAGTTCTATAAAAAAATGCAGTATTTTATATAGAACATTATGTGAATTTAAAACTAATACTAATATGATTTTTTATAGAAACAATTTAACCAAATGGTAAAACAAACCATTTAAAGCCCAATAGTTTCCAACTATTTCTATTTCTGAAGAAGTTTCCTATAACGATCCGCCTCACCCTCATATTGTCCGCTTTGGACTTGGCCCGCTTCCGCTTTTGGGTAAGTCGACGGCTCAGAGGTACAAACACGTCGCACGAGAGAGACTATCGCACATTTACCTCTTCCATTTCTTTTATTTTTTATTTTCGTTCAAACTTTCTGTGAATATGAAATCCAACATTTCATTTCATTTTTCAGAATGAAACACATTTCATCATTTTGAAACAAATATGATTTGATATTTCCCAAATGTAAAGAATGAGTATTTGAAGTAAAACGGACAAGAAATATCTGAATAAAACAACATATAATCATATCCCTATCACTTTCATTGAGAAAAGATACGAGTTGAGTCTAGCTATCACCTACCTTATCAAACTTGAGAAGCGAAAATTTAAAGATGCTTCACCTTGAACATGAGAACGATCAGGGAGAAGTGATTCCCCTAGCCTTTTCCTTCTTCTTCCTCTCTTCCTCCCTTTTCTTTCTTCCTTTTCTCTTTCTGGCTGCTCTATTTATAGGAAAAACTGAGGGGAATAGTGTAGACACCCCATTTTGACCAGGCCCTAAAGTCCCTAAAATAGAGTCGAGGTCTCAGGGTTGAAGGAAATTCCTGAAGAGCGAACCCTAAATGAGAAGAATGCTTGAGTTTTGAGCATCTTATTGTGTGCATTTGTGGGTACAAATTCCCCGAGAGATTATTGATGACCCCAAGGATACCCCTGCAAAATTTCATGGCAATCGAACAAAAAATGTAAAATAAGACAAGCGGAGATGGTGTGAGTATCAAAGTGGGTGTGCCAATATCACTTTCCTTTAGCAATGAAAGGCAAGAGATTTTGTTTGGTATAAAAGGTGATTTGCCTTTTTTAGAGGGGTGATGTTGTAATTCTGGTATTGCTTTTGGTGCAAGCAACCCTTAATAGCCCTTGGATTAAATCAGAAGGCTAGGATGGTGTATAGAAAAGAGAATCTTTTTCTTTATTTTAACCTGCTTTTTGCTTGGCCCCCCTCCCCTTAGGTTAAAAGTTGTGTGGAATACACTATCTGGTGGCTGTCCAGGGTGGATTTGGGGGGGGGATTTATCATTTCCCTTTTATATGGATCGAATTAGGGTTTAGAGGGGAGGCTCATTTTAGCAGAGAAAACAGAGAGGGAGAGGAGATTGCAGAGAGAGAGAGAGAGAGAGAGAGAGAGAAGGAGGCTCGGCCTCTAGAGGAGATACAGCTCTGATACCAACTGTAACGACCTGCATTTATAACTGCACTGATCCTTACGTTCAACAAAACATATTTATTCCTATAGTTACACAGCGGAAGGTTAAAGTACATCATGAATTTACAAAAATCCTAAGTATGACATATTTAAAACCTTTTTATATCTGAGTAAATTGACTAGGTTCATCATTTTCATATTTCCTCAAGTTGCTTTTACACTTCTCATAACTAAGGTTCCTCATTAACAAATACTCCTGCATCCAAATTTTCAAATCCTGGTGGAAAATGTGGGTTAGGAGAGCAGGTATATAGAAGCTTCGACAAGTAGCTGAAATCAATAATAAGAGACAGTTCTATAAAAATATGCAGTATTTTTTATAGAACATAATGTGAATTTAAAACTAATACTAATATAATTTTTTATAGAAACAATTTAACCAGATAGTAAAACAAACCATTTAAAGCCCAATAGTTTGCAACTATTTCTATTTCTGAAGAAGTTTCCTGTAACAATCCGCCTCACCCTCGTATTGTCCGCTTTGGACTTGGCCCACTTCCACTTTTTGGTAAGGCGATGGCTCAGAGGTACAGATACCTCTTCCATTTCTTTCATTTCTCATTTTCGTTCAAACTTTTCATGCATATGAAATCCAACATTTCATTTCATTTTCCAAAATGAAACACATTTCATCATTTTGAAACAAATATGATTTGATATTTTCCAAATGTAAACAATGAATATTTGAAGTAAAACAGATAAAAAATATCTGAATAAAACAACATAAAATCATATTCCTATCACTTTCATTAAGCAAAGATACCAGTCGAGTCTAGCTATCACCTACCTTATCAAACCTGAGAAGTGGAAATTTGAAGATGCTTGACCTTGAACATGACAACGATCAGGGAGAAGTGATTCCCCTAGGCTTTTCCTTCTTCTCCCTCCCTCCCTCCCTCTCTTCCTTCCTTGTCTTTCTCTTTCTTCCTTTTATCTTCCTGGCTGCTCTATTTAGAGGAAAAACTTAGGAGAATAGTAACATGTGAATAGTTCTTATGCTTAACAACTGTTATTTTCACCGGGGGGTAGAATGTAAAGACCTAGCCCCACACGAGCCTAGAAAGTTAATAACCTTAATTAAATTTGGACCGTAGATCCCTAGACCAAAAATCACAGTGTATTTCCATTTTTTAAGTATAACCAATTTTTGGGGCTTCAAATCGTGTCCGATCGACATGATTTTGGTCCCGATAGATGGGTATTTTGAATACCGATCCAACGGACCCAAGATTTATCGATTCGGACCTGATTTGAGTAAGTTATGACATTTTTTCTATTAGGGGTATGCATAGTTACGAGTTTTGTCTTATTAGGCAAATTTTTAGGAGTGCCAATATTAAAATTTAGTATTTTCCTTTTTAATTAAGTAATAAGATAAAAAGTAAAGAGACCTAAAGAGATTAGGAAAGTTACTAATTATTAGTAGTTGATTAGGAAACAACTCTAAACAAAAAGGAAATCTAGGATTTATAAAAGACCCTTCTTGTGGTTCTCCCCTCTCATGCACACCCAAACCGTTCAGAGAGCGATCCCAATCGTCGCTCCCACTCTTCTTGCTTAGGGTCAACTACCCAAGTGACTGAGATAAGTCACCTCATGACACGTGCATGTCAGCATGACCGGTGCTGGTTGTGTACAGGAGGAGATGTCCAATCTCCACCCCAACCAGGAACTTTTAAGGTTTGCAAAGAACCGAAATTCCATATCTCCCTGTTCCCTAGGATCTGTGAATCCTTGAACATGGTATTCCTACTTTGCTACCTAAGGACTAATATGTGTAAAACAAGCGCATCTCACATATTATCAAAATAGCACCCAAAGATGTCATGAAATAATTCTTTATTAATAAAAATGCAAGGTACACTGGAATTTAAAGTAATCTCCCACTAACTTTAGATCTAGTCGTGCATATACCTAAGACCCATTCCCTCTACATGCTTGTCAAACACTTTTTGACTAAAGAACTTTGTGAAAGGGTCTGCCACGTTATCCGCTGAAGCCACATTTGCTATGGCAACATCTCTTCTGTCTATGATCTCCCGTATCACATGATACTTCCGAAGAACATGCTTAGACTTCTATGAGACCTTGGTTCCTTGGCATGAGCAATAGCCCCGCTGTTATCACAATACAGCGTAATTGGTCTCTCAACAGAGGGAACGATGCCAATGTCATCCATAAACTTTCACAGCCATACTGCCTCTTTCGCAGCTTCACTAGCAGCGATATATTCTGCTTCAGTGGTAGAATCTGCTGTGGTGTCTTGTTTACAACTCCTCCAAGATATCGCTCCACTAGCCAAAGTAAAAACAAAGCCTGAAGAAGACTTCATGTCATCAACATCAGACTGAAAATCCGCGTTGGTAAAGCCAGAAACGACTAACTCGTCAGCCCCATAAACCAGACAATAATTTTTGGTTCTCCTAAGATATTTAAAAATATGTTTAATCGCCGTCCAATGCTCAAGACCTGGGTCTGACTGATATTTACTAACCACACTTACAGAATGACAAATATCTGGCCTTGTACATAACATAGCGTACATAAGACTTCCCACAGCCGAAGCATAGGGAACTTTATTCATCATTTGCTTCTCCTCAGATGTCTTTGGAGACATCTTCTTGGATAGCCTGATTCCATGCCTGAAAGGAATTAATCCCTTCTTGGAATCTGCCATATTAAACCTTGCCAATATCTTGTCAACGTAAGCCTCCTGTGATAGCCCAAGCTTCCTACTTTTTCGGTCTCTAAACAATTTAAGTCCTAATACATAAGAAGCTTAACCCAGATCTTTCATTGCAAATGTACTAGAAAGCCATAACTTTGTGTTAGATAACATTCCTACATCATTCCCAATGAGTACAATGTCATCCACGTATAGAACCAAAAAGGTTACAACACTCACATTGAATTTCTTGTATACACAAGCCTCATCAATATTTTGAGAGAAGCCAAACTCTTTGACCACTTGATCAAAACGATGATTCCAACTGCGAGATGCTTGCTTTAATCCATAAATAGATCTTTGCAACTTGCACACTTTCTGATTATCCTCTCCAGCAGCGTCAAAACCCTCTGGCTGGACCATATAAATATCTTCCTGAATGTTTCCATTCAAGAAGACGGTTTTGATGTCCATCTGCCAGATCTCATAATCATAATGTACAGCGATAGCCAACAAAATCCTAATGGACTTTAACATAGCTACAGGCAAAAAGGTTTCCTCATAATCAATTCTAGCCTTTTGAGTATAACCCTTTGCCACAAGCCGTGCCTTGTAGGTCTCCACCTTTCCATCAAGGCCTTTCTTCCTCTTGAAGATCCATTTGCATCCAATGAGCTTAATACCCTCTGGTGGAACAACTAGAGTCCAGACCTTGTTGGAATACATAGAGTCCATTTCAGATTTCATAGCATCTAACCATTTGCTCACATCGATGTCTAACATCGCCTCTCTATAGTTAAGGGGATCCATTTCTTCCATGTTTGGATTGATTTCCTCAGCAAGATAGAGATATCTACGGGGTCTTTTGATCTCCCTAATACTATGTCGAAGTGTCGGAGTAGGCTCATTAGATTCTTCCTTAGTTTCCTCATATCTCTCTATTAGATTATCAGATTGCTCTTCCAAGGCAATCCTCTCCATCTCACTTGCATCTTGGATGAACTCTTCTTCCAAGAATGCGTCATTCCAGCTTACAAGTTTGTTCGCCAGGGTTATAAAACCAATAACCCTTTGTTTCCTTAGGATATCCAATAAAAAGATACCTTCTGGTTCGAGTCTTTAACTTGTCAGCGCTTATCTTTTTAACATGGGCAGGATAATCCCATATCCTCATGTGATTCAATGAGGGCTTTCTACCCGTCCATAATTCAGTTGGAGTCATTAGTACTGACTTAGTTGGGACTTGATAAAGGATATCGAGCGCTGTTTCTAAGGCATACCCTCAAAGAAACAGTGGTGCCTTGCCAAAACTCATCTGGATCGAACCATGTCTAACAAAGTTTGAATCCTTCTTTATGACACACCGTTCAACTCAGGTGTGGCAGGTGGAGTCCATTGAGACGTTATTCCATATTCTTTTAAGTAGTCCTTAAACTCATCCGAGAGATACTCTCCTCCCCTATCAGAGCGAAGAGTCTTGATTTTCTTATTTAACTTATTTTCTACTTCATTCTTGAACTCCTTGACCATTTCAAGGGTCTCAGACTTACGTCACATTAGGTACAGATATCCATATCTTGAATGGTCATCCGTGAAAGTCATAAAGTAGACAAACCCTCTGTCACAGGATGACAAAGAAGTCCACAAACATCAGTTTGTATTAACTCCAACACACTTTCGCTTCTTCCACTCTTGCCTTTAAAAGGAATTTTAGTCATTTTGCCCTGTAGACAAGATTAATAACTTGGAAAGGGTTCAACTTGAATAGAATCCAATGGACCATCTTTCACTAACCTCGTGATCCGCTCTATGCCAATATGACATAATCGAAGATGCCAAAGTTGAGCTGGAATTACCATGTTCCTTGCCCTTTTGAGGTTTGGAACATCAACTCTTGGAATACTCTCAATGTTACTCACAATCTCTTTGGCGTTAATTAGATATAAACCATTTGAACATGTACCTTCAACTATAATGTAATTCTCCTTTTTAATGAAAACTGAATTTTTATTGAAATTAACTGAATACCCATCAGAGATGAGTTTCGAAATAGAAATCAAATTCCTTCTTATAGAAGGTACATAAAGACAATCTTTTAAAAGTAAATATCCACTACTAAACACCAAATGAAAATCTCCTACAGCTTGGACTGCAACCGTTGCATCCGTTCCAACCTGTAGGATGAGCTCGCCTTTAGTCAGCCTTCTGCTTATCCTGAACCGCTGCAAAACATTGCGGATGTGTGAGGTCGCACCAGTATCTACACACCAGGAAAATGCAGGACCAATCATATTGGTTTCAACAACGAAAACTTGCAACATACCTTGAGAAAGCTTATCGCCCTGCTTGCTAGCTAAGTAGCTCCTGCAGTTCTGCTTCCAATGACCAGGTTTGCCACAATGGAAGCACGCATCGTTTCCCTTGCTTGACTTTTTCTTGAAAGTTTTCTTGTTCTTTACCGCTAGAGCCTTTTTCTTAGAGCCTTGGCCTTTTCCCTTTTGTTTTCCCTTACCTTTCGGTTTGGAGGCTGAAGGTACACTACCCTCAGCTATGAAAGCACTTTTATTATTTGTCTTTAACAGGTCCTCGGTTGCCTGTAGTTGGTTCAACAACTCAGTCAACGTCATAATCAACTTGTTCATATGGTAGGTCATTACAAACTCTTTGAATGACCCTAGAAGGGAAGCTAGAACAATGTCAACCTGCGTCTCTGCATCTATGATGGCCCCCAAGATGTCGAGTTCATTAAGAAAACCCATCATCTTTAGCATGTGGTCCCTAACCGGGGTTCCATCTACCATCTTAGTCGATACAAGGCCCTTAATAACTATCAGCCTAGCTGTGAGATTCTACTCCCCAAAAAGTTCTTTTAAGTTTAGCATTTTTTTTAGGTCATCCTCATTCCAATATGTTGCGGTTGCAGCACATTGGACATAGAGCCAAGGATATAACACTTTGGCATTTTATTATCCTCGGACCACTTCTGCCTTCTTTCCCTCACATTCTGTGGGTCATCGGCAGATGGCTCTTCTGGCTCATTAGTGGGTAGAACCCAGTAAACTCTTGCAGCTGTTAAAACCAGTGTCAAATTTCTTTTCCAGTCTACATAGTTTGGGCTGGTCAACTTATTGTCATCTAGGATCCTAGCTAGTGGATTGAAGGAAGCTATTGATCTACAAACAATAAAATAAAAAACATACATAAGTAACAAGACTACCATATTTAAGTTCATTAATTTCATGACATTTTTTCATCGGAATCGGGTTTCGATCTACGATGGTACCACCCATTGTACGTCTCATTCACGGGCCCCTTAACCTCGTGAATCAAGAGAAATTTGTAATTTCCCCAATGGGTATCGGAAACCTATTCATAACTTTGAACAAACGGATTCTTCTAATCCATTATGTCTCACATAACATCCGATTTACGTTTTGGCCTCCAAGCATCGTGATATGTTTATCCTTTGGGCATCAATACCCTTTGCTTGGTTAAGTTAGACCCACTGCCTCAGAAAATCATGCAAATCTACAAAGGCTTCTGCTTTGGCATGTGACCTTTGCATCTTCACACATTCCCTTTATCCCCATGGGAATCTAATGGTTACTCTAGCTAAGGGAATAGAATCGGCTTCTGCTTTGGCATGTGTCCGTTCTATCCTCTTAACTAGACAACCATCAGATGGCTATGGAAGGCCATTGAATCCAATTCTTTCAACTTGGATTCCATTATCAACTTAATATATTTAAGAGGGAATTCTTATAGTGGGAGAGTGATAACAACATGTCATGCATGTTTCAACATAAGTAACCATCCAATGGAAACAAAAACATACATCAGAAAAATAAACCATCCACAAACCATTCATCACATGAATACAACCATCAAACCATAAACTCGATTTGGTATTTGGGTTGTAGGGAACTCCCACTAACCTTATTTAAATTAGGGTATCCCCACAACTCAACGATACCAAACCGAGGGTGAATTTTGGGCAACTTAGTGCTTTCGCACTAGGGATATTTGCCGACCTCAAGGCGAATCATCCAAAGGGACAAAACTCAGATATATGCCTTACCATATAAGGCCATGTACATCAGCAACATTGATGTATAATTCCGTCCTTGGTCGAATCAAGAGCCGCCATCATCTGTCAGACCATCCGAACCATCTCCATGCCACGATTGATTTGATCCGTCCGCCGGCCTCTTTGTCAACGATCTGATCATCAACTGAGCTTATTTGAACATGAAATAAACTACCATAGTGTCCTACACTAGCCTAGGTAATCTATACATCATGATCAATCTCCATGAGAAACCAGTTGTCCGCGCAATTGCCCAGAGGGAGTAGAACAATTAAATAAAATTAAAATTAATACATTGCGAATAATATGTGGAACAAACCATGAAGGAGAAGATAAATCACTTGCAAATCAGCCCATAAAACTATAAAATAACTTATGCTTGTAGCGCACAAGTTGAGGTCCAAACTCCCTTTCTGCCCAATATTCACCTTAAGCAATTAATTCGCACTTTTAATAGGTTGATTAATTTTTAATTAATATACAACCAATCTGATTTCTATTAGAATCATCATAAAATAATTTTATATGATCTAAGAAATCACCATAAAAATTTTTGTGCGAAAACAAGATCGTTTGATAGGAAAAATAAAAATTCGTCCTGTGCCCGGGACATAATCGGAATAGCATGACCTTTCGGATAATTCTGAGTGGGATTCAATTATCCGAAAGACCTATCATGGTTCTGATTATGCTACAAACTCCCCAAGATATTGTTTGAAAAATCTATGCCTAGGTTACAGGTTTTTCAAACTTGTTTGGAGTGAAAATCAAAAATCCGTTTTGATTTTTGCACCAAAATTTCAGCAATTCCATCAAATTACATGCAACTTCAAAAAATCATATCTCCTAATCTGCCCGTTCGATTTCGATGATTCTTGATGCGTTGGATTCGTATTCGAGTGTAATATCCAACCATGTAAAGTTATCATCTGAAAAAATCCAGCAAGTAGACTAGATCCACTGTTTTCTAAAAACAGTCCTACTTCTATTAAAATCACACAAAGACTAGGAGCCTCGGATAGCTGGGATAAACGTACAAGCTCACAGCGGGTAACCGCATGATCTATCTTTGGTTCGTTAGCCTCATAATCTATTCCCTAGTTGCTTTGATACCACTTGTTAGAAGGGGTGTAAAACCCCCGGGCAAAATCGTTATGCGCAGCGGAATGGAATCGCATAGTATAACAATTATACTTCAATTCTATCCTTAGCCCAGGATTTCTAGGAACTAGATTATATTTTGGTGATAGAATAAATAGAAAAAAGCATACCTTTGTAGAAGTTACAACGAAGAAGATTGTCTGCTTGATCTACTCCCCGTATCGTCACGAATGAACTCTACTTCGCGAACGCCGCAAGTTGATCCGATGGGATCCGTTGATTTTGCACAAGAAATAGAACAACATTTGTTCTACTTTTATAAACTGATCCAAATCAGTTCTTTGGATGGGAAATCCAATAGTAGACGATGGAGCGGTGATGAACTAGAAGTAATGGAGAGGGAGATAGAAAGAGAGAGAGACGTCTTTCTTTTACTTACGGGAGGTTTTCAAAAACTATATTCTTCTTTCTAAAAACCAAACGTCCACCTCTTTATATATCTTTATTGTTTTTATTTGTTTTGCCTTTTTTGAAATCCTAAAAGATCTCAAAAAAGATTTATCAAAAAGTTGTGTGCAACCTTTTAAACTCTTAAATACAAAGTCCAACAATTATTGGACGTTTTTTCAAGCCCAAGTTGGGCGTGTATCTTTGCCCAACCATTTAGTTTAACAAATCAAATTCCTAAATATCCTCCTATAAGATCCTCTCTCTTTATCTCCAAGGAAAGAAGTTTCCTTATGCAACTTGTATTCCTTTTAATTTTATCTTAAATATTAACATATATTTTAATAATCATGTCTTTCCTATCTAACCGTTGATCTTTGGAAGAAATTCCATTTATTTAGGGCACCTTCACTAACACGGGGAAGATATCCCTCTTCTTCCACATGGTAGCAATCTTCTCAGCCATCATATAGATTACTCAGAATAAGACCACTAACTTTATTGGTCTCAGAATAGGCCCACACATATTTTTAACCATATCTAGACCTAGCAAAACTGACCCGTGCCCGTGGGTCTACCCGGCCCACCCGTAAATTTGCGGGTACAGGTCGGAATTTTCGTGACCCATAAAAATTGACCCGCGGGTCACCCAACCCGCCAAAACATGGGTCGAGTCGGGTTAACCCGCGGATACCCGCGCGTTTTGTGGATTTTACTTTTTGTTTAACTTTAATATTTTTATTATTTAAGAAGATGAAAAATCAAAGGTTAAGATCAAAAGCAAAAACAAAGGGAGTTAGGGTTTATACTTTTCTCTTTTATAGCTTTTTAGATTTAGCCATTTAGGGAGTCACCGAGTTAGAATTTCTCATCTCAGTAACCTCCTTACCTCCAACCATCCGAGCAAAAACAAAGGAAGAAGAAGGCCACCATCTGAGCCGCCTCCTTACCTCCGACCATCCTCCTTGCCGATCCGGCCACCATCCGAGCCACCTTCAATCCGGCCACCATCAGCTATATTTCGTTTTTATTTGTCTTACAACCATGATTCTTTATTAGCACCAGTCCCCTTGAAGCTTTCCAGAACTTCACCTTGAGATTGCCTTTTCTGTAAAAGAAATTTACTTTAAAAAAAAAAAATTTGCGGGTGACCTGCGGGTCGACCCGGCCCACCCGCACTGCGTACGGGTCACCTGGTTGTTGACCCCGGGTCATTTTGACCCGCAACCCGCGTGACCCGTGGGTCGACCCGACCCAACCCACCCGTTTGCCAGGTCTAACCATATCATACCCCTTTTCCAACTTGAACACACATGACTAAGGTGTTTCAGGTCAAAACCTTATTAGCCACTAACCGTCGGTGAGCCAATATAGACGTTCCCTACAAATCCGGTTTTTACAAAAACCAAAACATATGCAATGCAAGTCCATAAAAGTCTTACAATTTTTTCTTACTCATTAAATTCATCTGAGGTGGCTGCTCTCTCCTGCAAAAGTGAGCTGCAAAATGGCTTTCCACGAAATTACCCAAAAATCCCATATACTTGAATTTAAAGCTAATCGTAATTTTATTGGTGATACAGAAATTAATCAACCGTGAATGCGAAGTAATTGCACAGCATTCTATGGGATGTGCAATTACTAAACTACTTGATCATACAAACTGGGCTAGGCTTGTCTTCATGAGATTATCAGCGAGTATGTAACCCATCCTTTCAGTTGGGTGGAAAGCATCCCAATATACGTACTTGCTCGCATCTTTACACGTCAATGGGTTCCTTCTGTTACACAAGTACGCCATTTCAAACAATCCTGTGCCACAGCAGCCCACTTCCACATTCTCAAAGCCTGTTTATCCAAACAAAAAACAAGAAAATTAAAAACAATTATCAAATTTTGATTAAAGTCATAGCTGAAATTTTTACACGTCCCCAATTTGGGTCCCACATGGCACACGAGCCTTTGATTGTAACCACTGATTTTTGTACACATTGTGAGATGATACATGTGAAAATGACCCCACACTAAATGGACATCTCATCCATAAGATTATTATGGCAAGAACCTAACTTTTTCTTGACAAAACCCTGGTCAGGCCTCAGAGATAAATAGCTTGAATCATTGGATCAATGTTGGGGCCATGGCTACGGTTCAAACTTGCCGAAACTTTAGATTATCAAGAAAACGAACGCCGATTAAAATGCAAACTTTGGGTCCCACATGGCACGCCTTTGATCATAACCACTGATTTGGTAGACCATTTATGAGATGAGACATGTGAGAATAATCCACACTAAATGGTCATCTCATCCATAAGATTAATGGCAACAACTTAACTTTTTCATGACATAAACCTGGTCAGGCCTTAGAGATAAATATAGCTTGAATCATTTGGGGGCAACGGCTATGATTCAAACTTGTGCTAGGGACCATGGCAGAAGGCATATCGTGGGCCAGCTGTTGCATGAAGCAGCCAATAGGCTCACTTTTCAACAGATTTTGTCTGATTGATTTAATTCATATGAGGTGGCTGCTTTCTCATGCAAAATCCCGAATTCAAAATGCCTTATGCGATGGTCACTAGCAAATCACACACATATAAGCAATTTTGCATGAAGCCATTTGACGGCTAATTTTGCAGGAGAGAAAACCCTTCTCAGATGAATTACATGAATAAGAGTTGAATGCTTGACTCACTGGAGCCCTTGCACAAAATGGGTTGAAGGGCTCTAGCATTGGTCAATATGCACTTATAATGGCACAGAAAATTACAATCACAATGGATATTGACCATTGAGAGAGCCCTTCTACTCTTTTTTTTTTGGGGACTGATATTCCCCCCTGTGATGGATAAAATCCTCCCCTGTAACATCCCACCTTTAATTAAGGCATACAAAAATGTTAAAGGGGGTGAATTTATCCTCAAGCAGTGAAGTATTCTTACAGAAACTGTTAGACCAAAAATCGGTAACAGGTACAGCAGTGGCGTAAGAGCTGAGAGCGAGCGACGAGGGAGGTTGAGTATGAGTCCTGCGGTGAGTGCTTAGTCCTGCACAAGGCAAGCGAGGTCAGAAGACCAGACCGGGTTTTACTCCGGACAGGCCCTTCGACACTCAAGTCAGTATGAGCAGGAGTGAAGGGGAGATGTCTTAAGAGTTTAGGGAGAGAAGGGATTTTCGCATTACCCATTAGTCTGAGCTTTAGTCCCCTATTTATAGGGAAAATCTGTTGAGGTGTCCTGGACAGGTGTCCAGGACAGGTGGCGGCCTGTGAGAGGCTGGATCTCACCTACTCTGAACAGGTGGCAGCCTGTGAGAGGCTGAGTCTCACCTACTCTGGGACAGGTGGCAGCCTGTGAGAGGCTGGATCTCACCTACTCTGAACAGGTGGCAGCCTGTGAGAGGCAGAGTCTCACCTACTCTGGGACAGGTGGCAGCCTGTGAGAGGCTGGTGTTTTCACACCCCATCAGTTGCCCCCCAGTTTTCCAAGTCATTGAAGGACTTGGGAAAGTGTGATCACTCGTTTTTCTGGATGGGGAGACGTTGTTCGGGGGTGAATCGAAGAATTTAGCACGGAGTCCGGAGTTCGCAGTCCGGAGTCCGGAGTTGGTAGTTCGCAGTCCGGAGTACGGCTTCAACCGGACTGGCTCCTGGCGCAACACAGAGTCAAATATCCAGTCCGGAGTTCGCAGTCCGGAGTCCGGAGTTGGGAGTTCGCAGTCCGGAGTACGGCTTCAACCGGACTGGCTCCTGGCGCAACACAGAGTCAAATATCCAGTCCGGAGTTCGCAGTCCGGAGTCCGGAGTTGGGAGTTCGCAGTCCGGAGTACGGCTTCAACTGGACTGGCTTCTAATGCTTCATAGAACGCGTTATATCCAGTACGGTTTTTTCCGGACTGAATTTTGTCTTCTAGCGGCCAGTTCGGTGCGGACCGGACTGATTTTTGTCGTCTTGTGAGAACGCGTTATATCCAGTACGGTTTTTTCCGGACTGAATTTTGTCTTCTAGCGGCCAGTTCGGTGCGGACCGGACTGATTTTTGTCGTCTTGTGAGAACGCGTTATATCCAGTACGGTTTTTTCCGGACTGAATTTTGTCTTCTAGCGGCCAGTTCGGTGCGGACCGGACTGATTTTTGTCGTCTTGTGAGAACGCGTTATATCCAGTACGGTTTTTTCCGGACTGAATTTTGTCTTCTAGCGGCCAGTTCGGTGCGGACCGGACTGATTTTTGTCGTCTTGTGAGAACGCGTTATATCCAGTACGGTTTTTTCCGGACTGAATGCCGAGTGCGGAGTGCGGAGTGCGGAGTGCGGAGATCCATCTTTGGGACGTGAATGTTTACGCGCGTGCTTGATCGTATTGATGGTGGGAGAATGTGTCCGTCATAAATAGGGGACACGTGGCGCAATCCGGATGGCCTCGAGATGCGTGCATCGCATTTTTTGCCCCACCGCCTCTGAAAAACTATATAAGGAGGTTTACCTCCCTTCACTTTTTACTTTTTACCTTTCATCTTTTTCCTCTTCTTGCTCTGGGAGTTTCCACTTCTCAGTTCGCAGCTCGCAGTCCACAGATTGCAGATCGCAGTTCGCAGTTCGTAGTCGCAGTTCGTAGCTCGCAGTCGCGTTCCAAGATCTGTTAAGGGCTCCACTCACCGGTATTCCTCTCAGCCCTTCCTTTTACTATGTCTGGTAGTACTTCCAATTCCGAGTCCGGTACGGGGTCCTCCACTAGCAGTATTTCGGAGTTTAGGATGCCTCAGGAGCCTTTTTTGGCTAGTCCGTCTGATAGGATAGACCTTGTAGATAGTGACGACGGAGGGGATAGGGATGAAGTGTTCTTAGATCTGAATGCCACTCCTCCCTTGACTGGCAGTCTCCCGCAAGCAGGAGGGAGTGTTGAGAGCGACGTTAATGAAGCGTCCACAACATTCCATCCTGGCCGGGCGGTGGAGGTGATCGCTAGAGCGCGGATGGATGCCGATCCAAAATACAACTTGCGAGCTCTAGTCGAGGAGAACTACCTCACCAGGTCTATGCTGGGAGATATCAGGGATAAATACTGCGTGCCCCCGAGATTTGAACTGAGGGCAGCTATAGAGGGAGACAGAGCCTGCAACGAGAGCCAGGATCTCTGTATTTATGAGGAGTCACTGAGGGCAGGACTCCGATTTCCGTTGCACCCCTTTTTCTCAGCGGTGCTACGTTACTACGGACTAGCCCCGGCCCAGGTAGCTCCGAACTCATGGAGATTATTAGTTGGGTTTTTATACCTCGTCCACGGTCGGTTAGAGAGAAGTGTGACTTTGTCACTGTTCCGTGCTTGTGCACACCTGAAGAAGCATAAAGAAGGGGGCTGGATCTACATTAGCCAGCGCCCTGAACGGAAGATAATCACTGGCATTCCTTCGTCGATTCACTCGTGGAAGAATAGATTCTTCTATGTTGTGGATCAGGAGGCCAGTGAGCCCTGGTCCGTCCCTCTAGTGTGGGACACTCCAGATACCTCAAAACTGAGTCGAAAGCCGCTCCTCGAAGGTGAGGACAGGATAACATTCGCCTTGATGCGGAAGGAGATCGAGCAATCGGGCCTCATCCGTTGTAAGGAGTTTTCTGAAGAGGCGATTCTGGTCGGGCTGGGCGTGAGTGCCGCGACTCCAGGACGTATGTAGCTAGACTTGTCTATGCAATCTGTTTATTTTTTATATACTTGCTTCTGACCGTTGGCTGCTCATTTGTCTTGCAGAGATGAAGAAACAATCAACCGTCGAGAAAATCAGGCAGGGAGCTCAACCGCGGGCACAAGAAGGTGCTCAACAGGCGCAGCAGGAGCGCCAGAAGAGAAAAGCGACTGTGCTGGGGAGTCCGGCCCCGTCACAGGGCATTCCTCCCCCATCCCAGAGGCCCAAGACTAAGGTGAAGCTAATAGGCCCCTTTGCTCAGGGCGGTGGCTCTTCTAAGTCCGGTGGTGCTTCTACCGGAGCCGGTTCTGGGGCTCGCCCTCCTACGGGGATTAGTGAGCAAGTCTTTCGACCCAATTGGGCCGTTCTGAAGGATGACACTGCCTTAGGCGAGAGCCGGGTAGCAGCAGAGCTTATGAGCAAGTGTTTGCTGCAGAAGGACAAGCAACAGGTCCTTTACGAGCCGCCAGCTACAGGAGAGGAGGCTGTGTTGTCCTCCGCTTACCAGGTAAGGAAGTAGTGCTTCGATTTGCTAACTTTCTGCCCATTTCTTCCTTTCACCATACTGATGCCTGTTTCTTTCTGTTCTTTCTTCAGATCTTGCTATACTATAATGACCTCAAGGAGAAGAGTAAGAGCTTCTCCCAAGCCATTACTTCATCTGAAGAGGTGAACGGAAAGTTGGCCGCTGAGGTGCAGGAGCTTCAAACGAGCATCGGGCGAATAGAGGAGGAGAGGAAGTTGTTAAAAGAAGATCTGGCCGCAGAGAAGAGGAAACTGGCCAAGGCTGCTGAAGCCATGGAGGCTCAAAGAGGAAGGGCTACTGACAGGCAGGAGAAGGCAGTGAAAGAGGCCACAGAGGCAAAGGAGGCTGAACTTTTCAGCCTGTCGAGCGAGGCTTACAGTCTTGGATACTACGACTGCCTCCAGGAGCTCCAGGCCTGCAATCCAAATCTATTGATGCAGAACATGACTCTCCCTGCCAGGCCGAAGATTACTGATGAGGAGCCAGATACTCCTGCTGATACTCCTGCTGACATCACCTCTCTTCCAGATGCTTAGATTTTTTTTTTTGTTTTGTCTTTGTTTTGACCTCTTTTTGTAATGGTCCTTGAGACCCTACAGCTTTTACCAGCATGTTTAAAGTGAATTTTGTAATGGCCCTCGAGGCCCCACATATTCTGATCAATGAAATTTGTCTGTCTCTGATACTTCTCAGCTGAGTGATTTGCTTGACTTTGTCTTTTTATTTTGATAACCTGTGAGTGAGGCCCTTGATGGTCGAATTGCGACGAACTGGTCTTTTAACAAGTACCCAAGTTTTGTGAACTGGGTTTCCATTGAGTACCCAAGTTTTGTGAACTGGGTTTCCAGTGAGTACCCAAGTTTTGTGAACTGGGTTTCCAGTGCGTACCCAAGTTTAAGAACTGGGTTTCCAGTGCGTACCCAAGTTTAAGAACTGGGTTTCCAGTGCGTACCCAAGTTTAAGAACTGGGTTTCCAGTGCGTACCCAAGTTTAAGAACTGGGTTTCCAGTGCGTACCCAAGTTTAAGAACTGGGTTTCCAATGAGTACCCAAGTTTTGTGAACTGGGTTTCCAGTGCGTACCCAAGTTTAAGAACTGGGTTTCCAGTGCGTACCCAAGTTTAAGAACTGGGTTTCCAGTGCGTACCCAAGTTTAAGAACTGGGTTTCCAGTGCGTACCCAAGTTTAAGAACTGGGTTTCCAATGAGTACCCAAGTTTTGTGAACTGGGTTTCCATTGCGTACCCAAGTTTAAGAACTGGGTTTCCAGATATAAAAATGACACTGAATTTGCAAGAAGATTATTTATTCATAACAACAAATATACAAATTTACAAGATCACCTTTTCACGCCGGATAATTCGACTACTGATAATATTTCCTGAGGTTTTTGGAGTTCCATGCATGAGGTAATAGGTGCTCCTCCAGTGTCTCTAGCTTGTAGCTTCCTGGCCGGATAACTTCCTTCACTCGATAGGGTCCCTCCCAAGTTGGGGAAAGTTTCCCTACTTTCGTCGGCTGGGAGACGGCTGCCTTTCTCAGGACCAGATCCCCTGTCCTGAATTCTCTGGGGCGGATTTTGGAGTCATGATAATTCGACACCTTCTGCTTATAAGCGGCGACCCGGATTCGAGATTCCTCCCGGATTTCTTCTAGTAAGTCGAGGTTGGCGCGGAGTCCGTCGCTGTTCAGTTGCTCATGGAAACTGATGACTCTGGGAGATGGGGTGCCTATATCAACAGGTATCACGGCTTCAGTTCCAAAAGAGAGGTTGAATGGTGATTCACCAGTCGTCGTGCGAGGAGTGGTGCGGTAAGCCCACAGAACATGGTAGAGCTCATCTGCCCATCGGCCAGCCTTTTCATCCAGCCTTTTCTTTATCCCTTGAAGCAAGATCCTATTGGTTACTTCCGTTTGCCCATTGGTCTGGGGGTGAGCAACCGAAGTGAATCTCTGTTCAATCTTTAGGTCAGAGCAGAACTTCCGAAAGTTCCGGCAGTCGAACTGTTTGCCGTTATCTGTGATTAAGGCACGGGGAATCCCAAATCTGCAGACCACTGCCTTCCAGAAGAAATTCTGTATATTCTGCTCAGTGATCTGGGCTAGAGGTTCTGCCTCCACCCACTTGGTGAAGTAGTCGATTGCCACTACTACGAATATGCGCTTTCCGGAAGCCGGTGGAAAAGGACCCAGAATGTCCATCCCCCATACTGCAAAAGGGAGTGGACTGATAATTGGGGCCATCGCCACAGCAGGCTGGTGGATGGTGGGGGAGAATTTCTGGCACCTCTCGCACTTTTTAACCAGATTCAGCGCGTCTTGTCGTATGGTGGGCCAATACAATCCTCTGAGGAGTACCTTGATCGCCAGGGCTTTGCCCCCCAGATGTTCTCCACAGATTCCTTCATGAGTCTCTTGCAATGCGTACACGGCGTTACTTGGTCCCAGACACTTCAGGTACGGGAGAGTGTAGGACCTTTTATACAAAATGTCACCGCTGAGGGAGAATCGGGCGGCTCTCTGTATCACCTTACGGGCTTCCTTCTTATCTTCGGGAAGTTTCGCGTCCCGTAAGTAATGAATGATCTCATCCATCCAGCACGGCTCGTTCTCCACCTGCATTATATCTGCGGCTTCTCTTTCGATGCTAGATCTTTGTAGAAATTCCATACGTATGCTTCCAAGAGTGGTGTATCCAGAAGCAGCCAGCTTCGACAGTACATCTGCTTTGGCATTTTCTGTCCGTGGTATTCTGATGACCTCGAAACTGGCAAACCGGCTGGAGAGTTGATGAACCTTAGCAAGATACTTAACCATACGCTCATCTCGGGCTTCGTAGACCCCTTGGATCTGATTTGCTACCAGCTGTGAGTCGCAGTATGCTTTTAATTTCCGGGCGCCGGTATGAATTGCTAGGTTCATTCCGGCAAGGAGGGCTTCATATTCTGCCTCATTGTTGGACGCACGGAATCCGAATCTCAGAGCATAATCCGCAGTGAACTCCTCAGGCCCAGTGAGGATGAGGCCTGCTCCACAGCCGTTTTTATTTGAAGAACCGTCGACATATACTTCCCAAGTTGGTGTGCTGGTCATGGAGTCCTGCTCTGCCAGGGGTTGCAAGATTTCTGTCTGAGTTTCTGCTATGCATTCGTCAGGAACCGCTTTCTCTGCAACTGGGAGTTGTACCGTTTCAGGGTCGGCGACTTGCTGGGGGATGGTGCACTCTGCTACGAAATCTGCCAGTACTTGGGCCTTGATGGCTGGCCTTGGAGCGTACTGGATGTCGAACTCGCTCAGCTCTACGGCCCATTTCACAAGTCGTCCGGAGATATCTGGTCGATGGAGTACTTGCCAGAGCGGCTGGTCAGTCAAGACCTTTACAGTATGAGCTTGAAAGTACGGTCTTAATTTTCTTGCAGCCATTACCAGCGCGTAAGCCAATTTCTCGACCCGCTGGTACCTTGTTTCTGCGTCGTGAAGAACCTTGCTGACATAATAGATTGGTTTTTGCTGGCGGTGCTCCTCGCGGACGAGGACAGCTGCCAGTGCCGTGGAGCTAACGGAGAGATATAGAAATAACTCCTCACCTGGCTCCGGCTTTGTTAATAATGGCGGGGAGGACAGATACCTTTTCAGCTCGTCGAAGGCAATCTGGCATTCTTCCGTCCAGGGCGCAGTTTTGAGGCCCTTAACCGCACTGAAAAAAGGCAGGCATCTCTCCGCCGATTTGGAGATGAAGCGACCCAGCGCCGCTATCATTCCCGTGAGCCGCTGAACTTCTCTGATGGTTCTTGGGGCGGTAAGCTCTATCACAGCTCTGATCTTCTCGGGATTTGCTTCTATCCCTCGCTGACTCACCATGAATCCCAAGAACTTCCCCGAACTGACACCAAAGGTGCACTTGGTGGGGTTGAGTTTCATGTTGTGCTTCTTGAGGACCTGAAATGTTTCTCTGAGATCAGACACGTGGTCCTGTGCGCTTCGACTTTTGACCAGCATATCATCCACATACACTTCCATATTTCGGCCGATCTGGTTCTGAAAAAGTCTGTTCACCAGCCTTCGGTAAGTAGCTCCGGCGTTTTTGAGGCCGAAGGGCATGACTCGGTAGCAATAAGTCCCTTGATCTGTGACGAATGAGGTCTTTGGTATATCCGATTCGTACATCCTGATCTGGTTATATCCGGAGAAGGCGTCCATGAAGCTCAACAGTTCATGACCCGCCGTGGCGTCGATGAGCTGATCGATCTTCGGGAGCGGATAACTGTCCTTGGGACAAGCCTTATTCAGATCAGTAAAATCGACGCAGGTTCTCCACTTTCCATTAGTCTTCTTGACTAGGACTACATTTGCTAGCCAGTCCGGATATCGAATCTCGCGAATGAAGTCAGCCTTCAGAAGCCTCTCCACTTCTTCTTTTATTGCCTGTCGCCTTTCAAAAGCAAAGTGTCTCCTTTTCTGTTTCACCGGTCTGCAGGTTGAATCGACACCAAGCCTATGAGTGCTGATCTCTGGATCGATGCCGGGCATATCGGCAGGAACCCATGCAAAGACATCTGCATTGCCCTGGAGAAACTCGGTGAGTTGATGTTGAATGCTACTACTAAGGGAGGAACCGATCAGAGCGACTTTCTCACCGTCCTCCGGGCACAGTGGGATGGAGAGTAGGTCCTCAGCGGGTTGAGTACCCCTGAGTTCGTCCCTTACATCAAGCAGTTCGATTGGCAGTGATTCCACTGCGTTTTTTCCTTTCAGTGCCATTGCATAGCACTCCCTTGATTGAGGCTGATCTCCGCGAACTTCCCCCACACCATTAGGGGTTATGAATTTCATTTTTTGGTGGTAGGCTGAGGCGACTGCTCGGATCAGATTCTGGCCAGGCCGTCCCAAGATAGCATTATAGACCGAGGTGGCCTTCACTACCAGGAAGTTAACCATGGCGAACGCTTGACATGGTGAATCTCCGACAAGAACAGGGAGCTCGATCTGCCCTACCACTTTTATGACCTCTCCGGAGAAGCCGAACAAATCTGAGTTCGCCGGCCTTAGACGGTCGTCGCCTATCATCATTTTCTCGAAGGCATGGTAGTATAGAATATCCGCTGAGCTCCCGTTGTCCACAAGAATTTTCTTTACCTCCCAGTTGGCAACGAGCATGGTTAACACCAATGCATCGTCGTGGGGCAAAATAAGGCTGTCCAGATCTGCGTCTGAGAAGGAGATCTCATTCTCCGTTCTTGACTTTTTGCTGGTTGTGTGAACGGCGTTAACTTGCCGTGCATATGCTTTTCGAGCAGCAGAGGAGGTGCCCCCGGTGGCTGATCCGCCCATGATTGTATTGATAACCCCCCTTGGTTGAGATCGGGGTGCCTCAGGCTGCGCGTCGGTGACCTGAGAAGTCTTATCCTGAGGAGGGGGCTGCGGTGATCTTCGAGGGCTACGGCCCTGGGGACTCTTTCCTTTGCGCCCTTGGGTGCGGCCGTCATTCTGGATGTATTTTTTCAAATAACCCCGGCTGATCAGCTGCTCAATTTCTCCCTTGAGCTGCCAGCAATCCTCTGTGTCATGGCCGTGGTCCTTGTGGAACCGACAGTACTTTGAAGGATCTCTTCTGTTTCCTTTGGAGATCATTCTAGGCGGCCACTTCACAAACTCCTCCTCACTGATCGCTGCCAGTATGTGCTTTCTAGAGGTATTGAGAGGTGTGAAGTTCTCTTCTCTTCTCTGAGGGGGTGGAGACTTCTCTTTCCTGGGAGGTTTATCCTCCCTACGCTGTTTAGGCAGATTCTTCTCTTCAGAGGTTATCCTCCGGTTTGAATTAAGAGCTGCCAGTGTTTCTTCCACTGTTATGTACTCTTCTGCCCCGGCCATGAGATCCGCCAGTGAGTGCGGATTTTGCCGAGCCACCGCTCGACGGAAATCATCAGATCTTGCACCGGTGAGGAGTGCGTTCATAGCCGCTGAGGGATCTAAATTGGGCACCTGTAGTGCCTCCCTGTTGAAGCGGCGGACGAACACCTTCAGGGGCTCATTGTCTTCCTGTCGCAAGGCCATCAGGGAAGCTGTTGTTTTCTTTGGCCTGCGGCTGCTCATGAAGTGGCGGACGAGGTCCTCTCCAAAATCGTCGAAATTGTTGATGGAGTTTGGTTTGATCCTGGAGTACCAGTCTCTTGCCGCGCCAGTGAGCGTCGTTCGGAAGGCTCTGCAGATGAAGCCGTCGGAGGCGCCGTGGAGGAGCATCATTGTTCTAAATGTCTCCAGATGATCCACGGGATCGGTAGTGCCGTCGTACTGAGGGACGGCAGGCATCTTAAATCCTCTGGGTGCTGGAGCACTCAGGACATCCTTAGTGAATGGCGTTCTGCTTGAGAACGCTCTAGAGGCGGGCCGGCTCTGATCCTTCGCCAATTCCTCTATCCGGTGGTTCATCTCCTCCATTCTCTGTAGCAGCGGATCCGTTCTGCGGTCTGGGGACCTGATTCTTCCCACGAATGGGCTTGCCGCAGAACCGGACTGACTTTCCGGACTCCTACGACGAGGTCGAGATTTTGCCGGTGGCAAACGATCTTCGTGAGGCCGGCGCCTCTGCGTGGAGCGAGACCGCGATCTTTCGCGGTGATGAGGTTCTGTCTGGGCGTGCCTCACTATGGGGCGATAAACTTGTCTAGCGGAGTGATGAGTTCTGCCCTCCCCGTGACGTGATGACTCTCCCCTGTGGACTCCTTGGGCAGATCGCGGGGCCTCTGGAGGAGGTGGAGGGGGTGCTTGAAGTAGTTGTTGGTACTGACCAACAAGGGCCGTCATCTGCTGGAAGAGGGCTTGGACTTGCTCCGAGGTGGGCACGGGATTGTGATGCTCCGAGCGAGAAAGGCTTTGGTCGGCAGAAGCGGCCACTACCATCGAGGCGATTCGACCACTCCGGGTCCTGCGAGGTAGCGCGGCTTGGTCGTTCTGCGCAGAAGCTAATCGCGCACTTTTGCGCCCTGCCATTTTGTAAGTGAGATGTAAGAACAGCTTTTAGTTCTTGGTCCCACGGATGGCGCCAATCTGTTAGACCAAAAATCGGTAACAGGTACAGCAGTGGCGTAAGAGCTGAGAGCGAGCGACGAGGGAGGTTGAGTATGAGTCCTGCGGTGAGTGCTTAGTCCTGCACAAGGCAAGCGAGGTCAGAAGACCAGACCGGGTTTTACTCCGGACAGGCCCTTCGACACTCAAGTCAGTATGAGCAGGAGTGAAGGGGAGATGTCTTAAGAGTTTAGGGAGAGAAGGGATTTTCGCATTACCCATTAGTCTGAGCTTTAGTCCCCTATTTATAGGGAAAATCTGTTGAGGTGTCCTGGACAGGTGTCCAGGACAGGTGGCGGCCTGTGAGAGGCTGGATCTCACCTACTCTGAACAGGTGGCAGCCTGTGAGAGGCTGGTGTTTTCACACCCCATCAGAAACTGTTAGGGAGGGGTGGAATATCAGTTCACTCTTTTTTTTGCAATGATTCTGTGAGCTTAGCATCCCTCACAAGTGATAAAATCTGCTTAAAAGTAAGCCTGTATGGCTGAGAGAGAGAGAGCATAAAGGCCTGTACAAGGGCAACCACCCTTGACATTTGATCCAAGGATTAAGAGGATAAAAACCAAGCATCTTCTTGATCCTTGGATCAAATGTCAAGTGCGCCCAATTGGACCCACAAGACCCAATCTCATTTATAATGGCACTGAAAAATGCAAAATAAAAGGAAATATAAAATGCAATTGCCCTTGGGTTTTTGCAAGGGCGTCCTTTAATATAACAGTCCTCGCATATATTAGTTTTCCGATGGCTATTGGCCATCTTTTGCTAGCTGAACTTTCATCTTACCGCAATGTTGCCAGAACAGAGAGACCCCGATTGGCCTTTAATGGTCTTTAATGGCCAATGACAACTTTAATTAGGAGAAATGACTTTTCATGAGAAATCTGTGAGAAATCTTGAACGTACCGTATATGGAAGGCTTTTCATTGATTTCTACCAACTTATCATAAACGTCCAAATATACCACTCTGCTCCCATTAAGTTTAGCAGTTAATTCATCTGCCAACGCCTTGAGTCTCCCATTGAAATCCATGGCCACCTTGTTGTAGTCATCGTTACAAGCACTTGTAGACATGAAATTTGTGGCTCTTTCCAATGGCAAGCACCCCATTGGAGGAAGACCTCCCAGAGTGATTCTCCGGCCACCTAGAAGGTAAATTTCCTCCACAAAACCCCTTGCAATTCCGGTGAGAAAGATCATGTACTCATCAATCGTGAATTCCGATGACCGACCGGAAAACACATAGTAATTCTCTAGGAAATCGTTTGTCCCTGCACTAATCATATGTAATGCCTCACTCAACATTGTGTTAGCCATGGTCTCCCCCAAATAGTTTCTTAATTTTCTTTGGTATTCTTTGTAGTACTCCAGTTCCTTCCACATTGGTATCACACTCTGGAACAAAAAAAGACAGATCCTGTTTGGATTTGCAGCAATTTTCTGGAAAAAAATCTCTTGGATTGAGGGTTGGAGTTCTTTTAAGAGAACAGGAAAAAAATTCAAGTTGGGAAATAGCTTACATGAGAACTGAGTTAGCCAAACGTTAGAAAACTCATTTCCCAAAAAAGTCCTCAGCTAAAAAGCTTAGCCCTTTAAGAAGCCATTAAAATATATCATTAATAAAAATGGTAACTGATATACCTGCCCCTTTTGATTACTTGGGACACCCAGCAGCAGTGTACGTGGCAATCAGCCCCATTGAATCCTTCTGATGTGAAGTACATCAGCCCTTATGCAGTCGTTGATACACTACTGCTGGGTGTCCCAATTAATCAAAAGGGGCGGATATATCACTTTCGATAAAAATAATACAATCATTACTTGTAGATAATCTCATTCAACCTTTAAACATTTGTGTCTAAGAATATGCACAATTTTTTTTTGCAACACTAAGCAATCAATTTTATTTCCTTACCAACTACTGATCATCATGGACTAAATTTTTTTTATAACACTTACTAGCACATCGGAAGTGGCATTATCGAAGCCAGATCCCGCAGATGCGAAACATACTCCGGTGGAAAAGTCCTTTATACTATATTTCGGATCCAAGTACGCTGGCACCAATGATTTGATACCGAAAGCCTCCGAAATGAAATCGGTAGCAAGTCGTCCGTTAGAAAAACGTCCGGTGGGACGCCCGTCTTCAAGGTCCCGACCATAAGGTTTGAAATTGCTCTTGGCTATTGTATTGATATAGTTGTTGTTTCCAGCATCCACCGAAGAGTCCCCAAAGACTATGAGCGCAGGGACTTTTGCATTAATCATCACGGCGAGAAACAACATTTGTATTGACATTAGCCATGGCATGACTTTATTTGCCATTCTATGGCTCTACACTAAAAACGTTAATTTCCATCACATGTGAACCTGTTCAATAAATAGTTTCATCGGGAAATTAAGGTAGGGAAATCAAGGTCGGGTTGTTTTCTAGTCGCCTAATTTGTTGCGTGTTTTTATTGCTGAGAACTGCCCCAATTTGATGTTCCCCAAATTCATTTCTTTTCCTACGATCTTTTACCACCAGATAACTGACTTTTAAGTACGAGAAAAGTACGGAATGAGGTAATAGTTTTGAGAAATTTCGGATTTCGGGTATTTTTTAAAACAATCATCAAACACGGGTGATTCTTCAAAAACGGAGTGCCCTTCTGATCATATCAGAGTCCTCGTATGTTGCTCTTCATGACAAACTCACAACCCAATGCCAATCATTATCTTTAAAGTAATATTTTATTATTTCTCGCTTCTGTTCTGGATGAGAATGGCTACGTTATTGAATACTTTATTATTTACATATTTCTTTTTGTTGGGAACGGCGACGTTATTCAACATTTTATTATTTCTCACTTCTCTTTGGGCTTAGAACTGCGACGTTATTGAATATTTAATTATTTCTCACGTCTCTTTTGGATGAGAACGGCTACGTTATTGAATATTTTATTATTTACACATCTCTTTTGGTTGAGAACGACGACGTTATTGAATATTTTATTATTTCTCACATCTCTTTTGGCTTAGAACGGCGACATCTCTTTTGGCTGAGAACGCTGCCGAATTCTTGAGTACGCGCGCCACCGGATTCTTGAGTACGCCGCCGGATTTTCTTGGTTCAAACATGTGTTCCAAACGTATCGAGTACGCCGCCGGATTCTAGAGTACACCGCCGGAATATCGAGAACGCCGTCGGAATATCAAGGGGCACGCCAATGAAAATAGGGTGTAAGCGGAAATAGGGTGTACGCTGGCAGAATTCAGGAGTACGCCTGCGTAAATAATGGGGTACGTGATGGAAGGTTATCCCCTTCCGGCAAGATTGCTATGGGCAGCGGAACAACAATCGCATATAACTTTAAATTTTTCTTTTTCGATCTTGCTTTTGTCCAACATCCTAGAGTTTAGATTAGTTAATTATGTTAATTAAACATAAACAAATACCTCTTCGAAGAAAAAACAATGAATCACGCTGCTTGATCTACTCCTCGAACGGTTGTGCTCGTTCTAAACGCCGCGAACCCCACAAGTCAAACCGATGGATTCATTGCTTTGCCCGGACTTTTGTGGATATGAATAAGCCTTATTCAATGAATTAAGTACTGATCTAATCAGTTCTTAAGAGATGGAGAATAAAAGAAATAATATGAAGCCCTTTTCCTTTTTTAAAACAATGGTGGAAAACAACTTTTGGTGTGAGAACAAGAAAAGGGTGAGGAAACTATTTTTCTCTGGTATATATATATATACATAGTATTTGATTTTCCTCATTCCACCTTTTTCTCATCCAAAGCCAATCCATATATGAAGACTAGTTGGGCTCTTTTAGAACAAACCGATTGGGATTATTGGCCACCGACCCTTCTTGTTGTTTTGGATAACCACACATTGTAGAAAGTGTGTATATGAGTTAAATTCCATCTCCTTGAGATCTTATCTCATAAGTCTTCTAGTTTTCTAGTTGGAATCAAATTTCCAACTTCTAGAAGCTACTTTCCTACTAAGTTAACTTTATTGAGAAGTTGAGTGGAAATACAAGTCCAAAACAAATTGGGAACGTCTTCATATGTATCCCAATAGTGATGGGCGTGTGGAGGGCCCCACCACACATTCTCAACTTGTTGGACACTCAAAATATGGGTTTTAGTTCCAACTTTGCCGCCAATTGAAATCGGTTTGGGTTACTTTGTCCCCATTTGGATTTTATACACTATTAATATTATTAATCATATTATTAACATTAACATTTATTAATTAAATGAATAAACATTTTATCCATTTAATTAAATCAGCAACTCCCATCCAATAGGAGTAATTTGGCTCTAATATTTGTTCTTTAAAAATTCTCTATACTAATTTCTCTTTCCAGTTAACCACTTAACTAAAAATTAAATATATATATATATATATATATATATATATATATATATATATATATATATATATATTTTATCCACATTGTTGTAATTAAGGATCTCATCTGTCCGTGCAAATAAATAAAATGCGGAACCCTGATCAATTTAGATGGTACCGGGTCATTCGAGTTGTGAGTGGAATCGTCGCAGGGATCAGACGGTCAATCCTCCAGAACCCTATGGTTGGCCCCACTGCGATCTCGCTCTGTAGTTAAACTACACTCGCATTAGGTCAGTGGCCTCCATCGAGACGTAACCCTGAAGATGACTGTCAGATCATCTTACCCCTAATCACATCATATATGTGCAAGTCCTTTCTTCGTAACCACATCTACTGAGTTGAGTCATAAGGGAGGTGGACACCATTTACCCCTTTGGCCCACTTTTGGTATACCATTTTGGTCAAGCGGTGTTCGGCCTCCAAATGCATTTGTAAAATCTTTTGAAAACAATTCAATATTTAATAAACATTTTATCAAATACGCCTGGCCAGGCTATGTAATAGGCCTACCGCTCTGACAATATTGTAGATGTCAATCCCTAAATTTTAGGGCAAAGAATCCCTTGTTGAGTATTACTATTGGTCTCGAGGGTTTGCTCTAGGATATAGCTCTATCCGAATGTGACTCTAAAATAGAATCACTATAAGATAGACTAAGACCCTTGAACAAGCCGGTACACCAATAAGATCCCTCAGGTCTATGGACTTGTGAAGGGTCCTGTCTGGAAGAACAACTTTATTGTTTCTTGTCCACAAGTTGTTCTTTATTTGATTCGGTCGGCTTGCGGGATCCAATCGTCGCACCCACTCTCCTTGCTTTGGGTCCACTACCCAGATGACCGAGATAAGTCACCTCACGACACGTGCATGTAGGCAAGACTGGTGGTGCTAGTTGTATACAGAAAGAGATGTCCAGTCTCTTTCCCAACTAGAAACTATTGAGGCTTGCATAGAACAGGGATGCCATATCTCCTTGCTCCCTTGGATCTATGAATCCTTTGAACATGGCATTTCTACTACACTACCTAATGACAAACATAAGTCAATAAAATAAGCACATCACATACATTTATAAATGTAAATACCCATTCATGTCATGAAATAAATCTTTATTGATTAGAAAATGTTATTCTACTTGCTTTTCAGGTATACTCTAACAGTACACCGGCGTAAATAATGGGTACGCCGACGGAATCTCATACAGAGAGGCGGTATTATGAGAAGACGCCACTGTTCCATATTTGTGTCCACATGTCGTGGATCCGACCGTCTATGCATATTGGCGATGGTCAAGATTTAAACGAACCCAAGGGACTTTGGGTTCAAACGAAAATTTCAAATCTAAAACAAACCAGCTGTGTATAGAGGCGTTAGCGTTCCAAAAAGTTTTTTTAACTCGTGTAAAGCATCCATCCGTCTCTGGTTATTTCTGACTATAGAAACGAACCCAAGCTTCTTTCGGTTCAAATACACATTCAGACGAACCAAAAGAAGCCTTGTGAAGCGTGCCAATTTAATGGGCATTAATTACAGGGGGATTTTCTGTAATGAAAAAGGAAGCTGAAGGAGATTTTTGTTTATGTCAAAAGGGTATTGGGGTCTTTTTTTGACCCGTGTTTGATGATTGTTTTCGTATCCGAAATCCGTAATTCCTCATAATTGTTACCACATTCCGTACTTTTCTCTTTAACTACTGAATAGATTTGTGCTTTTAAAGCTTAAACAGTAAAAGTAATAAGGAGAATGTCAAATGCAATTATTATAGCACTTGAAAAATACAATATTATAAATAGAGGAATGATAAATTGAAGTGCCTTTCCAAAAAAAAAAACCATCTACTAGGGCTTTCTATTTGTGCTCAACAAAGTGCATTTATTGTTTCTGTAATTTTGCATTTGTGATGGACTCCAAAAAACTCGAAGGTTCCTTACTTGCTAGAAACGGAAGCAAAATAAATAAAGTAAAAGAGAAATGGAGTTCTGACCATTGTTGACCTGTCGTAGAGAGTCGAATACTTTCACAAATGTCGAAGGGGATACTATTTACTTCGATCCCGTCGAAGTCAAGTTTCATAGAGCGAAACTAGAAAATACTCCTGTGGGGGCTAATCTTAACAACACAAAGGCTATCAAAGATCTTAGAAGCCTACATAAAATTTTCATTCACTCAATGAAAGTAGTTTATTATAATGCCTTGATAACATCTATTAGTAAAGAAACCCTAAAATCCAACTTAATATCTAAGCAAATAATCCCTCATACATCTAAGGTAACACAAATTAAAAACTTGACAAAAGTAACCCTAAAATAGAAATCCCATAATAGATATGTGTCATGAGCGTAAATCGGTCATAGCTTCCTCAAATCACGTCCAAATCGCGTGATCTTGGATTTGTTTGATAACTAATCGAAAAACCTTTTCTTTATTTGTTTTAATTGTAAAATTAATTTACTAACAACATCATAGTTAGATGGATTTGGACGTTTTCAGTTCGGCAACTGCCTTTGCTTCTCTAAAAAGTTATATAATGTAAATATATTAACGAGTTTTGTTAGAAAAAAAAACACTACTTTTTCTCTAAGGATCAATTTGATTACTTCTTTCAAAAAGAAGATCCATTTGGTTACTTCTTTCAAAAAATGAAAACTATGCATAAATTTGTTCCACGTGCCTAACAAAAACCTTTTATTTTTTAAAGAAATGAATA
The DNA here is from genome assembly GCF_043159265.1 of Tasmannia lanceolata. Taxonomy (NCBI): domain Eukaryota; kingdom Viridiplantae; phylum Streptophyta; class Magnoliopsida; order Canellales; family Winteraceae; genus Tasmannia; species Tasmannia lanceolata. Next base: position 45,012,708 of record NW_027518680.1, on the reverse strand, counting down.
AAATACTCCTATTTTAGAGCATAGTTTAAAACATTCTCTGAATAATTGTAACATTCTCTAAAAACTCTCGCACTTTTCAAAAAAGGTTTTGAAATTTCCTTATGAAACCTGTTTTTTCATGATTGAACTAAAGTTTCACAAATAATTCGTCAATTTCTAAGATATCATTAAAAAATCTAGCAAGAAATTCGGAAGTAAAATTAGACATCATAATGTAAATGGAAACTACTTTTGGAGAAATCTTCCCTTGTTTTTTGAACATTTGGCTCACTGATTTTTTCCTTTCTGGAATCCAAGCAACTTTTTCTGTCTAGTCATTTTTTAAAATTCAATGCATTAAACATTAAAATCTCTGAGAGGTTAGCAATGGCCTGTTGTAGACACCCCATTTTGACCGGACCATTTTTCCCGAAGTCGAATAAATTCCAGAAAATCGAATAAGAGTCCCGAAACCGAATAAAATTTCGAAACTGAATCCCAAAAGTTCCCGAAGGAGTAGGTCCTAAATGCCAAGAAAATCTGAAACTTTGTTAGCTTGTTGTGTTCATGGAGGAGTACAAGGTTCCCAGAAGATGGCCATTGTTCCAAGCTTCAAGCAGAATGCTTGCAAATTTTCAGCAAAATCGGAGAAGAATTGCCAAATATAACGAACGGAGTAAGTGCAAGAATCAAAATATGGTTGTATGAATGTTATTTTCTCTAGTCATGGCAATAGGGGAGTGAAATATCCCAGAATAGGTTGTTTAAGATGAGAAAAGGGAATCAAAAATTTAATGTATGTTTATTTCCCCCTCTTTTTGCCCAAACCACCCCTTTAGTTGCAAAAATAATAATATAGAATACACTTGAGAGGGGCTGCCCATGAGAGAGAAGGTGGGTGCAAATCTATCACTTTCCCTTTACAAAAGGCCCATCGACTATGGTTTTAGAGGAGCCCCCATTTTCTAAAAAAAAAGGAGAGAGGGGCAGCTGCAAGAGAGAAAAAGGGAGAGGCATAGAGGGAGAGGCATAGAGGCCATCTCCATGACCATCACCCCACCATGATAGCCTCCTCACCACCATCCCTACCCAAACCTCAACTCCATCACTGCTAGCTACCCCTTTCTCCTTCCCTTCAACCATTGATTCCGGCCATCTCGCCGGAATCCGACCACCGGAATCCGGCACCGCCACCATCGGACCTCATTCAAGCCCTACACAACCACCATCCACCTCTACAAATTCGACCCACCTCCATTCCTATCACAGCCACCACCATCCCTTCAAGCCACCACCTCCACCATTAAACCCCCTTCCATCTCACCATCTCTACCCTCATCTCCACCACTCCAACCTTCACTCCTACCATTAAAACTACCTTTCTTCACTCTCATTTCCCAAACCCACTTCAAAAATCTATCTCTAACCCTCTTCTCCCGCAGCCATCCCCTCCACCCCTTGCCCTTTATGTCTCTTCTCCTTATCTAGGACCTTTTATGAGACTTAGGGGTCCCTTCTCTTTCGAAACTAGCACTTCTTATGGGGCTTGAGGGGTTTTCTTTTCCTTCTGTTTCTTTATTTCCTGTGGAGCTTATGGTTTTCCATCTCGTTAGGTTTATTACATCATTCAGGATTCAGGATTTCTTCTCTTTTCGGGTACATCCTTTGCATATTCCTTGGGATACTCTTTGCATTTCGGGATCCCATCGATATTTGGGAACACTTGTTCCGGTTTAGGCGATGACGGATGGCAACTTCTTGAGCCAAAACCCCCTTTCGATCAAAAGTGATAAAAATACATAAAAATCAAACAACAAAAATTCAAAAACAACAAAAGCGTTTTTTGAAAAGCTATTTCGAACTACGTTGGCTTGATCCCTTTCCACAGGGTACGTAGGCAACTTGGGATCTTCATCCCAAGTTCAGTCAAACTTTTCAATAAAATCATTTAAACCCTTCAAAAAATCATTCAAACTTTTCAATAAAATCATTTAAACCCTTCAAAAAAATCATTTCAGCATCTAAAACTATCTTTCAAGCTTTTCCCAAAATTACAAAAACCAAAATGGGCAAGGATGGTGATTACCAGGTCACTCGGAGCCTTCTTTTCATTTCATTTCCGATTTTGATCGTGGTTTGCCGGTTTTATCGGTTTTCCGACGTTTTATCGGATTTTGGGATGGGCGACGACGTAGCGTGGCCCCTTTACAGGGATTGTCCTCGCTGAGCCCAACGATAGGCTATGACGATCGCGAGACTTGTCCGATCTTTAGCGGATCAGGATCACTGAGCTTGATTCCTTTAGAATCGCTCCCTGAGTCTATCGTATGTCCCATTTTCTTTTCCCTGGCATTTTGGGTTTGCGCATACCGTCTATTTTCTGATTCCTTTCTTTCCTCACATCTTTTAGCTTATCGTGTGTTTACCTTTGGTTCCTTGTGTGTTTACTTTCAGCTTGCTTATTCCTTGTACGTTTAGTTTCAGATGCTTATTTACATGCTTAGTTGTGACATTTATTTGCTTACTTATCATAATCATATGCTTATCTGTAGATATTTACTGCTTTTCTGCTTATCATATCTACTATTACTTGCTTAGCTGTAGCTGTGCATGCAGATGTTATTGCTTTCCTAGATGTGATGGGTTAGAAGTAGATGCGGTGAGTTAGGATTTGGATGTTTATTTTCTTTCGCCCATCCCCGGGTCATGCATGCTTAGATAGACATTTTCTCGGGGATACTCTTTCCCATTTCACATTATTTTAGCCCAAAATTCTTCAAAATTAATTAAAAATGGCATAAGAGACCAGGTGCTTGCACTTGGGTGAATTGGGGGCGCTTAACACCTTCCCCATTCGTCATCAGGCACGGACTTTTGTATGTCTGGTTTTCCGTTGCAACAGAATATTGTATGGGATTCAGGGCCCATTTCCTTAGATGTCGACTCTTCTTTCTTATAGGTACATCTTGGTTCCGGGTTGGTCCCGGAATCAAGAGGTATCTCATTTATATCGCAACCCATGCTGTGAGTGGCATCATTTCGAGAGTTCCTTGGTAGAGCTCTCCTTCACATTGTGGAGATCTTAGAGGACCGACGTGGAATCTCGTGTCCCTCGCCCACCGTCCTCGGGATCTGGGTCCACACCTGTCACTCTCACACTACATAATATATATTTTGATCAATTTCTGGCAAGAAAAGCACGGTATGCGGATAAAGATTGCAAACTAATACGCACGAATCTTGAAAATGTGGAGGTACAAAGACTCTTTTGCCATTCCTGACACCATCAAAGCCCAAACTCAATCATTATCTTTGCATTCTCATTTTGAGCATTTTATTATTTCTTACTGTATCTTTTGGCTGCCATTTAATGCACATCGATTCCCTTCAGGACATGGCCCTCCAATGGAAACCTTACCATTTAGAAGGGCTACAGTTGCCATCCAACAAAAACTCTAAACTAAGAACGACAACGGTATTAAAAATACGGACATCGTCTCTTCCACTTGATCCGAGTTGATTAAGATAGATAGTCGATCGGTAGATCACAAATGACAATGTTATTAACTATATGGCCAGCGCTTTTCCCATTCGAAACGTTATATCCACTAATCGAACCATCGTTGATTGAGGTGGTCGATCGCCCCAATCAGAACAGCGAGGTAATTAAATATACCGTTAGCATTTTTAGCACTCGAACCATCATATTCACTAATCGAACCATCATTGATTAAGTTGGTCGATCGTCCCAATCAGAAACGACAACGCTATTAAATATACCGCTAGAATTTTTCCCACTCGAACCATTATATCCTCTAATCGAGGCATCGTTTATTAAGGTAGTTGAACCAACATTTTTTCCACTCTATAGAGGCGAGCTATATGTTAAAGTGTACTCTCGTGCAACAAATCTGAGGAGGCTATTTAGGCTATGGTGGTGTCAGGAAGGACAACAGTGTCTTTTTTCCTCCACTTTTTCAAGATTCGTGCGTGTTTAGAACTAAAGTCCAAAACTACGCGCATCACGTAGTAGTTTGCAATCTTTATCCCCATGCCATATTTTTCTCATGAAAAAATTGCCAATGGGGGACATCAAAATACAAGAATTGCCAACGAGGGACACAATTTTGAAAAATTATTAGAGAGGGACGAAATGGGTGTTATCGAGTCTCCAAAAGGGGGTTATCAACCCTCTAAATGGGGTTATCAAACTGTCAAAAAGGGTTTATCAACCCTCTTTGACAATTTTTCAAAATTGTGTCCCCTGTTGGCAATTCTCATATTTTGGAGTCCCCCATCGGCGATTTTTCCTTTTCTCATTTCTAGCAGCCAACAGGCCACTTCTATCCGTTCACGAACGTTAACTTGTAAGCGGGGCAGCGAGATTGCAATCTTCTCGATTCATCCAAAGGGCAGGTACAGCCAATCGATCATAGCATTTACCACAACAATCGTCATCATGTGTGTTTTAAGTCCTTCTCTTAAAATAAATGTTGGGACTTCTACGGGCTCACAAATCACCATCGAAATTAATTTGGATGGTTTGGGAAATTTTAGTGGCTCTACTCAGGTACACATGGCTCCTGGCAGTTGTACGTGATTAAGATTTTTAATTGTATAAAGCAAAATTAAAGGTCATGATTTTTTGAATATTAGGGGTGTCAACGAATCCTTCTCTGTCTTGGTTACCATCCATTCAAATCCGTTATAAATGAGACTGATCAGATTCAGTGTGTTCGTCTGATACAACATCCCTTAGGCATGGTCACGATCCATTTAATACCAGACCCTACATCTAAGTGTCCTAGTAGGTCCTACTTACATTCTCTCTGTCTTGGTTACCATCAATTCAAATCCGTTATAAATGAGACTGATCAGATTCAGTGTGTTCGTCTGATACAACATCCCTTAGGCATGGTCACGATCCATTTAATACCAGACCCTACATCTAAGTGTCCTAGTAGGTCCTACTTACATTCTCTCTGTCTTGGTTACCATCCATTCAAATCCGTTATAAATAAGACTGATCAGATTCAGTGTGTTCGTCTGATACAACATCCCTTAGGCATGGTCACGATCCATTTAATACCAGACCCTACATCTAAGTGTCCTAGTAGGTCCTACTTACATTCTACACGGTTAAAATCCTCAGAAGAGGAGAGTGGGAGCGCAAGTGAGAGTGGCAGCAGTGAGGGAGAGCCGCAGTGAGGATGGCGCAGAGTGTTAGGTCACGCTATAAGGGGTGCGTATGCATACTCCAGGGGGTGCGAATTTATCATTGCCCATACTTATAATAGGAATGGTTCGGAAAAATACGTGACTTACTTTTACTAGGGATTTGCTAGCATCCATCACAAAAGGCAATTCGCACGCAACATGCCATCCACGAAATGCCTTCTGCGATGGACGCTAGCAAATCCCAAATTGGATTTAGGACTCTCCCATAGCTGTTCTCTAGTTGTTTGGATCTGATCGGAAATAATTTTGGATCCTATGATAGAGATCCGAAATGTGTCCATGGATCCTAGTAATGTGTCTTGATCCCATTCATTTAGTCTCAAATTCCCATTATCCATTGGACTGTCTGGGTCCATCGGGACCCCTATCAGACTTCATCTTTTTTGAAGTACTTAATTTCAGCCCTTGAAACTCCTTTAATCGGATGGTTAGGATGACTCAAATAGTTAAAGTAGATGGGGACATTCAATAAGAGTAAAACAAAATAGCCAGCCACTTGAGATTGATCTTAATGACCATTTTTAGGGGTGCAACTCGGGGTCAATTTTCGGGAATTCGGATTGAGGCTTTACATTAAAATTGCCTCGGTTTTGGGTTGATTCCAATTCATTTTTGTTAGCAAAAGAGCAACACCACCAACCAAAAATGCACCCCGTAAAATCTGCTCTTCCCTTAGATGATTGACACTTGGCATTAAGCCTAAGCAGGAAATCTAGCTTGTCTCCTAGAACGTAAGTGCAAGAAGAATTCTCCACAGCTCCAACTTAGCAACGACTCCAGGAAGGAAAGTATTCTAAAGGGAAAGTATTTGTGAAGAATAGTTACTCCTCCGTAAGGTTGGTGGACCAAAATAGAAACCAGTTCCCATGAGGAAACTTGGGGTTTATCTCCAAGGGAAATCGTTCAATAAGGAAAGACTCCTATTAAGGCAAGTCCCCAAAACTATTGTGAACTCCTCCTCTATAAAAGCGCCCCCACGCTCAAAGGTATGCATCTTCAATCTTCTAATCTCTAGCAGGAATTACTCTTCAGTCACATGTTTCTTAGTTTTCATTCTTGTTGTGTACATTTCTTACTTGAGCATTGGAGTGGTCTCCCGGAGACACAACTTTGGGATTGCTGAATCACAGATTGGAGCTCTACCAACCACAGATTATGGAACCAGATTTCGGCATCATCAGACTGGCACCATCTGTGAGACCAATTCCAAAGATGAATAACACCACAAACCCTTAGCCAAGCAACGTCATTACAAGGACCCATGCCAATCAATGCTCCATTTCAACTCAAGCTCTTGCAATGGATAGATACCAGCTTCTTCAAGTGGAAGAATCTCTTGTGTCCACCACGCCGTCACCAGTCGGGAAATAACAAATATAGCAGGAATGCTTCTCGTCGTTGTTGACAACATACCTCCTCTGCCGGTGGTCAAGGCTGTTAACGTCTCAACACGGGTCACCAGTTTTCAGCGCATGCCCGTTAAGGATAAGTAGGACGAGTTACCCTTAGGAAGGAATAGAAGGAGTATAAGACCACGGAATGCCCCAGCGTCGGCTTTCGTATCAAGCTAGGTGCTAAACCAAGGCGCAGTGGCCAACCCAAAGTTCAAAATTAATATGGGATAAATTTTGTGGGACCCATGCAAATTCGCCCACCCCCTTGGTGGGATAATTTTGTGTTTTTAAATTAAATTCAAAAGGATTTTGTAGTTTAAATAAATATAGACTTTATTTTGATATTACAAAATTTTAATGCAATTGCAAATTGGAAAACATTTTAGTTTTTGCATAGGGGTGAACCCCACATGCAAAAATGCATCCCCCTTAAAGGGATACACTTTTTCTACTCATCTTTGTATTTGAAAAGGAAACTAAATATTTTCCAAATCTAGTTGGATAGAAAATAGGAAAAGTGATATTAAATTGGAGTGAGTGAAAGATGTGGAGAGATTTTAGGAATAAAATATAAAACAAAGATTTCCAAAAGTGGAAAACGTCTCTCCCAAAAGGAAAACACGCCCAACTCTTTCATATAATTTAGGATTTGCATAGTTTCTTCATTGAAAACACTAAAACTAACTTTTTTATTATGCTAGATTTAAGGAGAATTTTTAGGAACTCTAAAAGTAGGGGAAACCATTATATAAAGGAAAAGTGGACATCTTCTAATGTTGGATGGGATGGAAATTTCATCCAGTTGGTTTTGCAAAAACGTCCAAGTTTTGCTCTCTCACTCTCTCTTGTTCTCTCTTCTCTTCTAGTTTCTAGTTTTCTCAACTTCAACTTCAAGTTTTTTTAGAAAACCCAAAGCTCCATAATGAATATTTGAATTTCCCATCCAAGGTACTGATATGATCAGTACACATATTAGAATAAATGTTATTCTAATTCCCTTTATGCAATTTGAAGGAATCCATCGGTTCAACTTGCGGGTTCGTAGCCTTTGGAACGATCGGGCTGTTCGAGGAGTAGATCATGCAGAAGTTTTATGTTGCTGCTGTAAGTGAGGTATTTTTCTTGCTTTATAAATTTATTTAAATCACCACAAGATCAACTAGACCCTAGGATCTTGGGTTAACGGACCAAATTGACGAGAAAATTTTATTCTATGTTACTTCTACTTTCGCTGCACATAGCGATTTTGCCTGGGGTGAAAACCCTTCCAACAAGTGGAATTAGAGCTAACTAAGGAATAGATTAGGGGGTTGACGAACCAAAGAGTGATCATGCGGTTACCCGCTATGAGAGCGGACGTTTATCCCGGCTATCTGAGGTTCCTCACCTATTGTTTGGTTTAATAGACATAGGGATTGTTCTGCAAAGATTAGTAGAAACGTTCTACTTTGCTGAATTTTCGTGATGATTTATTTACATGATTGGAAATTACGCTTGAATACGAGTCCAACACGTCAAGATCATCGAAATCCGACACGTGGATTCAGAGATATGAATTTTTTATTTTGGGCCTTTCGAACAATTTTTCAATGCAGGAATTAACGAATCTTTTCCGTTTGATCCCAAACTGATTTGAAAAGTTTATAACCCATGTATAGACCTTTCAAATAATGATTTGGGATGTTTGTAGCATGATCAGAACCTTGGTTGGTCATCGCAATAATTAATTCCTATTTAGATTATTCCAATGATCATGCTCTCCTGTTTAGTCCCCTATATAGGACCATTTTGAGTTTTTCTTAACCAAACATTTTTATTTTCACATAAAATTTTGTGTGCTTATTTGAAACATGTTAAAAAGTGTTTTTATCAAATTTTTTTTATGAAAATCAATGACATGAATGGTTAGGGGTGTTCGGTCGGTTATAACCGAACCGAATAGACCGAAATTTGATAACCGAAACAATTTTGGTTATCAAATTTCAATAACCGAAACCGAACCAAAATTTCTAAAAACCGAACTGAAACCGAACCGATTAAAAATTCGGTTATTTTGTTATAACCTAATAGTGGGAGAAAAAGAGGGAAAAAAGCAAAATCTCGGTTTGGATCGGAGGGCTAGGATCAACCTATCGAAATGATTTTTTGAGCGCAACCTAATTAAGTTGTGATCAATCAAATGGACGGTTTTGATCATCCTATGGAATGTCCATATAGCAATGTTTTTTGAAAAAATAATGGTTGTTATCATAATTTAGGTTATTCGGTTAACCGATTTTTTTTGTGATAACCGAAACAGAACCTGAATAACCGAATTTCCAAAAAAAAAAAAAACCGAAACCAAACCGAAAAGGAAAAAAACCGAACCGAACCGACCAAACCAATTCGGTTCGGTTCGGTTATTCGGTTATAACCGAATAATGAACACCCCTATGGATGGTTGGTTAATAATTAACTAGCTTCAATTTTGTGCGAATTAATCGCTTTTGGTGAATTTTAGGCAAAAAGGATGTTGGACCTTAATTTGTGATTTGGATGCATGAATTATATGCGATGGATGGTTCTGATATTATTTATCTATTATTTATTAATGCTAGTCTATAAATTTTAAAGTCTGCAATGTAATTAATTTATTTCCTACTTCATTGATATACTCCCTCTGGGCAGTTGTGCGGATGACTGGTTTCCCATGGAGATTAATTCTGATGTATAGATGACACAGGCTAGAGTAGGACACTAGGATAGTTTATTTTATATTTGTCCAAGATTTTTGAGGATGGGATCGCTCTTTCGGAGTTCAACGGATGGATCATAGGAATCGTGGCATGGCGATGCTCTAGGTAATCTAGAGGATGGTGGCGGAATTCGATCCAACGGAGGACGGACGTCTATGCTGAAATTACAGACCTAGTTGTCGTCATTTGATGAGGCAAATCAATGACACATTCCCTTGAAAAATTCGCCCTGAGGTCGGCGGATTTCCCTAGTGCGAAAGAACTTAATTGCCTATAGTTCACCCTCAATTTGGTAATATGGTGTTGTAGGGATTCTCCTATTCAAATAAGGTCAGTACGAGAATCCTTATAATCCAAGATACAAAATTGGGTTCATGGATGTGTTTGTATTTGATTTCCATGGTTTGGTTATTTATTTTCTATGTGATGGATGGCTTGTTGCATATATGCCTGTGTGTTTTGTATTTTTCCATGGGATGGTTTTATTGAAACATGCATAAAATAATTTGATACTCTTACGTATAATTACCTCTTAAATAATATTAAGTTGATAAATGTGGAATTGAAATGTATGTGTGACAATCCAAGAGGGGGGTGAATTGGTCAATTAAAATTTTTGGGATTAATTAGTTGGATTAATAGAAATTAGTTTGTTAATTAAGCACTAGTTAATCTAACCCTTGTTAAAATAATCAATATAGTGAAATCTAGGGTTTAGATGTTACTTTAAGCCTATAGACTCTAACCCCTGTTTTAATAAAACATAAATACAAGAAAAGGGTAGAGATTATCCTTGGGCGCTCCACTAAAACAATGAGATTCTTCAATAGGGCGAATCTCCAAGCCGTACACCCTACTCCTCCAACTCGAAAGGGAACAAATCCTTTCTACACGAAGCCTTGCGATGGGACACTCCCTCTTACAACGTCTTCTCCTCTCTCAACGGGCCGAAGAGTAGACCCTCACAATGCCTTCGCCTTTCTTAACGGGCCGAAGAGAAGACCCTCAAATACAATGAAGAAAATGAAAAATAAAAGAACTCTCTTACCTCTTGACAGGCGGATTACAACTCTTTAGCTCATAATCACTCCAAGGAAGATAAAATGTAAAGCCTATGGAGTTCCTCTTGATAAAATGTGCAAATGCAAGTTCAAAGAGGTTTTGCTTTTGATAAGAAGGTTTTGGCTCAAAGAAATAGAATTTGATCTTTCTTAGATGTTCAAAAGCTTGATTAGATAGGTTTTTATGATGTATATATAGTGTATTTGAAAATATTACCGTTTGGGGGCAAAATTGTAAAAAAAGGGTTGAAAAAGTCAACCTGCGCATGCCCCAACGGGTAGTTTGCCCGACCGTCGCGGTCGCCCGCCCCTATTCGGCGTCCTTCTTAATTTTCAAATTTCTTACTGTCACGGTCGAGCAGCCCCGTGGCGGTCGCCCGGCGAGAGCTACCTGTTTGCTCAAAAATTTGGCTCATAAACCTATCCGTGGTCGACCGAGCCATGGCGGTTGCCCTCCCAAACCCATGACGGAATGGTTCTGATTCCACAGAACCATTTATACGGTCACCCGGCTTACCCCAGTCGACCGACCTACCTTTGTTCGGAGGATGCTGGAATTCCAGCCATCCTTCCGCGGTCGCCAGGGACACCCCGGTCGACCGGCCCTGTTTAAAATTCCTTTTTAACATTTAAAATTCAGGGGCAGCCATGGTCTTTGGGATTTCGTCCTAGGTTTTCAAACACATTTTTGAGTGGGTGTATGGTTTTCAAAGATATAAAAACTTAAGTATGAAAACCATTTGAAAACCTTTTTGAAAGTGCATTTGACATAAAATCAAGATGACTCTAAATACATTGTAAAAATGAATACCATGAGTTTTCTTAGAATGTATCGCTCTTTTGCACTTCCTAGGACTTCTTCAACTTGAGAGTGAACTTCTTGACTTTGTTTGGCTCTTGTGACTCTTCAATCTTCAATGCATGTTGAAAGGTGCATGAGGTGTCACCAATGGCTAGTTCAACTCCAAGCTCCTTCTTGACACTTGCTAGGAACTTTTGGGATCTTTAAATTTGAGCTTCTTGACTTGAACATCTTCAAATGAGGATGTCTTCACTGTAGGTGCAGGCTATTTATTTCTTTACTTCTTGATCCACAAGTCATGTGTTGAAATGAGTTGTGTAATGTCGATTATGACATGAAAATCCTGTATATAACACAATACCTCAAAGCAACACATTAGTTCATAAATGCTAATCAATTTGGTTTGCTAACATCAAAACAAGAAGGTAACGTGAATGATTAACCCACGGGAGCCCTTGGGCTTACATTCTCCCACTTTTTTATGATGGCCAACAAATTGATTAGGGAGGTAGAAGATATCAAACAAATAGATGAATTAGCATGATATGATATAAATAATAGAGCAATACTCCCCCTCACTATATGCACATGTGTAAAATGATAATGTAAAGCATATGGTGCATATACAATTGGACTACTTAATCAATTCCCAAAACTCTCCCCCTTTTGGCAGCAGCAAAAAGGTAGGGATATGCAAGTGAAAGCGCAAGTGGGGTGTCAAGATGAATGATAGCTTATGTAAGCTATATATAGTGTATATGATATGACATTTAAGCTCTCATGATGCTTATCAAAGTAGAAAACAAAAGTGAAATGCATTGATAAGCCTAATCAAACATAGACATGTGAAATGACAGTGTAAAACACTTCTATGTTTGGTATAGATGAAGAATATATACTACACATTACTTCTATAGCCCATGAATCTACTAATAATATGACATTTTCACTCATATAATGCTTATCATAAAGATTTGCAGGAAAAAATCAAGTACAGTGCATGATAAGCAGTTTTTTTTATTTTGATCTACGATTTTGCAAGTTTAGCACAAGTATAGGGCGATAAACCATGTGAGCACATCACAACGGTCTATATAAACATGAATAAGAAACCATTTTGCTCTTCCCCTATGAATTTGTCAGAGGCCCTATGTGAAACCTATGTGATAGGGCATGACAGGACACTATGATGGCAAAGGTGAATGATTTGAACACTTGGGCTCCATTAGCAACTTTTTAAGCATGTAAGTATCTACCTAAGCAAGGACATACTCAGATCTATGATACAACCATTTAGGTTCACTAGTTACTTCATGAGGGAATCTCTGGACAGTAAGCAGATAAGTCTCTTCCAGAGCATGAATATGCTCTGAATTATAATATAACTTTTAGAGATCTTAAGTTGCTTACTCTTAGAGATTTACACATATGAAAATGTAAGCTCCCCCCTGACTATGTGCATCCAGTCTAAATGTGAGTTCCAAGCACATAGGCCCTTGATTCAAAATCACCTTAACCATTCAAAATTTTTGCTCCATTTGAATTCGAATGGATGATTATTAGACTTAAGATATGACAATGAAGAGAGTATAGTCTAATAAGCATATGGATAAGAGAATGAAACCAATGAGGTACACATCCATTACAACAAAAGATCATGTGTATATATATATATATATATATATATATATATATATATATATATATATATATATATATATAGAGAGAGAGAGAGAGAGAGAGCGAAAACGGTTTCTACACACAAGTGTAGATAAGTTATCTACACACTAGCTTAAAATACAGTGGAGCGCATATTGTTTGGGTGATCCAAACCATGCATTTGATTGGCCCTCAAATAGATAGGGTGTCCACAAAAAATCAACTCCATAGGATCATCCCAACCCTACGATTTGTGGAGTTAAAATGGACGTGTATAAACTTTCACAAATCTATCCATTTTTTGCCTCCATGGTTCGAAGGGTTAGGATGATCCTATGGAGCTGAATTTTTGTGGACACCCTATCTATGTGAGGGCTAATCAAATGAATGGTTTCGATCACCCAAACAATGTGGGCCTCCACTGTATTTTAAGCTAGTGTGTAGATAACTTATCTACACTTGCGTGTAGAAACTGTTTTCTCATATCTATATACTATACAGCAGAAGAGAAAATGAGAGAATTATTTTAATTTCTCTCAAAATTCTATGAGAATTACACATCACTTTTTTTTACTTTTTTTAACAAAGGCACCTTCAACGCACATATTTTCAATCCTACCCCCTCCTTTATGCTTTTTAACAAAGGCACCCATTAAAGCCACATAATTTCCAATCCTACCCCCCTCCTTTATGCTTTTTTAATTATGAAAACCTCTATAGATTGGAGGGATAGGATCAACCTATGGAAATGATTTTACGGCCACAACCTATTGATGTTGTGTTCTATCACATGGACGGTTTGGATCAACTTATGATGTGGTCCGTACAGTTCTTTGTCGGCCCGTGCATTTCACAGGGTTTTTTACTAGTGTGTGTGTGTGTGTGTGTGTGTGTATATATATATATATATATATATATATATATATATATATATAACAACTATAATGCTCCATATACATGAGCAAATGACGGAAGATTGATACCATATTTCAATTAATATCTCTTGAAATGATAAAAGTGGTATTTGAAAATCTCTCGAAAGAAGTAAAATTGAACTTCGCATTCTTCTATCCGGAACTCTTCTACTGATGAATGTTTAGAAGAGCTTAGATCAATGCTTGACCATTTCTTCCATGTAAGAGTGGCATCTTTACAAATCTTCCCGGATTGAGAGATTGGGTACTTGTTTTAAATCCTCTATCTCATCAAAATGTCATCTTTGAGAGGAATTATGAAATGCACATGCCAGCCTATAGTCATGCATTATCAATTTTCTTAGTCTATGTTCATCCTTCACTGTGGAAAGAATGTCGAGTTGGACAGAGGAAAATTGTGTACATCTACTATCATATTATATCTAGCATGACGGAGGGAGACAAGTACCATAGACAAGCTGTGAATGACCAATTATCTGAATTGGTCTTTTCTTCTACAGACAAGCCTGCTGATGAGCAAATCAATCTACTGAAGTTCTTCAGGCCATCAGCTCTCCCCTTAAGTATTTGTCATAGCCTTTGGTAAATCCTATAATGTAAGGCATGGCAATACATAGTGGCTATAGATATGAATGTTAATGTACAGCCACAAGCTCTTATCATGATAAGGATATCTTTATCTTAAAAAACACATGATAAGAAACAACTTCATAGGCAATGATACGATCAATTTAAGCACTATCCTATGAAGGAGAGTTCTAGAGAGTTTTGAGACTCTAGAACAAGATATTTATCATTGGAAATGATGAAATCACATGAGTTCATCCAAGATAAGTATAAAGCCTACAAGGATATGACATTAAGGCTCAGGCCAAAGGAACTTGACATACATGAGAGATAATCTCAACATGAAGGCATAAGTCAAGACCCAAACTACAACACATATGGAGCAATGGGGCTCCACATGAGTGTACTTATCATATGTGATGCAGTATACACATCAAACATTATATGATAAGATGGATGGACAGACAATACACATGTATAGCTCCCCCTTTGTGAGTGACTCATACAAATTATGAATCCAAAGGGCTGTCCAACCCAAGCACCAAGGGATTTAGAGGTGAATGATTTACAATCAACCCTTGGGCTACAAATGCATGATTGCTAGGAGTATTCAAGTCATACCAAAAGAATTGACAGCCTAGCAGACCATGCTCCCCTAACTAGGCACATATGGCTAATCATGGTGAAGATATTGGCTAGACGCCAAAGTGATTTGATATTTTAATTAAAGAGATGAGTGTTCACTCTCCAACTTACTAGGTAGGAGGACTAAGAGTACCAATTGAGTAGCTGACGTCCAACTGTGAACCTGGGGTGGCAATGTAAAGTTTCAAACAAAGCCAAATGAAGAGAAGGATGGGGAAGCCTGTAAACTGACGGGCGGGATTTTCTCGGACTTTGTCTAATCCATTCAAAGTTTCGGCTGGGATGATAGATACTGGATTGGCTTTCTCAGGAACCTGATCCAGTATACTAAGAATATGAAAGGAAGCTTCACCAGAACTTTGCCTTTTGAGATATTTGGCGTAGACGCAAAACAAGAGAGCCTTGAGTCGAGCCGTCTGGTAAGCAAGATCTCTTATATCTCGAACGGGAGAAAAGATCTCAATGAGCTGGTTGACGAGAATTCCTTCTGAAGTCATGAAGTCTGAAGGGTCTTGCCCTTGGACATAGAAAAGTCGCTTGAATTGTTGCACATAACCTGGCCTGATGATAGGCCTGACAGAGGGTCCTTCCTCTGGTACCCCGAGCAAGGTACAAAATTCCTCATAGGTGGGACAGATTTCTTCCAATCCGAATCGAAAGACATGGTTGTCTTTATCTCAGCATTGAGCAGCTGCTCTGAGGAGACTCCAATCGACCTGAATGGAGGGAAGGAAAGGAAAGAACTGATCTAAAGGATTGGTAAATCCGGAGGGCCCACCACAAATCCAGCATCGGCCCAGGGTCAATCCGGTAATTACCTAAGAGTAGGTAAACCTAAACCCACAAAAGGGCCGACACCTGTCTTGGGGTAGGTAATCCAACCACCCCAGGTCTCCCCCTATAAAAGGCCTCTTAAGGCTCAAAGGGAGGGGTAATAACTTCTAAGCTACCACTCCTTAAAATTTGGCTCTGCACTCCTGCTCGTACTGACTTGAGTGTCGAAGGGCCCGTTCGGAGCAACGACTCTGGGTTGGTCTTCTGACCTCGTTTGCTCTTGTGCAGGGCTCAACTCCTTCAGTTTGGCTCCTCGGGTCCTCCAGCTCAGTTCTTACGTCACTGCCGTATCTGTTACACTTTTTAGGCCTAACAGATAGAATGGGGAAAAAGAGAGAGGAACAGCTGCTGGGAGATTGGAAGTGCTGCAAGTGTGGGTTCCACAACTTTAAGAGAAGGGTTGAATGCTGGGGATGTGGGAAGATTTGGTCATCTTTTGACCATAATGTCATGAGGAATCCGATAAAATCAAAGCCTGATGGAGTAAATGCATTAAGAAATGGGGTTGAAGAAGGGAATCAGGACTCTGAGTCTATTAGCAGTAAAACGCCTCAAAATATTGTCTTTAGTGAGTCGGACAAAGGAGAAGTTCTTCCCTTGGTATCTTTGAAAGGAAACGAGCGTAGCTTGTGGGGCAAAATCGGGGATGGATGGTCTGGTAATGTTCCGGCATTGGAAGCATGGTTGTTCAAGAGGAAAGTTGCATAAGGGAATATTAAGGTTTATAAAGTAGATGAAAGGGAAGTTATGATAGTTCTTCAGTCCGATTATGTTCTATTGAAATCGAAGGTGGCCTAGTTCGCCGCTAGAAATTTGCCGTTTGTAGAATAGTGTTCTTGGTCGAAGAAATTTGAGAACTTGACAAGGGTGGAGTGGTGGTTCATTTCTGGAATCCCCCTCAAGCTTGGTGTTTGGAGAATTTTAGGAAAATAGGGAAGAGGATTGGTAGGCTAATTGAGATGGATGAATCCTGTAAAGCAGCCAGAGGATATCAATGGGCCAAAATCCGGATTGCCACAAACTCTGGTTGTCCAGTTGTGGTGGCTTTTCCGGTTGGCATCGATGGCTCAACGATGTGGGTAAAGTGTGAAACAGAGTCGGTGCGTAAAAAGGTAGATGGGGAAGAAACTTCCTTCTATCAGTACAGCTCTGATGAGGAGGAGGACGGACTTTCTGATGAGGGTGGATCGGAAAATCAGGGCGGTAGCAGGGAGGAGGGGTCACCGAGGATGGAGGTGCAGGTTAGCACTGATAGGGATGGTAGAAGAAGGGAGGTGCACGATAGCAGGCAGGTGCAAGATAGCGAAGAATTTGAAAATCAAATCCCCATGATACGTGGAGTAGAGGGAATGGGTAGGAGTGGGCGGGAGGTTATGTCTGGGCTGACGTCTGGAACTGCCAGCTGTAGAGGGGCTAGTATGGTTAATGCTAGCTGTCAATCTTGTGGGTTAGATGGTCATGTTTCACCCGATGGGCTGGGCCACTCATTTATGGGCCAACGGACTGGTTTGGGCCTGGAAGACAACAAATCTGGAATTGGGATAATGGGTTTGTCCAAGGGCCAAACCTGTGGACACCTAAGTGGGCTTAGAAACCATCTCAATCAGTTTGTGGAGGACTTTATGGGGATGGTGTAGATGTACTCAGGGAGAGATCGCGGGCCCATCACGCCGAGAAAACCTGTATGCGGAAATTTTTTTAATATCGTTGAAGGCCTACCATTGATTGAGTTGTCCCCTGTTCATGGTTACACAAAATCGGTGACGAATGTGGTCGATTTTGATGACAGTGCGATAAGTCTGGAGGAGTGGAGAATTGATTCAATAGAGGTGGGCAACGCCCCTCCAACTGCGGAAGATTTCAGTCGAACTCCGATGAGTCGGAACCGGGAGAATTTGAATATGGCTTTGAGGGTGGGGGGGGGGGTTGGGGGGTTGTGATAAAGCCTCTAGAAGGATTATACCGACGGAATTGGTTTTCCGAAGATTGCAAGAAGTGTCGGGAAGCTCAGAGTATAGTGGTCAGCGAAGCCTGGACCGTGTGGGAGAAAAATGTATTTCAAGTGAGGAAGATGATCTTATACTGCCGGGCATAGGTGGGATGATGAAATTGGTTCAAGTCAATCAATCACAACAGGAAAGTGATGGTTGTAGTCTTGGCTTCAACTCCCCCAAAGGTACTAACTCTTCGTTTTCTTTTCGTGGCAAAGAGTTATCTTTTCCTTGTCCAAATATGCAGGGGCTTGAAATGGGTTTCTCTGTAGATGATGAAATCAGTGAGACTTTTGGTATGGAATTCCCAAACCGTTGCTTGTTATCCTCTCCTATTCCCTCTCGTACTGTGAATCTTGAAAAGAGGCCTATGATGGGTAGGGGCAATTCCATTATCCCTCATGGCCTAGAGGGGGATGAGGGATCTGAAGAAAGCTTGGAGTCTGCGGAGAGGGCTGTAGATAATGTTATAGAAGTCAGTGGGAAGGTTGGGGTAAGATACCCTGGACCCTTGTCTGAGTTTTGTGGTATGATTAGACCGGTTGAATTAAGGGATAAGGTTGGGGGAGAGGTAAATGGGTCTCATATGTGTGAGTCTTCGAAGAAATCACTCCGAGAGTTGGCCAGATTGAAATCAGGGGTTAATTATGGGGGTAAAAAGAGTGAGGTAGAGAAAGTGAGTTCTTCGTCGAGTAGTGTTAAGATGGGGAGAAAGGGGAGGAAGTTCGCGAAAATTGGTTCGTTATGAAGACGCTATCATGGAATACAAATGGATTGGGCTCTTTGGTGAAGAGAGCTCAAGTAAAGGAAATTGTCAAAAGAAGTAGACCAAGTTTAGTATGTTTGCAAGAAACCAAGTTAGTGGTGATAGATAAGGCAATTGCTCGGAGCATTGGTCTTAGAGGTGATTGGAGCTTTTCCTTTGTGGGTTCGGTAGGCCTCTCTGGGGGGATTTTGGTTGCTTGGGAGGAGTCTTATTGGAAAGTGGTTGAAGATAGGAAGGGTAGGTGTTCCCTGTCTGTCGTTCTGGAAAGGGTGGATGATGCGGTGAGGGTTGTTTTCTCCAGGGTTTATGGCCCTTCTTTATGGGAGGAAAAAAGGTTGCTATGGGACGAGCTTGATGGGATTAGGGCCAGGTGGACTCATCCTTGGTGTATAGGTGGAGACCTTAATGAAATTAGATTTGTGTGTGAAAGAGTGGCTTGTAGAAGGTCCAATAGGAATATGGTCTCTTTTACTGATTTCATTTCTAAACATGAGTTAATTGACCTTCCATTATCTGGGGCTCGGTTCACGTGGAATAGAGGGGAGAGTCATAGTAGGATTGACCGTTTCCTTTTATGTCCGGAATGGTTGAGTTTGACCCCTGAGGTGATTCAAAAATCCCTTGTTCATTCCGTTTTGGATCATTGCCCCATTTTCTTAGATCCAAGGTTAGAATTTTGGGGCCCCCTGCCTTTTCGTTTTGAGATTGCGTGGCTTCAGGATCCAAATATGGAAGAAAGGTTGGGAAGTTGGTGGGCCTCTGAAAATTTTGAGGGGCCTGCAGATGTGAGAATAGGAAGAAAGTTACAATTTGTCAAGAAGATGTTGAAGGGTTGGGTTAAGGAGAAGAGAGTGTTTGACTCTCACAGGAAGAGCTGGTTGGAAAAAAGAATTGTAGATCTTGGAGCGCTAGAGGATGAGGGATTGGGTAACATCGAATTTAGGGAGGAATTGGGGCGCATCAGGGAAGAACATAAAAGTCTCCTTCTACACGAAGAGATATGATGGAGGCAAAAGTCGAGGGTTAAGTGGCTGAAGGAAGGTGATAAGAACACTGCCTACTTTCATGCCATGGCGAGCGCCAGAAGAAGGAGGAATTGGATTGTCTCATTGATGGTGGATGGGGTGGAGGTTTCAGAAAAGGAAGACATATCGAGTGCTATATTGAGCTTTTATAACTCCTTATATGCATCAGATGGTAAATCGAAGCCTCTTCCGGAGCGAGTGGATTTTAATACCCTAGGCGGTGAACAGAGAAGGAAATTGGAAGAACTGTTCGAGGTGGAGGAGATTGAGAGGGCTGTTTTGTCTTTGGGAAGAGATAAGGCTCCCGGGCCTGATGGGTTCTATTTGGCCTTCTTCCAATCTTATTGGGAGTATGTCAAATGTGATTTAATGGTATTTTTTCATGAGTTCCATTAGGGTATGGAGTTGGATCAAGGTACGGGGGTGACTTTCTTAGTTCTAATTCCTAAGGTTGAGGGGGCTAGTAGGATCTCGAAGTATAGGCCTATTAGTCTCGTGGGGTGCCTCTATAAGGTTTTGGCTAAAGTTTTATCTGAGCGTTTAAAGAGGGTACTTCCATCAATCATATCGGATTATCAATGCACAGTCGTTGAGAAGAGACAAATTTTAGACTGTACCTTGATTGCAAATGAGGCCATCGACTCATATAGAAAACTTCGAAAGAAAGGCATTCTTTGTAAGTTGGATATGGAGAAAGCTTATGATAGAGTGGATTGGGGATGCCTGGATTTATCTTTAGAGAGAATGGGTTTTGGATGTCTATGGCGTTCGTGGATGAAGAGTTGTGTTTCCTCTGCTTGCTTTTCTATCCTCATCAATGGATCTCCAAAGGGATTCTTTAAGTCCTCTCGAGGACTTAGACAGGGAGATCCATTATCCCATTTCTTATTTGTCATAGTTGCAGAAATCCTTAGTAGGTTATTGGTGATGGGGAGTGGTCTTGATCTTTTTAGAGGTTTTAGGATCGGTTTGGATGAGGTGGAGGTCTCCCATTTGCAATTTGCTGATGATACTTTATTGTTTTGTGAGCCGGAGTTTGGTCAAGTGCGGAACTTAAAAGCCATTCTGAGATGTTATGAGCTCATTTTGGGTCAAAAATCTAATTTCCACAAGTCTAAAATATTTGCCTTGAATATTTCTGAGGAGAGGGCCCAGGAGATAGCTTTGATCTTAGGGTGTCAGTTGGATTCGCTCCCTTCCTCGTATTTGGGTCTTCCGTTGGGGGTGAGCAGACCGAATAAAGACTTGTGGGATCCTATAATTGAGAGGATTGAGAGAAGATTGGGCTCATGGAAAAGGAATCTAGTATCTCGTGGTGGTAGGCTTGTGTTGGTGAAGGCTGTATTGTCCAACATTCCTATTTACTTCATGTCTTTATTTAATGTCTCTCTACGAATTGAACAGATTCAGCGGAGATTCTTGTGGAGTGGGAATAAGGAAAGGAAAGGGATTGCTTTGGTCAAATGGGAAGATGTTTGTGTCCCCATCAAGATGGGCGGGTTGGGCATCAGGAGAGTTAAGGAATTCAACCATGCGCTTTTAGGCAAATGGTTGGAGATTTGGGGAGGAGCTTGATAGGTCGTGGGTTAAGGTCACTAGTAGCAAGTATGGGCGCGATAGGGGGAGATGGGAATCCATGGACTTGTTTGCGAAAAAAGGGTTGTCGGTATGGAGAGATATCTTAAAAATGACATCTCTTTTCAAGTCTAAGGTTAGATTTAGAGTCTATAGGGGTGATAGAATTTTGTTCTGGCATGATACATGGTGCGGGGATGTGTCCTTTAAATGTAGATTCCCAAGATTATTTAGCATGGCTTCTAATAGGGAGACCTTTGTTTGCGATTGCTCCGAGCGGAATGACGGTGTCCTTGTGTGGAATCCGGGGTTTAGAAGATCGGTTTTTGAGTGGGAGGTGGAATTGTCCTCTAGCCTGCGGGTCCTTCTTGAGGGATGTTATATTAAGAGGAATGGAGAGGATAAAAGGCTTTGGACTGAGGAATCTTTTGGGTCTTTCTCGGTCAAATCTTTCTATAAGAGTTTATTGCCCATTTCTAACCCTTCATATTCGGCAAAGGTATGGAAATTTTATTGCCCACCTAGAGTCTCTATCTTTGGTTGGGCTGTTAGTCGTGATAGAATACAAACTATCAATTTTCTGAGAAACAGTGGTATGTGGCTTATCGATTATTGCCTCCTATGCCTGCAAGATGGGGAATCTGTGGATCATTTGTTTATGCATTGTTCTTTTGCTCGGCTCATTTGGTTGTTCATTTTCATGAGATTTGGTATTTGTTGGGTTTTTCCAATGTCTATTCCGTCGTTATTGCATCAATGGGGAGGGGTTCCTTGGAAGGAAAAAGGGAAAACTTTGTGGAATTTTTGTTTACTTGCTACGTGGTGGTCTATTTGAATTCTAGGATATTTGAGGGGAAAGCTAAGAACCCTCATTGGATCTACTTGAAGATTATCACTTTGGTTATATCTTGGGTGAGATGCTTTCCTTCTTTCCTGTTTGTATCGGCTTATGATCTTTGGGAAGGTTGGAGGGAGGTTTGTTTTAGTGTTGATCGGAGAGCTCTTGTCTTGCAAAGGTGGGAGTCGCCTCCTCAAAATATGCTTAAGGTTAATTTTGATGGAGCAAGCTTTGGCAATCCGGGTTCGGCTGGGGTGGGAGGAGTATGTCATAACGAAGAGGGGGGAGTAGTGTGGGCTTACTATGGCTCTATAGGTGTCTGTGATGCCTCTAAAGCTGAAGTGAGGGCTGCGCATTTTGGCATTTTGCATATTATTAGAAGTCTGTTGGATCAGACCATTATTGAAGGGGATTCGCTAAATGTGATTCGTTGGCTGAAAGGTGGGTCGGCTCCTCCGTGGAGATTTCTTTCCGTGTTTGATGAGATTGGTGATATAACTTCGGGGTCTTTTATCGGATATCAACAAGTCAGAAGATCGGCAAATGATAAGGCGGATGCGCTTGCCAAGCGTGGTGTATCTGGTGGTCCTATTAGGTGGTTTGACCACCTTCCTCCTTGAGGAGTGGTGTGCCGTTGATTGTATATTTCGTCTCTTTTGTCGTTTTCTATTGTAAATGTGGGAGTTCCATCTCAGTCTCCTGTTTTTTTTTTTTCAATTATAATATTACCATTTAAAAAAAAAGGAGGTGGAAATGTCCTCTTTCTCTCTTCTACGGCAAGAAACAGGAGGTGGAAATATAATTTTTTGAAACCGCTTAGACCCAAAACCGTTCACGGGATTGCAAAAAAAATACGAATACAAAAAATTCTTTAAAAAACAGGGTGACTCGCGGGTTGACCTGACCCGTGTGGGCCAGGTGCGGGTCCAAGCTTAGTGACCCGTAAAATTTTTCGGGTCATTTTGACCTGGCCCGTTTGAACCGGACCAGTACGGGTCGAGTCAAACCCGGCCTGGCCTGCCCGTTTGCCAGGTCTAGGGCCATTGATTATGCGGGTCTACTATTATATGGTACAATAATGTCTTAGATAAGATGCCAAATGGATGTTCGTAACCCTCAATACTTCTCTCCTCTCCTTTTCTTAAAATTGAGACATCATAAAGAAGCTTCTCCTCTTCTTTTTAAATAATATTGAGGTAGTTTGTCCGGTTTCCATTATTGAGGTTACAAGAGGGAGTTTTTAATACTATAACTTGTTAATTCTATCTTGTCCATATTCATTTGCATTTAATATTATAACTTGTAATTCTATCTTGTGCATATGTTGAGGGGGAGTTGTGATCATTATCTTGTTTATCTAATCCTCATAAGAGGTTCTTCCCACCTATCTAATTAATTTAGTTTGTTATCATAAAAAGGGGGAGATTGTTAGCCCAAGGGTTCTCGTGGGTTCATTCAATCACCTTGTTTTGATGATTAACAAACTCAAATTGATTAGTCGTTTATGGACTGATCATTTGCCTTAAGTATTGTGCTATAGACAGGTAATTCACAGGTCAATCCATGCTAGCACACACCATTGATGGCCTATGCTTGAAGATGGACCAAACACAATGCAAATGAGCTAAAGTATACTTGGATCAATATCTTGGAGGATCAACCAATGAGAAGCTCAAAATTAGTCATCTCAAAGCATTGAACAAACAAAAGAAGATCAATGAAGGCCAAAGCTTGTGAATCAATGTAGACACCCCAATTTGCTAGACTTTAAAAAAGTAAAAGATTTGGTAGTTTGTCAAGTTTCGAGTCCGTATTCCACCTAGGATTAGGCATCCATGCATTTTAGGGTAGATTTCATTTCATTATGTGAGTTTTGAAGTTGATTCACGATCTTGAAGGTCTCTAGAGGGTTTCTTTGGCCTCTGAAAGATGAAACTTCAAGTTTCCAAGCAAATGAAAAAACCTGTTATTTTTAGAATTTTTAGGGTTTTCCTCATTTTTGCCTATTTTGCACTGCAGGGGTATTTTGGTCATTACCGATGTGTCTCGTTTGAGCCCCGAGTTATATTTGAGAAATCTTGAGTGATTTTACAAATTTTGAAAAAGCTGCTATTTTTAGAAACTCATGGGGCTTCCACATTTTCATCATCTTATAGATATTTCAATCATTTCTCATATATCCAAAACCATCTTGAGGGTACGGCTGATGGATTAGGAGTAATTTCGTAAGATTTGGAAAACCTGCTAAATTTAGATCTCTCAAGATTTTCTCTTTGTCTTGCACTTCGGGGGTATTTTAGACATTTCCAATATATCATATTTGGTCCCTAAGTTGTGTCTAAGAAATCTTGAGTCCGTTCATAATTTTTTGAAAATCTGCTATTTTTGGAATTTCTCAGGGTTTTCCCTAGTCTCGCCAAATTCTAGCACCTCGGGGTAATTTGGTCTTTTCCTGTGTAATTATTTTGATCCCCGAAATATGTCTGAGAGATTATGAATGATTTCCTGAATTTTGAAAAACCTGTTAAATTTAGAATTTCTCAGGGCTTTCGCTTAATTTGGAAATTCTAAGTGTTGAGGGCATTTTGGGTATTTTCAGGGGGTACCAAATGATCCTGTTTAATATTACTAACCGAAAGGACCAAATTTTAAAAGTTTCTATTTTTGAAGTTTGACCACAAAGACTTTCCATTTTTAATTTTTCCCTTTAGGGGTGAACCAATCTGAGGGTATTTTGGTCGCATTTGGATGTCTAACAGTCAAATAGGGGCATTTTGGTCCGAAAAGTTGTTTTCCAAAAAAGATGGCCTGATCATGTGTGAGGGATGTACCATAAATGTCCAATGGGTTGGGTGCATATATAGAATGTTGAATTTAGAATGATTTTATTGAATTTTTACGGAAAAACCCGAAACCCGTGTGAAATGGCCCATTGGGCTAAAGCCCGCAAAGATGGAGCTCATGTGGGTTCACCCATATGGGTCGACCACCATGGTGGGCACCCCACATGGCTGACCCACATGAGTTGAGTACCCAACCTTGATGATGTCACAATGGTGACATCATATTTGTTAAAAGAAAAATAAAAGGAATAAAAAAAAGAAAAGAAGGAAAGAAGGAAAAGATGAATGATTGCTTAAAAATGTTTTCTTCCAAAGATGCAATGTGGAATGATAATAGCATGTCTTGATTGACAAGAAATTAAGATTGGAATCAAATCCAATTTGGAAACAAGAAAGAAAGAAAGCAAGAGGGGAAAATTGGAAATAAGCAAAAAATGAGAGCTCTCACACTGGAAACTACTAGTTCTCTCTTAACCATAGCTTTTTTGTATAAAAATCAAGCAAGCAATCCTGGGAAGGATCCAAAAAAATCCAAATTCGTCCTTTTTCTCTCTCCTCCCAATAAAAAAAAAGAAAAAAAAACCTCCTCTCTCTTTAAGTGTGTTCATCTCTCTCTCAGGTGTTCTTCACAAAAGGAATTCTTGAACTCCTTCTTCTTCTCCAAGGCATCACACAATCAAGGATTATTGGAGTATTCTTTGGATATTTTTTAGCGTATAAAAGGGTTGGACAAAGCGTATCACCAACCCTAGAGACAAGGATCGCGATCAACGGTAAGGATTCATCATCTTTGTGAAGTTGAAAAAGCATGCTAGGGTTTTAATTTTGATGGATCAAATCAACGAGTTTTTATTTGAAATTCCAGCATGCTATAATATAGATTATGAGGTTTCAAAATTCAAAATTTGATCCAAAAAGTAATTTTCCTCCATTTAAAAATGGTTTTCTTTTGTTTTTATTCAATATGGATTTAAATTAGATTATCAAAGCAAGTGTTTGAAAACATGGTTCCTTTTAAAAACCGATATTTTCTGTGTTTTATATAAAATACAAAACTACTGGAAACTTAATTTTCAACCGCGGTTCGGCCGTTTTATTTTTCATTATATTTTTCAAAGAATAACCTCGAAAAGGGTTATTTCTTGATGAATGGAGCCAAAAGTACATCATATTATGTCCAAATTTAGTGAAAGTTTTTTTCCAGTTGTTTTACAAGGTTATTAGATCACCCAAAAATTTTCATATTTTTTGGAGTTTATTTAATCGGATTATTAATTATTTTAAATTTTGGCTATTTTTAATAAATACCAAATCGTTTTAAAAATTGATGAAACTTTTCTGAATTAAAGCCTAATAATAAATGGAAGTTTCCATTCAAAAATATGTTAAAACAAATATGGTTTTTACTGTTTTCTAATCGCTTCTCCGTTTTACGTGCCATAATTCTTTTTCTTATTAAATTAATATATTTTCAAAAATGGTTTTTACTGTTTTCTAATCCCTAACTTTTTTGAAACAGAAACCTTAGGGTTTATAGATTGCCTTTGTAAATTGGCTATGCTATGACAATTTAACTGCCGAGATCGTAACCATAATCGTATACTAATTGCGATCGAACAAGCATAATTGGAGTGCGTAAATTATAATATGTTATTGGCTCCGAGGTCCACTGTCCACGAAAATCCTGAGAAACATGCCAGGTAATAAGATACTATAACTTACGTGCTAAATTATACAAGAGTTGAGAGCACGATTCCCTTCCATGGTTGCGATTCGAGGCCGAAACTTGCGAACCATAGAGCCTTTGGTATTCCTTAGATGTTTAGGAATCGAAAATTCTCAAAAATAAAAAATCATTAAGTTCAACAAATCGAATTAAGTCGATCCGTGTCTTAAGAGCCGTTGGATTAGGGTCTCCTATCGTAGGAACCTTTAGGGCCCCTTAGGAACACTTACGTCACGTGTCCTATGTTTTAGGGAGTCCTAGAGTTAAGAGTTTAGCCTCATCACGGGCGTTTGCTATGGATAGCAACCGTGCCATAGATCTAGTTACACTAGTCACCCAATTTTCCCCTAGGACAAACCTAGTTACCTAGGATGTAGGTTAACCTGCATTAGTCTAAGAGACGTTTGCACTTAGATAGGACCATATAGCATCTTAGATGAAGTCCTAGGATAATAAAATCTTCAACTTTAATTAAATAATTTCTCTTAAACTGTTAAAACAGCCAATCCAGTCTAGGTCGGTGTCCTAGATGAGTTAGGCGTAAGTAGCTTAGTTCAGGTGCACCGAACTACGATCGACTCTGATTCCGGTGAGGCTGGGATACGTAGGCAACTTGGATACTTGAGTGGCATACCAAGCCCGAGTCGGCTCCACACATAAGTGGTGGGGTTTTGTACATTAATCCTTAAATTAAAAGTAATTAAATCACTTAGGACTTTCCATGAAATTAGAATTTTAGGAGAACTTTCACTTAGATTGAATTCAAACAAATTAAGAAAATCAAGATACACACTTAGGAATTACACTGAAATTAGATCTTTGGATGCATGTAATGTAGTTCGCACATTAATATAGAGTTAAATGAGTCATTTAAAATAAATTCAAAAGAGTTAACTTTTGGAATTGAAGACCGATTATCGGGCAGGAATGGTGCATGTGGTGGTAACTCCCCACACCTTCCATTCTCATAATCAGGTAACGAGTCTAGATTTCTGGTCAATTATGGGTCCTAGATCCCTCATCTAGGTGGCGACTCTGTCACTCTCTTTTGCGTGGAATTCGGATTGCCTTAGTGATCCCAAGTTCACGAAAAAGATGAATTAAATCACACATTGCTAGGCTCGGCGGCTTACCCCTGCCCTTTTGGGTACTGGGTTGTACGTTTGTTTGCACCCTATGGCTTGGTTACTGCCTGCTTGGTTGGGTAATTAAAATCAATAATAAAAAGCACACGCCATTCGCGTGGGTACGAAAGACTAAGAAAGAGTGTAGCGGCTCGGGCGCTCGCGACCCTCTCGCGGGATCGGGTCCTACAGTTTGGCGACTCTGTTGGGGATCACCTAACTTCATTAAAACTTCAAAGGATAACTCATTTGAGTTTAATTTAACTGGCTCATAAAAACTCTATCTCTTATATGCTTGGTAGATTAGTTTGTTTACTTTCTCATCACATAATAGTCAAACTTAATCTAACAAAACCTGAAGGTATCATAGATTGCGTAAACATATTGCACACACTTACATCACTTGCATCTAAACTCTTACATCTCACATGCACACACATCCTATTTTAGGAACCCGGAGTGTTATCTAGCATGGTTGACTGGGATTTCATCACCTGGTGCCTCTGTGCTAGAGAAGCATTCCACCCTTAGCCTAGTACCTTTATGGTGTGTAAACGGATCTCTTGTTCACGTACTGATACACCGGACACTGGTACAGTATATTGAGCACAAATTCGCGCTAAGGGAACTCTTGAACTTACCCCTAGATTAACCCACACATGCATGTAGTATACGAACACACGTGCATCACGTGTGTGAGTGTAGTTTAGGATATCCTACCCATTTGTGTCTAGATTAGGCCGTAATCTATCTTCCAATGGCTACGATCGGTCCTTAGGTACATAAACAAAGTCATGAGTTGAGATCCTCTCTCCACTTCGTTAGATTAGGATTAGGATTGATGCCTTCAGGTAACCCTTGTCAAAATGTAAAAAGATTAAAAAAACTTTACCTTTGGGGTTAGGATATAAATCTCATAATTTTCAAAGATCTCATAGGATTAGTCATTCCTGATCTACCCGTTGAAAGCAATCCTATGTAATCTCAACTAATCTTTTGATCGTGTGTCTTTCATTCTTCTGTCATACGATTCGATCGTATCTTCATACCATCCCCTAACTGGCAGGAACAGAATCTCACAATCTTTTGATTATGCAATCTCATGATCTAATCATACCTGGTCCAGATGATCCAATCGTGTTTATATCATTGGTCTCTTCTTACTCTCGGGGTAACCTGTTACAAGATTATTTCGATAAGCCTCTCAGAGTCTATTCCCATGACCCTTAAACTAGGGGCATCCCCTAGTGCATTCGAGTCACCATCATCATGTCTCAGTCATTATAGGATTCATTCTGTCATTTCAATTGCTTGTTTAACCCATAACCATCTTTCAGTCGTCAAGTAGAGAGCGCACCTTGAATGTCAAGCTTACACTTTATATTCCTTGTTTCCATTCCAGGAACTGTCATAGCCAAGTCTAATATTTTTCGGGTCCGGATCAATTCATTATTACAAATGAGGCCTGGCTCTCCACAACCTTCCGTTGTTGATCCAGATTCTGCACCACTTCCTCCGTCAGCTCCTTTAACTGAAAGCTCGAGAAATACCCGGTCCAATACCACTGCTGATACCTTGGCTCTTATCCTCCAACAATTGCAAGAGCTTAAAGAAGAGAATCGTTGCATCAGGGCTCAATTGAATGAGATATTTCACTCAGCTGATGTTACCTCTAAAGGCAAAAGCCCTAGCTTCTCCATGGCATATGGGCGTGCTTAAAGTTCCATGGCCACGGGTTCTGAAGGATTGATTCTGAATCTCTCTAGACAAATGACCGCCCTCGCGCAGGAGATTCATCAAATGAAGCAACAAATGAAGATCAATTGTTTCCAACCGCAGGACTCCAAGCTCCAAGATGATAGAGAAGGAAGTTTTGTTATATGGAACTCGGCCAGTCAAAGCTCTAAGGAACCACTCAAGTCTCTGACTCATGAGCATGAACACGAAGGACCATCCAAACCAAATCCGATAATCGAGCTCAGTAGTAGCAGTGACGACGACAGTGACTCAGATGCCGGAAGAGATCTGAACGTAGTGTTGCCAGAAGGATTCCTTGATCCCCTATCGCCGGATGATCTCGATGCTTAAACGACCCAGGGTTAACAAAAGGAACAGGTCTAGTTATGAGCCAGCCCTCGCCGAGCCTCCAAAGCTAGATAGTTGCAGCAGTCTTAGTTCTTTTGTTCTTTTAATTAAGTCCAGTCACGATGTCGAGTCCAGTTATCGAGTGCAATCTTCTAAAAGTTTGAATAAATTTCTAGTCCAGTTGAATCTTTTCTTACTTTTATTTTTGAGTCAAGAATGTAAATCCTGAGTCTGTTCAGGATAAGTCTTATCAGATGTAGTCATTTTCAATTCAATTAAACTTGCTTTCTCTATACATTCCAACGTGTGCTTCTGACTTTAATAAACAATGAGAATAATACTCCCTCCTCGAATGAAAAAGAAGATGCCGATGAAACTCCTTTTGAGTTGCAGCATATGCTCAAACAAGAGGAGGAGCACCGAGCTCAGCCTCTGAAAGAGAAAATTGAAATGATAAACATTGGCACTGAAACTTTGATTCAGTGAACGCCTATTGAAAATACATTAGAGTGTGAAGAATTGATAAACTTATTTAAAGAATAAGAAGATTGTCTAGAAACGCTACAACCGATACCAGGGGCAAGACATAGTTAGAAAGTTCAAGAGAATGAAGAAAGTGAGAGACATATGCTATACAAGGGGCATAGAGTGGAAACAACTTTCATATTTCCAATCAATAACCTTGGTTCTCAAATTCATAACATGAAGCCAACAAATTCAAGATAAGAAGTTCAAGAGCAAGCATTGAAAAGTGATCATCAAATATCAAGAGTTACAAATCCATAGATGGAGGATGTCAAAGAACAAGTTTCGCTCTATGAAAGTCGAAAGCACATATTAGAATCTTGAAAGAAGAAGATACATTAGCTCTTACTTGGAAATGCCTCTGAAAAAAATAATAATAAAGAGAACTCATCAACCTAGATCAATTCCAAACCCGAACATCGGAAGGCCTCCTTTGGCCGAATAAATCCCAAAATCATAACCCAGCGTCAAAAGAATACCGGTTTGCAAACCCTGATCCTGAATGAAATTTTCTTGAAAATCCATCAAACTAGGGGTATCCGCCCCGAACTACGCGAGACCTGATCCCTACACTGGGGTACGTAGGCAGCTCGGTTAAACCGAGTTCGGTCGATTCAAAAAAAGAAAAGAAATACAATCGTTCCAGAAAAAAAAAGAGGGACAAGTTCCAAAAGAAGAGAAGTCAATTATTCCAGAAAGAAAGAAAAAAAGAAAAATCAATTAACCTTCAAACAATTTATCTTTAAACTAGGGGCATTCGCCCTGAACTACGCACGACCTGATTCCTACCCTGGGATACGTAGGCAACATGTTCACAGGTTCGGTCGAAATCTTTGTTCAACCGTAAGCCATTCTTTGAAAAGCCCTATCCTACCTATAAAGTCCTTCAGATGTTCAGAATGAAAGATCTATTACTAAAAAAAAAAAAATGATGAATAAGAAAAAGAACGGAGTTTGAAGATCTGCTAGACTGAAAACCTGAAAAGGCGGTTTAGGCAAAATTTAAGATCATTCCCCTACTAAGTTGAAAACCCGAAAGGGCGGCTTAGGCAAAAGCTAAGGAGATAGCCTGCTGAATCGAAAACCTAGAAAGGCGGTTCAGGCAAAAGTTAAGGCTAGCATGGTCCGCCAAGTTAAAAACCCTGAAGAGATGACTTGGTCACGGTAAGAGAATCATTATAAGAAGGCTACAGCCGGTATCAAGACTGAAGATAAAAAAGAAGTTCAGACGAGTTCAAGTGTCATCCTAGAAATTGGGGGCATTGAAACTAAGCAATCCTAGGAATGGTAACCAAATCCTTGAGCATTACTGTTTTAAGGAAGAAGTCCAATGTTTATTAATTGAGAAACTACTCTTTGAAAAGATAGACTTACCAAACAAAACGTTAACTAAGTCAGAAGCATCACTGTGTCTGTCAGTGTAGTTAGTCCATCTTTGTCATTCTAAGTTCCCTCTTTCGGAGTTTCTTAATCCTTTGAATAATGTCCTTTACCCAAATTTCCTCTTTAAGAAGAGTCAGCCGTCGTCCTTGTGTCCAAATGATGCAACTGTCTCAGTGAAATAGGCCTGGTGTCATCAGCTCCCTGCGATTGTACCTGTGCCAAGTTAATCCTAAAGAAAAGATCTCGAGAATCTAGTCAAAGAGCTTCGTTTTAAAGAAGATCAGCTCAGAAGTATTCCAAAGTAGAAACATCGGGAAGTGGAGTTTCCATAAGAGGACCATGCCCCAAAAAGGCACCTGAGGCATGGAGGATTTCATATGTGTTGATGATTGGGCCAGTTTCTCAGAAAGATGAACCCTTAAAATTTTTAATTTTCTTCCTGGTAGTTGAATATTATCCTGGTCAAGAAGTGTTTATCTAAACACCTATCAAAAGAAAAATCCCACTTCCCAATTTTCAGTATCCAAGAGAGCCGTTGTTCTAGATTACCAATACCAGGTACTTAGATCAATGTTTCAGTTATCAAAATCCCCAGAAGAAAAGGACAATCTCTTTGCAAAAAAAAAATCATGTTGAAACTTCCTGATAGCGTTCCTAAACCATTCTCGTTAATCATGTTGCATAGTTCCTAAGGTTTGTCGTCTCGTCATTCGTCAAAGTCTTAGTTTCCCATATCTTCATCGGGCACGATTTCTATTGTCCCCGATTTCATCCTACACCAATTTCAAGCATCTAAAATTCATCAAATTCGAGTTTACCTCAAATTCAAGTTCATGAAAAATCTACAAATTCTTCATTGTCGAATTCATTAATTCATCTCAACCGAAGTTGTCTTATCTCTTTTGAACCCGTACAACTACGGTGTCTCATTCTCTTTGAGTCCATATGACTATGGACTCGTATCCTTTTAAGCCTGTATGACTACAATGTCCTATTCCCTTTGAGGTTGTATAACTACAGTGTCTCATTCCCTTCAGGGTCCGTATAATTACGGCGTCATGTTCCTTCTGAGTCGTACAATTACGGTCTCATTTCCTTGTAATCCGTATAAATATGGTATTCCATTCTCTTCGAGTCCATACAACTATGGTCTCTTATTCTCTTTGAGCATCATACAAATGTGATGTCCCATTTCCTTGGACTCCGTATAAATACGGTATTTCATTCTCTCTGAGTCCATTAAAAAATGGTCTCTTATTCTCTTTGAACATCATACAAATATGATGTCTTGTTTCCTTGGAAACCGTAAAAATACGGTATTTCATTCTTTCAGTGTCCATTCAAAAATGGTCTCTTATTCTCTTTGAGCATCATACAAATGTGATGTCTCATTTCCATGAACTCCGTATAAATACGGTATTTCATTCTCTCTGAGTCCATTAAAAAATGGTCTCTTATTCTTTTTGAGCATCATACAAATGTGATGTCTCATTTTCATGAACTCCGTATAAATATGGTATTTCATTCTCTTCGAGTCCATACAACTATGGTCTCTTATTATCTTTGAACATCATACAAATATGATGTCTTGTTTCCTTGGAAACCGTAAAAATACGGTATTTCTTTCTTTCTGTGTCCATCCAAAAATGCTCTCTTATTCTCTTTGAGCATCATACAAATGTGATGTCTCATTTTCTTAGAATCCGTATAAATATGGTATTCCATTCTATTCGAGTCTATACAACTATGGTCTCTTATTCTCTTTGAGCATCATACAAATGTGATATCTCATTTCCTTAAAATCCGTAAAAATATGATATTTCATTCTCTCTGAGTCGATTAAATAATGGTCTCTTAATTCTCTTTGAACATCATACAAATATGATGTCTCGTTTCCTTGGAATCCGTAAAAATACGGTATTTCATTTTCTCTGAGTCCATTCAAAAATGGTCTCTTAATTTTTTTGAACATCATACAACTATGATGTCTCGTTTCCTTGGAATCCGTAAAAATACGGTGTTTTATTATTTCTAAATCCATTCAAAAAATGATCTCTTAAATCTCTTTGAACATCATACAAATATGATATCTCATTTCGTTGGAATCCGTAAAAATACGGTATTTCATCTTATCTGAGTCTATTAAAAAATGATCTCTTAATTCTCTTTGAACATCAGACAAATATGATATCTCATTTCCTTGGAATCCATAAAAATATGGTATTTCATCTTATCTGACTCCATTCAAAAATGATCTCTTAATTCTCTTTGAACATTATACAAATATGATGTCTCATTTCCTTGGAATCCGTAAAAATACGGTATTTCATTCTCTCTGAGTCCATTAAAAAATGGTCTCTTAATTCTCTTTGAACATCATACAAATATGATGTTGTAGACACCCTCATTTTGCTACACTTTAACCAACAATAACCTAATATATTGATCCGTGGAATTTCATTGGTAAAGTATGCATCCTCAAATTTTCTGAAAACCGAAATGATAAAGAGATGTACCTGGTGAGATGATTAGATCCAAAAAATTAAAAAATACCCTGATTGGTGAATTTAGTGTGTTAAATCCATGTGAGAGCCCCTCTATCATGGATTTATATGTTTTAGGTCATTAATATCTCGATCTGACTTTATGGATCATCAATCGGGACAAAATAAGCTAGGGTCACTTCACAGCCCGGGACCTGATTCCATTCCGAGACCCGATTTCCGTAAATCGTTAGATCAAGGGCAGATCTTAACCTAGGTGTCTTTCCTTACTAAGAATTTGTGATTATTTAGTCAAAATATGATCGATCAAGGTTAATCTCAAATTCAGATTAAACATTGTGTCACTTAATTGAGCAAAAACCCAGTGAAAAATCACGGATCAATGTGGGTGAACGAGAGCCGTCGAAATAATTTAACCAAATTATCAACAATAGTGCTTTCAGTACTTTAATTGTTGTCAAAATTCATATTTCAAAGGTTATGATCATTCATCAAAAATTGATTAAGTTGGTTGGATCAATCGAATCATCAATTTGATCAACGGTTGGAAAAACGATTCGCTGTTAAAAACCGACGGCTCGCATTGGTCAAAAATTCTGAAAATAATATTTCTATGGCAACATTGGTCTTAAATGAAAGAGGAAAAATCAACGATTTTAATGGCGAAAGAATTATCGAAATCGGACTTCAAAATCTCCTGAAAACCGCGTTTTTCGATTTTTACATTCAAAATATCTGAAAAATCTTTTACAAGATTCTAGGAGATTTGGAGGCATCATCTCGTCCATTGTTTCGATCGAAACTGATCTCAACCACCCAATCTTATTCCATATCATTGCAAAGATTTCAGGATATTTGGAGACCCGATCTCGCCCGTTCTTTCGATCATATGGAGATTGCAGTTAATCGCAACCATCCAAATCGTTACCATTCTCTACAAAGGCAACCAAATTGGACATTTCCCTTACCTTGGAATTTGCTTCCAAAATCTTCAAAGATTCCAAGGACAAATGGCATCATCTTGGACCTTGAATTGTTCGTAAATCTTTAGTACTTGATCCTGGCCGCATAAGTGCCTGCCATTTTTAACATAGTCATGGCTTAAATGGAAGATGCCAAAGAAGAGAGAGAATATTCTAGAAAAAATCCGATCTTGGCCATTCTTTCCCCTTCCTTTTTTCATCACTCAATCTCCACCCTACACCTCTAGGCCCTAAAGATGGCAACCTAGCTCATCCCTCACCTATAAATACCCATGCTCTCTTCTTTCAAAAAAGGAGAAAAAAAGAGGAAGAAGACTCAAAGAAAACTACTAGAGAAATCCTCCATATCACCGCCTTCAAATCTTGTCCTATTCAAAGGATACCCAAACTCTCCATCACAGGTAGGTGCACTATTCTCAGATTTTTCCAGGATTATTTGATATTTTTTTATGTATTTTTGCACGATTTTTAGCATTTAATTGAATTTAATTCAATATTATATGTGTGTGCTCAAAATCACGATCTACATGACTGTTTCAATTCCGATTCGTCCCGAAATTTAATACACTGATCTATTTAAATAGACTAAAATAACCATCGGATTGGATCGGACATTGAATCAAAGGATTTCAAAAATTTGAGTGATGAGTGGAATTTTATTTAAAATAATGGCTGAGAAATTACAAAATTCGAAAAAATAGCAATCTCAGGATGATCTATTTTTTGGAATTTAAAATTTTTTTTGTGTTCATCATATCAGAACAAGATTAAAGGACATTTTCAGGAGTCGTAATTTCCTCGAAAATCGTGTTTTAAAAATGGAAAACTCTTCAAAAATATCTTTTCGACGAAGAAAAATAAAATATATAATAAACGGATTCCAAAATTAATGAAATTTTGTGAAAAAATAATATGGTACGGTTACATTCTGCCATGAATTTTTAAGAATTTGTGGATTCTGATTGATATATTATTTAATGCTTTCTTTGAAAATTATCAGATTTTGTGAGAATTTTTACTGACATCAGATCACCATTACAATTCACAAAATTTTTACAGTAGTCTTATATTTCATATTTCTTGCTTCTGTAAAATTTTCAATTTATTTGGATCTTATTTCCTATGGGATGTAGTGTTAATTCATAATCTGGTCTGAAAATTGAAACATCCGGAATTGATAGTAAGTAGTCTCTAAAATTCATGAAAATCTCACAGCATGCTATTTTTATCTGTATCTTACGAATGTAGAAATTTCAATGAATTTAGATTTCTATTTCTAGTAGTTTCTGTGTTATTTTTACAATCTGGTCTCGTTATTGTTAATTCAAAATTAAATATGAGCTGCATGTAAAAATCTGCAAAAATATTCCAGTAAGCTATATCCCATCATGTCTTACTATTGTAGAAGTTTCAATTCATTTCGAATTCATTTGCAATAATTTCACTTGTAAAATCACTCATATGGTTTAAAATTGATAAATTCCATTAAAAATTCGAAATTAATTAAAAATCATCATAAAGTTTCTAAAGAACCTTGAATTTTTGTCACATATTAATTCCTAAATCCATTGAAACAGAAATATTAGGATCTTTAGATTTTCCTGGAAAAATGGCCAGTGCATCCATAATCGTATCCCTATTGCACTCGATCTTTGACAATTTGAACATTTAAGCTATAGCATGTTGTTGGCTCCGAGGTTACTGTCCACGGAAATCTTGAGATATGCCAGGCAATAAGATGCTATAACTTAAGTTTTAAATTGCACAAGGAAAGAGCGCACGATTCCCTTCCTTGGATGTTATTCTAGGCCGAAATTGGTGAACCCTAGAGCCATTGGTAATCCTTAAATGTCCAGAAACTGAAAATCCTTGAAATCTGAAATTCATTAACTTCAAGAACTTGAATCGATTTGTCTCGAGTATTTCGGAACTATTGGATTATGGTTTCCGTCATAAGAACCATTATAGCCCAATTTAGGAACACTGGTGTCGTGTCGTGTCCTAGGTTTTAGGGAGTCTTAGGTTTTAGGGAGTTCTAGAGTTAGGAGTCCAGCCTCATCACGGACGTTTGCTATGGATAGCAACCGTGCTATAGGTCTAGTTACACTAGTCAACCAATCTTTCCCTAGGACAAGCCTAGTAAACTAGGATGTAGGCTAACCTGCATTAGTCTAAGGAACAACTTGCATTTAGATAAGAATCATATAGCATCTTAGATGAAATCCTAGGATAATAAAATCCTCAACTTGAATTAAATAACTCCTCTTAAAACTGTTGAAACAGTCAAATCAGTCTAGATCGGTGTCTTAGTTGAGTTAGGCATAAGTAGCTTAGCTTAGGTGCACCGAAGTATGTCGACTCTGATCCCTGTGAGGCTTGGGTACGTAGGCAGCTTGGATGTCTGATGGCATACCAACCGCGAGTTGGCTCTACAACAAATGTGGGGTTTTGTATATTTATTTTATTATTAATTCTTAATTAAAATATGTAGGATTTCCTTGAAATTAGAATTTTAGGAGAACTTCCACTTAGATTGAATTCAAACAAATTAAGAAATCAAGATACACATTTAGGATTCACATTGAAATTAGATTTTAAGATGCATGTCACATAGATAGCACATTAACAAAGAGTTGAATAAGCCATTTAAAGTAAATTTAAAAGAGTTAACTTTTGGAATTGAAGACCGATTATCGGGCAGGAATGGTGCATGTGGTGGATAAATCCCCATACCTTCCATTCTCATAACCAGGTAGCGAGTCTAGATTTCTGGTTAATTATGGGTCCTAGATCCCACATCTAGGTGGCGACTCTGTCAGTCTCTTTTGTGTGGAATTTGGATTGCCTTAGTGATCCCAAGTTCACATAAAAGACGAATTAAAATCAATAATAAAAATGCACACGCCAATCGCGTGGGTACGAGAGACCAAGAGAGAGCGTGGCGGCTCGCGCCCCACCCCTCTCGCGGATCGGGTCCCACAGTTTGGCGACTCTGCTGGGGATCACCTAACTTCATTAAAATTTCAAAAGATAACTCATTTGAATTTAATTTAACTGGCTCATAAAAACTCTATCCTTTCTATGCTTATTAGATTAGTTTGTATGCTTTATTTTCTCATCACATTTTACTTGAACTCAATCTAACAAAACTTGAAGGCATCATAGACTGCGCGAACTTATTGCACACACTTACATCACTTGCATCTAAACCCTGTATCTCACATGCACACACGTCCTATTTTAGGAACCCGGAGTGTTATCTAGCATGGTTGACTGGGATTTCATCACCTGGTGCCTCTGTGCTAGAGAAGCATTCCACCCTTAGCCTAGCACCTGATGGTGCGTAAACGGATCTCTTGTTCACGTACTGATACGCCGGACACTGGTACAGTATATCGAACATGGATTCGCGCTAAGGGAACTCTTGGCCTTACCCCTAAATTAACCCACACATGCATGTATAATACGAACACATGTGCATCACGTGTGTGAGCCTAGTTTAGGATATCTTACCCATTTATGTCTAGATTAGGCCGTGGTCCATCTTCCAATGGTCACGATCGATCCTTAGATACACGAACAAAGTCATGAGTCGAGATTCTCTCTCCACTCTGATAGATTAGGATTAGGGTTGATGCCTTCAGGTAACACTGTTAAAATGTGCGAAGATTAAAAAACTTTCCCTTTGGGGTTAGGATATAAATCCCATCATTTCCAAAGATCTCATAGGATTAGTCATTCATGATCTATCCGTTGAAAGCAATCTTATGCTATCTCATCTCATCTCTTGATCGTACGTCTGTCAAACTTCCATCATGTGATTCGATCATGTATTCATACTTTCTTTTACTGGTAGGAGCTTATCCCAATCTCGTGTTCATATAACCCTGATCATTCTTGTATTCTTTCTCTTGGCTTACAAGCATCATGTCTACTCGTACAATTCTTGGTTGGATCCGTGGTACATTAAGAGAATCCCATATCTATGCCATAAGTGAGCAAGAGAAAAATCTCTTCGGCTATGTGGCGACCATTAAGCTCGATTGGGGATTACTCTATGCCGCATCAGAGTGTTGGGATCCCGATCATCATGTCTTCCGTTTTGGCAACCAAGAAATGTGTCCCACCTTTGAAGAATGGTGTACCTTATTGGAATATCCTGTGGATGGCCCTCTAGTGAAGCCATCCTGTGTTCCAGATTATCGTCCTTTGTTCCTTCGCTTAATGAATAATCCAGATGAATCCATGAACTCTTTCATGAAAGGCCAAGAAGTGTCCATGCAACATCTGATTGACATTTACCCTCCTATTGGACACATTGGTGCTGTTGATATTCAAAAAGCCCGACGGCGCGCTTTGAGATTCTGCTCCTTTGCTAGGTTCCTCACTGTCCAGCCTTCTCGCTTTGCGTCAGCTGTTCTTTTGGACCTCGTGGATCAAATGGATCGTGGCGCCAATCCAATTCCTACTATGCTTGCAGAAACCTTCAATGGATTGGATGATATGGCTCGTCTTCGTGCCAGCTCAGGTCCAGGCTCTTATGTTCGCTCCTTCGTTGGTTCTTTCTCAGGATGTCCTGCATTACTTCAGGTGTGGTTATGCCACAAGCTAAAAATTGCAGCTCCTGTGCATTTCGATCATACATTATACACCTTCAGCGAATGGGGTCATGATGTTTCCTTCGATCATAAGAGCGATTGGGTTGAATGGTTAAATTCTCGCCAACAAGATCAAATTTATTGGCAAATTCCTGGAATCCAAGAAGCTGTCTTCAACACTGGAGAAGCTAACTATCTTCGCCTTCTTGGCCTCGAAAAGACTTCCTTTTATGTTCCTGCTAGGATCCTGCGTTAGTATGGAAGGGAGCAATCTATTGTGCCTCTCAAGCCCAAGATTGTCAAAGCCGTTTCATCTGCTTGGGATGTCAGAATCATCAAACCCTTAAAAGAGTCAGCTGAGGAAGATTGTCGTCCGAAGAAGAAGTCTAAAAAGAATGCTTAGTTCCATGTTTAATCTTATCCGTTTATCTTTGAAAGAATGAACCCTGTACTCAAGCTTCAATGATTGATCAATAAAGTTCATCTTTCTCTCTCATTATCCTAGTCTATGCATGCGTCATTGTTTACTTCTTTCCGTGATTTTAAAATGTGTCTTTCAATTATTTCAGGGCAGTAAAACACCATAGCTAACCCCATTGCTCCTTGGGTTCGGGTCTTTTCACGATTGGAGAGGAATTCTGTCTCTCCACCACCCTCTCTGAGAACCTCAACATCTCCTTCTTTCTCATCCTCACCAATTGCAGATAACCAAGATAGCCTTCCACCTGCTGCTATTACCGATACCCTCACCTTGATTCTCCAGCAACTTCAAGAGCTCAAAGAAGAGAACCGAGTTATCAAGGCTCAGCTTTCTGAGAAGTTGGGACCGTCGTTGTCCAAGGATAAAGGGCCTATGCACCAAGCAACTACTTCAGCAACACCTGGCCAGGCAGTGTTCATCACTATCCCTGATAAAACCGTAGAAGATCTGGAAAAAGAGAAGTATAGCAAGGATTGCAGTAGGCCTTCTCGGTCCATGATAGACAAGGCAGTTATGGAAAAATTAGAAAGTCTTACCAGGAAGGTTCAGGACATCCAGTTTCAGGACCAGGGCGGCTTCAATCCCAGTGACCTCACACTGTTTCCCGAAATCCGTCTTCCTGCTAATTTTCAAATGCCAGATTTTGACAAATATGATGGTGTGGGTTGTCCAATCACACATTTGCAAATGTTCACCATCATGTCAGCCTCAAGGCTTATCTCCTTAGCAAATGGCTCAATTGTTCCCAGTTTCCCTAACCATGGTTGTTAGGAGATGGTTCATGGTCTTGGACAAGACTCATTACAGGACATGGAAGGATATCGGCGAGCAATTCATCAGGCAGTTCAAATATGATGATGGGACAGAAATCACCAGAAAGGATTTAGAGAGAACAAAGCAAGACTCAAAGGAATCCTTTCTGATTTTTGTGAAAAGATGGAGAAGACTAGCAGCTCAGATGATGGAGCGCCCTTCTGAGGAAGAGCAGGTCCAGATAATCATGAAAAATATTTCCCCCCAACTCCAGTATCACATGTCGTTGCAGTATTATCCGGACTTCAAACACTTTATCGTGGTAGGCACCCAAATAGAGGAGGCTATGGCTCAAGGTGTATTCAACCGAAGTAACCCGAATACCAGAGAATTCAGGAAGTCTCCATCAGCAGAAATTAATAACCTTTCTCGCTCCAAGACTCAGCCTTCAAAACCTCAGAACCCCATGGTGATGGATTATACCCAACCTCCTGTCGCACCTCGGCCACAGGCCCAGACAGAATTTACCCCTCTCCCTCTTCCACCATCTGAGATACTCAAGGAGTGTTTAGCCTCAGGTCGCATAATCCTGCCCGACATTAGGGCTCTTCCTAATCCTTTACCAGCAAATTGGCGAACAGATCAACACTGCGAATACCATAGAAATTCCGGCCATCTCACTGATAATTACATTGCCCTAAAATTCAGGATCCAGAGGTTGCTCGACAACAAAGATCTTGTGTTCGAGCCAAAACCCGATAACCCATTACCTGGTCATGCAAACGCTGCTGCTGCTGTCAGTGCTATAACCATAGGGGACCCAAAATTTGATCCTCTCACTCTTATCTGTGCCTTAGAACCTACCTTTGAAACGTCTGGGTCGGAACCTTTTGAAGAAGAAGAAGATACAGACAGTGAAGATGTTCTAGTAGCTGCTATCCTGATATGAACCAGCCTTCGCCGAGCCTCCGAAGCTAGACAGTTGCGGCAGTTAAAGTTTTAGTCGTTTACTATTTTATGTTGAAGTCAGTCATCATGGTCAGTACAATTGTTGAGTCCGATTTTACAGTTCAAGGTTAATGCCTAGTCCAGGCAAGTTATCTTTTGCTTTTCTCTTTATTCAAAGTTGTGAATCCTAAGCATGTTCAGGATAAGTCGTCAGATGTAATAGCTTTTTCTTTAAATAAAAATTTCAGTTCCAATAGTTCACTTGTGTCTGTTTCTTAAGTATGCTTCTGATCTTAAAGTAAGACTCCCTCCTCAAATGAGGACAAAATTGATGAAACTCCACTTGAGTCACAACAATTACTTGAACAAGAGGAGGAGCGCCAATCCCAGCCTTTCAAAGATGAAATTGAAGTGGTAAACATTGGCACGGAAACTTTGATTCAGTGAATGCCGATTAAAAGTACATTACCCTCTGAAGAGTGTGAAGAATTGATAAACTTATTTCAGGAATAAGAAGATTGTCTAGAAAAGCTACAACCGATACCAGGGGCAAGACATAGATAGAAAGCTCAAGAGAATGAAGAAAGTGGGAGACATATGCTATACAAGGGGCATAGAGTGGAAACAACTTTCATATTTCCAATCAATGACCTTGGTTCTCAAATTCATAACATGAAGCCAACAAATTCAAGATAAGAAGTTCAAGAGAAAGCATTGAAAAGTGATCATCAGATATCAAGAGTTACAAATCCATAGATGGAGGATGTCAAAGAACAAGTTTCACTCTATGAAAGTCGAAAACACATTAGAATCTTGAAAGAAGAAGATCCATTATCTCTTACCTGGAAATGCCGTCAAACTCCGTGAAAAAATAAGAGAAAAAAATAATAATAATAATAAATAATCAGTACCAGAGGGACTCTAGTAACTTATATCGAGTCCCAATCTGAACATCGGAAGGCCTTCCTTGGCCGAACAAATCCCAGAATCATAACCCAATGTCAAAACAAATACCTGTTTGCAAACCCTTTGAGCCTGAATAAAATTTTCTTGAAAACCCATCAAACTAGGGGCATTCCCCCGAACTACGCGAGACCTGATCCCTACATTGGGGTACGTAGGCAGCTCGGTTAAACCGAGTTCGGTCAATTCAAAGGAAAAAGAAAAGAAATTCAATCCTTTCAGAAAAAGAAGAGATGGACAAGTTCCAAAAGAAGAAAAGTCAATCATTTTAGAAAGAAAGAAGAAAAGAAAAATCAATTAACCTTCAAACTAGGGGCATCCGCCCTGAACTACGCACGACCTGATTCCTACCCTGGGATACGTAGGCAACCTGTTCACAGGTTCGGTCGAAATCTTTGTTGAACCTTAAGCCATTCTTTGAAAAGTTCTATCCTACCTATAAAGTCCTTCCGATGTTCAGAATTAATCCTAAAAAATAAAAATAAAAACGGAGTTTGAAGATCTGCTAGACTGAAAACCTGAAAGGGCGGTCTAGGCAAAATTTAAGATCATTCCCCTGCTAAGTTGAAAACCCAAAAGGGCGGCTTAGGCAAAAGCTAAGGGGATAGCCTGCTGGATCAAAAACCTAGAAAGGTGGTTCAGGCAAAAGTTAAGGCTAGCACGGTCCGCCAAGTTAAAAACCCCGAAGAGGTGACTTGGTCACGGTAAGAGAATCATTATAAGAAGGCTACAGCCGGTATCAAGACTGAAGATTAACTGAAGTTTAAGTAAATTCAAGTGACATCCTCAAAACTGGGGGCATTGAAGCTAAGCAATCTTAGGGGGCGTAATTAAATCCTTGAGGCATTACTGTTTTAAGGAAAAAGTCCAGTGTTTACCAATTGAAAAACCATTTCTTGAAAGGATAGACTTACCAAATAAAACGTTAACTAAGTCAGAAGCATTACTGTGTCTGTCTGTGTACTTAGTCAATCTTTGTCATTCTATGTTCACTCCTTCAGGGCTGCTCAATCCTTTGAGTAGTGCCTTTTATCTAAGTTTTCTCTTTAGAAAGAGTCAATCGTCGTTCTTATGTCCAAATGATGCAACTGTCTTAGTGAAGGAGGCCCGGCCTCGGCAGCTCCCTGCGATCGTATGAAAGAGCTCGGTAATCTAGTCAAGCAGCTTCATTTTAAAGAAGATCAACTCAGAAAAATTCAGAAGTAGAAACATCAAAAAGCCCAGCTTCCGTAAAAAGATCATACCCCAGGAAGGCACTTTAAGCTTGGAAGAGCCTCAGATGCAATGGTGGTTGAGCCAATTTCTCAA
Organism: Tasmannia lanceolata; assembly: GCF_043159265.1. Taxonomy (NCBI): domain Eukaryota; kingdom Viridiplantae; phylum Streptophyta; class Magnoliopsida; order Canellales; family Winteraceae; genus Tasmannia; species Tasmannia lanceolata. The sequence continues at coordinate 44,968,440 of NW_027518680.1, read as the reverse complement.
AGAGATGAACCATTAAAATTCAGAATCTCCTTCCAGTTAGTTAAATACTATCCTGGTCAAAAAATGTTTATCTAAACACCTGTCAAGAGGCAAATCCCACTTTTCCATGATTATATCCAAGAGAGCCGTTGTTCTAGATTACCAATTTCAAGTATCTTGTTCAAGGTTTCAGTTATCAAAATCCCCAGAACACAAGACCAGCAGTCTCTTTGAGAAAGATCTTGTTGAAGTTTCATAAAAGTGTCCCTAATCCATTCTTGTTAGTAATGGTTCTTCGTTCCTAAGGTTTGCCGTTTCATCATTCGTCAAAATCGTAGTTTCCAACATCTTTGTCGGGCACGATCCATAATATCCCCGATTCCATTGAGTTCAAAAAATCAAAATTTCATCAAATCCAATCTTACGTCAAATTCAAATTCATGAAAAATCTCTAAATTCTTCGTTGTTGAATTCATCAATCAAAGCTATCTCGTTTCTTTGAACCCGTTTGTGAACGGTGTCTCATCTTCCGGGTTCATTTGGGAATGGCCTGTTATCTTCTTCTAACCCGTTTGGGAGCGGTGCATCATTTTTTTAAATCCATTTGGGAATAGTTTCTTATATTCTTCGAGCCCGTTTGTGAACAGTGTCTCATTTTCTGAGTCCATTTGTGAATGGTCTCATGTTCTCTTTGAACCCGTTTGTGAACGGTGTCTCATTTTCTGAGTCCATTCGTGAATGGTCTCATGTCCTCCTTGAGCCCGTTTGTGAACGGTGCCTCATTTCTCAAAAATAAAAAATTCATCAAATCCAATCCCCGATTCAAAAAAAATCCAATCCAACGTTAAATTCAAGTTCATGAAAAATCTCTAAATTCTTCGTTGTTGAATTCATCAATCAAAGCTATCTTGTTTCTTTGAGCCCGTTTGTGAACGGTGCCTCTTTTCTCGAATCCATTTGTGAATGGTCTCGTCTTCTCCTTGAGCCCGTTTGTGAACGGTGCCTCATTTCTCGAGTCCATTTGTGAATGGTCTTGTCTTCTCCTTAAGCCCGTTTGTGAACGGTGCCTCATTTCTCGAATCCATTTGTGAATGGTCTCGTCTTCTCCTTGAGCCCGTTTGTGAACGGTGCCTCATTTCTCGAGTCCATTTGTGAATGGTCTCGTCTTCTCCTTGAGCCCGTTTGTGAACGGTGCCTCATTTCTCGAGTCCATTTGTGAATGGTCTTGTCTTCTCCTTGAGCCCGTTTGTGAACGGTGCCTCATTTTTCGAATCCATTTGTGAATGGTCTCGTCTTCTCCTTGAGCCCGTTTGTGAACGGTGCCTCATTTCTCGAGTCCATTTGTGAATGGTCTTGTCTTCTCCTTGAGCCCGTTTGTGAACGGTGCCTCATTTCTCGAATCCATTTGTGAATGGCCTCGTCTTCTCCTTGAGCCCGTTTGTGAACGGTGCCTCATTTCTCGAGTCCATTTGTGAATGGTCTCGTCTTCTCCTTGAGCCCGTTTGTGAACGGTGCCTCATTACTCGAGTCCATTTGTGAATGGTCTTGTCTTCTCCTTGAGCCCGTTTGTGAACGGTGCCTCTTTTCTCGAATCCATTTGTGAATGGTATCGTCCTCCTTGAGCCCGTTTGTGAACGGTGCCTCATTTCTCGAGTCCATTTGTGAATGGTCTTGTCTTCTCTTTGAGCCCGTTTGTGAACGGTGCCTCTTTTCTCAAGTCCATTTGTGAATGGTTTTCTATCCTCCTTGAGGCCGTTTGTGAACGGTGCCTCATTGTCCAAGTCCATTTGGGAATGCTTCTTATGAGCCGCGTCTCATCTCCTTCTAAAAACCGTTTGAGAACGATCTTTGTCCTTTCCCTTCAGAATCCATTCGAAAATGATATGTCATTCTCTAATTGCCCGTTTGTGAACGGCACCGCATCGAGTTTTTTTTATTATTATTATTCCAATTCTAGGATTTCATCTAGGGTCTTGCATTATAGTATGTTGCATTGTGTCTAGGGAGTCCTTTGTCGATTAAAGCTACGCAAAATGGCTCTGTCACTTTTACTTTGGTATTCGATGACTACGTCATCTCTACCAAAGAGGGGCATCTGTAGACACCCTCATTTTGCTACACATTAACCAACAATAACCTAATATATTGATCCATGGAATTTCATTGGTAAAGTATGCATCCTCAAATTTTCTGAAAACCGAAATGATAAAGAAATGTACCTGGTGAGATGATTAGATCCGAAAAATTGAAAAATACCCTGATTGGTGAATTTAGTGTGTTAAATCCATGTGAGAGCCCCTCTATCATGGATTTATATGTTTTAGGTAATTAATATCTCGATCTGACTTTACGGATCATCAATCGGGACAAAATAAGCTAGGGTCACTTCACAGCCCGGGACCTGATTCCATTCCGAGACCCGATTTCCGTAAATCGTTAGATCAAGGGCAGATCTTAACCTGGGTGTCTTTCCTTACTAAGAATTTGTGATCATTTAGTCAAAATAGGATCGATCAAGGTTAATCTCAAATTGAGATTAAACATTGTGTCACTTAATTGAGCAAAAACCCAGTGAAAAATCACGGATCAATGTGGGTGAACGAGAGCCGTCGAAATAATTTAACCAAATTATCAACAACAGTGCTTTGAGTACTTTAATTTTTGTCAAAATTCATATTTCAAAGGTTAGGATCATTCATCAAAAATTGATTAAGTTGGTTGGATCAATAGAATTGTCAATTTGATCAACGGTTGGAAAAACGATTCGCTGTTAAAAACCGACGGCTCGCATTGGTCAAAAATTCTGAAAATAATATTTCTATGGCTACATTGGGCTTAAATAAAAGAGGAAAAATCAACGATTTTAATGGCGAAAGAATTATCGAAATCGGACTTCAAAATCTCCTGAAAACCGCGTTTTTCGATTTTTACATTCAAAATATTTGAAAAATCTTTTACAAGATTCTATGAGATTTGGAGGCATCATCTCGTCCATTCTTTCGATCGAAATTGATCTCAACCACCCAATCTTATTCCATATCATTGCAAAGATTTCAGGATATTTGGAGACCCGATCTCGCCCGTTCTTTCGATCACATGGAGATTGCAGTTAATCGCAACCATCCAAATCGTTGCCATTCTCTACAAAGGCAACCAAATTGGATATTTTCCTTACCTTGGAATTTGCTTCCAAAATCTACAAAGATTCCAAGGACAAATGGCATCATCTTGGACCTTGAATTGTTCCTAAATCTTTAGTACTTGATCCTGGCCGCATAAGTGCCTGCCATTTTTAACATAGCCATGGCCTAAATGGAAGATGCCAAAGAAGAGAGAGAATATTCTTGAAAAATCCGATCTTGGCCATTCTTTTCCCTTCCTTTTTCCATCACTCAATCTCCACCCTACACCTCTAGGCCCTAAAGATGGCAACCTGGCTCATCCCTCAGCTATAAATACCCATGCTCTCTTCTTTCAAAAAAGGAGAAAAAAAGAGGAAGAAGACTCAAAGAAAACTACTAGAGAAATCCTCCATATCCCCGCCTTCAAATCTTGTCTTATTCAAAGGATACCCAAAATCTCCATCACAGGTAGGTGCACTATTCTCAGATTTTTCCAGGATTATTTGATATTTTTTTATGTATTTTTGCAAGATTTTTAGCATTTAATTGAATTTAATTCAATATTATATGTTTGTGCTCAAAATCACGATCTACAAGAGTGTTTCAATTCCGATTCGTCCTGAAATTTAATACACTGATCTATTTAAATAGACTAAAGTAACCATCGGATTGGATCGGACATTGAATCAAAGGATTTCAAAAATTTGAGTGATGAGTGGAATTTTATTTAAAATAATGGCTGAGAAATTACAAAATTCGAAAAAATAGCCATCTCAGGATGATCTATTTTTTGGAATTTAAAATTTTTCTTGTGTTCATCATATCAGAACAAGATTAAAGGACATTTTCCGGAGTCGTAATTTCCTCGAAAATCGTATTTTCAAAATGGAAAACTCTTCAAAAATATCTTTTCGACGAAGAAAAATAAAATATATACTAAACGGATTCCAAAATTAATGAAATTTCGTGAAAAAATAATATGGTACTGATACATTCTGCCATGAATTTTTAAGAATTTGTGGATTCTGTTTGATATATTATTTAATGCTTTCTTTGAAAATTATCAGATTTTGTGAGAATTTTTACTGACATCAGATCACAATTAAAATTCACAGAATTTTTACAGTAGTCTTATATTTTATATTTCTTGCTGTTGCAAGATTTTGAATTTATTTGGATCTTGTTTCTTATGGGATGTAGTGCTAATTCATAATCTGGTCTGAAAATTGAAAAATCTGGAATTGATAGTAAATAGTCTCTAAAATTCATGAAAATCTCACAGCATGCTATTTTTACCTATATCTTACTACTGTAGAAATTTCAATGAATTTAGATTTCTATTTCTAGTAGTTTCTGTGTTATTTTTACAATCTGGTCTCGTTATTGTTAAATCAAAATTAAATATGAGCTGCATGTAAAAATCTGCAAAAATATTCCAGTAAGCTACATCCCATCATGTCTTGCTGCTGTAGAAGTTTTAATTCATTTCGAATTCATTTGCAATAATTTCACTTGTAAAATCACTCATATGGTTTAAAATTGATAAAATCCATTGAAAATTCGAAATTAATTAAAAATCATCATAAAGTTTCTAAAGAACCTTGAATTTTTGTCACATATTAATTCCTAAATCCATTGAAACAGAAATTTTAGGATCTTTAGATTTTCCTGAAAAAATGGCCAGTGCATCCATAATCATATCCCTATTGCACTCGATCTTTGACAATTTGAACATTTAAGCTATAGCATGTTGTTGGCTCCAAGGTTACTGTCCACGGAAATCTTGAGATATGCCAGGCAATAAGATGCTATAACTTAAGTATTAAATTGCACAAGGAAAGAGCGCACGATTCCCTTCCTTGGATGTTATTCTAGGCCGAAATTGGTGAACCCTAGAGCCATTGGTAATCCTTAAATGTCCAGAAACTGAAAATCCTTGAAATCTGAAATTCATTAACTTCAAGAACTTGAATCGATTTGTCTCGAGTATTTCGGAACCATTGGATTATGGTTTCCGTCATAAGAACCATTATAGCCCAATTTAGGAACACTGGTGTCGTGTCGTGTCCTAGGTTTTAGGGAGTCTTAGGTTTTAGGGAGTCCTAGAGTTAGGAGTCCAGCCTCATCACGGACGTTTGCTATGGATAGCAACCGTGCCATAGGTCTAGTTACACTAGTCACCCAATCTTTCCCTAGGACAAGCCTAGTAAACTAGGATGTAGGCTAACCTGCATTAGTCTAAGGAACAACTTGCATTTAGATAAGAATCATATAGCATCTTAGATGAAATCCTAGGATAATAAAATCCTCAACTTGAATTAAATAACTCCTCTTAAAACTGTTGAAACAGTCAAATCAGTCTAGATCGGTGTCTTAGTTGAGTTAGGCATAAGTAGCTTAGCTTAGGTGCACCAAACTACGTCGACTCTGATCCCAGTGAGGCTTGGGTACGTAGGCAGCTTGGATGTCTGATGGCATACCAACCGCGAGTCGGCTACACAACAAATGTGGGGTTTTGTATATTTATTTTATTATTAATTCTTAATTAAAATATGTAGGATTTCCTTGAAATTAGAATTTTAGGAGAACTTCCACTTAGATTGAATTCAAACAAATTAAGAAATCAAGATACACATTTAGGATTCACATTGAAATTAGATTTTAAGATGCATGTCACACAGATAGCACATTAACAAAGAGTTGAATGAGCCATTTAAAGTAAATTTAAAAGAGTTAACTTTTAGAATTGAAGACCGATTATCGGGCAGGAATGGTGCATGTGGTGGATAAATCCCCATACCTTCCATTCTCGTAACCAGGTAGCGAGTCTAGATTTCTGGTTAATTATGGGTCCTAGATCCCACATCTAGGTAGCGACTCTGTCAGTCTCTTTTGTGTGGAATTTGGATTGCCTTAGTGATCCCAAGTTCACATAAAAGACGAATTAAAATCAATAATAAAAATGCACACGCCAATCGCGTAGGTACGAGAGACCAAGAGAGAGCGTGGCGGCTCGCGCCCCACCCCTCTCGCGGGATCGGGTCCCACAGATGTCTCATTTCCTTGGAATCCGTAAAAATACGGTATTTCATTCTCTCTGAGTCCATTAGAAAATGGTCTCGTAATTCTCTTTGAACATCATACAAATATGATATCTCATTTCGTTCGAATCCGTAAAAATACGGTATTTCATTTTATCTGAGTCCATTAAAAAATGGTCTCTTAAATCTCTTTGAACATCATACAAATATGATATCTCATTTCCTTGGAATCCGTAAAAATACGGTATTTCATCTTATCTGAGTCCATTAAAAAATGATCTCTTAATTCTCTTTGAACATCATACAAATATGATGCCTCATTTTCTTGGAATCAGTAAAAATATGGTATTTCATCTTATCTGAGTCCATTAAAAAATGATCTCTTAATTCTCTTTGAACATCATACAAATATAATGCCTCATTTTCTTGGAATCAGTAAAAATACGGTATTTCATCATATTTGAGTTCAATTAAAAATGGTCTTTTGTTCCACTTTGGGATCTATATAAATATGATGTCTCATTTCCTTTGGGAACTGTACAAATACAGTATTTCATTCTATCTAAGTCCATTTAAAAATGGTCTCTTGTTCCTCTTTGGGATTCATAAATATGATTTCCTTGGAATCTGTATAAATACGGCATTTCATTCTCTGTGAGTTCATTCGAAAATGATCTATCTCTTGCTTCCCTTTGGCCTGTACAATTATAGTGCCTCATTTCTGTTGAGCCTGTTTGAAAGCAGTATCCATTCGAAATTGATCTCTCATTTCCTCACTGCCCGTTTGAAAATGGCGCTGCCTCATAATTATCTTTCATTTTGAGTTGCGTAATTTTTGCAAATAAGATTGGGTCAATTTCCCCATTATTCTGAACCACCAAGTCACGGTGTTCAGAGTAAATGATCATTTCAATTCTGAGTCCTGCATTAGGAAGCATTTAGTATGCATTTGCATTTAGGTTACATTTTGTTAAGTGAATCATTTGTTGATTAACGCTATGCAAAATGGTTCTGTCACTTTTGCTTTGATATTCGATGACTACGTCATCTCTACCAAAGAGGGGCATCTATAGAAACCCCCATTTTGCTAGACTTTAAAAAAGTAAATGATTTGGTAGTTTGTCAAGTTTCGAGTCCGTATTCCACCTAGGATTAGGCATCCATGCATTTTAGGGTAGATTTCATTTCATTATGTGAGTTTTGAAGTTGATTCGCGATCCTGAAGGTCTCTAGGGGGTTCCTTTGGCCTCTGAAAGATGAAAGTTCAAGTTTCCAGGCAAATGAAAAAACTTGTTATTTATAGAATTTTCAGGGTTTCCCTCATTTTTGCCTATTTTGTACTGCAGGGGTATTTTGGTCATTCCCGATGTGTCTCGTTTGAGCCCCGAGTTATATTTGAGAAATCTTGAGTGATTTTACAAATTTTGAAAAAGCTGTTATTTTTAGAAACTCATGGGGCTTCCACATTTTCATCATCTTATGGATATTTTAATCATTTCTCATATATCCAAAACCATCTTGAGGGTACGGCTGATTGATTAGAAGTAATTTCGTAAGATTTGGGAAACCTGCTAAATTTAGATCTCTCAAGATTTTCTCTTAGTCTTGCACTTCGGGGGTATTTTAGACATTTCCAATATATCATATTCGGTTCCTAAGTTGTGTCTAAGAAATCTTGAGTTCGTTAATAAATTTTTGAAAATCTGCTATTTTTGGAATTTCTCAGGGTTTTCCCTAGTCCCGCCAAATTCTAGCACCTCGGGGTAATTTGGTCTTTTCCTGTGTAATTCTTTTGATCCCCGAAATATGTCTGAGAGATTATGAATGATTTCCTGAATTTTGAAAAACCTGCTAAATTTAGAATTTCTCAGGGGTTTCACTTAATTTGAAAATTCTAAGTGTTGAGGGCATTTTAGGTATTTTCAGGGGATACCAAATGATCCTGTTTAATATTACTAACCGAAAGGACCAAATTTTAAAAGTTTCTATTTTTGAAGTTTGACCACAAAGACTTTCCATTTTTAATTTTTCCCTTTAGGGGCGAACCAATCTGAGGGTATTTTGGTCGCATTTGGATGTCTAACAGTCAAATAGGGACATTTTGGTCCAAAAAGTTGTTTTCCAAAAAAGATGGCCCGATCATGTGTGAGGGATGCACCATAAATGTCAAATGGGTTGGGTGCATATATAGAATGTTGAATTTAGAAAGATTTTATTGAATTTTTACGGAAAAACCCGAAACCCGTGTGAAATGACCCATTGGGCTAAGCCCGCAAAGATGGAGCTCAAGTGGGTTCACCCATATGGGTTGACCACCATGGTAGGCGCCCCACATGGCTGACTCACATGAGTTGAGCACCCAACCTTGATGATGTCACAATGGTGACATCATATTTGTTAAAAGAAAAATAAAAAGAATAAAAAAAGAAAAGAAGGAAAAGAGGAATGATTGCTTAAAAATATTTTCTTCTAAAGAAGCAATGTGGAATGATAATAGCATGTCTTGATTGAAAAGAAATTAAGATTGGAATCAAATCCAATTTAGAAACAAGAAAGAAAGAAAGAAAGCAAGAGGGGAAAATTGAAAACAAGCCAAAAATGAGAGCTTTCACATTGGAAACTACTAGTTCTCTCTTAACCCTAGCTTTTTTGTATAAAAATCAAGCAAACAATCCTGGGAAGGATTAAAAAAAAATCCAAATTTGTCCTTTTTCTCTCTCCTCTCAAAACAAAAAAAAAAGGTGAAAAAAACCTCATCTCTCTTTAAGTGTGTTCATCTATCTCTCAAGTGTTCTTCACAAAATGAATTCTTGAATTCCTTCTTCTTCTCCGAGGCATCACACAATCAAGGATCATTGGAGTGTTCTTTAGATCTTTTTTAGCGTATAAAAGGGTTGGACAAAGCGTATATCTTGGATCACCAACCCTAGAGACAAGGATCGCGATCAACGGTAAGGATTCCTCATTTTTATGAAGTAGAAAAAGCATGCTAGGGTTTTAATTTTGATGGACTAAATCAACGAGTTTTTCTTTGAAATTCCAGTATGTTATAATATAGATTATGAGTTTTCAAAATCCAATATTTGATCCAAAAATTAATTTTTCTCCATTTTAAAATAGTTTTCTTTTGTTTTTACTCAATATGGATTTAAATTAGATTATCAAAGCAAGTATTTGAAAACATGGGTCCTTTTAAAAACTGATATTTTCTGGGTTTTATATAAAATACAAAACTATTAGAAACTTAATTTTCAACCGCGGTTCGGCCGTTTTATTTTTCATTCTATTTTTCAAATAATATCCCCGAAAAGGGTATTTCTTAATGAATGGAGCAAAAAGTATATCAAACTATGTCCAAATTTAGTGAAAGTTTATTTCCAGTAGTTTTACAAGGTTTTTAGATAACCCAAAAATTTTCATATTTTTTTGGAGTTTATTTAATCGGATTATTAATCATTTTAAATTTTGGCTATTTTTAATAAATACCAAATCGTTTTAAAAATTGATGAAACTTTCCAGAATTAAAGCCTAATAATAAATGGAAGTTTCAATTGAAAAATATTTTAAAACAAATATGGTTTTTACTGTTTTCTAATCGCTTCCCCTTTTTACATGCCATAATTCTTTTTCTTATTAAATTAATATATTTTCAAAACTTTTCTTTACAAACCAGTAACTTTGGTTACTAGAATGTTAGAGAAATATTTTTAATTAATTTTGCAAAGATTTTATAAGGTTTACAATTTATTTTAATAAGCGGGTTTTAACGCCTAGGAAACAAATTGATCTCTTATATTTAAAAACCAATTTTATGGAGGAGATTTAATTTTGAAGTTTTGAAATTTTAATAAAAAATTTATAATCTATTATATATCTACTGAAATTTTTTATTTGATTTTAGGATACCATCAGGTTTGCTTTTTAAGTAATTCTTTGGTTTCATCTGATTTTTGTGTGAATTTAAATGGGCATCAAATCGTAATAAAAATTCATGAAAGTCATACAGTAGTCTAAGATCATGATTATCTTTATACTGTAAGAGTTTAAGTTGATTTGAAATTGATATGCTATAGGTTACTATGTTAATCTATAATCTGATTTGAAGTTTGAAAAATCAGAAATTGATATCAAATCTTAATGATAATTCATGAAATGTTTCCAATAAGCCACAATCGTCCATAACTTATTACTGAAAAAGTTTCAACTGAGTTGTAGTTCGATTTCTTAGGGTTACTGTCTAATCCTAGCAATCTGGTCTTAATGATATTAAATCACAATTTAATAGCAAATCAATACAAAAGTCAGTAAAAATCTCCAAAAAACCTTAACTTTTCATCATAAATTCAATCCCTAACTTTTTTGAAACAGAAACCTTAGGGTTCATAGATTCCCTTTGTAAATTGGCTATGCTGTGACAATTTAACTGCTGAGATCGTAACCATAATCGTATACTAATTGCGATCGATCCAGCATAATTGGAGTGCGTAAATTATAGTATGTTATTGGCTCCGAGGTCCACTGTCCACGAAAATCCTGAAAAACATGCCAGTCAATAAGATACTATAACTTACGTGCTAAATTATACAAGGGTTGAGAGCATGATTCCCTTCCATGGTTGCGATTCGAGGCCGAAACTTGCGAACCATAGAGCCTTTGGTATTCCTTAGATGTTTAGGAATCAAAAATTCTCAAAAATCGAAAATCATTACGTTCAACAAATCTAATTAAGTCGATCCGCATCTTAGGAGCCGTTGGATTACGGTCTCCTATTGTAGGAACCTTTAGGGCTCCTTAGGAACACTTACGTCACGTTGTGTCCTAAGTTTTAAGGGGTCCTAGAGTTAAGAGTCCGGCCTCATCACGGGCATTTGCTATGGATAGCAACCGTGCCATATATCTAGTTACACCAGTCACCCAATTTTTCCCTAGGACAAACCTAGTTACCTAGGATGTAGGTTAACGTGCATTAGTCTAAGGGATGTCTTGCACTTAGATAGGACTATATAGCATCTTAGATGAAGTCCTAGGATAATAAAATCTTCAACTTGAATTAAATAATTTCTCTTAAACTGTTAAAACAGTCAATCCAGTCTAGGTCGGTGTCCTAGATGAGTTAGGCATAAGTAGCTTCGTTCAGGTGCACCGAACTACGATCGACTCTGATTCTAGTGAGGCTGGGATACGTAGGCAACTTGGATACTTGAGTGGCATACCAAGCCCGAGTCGGCTCCACACATAAGTGATGGGATTTTGTACATTAATCCTTAAATTAAAAGTAATTAAATCACTTAGGACTTTCTATGAAATTAGAATTTTAGGAGAACTTTCACTTAGATTGAATTCAAACAAATTAAGAAAATCAAGATACACACTTAGGAATTACACTGAAATTAGATCTTAGGATGCATGTCATGTAGTTCGCACATTAATATAGAGTTAAATGAGTCATTTAAAAGAAATTCAAAAGAGTTAACTTTTGGAATTGAAGACCGATTATCGGGCAGGAATGGTGGATGTGGTGGTAACTCCCCATACCTTCCATTCTCGTAACCAGGTAATGAGTCTAGATTTCTGGTCAATTATGGGTCCTAGATCCCTCATCTAGGTGGCGACTCTGTCACTCTCTTTTGCGTGGAATTCGGATTGCCTTAGTGATCCCAAGTTCACGGAAAAGATGAATTAAATCACACATTGCTAGGCTCAGTGGCTTACCCCTGCCCTTATGGGTACTGGGTTGCACGTTTGTTTGCACCCTATGGCTTGGTTACTGCCTACTTGGTTACTGCCTGCTTGGTTGGGTAATTAAAATCAATAATAAAAAGCACACGCCATTCGCGTGGGTACGAGAGACCAAGAGAGAGTGTAGCGGCTCGCTCGCTCGCGACCCTCTTGCAGGATCGGGTCCTACAATCAACAACTTGCAAATGAGCTTGAACCAAATGGTGGCATCATCCTTGGAAGGAGTCAAGCAAAGAAGCTCAACCTTGAAGATCCCAAAGCAAGCCAAGTACTCAAAGAGAATATCAAGCAATGGCTACCTCAAGAGTTCATTCAAGAGAGTGGTAAAAATGGTAGATTGTATCACCGATCTCTCTTGTGTTTTCTCTAGTCAATGCACATCTTAAAACCCCTAAAAATATGCTTTTCAAAGAGACCAATAAGCTTAAAGAAAGACTTAAATTGATAAGTGAATGGCCATGGTGGTGTATCAACATGTTGAGATCCATATGGTATTCTATCACATTTGAACAAAAACCGAGTTCCGAAGGCCAACCTGAACCAGCTACTAAATCCTATCAAAACTTGTGTAAGATATTTTTAAATATTTTTAACAATATTTTTAATAGAAAGATCTCATCGTTTCCATTCAAATCAAGTGTAAGATCAAAATTCGATAATAAACGAGTGAGTTATGAATTTTACAAAATAGGAAATCCTGCTGAAAATGGCTTACTCAGAATTCCGAGAATTTCTCTCGGAATTCTGAGACTTTTTCTCAGAACTCCGATAAACAACCTGGACTCAAAAAAATATATCGTTGGGGGTCCATCGGCGTGTTTTAGTAGAAAATGACAGAAATACCCCCAAAACAGTCATATTGGGTTGGAACTCTATATATACCATTGTATGGACCTAAATCTTGATGATGAACATGTTCCAACCTTAAGAAATCCTAGAAATTCATTTGCAACTATTTTTGGGTAAAACCTCTCACTAACCTCATTGTGCCTTGATTAGGAAATTTTTTTTTATATTGGTTTAGGCTTTATTTGTATTCATCTTTGAGAGTATCTTAGAAGCTTCAACTTGCAATCAAGCATACTTAGAGGCAAAGCTATTTTCTTCTTCTTCATTTGTATCGGTGGCAAGGGCATCCGTTTTTATTTCCCTTAGTGGAAGGGGCATCCGTATTTAATTCCCTTTGGATTGTAAAGGTGGCAGGGCATCCTACATTAATTCCCTTCGGTTGTAAAGAGTTGGAGCCGAGCGTGGTGTGGTCTTCGAATAGTGGATATCCTTGAGTGCAACCTCAAGAAGAGTGGACGTAGGCCTTGGGTTTGAAGGCTGAACCACTATAAATCTTGTGTGTATGTTCTTTCTCTCTTTCTCTCATTTTACATTATCTTGCTGTGGTGTTTGTTCTTTATTTTGTTTTACTTGTATGAACCATCCATAAAGTGTTTGTCAAAGGAATTAAAGAGAGTAGATCAACTAGGTTTCCACCAAGTGTTTGATAAAATGCCTAAACGAAACCATTCATCTTATTCCTTTATCTTGTTGTGGGATTTGCATTATATTTGTAATCTTTAATGATCCACCAAGTGAACCTAAATATCTTAACCTTGCTAATTAAGCCATCAATCTTGTTAATTAAGTTTGTTAAATAACTTGTGTTTTGAGCTTGGAAAATTAGCATTTGATTTTAGCTCAACTAATTGAACTTAATTAAGAAGGGATAAAACTGGGGTGATTTTGGTACACGTTTTTAAAAGGCAAAAGTTTTCTAAACAACCTATTCACCCCCCCTCTAGGTTGCCAAACCGAGACTCACATCGGATTTCAATATTGTTTTGATTTGCAGGAAGGGCTTCCCTTCAGTAAACCATTTGAAGGAAAGTTATCCCCTTCAAGCAATATCACTATGCGCAGCGAAAATCAAAATCGCATAGTTCTTTGAATTTTCTTTTCGATCTTGCTTTTGCCCAAGATCCTAGAGTCTAGATTAGTTATTATTATTAATATAATATCAGTAAATACCTCTTTGAAGAAGTAAATACATCTTTGAAGAAGAAACTAAGAAACCACGCTGCTTGATCTACTCCTCGAACGGTTGCGATCGTTATGAACACCGTGAACCACCGCAAGTTGAACCGATGAATTCTTTTCTTTGCACCGTTGATTCTGGATGTGAATAACTCTTATTAACATCTATAGGGTCTGATCTAATCAGTACCCAACTAGTAGAGAATAGAAAACTATTGGAATCTTTACTTTTGATCTTCGGTGTAAATTGAGAGAGAGATGAAGTGGGGATGTGAAAACAAATTTTCAAGGGGGAGCAGGGGGCGAATTTTGGACTTCTAAATCTGAGAAAACGTCCAGCCCTTTCTCCCCCCTTTATTTACAAAGAGTTTGGTTTGTTCAGTCTATCTTTCTCTCTTCCAATTCCTATCCAATTTGGAAACCAAGTTGTATTGAAACTCCTCAACCAAATGGGACTCTCCCAACCGACCATGGATGAGTGGGATGCCCCACTCTTCTTGGGGGGCATGTATGTGAGTCACTCTCCATCTCTTTTAGGCCTTATCCAATAAGAGTTCGAGTTGGAAATGAATTGCTCGAAATCTAGAAGCTACATTTGAACGATTCCTATTCCAAGACGAGTTCTAATGCAACTCCAACTTCTTGAACCATTGGGAAACGTTTTCCCTGTCCCCCAACTGATTTGAGCGTGTGGTGGGCCACACCACATGTTTCCAATGTGTAAGATAGTTTCAATTCCCTATTTTATTCCAATATCTCTCTTTTGCAAAACAGGTTTGGAAATAACTGTCCTCATTTGGATTTCACATTATTATTCTTATTATTAATCATATTAATAATACTTAATAATGTATAATAAATGAATAATTAATTATCCATTTAATTAATTAAAAACTCACATCCAATGGGAGTTATTTGGCTCCATTTTTGTCCTCGAAAATTCTCTTATAGTCCCTTGTTAATCAATTAACAAAGACAAGTCTATATATATATATATATATATATATGAGAAAAGTGTAGCTACTTGGCCGAGTAGTGAACTTAGCTACTTCGTCGGCTTAAAATAGAGCGGGGCCAACATTGTCTGGGTGATGCAAGCCATTCATTTGATGGGCCCTTAGATAGATAGGGTGTGCCAAAAAAATCAGCTCCATAGGATCATCCTAACCCTACAACTTGGGACTGGGGTCCTAATTCCACGCAAAAGAGAGTCTCTCACAATCATTGTAACAACCTGAATTTTTAACTGCATGGATTGCTACGAGCAACAAAACATATTTATTCCTAGAGTTACACAGCGGAAGGTTAAAGTACATCCTGAATTTACAAAAATCCCAAGTATGACATATTTAAAACCTTTTTACATCTGAGGAGATTGACTAGGTTCATCATTTCTGTATTTCCTCAAGTTGCTTTCACACTTCTCATAACTAAGGTTCCTCATTGACAAATACTCCCGCATCCAAATTTTCAAATCCTAGTGGGAAAAAGTGGGTTAGGAGAGCAGGTATATAGACGCTTCGACAAGTAGCTGAAATCAATAATAAGAGACAGTTCTATAAAAAAAATGCAGTATTTTATATAGAACATTATGTGAATTTAAAACTAATACTAATATGATTTTTTATAGAAACAATTTAACCAAATGGTAAAACAAACCATTTCAAGCCCAATAGTTTCCAACTATTTCTATTTCTGAAGAAGTTTTCTATAACGATCCGCTTCACCCTCATATTGTCCGCTTTGGACTTGGCCCGCTTCCGCTTTTGGGTAAGTCGACGGCTCAGAGGTACAAACACGTCGCACGAGAGAGACTATCGCACATTTACCTCTTCCATTTCTTTTATTTTTCATTTTCGTTCAAACTTTCTGTGAATATGAAATCCAACATTTCATTTCATTTTCCAGAATGAAACACATTTCATCATTTTGAAACAAATATGATTTGATATTTCCCAAATGTAAAGAATGAGTATTTGAAGTAAAACGGATAAGAAATATCTGAATAAAACAACATATAATCATATCCCTATCACTTTCATTGAGAAAAGATACGAGTTGAGTCTAGCTATCACCTACCTTATCAAACTTGAGAAGCGAAAATTTAAAGATGCTTCACCTTGAACATGAGAACGATCAGGGAGAAGTGATTCCCCTAGCCTTTTCCTTCTTCTCCCTCTCTTTTCTTTCTTCCTTTTCTCTTCCTGGCTGCTCTATTTATAGGAAAAACTGAGGGGAATAGTGTAGACACCCCATTTTGACCAGGCCCTAAAGTCCCTAAAATAGAGTCGAGGTCTCAGGGTTGAAGGAAATTCCTGAAGAGCGAACCCTAAATGAGAAGAATGCTTGAGTTTTGAGCATCTTATTGTGTGCATTTGTGGGTACAAATTCCCCGAGAGATTATTGATGACCCCAAGGATACCCCTGCAAAATTTCATGGCAATCGAACAAAAAATGTAAAATAAGACAAGCGGAGATGGTGTG
This sequence comes from Tasmannia lanceolata, assembly GCF_043159265.1. Classification (NCBI taxonomy): domain Eukaryota; kingdom Viridiplantae; phylum Streptophyta; class Magnoliopsida; order Canellales; family Winteraceae; genus Tasmannia; species Tasmannia lanceolata. The sequence goes on along the minus strand of NW_027518680.1, from coordinate 44,952,050 downwards.
AGTATCAAAGTGGGTGTGCCAATATCACTTTCCTTTAGCAATGAAAGGCAAGAGATTTTGTTTGGTATAAAAGGTGATTTGCCTTTTTTAGAGGGGTGATGTTGTAATTCTGGTATTGCTTTTGGTGCAAGCAACCCTTAATAGCCCTTGGATTAAATCAGAAGGCTAGGATGGTGTATAGAAAAGAGAATCTTTTTCTTTATTTTAACCTGCTTTTTGCTTGGCCCCCCTCCCCTTAGGTTAAAAGTTGTGTGGAATACACTATCTGGTGGCTGTCCAGGGAGGATTTGGGGGGGGGGATTTATCATTTCCCTTTTATATGGATCGAATTAGGGTTTAGAGGGGAGGCTCATTTTAGCAGAGAAAACAGAGAGGGAGAGGAGATTGCAGAGAGAGAGAGAGAGAGAGAGAGAGAGAGAGAGAGAGAGAGAGAAGGAGGCTCGGCCTCTAGAGGAGATACAGCTCTGATACCAACTGTAACGACCTGCATTTATAACTGCACTGATCCTTACGTTCAACAAAACATATTTATTCCTATAGTTACACAGCGAAAGGTTAAAGTACATCATGAATTTACAAAAATCCTAAGTATGACATATTTTAAACCTTTTTATATCTGAGTAAATTAACTAGGTTCATCATTTTCATATTTCCTCAAGTTGCTTTTACACTTCTCATAACTAAGGTTCCTCATTAACAAATACTCCTGCATCCAAATTTTCAAATCCTGGTGGAAAATGTGGGTTAGGAGAGCAGGTATATAGAAGCTTCGACAAGTAGCTGAAATCAATAATAAGAGACAGTTCTATAAAAATATGCAGTATTTTTTATAGAACATAATGTGAATTTAAAACTAATACTAATAGAATTTTTTATAGAAACAATTTAACCAGATAGTAAAACAAACCATTTAAAGCCCAATAGTTTGCAACTATTTCTATTTCTGAAGAAGTTTCCTGTAACAATCCGCCTCACCCTCGTATTGTCCGCTTTGGACTTGGCCCACTTCCGCTTTTTGGTAAGGCGATGGCTCAGAGGTACAGATACCTCTTCCATTTCTTTCATTTCTCATTTTCGTTCAAACTTTTCATGCATATGAAATCCAACATTTCATTTCATTTTCCAAAATGAAACACATTTCATCATTTTGAAACAAATATGATTTGATATTTTCCAAATGTAAACAATGAATAATTGAAGTAAAACAGATAAGAAATATCTGAATAAAACAACATAAAATCACTTTCATTAAGCAAAGATACCAGTCGAGTCTAGCTATCACCTACCTTATCAAACCTGAGAAGTGGAAATTTGAAGATGCTTGACCTTGAACATGACAACGATCAGGGAGAAGTGATTCCCCTAGGCTTTTCCTTCTTCTCCCTCCCTCCCTCTCTTCCTTCCTTGTCTTTCTCTTTCTTCCTTTTATCTTCCTGGCTGCTCTATTTAGAGGAAAAACTTAGGAGAATAGTAACATGTGAATAGTTCTTATGCTTAACAACTATTATTTTCACCGGGGGGTAGAATGTAAAGACCTAGCCCCACACGAGCCTAGAAAGTTAATAACCTTAATTAAATTTGGACCGTAGATCCCTAGACCAAAAATCACAGTGTATTTCCATTTTTTAAGTATAACCAATTTTTGGGGCTTCAAATCGTGTCCGATCGACATGATTTTGGTCCCGATAGATGGGTATTTTGAATACCGATCCAACGGACCCAAAATTTATCGATTCGGACCTGATTTGAGTAAGTTATGACATTTTTTCTATTAGGGGTAGGCATAGTTACGAGTTTTGTCTTATTAGGCAAATTTTTAGGAGTGCCAATATTAAAATTTAGTATTTTCCTTTTTAATTAATTAATAAGATAAAAAGTAAAGAGACCTAAAGAGATTAGAAAAGTTACTAATTATTAGTAGTTGATTAGGAAACAACTCTAAACAAAAAGGAAATCTAGGATTTATAAAAGACCCTTCTTGCGGTTCTCCCTTCTCATGCACACCCAAACCGTTCAGAGAGCGATCCCAATCGTCGCTCCCACTCTTCTTGCTTAGGGTCAACTACCCAAGTGACTGAGATAAGTCACCTCATGACACGTGCATGTCAGCATGACCGGTGCTGGTTGTGTACAGGAGGAGATGTCCAATCTCCACCCCAACCAGGAACTTTTAAGGTTTGCAAAGAACCGAAATTCCATATCTCCCTGTTCCCTAGGATCTGTGAATCCTTGAGCATGGTAAAACAAGCACATCTCACATATTATCAGAATAGCACCAAAAGATGTCATGAAATAATTCTTTATTAATAAAAATGCAAGGTACACTAGAATTTAAAGTAATCTCCCACTAACTTTAGATCTAGTCGTGCATATACCTAAGACCCATTCCCTCTACATGCTTGTCAAACACTTTTTGACTAAAGAACTTTGTGAAAGAGTCTGCCACGTTATCCGCTGAAGCCACATTTGCTATGGCAACATCTCTTCTGTCTATGATCTCCCGTATCACATGATACTTCCGAAGAACATGCTTAGACTTCTATGAGACCTTGGTTCCTTGGCATGAGCAATAGCCCCGCTGTTATCACAATACAGCGTAATTGGTCTCTCAACAGAGGGAACGATGCCAAGGTCATCCATAAACTTTCACAGCCATACTGCCTCTTTCGCAGCTTCACTAGCAGCGATATATTCTGCTTCAGTGGTAGAATCTGCTGTGGTGTCTTGTTTACAACTCCTCCAAGATATCGCTCCACTAGCCAAAGTAAAAACAAAGCCTGAAGAAGACTTCATGTCATCAACATCAGACTGAAAATCCGCGTCGGTAAAGCCAGAAACGACTAACTCGTCAGCCCCATAAACCAGACAATAATTTTTGGTTCTCCTAAGATATTTAAAAATATGTTTAATCGCCGTCCAATGCTCAAGACCTGGGTCTGACTGATATTTACTAACCACACTTACAGGATGACAAATATCTGGCCTTGTACATAACATAGCGTACATAAGACTTCCCACAGCCGAAGCATAGGGAACTTTATTCATCATTTGCTTCTCCTCAGATGTCTTTGGAGACATCTTCTTGGATAGCCTGATTCCATGCCTGAAAGGAATTAATCCCTTCTTGGAATCTGCCATATTAAACCTTGCCAATATCTTGTCAACGTAAGCCTCCTGTGATAGCCCAAGCTTCCTACTTTTTCGGTCTCTAAACAATTTAAGTCCTAATACATAAGAAGCTTCACCCAGATCTTTCATTGCAAATGTACTAGAAAGCCATAACTTTGTGTTAGATAACATTCCTACATCATTCCCAATGAGTACAATGTCATCCACGTATAGAACCAAAAAGGTTACAACACTCACATTGAATTTCTTGTATACACAAGCCTCATCAATATTTTGAGAGAAGCCAAACTCTTTGACCACTTGATCAAAACGATGATTCCAACTGCGAGATGCTTGCTTTAATCCATAAATAGATCTTTGCAACTTGCACACTTTCTGATTATCCTCTCCAGCAGCGTCAAAACCCTCTGGCTGGACCATATAAATATCTTCCTGAATGTTTCCATTCAAGAAGACGGTTTTGATGTCCATCTGCCAGATCTCATAATCATAATGTACAGCGATAGCCAACAAAATCCTAATGGACTTTAACATAGCTACAGGCAAAAAGGTTTCCTCATAATCAATTCTAGCCTTTTGAGTATAACCCTTTGCCACAAGCCGTGCCTTGTAGGTCTCCACCTTTCCATCAAGGCCTTTCTTCCTCTTGAAGATCCATTTGCATCCAATGAGCTTAATACCCTCTGGTGGAACAACTAGAGTCCAGACCTTGTTGGAATACATAGAGTCCATTTCAGATTTCATAGCATCTAACCATTTGCTCACATCGATGTCTAACATCGCCTCTCTATAGTTAAGGGGATCCATTTCTTCCATGTTTGGATTGATTTCCTCAGCAAGATAGAGATATCTACGGGGTCTTTTGATTTCCCTAATACTATGTCGAAGTGTCGGAGTAGGCTCATTAGATTCTTCCTTAGTTTCCTCATATCTCTCTATTAGATTATCAGATTGCTCTTCCAAGGCAATCCTCTCCATCTCACTTGCATCTTGGATGAACTCTTCTTCCAAGAATGCGTCATTCCAGCTTACAAGTTTGTTCGCCAGGGTTATAAAACCAATAACCCTTTGTTTCCTTAGGATATCCAATAAAAAGATACCTTCTGGTTCGAGTCTTTAACTTGTCAGCGCTTATCTTTTTAACATGGGCAGGATAATCCCATATCCTCATGTGATTCAATGAGGGCTTTCTACCCGTCCATAATTCATATGGAGTCATTAGTACTGACTTAGTTGGGACTTGATTAAGGATATCGAGCGCTGTTTCTAAGGCATACCCTCAAAGAAACAGTGGTGCCTTGCCAAAACTCATCTGGATCGAACCATGTCTAACAAAGTTCGAATCCTTCTTTATGACACACCGTTCAACTCAGGTGTGGCAGGTGGAGTCCATTGAGACGTTATTCCATATTCTTTTAAGTAGTCCTTAAACTCATCCGAGAGATACTCTCCTCCCCTATCAGAGCGAAGAGTCTTGATTTTCTTATTTAACTTATTTTCTACTTCATTCTTGAACTCCTTGACCATTTCAAGGGTCTCAGACTTACGTCACATTAGGTACATATATCCATATCTTGAATGGTCATCCGTGAAAGTCATAAAGTAGACAAACCCTCTGTCACAGGATGACAAAGAAGTCCACAAACATCAGTCTGTATTAACTCCAACACACTTTCGCTTCTTCCACTCTTGCCTTTAAAAGGAATTTTAGTCATTTTGCCGTGTAGACAAGATTAATAACTTGGAAAGGGTTCAACTTGAATAGAATCCAATGGACCATCTTTCACTAACCTCGTGATCCGCTCTATGCCAATATGACATAATCGAAGATGCCAAAGTTGAGCTGGAATTACCATGTTCCTTGCCCTTTTGAGGTTCGGAACATCAACTCTTGGAATACTCTCAATGTTACTCACAATCTCTTTGGCGTTAATTAGATATAAACCATTTGAACATGTACCTTCAACTATAATTACCATGTTCCTTGCCCTTTTGAGGTTCGGAACATCAACTCTTGGAATACTCTCAATGTTACTCACAATCTCTTTGGCGTTAATTAGATATAAACCATTTGAACATGTACCTTCAACTATAATGGAATTCTCCTTTTTAATGAAAACTGAATTTTTATTGAAATTAACTGAATACCCATCAGAGATGAGTTTCGAAATAGAAATCAAATTCCTTCTTATAGAAGGTACATAAAGACAATCTTTTAAAAGTAAATATCCACTACTAAACACCAAATGAAAATCTCCTACAGCCTGGACTGCAACCGTTGCATCCGTTCCAACCTGTAGGATGAGCTCACCTTTAGTCAGCCTTCTGCTTATCCTGAACCGCTGCAAAACATTGCGGATGTGTGAGGTCGCACCAGTATCTACACACCAGGAAAATGCAGGACCAATCATATTGGTTTCAACAACGAAAACTTGCAACATACCTTGAGAAAGCTTATCGCCCTGCTTGCTAGCTAAGTAGCTCCTGCAGTTCCGCTTCCAATGACCAGGTTTGCCACAATGGAAGCACGCATCGTTTCCCTTGCTTGACTTTTTCTTGAAAGTTTTCTTGTTCTTTACCGCTAGAGCCTTTTTCTTAGAGCCTTGGCCTTTTCCCTTTTGTTTTCCCTTACCTTTCGGTTTGGAGGCTGAAGGTACACTACCCTCAGCTATGAAAGCACTTTTATTATTTGTCTTTAACAGGTCCTCGGTTGCCTGTAGTTGGCTCAACAACTCAGTCAACGTCATAATCAACTTGTTCATATGGTAGGTCATTACAAACTCTTTGAATGACCCTAGAAGGGAAGCTAGAACAATGTCAACCTGCGTCTCTGCATCTATGATGGCCCCCAAGATTTTGAGTTCATTAAGAAAACCCATCATCTTTAGCATGTGGTCCCTAACCGGGGTTCCATCTACCATCTTAGTCGATACAAGGCCCTTAATAACTATCAGCCTAGCTGTGAGATTCTACTCCCCAAAAAGTTCTTTTAAGTTTAGCATTATTTTTTAGGTCGTCCTCATTCCAATATGTTGCGGTTGCAGCACATTGGACATAGAGCCAAGGATATAACACTTTGGCATTTTATTATCCTCGGACCACTTCTGCCTTCTTTCCCTCACATTCTGTGGGTCATCGGCAGATGGCTCTTCTGGCTCATTAGTGGGTAGAACCCAGTAAACTCTTGCAGCTGTTATAACCAGTGTCAAATTTCTTTTCCAGTCTACATAGTTTGGGCTGGTCAACTTATTGTCATCTAGGATCCTAGCTAGTGGATTGAAGGAAGCTATTGATCTACAAACAATAAAATAAAAAACATACATAAGTAACAAGACTACCATATTTAAGTTCATTAATTTCATGACATTTTTTCATCGGATCCGGGTTTCGATCTACGATGGTACCACCCATTGTACGTCTCATTCACGGGCCCCTTAACCTCGTGAATCAAGAGAAATTTGTAATTTCCCCAATGGGTATCGGAAACCTATTCATAACTTTGAACAAACGGATTCTTCTAATCCATTATGTCTCACATAACATCCGATTTACGTTTTGGCCTCCAAGCATCGTGATATGTTTATCCTTTGGGCATCAATACCCTTTGCTTGGTTAAGTTAGACCCACTGCCTCAGAAAATCATGCAAATCTACAAAGGCTTCTGCTTTGGCATGTGACCTTTGCATCTTCACATTCCCTTTATCCCCATGGGAATCTAATGGTTACTCTAGCTAAGGGAATAGAATCGGCTTCTGCTTTGGCATGTGTCCGTTCTATCCTCTTAACTAGACAACCATCAGATGGCTATGGAAGGCCATTGAATCCAATTCTTTCAACTTGGATTCCATTATCAACTTAATATATTTAAGAGGGAATTCTTATAGTGGGAGAGTGATAACAACATGTCATGCATGTTTCAACATAACTAACCATCCAATGGAAACAAAAACATACATCAGAAAAATAAACCATCCACAAACCATTCATCACATGAATACAACCATCAAACCATAAACTGAATTTGGTATTTGGGTTGTAGGGAACTCCCACTAACCTTATTTAAATTAGGGTATCCCCACAACTCAACGATACCAAACCGAGGGTGAATTTTGGGCAACTTAGTGCTTTCGCACTAGGGATATTTGCCGACCTCAAGGCGAATCATCCAAAGGGGCAAAACTCAGATATATGCCTTACCATATAAGGCCATGTACATCAGCAACATTGATGTATAATTCCGTCCTTGGTCGAATCAAGAGCCGCCATCATCTGTCAAACCATCCGAACCATCTCCATGCCACGATTGATTTGATCCGTCCGCCGGCCTCTTTGTCAACGATCTGATCATCAACTGAGCTTATTTGAACATGAAATAAACTACCATAGTGTCCTACACTAGCCTAGGTAATCTATACATCATGATCAATCTCCATGAGAAACCAGTTGTCCGCGCAATTGCCCAGAGGGAGTAGAACAATTAAATAAAATTAAAATTAATACATTGCGAATAATATGTGGAACAAACCATGAAGGAGAAGATAAATCACTTGCAAATCAGCCCATAAAACTATAAAATAACTTATGCTTGTAGCGCACAAGTTGAGGTCCAAACTCCCTTTTTGCCCAATATTCACCTTAAGCAATTAATTCGCACTTTTAATAGGTTGATTAATTTTTAATTAATATACAACCAATCTAATTTCTATTAGAATCATCATAAAATAATTTTATATGATCTAAGAAATCACCATAAAAATTTTTGTGCGAAAACAAGATTGTTTGATAGGAAAAATAAAAATCCGTCCTGTGCCCGGGACATAATCGGAATAGCATGACCTTTCGGATAATTCTGAGTGGGATTCAATTATCCAAAAGACCTATCATGGTTCTGATTATGCTACAAACTCCCCAAGATATTGTTTGAAAAATCTATGCCTAGGTTACAGGTTTTTCAAACTTGTTTGGAGTGAAAATCAAAAATCCGTTTTGATTTTTGCACCAAAATTTCAGCAATTCCATCAAATTACATGCAACTTCAAAAAATCATATCTCCTAATCTGCCCGTTCGATTTCGATGATTCTTGATGCGTTGGATTCGTATTCGAGTGTAATATCCAACCATGTAAAGTTATCATCTGAAAAAATCCAGCAAGTAGATTAGATCCACTGTTTTCTAAAAACAGTCCTACTTCTATTAAAATCACACAAAGACTAGGAGCCTCGGATAGCCGGGATAAACGTACAAGCTCACAGCGGGTAACCGCATGATCTATCTTTGGTTCGTTAGCCTCATAATCTATTCCCTAGTTGCTTTGATACCACTTGTTAGAAGGGGTGTAAAACCCCCGGGCAAAATCGTTATACGCAGCGGAATGGAATCGCATAGTATAACAATTATACTTCAATTCTATCCTTAGCCCAGGATTTCTAGGAACTAGATTATATTTTGGTGATAGAATAAATAGAAAAAAGCATACCTTTGTAGAAGTTACAACGAAGAAGATTGTCTGCTTGATCTACTCCCCGTATCGTCACGAATGAACTCTTCTTCGCGAACGCCGCAAGTTGATCCGATGGGATCCGTTGATTTTGCACAAGAAATAGAACAACATTTGTTCTACTTTTATAAACTGATCCAAATCAGTTCTTTGGATGGGAAATCCAATAGTAGACGATGGAGCGGTGATGAACTAGAAGTAATGGAGAGGGAGATAGAAAGAGAGAGAGACGTCTTTCTTTTACTTACGGGAGGTTTTCAAAAACTATATTCTTCTTTCTAAAAACCAAACGTCCACCTCTTTATATATCTTTATTGTTTTTATTTGTTTTGCCTTTTTTGAAATCCTAAAAGATCTCAAAAAAGATTTATCAAAAAGTTGTGTGCAACCTTTTAAACTCTTAAAATACAAAGTTGTGGACCCCGATCCGAGGCGGTGCCGAGGGACGCGGGTCCCTAACACCATCTGGATCATCCACGTGTGTAGAGAGCTCTACCAAGGAACTCTCAAAACGGATGCCACCCTCATAGCATAGCACGAGTGACGATGTAAAAAGAAAGAGATATGTCTTGATCCGGAACCGAGGTTCGAAACCGAGACATACCTAAAATAAACTCAGAGTCGCCATCCATGGATATACCATGGAACCCTAAAATCAAATCCTCTGTACAATGGATAACCAGAAATATATATGGGTTCGTGCCTGGTTACGAATGGGGAAGGTCTGAGAGCACCTCCAATTCGTCCGAGTGCAAGCACTTGGTCTCTTATGCCATTTATTATTAACTCCAAAGAAGTTTGGGTAAAAATCATGTGAAATGGGAACAATCCTCAAGAGTCGTCTACCTAAGAATGCATTTCCTGAGGATAAAAATAATAAACACATATAAATTAAAATGAAAGAATGTGTCACCTAAGCATAGCTAGGTTATGAGTGACATGCCTAATGGGTGTCTAAGTTCTGATGTGCAAACACATGCAAGCTATAGCTAAAAGTATAGGATCAGTACAAGAAAGTAAGAAAACACATCAAAATATGTAATAACAACACAATAAATCCTAAGACTCTAAAACATTAGCCCGAGTCCTCGGATGATCTGGTATTCATCCAAAGAAGCCTACGTATCCCCGCCTCCACGAGAATCAAGGCAACGTAGTTCTTCGCGCCTATTCTAAGCTATGATGCCTAAGACACCTAGCCCTCTATCCTAGACTCGATCTAAAAGACCGGACTAGTTATTAAAGTTTCTTGTACGATTATTTAAATTCCAGTGAATTGTGGATTTTTAGGACACCCTATATGCCCTAACTAAATGCATGTTAGCCCTAGGCTAATGCAAGTGGTTCCTACAACCTATGTGTAACTAGGCTGTATGCCCTAAGGAAAACAATAGGATTGCTAACGTATCCAAGACCTAGTCATCAGTCGGCGATGTGAATCGCCAACTAACCGGACGGAGGCACTCCTAGCTAGGACAAACCCCTAACTCTAAAACAAACACAAACAAGCACACAACAAATCAAAGACGAACTCCTAACTCTAAAACTCTCTATCTAGGACAAACTCCTAACTCCAGAGGAAGATTTTTGTTAAAAACAAGGTTTTAAAGTTGAAGGGTTAAAGCATTTTTTTATTTACAAAGTTTGGCTGGACTTGGGATGAAGATCCCAAGCTGCACTACGTACCTCGTGAGAGAGGATCAAGCCAACGTAGTTCGAAACGAACTCTCAAACTACGCTTCTAAAAGAAACACTCACACTTCAGATTTTTTAAGGTTTTTTTATATTTTCAAATGTTTTTGATATTTTTTAAAGTTTTCAAATGTTTTTGAGTTTTAAATTTCTAATGTTTTTGGATTTTTAAAGCTTTTCCAATGCTCTGGACTTTTAAATGTTTTCAATCTTAAAGGGAACACGCAAGTAATACCACAAACTAGGGCAAAGCCCTAAATCAAAAAGGGGAAACCCCGAATAAGCAACTAACGCCTCAAAGAGACGAACCACAACAAGATAGATAGCGTCCCAAGAAGAGAGAAAACGATCCAAGATCCCAAGCAAGCAAAGCTCTAATAAGACTGAGTTAGTCTCTAATAAGAGCGAAGTAATCAACAACTCTAAAGGAGAAACTCCGAACTAACAACACTAAAGAGGGGGACAAATGAGTCAGAGACTCTCTAATAACACTACCGAGTCAAAGACTCACTCTAAAAGAGGAGGCCACTCTAACATGAGGCTAGGTAAGCCTCCTAAAGGGGAAACTCTCTACATGAGACGAGGCTTGTCTCCGAGACACAAATGACGTAAAAAAGGAATAAGAGACCCTGTGCATATTTGGCAAAAGTAAAAACACCCAGCCGGGCCGGACAGCTACCTAGCCCTAGGGTGCAACAAATGTGCAACCCAATACCCATAAGGGTAGGGGTATGCTGCCAAGCCGAGTAGGGTGTTCTCCCAAAACCAAACGGCGCACAAAGAGGAGGCTTAGCAAGAGAATGAGACTGGGCAAGTCTCCTATATACAAAGGAGGGGTATGCTACTCGGACTGAGCAAGTCCCCTAAGGATGGGCTTGGGCTAGCGCCTTCATCGCCCTCGCAATGAGAGGGGACTCTAGTTATCTAAAGAAATTTAACAGAAAATCTATAAGACTGTGTTAGTCTATCAAAGAGAGAAGAAAAGGCTACCAGATAATCGCAAATTTCAATCAATTATTATAAAAACAAAACAAATATCCGCAAAGTATGATTTACAACTAAAGAGTGCACAATCTGTAAGAATATCAACCATAAAAATGGTAAACAACATTAATTAGTCCAGACCAGCCGCTGGATAGCCTAATAAAGCAAGAAACAACATTAAACACTTCTATGCCCAACCACAAGTACCACTGCCCCAATATGGGGGTAAAATCAGATGATGCTAAAGTAATCATCTGATATCACAAATACACAGGATAATATTTCTAAGCCCGCCTTGAGATCAGACAGTATTCATGTCGATAATATCGAATAGAGTAGTCATCTGATCTCCTTCTTTCCTAAAACAATTTATTTAAATAAAAGACAAGTTTATGAACCTCAAGAGAGTCTCACCTGAGCAGTCCATTTATTATCATCTTCAAAACCTAACTCAAAGATTAGTACAAGAGAAGAATATAAAAAAAATATCAAAAGATTATGATAATTCCAATTTATTAAAAATTTCAGTGCATACATGGGACATCAACTTGTGCAGATCCAAGTGTGAAGCGGTGAGCCATAAAACATAAAGACGGGCTCCAAGTAACCTTATCATTGCCCTGAGAAGGGTTCTAACTGGCTAAACACTCTAAGAGGAGAGAATCCCTTAACCTGCGAAAACTCTAAGGCAGGAAGGGAAGAGGCTGGCTCAAGAAACGTTCCATCGTTGCCAAAACCCAAGAGATATTTCCAAAAATCAATGAAACTCCGAGAACCGATGAAAGTTTCGAAAAAGCAAGGTAAATCCCAAAATCGAAGGAGGTCCTAAAAGGAAATGAAAAGGAATATGATCCTAGGATAAGAATAAGATGCTCATTCACTACGTAGAGATATATGGAAGTAAAATTAGAACATAAGAGACTCGAGAGTGACTACTCCAACATGCTAATCAAATTTTGCTTGGAAGCAAATGGAGAATGCACCTTGAAGGAAATGAGAGTTAGAATCAAGGATTTCAGCAATCATCAATAGCAACAAGAAAACTGTTTGTTGGGACCAATGGCTTCCATGAATTGGTCACTAATGCATATGAGAATTCCTAGCAGCTCGCTGTACATACGATATCCCTACGACCTTACTTCCAATATTACAAGGAACCTAATTCACCACCGAACACAACCATTGAAATTTGCCAAAATACAGTACGGTCAGGTTAAAAAGTCAAAATGAGTTAAGCTGCCTATAAAACACCAAGCTCTTGTCCTAACCTAATCATTTACCAACCTGAGCTTGCAACCATATAAATGATCCTCACAAATCATTTGCAATTCAGCAATCCCTCCTAGCATGGCCACAATTTAGACATGAACTATGCTCTCTGTACATGTACAGGACATGAATACAAAGGCCATAATGTCATTCATACATCCAATCTAACATGATGCCCACACAAATGCTGCAATATAATGCTCCAAGAACAGCACAAGGCTATCTCTTCTATCAGGCAAGCATTAAGTTTAAAGCCGCCCTCAAGAATTTAATAGAGAAAACATAGAAAGAAATTCTAAATCTGAGGCAATTAAGAAATTTACTATGAGCTTGAATATGAAATTGACCTTTTATATATGCATGCGGACTAAAAGAAGGTAAGTAAATTACCTGGACCCCTAAATGACAGCAAATGATAAACCAGAAATAAGAAACAATGCCGAGTGTGATTGCAGCGATGACAAATCCACAGCGAGAGGAATATGATGACAGAATTAGCTTCTCCTTTCCTCAAGGATCCATGACCACATAGCTTTGAAATCTCCCTTGCGCATTTTTTTTTCTACATGAAATGGAAATATACTCTGATCTAGAAACCTAATTTTCGAACAAAGAAGGATGATTCTCAGATCTTAAGGTTTGAGGAGTGAGTTTGGGGGAAAATGGCATGGGTTTGGTGGAATGGGTTTGAACTGGGGATAGGAGATTGATGGTGGAGCTCGGTTGGGTTGGGGTTAAGAAAAATGGGTTTGAGGTGGGTTTTAGAGAAGAAGAGAAAAATGACGAAGAAGATGGTGGCGCAGATTTGGTCGGAGCTCCGATGGGGTTGCCGGAGATGAAGGTTATGGTCGGTGTGGGTGTGAAGGTGGTGTGGCTTTGCCGGATTCCGGCCGGAATCGGTGAGGATGACCGGATTTAATGGCGTAAACAAATGTAGAAGATGTTGATGGGGGGTTTGCTGGGTAGTAGAGATGGGTTTGAGGTGGGTTTAATGGTCAGAGAAATGGGATGGAGTGGTGAAGGAAAGGGAATGGTTGCCGAACGGTGGTGTGGAGATGGTCGGATTTCCGGCAGAATCGTCGGAGAAGATGGGTTTCGGCCGTGGGTTACAGAGAGTAAAATAAAATGGGTTTTCTGGTGGTGGCTGTGAGGAGATGGAGGCTAGTGGAGGTAGATGGTGGGAAGTGGATGAAGGGCCGGATCTAATGGAGATTATGGTCGGATTCCGGTGAGAATCCGACCGGAGAAGAAGGGTTTGATGGTTTGGGTGAAATGGGCTTTGAGGAGAAAGGGAGAAGAAGAAGAAGAAGATGGAGAAGGAAAGTGGCGGACTCACCGGAGGAGGTGGGAGACGATTGGCCGACAACTCTGTGGTGGTAGGTGAAGTGGAGCTTGGCTCCGGTAATGGAGGAAGCCTTGCCGGATTCCGGCTTGAAGTGGTGGTGGAGAGGGTGGTGCGGATTGGATCGGAGAAGATGGAGATGAGGCGATGAGGCCGTGGAGATGGCGGCTCAACCCCTTCTCTCTTGCGGCTACAGGAATTCTTTTTACAGAAAATAATGAGCTTCTCCTCTTTTACCCTAACTCGGTTTTTTTTTCTCTTTTAAAGAGGAAACGAGTCATTCGACTCCCCCCCCATTTCTTACTCAGACAGCCCTCTAGTGTATTCACCACTACTCTTTGCACAGCAAAAAAGGGGGGGCCTCGGGTAAGACAAACCCAAGCGAAAAATAATGTATTTGACCCCTCTACTTCTCCCCTGGACAGCCCATTCTAGTGTACTTGACCATTCTTTTAACCTCAGAGGGGGGGTGCCTGGGTAGAACAGACCCCTGAGAGAAATGATATATTTGACCCCATTTATTCCTTGGGCAACCTTCTCTAATGCATCTTTTCCTCTTTAATTCGCTTACAGTGCACTCCTATGCATCTGATTCACCCCACCCTGCATTTCTTTAATTAAGCTCGGATTAAACCC